>NC_052624.1:189271687-191771687 GCF_016161935.1 Mauremys reevesii
AAAGGGGAACGCTTTGAAAAGAAGCTGCACTAGTTATTCATGGCACATATATCACACTCACAAGTCTGTGTATCTTTATAATTACAGTTTGGAAGTGCATTGCAGTAGGTTATATATAGTAGATATTAGTATAAATTATCACAAAGGTCCCTAATTCAAATACAAACACATATTCACTTAAGTATGTACTTTTCATGCCTATTCACTTCAGCAAGTACAATAATAATAATTCAATTACGTTATAGATAAAAGTACATTTTCAAACTGAACTATTATATAGGAAAGTTGGTCTCGACTTTTCTGCCCCATTTGCAATACTAACCATACCACACCTTAAGCGGGAGGGCGGGGGAAGTTGTCTGGCTTGCAGGGGAAAGAGATATACCTTTTTAAGAGCAGTGGCTTGGACACTGCTGCAGACACAGAGCAGGTCAGTGTGAGGATGCTGACTCACCCCCTTCCTCCCAGATGGGAGGTGCTGGTGCAAGCTGGGTGGGGGAAGCTCTCTTTCACCTGGACCAAGCAGAGCAGCACCCAAGCTCCCACCCTTGAAAGTGGCAAAATACCAGATGTGGTCAGGATCCACTGGATCCACTGTGGGCACTGCAGTAGCCACTCCTTTCTCGGAGGGCTAGGAAGGAATTTTTCCATCACTGCCAGATTGGCCAAGGAAGAGTGACAGTTTTTTCGCCTTCCCCACAGAGGGTTTGGGGAGGTAGGACTTAGTTGGGGCAAGCATGGAAGAGACTTAGGCAACTCATTCTGTAAGTATGGGGCAGATGTCCAGTGCAGGGACTCTGTAGGGAAGGGATAGAGTTATTAGATAAATGGTTTGGTAAAGAATTTAAAGGAGATGTTTGTTAAAGGAATGGAAACAGGGTTGTTTGGGGCTCCTATGACTGGGTCATCAGGGAGCTAATGCCCCACCCTTTTTAGTCCACCTTAATCCTCATTCAAGGAGTCAGGGAGAGAGTAAGGTCCCAGCAGCAGGTTGGCTAGTGGACCAGGATGGAGAGGGGGGCAGCTGACGGAAGACCCCTGGGTAGATATTGAAATGATCATGGAGTTGTTACCTGCACTGAAAAGTCATCTGCCGAGTACTCCCAGACAGTTAATAATAAAGTTGTGGCCTAATTAAACCATATCCAGCGTCTTCTGTCCTTCTTCCAGTATAGCCAGACAGTAGACCCTAGTGAAGCATGCTGCCAAGCCTTTAACTAGAGGATACTTTCACTAAATCTCTCTGTCTTCCTTGTTAACTAGAATATTTGCTTTAACTACAGGCCAATCCCCAGTGAACTTCCAAGCACATCAAGATGGTCTTACGCAAAATATAACAGTGTGCATACCACCATCATCTGCTAAAGAGATGCTGGGGGCTTTTGTGAGTATAAGCAAATTATTTGCATTTTAAGTATCTTAAATTGTAAGAATAGAGATTACATGCTAGGTGATAAATCTGCAAATGTAAAAGGAAGATATATAATTGAACAAAAATCAGAAACATATATAATACACACACACACACACACACACACACTATCTTACTCCACCTTACTCTCTAGCATTGCAATATTAATTTATTTAAAATGTACTGTCAGCATAGATGGCTGTTATATATTTTAACTCATTTTCTTTATTAAAGCAAACACACATACCCACACGAACATGGGTCCAAACTGCAAAATTTAGATATAGAAGTTCAGGATCATTTAGATCTACAATCGTTGTCTTTCTAATACAAATAAATCTTAAACCTAAAATAGCTGAACCAAACATTTTTTTGTTTGGATCCATCTATAGATATGATGTGTGTAATTAATTGTTCAGTCAAAAATGCAATTCCATGGTGCATTTGATGATTTAGATACACAACAGCTTTAGTTCTCTGAGCCGACTAAAAATAGTGATTTTAATTTATTCCTGCTGCCTACAATTACTCACAACCATGTATTTTTAAATATTTCCAGTCTATAAAAATTACTAATTTTTGCCACTTCTGTTTATCTGCATTTAGACTTTGATTTGGATAAATTAAGCTCTCAAGTGTTCCTTGCTTTATGAAACTCTGCATGTTGTACACTTCAACACAAATAAATGACTTCTACCATTAGAGGTTTAAATAATGTAATGTATTTCATGCTCAGCCTGAAGCTGGATTCCAATGAAGTTGCTAATGCACGTAATGATTAAGTGTAACTCAAATACTAACTGTGTTGTTGAAAACATGACAGGCAATAATTTGGTCTATTATATTCTGCCATTTAATTGCCTAGTACAGACATTCTCTGACACGTTATGAAGCAATGATTTACAATTATTCAAGCTGCAAAGGTCAGAAAGTGACATTATAATCATCTACACAGAGATCCCTTCTAATGCACAAAAACTAGGTAATACCACACAAAAATAGTTTTACTGGAGTTGCAACTTTCTATTTAAGGTTTCTTAAAGCACACAAGAATAAATAGTTAATTTATAGTAGAGTACAGCACCCCTGAAAACCCAGCGTACATTTTCTCTGTTCCTATGGATAAGTTTAGAAGCAGCATGTTATTCGCAAGGCTAAATGCAAGCAAGTACAGTAAGTAAGTATCCTCATGCTAAAACTACCCACTCAAAAATCTGGAGTTAATGGAGAAAAAAAGTCTAACCAACCATTTATTTGCATTATGTCTGATATCTTTTGACAGGTCAAAGTAAATCCCCATTAATAAAGCTATAGATAAATTAACACACCTGTTTTAGCTGCAAATATTTTCCTCAGATGATCAACCAATGTCATTAAAAGACTGGACTTTATACAGATTCTGAGGCCACCAGACTATCTATAGCACCAATTATAGTGTCAAGATATAAACTGCAGTCATTTGCATCTTTAGGGCTTTTAAAACTCTTCTCAAAGTTGACTAATATTAGTATTTGAAAAGATAACTGAACTTAAATGGCTTATTCAGCAGCACATCTAAAAATGTCTCCAAAGTTAAATGAGAAAAGGAATTTCAAAACATTTCTGGGAGGTGCGGAGTGGGAAGGAAATAAGAACCACAAGAAAGGGAAATCTGAGTAAAGCGTCAAGAAAATCAAGACGAAGGTTGTCTATGCCAAAATACACTGTTGCTTCTTAAAGCACTCGATTATTATATCTGGAATCAGTATAATGACAATATGAAGATAATAAAACAGAAGTCTTTTAAACCGTGTGTGTGCATGCACTGAAACATGGCTATGTGCATGTTTAAAATGTTAAAAATATCCCCAAAAACACAAACCTACCTGACACCAATTTTCTTCAGCAGAGCCTTATTAAAAAGCCAAATTGAAAGACAGAAAGACAGAGAGAAAGAAGCACTCTTAGCTGAAACATGTTCCTATATCCCCCCTTAAAAAAATAAAACCTGTTTCTGAAAGCAAAGGCAAGAGAAAAGTAGATGTATACGTTGCCTATAAATTCTGTTCAAAACCTGAAGAACAATGTATTTTTCATGTTCTACCTGAGGCATATAATTTGAAAAGCACACGATAAACATAAGCACGCCACTGGGCAAATGAAACAAAATTCTAAATGCTGGGCAACTACTAAGATTTGCTAATCTAACTCAAGTGTCTCAGGAAAATTAATAGCCAGATATTTTAAATTAAATTTAAATATGTAGCAGTTGACTACTCAGAAAATAGATACTACCCTCTCAAATAATGGATATATTTTCCAGTCGTGGATATGAGCAGAGGAAAACAATCACCACACATCTGCCGACAAGGAAATGAGGAGCAGTTGGTTTATTTCAAATGTTAAAAGATTAGTGTTGTCCAATTTCTCTGTCAAGGAGTTTCTGCTGTGCAGCTGAAAAAAAACTATACTTAAATTAAAAAAGAAAACAGAAAATGGTTCTAGTTTTTCTATAGCTAGGTAAATTACCTTTCTGTGGCATACAGTACATATAATATATTCTGAGCAATTGAAATGTTTAGACAAGCCTAAAAGAATCAAGGCTGGTTTGGCATATTTATTTTTACAAATATTTTAGTTTCTGATCCAAAAGGAAATTGTACTTCTTCAAAACAATCAAGTGATATCCTGAGACTACAATAAACCACAACCTAGCATTGACATTTCACCTTGAAAAGGCTCCTGAACAGGTTCAACAGCATTTGAAAAACAATTTATCCTTACAGCTAGCAGAGGGCTTATTCCTATGAATCCAAAAGTCAGAGGATAGAATATTAACTACTGCAGAAAAGAAAACATAGTGCAGGACCTTCTGTTTGTGACAAAATTACAGAGTTAATGTTCCTGAAAGATCACTTCACCTCTTAAAGCATGATTTTTAAAAAGGTAAAATTTATAGCAATTAAAGCTAATGAAGAAATGCAGCATGAGCTGCTTATGTTCAGGAACTAATAGGTCCACTGAGCATTTCTAAGATTATTTAGCCATCAATGATAATGAATTGACATTGTCAGTGGTGTTAATGTACCAATGCTCTATAGTGCTACTAATCCGATAGCCAATCCTAGCAATTTTTCCATGTTGCTACTTTATTTTTTAACCTAGGTACTCTATCCTTTCAATTAATACAGCAGAAATACAGCACAAGCTATTATACTTTTTTTCCCCCTTCTTCCACATTAAGGATGGCATATTCATTATTTGGTCTACAGTTCAAACTGCACTGGTCATTCCTTATTCTTCGAATCCATTTTAATTCTTCAGGATTGTTAGCTTCAGTGTAAAGATGTCTTTTCCAATTAAACCAATGTTAATATATAACTGTTAAGATACATTTTTGGTGCATATCAAGTGAAATGTGATGATTATTTAAACTGCAAAAGGACTAAACTGCACTATAAACCAGATTTTTGTGCGCAGAGGGTGGTGGTGGTGGAGGATGTCTCTTTGGCTGGCTGTTTTATTATATATAAAATGCACAGATCTATGTTGTAAATGAAGATTAGTGGCATAACTCTATACAACAATATAAATATATAGCTATTTGGCTACTAGTATGACATTTCAACAGCATGTAGTAAACAATTAGCATAGCAAAGTGACTAATAGACTTAATTCCATAGCTTAAGTCATACAAATATGTTTTGTTCTTGATAGTTATATGTTTTCTTTTGCAAGTTCTAAGAATATTTTAGTACCATGCCAATACTAAGTAGGACTGAGCTTTTGATATCAGAAAATGTGCCAAATTCTCCTCACAATTAATTTCTTCACTATAGGGGATATGAACTTAATGATTTGGTGATTACAAAAGCTATTTCTCTGTTGATATGATAATTAAATAATATGCTAACTTTTCAGTGTGAGTCAATGGGATGTTGAATTGTGAAGTAATAGACAAGTTTGTTGACAACTTTAAAGCAAAGTCTAAGCTTTGTTCTCTTTGTTTTTTGTGCACCTGTATTTGTTAATAATCTTTCACATAAAAGATAACAGTTTTTACCCAATAAATTACAGTAACAGGATTTTTTAAATGCCTAATAAGACGTCTATTAAAATGTCCCATGTTGCACTTGAATCTTGTAGCTAATATAAGAAGTAACAAAAAAGTCATCCTACTACTGATCTTATGTGGACTTAAGGACAAACTTCATATAAATTTACTTCATATTTAAATAACGCAACCATCAATTACCTCAATTGAATAAAATCACCCAAAGTATCTAATAACATTCCTTGCGAAATTATTTGTAAAATAGATAGATAAATCAGTGAAAATCACTCAGCTGCATTTTCAGCTGAAGATTCACTTGTCCTTTGAAATGTGAAACTCACTTTGTCCTGCAATAAATATGTATTGCAAATGTTAACTACAAGAACCTCCTGCTGAATAATATCCCTAACATCACACCATACCATTCATGTGTGCAGTGCATTATCTAATTGAACCTGTGCTATTTTACACATTAGCCATAAGACCTCTACAGTAGGTGACACAGGTTTGCATAAAGTGTTTTTATATGATGCATATATTAGTTAATTCTCTCACATAATAACATTAAAATATATTTTTAATCAGAAGTAGGGTATTAAAATCCAACTTTGAATGTCCTATGATGTACCATATATGCCATGGCATTTTAAAACCTTTTAAACATTTCTGCTAAATTAATTAGTTTTGCATTAAGGAGTCTCAATGCCTCCTATTAAATGCAACACATTTGAAGGACAATTAAACATTGTGAATGATCCTCCTGGAGAAATAACCATTAAAAAAGAAAGAAAAACAGGAATTTTTTGTAACAAATAAGAACATAAACATCTATTAAATACTTCAATTTTTAAAAACATAGTATGCATGTAATATTTTATATCCAGTTGTCTGAAAGCCAGTCTTCTGTTTTGTTTTCCTAAGGAATGAAATCCCTAATAGAGCCCACAGATCTGTTAATGGAACTAAAATGATAACAGTACGGGGGGGGACGACACCACATACACACAGAGTAAAGTCTGTATTATATATTTTTTATGTCTTTAAATGGAATTTACAGTTCTCCCTGGCAATGTGAATGAACATCCTATAATTTAGTCAATTTACAGATTACAGGTTCAAATTGACCTTGTAGCCCGTAAAATTGCTCATCTTCAGTGCAGGATTAGAAGTGGGAAAAGAATGTCATAACTGTATTTAAGGAATTTACCATAACAATGGAAAGGAGGATATGCATGCATAATTTTAGCCACTCTTGCTCACATCACAGTTTTGAATTCTGAAACAATGCATATCCTGCACTCTTCTCCTGGTTAACCATCGTAGAAACTGTTTCAATTTACTCACCCACAGACATGACACTTGTATTCCCTCATCCCAAGGTGCCTCTTGACATGGTTTCTGGCATCTCCGAGCTGAGCTGTTGCAAAGTGGCATATCTTGCACTTGAATGGCTTTGATCCTAAGTAAAATTTAGCATAAGATACGAGTTGAATTAGAATAATATATTACTCATGGTTAAAGAAATAAAAATTCCTTGGAAAAAATTACCTTTTCCACATTTACTGTTAAATAATTTTGTCTCGCAATAGAAGTTATTACATACACTTATTTATCACTCCAAGGAAACAGATATATACCATAGATTTCCATTAAAGAGAATTTCCTTAAGTTCACTGAAATGACATTCCTTAAGCTCACTGAAACTACTTTCATACTGAACTTTTAATAACCATTTACTTTTTATAAAGAGTATTAAAATCAGAAGACGATATACTAGGACGATACCATTTAAATGAGGTGATCAAAGTTGTTCTACACCTTTCCCCATTTTCAAAATGGCTAAGTCAATTAATGGCCATAAAAAGTCTGGATGAAAGATGTAAACTTAAAAATATCCTTGTTCTTAAACTAAATTTGTATGAAAAGTTCATTTAATTTTACTATATTCCTCTGACTTTGAATAGATTTCACAGTAACGTTGGTATTTCAAATTTCTTCTGTCATGCATAGAGAATGATTCATCACCTTGCTATTGTAATGACATGCAATGTATGACTATACAGTGGATAAAATATTATGCCTTTATGACTGCTTTATGGTCAAGAATTTATGTTTCTTCTGCAAACCAGAAGTATTGACATTTTGCTTATTATTTATTTTAAGAACAAACTTTATTATTAAATGGCCAATGAAAACCAAAGAATTATAAAAAAAAAATTCTAATGAAGTAGGAATAACCTATTCTGTTTGAACATATCAGGCCAGGAAAAAGTCTGTACAGAAATAATGTATCTTGATTAACACTGATTCCCCAGTCAAGATGAGAAAGTTGCATTACAACTGCGGTATAATGGTTAAATGTGGCAGATGTCCATTCGTAGGTTACTAAGCAATGACACTTTATTTTAAAGTATGCTGTAACACTTTCCAATTTTCTAACTAGTAAATCCTTAAAATCAATAAATCAAAATCACAGAATTGCATTTAAAATTAAATACAACATGTTCAGAGATTCCTCAAATTATGTTTAGTATGTTTTGTGAAGTATGTCTTCCAATAGAGTTAAGCATAATATGAAATATGTGATCTTTAATAAATACACATAAAGACTCTGATAAGAAAAATGTTATAGTATATCATACTTGATCAATGAACCTTTGTGCTGTGTCCTTGAAAATAGAATATCCTCCAAGAATACTTTGTTGAAATTGAGGATCTTAGTAAAAAATTTTAGAGTCTTAAATTTCAATTTAATTCCCAAAAGCTGACGAAAAATGAAGCATTTAATTTTAATCTTCTAACAGAAATAAAAAAGTCAACAGTACTAAGCACGGGCAGACAAGGTTGAATATTTCACAGTTCAATGACAATGAAGCCAGATCTCTTAATACTTCCATTTCTACTGTTAGAAGTAGATGTAAAAAATATTTAGCACCTGAATGGTTATATCTAGTCAGCTTTATATGTTTAAATGTCAAAAGCAGGTTGAGACTGCAGCTAACAGCAATCACATTCTATCAATCACACTGAAAAACCCCAGTTTATTTAAATGATCCTGATAAAACTAAATTAAAAATTAATTTGGTGACATTCCAAATCAACACTGTATTCTATAAAGGGACCCATGCAAATAAAATAAGTTTGAATAGTGTCAATATACCTTCACATTAAATAAAAAATGTTAAAGTTGATGTTCTAACTTATGAGCTTCAGGACTAATTACACAATTAATAATATCAAGGCTATAGCCAGATATGATTAAAAAAAAACCCTCTAACAGTAGTTATATTGCCATTTTATTTCACAGAATTCAAATATCCTGTGGATTCAACTCTATGTTTTCTTGGTTTCTCTCTCACACAGATTAAATTGTAAATTTGTTCCTCTTTCTGTTACTTCAGGGATCCCACAGGGCTCTGTAGAAGACCTTTGCTGTTTTCAATTTACATGACTCCTTTGTGAAAAACTATAGTTCAGTCCAGTCTTAGTGTTCATTGCTACAGTGTGCTGACAATACATAAATGTATTTTTCTGTTGACTGCTCTCATCCAAAAATCACTGAGGCCTTGACAATTTTTTTTCCTCACATACACAGCTGAATGTCTGTTAACATCTCCATTTAAACACCATGAAAATTCAAGTACTGGCAGGCTACAGCCAGTACTTATTGTCTGAAACAAAAACAGTAGAGGTCCTTTTAATTTGGTGACACCAAATTTGGTCCAAAACCTTTTCTGGGTAGAACAAATCTATACATGTATATTTGATACCTAACATACAAACTTTAAATTCATAAAGTCAAATCAATGGGGCAAAACTCTGCATTTTCTAAACAAGTACTTAAAACAATATTCTTGTCCAACCTAGATTTTTCTTGGCCATATTTTTATTACCTCTGTACTTTCTTTGTTCTGCGAAATGAGACACATTGTTCATTGGCTTTACACTTGGTTCTTAATTAATTTCAAAACAGTGATAGTACCTTCATTTACAGCACCTTTCCAACGAAAGAGCTTTAATAAATACAGGGATCATATCACCCAGAACCTCTGATGTGGAAACAGAGCAGCCATCCTGTGATAGCAACAGCATTCTTTAAAAGGGACATGAAAAAAAAAATAGAAACTACAGAAAATGTAGAAGGCAGAATATAATGATTTGTGGTGCAATCTCAACAGACCACTGGAGTTAATAAACTTAATTCTGGTGAGAGGCATCATGAGTCTCCAGTGACAAGAAATATTCAAAGCCTCAGTTTTAAACCTCCAACAATGTCATTTTCAGTGCCAAAGTATTCACTAGCACCATGCATTAACCTAGAGTAAGCAGTATCACCTAGTGAGTTATCAACACCATACTTTCTACAGTACTTGCGCTTTTGTACATGTGTGCCCTCCCTTATTTAGCTTGAGAAATCTGATGAAATCCCAAACATCTACATGCAGTATTCAAGGTGTGGGCGTTCTGTGGATTTATATAGAGGCAATATGATATTTTCTGTCTTATTATCTATCCCTTTCTTAATGATGCACAACATTCTGTTCACTTTTTTGACTGCCACTGCACATTGAGTGGATGATTTCAGAGAACTATCCACAATGATTCCAAGATCTCTTTCTTGAGTGGTAACAGCTAATTTAGACCCCATCATTGTATATGCATAGTTAGGATTATGTTTTCCAATGTGCATTACTTTGCATTTATCAAAGTTAAATTTCATCTGCCATTTTGTTGCCCAGTCACCCGGTTTTGTGAGATCCTTTTGTAACTCTTCACAGTCTGCCTGGGACTTAACTATCTTGAGTAGTTTTGTATCATCTACAAAGTTTGTCGCCTCACTGTTTACCCTTTTTTCCAGATCGTTTATGAATATGTTAAATAGGACTGGGCCAAGTACAGATTCCTGGGGGACACCACTATTTACCTCTCTCCATTCTGAAAACTGACCATTTATTCCTACCCTTTGTTTCCTATCTTTTAACCAGTTACAAATCCATGAGAGAACCTTCCCTCTTATCCCATGACTGCTTATTTTGCTTAAGAGCCTTTGGTGAGGGACCCTTGTCAAAGGCTTTCTGAAAGTCGAAATACACTATATCCACTGGATCTCCCTTCTCTGCATGCTTGTTGACCCCCTCAAATATGACAGGGCTGCAGGTGATTTTACCTCAGAAATTCTGATTGTTAATTAAGATTATAGGACCTCCTTGAATTGTAAGTAAAAAAGTCTTCCACCTTTACTATTCCTTTTGTTTTATTCTACACTTCCTCATTTTCACTTGTCAATATGTGATGGACTTGCTTGTTATCTCCTCTCTGGCATAACATCCCTTCTCATTTGCTATGTGAAAATCTCTTGGAATTAATTTAAGGCATTTTGAAAACACTCTGTATTCTACTGTTTGGAATCATTAGTAATATTTTTCCACCCTCCAAAAAAATGCTACTAAATGATTCCAAATAGTATAAAATAGAGGGTTTTCAATATTGTGTGTGAGGGGGAGAAGAGTGTTCCTGAAGTAAGATTTAGCAAGAAGAGGAATAAGAAATAGGAAAACTCATCTCATATGATACAGCTGGTGTTACAGTAGTGCAGGTGAGACAGGGAAACATATTGTACTTGTTTGTCCTGCTAGGTTTAACCAAGACAGAATAGACAGTATAGTACGGTAGGTTTCCTCCTCCTGCCACCATTCTTGCTTACCAAAAACCGTTTATATCTTATAATTTGCTTTCATTGTGATAAAAATGGGAAGAAGAGGTTATATAAAACACACAAGGGAAATTAAGTGTGAGGGAGAGAAGAGTGTTTCTGGAGTAAGGTTTAGCAAGTAGAGGAATCACAAATATGAAAACAGGGATTGGAAGGGTAAGCTCTCTTCCAGTTAACTATTAATAAAAGTCCCAGCATTATTATTTCATTTGCATAAGCAAAGTCAGAAAAGCAATTCATTTTAAGGTGCTGAGAAAGGAGAGCACAGATTAAAACCTGTTCTGTAACTTTCCCCCGAAAATGACTTGCAAAATGAAATGGTAGACTTGTATTCAATTCCCAGAAGCCTGCTGTTTTGTATGTTTAGGGCCAATCTAAAGCACAATAAAAATACACTTGGTGATCAGACCATTACAAGATGTTAAAAAGTATTCTAACTTTTACTAAATGTTACAATCAATGATGTAACTTATGTAAGTAGGGTTGCTTTGTCATATATTGATAGTTACCTCACTTTCACATCCACATTAACTTGATTTTAAATGCAATTAATACATATAGTCAAGGAAGACTAATGGACTACATTCTGCACTTAACCTGGTGGACATTTTCAAATGGCACAAGTGACCAGTGCAAACCTATTTTGCATTGTAAACGACTAAATAAATCTTAATGGATTAAGAATGATCAGCTATCAACACACAAGGGAAATTAAGTGCTGAAATGCCTACATTGATTATTTTAAATTATTAGCCTTACTCTGTTCTTGAATTTGTATGCTTTTAGTGAGCTTTAACACATTTACAAGACTTATTGACTATAATTACAAGAGAATTCAAGTAATGGACACATCAATTATAAGCAACATGTCTTGACCAGACAGTTGCATAAAGAATTCTAAAGAGAGCTCCATTAGCATCTTCCCCTTAGTTTTATTCTGTTTTATCTGCCTTAAGAGGGCATATTAAGGGCTTATACAGCTGTTCTGACCATGTGAGCATGACTGTGCCTCTAAAGACTTAACTTCATATTCAAAAGTTAACTGTTTGCTGCAACATTACACATAAATACATTATTGACAGGATAGAAATAATGTTGAAAGTACTAAGCATGAGTATAAATAGTGAAAATTAATACTGTATTTACACTAACATACCTGAAGATGTTTGAAATGCAATGTCCGTGCTCCCCTAGATTAATTTTAAACATGTTGTCCAGTCACGGCCTTGCCTTCTTCTATGAAAACTTACAAAACTATTGTAGGATTATGCCAAGAATTATTATTCTTTTATAATGTTTCTTGTTTCTTACCTTTTTGTTCTCTTGCTTGTAACCATGAAATAAGTTTCAAATTCTGCATGAATTTAAACTATAGCTTCCATAATAAGCCATTATTTAAAAGTACAGTAAAATAAACCTTACAGTTTTAATGAAAATATGTTCATTGAAATGTGAATTTATTATTCAAATCCACTCATAAATTCAACCATGGAGACACCACTTGTCTAAGCAGAGCTCAGTGATTTAGAAAAGCTGTCTATTTAAAATAAAGAATGTATGGCAGGTTTATAGAAACATAGCAGTGAATTTTTACATAAATTTAGAACTACAGCTTATGCATTTTCTGCAAAAATGTTTTTAAATTTTCCACTTAAAATTGAACATAAAAAGGAATGGAAAGTGTGATACAGCACATAAACTAAAGTAGGTGCTATATCCATGTGTACCACATTGACATTACATACCATCTTCTAAAAACCATTTCCAATTTTTAATAACTTATTTCCTATGACAAAATTTTGTTTCTTAATATATATATATATTTATCAAGGAATGATGCAATATCAAATGACTGTCAGTGAAGCATTAAATGTAAAAGTGTAACTTTTAATTCAAATAAAGTAAACAGTTTTGAAACTTTTAGCAACTATAAGGGAGACAAGTTACGAAGAACTGCTAATGTGTTCTCTAAAACCCAAAATGCTGTATAGTAATAACATAAGAACCAATTAATTATTAAAACCTGGAATAAGGAGAAAATTCTTATGATTTTTTAAAGGCAATATGGTAACCACACTTAAGCACTTTTAAGGAAATTACAAAAACCCTCTGAGTTTCCTGCCCTCTGACCACCATAGTTCCTGTCACATAGATACTTTTGAATTTCATTAATGGCTCAGGAGACATCACACATTCACAATGCTATATGAATTCTGGATTATCTGAAACGTTAAAGAGATTAATAAGGAAAAGTATGGCACATGCAGAGGAAAGATAGATCATAATCCATTTCTGTCGAAAGATATTGGCTGAAATTTTATGCTTACATACCTGTATGGGTTCGAATGTGAGCTAGGAAGGCCATGGAATTGCTACTTCTGCACATCTTGCCACAATACTTGCACACATTGCCTTGATTTTCCTCTCTTTCTCGGTTGATTTGTTCAGTGTCTTCCACAATGTACTTATTCACCTCCCGCAGTAATTCTTCATGTTGTTCTTTAATATGAAGAAACAAATTCTGTTCAGAATCAAAGGGCTCAGTGCACTTAACACATTTAAAGGTGGCGCCTCCTTCTGGTAGCTCTTCCACACTTGCCTGTTCATTTCTCATGTGACCAGCACTAGCCAAGTGCTGGTGAAGGTTGCTTTCTGTGTAAAATGATTTTCCACAGAGTAAACAATGAAAATGTTTCTCTTTTGAAGGATGCTTCATGGCTATGTGAACATTTAGTCCACTTAAACCATCTGCTAAAAAACCACAGTCATCACAACGAATACGTGTCGATTCCCCAAGGGGATTTCCTTCAGATTTCTTCTTTTTCCCACCACCTTGTAAGCTATCTATTTTTACAGTTATCTCACTAACTTTCATTCCACCTGACATCTGTCCTTCATCGGAGTGGTCAGTGGACTCTCCATCTTGATGGCTTTTTAATCTTACTATAGAAGAATCAAACTGGCCAAAATTTTGCATTGCCTTTCCTTTATCATCAGTGCTGATAACAGTTCCCAAAGCCTCATTACTAGTTTCTTGCATGCCTTCAGCTGTTGAGCCATCTGCCTCCCAAATGCTGTTTATAGTTACTTCTGCTTCATGTTTTGCCTCCATAAGGGCTTCCTCCTCCTCTACAGTAGGATCCCTTCTGAAGCTTCTGTCACCCTCTAAGCTATGTACATTTTGAACAGTATTTCTAATGTTTTCATCAAGATTTGACTGCTCTGCTAAATTATATGTTTCTGGAAGTGCTGGCACATGTGGAGAACTTTCTGTTAGTAATTCTTCTTCAAGAACTTCAGTATTTTTATACTCGTTTTCAAGGTTCTCTCTGTTTTCTTCTAAAGTTTTCCCACTTTTTTGGGAATCCAAATTTGGGGCATTCATGTCATTTGAAACATTTTGATTTTCTACAGTGCAATGGAAATTTGAATTGATTGGATCTTGCCCATTTTTCTGCAAATCGCAAATGACTACTTCTTTAAGAGGTATCATCTCACTAAGTTTAACTTCATCTTTTTGAGATGTTTGTTGGAAGACTTCATAAAGGGAATTTTCTCCTCCATTAGATTCCTCCTCAATTTCAACTCCTATTTCTTGTTTAGAAATTTCTGAAGATGTATTTCCATCTAAAACAGTACAGTCAGCTAAGCTTTTCAGAGTTTGATCGTCCTGAGTTTTAGCATTGTTGACATATTTTGTTTCATCTGAAACTGTCTGAAATTCTTCTGTGTCTTGCTGATGATCCTTTGGAGATATAACAGAGGTTTCTTTGGCAATATCTATTATATCTGCTTCCTCTCCAGAGGAAGAACAAACATAAGATTGTCTTTTAATTTTATGCTTCTCTGTTGCTGCATGCCTACTCATCTCTCGACGAGTAACTGCATAGTAGTCGCAAGCCATGCAGTAGTATTCAAATTCTTTAGTATGCTTCCGTTTTACATGCAGTTCTAGAGAAGAAGATGAATGAGCAACAAACTCACAGTGTACACATTTATTGTCATTTGCACCTGTAACTCTTCTCTGAAAACATGGGTCACCATCTTGAGTAACATTACTTGGCTCCATAAATACGTGCTGTTTTATATTTATAGGGTTCTTAGTATACTGCAGATCTGGGAGTTGAGATACATTGTCAACTTCTACCTCAATGGAATTTCCCTGGTCTTCTTCCTGATTTTCTAAGACTGAAGTATCCAAATCCGATGACTGGCTATCATCCTCAACATGTTCATTCAAAATATCCATTGGGCTGTTGATCTTCTTGCTAATGGATTCAAGATTGCCTCCTTCTGGGCAAACAACTACCTCTGTGTTTTGTTTTCCATTAGCTTCCATTTCAACACGACCTTTATGTTTCTTGGTGGCACAATGACGTTCCATGTCACCTTTGGTTACAGTATAATAATTGCAAACTTTACACAAATAGCTGTACTGGTGACTGTGCTTTCGTCTAATATGTACAGTCAAGTTGGTAACACTGGAGGCCAAAAGACCGCAATGGGTGCATGTCCTAGAAATGGTGCCTTTGGGTCTCCCTCTCTTTGGTGCATTGGCCAAAACTAACTCACTGTCTTTGGTAATTTCACCTGATGGAACCAGTTCTTTATTTGTGGATGTGTGATCCACAGTAGAGGACGGTGCCTGTATATTTTCTTTATCTAATTCAGTCTTTACATTGCCAGAAGTGGAAGGCTCCATTACCTTTTTAACATCACTTGCATCTACACATACCCTTTCAATACATTCCTCAAACCGTAAACCAATATTGTTTTTCCTGGCATTTTCAAGGTGCTTGCTTCTTTTAATATGCTTTTCCATTCCCTCTTTGCTCAGTGAATAAAGGTTACATGCTTTGCAAAGAAAATGATATTCCTGTGCATGTCGAAGTTTTATGTGTCTTGTAAGAACTGTGGAGGATCTTGTTTTATAAAAACACTTTTTACATTGAAATTGGGTTTTATTGAGAACAGAATGCTTTAATTCATTTCCATGATTTAACATGCAGGGCTTTGGGGGCTCATCCTCCATAGTCACTTCTATTTCATCTACAATTTTTTGGAGATTATTATTTGATTCCAGGGTAGTATAAGCTGCAGTTTGCAGAGACAAATCAGTGCTAATTGATTGAGAACTATTTTGTTGAGCCAATAAACTAATATGCTTCTCAGTTGTTTTATGATCTATCAGTTCTTCCTCAGTTAGAAAATACAGATTGCAAATAATACAATTATGGGGCATATTATGCTCTTCACTCATGTGAGTTCCAAGGCTTGTATCATTCAAGCAAATAAATGAACAAAGGTGACAACTAAAATTACAACCCCCCATTTGATGTTTATGACTTTGACAGTGTTGTTCAAAGTCCCCTCTGATTGCACAGGAATAGTTACATGTTTGACAATGAAAACGCATTTCTTTTGTATGATGTTTTATAACATGAATTTCCAAACCTTTTCTGTTCTGAAAAACAATACCACAGTAAATGCAAGTATGTAGAACTTTGTTGTCAGCAACAGGTTTCATCTGAGAATCCTCAGTTTTTGTAGCGCTAGGAGAACTGGTATTTGTCTTATCTTGACTCAGAGCCTGTATTTCTGAGGTAGCCTTACACTGACTGTTAATGTCATCATCATCATCATCTATTTCTAACTCTTTAGGCGATTTGGGCATTAAATTACTTGGTTTAAGCTGGGTCCTGAAGTTGTGTTTCACCTGCGTTTGATGAGATTTGGGTTTGCCTCTTTTACTAACACTCAGCAAACTATATCTTCCTTTAACCTGCTTTTTTAAACTAAAAGAGCCACTTTGTCTGAAAGAAGTTCTTAGTGATAAAATATTTCTCTTATGTCCTGATCTATCAAATCTCCTTGTTGTGTTGAAACTGCCAATTATCTTTTGGGTACTTCTGGTGGGCTCTTGTTTGTTCAAATTTTCTTCTGAGGACCCTGATATTTCTAGCTTTTCAGCCTGGAGTTCGTGAGTTCCTTCTACACTGAAGGAAAACTCTTTTTCCTCTGTAACAGTTTCTGATTTTTCAGTGGAAATATTTTTCGATGTTATCATTTCGACAAGAAGTTCACTGCCATCACTTTGTTTAGAAAAGCTTACTTTTGAATCCTTCAGATTATTGCTAGCATTTAAATCTTTTGAATCAGCAGTTCTTGTCTTTGATTTATAGGGCCCAGATTTTGCTCTCACTTTCTTCTTTTTGACTGCTGTATACTGCTTTTTATGAACGTTTCTTTTTGTCAATCTCTGTACAAATCCTCCTCGTGCAGCAAGATTTTGACGCCGAAGGTGCGTCTTGCCAAGGAAATGAGAATGTAGGAGATTCTCCTCACCACACTGAAAACCACAGAGATCACAGCAAAATATTGATTGTCCATGAGCCTGCTTGATATGTGTTTGTAAAGCTACACTGTATTCTGCTTTGTAACTACAGTGGGGACACACATGCTCTTTGGGTTGTTTTGAGTGGCTTTCTTGAATATGTTTTTCCAAATCAGGGTAAGAGTGAAAAAACTGATCACAAGTTTTGCACTTAAGAACTTTATCTGTATTGCCAACTGTACAGCTAACACTAATTTCTTCCACTTGGAAAGTACTTTCAGGAACAGCAGATGGAACTTCTTGTGAATCTTTACTTTCCAAATGAATTTTCAGTGCAGTAGCATCGACAGCTTTGAAATCACAATGTGGACACAAGGAATTTGAAAGAAGTGTGTCACTACTGACACAGTCACTCACTGCTACCTTTTTTATGGCTCCATCTATTATATTATCTGTTTCTGCAATTGACTCCTGCCTAACTGTGAGTTTGAGTGATTTGCCTTCACTGCCTTTAGTATGTTTTGAAAAATCCAGCTTTATTCTTTTTGAGATAGGTTCATTTTCAAATTGGTCCCCTTCAGTAATTTCTAGGCTAGTTGATTCTAATAATGCCCTTTTGTTTTTGCCATTCTCTTCTCCTTTCTTCTCAAGGCTCCTATGTACTCCATCAGATAAGGACCTTGTTTCCTGGTTAGATAAGGAATCACATTCAGCATTTTCTACTGAAACATTTTTCATTGAATTTTCTGTCAGATCAGTTTGTAAACTCCCATCAACTTCATCACTCTTCTGAGTTTCCTCTGCATCCATTTTTCATGAAGGCAGCACAGTTCTAGTATCAGGAGTAGCTCATTTGGCTCTACTAGTACCTATAAAATAAAAGAGTTTTGTTATTAGTCTTTTGTACTCACATAAAACAAACATAATTTGCTAATACCTCAGGTATAGTCTAACAACAATCTGATCTAAAGTGTCATGGGGACAGCCATAATTAAAGGTATTGGCCAGCATTGTCAAAAGGGCTGCCTAAAACTAGAGACAAGGTGGGTGAGGTAATATCTTTTACTGGACCACTTTCTTTTGGTAAGAGAGACAATCCTAAAGTTATAGCCCTTAAATCAAATTCACATATAGGCATCTAAATA
Organism: Mauremys reevesii; assembly: GCF_016161935.1. Taxonomy (NCBI): domain Eukaryota; kingdom Metazoa; phylum Chordata; order Testudines; family Geoemydidae; genus Mauremys; species Mauremys reevesii. Next base: position 189,290,324 of record NC_052624.1, read on the forward strand.
AAATGGACATGCTTTAAAGCCAGACTGTGGAGCCACTACTCATTTGAGTAAAATCACTGGCTTCAATCGGACTATTTGTGTAATTTGAGTACTTATTTGAGTAAAATCACTGGCTTCAATTGGACTATTTGTGTGAGCAAGTGCTCAAACGTAAGAAAGGGTTACACAATTTAGCCATAAGTCATATTGTGCAAGGAGAGCTGCAAGTGCTTAGCACCCCTGAAAATTAGGCTACTTTTACTTAGGTGTATAAATAAAGATTTAGTTGTCTATACTTGGGCACTCAAGTTTGAAGTCTGACCTTTATTTCTGGCAGCCTTGACATAGCACTCTAAGTTACTATGGCCTTCAGCAAAGAGGACAACAGATAACCCACCTTTTCCAGAATTAGCGATTTCAGAATAAAAAAGCTGACTAACCCCGAATTAAAGAGCTCTAAAGACAGAACTGACGGTGATTAAGACCTGTTGGATCAAGAAGGATTTGGCTAAATATCATATTTTAAGCTTTACCAGTATAAGCCCCTCTTTCCTTCCTCTGCCCACATCCCATGCCACAGGATGAGAGGAAGAGAATATGATGGAGGAAATGAAGCCATGTGATTGCCAAAAATGCTACCACTAAAACCACCTGTCATTTCCAAGGGGACAAGTTAACAATAGGACACACTTTCCAGTGGGAGAAAAACAAGTAACAGAAGTGCCAGAGGGGCAGGAAAGAAAAAACTTGTGCTTTCTCTCAAAAAAAACCAAACTCCTCCACCACTACAGATGCCAAAACCTCCAATCCAGCAACCAAAAACCAACTTTCCACTAACAACTATCGATACAACTCTTCCCCAACAGCCCAGTGATATCCTCCTCTCCATGTCAAAACAAGGCAGATCCATTCCAGATACAGAATCCTCCAACTGCCCCCTGAACAAATTCTGTGGAAATCTGTCATTTTTGTGTCTGTGTGTAATAAAAAGAAAAAACATTCCAAACCTGCAGTATATGTTAAAATAAAAATTAAAGCAACAAAGTTAATATGATTTGATTGAAAACTCCATTTTAAATATATAATTCAATAAAAATCTATGTATTTCTATTTACCTTATGCTACCACAGAAACATCAATTTGCCACTGAACCCAGTGTTAGTGAGCTGCCAAATTTTGGTTCTGTTTCCACTGAATGCATGGGCCCCTGACCACAACCATATGTGCATTCTGATAGCAATAAATAATTCCAGAGTTGATCCAGACAATAGTGTACAGCAGTGTTTCCCAAATTTGAGATTTCGCTTGTGTAGGGAAAGCCCCTGATGGGACGGGATGGTTTGTTTACCTGCTCCCTCCGCAGGTCTGGCCGATCACGGCTCTGACTGGCCACAGTTCGCTGCTCCAGGCCAATGGGAGCTGCTGGGAGTGGCGCAGGCCAGGGGCTTTCCCTACACAAGCGGCATCCCAAGTTTGGGAAACACTGGTGTACAGTAAGCTATCCAAATGTGTAATTAGCAAGTAAGAATTATCTTTATTTCGAAGGAATACATTCCAACCGGATATTGAACTCAGGACTTTGTACCTAAAACAGCTGGGCTACAAATGAAGCTAGAAAATCTGTTTGTTCTATTAATATGTAAGCAGTGTAGCTGTAGCTGTGTCGATCCCACGGTATTAGAGACACAAGGTGGGTGAGATAATATCTTCTTTGGGTCAGCTTCTGCTGGTGAGAGACAAGCTTTCAAGCTTACACACTTCTCTTCTTCTTCAGCTCTGTGTGGCTCAGAAGCTTGTCTCTCACCAACAGAAGTTGGTCCAGTAAAAGATATTATCTCATCCACCCTGTTTTTCTATTAATAGTCATTTATGTAAGGCCTAAAAGCAACTCCATGCACAAAAGTTACATGTATTCTACAGGACATGTTTCACTCATTATGCTCAACTATTGATCAGGCCCAGCCCTGCCTAGTTTCTAAAACCAGCTATCAAATACTTCCAGACTAGTACTGCTGTTTCATGTTTCCAGATACTGCCTCTTTAACTGTCTTTTCCTGATTCCCATGATTTATAAATTTTCTTTCCTAATTCAAGCAGTAGGTTTAACATTTTGGAAACTACTGCATGGGTCAGAACTTGAAAAGTCATGGCCAGATCATCAGCTGGTGTACATCAGTATACCTCCAGTATCTTCAAAAAGAGCTGCATCAATTTTTACCAGCTGAGGACTGAGCCCTTAATGTGAGGTTAACTCTGAAAAGTGACTCTGTACAGCACTCAATGACTACATTTCAAATGTAATCAGATTGCAAGGTATATATATAAGCTGTCACCAGAGCAAATTCAACCTGAGATTTGAAAGGCAAGCTGCACCCTCTCTGGCTCATGCCTCATCATCAGTAGCAAAGATTCTGGAACTTGATGATTAATCAAAGCATGTGCGTAACTTAACAAGTAGTTCTGTTGAGGTCAATGAGATTTAAACACATACTTAAAATTAAGATATATTGAAGAGTTTGGGCTGAATCAGGGTCTTAAAACATTTTTAATGTTCACTGTCCTGTAGCAGGATTGGCTCTATAGCACTGACAAAAGTAAACTTATTTTTATCAATAAAAGTTAGCAAGTAATATTTGGAATATATGCAGGGTGCATATCTACAGAATAACAAGGTCCCATTTTTAAAGAGCCATTTTTCTGACCATTTTCACATTGTAAGAAGGATCATTACTGTAGGTCAGGAGAAGGCAAACTTTTTGGCCCGAGGGCCACATCGGGTTTCGTAAATTGTTAGGGCCAATTAGGGGAGGGGGTCGTGGCCCGGCCCCCACCTCCTATCTGCGCCCCCCCCCCGGGACTCCTGCCCCATCCAACCCCCCCTCTGTTCCCTGATGGCTCCTCTGGGACCCATGCCCCTTCCCCACACCCCCGCTCCCTGTCCCTGACTGCCCCTGAATTCCTGCTGCCCCATCAAACCCCTCCTCTTATTCCTGACGGCCCCCCCAGGACCCTGGCCCCATCCAACCACCCCTTCTCCCTGTCCCCTGACTGCTCCCGGAACCCCTGCCCTTGACTGCCCCCTGCCGCCCCATCCAACCCCCTTCTTCCTGACTGCCCCCGGACCCTTGCCCCCATTCAACCCCAACTGCCCCAACCTCTATCCACACCCCCACCCCCACCCCAAACTCTCCTGCCCTCTATCCACCCCCCCTCCCCGCTTCCTGCCTCCTTACTGCATTGCCTGGAGCACCGGTGGCTGGCAGCGCTACAGCTGCACCACCTGCAGCACAGAGCACCGGGTCAGGCTGGGGTCTGCAGCTGCGCTGCCCCAGGAGCTGACAGCCAAGCCGCCCAGAGCATTGCGCCAGCGGTGGAGCAAGCGAGCTGAGGCTGCAGGGGAGGGAGACAGCAGGAGAGGGCCCAGGGGCTAGTCTCCCAGGCCAGGAGAACGGCGGCCGGGCAGGTAGGTAGGGGTCATTGCGCAATATCAGGTAGGTAGTTAGGTAGATAGGTAGGTAGGTAGGTCACTGCGCAATATCAAAGTTCCAAGTTCTTCAGAGTGTATAGAAACTAACTGTACAATTCAGAGATCTGTAGGTCTAAAGGATGCCCAGTTCAAGCTTCTGTGGTTCTCACCCCACTCTCTTCACCTTAGTCTAAAGTCCTCTGGAATCACTTGAAGTTATGAGAATGAAAAAATATCTAAAGTGCAACATTACAGAAAACCTTAATTTGGTTTTAAATTAGTAAGGAAACTATCCTATTCTGTTAGTATGCATACAGATCCTAATACTGCACCACTGTCGTCAATGAAAGCTTTGCCATGATTAAGCACATACTCAGTACACGATTGTCAAACTTTCAACATTTGTTACTTTAAAACCAAATTCCATCAAACAACAACTGCTCCTCATGTCATGTTTAATGTTCAAAATGAAGCTGTTCTAATCAAAGAAAGTTATTTTTTTAAAAAACATACAACATACAATTTTTAAATGCTCATATAACTCAAGAATGTTTGATTAGATTCTTAAGGATATGTCCAAGAAATTAATCTACCACATTAACTTTAGATTAACAAATTATTTTGTTTGGGAATTTCCTCTGATTAATTAAAAAGGCATTTTAAGGTTACTTGTGACAGTTTGTTATCAATTATGGGATTCTAAAAAGAGTATGTACTGCTCTGAGCATCAGTGCAGGGAATCAGTAAGCTCAGTAACTCTGGTGGTAATAATAACCTAGCTCTTACATAGTGATTTCATCCATAGATCTCAACATACTTTACAAAGGAGGCAAAGTACTTTTCTTGAATCTGCAAAAGGCACACCTGCATATATCACATCATTACTGCACAGATACGTATATACACACAAAACCCCAGGAAATATATGTGTGTGTGTGTGTGTGTGTGTATATATATATATATATACACATCTCAAATATAAATATATATATATATATATATATATATATATATATATATATATATATATATATACACACACACACACACACACATTATATATAAATTTTCCAATTGTATATTACATATTTGTAATTTAATAAATGTGACTAGTATACAATGGTGAATAACACTAGTCTTGCAAAAGTTCTGTAGGATCTTTAACAACAGATGCTCAGGATCTCAGTTTCAAAGTCGCATTTGAAAGAGCTCATCCAGCAGCCATACTTAAGTACTGGCTCAGTACATACTCAGAAGAAAAAGAGCCACTTACTGAACCTCCATCACCACTTCCGACAGGCTAATCATACAAATTATTGCGCTCTTTCTGCAAGACTTTTCATATATCTATTGCTATGGATGTTGTGTCTGCTGAACTTGAGTAAACAGTCAGTTATTTAGGTTTAGGAAGTCTTGCCCTGATGAAAAAAAGAGAGGAAATATTTCACCTCATAGTTCTCTTTCTTCAAATTTTTCTATGCCAGTCCAAATAGTAGGATATAGTTCCTCTATGCCAGTAGATGGAGACAGTACAGCTAAGATTCCCATTAGTGTAATTAAAAGAGACATGCCATTTCCCATTCCTCAAATGAAATTTAGAAAGACATAATTTTAAGTTAAGATCAAAGGGACAAGCAATTAACTTAATAATTAACCTTAAATCTGTAAGGAACGACAAAGTTCCGTAACTCGATGCTCAATACATTTTTATTTACTTTTCAGGGAAGCATATATGCCAACTTTTAAGGGAAGGAATCTGTACTTATACAGAAGAACCTGAAGAAAGCATAGTTACAGGGATTAAATTTCTCCTTGCCTTTTCATTTTTCTGTACTAAGTCCCGATGCTCAGGTCTGTCAAAAACAGTACCCAAGGAGCAAATTAGCATCTCACAGTATCAGATGAGGCCTGAATGTTCAATGTATAGTATGTGGCAAAGGTCTATATTGACATCCAGGAGCTGCTTTGCATATTTCCAGTAAAAATACCTCAGTGCTTTCTAACCAATCATTCCTTTCCATGGAATCATGTATCCAACAGAATGGGATTCAACAGAATCTGGAACCTCTTTGCCACTGAAATAAGATTCTCTTAACTAGCTCCTTAACCTGGACAAAGTTGATCTGGATGACACTTGTCTCAGCATGAAACCATCATGCCAAATGAGCACCCTCTAAACTCCTGAGGTACTTCATCTTAAGTAAATTTAGAGGTCTCTCCTGATGTCCCTACTGTAACATGACTTCCTTACTATTCTTTACACTGATGAATAGTGAAGACGTGATTTCTTGGTTCAAATGGAATGAAGACAGGCATTGTTCTCAGCACATCTCGTATTATCTGACACACATATACATCTTTATTTGCAACACATCAACCCTTACAATGGAGCCTGTATTAGAACCACCATATAAGGGTCAGTCTCACCATCCATCTTTGGGCAATATTTTGACAATTTTGTTTATGCCAGCGACCCCTGTCACTGAGGCACTGCCTCTCCAAGTAAACCACAGGCCTAGCATTAGTGGTTAGACCCTACGACTCCGATGCATCAAAGGTGCATTCCTTAGTGTTAAAAAAACAAAAACTTCACAAATAATCATCCGAGAAACAATATGAGTCACACTGACAACTTTAGCAGTCTCTGTTTACCCATTCCACCTACCAGTAGGCAGCAGAAACAGCTATAGTGGCCTCATATGGAGCGCACTGAAGAGACCACTTACTTGCTCAATGCCTTTAATCCCAGCACCTGAAGGTACCTTCAAATAATAACAGCTGAGCTGGGGTTCCAGAAGTATTATTTTTATCCATAAACAAAAATACTCTCCCTTAATTTGAGATGAAATGGGCCCCTGAGGAAACTAAACACTGTGTAGGGTGGAGGAAAGTCTTCCTCCTGTTCATAATCAATCCATATTATATTAGGCAGATTCAAATGCTGATACATGTAGTACTAGCTACTGACTGATTTGACTCTGAAAAGACTGTCTTTGAAATACAGATGAACATATAGTCCCTATTCCTTCTGAGGATTATCGTTATGTTGGTAAAAGGGCCTCAGGGCCCTAATCTAAACTTAACAGAAGACTTTGGTATTGGAAGTGATGCTCTAAAATGGAGAATTGGAGAACACAGAGCTGGTCCCCATCCCAAAGAGGAAAAGAATTGTTGAAAACATTTTACTCCAATAATTTCTTAATTTGGACGTTTTCACTCGCTCAATAGCTGGCTGAAAAACAGCGTAAACATTTTAAGAAGATTTTTCCCTTTCTAAATTGTGAAATTTTGAAGAATTTTGACCAGCGCTAGGACATATTGATGAGCTGAAAATGGAAATGGGAGTGTGCAAGTGTGCCTGTTGCAGATGCAAGAAACATAGTCTTACCTCCCTTCTAACGTATTTGGTACCTAGTGATATTATTACCACCTGAATTCAATGGTCTTACTGATTCCATGCAGAAAATTTTAACACCTCAGGGAAGAAGTTTACACTTTTTAATTCTAGTAGTGAGCAAAGAGACCTGTTCTTTTGTGAACTCTCTGAATACCATGCCTTCTTTGTTCTTGTGGCACTGCTCTAAAAATCTTGATTCATCCAATGGTCCCAAATTGTTCAAGGCTCTGACCATTTTGGCCTGATTAATAGAGGAGGAACAAACAAATTGATTAAAGTGTCTGGGATAAGTCTGAATGTCCCTTTTTGCTATAGTTTTTAGAACCCATTAATCTATATTGGTATTGGATCATGCACACTATGAAGTTCTCTCTTCACCCTATGCTTGTGATTTGAGCATGAGTGCACCATATATCAGGCTGACTGCTTGAAAAATATAGTGTGGCTCTAGACTATGTCTTGTTTTTTGGCAGTGAAAAGTAAAAACTATGTTAAAATTGCTGTTCTTGGCAAACTATCTTTTAGATCCTTTTTCTACATGATCTGTCCTTGAGTCCCCAACTCTGTTCCTCTTTAATTGAGAGGAATATAACTTTCCTAGAAGACTGTCCTGAAGTTGTCATTCTTGCAAGGATTCCTGGATTTTTTTTACTTTTTCCCAAAATGAAGCCTGAAAGGTAGAGTGAACAATCTTGTGTTGGTTTGGTTTGCAAACAGTTTAAAGCACAAGCAGCTCTTTGATGATACGGAAGTAATCAGGAACAAGAAGTCTGCTTGATGCTGACCTAGGTTGCACCTGCCCATTAACACTTCTTAAACAGATGCAGAAAGCTAACACCTCCAGCAGAGGGGGAAGGGGTAGAACATGTCTTCTCTGAGCTTAACGCCCAGCTCCATCTTTGATGTAGACAACTACGCACTTACTTTCTGGATAAGCCAATCAAAGGTATAGCAGGGGAGCAGCAGTTGGAACCAGGTAAATTGCAAAGGAAAGAAAAAGGCATAAATTTTTTTGCTTCTTTATGAAGTATAAAGATTTTAATTTGTTTAAGATTTTTTTCTGCTGGTCACATTACAAATATCAGGCTTTGTCTAGCCACTCATTGCTCAGTAAATATTGTAAAGAGAGCTATATATGTACCTAGAAAAGTTCCAAGTCAAAATTACACTAGGATGGAGTTATGATTGAGAGTACATTATAGTAATTTAGGGTAAAATGCATTACAGAAATGTTAAGTATCAGAGGGGTATCCGTGTTAGTCTGGATCTGTAAAAAGCAGCAAAGAGTCCCGTGGCACCTTATAGACTAACAGACGTATTGGAGCATGAGCTTTCGTGGGTGAATACCCACTCTGTCGGAAGCTCACGACGAAAGCTCATGCTCCAATACGTCTGTTAGTCTATAAGGTGCCACAGGACTCTTTGCTGCTTTTACAGAAATGTTGTAATTATCCCAAATTATCCCAGGAAATTCAGAGTTAAGATTAAACTTAAAAAGAATCCAAGCTCATGAAAGTTTGGAAATGTACAGTTAGGACACCCAAATAATCTTAACTCTGCCCTGTAGGGATGTCATAAAGGGGCAAAAATAAAATCTCTCATATGTCTTTAAAAATCAGTTTTATCTAGTCTGGGAGTACAAACACCAAAAGTGACATGATGACAATCATGTTTGTTATATGGAGTTACTACAGAGCAGCTTTTCTAATATAGACTAGGCCTATATCACTTAACTCTCTATTTCCATCTTTTAAATAGCCATTTGATGAAAAGAATAACATATGTATGAGTATACACAGACACCCATTTTTATTATGTTTCCTGTATTTCTTTTGCCACTAACCTATTCAAATATCTCAGTTGAAAGAGCTGTATGAGATTTTCACTGAAGCAGGTAACACATTCCATTTAGAATACTTGTGTGATAGCTTGAAAAAGTTCCCAAGTAAAAAACCAAAATGTTCAAACACATTTAAAGAGCAATGGCAAATTAATAAAAATAAAAGCATTCTGATGACACCTGGTGGCCATTTTCACAAGAAGCCTAATATTCCATTGCACTTCATCTATAAAGGAGCATTTCAAATAGTAATATATTGCTATTTTCCATATTTCGTGAGTAAATACTTTCACTAAAATACAAGCTGATGAATTTCTTATACAGATCAACATATGTATCAAAATATGTAAATACATATTTTAGGTAACAATTGTGACCATCTTATTCTAAATTATCAAAATATTTTCAACAATGAATCCACTTGTATTTTATTGTTATTTAATATGTTTTAATTCAGCTTTATAAGTTATCTGACCCACAAAATTTGCTTTCATTCTTGATTTCTCAGCCTAACTCAAAAAATGGGAGGATCGTGATTGGAGGAGATGGCCACCTTACTTTTTAACATACTTGGAAAATTTTAAACATGTGTTGCATCCTCTTTTATCCAATAGAAGAGATGCTGTTTCAAATTCTTGCCCAAAGAACACACATTAGTTCCTTTAAAGACTTCAGTAAAACAGAAACAGCAGCCTTCAGTTCTCTGTAATCCTTATACTTCTTTCCAAACAGGTCCTGCTTTAACAAACACAATTAGTACTACTCACTAGGATCCAGTAAAAAGAACAAGGATACACATTTGATAGATCATTGGCATGTAGTGCAAGAGAAGCACACCAAGCCACAACATTTCTCATTGATTATTTCTCACAGTAGATGCAAGAAGTCACTTTAATCCTCTCATCTCCCTTGCAGCAGAGAATTGCTTCCTTGTAATCTCAGACGATTGCGACCAAGATTTAAACTATTGATGGCTGTGTGCAAAGCTTGACTTCCCCCATAATGGCCTGCTTACTTTCAAAGTTCCAGTGAACAAGCCCTTGTTTCATTCCAAGTCACCAAACATCTGGTAAAGTTATCTGGTTTTGTACTGTAAAAAGTTCAAAATTTTACAACTGAAATCTGGTATGATATTCGCCAGGTTCTACGTTGACAGGCAGGAAACAGTAACAGCCTTTCTTTCCCAGGCAAAATTGTTTTAATGTGCCAATATTTGTGTCTCAGTCAGCCACTAAAACTTAGGTATTCCCCGTTTTTAGCAAAGTATTTAAGCATGTGCCTAATTTCAAAAGAGATTACTCATATGCCTAAAGTTAAGCATGCTTGACTGCCTTGCTGAATCAGGGACTCAATCAGCAATTAAAACTCTCATTACCCCGGCGGGAAATATGCATGCAGTACAGTTGTAGGACCAGGTGTATTGAGAACAAACACCATTCTTTATTAGCCGGAAAAAACATGAAATGAGGCAGCTTCATTTTGTTATCCAAAACAATCAACTTCTTTCTTACCACCTTTCTGTAAATAATTGGGAATTCAGTACTAAATCTTTTCATTATTTTTCAAGTGCACTACGTAATAGCTACATAATACACCTCTACCCCAATATAACACTGTCCTCAGGAGCCAAAAAATCTTACCGCATTATAGGTGAAGCTGTGTTATATCGAACTTGCTTTGATCCGCCGAAGTGCACAGCCCCCCTCCTCCTCCGGAGCGCTGCTTTACCGCATTATATCCAAATTCGTGTTATATCGGGTTGCATTCTATCAGGGTAGAGGTGTATTACAGTATTTATATACCTCAACTAACAGCTTATCACCAAATTATCTCCCCAGTACATAACCAAAGAACCAAGCAAAGATCAAGGCAAAAAGAATCCTCTGCCCCAAGTCACAGAGTGGCTATTTCAGCATAAGGTTGGAGTGTCCACCACACAGGGAGAAAGAGCTGATGGATCCATGTATCTGTGAATCCACTAGCCTTGCCCCTGATCTCTCCCCTGGTCTGTCCCTCACCCAGAATCCCCACTATGCAGCAGTATGTAGGGAGTCCAGCGAACTGGGCACCCTGGAATATGAAAAATGCCCTCGGTAGTCATATATTAGTTTTTCTGTGTACAGAATCGTCCAAGGATGGGTCTGGATTTGTCTCCTATTCCATGCATGGTGTATTTTTATTTCCACTACCTACCACTCTGTTTCTAGGGGAAATGTTAGCAAAACACTAATACTAAAAATGTTTCTTATACCATGGCAACCAATGGGTTAAAATGAACCTTGAACAATTCTACTTTCTTATTTACTTGGTGAGAGCAATATTTTCTGATGGGCAAGTAAAATATACAGCTTTTTCAATATCATCTCTAAAGTAATGGTGGTCAAGTAGATTGCATTCTGAGCAGGGTAGATAAAAATCAATGATTTTTTTAAAATAGAATAAAAAAATTGGATTTTTTATTTAAATCGGATTTTTTTGATAAAAAGGTTTTTTCCTCAAAAAGCAATCTAAAGATAGTTTTAATTAAGATACATTATAGCTAATAGATATCTCATCATGGAATAGAGATTATGCATTCTAATCATATAGTGTAAGATAATATATTCATGTAATGTTTAACAAAAGTTTTGTAAATGAGTTCCAATAGTTCATGGATTAGGGAAACAATCTTATGGGGTTCCAGGGGCTTCTGTACAGATTATTTAGGTTAATCTTTCTATCTACCCAATGGGACTCAGTGCTCAGTCTAGAAGATACCATCAGAGATGCTTAGTTTTACAGCTCTCAAACTGCAGATTTGTGTCTCCAGAGATAACATGCTTGCTAACAGAAAAAATGTTTTAAAATAAATAAATAAATAAATAAAATAATAAAGAGAGGTCAGAAATAACAGACCTCAACCCTATTGTCCCTCTACAAATTTGTGTACACAGAGTCAATCCCTTACCTCTCTCTAAAAGTGCAAAGTTTCAAAAAGTTCAATGAATAGAAGATTGCTGGGGGCGGAATAGATCTGGACAAGGAGAAGAAGTTGAGATAAATCTGAGAAGGGAGGGACAGGCAGTAGAAAAAAAAGTGAAACTGTTTGAGAAGCATATTCCAGTCTTGAGGTCTTTCTGAGTGTAGCCTTCATTGATTTGAGATCTACCACATCATTCTCTCACTAGAAGGGCAAACCTATAATGGCAGCAGTAGCTTCTTCTGCCAGTGTAGAAAGAATATTTTCTTCCTTTGGACTAATTCATTCCAAATTGAGAAATCGTTTGGGACCTGAAAAAGCAGGAGAGCTTGTTTTTCTTTTCCAGATTATGAATAAACAGGAAAATTAAGGTGAAGACGACTGAGTTAGCTGCAGAAGCCAATATACGTTTCTCATGTTGACCTGATTAACATAGTCAATTTATTTTTTGTTTGTTTTTTTTAAATATTTCATTTAACTATTTTAGTTAAAAACAATTTTAACAAAAACAAAACAAACCTAATTTTAAAAAACTTGACTGTTTATCTACATTCAAAGATTCATATGCTTGTTTTGTTAAAATAGTATATGTTTGCTGTTGAAAAAAAATCCAGAATATGTAACGTTGTTGTTTTAGTTAAATAAAACAATTAAATGTCTGTCTGGTGATATTGTCCTCCTAATACAGCACGGCAAGAAAATCCTCCAAATATTAAAAATTAACCTGTTGAATTGGAGATAATTCCCCTCTCAGTGACTTCATAAATATCTGCTTCAATTACCTTTGGTAAATGAAATAATCAATCATTCATTTTCTGATATAGCTGTAAAACTAATCTGAAAAGTTTTCAAAATAAATCACTTTAAAAATGTATAGTGTGTACCTTCTAAAAATAAAACCTACATCTATCTCTGAGTTGTAAAGAATACGTATTAAGGTTATAACAACCAACAAGAATGCACTTTTATGTAGAAATCCATGATTAAATCGAGTCTTCCTGACTAGTGATTTAAATCAATTTGATTTAAATCAAATCCACTCTGATTCTGAGCTACATAAGCGTAAGACGATATTTGCTCCTACAGAAAACATGTTGCACACACTACTGGTTAGATCATCACTAACCCCACATACCCATGCAAAAGGGCAAGGGGGCATAAACCCTCCTCCCCTTACTTTCTTCCATGCTACCTATGTTACAAGTTGCAACATGGGAGAGCAAGCAAGTTCTGCAGAGTTGCTGCTTTCCAATCTGGCAAGGATGGAGTCTTTGCTCTGCCCCCTTAGTATACCAGTTAGTATAGCTGCACCAGCACCCCAGATATAGAACCAGAGCAGCTTACTTCCTCCTTGGAGCCCTGAGGAGACTGGGAGGCTGATTGTGACTCCGACTGTCACAACCTGCTTACTGAGGAAGAGCTATTACGCACTACCGCTTGCTCAGCACACATCATAAAGTATCTATGTTACAGTCATTAACACAGGCATTTCCCTTCATTAAATTCTATGAAAATACTTTACCCAATGGTACAGTATCAAACTATAGCCCACAAATTCTGGACTACCTTGGCTTCAAAAAGTTTTGTTTACAAAAGAGTTTAAAAGGGAAACTTAATATTAAGTTTAATATTTGTACATTTTCAAAAACGCTTAAATTTCCCCATATCGTGTATCTGTAAGTAGTATTTTCCTTAATACTATCACTCATATTTTCACTTTCTATTAAATCCAATCCTTCAACTGCTAATTCACTATTTAAATACTACCTTTGTTGTCATATCTAGTGTTCTTCAACCTCATTTTTAACTGTCTCATTTTTAACCTATGTCAGAAAAGGAATATATTTTAAGTTAATGCACTGTTCTTATATTGTACATTTTAAAATACAGTAAAATATTCTCTTGTAGCTTTTATACCAATTTTTCTAAGCATGATAACATCCGACGCGAACATATATTTTCCTATCATACTAGAAAACATAAGATTACATCAGAGACTTTTGTAAAGCATTTGCTATCGTATAAATAGCTGACAATACAAATATGTACAGAATATGTAATCTTATTAGATTAATCACTTCACTTGGCCAATTCACCCAGTAAACTAGGTGCTCAAAATATTGTTAAAGGCATTTGTAAACTTAATTTAATAAAACAGTATGCCATAAATACTGGCCACAATGTTCACAACTAGGTACCTAGCATTAGTGTCTAATTCCATATTTAGACAATCTAAACGAAAGTGGTCTGAATTTCAAAAGAGCTGAAAACCCACAAATCCCATTGAAGTCAATGGGTGCTGAACCTTTGAAAATCAGGCCACTTTTATTTAGGTCTTAAATATGGCTTCTGGAACCTAAATTCAGGGACCTAGATTGGAATATTTGGCCCCAGATTTTAGCATTCACAATTAACAAAATGATATAGGAAACAAAGGAGATATAGCCCTTTAAAAAAAAAAGTGAGCTGGTTTAATTAGAAAAGCTCAACAACAAAGGCAATTAAGACTGGCCAGCTACATTAATAACTCTTTCTCCAAAGAAATGTATTATTTTAAGAAAAAATTAATAGTTATAGTAGGCTAACCATATTTTTAAATAACTTGCAGATTTAAAAAGTGTCCCATTGTAAAAGAAAAAAAAAGGGTCCCTGAATAAAGGTAGCAAATGCACAAATTCAATGCCATTAAAAGGCAGACACATGAGATCCCATGTATCTTGTGCCATTTGTAAAAAGGTTGTTTTATTATCAGTGTAACTAATCACAATGAAGCCATCTCTTACAACCAAAGACATTATAATGAATTTTCTTTACAGCTACAGAGAAATGGGATTTGCTGTTCCATATCAAACTAGAACAGGCTGTATAAATTCTGCTTCATATTTATTGTTAAATGTAATTTTTATCTATAAAATCAGCCATGAAATATTAAAAACTGAAACAACAGAATTTATATCCTTTACTTAATTTAGTTTAAACGGTCTATTCACTAAAAAGAGGGAAAAAAGGTTACATATGTATTATAGTACCCCCGCCCCTTCTCCCCCCAGTATTTCCATTATAAACCCCCTAGTTTCAGGAATTTATAACTCAGCTGTAAAAATTCACTCCATACTGAGAGTTGGTATACTTTTCTTTTAACAAATTTTTAAAAAATAAATCTGTTTTAGAAGGAAGACAAGGAAGGAGTGCAGAGAGGGAGGGAAGAAGGACAATCAGAATAAAAACTTTAATGCTTATCCACTTAAGTCAGTAATTAAAGGCCATATACTGCCCTCACTCTGTCTGCACAACTGCTCTTGACATAAATGAGACTTGTACATGAGGACTGAAGAGAGCACAGTATTTTGCCCTAAATAACATAAAAGCAATAGAGAAGTCTAGTGTTAGTACCAATTATCTCTGGAGATTTAAGTCACCTGTTTATCCACAGAACAGATAAAATACAGGGAGCAGCAGTTCATATTTCCCTACATAACTTCCCACCAACTGTGCCTCAGCCTGGTTCCAGTGAGGTTTTACCTGTAGCGGTAAGGGGGTAATTCAGTTCCCATGTCCATTTAACCTTTAATCTCTGTGCCAAGACTGTCAAGACAGGCACCATTACTATAAAACAGTTACCTACCTTTCATAACTGTTGTTCGTCGAGGTGTGTTGCTCATGTCCATTCCAATTAGGTGTGTGCGTGTCACGTGCACAGTAGCCGGAAGGTTTTCCCCCTAACAGTACCCACTGAGTTCTCCATGACGCTGTACATAGGGCCCCGCCGCCACTTCAGTTCCTTCTTGCCACCTTTAGGCAATTCCTGGCTGTGGTGGTAGGGAATTGTCTGAGACCTTGTGTGATGTTGCAAGGGGTCTGAAAACACAACTGTGGCAGAAACACTCTCTTCTGTTTTGAGTCCAATACTGACCCTATGAACTCTAGCCGTTGAACGGGGAACAGGGTTGACTTCTGCATATTCAATAGAAGGTCATCGAAAGCTGCTGTTATCAGGCTCACATGCCCCTCCACTTGAATTTTGGAGAGGCCCTTGATCAGCCAGTCATTGAGGTATGGGAACATCTGCATCTGCCACTTCCGCAAAGAAGTGGCCACGACTGCCATGCACTTGGTGAACACTCGAGGTACCACTGACAGGCCAAAGGGGAGGACTGTGAACTGATAGCGATTGTGGTTCACCACGAAACTGAGGTACCTTCTGTGAGACATATTTTCATATTTCAATAACATAAGCAACCTTCAAGTCAAGGGCAGCATACCAGTCCCCTGGATCCAGGGAAGGGATAATGGAGGCCAAAGAGACCATGCAGAACTCCAGTTTCTTCATGAACTTGTTGAGGTCTTGCAAGTCTAGGATGGGCCTGAGGCCGCCTTTGGCTTTCGGTATTAGGAAATACCGGGAATAAAAACCCCTGTCCTTCAATTCCTGAGGGAACTCTTCCACTGCCCCCACACTTAGGAGCATGTACACGTCTTGCATTAGAAGCTACTCATGAGAGGGTACCTGAAGAGGAACAGGGAAGGGGGCTGGAAGGGAGGGAGGGAGCTAAATTGGAGAAAGTATCGCAGTTTTACCAGCCTGCTGACGTAATTTGGGCTCACGCAGAGTAGAAATGGGATAGTCAGCATGAAAAGGAGGGAATGGTTGGATCCAGTGTTTGAACTGTGCATCGCCCTTGGGCGCACCTTCAAAAGGTCTGCTTTTGACCTGAGGACTGTTTCGCCTGCCCAGAGCCCTGAAACAATGAGGGAGGAGGATGCTTCCTATTGTTTCTATTACATGTCCTAGAGTAGTTCTTCTTGTTCTATGGATAGTAGAAAAGAGGCGGGGCTGGGACTTAAAATGCCTCTGCTGCTTAGACAGAGTATGGAGACCCAGGGACTTGAGAGTGGCTCTAGAGTCCTTAAGGCTATGAAACTGAAAGTTTGTTTTTTCAGAGAAAAAGGTCAAGCCCTCGAACAGGAGGTCCTGGATGGTCGATTGGACCTCACATGAGGGCCCTAATGCTTGCAGCCAGGAGCTCCTCCTCATGGCCACCACTGAAGCCGCGGTGCGTGCCACCGAATCAGCAATGTCCAGGGCTGCCTGGAGTGACACCCTTGCCACAAGCCTGCCCTCCTCCAACAATGCAGAAAATTCTGCCCTTGAGTCTTTTGGCAGAACCTCTGTGAATTTAGACATAGCCCCACAGGAATTAAAGATATATTTACTGAGGATCGCCTGGTGGTTTGAAATTTGAAGCTGGAGCCTCCCGGTAGAGTAGATTTTCCTCCCAAAGAGGTCAATCTTTTTTGCATCATGGTTCCCCCAAGACTCCCCTCTGTGCGACCCTCCAAGCGAGGGGAGTCTTGGGGAACCGGACTCAACTGACCCCTTGTCGAGGCAAGAGTCCCAGGCTAGGTATTGCCGTGCTTACTTGACCCAACATAGATCTCACAGCGCCAGAATCTTTCCATGCCGATGAACAGCGTGACAGGTGGCTTCTTCTTCTTCTTTTGGGGCATCGGAGCCTGGGAACAATGCCGCATGCTGCCCTGCATGGAACCCCTGTGCAGGGAGCCCTGTCGATCTCTATCCGAGTCCTTTCTCCGCGCTGAAGTTTCTCATGTCGACGCCGGAACACTAAGCACGATGCAAAGGTGCTTGGCGTTGGCTCAGCTGACCCCGTGTCCAAGTGGGCATGGAAGGCAGCCTCCATGAGAAGTATTTTGAACCATTGATCCCTGTCCCTTTGAGTCCTAGGGCAAAATCCCCTACAGATCTTGCAACGGTCTTTTTGATGAGATTCCCCCAGACACTTTAAGCAGGAACTGTGGGGGTCACTCCTGGGCATAGGTTTGCCACAAGCTGTGCAGGGTTTAAACCCCAGGGACCGAGGCATGCCCCAGTACTGGGGGACAGAGTAGGTGGGTACCCCCAGAACAATTTCCTACTGGAATTCTAACTATATACTGACAAACTAACTACAACTACTAATTTAACTATTTACAGGATAAAGTCTTAACGCTTCTAGGGCGAAAGGCTTGCCAAAGCAAGTGAGAACGAGCATTCCAGCTAACAGTCACAGGCGGTAAAAAGGAACTGAAGTGGCGGCGAGTCGGCAGGGCCCTACATACGGTGCCATGGAGGCGTGACTCCAGGGGGCGCCTGAGTCAACCCAACAGGTACTGCTAGGGGAAAAACCTTCCGGCTACTGTGCACGCGGCACACGCGCACACCTGATTGTAATCGACATGAGCAAGCACTCGAAGATGATAAAATATAATTGTGTTTTGTGTGATCTGAACACCAGCCGACTAAGAACTGGCCCGAGACCATCAACTCATTTCACACAGGTCACTGAACAGACATTAGATGACAATTTTCAGTTACTGTTAACCTGAGCCAGATTCTGGCAAACTAGAGATGAAAAGATCCCATTAGTCATCACCATAGCCATCTCCACCACTGAACATTTGGTGGCATTAAACCTATTTAGTATGTGGAAAGGAGATGAAGCATTAAAATCTGTAGGTATTGAAATCAACAGGGACTTTCTAAAATGCAAAAATAAGCAATAGCCAAAATGGCTTGAAAGAGGGGAAAAATGTGCTCCCAAATTAGATGGTAAAAAGTAGGGGAAGAGTCAGAGTCTGATAAAACTTGCAAGAACAAGATAAAGGCAGACAAAAAGCTGAGCAAGTTAATAGAGTTATAGGACATAAGGGCTTTTATTTAATGTAGCGGGGTAAATAATCATAAATGAATAAGTGAATACATATGAATGTAGATTCCAAAATGAACATTAACATGCAAAGTAAGACAAAGACAGGCAAATAGTGGTGGACATTAAAGGCTAGGTGGTGAGAAGAAATCCCACTCCTCTGCACAGCCATGTGAGCTCTCCCCTGCTTACAGATGTAAGTATGGAAGTGAGAGGGAGCAGGGGCTGCACACCCAGTACTCCCATCTGGAGCAATGTCTGCAGGGAGAGAGCTGAGCCTTGGTTCTACCCCATAATCCCAATGTAGCTGAATACTAGCAGAATTGAGTTGGCAGGAGAAGGAAAGGAAACTGGACTCTGGAGCTGCAGTAAGTCACTTATCCCTAGGAGCAAAAGGGAAGCAGGAATTGTGATTTAGAAAGGCTCAGGGCTCCTACTGGTGTGCTATAGCTGCAGACTCTCCTTTGCATAAGGCTGCAGTTGACAAGACTTCTACTCTACAAGCATTTAAGACAATCATCTCATACAAATAGAAATGAGAAGGAGAAAATAACGGTGGCATTTAATAACCAAAAGTCTATTTTATAAATTGAGTTTAGGCTGTCAGTCTTGACAACATTCCTTTAAATTATCATTAGGTGGAATGACTGGATAATTTTCTATATATTTCTTTGCCTTGCTTATTCTAAGTGATTTTTTAAAAATCCCAAACACATAGGACTCATCTTCAGTTTGACCCTCAGTGACTCATATATGCATTTTAAAAATTAACAGGACCACTGAACCCTACTACTTTTCAACCTGTAATAATTGATCAAATATACCGCACTGTAATTCACTATGAGCTGAAATCACAGAACTGAACAATACACTTTCAAACAAATGGTTTATTGCTCTAGATTTAAAATGCAAAGTTTCCATTATATTTAATAATTAAAATGCATGCTGTGTTATGGTTGCATTTGGTGACTGGATTAGTAATACCCCAACTGAGTTAAACAATACCTTTTTCCTATTAGGGCCCATATTACCATATCATCTATTTGTTTAAGAAAAAGAAGGAGGGGGGAGCACAGCAAGGAAGAAGGAATAAAAAAGAAATATGAACATCAAAACACACTGAAAGACAGTAAGAACCAAGACAGTGAAAAGACCTGGCATCAGCAAAATGTAAGCTGGCGGAAAGTGGAACAGATGAAGTATTTATGTATTTAAAGTTTTCATGTCTTAAGAAATAGAATATTCGCCATTTGTCAATGAGGAGTCTCTTCAAAGTAAATGGTTAGAATCTCAGTGTCTTCTCTTAGATACAGTCACCACAAGTTTAGGAAATATAGACATCATTGCCAAAGAATGGACTCTCAAAGGCTGTCAACTTCTTAATCAGGGTCTGACTTTATTGGAAAGTGTGAAATTATGTAATTACCTACGCTTGGCAATTCCGATGGTTTAGATAATTCCAACACTCAGAACATCTTCTTTCATAAAACAAAACTCCTAGTGCAGTTCTTTCTGTTCTTTCTTTTCCCTATCCCTTCAATTTTACTTATTAGAAACAAAATTGTAGTAGTATTATACAGGTACCACTTACTTAGGAAACAGAATTTATGAAGAGTGAAAAACAATTTTAAAAAAGGAGGAAAACATGGCCCCACTAAAGTCAACTACAATGGGGATAGTATTTCATCCAAAGCCTCTAACTAAAGGTCTAATAAAATGTGATTAATCTATCTAGGTATTTATGCCACACCAAACCCATCATTATATTATCTGAGCCCCTAAGCAAATATAGATTCCTCACAAATAAGTTCTGCACCACTGTACAATATTTCAAACATACATTTTAGGGATTAATACTCTTTTATTTCCAGTATAACCTGGACATGGTAGCACTAATTAACCCATTAATTAACCTTATATATGCACAATTTTCTATGTATATGTATGTATATGTTTTGTAAGAGACCAGATACATTTATACATTTCAAAAGGTACTCCAAAACACAATGTATTTAGGATAGCAACATCTAAGATAACATTAACCTGAATGGAGGGGGATAAACAAACAAACAATTATTTTCCCCCCATCGGAGAAGTTCAGCATCTTTTTCACCTAGGAATGGGAAATTGTGAATAGCTGGCATTCCTATAATGCAGGGATCGGCAACCTTTGGCATGCAGCTCGCCAGGGTAAGCACCTAGCGGGCCGGGCCAGTTTGTTTACCTGTCGCGTCCGCAGGTTTGGCCGATCACGGCTCTCACTGGCCGCGGTTCACTGCTCCAGGCCAATGGGGATGGCGGGAAGCCACACGGGGCAAGGGATGTGCTGGCCACCACTTCCCGCCGCCCCCATTGGCCTGGGATGGTGAACCGCGGCAAGTGGGAGCCGCGATTGGCCAAACCTGTAGACACGGCAGGTAAACAAACCGGCCTGGCCCGCCAGGGTGCTTATCCTCGCGAGCCGCGTGCCAAAGGTGGCCGATCCCAGCTATAATAGGTTGCTGCTGCTCTATGAGCTGTTTATTACTGAGGGGTTGAACAATGACTTCAGAGGTTAAGTCAACCTACATTCCCCTTCTTCTCTCCTGCCTCTCCCTTCTCCTCTTTGTCATCCACCTACTCAATTGGTCATCCTATTGCAATCCTATCTGTTGACCTGAAATGAGCCAGAAGGGGTACTCAGACCTATGGCTAGGGATACAATTAGATGAATAGTTAGAAGAAAAATAATGCAAATCCAGGTCAGTTTTGATTTTCTGTTGGTCTGGAGGCAGGTTCTATTTTATCCATACCATCAAATTTGGGGAAGGTTTGGTTAAGGTTCCATTTTTATCAAATCTCTTAGAACATTTCAAGTGCCCAGTTTAGGAGATACAGAGTTTGGGTCAGATTCTGATCTCAGTCACATCAATGTAAGTTGGAGTAAATGCATTAACTTAAATGGAGTTACACTCATGTAAATGAGAAAATTCTGGTTCCATGTTTTCTTTCCTTTCTGATTAAATTGCATGAACATACAGTATACTCAAATTAAAACTAAGTAACTAGTGCTGATCCTACTATATTTCACCAGCTGAAAAAAAAACCTGTCAAATATTGAAAAATCACACACATATAAGTGCGCATAAGCAATGGAAGATTTGTTGTCACCCCACGATACCTATCTAAATTCTTATAATGGTGACCATAGTCACAGTATGTCAAAGGCTACTTACTGTCCAAAATTAGAGCGAGAGAGTGGGGGTGGGAAAAAGTAAACTTTAGGCTTGTTAAGCAAATGTGCTCTGAGGAAGACCTAAGGAGGCTATACTACCGTCTAAAAAATATTTTTTTATTAACCTAACACAATTTAGACATCAAGAGCCCAACTTCATGGATTCCAGTACATAATGTGCTTGGGGCCAGAAGTGAAAACTCTACGTTGTACCTTCAAAATAGGTACAGTTGAAAGGTTTGACATTAGGGCATTTATATTCCTATCACTGTAGAAAAAGCCGCAGGCTTTTTCTTCATTTCTTTTATTGTATTTCCTTCTATACTATTATAAACTAACAGCTGTAACCTGTTAAAAAGCAGTCCTTTTAATTTAAACAAGAAAAATATCCTTTCACAGTTTAGGTAAAAGTTGTAAATCGGGCAACTCATACATTCTAAAATAAGAGTAACTAGGAGACATTCATTAGGGTTTGTGTTATGAATTCAAAAAATGAAGCATAACATGCTTAAGGAAGGCCTTTTTTTAAGCATTCATTAGCCCCTCAACTTCAAGCCTCCAAAATTTGAAAATAATTTAAAATTAAAATTTGAACAGAAAAAAATAGAAATGCAATTCAAATTATCTCATCGTTATACTAATAACACTGAAAACAATAGAAAAGAAGCCTGGCAGATCTTGAAGACAACATCCATAAAACATGTTTATGTACCTTATCTTTGAACTAGGGCATTATGCTTGCACTGGATTCAATCCAAAAAAAATTAGCTCAGACTTGTAACAATCAGGCTGTGCACTGTAAAGAATATGTATGCTAGCCTAGCATTTTTAGTATTCAGTGCACTTTGCTTCTGACGGTGCTGAAACAACAAAGTATAAAAAACACAACATGCTTCTGGGTGCCTTATCATATTTTTCCCATTTTGACTTCTCAGAAATAGACAACCCATTTAACAATTTACCAGACATAGGGTGATATAATTTCTTTCCTTTCACAACTGCAGAAAACCCAGATCTGGTGTATCTGGGATGGGGAATATGAAAAGAAAGAACTATCACCTCTGTGGCATCATCTTCCCCACATGGGTACTCCATAGGAATTGGCCTCTGCAGGTGAAAAAGGCAGAAATGTAACAAGGTGGGGGAGGGAGGAGGGAAAGGCAAACACAGAGAGATTCACCTGTGCCTTCCTCTGCAACTTCCCATCTCCATCCCCCCCATACACACACACACACACACACACAAATAAGGAATTCATGGGAAACAGCCAGTGAAGATGTCCATGGGAGCATGACTGTTGTTGTTAAGAATTTTTGGAGTTCCCTATCCCCTGACCAGACTTTGACTTCACAGTGATCATCTGAACTAAGCTGTAATGCATCACTTCCAACCGAACAATAGGTGAAGGTGACACACACGCAGTGTGCAACAGCTGCACACCAAACAACAAAATGCAGCTCATATGTACACTTCCTGCAGTGACAAATGTGCAGGTGTATAGTTATGTTATGAATGAGAGAAACATAGTTGGAAATAGGGTTATTTTGAGAGGTATCTTACTTCTGCATTTCCATGTGTGTCAACTGCCTGCTATGAATCACCAGGAGGGCATAAATTGCTTGAGATAAAAAGACTAAGCACCCTCACAGGTAGTGAGCAGTAACTGACTCATTAACGTCTTATGCAGATCAGCCACTAGAGAGGGACAAAGACCCATAATGTGGTAACATGCGTTACATCTGCTTTCAAAGGTTTGGATTAAAACATCAGGTTTTCCCTTAAGTCACAGATACGAATTTACAAGCTTAACTCCAATTTAACAGAGTTTAATGTACGGTGATTCTTTTTTTCTTTTTACATTATTTTGTGAGAACTGATCAGAGATACTTGTACATTTCTGTAATAGAAATGTCAACTAGATTTGGGGACCTGAGGTTGCATTCCTTACACACAACTGCAATGGGAGATTTGGGGGCACAAGGAAAGCCAGACCAGGCCTTTAGTATGTATCCTAAACCATGCCCACTTCAGATATCATACATTTGGAGAGTATACAGAATGTAAGTGTCAACTTTAAAAGAGACCCAGGTGTGGATTGTGCATCACATACTCATAGTCAATTTTATGAATACTACCAAGTTACCCAAGATAAAAACAAAAAACACAGACATTAAGGGTCTGATTCTACTCCCACTGACTTCAATGGGAGCAGAAGCAGGCACAAATGTCTTCAAAATTAGCTCACTAAACTTCACAAATAGTAAAGGGCACGAATGCTCTATAAAGATAATATAACAACACAATTTGGGAGTTTCTAAGGCAAGCCATTTGATATATGAAACGGTTAAAAAAAAAAAGGAAATGTTTAAAGTGAAAACCTCCAATTTTTTCAAACTACATTACAGACCCATTTATGCTCGAATCTGCTTAATGCGCGGCAGCGCCATGCCTCCCAATGCTACCTATTTAACATGCGAGACTCATTAACACGCAGTACAGGAACTTGCTATGTAGCGCTACAGATTTGTTCACTAACTCACTGACATAGAAATCGACAGGAAGTGTGGAGCGGAAACACGTTGTACGTCTTTACCGCCGACAGGGTGGGGGGAAGGGGCAGCAGCGGCAGCGCTTTAAGGACAGTCCTTTGCTGCAGCAGCGCTTTAATGTTGCTGCCCCTTTCCACCCCCTGTCAGAGGCCCTGCTCTTAGGGACCCTACCAGCAGGGCCGCTGACGGGGGAGGCAAAAAGGGCAGGGACATTAAAGCGCTGCCTTGGCAGTGCTTTTAGGATGGTCCTTTGCCATGGCAGTGCTGGGCCGCTGACCCGGGGCAGGGAGGCACGCATAGCAATGTTAAAGTGCTGCACGGCAAAAGTACCCTGCAGCGCTTTAAGGTCCCTGCCCCTTTTGCCTGCCCCAGGGCTGGCGATTTACAAAGGCCCGGGGCTCCGGACCCCATTACCGTAGCAGCAGCATCTGGAGCCCCGGGCCCTTTAAATCGCCACGGAAACCCCAGGCAGCACAGACCAGGCAGCCTGGAAGGGCTGGCTGGAGGATGCTGACCCCCTAGCCCCACATTTCCATCCGAGGCCCCACCCCTTCCAAGGGCCAGAGACGCCCCACCCCATACCGGTAAGTGTCCTGAGTTACTTTCACCCCTGTGTAGTAATAATAATGTTTTTATTAGATTACACATTTGAACTTGTATTCTTGCAAAGCGCCGTTAACAGACAGGCCTGCACTATTTGGGACGCTGTGAATATGTATGTAAGCCTAGATAATTATACATGTATATATAGATATCTTAAGATATTTCAGCATGGCCCTCTTAACCCGCGGTCCATTAACACGTGGTTGTGGCGGCTTGACTCCCGACATCTGCACATAAACGGGTCTATACTGTATAACTTTTCATATACGCCTTGACTGCTTTTAGGAAACTTATCCTTTACCACAAGATCGTATTTGAGAAATTGCAGAGGCATTTAGTATAAACTTTAGTAGGGTGGGAATAAAAAAAAATAAAAAAAATCAGGCTTTAAAAAAGAAAAGAAAAAAGTAATGATCTTTAAGGAGAGAGTAGTGTCTTGCCAGTATGAAAGGCAGCTGTCAATCCATAAAAGAACTTGTCTTCCTCTTAGATAGATGTCACACATCACTGTCAAGCTTTTTTTTTAGTAAATCCTAAGTGTAAAAATGTCCTTAAGTTTCATGTATATCAAAATCTAAAGTATGTTAAAAAAAAGTCACATAAAACATGAATATTGAAATTGATGTGAGTGAATTATACCCTGGTTAAAATTTGATACAACTATTGCACAAAGCAAAAATATTATATATAGAGATATTATAATGTTCTGATATTACAAAACCAAGAGTTACGATAATAAAATCTTCCTTATTATTTCTGTTGTTAAAGATTCTTCTGCAAAACAGTCAAAGTGAAAGATCAGTGTAAAAACTGCCATGAACCTGCCTCTTGAACACATTGAGGCAAGTGCATGTTAGACCTTGAAGTAGGTATTCTTGGGATTAACAATAAAAGGTATTGTGATCTACATCTTTCAAACATGGAAACTAGGTTTACTTTCCTGCCCCAAAAGGCAGAACATTCAATAAACTATACCTCATGGGACCCAAGGCACTGTGCATGAAAACCTGATTTTGTGAGTGTAAGTACTTAAATTGTCTTAACAGCAGACATGTAATGAGGCTTTTCCTTTAACACTAAGAACCTGAGCAGTCCAAGAATGTTTGCAACCCTCCTTTGCCCTGTAAGGTCACAAATTCTAGCTAAACAGTTAGACTAACTAGCCAGAGGAAAGGTTGGCTTGCTGTAGAACAAAAAGTACTCAGCCCGGCAACCACACATGGCAGAGCTGTTGAAGAAAAGTCATACCTCTCCCAAAGTAGTATTCCACATTCTGAACTTCACTAATGCCCTTTTTAGGATTTCCCTAACCTTCACGTCTATGTAAAAAGCAGGTGAGAGTACATATGAGCTCTCTGTTGCACTAGGGATTGCGGTTTAAATATTCACTAAGAATTGTGGAGGAGCTACATTTCTATAATTCAAGGAGCACTTTAGAAGGACTTCCCTCTAACCGAAAGCTACAGGAAAGTAAGTTTGTTTGTTTTTAAGTTTGGAACACATATGACACTGTTAGCAGACCTCACTGTTGGTGTTAAGATGTAGATAAGAACCTACATTAACATATAAGTATGTGCCAGACATCCTTGAGTGTGCTCTGTAGAATCCTCAATTATTTCAGAAGTTTAGTTGGCATTTGGAGAAACAGAGCTGGCCAGACTCAGAATCACTAGGCAACAATTCCACAGAAGTAAGAAAGAGATAGGCCTCGTCTACACCGCCACTTTACAGCGCTGAAACATCTCCCCTGAGCAATTCAAGTTTCAGCGCTGTAAAGTAGCAGTGTAGACAGTGCACCAGCACTGGGAGCCCGCTCCCACCACTGGAAGCTACTCCCCTCGGGCGGGTGCGGGGGTGTGCTGCGACTACATAGCCACGTTAAGAAGACATACCTGTAGTTTCCCACCTTAGCATTCTGATTTCTCTTTGTGGAGCAAACAAGGCTTGTAGCGTTTTCATGAACAAGAGGTTACTGGTGGCCACATCAGATCCTTTATACTTTATAGTGCTGTGCTTCTCCACTGTTTTAATATGTAGGTAGCTAAATACTTTAAATCATATATCTTAGTTAAGACCAATTTTTTATTCCAATAAT
This sequence comes from Mauremys reevesii, assembly GCF_016161935.1. NCBI lineage: Eukaryota > Metazoa > Chordata > Testudines > Geoemydidae > Mauremys > Mauremys reevesii. Next base: position 189,317,133 of record NC_052624.1, read on the forward strand.
GTGTTCAATTTTTTTATTGGTAGTTTCATTTCTCCTTATGGGTAGAGGGAAAAAACACATCCACAGAAAATAGGGCAAAGATCCAGAATCAGAAAAAATGGAGGGCTTAGGGATTTATTTAAGATTTACAAAAACTTTGTGCAGAGCACCTAGCTGTTGTTTTGTTGTCTTGGCAGCGAAGCCAGTCTTAGAAAATGAACCACCTTTTTGCTGCCTCTGAAGAAATCCCACTACATAAGAACATAAGAACATAAGAAAGGCCGTACCGGGTCAGACCAAAGGTCCATCTAGCCCAGTATCTGTCTACCGACAGTGGCCAATGCCAGGTGCCCCTGAGGGAGTGAACCTAACAGGCAATGATCAAATGATCTCTCTCCTGCCATCCATCTCCATCCTCTGACGAACAGAGGCTAGGGACACCATTCTTACCCATCCTGGCTAATAGCCATTTATGACTTAGCCACCATGAATTTATTTTCCCCTTTTTTAAACATTTATAGTTATAGCCCTTCACAACCTCCCTCCTCAGAGAGTTTCACAGTTGACTGTGCGCGCGTGAAGAAGAACTTTCCTTTTATTTGTTTTAAACCTGCTGCCTATTAATTTCATTTTGGTGACCTTCTTATTATATTATGAATATAAGTAAAATTTTTTTTTATCCACTTCTCTCAAACATCTCATTTTTTTTATACCCTCTATCATGTCCCCAATCTTTCCTCATATGGGACCTTCTCTAAACCCTAATCATTTTAGTTGCTCTTTTCTGAACCTTTGCTCCAGTTGCATTGGGCCAGACACACAAATAAATTTGTCCTTCCACTGGCCATGCAGTACTTGTTCTATGGCTAAATAAAGGACTTGATTTTCCAGCACTGCCTATCCTAGGCTTTTCGGGATTAAACCTTATACAATGTTGATCTATATGTTCATCAAATATTTTTATACATGAAACATTGTCTTTTTTGTTCTGTTCATTTTACTGTTTGCTTTGAGTCATTTCCTGTGGAAAGTGATATTATAAAATATGGTTCTAATGACAAAAATGTTTTTGATTTAGATGCAGCTTTTATCACACAGTAGCTCTCTCAGACTTTCCCTGGTCACACAGCAATAATACCCTCAGCAACATATTAAAGCTTTAGAACATTCCAAAACAAGTTAAAGTGCTTGTTTGGTTACCTGGTGACAAGAGAAAGGTATGTAAACTATCAAAATAATTAGGTTCACTGCCCATCTCTTTACACAGATAATTTAAAAACTAGAATTGATAGACAGACAGCCCACCCCACCTTCCTTCTAAAGGTGGTACTGAAATGGGTCCAGTAGATCTGGTGGTCTAAATCTTGTTACAGTATGTCTTTTCATACCATGTGTGCTCTGTAGGATACTCTGCACACACTGATATACAATGTAATAGTGTACAAAATGTCATTTCATTTGTACATAAAAGACATATGTAAAAATGTATTTTTAAATGAATAATGACCAGATCAAACACTGAGCTGTGGCATGTTTTATTAGGTAAAACTCCATTGAAACCAGGATGTGGTTTTTTTTCCTTCTTGTTCTCCAAAGGGTGACCACCCTCTGCAGACTCTTCTTTTACAAAAGACAACAACAAACTTCAATGCTAGGAAATAAGTTTTTGCAACATAATAGCTGAGAATTTAAATACACAAATGCTAGAAAATGCAAAGTTATTGCCCCATAGCAACCACAATTCTGCCACATTTCATATACCTATTTGGCCATAAGTATGACAACATACACAGAGATACAAGACTGCATACAGTAACTCCTCACTTACCATCCTCCCGCTTAACGTCGTTTCGAAGTTACGCCACTGCTCCATTAGGGAACATACTCATTTAAGAGTTGTGCAATGCTCCCTGATACCCTCGTTTGGCTGACTTTACAAGGGAGCACTGCACAAGTTCCTCTTCTCTGCCTCCCTTCCTTCCAGCACTTCTAAGCACCGCCAAAAAGCTGTTTGGCGGCGGGGGGGACTTTCTGGGAGGGAGCAAGTGAGCGGGGAAGCTGCCCCCGCCCCTCCAGCAGGCAGGGCCACCCAGAACGCAGGGGCTTTAGGGTCTGCAGGGCCCTGAGCTAAGGGGGCCCGGGGCCCTGGCCTGCAGCTCTGAAGCCCCTTTCTGAATGCGGCCCTACAAGCAGGGGCCGGAGGATTCAGGAGGAGCAGGGGCAGCCGCGCAGCCGGAGAGAAGCGGTGCTTTCCCCTTCAAAGCCAGCTGGAGAGAAGCAGCGCTTTGAAGGGGAAAGCACTGCTTCTCTCCGGCTGCTGGCTGCGTGGCTGCCCCTGCTCCTCCTGAGTCCTCAGGCCTGTGCTCGCAGGGCCGCTTTCCAAAAGGGACTTTAGAGCTGCAGGCCAGGGCCCCAGGGCCCTCTTAGCCCAGGGCCCTGCAGCCCCTAAAGCCCCTGCGTTCCAGGTGGCCCTGCCTGCCGGGGGTGGGCCACTCCCAGAATCGCGGCTCCCAGAATCATGGCCATGGGGGTGGTGCCGCACTGCACAGAGCCACCTGCACACCCCCTGCACCAAACAGGAGCTGCCCCAGGTAAGTGCGCTGTACCTCCTGCCTGCCCCAGCCCTGAGCGCCCTCTCGCACCCCCACCCTGAGCACCCTCCCGCACCCTAACTCTCTCCCAGACCCCACACCCCCAGCCCTGAGCCCCAAGGGTAAGCCAGGGGCACCGCCCCACCACAGTACAGTACTATACAGTATATAATGTCTTTTGTCTGCCCCAAAAAATCATCCTTGGAACCTAACCCCTCTACACACACACACTTACATTAAATCTTATGGAAAAATTGGATTCATTTAACATTGTTTCACTTAAACTTGCATTTTTCAGGAACATAACTACAACATTAAGTGAGGAGTTACATGCAAAGATTCAAGTTATAATTATTAAGGAAAACATAACTTTGTATTTCTGAATTTTTGGTATTTATACTCTCAACCATATTTCATTGCCTTTTTATTTTTCAGTGAAGAGCTGCACTGACTATAAGGAAATAAGGAAAGAGTCTAACTCACTCATTGCAGTCCATGTTGTATGTTGTTATAAAAATATGCAACTAAGCTTACATTTTAAGAAGTTTTAAACTAAGAAAACTTTGAGTAACTTAGAAGTGATTGAAGTTATTAATATACAGAAAAGTTTCTGCAGGAGTGATAGTAAAGGTTTGGCTCAGTGTTTTAACTTAGGATTTCCCAAAATGCTAATAAAACTGACATGTTCGAACATACTGAAAAAGTCACAGTCCATCATTCTCATGTCACATCTGTGCATTTGACTTTTTTTTTTTAAATGTATGGATTATACAATTACTGCCTGCCTCCATATATTATATATAAGAGCTACAATCTGATTATATGTCCATGTTGTAATAATTTATGAAATAAAGCTGGCATGACTATAATGTTACCTCTACAATTAATGTAATTTGCTGTGAATAGTCTAGGGCAGTAGTTCTCAACCTTGTGGGGCTCAGGACTCATTTGTAAATCTTGATGGCCTGTCTGACCCAGTAAATAGCTTCAGTGCAAAAAACATCTGGTTTAGTAAATATTTGTTACCCATAAGTAAGTACTAAATAAGTCCTAAATAACCACACTCTGGACCATGGCAGTGGCTACTGCCTAGGTTGATCAGATAGTAAGTGTGAAAAATTAGGATGGGGGTAGGGAATAATAGACCACTAAGACAAACCCCTGAATATCGGGACTGTTCCTTTAAAATTGGGACATCTGGTCACTGTACTCCTGCCCCACAGGACGGACTGGGCTGGTCGATGGGGACCAGCCAGGCCTAGGTTGTGTAAGTACCACTGTGACCCAATACATGGAGTTGCAGTGCCACTCATTTAAATCTAGTCCAGCAAGCCGCATCATCATGAGAAAGAGGCAGGTAGGCCAAACCCGAGTAGTGCTGCGACCTCATGCACCAAGCAACACCACCCAGAGCAGGAAGCCAAGTCCAACCAGTCCCTTCCTTGGTACTGGAGCTGCAGGAGCTGCAGCTGTGAAGTGACTGCAACCACCTTCCTCAGGGCCTCCTACATAAACTGAGAGCCAGGACCTAAACCCCCTCCTTGAGCCTCCCATGTGACCCTTTGACACATTCTGGGATCCTCCTTTTGGGTTATGACCCATATTAGGTTGAGAAACTCTGGCTTAGGGGACTGCAAAACAGACCAAACAAACTGGTAATTGTCTTCATCTTTCATACATCCGATGTTTTATCTTGATCCTAGCAGCCTTACCCCTTACATCATAATGGAGGATTGGATGTTGGGATTCATAGTGTCTTCAGGCCAAACCTCTATATTATTAAAATAAGAATAACTGTAATTTGCTCTAATTATATACATTAGCTGAGCTGCTGGACAGCTGCTAATGCAACCTTCAATGGGACAAAGTCCAGACAGCCCATGTCTAATGCTTCGCACCATCAGCAAATCATTCCTTCTACAAAAACTCCCCTGCAGTTGCTTCATCTATTACAGATAATAAAAAATATTGTTCCTAAGCTCTTACAAAACTAAGGTGGCATAAGGGGACAGGAGAACAAGGGTTAAAGCAACCCTGTTTTAATGGGGGTCACCAGTGCTGGTGTTAGATTTGCTGTGGCCCAGGGCCCCCACCATCCAGGGCCAAAGCCCAAGGGCTTTAGCTGGGGCAATGGGTCTCGGTCTTCGGCTCCCCACTCACCCAGGGGAATGGGGCTTTGGCTTTGCGTCCCTCCCCAGGGCAGCAGAGCTTCGGTAGGCTCGGGCTTCAGTCCCCCATCCTGGGGTTGTGTAGTAATTTTTATCAGAAGGGGGTTGCAGTGCAATGACGTTTGAGTCCCCCTGGGTTAAAGCAACAAAATTACGTGGCTGCTAAGACACAGCATGAAAGTTCCACTTTGGGACTTTTCCCCCATGTTTTCTCCCCAACCAACCCACCTGCCCCCATTTTGAACTAAAGATCAGGGTTTATACGCCTCATAAAAAGTGTTTTAAGAGACTGAAGGAGTAAAGAGTGAAAGTATGTGAAGCTGGATCAGGAGAGGGTCCCCAGCCTTAAAGGGCTGCTTAGAAGAAATTAGAGGCGAAGAGTGTTGCTAACTTGGGTCTTTGGGCAGACTGTATATTTTTTCAGTGTAATTTTATTTCTTGACAACACATTTTCAAAATTTCAAGTTCTTATAAAAATGAATTTCTTTTATGCACACTCCTTAAGTTAGGGATAAGTGACCCTTTGCACAACGGAAAACGTCCCCTCACACAGTGACGCTGTTTGCGTGACAGATCACAACGGTCAGGCACAGGGCCGCAGGCAGCTTTTATTCGCGGCACTGCGCTAACTAAACACGGGGTTTGATGGAAACGCATTAAAACTGGAGCAATTCTGAAGGACGAGCCCGACGTGGCGAGGTCACAGGTCACCCTGCGCAGCGCCAGGTCACTAAGGGGCCAGGCTGCAACCACAGAGCAGCCACCTTAACGCGCCCAGGCCGCCGGCTCCCCCCGTGTCGCCTCCTGCCCCCCGAGCACTGGGGCGCGGCAGGCGCCAGGCAGGGCCCGGCCGGCCAGAACAGAGCCCCCCCCGGGCGCCTGCTAGAGGTCGCGCGCCGGCCCAGCCCGCTCGGGACACGCGCCAGGCTCGGGCCTGCTAAGAGCTGGTGGGGCGCGGGCCTGGTGGAAGGCCGCAATGCACGCTGGGAAACGAAGCCGCCGAAGTTCGGCTCCAGACGAGCGCCTGCGGCCGCGCATACATCGTTGTTCCCGCAGCCAACATGGCGGCACGGCGCGCCGAGAGCAGGCGCGCCTCTCGCGCGTGCGTACTCCGCCGCCTTCAAAGCTCAGGGCAAGGGCGCGTCCCTGCTCCACCTTTCTACACGCTCCACGCATGTGCGCCCCCTTGTCGCCACAACTCAAATCGCACGCGCAGCCCTAACGCGTAGGGACAGGGAGCCGTGCCGCATGCGCACTCCCTCGCTTCCTTAAGTTTTTTTTCCTATTTGACGGGGGAGGGCGACCAACTCAGCGGCCACGCCCCAGCCAATCACAGCTCGCTACGTTTTTCCAGTCCTCAGCAGTCCCGCCATTCACACGCCCCTTCATGGCTTTAGAGGCGGGACATGCAAATACATTGGCTGGTAAACGAGTTCCTGGCCGCCCGCCCACAAAAGCAAGAAAACGACGGCAGCGCAGAGGCCCAAAAAGCCTGGGGGGAAGCGTAAGGCCGATTTCGGCCCAGCAGGCGCCCCATACGCCCACAGGAGGCGCCTATAACGGTTGCAAATGGCAACCCGCGGGACGGAGTCTCCCAAGAAGGCCAAACGGCCGCAGCCCATTAGGTTTCACTTACCGCTCGGGGGGAGCCGTCCGCCTCCGCTTGTGATGATCTTGGTCACAAGTGGCGCGCCGTAGATTTGCCGTTCTGCGTCACTCTCAGAACGAGGCCGCGTAGCGCTGGGGGGAGGGGAGAAGGAGAGAAAGGCGACGTGCGGTCACGTGACACGCGGCCTGAACAGGAGCGCGAGGAGCCGGCGCGTGCAGGAGGTTGCAAGTGGCCCCCGCTCGCCTCCCTCCCCGCCCCAAACTCCTCGCGGCCGGAGCTGCCCCAGAGGGGCCCTCGCGCACCCCCCCTCCCACGTGGGGGCTGTGGTGGAACCTGCTGCCTGCGCTTCCTGTGCCTCGTGGCAGCGCCGCCGGGGGGGGTAGCGCGGTGCTGGGGCCTAGGGCCTCCAGACAGCAAATGTGAAAAATCAGGTGGGGGGGAATAGGAGCCTATATAAGAAAAAGTCCCCAAAACTGGGACTGTCCCTATAAAATCAGGACATCTGGTCACCCTACTGGGGCCCCCATTGCCCTGCCTAGGCAGCCGCGGTGAGGGGCAAGATGGGGAGCACTGGGCATCCCCGGTCTAGAGGCTATCCCAGTTCCCTGGGCGGGGGCTGCCCTGGGAGGAGGCCAGGGCAGAGCATGGGAGCGACTGGGGTGCTGCAGGCTGGACGGGATGCACAGATTTGGCATCTGAGGCCCACTGGCGCCTGCTGCGAGTATTCACTCACCGTTGCTCGGTTGTTTCTGGGGCAAGTAGTTAGGGGGAAATCGCAAACAGGTAAAAAAACAGACTCTGACGTCCCAGTAAGACGCATCTGGATGGCGGAGAGGCTCCAACATTAACATGTGCTGCCTACCTGGCCTTCACCTGAGTTGTTTTAAATCAGGGGTTCCCAGCCCACTCACCACACACCTGCGGCGCTCATGGCCATACAGGCAGTATTTATATTGTGTGGATGTGGCCCACATAGCAGAGAGCTGCATATGCAGCCCACAATGCTAAATAGGATGAGAACCAGTGGTCTAAATTACAGACTTGAACCCCTTTCTGGTAATCTTCAAATTGAAGGATAGCCAGTGGTTGATCCCTTAATTCGCACAAATGTCTCTGTACTAAAATGCAGTTGCTTTTGATTTCAAGTTGAGTATCTCAGTTGCTAGGAAAACCATGTTAGAGCCTTGCAATCTGACCACACTGTAGTTTTTGAATCAGTAATATTTAATTGTACAGCACTTCCCCTCCCCAAGGCCCTTTGGAAAGGTAGGCTAGCATTATCATCCTTGTCCAGACTGCAAAACTGAGGTGTATGGCAATTAAGTGACTTGCTGTAGTTGTGGCGCTCGGGAGCAGTACTTAGGCCTATTCACTCCCATTTCTACACTCTGTCCACTGGAGGATGCCACAAGACTCATAAAAGAGTAGTACTGGAAGGGACATTGAGAGGTCCTCTAGTCCAGTACCCTGCACTCAAGGCAAGAGTATGTAATAACTAGACCATTCCTAAAAGGTGTTTGTTTAACCTATTCTTAAAAATTCCAGTGGAGAGTCCACAATCTCCCTAGGCAATTTATTCCAGTGATTAACCATCCTGACAGGAAGTTTTTCGTAATGTCCGACCTAAACTGCCCTTGCTGCACTGTAAACTCTTAGGATACAAAGAAAATAGGACAAGAAGCTATTTTAAAACGTATCCTAATTATTTTCCATTCTTTTCAATTTCATCACATAGGTGGAGAGCCTGCAAACCCTTTTTAAAAACATACTTAGCTTTACTCACTATTTTAGTAAATAAAGTTGGGTATGTACTTAGGGGTTTGCAGAAGCAAGGCCTAATCCAGAAGTTCTCACGCAAGCAAAACATCAATTATTTGGAGTTTTATAGCTTTAAGGACTTCAGGGTTGGGCCCTAAGTTTTCTTTAATGTTCTGCAACTTGAAGAGGGAGACATTGCTATTGTAGAAGCGGCAATATTAACAAAAACAATATTTGCAAAGGAAGTGTGGTATGTAGCAAAAATCAGTTATTTTCTTATTTCTTTTTTATAAGCACATATAAAAACTAATTTTAAACTAACTGAACCGTACTACACAAAGTGACTATTGAATTACGGGGAAGGGAAAGCTCAGTGGTTTGAGCATTGGCTTGCTAAACCCAGAGTTATGAGTTCTAATCCTTGAAGGGGCTACTTAGGAATCTGGGGCAAAATCAGTACTTAGTCCTGCTAGTGAAGGCAGGGGGCTGGACTTGATGACCTTTCAAGGTCCTTTCCAGTTCTATGAGATCGGTATATCTCCATATACACCTCTACCTCAATATAACACTGTCCTCAGGAGCCAAAAAATCTTACTGCATTATATCAAACTTGCTTTGATCCACCAGAGTGCGCAGCCCCACCCTCACCCCCAAGAACTGCTTTACTGTGTTATATCCAAATTCATGTTATATCGGGGTAGAGGTGTATTATATTATTAAATTCTAACTTTATGTAAAGAATTTTAAAACAGTTCTGAAAATTAAAATATGTTCAGTTTTAAGACCATCAGGGTGTATTTGTTAAAATGTATCAAAATGAGACATGCATGAACTATTCTGCAATGCATATGCTTTCAAAACCGTAACTGATTTTACTGCAAATTTTGCTTACCTAAAGAATGTAAGATTACTTTTTTAAAGTCCAGAGGAAGTGCTGTATTAATAATACTGTGCAGTTTAGCCAGCAGAGGGTATACTGTGCATAGAGATAGTTTTAATATTCCCAATCCCATTTCCGTAAACCAGATGCCTGTAGCCAGAAGTTTCAAGTACACTGCTCTCAATACACCAATGCAGTGACTCTGTTAATGTCAGTCTATTTATTTTGAAATTATACCAATGTAACTGAAAGCAGAATTTGTCCCCATATCTGTATCTACATCTCAGTTTCATTTACGGATGGCCAAAGCTTTCCTGCTAACACACACAAAAAAACCCCCAAAACTTGTTAAATATTAGATATATAAAATTTTAAAATACACAAATAAATTACATCAGAAGTTACTGTCAGGCAGAAAGTGGAGAGATAATTTATTGGCTAGTAAAGAAGGATATTAGCAAACTTTTAAAATGCTAAAGGTAATTATTAAAAGACATTTAGAGAAAATAGAATTTAAAGTTACAATGATTCTCACTGATGGCTGGTTCAGCTCTGCTATAGCTGAATTTGGAGAATAGAATGGAGTGGCGTAGGGTCCATTGCCCTCAAGATTTCTTCTCCACTCCTACATAACGGACAAGAGCTTTGCTCTGCTGTTAAATTTGCTACTCTGATGTCTGCCAATGCAAATGAAAGAAAAGGAAACCAAGCACCTTTAATGTACAAAATTCACACTAATTTGTGCAATTTTGCTCATATGACATTTCTGAAACAAATTCTATAAATGTAATTTCTCCAGATGTCAACATCAGTTATCATCAGAAAAGTAACAGTCTGAGCCTGAACAGCAGCAAACAATCCAAAATATTCCCAGAATACCTGAACTAGAAAGTGTGATAAAATGGTTTGTGTGAACTTGGAAGCTCAGTTATAGTGTCCTGCACTGCCATGCAAGAAAATGAGGTTTGACTCAAATCCTAGTCTCTTGCTTCTCCCTGTCAAAATGGTCTGGGAGTGCTGTGGAGATGTAGTGTATTTTAACTCCTGAAATAGGAAGACTCATGCAGGACACTGATATGAACAATTCCCTGGAAATAGGCTCAACTCCCCATATTTATATATCAGTTTATAGTGAGACCTACCATCTCCCCAACAGAAAATTCGGAAGACTAGTTCATAGGCTTGCTAATGGTTTAAGCAACTAGTGAGAAACTATATCCCATGTAGCTCTAACTCAAATGAGTAAAGCTGCATAAAGGACAATTTGGTCCCATACCAGCCAAATCTCTCAAAACTGGGTGACCGGGGAACATAATCCCAACTATACATATAAAATGATGGGGTCAAAATTAGCTGTTACCACTCAAGAAAGAGATCTTGGAGTCATAGTGGATAGTTCTCTGAAAACTCAGTGTGCAGCGGCAGTCAAAAAAGCAAACGATATTGGGAATCATTAAGAAAGAGATAGATAATAAGACAAAAGATCATATTGCCTCTATATAAATCCATGGTACGCCCACATCTTGAATATTGCATGCAGATATGGTTGCCACATCTCGAAAAAGATATTGGAATTGGAAAAGGTTCAGAAAAGGGCAACAAAAATGGTTATGGGTATAGAACGGCTTCCATATGAGGAGAGATTAATAGAACTGGGACTTTTCAGCTTGAAAAAGAGACAACTAAGGGGATAGAATAGAGGTCTATAAAATCATGATTGGTTTGGAGAAATTAAATAAGGAAGTGTTATTTACACATAACGCAAGAACTAGGGGTCACCAAATGAAATTAATAGGCAGCAGGTTTCAAATAAAATAAAGGAAGTGTTTTTTCTCACAATGCAAAGTCAATTTATGCAACTTTTTGCCAGAGGATGTTGTGGTTGTGAAGGCCAAGACTATAACAGGATTCTAAAAAGAACTAGATAAGTTCATGGAGGATAGGTCCATCAATAGCTATTAGAATGGGTAGGAATGATGTCCCTAGCCTCTGTTTGCCAAAAGCTGGGAATGGGTGATGGGGATCTCTTGATGAATAGAACAGGTAATCATTCCCTCAGGGGCACTGTCAGAAGACACGATACTTTGATGGACCTTTGATCTGACCCAGTATGGCCATTCTTCTGTCATTCCTGTTCAAATTGTCTCACAGGCAGGTGGTTTACAAAAGAAAATTTCATGTCTGCTCAAAATTTTGGCAAATACTAGTATCAGAAATCCAGTCACTTGTCCACTTAGTAATTCACTGCTGAACTGTCCCCAATTATACCCAGCATAGGATGGAAAACTGTGCAGGGGTTCTCAAACTTCATTGCACCGTGACTCCCTTCTGACAACAAAAATTACTACACAACCCCAGGAGGTGGGACCAAAGCCTGAGCCCCACCGCCCCCAGCTAAAGCCCTTGGGCTTTGGCCCTGGGTGGCGGGGCTCAGGCTCCAGACCTGGGCGGGAGGGCTCGACCTTAAGCTTCAGCCCCAGGCCCCAGCAAGTCTAACACTAGCCCTGGTGACCCCAATAAAACAGGGTTGTGACCCACTTTGGGGTCCTGACCTGTTTGAGAACCTCTGGATTAGAGTGCTCCTTGTATATTTCAAATCTTGTACAATGCTTACAGTGTACTGTCCTCTGGTATCCATTCTTTGTCATGGCGGGACAGCTTGCGTGCTCTAACAATCTCCAGAGTTTGTGTCAGCAGGGGCTTTTTGCTCCTGGTAGGTTGAACCATGCTGGATTGATCTGTGAGGGAGGGGCCAGACAAAACAGACACCCTGGTCCACCAGGTTGGGGGTTAGGCACAGGGCTAACAACCGAGTCCTGTAAAAAACAATATATGTTATGGAAACAGCAATGGAGAAATCAACCATTACTGTTTGTGATGGCCTTCAGGAGTCAATGACCCATATGACTGCCAGGGCGAAAGCCAAAAGGAAGCCACTGGCATGAAGACTGAAGTGCTCAACACCAAGACAAACTTGGTTTTCGGGACGTATGGACAATGTACAAAACAGGGAAGCTAACTCAGGTCACAGCAGAGATGAGACGCTACAGCTTACACATCGTGTCAGCGAGAGCAGATGAATGGGATCAGGAAGATTAACAGCCTCGGGAGAAATTTTGCTGTATTCTGGATGGGATTATGGACAACACCATGAGGGTGTTGCCATCCTTTTGAAGAAGGGAGTGCTTTCCCATTCCCTGCTTGAATGGAAGTCCATCAGCAGCAGACTTATGAGAGCCAAACTGAAAGGGAAACATAATAATATCACTGATTCAGGGCTATGCTCCAACTTTCCACATAACTTTATAGTGCAGAATGCTGGGGAATGAGAAAATATGACATGTCCAAACTGTCTTCATTCCATACAACCTGCCTCAGAAAAATCCTCCGTATCTTTTGGCCCAGAACAATCTCAAATGAAGATCTATTGACACAGTGCAGCCAAGAAAATATGAGCACCATCATTGCCAGGAATTGTTGGTGATGGATTGCTCATGTGCTTTAGATGGAAACAGATTCCATCACCAGAGTGGCAATAAGATGGATACCTGAAGGCAAGCAAAAACAACATGGCGAAGAGCTGTGGAAGCCGAGGTGGACAACCTGGGACAGAGCTGGGGAACTACTGAAAGACTTGCCGGAAACAGACAGGAGTGGAGGGGCTTCGTCACTGCCCTAAACACCAGAGGCGTAATAGGAACATGATGATGATGACAATGCTTAGGTGTTTTGGTGATAGGCACTTAATAAACACAAATAGATACCTGTGGGTCTGTTGGAGAAAGAAAAATGATATGGCAATTTAGGAGAGCCATTGTCATACCAAGAGAATGGGAGCCAAAGAAAAGAAAAAAATAGTTTGTGCAATTTATGTTCTGAAGAATATAATTTAAAAAGGAGTCTCTGGAACTAGCCCAAGTAGTGGTTGCATGAGGTTCCTTTCAACATGAAGTGTTCCTTCAATAAAAGTATTTCTGAAGTTTTTCTTTAATGAAGTAAACTGCAACTAAGAATGCTACAGCAAGGAGAATTGATTGTTGAAAGTTCTATAGAAATTCATAGTGCTTCTCCCACCAGCAACAAATATGAAAAATAAGCTTACTCATATTTATTTATATTATTATTTTAGGTAGGCAGATGGCATAATAAAGTCTGGCACAAGGACAAACCCATGTGTTGCCATCCACAAAGGGAGCTTTTCCACACTAAGAAGAAGAATGAGGAAAATAATACAAAAACAAGGGTGGTAGGCCTAAAAACAGTCAAAATAGTCTAAATGAAAAAAAATGTCCTTTAGTATGCTCTGATGGGGTATATAAAACCCACACTAAGAAAGAGCTAAGGAGCAGTTCTGGGCCTAAGTGGCACCAGCTCATTGCATATGCATGGACTGCTCCAACTGGAGGAGGAGTTTGAAAGAAAGCCAGTCAGCTCAGAAGGGTGGGGGAGTAGAGACAGGCAAGGGGGATGGATCTGTCTGAGAGCCTGAGTAAGTGTACCGTGGGAGTCCTTACTGCAGGGAAGTGGGTGACCTGCAAGCTGCAGCTGCTCCAGGCCACCAGAGAAGGGACTAGCTTGTCCCTAAGGATTAAGGAATCCTTCACTCTATCTTTGCTTGGATCAGAACATAAGAATAATCATACTGCGTGATACAAGTGGTCCATCTAGCCTTGTATCCTGTCTTCCAACAGTAGCCAAAGCCAGGTGCCCCAGAGGGAATGAACAGAACAGGTAATCATCAAATGATCCATCCCCTGTCATCCAGACCCAGTGTCTGGCATTCAAAGGCTTAGGGACACCCAGAGCATGCAGGGTTGCATCCCTGACCATTTTTGCTAATAGCCATTGATGGTCCTATCCTCCATGAACTCGTCAAAGTCTTTTTTGATCCCAGGTACAGTTTTGGCCTTCACAACATCCCCTAGCAGTGCGTTCCACAGGTTGACTGTGCATTGCGTGAAGATGTACATCCTTTTGTTTGTTTTAAACCTGCTGCCTGTTAATTTCATTGAGTGAACCATGGTTCTTGTGTTATGTGAAGGGGTAAATAACACTTCCTTGCTAACTTTCTCCACACCATTCATGATTTTATAGACCTCTATCATGTTTCCCCCCCTCCCCCATCATCTCCTTTCCAAGCTGAACAGTCAGTCTTTTTAATCTTTCCTCATATGGAAGCTGTACTATACCTTTAATTATTGTTCTTGCCCTTCGTCATTTCTCTCTCTTTTTTTTTTTTAGATGTGGTGACCATGCCCTGGACTGGGAAAGTAGGTGGTAGGAAGTGGCCAGGGAGACACCCTTGGAGCATTCCTAGATACTTGATATTGCTGCCACTTGGAGATCTGGTTTGTAGTCCCACAGAGAGGGTGGGCCCAGGCTCCCTTATCAGCCAGTTGTGAGGTCTGCCTCTTCCCTTGAGATAAGGCAGATGAAGATATTGTAAGCCCTGAAGTAAGAGTGTGGGACCTTTGAGTCAAACCCACCCCACCATGGGGAGAGATTGAACGTCCATTCCTTGTTGGACCCTTATTCTGGAAAAGAGTGGACTTCGGTGGTGACTTGGTGGAAGGCCAAGTTACTGTGTACTGGAAGAGAGTCTGCCTCCACACTGGAGCAATCACTGGCAGCAGATGCTAGAGATGGGAGGAGAGTTGTGACCCAGGGACCTAACCACTAGGCAGTCCGTCCAATTAGTCCAGCCCTGTCACAGTGCCCTTAAGGCAAGATCCATCTTCACTGAAGTCAGTGCTAGTCTTTTCATTGACTTAAATGGGAAATGGAGTGGGCCCCACAGCAATTGAGGAAGTGACACCAGTAAACATCAGATGGGAGGACATTTCACAGCTGAGGAATCTCAACCAAAAAATTTGCTTCTTTGGTCCTTATTAAATGGAGAAAGTGATAGCAAACGAATTCATACTGACCAGAACTTCTGGACAGAGGCAGTACAGGATGAGAAGGTTTTTTTTGGCCTAGGTTTTTATGCTGAACATGATATACTAAGTCAATAATCCTGAAGTGGATAGCTTGGTGTACTGCTGAATGAGTGTATATCCTTGAGGTCTGGCATAATCAACTCCCTTAATCCCATCCTAAGGTTATGTACGTAAATTTATCTTTTAGCCATGTTATAAAGTTAATGGTTTAAAATATGTATTTGTTTAAGCTACTTGGGTTAAGCTCATCAATCAAAGACAAGTTCAGTAAGGGCTACATTAAAAAATCTCAGAAAAATTAAGGTTTTGTTCAGTTAGTAGATCAGCACCTGATATTAAGCATTCCATTTGAGTCTAATGCTATTTGTCAAAAAAAAAAAAAAAGTCATTGCTATTACTAAGAAAAGGTGAATTATTTTCTCATGTATAGTAATCTCATTTTGAAGCAATATAAAAGGGATAATAGTGATATAATGTACTGCATTCTTTATCAGATATTTTGTGTTTGTTTTTTCATGTTCAATTTCTTTTTTAAAACATTAAAATTTTGAAAAAAAGAACTCAGGATAATTGTGAAATCCAATATGTTCTGTAATATGTGCTTATCAAACAAGCAAATACGGATAGTTATAAAGGTTTACTAAGCCATATCCTTTTTTCTTTAGACAGTAGCAAGTTCTTGAAGGAAAGCTGCGTATAGTTTTGTTCCCTCAATGAAATTGTACCTAAAAGAAAACAGAGGCAACAGTATAATTTTACTGTACACAACATAGGAGTTCTTCAGATATACTCACATACTGTCTCGCATGGAAATAAATGATGATAAGAAACAAATTTTTAACTGTAAAGACAGTCTTCCTAAAAACGTACCAAGGAATGTGTGATAGACTTTTCCATCACTTTTAATCAAGATTGAATGCTTTTCTGAAAACTATGCTGAAGTTCAACAATGTGATTGGGTTTGTTGCAGGAATTACTATGGCCTGTGTTATACAGACGATCAGACGAGATAATCACTATCGTCCCTTCTAATCTATGAATTTTCATGCACACAATGTCATGACTCAAGTAGTCAGATAAATATATTGACTGTTTTGCTTTTAGTTTTGATTGCTATTTAAGATTGAATAATTAACTATCATGTCACACAAAATAACTAAGGACCAAGAGAAAATCAAAAGTGCCTAAATGACTCAGGAGCCTTGTCCCACATTTTTAAAGGTATTTAGACCCTGCTCTGCTCAGTGTTGCAAGGCCAAAGTGGCTTAGATGTCTAAGTCCTATTTTAAAAAATGACTTAGCAGTATAAATCTCATTGAAAGTCAAGAAAATTAGAATTAGGCTCCTAAATCACTTAGGACCAGGTGTTTAAAGGTATTTGGGCATCTACAGACACCTATCTGCATCTATAGGTACCTAAGTACCTTTTGAAAATTTTACCCTAAGAACTTGATCCAAAGCCCTCTGAAGTCAATGGAAAGACTCTTATTGATTTCAACTGGCTTTGGCTCACGCCCTATCCTGTGAAAATACACACATGTTTAACTGAAATCATTGGTACTACCCACGTGACTACAATTATTCAAGTAATGTGTTTGCAGAACTGAGCCCTAAATTATACCCTTGGTTATAGTCATGGCACTCCTAGGGAAGGTAATGGGAGTCACACACACACACACTGATTTGAGGAAAGAATTTGACCCTATGTTTTACCTCAGCCACTTGAACAGAAGCTGCAGGTTGTGCTCAAATTCCAAATAAGAGAAGTATTTCATTTTTATGTAACTTTTGTTCAGCATCAAAATAAAACTTGCAATAGATTCCTTGGAGGTGGATTTTTATTTAATTAAAGTGTGTCCCTCCTTTTTAGCTTCAAATTATTCACTATGTTTACCTTCCAGTAGCTGTATGTATATACAAGTATTAACACAAGTATTAATTATAGTTTCACTAAAACAAAACATTCACAGGCTATCCCCTCATGCATCTTTTATCAAACTGCTTCTCATTAGTTAATGCAAGAAACCATAAACAACCAAATGCACCGATATTGTGTTAAAAACTGCCAACTTCAGTTAATTTGACTACTGTCAGTCATTAGAACTGCAATACAAGTGTTGAAGTGAATCAAGGACATAGAAAAGTAGGAAAGAAAGCATCCGGGTGAAGGCACACACATTTTAGCCAACTTGATTACTTAAAGGAGCTCTTCAACTTGAATGTTTTCAAATGACTAATTCCTAAAAATCCAAATATGTTGTAGTGTGTTAGTTGACTACAGTTTTTTGAGAAGAGAAAATAGCAGCATTTGAGGTGAGGCACCTGCATTTATACCACTTTTTCAAAATTACATCTGGGAGTTCTAAATGTACATTTGAAAAAGTGATGTAAATTCAAGATGGGTTTTTTTTTATTTGTCACAGTATTGTATATTTTCTCTTCTGAAATTATATTAACACTTTAAAACTCCACATTTCTTCTAAATTAACATGTTTATGATTTTTAAGAAAATGAGTAAAAAATACCTGCTGATCTTTTCATCTTGCCCATGGGGAGCATCGTCAGGTCCTCCTATTCCTAGTAACATTATACTCTTTCTAGTCACCTCCTGAAAATGTGTGGCAATTGGAATTGTTCCACCTGCACGGATCATGTCAGCCTCTTTTCCAAACACTAGGGAGTGAAGATAACATAAGCTTTATAAAAAAATCAATTTCTACAAGCTTCATGAACTATCCTTCCTGCTTTTATATTTGAATAACTAAAGGCATTATTTGGATATAAACTTGTTTTCTACATTTTTTGTTGGAGGGGCTGGATGGGGAGACTTATGGGGACTTCTTAAAGATATTTCCTTTTTCCGCTAAAAAAGCTGTTATGTTCTGGTGTTGTTAAGCTTGGATTCAAAGTATTAGAATTCACCCATACCCATACTTGTGTGTTCTGCCTGTGGGCTGTATTCACTATCTAAAGTTCCTGTTCCTACAAATGACTTTACAAGGGATCCTTACACCCACATGGAGTGCTGAAGCCAATGTTATTCTTCTACATGGGCACAGGGATCTGTCCCCTAACCACAAATAGTATTCATCTGAAGACAAGTTACAGCAGGAGCTGAAAAAATGGTAAGAGCAACGAATGACACATCTGTGTGTGATATTTGTGATCATCAGTGTAGTAAAATGTTAACAATGTACATTAATATTGCTTGCAAATCAACCTCATATCAACAAACAATAAAAGCTGCTATGTATGAAAGTGCAATTCTATACAAATATGTCAGTATTAGAAACCTATGTGGACAATAAGAATATGTGCAGACAGAATAAGGAAAATAACCTGGTTTCATTTCTATGGATAATACTTTCAAAAGGTGACATAGTTGTCTACCAAATAATCCACATATTATAAAACAGCCAAACCTCTTTTAATTGCTTTCCTTGCAGCCAAATACAGAGGTTCATTTGTGTCAGACAGCCAGGGCTTTGATCCTGTGTCATTGGTTACTTTAATGCTGTTAGGACTGTTCAGTTCAGTAAATTTCTTGTTCAAATAGTCAGTCACCTAAAGAAAATAATTGCAGTGACACGAAAATATTTATTTAATTCATTACATAGAGAAAAAAATCATGTGTGTGCGCGTTTGTTTAAAACTCTGACTTGTCAGAGGCACAACTGCCATGCTCAAAATGTTACAGAGACAACGTGGGTGAGGTAATATCTTCTACTGGACCAACAACAGAATTTGGTCCAATAAAAGATATTACCTCGTTCACTTTGTCTTTCTAATACTCTGGGACCGACACGGCTACAACAACACTGCACATTCAAGATCTCACTGCTTGGACACATAATGAATGTGAAATATTGACAGTGTGGGAAGAGAGTTCCAGCCATGCTGTTTTTTGGTGCTGTCAACCCTCTACTCCTATACTGGTTCATGCAGAGATCTTCATTTGTTGGTGCTGTCAATGGACCTATTCAGAAGTAACTGGAGATTGATTAACCCTTGGACCAAACCATAGTTTTGTCAGAATCTGATGGTTGTCATTTGTATTTGATTTTGGAAAATGATAGATGCTTTTGGATTTGTAGCCAAAGGGATATGGAGTGACTGCATATTGTTTACATCCAGATTCTGTTGTTGGGATAGGTACATTATAGATAGTGAAACTGTAGTATGACATTTTTAACATGTTCTTTGTTTATCATATTTCTTCTTGGAGACATACATGTCCCCATATTAGTTTCTTCTTATATAGCAGAAACTCAAATCCTCAGCTACAACCAAGCAGTACAAAGTGCAGCTCAGGATGGGACAGAGTATCAAAAATGTAGCCAAGAAACAACTTGCCACTAAGCGTCACAGGTGCAGAACTCATTCATTTTGAAGTGGGTGAATGCAATAAACAAGTATAGGAGGAATTAAAAAAGGAGGGATCCACCATCCTACCTGTTTCTCTACTACAGAAGGCTCCATGTTCGGCACCAGACGTATTGAAAACTTTCCAGTTACTTTTGCAGGGATTACAGTCTTAGCTCCAGGTGCAGAAAAAGCTCCTTCGATTCCATGGATGGAAAGAGATGGATAGCGTGATCTTTGCATTAATAATTCTTCCTGAAGATGTAAAAAATGTAAATATATTAAAGCAGAAGAGGCATTAAACAATAATCTGTAACTAGCTAGCACTTCATGCTACTTCACAATAACAGATTGCATACATGATTCTTAGGCAAGCAGTCTCAGTATTATTATTTCCACATGAAACCGCTCTTTGTGTATGTAAGTGTGCTATATATAAATCTGTCTAGAGATTGACTGTGCCAAATCTTCCATGGCTTGTTTTTTCTTAAAGATAACTCATTGTAACAAAATGAAAGAGATCCATTTATTACACCATAATATCTGTTACATATAAAATATCCAGCTTTCAAGCATTTATAGTATTGCCACTATAGACATGTATAGGATTCATCTTTCTCAAGCCCACAAATCAAGTCAGTGAAAGTAGAGTATCTCAAATATAAATATTAGATTTGTAGGTATCTTAGCTTCAAGATTTAAGGTGCTTTGTATGATATCAGATCAGTCATGAGCATTCAGAACAAACCACACCATGTGAAATACAGATTTTATACCAATCAGTGTATTTTCCTTGTGATATGGGCTCACAACTTCCATGAGTGATAATGGATGTTACATATGCCAACTGGAAGAAAAACATAAGTTTTAAGCATTAACAATAGAACAGTGACCACTATTTTAGTTAATAAATGTATTTTTAAGAGGGTCCAATATTTAAGTGAGTTTTTTTGTTAGATGAGTCATAGTCTTTAATAGTTTTATATATTATTTTATATATTATTTTATATATAGACCATAGTTTTATATATTGGGATACCCAAATCCTTACTCCATTTTAGTCACAGAGCATGACCATTTAACACTTTGCTGACAAAGATGTCACTTTTGCAGTGGGTATTATAAGGATTATGCAGGTTTTTCCAAGAGATAGGTGTATTAGCAAATAAAAGATTTCTCGGTTGGGCCAAATTCTGCACTCAGTTATATGGGTGAAACCCCCACTGAAGTACCTGTTCAACCCGGAGCAGAATTTTGTTGGTAGAATTCTGGCAATATGTTAACAAAGCAAAAGCAAAAGCAAAGCAAAGCAAAAGTTGTTCTTGACCAATATTAATATTTATATTGCTATGTTGTCCAAAGGGCCTAATCTTGATTGGGTCCCATTGTGTTAGTGATACATATAGAAGTAGTTGTCCCTGCCCTGAAGAGCTTGCTAAAATCTAAGACAAGTAACACAAATGGGGTCCCAGCACTGGTGAGTAGTTCTGGTCTCCCATGTTTAAGAAGGATGAATTCAAACTGGAACAGGTACAGAGAAGAGCTACTAGGATGATCCGAGGAATGGAAACTGACTCAAAGGAGTCTCAAAGAGCTTGGCTTGTTTAGCCTAACCAAAAGAAGGTTGAGGGGGGATATGATGGCTCTTTATAAATATATCAGAGGGATAAATATTAGGGAGGGAGAGGAATTATTTAAGCTTAGTACCAATGTGAACACAAGAACAAATGGATATAAACTGGATACTAGGAAATTTAGACTTGAAATTAGACGAAGGTTTCTAACCATTAGAGGAGTGAAATTCTGGAACAGCCTTCCAAGGGGAGTAGTGGGGGCAAAAGACATATCTGGCTTTAAGACTAAGTTTGATACGTTTATGGAGGGGATGGTATGATGGGATAGCCTAATTTTGGCAATTAATTTGGCAATTGATCTTTGATTATCAGCAGGTAAGTATGCCCAGTGGTCTGTGATGGGATGTTAGATGGGGTGGGATCTGAGTTACTACAGAGAATTTTTTCCTGGGTGCTGGCTGGTGAGTCTTACCCATATGCTCAGGGTTTAACTGATCGCCATATTTCGGGCCGGGAAGGAATTTTCCTCCAGGGCAGATTGGAAGAGGCCCTGGAGGTTTTTTGCCTTCCTCTGCAGCATGAGGCACGGGCCACTTGCTGGAGGATTCTCTGCAGCTTGAGGTCTTCAAACCACAATTTGAGGACTTCAGTGGCTCAGACACAGATTAGGGATTTGTTACAGGAGTGGGTGGATGAGATTCTGTGGCCTGCATTGTGCAGGAGGTCAGACTAGATAATCATAATAGTCCCTTCTGACCTTAAAGTCTATGAGTCTATGAGATTAAGGAGAGATTTGAAGGAACCCCTGATTTTAGGGCCTGATTCAAAGCCCATTGAAGTCAATGGAAAGAACCCCATTGACTTCAGTAATGACTATGATTTATTATTCCAACTGAGAAGCCTGAAACCAATGAAGGAAAATTCTATTAGCAATACAAAAATAAATGTAACATATACCTTAGTTTTGTTACGAAACCCTTCTAATCCATATTTGGCCATAATCTGGTCCAGGTCATATTCAATTCCTTCATAGAGTTTCTTTTCTTTTTCAGTGAGAGGAGCTACTGCTTCATAAATTCCAGGGATCAGGATATGACCAGAGGAATCTACCAGAGTGTCTAGAGAAAAATCCAAATGAATTTTAATTGGTCTAGAAAAAAAAGATTCATGTCTAATAAGCACTGCAGAGACAACAGAAATCTGTAACCAAAAAGTGTATGTAAAAACTCTGCAGAGATGGTTTTCATGTTTAATATTGACCTTACTGTTATATTTTAATGTCACATATAATTGCAGTTTTCAAGCTCTGTAGTTTTCTGAGCCTAATATAAGTATTTGTTTAATAATTAACCATTTACAGCTGTGATTTAGTGGCAACTCAAGGCACTGTCATATGGGAGGTATAAATTTGAGTCCTAAAATGTCTTTGGGAGCAGGGATTTGAAAGGCACCACACTTTTTCCTGAGACAGAAAGTAATATGTGACCCCTCTTGTGGATACATGGACTACGCCTACACTGTGAACCGAGGTATGAATTCCCTGCTGTTGTACATATACTCACATTAGCTTTCAATGAGCAAGCCCAAGTATAAATAACAGTGGAATCACGGAGGCACAGCTGAGCTGTCGTGCTAAATATTTACTCACCTGAAACTACTGAGAAAGTACTCAGCACAGCTCAGCTATGCCTCCTCTGTGGCTACCTGTGCCTGTGCTGCTGCTGCCGCTACCTTGGCCCAGGGCCGGCTCCAGGCTTTCTGCTGCCCCAAGCAGCAAAAAATAATAAATAAATAAATAATTTTTTAAAAGCCAATCAGTGGCACTTTGGCGGCAGCTCAATCATGCTGCTCCATTCTTCGGCGGTATTGCGGCGGCGGGTCCTTCACTCCCTCTCTTCCTCTTCGGCAGCATTTCAGCGGCAGCTCGAAGAGGAAGAGAGGGACTGAGGGACCCGCTGCCGAATTCCTGCCGAAGACCCGGACGTGCTGCCCCACTAATGGACAGAGTGCCACCCCTTTGTATTGGCTGCCCCAGGCACCTGCTTCCTTTGCTGGTGCCTGGAGCCGGCCCTGCCCTGGCCACCACCTGTTGGTATCTACACTATTAATACTAGTGTAGACGCAGTTCACAAGGTCCAGATAAATCAGACTTCTGGAGGAAAAGTCCTCCTGAAGAGAGACTTATGCGGGAGAGAGAGTAGAAGAGGAGAAGGATCAGGGCAGTCAGTCTCCATGAGGCTCTTAGAAACCCAATGGAGGAAAAAAAGATGCAAGGTGCTGTACATCAAACTTTGAAAACTTACATTGTATTGTTAATCAATATTAGAATTAAAATTTAATAACTACAGGTGGGTGTTTCTGTTTTGGCACAAATAAATTAACAGTGGGGACAATATATGTCTGTAGGAGAAAATGTATGTATGTAGATATGTAAATTTGCACACCTGGTGCACATACTGTTACCTTATATAATGTTATGATAGACACATTAAAAACATTCTACAGCGATCAGCCACAGAGATTAGACACATAAAATTAAGAGCTTTTACTCAGGATGAGCATTGCTCATCACCATTTTCTTACAGCAATATCCCTCCTTAACTTTTCAACTTACTTGCACAGAACTTTATAAAATATTGATAGAAAAAAACCTAAATAATGTACCCTGAGGTGAATAAATAATGGGAGTCAAAGTAGGTTGCAACTGAAAAAGCAGTGGCAGGATACATAAAAAGAAAGTTCAGACCAGGGCAAATAAACCTAATCTTCTTCCATATTTAAAGTTAAAAGATTGCAGCCTGGTTAGTTCTTAGATGGGTGGCCTCCCCACAATCTCTGGTGCAGTAGTCTTATTACTTTAATTGCTCAATGTCCTTGTACTGTACATTATCTCCTATTCGGAGCATCGCTTTGCTTTATTCATTTTCTACCAAATTCACCTAAAGCCTCTGCCCTTCTCTCTTTGGAGATTAATGCTTTTATTTAAAAGCTATGACCTTTGGACTAAACTTAGGTTTAACTATAACTAAAAGGAGAGCTGCTTTCACACATAGCTTGCGAGCTAGGCCTGTTGCTTTTGGATGGCGCAATTTTTTTCTGGAGTGAATTATTAACTGACAAAGATACTCTTCATTTGATTAAAATCTCAACCTTAAAACTCCATTAAAGTAGTTAAAACACCACATACTGTAAGAAACCGTGTAGCAACCCCCATGGGGACTTGGAGGGAGGAGCACAAGTTGCAGGAGGAAAGAGTTTGGAGGAGACACCAGGAAGTCTGTTTGTCTGCACATAGTTTGAATACTAGCTGCAGTTGCAGCACCTGTGTAAATAGTTGCTTTAATAAAGATCCAGTATAGTTTAAGAACACAGAATCCTTTCAGGTTATTATCCAATACATGGTACATGAAACAAACAGAATTGGGGTTGCAATGTTAACAAACACATTAAAGTAAACAGAGTTGTTCCTTTTTTTGTGAATTGCCCATTTAAATTAACTTGGCCCTATATAATTAAAGTAAATTACATGGTTGGATGAAATGCTGCAGCACTTGCAATTATGCATACAATGGATCCAAACCAGAAGTCTTCTTTACTTAGTCCTTACTAAGAAAAAGTCTCATGAGAATTAATAGGAGTTTTGTCTGAGTAACAATGTCAGTACCGGGCACAGTACACATAACTCATGTTTTTATATTCCTGTGCTTTTAGTTGGTGGGAGTCAGAACAATACCTGATATGCTTTGAAATGGAACATGACAGACCTAGAACATGACAGTTATTCATAGGTAATTAAAGCAATACTTACTTAACAGAAATATTAAGTCATTCATTGCTTCATGTAATATTCCTCCAAAGCCCCCTGAGTGTAAGTCTCGTTTAGCACATTCTACCTGCAAAAATAGAATAGGTGAACACACTTGATACTTCCTTTACAAGCCATGGAGAAGGCTGTGTAAGCTTCCAGTGTAATTCAACAGGAAAAGTCTATGGTCATTTTCATTTCAGGATTTCTAGGTATATTATCACAATGTATATGCTATTGTTTTTTGTTTTGCTTGCAATTTTGTTCTCTTTTCCATCACTGTGGAAAAAAAACAAATGTGCTAATGCACCTTTCTTTAAATAATATTTATTTGACTTAATATTAAATAATCTATTATCCATTTACTTATTCTGATGCTGACAGACTAATCTGACAATCTTGAGAACCATATTTTTGAAAAACATGCTGGGTATTAAAAATGAGAACTGACATTTTCATTTTTTCTACTATTCCACATGGACTGTAGAATAAATGTTTTCTGGAAAATCGAGATGAAACTTTCAGCACAAAAGTGATGTGCTCAGTTCCATTGTTATTGTCCTGTCATTGGGGGCAGGCTTACTATGAAATGGCACAATAGCTCTGGGTTTTTTAGTAAAACATTATAGCGTTTACATAGCTAGGAAGCGGACATGATGAGAGATGCCTGCACAACACTGGTGCCCTAGCTGCCTTTTGCAGAGGCGGAGGTAGGGAAGCAGTGCTGAAGAAGATAAAGCAGGAGCTATACTTCCAACTTCCTGCACTGCTGTTGAACCAAGAGGCACTAGAATAAGAGTTTTAAATCGTTTTAAGCTAATAGATTATAGAGAATGAAGTAGTTTTTATAGAAAATAAAAGATATTTTGATTAAAATAGTGTGGCCTATTTTTTGTCATTTGTCATTATAAATTCATGACTTCTGCCTTTTCCCCTCTCCCTGCTATCAGACTATGACTTTTTGTTATAATTTATCAGGATAGACCACTGGCCCTATCAATGATAAATCTCTGCTTGCATCCTTAAATCCCATGTATTTCATGATCCCAGATAAATTCCTTGGAGACTGGCATGTACAGGACATCCTTAATTCATTAGCTAATATTTTGTAAAGCCCTTTGAATATATAGACGGACAAATTCTCCTCTTAGTTAATTTCAGTGAGGTTGCACTGGTACAACTGAAAGGATAATTTGACCCATAATGTGCTTATATATGAACTTACTATTGTTATTTCTATATACCAGTACTAGAAAGTGGTGATTCCTTTAGTTCAGCCTTAAAATTACTACCATATATAATAGAGATGGAATCACTGTATTATCCTATATCTACCTTTAACCCTGTGAGTTTATATATTTGGTAGGGCTATTAGTGTTTGGACCTGGATAAATATAAAGCCACTTGATAAATACTCAGGTAATATTCAGTTACCGAGAATATAAGATCATGCTTCTTTTTGCACTATACCTCAACAAAGAAGTAGCAGATTCCTCTTGTCCCATATGTAATACCAGGTTTGTTGCTGAGCCATGCGGAGTCAGTGACCACAATGTAATCAACGTCAGAAAAAAATGTACTATTTCTCTGTTTAACTAGCATATTTAGCCCAATGGACCCTACTTCTTCCATACCTTCAAGCAGAATCTTTACATTAACAGGAAGTTCCTATAAGGAAATGTTTCAAAAAGATGTATAAGCAATTGGTTAACTAGTTGCAAATATCAAACTTATTGATAAAGGAAGAAAAAGTCACATGCATGTTTTTGAAGTGCTTCAATTGCATTCAGCACAGCCAGAACTTGTCCTTTGTCATCGGATGCACCTCGTCCGTAGAGATTGCCTTGAAAACAAAATAGAATGAGATTGTGATAACTAATAAAGTTAGTTCATTAGGCAAGTGCAGACAGTGATGTTGCACAGGTAACAGAGCCATAGTTGAGCTGTAGAAATTTTATTACTCATCATTGTGCACTGAACAAGTAGGAAAGAAACCAGCTAGAGTCAGGATGAATTTGCCAGGATGGCCTTTAGAAAATTATCTTTTTACTTGTAAGCTGACCATATCTGATGTGGAAATCACTGAGACACAATAAATATATAGCCCAGGATGCAATATTTTACTGAATCAATTTTTAAAATAGAATTACTCTTTAAACTATTAATAAATATAAAATCTTTACAAACACCATAGTATTTCCTCCTTCTATTAATGATCTTGCATACAACTAAAATAGTGTTTTGACAGGTTGTATATGTAACACAGAGCTCTACATGGTCTGTAGAAAAAGTAATCAGTATTTGAATAACAAGGTCTCCTGAAGCCAGGACTAGCTATCCCCCTGATGTTCAAAATGTAGCTGGAGTACTCAACCTTTGCTATTCCAAATTCCATTATTGGATTTGTACTGTAATAATTGCAAAGTCCATATTTACTTGTAGTAAATGTTTATATTGGACACCCTTCCTTTTGTATGCTCATTTCTAATTAAAGTTCTTTGGTAGCTTATAGTTGAGTAGGAGAAATTTTATAACAAGCTGAATGGAAGGGGCTAAAGTGAGGTTCTCTTCAGCATTGCCTTCCAAAACTGGCAGAAAATAATAGTACAAAAGCAATATGATTTTGCACCCTTATTCTGATCAGACCAGGAATGCCCACAATTTCAGCACAGCCATCCATACAGAGTACTCAGAAGGAACATAAGCAGTATGATGGGGGGATATAATAGCTGATCAAAGGAGCTAAATGTCTCAACCACGCCTCCTGCCCCAGAATTCTCCTGCTTTTCTAGCCATGGAGGAACAACAGAGCATGGATTCTGTGGGTTTGACAGGAACTGGTAGTGAGGCACAAAAGTTGTACCCTATTTGGACACCTCAGGTGAAATCCTGGCTGTACTGAAGTCAATAGCAAAACTCCTATGGCTTCAGTGGATTCAGAATTTCAGCTCTAATTTCTGGTGTAGGCATATGTGCAAGATGCAATCTGAATTTGGCGCAAGATCTTCCGTGCAGCTGTATTTTTAAGACAAGTGCTTATTTTTGCATATAAGGAAAAAAAGTTCAAAGGATTTTAGTGGAATATCTATTCACAGACAAGGAAGGCATTTACCAGAAGGTTTGCTATTTTACCTGAACAGAATTATTTGTTTCTATGTTATTTGAATGATCTTTCTCTTTTTCTTTCATGGTATGGAAGCTGCTTTAGTATAAAGGGTCTGCCTATATACATGCTAAACCAGTTGCTGAAAGCTTTCAAGCAGCTCAAGCACTTACCATTTTTCTCTGTCAATATGTAAGGCTCTGTTGACCATCCATCCTCAATTTTTGCCGGCTGCACATCCATATGCCCATAAAAACAAACGGTAGGCTTTTTTGGATCTTTTACAATGTTTGCCAGAATAACTGGTGGCAAAGAGATTTTGTTTCCATTGGGTAGCTAAAATAAATCAGAGTTGCATTATATACATTGACAGAGGCTTCCAAAACATGCATTTATAGATGATGAAGTCATTGGAGTTTCCACCAGGGATGATTTTGATCCTACTTGTCTTGATTTTTGAATGTCTTCTGTTTAGTTCTGTCCTTGTAAAAATAATTTTAGAATGACTGCTATATAGAAGCAGACTAGAATCTACATCCTAAGGCTTTTATGCAAGGATATATAATATTCTGGAGCAGTAAATGGTTATATATGCAGCAAAAGAGTAACAATGCTAGCCATAGCACAAAATAAGAAATGGTCTTAGGGACATGCAAACCATTTTGTTGCAGGAGATTGGTCCTGGTTCCAGTCACATAACATTAAAAACATCACTGGTGTCTGCAGTGCCTCGGATTTAAGGGGATAAGGAAAAGTTCTGGAAGCTCTAGTGCTAGGAGGCAGATGCGTCCACCAACACCCAGTTCTACTTCTTCTAAGCCTCGGGGATCAAGAACAGAAATTATGTTTCCTGTTGTCTCCTGGCATCCCCTCTTCTGGGCCTCTGAAAAAGGGGAGGAAAGGAGCTTCCTAGCTCACTGGCTCTCCTGCCTTGTAAACGTGATTTTAAAGTTGATGATGGCTCTTTAAATTCTGGTCACTTAATCCACCAGGATTACACTATTGGTTCCTGTGTATATAAAATGAGGCTTTTTTTTTGTAGTCTGCATTTTACTTCTTGATGCAAAAGCCAAAGAAAAACCATACTTACAGTTACAGTGGTAACCCATTTTATAGGTGTGCATCTTAATTTGTACAGCACTTAGATAACATGGTTATATCACTAGACAAAAGCTGGTTATAGATACTTAGATTTGTATCCTGAAAACACAGTGAAAATGTATTACCTCTTGCATGTCCAGATCTACCATCTCAACTGTTCCACCTAACTTTCTTATCCTTTCTTCTGCCAAAAGCATCATGTTTATAACCAGATCTCTCTTTTCAGGGTCATTGGAGACACTTTCTATGGCCACCCAATCTTTGAGTCTCTGCAGGATAAGAAAATGGAAGGTGATGATCTACATGCAGTGTATTGCTCTAAGCTGATGTTACAGCCCTCTGAAATGAAAGTTACCTGAAAATATCACTGTGATGCTGGCAGATCAGGTGCCAGCTCATGCCAAGGCCCAGGGCCTCACTGAACACTGACAAATGCAGACCAGTTTGGCTTACTGGTGTGTTAGTATAGTTAAAGTAGATATTAGTGTTATAAGAATGTGATTAGTGTTTAGACAATGCTTGTAGGATGCTGCATGTATTAATCCTACTTATAATGCCTGTCTCCTGTGATATAAATTTATATTGAGTGTTTTCATTTTAAACTTCTGTAATTATGAAACTCACCTAACAGGAAAAGAAGCATTAATTAGTGTAAAGTGCAGACAAGAGGGCCTTTGAAACCAGATGAGCCATTGTAAGACATGAAAAGGACAAAGACTTGGTTGATTGCCCTCTCCACCTACATGAAGAGGAGCCAGGCACCGACACTTGTTCTATCAGTTTGGATTCTGGGGTGAAGGGGATAAAAATCCTTGACAAGGAGAACTGGATCTTTATGCTGGTTAGACTCTGAGGGGCACAGATTCCTAAACATAAGCAAGAGATCTCCATGCTGCTTGGCATGGGTCAGCCCTAAGGGACATAGAGAGCTGCTTTTTATAGACGCTTATATTACCTTTTAAAATCTAAGACTGTAATTCATTTGTGTGTATATGTTTCCTGTTTTAACCTCATGAATAACTCTAATTTCTTTTCTTACTTAATACATTTTTAGTTTATTACAGGACTGGCTACAGGCATTGTCTTTGGTTTGAGAGATGAGTGCAATTTACCTGGGGTAAGTGACGGGTCCTTTGGGACTAGGAGTAACCTGAATATTTTTTGATCTTTGATGTAAAACAGCCATCTATCACGTAGTCCAGCTTGCCTGGGTGTCAAGATAGACTGGAATGGCCAGGAGTCTGTCTGTGACTCCATGATATGACTGTTATAATGCTTTAGGGATTCACATTTGAGACTGAATTGGTTGATATCTAACTGAAGAACATACAACTAATTTGGGGTTTCTGCCCTGCTTTCTGACAGTCTGCCCTGAGTCTGGCACCCATGGTCATAAGCCACTCCAGACAGCTTGACAATCACATTCATTGTTCTATCCTCATTCACATAGTTTTTAAATATCAGCCATGGCCTGAATCCTGCAATGAGCTCTTCATGAATACAGGGTCCTCTCTCCTGTGCAGCACATTCCTGCATTGGGACCTAAGTGGGTTAAACACATTAAGAAAGCTAAGAAATTGAAACGTGGTTCTACTCTGCAAATTGATTATGGATGAATGGCACCTTCTTACTCCAGAAATCTGCTCCTTATGTGTACTTAGGGTCTTCTTTGTTGTTAGCAGCAATAATAAGTTTCTATTGTTTTTAACTAATGATAGCACTGCAGAGCCAATGCAGTTGAGAGATAACTGAATTCTACTGCTTCTTGTGCATCATCATTAGAATTGTTTGTTTGTTAAATTCCAAACAGTTGCACCTATACAAATCCATAAAGGAAATGGTTTTGCACAGGTGTCCTTGAGGACATATTTCCTAAACAACGATGTTGTATAGGGGTCAGTGATGGCCTAAATTTGTCATCAGAATCATTATAACTGAAGCTGATATGTTGAAGGAAAGAACTCCGCTTAAGTCGTAGATTCCAGATCAAATTTGCAAGGCTGACATTTATTAAAAATGTATTCAAAATCTTTTTATTTGTAAACTGAACACATTTCATATGGAAATCAAGGCGGGCCCAATTCTGGCCAATGTATTCATGTTGGGTTGTAACTTGCTCCACCAATTGTCCTGTTGAAATAAATGCAAATGCCTATGTAGAAAGGTACTAACGCAGTGTGAATTAGGGTTTTAAAAGTGGGCTCTAAGAAGCTACAACCATGGAATCCTATGATGTCATGTTTTAACATTTAACCTGTAAATTTATGGCAGGTTCATTGAAATTTAGCTTTCTAATACATTAAATATGAAAATGATTTATTAAATCAGTACAGTGTCCCTTGTGTTATTTATTTTGATGTTTAATTCCTTTATTTTAAACTGTCCCCACATTTCCAGTTACCAATATGGTATGATTTTGTTGTATTCACAGTGCATAGCTGCATAGTAGAAGTTGTCAGGGGAGAAGCTATAAGTTTTGGTAGCTGGGTAGGGACTAGATGAGGAACTTTAGCTGGATGTTTCTGCTAAAATAATGAGTAGCAAAATAGTTAATTTCAACATTTAAAATCTCATCTTTAGGCTTCCGTGTCAACAACTACTGGAAATGAACAGGTCAGTTCAGAGGTACTGTTTCATGCTCTCTGCAGAGTGAGGAAGACAACATTGAATCATTTTACTCAAAGCTCAGGTTTTCAAGGTTATCTTCACAATCATGAGCAATCATATATATAAATATATAAACCGTATATTCCAGAACATAAACTTATAGTAATGCAGGGGTCGACAGCCTTTCAGAAGTGGTGTGCTGGGTCTTCATTTATTCACTCTAATTTAAGGTTTTGTGTGCCAGTAATACATTTTAATGTTTTTAGAAGGTCTCTTTCTATAAGTCTATAATATATAACTAAACTATTGTTGTATGTAAAGTAAATAAGGTTTTTAAAACATTTAAGAAGCTTCATTTAAAATTAAATTAAAATGCAGAACCCCCTGGACTGGTGGTCAGGACCCGGGTAGTGTGAGTGCCACTGAAAATCAGCTTGTGGTCTGTCTTCGGCACCCGTGCCATAGATTGCCTACCCCTGTAGTAACGGTTTGGCAAAGGGTGCATTCTGTGATAAATTGTGTTATTATAGATGCACGGAATACTCTGGGTCCTAGGAAAAATCTTGCATATCTTACTTAGGTTAAAAACTCCAATGGTGAGGTTTTGGCCTTTTTTGATTACTTATCCTATTTATTGTTAAAAAATAATTGCCCTGTACGTAGTACTTTTAGAAAGCTAAAGTTTATTAGCAGAAAGCAACAGAAAACTGGTATAAGTCTGCTTACTCCTTTGTAAAACACTTTGAGATCTATGGATGAAAAACTCTATACAAGAACTAGGTATTTATTATTATTGCTACTACTTTCTTATGAAAATCATATGAAATATTATCCAAAAATAATTAATTGCATGTATATATCACTTTTCATTCAAAAAGAGCAAAGAATACTATGACCAGAAGTAAAATACCAGCTATGCTATGATCACTAATTGAACCATTTTAGAATTTATTTTTTTTAAAGTCTAACCTACTTTGAGAATTCATATGACTAGAAACTTACATCGCAAACAGTCTTATTGTGCAGCAATGGGCTTTACCTGCACGTATTCATTTTGATGTTCTTCAATATACTGAAATATTTGATCCGAAGGCACAGATACTGCTGTTGTAAGTGACATGAACGACATGGCCAGCACCAGGGCAGTCTGTAAAAGAAAACTGAAAGGTTTAAAACAAGTTTATCCTTTGATTCTCAGACTTTATACAATGCTCAATCTGTGTGCTTCCAGGAAGATATATTGCCATTACAAAAAATGACCTGGGTAGCTTAGTTAATACCAGTGTCAGGTAGTGCTTAAACACTTAGGAAGACATTTATTTCAGGTTATTCCATTTCTAGCTACATTCTTGGTCCCTAATAATCAGAGCTCACAGTGTGAAACAGGAGTGCTGAAGCCCCTAAAGGCAGAGTTGGACTCCTTGGAGGTCTGGCTACACTGAAACTGTTCCTCCTGGAGACTGTTCAAAAGCTCGGGGTACAGCACCAGTCCTGTGGATCCATGACACAGTGGTATCACTTGTTTTAGGTTTTGGGTGTATTTCTTAGACTGGTGGAACAAAATGGGGAAACTTTTAAAGTGACCACTGTAACATCACAGCTCCATTCAACTGATGATAGCAGCTGACACATTCTGCAGAAAGAAGGAAAGATGTTGGGTTGGTAGAAGATGGGAATGGTCAGTATGACAACAATTAGTATCTCAGATTCCCACTCCACAACCTCAGATGCTGTATGCTTTTTTTTTTTAAAAAAGGTACATATTGTATTTATAGGTCTGTATTCAGCCTCAGAGGATAAAATATATTTATAGCACCTTTGTGGGGCTGCTGTTCTGGGGATGCTTTAGAGGAGCACTCGGGACATTCTGAAAGCTGATGAATAAAGGTGAAGCCAGATGCTTTACAAAGCCAGGGAGCTATGAATGGGGAGTGGTACAAGAA
Source organism: Mauremys reevesii (assembly GCF_016161935.1). Taxonomy (NCBI): domain Eukaryota; kingdom Metazoa; phylum Chordata; order Testudines; family Geoemydidae; genus Mauremys; species Mauremys reevesii. Next base: position 189,350,552 of record NC_052624.1, read on the forward strand.
CTATTATGGTAACCCTACCTCATTCAGGGATTTCCCCCATGCTCAGGGACTCCCTATACAACCAGACCTGCTCCTTTGCACTGGCAGACTGGTATAAGGAAGCCAGAGTAGAGGCAAGAATCTGCCCCATAAAATCTACACACATTAGAGCCAGATTCTTCAGTAAGTGGCACAAAAGAGCCGTATTGCACCAGCGGTGGCCATCTCAGAATTCTCCCTGTGCCAGGGAAAACTCCACTTCCTTCTGTGCCTCCCATCTCCCACCCCCTCTCCCCAAACGCTCCCTTTGTAAAGGAAAAGAGGGAGGCAGGGAGCATGTTGGGGGTGCACAACACAGGCCACAGAACTTCCCTGAAATAATTCCTGTGTAACCTAGAGCATATGTTTTAGAAAAATATCCAATCTTGATTTTAAAAAGGATTTTAAAAAGGGGGAGTGGGGGTGAAAGAAGCCAGCTCTATGCACTATCTCCCAGTGAGGTGAGGTCCTTAAAGGAGCTCAGGAACAGCCCTGAGGGACCTTATGCCAGTTGCATAAATTAGGGCCACTCTTGTGCAGCTCTACCTTGCCCTGGTGCTGGGTGGCTGTGATGCAGGAAGGTACCATTATCTCCCTGTTGCCCCTTCCATTCCACTCCACATGAGTTCAGTTACTGACTTAGGCTCTCACCCAGTATTATTTATCTCATTAAGAAGCATTTCAGCTCAGCTCTAAGCATTTTGTTGCTGTTTTTAACTTTACAAAATGTGTAATTTATGCCAAATCCCAAGAGTCAGCCTTTATTTAATGCAAAATGAAAAGCATAGAGAAGTATTGGACCTAAGCTATTAAGCTACCATCATCACCTTGGAGTAAGTGGAAGGGACTCGTTAGTTTGGCTCTTCTTTTCAAATGCTGTCTGCACACTTGGTGCTATTTACAAGATAAATAAGAGACAGAGAAGTTGAACATCATTTGGCTTCTTCACTCTGTACCAAATTATGTTCCCACTTCTCATGCTGGAAGGGCATAACGAGTGGAATCAGTTCTGGGTCCAGTTCTGTTCAATATCGTCAATGACTTAGATAATGGTATAGAGAGTACACTTATAAAGTTTGCGGATGGTACCAAGCTGGGAGGGGTTGCAAGTGCTTTGGAGGATAGGATTAAAATTCAGATCTGGACAAACTGGAGAAATGGTCTCAAGTAAATAGGATGAAATTCAATAAGGACAAATGTAAAGTACTCCATATAAAAGGAAAAATCAGTTGCACACATACAAAACGGGAAATGACTGCCTAGGAAGCAGTACTGTGGAGAGGGATCTGGGGGTCATAGTGGACCATAAGCTAAATATTAGTCAACAGTGTAACACTGTTGCAAAAAAAAGCAAACATAATTCTTGGATGTATTAGCAGGAGTGTGATAAGCAAGACACGAGAAGTAATTCTTCCACTCTACCCTGCATTGATTAGGCCTCAACTGGAGTATTGTGTCCAGTTCTGGGCACCACATTTCAGGAAAGATGTGGACGAATTGGAGAAAGTCCAGAGAAGAGCAACAAAAATAATTAAAGGTCTATAAAACATGATCTATGAGGGAAGATTGAAAAAAATTGGCTTTGTTTAGTCTGGAGAAGAGAAGACTGAGAGGGGACATAATAACTGTTTTCAAGTACATAAAAGGTTGTTACAAGGAGGAGGGAGAAGAATTGTTCTTCTTAACTTCTGAGGACAGGACAAGAAACAATGGTCTTAAATTGCAGCAAGGGAGGTTTAGGTTGGACATTCGGAAAACCTTCCTAACCATCAGGGTGGTTAAGCACTGGAAAAAATTGCCTAGGGAGGTTGTTGAATCTCCATAATTTTTAAGAGCAGGTTAGACAAACACTTGTCAGGGATGGTCTAGATAATGCTTCATCCTGCCTTGAGTGCAGGGGACTGGACTAGATGACCTCTCGAGGTCCCTTCCAGTCCTATGATTCTATGATTCAATAAGAGTTTTGCCAGTGACGTGGCTGGGATCAGGATCTGGCTTTTAAAAAAGTAAACAATCAAGACCTCTGAAAATTGTAAAAGGGGGAATCAGAAGATATTCTTTAAGGTTAATACGTGCTCAGCGTGGTATGGCTTAGACTGGTCATTTACTTTCCTTTGTAAAACATTTTAAAATCAATGGATGAAAAGTGTGATGTAAGCACTGGTATTACATAAATTACTATTACTTATTAATTTTGCTTCAGTGGTTGTGCTCACTTTTTTTTTCCTAGCAGAAATAAAGAGCTTTTCTTGTTGAAATTTCCATAACTGGTGCCAAATCCTGATGCCAGAAAATGACAAAATTTTCCATTGATTCTTTAGTGGGAACAAGACTGGATCCTTGAAGAGCTGACGTTTCTCTAAGTTTATGATAAATTGCCTTTAACCTAGGAAGTCTGGAATTCTTTTAATTCTCTATAAAATTATTTAAGTCAATTGAGCCTTTTAAAATTAGCTTGAATTCCTCCCTAAACTCCTTTGAAGTCATCTTGCTCTTTGCATACTCAGTTCTCTCCTTTATTTTTCTCTGCTTTTAATGATAGTGCTTCTATGTTTGCCAAAACTGCAGTGTTATCACACTCTTTACATATATTTATATAAGCACACATACCCACACAGGACATTTGTAACTAAACGCAAAATGCCTGACTCTTTCATACATCCTCTTCCTGTGCCCTGGGGCTCCCCAAACAGAATACCCTCCTGGCGTCTAAATAAACGTGATTTTTCAAAAATGCTCAAACTCTCTTTAGGCTGTAGCATAATTATCTCGTGCAACATAACAACAACAAGAAAGTATAAAAATGAACCAGGAAATGTTTTACCATGGCTGTGAAATGGAGCAGCTTCCAAAATTGTCTCATTAGTGCATAGGTGGTAGAGGTGGTCGTAACAGGGTAACAGTCTGAGCTGTGTTGACTTCCTTTTATCTCAGGTTCCAGCTGACTCTTGTCCAATAACCCATTCCCACCCCCTTTCTCTCTTGATTACCCTTAGTTATTTAGTCTCTCCAAATATTTTGTTAACAATATCTGTAGAACAAACATCTGTCACATTTACTTAGATTCAGAATATCTAGGCTGCCATGATCAACTTGGAGATAACAGTTTTAATTTTTTGCTTGACTAATACCAGCTTACCCAGGGAATACCTCTCTCCTCTAAACCCCAATTCTTATGGTTCATTTGAGACAGATTATGAAAAGGTGTTTCCTTTCCTCAGCCGTCCGAACTTACTATAAAGAGAACATTTTTATTAAAATATGAAACCTTGTTATAATATTCTTACACAATTATTTCATGTGAGTCTTGTGGCAGGAGGTTCTTTCTCTCCACTAAGTTGGTTAAAAATAATCATGAGTAAATTCTCGCATGTGAAATGATTGTTTAGGTTCTGGCCTTAGGTGGTTGCCAGTGCAATTAGCCTAAATGTACAGCAATCTAGTACAGAGCTCCACAGATTGCAGAGGATGAAGAAAAACAAACAGCACAGGAAAAGTTGACTTTGGAGAAATGCTGCAAACAGTGAATGCATCTCAAAGGGCTTTGCCAGTATAAACATATGAAATGAAAGGCTCTTTATCTGCTTTAAATTACAGATACGACAGAAACACATTGAAGAACCTGAACATGCCAGCTAAAGAGAAGAGCAGAAAACTCTGCTCCTCAGGGAGATTAAAGACTTGTAAAGATATGTAGAAGGTATAATGAAATCAAAAGGGTTTGAGGAACCTTAGCTGCATTTTAGGCATGCACAGGGAGAGGAAAATATCAGCAGGACTAAATTATTTTTACTGCCTTCGTCCAGCCCCAAATCCACTGGGTTAGAGAACTCAGTGATCTGCTAAATGGACTGGAGAGAGAATACACAGAGTTCCAAACTTCAGCAAGTCCTAAGGAAAACTGAATGAGGAAGTGTGATTGTTTGGTTAGAGCTCAGTACTAGTTAGAGTTCTATTCTAAGCTGTGCTACTAACTTACACTGGTACCTTGGGCACGTCACTTCACTAACAATTCTATCCTTTCATTTACTCATCTATGAAATGGGTATAATACGGTTGCCCCTTTGTTGAGCAGTAGCAGATGTTCGGGCCTTGCAAGTAAGTTTCCTGTTGGAAAAGAAAACAGTGAAATAGCGTCTGCACATTTTCTTAGTGTAATTCTGTTTATTCACACTGTACACTCCACTCCTAGATCAGAGTGGGTCACAAATGGCATGCAAGCAAACACCTTTTTCAGGAATCTCAGCCCAACCTGGTTCCCAGGAAGCAACTCTGGCCTAAGAATCTATTCTAAATTGAAAGTTTAAGACAGAGAGCAAATGGGGTGCAGGGAAGGAATTATTGAGTGCCAAGTAATTTTATCCCAAAAGTGAATACAAATATTTAGTCTAGGTAAACAAGAAATGGCAGGCCAGTTCTTACTAGTTATCTCTTACTGCCAAGACATGCATGTGACTCTCACTATTTTAGGCAAAGGGGTTCTTTTACATATCATAGAGGACACCACGATTAGTGCTGAGCAAATGATCATAATTATTAACCTTGGCTATTTTATTGTTAAAGAAAGTAAAAGAAAACATTAATCAAAACACAAATGATAAACAAAGGTTACTTCTATTACCGTCTCTTCTGGATGTCTCTCTGTAGAGAGTTTTTCTACAGAGATTACACTTTTGAGAGGAGACCTGTCTTGGGTAGGGCCCTTTTATCTCAGTAAGTTGAGGCCAAGGTCTTATTTCCCAAAATGATTGAGGGTTCAATCTTAATATATCATTAGATAACTGAAAACTGTTTATAGATGGGCAAAATATTTTTTTAAGGTCAGGTGAGTCCTGCTTGGTTACCATTGATAAGCTAAAAGAGTTTTAAAATGGGAAAAGTAAGCAACTAAAATCCAAACAAATTAAATACAATATTTAAACCAGTTACTTAGAAAAAGCCATCTACAGTTCTGTCTTAAGCCAAAAATCTTAAGTCCAGTTAAATCCCACTGTTTTTCTGTTTACTGATGTTTAGCCCCCTGACTTCTCTCCAGGAATACATGGTCTAACCCAGAGGTCGGCAACCTTTCAGAAGTGGTGTGCTGAGTCTTCATTTATTCACTCTAATTTAAGGTTTCGCGTGCCAGTAATACATTTTAACGTTTTTAGAAGGTCTCTTTCTATAAGTCTATAATATATAACTAAACTATTGTTGTACATAAAGTACATAAGGTTTTCATAATGTTTAAGAAGCTTCATTTAAAATTAAATTAAAATGCGGAGCCCCCCGGACCGGTGGCCAGGACCCGGGCAGTGTGTGTGCCACTGAAAATCAGCTTGCGTGCCGCCTTTGGCACGCATGCCATAGGTTGCCTACCTCTGGTAACCATTTGGTAATTAACAGGAGAAACTGTTCAGTTACAATTGCATGTCAATATTCCAATAAAATCATTACAAGAGTTTTCAAATCTAATCCCTTGGTAATGATTTAGTTATTTCATCTCACTACTCCATGTTGAAGTCTTGGTGATGTCCATTGGGGGGTGAAGGTTGCCTTTTCACTGCTGCTGCAAGGCTGTTCTCTTCTATTTCTTCTTAGCTGGCTGTGGCAGCTTGCTCGTATAGCTGGACAGGATTAACTGATGAGTACTGTAAAGTTGTGGATGGAGGCACAGAAAGTGCAAATTCCAAATTCGCTGCTGTCATCTTTTCATTGGCTCAATACCTTCCTGGGTTGTTCTTAGGAGCCTCTTTATCTTTGTTAATTCCTATGTGTGTTAGAGTTGTAATTCTTTCTTGACAGTTATACTTCCTTTTTCTTTTTGCTGGGAGATTCTCCCACCATCTTTAAGTTTAGAGCTTTAACTCTTTTCACTCAGCCCATTTTCTGAGATATTTCTTCAGTTTCATTAGGGTTCAATAGGAATTGAAATTCTGTTCTGAAAGAGTCCAAACACTCCTGTTCTTTATAGAAAAGCTTTTTAGCTCTCAAAGCCTTTTAAAAATAAATAATTCTTAAAGAGATTCTTCAAACTGGAATAGTTATTAAAGGAAAGGATTGAGGGGAGATATGATTGCTCTCTGTAAATACATCAGAGGGATAAATACCAGGGAGAGAGAGGAATTATTTAAGCTCAGTACCAACGTGGACACAAGAACAAATGGATATAAACTGGCCATCAGGAAGTTTAGACTTGAAATTAGATGAAGGTTTCTAACGATCAGAGGAGTGAAGTTCTGGAACAGTGTGCCAAGAGGAGTAGTGGAGGCAAAAGACACTGGCTTCAAGACATATCTGGCTTCCTTGATAAAGTTTATGGAGGGGACGGTATGATGGGATAGTCTAATTTTGGTAATTAATTGATCTTTGACTATCAGCGGTAAATATGCCCAATGGCTTGTGATGGGTTGTTAGATGGGGTGGGATCTGAGTTACTACTGAGAATTCTTTCCTGGGTGTCTGGCTGGTGAGTCTTGCCCACATGCTCAAGGTTTAGCTAATCGCCATATTTGGGTCGGGAAGGAATTTTCCCCTAGGGCAGATTGGCAGAGGCCCTGGGGTCAGCGGCGTATTATCGCCTAGGCCAACAAGGCCTAGGCCTAGGCCGGCAAATTTGAAGGGGCAGCAAATTTGAGCACCCACGGAGAAGCTCCCCTGCTCCAGCTCGTCTCCTCTGCGAGCGTGCCGCCGCGTCCTGTTTCTCTCCCCTCCCTCCCAGTGCTTGAGCCGCAAAACAGCTGTTTTGTGGGGAAGGGAGGGAGGGAGAGGAGGGGGAACGCGGCGCACTGGGGGAAGAGGTGGGGCTGGGGCGGGGATTTGGGGAAGGGATCCAATAGGGGCAGGGAGGGGGCGGAGTTGGGGTGGGCCTTTGGGGAAAGAGTTGGAAGGGGGCAGGGAAAGGGTGGAGTTGAGGCGGGGCCAGGGGTGGGTGGGGCGACAATTATTTCAGGGCCTAGAGGCGGCAAAATCATTAATCCGCCACTGCCTGGGGTTTTTTTTGCCTTTCTCTGTAGCGTGGGGCACAGGTCACTTGCTGGCGGAGTCTCTGCAACTTGAAGTCTTTAAACCATGATTTGAGGACTTCGGTGGCTCAGACATAGGTTACAGGAGTGAGTGTGTGAGATTCTGTGGCCTGTGTTGTGCAGGCAGTCAGACTAGACAATCATAATGGTCTCTTCTGACCTTAAAGTCTATGATTCTATGATTGCTTTCTCTTCTCAACAAGTTTTGAAGAGGTGATCCTTGTTCTTCTGAGTTGGGTGAAGAGTTGCTTACATATTGCTAATTAATTCTCCATTAATAAATATTCTCTATCTAAATAGTTTCTCACATTATTAATCTAGTCAGCAAAATTTTAGGCTGGTACATAAAAGATTTTCCCTTCACATAGCAAGGATATTAGGAAATTACATTATAAGCTTTGCATTTTGACAAAATATTTCTGAATATACATCCTCAAAGCTCTTGCCATTTCAACATTTATGAAATGAACAAACATTTTCTTCAAAACACTTCCCCATTATTAAAGTTTCAGAATAAAGATTTTAGAGTGTTAATAAAAGAATTATATTCCATAAGAATTTTGTGGGTTTTGAACTATGGTTTCTTTTGCAAAAGAAGGGTTGACAAAGCCCATTTTTAGTGCTGTTTTTGGCTCTGATAACACATCCTTACGTTCCTCTTTGAGGTATCCTAAATAAGGATCATCCTTGCATTCCTTTACACAATGAGTGTTTTTTCCTAAAACAGGAATGTTTTTTACAAGGTTATTTTCTTGAGGTAAGGTTTGCAGTTATACCAAAACTGGTATCTTAAACAAAGGGAGGTGTTTTGCTCTTTGAAAGATGCTCTTCTGGATTTGTTTGTCTTCTTAGTTATGACATTTGTAGCTGGCAATTAAAACGTCTATTAAATATTTTGTGCAAAACACAAATCTCAATTAACATATTTTTAAAATATAGACTTAGAAAAATAACAATTACAAAAGCTGCATTTTAGAGTTTCTATTAACACTTTTGGGGGTAATAAACATGGTGTTATGGCTAAGGAGGTGTTATCTCGCTGACACTTGGCTTATCTCTAGGTGACAGAAAGCTTCCTGCAATTTCTTTTATTAGTCTGAAAATCTTATTTAATAAACTAAGCAATGAAAAACATAAGCATGTGAGATATTTACCATACTGGGTCAGACCAAAGGTCCATCCAGCCCAGTATCCTGTCTACCAACAGTGGCCAATGCCAGGTGCCCCAGAGGGAGTGAACCTAACAGGTAATGATCAAGTGATCTCTCTCCTGCCATCCGTCTCTACCCTCTGACAGAGGCTAGGGACACCATTCCTTACCCATCCTGGCTAATAGCCATTAATGGCCTTAACTCCATGAATGTATCCAGTTCTCTTTTAAACCCTGTTATTGTCCTAGACTTCACAACCTCCTCGGGCAAGGAGTTCTACAAGTTGACTGTGCGCTGTGTGAAGAACTTGCTTTTATTTGTTTTAAACCTGCTGGCCATTAATTTCATTTGGTGGGCCCTTGTTCTTATATTATGGGAACAAGTAAATAACTTTTCCTTATTCACTTTCTCCACATCACTCATGATTTTATATACCTCTATCATATCCCCCCTTAGTCTCTTCTTGTCCAAGCTGAAAAGTCCTAGCCTCTTTAATCTCTCCTTATATGGGACCTGTTCCAAACCCCTAATCATTTTAGTTGCCCTTCTCTGAACCTTTTCTAGTGCCAGTATATCTTTTTTGAGATGAGGAGACCACATTTGTACGCAGTATTCAGGATGTGGGCGTACCATGGATTTATATAAGGGCAATAAGATATTCTCCATCTTATTCTCTATCCCCTTTTTAATGATTCCTAACATCCTGTTTGCTTTTTTGACTGCCACTGCACACTGCATGGACATCTTCAGAGAACTATCCACAATGACTCCAAGATCTTTTTCCTGACTCGTTGTAGCTAAATTAGCCCCATCATACTGTATGTATAGTTGGGGTTATTTTTTCCAATGTGCATTACTTTACATTTATCCACATTAAATTTCATTTGCCATTTTGTTGCCCAATCACTTAGTTTTGTGAGATCTTTTTGAAGTTCTTCACAGTCTGCTTTGGTCTTAACTATCTTGAGTAGTTTAGTATCATCTGCAATCTTTGCCACCTCACTGTTTACCCCTTTCTCCAGATCATTTATGAATAAGTTGAATAGGATTGGTCCTAGGACTGACCCTTAGGGAACACCACTAGTTACCCCTCTCCATTCTGAGAATTTACCATTTATTCCTACCCTTTGTTCCCTGTCTCTTAACCAGTTCTCAATCCATGAAAGGATCTTCCCTCTTATCCCATGACAACTTAATTTACGTAAGAGCCTTTGGTGAGGGACCTTGTCAAAGGCTTTCTGGAAATCTAAGTACACTATGTCCACTGGATCCCTCTTGTCCACGTTTGTTGACTCCTTCCAAGAACTCTAATAGATTAGTAAAACATGATTTCCCTTTACAGAAACCATGTTGACTTTTGCCCAACAATTTATGTTCTTCTGTGTCTGACAATTTTATTCTTTACTATTGTTTCAACTAATTTGCCCAGTACTGACGTTCGACTTACTGGTCTGTAATTGCTGGGATCACCTCTAGAGCCCTTTTTAAATATTGGCGTTACATTAGCTATCTTCCAGTCATTGGGTACAGAAGCTGATTTAAAGGACAGGTTACAAACCATAGTTAATAGTTCTGCAATTTCACATTTGAGTTCTTTCAGAACTCTTGGGTGAATGCCATCTGGCCCCAATGACTTGTTACTGTTAAGTTTATCAATTAATTCCAAAACCTCTCTTGTGACACCTCAATCTGTGACAATTCCTTAGATTTGTCACCTACAAAAGCCGGCTCAGGTTTGGGAATCTCCCTAACATCCTCAGCCGTGAAGACTGAAGCAAAGAATTAAAGTAATTGTGGAGAAACTAAATTATCATCTTTAAGCACTCCTTTTGTATCTCGATCGTCCAGGGGCCCCATTGGTTGTTTAGCAGGCTTCCTGGTTCTGATGTACTTAAAGAACATTTTGTTATTATGTTTACAGTTTTTGGCTAGCTGTTCTTCAGACTCCTTTTTGACTTTTCTTATTACATTTTTACACTTAATTTGGCAGTGTTTATGCTCCTTTCTATTTACCTCACTAGGATTTGACATCCACTTTTTAAAAGGATAAAGTAATTGAAGGTATGTCTAAAAGCTCCTTAAAAGCACCGGCAAGTTTGTAATGACCTAACATTATGAGAATAATTTATGATAAATTTATTGTTACCCTTATTACATCAATATTGAAGTCTCTTCCCCACAAAACCTTCTTGCTGTTAGTTTTGTTTTGGGGAAGTTATCACAATCACAAATTAACAACACAGCCTTTCTTCAAAGACTGTGCCCACCGCAACCTTCATGCAGAGGGATCTTTGACTGGCTAGCTGGAAGAAAAGGGGTGCTGGCCCCTTTAAGGGCTCCCTTGCAACAGGTTTTGATCAGATTTGCTGCTTGGCTTGTACTGAGGATGCTCACATAGACTGAGCATGCTCAGTAACACTGCTGAAGCCAGCTGCCCTTACTCTATCGTCCAACTTTTGACTGACCTGGCTCATGTCTGGAAATAAGTAAACTTTAATAACAAACTGTGTTTCCTGCTCCCACCACCCCGCTAGGCTCAGGTTACAAACTGAAACTTTCCATTCAATGAGCATGAGGCACCTCTGATCCAATTGTATGGCACAAGGAATCACTTGATTTAGTTAAACATTGTCTATATGCTAGTTAGTGCGTGTTGTAAGCAGTTGCAGGCATTTAATTTTTCAACAGTTTCAGACATGCGGTGCACATCTAAATATTTTATTGTTTGTACATGTTTCTCCAGAGTAATAAAGAAGGAGATTAGAATATTTAAGACAATAGGCAGGTATCTAGCTTATTGTCTTCCCAGGATCCATCAGTTTGCAGTTGTCGTGTTGGAGGCTTCCTGTAACTGTCCATGAAGTTTTGCAATCTCCAAGAAAAGGGTTGCAAACAGTTTTGTTCCTTGAATGTAATTGTACCTATGCAAAAAAAGAAAGACCAATGTTGCTAAACAGATTATGCAAACAAGGGCCTGACCCTATGAGGTACTCGACACCCGCAACTCCTATGGGTTTCAATTAGACTTGAGGGTACTCAACCTTTGCAAGATCGGGCCCTACATTTAGTGGGGAGGGAGAGAGAAGGGAAGAATTAAGTGATTGGGTTTCAAGGTGCCAGATTAAGAACCCTTAAATTGTAAATCTCCAAATTATCCACAGGACAAACACAACATGGGAAATTGCCATGCTAGCTTCTCCATCCCATCCCACCAACATGCCTTATCCTAGCTCAGGGGTGGGAAGGGAGGGAAAACCATCTCTAGGGATGAGACAGGAACTGCAGTGTTCTGTGCCCATTTAATCTACATTTCTTTGCTAAGTGTCTCATAAATTTTTTATTAGTGCCAGCTATCATGGCAAGTCTTTCTCTGTGAATTAACAGCATATCAATACAGACAAGCTAAAGGGTCAGGCAGAAGACATTACATTTTCTCTTCTATCCTAAAAGGACAGCGTTGTCAGGCCTTCCTTTATTATCCTGGTAAGGGGAAAGGATGGAACAACTGCATGAATTAAGGATGCCATTTAACATCTAGTTTTCCTGACATGTGTATTCCAGAAAGACGATCGGAGGATTCAAATTTTTGTGTTGTGTCCCCTCAGTACTTCTGTCCATAACCTTAATGTGCGGGTCTACTCTGAAAAAGCAACGGTTGAACGTGATAGTGGGATTTCATGTTTACTGTCTCTCGATTTCCAGATCAAATGTGGTCAGTTTACAAGAAAAATAAATTTTCTTCTAACTGCCAGCCCTGCAAATATAAACCTGAGTTCTAAGAATCAAGCTGAGTTCTTCCATATCACGATCTGTTACAAAGGGTCTGCAGCCTTCCTCAGTCACACTATTTGCTTCAAATTATGCCCTCAGTGAAAACCTAACTGTCTGAAAGTGTAACTCATTGGAACTTGGTAGACAATTCCAGTATTGGCGACCCCATGCATTCCAAAGTCATGCATCAGGCTCCAAACAATCATAAAATAAGCTTAAAATTCATGTGATTTAAAAAAAAATAAATGTTGGGTTATTTTTATTTGCCTTCAGTTGTCGGAGACTTTAGGACACGCTTCCTTCACATTCTTAAGCTTTTCTCCACGATCACAAGGGCCAGAAACATATAGGTTTTTTTTTTTTTAAATGACAACTGAGATTATCATGCAATCCCTCGATTCCAGCAGCTGGCTGGGACTTCAAGAAAAAACCCCCAATTATTATGAGACTTGCAATAAACTCATGCAAGTTGGCAACAATGCACTTCTGTCAATAGGGAAGAAGGAATAGATTCCATCTTATTCCTTTTTAGCCTTGTTTGGCACTGCGGGAGCAACACAAGTAAAAAGCAGCAAAACCTTACTTTTTGTCATTAGGATAAGCATATACAACTCTGAAGATCCCAAAACAGATTCTATTGGATAAAACAGCTAGAGACAGGATTGTCAATTAGAATCAGGTGGGCACATTCTAGTATGCTGGGATTGCTGTAGTACTTCAGTTCCTCCTCTCGTCTCTTACGGTGCCTTTTTTTAATTTTAACCTGCTTATTTTCTCTTTTTGGGAATGCTCCCCATCATCAGGTGCTCCAATTGGAAGCATCATCACACTCTTCCTTGTTATATTCTGAAACGTTTGGGCAATAGGAATTGTTGCGCCATCCCGGATCATTTCTGGATCTTGTCCAAAAACTGAAACACATGGAAAGAATGAAATTCTGCAGAAGTAAAATGAAGACACACTGGTCTCGTCACTGGAGCTAGTGAGCTTTGGCATTCTGCCCAGCACAAACTGTTCTTGGTAGTATTTCTTTTGGAGAAGACTGTATAGCAGCTAATATAATAACACCATTATACACATTCTCGAAAACTATACAGGTCTTTTGACACTATCCTGATTTTGCATCTCAGTACACAGAAAATGAGACAGTATCTTCCGGCTGCCTCTTACCTTGCAATATAGGCCCCAATTCAAGAAAGTGCTTAAGCATATACCTAACTTTAAGAGCAAGTAGTCCTATTGAAATCAGTGACTCAACTCATACGATTAATATTAAGCACATGGTTAAATACCTTGCTAAATCAGAGTCTCAAAAATCAGCTGTTTGCACTGGGTTTTAGGTTTTCTCCTCTTTTTAAAGTGGTGTAAGTGAGTCTTCTGCTTTTGAAAAGTAATGTAACCCTTTAATGGGCTTCCATTTTTTCTATTGTAGAAGCCACCAGAATCTAACAGTGCAGCAGTGTATATATGTAGCTAGGCCTTGTGTGTTTATATATCAGGGACTGGAAACCTCTGGCACGCAGCTCACCAGGGTAAGCACCCTGGTGGGCTGGGCCAGTTTGTTTACCTGCCGTGTTGGCAGGTTTGGCTGATCGCGGCTCCCACTGGCTGCGGTTTGCCATTCCAGGCCAATGGGGGCGGCGGGAAGTGGCGCGTGCCGAGGGATGTGCTGGCCACCACTTCCCGCCGCCCCCATTGCTCTGGGACAGCGAACCGCGGCCAGTGAGAGCCGCGATCAGCCAAACATGCCGATGTGGCAGGTAAACAAACTGGCCTGGCCTGCCACGGTGCTTACCCTGAGTGCCAGAGGTTGCCAACCCCTATTATATATAGTTAGTAAACACAATTATTTGGAGTCCCGCTGTGTCACATATATTTAATGTTGTGTAGAAAGCAAAGATACACGAAGTGAGAAAGAGACAGCATTGCTCACTCCTTCCTCTCTATTGCCCCAAGCCCCCTTTGAATAACCTAAGCAAAAGTGTTGCAGAGTGGCAGAAGCAATCAGGTTCTTAATTTTTTTACCATGTTGCTTGGGAATGGAGAGAAGAAAAGAGGACAGGCAGGGGAGGAGGGCAATTCCTGGGGGCTCCAGGAGAAGCTTACAGAGTCCCAGGGGAAGAGAAACTTTAACTCAGATCTAGCAGTGAAAGACCTGCTTACATTACCTTTCCTGAGGTAGCGACAACCATATTTGATATTTCTGAGGGGGAACATTAAAAAGATCTTTTATCAACAAGTGGGAGCATTTACCAGGGTAATGCCTATCTGCATAGCTGCCCTCTCCTCCCCCATTTACCTGCTGTGCTGCATTTATTTATTTGAGTATTACACTCCACTATCAGGTACATCATGATATGTCAATGGGCAGCACTGAGGTGAGTTTTCCTCAGGGTGCCTGATACATAAGGCAGCAATAAGCGGTTACCTGCATCTAAATGCACGGATGAGAGACTAGAACCATAAAACCAAACTGCAAGCGTGTCACTGAACAGGCACAGTTCATTCGCTGAATAAGTACCGCGCCCCGCCTTCCCAAATTATCTGGATCTAAATAATGTTCCAAACAAGAAATTCTTTAATTTTAGGAAAACTCCTGTTCCTTTGTGCAAGTCACTGTTAGCGTGACATTGTTTGGTGGATGTTAAAAAATAATAAAAGAAAGAACAAACCTGTTTTGATTGCCGTTCTTGCTGCTGTATAAAGAGGATCATTTATGTCAGCAACCCATGGCATTGCACTTATTGGCATAGTCACGTTCAGTTTATTTGGGCTGTTTCTCTTAGAGAAAACATCCTCTAAATATTTTCTCACCTACAAGGAAAGCATCTTTTCATTAACAGTATTTATACATTACATCCTTCAACAATAATATATCCAGAAATTGTGCACTCACAGACACACACTTTCACTCCCAAGCCCATACACAGCCACATAGTGGAAAGATGCTGTTCATTATTCTGTAAATTTTAAGTGTTGAGAGGATCTCTGAAATTAATAGGAATTTAACATGCTGAGAACTGACCAAAAGTTGAAGTTTGCCAGTATTACCTGATGTTCTACGATTGAAATGTCCATGTGAGGGACTTGCCGGATTGAAAATTTTCCTATTACTTTTGCAGGTATAACTGTTTTTATTCCTGGTTCGTGAAAAGCTCCTTCAATCCCATGAATAGAGAGAGAGGGGTAACGCCACAGGTGACTAAGTATTTCCTCCTTTATAATGTAACAAAACAAAACAAAAGTGACAATGCCACAGCCATTAAAAATTCACACAATCTACTGAAAAACTAAGTATCTTGCATGTAAAATTTGTGCTTGATTGCTTCTGCAATTTAGAGCTGACTGATTTGTGATTAAAACCTCTAGCTGGTAAAGGTCTTTCTAAGTAAACACTGCTACTTCTTTTAGTCAACATTTGCCTACAGCATGAGAATATATGGAAGAGGAAAGCTATTCATATACAACTCTGGTGACAGTAAGAGCAGACAGGTGAAAAATGGCATGGCAAGAGTGTCTTGGAGGCAAAAGTGTACAATAAATATAATGAACTAAAAAGAAAAATACCATTAGGAGATCGTTCTTGTTTTTCAAATTCTAACAACCAACTGGCTTATGTAGTGATTATTTAGCTACTTTCAGTTGTGATTACTTCTAATTTTATAAAAGGATCATGAATTGTGATAATGTCTCCATAAACTGTATGCTATTTGTTTATAAATGTTTCAGTGATAACTTGAATGTGCTTCTCATTTGCAAAATAGTAGTTGTATCCCGGGCTAATAAATTCTGATGCCAATGGCAAAGGCGTGTATTAGCCTGGAATATGATCATTACCAAGTTAACAGGGATCATTATTACGTAGTCTCCAATCAGCTACTAAAACCACTCACCTTAGAACTGCTGGCCTACTCAGTTTACAGAGTTTTACACCATCTTGCTGTACCCTATTTATGCACTGGTTCAAATGATACTAAGCAGAATGGACAAGCTCTGATGGTGAAGAAGGGAAGAAAAGCTTTTAATAATGGGCAACTCATATCTAAATAGAAAGGATAACTGGACAGTGATCAGCGAACAATCCCATCCATTCTCTGGAGCGGATGCAAAAGATAATTTGTACGGCTTTAACTATACCGATATAGTTAAAGTGGAAAAACTCCCTAGTGTGGACAGTTATATCAATATAAGAGTGCTTAAAATGGTATAGTTTTATTCTGGTTCAGGAAGTGGAATAAGCTATATCAGTATAAGGCACTTATATACCGGAATAACTGCATACATATTAGGGTTTTACACCAACATAAATATAGAGGTAATTAAAAAAAAATCACATCCCTAACTGACATAGGACTACTGGTACAACTGGGGTAGACCAGTTCTTAGCTGCTGGGTTTTATTGGTATTGTTAATTTTGGGATTGTCATTTTAAAATTCTGTCAAAAGCGTCAGACATCAAAATCTAAAATAAATACATAAAACCAGCCCCAAATTATACCAACTTTTCTGCTGCCATCCACTTTCCAAACCTGAATTCAATGTACTCTCTAGTCTATGGTCTTACATAAGTGGTTTTTTGTATACAGTGTTGTTGTACCTGTGTTGATCCCAGGATATTAGCAATGGGGGATGGGAGAGGGATAGCTCAGTGGTTTGAGCATTGGCCTCCTAAACCCAGGGTTGTGAGCTCAATCCTTGAGGGGGCCACTTAGGGATCTGCAGCAAAATCAATACTTGGTCCTACTAGTAAAGGCAGGGGGGCTGGACTCAATGACCTTTCAAGGTCCCTTCCAGTTCTAGGAGATTGGTATATCTCCAATTATTATATACAAGGTGGGTGAGGTAATGATACGAATAAAAGATATGTCATCCACCTTGGCTCTCCAATAAGTGTTTTTTGTTTGTTTTGGGGGGTTGTTGGGTTTTGGAGGTTTTTTTGTATTACTACTTTTTATTGACTATCTGCATTTTCGATTATTTTCTCCCAGATGTTTGCAAATGATCAGGCCAAATCTTTTTTTTTTTTTAAACTTCCTACCTGAGCTTTTAACTCATTAGATTCCTTTGTTTTGTTTGCCTGTGTTCACCGTTGCTTGAAAAACCTTGAAGTTTGGAGTAATCGGTGAAAGTAATTAATGGGTCATTTAAATTCTTTCTGCAGACTATTAATAAAGATGTTACTGTACCTTAGTGTCATATAGGAATTTTTTCACACCAGTATTATTCTTATATTCCTCTAGATCAAATTCAATTGCTTCATACAACTTCTTCTCCTCTTCCGTAAAGGAAGCAACATCATCATAGACTCCAGGGATCAAAATACGACCTGATGTATCCACAAGGCTATCTACAGAACAGATACCAACAGGCATAATCTTCCCTTTAATTTAGGGCAGTGGTTCTCAACCATTTCCATACTGGGACCCCTCTTTTTCATACCAAGACTCTAGTCAAGTCACTCATTCCCATTTAACAATATGAAAAGGGAGATGAAGATGTGCAGACTCACCCCTGTGGCGCCTCCTGGGAATTAGCTCGTTCCAGCTCTGGAGCGTCCTCTGCAGGCCGGTGATCTGCCTGTTGTCTGGCCCCCATGTCCCTCCCTGGACCCCGGTGCCTCTTTTAACTGGGGTGCTGCCCCCCGGCAGTACCCCACCAATCTGGGTCTCCTCTCCCTGGGGAGCCCCCAAACCACTATCTCCACTTTGCCTCAGTCTTGTCTACTGCCCAGTCTCCATCTAGCCCCCATTCACTGGGGCAGACTGCAGTATCGGCCACTCATCATAGGCAAAGGGGTTTGAACCTGCTGCCTTTGCCTACCCCTGGGCTGCCCCCTGCCACCCCCAGTACCTCTTGGCCTTATGCTAGGCCACGGCCTGGGGCTTTCTAGGCAGGAGCTCCCCAGCTCCTCTGCCTTTCCTCAGCCCTGCTCCACTCAGGTACCTTGTCTTTAGCTCCCAGCAGCCAGGCCCATCTCCCTCTACAGGCAGAGGGAGACTGGCTGGGCGTCTGGCTCACAGCCTCTTATAGGGGCCAGCTGGGCCTGATTGGGGCATGGACACAGCTGAGCCTGCTTTCCCCCAATCAGCCCAGGCTTCTTGCCCCAGCCCCAGCCCTCTCCTGGGCTGTTTTAAGCCCCGAAGGGCAGGAGCGGGTAACCACCCCGTTACGGGAGAGAACTGTATAATGGTTAGGAGGTCCTCTGGCCTGGGGTATTTTCTAATCTACTAAGAAACCCACTGAGTTGCTGTTTGCTGTTCAGTCTTTCATGAAGCTAGTGGCTGACATGGAAACATCATTCAGTTTATATAAGAATTAGCATACAATATATTCAATTTCAGAAGCCTTCACTAACAGCACATGTCAATAAGATTTGCCTGGAGCAGGTCTAATAAACATGGTGCTGAAAATAGCGTCAGCAACTGGTGGGCCATCTACTCTGGGGCTCCTAACAGTGATAGCCCGAGTGGAAATAGTGGGAAGTATTTGTATTTTAGACAGGCACTGAGGGGCCACATTTAACTCCAGAATAGGCCTGGAGTCAGCAAGGCACTTTAACATGTGTAAGTTTAAGCACCTGAGCTGTTCCACTGAAGTCAATGGGCCAACTTCACACAAAAAATCCCCCACACATGATCATCCAAGCGTCAGGATGCTTACACAAGCCAAACTGAACCACTGAATTTCTGAGGTTCACCCTCACCCATTACTAACTAGTTATCGTCCAGTAATACGATATGCAGTATTACCAAGCAGAGCTATTAGATCAGTCATTGGTTCATGAATGATGCCTCCAAAACTTCCTGAATGAAGATCTCTCTCCCCACACCGTACCTGTGTGAAATAAAGGTAACATGTTGACATGCAAAGAACATTGTTTTAATGCTTTCAAATCACTGGCTTTCCATAAGGACGCAGGTAATCTCAATTTTATTGTTTATTTATGGCCTGTATTTAAAAAAAGGCATATCCTAGGTACTTTTAGGAAAGTCCCTCTGCTGCAATGTGGAAAACTCAGGGTCAGAAATGGTCTCAGGTCTGCTTCTGGCAAGTGAAAGATGGCCTAGTGGCTTTGTGGCAGAGTATGAGACAGACAGGTTGAGCTCCAAGTATCATTCTGTGCAGTCATCTAGTAGCAGATATGGATCATTTTTGCTATTTTGATGGAGTCATTCTTCTTCAGCATGGCTTGAAAGAGTTGTATTCAGGATCTTGAGAGAATCGCTTTTAGTCAAAATATTCATCTACTAATTTTATTCTTTTTCCAGCCCTGGGATTGATGTAGATTTTGATTTGGTTCTCTAGGGATTAGATTGTGGGATGGGGCCAAGCAGGACCGGTTCTAGGTACCAACAAAGCAAGGGGCAGCACATTTCCAGGGGCAGCATTCCGGCCATCCACCAATGGGCAGATCGGGCAGTGCTAGGACCTGGCAGAAGCCAGGCTGGCTCTGCACAATGTGCTTTGCTCGCAGAGCGGCTCCCAGCCCGGCAGAGCCAAGGGGAGCGGGTGTGAGGCAAAGTCCCCGGCTCCTGCTCACAGGGGGGGCGGAGAGGAGCCGCTTTGACAGATGAAGCTAGTTGCTGACACCTGATCCCCCGGGCCAGCGGGCCAGGGAGCGCAGACCAGCCCGGCTGCTTAAAGCACAGCGGAGGGGGGAAGCGGCTCAGAGCAAGGCGCACCCTGGGGGGAACCAGCCAAGACCCAAACAGAACCGAACGTAATGGGGGGCAAAGGTGTCCCAGGGCAGGGGCGGCTGGCAGGGTTGAAGCTGGGTGGAGAGGGGGAAAGTCCTGCTTAGTGGGGCAGCCACTGAATTATTAAAAGACTATGCAAGTATAAAAACCAGAAAAATTCAGTTCATATAAATCCTTTTAATTTATCAGAAACTGGGCGCACCGGAATACACTAACGTTTTTCATTATAGTGTATAGTTGAACCCAAGTTGTTTGTAATTGTCATTTTGTTAAAATTAAATGAGAACACTAGTAGGAAATTGTTTTATTTCACTAACTACAAATTCTGTTTTCATTTTTTTTTAAATTTTAAACAGTCAAAACAAAACAAAAACATTGCAAAGTGCAAAAGCCAAAAAAAATTGGGGGGGAGGGCAGCCAAAATGTTTTTTGCTTGGGGGCAGCAAAAAACCTAGAGCCAGCCCTGGGGCCAAGGCAGTATCTCCCCTCTTACTTACTGACACAAAAACTTCCAGCCAGGGAATTTATTTCCCTGTCCTCCTTACATTTCCCAGTGGCTCATGCAAGTTGCTAAATCACTTACCGTGTACTACTTACTCTGGTCAGTGGTTTCAGAACCTTAGTGCGGCTTCTCAACCAACAGTCCCCACTAAGTTGTGCACTCCACTGGCAGACACCATGCATTGAGCAGTACCTGCCACACAGGGGTGGGGCAGCAGTGGGGGTGGGGTTGTACTTGGGCAGCTAGCCAGTGCCACTGCCTGTGCCTCAAAGGCAACAACTTCTATTTTTAGCGTGCCAACTTGATCAAAGCTAGTGCTTGTATGTCTACCAAGCTGGAAACTGCACCTCCAGCTGCAGCATAGATATACCCTTAGGTGTGGAGGGAAGGTTGGAGGAGGGAGAGGGGAGAGAAGGAGAGAATGAAAGTGAATGTGAAATTGCGAATGAGGAGAAGGTGAGGGAGAGTAGGAGAGGGATTGGGAGAAGAGAGAGAGTGAATGGAGCTGATGAAATTAGGGTGGGGAGGGTGTGGAATTGGGAGAGAACGTGGATGAAGGGTCTGCACGCGCATTCAGTCAGTCTGTCCCTCTCCTAGCAAACACATATTTACAGAGCACATTGTCATCCTCTGCCCCAGGACCCAACCCCAAATAAATCAATGCCATTATCTCTTGTACCTCCACAGAGAAGCAGATGTTTCCCCGAGTCCCATACGTGAGGGCTGGTTTCCTGTTGCTAAGCCAAAGGTTATCCGAAATCACAATATAGTCAACATCAGAGAAAAAACGTTGATTTTCTTTCTTAATTATTTCCTCTAGTCCAAGAGATCCTGCTTCTTCCATACCTTCAATAATGAACTTGTGGTTTACTGGTGAGTCCTAAGTAAAAAAACATCAACAAAGCCTAGGTAAGAAACTGGCATTTTTAATAATTAAGAGGGCTAATAAACTGGGCTATGGGGTTGGGCGGGGGAGCCCAAGTGGGCTGTCTAATTAAATTGTCATCTCTTTGGGGCAGGGAGCCCCTTTTTGTGCAATGTTTGCCTAGCAAAATGGGGTCCTGGTCACAACTAGGGTTCTTGGTAATATAAGTAATAAATAATTTATAAATAATATTTATTTACAATTAATAAATAATTAACAACAACACATCCCCCTAGAAAGGGCAATCCTGGAACGTACAGCCTCAGGGACAACATTTCCTTTCCCTTATAAACTTTCTCTCGCTCTCTTCCTTATTTTCCCCCTTTTTTTCTTTCTTGCTCCCTAACATACAGGCTGCATCTTCACTGAAGTTTTCCTCTATATCTCCCACTGTTGCAGCTCTACCAATGCTAGCCATGGAGGGGCTGCCCATGTAGGCCCCTTGCTGGCATTTTTATCATTGTGTTCTCTAAACCTGCAGGATTAGGCGATATGGTGGTAAAAATGCAGTTGGGCAGCCTACAGTCAGGGCCGGCTCCAGACCCCAGCGCGCCAAGCGCGTGCTTGGGACGGCATTTTGCCGGGAGGGCGGCAGGCGGCTCCGGTGGACCTCCCGCAGGCATGACTGCGGATGCTCCACCGGAGCCGCGGGACCAGCGGACCCTCCGCAGGCATGTCTGCAAGAGGTCCCCCGGAGCCGCGGGACTGGCGACCGCCAGAGCGCCCCCCGCGGCGTGCCGCCCTGCTTGGGGCGGCGGAATTCCTAGAGCAGCCCCTGCCTACAGTGGTACTTCCAGTGCCCTTAGCACCAGTGAAGTTGCACAGCTACTGCAGCATACGGAGAATCTGAGAAAGTCTTCAATGCAGGCAAAGTCATATGACAACTTTCATCAAGGGCCAACAGGAGTTAGAAATGCTCATATGTCCCAACAAGAAAGAAAAACTAAGCTCAGCATTCCACTGTGGTTCATTTTCAGATTATGAAGATTGTCTTTTAAGTTAAACAGAAAGCAACACAGTGCATTTCTTCAGGTTTCAGATTTAACACCAATACAAATCCCTGGACTTTAACAGACTTACATCAGGGACAAGTTTAGCCTGAGTGATCGGATAAACCAGAATGCTTCGCCAAACAACCACAAAGAAATTAAAAATAAACTGTGCACATATATTGTATAATGAACTTTGTCATTTGCTAGAGAGAGGATTCAGGAGGATAAGCCTTATCTGATTCACTTGCAGGGCCGGATTAACCTTTTGTGGGCCCTGGCGCCAAACATATTTATGTAGTCACTGTGGGCTCCGAGTGTGGGCCTGGTGGGGCAGTGCCATTGGTGCCATAGTGTACCCAGTACTGAATCTCAGAGACATTTTTCATTTTGATCACACACCTCTACATGACTATATGCATTGCCATACACAGCTCCCTCAGCCCCCAGTTTTTCTCACTAAGCTGTACACCCATGTGGGTTTACCAGTGTCCACAGTGAGTAGAACTTTCATAGTGATCAGGGAAACTCCCCACAGATTTATCTCCTTCCTCATTCAGACCTTCTATAGCCATGTCTCCAGTACCACCATCATTGCATGTGGTCCTAGTCTCAGCTCAAAGTTCTAAAGCCAGCAGATACCTGACCAATTCTGACAAATCCCTCCCTCGGCACCCATCCTGCCATTTGAGCAAGCCACTTCCAAACACCATTTACCCAAAGTGAGGAATTAGCCCTTGGGAATCTGAAGACACCAGCCTTTCTCCCTCTGCTCCCATCTACATGCTAGTCTACTACCTGATCACCACCACCTCTCCCCATGCTTGTTTCCTTTCTACTTTGGATATGCTCCCCAACCAGCTGGGACTATTCTCCCCCTGCAAGCCTGACCTGCTTCCTCTTTCCCTGCTCCCCTCGACATTCCTTTCCTACTGGTGACCTCTGTTCCTTGAAGTTAATTCCAGTTCCTTTATCTGCTCTAGCTTAATTGCCCCCAGTCAGGGGCGGCTCTAGCTATTTCGCTGCCCCAAGCACGGCGGCACGCCGCGGGGGGCGCTGTGCCGGTCGCCAGTCCCATGGCTCCGGTGGACCTCCCGTAGGTATGCCTGCGGAGAGTCCGCTGGTCCCGCGGCTCCAGTGGACCTGCCGCAGGCATGCCTGCAGATGCTCCACCGAAGCCGCGGGACCAGTGGACCCTCCGCAGGCATACCTGCGGGAGGTCCACCGGAGCCGCCTGCCGCCCTCCCAGCGACCGGCAGAGCGCCCCCCCCCGCGGCATGCCGCCCCAAGCGCATTTGGCGTGCTGGGGCCTGGAGCTGCCCCTGCCCCCAGTAGTCACAGAGCCACTTGTAGCGTCTCTGAATATAGCCATGGGGCCAATTGCCAGAGGGCAGCCTTAGACAGCTGCAGCTACTAGGCAAGGGAGGGGTGGCAATTCCAAGGCTGAGCAAGCTTGAACCTTGCAACGTCAGCACTAGGGATTCTAAATCCTCAGCGCTGGCCCTAGGCAGCTGCAGACTCTGGAGTTAGGCACTTCCCTCCTCTAAGCCATGGCTTTGAGTACCTGAGATTCCCATCACCTGCAGCAGAGGCCACCAATTCCCACACACCCCTCAGCTAGCACATAGCCGTGCAGAAAGTGCAGCCTGGATGATTTTGGAGGCTGGGGTGCCAGGAGGTTCCCATCCCTGAGCAGCAGCTCTGCAACAAGCTCATATGACCCCCTCTGCTGTGAGACCAGGACCCTGTGAAGACAGTGGAGT
This sequence comes from Mauremys reevesii, assembly GCF_016161935.1. Classification (NCBI taxonomy): domain Eukaryota; kingdom Metazoa; phylum Chordata; order Testudines; family Geoemydidae; genus Mauremys; species Mauremys reevesii. Next base: position 189,374,372 of record NC_052624.1, read on the forward strand.
TACCCTGTGTACAATCAGTTCTGTCCAAAGCCTGTTGAAGTGAGTGGGAATCTTTTCACTGTCTTTCTAATGGGCTGTGTATAGAAGCAAAGGATCCCATTCTAGACTCTAGGAGCAAAGTGCATTCTGTGCTGTACTGGTTTACTATTGTAAAAGGAAGGTCTCACATTACTTAGTGAATAAGCAACACCTCCTACAGCTCCTAACTTTTTTCTGTGAGGCTTCCCACCCAATTACTAAATGTAAACCTGCTTCGTTTACAATGGCTGAAAATATCAGGTAGTATGGTCACAAAAGCAAGGCACTTCTGAATTCAGTAAGAATTTTAGATGTGCACAGAATACAGACAGGACTGGTTCCCGCATGGTTACAGAGCTGCAGTAAAGTGGAACAATTTTCAGCTTGTGTGATTGGAAGATATCTGGATCCATATTATAAGACTGTCCTCCATAAATGAGGAAAAGTTGAGGCGCCTTTGTTATTCTTTTGTTCCACTCTTTGTTTCTATGGGGAATTTGCCAATGCAATATCACTGTCTTCCTTTTAAACAAACAAAAAAAACCCGGTAATGGCTGTTGAAAATAGCAGATCCAATCCTAGTTAGCACTCGGAAGACCCCAGCATTTGTTGCTCAATTTTATCCTACTTTTTCTACAGCAAATTACAGTGGATCCGCATATTTGATTTGGGAGAAATGAAGTAACAGTTGCCCAAATTGAGCTTGAGCACTCCTGAATTTTGAGGGTGTTCAAATATGGAAGGCAGGTGCTCCTCCTGTAATGGATCTGAAGCTGATCAGGTCCTTTAGTAGAGCCTCCCCTCCCTTACTTATCATTTTAACTTCTAGTGGGATCCACGTACCTCCCTTGCTAGGCTTCAGATAGAGAGGGTCACTGTCCATTTAGTCCACTCAGTTCCTTCTTTGGGGGCTGCCAGACAAGGTCACAATGGCATCACTAAGCCAGTCTGGGGAAGTCTTCTGAGGGTGATATTGGGGTCAAAGCCTTCTACTCCTTGGGCACACTTGTTCCCCATTCACAGTGCCACCCCTTCTAGCAGCCAGCTCTCCATTCACAGCAAGCTGCAGTGCATGAGGTCTCAGCTTCTCCCCTCCCTACCCCTCCCTTTCCTGTTGATAGCGGCCAAGGGAATGCTGGGAAATGTAGTTCCTTCCCTGCTCCAGGGCCAGCTCTATAGGCAGGGAGCTGGCCAAGGAACTACATCTCCCAGGGCCCCATGGGTTCTCAGCTCCCATGCTGGATCTGGGCTGCTCTGAGGCTCCGTTTCTGCAGAGGGGAGGAAGCGAGTGTTACGGGCCCTGTTCTGAGCTTGGGCCCAGCGCTATGGCGCCATTGGCGCCATGGTAAATCCAGTACTGTTCACTTGTTAAAATGCTAACCTGGACATTACTGATTTGAAAGATTAACACATTGTAGAAAAACAGCCATAAACCACATCAGTTTACAACAGCTGACTTGGACAGCAAATAACTTAAGATATAATTTATATATTTGCAGACTAGCTGTTTTCTTTGCTGAATCTCATATGCTGTTGAAAGAATATACTGTTCTGAATGAGCATTTTCCAGGTGCTTTCGTATCCTTATTCTGTCCATGGATACACACATACCGATGATAACTTGCAGCCACCAGCAGAACAGAAAGGTGCAAAACTAAGCATGACCAATACTTGCTCTAAAGTCAGTTCTTTTACAATTTTAAAAAGCTTTCAAGCAAATGGTCTTCCTGGGTATCAAATCAGTTTAATGCTTGCCTTTTTCCTCAGTACCTTCTATAAGGTAGGACAAGGAGATTGCACCCTCTGCATTACATTGAGCCCGGTCAATACATAAAATATCCAAGCACAAAATGATCTTGGAGCGGGCTTGGAAATAGCATTAAAAATATACTAATGTTTGCAAATATTTGAAACCAATTTGTGGGGATGAGGTTATGTCTGAAATTCACTCCTGCAGTGCCACTGGAATACAAATGTTTCTCTTTGCTACCTACTAATTTTAGTGCTCTGAATGATTCCACTGCATTTATCCAGGCCAAGACAGGTCCTTTGTTATCTGTTGCTCCACGCCCATAAAGATTTCCTTAAAAAAAATAATAATAAAAAGCTTATATCAAACTTCAGAGCCTTTGATGCTGCTTCAGATATAAATGGGTGAAATCCTGGCTCTACTGAAGTCAATGGCAAAACTCCCATTGAAGTCAATGGAACCAGGATTTCACAGAATAGTTTTAAATAAAGGTGTTAGATGTTTCCCAGTAGGGTTAGTGCACTAGACCTCTGAGGACTCCAAGTTCAAATGTTGATTTGTGGCACAAGTCTGCTTGCTGATTTTATTCTAGTTCTTAACAGAAGTTTGTCCAGACCACAACATTTCAATACAGTTTGACACAACATGCAGTTGCTATGCAGATGAAGCCCACAAAAAGAACTGTAGGGATAGTATCACTCAGCAGTGATGTGTGTAGGAATTGCACACTACCTAGAAGTCCTATAAACACATCCAGGGATACAGGCCATGGTATTACTACAAAACTTTTCAGATTGATAAATTTGTATACATTTATAAAAGTCCAGATTCTGCTCTCATTCACTTTGGTGTAAATCCAAACTAACTGCCATTGAAGTCAATGGAGCTACACTGGTAAGTTTGATAGGAATCGGTCCCAAAGAGTGGAAAGGAGTGGTCTAGTGCAGGGGTCGGCAACCTTTCAGAAGTGGTGTGCCGAGTTTTCATTTATTCACTCTAATTTAAGGTTTTGCGTGCCAGTAGTAAATTTTAATGTTTCTATAAGTCTATAATATATAACTAAACTATTGCTGTATGTAAAGTAAATAAGGTTTTTAAAATGTATAAGAAGCTTCATTTAAAATTAAATCAAAATGCAGAGCCCCCTGGACCGGTGGCCAGGACACAGGCAGTGTGAGTGCCACTGAAAATCAGCTCGCGTGCTGCCATTGGCACACGTGCCATAGGTTGCCTACCCCTGGTCTAGTGGTTAGAGCACAGGAGTGGGAGTTGGGATTTCTGAGTTCTCTACTTTACTCTTCTACTGACTCACTGTGACCTTGGCTCCATAGTTTTCTCTTCTACATTGCCTTAGATCCATCTGATTTCTCGTGGGAGCATGAAATTAAGGGAGGGAGTATGACTGAGTTCCATTCATCACTGCTGGCATGGGTGGTGGGTATAATAGGCCGGGGGGGGCTAAGCCTCCCGTAAACCAAGCCCTGGCCCTGCACACGCTCTGCCAAGCCTGCGGGAGCTCAGCTCTGGCTAGAGGCCAGCAGGCAGCTGGGACCAGCTGGTGGCCCAGAGCTGGGGCCAGAGGCCGGGGCGGTTCGGCTGGGGATCCTCCAGCTGGGGAGGGGATGGAGGGAGGCTGGGGGCTCCGGCGGATGGGGGAGGGGTGGAGGCAGGGCTTCAGACAGAAGGGGTGGGGCTGCTTGGCTAGCATCCCCAAATGGGGGGCTCACAGCTGCCCATGACTTTTGGCCCTTGTGGGAGGTCCTTTGGCAGAGCTCTGTGGAGCTGTGGTATCACAGAACTGGGTAGACAGCAGAATGGGAGGAGGCGCTGTTCATTCCTCATCATCCTCTTCTGACCCAAAGGATTTCAGAGCAAAACCATGCCCTGTTCTGTTTTGTTGACCAAGGCGGAAAATGTTTTCAGCAAACCAACCAAACAAAAAACCAACAAAACCCCATCATGTGCAGCTCGCAGCCAACAAATCAGCAGAGCCAAAACAAAAACAGCCAGCCAATCAAAGCAGAGCAAAAACAAAATACCCCCCAAAACTGAAAACCCACAAGCAGCACAGCAGTACAGTGCCCACTGGAAGTTTGCAACCAGGGCGACTGCCCTGCTTGCTGTTCCTACAACCAACCCTGATTAACTCCTGCTGGCTCTTTCCCAGCTGATTCTGTGTAATCACAAGCAGGACTCAACCAATGACAGCATGGCTCCTGAAGGCCCATTTTCCCTGAATTTGTCCCAGAGATTTCTACACAAGTAGCACCTTCTTACACCAGGCCTGAGTTTAGAGGGAATCTCCTCCCACTCCATAAGTTAGTGTTGTGCATACAAATACTTGTGCCAGAATAATGACCATGTACAGACCATCAATTTCAGTCAGGTTGTAGGGGTCAGTTTCCCATCCATCTTCTTTTTTGGCAGGTTGTACATCCACATGTCCATAGAAACATACAGTGGGTTTTTGTGGATCTTTACCAAGTTCTGCTAGAATTAGAGGAGGCAACAGAAGGCTCTGGCCATCAGGCAGCTGTGGAGGAACATTAACACAGTAACAAAGAAAAGCCAAAACTTTGTGGAACAGGCTAGTAGCTACATGGGGAATTGGAATTGTCAGTATTCAAACAACCCTTTACTGGTGCACTGGACTCTTATCAGAGCAGGTTGTCAAAACTGATTTCCACCTTATCTCTAAAGCTTATACAGAAACTAAGATTCTCTCCCCACCCATTGAGTTTCTGTGGTGAAACTGAAGAGCCCAACTACTGTTTAACTGTAATACAATGATAGCACACACTCTTTGCTAGGCCCTTCCATTCCCTCACAACTCAGCCTGCAATGGAGACGATAGAAAACTGTCCACACCACATGTGACCAGGGCCAGTGCAAGGATGTTTCGCGCCCTAGGCAAAACTTCCACCTTGCGCCCTCCCCCGTCCCTGAGCCCCTGCCCTAAGCCCCCCCCCCACGGCAGCTCCCCCCCTCCGCCCTGAGCCCCCCCCCCCTGACCCCAGCTCACCCCTGCTCCTCCTCCACCCAGAGCATGCTGTCGCTGCTTCACTTCTCCCGCCTCCCAGGCTTGTGGTGCCTAAGCTGATTGGCGCCACAAGCCTGGGAGGCGGGAGAAGTGAAGCAGCCACTGCGTGCTCGGGGAGGAGGCGGGGCAAGGGTGAGCAGGGGCGGGGAGTTCCCCTGCATGCCGCCCACCCCCGCTTACTTGCTGCAGGCGGGCCTCCTCATGCTCCCCTGCCCAGCTCCCTCCGCCTAAATGCTGGCGGCGACCGGGGCGGCCAAAGATCTGGCTGCTGCGGTCGCTGCCAAAGAAAATGCTGCCCCCCAAATCCTAGTGCTTTAGGCAACCGCCTAGGTCGCCTAAATGGTTGCACCGGCCCTGCATATAACATGAGAATGAATCCAAGGTTGCACAGAAGCCATTTTTGAGTTTGGTTTTGCAACAGATTGAAGTTCCAGGCTCTTGGAATCTATTAAAAAATGAAATATTAAGCCGCGTTGGTAGGCAGCACTGGCAGCTGTTGCACACCGTTCTAAAGACAGGCTAAGGTCTCAAGCTAATATGGCAGTTTACTACCACACAAGACAGATTTCTGCACAGGTTAGAGAAAACTGGATGGCTCACAAAAGGAGCAGCTCTCTGTTTCAAAGGAGGAGGAGAAGAATTTGCAGACTGCATTGCATTAACAGGTGCTTTTGATTCTGCATGAAAGGAAGGTAGCTGCTGCTTTACACTGGTAGGTGAGGGAATTTGTAAGAAGTCTAGTGCTTTCTCCTTCCTACAGAATGAACGAAAACTGATGTCCTGTCCCTTTAAATGATGAGCACTCTCCCCCTCCCCAGTGCAAAGCTTCACTTTCGGATTGGTTTCAGTTTTGCTGCAAGAATAATAAAGGTTTCCACGGCAGCTATATGTGCTTAAATGAGCTTCTCTGTGTCTGTATTTCATTCTCTGCTGGGTCTAGATATAACATTTGGCAATGAAGGATTTCTATCCCATGCATGTCCAGTGCTCCTACTGCCTGAATAAAAAGAAAAAGGAAGGAAATAATACTGTAAAAAAGGGGGAAAGTTCACCCAGAGGCACAGGGTGACAGACTGCTGCTTTTGCTACTGGGAGAGTGTGAACCACGCAGCTGGAGAGGGGGAATTGGCAATTAAACACTGAAAAAAGAATAGGCTGCTGCTCAGAACTACTGAAAACAAAGCAGTGAGGGGGAAGTAAGCAACCATGTTGACAGACCAGGTGTAAGCGGGCGTCCTGAGCAGCAGCTTAGCTTGCCCAAAGGGTCTACAGACAGTAGAGGGAGCCCAAATACAGCCAAAGGGAGAATTCTACAGTCTGCCGTGTTGGCATGCATGCCTCCGAAAGAGGCAGGTTGAGTGCAGACGCACAGTCACAAAAAAAGAATTTCCTTGTGGCAGAGAAGGTGTCCAGGAGGTTTGAAGTCCAACAGGAGAACAGAGGAATGGCAATTAGTGTGGGCAATGTTGGTGAATTCGACAACTGCAAATCATGGGTGGCGTATCTCAAACATTTGTAACTTGTAGTTCTATTCCAGAGTTAGACCCTTGTTGACAGTGATGGGTCTGAAGGCATATGGACTGCTGCATGACCTGTTGTCTTCAACTGTGCCCAGAACTGCCACGTATGCTGCAAATCATGCAGCAATGCAGGAACATTTTTCTCCTACCCATCGATGGTAGCAGAATTATATCAGTTTCATCAGCAACATCATGGAAGTGGAGAGTCGGTAGTACAGTTCACTGCTGCTCTAAGGAAGCTGTCAGTTTAGACAAATATTAAGTGATCCCCTCCATGACCAGTTAGTCTCTGGATTATGCAATGAGCAGGTCCTGAAAAAATTATTTACTGTATCAGTGCTTACATTCAAGAAGGCAGTTGAAGTGACTGGACTTCCAGGATTCTCTGGACTTTAGCATGAACTGACAAGTTCATCTCATGAACTGATGAGACAGAAAACCACAGGAATGTAAGGAATTTCTGTGTGGCCACTGTGCACAAACTATACATGCTGAGAAGACTTGCTGGACACACCAGGTCATTTGCAGTATGTGCCAGAAGGAAGGACACATTGCTGTGATCTGTCACAGTTCAACAATCTCCAGCACAGGTTAATCATCCATACAAGAAGACACCTATAAAGACTGAAGCTAAGAGAAGATGGGAGTCAGGAATTCATAATGTGGAAAAAGACTAGAGCTCTAGTGACACTGGCCAAGACTTAGCACTACATTATCTGGAGTCAGAAATGACATCTGGGTCACACGCTTGATTGAAGGAATTTCTACAAGAATGGAGCTTGATACTGGAGCTGCCATTTCATTGATTTCTGCATCTATCACCAGACTTTGTTACAAGTTCCTCTGGAAGAAACCTGTATGGTTTTGAAGATTTATACTGGAGAAAAGTTAGTCCCAAAAAGGATACTCCAGGTGAAATTTCAACTAGATGGACAATCCCTTTTATGTGATTGAAGGAAAATATCCACCACTATTTGGCAGATCATGGCTTGTTCACTCACAAATTTTAGTTAGATTATTTAGTCTTTTATGGCATTAAACTGGGGAGGTCTTGATAATCTCCATCCAAGAATACTACAGAAATTGGCATATGAAATTGCAAGCCCAATAGCAAGGATTTTTAATGAACCTGTAAACTTAAGGGTTGTGCCATATGACTGGAGAATTGCTAATATAGTACATATTTTTAAGAAAGGGGAAAATCGTGATCTGGGAAACTATGGGCCTCAATTGTATGCAAGGTCTCAGAACAAATTTTGAAAGAGAAAGTAGTTAATGACATAGAGGTAAATGGTAACTGGGATAAAATACAACATAACGTTACAAAAGGTAGATCATTCCGACCAACCTGATCTTCTTTGAAAAGATAACTGATTTTTTAGACAAATGAAATGCAGTAGATCTAATCTACCTGGATGTCAGTAAGGCATTTGATACAGTTCCACATTGGAAATTATTTATTAAATTGGAGAAGATGGGAATTAATATGAGAAATAAAAGTTAGATAAGGAACTGGTTAAAGGGGAGACTACAACAGATCATACTGAAAGGTGAACCTTTCAGTCAGGCTAGAGGGAGGTTACTAGTGGGTTCCAGAGGGATCAGTCTTGGGTCCTATCTTATTTAACATTTTTATTAATGACCTTGGCACAAAAAGGGGGAATGTGTTAATAAAATTTGCAGATGTCACAAACTTAGGAGGTATTGCCAATATGGAGTAGGACCAGAATATCATACAAGAAGATCTGGATGACCTTGAAAATTGGAGTAATAAAAATGGGTGAAATTTAATAGTGCGAAGTGCAAGGCCATCCACTTAGGGACTAACATGAATTTTTGCTATAAGCTGGGGACTTATTAATTGGAAGTGACAGAGGAGGAGAAAGACCTGGGTGTATTGGTTGATTACAGGATTACTATGAGCTGCCAACATGATGCGGCTGTGAAAAAGGCTAATGCAGTCCTTGAATGCATCAGGCGATTTATTTCTAGTATAGACAAGGAAGTGTTAATAACATTAAACAAAGCACTGGGGAAACCTCATCTGGAATACTGGAATACAGTTTTGGTCTCCCATGTTTAAGAAAGATGAATTTCAGGTGTAGAGAAGGGCCACTAGAATGATCAAAAGAATGGAAAGCCTACCTTATGAAAGGAGATTCAACCAAACAAAGGTTGAGGGGAGATATATTTATAGAGCACAATTATATCAGAGGGATAAATACCAGGGAGGGGAAAGAATTATTTAAGTTAAGCATCAATGCTGGCACAAGAACAAATGGATATAAACTGGCCATCAACAAGTTTAGGCTTGAAATTAGGTGAAGGTTACTAACCAACCGAGAAGTGAAGTTCTGGAACAGCCTTCTAAGAGGAGCAGTAGGGGCAAAAAACCCATCTGGCTTCAAGAATGGGTTTGATAAATTTATGGAGGGGATGGTATGATGGGACTGCCTACAATGGCAGTAGTCAATCTGCGACTGCTAGTAGCAAATATCTCCTATGGACAGAGATGGGATACTAGATGGGTAGGGCTCTGAGTTACTACAGAGCATTCTTTCCCAGGTTTCTGGCTGGTGGGTCTTGCCCAGGGTCACATGCTCAGGGTCTAGCTGATCACCTATTTGGGGGTAGGGAAGGAATTTTCCCCTGGGTCAGATTGGCAAATACCCTGGGGGAGAGTGGAAGGGGTTCGCATTCCTCTACTGCCTGGGGCATGGGCCACTTGCAGGTTTAAGGTAATGTTAATGGTGGAGTCTCTGTAACATGAAGTCTTTAAATCATGTTTTGAGGACTTCAGTAACTCAGCCAGAGATTAGGGGTCTAGTACAGGAGTAGGTGGCTGAGATTTTGTGGCCTGCAATATGCAGAAGGTCAGATTAAATGATCCCTGATGGTCCCTTCTGGCCTTAAAGTCTTTGGGTCTATGTAAATGATAAGATACATCTATATTTGGGAAGTTTTTTTAATGTAGGTGTAGGAATGTGTTGTCCTGTCCCTTTAAATGTTTGAGCATTCTCCTCTCCCCAGAGTAAAGCCTCACTTTTGGGTTGGTTTCAGTTTTGTTGCAAGAACAATAAAGGTTTCCAATGCAGCTAGAGAGTCTTGCCCATATGCTCAGGGTTTAACTGATCGCCATATTTGGGGTCGGGAAGGAATTTTCCTCCAGGGCAGATTGGCAGAGGCCCTGGTGGTTTTTCGCCTTCCTCTGCAGCATGGGGCACGGGTCACTTGCTGGAGGATTCTCTGCAGCTTGAGGTCTTCAAACTGCAATTTGAGGACTTCAGTAACTCAGACATAGGTTAGGGGTTTGTTATAGAAGTGGATGGGTGAGATTCTGTGGCCTGCGTTGTGCAGGAGGTCAGACTAGATGATCATAATGGTCCCTTCTGACCTTAAAGTCTATGAGTCTATGTGCTTAAATGAGCTCCTCTCTGTCTGTATCTCCTTCTCTGCTGGGTCCAAATATAATAAACCACCTTACTTCCTGGGCTAATGTTTTAATCCTATGCTTAGAAGTGAGAATGCCTCTGCATACACGTGACAATGGGTGTCTCACTCCTTCCTACAAATGAGAATTATCCATATGTTACATAAGAACACACCGTTAAAGTGCAGATCAGAGTATTTTTAAAACATGGCAATGACAAATAGGTACCTTGTGGGAGCCCAACTTCACTAACTCAACAGTGGCTCCCATAACTCGAAGCTTGTCTGCTGTTAATTCCACCATTTGTGTTACATTTTGTCTTCGCTCTGGCTGAATAGAATCACTTTCCACTGCTACCCATTCCTTAAGGGTCTGCAAAGGAAGCCAGGAATATAATTAAATGAACCAGTGGGGTATTGAAAACCAGATCTGCGCTGTTGTTTGCACTTTGAACTCAAAACACATCAGATTTGAAGCTGTTTTAATTTCAGCTCTGTCATGGCCATGTTATTGCTGTAGCCTCTTTGCCTGTTGTATCTGGCAAAGAATTGTCACGACACGGGATCACTTTCTCTCTTGTTCAGTGTCAGCTCTGCTGCTAAAGTCAGAGTGATCAAAATCTGATTTCCTCATCCATTTTTACAGAACTTCATTGAAACCAACCCTCTTGATTCCATCAGGGGACCCCAACAGTTCTTACCTTTCTACTTGTCCCTCAGACAGCACCCTTTTCACATGTATAGTACACCTTGGGTGGGCGGGGGGTATAGTTTCAGAGCAAACAAAATGAGCCCCAGTGGATTCCTTAAAGATAGGGTGCTCTAGAGAGATTTTGCATGGGAGGGATGGTCTATCTTTCTGTCTTCTATCCATCTGAGGTAATTCTCAGCTAACTGTCATCATGGGATCTAAACCCCTGTCTAGGAGAATGTAGAGGGACCAGAGTAGTATTAAGGCTGTCCATCTAAATTCACTTTGAACTGGGTAATTGTATTTTGCATGAATTGTCTAGAGTCTAGACAATCCTCATCTAGTTTCAGACATGCCCACTGTTACAATGAGTATGTGCTATTGAGTAATTCTAACAAAATGAAGTGTTCATAATTTGACATGAACTAATCATATCTGTCCCATTCCTCTGTTCTTCCTTTTTCCCAAAGCAAATTGATCCCACTTTTTTTTTTTAAAGAATCCCTTTAAAGGCTAAATCCTGGCAAAGAGGTCACAGCCCAAACGAATAAGCTGTGCACTCACAAAAATGCACAGAAACATCACAGAACTGAGGAAAAGACCTGGAGCCCATCCCCAATCCAGTAATCGGTGCAGAGGTGGCATGTCTGCATGGCAAAGTGAGGGAAGCAGCAGCATATGTAGCCTGCTTCTCCCCTTTATGCAAGGTTTTGGCTCAGTATGGATTTGCATACTCTGCATGGATCTAGTGGTGATGGCCATAATCCACCCATATTCCCATGTTGCATGGTATACTGTGCGCAAAGCTACCAACGATCTCTGCTACATGGAACACAAGAAGAGTGCAGCGTCGCCACCATAGACTTTCTGTTGCCTAGCCCTGCTGCATAGTGAAATGTGGCATTTCCACTACATCTGAGGCCTTGTGGAAGCCTGCTCACTATTTTCCCTTTAGAAGAGAAAAGAAGTGGTCTCATGAACACACATTGTTGGTCTTTATTACTTCACTTCTGCATTGTAGCTATTTGACAATATGCATAGCTCTTACCTCAATAAATTTATTTTCATGAAGATCAATGTATTGGAAGATCTGATTCTCCAAGCCTGAGGAGGATGAGGATACTCCTGCTTCAAAAAGCAGCATGATAACAGAGAGAGCCAATATCTGCAAGTTCAAGACAAAATTTGCTATATTGAAGGGAAGATACCCACAAGCACTTGTCAGGTACATTTCACTGCTGGGCAGGCAGCCATAAATAATTGCTGAACAATGGACAGGTCAGTCTGCTTTAAAATCCCACTGCACTAGGCAAAGGCATTTAGTACATACAGCATGCAGAGTTTATTGGTCAATCTGTAGGGGAGGGAAACACAGTAAATGGGTTTTGCACTATCTGGACTACAAGCAACTTCTGGGAATGATTTTGATGCACAAACATTTTCTAAAGAGACATTTATATCTTCATGAGAAGTTGTGAAACAACCTCAAACTGTAGGTTCTGCCAAACACAACAAACATGGCGGGGAAATGCAAACAGAAACACCAATTGCCCAAGGAGCTCAGCTTTCTATTCCAACATTTCCAAAAGGAAAAAGAACTAATTCAAAAATGTACATTCCACATGTTACATGCAGTTTGTTTAAAGGGATAACAATCCTGATGGAGATGTATACGAGGCAATAAATGGCTTTTGTGGATGATTAAACACAAGGGCAAAGCTGAAACATTAGATAATGCAGAAGTCACTTACTGCCTTTGTAGTCCCACTGCCACGAACGTTAGACAAAACAAGATTTAACAAGCCACTGTAGTTTGTAATTTTCACAAGGGTTTGAAAATACTTCTCCTGCTGTGTTTCTGGAGTTTCTGCTGATGGTTCTCTGAACTGGGAGCTAGATAATTGACATTTGAAGGATGGGGCTAAAAACTAAATAGTTTTGTAGGGCGTAATCTCTTTGGAAAAAGGGATTCTGGGATTTAAAACAATGAGCTGCTTGTCGAAAAAGTTGTACTTTAAATTGAGTCAACAAAACATGCTGCTGCATGCACAACCCGTAATGTTAGCCTCTAGTTTTAATTGCAGTTTCAGTGATGTTTGTGAGAGAACAAGATATAAAAATTGAGACTGATAAACGAGGAGAAAAAGGAGTGAGAGTGAACAAGGATAGTGAAAATAAGATCATGTGAGACATAGGTATTGCACAGGTTGATGGTTCCGGAAAGTACCAGATCACTCGCTTTTATTAAATGTACCTACAATCATCTAAACCCACCTGACACAAGAACAAACCTTTACTAGATGGATGATTTCTCCTAGGCACCACAGCAGAAGTGGTTCCTGAGGCGGGATTTGAAGAAGAAGAGGGAAGTATGGTAAGAAGCACAGTGACAAACTGACAGCCAAGGCATTGGCATAGTGGAGGAAGCAGGGGGCTATGAGACAGAAAAGGAAAAGCAAAGAGGGACACAGTTGTGAAGGGTCTTGTAGGTGACCAAAAGAAGCTTAAAACTTGATGAATTCACAGGGAATCCAGTGAAAGTGGGTGGTGCAGTCTGAACATTGGGCAGGGAAGACAGCCATCTCTACTATTTTGTCATTAGAACAGGCAGGCAAAGTAACAAAAACTCACTTTTTTCTAATATTGCCAGACCCTTAGGCCTGCTCTCAGGTTTCATATGGGCAATATTTCTAGGGTTTAATTAATCTGCAGAGATTGGAGGCTTGAGCCTTAAAGTAAAACTATGGCCTGCAAGTCTCCGTGAGCTAGAAGCCATCATGGGCAAACTACCCTCGTGGATCCATCACATGGAAGCTTGGAGGGCCTGTTATTAAGTGCTCCCTGGAAATAGTTGCTACCATTTTTCATCTCTCAAACTCCAGTTTGACATCGAAATGGAGTGCTAGTATGTTGGCTGGTGGTGACAAAAGGAATATAATGGTCCAGGTCCAGGTAGACAACAAACTCCTCATCAGCTATCTGAAACTCATGGCTAGATTCTTTGCCCGCACAAGTTTAGTGAAGAGCAGATCTTGGACAAAAAGTCAGAGGTCATGCATATGAGGAAGTTAAAGGATTTATTATGGTGATCTAGAATGCTGCCCACTTCAGCTTGGGAATTCTGGGACCAAGCATTGGCCCAATTCTGTGACCCTTATTCATGGGTGAAGTCAACATGTTTACTGTACACAAGCAGAGACTATTACTAGAAGTAAAATTTGCAGGATAAGGCCTTGTGTCACCAAATGTAATATTCAAATGGAAGATATTCCTGACATACACAGTTCTGCGGCATATCAGCACTCGAAACATAGGCATTTGAAAGATCTGAGTGATACAAGCAACTGGAGCCCAAAAAAACAAGAGCATTCCAAAAATATATTTAGGCAGAGTAGCCCAATCAGAATGTATTTTGTTTAAAATTAGTGTGGGGTCATATTGTATGTACCAGATATTTGAATGTTACTGGAAAGTAGAGTAATGGAAAGTATGAAAGTGGGCTAGGGGGAATCCTTTACTCATTTAAAAGAGAGGCAAATATATATGACATCATAAGAAAAAATGTTTAGATATTTTGAAGTGTAGAGATTAAATATGGGGATATTGTAGAAATAGTAAGAGTGATTAGAGAGAGACAAAAGCATCAAGCAATGATCAGAATAACAATTTCCTTCCATTACTGAGGGTTTTTTCTCCAGATAAAAAGAGGCAAAAATTTCACCCAGCAGATGGAGCTAATAAACCACTCATAGTTTAAGCTAATAAACATTCCATAGTTTAACGATTCCATTAAACAGCTATAGCAATAGAAGTGGGGGGTAAAACCAAATGGAAATAGTGAAGGGACTTTTGAAGCAAGCATGAAAAAAAGCCAGGAAATTTTGAGTAGGGAAAAAATATCTCAGAGGGGTTAATAAGAAATAGGTGATGCTTGTTGGTGCTTTTGTTTTTAATTGTTCAGAGTATCTTAAAGTTTAGGATAGAGCAGCAGCAGAGAGGATTTAACAATAGGAGGCTTACAATAGAGTCCAAAATCCCAGATCTGAACCTCTCCCGTAATGTTTCAGTGTGAAAACTGCTACACACATTTGTGGCTTGGGGCTCATTTTAGAGTGAGAGCCTTTAGCACTGAGACAAAGGGGCTTATGAGACTGGAAATACCAAGCAAGATTTGGGGGACATAAGTTTCTTAAGAAGGGAGGAATTAAATCAGACCCAGAGAAAACCTTAAGAAGAGGGATGGCTCCTTGTTGAAAGGCTCTGGCTGCACAAGGAAAAGCTCATCATTAATTCAGAAGGGGCTAGAAAATACCTTTAACTGTAGATATAAATTAATGAGGCTTTCTTTTAAGATCACAAAACCAATATGATCAGTATAGCAAGAGGTCAAAACCAGTGCTTGCCATTTCATAAAAGGAAAAACAAAAATGGGGCTTGTCTAATTTTTTATGATGTATAAAGGGAACCAGAAACTTTGCTTTTTAAAGATTCATTTTTCTGCCTCCTTTTTTTTTTTTTTTTTGGTTAAATGTTGGAAATTAAGTCTTGTCTGTGGTGGAAAGTCTATAATCACAGCGAACTAGTGAAATAACAGCACAGAAGTGTGAAAACCAAGAGGAGGGGATTTTAAATGTGAACATTTAAAACTCTAGTTTTGTTCAGATCTGTATCTTCTATCTTAACAATTCAGAGAAAAGACACCTTTGTTAAAATTCAGCTGGCCATTCCATTACCGTTTGAGAGCTCACAGTGCATAACCTCCAAGACACCCAGGAACCTCCACAGCAAAGCCAGTGAAGGGCAGTCTTGACAGTCCCAGTATATCGAAGTTAAAGCAATTTTTGAACACCTCTTTGTATTGTATATACACCTCTGCCTTGATATAACACGAATTCGGCTATAACGTGGTAAAGCAGCGCTCCGGGGCGGGGCTGCGCACTCCAGTGGTTCAAAGCAAGTTCGATATAACACGGTTTCACCTATAACACGGTAAGATTTTTTGGCTCCCGAGGACAGCGTTATATCAAGGTAGAGGTGTATATCACCTTTTCAGTCCTGTGTCACAGATTATTTATTTCAGTTCATTTTCAATAAAGTTTAGGTGAGCAATTTCTTGTTTCTGGTTCTTGGGTGTGGTTTTTGAGCAGCTGCTCTGCCTCAGACACATTACTTTTGTGACAGGGATCATCTTTCTCATAGATTTATAGATTCCAAGTCCAGAAGAGACCATTGTGATCATCCAGTCTGAACTCTTGTATAACACAGGCCATAGAACTTCCTCAAATAACTCCTAGAAGAGGTCTTTTAAAAAAAACGTCCAATCTTAATTTAAAAATTGTCAGCGATGTAGAATCCACCACAACCCTTGGTAAGTTGTTCTATTGATTAATAAGGCTCCGTGTTTGTCATGGAGGTCACAGAAGTCACAGATTCCGTGACTTCCTTGACTTCTGCAGCAGCTGGTGTTCCTGGCCTGGGGGCTGCCTGAGCAGTTCATGCAGCCCTGGGCCAGTCGCACCCTCCCCCTGCCCCCAGCAGCAGGAGTCTGGGTGGGGGGTGCTCAGGTCTGGGGATTGGGGTGCGGGGCAGTGCTTACCGGGGGGATCCCCAGAAGGGTCACAGGAACTCCCCTCCCTCAGCTCCTAGCTCCACGTGCTGCCTCTGCCAGCAGGCACCGCCCCCGCCCCCAGCTCCCATTGGCCGCAGTTCCCAGCCAATGGCAGAACCAGGGCTTGGGGCAGAGTGGAGGCAGCACCTGGAGCTCAGGAGCTGGGTAGGGAGCTTGCCCCAGCCCCGCTAACCCTCCCCTGCAGCACCCATAGGCCACCCCCTCCCCCGGCTACCCTGCTCCCAAGTTTTAGTCAGGGGTATACACTAAAATTTATGGATAGGTCACGGTCCGTGACTAAAATGTAGCCTTATTGATTAATTACTCTCACTTTAAAAAATGTATGCCTTATTTCTGGCCTGAATTTGTCTAGTTTCAACTTCCAGGCCTTATACCTTTCTCTACTAGACTGAAGAGCACATTGTTAAATATTTGTTCCTCAAAGATGTAGGTACATAGAGATTGCAATCAAATAACCCCTTAACTTTCTCTTTGTTAAGCTAAATAGACAGAGCTACTGGAGTCTGTTACTTTAAGGCACGTTTTCTAATCCTTTAATCCTTTTATTTTGTATTTATACAGTGCCTAGCACACTCGGGTCCATAACCAGGGCTCCTTGGCACTTCTACAATACAAATAAATATTTTTTTTACATAGCATCTTCCATCCAACAATATCAAACTGCTTCTCTAGAGGTTGACTGATTAAGCCCCACAACACCCATGTCTGGGCGGTATAGTGAGCATTAGGCTTTTACAGATGGGGAAAGAGAGATACAGCAGTTGTGTTACTTGTATAAAGTCATTCTGAGAGTCTGTCAGAGTTGGAATTAGAACCAAGTTCTCCTGATACCTAATTTTGTGCTATTACGCAACACTACCTTTGTGAAATCTTCTGCCACTGGTTCTATATGAGTTTAAATTGAGCTCTCCTGCCATTGGCCGAGCCGAAGTACTATTACTTTCATTTTCCATTTGTTTCATTTCAGTATGTCCAGTTTAAATTTTCTACCACAATCCTTTTTCCAGCAAACCCTCCCAGTGTAGACGCAACTTATACTGTCAAAAATGTTTTTTTGCTGGTATAGCTTATACTAATGCCCAAGCAAAATAAGCTATACTGGCAAAGACACTTACATTGGTATAACCGTGTCTACGCCAGTAGAGTTTGCCAGTATAGAAATGTTGTTTAAAAACAAACAACCAAACACACAGCTAGCAAACATTATTATACCAGCAAAAGTTTCTACCACATTTCTGGCCAGAGCGCTGGGTGACCTCTTGACTAAGAGCCATAAAGAATTTTCTCCTAAGTGTCCATTCAGCATCCCTGAGTTCTAAGATGCTCACTCACTCTCTCTATATTTAGTTCTTTAATTTCTACCAACCTTATGTTCTTTTTTCCTCTTTAATAGCAACTGCCAGTTTTTAATTTGACCACTTAGGTGTATATCTGCACACATTATATTTCACATTGTAACAACAAATCAGCAGTACTTAGTGCTTTACAGCAGAGCACTTTACAAATATTAGCTAATTATCACAGTACTGAGAAATACCAATTATTAAATAGGAACCATTACGATGCCATTGTTATTCATAGCAAAACACAGCTTTAGTTCAGGCATGCTCTGGCATTCAGATAATCAGTTATTTCCATCTCTTTGCCTCCACCCATTTGGAACATTTTGTGTATACCTTTAACTATTTTAATCAAGTAACAGGATTATTTATTGCTTGTACAGTGCTTTAAAAATATAAAGCAACTCTGAGTGCTAAGTACTATTTAGAGTGAGAAGTATTTCTAAATTTGTAATACAAAGATTAAAGATTTATACTGTTGAACAAAAAATATTTATTCTAATTAATTTGCAAATTTATGTTATGTGTCTTTACACAGAGCTTAAGACCCTGGAGGAAAGTAGTCATCCATCAGTTTATTGCAGGAATATTGTTCTCTGTAGTTAGGACCAAATCCCTTGCTTTGTCTCTTCTTTGATCAGGGACTGACAAATGATTTGGGGGGGAGGGGTTGAAAATGGTCTTTTTTTGAAAGTGAAAATGTTTCACAAATTTTTTATTTTGCTTTCGATGAAATCTGAAGATGGAAATACTTTCAGGTTTAGGTTTTTGCCCAAAGAAATACAGCACTTTTAATATGAAGAATGCAACTACAGAAAATGCTTGTTTTTATTTTGTTGTTTCTGATATGGCCATCATGACCTCTCTTTTTTTTGTCTGTAGGCCTGACTTGACATGAGTAATTGGTGAGGTCTTATTTCTTGGGAGATAGGATTAGGGAGGTAAATGGATCAGCCTTATTTCTGGAAACAGAATGCCTGCAACTAGCCAAGATAAGGGGAAAACACCCAGGGAACCATTTACAATGGACAAGATAACAATGGATAAAATAAGCCTGGAATGTAAGATGAGGTAAAAAGTAAAGGCTAGTCTACACTGGCCATGTTAAAGCGCTGCCCGGCAGTGTTTTTTAATATGGCTTGTGTAGTCGCGGCAGAGCACTGGGAGAGAGCTCTCACAGTGTTCTAAAAAAACCCACCTCCACGCTGGTGCATTGTCTACACTGGTGCTTTACAGCGCTGAAACTTGCTGCACTCAGGGAGGTGTTTTTTCATACCCCTGAGCAAGAAAGTTGCAGCGCTGTAAAGCGCCAGTGTCTACAGTGGCAAGTGAAAGACAAAACTTTTGTCGTTCAGAGGTGTTAAAAAAACACCCCCCTCTGAAAGACACAAGTTTTGCCAACGACAAGTGAGAACAGCTCCTGCCAACAACGCAAATGCTGCTCATTGTGGGTAGAAGATTTTTGTCAGCAGCAGAGCCAACAGTGGCTACACTGCGCGCCTTTTAGCGGCAGGGCTGTAGCAGCACAGCCATGTCACTAAAAGCGGTGTAGTGTAGACTTAGCCTAAGTAATGCACAGACAGAGCATGCTGTACATGGACAGGTTCCTACAAAGTGACCAAGCCAGCTTCAGAAGATGTGATGCAATGTATAATAAATGCAATATAATGTGTAAATGTATATAAAGGTAGAGGTTTGCTTTTTATCTTTAGAAGTGTGGTATGCTCTGAACCTATGCCCTGTGCCAGTGGTTCTCAAACAGGGATACGTGGAGGTCTTCCAGGGGGTACATCAACGCATCTAGATATTTGCCTAGTTTTATTCCCGACTACATAAAAAGAAAGCACTAATGAAGTCAGTACAAACTAAAATTTCATAGAGACAATGACTTGTTCATACTGCTCTAAATACTGAAATGTAAGTACAGTCTTTATATTCCAGTTGATTTTATTATATGGTAAAAATGAGAAAGTAAGCCATATTTCAGTAATAGTGTATTGTGTCACTTCTGTATTTTTATGTCTGATTTTGTAAGCAAGTAGTTTTTAAGTGAAGCGTAACTTGGGGTACACAAGACAAATCAGACTCCTGAAAGGGGCACAGTAGTCTGGAAAGGTTGAGAGCCACTGCCCTATGCTTAAGCCTGATCACCTAAAGTGTAGTTTAATTGTATGCCAATAAAGATATCTCAGTGACAAGTCTGGAGTTGAGTTAAGTTCTTGGGAACCAAGTGGATAAGGTCTCAGAAGCCACCCCAACAGTCTGCCCAATACACTAGGGTTGCCAACTTTCTAATGCAGGGGTGGGCAAACTTTTTGGCCCGAGGGCCACATTGAGTTTTCAAAACTGTATGGAAGGCCAGGTAGGGAAGGCTTTGCCTCCCCAAACAACCTGGCTCCTGCCCCCTCCAATTTCCCACCCCCAACTGCCCCCTTCAGAACCTCCGACCCATCCTACTCCCTCTGCTCCTTGTCCCCTAACCGCCCCCTCCCAGGACCCCCCTGCCCCTAACTGTCCCCTGGGACTCCACCCCTTATCCAACCCCCGTTCCTGTCCCCTGACCACCACCCCGAACCTCCGCCCCTTATCCAACCCCACCCCCTTACCATACCACTCAGAGCAGCATGTCTGGCAGCCGCACCACCCGGCTGGAGCCAGACATGCTGCCACGCTGCTCTGCAGGAGCGCGCAGCTCCGCCGCTCAGAGTGCTGCCCGCGTGGCGGCATAGCTGCAAGGAAGAGGGGACAGCGGGGGAGGGCCGGGGGTTAGCCTCCCCGGCCGGGAGCTCAAAGGCCAGGCAGGACGGGCCCATGGGCCGTAGTTTGCCCACCTCTGTTCTAATGGCACAAAACTGAATGCCCTTGTCCCACCCCTGCCCCACTCCTTCCCTGAGACCCTGCCCTGCCCCTTCTCTGAGGCCCTGCTCCCACTCACTCCATCCCTCCTCCCTCCATCGCTTGCTCTCCCCCACCCTCACTCACTTTCACTGGGCTGGGGCAGGGGTGTGGGAGGAGATGAGGGCTCTGGCTGGGGGTGCAGGCTCTGGGGTTGGAGCAGAAATGAGGGGTTCAGGGCGTGGGAGGGAGCTCTGGGTTGGGACAGGGGTTGAGGGTGCGGGAGGGGGTGAGGGCTCCAGCTGGGAGTGTGGGCTCTGGGGTGGGGCAAGAAATGACGGGTTTGGGGTGCAGGAGGGGCCTCTGGGCTGGGGCTGAGCAGTTTTGAGTGTGGGAGGGGGGTGTGGGCTCTGGGAGGGAATTTGGGTGTGGGTTCTGACCTGGGGCTGGGGGTTGGGGTGTGGGTGAGGATTCGGGCTCCATCTGGGCGGCGCTTACCTCAGGTGGCTCCCGGTCGGAGGTGTAGCAGGGCTAAGACAGTCTCCCTGCCTGCCCTGGCTCCACATGGCTCCCAGAAGCAGTCAGCATGTCTGCCTCCTAGATGCAGGGGCGGCCAGGTGGCTCTGCACTGTGTGTGCTGCCTGTATCTGCAGGCACTGCCCCTGCAGCTCCCATTGGCCGAGGTGCTGACTAGAACCACCAAGGTCCCTTTTCAACCTGGCGTTCTGGTCAACAATCAGACACCTGGCAATGCTACAATTCACAAATAAAGCCCATGATTTTATTTTTATTCACAATTAGCTTTAAACTGGGCTGAAAAAAAAGCAAAGAAACTGAAGTGCTGTGGGAAAAACAAGATTAAAATGATTAATTCTGCCAGTGTCCAATTGGAGGGGGAATCTAATCACTTGTTAAACAGATTTTTGTGAAATTCTGCTTTTTTAAGCAAGAGAGTATACATGTATATGAAAAACCTGAAAAGAGAGAGATGAGAAAATACTCACAGAGCCCTCACAGGTAGCAAGGTGACCAAATACTGTAAATCCAAAAAGGAATTAGATAGCAACCATGTTGTGCTGTTCACGGGGAGGGGCGGGGGGGGAATTAAGAAGAATTAAGAGAAGAAACTACATGGTACTTGCACTACCAATACACAAAACAGCAACTTCTAGTTCACATTTGTGTAGTAACCAGAAAGAGCTATGTAAGGGGACTTGGTTTAATAAATAGAAGGGAGCCTTCTGGTGACACTAAAGCAACTCATTGTTGCAACAAAAAAAATCAGGCACTAGTTTCATAGGATGGCACAGGCATGCAATAGCAAAAGGAGAAAACAAACACTATAGTGTTCAAATCCTAATGCATTTGAATTGGTCTGACCTTAAAGAGCAGTTAACAGCCCCTGGAAAAGTTTAAAAACAATTGTTTTTAGAAATAATGCATATGATATATTTTTAGCACTTCCCTTCCTTCCCTCCTTATTAATAAGCACATTTTCTGTGTTTCACTTTCCTCTTTTTATTCAACAGTCATTAATAAGAAAAGAAGATCTTTGCTTTTTAAGGGTTCTGTTATGCAGCTTCAGCCTTGTCTATGCACAAGTTTACTGCTTTAACTGTATCAGTACAACCCACTCTAGTGGGTTATATCAGGATAAAGGCATCTTATATCACATAGCTCTTACTGTCGGTAACAGGAATAAGCTACAGAGATGTAATCCTTGATCTACAGTACAAAGTTTTACCATCTAGGAGTGTGAAAAAAGTCATGCAGAGAAAACCACAGGTGTAGACGCAACTATGCCAGTGGAGGAGTGCTTCTGTCAGTTTAGCTAATGTAGTTTGGGAAGACGGTGTAACTATTGCAGCAGAACTCCTTCTGCCTGCTTACGCTGTCTCTGAGCTTGGGGTCTCTGTCAGCATAGCTATATCGGCCAATGCGCTGTAGTGTCGACAAGCCCTCATTATCTTTATACAGATAACTGCATCCACAGAAGGTGTTGTAGTGATTTAATTATTTTGATAGGAAAGTCTCACCCCTAACCAAGATAGACCTTAGTTCGGGGATGAGCAAACTACGGCCTGCAGGCCAGATCCGGCCCATCAGGGCTTTGGATCCGGCCCATGGGATTGCCCCCTCGTGGCGCTGTGTGCCCCGCGCCGCTCTCAGAAGCGGCCAGCACCATGTCCCTGCGGCCCCCCGGGTGGGGGGAGCAGAGGGCTCTGTGCATTGCCCTTGCCTCCAGGCGCCGCAGCTCCCATTGGCTGGGAACGGGGAACTGCGGCCAATGGAAGCTTTGTGGGAGGTACCTGAAGGTGCGGCAAGGGCAGCTCACGGGGAGCCTTCGTCTCCCCCCTCCCGGGGGGCTGCAGCACTTCCTGGAGCGGTGTGGGGCCAGGGACAGGGCAGGCAGCCAGGGAGCCTGCCCTAGCCCCAGTACACGCTGTTGCCACCCCGGAGCCGCTTTAGATAAGTGGCGCCGGGCTGGAGCACGAACCCCTCCTGCACCCCACCCCACAACTCCCTGCCCTGAGCCCCCTCATACACCCTGCACCCCCGCATCCCTCCTGCATCCCACCCTGAGCCCCCTCCTGCACTCCGCACCCCTCCCGCACCCCAACCCCCTGCCCGAGCCCTGCATACAATTTCCCCACCTAGATGGGGCCCTCGGCCCAAAAAGTTTGCCCACCCCTGCCTTAGTTGTTGCTTGAAGTGACTCTCTGGTTTATGCCATCACAGTCAGGTGCTGTGGATGTGGGGATGAAGATTTGAAGTCAACAAGCAAGTCGTCCATAGAATGAAATATTTTGAGGACCAAGCAGAGTCGGGGGTGGAGGTGGGGTTTGTTGATGGGAGGTGGATCCTATGAAAGAATTTCTTCATAAAATTAAAAGGCTGGAGAATACCTGGGTTTGCATCATGTTCATAGTAAACTGAACATTTTGAAATGAGACGAGTCTTCAGTTACAGCAAGGGTTAGTCTGGCAAACAAATGGTGGGTTTTTTCTTGACGGTAGGGTGACCAGACAGCAAGTATGAAAAATCAGGACAGGGGGCGGGGGATAATAGGAGCCTATATAAGAAAAAGACCCAAAAATCGGGACTGTCCCTATAAAATCAGGACATCTGGTCACCCTACTTGAAGGTAAGATCTTCCTAATGGAACTACTATCCAGGAAGGTAGTTTAAAAATAACGAAACACAAAAGCTTAGTGTTGAGCTGTTCTCCAAAGAGCTACTACCTACCTAGTGCACAAAAGGGCAACCATTTGTTGGAATACAGTTCTGACTGAAGCAGTGGGACCCCTTGTGGCCACATGGCTGGTTCTAGTATTCACACATTTCTCCTTCAGCAAATTCTCCAGAAAAAAGACTCAGCCATGCAAAGCAGCTTCCATTGTACTCCACAGGAGCAGAAGGCATTCAGCAAGCTGCAGGAAGATCTC
This sequence comes from Mauremys reevesii, assembly GCF_016161935.1. Taxonomy (NCBI): domain Eukaryota; kingdom Metazoa; phylum Chordata; order Testudines; family Geoemydidae; genus Mauremys; species Mauremys reevesii. The sequence goes on from NC_052624.1 coordinate 189,398,070, forward strand.
AGCCTCTCACCAAATCTGGCAGTGATTTAAGTTGGGCAAAGAAACGGAGTTTCATCCTGCAAGCCTTATAACTACAATGGAAGGTCTCCATGTGAAGTGCTGGCAGGATCTGACATTTGGTTAGTAGATAGAAAGCACTGTCACACTCGGGTAGCAACTGTTTGAAATACTGTTTTTGTAAAACTTTGTAAAGCCGTTTTCCAAGACAGATTATAGTGCTACGACTAGAGCTGGTGGGAAACCGAGAATTCTGTTTTATGAAAAAAAGTGAGGTTGTGATATTTGTATGTGTTCCATTAGAATAAAGTGAAAACCTCTCAAAAAGTTTTGAAAAAAACAAACAAACCAAGAGTGAGAGACATCCAGCTCAGAATACCCAATAGCCCAGTGGTGAGGGTGCTCACTTGCGACTGCTCTTTCAATCTCACCTTTTGGAGCTGTTCCACTTTGACCTAGTACATATTTAATTATTTATATAGTGAGACTGATTCTATAGCCCAGTTGGGGTGTGGGAAACCCAGATTCATGTCTCTGCTCTGCCTGATTCTCTCTCTGGCCCAATGAATATTTAATGTATACAAAACAGAACAGCTCCAACAGGAGAGATGGAGAGACATCCACACAAGAAGAGCCAAAGTGCCTGGTGGTTAGAGCACTCCTCTGGGATGCAGAATAGCCAGGTTAAAATTCCCACCCAGCTCTACTACTGAAAGCTTGGGCCTACATTCCTAACTCATGAAAGTCTTCTATTCAGGAAAAGTCAGGATATTTATTAGCACTATTTTCTATATTGCATATTAAAAGAAAACCCTTACCTATTTATGTTCTTCTTTTTGCCGCTTTCTTGATAGTGGGTGAGGAACTAGAGACACTGAACTACAAGCTGTGCTTTTTATTTTGGACAAAGAATTTATCCAAGTTGATTAAAAGGTTTGTAACTAACTAAGAAAGGTTACTGATTGGCTAAAAAATAACTTTTAGTTCAGAATTTTATGACAGCTTTTTAGTTAACCTGTCAACTAATAATGCTGTCTACAAAAGCCAAGTCACATACACACCAATACATGTGAAATGTGCCCCACTGTTTCTTTCTGGGCCTTATAAAGACTCCTCCTTCTTCTAAGCATTCACATTGGGTTAAATTCACATAAAAACTAACTGAAATGTATACAGATGAAACACAAAGGGGTGAGTGAGGAAGGTGAAATTTGTATATTTATATTTAAATGTGCCTATCCTAACCCTGAGGCACAATTCTAAAACTACCTAATTCTGATCTCCACTGCCTTGATTTTAAATCAAACTCCACTCTCTTCCACGGAGGTAATCCTGAAGTACAACGGTGTCAGTGAGATCAGAAGTAGGTCTATTATATTATTGTAGCTCAACAGCTTGCTAATGAGTCATAGTATACTACTGGAAAATGCAATATTGTGCTAAGAAAAAAGGGATTCTTTTATTGCTTAATATTTCACTTTAAATAAATCCTTATCTAATAATCTATAACTTGAAACAAAGTTTAGAGTTCATGATGTATCAGGTTTATGATTTTGTGGTTATTATTCCATTTATTGGCCATCATAAACATTACAAACATTGTCTGAAGGCCTGGTTAAATGCAAGCAGCTTTATCTCCTTAAATAAAAGTCTCTCTGGTGGTAGCTTATTAACTACTGGGAGGGTTGGCTTATGAGGAAAGACTAAAGAACTCAATATGAATAGTTTGGTTAAATGCTGACAATGTTCAGGAGAACAGCTGAGTGTTTAAACACTCAGGAGGGAAAAGAATTATTTACAGGAGTAGAAGAGAGTGGAATTAGTAATAAAGGGATAAGATAAAGAAAAGGAAGCTGTCTTAATACACTGCTCTACAGCCAAAATGCTTCTGAACTAAATGTAGTCAAAACTTTACTAATTCTGGGTCACTGAGAATGAAAATGATGCTTAAAATTGTTGATTGGCTCTAGTTTTCAAGATATGCTATTGGGTCAGTATATACGACCCTTGACTTGGGAATAACGGAGGATAAGTGAGTTATAAAGGGAAGGGATCTCAATTTAAACCAGAAATGACTAAAATACATCTTTGACTGGATCTATGAATAAATCTATGACTGGGTTTGGACAGTACTTGCTTTTTAGGCAAAACAATGAATGATGCACTCTGAAGCTGGTATTGCGTCATACATGATATGAATTGCATCATGTTATTCCTAGAAGTCATGGATGATGCAATCATAAGGAAGCTTACATCACTCTGCTGAACAAATTGCCCTATATCAGCTCTAGAAATCATACAGTGTCGTGCTCTCTTATTTGTCAGTGTTTGATTTTGCAAAGGGACACATTTCTGTTTAGCCAAAGTGAGCAGAGATGCCTCGTACTTGTGTGAACAGTGCAGATAACTTCTGCTATGTTTGTGATGAAGTTACTTTTGCATCACAAAAGCGCAGTATAACCACTATGGTTAAGAAAGCCTATTGCCTTTATTTTGGCTGCAAACTTGGAGATCAGGACAAGAGGTGGGCCCCACACATATGCTGCAACACTTGTGCAACAAATCTTCGCCAGTGGTTGAACAGGAAAAGGAAATCTATGTCTTTTGCAGTGCCAATGATTTGGAGAGAGCCAACAGATTATACCAGCAATTGTTACTTCTGCATGGTGCCTCCATTCGGGAAAGGTGTGTCAAAGAAGAAAAATTGGACTGTGCATTATCCAAACATTCCATCAGCTATACGCCCAGTACCCCACGGAGAAGGACTGCCGTTCCTGATGCACCGGAATCATTCTCACTTGAGTCAGACGAGGAAGAGGAAGAGGATGAAACTTCTGGTCCTGAACCATCAATGTCACAGGACCCACATTTTATCCCATTCTCCTCCTCTGAACCACACCTCATAACACAAGGTGAACTGAATGACCTTGTCAGGGATTTGGAACTACCCAAGAGTAAGGCAGAGCTATTGGTCTCCAGACTACAGCAGTGGAATCTCCTGGCAGGTGATGGAAACCCTAACATGTTCTGTGACCGTCAAAAGGATCTTGTCCCATTCTTCTTCATGGAAGGTGATCTTGTAGCCTGCAACAACATCGATGGTGTGATGGCAGCCCTCAACATCATTCATGATCCAGATGAGTGGAGACTGTTCATTGAGTCATCGAAGACAAGTCTTAAAGCTGTTTTACTGCATAATGGCAACGTTTTGCCCTCAATTCCAGTTGGTCATGCAGTCCATATGAAGGAAACCTATGACAACATGAAACAACTTTTGAGGTGCATAAACTATGACCAACATCAGTGGCAGCTTTGTGGCGATTTGAAGGTTGTTGCTCTCTTGCTTGGTCTGCAGACTGGATACACAAAGTACTGCTGTTTTCTCTGCGAATGGGATAGTTGTGCAAGAGATTCCCACTACATCAAGAAAGATTGGCCACTTCGACAGTCATTGAAGCCTGGGAGGAAAAGTGTTCAGCATCCACCACTTGTTGAATCAAGGAAGATTTTGTTACCACCCTTACACATCAAGCTGGGTCTGATGAAGAACTTTGTCAAGGCCATTGACAAAACACAAGCAGCTTTCAAGTACCTCTGTGGAAAATTTCCAAGGTTAAGTGAAGCTAAGATAAAGGACGGTGTCTTTGTTGGTCCTCAGATTCATGAACTTCTTTGAGATGATGCATTTGACCATGCACTGCGTGGCAAGGAAAAGACGGCATGGAAAGCCTTCCAGTTAGTGGCAATAAATTTTCTCGGAAACAACAAGGCAGACAACTACAGGTTGTTGGTGGAAAACCTCCTCAAGGCATACAAAGCCTTGGTTGCAACATGTCACTAAAGATACATTTTTTGCACTCTCGTCTAGATTTTTTTCCACCGAACTGCGGAGCAGTGAGCGATGAGCATGGCGAGCTATTTCACCAGGACATTGCAACAATGGAGAAACGCTATCAGGGCAAATGAAGCCCATCAATGCTTGCAGACTATTGCTGGACAGTGACAAGAGATGCTCCATTTAATGAATACAAGAGACAAGCCAAGAAGCACCGAGTAGAGACTGAATAGGACTAAACTATGTACATAATAGTTTTTTGCCCTTTGTTTTGTCATAAATTTTATTTATATAACCCTTTTGCTGATTTTTAAAGTGTTACATAAACAGGACAGGTGAAATATTATCATGTAAAGCAACCATAAACACATGAAAAGACCTAGGTTTACAATTTATGATTAAAACTCTACTATCTACACCATATACATAGACATAAAATGTAAAAACTTACATAACTTAGAAACAGTAGCCAATCAGTTGTTTTAATTGTCATATTTGAATTCAGCATATCAAAATACATAATAAATAGCACATTTTATCTCTGAAGCAGACGACTTCTCAAAAATTGTAGACCAGTGATATCTTTGTCTGTTTTGAATTTGAGCTTTTCTGGGCAGAGATTGTCTCCAATTATGTGTTTATACAGTGCATAGTACATTAGGGCCTTGAACTCAGTTGAGGTCACTAGGTGCTAATGTAATAAAAAGACAGACAAATAAGAAAGAAAAAAAAACTTACTATAGTGAGACTGTGGAAGGTATTGGGGGAAGCCACGTTTCTTGAACCAATTCATATTTGACTGAGTAAAAGACTGGAAAATACACTGCAGGGAGCAATCCCTCACTGGCAAGGAAACGGTCTGGATAATGGAATAAAGATTTTCATCTCTACCTATCATTTTGTGATTAGTTACCCTCCACCTCATAACAGCCACTTGTCAATACCGTGCACTATATTTCAGCTGAGAGGACAATGTGTTTACCCAGTATTTATATAGCCACAAGTGATCCCAAGTTACCAGCCATGCTTGTCTTCATTGCCCTAAATCTAAATGCCACCTTTAGAAAAAAGTAGTTTAAAAAAATTCTCCTTCAGAGCTGCAAATGCTGATTGGAAGGCCCCTTCCCAAAATTCCCAATACTCCCCTCACCTCCTAGGGGCACGGCCCCATTCCCTTGCTGAGAGAGTTGCAGCAGCTGACTGGATCCTTATTGCTCTGCATTCCAGAGAGAACTTCTCATCCAGCCCCCTTTGGAGTTCACTCCGAACTAGCCCCATTACCTGTGCTGGATTCTAGGAACAAGATTTTGTTCAGTGACCTAACATTATTATGCTGCAAAAACTTGACAGACAATATGATTATATCTATACAGGTAAGGAGAAGCCCTTTGAGGTCCTGAGTTGGCAGGTGTTATATAAGTGCTGATTAATATTAGTGTAACATTATTGGGCAAAGGCCAAATCAGAAAAGGCTTGGTCACATTGTCAAAAGAAAGTCACTCATAATGATGCATGGAACTTGGCAGCTACAGATGATCTTCAATGGGAACTGGGGGCACTCAGCACCTTTTAGGATCAGGCCCACAAACACTTACAAGACTCCACATCAGCTGTCACAAGGAGTACACCCTTGTTACCACACCTCTGCTTCCTACCTCGTGGCTTACCTTGCAAGTCCTCCATACACAGAACTCCCCCTAAAGCCAATAGGACTTCCATGCACAGAGCTTAAATGGTCAGGCCCCAGAGAACAAAAAAGACTTATTTGTCTAATGTCCTTCTCCTCTGGGCTCTGTTGTGTCCCAAGATAGAAAAACAAAAGAAGGGCATCCTAACAGCAAGCTTGGAAATTCATAGTTTTTAAATTCAAAAAGTATTTTCAGATATTAGTCTCATGTAAGTGATGATGAGAAGTTGTTCTAATCTTGAGACCCTTCAGGCTGCTTTGCTGAGCAGAGCAAAGCAATGTTAGACTCAGGGTGATTAATGTTGTACGTGCAATTGAGATGAACACCCATACAGCAGCAAGTGAATGGCTAGGATTTGGGATGATGTTTATTAGAGCCGTATGATACAGGCATCCGTTTAAAAGCTTATGCAGCACTCCCCCACTGTCTGGGAGAGTACAGATGGAGGCAATGGAAGTGTGTTTATTCCCCCCCCCCCCCTTTTCCTCCTTAAGGCTGAGAAGTTGATACAACTTGTTGCTGTCCTGCCCCTGACTGCTGCGTAATGCCCTCTCTCTGCTGGAAACCTCCATTTAGAGGGGAGGTTCCAACAGCAGCCACCCCTAGGGAAAGGTCCGGAAGCACATCTCCATGGGAGCTGTGCTGTTATGGATTGAAGGGCAGGCAGGCACTCAAAGCCAGGAGAGAGGCTATTCTTAGTAAATACATACAATTATTGCTTCTACAACTTGAAAACAGACAAAGCTCACACCTCAGACCACTCCTGCATCTTGCCAGAAGCCTGAGCAGGCTCAGACTTATGGCTTTGTCTATATGAACATTTAGCTTGCAGCAGGCTAAGGTGTAAATCTACCTCCCGCTAGCTTGCCGTGCAGTAGCTCTGCATGTGGACCCTGCTGCTGTACACTAGAAGTTCCCTAGTGCACTTTGATCTGCCCTCCTTTGAAACCAGAGTAGATTAAAGTACACTGGAAACTTTTAGTACATGGCAGCAGGGTCAAACACGGACAGTTAGTGCATGGCAGACAAGTGTGAGGTGGATTTACACTCCAGCCTGCCACAAACTGAGTGTTCATATAGACAAGCCCTAAGCAGAGCCCCTTCATAGTTAATGAAAGTGTTGTCCAGTCTCTAGCAAAACTGACCGTTGACAGCACATGAAACATGATACTGCCACACCAAAAGCAAAGAGGCAAACATTTAGCTTTGGGTGCTTAATGTTTAATCTGTATTTAGACACCTAAAAAGATGCCAGTATTTAGGCTCAGATCCTGCTGCCACTGAAGTGAATGGCAAAAAGTCCCATTGACTTCAATGGTTCTGGACCAGGCCCTTAAAAACGGATTTAAGAGCCTAACTTTAGGCACAAAAGTTTGAAATTTCAGCCAGACTGTTCAGGAGAATCCTGGGAGGTGAACAAAAGTTCCTATCCTTTTACTTACTGTATTTCAAAAGGGATTAGATTTCAGGGTAAGTTAAAATGCTAGCCTTTTATCTAGAGTTATGGATTCAAGACCACGCTGAGGGGAAAGTGTTCCCGGGGAAATCCCAGGATCACCTAAAAGGAGTTTACTGGTCTAATCCTAATTTCTATTAGATATCCATCTCACTGTGCCATCATATAAATAGCACCTTCTAGCAAGAAAAGCCCAGCATTAGAGAAGTAGAGATCGTGTGGTTAGGGCTAAAGCGCTGTGGCACGGGTGTTTTTGAGATGCCGGCATGATGACTAGAACACCCTGTTTGGCTCTGACCAGTAGCATTGGGTCCCAATCCACCAAATTACCTAAGAACACACTTAAATTAAGTACTGAGTAGTTTTATTGAAGTTAACTTTAAGCACATGAGCAGTTCCATTAAGGACTGCATTGCTGTACCCAGGCTGTAGTCTCTTTCTTCCAAGAGCAACAAATGCACTCCAGATTTTACAAACGATGAGAAAAACAGAACAAAACAATTAGATATCAAAGTATGTCCATGCGTGTGTTTTTATTAGAGAAGAGAAGGCAGGAGACATTCAGAAAAGAGATAAGGAAAACCAGGGGTACTCCCACTGGCCAAACAAAAAGGGAATAAGAGGGATTTATGATGTGCATCCCTTTTTAGTGGTAAAATCTGGAACAGTTACATCTTGGTTAACTAAGTCATGCCTATTTATATAAAAGGTAAATTCAACCAAAACACGGCTCCAGGAGACAGACCATAGTTGCTAATGTGGTAAAAGTCATTAACGCGATTTTTAAAAAAAAAAAAATTAAAGAAAAAATTAAATATCCCCAATTAAGGGAAATGGAGAGGGTATGAGAATTACTTTCACATGCCCCCTCTTTAATAGGGCTGTGCATGGAATGCTATTTAATATTGTGGCTAAACACAACCCCTTCAGTTATGGCATCCAGGGTTTTTTTTAACATTCACAACACGGACCTGACTGCAGATCCAGGCCGCCTGCTTCAGATTTCATTTATTTGTATGCCCACATCTTGTTGGTGGGTTGTTTTTTTTTTTTTTTGGTTCTCTCACATTTGAAAATGGACATTCAAATTTTGCAGTTGGAGTTCTTTATCTAAATCCAAGGCACACAGTTAATTAAAAGGACTTACCATGATGTAGTATTGAAGCTAAAAGATGTAGCAATTCTTTCCCACTTCTCTTCCTACATGGAAAGCCACACCTGGTTGGTCTTTTTCTTTGTTATCCCTTTTTATAAAAAAATATATATATATGTTTTGCTCATCAGTGTTAATGTTTCTCATACCACAGGTTAATATCCAGGGTTACAGAAAAGGACTTAGAACGTGTCAACAAAAGCTTATGTGCACAAGAAAGATTAGATAGATAACATAATTGAACTCAGAAATCATCTCTCTCTAGGCCAAGGGGAGCCAACCTGAGCCTGAGAAGGAGCCAGAATTTACCAATGTACATTGCCAAAGAACCACAGTAATACGTCAGCAGCCCCACACCTACTCCCCAGCCCCCATTGCCTCCTGCCTGCCGGCAGCCCCCAACAATCAGCGCCTACTCTCCCCCTCCCCCCGCCCAATGCAATCAGCAGTTTCACATGCACAGGAGGCTATAGGGGAGAGGCTATGAGGGGGAGGAGCGAGGGCATGGCAGGCTCAGGGGAAGGGGTGGAGTGGATGCAGGGCTTGGGGCAGAGCAGGGGAGCTTGAGCAGTGAGCACCTCCTAGCACATTGGAAAGTTAGCATCTATAGCTCCAGCCCCAGAATCTGTGCCTAGCTATGATTAACCTTTGAAGAGCCGCATGCAGCTCCGGAGACACAGGTTGGCCACCCCTGCTCTAGGCTATGTATGTTGGTTCTACAAGGCTAACTGGAATAAAAAGCAGTAAACTTATTTTTTCACTAAAATCAGCAGATTTGATTGAATGCAACTGAGAACAGGTCTATTAAGAAAGAAAGAAAGACAGAAAGAAAGAAAGAAAGACGGTTACTCACCGTTGTAACTGTTGTTCTTCGAGATGTGTTGCTCCATCCTCCAGTAGGTGGTGTGGTGCGCGCGCACGGCTCTTTCAGAACATTTTGAGATGAATGACCTGCAGACAGTCGCCAGCATGTTCTGCACTCCTGGAAGAAAGGACTGACAGGTGTGGGTGTGGAGTTACACAGAAGTCCCACAGGAGCATCGCCTGCTGCAAAGTAGGGAGGGACTCTCTCCTGCTTGTTCACATAGAACATCACCACTACACTATACTAAACTATTTAACTAACTTAACTAACTTAACCAACTATATATACTTATCAAACGGAGAACACTAGGGTTGTGGAGGTGAACAGAGCACTCCACTGTTCCAACTATGGAAATGCAGGCAATCATCACCAAGAAGAACCTTTTCTTATATACATAGTCACTTTTTATAGTAGAATCACAGTTTTGGTAAATGGTATAATATTAGCCATAAGGCATGACTGATGCCCCTTGATTTCATAGTTCAGTGTATGCAAAATTTATCTTTGTAGGTTATAATTCTACCTAGAGATTTCATTCATCCCTGGGGTTGGTAATTCAGCCTTAAACTGGACAACCAATTTAGTGAGGACAGATTCTCAATTTTAGAGTGATGTGAAATAAACAGGGTTTTTTTAAAATAGAAAGATAAACAGCTGTTTTCCAAACCATAAAATACCAAATTTAAAAATTATGAAAAGTATTAGATCACTCATAAATCACTTACTGCCATGATTTTTTTTGTGTGTAGCCAATGATTCTACTTTATTATCCATTTATGGTGTGAAGTTATGATTAATCAATGTTATATTGTATATATTAATTGTATGTTAAATAGAATTAATTTGTAAGATTATAGAAGTATAATATTGATCAGTAGTTAGAGGAATCATGCATTAGATATAAGTAAGACAACACAAGATTTTAGCTTAACTATTTTAGACTTTGGAGACAAGAAATGCTGACACAAATAAATGACCGAGGAATAACCCAATGCCCTAAGATTATGGGAAAAGAGATATCATGTGATAATATTGCGAAAATCTAGCTGGAAGATTAATTTTAAATTATAAAAAATGCTGTAAAATCACATCTTGTCTCCAATATGTGTCTTAACCACAGGATAAAGGTGGTACATCAATGTGTTTTTTCCCCCAGTTACGGCCAGTGATTTATTGGTGTCAGTATTCAAAGTAAAAATAAGAGACCCTGGCTGGGCAGAGATGCCAACTGGTCCCAGATCAGAGGACCCGCCCAGCAGCATCTGTTTCCTGTCTCACAGGACAGATCCAAATCCCACCTCGAGCCCCTGTGCAGCATCCTCCCCCAGCCCAGGGGCACAGGAGGCTGCAAGAGTGCTGCCATACAGGCCCCACCCTAAAACTTCTTGCTCTTGCTCAGTTTGTTGTGGCATGAGGTGTTGTGCTTCCACAGGAGCCTCCAGTACTGGGGTGTCTCAGGGTCCAGCTTCTCCAGTTTCTTGGGGGGCTGAGGTGCATCTGGAAAAGCCAGTCGGGATACTCGGAGCCGTCCTTCAGAGCCACCTCTGGGCCCTGTCTGTGGAAGTTCACTCCCATGGTGTGCATGGTGAGCAGCTTGGGGTCCTTGCACATATCCAGCCCTCTCATCTCCTCCTTACTGAACCATTTCCCTCTGGCCTTCACCGCTGCTTTCTTGGCATAGCCATTAGCCAGCATCCTGCAGAAGGAGGTGGGGATGGCACCCAAGCAGCGCCCATCCCCGAGAGCCTGTACAAGTGCCTGGGCAGCCAGGGGCTCTCACTCACAGCTGCACACGCAAGGCTCCGCTGCAGTCTCCTTCTCCCAGTCACTGTTAATGAGCATAAAGAGAACCTATACAGCCTATAGAATTTAGGATCCCTTATGTTTCTAGGGGACACAGACCAATAAGATAAAAGAGGGTTGACACTTTCATGTACAAGTGCAGAATGTAGGTATAGAGAGAATCACGCTATAAAAAAGGGTGCCTAGAGTGGGAAAATTGAGCTTCCTATGGGAAACCTCCAGCGGGGACCATCCCCCTATTGATGATCAATCCATGAGAGCGCCATCAGACTCTAACACCATCTAGGAGGATGTGACAGGTTTCAGAGTAGCAGCCATGTTAGTCTATATCCGCAAAAAGAACAGGAGTACTTGTGGCACCTTAGAGACTAACAAATTTATTTCAGCATGAGCTTTCGTGAGCTACAGCTCACTTCTTCGGATGCATAGAATGGAACACACAGACATATTTATAAATATAAATATCTCCTGTCTGTGTGTTCCATTCTATGCATCCGAAGAAGTGAGCTGTAGCTCACGAAAGCTCATGCTGAAATAAATTTGTTAGTCTCTAAGGTGCCACAAGTACTCCTATTCTTTTTAGGAGGATGCGAGTATATCTGACATCATAACTGGTGCGTGGATCTATTTAAGAATTGTATAAGCTGTGACATTCATAACTCTGTTGGCAACTTTAATAAAACAGCTAAAAGATAGCTTGTTCTTGTGACTGTCTGTGTTACTTGCCTATGGTTTCATGTGTTCCTATGAGCTCTAGATCTAGAAGAAACAGATAACTGTTGAACTTGAGATTGTACTCACCAGAGCCGAACCCACTGTAGTATAATCAACATTAAATAAAACAGGCTACAAATGAACCTTTTAAAAATATTAAACATTAATAAATGCATGAAAAAAATTGAGAGACTGATTGTGTCTGCTTGTTTGTCTGACCTGGAATATTACTCTACAATTGTGACTGCTCACTAAAAGTCTTCTCTTAAATAAGAAAAGCTTGTAGTTTTGCCAGATTTCATAACAATTTTGAGATGTGGAATATCTTGGTAAAATTTAGGATGAGGATATGTTTGTCTGTCATCACATTGGAGAAGTGTTCTTTTGCAGAAATGAGTAGAATTAAAATTTTGCTTCAGGTTCTTGTCCAAGGAATGTGTAACTGGGATTTACTGACTTGCTTCTCACAAGGCAAAACACTTTCTGAATACAGTTGCCACACAGACAGAAACCACAATACCCTTTACTTTCGATTTAATTCCAAATTGGCAGAAAGACCCCAGGTTTGTAAATGTCACTATGCTATCTTGACTCTTTAAATTCAGTCGTGGTACTGGACCAAAAAAAAAATACAATTTATCCTTTTGCTAGCAAGATATTACATTTTATCTTCAAAAACACCACATCAGCTATGATTAAATAGCAATCTATTAATCCTAGCCCACTTTAGAACTTTTAAACCTGGAAAAAGGACTTGACCATCCAATCTCCCTTAATAAATGCACCTTCACTTATGTGAATTGATTTTGATCATTCAGCTGAAATAAATTTAGGTATAAATATCTGAATGTGATATATATGCATATCCCTATTTAAACAAACTCGTGGATTCATTTGACCATGCAATGCTCCAAATATTCACAGCTTTAGTTATTGATATGACTAAGTATTCAAATAAATGCAGGTGCTTAAAGTATTATGAATGAGGAAGGATGGACTTGTGAGGAAGAAACTGGACTGGAATTTAGCAGCACCAGGTTCTATTCACAGCGCTGACTTGTTTACTTATATTTTTGGTGTGTGTTTGAGCTTGAGAAATTTTACTTGTGTATGACTGAGTTACAGCATATACAAGCCTAATGAAGTCAATTATATAATTGCGATTATATACATCAGGGAAAAATTTGATCCGTTGTATGTGACTGAGATATTAACTCTCAAATGTTACATTAAGTACACAATCTTAACGAGCTCATAATCCCTGTTACATAGAATCTATTACACCCTTAGGAGTTTCACTGTCTAAGGCTCCATCTTCTGTGTGGTCTATTTGTACAGTGGCAAGAGAACAAATAAACTACTGATAAGAGCTCAGGTTAGATTTTTATTTCCTCAGTGTTGAATTATATATAGTTAATGCCTTGGGAATTTCCAAGCCATTTTCTAAATTCAGCTATTAATGCTAAACTCTAGAAATTGATCAAGAATTTATCTCCCTCAATACATAAAAATAGAATAAACCAACACCCTAAGATCCATTGCTTTTCCATTTCCCAATCCTAAAAAAAGTCATATTGTTTTTGGAGCTGTTGAAGTTTTCACAGGTACAGGGCAAAATCCTGGCTCTATTGAAGTCAATGAGATCTGATGATTCCAGATTACCAACTCTACCAACACTTCACCCTCTCCCTTCTCCCCTCCTCTCTCTCCCTCTCCCTTCAAATCTCTCTCTCTCTCTTTATCTTCATCTTAGAAGCTCATTTCTCTTCCTTAGTTATCAGTTCTTGCATCCCTCCTCATCCTCACTCAATATCACAACCATATGTTGTGTTTTGTTTGTTTGTTTTGTTAACATGATTTATCTAAACATAATATAACCTAAAAAAACCTAAAAAATTCACATTTAAAACAAATCTTAGTATCTTCATCTATTAAAAAAGAATAAAGGAAAAAAAAAAAAAAAAACCAAAAGAAAAAACCATTTACCATTTCTCCTGTTTTTCAACGTGAAGTTCTTTTGTTCCTTTGTTCCATCAGTGTTCTTGTGCTGATCTCTCTGCTGATGCTCTGAATCATTCAAGAAAAGAAAAAAATCAAAAAATTAGGAAATTATTCATAGACGTAAAAGGCCAGAAAAAACATTGTGATACTCTAGTCTGACCTCCTACATACCAGTCTATAGGTCTTCCCTGAATTAATTCATGCTTCAAGTCCAGTAGCTGTGGCTAAATTGGAACATATGCTTTAGAAAGACATCCAATATGGATTTGAAGATTTCCAGTGATGGAGAACCAACCCAAGTCTTGGTAAGTTGCTCCAATGGTTAATTACCCTCACTGTTCAAAATTTGTGTCTCATCTCTAGTCTGAATTAGTCTAGCTTCAACTTCCATCTTAGTAAAAGGTGGGGTGGCTGTGTGGGAATGGGACAGATAAGGCGTAAATTAGCTGACTGACAGGCTAGAGAGAAGGGTAAAAAAATTCCTATTCTAAGAATCTGTAAAAAGCAACAGCAACATATAACATGTGCTGCGAGAGAAATGGCATTTTCCTGCAATATCCCTATCACTTCATTTATTGTTTTTAATATGCTTTCTCTGGAATGCTCTCACCTTAGCTATAAGCATGCTTGCTTCAAAAGAGCTGTGTGGTAATTTGTAACTGTGGACAACTAGAGCTATTCACAGCCTCTGAAGAGAAAGCAGAAGCTCAGATACTGGCCTATCTATGTAGTCTGGCTTGCTGAGAACACCTTCTATGGGCCATCTTAATTATCACTTCAAAAAGTTTTTTTTCCTCCTGCTGATGATAGCTCATCTCAATTGATTAGACTTTTCCTGTTATGCATACTTCCACCTTTTCATGTTCTATGTATAAATATCTACTGTCTGTATGTTCCATTCTATGCATCCGAAGAAGTGAGCTGTAGCTCACGAAAGCTCATGCTAAAATAAATTTGTTAGTCTTTAAGGTGCCACAAGTACTCCTGTTCTTTTTACAGTGTAGTCAGGGACCTGTGCAGTTTGAAAATACCCCGGGGTCAGGAAGGAGAGGTCTCTGCCCAGAAGAGGTGACAGTCAAGCCCCCAGAAGCTTAGAATGGGTTCCCTTGCTGGACAGCAGAGGGTACAGTCGCCCTAAACTGTGAAATGTGCCTTACCAGAACTTTATTAATTTCCTCTAACAAACCTCATCTTCACTCCATCACTCATGCTGACCATTACCCCAGACACCAAAGAGTGTATGTGTCCATCATCTTTCCTATTTCTTCTGGTTTCACCTTGATGGTTCCAGTTTCCCAGCACAGTCTGCCTTACTCTCTAAAAACAGAATACTGCTATTTAGCACTGAGCAATGCCCACAGGTAGCTGGGGACACTGGATGCTATTCTTCGCATTGAAGCAAAAGAGCTTGAACTTGAACAAGAATTTTATTTTAAACCATATGATTACTGACATCAGTCACCCTGACACACAGACAGCTGGAGGCAGAGAGGGTAAATAATTTGCCTAAGCCCAGTGAGAGTGAGCCAGTATCTAAACCAGGCCTAGGACTCTGGCTTTTCTATAACTCAGGTCTGCCCAACTCACTAGACTATGCTTTTCCATTGCAAGCTGCAATCTGGGTCACAGCAGCCCCACTAACTTTACTATGTAAAAAAGGACAGTGTTTAAAGCTTGCCCTTGATGGTTATCCATCCAATTGCAGATCCCTTCTTTCTTTTTTAATGTTTTGGGCTGTATTTTCAGAATGCTGCTTCTACTTCCTTAAATAATTTGGCTTTGTTTGTGGCAGGGATTCTGTCCATAAAACTTTCCCCTTATTAATCCAATGACTAGAAGGAGCTAGAGGAGCAGATGTATTACTGAGCCTCTTGTCTCCCTCTAATGAAATCAGAGAGGCTGAACCTGTTTTACATTTGGAATGGATAATACTAATCAACTGTTACTGAGTACAGCTTCAGGGTGACTGTGTCCCACTAAATCTATGTCATATTTGTGCATAGAAAGATGTGGAACGATAGCCTGTGTTAGAAAGGTAGAATATATTTTCAATATTAATGCTTTATGTTAATGACTTTACTGCTCACCTTCCCATTTAGGGATGAGCTTTCAGAGACCATTAAACACAGCACATTCTCTAGGACCTGGGGTTACCACTTCCCATGATTCCAGTCAAGGAAATTATTGCCTTGAGTTATGGGGTCTTTTTTTTTTTTTTTATTAAATAGCCAATTCCCTTCCACCCTTTCCCCCAGACTGTAGTTGAGGAAACACTTCTGTCTTTGTTTAGTGCTTATTCAACACCCTTTTCTGAAGAAGTTACCAGTAACTTCAGTGGGAATTTTACTTGAGTAAGGGCTTCAAGGTTGGTCTCTTAGGCCTGGTCTACACTGGGGGCATGGAGGGGAAATCAATCTAAGATATGCAACTTCAGCTACGAGAATAGCGTAGCTGAAGTCGACGTATCTTAGATTGACTTAGAATCACTTACTTCGTGTCCTCGCGGTGCGGGATCAATGGCCGCCGCTCCCCTGTTAACTTTGCTTCTGCCTCTCGCCGAGCTGGAGTTCAGCAGTCAACGGAAGAGGGATCGATTTATCACATCTACACTGCTCGTGATAAATCAATCCCTGAGAGATCGATTGCTACCCACCGGATCAGTGGGTAGTGTAGACATACTCTAAGTATATTAAAAACACCACTCTGTTTGTGGTTAAAACTTCCAGAACCAGACTCAAGGCTTAGCAAGAGCTCATTGAGCCAAAATTTCCATTCAATGCTTTTTCGTGCCAGTTCACAGTGTTAGTAGATTGAATTATAATTGCTTCTATAGGCAGTCAGCCCCCAGATTCTAGTTACATATATAGATTTGCATCTTTTCCCATGTATCCCTATATCCAAAACATACTCTTGGAGCTGGTTTGCCATCCCTCCAAAACAAAAGAAATGAAGCAATTCAAGGTCTGTTTGACTTATCCCTAAATAAGGAAGTCCTATTGCCTGACCACCGACCAAGTGAGGTGAAGTGTGTTGTTATGAAAGGAGATGTGCCAGCCTTAAAAACTTATATTAAGCAGCAAATGAAAGAATTTGTTAAAGGACTTTTCCGTCCACTGATTTAAGGTTTTTAATTTCAAATAGTTAATGGCGTCTTAACATAATGGTACTATACCTGGTTGCACAAAAGCCAAGTCTGAGGTGTGACAATCTGTAATAGGACATATCTGAAACACATAGATTTCAAAGCTTCATAGAACTATGCACAGTGGTTTTTTTCCTTCTTCTTCCATACTCTGAAGAAGGACATTTCTCCCCCTGCCCCCCCGCCTTTTTTTTTTTTTTTTATAAAAAGCAAAGAGGCACGAAGGCTGGAGTCTTTACAATAGTCTCTTCTTGCCTAGGACTTGCCTCTTCTAGTATCTAAAAGACTTAATAGAAATATGGTCCTCAAGCAAAATACACCTGGAACTTTTTATGAAAGAAAGAATTTAACTGTCTGCCATTTCTGCTGATGAAAGAATAGGTGCCAATGGATCCGCAGAGACAACTGCCAGCCTGCCTACTGTTGCTATCCACACAAATACCCAAGAGGAGAAGGAAAGGGATAGACAAGGAACTTGATGACCAATAAAAGATAAAGCTAATCTAGTTAGACCTGTTGTCTGCTTAATTGTTATACTGACTGTTTACTGATCTTCAAAATTAGCCATTGTAAGGGCGGCAGTTTGGATAACAAAAAGGTTAAAATGAATTAAATTTAAAAAAGTATTACCTACCAAGCAAAAGGGGGAAAAAAGTCACAAAAAGTGTTTAGAATGAACTCAGTCAATACATGAAACATACCTATTATAAAGTTAAAGCATGTCTGATCATCCCAGCAAATCCTCTACTAGTTCCTCTAAGGGAACATGCACAAGAATGCATCTTTTATGAGGAGGAGGAGGATCATGACCATGAATATGAGAGAGCCTAGGGATATGCCAAAAGTTTTGCAAATCTGGATAACTATAGGGAAAAGAGACATTAAAAGCCTACTAGTCACAAGAAACAGAAGTAATTTTCCAATTTCCTGCTTTTGATATTTCACTCAAGTTGCTATTAAACATTTCTGTAAGATAGTTGTATTGGATGGGCCCAATCTAAGCTTTGAAATCAAAAGGGTAAATATCAGAGGGGAAAGAAGGAATCCAGAGGATATGTAGCTCCAATACCAGTGATGGCTCCAGTATCAGAATGCTACTGATTTTTCACTGGAGAAGCTTAAAGTTTAAGTCAACAAGTATGAAGCTAGAAATGAAACTAGTAGGGGAAATTAAAATAGAAGACAGTGATGTTGACTGATCAATGGCAGCTTGAAGAGAGAATTCAAGAGCAATTGCTTAAGTCAAAAATGTGTTAAACAGAGACAAAAAATGGATGTTTGGCCCCTGCTTACAGACTGCAATGGAGTCATGCAATTTAGAAGAGCTTGCTACCCAGGCAGGGCCGGCTCCAGGGGTTTTGCCATCCCAAGCAGCCAAAAAAAAAAAAAATCCGCGCTCGTGATCTGCAGCAATTCAGCGGGAGGTTCTTCGCTCCAAGCGGGAGCAAGGGACCTTCCACCGAATTGCCGCCGAATACCTGAAAGTACCTCCCCGCTCCGGAGTGGCCGCTCCAAGCACCTGATTGATAAACTGGTGCCTGGAGCCGGCCCTGTACCCAGGGACCCTGCAGAAGAAAATGCTTTTTGCTAACCTGATGGCAATGGAGGTTAGGCTACATATAATGAAGTGATCTTGCTACCCTAGTTTGAAGATTGTAGACTAACAAAGTCACATACCCAATGAGCTTGTTTTAGGAAGAGTTAAAAATTAAGGTAAGTGGCCATCAAATTGTTTAATTGCTCTCTGTAGCCTAGATTTTCGCAACAACCAGCAACAGTGTGGTGGAAACAGACTAAAGATAAAGCTCAATTTCCAAGGACAGATGTTTCAGTAAGACAGTGAATTCATTGTCAATTCTGTAGTTGCGACTTAGTTTTCCCCTGAATTATGGTACATGAACATTTAAACAGATTTTTCATGTTGGCAAGGTAAAAATATGGCATATGTGTGTTGTGTAGGTGAACCGGAGACGCTACACAGCTGTCTGCAGAGCAGCCCGAAGCGAGACAAGCTAAGCTCAGCCTCAGCCTCAGCTCTCGGGAGTTGGAGGAGCTCCTGGGTGAGAGGAGAGACCCTGGGGGTATCTATGTCTCCCCCCCCCCAGCGCAGCCGAGGCATCGTCCAGGGTGATTGTGTGTGATGGCGGGGCGAGAAGCGGAACTCCTCCTCAGAGATCGTTTTGGTCCAGCCACCAGGTGAGCGTCTGGAGGCGGGGTCTTGAAAAAAATAGACCCGCGCCTCAAAAGGAAGGTCCTGGTGGAGCAATCACTCGAAGAAGAACAAGAGATTTTAATCCCTTAATCCTCAATCCAAGGAAGACACTGATATCATTCTAGCAGCCGTGTTAGTCTGTATCCGTAAAAAGAACAGGAGTATTGTGGCACCTTAAAGACTAACAAATTTATTTTAGCATGAACTTTCGTGAGCTACAGCTCACTTCTTCGGGTGCATAGAATGGAACACACAGACAGGAGATATTTATACATACAGAGAACATGAAATGGTGGAAGTATGCATAACAACAGGAAAAGTCTAATCAATTGAGATGAGCTATCATCAGCAGGAGGAAAAAAAACTTTTTGAAGTGATAGTTAAGATGGCCCATAGAAGGTGTGAGGAGAACTTAACATAGGGAAATAGATTCAATTAGTGTAATGACCCAACCATTCCCAGTCTCTGTTTAGGCCAGAGTTAATTGTATCTAATTTGCATATTAATTCGAGTTCAGCAGTTTCTCTTTGGAGTCTGTTTTTTGAATGTTATGATTCCTGATGTCAGATTTGCTTCAGGTTGGGAGGCTGTCTATAAGCGAGGACTGGCCTCCCAACCTGAAGCAAATACTCACCAGCAACCGCACACCATACAACATAAACACTAACCCAGGAACTTATCCTTGCAACAAAGCCCGATGCCAGCTCTGTCCACATATCCATTCAAGTGACACCATCATAGGACCTAATCACATCAGACACGCCATCAGGGGCTCATACACCTGCACATCTACCAACGTGATATATGCCATCATGTGCCAGCAATGCCCCTCTGCCATGTACATTGGCCAAACCGGACAGTCTCTACGCAAAAGAATAAATGGACACAAATCTGACATCAGGAATCATAACATTCAAAAACCAGTGGGAGAACACTTCAACCTCTCTAACCATTCAGTGACAGACTTGAAGGTGGCAATTTTGCAACAAAAAAACTTCAAAAACAGACTCCAAAGAGAAACTGCTGAACTCGAATTAATATGCAAATTAGATACAATTAACTCTGGCCTAAACAGAGACTGGGAATGGTTGGGTCATTACACTAATTGAATCTATTTCCCTATGTTAAGTTCTCCTCACACCTTCTATGGGCCATCTTAATTATCACTTCAAAAAGTTTTTTTTCCCTCCTGCTGATAATAGCTCATCTCAATTGATTAGACTTTTCCTGTTGTTATGCATACTTCCACCTTTTCATGTTCACTGTATGTATAAATATCTCCTGTCTGTGTGTTCCATTCTATGCATCCGAAGAAGTGAGCTGTAGCTCACGAAAGCTCATGCTAAAATAAATTTGTTAGTCTTTAAGGTGCCACAAGTACTCCTGTTCTTTTTACTGATATCATTAGTGTTTTTGGACATAAACAGGGACTGCGCAGAACTCCAAGGGGCAAAGGTCATTTGCAGTTACTTTACTGTACTATTAATAAAGAAAGATTTTAACCAATTTATCAAATTTAGATGCTTTAGACATTAGGCTGCTGCTTTCCAAGTTACTGAAACTGTTAGGAACAAAGTAGTTGTAAAATTTGTTTTATGCCCATTTGATTGAAGTTCAGAAATGGATGCTCCAGCAGTCAATTGTTCTGAAGCCTGACAGAAGAACTAAGTCACCAAGGAAAGAAGCAATTCCATTTCATAACTCCCTCCACTTTTTTTTGGCTTGCCTCTTAAATTGAATTTATGTTCGATCCACTAGAATTAGCTTCCTTGTATAGGAAAAAGTACTCAAAGTTTGCTTGGGTTTGAGCACTTAGGTATCAAGCTTTAGAGATTTTGTATTATAATGTAGAAACATTAAGAGAACAGCACTGCCCAAACCATCTTTGCTAAAGTACCACACATACATTGCTTATACATCCTCTGTCCTTATTAACTCTGCTTCTTCTAATTCACTAGAAATCAAGGAATGGTGGATAGCCATTGCTAAACACAACTGTACCTCCAAAGGGAGCACCAGTTTGGGAGAGAGGCCAACCCTCCTCTTCACCCAACCACACACTTTTAATTCTCCTCATTTTAAGAGCTAGAAGTTGTAAAGTATAAACACTATATTTTAAGCACTTGACCCAAAACACTGAAGTTTGTTTCTATCAACAATTCACTAGCCATTGGTTTAGTCATACAGGAGCTGTTGTATTGCTGGCACGGTTTTTCATTTATGGGCAAGAGATCAACACAACAACAGATTTCCATGATTCAGATGTGATACCTATAGGAGAGCCACATTCCCAAAGGAGAGGACAGTGCAGTAATGATGACAAAGGAAGCTGTTCTAATACATGCATTCTCATTTTTCAGTCTTGAGGGCAGAAATTTAAGAGGTCTATGCTGCTGTCTGATTGAGATGAACATAAGCCTGCTCAGACAGAATGAGGACACTGTGTACCAATATATCAGCATCTGTTGGTCCATTTCATTGGCATGCATTTTAATTAGTCTGCAAGAAGTCTCAAAACCTCTAGGGATATGCAAAATTAATACCTACATGAATATTTGAAACTACTAGAAAACATACATTAGCGTTCAGAGTTTGTCATAAGCCAACATGATGTAGAATGGTATAATCAAGCTAGCAAGGGATAGTAATCAAAATTATCTACTACTAAGCTCTCCTATATGGTCTAGGCAGATTCTACTAAGAGTGATTTAAAACCTCTGCATAATTGTATTAATGATCAGGAAGATGATTTATTCAGGTTAAACAGTGACTCACTGCAAAAGCATATTTAGCACATTTTAATTTAATGTGTTCAGCTGACAGGGAAAAAAATATATTTTTTAAAGCTAATATTTGGCCAGAACAAGTGGATCAAACAAACTAAATGTTCTAGATAAACAAATGTTTTCCTCTCCCACAACGAGATCACAAAGCTGACCTTAAGTTAGGATGATATGGCAGGAGTTCTTTAGGAAAAGTTACAACTAACTAGATATGCCATTATCAAATTCATTATGCTAAAGCAAAGACTTCTAAAGAGGGCAGATCTATATTTTTACAAATTAAATATATCTGCAGTTTAAAGAGCAGCACAGTTTAAAGAGTTAATTTTGGCCTAACAAGCTTGACTGACTTTGGCAGGGGTGCTATCTAGAAGCCTGTACTGAACCTTTAGGAGAAGTTCATCATTGTATTTCCTGCCTTCAAAGCCAATGTTTCTTGTTATTGTACAAATGGAAATGGATGACTGACATTCTGAAAAGCTGCATAGTGTTGACTAATTAGTCAAGATACCACAGTCAGGTAGGAAAGAGTCATGCATTATGATCCTTCCCTCTTTTTTAACTTGGACACAGAAGTTGACTTGTCCAAGTCTACACAACAAGCAGATGACATTCAGGGTTTCCTGGTGGTCAGTCAGTACTCAGCCCACTACTCTGCATTTCAAATCAGAGTAAAACTGGAGATCTGAGCCAAGGTCTATATTACAAGAGATAAGCAGCCCAACTACACCAATGCAGCTGCAACGCTGTAGCACATCCGATGAAGATGCTCTATGCTGACAGGTGAGCGCTCCCCTCTCAGCATAAGTTACTTCACCGCAGAGGTGGAAATTATGTTGGCAGGAGACAGTGCTTAGGTCACTCAAGTGGAGGGGGTGTCTTTCCCACCCAAGTGACATAAGTTAAATCAACCTAAGTGATAGTGTAGACCTGCCCAGTGTTATACTAGGGTGACATATGGACATCCCATTTAAAATGGTTGTGCTCAGTTTGTGTATTTATGGATCCAGTACTGCCACCCTTCCTCCTCAAGCACTCTCATTATGTTAACATTGTGATTGCCACAGACTTGCCAGAGACATGAAACAGAGAGTGGATAACAGAAGCTGCCATTCAGCTGCAGCAAGAAGCATAAAGGTTTGCATAGCTGCTTTAATAAGAATTATAAAGACTGAGATTGGATATATTGTTCCCTGTACTACAGGAAGCTTCAGATATTTTTACAGATGTGAATTGAGCCTCCTAACAGAGCAGAAGCTGGAAACAACTGTATGATCCATGTAAATGGAAGAGAATCTGCACACACTAAACCAACCAGAACTAACTGTTAGGTGAAGGGAGAAAAGTGATCTGATCAATAACTATTTTCTCTAGTGTTTACAAGGAATCACCTTGTAGGTAGAGGGTTAATGCTAGAGTGGAGTCAATTGGCACAAGAGAGGCCTTATTCTGAGGCATCTTGGTCAAAAATTTAAACAAAATCATCTTCCCAAGACAGCAGTTGACTCAGGGTATGGCTACACTTGCGAGTTGCAGCACTGGTGGAGGCTTTCCAGCGCTGCAATTAGTAAGTGGCCACACCTGCAGGGCACTTCCAGCACTGCAACTCCCTGGCTGCAGTGCTGGCCGTACACCTCACTCAGCATGGGGATTAAGGATTGCAGCGCTGGTGCTGCAGCGCTGGTCATCAAGTGTGGCCACACACCAGCGCTGTGATTGGCCTCCAGGGTATAAGGGTGTATCCCAGAATGCTTTTAACTAAATTACTCCCTTTGGCCTGGTCTACACTAGGAGTTTATGTCGAATTTAGCAGAGTTAATTCGATTTAACCGTGCAACCGTCCACACCAGGATGCTAATTAGTTCGACCTAGAGGGCTTTTTAGTTCGAATTCGGTACTCCACCCTGACAAGGGGAGTAGCGCTAAATTCGACATGGCTATGTCGAATTAGGCTAGGTGTGGATGCAAATCGAACTTAGTAGCTCCGGGAGCTATCCCACAGTGCACCACTGTGTTGACGCTCTGGACAGCAGTCCGAGCTCAGATGTTCTGATCAGCCATACAGGAAAAGCCCTGGGAAAATTTGAATTCCTTTTCCTGTCTGGCCAGTTTGAATCTCAATTCCTGGTTGGACATCGGGGCGAGCTCAGCAGCACTGGCAGCGATGCAGAGCTCTCCAGCAGAGGAGTCCATGCAATCTCAGAGTAGAAAGAGGGCCCCAGCATGGACTGACCGGGAAGTCTTGGATCTGATCGCTGTGTGGGGCGATGAGTCTGTGCTTTCGGAGCTGCGCTCCAAAAAACGGAATGCAAAGACCTACGAGAAGGTCTCCAAAGCCATGGCACTCAGAGGATACAGCCGGGATGCAACGCAGTGCCGCATGAAAATCAAGGACCTGAGACAAGGCTACCAAAAAATCAAAGCGGCAAATGGACGCTCCGGAGCCCAGCCCCAGACATGCCGCTTCTACGAGGCACTGCATGCCATTCTCGGTGGGTCTGCCACCACTGCCCCACCAGTGACCGTGGACTCTGAGGATGGGATAGTGTCGACGGGCAGTTTCTCTGCGATGTTCGCGGATGGGGAAGATGAGGAAGGGTTTGTGGAGGACGAGGCAGGCGACAGCGCTTACAATACTGCTTTCCCCGACAGCCAGGATCTCTTCATCAGCCTCACAGAGATCCCCTACCAACCCTCCCCGGCCGTTAACCCGGACTCTGAATCAGGGGAAGGATCAGTCGGTAAGTACTATAAACATGTAAACATTTATTTTTTAAAAAACAGGAATAAAAACTATATGAAAAGAAGGTCAATACGTTTAGGGATCGAACAGAAATCCTCTTGGGACAGTTCCACAAAGCTCTCATGGAGGTACTCGAAAAGCCTCCGCAGGAGGTTCCTGGGGAGAGGTGCCTTATTGGGTGCTCCGTGGAAGCACACTCTTCCGCGCCAGGCCATCCTGAGGTACAGTGGGAGCATTGCCTCGACCAGCATGGCAGCATAGGGCCCTGGTCTGTGCAGGGATTCACGCAGCATGCGCTCTCTGTCTCTCCTAGTGACCCACCTCAGGGTGATCTCGCTCGGCGACTGCTGCATCTAATTAGGGGAATTACTGTAATGTTACTATTGTGAATGCTTGACTTTTCCTTTGCATAACAATGACCGTCGTTTAACAGCCACGTGGTGGAGGCTGCAGAGGAAAAGCATACAGGGATCTTTCCCGGGGACAGCCGCGAGGGGCTGGAACAGGGTCAGACTTTATGCTTTCCAGATTGCCTGCAGCAGGAGGGCACTGCTATCCATTAACTGTTAAGCAGCCTAAAGTTTACGGCTTACCAGGCCTGGCTGCTACACGGATTCTGCTGTCCTGCCCCTCTTGTCCGATCTCCAGTGCAAGACCCCAGGCAATGAAAGCGAATGCCGAAAATTCGAACTTGTCCTGAGAGCGCATGAGATAGGTGCCCTGTATGGTCTTGTTCACAGAAACTGAGTAGACTGTGTTCAGTGTTCACAAACATGTATCTTTGCAAGGAAATCACTTCCTTTTTCCCCATCACACAGCTGTGGCTCTTTCTCGAACTGCCCCGGCATCCCCCTCACAGAGGCTGGGGCACATTAGGCGGCGAAAGAAAAAGACTCGGAACGAGATGTTCGCTGAACTGATGGCCTGCTCCAGAGCCGAGGCGGCCCAGCAGAGCCAGTGGAGGGAGACCCTCACTCAGCAGCAGCACTCACACAGCGAACGGGAGGACAGGTGGCAGCAGGAAGACCAGCAGGCGACTCAAACGCTGCTTGGACTAATGAGGGAGCAAACGGACACGCTCCGGCACCTTGTGGATGTTCTGCAGGACCGCAGGCAGGAGCAGAGAGCCCCCCTGAACTGTATCTGCAACCGCCCTCCCCCGCCACAAGTCCTGTCCCCCCCTCACCCAAAATCACAAGAAGGAGGGGCGCTAGGGGCCGTGAAAACTGTCACTCCACCCCAGCAGAGCGCTCATGTACCAAACAGCTCTCATTCCCTACAGTATGAGAATTGCTTCCCTTCCTGGCTCACCCAATCCCAAATCCCAGTTTCATCCCCCAACTGTGTAGTTGAGTATTAAAATAGTTTGCTGTTCATTACTGTTTCCGTCATGTTTCTTTGCAGAAGACTTTGTGTGAAGGGGAGATAGGGGTTTGTTAATTGCATAGGACAGCCACCATTACCAGGGTACAGACATGGGGGCAGGATCAACAGCAGGTCACACACAGAGTGCAGTCACTAGGCACCCGGGTCACTCTGGGAGGTGTCTGCTGCCCCAGGTCAGTCTGGGAGGTGTATGCTGCCCCAGGGTCCGAGCGCCTGGCATCCACAAATGGCAAGGCAGGCTGCCCTTACCATGCCCTTCCACCCTAGCCATGAACCTCTCCGATGCCCTGAGCCCCAGCCAGAGCAATCATCCCCCTACACCTACTCACCCTTCCCACACACCCCTCACCTCTTCCTGCAAACCCACCCCTTCCTGCACACCCTCCTGTAACCGTCCTCCCCCCAGAGACTGCTGTAGGAGCAGGAGCCTGTCAGTCCTCGAGTGTAGAAGCGGTCTGTACATCACTGCACACCGTACCCACCACAGTCTGCGTCCCTGTTTGAACCCTTTAACGCGAATTCGTTAGTAAAGAAAACTTTGTGAATTAAAAATGTTCCAATAACTTTATTTTTAAACGTCTGTTGGAAGGGGGGAAACCTGGTGAACGGGGTATGTAACCGCTGAAAAAAGTGAATAGTAACTGAAACAGGGGCAGGTTCAGCTTCTCTGTAAAGAGACTGGACAGTCATAGGTTACCCTGCGCTCTGAGGAACCTAGCTTTCAAAGCCTCCCGGATATACAGCGCTTACCCCTGGGCTCTTCTAATCGCACGGGTGTCTGGGTCACTACCTTTGAGAGCAGTAGGTCAACGATTGCGTGGGCTACTTGCATCACAGCAATCCCCACGGTACATTTGCCCACGCCAAAGTGGTTCGCTACTGACCGGTAGCTGTCTGGCGTGGCAAGTTTCCAGAGGGCTATGGCCACTCACTTCTGCACAGTCAGGGCTGCTCGCATCCAGGTGTCCTTGCGCTTCAGGGCAGGGGCCAGCAAGTCACACAGTTCAAGGAAAGTGCCCTTACGCATCCTGAAGTTTTGCAGCCACTGTGATTCATCCCAGACCTGCAGCACTATGCGGTCCCACCAGTCCCTGCTTGTTTCCCGGGCCCAGAATTGCCGTTCCAGAGCATGAACATGACCCATTGCCACCATGATCTCCGCGGCGCGGCGTACCGTGCTTTGTGAGAGGTCTGTGCCACTCTGACACTTCATGTCCTCACCGCGCTGCCAGAGCCTCCTCGCCCGATTTCTCAGCAGCTGACTGTGGAAGAGGTGGACGATAAGGTGCGAGGAGTTGACAACGGCCATAAGTGCAGCGATGATCGCAGCGGGCTCCATGATCGCAGTGCTGTGGCGTCCACGCTGTCACTGACCAGAAAAGTGCGGTAACAGATTTCCCGCCGGCGCTTTCAGGGAGAGAGGGCAGGAGTGACAGTTGAATGACGACAGTTACCCAAAACCACCCTCGACACATTTTTCCCCCAGCAGGCATTGGGGGCTCTACCCAGCATTCCAATGGGAAGCAGGGACTGCGGGAACTGTGGGATAGCTGCCCAGAATGCACCGCTTCCAATGTCGACGCTTGCCCCATTAGTGTGGACTCACAAAGTCGAATTAGTGTCCTTAGTGTGGATACACAAATTCGAATTCATAAGGTCAAATCCACAAATTCGACCTAAGTTAAATTGAACTACTCTTGTAGTGTAGACATACCCTTTGTTTTGTTATGCAGCCTCTCTTTGTTTTGTTGTGAACCTCCGGAGCTCCGTTGCTACCGGATCTGCTTATCAGCTCCTGTTTGCTGTGATCAATCTGTGAACAATCAAATGAGATCCTCCTCCCTGCGTGATTCACAGGGGTTGAGTGTTTGCTTTGCTTGAGAGAAACGGGGGGAGGGGGCAGAGGGGGGGAAAGAGAGTATGTTGGATGCAGGCTGTTTGCAGTTAACAGTAAGGGGGTGGGAAAATTTTCTGATTTTGCACAGTGTCAGTTCCAAAAATCCACTCTCTCTTTCCCCCCCGGTCCCTGTCACACTGCCCCACACCCCCCTCTTTTCAAAAGCACGTTGCTGCCACTTGAATGCTGGGATAGCTGCCCATAATTCATCACTCCCAACAGCGCTGCAAATGCTGCACATGTGGCCACACTGCAGTGCTAGTAGCTGTGAGTGTGGCCACACACCAGCGCTGGCCCTGCACAGGTGGATGACCAGCGCTGCAACTACCAGTGCTGCAGATTTGTAAGTGTAGCCATACCCTCAGTATTATTTTCTATTCTGGTTGTGTGATTTGATTGCAAAAACCTGAATAGCTATCCTGACCAATTTTCTTGTTTGTTAGCATAGGATTTAAGACACAAATGGCATTGTACTATGAGTCACTGTTAAGGTACATTAATAAAACTAAATTCAACTCTCAAGTCATTTTGTTTAGTTAAGTACTCAGATCACCAGAACCTGAAGATGGAATGTGTATTTAGTTGAGGAGTTGCTCAGCAAAGGTTTGTTCTATACCTTCTCACACTGGCAAGCAGCAAAAATAGCCTGTTGAGGGCAGTGTATGGATGATTACTTGCCATCTGTTCAACCAGCAGATGGTGCTAGGACATTCTACATTTCACTAATGCACTTCTGGTGTCTGCCATTAAAGTAAAGTAATTCTCATTTCAAGTATACAAGCCACTAAATATTCTAGAGCATTGCTACAACTCAGACAAAAGAAAGATGTTTGTATCCACAACAAGCAATGAGTGCAAGATTTAGTGCATGCCCTCAGCAGTGTAATCTAATTTAACTCCAAATTGCCAAGTGAGAAGCAAGTAAATCCAATTTACTCTTGGCTACGCTGTATAGGCTTCAATGTCAAAAAAATCCCAAACAAACAAACAAAAAAAACACACAAAAACCACACCACTTTATTCAAACCATGGCTGTCTGTTTGGCTAACAAATGTGATCAGTCAGCAAAGACCATCTTATGAAAGCAATGTTTTTGGTGAGGGAGAATTAGGTTTAATTTTAGGTCAATCATCTTGTCTGGTGTTCCTTGTAGGCAAGCCAAAGCCTGCTGCTGCTTCCTCCTCCCTCAACATCTCTGAGCAGACCTCTTTCATTTTCTTTACAGAGCAAAAACCTCATCCATACCCAGTTTTGTATGTTCATCTGACACCCACTCATGTAAAGGATCACACATTGCCCAGCTATCCAGCCCAGTGAGTCTCCTCTCCAAGTCTTTTTTTTTTTTTTTTAATATATAAAAACCACAACCCATCACCAAATATAAAATTCTAGCCCTAATCCTTTGTCCTCACCCCAGCAAGGCCAGCACTGACCCATCATTTCTCTGTTTCTCTAGCTGTGGTCTCATGCCTGGGAGTAGTGTGTAGAAGACTGTGCAAGACACCCTTTCTGAGCAAGGACATGTACACAACTGTACACATTCCAACCCTCTCCTCTCAACAGCCCTCTTTGAGAGGTACATTTATTTAGCTGAATAGGCTATTTAACCCCATCCTAAATTCACCTTCTTTAGCATGTCATGCACTAGCCCTAACCATGTAGTCATGGACTTTGTCAGCTATGATGTAAGGCATGGGACAATCTCCCTGCCCCAGAGGGGTTTAGTCATATTGATTGTATTACATAGGTAGTTAATCTTCTGGACAAGTGTCAAAGCGGAGGGAGGGATGACTGCATTTTTTCTGGAATGTTTTTGCATGGTTCAGGAATAAGCACACCTAGAAATTGCCCCATTGCATGCAAAAGAAGGAATTTTTTCCTCACTCATTAATGAATTCTATTTTGACAGATTCCTTGTTACCAGTCTGCCTAGGGCCACAGTTGATCAGGCTGGGGCCACAGGATCTTTTTGGGGAAGATCCCAAGTCACACCAAGTGTCTAAACTTTCAAGCTTTATTGATAAAATAATTAAATAGCAGAGAGTGCTGCGAACACTCCCACATCACTCAGGGGGAAGAAAGAAAGTGTTAATGCCCTAAGCCCTAACCCCCTTCCATACTCACACATGCATGACCCAGACTGGCCAAGTCTGGGTGTCACATCAGAAGGGATTGGGGGAGGGGACAGGAAGGTGGACAGGAGTGCTGTCCTGGGCTCAGGCTGTCCAGGTCTGCGGTTGCTCTGACTTGCCATGGAGGGAGATGGGGGAAAAGAGGGCTTGGGGTGTGACACTAATGTGGTCAACCAGAAGTGCATTAGGAGTATTTCCCACAGCAAGCAGGTAAGATTTAATGCTTCATTTTACTCCTGGATGATTTAGAATCATGCTCACATCTACAGGAGCTTCCCCAGGTCTGCCCAGAGGTTGTGCAACAGATACAAATCGCCCAATCAGTGCTGCATTCCCCCCTCCCTGTTTTTCTTCTAGCCAGGATATTCTTGCACTGAAGAGCCACTTAGTTCTTTTATGGCCCTTATGGTGGTGGGCTGGTGTACATGGGCCAGAATTGATCTTTACCATCTCAGATAAGGTATTTGAAAAGAAACCCAGTAGCCAAGTGATAGAGCCATCTTTTTTTTTTTTTTAATTTAGCAGAATTTACGTAAGTACAAAGCCAGCTTTAGAAAAATGCTAGTTTCATTGCACGCTTTATATCCAGAATTGTCTGCAGACCTTGATGCAACAAGCATAAGCAGCAAGAGTTACAGACAAGTTAACAATTCCACCCCAGCCTTGTCAGTGAGGCAGAGACGGCCCCATTACAGCTTGCACGAATTCCGGTATACCCTTTGTAGTTGGTCACTTTGAGTGCTTCCAGGACTTACCATGGAGTCTAGATTAGCCTTCTTCAGTTACTGCAGGTGGTCAAGATGTAGACTTCTTTAGCTGATTAGCTAGTTTAATGAAGTTGGAAGAGTGTTTGTTCTCACTTCGGTCTTAAACAAGTTGGGGAAGAGTGCCTATGGCAAGCTATAGGCTGGATTCAAAGAAGCAGAAAGGGCAGGTGTGACGTGATTCAGAACCACTTGTCAGATTTTGGTGACAGTCCTTGGAAAGGGTCTCTTCACTCCTTCTGTAGCTGGAATGGAGTGTGCACTGGAAGTAGTATTTTGGTACTGGGTGTTCCAGGATTTCTAGAGTGGGGGGCTGATGCTTTTCCCCTGCAGGAGTTTGAGTGTTGGTTGGTGAAAAGTGGGAGGGGGGAGAATCACTGGGAGGAGGAGAAGAGAAGTAACGCTGTAGGTATTTAGTAGTCTGAGCTTGTCAGCAGGATTTCCAGAACTCTGAACCACAAAATGGATTTCATGTTTGGGATTTTCACCACCTTAGTTCAGTCCTTTAGTTGTGATACCTCATATAGGTATGCACCAAGCAGCTTCACTCCCTGGACGTAGTTATACCTGGGGAGAAGAGTTTCATGAATTAGTCTGATCTGGTCTCTTGTGAGCACCCACTGACAGACATCAGTATCTGCAACACCAGTGCATTCTACCTGCATCAAGAGCTGCCAGACCAACAGTCAGAGAAGTTACGCAAAGAGGAAGCTAGCAAGACTGTAGAATTGCAAGCTACTGTATGCAGTGAGCATTTAGTACACAGTCATAGCTCCTGTACAGAAGGAGCACAGGTGGGTACTGGTGCATTTCAAGCCTTGTACTATAGCCCCCAGCTGGTACAGTAACAAGTAGAGCTGTGCAAATAACTGCTTTTTTCATATGGTTGCAATTCCAAAACTACACTTGATCAAACCAATGACATGTTTTGTTCAACCCGAAACATTTTGATTTGGGGGCATTTAATGTTTGTATTCTACTAAAATTGAAGGAAAATGCAAAGTGAAACATTGAAATGCTTTGGCTGTTGCTAAATCTGCATTTTTGTCCAAAAATTTCACCCAGTTCATCAAGACACCATGGTGTCCCTTACCTGTTCAGTTTCTCATTTTGAGAATGGGCACCATCATCTGCAGCTCCAACAGGAAGCAGCATTACATTTTTGCCTGTTGCCTCTTGGAAGGTCAGAGTGACAGGAATGCTTCCTCCCTCTCGTGTCAAGTCTGGCTCAACTTCAAAGACTAAAAAACAATATAGTTTGTGTCAGTTTTCCTGAGTTGTTGCATCTTCCCCAGCATGTTTCCTTACTAGATCACCTGCCATCTTTAGGGATCCCAAAGAACTCCAAAGGGCAGATGTGACCCACTGGTGGCCAATATTTTCTGTTATAAGGAGGATGCAACAACAAAAAAAAAAAAAAAGTAGAACTGGCTTCCTGATCCCCACCTTCTAGAGTTTAATGAACAAAATACATTAAGCCAGAGTCAATGGACTGGTTCTAGTATGATAAGGGAAAACACTTCCTATTGAACCACCACTTGCTGCAGCATCTTGGGTTTTCATGCTAGTATTGACCAAGTAGGACTGTGTACATCTTGATATTATACCTGCATAGCTCCTTGCTTACCAGCCATACTGTACAATCCTGACATCTTGCTGCTACATTGATATCACCATTTAATGCTGGCACTAGTGATGTGTCAGAACGGGCTAGACTTAAAACCTGAGAATTTAAGTCCACTGACCTGTCCTCATTGCTCTTCTGCCAGCCATGTAGTGGGGATGATTGAAGTCTGACACCCAAGGTTTTCCACCATGGCCCATGTATACTCTGAACTTATTGGGACTTTGCAGCTCAGCAAACTTCTTGGTGAGGTAATCCTGAACCTTTTGTACCAAAGGATTGAACAATTAGAAGTCTAGGACTAACACATTCAGAAGTGTTATATTAGTTCCTGTTGTGTCATCTTACTAGACAGATTGTAAGTGAAGCTAATGTAGCAGGAAATGTCTGCCTGAAGGCTGTTACTGTAACACAAACTCAGAGCAGGGACAGTGTCTTTCTGTATACTGAAAGCACCTTGCGGGCAGTGCTAGAATTATAAAAAAAGTCAGTTAACACATCATAAATCTAGATTAGCAAGAGGCCAACTGCCAAACTAGCTAAGACTTCTTCTATTCTAAGGACTTGGCTAGATTGCTGTTAGAATTATAGTAACATGCAGAAGCCCATCAGCTTGGGACCTTACACTGTGCTAGGTACTGCACACAGACAACCCCTGCCTCAAGAAGCTCCTTATACGATGGCCAGATCTTCAGGGGGAAGAACAAAACAAAACCAACCAAAACTCAGCACCCAGTTGCTTGGTGGTTCTCAGTGGGTGTTTCAGGGTGCTGAGCATTTGGAAGTCTGACCCTGAAAGTTGCCACACCCTGCAAGATCCAGCCTATCAGCCTTAAGGTGAAAGCTCACTAAGCCAGAAGTTATTGACCTTCAGCGGATGTCAAACCACTAGGTATCAGATTTATGCAAGTGAGGCTTTCAAGTGTTATTGGAGCAGTCTGTAATGCACCCTGGAGTTAAATAGTTTATAACTAACAAATACTTAGAGCTGGACTAAGACACCACCACATCAAAAACTTCAGTTTATGGTCATGTCATAACTAAGATGCAGCCTATATCTGCTGGATCCAAATAAAGGTCTGAAGAGGTACAGGACAGCAGAGAAGATAAAACCCTGCAACCACAGCAGCAGTTCTAACACTGTTCAGACTTGTACAAGGGTGGAAGTGGGATTTTTTTTAAAAAGCAAAGATTCAGCCATTCCCAACTTATACCTACCTGTTTGGCAACATCTTCTGGAGTCATGTCAGGCACTAGCCTGATTGAGAATTTGCCAGTTACTTTCCGTGGAATCACAGTCTTGGCTCCTGAGGCAGAGAAGGCTCCTTCAATTCCATGGAGAGATAAGGATGGGTATCGCCACCTGTGCATTAGGATATCTTTCTGCAGAAAGATGGGAAAATTGAGAGTTAAGATTACAGGGGAACTGCCAAGAGTTCTTTAGCCATCTAGAAGATACTTATAGCCATAATTTCAAGACAAAAAAGTAGTTACTGAAGGCAGGCAAGACAACCTGCATTAAACCATGTCTGTCTGGTTCAAGCATAGATAGTGACTGAAGCAGCAATTTGAACAAGGTGTTCAGCTACAGTATCTAAATTAGTCCTCTCCAAGAGACGGAGAGTTAATTCCTACCCTGAAAATTGAGTTTAGGTCTGATAAAAGCAGTCTTGAAAGGAGGCTTTTGCCCAGTGGTGGGGTAACAGCCCTTCTCAATAGGTTTCATCTAATGTGCAATGTAGGGACTGCCACTTAATCAAGAATTCATCTTGAAATCTCATTTCCCTAGGATTTGACTGGCTAAGGTGCTCAGATAGTAGGAAAAGCTTTGCCAAGCTATTTGATTCTTCCTTCATATCTAATCTGGAAACAGTAGAGTATCAGAGGGGTAGCCATGTTAGTGTGGATCTGTAAAAGCAGCAAAGAGTCCTGTGGCACCTTACAGATGTTCTGGAGCATAAGCTTTCGTGGGTGAATACCGATGAACATGCATCCGATGAAGTGGGTATTCACCCACGAAAGCTCATGCTCCAAAACATCTGTTAGTCTATAAGGTGCCACAGGACAGTTGGTTGAGTAACATTTATATACTGTTCCATATTAGTTCTGGCAGCCAAAATTACAAGACAACTGGTTCTATTTGTGCATATTATTTACCCTTCGTTACAGTCAATAGGACTGTCATCTGAGATAGTCTCTGGATGTGTAAAGCTGCCAGAGAAGCATAGAATCAGCTTGGGAAGCCAGTTTTGTTGTCAATGTTTGACAGACCAGCATTTGTTTTTTTGAGGGTGGAGGGAGGGTGCAGAGTGCAAAAATTTGTGGGAGAGGATTATACAAGGCTGAGAAAGCAATGTTCTGCCTTTTAGGATCAGAGATACAAAGTTTCCTATGCTTATTTATGTTAAGCCTGTAATACACTTGCATCTTACTACACATGAAGAGTATGTACAGGAATTCCATGTTTTGGAATAGTCCCACAATTCCTGTTAAGATGTTACGTATGAGAAGTTCAGACTTAGCAATCTTGTGTCAAAAGTTTAAGAGTCTGGTGACACATTAGCATGACTGCATAATCAGACAAACCACCATTAGAAGAGCACCAACATTTGTCAGTTGCATCTGAGATACTAGTGTTTCTTCAACATTTAATATGTAGAGAAATATGATGGCTATTGGCCTTAAGAGTAATTATTGTATCTACAATACCCTTCCATCTCTATCCAGGCACAATGGAGTAAGGATGCAGATTGAAAGAACCAATGAGAAGGCAAACAGGACATGGGGGAGGGGAAGAAGTGAAACTGCTGCTATGAGAAGGTAGATCTAAGAACATGTAAAGTAAAAGACTCTTAGGAGTCTAGACCAACCTAGTTAGCCAAGATCAGTTCTCTTGCTAGAGACTTTGAATATTACCTGACATAAAGTACATCTTTAAAACTAGCGTAAGCCACACAGTAGAAAAGTCTGATAATATGTGTTTGTACTATGGTGACAGCGTCCATTACTGTAGGTAACAATCCTGCAGTGGGATGAGCTATTTTAAACAGGAAGGGACACTTGTGGGAGATACATGCTACGTACCCTTTGGAATAGGTTTTATAGCAAAACCAGAAGCCAGTTTTTCCCCAGTTCACTACAAATGCAGTGCACACTAGCATAGCAGCAGGAGCTTCTTTGTGCAGAAGTCATGATATTCTGCCTATGGAAAAAACTAATTACAGCTGACTCAATAGATGAATTTGGCACTGAAGTGTCCCTCACAGATGCAGCGAAGGCTTCAGCCTAGAATACCTTGAATTTGAACAGCAGAAAGGAATTTTTGAGGCGGAGACAGAAAAGGAAAGAAAGCTCTGCACCTTTGTCTCATGTAGTAGTTTTGTTGCTCCCACATCTTTTGCATATTCCTTCAGGTCAAAGTCAATCTTCTCATACAACTCCAGCTCCTCATCAGTAAGTGGCGCCACTGCTTCATTAATGCCAGGGATGAGGATTTTCCCTCTCTTATCCAGAAGGGAGCCTACAAAAGAAAAAGCCTGCAAGATCAGTGTCTGAGACCAGACTTTTATGTACCACTCTTCAGAGTGTTGCTTCTATGTTACTGTTAAAAATCAAAAATAATCATTTGAAACTTTGGTTTCTTTAAACACTTCCTTTGTCAGGAGACAAACAGGAAGAAGAAATGAAGTTCTAGAGACACAGGTTAGAGGCTACTCTTGAGGACTAGTTAACCCACTGAAAGCCTTCTCTATATACCATAAATAGGGTGGCTACAACTGTGTACAGCCCAATTAAGAGACACTTGGCAATTCTTCAGGACAGCTCTAGTTGTGAAGTGACTCATGCAATAGGTATATTCAAGACTTATATTTCCTTGAACTCTAAGCCAGAGGTCTAATTATAAACCTCTCTTTGTCAGACTAGATTTGAAGTCAGGTTCTTCCCGGGAGAGTTGTGTATTACGTTTTACAAGATGGTTGTCAGGGAAGCAGCTATTTACTGACAAGTCTGAGCTCCAGGACCATAAGTCAAGGTCTTCCCCAGCTTTCCCTAAAGCTTTGATGAAAAACATCAAAACTACAACTCCTTCCTCAGGTGGGTATTTCAGTGTCTAGGGCATTTTGCCTGCAGTTTCTCCTGGAACATCACCATTTCAGTGGGGTCGGCTAATTTTAAAGTCAAAGTCAGTCAAATAGCGTCCAGTAAATTTGACATTGGAGCCCTTAAGTGTAAATTAACTGTTTTAAATTGAACTGAAGAGCTTTGTTACTACACATTATATATAGGACAGTTAGTCAAACATGGACTGGGCAACACTGAGGCTGTAGCATAAAAGGCAAATGTGTTTCTCTTACCCATCAGAGCAATGAGATCGGTCATGGCCTCATGTACTGAGCCGCCATAAACTCCAGAGTGAAGGTCTTTGTCACTGCATTCCACCTGGTGTGAAGCAACCAAGCTTGTAATCAGACAGTTTCATCAGTGTTTTTAATAACCCTTCAATGGCCTATACCCCAGTAAAGATCAGCAAACACACTGAGGTAGCAGAGTGCTATACTGCAAGCATCTGGAGCAGACAGATTATTACTGGAGTGCGATAGCAGCAAGAGGCCTCCACCAGGATTGGGGCCCGTGTTGTGCTAGAAGTTGTACAAGTGTAGCAGGGGACATTTCCTACTCCAAAGGCCTTGCAATCTGATTCAAGGCCATAAGTCGACAGTACTTACAAAAACATCTGCCACGTTGTTCAACCTATGGGTATCTTGCCTTACTTACAGGAGGTCAGTTACCTGGATTAAAAGATCTGTGCTACAACTTGGCACTAGGGATGTTTGAATCATTGCTAATATCAGCAAAATATCCTGTACAACAGTTTGAGGTACACCCTCCTCCCAAAGGATGATAGCATTGTTCATGGGGTTTTGGGTGCAGGGGGGTGAAGGGTGCTATGCACGGAGCATACAGGAATAGAGCTAGTTATATCAGACGGGAAGACAGAATTGATCAAAAAAACCAAAAAAAAAAAAAAACCCACCCACACCACCACATGTAGATCAGCAATGGGTATACCAGGATATTAATGCCAAGAATTAAAACGATAGTTCTTTAAACAAAAAAGAAGAGATTCAGTTTGTGAGCAACATGATTTAAAATACAGAAATGAAGGGTTTACTCTTCAGGACTTTACCTCTATGAAAAAGTAGCAGATTCCCCTGAGGCCATATGTAATACACGGCTTCTTCTTGCCTAGCCAGTAGTTGTCGGAGATGCAAACATAGTCCACATCTTTGAAGAAAGTGTCTTTTTGAGCAAAAATCAGTTCATCTAGGCCTTCAGAACCAGACTCCTCCATGCCTTCCAGACAGAACTTGATGTTTACTGGGATTTCCTTTGGAGTGAAAGCAGCATGGAAACATTCAACATTGCTCAGATACTAGTTCATGCAGATTTGTTGTGTGTTCTTGCAATTAAAGTAAGTGTAGAATACAGGCATTCTAGTTCCAGGACAGAAACACTAGTGTAACTTTATGAAGAGGGGGAGGAATAGCTCATTAGCCTGCTAAACCCAGGGTTGTGAGCTCAATCCTTGAGGGGGCCATTTGGAGGAACAACCACCCACCCACAAAAAAAACCCCACACACACACCACACAATGGTCAGGGACAGTACTTGGTCCTGCTAGTGAAGGCAGAGGACTGGACTCAATGACCTTTCAAGGTCCCTTCAAGCTCTAGGAGATAAATATATCTCCATATATTTAAGTATTGCAGTTCTACTGATGCAAAGTCCTTATTGTCAGCTAAAGCTCAGAGCACACCAGTTCAAGAAAACAGGCCAACCTTGCTATGTTCTATTTGAAGAATAACTTCACTGTGAAGGTGAGATTCACAAGGGGAACTTAAGCATTGCAGGACCTAACTTTCAGGCACCCTCCTGCTTAGTGGAATTCACAACCCTGAAATAGAAACCCAGGCTGCCCACACAATGCAGAGGAGAGTTGTGCGCCAAACTGGATTCATGAATGCTGTGCAGAAAGCCAACTGAGCTAGCCAGTAGGAACTGCTGAGGAGAGAGAGGAGTGGCCTAAACTCCTCAAAGGGAGTTAGGCCCATGGCACTAGGTCAGAGGGAATGTACTTCCCTCCACTCAGGATTCACTCCTGGAGGGAGATGCCTAAACCAGGTCAGTCCTTTTTCAAAGGGATAGTGGTGGGATGCCAGCATTCCCCCCCAATTCAGAACCTTTAGCTCAGTGGTTGAGTACTCATCCAGGATATGGAAGACCTGGGTTTGAATCCTCACTTTGCCTGATGTGGAGCAGGGATTTGAACTCAGGTCTCCCACCACCCAGGTGAGTATCCTGACCACTATGGAGTCATTTACTCTCTGGACTAATTAGTGTTTATTTTACACACAAGTGGAACACACTCCAACTCCCCCATAGCCCAGCGGATAGCACATCTTCTGGGATGTGGGAGGTTCAAGACCCTGCTTTACCTCAGGCAGAATCTGAGCCCTGGGACTCACAGGCCAGAGGAATGCTCTGAACAATGGGCTGAGGGGTATAAGGGCACCCCCTGCTCCTTTTGTCTGGGTGTGGTGTGCTCAGAAAGCACTCACTGGATCAAGTCCCAAAGGCAAGGCAGACGGCCTAATCTGTGAATCCTATCAGAGCTTAGGTATCAGACAGATGAGCTGCTGGGCAGCATCAGGTCTTGGGCAGCACTGAGCCAACCCAGCTGCTGAAATGCAGGTGCCTTCAGGAATTTGTTGGTAGAAACTTATGTGCCTTGGGACTTTAGCTGCTGCTTGACTCTGTAGGTAACTAAGCAGGGGGTTGGGAATGCCAGTGGTCCCGAACTGTTGCATGCAGGCACCTCAGTCCCCCTGGTGAATTCTGTGTTCTCTTTAGTGCTTGTTCTAAGAGCTAGTTACTTTTTCAGCAGTTAAGCTCACCATTCTTTTCCACAGAAACATATCCAATCTTGGCAGTACTTAGAGAGATCTTCCCCATCCATGATCTTAGTTACATTTTGTATAACTTGTTGTGTTAGAACTATTAAGAGGATTTTGGCGTTAAAATTAGCTTTCAACAAGAGTAGTTGTACATACAACTAGAGGTGTATGTACCATCAGAGGCAATCCTTAAGATATTTAAATATACACACCCCTACCCCCGATATATCAGGCTGCGTTATAACACAAATTTGAATATAACATGGGAAAGCAGTGCTCGCGGGGGGGAGGGGGAAGCACAGGGCTGTGCACTCCAGCGGTTCAAAGCAAGTTTGATATCTCACACACACCCACCCACCTTGGAATCATAGGCAGCTGGTACCAAATGTTGTTTAAAAAAAGGATGATGATTGCATGTAAGGAACATGCAGTGAGCTTTACTAAAAAGAAAAAACAGACATGCCACTTCTCAGAGTGTCAGCTTTACTGTTCTACTATAATATAGGGGTTGTTGAGGCACAGTAGTGATTTTCAACAAGCAAGCTGAACTACATTTCTGATCATATTCCTATTCAAGTTAGATTATCTTCCTAAACTTGGCAGAGTTGCAAATTCAGTGGCAGTCTCAACTCATCTGCCTCTCCCAGCCTCAAACTACACATCAGTTTTACTCCTCAGAGTCAAGCTATTAAAAATCAGAGCAGAGCAGCTTTTGACAAAAAGCCCTTAGTGGACCTGGCTAGGCTTGACTGATTCTCCTGAAAGAGGTTCCAACATTTTTTACCGTGGTCTCATTCCATGTTTGGCTAATAAGAAACACAGAGTAAGACTGTAACAAGTGTCCTTATTGCTGCTCAGAAAGGCCTTGGCTACACTGGCACTTTACAGCGCTGCAACTTTCACGCTCAGGGGTGTGAAAAAAAAAGCAAGTTACAGCGCTGTAAAGCACCAGTGTAAGCGCGGCTCCCAGTGCTGTAAGCTAATCCCCACGGGAAGCCAGAGTACCTGCAGCGCTGGGAGAGCTCTCTCCTGACACTGTGACCACACTCACACTTCAAAGCGCTCCCGCAGCAGTGCTGTACACTTGCTAGTGTAGCCATACCCAAAGACACAAAGCTGACCAGTCAACAAACTAGTTATGCTGTAACTAAATTGAGTAGTTAGAATGTAGTGTCTAACTACACAAAATGACAGTGCTGATTTTATCTCAGACTGATACTGCACCATTACTGTATCATTCACTAGACTTTTGACTAACCTGTGGCTAGGACAACCTTTGTACTGCCTTATATGAACAAGCTGAGTTTAGCAGAATATACTCTAGGTACAATACCTGTTTAGTTTGTTGATAAGCTTCTAGGGCATTCAGCCAGGCAAGCACCGGACCTTTGTCATCTGTTGACCCTCGCCCGTACAGTTTTCCTACAGCAACCAGATACAGGGAGAAGAATTAGATATGGTGGAGGAGAAAGTCTGCACAAACTCTTGTGCATACAGATCATCCAAGATATACTTTAACCCACACAGGCAAATCTTAATATGCTAGCAATATGCTGCTCGCATCAGATATTCTTAGCACTAGTTTGTCTTCAGCTTTGCCTCAGATTCTTCCAAGGCTCAGAGTTGTGGCCTAGCATCAGGTTTGGCAGAAACTGAAGTTTTCCACTGAAAAAAGTCTTTACAAGATTGAAAACTCATTTTCATAAAAATTCAGCAGAAAAAGCATGGTTGGAGAACACGCAAGTGATCAAGTCACAAGAGCTCTAAGTTGACTTTAGAGTCAAGTCCCTGCTATTTCCTCCACAGCCAAGTACAGACTGTCAGACAGTGAAACTAGTAGTAGCAGGAAAGTATTCTAAATCCCAGGTACTAAAGGACTCTGATCTAGTAGAGAAAGATAAGAACTGGTGGCTGGAAGCTGATGCCAGACAAATTCAAATGAAAATTAAGGCATGTTTTTAAATAGTGAGGGTAATTAACAACTGGAACAAGCTACAAGAGAAGGGGGGATTCTCTGTCCCTTGAAGTCATTAAAATCAATGAACGGATGCCTTTCTAGAAAGATATGCTTTAGTCTAACAAGTTATTGAGTTCAACAGGGGGGCAGTAACAGAGAAATCCTATGGCCTGTGATATACAGGAGGTCAAAATAGATAATCTAATGATCCCTTCTGGCCTTAAAAATTTGTAACATTCCCCTCCTCCCCGAACAGTCAAAAAACACAGTATTCTGCAGGGTACTGCTTTTTAAAAATCATTTAGTGTTTGAGTATTTTGTAGATTAGGTTCACCTTCATACCAAGAAGGTATAATATACTAGGTGTATACATTTATTTTGTTAGCAAGTTTAGTGATGTAGTCCAGAAGTATACTTTTTATAATTAGCACTTTCCTGTATAGTTCAACTTCCAATCTCTGATGTGACTGTATAAATTGCTATCAGTCTCAGTATTTAAGAGCAACTACAGCTAAACTAATGATTTGCATACGAAGTCTCAGCCTTGTGCATTTAGAAGTCTAATCAAGCATTTGGTGCTATTTTATTAAAATGATCCTTTAGCCCAGCACATTTCTGAAGAGACAGAACACATACTTTCTCTCACTAAACATAGGGAATAGTAGAAAGGACAATGTTTTACACTGTTTTTGCTACACTGAAATATTTAGAAGACTTGAAGGTTGTTACAGTTCACTCAAGCCAAGAAGTGTTAATGAATAGGCACCTCTTTAAATACTATGAGCTCAGTCCTGGAGTCTAACCAAGTTGTGCTTAGCATGAGACCCAAGAAAAAGAGTAAAAAAGTGTCTATATGCATCTTCCATCCCTACAAACCTAAGGCCAGCTGGTTTAGGAACCAGAACAGAGCAGTTTCAGGACTCCTAGACATGTTATATAGTGATCCCTAGGGGAACCCTCACACCATGGGAGGATTGCCTGATTGCAGCAGAGCTCTGGCTATGCCCCCTATGTACCAGCACTAGCAAGGCAGGGCAGAACCAGTCCCATCAAGCCTCAGGTTTCACTACACTAGAGCAGTGGTCCCCAACCTTTTCGTCCAGCGAGCGCCAGACGAAGGACCGTGGCAGCGGTGGAGCACCCGCCGAAATGCTGCCGAATTTCTGCGGCATTTTGGCGGCGACGCCTCTCGATGATGACGCTTGCTCACGACAAGTGACGTCATCAAGAGGCGTCGCCCCTGAAATGCTGCAGAAATTTGGTGGAATTTCAGTGGATGCTCTGGCAGCCAGGACATGGGCGCATTTAGATGGCACCCACAGGCACCGTGTTGGGAACCCCTGCACTAGAGAAACCATCAGCCCTTGTTATGCAGCTTTACTACTCCTTTGTGCTGCTCTAGTGGCACAGTGGGGCCAAAGCCAAGGACACAGTGCAGCCCTTTGCCCCAACTACCAGCAATGATCAAGTCCAAGTCATTCCAAACACATGAGGCTGAATAAACCCAAGTGATTATCAAAAAGCAACAGGCTTATGTAGCCTGTGTGTGAGGCACTGATAGATGCATATGCATCCAAGCTAACAATCAATTTAATAGATTTAGTCATACAACCTTTGAATCTCAAGACCATAAAGATAACTTGTGATCTGCTGAAACATGGAGAGGGACCATCATAGCAGGGCAGGCGTTAAAGAATCAGGGAGGGGGAAGAAAGTAAATCATGCTGAAAATACTATTATATAGAAAGATATTCCTATCTCATAGAACTGGAAGGGACCCTAAAAGACTATCGAGTCCAGCCCCCTGCCTTCACTAGCAGCACCAAGTACTGATTTTGCCCCAGAATTCTAAATGGCCCCCTCAAGGATTGAACTCACAACCCTGGGTTTAGCAGGCCAATGCTCAAACCACTGAGCTATCCCTCCTCCCATTGGTGGACTTTGTGAGAGCAGGAATAGTTGTAACATCTCACCAAAAGAGCTGTGCCCCCCCTCAATGCCAGTCTGTCCAGGGGGAACCGGTACAAGTTTTGAACAAGGCAGCTTGCACTGTTCTTTGGCCCTAGTGCTGGGGCCAAACCCCACCTAGCTAAGCTGAAGCAGACGCCATAATGGCCATTCTGGCTTGTGCTGCAAGGCACGGGCAGCCCAGGGAAGGTGCTGTAACCATGGCCCAGGGGACTGTAAGTTATGCCAGGAGTGGTTTTGGTGCCTGCTGCAGCCCAGAATCCCAGGGTCAAAGGTGATGCAGAGCTACTTCCCTTCATCTGGCCTGCTAGTTTTGACAGCACATGAATTCAGTCCTAGTGAACAACTGCTTATGACCAGTGAGTTACCATGGAAACCAATGGCAAATTCAACACTGCTATTTCACTGTGGGTATGAGGGAAATGTGCAAGCACTGCTTGGACTGTCTGAGAGGGAAGGAAACACCTCTAAATTGAAGTAAGGGGAAAAATGTGAACCCTCAAACCTCCAAGGGCAGGGCTTGTTTACCATTTTGTTCTTAGCACACTTAGAGGAAGGTTTGAAAGTTAGTGCTGCAAGCTCTTCCATTCTCCATCCTCCCCACCGGAGAGATTGTCCCAGTTAGGAGTTTAACACTTGCTCAAACTCTTCCCAGAAAGTCTGTAGCACTTACCATCTTTTTCTACCAAGGTGAAAGGTTCACTGTCCCAGCCATCATCCAGGGCTGCAGGTTGGACATCCAGATGCCCATAAACACACACTGTTTTCTTTTGTGGATCTGAGCCAAGTTTGCCAAGAATAATTGGAGGTAGTGGGATCTCTGACCCATCAGGGAGCTGGAAATAAGAGGAATTTTAGCATTGGATGCATTTTAATATAGGAGAGGGTAAAGTACTTAGAAGCACAATTTTTAGATTCCATGATTTGGCTTTGTAGAGTAGTTAAATATCAAAGCATGCACATTGTTTCTAACAAAACCAAGTGTATGTTTTGACTCTCTCTCCCCTTGCAAGTTTGATAAACTAAGCACTGTGTGGGTGAGAGAATCGGTGATTTTACAAGCCTTGTGCAAGTAGCAAAACACTGAAGTGGTCTAAGTTGTTTAAACAAAATGTGCAGAGTTTGACACCTAACATTTAATTCAGCATATGAAGAGCTGCACTCAAGTTTAATACTAGATTCTAAAAACTCTTAAATTCTACTATGGCCTCTCAACATGAGAGCTTTTTACACCAAGTTTATTACCAGTTAGTGGCATGCTTGGCTCTAAATCTGGAGTGTATCCGTACATGTGGTTTACGCTTATAAAGCATGTTTATTAGCCATGCTTCTCCCATGCCAAAGGCCAGGGCAGACTAATCTTGTCTAGTGGGCATTAGAAGACCTCCCCAACCAGGCCTGTTGAAGTGATTTGGCTCAGGTCCAGTGTTCCCTCTAAAAATGATTTGTTTTATAAAAAACCAAAACAAAAAACCCACCCACATGCCTGCCCACCCCCATGTGCGGAATGAATTTTGTTATGTGCACCAGTATGGAGGTGTCACACATCACCTCCATTTTGGTGCACATAAAATTCATGTGGTGGGAATAGAACCAAAGGGTTCAGAGCATGGGAGTGGGTTCACGGCTGGAGCAGAGGGTTGATGGGTGGGGGTGGGAGGGTGAGGGCTCCGGCTAGTGGTGAAGGCTCTGGGGTGGGGCCAGAGATGAGGGGTTCAGAAAGGGGCTGAG
Organism: Mauremys reevesii; assembly: GCF_016161935.1. Taxonomy (NCBI): domain Eukaryota; kingdom Metazoa; phylum Chordata; order Testudines; family Geoemydidae; genus Mauremys; species Mauremys reevesii. The sequence goes on from NC_052624.1 coordinate 189,442,876, forward strand.
GTGCAGGCTCTGGGGTGAGGCCAGAGCAGAGGAGTTTGGGGTAGCACAGGCTGCCCAGGGGCCACAGCAGCTCCGCGCTGGGGCTTAGTAGGCAGGTGCACGACCACGCGGCTTAGAGGTCACTACTAGAACATCTCAGAGTCTAGCTGGCCCATGTACACTGCCTCACTGCACCACCACATACTACCTTGCCAGGAGATAGCTGCAATCATTGTCCCACAGTGGGACAGCATGATAGGTGTGGAAACAGATGGCTAAGTATCAGCTGTGAATCAAAACTATCATGTGGCTACAACTCAAAATAGGACTGGTTTAAACCAGGTAAACTGCATCACAAACCAGTTACAAAACCACAGCTGTACACGTAGCAGAGGCTGAGCCTAAAAACAGAATACGTTATTTGTGGAAGAGTTAGGCAACATGCCATGTATTTACTGTACCGCACCAAGTACGGAGATTTATATGAAACCAACACTTTCGAGGCAGTCTTAAAATACAGGTACGTGTTTAAATGCACTTCAGTAGAGAACGGAATACAGCAGCCTAAAGTTTAAATTCACTGGATGAAATTCCAATAGCCAATTTAACACTCAGTAAACTGCTCAGGTGAACAGGTTTGTTTTTTTCCTGGGGGCAAGAAGCTTAAAATAATTGCTTTACACCACATCAAGAAATTCATGACAGATGCTTCACTTTCAGGACACAGTAACCATATCCTTCATTTGGCAGGAATTAGCGGACAGTAGACCTCTGAAGCCAAATCCTAGTCCTTCAGTGGTTTTTGGTGCTGCTTATGTGTAATAAGCATAATGAAGCTAGGGCTGGTGCTATTTAGAGCAACAAGTTTATAGCATCATGTTTTCAAGGATCTTTAAGTTTGGAAAGCCTCCATTAACAAGTATTTAACTTATGATTACTCACCTCACTACCTGGAACAAGCTTTAAATTCCTTTCAAGGTTAAAGAACTAGATTTTAGTCTAGATAAAAAATAGGGCAAGGATCATTCTTTAGACTATGTATGAGGAAGAGCAATTGATAAGAGACTATGCATGACCAAAGCAGCCACTGTTCCGTTGGAATGGTCTGTGCAGTTCCAAAAACTGAGACATAATTTAGTTACAGGACAAAGTACTTTTAACTCTTACCAAGGAAGTCACATGCATTGTAAGTATAATGGAAAATATGCACACTCAGCTGTGCCATTTTCCTGGTAACTGCAGTTTACCAGTTTAATATGAGAAATGTGGTCACTGTGGTCACTGTTGATTTAGCAACATCCAGCCCTGCCTGGAATAGATGTGGCATATTATAAGTTACAGGTTCTGAGGGAAGAGGAACAAGATTTTAAACCCAGAAGATCCAGTTAGTGAGAGAACCTGTCAGAATAGCATCTTCTAGTCACTTATGGGAGCAGCAGTGTGTGTAAAAGCCAACATTTAAGATCTGCTGGCCTGATTGAAGTTGTGTGGTTTCACAGGTTGTAACCTATTGCTTGTACTGTGACTCTTCACATTCAGTTGTTCCTTCAGTACATCCCAAAGTACTGATACTACAGGGCTTCAGAGAAATCCCAGCTCCCGGAACATTTAAAGTTGTAGCACAGATTCCCACCATACCTAATTCAGGGATCAGGTCTGGAATCTGAAGTGGACTAGTTCTCAGCAGCTGAGCAAGTTAGTGTCAACAAGAGGCTTCAGACTGGGGAGTAGGAGAAATATGAGCCTGCTCCCATTTGGGCAACTGCTGGTCACCCACGTATAGGTTGCAGCCTATAGCTGATTGTTTCGTCAGGGATCTAACTGGCTTGCAGGATGCAAGTATTCTGCTTGAGGATTTATTTTCTAGTAATGTGGTAGCAACTAGGTGAGCATCTCTTCATACCTTTTGGGTGCCAATATTCATAAGTTGAGTTGTGCCACCCAGCCGCTCAATGTCCTTGGCAGCAACTTCCATCATTCGTTTGATTTCATCCCTCTTCTCCGGCCATGCCGACACACTCTGGATTGCCACCCATTGGGCCAGCCGCTATTTATTTGGCGGGGGGGGGGGGGAGAGAAGAGAGAAGAGGAGGGAGGGTTTATTGAGTGGTTTTACAGCATTTGTGTGCAATCCAGATTGTTCAGAGTAGCTGAAAGGCACTTGAGAAATACATTACTTAACATGAAAAAAATTAAAATAAGCTACAACCTGCTTCTGCCCCCTGCACCTCCAATATAAACCCTTTGTTGTACAATTTCATGTTTTACAAGGCTTGAAGTGATTGACCCTCTCTTAAAACAGAAGGCCAGAGTCAGTAATATACTATGGCTGCTACAATTGGAAAAAGCTTCCCACAGAGCTGGGTTTTGAAGGACACCCCACCCCCTGATCACATACAATAGCAAGAGGAGGAAAGTGTTCACTCTTTCCTGACTTAGTACTAGGATGTAAATGCACTACAGCAAGAACATGCTGTACCTCAAGTCTATACAAGGTCTTTCTACCAGTGCTGTGTTTCCCCATCTAGTGCCAGCTATAGTTTTCTGAAAGATATTAGTCCTTCACCTTACCACTAGAGGGCCCAGGAATACAATCTTGGGCACCTGTGCAGATTACACCTCTGTGCTTATTGACAGGAGCTATACAAAGTTTAAGCACTATGTTGCAGTTAAGTCCTTCCAGAATTTTTGGAAAGAGAATTGCAATATGATCCTCATTTAGTAATGTGTGAAGATCTAGCATACAGTAGCCTATTTTCTACTGTCCAGATAGTCCCAGAGTGATCAGACACATGTCAAAGGCATTTGCCAATGCAACATTTGGTAATGCAGCAATATTTCCAGTTTCCCCACATTTACTGAAGTAAGAGAAATGTGTCATTGGCACAGGACTGGAATCTAGGACCTACCAAATCCTAATCCTGGTTCTGACACCAACTCCCTCTATGCCTTGTTCACAGTGACTTGTCCATTTTCCCCACAGTAAGAGCATTTACCTTGTAGGTCTGTTGTGAGATTCAGTCACAATGTATGATGCACTTTGAAAATTGTTTTTAGTATAAAATTCTACTTGTTTACTAGAAGTTTAGACATTTTACTATAATAAGGTAATATCGGATTATATTTAAAATTAGACTGTAAACAGTCTCTCTCCAACCACAAGTTACATCTCACTTAAATCACTGGGAAACCAGTAGAACCAAAGGAAACAAGTTACAAAGCTGACCTTGAACCAGTCTCATCTGTTGACATGCTTTTCAATTTCATACAAATCTATTTGTCCCGTATTACAGTAGAACTAAGTCATTTAATAACTGTGTGGAAGAATTCTTACCTGAACATAGAGATCCTGGTGTTCATCAACGTACTGAAAAAGCCTTTCAAGGACAGACATTTTCTGATCGGAATGAAGTTGTTGAAAACTCTAAGAGGAAAGAAGTAGTTCAGTGTCTAGAGCCGTAAGTGTGATACAGCCAAGCTGGTAAAGCAGTTCAGAGAAACCAACTTCCTCTTTAAAGTTTAACACTAGAGCTCCACCCTCCTTTGAAACTGCAACACTGCAAATCTAGTCAAGTCATGGGAGTCTGAGAATGTATAACGCAACTTGCTGTGTCAGTCCAGAGATCCCATGATAGGAGAGTGCAGCTGAACGGAAGCAGCGTAAACTGAACTCTTAACATTACAATAAAGCATGACAAAGTTGGAGACCAATACTATGAATGTAATTTAAATTATTTCGGCAGAATGAATTTATGCAATTGAATTTGAACAGTTATCAATTTAAAGCCAACTTATTCTACCAAGATCATGCATCCTGCTTGTTTTTTTAAACTTTAAATATATACCTTTTGGTAAAGAGAAACAGCAATTCTATTGCAATATGTAAATATACTGTACCTTATGTATAGCTTGAGTTGTCATTTTAATCTGAAATATTTTTATAGTATTCTGCACTGGGTACTCTTTCCAAAGTTGTATTTTAGAGAATTAGGCAAGCTATGAAATGGAAGGAATCTAACATATTGCAAGTTTAAATGCAAGACAGCACGTATTTCTAAATACTGTGTTACCATTTACACTATGCCAACTCTTGCCCCTTCTTGCAAACTACTAGGACACCTGTATGTAGGAGCTGATAACTCTTGCAAGCAGTGGAATTTAGAAGCTCAGGGACAGTTAGTTTTATTATGTTTTGAAATTCTAGAGTGCCACTCAGCCTTCCAGATTAGGTCAAGAATGACTAAAATAGTTATTTGCTACAATTTGTGGAGTCACTCAAAAGCAGTCTGCAGACTGACTGATCTCATCATGCTACTTAGCAAGAAGTCAATGCATAGCCAGATGATGCCATGTGGCATCAGTCTTGAGTTTTATGCTTGACCAAGTTGTGGTGTTGGGGGGGGGGGGGGAGGAGGGGAAGTGAATCTTTAGTCTTCTAAAGGAATTTTATTCACCTCTGTCCTACCATGGTAATAATCATTGCTTTCTCTGTAGTTAGAGTTCAAAACATTATATTCAAAAATCATCTCATTCAACCCACCCAATAAATACCTCTTCTGTACAAAGAGTAAAGTCTGGTGCAATATTAAGAGGATCTGGCCTAAAAATGAAACGCATTTCAGATAAGAGACTTAATCAGGGATTTCTAGCTTTTTCACCTGCAATAAAAATAAGTTTTACAAAATACTTCATGGGATTGCATTTGTTTTCAAATATTTAGATGCCAAAAGTGTGCCAGCATCGGATGTAGTCTCTAGGACAAAAAACTGAGTACACAGTGAACATCTACATGGTAGAAATTGGCATTTTCTGCTTGGGGGAAAAAACAAAAAACAAAAAACCCACAAAAAGTAACCAGCCTATTCAGCAAGAAAAGTTTGTGTACTGGAGTGTCAGTCACTATGCTAGTTACCACCACCCCGCAAAAAACTCTGTGGCAGGCCCCCTTCAGCAGAAGTTTTGTGGTCTCTCTTCAGCCTTTTCTCTCTCCACACACAAAGCTGACCGTTTATGGAAATGTTGATAGCATTCTGTTCAGCAATGAGAGAGGGTGACAGCCCAACACTTTACTAAAGAGGTGTATTCCAGTAAGTCAGATAACTTCAGTTTAAGGGTGCCAGTGCTTTCATCCTCAAGGAGGATAATTCAGTTAAGTAGAGCCCTGCAAATCTGCAGATATTGCCTTTATATCCATGGACCATATTTGTGGGTCAGATCTTGCTACAAATTTCATATGGGCACAGGGCTCTACAGTTAAGCCATTTAAATTCGGGGGGAGGGGAATTGCTTCATAACTGCATATTGTGGAACATTCTTCCCCCACTGGAATGGGAACACACTGAGGCATGGAACTGCAGAAAGACATTTACATATTCAAATCCTAATGCCTTTCATCTGAGCACTCATTAATATAGTTAAACAGTTAACACTTAAGACACTGTGACAAGATGTGAAACTTACTAAAGTCACTGAGTATTGAGGGGAAATCTCAGATTTTGAGTACCTATGACTGAATTTGGTCAGAGCCCTGACTCTTCCAAAAACTGCCACAAGTTTTCTAATGACCACATATTTTCCATCTCATTCAGCAATCTAGCCCAAATAGTCAAGAACTGATTCAGCCTGGACTCAGAGGAAGGAATGCCATCTACACATATCTCTTGTTCAAATCAGGATCAAATCAACTTAGCCCATCAGAGATCCCAGAGAAGCCATCAAGCCTAGGCTGTGATAACAACAGCCATCATATCCAGGTGTAGTCAGTGAGCCTATTATGTGTAATCCACTATTATAATCCAGGGAAGTTGTGGAATCTCCATCACTGGAGATTTTTTAAGATCAGGTTGGACAAACACCTGTCAGGAACAGTCTGGATAATACTTAATCCTGCCATGAGTGCAGGGGACTGAACTAGATGACCTCTCAAGGTCCTATGATTATTCACTTGTGATTTTCCCCTTTTAAAAGGGAATTAAATGCAGAAAGTGATGTCAGTGCTTCATGGTTGATCTTTAAAAATTCAAAAAGACCAAAACACAATAATAAAAATGCTGAGCTGTGGTTCCCATAGCAACACCAGTGGGTAAATGGTAATGTCTAGGATGTAAAGATACTCTGTGTTCAGTTAGGCAGAATTATGGTCTACATAGGAACCATGTTTGAGTCAGCTGGTAAAAATGTAGATCTCTACCCCCTACCTTAGAATTGGTTTTAAGTCACACATAAAAGTAATACTAGATCATGCTAGCCTTGTGGATAAGTACTGAAAGACCTATGTCTATATTCTGGAAGGACCTCAAGATTCCTGCCCCCCAGACTTCCAAAGGTGATTGGCTAGTCATACCAAAGGAGACATGGCTAGAATATTAGAGTGTTATTGATAAGTGTTACAAAGGACCCAGCTAAATAATATGAAGTACTGTCACTAGTTTCTCAGATTTCTTTTTGCATGACCACTGAGATTACACCATTGCATAAATTCTGCTTTTCATAAGAGGAAGTGTGGCTTGACTGTAAAGGAGAAAATGTTTTCTCAGCCCACAGGATGGAGCCCCAGATGACAGCACTGTTTGTGGGGGGTCTATTTAATAGCACCTGCTCTAGCCTAGCTGGAAGCATTAGACATATTCCCAGCCAAAGTCATTAGATATTCTGCTATTTTATGCCACTCTCTCTTTCAGTTTAGATGGGGGAAAACTATCCTTTGACCCACAAATAAATCAGAGATGACACCCTATTGACCAGTTTACTAAAATGAAAGGCAGGAAAGCGCGAGTTTCTTGAAGATACAGACCCAGACACGGTGCATCACATGGTTACCAGTTTCCACAGTCAGTCAGTGCTAGCCACAGACTAGAGAACTAGGCATGAGGGCCAAGGCTAGATAGTGGATCAGGACATTGAGTTCCCCAGTTTTCCTTCACCAGATCGTTTAACCATTGGCAGGGTCTGGGTATTTAAGACGCAGAGGTCGGAAGTGACAGCACATCCCCTAGTGCGAAGTGGCAGGCACGTCATGTCCCAGTGTGGCCAGTATCCCCACCCACATAGAGAGCCCCCGGCTGGGGACGCAGAGAGAGGCCGGGAGGGGGGGGCGTTAAGCAGTCCGGGCCCTGTTCTCAGAACAAGAGACGCTGAGTTGGGTGAGGGGGGCAAAGCACCTGCTTGCGGCCCATGCCTCTCAGAGAAGGATGCAGCCACAGAGTAGAGCGCAGCCTGGCAGGGGGAATCCCCACCAAAACACACACATCCTCACTCTACTCACCACCAAGCGTAGCGGGGCAGGTCTCCATCTGCGAGGCCGCAGGCCGCCACGCAGCAGCGACCTGCAGCCGCGGGATAGAATCAGCGCCGCGGCCATGAATGACACCGCTTCCCTGTCAGCTGCTGCAGCTTACTCCCAGCAGCACTAGGGGGGATTTGAATGCCCCCTCCCCGCCATCTGGCCGCCCGGAGAATCATGGGGAGACTGGAGCAAACAGACAGAGCCTGAGCAAACTTTGCCAGACCGGGTGCAAAGTGACCACCAAAGCCCCGAGCTAGGGCGGCCCCCGCAGCTAACAGGCAGAGATGGGGAGACCCATTCCGCGTCGGCGGGGGGCTGCCACTTACCCGGCGCGACCTCACCACGTGGCACCGGACTGTGTCAGCGGAACAGGAGCCTTTCAGAACCTTGTGGTCAGCTGGAGTTTAAATCCCCGGTGAGCCCGCCCCTTTGGAACGCCGCCAGCCCCAATCAGCGTCTCGCTTTGCAGCGCAAGGCAGAAGCAAGAAGGACCAGGACCGCGTCAGAAAGGGAGGGGGCGTGGTTATCTCCGGGGCGGGGCGGGGCAACGGGATTCACAGGGAGCGCCACGTTCAGGGGGAGGGAAGGAGCCGGCCTGAGGCTGCGGCTCTCCAGCGACTCCTCTGGTGGAGTCGCGGTCCCTCATGCAGCGGAAGCCACAGCCAGGGACACGGGGATGGGAGCGGCTCCTGGGCTCCTGGAGAACGGGAGGGAGGAGAATGAAAGGGTTCAGCTTGTCCCCTGCTGTGCACTATCTTCCATGGAGTCTTCCATTGCTATTGGACAGGGCCCCAGAATTGTCAACCCCAAGTGTTTAAAAATCACAAATCAGTTAAAAACCAACCAACCAACCAAACCCCATGAGATTAATTTAGAAATCATAGGGATTTTTTTAAATGGTACCTTTGGGGCTCTTTTTATTTGCCTTTTGGTTGTTTAGTCTTTCATGTTTTAAGCTTCTCTTCACAACCATGAGGGCAAGAAAATTAGGGTTTGTTTTTAATAAAGGTGAAATTCTTATGTAATTGCGTTATTCCAGCAGTTGGGTCTTTACGAAAAACATCAAATATTGTGAGATTTGCAATAAAGTTGTAATGTTGGTTACCCTGGATAGCTAAACAGTCTGTTCTAAAGATGGTGCCCATTACTGGGCAGCTCTGTCAGCACTGCATTTTCTGCATTGAGTATGAACTAGAATGGGGTTCCAATCCATCATCTCCTTTATTAAGAACAATAAATACTTTGCCTTTATATAGTGTTTCATCCACAGATCTCAGGGCACTATATAAAGATGTTAAGTGTCAGAGGGGTAGCCGTGTTAGTCTGGATCTGTAAAAAGCAACACGAAAGCTTATGCTCCAATACATCTGTTAGTCTTAAAGGTGCCACAGGACTCTCTGTTGATTTATATAAAGATGATGAGGCGTAATCATCCCTAATTTACAGATAGGTTAACTGACCTAGAAAAGGGTTAGGTGACTTGTTCAAGGTCACACAGCAAATCAGTGGCACAGACAGAGAACTCGAGTCTTATGACTCTTAGCCCAGTGTTATATACATACTGTTGAGTGTGTGTAAGTGAGAAAGAAAGATATTACACTGAGGTTTGTGGGTGTCAGTCTGAGAGAGGAAGTGAAAGATCCATGACAGCCTGTGTGTTTGTGAAATAGGTCCTGGTGGAAGGTGCTGGCTCAGCAGCCATGGAGTTCTCATTTTATCAGTAAACAGGTACAGCGTGAGTGGCAGTGCTGAAAAATTCCCCGGGGTGCCTTCAACTGTATCTCAACCTCAACCTGTTTCTAGGGGTCTTCATAACCATTCAAGTATCAGAGGGGTAGCCGTGTTAGTCTGGTTCTGTAGAAGCAGCAAAGAATCCTGTGGCACTTTATAGACTAACAGACGTTTTGCAGCATGAGCTTTTGTGGGTGAATACCCACTTCTTCGGATGCAAGCAGTGGAAATTTCCAGGGGCAGGTGTATATATAAGCAAGCAAGAAGCAAGCTAGAGATAACGAGGTTAGATCAATCAGGGAGGATGAGGCCCTGTTCCAGCAGCTGAGGTGTGAAAACCAAGGGAGGAGAAACTGGCCAATTACAGAACCAGTTATCTCTAGCTTGCTTCTTGCTTGCGTATATATACACCTGCCCCTGGAAATTTCCACTGCTTGCATCCGAAGAAGTGGGTATTCACCCACGAAAGCTCATGCTGCAAAACGTCTGTTAGTCTATAAAGTGCCACAGGATTCTTTGCTGCATAACCATTCAGTCTTTGGCCTCTGCTGAAATTATCAACGAATGCCTCAATCCTGCAAATTATTCCATGCAGGTGGACCCCTGTGTTCATGCAGAGATCCACTGAAGTCAGTAGGGCTCTGCACAGGTGCAGGACTCTGTGTAGAACCACTTGCAGGATTCAAGGGCAAATGTACACATTAGTGACAATAGTGGGAGTGATTTCTGTAGCTGAGAACACCTGCTCTCAGCGAAATGGACTTACTTCACTTATTAAGCAGCAAAGAGTTCTGTGGCACCTTATAGACTAACAGACGTATCGGAGCATGAGCTTTCGTGGGTGAATACCCACTTCGTCGGATGCATGTGACGAAGTGGGTATTCACCCACGAAAGCTTATGCTCCAATACATCTGTTAGTCTATAAGGTGCCACAGGACTCTCTGCTGCTTTTACAGATCCAGACTAACACGGCTACCCCTCTATTACTTCACTTATTAAGACGCCTAAAAGCCATCAGATCAGCATTGGGTTTACAATGGCACCAATGGTGCCGTGCCCATACTCAGAGGGGCTCTGGTGCCCAGACCATGCTCCCACCCCCTCCCCCGCGCTCTGCTCTGAGGCCCCACCCCCACTTGGCCTCTTCCTCCTGAGGCCCTGCTCACTGCTTGCTCCTCTCCTCTCCACACTGCTCGCTCCTCTCTACCCCCTCCCCACCACTGGCTGCTCGCTCCTCTCTGCCCCCTCCTCCTTGCCCACGTGCTGGCCACTGGCTCCTGCGAGCGAGCGGTGGGCAGGGCCTCAGGGAAAGAGGCTGAGTGGGGCAGGGCCTCAGGGCAGAGCAGGGGGTGGAGTGGGGCCACAGTCCAGGTGCTGGGGCCCACAGGTTAATCCGGCCCTGCATCAGATGTTTGATCACTACAGATGGGAGATGAATTTAAACTGGTGACCTAAGTTGAAAGGTGAAAAGTTCATTCCAGAGCTCTATGAATCCTCTGAGGACTCCAGTCCCCCAAACTCAAAATCCAAGGTGAAAATGTGTACCACTTAGATTTTAAGCACTGGGGGACTGAGGTTAGCATTTCATTATGTGTGTGCGGAGTGCCTAGCAAAATGGGGCCCAGATCCCTTACTGGGATATCTTGGCGCTGCCAGAGTACAAATAATAATGAAGTGATACCAACTGAGCAAAACTAAACGAATCAAGAACTAAGATCCTGTTTCATAGAGGGCTAGGTCAGTATAGCTACGTCTCTCGGAGGTGTGGATTTTTCACAGCCCTGGGGATGTAGAGATACTGATGTAAGGTCCTAACAGAGACCAGGCCTCAGGTTCATTCTGTTCTGGTGTCGGGGGCTCTTTGTATTTCAAGTCTATAGGTAGGCATGGCCTGACATGAATAATTAAATACATGGGGGAAGGCCTTAATTTTTTGGAAGATAGGATTACGGAGGTAAATTATAAAGTTGAAAACAGGATGTTTATGCTAAGTAAGATAAGTAAACAGGTCAGTAGACTAAACAGACAGGCCTGGTGTACACTAAAATATTAGGTTGGTTTAACTACAGCCATCGGGGGTGTTAAGTTCTCATGTAGACAACGCTAGGTGGACAGAAGTATTCTTCTGCCAGTCTAGCTACTGCCTGTCAGGGAGGTGGATTACCTACAAGGACGGGAGAACCCCTCCTGTCGGCATAGGTAGTGCCCAGAGCACACTGAAGAGCTACAGTGGCACAGCTGCAGCAGTGTAACTGTGTCCCTGTAGCCTTTTAAGCGTAGACAAGCTCTAAGATCAGAGGGAGAACAATGAGGGAACCATTTACTAGGAACAAGATAAGAATGGACAAGATATGTCAGGAATGTAGAAATAAGTTAAAGAGTAAGTGGAGCATCAACAGAGCATGCTGCACAGTGATTGATTCCAGTAAAGTGATCAAGCCAATTTAAAATTATATAATGCAATGCATAGGTGCCAACTCCGTGGGTGCTCAGCATGCACTGGCAGCCCCCTATCAGCGCCTCCCCCCTGCCGCAATCAGCTGTTCCATGGCTTGCAGGAGGCACTGGAGGGGTAGGAGGGAGGAGCGAGGGCTTGGCACGCTTCGGGAGGGGGCAGAACAGGGCGGAAAGAGGCAGGGAAGAGGAAGGGCAGAATAGAGGCAGGGAGGGGGCAGGGCCTTGGGGGTAAGGATGGAGTGTGGGTGGGGCAGAGCCGGGAAGCACCCTTGGCACATTAGAAACTTGGAGCATATGATGCAATGTATAGTAAATGCAATAAGATGTGTACACGTAATAAGGAGCAGGGGCGGCGTGTTGTATGGGCCTGTGGTGCCCGGGCTCCAGAAATATTCAGGGCCCGGGGGCCCAGCTCCATCAATGTCTGGGGCCTGGTCTTTCCCCTGGCCTCACCTGCCGCCCCCACACATCTCCCCCGAGTGTCCCCTGGCCCCCACTTGCTGCCCCCGCTCACTTCCCCCGGGCCCCGGAGCCTGCAGCTCCTGGCAGGTTCTGGGCACCACTAAAATTTCTACAAATCTGCCATCCCTGTTAAAGAGAGAGAGTTTTTGTGTAACTCTGGTGCTGTCACGTACACTGCATTTACTGCCCGCCTCCCCGCATTTAAGTCTAATCAGTGAAGCATTGCTGTATGCCAGATAAAGATAACAAAGAGTAACAAAAAAGTTTGAAGTCAAACTGAATTTTTGGGAAGCTGAGTGGAAAGAGGTCTTGGAGGGAATCCCAACAAAGCCCAGCTCTCTGATTAATGAGCCCTGTCTCCCATTGATTGAGATTGATTGTTAGAATGAAAGGAATATTTTTGTCATATATAAACAGATAGAAAATTGATTTTTGTGTTGGGTTTATTTTGTTTTCTGCATACAATGGCTTAAGTGAACTGATGACATTTAGTTTAAAAGACTATCATGTTTAGGGTAAAATCCTTATCCAAGGAATGCTATCTTTAACCCTTTACATAGTTCGTGCTACGTCTGCCTATCAAAGAGATTCTTGTGCACCTATATACATAGTATACCTGCCGATAGTTTGATTACAATGACATTACTTACCTTAAATATATTAATCCCAGGGTGATGACTTGGAAGGTTTAAGGTACTGGTTTCAGCAGGGTCCTCTCTCCTTTCATATCTTCCGGTGACTAGGAAGGCTGCTGAAGTTAAAGTCTGGAGATTGTACTTGAATCAATGAATATATTGGTGTGTTAGTTACTCAAGCCAGCACATGATCCAGGTGACACACTATGTGCTTCTGCCTCTCTGTCCTCGTAGCTCTGTCTCTCTCAGCCACTTCCCAAGATAGCAGGAAGTGCTCTCAAGCTGTCTGCTTCACACATACATGCAACTGCATCACACGTTTCCTGAAAGCAATTTAAGAGCACAGTGCACATTTACAGTTATATCTGACTATTGTAAGGCTAAGGGGCACTTTAATAGACTCAGAGGCTTATTTCCTCCTGTGGGTCTATTACCATTGGGAATACCATGGTACAAGCCTTGTTAAAATTCTGTGCCCCTCTTGTGCCCTATGGCAGCCTGAAATCTACTTAAAATGCTGGTGTGCTCGATTATTGAACACACATAACTGATTTTATGGGCTTGTTAGCTATCTATCAGATTTATACCATTTCAGTCCATTCACTGACCTCTATTTCAATCCCTTTCTGCAAATAGGCACGTGGGAACCATGTGGATGGATTCTGAGTTATGAACTCTCAAAACCTGTGAGACTTGCCAGCGTTTGTTCCAAACTTGACACACAGGCCAGGCTGGTAGATAGGCTCTTGGAATTTCAAATCTTTTGTGCAAACATGGACCATGTCAGGTTATGACAACCCCTTCCTTCCCAAAGCTCTGAGGAGAGACTGCTGGGTGTGTTTGACAGAATGCAAAATTTACTTTTGTTTTTGGGTTTGGTTGAACTGAAACTCAAAGGGAAACGCGGCAGGTGTTGGGGACACCCACTTGAACTGAAACAACCAAACATGATTGTATCAATCTAATATAATTGAGGCACTTCCACCGCACCCATCCTTTTGGCATCAATACCCAGTAGAAACATAGGACCAGCGCCTCAACTAGTATAGCTCCATTGAAGGCAAAGAATACCGTAATGTCCCAGGCATCTCTCAGGTAAATTATTTTAAAGAAAAATAGTGGCATTTTGAATATGGCCAACCCCAAGTGTTTAAAAAGTCTGAGTTAGGCCTCCCAAAATCATTAGACTGGCTTAAAATCCATTCTCAGCCCTCCTCACAAATGCTGCTTCTGTTCCCAGACGCCCTGTCTCAGTAGCTGCTGGGCCAGGTTTTTCTGTAGCTATTGCAGCCCCTTACCTCAGTTTCCTCCCTCCCACCCTCTGCAGGTGATTAGGTTACAGCAGTGGTCCCCAACCTTTTTGTGACCAGTAGCACATTCATGTTTTCAGAAGAGCGTGGCGGGCGCCAACAATTTTTCAAGGCTTATTTTGTATTTGTACATTAAATAATACAAAAAAATATTTAATATTACATAAGATATGAATCCAGAGAGAAGAGAGAAGCCGGAGAAAAGCCGCGAGGACAGAGCACACCGGTGCCCGCAGCCCTGGAGTACTCTGTGTAGCAATGACGGAGCCAAGTCAGTCAGTCTGTTCCCGTGGAGCCGCCCCCAACGGGGCTGTCCACGTCTATTTATTATAAGTGGTTACATAAATCATGCTATTATACGCATGTACAAACTCAAGCCAACGTCTCGCCCCCTCTCCTGGTTGGTGCTTTATGCACTGTGTACTCCAGAGATATACACCTAGTCAGCGCTTAATCTATGTGTCTCCTGACCGGAAGTGTGGGGGGGTGTGGGAACCACTTCAGCCGCTCTAAATCCGGGGGCGGCATTCCTACCCCCTTAGCGCTTAAGAATTGTAAAGTTCCTACACTCTGTCCCCAGCAGGCGCGGGGCCCCAGATTCTCTTCTCTGCTGGGCACCAGGTGGGCCCCACACCTGCCGGGGACCGAGAATACCAGTGCCTGCAGCCCCAGAGTTCTGTGTCCCCGGCAGGCGCGGGGCTGAGCCTTCTCTCCAGCTTAAGCCGCGGCCCCGCCGCACCTGCCATGGACCGAGAACACCGCTGCCCACAGCTTGCAGCCCCAGAGTTCTCTGTCCCTGGCAGGCGCGGGGCCGCAGCTTCTCTACCCTGCTGGGAACTAGGCAGGCCCTGCACCTGCCGGGAACAGAGAACACCGTTCCCACAGCCTGAGTTCTCTGTCCCTGGCAGGTCCCCTGCTGGGCACTAGGCGGGCGCACATAAATGCCCTGGGGGTGCCAGGGCGCCTGCGGGCACCACATTGGGGACCACTGGGTTACAGCTTCTACATTTAAAAAAGATGATGACCCAGCTCGAATGATGACCCAGGACATGTTTATTTTAAGAACACTTTCACTGTAGATTTGATGAAACACAAAGAAGATATCAGTGTGAGATTTCTAAAAATAGCTACAGCACTCTACCCATGGTTTAAAATCTGAAGTGCCTTCCAAAATCTGAGCTGGACAAGGTATGGAGCACACTTTCAGAAGTCTTAAAAGAGCAACACTCCAATGTGGAAAAGAACCTGAACCACCAAAAAAAAATTGTCAACCTTCTGCTGGTGGCATCTGACTCATGATGAAAATGAACATGCATTGGTCCACACTGCTTTGGATTGTTGTCAAGCGAAACCTGTCATCAGCATGGACGCATGTCCTCTAGAATGGTGGTTGAAGCATGAAGGGACATATGAATCTTTAGCACGTCTGGTATGTAAATATCTTGCGACACCAACAACAATGCCATGTGAACACCTGTTCTCACTTTCAGGTGATGTAAACAAGAAGTGGGCAGCATTATCTCCTGTAAATGTGAACAAACTTGTTTGTCTGAGCGATTGGCTGAACAAGAAGTAGGACTGAGTGGACTTGTAGACTCTAAAGTTTTACATGGTTTTATTTTTGAGTGCAGTTATTTTTGTACATAATTCTACATTTGTGAATTCAACTTTCATGACAAAGAGATTGCACTACAGTACTTGTATGAGGTGAATTGAAAAATACTATTTCTTTTGTTTTTTTACAGTGCAAATATTTGGAATAAAAAATAAATGTACAGTGAGTGTAGTCTGTGTTGTAATTTAAATCAATATATTTGAAAATGTAGAAAACATCCAAAATATTTAAATAAATGGTATTCTATTATTGTTTAACAGCATGATTAATCATGACTAATTTTTTTTAATCGCTTGACAGTCCTAATTGAAAGTGGTTCATGATCCTGCTCAACCCTAATACTGTGAGAATGTTCCATGCCCCCTATGCACATGAACTGGGTTTATAGGAGGTAGACGCAAGACCTGTTTGGGATGGGCATGTACATTTGTAAAGTTACTTAGCTGCACATCATATACTTTGGAAGTATACAATACCAGCCTACGCAACACGTGAGCCAAATAAAAGATTCATGATCTAAGTTCAGATTCATTCATATGAATGCAAAGGGGCAGAGCAGCTTGTTTCCAAAAGGTGTAGTTCCAGTTTACAAAATCTCAAGCATGTAGTATCAAAAATATCCACATGGTGGCCTCGTGCCTGCAATGAAGGTGCCTTTTTCCATTTGCAAAACTTAATATTTGTTTTTCTTTTCTCTCCTAGTAACAGAAAACATTCAAAACTCTGAAAATGCCTGGGCCAGATTCCTTAAATTTAAAACACAATAACATAATAAAATGCAAGCTTCAAAAGTTGCATTGGTGTAATGAAATGGATTTCAAATCAGTCTAGTTGCATAGGTGCAAACCTGTAATGTAAATGAAGTTAAACTGGTCAGCACTTATATAACTAGACTAGTTTAAAATTTAATTCAACATTGCAACTTTTCTATATAGTCAAAGCCTTTAGAATCTTCCCCTTATCTGGGGCATATATGTCATACACTGATATAGAAAAAGGGAAGATTATCTCTCCTTCCTTTTTGCTGTACTATGTATCTAAATGCTTAATCCTGCCCTAAAATACCCACAGTACTATTGTGAAAACATGGAAGAATCTGTGTTTTTGAGGGACTTTAGATTCATGGCACCTGTAAGTAAATACATAAGATAAAAGGCAGTGGAGAATCAGACCTGTATTTTTTTCTCTGTAATGATGTAGTATGAATGATGGTCTTTGTGTGTTAAATAAGACTAGCACAATTTTAAACAACTTACTAGTGCAGGTTAGGCAGTTAAAAATGTTTATTCAATTGTTTCAGAAGCCCAAATGAGGGTGAATACAAAGGGCCAGGTTCAGCACTTTAACCAATCACCCACTCCAAAGTGAGGGTTTACAACCTCCCTTAATCTGTGACAGTCCAGCCCCAAGGCTGACTACAGCAGAGAGGTTAGCAATGGAAGGGGGACCCCATGGTATACAACAGGGACAACACAGTGCTCTTTTTATAATAGTTACTTTAGCTAGCCAATGACACAACAATACACACACTGTAATCTGGTAAAGGAGAGAGAGAGAGAGACACCAACACAGAAGAACCCAAAGTACTGCATTTGCATTAGTCACACCATGCCTGTGGAAAACCCCATAACATTACTCATCATCCTCACCAGTGTCATCATCCTGCATCACACAGGCTGGGATACACCTTTTATGATGTGTTACGCTGCTGCCCACTGGTGTTCATACATATTTATGAAGATTTTTACCCCTTTTCCTTATTTGAACTTCCACACCCCACTACTTCTGGGGTCTCCTGTTTTCCATTGGCTAACTTGTTAGTTCCTCTTATGCTCATTAGTATTAACATCACCTTATCACCATAGTAAAAGGCAGTAGCCTTAAGGAAGTCTCTCACATTTCACCCTGGCTACCAACAGTCATCTTGTGGTGTCCACTGATCTTTCCTACACATTATTATCCAAACTCAGTAGTTCTTTTCAAAACATCAGCATATTGCAAACATAGACAGAAGCTCAGCACATTTATTATTAACTTACTTATCTTTATACTATAGCTAATTTAGCCTAAATCCTAAAACCTATTTTGGCAAAGCTAAATATTTTACAAGCCTGAGTCCTGTAGGTCCTGTGTTACAGCATTAATTAATACTTATATTTCCCCACTATATCCTAAATACACCTGATATCTTGTGGCCTTGGCTACAAGTACTAGTGTAAAATGGCTGAATCTGACCCAAAGAACAGAATTTTTTTATACAAAATGTTGGAAGCAGTTGTAGCATTTCACTCTGAGATGTGCCTTTCACTCCACTTGCATGCATACAACATGCTACACCATACAGTTCTCAGGGAACATAACCTCTTGATGAGAGACAACATGAATTGACAGAGGAGAGAACCACAGAGATTGGGATTTAAAACATTTTTGGTCCATGGAATAATATTCCTGGTTTGGGGGAGGAATATTCCTGGGGGAGGAATATTCCTGGTTGTTTTGTCTAATTCAGTCTTATCTATGTAGGCATTTATATCACAGTCATTGCCACGATACCAGATTCTCTTCCTAAAATGACACTGTTTCCAGTTGAGATGGACAAAGCTGGTGCAAGATAAAACATTGATATTTGAAGAGAAGATCAAGGCAAGTTGTACATGTAAAACATATAGGCTGGTATGAGAGGGCACGGTCCTGCCCCTGTCTTCTGCTCTGTCTACACATACTATTCAGAGATCTTCAGTTGTTAAACATCACTGTGTAGTTTATTTACATTGCTCTTCCCACCACCTTACTGATGCATACACAACATCATTTACAGCCTCAGTTTCTCCTCAGCCATCTGCCAAAGAGAGGGAAGAGGTCTTTCCACCCAGAGATCCTTCTTGGTTCTGGCTCTCTGACTCTGACCCTCTCTTCCAGCACTGCCTTCCTGTGCTTTCTTCTACCCTCAGTGTTAATAGGCTAATTAGCTCTTTAATCCTCCCCAGCCCATTCTAATCTGCTAATTAGGCACAGTCAGGTGTGTGTGGGGGAGAATCAATTGGTTTTTAAGTGATCAGAGTGCAGGCTCAGGTGTTGGTTCCCCGCACTCTGTCACAGGTGGAATCCATAATAGAGCAAAGGGGAATAAGGAAAACAAAATGGGTTTGGTATCACATGGGCAACTATACCTGCGGAACATCTGCAAGCAAGTGAAATACAACCAGAGTAGGCCATGATCTAGTATAAATCCCATCATCCTTCTGACATACAAATATGACAACGTTTTTCCATTTACACACTTTTCTTGTTCAAAAGAATGAATGATTTCCAGTTTCCCCTGCAGCCCCAGAAGCTACATGCGTTCTGAAATTAATTCTTTATATTATATCATCTGTCTCACTGTGGTCTGCAGTATAAACAAACAGTACAAAATGCTGTGAAAATTTAGTTAACAGCCCACAACATTTTATTTTTGATTAGTGACATGAATGAGGAAAATACATTTTGGTTTCACTGCTAGACCTAGCACTCAGCAGGAAAATTACATGTCTGAAGGATATGTTCAAATGTATGCCAAACCTTGTGATGTTTCCAGATTACTCAACTTCGCCAAGGAAATCAGAAAGAAATATTTATATGCTGCAATGTATTTTTGAACTGCAGGCCAGTGGGGTTTGCAAGTTTTCTGAGCTTCCAGCATAAATAGTAGATTCGTTTGTGCTGAGTGGAAGATAACTGAAACCATATCACATTTTCAAAGACAAGCCCCACAACTGTCATGCTAATGATATTAAAAATTATAGTAGGTGATGAGATCAATGAAGTGGATTTTTCAGCCAGAATGAACCAACTGCACAGTTCGTTAATTTGGGTGTGAGTGGTGGGTCTTATTTATTTATTCTTTTTAGAATCAGATAATGAATTACGTGCTCATGAAAATGAAGACTAAGGGCCCAATCCTGCTATGGGCTGAGCAAAGTCAATTCCTATTGAAGTCAATGGGAGAGGTGCGTGCTCAGCACCTACCAATTGGGTCCTAATGATCCTGGCTTGAGCCAGTGGGTAGGCCCCATGCCAGGCTTCTCCACACAGTTCTGCCAAGACATCTCACTTCTGGCCCTAAAACTCTCAGGCTATTCCAACCTTAACTGTGCCAAAATGTATGGTGGTTTTGTGATGTGCCCAAATGGCAGGGCCGGCTCCAGGCACCAGCCAACCAAGCACGTGCTTGGGGCAGCACCTTGGGGCGGGGCGGCGCTTGGGTTGGGTTTTTTTTTTTGGTTCGGCCGGGTGATGCTGGAGGGGTTTTTTTGGTTTGTTTGTTTTTGTTTCGGCCGGACCGCGCTGGGGAGCTTCAGCAGCGCAGCACTGGGGCCGGCGGCATGGCGCTCAGGGGCAGGGGCCGGCGGCGATCAGGGGCCGGGACTGGGGCGGCACGGCGCTCAGGGGGGCTTCGGCGGCACGGTGCTCGGGGGGGCAGGGGCTTGGGCGGCGCGGCGCTCAGGGGGGGCAGGGGCTTGGGTATCGCAGCACGGCACTCACAAGGGTGTTCGGCGGCGCTCGCAGCGTGGGTGTTACGGCGGGGCGGTGCTCTTTTTTTTTGCTTGGGGCGGCAAAAAAGTTAGAGCCGGCGCTGCCAAATGGAGATGAAGATGAGACCAAGAATGTTTTCATTGTGTCCTCTCCAACTTTTCAACAATTTAATTGGACATGAATTGACACATTTATCCTAGGTTTATTTTTACTATTCTTTATGGCATTTGCTTTGACTTGGGGCCTTCTGTTTAATTTTCATCATGCTTATTTCTCAATCAAAATATGACAAAAACATTGCTTCCTCTAGGAATATATTCTGTGTAAGATTTGCAATGTGACATAATCCTATTTCTATATTTTAATATATACAGGAAACAAAAGTTTTCTGCTTCAGAGTCTATAACTTTTGAGGGATGCTGAAGAAATATTACTATAGTGCATGGATACAAATGGATTCATATTATACAGGACCAATATTACTCTTAAAAAGTAAAGATGGGCTCAGATCAATATCCCCCATCTGAATTTTGGTGAAGTTTTAATCCAGATCTGAAATTTGCAGTTATAGCCTCATCAAACTTTTATCCAAACACTTGGAAATGTTTGGCTCCATACCTGAGCCACAACTTTCTAGCTCTGATCCCATTCTGCTCAAAAGGTCCCCAGTGTTAGTACACAGACATCATTATTCTTTTGGTGCTTAGTTACCAATAAGGTCCAAAGTCCTGAAGTCCTTTCATGCATAAAACACCCTCTAAAGTCAATTGGATTTTTGTATCTTCAAGAACTGCCAAGTTAGTGATGGAGTACTCTATGGAAATCTCCTGGAAGGTATCCTTACAAAGCTTTGTTCCTGTGGGTTTCACCACATTCTGAAGGAGAGGGTGTTGTGGTACCAGATGTAGCTTTCATTTGCTGTCAGCAGAGATGTTTTTGGGAGGAGCACCCAAAAAGATAAAGAGAAAATCGCCAGTTATTTGTAACAGATTTCTAACTGTATTAGGTTTTTTTTCCAATCTTGTTTTAACCTTTTCATCCGGCATTAATGTCTCCAATGTTGTCATAAATCTTGTGGTCCCAAACCGGCAGAGCAGTAACTTTAGTCAGATGGGTTTGAGGTTGAAGGATCAGACCTTGAGCAAGCATGAAGTGAGCCATCCTGGGTTCCTTGCACATTCCAAACTCCCACTGATTTCAGATGGTGTTTTGAGTGCAAAAGGAATGCAGGTTCAAGCCCCCAAAGGTCTGTTTCCCCTTTCCAAGTCACAAAATCTACATCAGGAATCACTCAAGTGTGTTTCAGAACCAAGGTTGAAAAGGAATGATACGTATATAATACTTTACAAACATTAACTAATTATACTCCTTGGAAGTACCATAGGTCCATAAGGGCTACACATGGAGATACTGACGCACACACAGCTTGAGAGTCACATTTTCAAAAGCAGTCTCCAATTTTTTGTGGTGCCTCAGCTACTGGATGCCCATCTTGAGACAGGTAGGAGTCACAAGCTAACCACACAAACACTGGGAATACACTTAGAGAAAGCTTCTGAAAAATTGTGTCTCAGAGTGACAACTAGGATTAAAAACCCAGAACTGCTGGCTCCCAGCCCATTGCTCACACTGCTCACATCACTTATTCCCCTAAAATCACATTGTGCCTCCAGCATTTAAAATCAAATCTATCTTTCGGTATGATGGGAAAAAACATATTATGGTGCCTGGGTGTGGTGCTGTGTCAGCATGTAGATGTGGAAAGATGGGGAGGAAAGTAGAGGGAAAAGGTCAATAAAACTCAGTCAAAATAGAAATCGTGGCTAGTGCTAGTGTCTCAGCCCCAGGGGCTCTTTCAGGATGAAATACAGTACTTTTGTTTTCTTTTTCTTATTCCCCCCCTCCCCCTGCCAGCCTCAAGAAGGCTTCAGGGCTAAGGTGTCATCTGTAACCTTTTCCTCTCTCCATATTTTTTATGTCTGTCACACACTTTTTAGAAGATTCCTTCAAGCCTTGCTCCATCCTGCCGGGGGATCTGTGCTAAGCATGCAAAAGGTGTGGGCAGCAGCATGCTTGCTACACACGTGGTTTTATCCCTGCAGCACAGGAATTCCTTGCTGCTTTGAGAGGTAACATTCCTTTGTGTCAATAGACGGGTCTTGGGCCAGCTTTCTCATGATGAATTTGGACATGATGCTGCAGCACAGACATCTTTTGGGTTCACTGTGCCCAGCTATCCAATACTGACCACCACTTGGTGAAATTAAGTTAGCTTCCTGACAAAATACCCAAGCAGTGACTTAAACGGTGCATATATTATACTGTTGTATTATCTTTCACGGTTTGCCCTTGTCCTTTACTCTTGCTCCACCTGTGCGCCATACTCTACCATCCTTGTTCGTGTTAAGTAGCATCTTACTTTGCATTGAATTCAATGCATTTTACTGCAAGGGGACTGCTCATGAAATGAGGTACAATTCCATAAGAGTGAGGGCAGAAGAATCTGGTCCTCTCTTCAGTGCCATATCTCATAGTGGGCCAGATTCAGATGCTTTTGCTATGCTGAGTGGCACCTTATTCTATGAAAGTGATGGGCTTACCCAAAGAGTAAATTATTACTTAACTGGATGTGGGGAAGGGGGGAGAATTGAGCCCAGTGTTCTGAGTGTGGGCCAGACTGTGCCCAACCCTGAGTGCCTGCCCAGGAATGGGGACAGGATGTAAGGATCCTCCTTCCCATCCTACCCAGCACAGGGGCCAAACATAACCGCAGTCCGTGCTCTCACTGAATGAAGGTAGCCCCCACAGTAACACCAACCTCTCACACAAGGCAGAGAAGGGCCCATGCCTCACCACACCAGCCACTAATGGAGCTGTCACTTCTGTGGTGAGAGTGAGGATAACCACACCCTGCCCTGCCTAGAAAAGTGCCTATGCCCCAGACATCCCACTGAGCTGGGGAGGCTACACACGGCTCCAACGAAGTCATTATCCCAGTACCCCTGTGTGCTGAAAACCACAGCTGAGCTCCTAGAATGTTGGCTCTTTGGGGGCAGGGACCTGTTTGTTTGGTTGTGAGAGTGCAGTAGCGGGTGCAGTGCAAATACTACAGGTCCCCAGGGTTTGAGATGGTGTTACTGGTGAAGGGTAACATTCAGGGCTTAAAGTGTGTGTGTGTTTGGGGGGGGTCACAAGGGATCCCAGACCCAGCAAAACATCACATGAAATAAAATAAACCCAGCCAAGGTCGCTGAGGGGTGCACTTTAAGCACTGTCTGACCAAAGTTGCTAGTCCCAGCTTGTGACAGGCTCCCCCACACTCTGTTCAGACCACTTTCAGCGGCACACGTGCTCTTGCATTTGTAAGTGGGCACTTGGGTTGCTTTTGCTGTTTCCCCCTGTGGGTAGTAAACCTCGGAGGGACTCAAACAGCATAAATTATTCTTCAAGAATCAACGTTGGCCCCCCTTTCACTAGAGACGCTTCATGCAGAGGGGCCATCCATCTTCGGGCTGTCTCTTAAAAGTGTCAAGCCGCTACCCGCATTAAAAAGATTCACAGAGCCGCTCTAATCCAGGCTTCAACCCCCCTTTTATTCTTGTGTGTGAAACTTCGGGAGAAGCGGGGGTGGGGGGGGGGGGAAGCTGCCTAGTAACTCCCGTAGGAGGGTTGGT
The DNA here is from genome assembly GCF_016161935.1 of Mauremys reevesii. NCBI lineage: Eukaryota > Metazoa > Chordata > Testudines > Geoemydidae > Mauremys > Mauremys reevesii. The sequence continues at coordinate 189,466,541 of NC_052624.1, forward strand.
TGACACAGGACCCAGCAGACAAAAGAGGCGGAACTACGCGGCTTCAATTCAAAAGGAGAGCTCGGGCTTCTTGCAAAAGCATCCGCGTAAGGGACAGAGCGGGAGTAACTTCCATGCAGTGCGGGGCTCCCATCACAGAGAGCCCAGTCAGGAGCTCGCAGCGTGGGGATGACACACGCATGCTGCTGCTGCTGCTGCTCAGCGAGCCCCGTGTCATTTGCCAGCCACTGCCCATGGACCGGGGGGGTTATTTGCTCTCTTGCAATGGCTCCAGTGACAGATCCGAACAAGTGGGAGCGACGCTGATCTCCATGGAGCCCCCTCCTGCCTCGGGCTGCTGCCCCGGCTGCAGTGTGTGAAGCCGCCCAGCCAGGCCGGACCATGAGGGGCGTCTTTGGCTTCCAGAGGCTGAGGCTGAAGCTGTGGAGGAGATGCACGCTCCTGCTCTTCCTCTGCTGGGCCGCCTGCTGCCTGCTGGGCAGCACGTTCCTCTTCCTCGTCCACCGGAGCGTCTTCTCCGAGCGCTGCACGGACGAGAAAAGCCACAGGATCCTGGCGAGGCTGGTACGTCCCCGCGCGCTTGCAGAGTGCGGCTGGCATGGCAAGTGCCAGGGCCGCAGCACCGCCAGGGCCCCAGGGGGACACTTTGCTCCTTGAGCCCCCTGCACAGAGGGTGTGACCCACCCCGCCCCCATCCCCTTTAAGATCCCCGAGTCTGTTTCCATTTCTCTCTCATTATGGTACAGTCGCTCTCCCCTGCACAGAACGGGCCATACTAACCAAGCGAACTCACCGTAGCCTCATTCACCCCACTGGTGAACAATAAGTGTCACTTTAAATAGGAGAAGCGGGGGGAGAATGGAGCCCACGGACGACGCCTCAGTTCTTGCACTCAGGGGTTTAAAAAGGCAACGCGTAAAACGTCCCGAGTTTGTAATGACTATTTTTAAACTCATAGTATTTCCTTGGTATTGTTATAGTTGAATGTCTTCATTTTCCTTGATGCAAAATATGGTGCAAGCATCGTTCCTTGCGATGTATTGGGAACCAATGAATGTTTGATGCGACGATACTAGGTCCGTGAATGTGTTAATGGGAAAGGCGAGTACCTCTGGCTGATGGAGTAATCCTACAGCGAAGCTTCACTGTGTATAAGGGAGAGAGCAAAGCAGCTGCAAAAGGGAATTGGGCTGAAGAGCTACCACTTGCAAAGGCTTTACAATGCTGACTGCATTTTACTCCTTCTACCCAGCAGGGTAATGTCAATTCAACAAGACAGAGCACTTAATAGGTTAGACTAAAATATTTCTAAAGCATCTTCTAATGGATTTTAAAAGATAGGGGAGTAAAGGTTCTGGGAGTTAAAACATCTGCAGACCATATTCAGCTCTTCCTTGGTACTGTAAAACAAGGTAGCCTAATCCTTTAGGTTAGCTGATCCAAGATGCTGCTGTTTAAGATATGTGCAGCTATACTTCTGAAATATTTTAGAAGTGGTCTTCAACATTCCACATGCATTCAAATATAAGGTGATTTCTCGACAAGCTTTTTAAGCAGAGATCACATTTGGTTCAGAAATCATCTTCAGGCTGTGGTACACGACTCCCCCCCCCCCCATAGGGGATATTTAAAAATATTTATTTAAAAAAAATCAAGAAAGCATGTGAGACTATTCAGTCAAATGTGGTGGTTTGAAATTCTGTAGAGAAGAAAAGTGGGGCAGTCTGGGTTAAAATGAAAAGCCTGGGTCTTTTTTGTAAAGGCTTGGGTTAAGTGGAAAAAAATCCAAATGGAAATTAAATAATCTATTATAGTAGCAAGCAACTGAGGATCATAAATTTTCCTACCTTCTAGATAATTAAGGAAGACTAATTATACACAGCAGCCTTGCCAACTTATTTTAAGCAGCAATAGCTATATTCACATTTCCCTCCCAGGGCCTGAGCCCTGAGATTTCAGGGATGAGTCATTTGGACACTTGTCTCCGCCAGTGTTTCGCCAGACACCAGTATGGACTTAAGGAACCATGTAGCAAAGAGGTGTCTCCAGTGCATTGGCCGAACTTGATGGGAGCATTTTCCCTGCTAAGACATGAAAAAGGATCATCATTGTCCATAAGCAATGGCTCTAATTGAACCAAAAAGGAACAGCTGCCTGGTGGATCCAGTAGGAACTGAGCTCACCTTCTGTTAGCTGGGAGTTGCTCTGTGTAAATGTTCTAAGCACCACACTTGGTTTCACTGTTTTAGGCAATGCAATTCAGCTACAGAATAACCTCTTTGTGAGCAGAGATCCCCCTTTCATGAAAACTCACTTTCCCAGCCTTCCATCCCATCCTTTTCCTGAAGCATGGGACATGTTTGGTGATATGGAAAATATAATATGAGGACAGAGTTTTCAGTGGACAAGAAGATGGAAGTGACCTGTTGTAATCCAATGGGTGAGGATACTTGGTTATGTTCCCTTCTATTTTGTAGTGGTGCTTTTTAGTTTCTCTCTCAGGGGGGAATTGATACCTGTGTAGAGGGCCAGCACAAGAAATGCACACCACTTCAGTAGGGTGTAGATGGTGCATATCCTTTAAACATCACCCCGGAGTGTAGGACTTTTTATTTATTACTACTGATCTCCCATTCATTACCTGCAGCCTGACCCCCACCATTACCCTGATTACTCTACATCACTTTCCAGTTGGTTTCTGTGCTCCTTGTAGGACTTCTCTGATTTTGGAGTCTTCCATAAACCTGCTCACAGTAGAATTTACACCAGGAAAGACAGGAGGCTTCAGACCTGATCTACACACAAAGTTGCACTCACGTAACAGAAAGTATGATTTTAAACCAGTTTAGTTAAATTGGTGCAAAACTCTGTGTGGACTCTTTTACACTAATTTAAACCTGGCTTATTGGGTTAGCTTGCATAGGTAACTTTGCAGGTGCTAGTTAAAGTGATATAACCCGTTTTAAACAGATATAAATAAACCCAGTTCATAGGAGGGGTTGAACTTTTTAAACTAAAATTGTTTTAGTTACTGATTTAAGTTAAAGTGCTGCAACTTCTGTATGTGGACAAGCCCTCTAAAATTACAGAGCGGTACTTGGCATTTTTTGGTTTGTTTGATATGGTTTTAGTTTAATTGGGCAAAAAGCCTCTGGAAACCCTGAAGCTGATCTACAATTTGCAGGAAATGTCACTGCCTGAAATCTGACACGTATTTCACCACTGTGACATTAGCAGCTCCCCAGTCCACTAGTGACTTGAGGACCACGGTTTAAGAAACACCGTAAAAGCTCAATAAAGAAGAATCAAATTGGAAGATGAATGAATGGCAGATGTTAGCTTAATAGGCACAGATCAACAATTCAGTTGGATAGAAAGTATAGACTTAGACATATTCCTTCCCCATTACAGAATGGATTCATCTCCCATGTTTGGGGGTTGTAGATGTAGCTGTATATTTTGCACAGTCACATCCTTATGAAATACCAGTAAGAAGGATACAGCAACTACAGCAGATACTAGAAAGCATACTATGTTTTTCCATGTCTCACGGCTAGGTGTGAGCTCTTCTAGACCTCAATTGGATCCGTGTATGAGACTCTTGCGGATGCATAGAGCCCTGTTGAAGTCAATGGGGCTCCAGGCAGGATGCATGGATCTCATTGGAGGACTGGGACCTATAGTTTCCTAATAGTAGTAGTGCACGTGTTAGGCTGTGATCTTCACATGGAGGAAGCAAGGCTCTTTGATCAACTGATACTAAGGCTCCTTAAAAAGAAAAAAAAGGACTTTGGTGTGTTACCCTCCTTCTAGGAGTTGTTTAAAGATAAGGTCACAGATTGTAGGAATTATTAAACTACTTAAGCAAAGAAAAAGTATGTTTCTTACTTGTAAGAGAGAATGATGACTTGTTATTAGATACCTCAAAAATGAGGCCAGAATTTCAAAATTGCACATGCACTTGTGGAGTCACCAAAGTTATGTGCATGTGGACTACAATGTGTGTGTCCATCCTGATTTGCATGCACATTCAATATATGTATGGGAGGACACAAAACCAGGGCATACACATGCACATCAGAGTTTGTGTACCTGGTTCTTCTTTCTGGCATCTATCAATGCAACATTCTCTTTCAGGTTGTGAGAGCACAAGTGGTACCTGTCATACTTTTTCTTCTAATGTCATAAGAATCCCTGGCTACTATGTAGTATGATAACCAGTTCATCACCTCTTCATTCACCCCTTGCACCACTACTGGACTTACGATTCCATCCTGTCACTAATACCCAAAGTCCCCAGATGACAATGTTACCAGTTCACTGTTATTCCCTGTGCTAATTGGGGAATGTTTATACAAGAAAAATAAAATATCAATTTTGGTGAGTGTTTAAAAAAGATATTTTCATATTTAACTTTCAGCCTTGTCTAGCATCAGAGCATATTCCCCTGGTGCACACCTCAGATACTATTTTAAGAAAATAACAGCGCTCAAATGTTATGATCATGTTTCCTGTACACAGAACAAATAGTAACAAGTTAGGTTGGGGTCAAACAATCTTTACAACCATTAAACAGTTGGAATTGTCAACTTGTTTAAACAAAAGTTCAAATGCCAGAAAGCAATGAGGGCGACCGATGTCATCAAGCTATCTCCCAGCTGTTTGGCTTCCTTCATCCCACCCCACATCTGTGATCATCTTGTCCACTGATCCACCCCAACAGTCTCTGCAGCTGCACTTCTGGAAGTTCTGAATGGATGCAGAAGTATGTTAGCTGCCTATATGTCTAGAAGTGGAGGAATGGAAACAATTATGGGTAGGGGGAGGTATCCTTTTACTTCTTTCATGCATTTGTAATGACCACACAATGATCAAGAAGCAATTTCCTTGGGTTTTTTAAATCAAGATTACCCAAAGTGCATTAAAATTACCTAAGGATATCTGATATGTATGTCCAGACATTTTAAAGCATGTTAATTTGCCTGACAGACCTTAACTGAAGAAGCCTTTCTGGCTTACAGAATGAATAAATATATTTATATTTATATATTTTTAAAAGCCTGCATATTCTGGGCTCCATAGATTGGATCTGCTGCTGTCACCTATCTTATATTATTGGGGGGAAGAAACCCTTTTTCATATTGGGTAGTAACTCAGTCTACAAATAGTCCCATTGACTTTGATAGGATTTCACATGGAATAAGGTCTTCACATGAAATTTACAGTAAAAGAGACAGAGCAGTATAAGGGGCTGTAAAAGCCCCAGATCCAGTTGGAGGAGAATTTCCCCAGTGCAGGAACTGAGGATGGTAGCCACAAGCCATCTTCTGAGTACCCCAGTCCCTCATGGGCCCTGAAGCAGAGGTTATTTGGGAGCGTAGCTGGGCTGGGAGGGGTAGATTGGGGGTAGGGCAGAGGCACATAGTGCTGTGGAGATTCTGGGCAGTGCTGCCACCCATAAGGAGATGAGGACAGACTGCCATAACTCAAGCAGGGCTGTGTAAATTATACTGGGGTGTCAACAAAAGTATCAACATCTGACCAATAGACATTAGAGATGGCAATCACCTAGTGTTGTAGGTCATCTATACTAGCCCTTTACCTGGCCAGAGAAAAAACAGTCCCTCTACCGCCATAAGAATCACTCCTTTGAAGGGATCTCCAGGCACATTTGAAAAATCACAGCCTTACCTGAGAGTCTAAATATGGTGTTTGTCACACTGTAACTGAGATGCCCCTTGCTCCCTTTCCCCCTGAAATGCTCCTAGACTATTCTTCTGCTGTGAACTGTTTTCTTCCTTTGCTCTAGTGTCTTGACTACAGCAAGGGAGCCTTGACTGGCGACCTTTGTGAAGACTTGTGTGTGGCACAGAAGCTGGTGTACAAACAGTGCCTTTACTATGACAGAGGTAAGAAGGTCATCCAGGCGGACTGGAAAGGCCAGCCAGTCATCTTGAAATCCAAAAAGGAAATCTTCTCTAGCTATCAACGCCTCAGATTGCTTGATGAAATGGAAACACAGGATGTTCCTGAGACAGAGCTTCTGCTGATGGTAGCTTTGGAGGTCAAAAATGTCCTGGGTCTGGAATTATCTAACACCACCATGGGACCCTTATGGACTAGGAAGAGAAGTCTGCATTGGAAAGCACAAGTGGCCAGCATGTGGTCCTTACTCCAGCAGGAAGAATATATCTACTTCAGTCTACTGCAGGACTTCAGCAAACATGTCCTACGGGTCATCGGCTCCTGTGGCCACTTCTATGCTGTGGAGTATCTCACAGCCGGACATGCCTGGCACAAAACTATTTTTCCTTTGGAGGATGCAGTTGGTCTCTCCTTCACTGGCACTAAAAGCAAAGTGAAGGCAATAACTGACATTGCACTCAGCTTCCTAGATATGGTGAATCATTTTGATAATGATTTCTCTCACCGGCTTCACCTGTGTGATATCAAACCAGAGAATTTTGCTATCAGAAATGATCTCACGGTAAGTTAGTACTTTGGTTGTGTTGTCACAGTTTAAGATCAAGTTCTGAACTGCAAGAGCATATGAAAAAAATGCCACCTCTAGTCATCAGAGCTGCTTCTTGAGTGCATTGAGAATCTAGTCACATATTTTAGTGCTAAAAAGCTACTTCTTTGTTACTATTTCCTGCAAACCTCAAACTAGCAAAGACAGAGAGTTGAGTTCTGTTCTTTCTTGTGCATTATGAAAAGAACTGTTTACTTAATTGTAATTAATTACACCTGTGCAACCCCACTGATGGCAACAGAATTGCTCAGGTGTTACTGAGGACACCACTTGAAGGCAGTGACTTTGCAGAGCTGTCACGGGGGCAGAATCAGTCCCACAGAAACTATTGCTGGGGGTGATGCTCAGGAAGGCAAGAACTCAGTTTGAATTTCAAGGAAAGGCTTGAGTTTGCAGGACTGAGAGTTAGAGAAAAACATCTTTTGTGCTTTTACCCCGAGCACATTAGATCTGGAAACAATTGAAAAGCAATAGATCTGGAACCGCATGACGCCATTCTTGCAGAGTCACCTTTCAACTTTTTAGCGTAGAGCTGTTCTTTAAGATTGAAGGATTATATATGTTTAGAATGTACTGGTATTGTTAACCATACTTCTGGACATATTTTGCATTCATTCTGTTTGTAGAAATTCCATTGATTTAAGTGGAAATTGTGTGCATACACTCAAGACACTGTATATACATAGTGTGTTCAAACCATGCATGCAGTTTCCAGTGAGATCAATGGAATTTCTGCACTCATAATGAATGTAGAATACTTACAGAATATGACTGGTAATATAAAAAATTACCAAGCATCCATATAACACTTACATCTTCAGACTGCTGTACAAATATTACCTAAGCCTATAGCTGTTGAAAGCAATTTGAGTGCTTTCCCCTCACCCTTCAATTAGCTTTTATTGTTTATTCAGGTGCAATATGGGAGTTGAGTAGGGAATGGTTGGAGAATTTCAGAGAAAAGCTAAAAATATCCCATAACTTCAGCAGAGGAAGACACAATAGAGATTCCTCAGGATAGGTTTTGCCTACCATCTTTTCAGTCAGATGCAGCATGAATGCTACACACTGCTATCATTGGACCTGACTGAGCACACATGGTCAGTTTTGGTATCTGCTCAGGGGACAAGAGATTTCACCGAGGAGGAATGAAAGAATATTGAGAACTTTTCATTACAAGACCTTTTAGTGAGAGACGGTTCTCCCTGATTCCTTCCTACCTTCTGTCAGAGAAAAACAAGTCCTCACTCTGAGTTTGAAGCAAAAAGCAACAGAGGCAGCTTTATTTTCGAGCAGTTGCAAATGCATGGGAGAGTACACAGGAGCAGGTCTCCATTAGATAAACAATTAAGGCAAGCTTTTATACCTTTCCTTGCATACAATCATGAGCAACAACTGTATTTTGTTATACGTATTTCTTCCTGATCTCACTTTTCTCATTAATTTCTGCTACAGTCTACATTCCATTCTTATCTAACACAAGGTCAAGGGGACAAGAGATTTCAAGGTCAAACCAGTATCTCTTACTGTCTGTTCCCATTCACTTTCTTGCTTTCTATCCACCTAGGCCTTCAAGTCTCACGTTATTAGAGTCAGTGTCAGCCTGACTTTGTTAGCTCGACTCTTGCTCTATTCCTAGAGACTAAGATCTCTATGTTCAAATTCCCTTTATCCCTTTCTCCACTTCTGCACTTCTAGGTGTCCCCAATGCCAGGACTCTCCCCCTGGAAGAGGAGAGTTGGACATGGCTCTTTCTGGAGCCTGGCAATGTCAATCAGTATTGGTTAGTGGAGTTCTCTAAAAAGTAATGTTGTGAGAAAGCGAGGGTAGCTTGATGCCACCTTTGCACTCCCTTTCTGAGCTAGTCTAGGATTCAAGATCTGGCCCATTAAGTGGAGGGACTTGTCAAAGTTGAAATTGTAAATCAGAAAAAGATTTTGGGTCTGGACTTGCAAGTTTTTACTAATGAGATTATCTGTTACACAAGTGATCTGAACAAAACCAATGTCTCTTTGTGAGAGTAATGACAACTCCCAGGAGTAAGGGGTTGGATAAGCTAATCTTAGATATCCTTTTATATTCTAATTATTCTCTGGATATTGTAAACAAATCATTTTGCTTATAGGTTAGACAAACACCTGTCAGGGATGGTCTAGATAATACTTAGACATGCCATGAGTGCGGGGGACTAGACTAGATGACCTCTCCAGGTCCTTTCCATTCCTATGATTCTATGATTCATTTTTTATCTTGTCATTTCTTGCATTTTATGATAGAAGAAGAAGAATATTAAAAAGAAGACTAGAAGAGAGCCCCTCCATCCCCATCCAACCTAAAACAAATGATGCTGCTAGCGTACAGAAAAACACATCTGGGGCAAATCAGTCCTGCCTCTGGATTCATTTCCAAAATAACCAGCTTGATCCTCAGCGCTCACTCCAGCCTCCTTATGCTGCTCCTGCCCTAATAGAGTAGCTAGGGAAATTCTCAGCTGGCACAGAGATGGTGAAGCCATCTCCTTGCCATCCCCTTGGTATAGGGAACATGTTGTGGGGGGATGGAAGGGGGAATGGAGCATGTTGCAGTCCCGTGATGCTTGCCACCATTCCAGCACCTGGGAGGCCACTACAAGCCAGCATAGGTTACAGCAGCTCTGAGGCAGCTTTAATTTATGCCAGGGAACAAACTGGCTCCTGACTTCCCTCAGGACCAGGAGGACCATTGCCCTGGGTCCTACATCAAGCACGGTTTGGCCAGACATGAGGATCTGGCCCACTTCACATATGAACAAAAATAACAACGTTTTTCCAATAGAATTTAAGAGTGAAACTACAGCAGGGACAAGGAACTACTGACACTAAAAAAGTAGACATATTTCTGATATTTACCTGCATGAACTTGTGAAATTCCCCAGGGTACATCACTCTTATCAAGCTTTCCAAGAAGCTTAAAGATACTTGGAGTTAAAAAGGTGTGTTTACTTCCTCCAAGATCTGAGCTCCCCTCATGGGAAAAAAATTGCAAAAATTAGGCCCTATCCTTGACTTTGGTTTGGAAAGTCAATTTGGCCTTTTGCCAGGTGCATACATCTGAAATTCCTGGGGTCATTCCAGCTGTCATTCAACCACACATTTCAGCTCTGCTGCTATTTGGAGGCTTAGTTCTATAATTAAAGCTCTCCGCAGAGTAATTGCAAATAGCTGTGCTTTGTCCATTTTCCAAACAGTTCCCTCTATACCAATTTACTTCATCTGTAACAGGTGGGCTTCTCCGAGTGAAGGTTTACATTGTTAGATATTAAGGTTGAATGTAACTCACAGCATTCACAGCACTGAGGTGACACTATTCTCACTTCACTGCCCACACTGTACATGCCATAGCGAGCAGCTGTTATCACATAGATGGCTTTCCTTCTCCCCTTCTTTATTTTGGTAATTTTTTAAGTAAAAGGGGTTATATTGACAATCCTGGAGACTAAAATCTTCTACCCACATGACAGTTATGAATCAAACACCTGCAGAAGCAGTGCATTCCTTTTTGCATTGCACATCCACTATTTCTTAAGCCTGAATTAGAGCAGTGATTCTCAACCAAGGGTCCGGGGCCCCCTGGGGGGGCCATGAGCAAGTTTCAGGGGGGCCGCCAAGCAGGGCTGGCATTAGACTTGCTAGGGCCCAGGACAGAAAGCTGAAGCCCCATTGCAAGGGGCTGAAGCCTGGAGTCCCTAGCCCCACCACCTGGGGCTGAAGTCGAATGCTGAGCAACTTAGCTTTGTGGGGGCCCCTGTGGCATGTGGCACTGGGAAATTGCCCTGCTTGCTACTCCCCAATGCCGACTCTGGCTTTTATATGCAGAAAAACAGTTGTTGTGGCACAGGTGGGCCTTGGAGTTTTTATAGCATGTTGGGGGGGACCTCAGAAAGAAAAAGGTTGAGAACCCCTACTCTAGAGGTCAGATGATAGTTTAGACTTCAGATCCATTTAGTCCCTATTCTCTCTGCTGACCATCAACCAGCTGCAGAACAGTGATGGATATATTTCTAGATAAGCAGAGAGAGAACCATGAATGTCACTTGATGACATGAATGCCTATTCAAGGAGCAGGTATCCCCTGCATATCACAGAGCTCCCCTCTGCAAATAGCACATAGAAGAGGGAGTGACACTGGGTTATCATTACTGCAACTACTGTTAGCTAAGTGAAGTCGGGCCCACTCACCCCAGAGAGGAATTTTACTCATTGACTTTAAAGTGTTTTTCTGTTATCCAGTTATCTTATACATTGGCTGTTCTTGTTAAAAACAATTATATTTACAGGACTCTTGCTGCCCAGCTGATAACAGAAATCTAGTTTATCACAGGTACTGCTGTGGCCCCGACATTTTGGGAGCACCTCACAACCTTTAATATATTTTCTCCTCCCCTGGGAGGTCAGGAAGTGCTATCATCGCATTTGAAATGGGGATTGAGGCACAGACTGGTTAAGTGACTTGCCCAATGTCACAGAATAAGTCTGTGGCAGAGCAGGGACTTGAACCCAGGTATTCCAAGGCTTAAACTAGTGCCCCAGTAACCAGACCAGCCCTCTCATTTCCTTCTGATTCTAATTCTCTATTGTGAGGACACTAGAATCACTTGATCAGCAGCTGCTGCTGCTTTTTGAGGGAATGATAGCAGCAACGTGACGCTGAACTAGGGTGACCATGTTTCCCTATGCTGAATATGGGACACCTGGTAAAATTACTCGTGCTCAAGCAAGTTCAATGGCAATCAATCAGAATTATGCAGTAGAAACATTCAAATTAACATCCAGTTGACTGAGCACATGTTAAAAATAAATACTACGTAGTTGGATTCTTTATATTTACCTTCTTATCTTTAAGGATTTAAGGTTCACACTAGGGATGTAAATACCATTTAAAAAGTTAATTATTTAAACAATTTAAAATATGTCATTTAAACGGTTAACTGATTAAGCAGCTGGGGCCAATCTCACTGGCCAGCGCGGCTGGGGCTGGGGCTGCTCTGGCTCGGGCCGCTCCGGCCGGGTGGCGCGGCTGGGCCCGCTCCCATGGCTGGCTGGTGTTAATGCTTAAGGTGGGTTAACCGGTAAGACTATTGCTTACCAGTTAACCTTTTACATCTCTAGTTCACACGGGGAGGGGTGACACATACGCCCCTACCCCACACAGCCACACACGGGGAGAGGTGACACACACACAGTTCCGTACACCTCTCTCTCATGGGGGGGGTGATCGACGACCTGACTGGTGCTCTCCGCCCTCCATGCCTGGCTGCACCACCGGGACAGACCTGCCTCTCCTGGTACATGGCACCGTATCTCCTTGAGGCAACATGTTTGGGGGGAGAGGGAGAAGGAAGGGTCACATGCCCCTCCTCACCAGATTTCTGTCAAGGTTCACACCAGAACTTGGCACTTTGCAGGAGGGAAGCGATGGGAGCTGCTTCCAGCCACAGAGGAGGAGGGGGGAGAAGGGATGACCTGGCCCGTGTCTTTGCAGAGCTCATCTCTTCTCCCCCCGCTCCCCGCCCGTCATGTGGCTGGAAGCAGCTTGTTCCTTCCTGCCCGCACAATGTTGAAAGGCAGCTAACACCTCCAGGCTGCTGCTGGCCATTGACATAACCCAGTATCCTTCTGTCCTCTGGCTACAGCGCAGGCAAGAAGGGGTTAAACCCTAAGGATGCTTTGTGCACCAGGGCCCAGGGAACCTGACTGGAGGGGCTTCAGCGAACCTGGCCAGAGAGACATGGCTCAGCAAGGGAGGGGGGCTAGGGGACGGAGCAGCCCCGCACTTCCTGGGGTCAGGGTGTGTATGTGAAGAGGGTACTAAGCCCCTGCCCCAGGGGCTGCTGTGGAGCTTGGGTGTGAACAGGCTGGAAATCACTTACCCCCCACTACTCCAGAGCTTAGCTGAGGGGCGGAGAGGCTTCCCTGTGCCAACGCTGTGTGGGGCTTTGGCACAGGCAGGGCTCGGCTCCTCCTGACCAATATCCTGGGCCAGAGGGTCTTTGGCTTTCCCAGGGTGCCAGCCCAGCCAGAGGCAGTAGGGGAAGGAAGGAGCCTGCCGGCCAGGCTGTAGGTGAGATGAATATGTTTCGACCAGGCACTGGTTCTCTGCACAGTACTGGGAGCGGGACACGCCCCACCGGAGGGAGGGGGTATGAAGGAGCAGCGGGGTTGTGGGGGATGAAGGGGCAAAGCAGGGAGAGGACAGTGAGAGGGGGAGCACGTAAAGGGCTGATGGATGGGCAGCAGAGATTAAATGTAACCAGCCGCCGTCTGGTGCCTCCCCACACCAGCCACCGCAGCTCACAGCGCACAGCCAGTGCAAGCTGGAAATGGGATGGGGCCCTGCTGGCTGAGAGCTGGCATGCAGCAGGGGCTGCGCTGACAGACCAGTGGGGGAGCGGCTGGCCCCGCACACTGCATCTTCACCCCGCCACCAGCCTTTCACACCCATCCCCATCGTCGGCCACTGGACTCTCCCACGCACCGCTGATGCATGGACGGCTGGCGAGCAGGATCTGGCCAGCAGCAGGACCCACCAGTACTGATGGGGGAAAGAGGGAAGACAGAAAATACAGGACAATTTGCCTGTTTTTAAGAAAAAGTTGGGACATTTGCAGGAGGGCTTAAATACAGGACTGTCCCTTTAAAAACATGACATCTGGTCACCCTACACTGAACAGTTATATCCCAGTGCATGTGTAACTTTTGATGTGTTTATTCAATCACAGGTGGTTGCCATTGATGTGGATATGGCTTTTTTTGAGCCTAAAATGAGGGACATCCTTGAACAGAATTGCACAGAAGATGAAGACTGTAATTTTTTCGATTGCTTTTCAAAGTGTGACCTGAGAATCAGAAAATGTGGGGCAGAGAGGGCCAACAACAACCTGCAAGTGAGTAGCTGCAGATTCATTATGCGTACAGTTCCTTTTAAAAAGACCAGTCAGAGGCAGCTAAAGAATAAAACATATGGCATGAACTAGAGCTGGGCGAGGTCTAGACAAGTAGGTTTGATGTACATTCATCAAACCCAGTTTTCTGGGTCTGCCTAAGTTACGTGTATAAACCCATCTCTGTGCATGCAAGCTGGCCCTACCATTCGCCGTTCCCTTGCTGCATGTGTAATGTCTACCTGCATGTAAGAAATGTGGGATTTATGGGCCTGGTTCTCTACAAATCTAAGATCTAGTAGGGAGGGGGAGGCTCCAGCTTCTTGATTCAAGGGCAGCTGGCCCTGGAGCAAGACGTTCTGCTCTAACTTACCCTGCTGACAACGCCAGCAGAGGATCAGGGGTAGCAGAGCTCAGCTGTGCTACATTCTTCCTGCCTGCTTTTCCCTTGCTGTGCTTGGGATGCAGGAGTGGGTGAAGTAACGGAGAATTCTCCATTGGGAATCTCTGACTTGTTCAGGCCACTGCTCTACATAACAGAACAAAGCAGCCTTGGACAGGGGCGGCTCTAGGTATTTTGCTGCCCCAAGCACGGCAGGCAGGCTGCCTTCGGCAGCAAGCCTGAGGGAGGTCCGCCGAAGCCGTGGGACCAGCGGACCCTCTGCAGGCATGTCGCCGAAGGCAACCTGCCTGCCGCCATCGCGGTGACCGGCAGAGCACCTCCCGTGGCTTGCCGCCCCAAGCACGCGCTTGGCGTGCTGGTGCCTGGAGCCGCCCCTGGCCTTGGAGAATCTGGGCCTTGGTCTCCACTTTAGGCAGCTTCTACTGGAGACTGGGCTGATTGTGAGTAGAGAAAAATTATTTATCTGCACAGTTTGTTTTGAAAGATAAGAGGAGCTATGATGGGAGCTACAGCATGTAGTGGTCTTGTACACTGTCAGTGCTCAATAGCTAATAATAACAGAGGCAAAATGGTAATACAAGGCACCAATAAAGGCAGTCCCTGTCCTGTGGAGTTTAGCAATCCCTGTTCAGTTTGCTATTAGGTCACAAGTGAAATGAGTTAGGTGTCCTCCACCTGATCCTTAGTGGACATTTGCCCATATCTTACATTACAAATCTACCAAATACAGCTCAGCTACACAGGGAGGCCCATGCTGGTAATGTATAGGTACAGTCAAGGAGGGTTGAGTAGAATGGCCAGGGACAAGCTTCTAGAGTGCCTCGTGCACTCTGCTTTGCTCTTATCAGTGTTAGAGACATTTTGAACTCAGCTGAAGCAATAGCTTCTACAGTTTACAGTCACTGATAGGCACAAGTGTCTTATTTGCAGCTCTGGAAAGACAACCTGCTCTTTTACCTTTTCACAGGTCATCTGTGACAAAATATTCCGTCACTGGTTTTCTCCAAATTTCAGGCGACCCACAATTTCCTTCCCTCTGCAGTTGCAGTTGCAAAAGGCTGTTCATGAATGTGCCAAACCAGGGCCCAAGGATTTGACACAACACCAGCAAATGTCTCTGCATTCTCTGTCTGAGTTATACCATTTGCTGCAAGCCAGTCAAAGAGAACTTCAAAAAGCAGATGGTTAGCCTGGTGAAAACCACTGGTAACGATGATATATAATCATCATCATTGTCAGCAGTCTCTCTCTCTCTCTTTCCCTGCCCCTAGCCATTGTACTAATTTTTACAGTGTATAGCTTATTTTTTTTACTATGAAAATAAAACTCATGATTGAAGATGCAGTGAATGTTATTAATCCCCTTTGAGGGGTGAAATTGTTTTACATTAGATGGACACTATTCTTGCTTGGCTTTTTGAAGTCACATTGGCTCTCCCCAGTGACATTCTGACATTGATTGCCCATAGAGTTGTGGTATCCTGATGAAATAACTTCCAGCTGAGAGCTGACCCCCGGCTGATGAGATATTTATCTGTGGATGATGCTTTGAAAATGAAAAGTGTAATATTAATTTAAAAGAGAGGCATGAGGTGTCCTTTTATTTCACCACAGAGTGAGGGACTGGTAGGCAGGGTTCAGGACAGAGTACTCCGCACAAACAGACAGCTTCTTCCAGTAGGGAAGACACATGGCTGCTTTTGTATAGACTTCTGCTGCTGCTGCTCTCAAAGGCATTGCCTTTCATTATTTAATGCAACTAGAGCCCTAGCCAACACTGCTGAAAGAAAATACATCAAGATGCTTAGGGATTGTCTAAACAGAGACTTTACCAGCATAATCATAGTGGTAAAATTATACTGCTATAGTTATACTGGTATAACTCCACATATGAACACTCTTATTTCTTTTCTGGTTTAGTTTATCTCATTTTGAGAGAGGTAGATGGGACACTTTAGCAGGCCACAGTGTAGCATATCATTTCCTTCCCTTCACAATCATGAAGGGATTGTGGAAAAGAGCAGGGATTACTGATGGCTTTTATTTAGTGCATGCACTTTTTTTTGGCTTTATGGTGGTATTTTAGTAACAAAAGGAATTTTGCATGAGAAGTCATGATCTGCAGTCAGTGGGACCAGTGACATGAACAGGGATTGCAGGATTAGGAACGTAAAGTTCTCTAGCTGTGAAGAGTCTAACAGACAAGTTTAGAAGCTGTCTCAGTTTTGTACTGGTGCTATGCCTGTCTGCCATTGCTGGCAGATTATGGGACTGCATAAA
The DNA here is from genome assembly GCF_016161935.1 of Mauremys reevesii. Classification (NCBI taxonomy): domain Eukaryota; kingdom Metazoa; phylum Chordata; order Testudines; family Geoemydidae; genus Mauremys; species Mauremys reevesii. The sequence continues at coordinate 189,482,674 of NC_052624.1, forward strand.
TGAGGCAGAAACCTTCAAAAACAAACATTTCACATTTTTTTACTAAAAGATCGTCAGATGGGACGCTCCAGTTTTGAATCTGGCAGTGCTGGGTTGGGGGCATATAACAACACTTGTTGGGGCTTGTCTATATGAACACTTTGAGGGCTGTTTACACTGAAAACTTAAAGAGGCACTTCTGAAAGATGTAGTTAAACTGACCTAACCCCCAGTGTAGACAGGAAGAATTCTTTTGTCAACCTAGTTACTGCCTCTTGGGAGGTGGATTATCTACAGTGATGGGAGAACCCCTCCTACTGCTGTTTTGTCTACAATGAAGCATTACAATGGTGCAGCAGCTATGTCACTGCAGCGTATTAAGTGTAGACATACCCTTAATGCACATCAGGATAGATTTACACCCCAGTATTTTTTCCTCTTTGAAACTGCTTTACAAACATTAGTCTTCACAACAGCCCTGAAGCCTGCCAGCAGAACTATTTTATCCATAGGTCTTGTCTAACTAGGAAATGGGTGTTCTTTTTAAAGAGTGTTAGCTCATGTGATTTTAAACACCTCTTAGCACCTAAAAATGCGTTAAGTGGTTAGGAGAAGTCTAGGATTCCTCATGACCAGCTAACATGTTCATAAGGGTGTTAAATCCTGTCTATATTAGGTGCTAAATCATGCAAGTCCTAAGTAGTTTTTCAAATTATGTTAGGTTTTACACCAGAGAGAATGAGGTTAAAAGGCTTTCCCAGGGCAAGGCCAGGGAACTGAGCCAGGATTAGAACTCAGAAATCCTTGGCTGGTAAAACTTTGCTTAATCCACAACTTTTTCTAAGAGATCAAACAGACATTTAAAAAAAAATAATCCTCAGCTGAAGTAGGAAATGTACCAAAAAGCCCAGGCCCTGTCACAAAGCTGAGGTCACCCATGATGTCATTAGAAACTGTAATGAAACTGATTGAGGAGAAACAAAATCAAATAGGATGGACTCTGAAATCACTGAACTGAATCAAAGAGAGACAACTGCAAGACAAATGCATTAAAGATTGTGAGGTGGTCAGATCTTATGTAACGGGGGCCAGACAAGTACCATAAATAGAAAGAAGGTGGGAAAAGGGACGAAGGAAAAGTCAGGGAAAAATAGATTAAAAAAAATATACAGCTCAGCTTCTGGTTGGCTCCATGTGTAATGCTGCCCTCTCACAATTGGCCAAGGTAAGGTGCCTTGCTTCTAAGAGATGGGGATGGGGGCAGAGAACTGTTAGCTCAATGGCACTGGGGCTTTTAGAACTAGGATAGAGAGCTCTGTTACCCATGCTGCATGGGTGCAGTAGAGATCTTTGCCCTGACCCAACTATGGGAGCTGGATCAGGCCTCATAAATAGCCACCAACTTGTTACACTTCCCACCAACAAAACTGCCAGTATTTCACAGCAAGAGGCAATGATAGACCTAGGAAGATCAATAGCAGCTTATTGTGCATCCCCCCCAACCCCAACGCTGCAAAAAGCCTGAGCACAGACCCCATGGAAGACTGTTTTCCCCATTATCATTATTTCCTTCTCTCTTTCTGAATCCAGAAAATACAATAGAGGAGCAACAACAACAAAATCAATTTTTGACATTTTGTGGCAATATTGCACTCCACCGTTTACCATTGTGGGTTCCCTTTCATAGCCTCAGGTTTGCTTCCGGTGCAGTGGAGCGAAACAAGTGTTGAAATGGATATTTAAATCTTAAAACAAAACACAGTAACAAGATCTTGGAATAAGCCTTGCTTGGTTGACCAGGAGACTGTCTCTCCTTGATAGGGTTTAATAAGTAAAATCACCTATGAACATTTTCTGATCCTCTAAGGGCTGAGCTGTAGGCCACCTTCACCTGCCATGGACCTCAGTCCAACTCATCACATTCTTCCCCAGCTCATTAGGTTTTGTTTAGCCTTTTCAGGTTACAGAGAACAAGCCTCATGAACAATCAATACCTCAGAGAATATTGAGTAACAAAGCAAATGGATGATTTGCACTTGGCAGGGCTTTAAGGTTGCCTCAAACTAAAGCAGCAGGCCCCAGTTCCCTGGGTTTTGGTAAAACTTCACTGGCAATTGGAAAGTCTAGGAGAACCTAAAAGATTGTAAGAACACTATGGGCCTGATTCTCCATTGTCCAGCACTTTGTGAAGTCATTTAAATCTGTGCAAAGTGAGAAACCGTACTTCCAGTCACATAAATGGCCAGTATGGTTTGCATGGGGTTTTACACTTGCTTTGCACCAGAGCAAATGACTAAAGATGCAAGGCAGTGGAAAAACCAGGCCCTGTGGCTCCATAGGATGGGGCAGGGGAGGGAAATAGGCCTTCTCATTGCTTGTACCTTGTGTAGCCACTTACAGTTGTGCAAAGTGAATGTAAAATGCAGCCAAATCAAATAGGAGCATTTTACACCCACTACTTATAGGTGTAAATAGCTGTGCAAGTTGAAAGACAATGATGTATCAAACCCAACTGGGTATGTTCAGTCTTGAGAAAAGAAGACTGAAGGGGGACCTGAAAATCTTCAAATATGTTAAGTGCTGTGCCAAAGAGGATGAGGATCAATTGTTCTCCAGAGCCACTAAAGGTAGGACGAGAAGTAAACAGCTTAATATGGAGCAAAGGAAATTTAAGATGATAGATTATGAAAAACTTTCTAACTAGAAGGACAGTTAAGTGCTGGAATAGGTTACAGTGAGAGGCTGTGGAATCCCCATCATTGGAGATTTTAAAGAACATCTGTCAGGGATGGCAGTGCAGGGGCATGGACTAGATGACCTCTCAAGATCCTACATTTATATGATTCTATATAACTGTATACTTTTTTAAGTGTTGATGCATTATAATCTTATCCAGGCTTGGACCCCTGAAGAGTAGAGTGAGTGATCTGATCCTTTTAAACTCTGTGATTATTTTTTAAACACCAAATTGTGTATGATAAATGGTGAAGGCTGCCAGGATGATGTGCATATGATCCAGTGCATATGATTCAATGCATTTCAAAAGTATCTGCTGCTAGTGCTTTTAAAATATAATCCATATAATCCAAAAGTATATTATGAATACCTCTCATTTTCCTTGCTCCTTCCTTATGAGTTAGAACTATAACCGAGTTAGAAACATAACTCCCATCTCGTTTAAGTTGGTCATGATTTCTCCATGGTTAATTCTATAACAGGTAAGGACCAAATTTTCTCGAGTTCATTATGGGTTCTTTTAGAGGTACCATATATGTACCTTGTTATTTAACTGCCACATCACAGATGATATTGCAAAATCACTAGGGATTTGATTAGCCAGTGGTTGAAAACTCGACACCTTGTTATTTGTGATTTGTTCTACCAGGAGTACCTAGGAGCCCCATAGACCAGGACTCCACTGGTGCTAGGAGCTGTACAAACACTACACAGAAAGATAGTCCCTGCCCTAAGGAATTTACCTTGTAAGCAAAACATCACCGGAACATTTCAGTTAGATTGCTTGGTGTAGTTAACTTACATGGAAAAACACAGGCCAGACCTTTCTCATTTCCCCTTAATTTATTAAACTCACTTTCCCAGATCCCACACAAACATGAATCTGTCTTATTTATATAACCCTGTGATACATGAAGGGAGGGAGTAGCTCCCTTTGATGGACACCCAGACAGTCATGGTGTCTGTTCCCTGCTTGCTTTACCTGTGGGCTTGTTAACCCTTTACAGGTAAAGCAAGCAGAGAATTTTGTGATTTGTTCTACCAGGAGTACCAAGAGGGATTTTACTGCTAACTGGCTGGCTGGGTGTCCACTGGGGGAGCTACTCCCTCCACCCCCTTCATGTATCACAAACCCACATCAGCAGCATCTAAGTTACAGAAAAGAGCAAAGGTTGATTCTTTTTAAAAAATGGGGATTTCAGCTGGATGCAAATATCTGAAAAAAAATTACTTGTCTGGCCACTCCATGCACACTCTTGTCTATTTTATGCTTCTATGTTTTATATAATTAAAAAAACAGCACTGGGCTGCTTCTCCATTCAAACACGAGAAAGTTGTTCACCACTCCAAAACTGCATGTTCATGCAAGATAGTTGGGTTTTTTGGGTGGTTTTTTTCATTTCTAAGTGGACTTTATTTTGGGGCATTCCAGGTTGTGCTATTAAAAGATGCATCTGATACAGAATTTTACATCCCAATTTCCTAATAGAGTCAGGTTCTTTCCAAACCTGATTTTGAAATGTCTTCATTGGCTTCCAATTTTGTTAAGCTTAGAAGAAGTAGCTGTGTGTTAACCCTTAGAACATTGCTATCTTCCACTATAGCGACAAAATAACTGCATAAGAGGACATATTCATAGTTTCCAAAGAATTAAGTCTGTCTCTCAGGTCCATGGTTATTAAAAACACTATTCTGCTCTTTTAGAATTACCCATGGACAGCTATCAATGGCTACATATACACTATATGGATCTAGGGCCCGATGAGCAGAAGGGCTGAGCACCCACCCACCTTGTTGACTTCTGACAAGCTGGCCTCTATAGTCTATCTTCTGCTCTAAACCCTCTTGTAAGGCATCCTCCCAGGAGAGGAGTTACAAAATAGAAATACAGATATTTCCCATTTGACCCAATATTATGTATGTGCAAATGAATGCTATGGAAGATGTGTATATAGCAGCTCTTTCCCAAGAATTAAGACTACAGCTGACTCTTCACCAAGTTCTTGTATGTTATGCTGTATATATGAGGGAAAACAGAACCACTCTCAGGAGAAAATCTCTAAAGAGCTATATAACCCTGGCCTTCATCTTCTACCTTCAACATTCAAGTAATCAAAGGAAGTTAATTCCTATGAAGCAAGCACAGCACACACTTACAGTAACTCCATAAAAACAGCAGGATAGTGGATATCTATAAAGCTGCAATACTTTCATTTTCCCTAGTGTGGTTAATAAACATATTTAAAATGAGATTTAAAATGGCTACAAGAACATAAAATATTGAATATAAATAATGACAAATGAACAGTAATGATGAAATATACTCAGCCAAATTCAGCTCTTTTACACCTGTGAAAACCCACTTGCATCACGATTTTCAGAGGTGTAAAATAGTAGACTTAGATCCAACGAATGTCATTATCAAAACACTCAAAATATCAGATGAATTGTATTTAATTAGGCCAATGTAATATCACTGAACAGGCTTCACATAATGCAAGTAAACTGTATATACATCCATTGCCCTTAAAACTAAAGAAATGAAGCCAAGGTTCAGATCATATAGTGATAAGCACTATAGAAATACCTATAAAATAGAAATTGCATTAAATACCCTGGGCCATATCCTCAGCCTCACTTTATCCTATTCGTATGATCTTTCTTTTGTATAAATACATGTATCAAGTCACGTGTGACACGTGGGAGAAAATCCAGCGTTTAGGCTTGACTTTGATCTCACTCTACACTGGTGTAACTACTCTTTGACTTTATTTACTCCTGATTTACATCAGTGTGAGAGCAGTGTGACAACAGGATCAAGTTCCATATATTTAAGAGAAAAAGGTAGGAGTCGTGGATAATCATCTAATTTAAATTACATGGCATGTTACAGGCCAGATCGTCCTTTCCTTTCAGCTCATAGCCTTATGCAAGAGGCAGCACATAGCTGCGCTACTCCAAAAGGAGTCCAAGTAAGGCAGTATGCCACAACTAGCATGTTGCTACTATCAGGAATCAGCACCTGCAGCATAGCCAGTCTGGAAGCAAAGCCAGTCTCCAGGCTACCTAATGAGCGCAGCTGGCCTGTAGTAGGCTGCCTGATTGGCTGCATTGCATGATTGATTGGAAGAGTCAGGAGTCTGGTGCTTAAGCCCAGTGGCTGCTCAAAGCATTTGCTCATGGCTCTATGTCTGCTTGTTTCTAGTCCTGTCCCTGCCTCATTCCAGGTAACCTGGTCCTGACCTTTGGTGCTGATTGCTGCTCCAACCACTGAGTGTGACTACCCATGACCTGGTTGCTTGAGAGCTACCCCTCATTCCCCTTCCCCTCTTCATCCAACTCAAGGACAAGGGAGGAAGTACTGGGTGTGCAGCTACTTTTCTTTCTCTGCATCTGAAGCAGAGGTGTGGTAAGATCACCTTGGGATAGGTGGGTGTGAATAGCTTTCTCCTCTGTATGCCCCTGGGCAGGCATGTAGAGGCAGATCAAGACCAAGACCTGACTATAGATGCTGGTCAAGACTTGTTGGTCCAATGTTTTAAAAGTGACTAATCATTTGGGTGTCCAACCCAAAGCACCTTAAAAAGGCCTGGTTTCCAGAGGGCAGGTGCTCAGCAATTTCTGCCTCTTTAATGTATCTTAGGTTGGGCACCCAAGAGCATTAATCAGTCTTGAAAATTTAGGCCATTGCACATAAGGGAAATGTAATTGAAAGCATGAAATAAAGAGGGTTTATTTAAAAAAAATCTTCTGAACTAAGAAGAAATTATAGGCAGCAGCAGGGCTAGATGGCTCAGGACATTGACAGTGAGCTGTGTAGTTTTATACTGCTCTAAGAAAGGTTCAAAATCAGTAGTGGTTCATTGATTCAAATTCAGTAGTGACCAAAAGCTATCTAAGAATTTCTCTGTAGACTCTCAACATTTTTCTTTCTGAGCCCCCTTCCCACATGCTATAAAAACTCCATGGCCCACCTATGCCACAACAATTGTTTTTCTGCCTAACAAGTAGATTAAAAATTGTATTAAATTGCTAGTTATATAGTTAAACACACACATATAATATAAAATATAAAAGGATAATATAGGTACAAAAATAAAAAACTGAATATTATATTTTTTCCCTTACTCAACATGAAACTCATTGCTGGTACTGACACATAGGCTGGGTGGCCTGCTGAGGTGAGTCAGGGAGTGGAGGTGGTACCACTGTCCAGGACTGAAGCCTGGTTTATTTTGGCAGATCCCTGAAACCTGCTTTCAGCCCCACAGGGGACTGCAGACCCCTGGTGGAGAACCGCTGCTCTATGGGCTATGGTGATTTTAGCCCAGTTCCTGTGGGAAAGATGTCTGCATCGCAAAAATCACCACCAAAACTGTCTGAAAGTGGCACCTTTCTCAGTCTAATTAAAAAAGGTAGCAACTGGAAGGATGTGAGGATGGAATTAGCTTTTCATTACTAAAGATCGTCCTTCCAAGTGGAGGCACATTGTCAGGGGGGTGTGCGTGTGTGTGTGTGTGTATAGAAGCTCATGCTGCCACTCTCCATTCTGTTCCTTGTATGAGAATAAAAGATCATTTCATTTTGCAGGTCTGGCATCTTTGAGAGGCACTACATTCCTATCAGGAAGGATAATAAAAGAAACAAATGCAGTAAAATCAAAGTTCTTGCTGCCTTAATTTCTCCATGTTCCTGTAGCCCAGGGGTTGTTGACAGCCTTTGCTGAGAAGAAACTATTTTCATAATATTGTCTGTTCAAAACAAGATCATATAGGTGAATTGAATACTATTTGCTTTTTAATGGGGAGACAAATAGACTGCACTGAGTAATAGCTAAATAATCCTGGAGTTTCTCTGAAAAGGATAAAGGAAGAGTTGTTTGTGTTCAGTTTTATCAAATTTTAAATTAAGTTACCGAGGAAAGATTAGGGCAAAGCATCATTTGACATTAAAGAGGAAGAATAATGCCAAATCCATAGGTACTGGCTTTTTCAGGGCTTTTGTACATATGAGAATAAGATCTGTAAATTATAAAATGATACTGAGATCCCTTCTAAGAGACCTTCACCCTACCATTTCTCTGTCTATCCGTTGTACAAGAGATAGTATTGTTCTACGTAGCTTATCACCATTATTAGAGGCTTGAATACACTTGCTTTTCCCCAAAAGAACTAAATATAGCTGATACAGAAATTCTTTTACAGCAGCTATGCCAAGTTGTTGTTTTTAAACACGTCTGTGCTGAGAAGAAATGGGCATGTATCCATCTTGCCTTCCGGCCAAGCCATTTAACCAGAACTGGGAATACTGTCAAAGTTTCTCAGTCTCTCTCTCTAACATAATTATATAAAATAAAGCAACCCTTTCCAGCTATCAGTAGGGAAAAAGAAAGCCACAAAATGGTAATTAAAATATTATGCTGCACAGTTTTTTTCATCATATTCATAGTCATTTTAATGTACTACTGAAAGAAGCCAACAGTTGTGCCGCAAACATGCTTTCACAGTTATAAAAAGGGGTAAATGTCAATATGTAAATCAATAACTGGCTGGATGCCATTGGCTTCTGGATGGTTAGCTGAAGACTGGAATCTTGCTGCTGTTATTGTGTCCTGCTCACAATGGTACAGAGCCAGTGCTAAAAAACCAGTGTTGTTACTAGAAGGAACCAAGCATGACAATGTATTTTCCACTGCATGTATCCAGTGAAGTGGTTTTAGCCCATGAAAGCTTGTGCCCAAACAAATTTGTTAGTCTCTAAGGTGCCACAAGTACTCCTCGTTCTTAATGCAAATCATGAAGCCCCTGATGAACATTTCTGCGCATGGCTGCTTCTTGTAATCAGCCATGGAATTTAATGAGGCATCTGCAGTTTATAGATAGCCTAGTTCCAACATAAATTGCACTGAGAATGCAATGTCCGCTTCTTAAAATTCGTCAGTAAACCATAAACTAGAAAGAGCTCACTACAGCACACAATGCGTCCTATCAGTTTATAATTCCAAGTAACCATATTCCCCAGATAGATCTAAAATGAAATTGAAGGTTAATTCAGAGGTCAGCAAAGTCTCCTAAGTAGCAGAATAGCAAAAGGAAGGAGGGTAGTTATTTTGACTTAATATGTTTTATTCACATTTGATTTTACTTTTTATAAGTGAAGTAGCCACTGGAGTCAATAGATATTTCTGACGTGACAAGAGCAATTAACTCTTTGTACACCCCACCCACATCACATGAGTTGGGTCAAGAAATAAAGCTCAGCCTTGTATGAGTGCTTCTAGGTATTGCACAATTTCTATAGTCCTGAATTCAGTAGGCTGGTTACCCCTTCTCCATGCCTGATATGTTCCTTGCAGCCTCATTAAGCTCACAGACTTGTTTATAGTCAGCATTAATTCCCAAATGTCAGTCCAGAAAAAATGTCTGCCCTACTTTTCCACAGCAGAAATACAATCTGAGAGAACAAGTGGCTCCCCCTGTGTCCTGGGTGAATGGTCTCCTCTTTCCTTTGCTCCTACCTTTACTTTTCCCCAGTGCCTTTGGTTGTTTCCCACCTGCTGCTGCTGCTGTAGTGGTTACTATAGTGGCTTTGCATCTAGTTCTTCTTCCATCTGCTTCTCCTCCAGCAACTCTGCTTCTAAGTACATCTCAGCCAGTTCAGACAGTTGGTGTCAGCTCATCCATCCCTGAACCCCTCATGTAGCTTACCTAAATGCATCTTTAAAAACAGTAGCGCTATTAACTCTAAGGCCTGGTCTACAACTAAAAATTAGATTTGACCAAGCTACATCGCTCAGGGCTGTGAAATATGTTGCGCTCTGTGAGACATAGGTCGACCTAACCCCCAATATAGATATAGCTAAGTCAGTGGAAGAGTTCTACCACCTCTCGGAGAGCTGGATAAACAATATCAATGGAAAAACCCCTTCTGTCAATGTAGGCAGCGTCTACACTATGGCACTACATTGCTGAGTTAGATGCAGGACTCACTAATTAAATCTATAGCCAGTGTTATGTAGGAGGTCAGTTTATGTGATCATAATGGTTTCTTCTGGTCTTACGGTCTATGAATCTATTCCTAGCTTATCAAGAATGGCCAGGCTCATGGTCTGTGGTATTGTCCTCTCCCAGGGCTCTATATGTTGCTTGTGACTCTCCTGTTAGGACTGGAGTTTGACAGTCCAGGACTACTCTCACTGAGCTGCAGTGGCCATCTAGATGAATGTAATCAGACATGCTTCTGGATTACCATCTAGTTCCATTTTACCTGGGTGTACTCTTAGGCTTGCAGGAAACTTAGGTTGTAGTTTATTACAAGTAATCAATAAGGATAACCAATATCCCTCCCTATAGCTGCCCTTCTGCATTTGTGGAATGCGGATTTTATTGATTAGAAGATGGGATGGAATGTCCTTTGCAGCACTTTGAAATAATTCGACAACAACATCTGCTAAAGAGGAGTCCCTCTGAAACAGTGAATTCACAGAAAAATAAAAGGCTTGTTGCTAAGAATTACAGATATTGTCAGCTACTGAGTAAGCAGTTGGAAATCACTGGCATTATTCCCTGAATCTATAATACATTCCAGGCTTTATTATCTTGGGCTAGCATATGTTATTGCCACAGCAAAGAATTCTGTCAAACTTCTTCATGTGATCCATTCACTACGTGCGTCTCAAGCTTCACAGGAAATTGGCTATGAATTATTTTGTAACCATTGACTACGGCATGTTGACTTTAAACATCTGGGATTAATATTTGAAGTCTTGGTCTAATTTTGTCATAACCTGTAAATATCTGACACTCGCCTTAAAAATTTTCCTGGAATGGCATCCCTTGGAGATTTTTAACACATGTTATAAAGTGTAATCTGTGTTAAGATTGAGCAGTACTTCTACAGGATAGAAAGAGAGAGGTAGATTTGTATTGTTAGCTATTAGGAATACATTTAACAGCAGCAGGAAAAAAGTAAGCTTCATTTTGCTCCACTTTTGTTGTTGAATATAGTTTACTTGTCAGTTTTATGTCATGTAAACATCTCATTCTCTCCTCCCCCCCCCCCCCAAATGTACAGTAGTCATGTCTCACGCGCCAGAACCTCAGCTGACGTAAATGGACACAGTCCCACTGAAGTTAATGGCATTGCAGCTATTTACACCATCTGAGGATTTGGCCTGAAGTGTTTAAAGGTGGAAGTGTGACATATTGCCTAATCCTGGCAGAATGACTTCATGCTTAGTCAAAGCAGATGCACAAACTGGTCACCCTTATGTGGTCCATATTGGGTGGCTGACAATCACTGCTTTAAAGACAGTGTTCCTATAGCAGCCTCTCACAAAAGGGTTTAGGTAGAGCTGGTACATTTTTGGCAACAAACTTTGAAAAAAGTGAAGAGTCTTCATTACTTTCCACCTTTTTTTGCAGAAATTTTCAAAACAGAAAATGTCAAGCTAACTGAAAATAGAAAAAAGATGACAGAAAATTTTCATCTAGCTCTAATTTCAGGGAATAATTTTAGTGGAGGCTTCAGACGAGGAAGTCTTTTTAAACAACACTGTTCCACTGCACATATTGACTCTAAGATGGATACCTGGAGAGGAATTGTGGGGCAGATTGTCACCTGCTGTAATCTGGCATAATTCCAGTAAATTCAATGGAGTTACACTGATTTACACCAACTCAGGTTCTGGCCCTGCATACACATTTTTGATCTGGCACAACATGTACTACTGCTCAAGGCAGTTAGAAATGGAAAGAATACGTGATCACTGATCCGTGTTAATTCTTTTGTGGATGTCTTCTAAAGAGGCAAGTTGGTTTTGAATAACAGGATGTGAGCAAATGGCATTTCTGCCTTTCTCCAGACAGAATATAGAATCCATCTAATATCTTACTTCCTAGGTTTTGGCCTTCCTTAAATAATAACAAAAGAACACAAATCTCAGCCCTTTCTCCCCAAACCTTGCCATTCTTAGCCCTTCCTGGTGAATCTCTGTATTTCCACCCCTCATAGCTTCTGACCAGAGGCTTACACCACCTCTTTTATATCCTGGTGAGCCAAGAAGTTACATTTGTCACAATGAGTCAGCAAAATTTACTCAGCTTTACAAGAGAGCCCTGTGAGGTTACTGATTTTGCCATCTGTTAAACGGGGCCATACGGAATCCCAGGGTTAGTGGCTGATTTCTAAAGACTGAAACAAACAGATATTTTATAAAATACATGTTGGTTGGCTATTTATTTTTAGGAGATTTAAATGCGAGTTTTTTTCATATTTCATGCTGCCAAGTGCTTGCCTTGTTATCTGCCTGGGAACTTACAGGACCCCATCTCTATAGTATCTGAGTATCTCACAAACATTAATGGATTTACTCTCACACCATTCTTGTGAGGAAAGGGAGTCTATTATCCCCCTTCCTTTTTTTTTTTTATACACACAGATGGGGAACTGAGGTCACTAAGTGCCTATCTGCACCCTGAGGTGTCTAAATATCTTTGATATCTGACCCTAAGTGACTTGCTCCAGGTCACAGAAACAGGGGCTTAGAACTCAGATCTCTCCCTGGTGGGTGCTCTGACCACCAGGCAATAAGTTGCTCTGAGGTGAGTAACTTTCAATCTCTCCTGGTGAAGCTGTACCACTTTGAAGAAATACTTAAAAATTCACTGTGCCGAAGAGCAAGATAATGACTTTATAGCCTAGAGATTCAGGTATCCCTCAGGGGGTGAGGTAGGAAAGTTGAATTCAAATCTCTTTGCCTGATTCAGAGGCAGGAGAGGTGGATTCAAGTCTCACTCCCCTCCCCCAGGTGAATACTTTAATCACCAGGCTATAGCAGTGGTTCTCAAGCTTTCACATAGCAAGATTCTGAGTGAGACACCCCACCCTTATAAATTAAAAAACACTTTTTAATAGATTTAACACTATTATAAATGATGGAGGAGAAACATGGTTTGAGGGTGGAGGCTGACAGCTCACAATCCCCCCTCCCCCCAAGTAATAACCTCACAACCCCTAGTTTGAGAACCCCTAAGCTATAGAGATGTTCTCACTCTCTTTAACTTTGCCCCAATGAATATTTAAAATAGTGTATTGATAAATAAAATATCAGTATTTATACAAAGGTAGAACCTGAATGGCCTAAGCCCTCATAGTTAGGGCATTCATGTAGGAGGGGGCAGAGGGAAGTTCAAGTCCTTGCTGTAGTGTGAAGAGTCAAACCTGGGTCTCCCAGGCAAGTGCCCTAATCATGGTAATAAAGGGACACATTTGTTTGGCCTGAAATGAACTTTCCCAATTTGCTGACAAATTTGGAATATTTCTGAACTGAACTGACTATTTCTACTGATTTTTCCATTTGCTGACCGACCCGAAAGAATCAAACATCTGCCCAGCTCTCCTCCTGAGTTCCAGGCCCTAACCACCAAACCATCCTTCCTCTGTGCCTGGTTTGCATTACTTTGTTGTTGTGACAACATATACCCTGCACAGCACATAAGCGCAGAAGCTATTGCTCAACACAGTGGTTCTAAAACTATGGTCTGTTGCTCTCCTGTGGTCTGCAGTATGGAACATTTTGAAAATCAGGCAGTGGTGACTTGTTTGGCCAGGATCCCTCTACTACACAGTACTCGAAAGAATGAAAAAATTACAGTGGAGAACAACTGGCCATCTTACTTTCACGAGGAAGCAAATACAGCATTGTGATCTGAGTTTATAAATTGGAGACAACATTACAAAAGGAAGGTGGTGGTGAACTCTGTTGGATTGTGCTTGGATCACTCCATTCACCTCAATGTTTCTCATAGACACCGTGATCTTGGATGTGATCAAAGAGAATAAATGGTGAAAAAGAGCCAGCTTTGGATGAAAGAGATGGAAATACACTCTCCCATCTGTGAAGTCACAGTAAGGAGTCTCACACTGATACCATTAGAGAATACCTGGAACACTGCATAAAAAATTTGAAACTTAACACAGGAAGTTTGCTTAATATGAAGGCATTGACTAAATTGTTAGGATGAATTATTCACAGGCATGGAACAGAGCCAGCGAAAACATACAGTAATCTACCAGAAATTGTAGAACGATTCTGAGGATTAATTGCTTCAAAAAGGTCAGTGCTCCTTTAATATTAGATTTAAAATTATCTTGAGTTTTATGCATGTTTACAAGTCCACACATTCCAATGCAAGTAGCTGGACACAGAATTCCACAGGTAACGGTTGAGGGTGCTTTATTGCTGGGAAGTATATTTGTAACAATGTAACAAACTAACACTATATTTTAATATCACCCTTATGGTACTATAATTATGACTCATGTTAGTAGGGATAGCAAGTAATATTTATATAATAATTGTAATTAAAATATTGTAGTAATAAACAAAATATCATCTTACCAATAATAAAGATCAAAGCAATAAAAGAGATTCTTTAAAAACACTATGGGAAACACCTCTGTCAAAATCAGTTCAAGGTTTCTTGTTCTACCATTAGGTCCATTACATAAATAAAAGTGTTTTTTTTACTCTGTTCTTTATACAATATTTTTCAAAAATGTGCAGGAAATTACAGTAATTTTGTTTACAAATCAAAACACATTAAAATCAACTAGCTTTGAATAAGTGTTTATGAATCATTCATAACTCATTATTGTTTATTCTGGATAATTCATACATTAGTGAAAGTACAAACTACAGCAATCTGGGCTGTAAGCAATTTCCTGGCACTCCATCACCAATAAAGGGATTCACTAATTAGTATGGTGTAACATTAATTCTATACCCCACTGGTAAACAATCAAAATTACCCAGAATCCAGTAAAATAAATTTAAGAGCTTAGGTCATGATCTTACAATGGACTCTGCATGGGCCTCCCCCTGCATCCGCCCAGATGTATGCGGGGGTCTGGGCAGTCTCAAGGCCCTCACCAACTTGCTACCCAAATGGGGCTGCATGGCAAACACATCAATCATCTTCTGCCTCCCATGAAGGCATGAGCTTTTCCAAAATCCCAGCAATAAGGAAGATTTCCCCTCTACATCCTTTTTTGTTGCTCTTTTCTTGCTGACTTTTTTGCTTCCTCTTCTCTCTCTAGGGACTTGTATGACCCTTGTCCCCATAGTATCTGAGTGCTTCACCATTATTCATGGATTTTAACTTTGCAACATGCTGTAAGGAAGGGAAGTTATCTCCATGTTACAGATAGGGTACTGAGGCACAGGGCTGATTAAATGTCTTCCCCAAGATCACACAGGAAGTCTGTGGCTGAGCCAAAAATTGAACCTAGGTGAAGTTCAGTGCCCCTGTTCTCTGACCATCCTACACACCTATCAACTGCCCTTTTTAGGTACTGTTCCTCCCTCCCTTTAGTTCTTTTTGTTATCTCCTGCCACTGTGTGCCTGTTTTAGTTTTGCTTTATGCTACCTGTTGTGCCTTGGGATGGGATGTACAAACAAACCCTGAAGAAGTTAAAGGACAATACTGGCCCCAGGTTGCCCCACCCCTCCAGACCTGCAAAGCATGTTCCATCTGGAGAGGAAGCTCAGAAGGGGGAGGCTGAGGAGGAAGACAGACCCATACTGAGGGCTCCTGAACAAGGGTGCTGAAGATGCCTGCTGAGCCCTGCAGGAGCTGAAGGTTTTGCTGTTTTTTCTTTCTTTTCTTTTCTATCTTTGGACTTGGAGACGTGGTGGGAGATGGATGGTAGGAAGTGATCCAGGGAGGCAACTAGCAGGACATTCCAGGTGTTAGCTCTCAGAGGGCCTTGGTTCGGAGCCCAGTATAGGGGGAGGGCCTGGGCTCCCCTACCAACTGCCCTTATTGACAGAGGGCATAAGTCTCACTTCCACCCCACACCCCCTCCAGTAATGGGATGGCAAGGACTTTAAAAACCCTGAGATGAAGCTAAGCCACATACAAGGGTTAGAAACTGGACTGAAAGCCCTTCCCACTGGGAGGCAGGGCTGGAAACTGGGTGCCCTGGCCATTTGAGGACTCTATAATATGCCTGTGTTTCTTTTGCATCTCTTTGCTCAATTTCTTTTAAAGATCTCTGCAAGGGAAGCAGAACAGTAACAATTTACACAGAGAGGGAAACTAGCACTACCTAGTTGGGACAATCTGGCCTTAACCTGATGTATATGGAACCAGGAGGAACACCCCAGTGCACAGGGCCGGCTCCAGGGGTTTTGCCGCCCCAAGCAGCCAAAAAAAAAAAAAGCCGCAATTGTGTTCTGCGGCAATTCAGCGGGAGGTCCTTCGCTCCGAGCGGGAGTGAGGAACCCTCCACCGAATTGCTGCCGAATACCTGAATGTGCCGCCCCGCTCCGGAGTGGCCGCCCCAAGCACCTGCTTGCTAAGCTGGTGCCTGGAGCCTGCCCAGCCAGTGCAGAAGGGATCCTCCAATGGTGCAGAGCCGGCATAGAGGCTCCTGCCCTACAATCCCTCCCTTGGGCTGACCTGGGTGGGAAAATGGGGCATGGTCCAAGGACAGGGGCATGGCCAGGATAACCCTGGCTGCACTTTAGCTATTTAGGCAAGTTAGCAGCAGGCATAAGTTACAGCAGCCATTAGGCTTTCATTAGGTGAGCTGTTTGGACAAAGTTTTTTGCAGAGTTAAAATAAGACTTTCTCAGGTACATCTAATAATATACAGCAAGGTCTAGTTTACTTTGTTTTTATTACTTGTAAAAAAAAAAGTGCCAAATTCAACTCTTCTCCCTTCTAAAGTGATGGTGGTGTAGTTTGCAAGCCCTGTACAATAAATATATGGAGATATACCTATCTCATACAACTGGAAGGGACCCTGAAAGGTCATTGAGTCCTGCCCCCTGCCTTCACTAGCAGGACTGAGTAGTGATTTTGCTCCAGATTCCTAAGTGGCCCCTTTAAAGACTGAACTCACAACCCTGGGTTTAGCAGGCCAATGCTCAAACCACTGAACTATCCCTCCCTTCTTTTCTAATTGCAGTTAATTGAAATCTGTCCAACAGTAGAAGACCCACCTATAAGCACTACTTTCCTTTTCAAACTAGATATTCCTTGTGTCACAGTTTAGGGCAACTACATTTGTATACACTCATAGTCTAGCAAGGACACCCACTTTTCAGCTCCTGGCTCCTCAGCCGTCACCTCTCTTAGGCAGAGACCTGCATCTCTTGTCTTCTTGACCAGAGGTTTTTCCAGGCTGCATAGTTCTGTGGCTGTTGTGCAAAGCACTTATGCATGTGCTTAAGTCCTACTGAAGTCAAAGTTCAGCACACATATAAGTGCTTTGCCTAAATGGATGCGATCACTCATGTGCTTAAAGTTAAGCCCAAGTGTTTTGTGCCTAAGTGTTTTGCTTACCTGGAGCCTTTCTCCTTCAACCAGGGCCTGCTCCAAAGCTAATTAAAATCAATGGTTTTTCCAATGACATTACTAGGCTTTGGGCCAGGCCATTAGTTATATCAGTTGCAGTGGAGCTACATATGAGACTAAACATACTTGGAAGAGTTTTGGCTAGGCTGTGAACAGGCTCATAGTCCCACTGAAGTTGATTGACACAGCTATGTAGAAGACTAAACATACATGTAGGAGATTTTTCTGGATCAGGCCCTTAATCTTTATTTGGTGCTGTACACTTCAGATATGCACAGGAGGGATTGAGATTTTGATGGCTTTAAAATTAGGGGTGAAAAGAGAAAATACACTTTGTTCTGAGTTAGCAAAAAAAAATGGATTTATCTATTCTGTATTCTTTTAACTTGAAAGCTCCAAAAAGGCTTAGAGAAAAAGTATTGAAGATTTTATCCTTTCATGAAAGTAAAATAATTAAAGATTTTCACAAACTCATTTATTTGCACATAAAATATTCTATTCCAGGCATGCCAGGAAACTGTTTCAGAAGTTAGTCATATAAGGCAAGCAGCTGTGTACTGATAACAAGGCACAAACCGGCCTCTCATTCTAAATTCAGTGCATAGCAATTCACTAAGCCAGCAAACTGAATTTGTAATAAAATAAATAATAATAATAATATAATTAATATTGTTAGAGTACAATTCTTAAATTGCAACATGTACCTATTTTGCAAGAGAAACATTATAAAAATGTCTTGCAAAGCCTGCAGACTGCTTGCAATATTTTAAAAATAATGTTCTTATGAGTGAAAAACTACAAAAACCTTTGTTTTAATTATTATTACTTTAATAATTGAAGACTGAAGAAGAGACACCATTCATATATGCATTTTTAATCTAGGAGATTTATGGGATTTGTGCTTGCTATCAAAACTACCATCACAGAATCATGATTAATGTGTATTTTTTTCTGTGCTCATACTGTTTGCTGCAGTGTCTTTCAGAACAATTCATAATATAGCTTGCTTGCTGGGTTTCAGAATGTAGTACTGAATGAATACTAATATCAGAAATATCTGGAGCAATACATAAGTTTCATGATTTTTTTGCTCTAATAACACTCATAATTTAATTTTGTATTTATAATTCAGTTTTATCAAAAAATTAAAATGCAACCTTTGGGAGCAAATATGTAGGGGGGGGATACATTTTGGAAGAACTAGTTGATTAAAGGGCAGTTTGCTAAGTGCTTTCTCCACTTGATAGGCGAGTCCAGGGTTGGAAAGAAAACAGATAGACAAATCCTGCTCTCATTAACACAGGTGTAGATCTGGCGTAACTCTATTCACTTCAGAAAAGGCTCCCTTGACTTCTCATCAGGATGACCGGAGCTTCTATTAAACCTAGTGGTGGAGTCTCATAAGTTATTGCCATGAGAGGTTTTGATACCTATGTGGATGATACCCGTGACACATGGGACCTCATGATTATTATGACAGACAACTCTGGCGAGAACTGAGGCTTCAATCTGACCAACTAGCACACAATAAACTACAACTTGCTTTGTCTATACTAGTTTCAGAAACTAGTATAGAACATTCTAAAACACACAAAACACCCTTTATTCTAGGAAAGATATACCCTGAATTATTGTGTGTTGAGAAATTTCTGGTCCCAGAGAACTTCCAGAAAGTCTCAAACAAACCTATTTTAAATGTAAATTAAATTAAAGTATATTATAGACTGAAGTAAAGCAGCATGCACTACACAACATACAATGTGTACATTTTCCAGGGGCAAAGTAGTCTATCAGACAAAAGGTTTTGATTGGGATCCAGGCACTCTGAATTCTGACCTTCTCTCTCATTGACTTGATTTGTGGCCATGGCTAAGTCATTTAACTTCTCTCTGCCTCCTTGCATCTAAAACAGGGACAATAATATTTTCCCACTTCACAGGGATATTTATGAGGATTCATTTATTATTTGCAAAAAATGTTAAAGGCAAAAAACACTCTGTGATAGGTTCCATTACACATAAATATTTGAAAGTTCCTCTAGTTTATGAGGCATTAACAAGAATTGGCAACATTAAAAATCAATTTATTTATTTTATTTTGCTTTGGATAATGAAATAATAATAAAATAACAACAACAATGCTGGTATTTCAAGATGCTGTATATGAACTTTGGTAGCATTTCAAATCTACCTGCTAAAGATTAAGTCACAATTGCATTGTAACTTCAAGATGAAGATCATCAGAGGGGCAAATTGGTTCAAGGGAACAAAGGATACCAAGCTTTTCACATCTAGGTTAGTGTTTCAACTCTTGATAATGTTGGTACTGACTACAAATTCATTACAATCTGAAGTTTGTTTAGTAGCCTTAGTGCTTTGGTTGTCTCAGTCCAATTCCTAATGGACAAGTGCTCATATCTCTAAACCCATTAGATATTACTTGGCACTTTTGTGAGCAGGCTCAGCAGAAAGTCTAGTGGACTCAGAGACAGTGTTTCCTTCTAATTTCTTTACAACTGAGGCAGATTAGTTGCTCCTCAGGAATACAGGGCTTCATTAAACCTATATGAGTCAAATATGCCAGGACCTTTCACCAGCAATAAATTCACCCCATCCCCTCCAAAATTAATGAAAAAGTAATATCTTAACTGTTTTTCAGAGAAAGCAACATTTACCCGTCCCCTGCCCTGCCACCACAAAGGAACAGAAACCTCAATCCACAAAGGTGCTTAGGTGCCCAAATCTTGATTTATGCATCTAAATCCAAGCTTTTGGCTCCACTGTAATACTGTCAAACTGTGTAGGTGTCTAAACTCACTTAGTGACTACATTTTCAGTGTATAAAGTTCTCTCGGCTCCTAAATTTCTGCCCCTGAGCCCATGCACTGATGCCTCACTCTATCCATCCAGACACCTATCTCTCACCTAAGCCCCAGAGTGATCCATGAACTTTGTAAGCATTTGGCCACCTATCTCTCGTGCGGGATCCAATCTAATCCACAAACTGAGGGAAGACCACTCACTTATTTTATCTGTGAGGCCCAATCTGACTGGCATGCACAGAGGATGCCTACTGGTTCAGGTCCCATTCAAAATCTGGCCACCACTGAAAAAGGAGGTGGTGATAGTATCACCCACTTTATCAATTTTAGCCCAGTGATTAGGGCATTCACCTGAAATGTGGGAGACACATTCAATTCCTCTCTCTGCCAGGGGGTGCGGGATGAAAGAAGGAGAAAGGATTTAAACAGAGCTCTCCCACACCTCTTAGAAGAGTGCTCTTACCATTGAGCTGTGGGATATTCTGAGGTAGAGTTTCCTCTGTCTCTCCACTTGACACTGTTCCACTGTGGCGAACTAATGAAAGAATACTGGGGGCTGGAGGACTGACACTGGGTCTTCCACCAGGCAACAGAGTCATTCTCACTCTCTCTCTGGCCCAAGGACTTCAGTATTTAATCACAGTGGAACAGTCATTGGATCAGTGAGAGAGAATGAGAATGACTCTAATGTCCATGGGTTAGGGCACCCTGTAGGAGGTGGGAGACCCAGGGTCCAGTTCCCTGCTTCAATCACTCTTTCATTATTTATCCATAGTGGAACAGCCTCAACAGGAGAGAACCACAGAATTGTAGGACTGGAAGTGACCTCGAGAGATTATCAAGTCCAGTCCCCTGCACTCATGGCAGGACTAAGTACTATCTAGACCAGGCCTGCACAACATGCGGCCCCAGGGGCTTAGTGTGTGGCCCGGGGACAAGCGGCAGAGCGGGGCTGCTGGGTTCGCTCCGGGCTCCAACTACCCTAACGGCCAGAACCGCACGTGTCTCTGTCTCCCACTCCCCCCCGCCTGGCGTACAGCGGGTGCGTCACTTCCGGGGCTTGCTGAGGCGGGAAGCGCTGGGCACGAGGCAGAGCCGGTAAGTGCCGAGCAAGGGGAGGGGCGCCCGTCCTGGGCTCGAGCCGCAGCTCGGTGGGGGGAGGAACGACTGGGCAGAGACCCCCCAAACCTCCCCTTTGGTTAGGGGCAGGGCGACTACTACACTGGTTGGTCCCAGGGCAGCCTCCACAGTGATCGGGGGGAGGGGGAGCGGGGGGGTAAACTGTCTGTGGTCAGTCAGGAAATCCCCAGGGGAGACGTGTGTGTGTGTTGCACCTGCCCTACCCTGACTGCTGCCCCCTTCCCTAGTCCAGGGACCTTCCCCCTCCTTGGCCCCTATCACACTGCACCCCCACCCCGGGTTCTCTGTAGCCCCTGTGTTTGTGTGTTGGACAGTCACATCCAATTAGGGTGACCAGATGTCCCGATTTTATAGGGACAGTCCCAATTTTTGGGTCTCTTTCTTATATAGGCTCCTATTATCCCCCCACCTCCTGTCCCGATTTTTCACACTTGCTGTCTGGTCACCCTACATCCAATCCCTTCACACTGCCCCCCTTACCCCTTCCCTTAGTTCATAGACCCAGAAAATCCCTTCAAACTGTCCCCCTTTTCCCCTCCTCTTATTTCATGGGGGTATGACGAGCCGAGTGGGTGGGCAGGCAGTGGCAGAGAGGCTTTATACTGTGGGGGGGGGGTGAGGAGGCGAGCAGCGAGTCAGTGGCTGGAGTGGGGCATCCATTTCAGTATTTTAATTTTTGGTACTACTGTGTGCAGTAATATAGTGACCCCGGGGGGTTGAAGAGGGGTGTGATGGTGGGGCTGAGTGGGGAGGGGGCGGGTCCTATTTTACTGCTGTGATCTGGTCACCTTATGCATGCCATTTCTCCCCCTCACACACACACCTTCCTTTTTGGCCCACAGCTGTTTCGGTGGGGAAGGAGGGTTTGTTTCCACAGGGCGGGCGGTGCTGGGGGGAGTGTTGTTTCCGCAGGGCTGGGCGACGCTGGGGCGGGGTGTGTGTTTCAGGGGGGCTGGGCAGCGCTGGGGTGTGTGTTTTGGCAGCACTGACGGGGGTGTTTCGGTGGGGCCAGGGGGTTTTGGCCCTCAGCTGTTTTCTTTGGAGTAATATGGCCCTCGCCGCTTTACAAGTTGTGCAAGCCTGATCTAGACCATCTCTGACAGGTGTTTGTCTAACCTGCTCTGAAAAATCTCCAATGATGTAGATTCCACAAACTCCCTAGGCAGTTTATTCCAGTGCTTAATAGTTAGGAAGTTTTTCCTAATGTCTAACCTAAATCTCCCTTGCTGCAATTTAAGCCCATTGCTTCTTGTCCTAGCCTCAGAGATTAAGGAGAATATTTTTTCTCCCTCCTCTTTGTAATACTGTAACCTTTTATGTACTTGAAAACTGTTATTGTGTCCCCATTCAGTCGTTTCTTCTCCAGACTAAACAATTTTTTCAATCTTCCCTCATAGGTCATGTTTTCTAAACCTTTAATAATTTTTTTTTGCTCTTCTCTGGACTTTCTCCAATTTGTCCACATCTTTCCTGCAATGTGGCACCTAGAACTGGACACAATACTCCAGCTGAAGAATTACTTCTCGTGTCTTGCTTACAATGCTCTTGCTAAGGCAATGTCTACACAATGCATCTTACAACGGCACGGCTGTGCCACTGCAGCTGCACCATTGTAAGGTGTGCTGTGTGGCCGCTTTTTATTGCCGGGAGAGTTCTCCTGGTGACAAAATAAAACCACCCCCAATGAGGGTGGTAGCTTCATTGACGGGAGCATGGCTCCTGCTGACAAAGTGCTGTCCACACTAGCACTTTTCATCGCTAAAACTTTTGTCATTCAGGGGTGTGTTTTTTCACAAAAAAGTTTTAGCAATGAAAGTGCCAGTGTAGCCTAATACATCCCGGAATGATGTTTGCTTTTTCTACAATGGTGTTATACTGTTGACTCATATTTAGCTTGTGATCCACTCTGACCTCCAGATCCCTTTCCACAGTACTCCTTCCTAGGCAGTCATATCCCATTTTGTGTGTGTGCAACTGATTGTTCCTTCTTAAGTGGAGTACTTTGCATTTGTCCTTATCATTTTGAATTTTAATCCTATCCTCCAAAGCACTTGCAACCCCTCCCAGCTTGGTATCATCTGCAAACTTTGTAAGTGCTCTCTCTAGGCCATTATCTAATAATTGATAAAGAAATTAAACAGAACTGGATCCAGAACTGATCCCTGCAGGACCTCACTCTATATGTTCTTCCAGCTTGACTGTGAACCACTGATAACTACTCTCTGGGATTATCTTTCTGGGTAATGAAATTAAGCTGACTGATCTGTAATTTCCCGGGTTGTCCTTATTTCCCTTTTTATAGATGGGCTATATTTGCCCTTTTCCAGTCCTCTGATATCTCCCCCATCTTCCTTGACTTTTCGAAGATAATCAGTAATGGCTCAGACACTTCCTCAGTCAGCTCCTTAAGTATTCTCAGATGTATTTCATCAGGCACTTGACTTGAAGACATCTAACTTATCTAAGTAATTTTTAACTTGTTCTTTCCCTATTTTAGCCTCTGATCCTACCTCATCTTCACTGGCATTCAGTATGTTACTCATCCATTCGCTACTAACCCTTATGGTGAAAACTGAAACAAAAATGTTATTTAACACTTCTGCCATTTCCACATTTTCTGTTATTGTTTCCTCCCCTCATTGAGTAATGGGCCTTCCCTGTAGTGTCCTTGGTCTTCCTCTTGCTTCTAATGTATGTATAGAATGTTTTCTTGTTACCCTTTATGTCTCTAGCTAGTTTAATCTTGTTTTATTCCTTGGCCTTTATAATTTTGTCCCTACATGCTTGTGTTATTTGTTTATATTCGTCCTTTATAATTTGACCTAGTTTCCACTTTTTGTAAGACTCTTTTTTGAGTTTCAGATCTGAATGAGAATGAGAAAGTCCCACTTCAGTTTATCCCATAGCTCAGTGCTTAGAGCTCTTTTGTAGGAGAAGCCTGTTCAATTTTTTTCTCCCTCTCTGGCAAAGGAAGGAATTGAACCTGAGTCTCCCAAGTGAGTACTCTAACCACTGGACTTAAAGTTATAAACTGACACTGCTTCCTCCTCCTCGTCCTCCTCAGGCCACTTTGTGAGTGAGGCAGGCACCTAACTTATTTCCACAAGAAATTATTTGGATGCCTAATTCATCTGACTTAAGGGGAGGGGTTCCTGTTCATTGATCACTAAGCATATATGGGCGCCTTTTTGCAGCTTGGACTTAGAAGCCTATCTCCGTGAGAAGGGCAGTGCTTAGAACACACTCCTGTCATTAACATCTCCCATTGAATACCTTAGGTGGCTTCTCCCTTGGCTTTTGTGGATCCCCTTGTAAGTCAATGGAAGTTTTGATATTGGCTTTACTGGAAGTGTACTGGGATCACAGAAATAATTCTGTAGTATAACCCATTCTGCCGTTTTTAAGATTAGTCACCCATTAGGGTTACCAAAATGGAGGTAGTTCCATCCATGGAGTGTTTGCAAAACTGGACCCTGAAAATGCCACCTTAAATATATACTAACACAAAACAGTGTAAAGGAATACTTTATAGCAGCACCAAACTTTGAGATTAATTAAACAGGAAGAAATGGAAGGACAGATTGAAAGCCACAGGGCATGCAGCAGCAACAAACCCCCAAAATAATTAAACACAGCAAAATCACCTTTGCAGCTGGCTTTCTTTACTAAACTAGAAATTGGTATTTTTTTATGTGACATGAATTCCAAAACTGAACTTTTAAAATTGAATGACAAAAATCTAGACATTGGGATTTCTTCTAATAGTTAAAAACAGTTATCTAACTGTCATTCTTTTAGAATACTATGCAAAGCTAAAGCACTATGTATGTAACTGAATTATTGTAAAGGACTCAATTAAGATAAAGACTTTGTGCAATTAAACAGTTATGCCCTTTTCACATAACAAAAAGGTTACAAAAAGAGTAATGTGCTACACCTTTTCTGCAGCATATGCTGGTACCAAATCAAATGTTTCTTAGACTGCCTGCAGCAGATATCAATTCAATCTTGGCATACTAAAGTAAAGAATATTACATCATCCTTTTCAAGTCATTTGGGTTTTGTTTTGATTGTATGTTAGGAATATTCACATGCCTTTCAAATAAGCTGTGGGAGTATTTTTGTAACATCAAATTCTGCTTTCTAGGGACATTTATTTTAGGTTAATGTAGCCATTTTGATAAGTGGGAAATTAAGGGGCATGAGAATTTAGCTCCATGTGAAATCACAAACTCAAAGCACAATGAAAGAGCCCATTACAATAAGGAACTAATCTTGCAGTCCTTAAACAAGCAAAACTCCCATTGATTCTAATTACCTGAACAAAGAATTATAGTATGGGACCATAAGTGTCTCTGCCCTGACTAGTTTACAGTTTAATTTTAATAAGATAACACATTACAAGAGGGTATAACAAAGAAAAGGAGGTGATGGGAATGGAGCACGAGGGTAAAAGTGACAGGAACATGTGTTCACACAGATTAGTTACGTGCACAGCGTGATTGTTCTGGGTCAAAAAGATTTTTTTTTCAAAATAAAGGGTATAAATAAAGGTGATATAATCAGTCCTGCTACTACAGCTATAAATTAAGACATTAATCTGAAAAGCCATGATCTTGCTGGGAAAAAGAATAGTAATTTAATTTACATGCTCAATAAATATTATTACCTCTTTTTAGGAGACACCCTGTTGCACTACAGTGATTGCTCATAGGCATAGTGTTCATGTAGGCAACAGAATGAGGCTCCCAAACTCTATGCAAATAGATCCTGACCCAAACTTGACTCCCTTGAAATGAAAGCCAACCACATTAATTACTTTCTATAGCATATTCCCCAAAGTGCATCATTCAGGGTGGAGTTCTAAGCATACTGAAGTTTATAAAACAGATGGGTATGGTCTTCATTTTGATGCATGTTCATAACTGTTCAGGGCAGAACATCCATAAAATTGTGGGATCGAGGAATGACAGAAATAATACTGAATTAAATGCTACTGATTGTTCCAGTAGTGGGGTAATAGTAAACAGGAGAGGCAGCATGGTTTAGTGTGGAGGGCACTAGACTGGGAATCAGGAGACCTGGGTTCTGTTCCTAGTTCTGATACAGACCAGTTGTGTGTTCTTGGATGATCACTTCACCGGTCTGTGCTGTCTAATTTGCCTATTTAGTCTGCAAGCTATTCAGGGCAGGAACTGTCTCGCTATGGTTATGTCTACACTCTGAGGGTGGGGTGTGATTTCCCTGCTCATGTGCACACACTTTCACTAGCTCTCATCCTGCTAGTGCGAGTATAATTAGCAGAGGCACAGCTAAGCCATGCCTCTCCTGCTGCGGATACACTACTTGATGAGAGCTAGCACGAGTACGTCCACATGAGTAGGGAATCACACTCCTCATTTGTAGTGTAGACGTAGCCTATGTGTTTGTAGAGTGCCTAACACAATGTAGTCCCAATCTAGGTTGGGACCTCAAGATGCTTCTTTAATACAAACAATAATCAGTGTAAAATGGCACAGTATCTCAGCAAGCATTCAAATACTGTCCAAATCACAAGCTAGTCCATAATGAATATGTTCAATGATATTACCTGGCTTTCCAGCTTTTACCAAGCCTTCTAGCTGATGTGGCCATTTATAATTAACATAATGAATATTAATAATGCATGCAATAGAATAGTGAATTGTTACATAAATATTTATTCAATTTTTATGCAAAGGGAAACAATAACATGCACTTTTTTGCAGTGAACTATTTTATTAATACTACACACATTAAAAAGGAGGCTGTGTTATTTTTTTAAGAATTCTGCTCCATTATGCAGCATTAAGCATTTACAGCTGATTTGAACAAGTTAGGCTTTGCCTCAGATTTCCTTGAGGTACTGTGTGAAACTGCATTATAAAGTGAGTATTGTTGAGACCTGAACAGAAACTGACTCTTCAGACACTTGAAAATAAAAATGATATGTTGCTAAAAAGTGGCCAACAGGTCTATTACACTGTGAATGTCTGATAGTTTTCTTAACATTGCCCGTCTTAAAACTTAATGATGCATATTTTTATTGTCACCTCATTATTGGTATGGTAGTAAACATGGTGGATAGCAGTCTAGCTAAGAAGGCATGGATAAATATGTTCTTTATATAGAAAGGCATCACCAGGTTCACCAGAAGAGCATCACCCACCTCACTCCACCACACTCCCCACTGAATTTATACTGCTCTAGTTATTTACCTGACAGTATTACCATCCTATATTCTTCTTTTTAGCAGTTCATAAGGCTGTTATAAAAAGTCATCTGAAGTTGAAACATTGTGCATAAAATATCATCACAGAAGCAGATTTTTTTGGGGTGGACAAATTTTGAAAAAGAAAATGAGTTTAGATGTGTTTAAGTTACAAAGCAGAAAAAAAGTTTTCTGCTACAACACCTTTCAATGCTTTCGTAATTTTAAAACTGGATTTAATATTTTTCAAACTCCTATCAGCTAAACACTTCTTTACTCTACTTTAGCTTACAGGTTAATATCTATCTAATCTACACGTCGAGCTGGGGTGTCATTCCCAGCTCATGGACACAGACTTGTGCTAGCTCTCATAGAGCTAGTGCACTAAAAATAGTAGTGTAGCTGTGGTAGCACAGGCAGCAGTGAGTGGTGGCACGAGCCATCCCAAGTACATACCCATTGGCTCCAAGCATGCTTGTACGCGGGGGAGCCAGCTTGTGCTCCTGTTTGCGGCTACCCATTCTACTGAAGCTACACTTCAACCTTTAGCATGCTATCTCAGCGAGAGATGTGTATACCCCTAGCTCAAAGTGTAGCTGTAGCCTATATGTCTCTAACTAGAGAAACAACGAAGATGTATATAGCTGATTTCAAGCTGGCTTGGACATGTATTTGGAGCCATGGATTTTCCATTGCAGCAGTGCATTTACTCTACTATTTTTTTTTAATTTGCAGAATTCTGATTCTATTGCTCTCCTTTTTTAAATTTTATAAAAAAAACTTCAGTGGCAGAATATCTAGTTAGTCATATAAAGCTGAAAACCAGCAGGACAAAGCAACATGTGTGTGTGGCCATAAGATAATACATGACCTGAAGGAGATACGAGATTTGATGTAAAACTTAATACTTTTACTAGCCTACAAAGCATTTTCCCTCATGGGAACTCAAGCCTTGAAATCCTGAATCATAATTAAGAGGACAAGTCTTCTGTTTTGTTTTTTTAAATACTGAGAACAATAGAGAACCACCAACTGATAAGTGTTTGAATTTGTACAGATCATACAGGACTTTACACTACTCATTGCAAACTTACAAGGAGAGACAGGGAACCTACAAACTGCACTGCAGGAAGGCAACACTATTCTTTATTTCTGATTTCCCTCTGTACACCTACAGCACATTAAAATAGTTCTTTTTGCATGAGTGGAAACTTGCCTCACTTCTTCAAACTGGAAATACAGCAGCTTTAAAATATTCTATAAATATGTGGGTCCTGATGCAGTAAAAAATTACTGCTCTGATACTATGGCAATTGGTGTCGTATAAGAACTTAAACAGATATCTGCATCCTTTTTTCTGCGCTTGCACAGTCCAACTTTTTAGACAGCAGCTTCACAACTGGCTAACCTGTTCTTTAGGATTCTGATTCAACAAAATACTTAAGCACATCTGTAACTTTTAGCATGTGGGCAGTGCCAGTTGACTTAAATGGAAGTACTCACTATTTAAAGTTACACTCGTATTGTGAGTGTTTTTCTTGATCAGGGTCTATGCTTGCTAATACTCATGCTATGATATACATGCACAATTATTAGGGAAAAATAGATTTTCTGGACTAGTGCATTTGAACAGCAAGTTACTGTGTTAGAGCCCAGTCCTGCAAGCACTTAATCATATGACTGACTTGACTCATATGCGTAGTCTCAGTGAACTCAAGGGGCCTATTCAGATAAATAAACATACTTACATGCACAAGTACTTAGAGGATCAGATCTTTCAGTGAAAGGAGCTAACATATGTTTTAGTTAAATTACTTCATTGGCATAACTCCCTCTGATTTAATATGTTAGTTGCATAGTAAATGTGCAAGACAGGACTTCTAAAGTATTTTTAAATAGTTCATTTATTTAAATAGTGGAATATGCTCTCATTAATTAAGGCAGCACAATTAAAGCCAATTAAGCTTTGGCAGCCTGTCCCCTTAAATGAAAATGGGATTATGTCCCATGGATTCTGACATGGGAATCTAGGCTACAAAATGGAAATTATCCCTCATATATCAGCACTTACGTAATTTGGCAACCAGGAGTGACCAAAAGCTGCTGGCCAGTGTGACCTCTGTACTAAAACAGCATTTTACTTACTCTACATACTCTGCACATTTTTTAACATCTGTAATAAAATATGGTGTGTGTATGTATATATACACACACAAATATTTGGACTTCTGTCTAGCTGTAATAAAATTTTAATAAAATTAAAATTGTTCTTGAAGTTAACACCTTGATTCCAGGAGCTGGAATTTCCTACTGCAACAAGAGAAGACACATTAAGGTCTAAACATCTTGAAAATTTCTACACGTGAACAAATTTAAATGATCTTTTATGTTGTTTTTCATATGCAATTGTTTTCTTTATTAATATTTTTTACAAAAGTGAAAAATCTCCAAGAAAAACAATATCAGAGCTCTCAAGAAGCTCAATAGTCTCGAAAGCTCTTTTGGAACCATTCTGATCAATTGGGTAAACTGCATAAGATTAGATTGTCCTGAGCCCTATTGCCATAGTGAAGGGAAGTAAGGACTCCCTGCATTAGGACTAGATGTTGGGTGTGGTTCTGCATGGAGCACAGGGACTGCATAGCAGCTGTTTCTCTTCTTCTCTCCAACACCCCCCCCCCCACACACAGCCCTCCAAGGAGGTGGAGGGGATGAGAAGTAGGCTAAGCCATAGTTCTGTGCTCTCCTTTCCCCTGGAACTGGCTGGATGTACAGGGGGAAGTAAGCTGCACTCTTTTTGTTGTGTCCTAATTAATTTAGGAGGCGGCTTCTGTATATAGATTTAAAGTAAGATTCCACAGACCACTAGTTTAATTGTAGAGCTCACAGCATACAGCTTCTGCCTTTGTAGCTAACTGAACTCTCTGGTCCAAACCAACACCTGGACTGGATTCCTGACCTGGCTGCTATACTCGGTACGCTAAAAGACCAGCACGGATCATGGAATGGATTCTCCACAAACTACATTGTTCAGGACTGCCTCTCCCTGCCCCAGTAACACAAAGGGTGTCAAAAAGTGTCCTGCCTCAGTCACAGTTGCTCCCAGGGATCCTGCTGAGGTAGTAGACCTACATGTTGCTCCTTACTCAGGGCTGTGACTAAACTGTTAAAATTATTAATTTAAATACAAATGATTTACCCTGTAGTTTCCCAGGGCTCTGAAACAGCTATTCCAGTACGTAATTTGACTGTTTTTTAAAACCAAGTATTAAGTACACAATCAAAGTTGGACTGGGTCTCCTCCCAATGAAATAAATGGCATAACTCCCATTGACTTCAATGGGAGAAAATCTGGGCTTCCTATCATGTAATTAAGATGTCAAATTTCTGTAATGTATTAATTTTATTATTCTAATTTATTTAAAGAATACCTATTAATTGTAGTACCTTGAGGATAATTTGTAAAATGCTGTTCCCCAGTCCAGCAAGGTATTTGAGCATGTGCTTAATTTTAAGTATGTGAGTAGTCACATTGGCTTACATTTGTGAACACCAAGAGGAAAACAGAACCATGAATAATAAGCATCATGAATTTATGAAGTTATCATGCCAGACAAACTAAATCACAGGTGGGCTAATAGTTCTTCCCCCCGGGCTGATAAATATTTATGACAATTTACCAATGGTGGATTATTCTATAATTTATTTTAAACTGAGCAAATTGGATCTACAATAACTTTTATTGGTCTGGATTTAGAGTAACATAATAGAACACAGAAAATGAGAACATGCACTTTTTAAAATATAAAAATAACTTCTAAGGCAATCAATTGGAATGTAAGTGCATGGAAACAAAGAACATTTATGGGGTAACAACTCCCAGCAACTAAGTCAGATATAACAATAACTGATAATTTAGCAGAAAGAAAATGTAACCACTCTGCACCCCATCTTGTCTAATTGTTTCACTGCGGAAACCTACACTACCAAATGTAGTCAGAACTGTGTAGGGATGACTCTTCTGCAGTATCTGAAAAGTGCTTTTGCATTGTAATGTTCAGCAGTCACAAATGTGATTTCACTCCCAGTTCTGTGGACTTACTTGGGCCCTAGTTTTTTTAATTTGTGTGTAAGTCAGATTCTGTTCAAGTGCCCAGTTACCCTTGGCGAACTGGCATAGATAAATTGAAACTATGTTGATGACTCTTTATCATTAAAAAAGAAAAAAAATGAGGTGGAAAACAAACAAGGAAACAAACAAACAAACTTTCTTATGGTTCTGGCAGAAAAGTTCCTCTCCACACGATGAGACAAATGCCAACAATGACATCTGTTCTGTCCTGTGCCTAAACAAATTAAAATGCCAATTAAATAGAATCCTCACAAAATCAAAAATGTCTTTAAGAAAAAACACCACCCTGACAAAGCTATACTAAAATGATATATACAAAAATGTTCACATTAGACTCCAACAGAATCAGTCCCAAGGTGAAAGAATGTGTTCACTCACGTAAATGTTGAGCTACAATGCCTCAAAAAGTTATAGGAGCTAGCATTGTGACACTAGTATCTTATTTTCTTCTATTTCATACATAAGTGTTCAAAGTATTAAAAAGCATATTAGGGGAGACGGAATGTAATAATCCATATAGTATCTCACCTTAGTAACATTTATTCTGATACAATTACACAAATGTCTCTGGCAGATATCCATCTCTCTTGTGATTTGCTGGAGAAGGCTATCACCAACTGGACTTAGATAAATCTTTTACATAGTGATGGTCATTCCAAAGAAGTGAAACTCATTAGAAACCATGAGAGTTAAGGATTCTGGCATCAAACATAGAATCTGATTAGTCCCCCAAGAAAGATAATGGTGATTTTGTTTCAAGCCATTATCTAGACAAAGAAAATAACTTATTTAACATATAGTAAGTTTAGTAAAGAAGGAAAGAGGCCTGGGGGGTTGGACAAAGAGCAAAAATTAATTGTCACAAGGATTGTGACTTTAAACTGACAAATGGTTTGGGAGAAAGTTTAAATTTGCTAGCAGGTATTTTAATACTTAATCTCTGAAAGTGACAAGTTTTAGATAAAAATAATGGGACTTACCCCCATATAATTAACTAAATGTGCAAATCCATTTCTGAGGCTTATTAACTTGAACTGTCAAGAGGGGAAATTTGAACAGTGACTCAGTTGTATTGAAAGGTATTTAATGTTCATTTTTTTTATCTTGTACCAGGTACCACTGACACTAAAGAAAACAGAGCAGAGATCACAATGCCCATTTGTGACCCTAGCCACCTCTGTATTCACACCCTACATACTTCTGTAATATTGTTTGTACATATGTGAAAGCTAATAACACACTGGTTATTAATATCATTGTAAATGCATGTGTTAGTTGTATGTGTGAAGTTATGAATTCCCTCTATATGATGTTCTTAAAATGTGTTTGATCCAGATAAGTCTGGGAAGTGGGGGACAGGTTTTTTCCACACACCGAAAAGGCCAGAGCCTCCATCCAGGTGTAACCACAGACAATTGGCAATCACAGTCAAGTGGCCATTCATTGGCATATCGGAGGTTGCAGGGACAGATCAATGCACATTCTAGAAAGCACCAGTGGGGAAGAAACCAGCAGGAAACCTTCTCCATCAGATGCCATGGCACCTTTCCTCACAGCAGGAGCACTAAATTTTGAGGATATATTTCAAAAGTTCGCTGGACTATAAAAGAGAGGGGCACAGAAGCCCAAGTTATCTTTCACTTAGGAAGACAAGGGAAACCAGCACCTTGTTTGGTGCTGGACACTCATAGCGCCGGTATAAAGGGTCCGGTTGACCCCATGTCCCCTCAGTTCTTTTTCTGGCCAATGCCAAAAGAGGGTAGGAGGGGGTCATGCATGGGTGGTGGGTATAAGAAGCTTGGGGAGGCTAAGCCTCCAAAAATGGGGCAAGAATTGCCGGATGTGGCACACCTCCCTTTGGAGGTGCGCTGGCCTGCTGCTTTTGGAGCACAGCTGCCTGAAGCTCCTGAGAAGTGCGTGTGCCACTAGCGCCCAGACCGTGGCCCCACCTATGCTCCACAATGAGGCCCAGCTCCCCCTCAGCCTCTTCCCCCATGGCCCCACCTGCACTGCACCTCTACTCCCTGAGGTCCAGATCAGGCGCTGCCGAATAGGAAGGAGGCAACCTTTTCTTGGAGGCCACCAAGTAATAGCATCTCAAATGGGGTCCTGGCAGTAGGGGCAATTCCCACAGGTTCTAAAAGGGCCACTACGTTGGCATAGGCTAGTGATCGCTCAGCCAAGCACTTGACGGCACTCCCATGCCAGGGTCCACAGCAGGTAGGGATGACTGGAGGGATAACAAGTGTGACTCCTCGGATGAGAGGAGTGCGACCCAACCTCTGAATCTGATGATGAGTCCTCCTCCAGGGACCATGGTGGTGCAGTTCCTACCAGTGCTGGAAATCAGTGCTGGAGAGGGGAGGCTTGCACCATGGCCAGCAAGGACGGCTTCCTTGTAGAAAGTACTACCGAATCCAGAACCAGACAGCAGCTGGAGGCTACATGCTCCCTCCTGCCCATCAATGCTGCCACCACCACTTGTACTGCCAGTGACAGCAGTACTGAGAATGCCAGCAGGTCTCTGGAGCAGACGGCACCCTGTTGGTGCTGCGCTGTTCTTCTGATGCTGACAGCTCATCCGGGACTGGAGTCAACGGTGCGTGCATACGTGCTGGAATCAATAGTGCTGCCTGTGATGCTGAGGCAGAGGAGTGGTCTGACTTAGCTCGCACTCCATTCTGTTCCTCTTGCCTGGACTTCCTTGGAGTTGGGGAATGTCCCCTCTTGGCCAGCTGCTTCTTACTTGGTGCCAGGAATCCTGAACGGTGGAAGGAGCACTCTGCACTGATGCTGAGATACTTGGTTCCAAGTCTGACTGGCTTGGCTTGGAGGAAGGTCTGAGTGCCACTTCCACAAATAGGAACTTTAACCTGGCCTCCCAGTCATTTTTTTGTACAAGATTTAAACTCTCAGGAGATCTGACAGTGATCTCCAATGTGAGACTCACCCAAGCACTTTAGGCAAACAGAATGCAGGTCGCTTAAAGCCTGGCGACTGAGACATGCCTCAGTACTGTGAATGGATGAAACTCCACTGACAGAGAAGCGCCAACTATCTAACTAAACTAACAATTATAAGTATATACAATATGAAGAAATGAAGACAAACGAAGACCACTGAGAACAGCTTGCCATAGCAAGGAGAGCAGTTCCACCGATAGTCCTGGGCGGTAAGAAGAAACTGAGGGGCGTGGGATTGGTCAGGCCCCTTCTATTGGTGCTGTGAGCACATGGCTCTAAGGGGCACCAGAACTGACCTAATGAGTACAACTGAGGGAAAAATTTCCGGTGATTGAGCTCAGTGTGCGCACACACCTACAGTGGAATGAACATTTGCAAGCACTCAAAGCAGCAAGCATATTTTACTTTTATTTGCTTGTAGCCATTTTTGCCTTTATCCCTTGTACTTAAACTCATTTAAAACCGCTCTCTTTTGGTTAATAAACTTGCTTTACTTTTTCAGAGGTTCTCAAACTGGGGTGGAGGGCAAATAATGTACAGTGGAGTGTGAGAGAAGCCTTTGGGGGGGGGAAACAAAAAACTTACTGCACACATTTTACCCACAGCAATGAATAACTAGCAAAGATGATTCCTCCAGACATATCAGGTCCTCTTCTATTTATCTGCTGCTAACTCTTGATGTGGAAAAGTCATTTGTGTGACACTGCAGCCTGTTGAGCGGTTTGGGATGGACCATGCATTTACTGTGTCATGCATTTACAGATGGTGCTGTACATTTTACTCTAGATGGTGCTGTGCATTTTGACAGATTTTTGTTACATTTGCATACCATTATACAAAGTCATTGGCATCTGTATGTTAATCTCTTTGCTATGATGTAATGTGCACATTTAATTGTAAGCATCAACCACAATCTCAGTTTTGTTTTTGCTCTTATTACTATGGATCATTGATTCTCTTTGAATCAATACCTTCCTGTTTTTAATATTTAGTGAAAATTGTATGTTGATTTTTTCATCAGTATATGAACTTGTGTGGTGAGTGGAGGGTGTAAACTATTACAAACACAGAGAGGGGTGTGATCAAATAAGTTTGAGAACCACAGTTTGAGTATTGTGTTGACTTGAAGTGATTATTAACTCCAGTTAAAGCAAAAACTTCTGTGCTTTTGTCTCTTTAAAGGAGCAATGGAACTTATTACTCCTCTGAATGTTCCAGGAGAGGGCTGGACAG
Source organism: Mauremys reevesii (assembly GCF_016161935.1). Classification (NCBI taxonomy): domain Eukaryota; kingdom Metazoa; phylum Chordata; order Testudines; family Geoemydidae; genus Mauremys; species Mauremys reevesii. The sequence goes on from NC_052624.1 coordinate 189,518,271, forward strand.
ATAGTTTTGGGGAAATTTGGGAGCGGGGGTGTGTTGGGGTCACTTTAATAATATCAAAGGCTGGGGGAGACCAGAAGTTGACTGTGGTGTAACAAGCAGGCTGCTGTAGTCAGAATTACTGAAGCATGGCTGCTCAACACAGATACTCAGTGCATGCTTGTATGCTGTCTGGGAACATCCAGACATGGAGCTACAGCAGCAGAGCATTTTAAGGCACTCAGGGCTAGGACAAGTGGTGACACAACCTGTCACTGGTCTGAATTGCACCTCGGAACGTAACACCATTAGAGCTGCAATCCTTAATTTTAATCCTCTTCTGAGGATTCAAACTCCAAAAAACACAAAACAGAAGTCCAATTTACAAAAGGGAACTACACAGTCAACTTACAAGAAAATGTCACTATTTCTGCTCCAATATTAGTTTGGATTCTATTTATGAAGTCAACATCTATAATGTACTCATTACAATTTCTCATAATGTAAAATGAGAATAAAGAAGTTCTGTGCTCTTGTACACCTAAGGTGGATGGGTATCTATATTAATTTTTATTTTACTCTGTAGATCTGGTTTTGAGTGCATATTTAATTAATGATTAACAGTCCCACATAAAGGTTACAACCAGTTGTTGTGTTGCTGTATGGAGGTTCGCTGGTTGTGGAACAGCATTGTACTCAGGCTCACTAGACCAGAAGACCAGGTAGGGTGGTGGCACACTTGGCTGTACAGAAAAGTGGGAGAAGGGAGATGAAGAAACCACTCTTCAGCACCTTGTAATGGTCAATTGTATAGCACTTTTTTCCGGTTTTCTTGTGGGTTGGGTTAAACCTTGTCATTATGGGTTGAATGCAACAGCTGCAGTTGTGAGAGACAGTTAAGAAACCTCCCACCTAAAACCATGGCATTTGTGAGTTCACCAGGAATTTGAACAATGGAGGTGGAGGGCTTTTGCTGGGCACTGTTTGGGTAGAGGTGTGTATGCGTGTGAGGGAAAAGCAGAACAGAAGCAGCCAGTAAGCCAAGCAGACAACAACAGAAGTGCTGGTAATTGGGCCCAGAGAGAAGCCTAGACAGAGGTTTTGGATCGGCCTGCAGACTGAAAGAGGTCTGGATCTTTGAGCAAGGACCCTGTCGCCTGCTGTTTGATTCCTTCTGTGGTCAGGTAAACAGAACTTTGTCTTTGTAAATAAACAAAGTTGCTTAAATAAAATACCTGACTCTCACCAATTTCTCCTAATTGGAACCAGACTGACCCAGTCTCCTGGTGTGTAACAAAAAAACTCCTGATTTAATAATTTTATCTCCCACAATGTAGAAAGGGGAATTCAGGACAGGTCATCTGGTGGTGCCAGGGCCAGAAAGGGGTCATTGAAGGAGAATACACGGGCAGGGCTCTGCCTGCATGCTGTGGCTAGAGAGTGTCAGTTGTCACTGGAATGGGAGGTCATTGGTGTGACATCTGGGATCACATAGCTCAACATTAAGTAACTCCACTGGCACATACCTTGTGAAACTGGAATGATGCTGGCTTGCTATTTGCTGAGGTAGGAATTGTGGGTATATGAGAGAGAGATGGACAGCCCAAGAGGAGTGGAGCTGGGGAAAGCAGGGCGCACTGGGGGTGGAGGTGTCTGACGCCTTCCCCTGCAGCAAGCTCAGTGTTGGGCAAGGAGGGAGAAGGGGCTTGGGGGGAAAAGGTCAGAAAGGAGAGTGAAGCTGGGTTTGACTCAGATCTGGAGGGCCTAGGTCTTCTGGATTGGAGTCAGAAATAGGTGGGGAGGGCTATTGATGGGCTGGGGCCTCACTTCATTGTGACACTGAGATTTGATCAGTTATTATAATAAGTTTGAGGCACTTCCTCCTCCTCCCTTCCTCAGCTTTCAAACCAGAAACTGTCTGAGGGCCATAACGCTCTCAGAAAAGAGCAAGTTACTTTAATCTTCTCTGCCTGCACTCCAAAAATGGTGCACTTTGCAATGAAAGTTTAATATAGACAGCTTTGTCCCCCTGCATACACTTCTAAAAGAAGATTTAGACCAATAGTAAAGATTTAAAAGCATCAAAATAAACAATCCTTTAATTAAATATAGATTTAATTTGCTAAAACTTTAGGTCAGTGTGGGAAGGAAGAATAGGTGCATCCAGCGTGCAATTATTTTTTACAGAATTCAAAATGGAAATAGTACTCATTCAGATTAAAGATCCCACCTTATACATTGGCAATAATGTTTCTGAAGATGCAAATGCTTAATGGAAAGGCATACAACAGGCTGTTTTGCAGGAGTGCATACTGTAGCCAGAGTGAAGGGGATGGAGTGAGGAGCCGGATCAGCCCTGTGAGACAAGGAGCCGCTGCTACAAGGTGAGTGCAGTGCAGGCTTCTCTCCAGGGCTTCCCAACCCAAATGTCCCTTAAATTACTTTGAAAATGTTGGTCACCATGACTGGAATAACCTGCAACACCCAGAATTTGGCTAGCCAGTTAGGTCAGAAAGGCTAACAGTATCAACAAGACACTGCAAAAATGGTATCAAAGGGGAAAACTAATGTATTTTAGTAATTACATATGTAATGTTAAATCAGAAAAATCCTGTGTTGATGGGCAAATGGACTGGATAATCAAATTTAGCAGTAAGTAATTGGCCAATGGGAGCTGCGAAGCCAGTGCTCTGGATGGAGGCAGCATGCAGAGCTGCCTGGCCACGCCTCCATCTAGCAGCTGAGCGAGGGGGATGTCACCACTTCCACGGAGCTGCCCAGGTAAGCACCCCCCAGAGCCACCTCTCCCCATCCTGTGCTCCAACCCCCTGCCCCTTCCCACATCCAAACTCTGCTGCTGCTACTGCTGGGGGTGGGGGGGAAGGTGTGGAGTCAGGTAGGGAGCCTGCCGGCCCTGCCAACCCACTCCACCACCAGCAGGGGTCTTGGGCCATGCGCCACCACCCTCCCCCACGCCTAGTTTTAGTCAAGAATATATAGTAAAAGTCATGGACAGGTCACGGTCCGTGAATTTTTGTTTACTGCTCATGATCGGTCTGTGACTTACTAAAAATACCTGTGACTAAAACATGCCTTACTGATGAGATTAATTTCCTTTCTATTTGTGATCATGTGAATCCCCTTCATCATCAAATAGACCTATGGTATCTGTAGCAATTGCTTCAATGGAAAAGTAATATTTTGGAAGTATTTAATATATTTTAAGCTTCTTTAAATGAAATTCAGCAACTAAAACTAAGGAAGAAAACCAGCTCCATGTGAGAAGGCAGATTTCTGCAGAACAGAAAGTGCTTTGAGAATCAAGTGTAATTCACAGCAGTTTGGGAACATATGTTCTGCTATTTTTAATATAGTTATTGCTCTAACTCCTTTTATACTTGTAACTCTTTCCCCTCCTTCTGTTAAGAACCTTCTGCACCTCTCCTGACCTACCCTACAAGCCCAACTTTCTTTTCAGCATCAGTTATATGACTCAGAAAACCATTGCAATTCACTTCCTTCTATAAAAGACTAAGTGGAATACTGAATAGCTCCCAATTTAATTTGTACCTTAGAAAATGAATTGAAAGTGGCTGAAATGGTCTATAAACCATTATTAAAAATTTTGGTCATACAGGTTTTATGTAAACTATAAAAAGTCAACAACATTAGTTAAATTTAACTCTTAATCTTTAACTTCTCCTATTGTCCCAAGGAAAGGCCTGAGTCCCCGCTCTCAAGAGAAGGTGATATTATATATAGTGGACAAGATTTATTAAATACTGTACTTGATGCTCCTCTCACACTGGTCTTACACCAGTGTAACTCTGTTGACTTCAGTGGAGATACTCCCGATTTCCAAAAACAAAAAAAGTGAGAAGAAAATCAAACGTCTGATTTTCTGTGACAGATACTGGAGGTTATGGATGTTGGCTCCTAATCAGCAGAAAAACTATCCCCTTTCTGTAAGGAAATTGTAAATAAAAATGTTTATATAGTGATAAGTTGTGAAGCCAACCTCCTCCTGAAGACAATTATTTTATTTTAAAAACATCTCATCACAATATATTGCCACATGATCAACTTTAAAGGCTCAGGAGTAAATCTCAAGAGAACAAATGTCAAATGCAAACAAGCATTTGTAAGTGCTGAATATGGGTACAACAATGGCACAACAGGACAGTACACTATAAAAAGAAGGTGTAGACCAAGACTTTTTAGGGCCAGACACTCTGGCATCACTACACTGATAAGGATTAATTTGTCAGTAGGCTTCTTTAAGCAGCTCCCAGCACTGAGGAAGAACCCACACTAACAGGATCCTTAGAAATCATTATATTTTAAACAATTTGGGACAAAGATTGTTCTTTTGTGTGTTTATACAGCACTTATCACAATGTGGCGCTGATCCTGCTTGGGAAAACTGGGCCCTACTGGTACACACATAATAAAAAGTTTAAATCAGCTTCAGTACAAAGTTTTGACAATGCTAATCTCACATCTCAGAGCAAACATCTTTGGTACTGACGCCTCAGGGGCCAGGGCCACTCACAGACTTCAGCACTACAGACAAGGATGTTGAATCTTCTTAGGACAGATTTTCTTTTTGATGGGGACATGCCTCAGTTGCCGGCTTTTGAAGCTGAACTACTCTGTTCCTTCTCAGGGGCAAATGACTAATCAAATATCACATCTAAAGACTGGGCTGGGCGAGGACCTGAGGTCTAAAGGCACTACATACACAGGGTGTGCTCATCTAGGGAATGGGCTTTCCCCAGGCAGAATAAAGAGTTGATGTTCATGTCATTTCAGGGAATGCATCCACCTCAGGGAACAAAGAGGCATGAAATGCACTGCTTGACAGAGATTGAATGCCTGGCTATCTATCATCACTTATGCTAAAACCAGAACCTGAATTAAAAAGGAAACATTCTTTAAGTGTTTTTGTCTTTAAGACTCTGTGATTCCCCATTTGTTTGTATGACGTATACCAGGGTTCGGCAACCTTTCAGAAATGATGTGCCAAATCTTCATTTATTCACTCTAATTTAAGGTTTCACGTGCCAGTAATACATTTTAATGTTTTCAGAAGGTCTCTTTAAGTCTATAATAGAAAACTAAACTATTGTTGTATGTAAAGTAAATAAGGTTTATAAAATGTTTAAGAAGCTTCATTTAAAATTAAATTAAAATGCAGAGCCCCCTGGACTGGTGGCCAGGACCCGGCCAGTGTGAGTGCCACTGAAAATCAGCTCACGTTCCACCTTCGGAACCTGTGCCATAGGTTGCCTATCCCTGATGTATACACTGTACTTTTGGTCCAGCCATGACCTATGTGATTCATTTCCCTTTTTTTGTTTATTACTTTGATATTTTTATTTTGGACTCATTTACTTCTATGATTATTAACCACAGAGTCTGCTCCCTCTTGTAAGTTTTGGTTGATAACTTAACTGGCTGCATGAGTAAAACTGTCCTTTTTCTAGCATGCTCTTTGCATCCTTAATGCACAAGAATATTCTTCCCTCAAAGACTAATACTAACAAACCCCCCCACATTCTGAGCACTGGTATCTCAGTCTTCTGATTGAAGAACTGTATAATCTTTAATATTTTGCATGGCAGGCCAGTTTGTCCTTTTATTAGGACTTATTGCTGCCCAAGTGCCAAGCCATCATGCTCACCCTTACAGGAAATAATGCACAAAACTTCAGCTGAATACGGTCCTGTGATTTTAACTATAACTTAGGTTAAAAACTGCACTCAGCAACTCACAGAAACTAGGTTTCATTTGGTTTGGAGAAAAAAAAAAAAGAAAAATTATCCAATCATATGCGAGTTTAAGCCAAGTCTGAGCACTTCTAAGGGCAGGAATCTTTTATAATTGAATGTACAGCTTGTTTGGACTGACCAGAAATTTGTTTGTTGTCGACCGATTTTATCGTGGACTGTTTGGACAAACAAACCACTCCGAGTCCGGTTAGGAGGACCGACGCTCACCTGCCCGACCCCCCCCCGCCTTCCCCGCCTTGATCCTTCCCCCCTCCGCCCCTCCCCCCCCCCTCCCCCCCCCCCCATCTCCCCCCCCCCCCCCCCCCCCCTCCGCCCCATGCCCCTCCCCCCAGCCCCCCCTGGGAGTGGTGCGGGGGGGAGGCTCAGTCAGCCGAGTGCGGGCGGGGTGAGCGTGCAGGGGGCCTGGAGCAGGCAGGGGGAGGCGCGGGGGGGGGCGGAGAGTGGGGCCGAGGGGGGCAGGGGGGGGGGGGGGGGGACTCCTGGTGGCACCTCTGCTCCGGGCAGCGGGCCTGACTGAGGCGCTGGGCGCTGCTGCGGGCGGCGGCGGCGGGGGCGTGCGGCCTGGGCGCCTTCCCTCCCCCCGCGCTGGGGGCAGCGCGCGCCGGCGGGCAGCCCTGGCCGCTGGGCTGCTGGCTGGGCTGGGCTGCTGGCCCAGCTGGTGCTGGCCAATCGGGGCAGCCCAGTCGGGCCCCTCGCTGAAGACCCCGGCGAGGGGGGGCGGGGGCCTGCTGCCCTGCCTCTGGCTGGGCCTGCAGCCGCGGATGCAGCTGGGCAGCCAGCCCAGGCAAGCAGCCCAGGGGGGCTGGGTATGCGCAGCGCGCTGCGTGCTCCCCGCAGCAGGCGGGCGGCGGGGGGGGTGGCGGGAGAGCCAGCGGCCGAGCCGAGGCCGCCGCGCCGCTCCTCGCAGCAGCACGCTGCAGCCAGCAGCGGCTGGCTGTCCCGCTGCCCAGGTGGGCCCCGGTGCTGCCCCTGGCCCCCCCCAGGCCCCCCCGCCTCCCTCCCTCGCGCCCTCGTCCCTGCCCCCTGCCCTGAGGGGCCTGGGCCTCACTCCACCCCAGCCCCGCCCCTCCTGCCCCGGCCTCCTCTCCTCCCTCAGGAGGAGGAGGAGGAATCGGGGGTGGGGGATTTTTTTTTTTTTGCTCTGCCCCCGCCCCCCCGCGTCCCGATATTTGACCTGGGTGATCTGGTCACCCTAGCCAGAAAAGGCCAGACAAGCAAAATGAAAAGACCACTTATCTGCAAGTGTTTGAAAGAAACCAAGAATTCTGGCTTGTTGTATGTTAGTATTTTACCTTAGCATTCAGGTTCTTATATAAGGCAAGGGTGGGCAAACTATGGCCCACTATCTGTTTTAAGTGAACTTCCGCTGGGGAGCAGGGTCTGGGGCTTGCTCCACTCCGGCGCTCCAGCCGGGGCAGCGGGGGCGCACCATGCGACTCCCGGAAGCCACAGCATGGCCCCGTTCCAGGGCACAGGATCGGGGGCCATACTATGCGGCTCCCAGAAGCAGTCGCATGGCCCTGCTCCAGGGCTAGCAGGGTCAGGGGCCGCTCCACATGTACGAGCCAGAGAAGGGACATGCCACTGCTTACGGGAGTTGCTTGAGGTAAGCGCCGCTTGGAGCCTTCACCCTTGAGCCTCTCCCTACACCCCAAGCCCTTGCCCCATCCCAGATCCCACTTTCTAAACCCCTCAATTCCAGCACAGAGCACCGTCTGCACCCAAACTTCTCATCCCCAGCCCCACCCCAGATCCCTCACCCCTCCCACACCCCAACCCCAATTTTATGAGCATCCATGGCCTGCCATACAATTTCTATTCCTCGATGTGGCCCTCAGGCCAAAAAGTTTGCCCACCCCTGGTGTAAGGCGATCTTTGGGCAGACAGTTTGTAAAGTAATTGTGATTTTAAGAATAGGAGATGACATATAGAGCATTAAAGAGAAGAATCTTTCAGGTTTGTAATACAGACATACCTGATTTTTCTTTCTATGCTCCTCTACATCCACATTCTAGATAGCAGGCTTACTTGTTTTGGATTTCTTTGACTTTGAATAACCTCCTTCTTCCTGCTAACAAGTAATAAAGCGAGTTAAATTAATGCACTCAGTGCTGAGTAACACTAAGCCAACAGCTAAACTAACAAACAAATGTCATTTCTGCATATAAGAAATTTGGTTGAACAGCACAGGAAATAGAAAATAAGCATACATTTTGTAGATCAATTAAACAATGTTCAAAATGTGGGGATAATGTACCATATGTAACAGAAGATTAAATTAAAACCAAAACTGCTGAAAATATCCTTTAAAAATGTTGGATCAAAAGTAATGGCCAAGCATTCCAAGAGCAACTAGTGACTTCTGAACACCCAAGTTCAGATACCTTAAAGGGGCCTAATTTTCAGAGGATGGGTGCTTAAGTTAAAAGTGATTTCCCAGGGATACATATGTTGCCCTGGATTGAGGGCATATTAAGTGCACTCAGCCGCTATAATTAATGAAATAGAACACCACATAGTTAAGGGTTAATTTGGAAACAGGCTTTCAGAAGCAAGATCATAACTACTGGCAGTTTTATTACTCAGAATGGGAGGGGGGAAAAGGAAAAGTAAATAACTAAGAATGAAAGAAGATATGTGGATGGACAACCTGCAGTCCATTTGCCTCAGATATTAAAAGTTAGGAAAAGTGATGATCCAGTAAGCATCATTATGACTTCTGTGTTTTGTAGAAGTTGATTATCTAAACTTTTTATAACTGAGTGTACTTGGGAGCTGTTCTCTGGAGCTATCCGGGAGATACATTTTTTCCTGACATCTTTATTCCCCGTCAGGGAGGTGTTTGGCCAGCGCTGACATGTCATTACTCAATAATGTCTCAGAATATAGCTAAATATCTGAGATGTTCTAAACCTATTGCTTATGTCTGTGTGTGGTTAAATCTAATAAACTGCTTGGACAAGAGCACGCTTACTTGCATTTAATCCTTGATCAGGCAGAATCACTGTGTTCCTATTGATTTATTCCTGACACCGCCTGGAGTGAAATAGTTAAGTTACCAGTGTTGGGGGTTCTGAAAACCCTGGGTAACACAATAGGACTAGTGGCAATATAATTTTTCACTTTTTTTCCAGATAATTAATAAGGGGGCAATATGTGCAGATGTTGCAAAATTATTTAGAATAGTCAAGACTTGAAAACACTACGACGAACTCCACAGGGACCCAACAAAACTAAGTGAATGAGCAGCAAGATGGCAGATGACATTTACTGTTGACAAATGTAAATTACAAGGAATAATTTGAAATACTCCTACACATTTCTAGGTTCTGAAATAAATAATTGTGTCTTTTTCTTGAGCATTTATAGTTATGTGCCATGGTGGTGTGAAAAGGTAAAGGCATTGCAACCTCTTCAGGGCCCAGCTGGTCACATGGCTGCATCTGGGTGGAGTATGAAAGGGAGTTGGGGGAAAAGCTGGGTCAAAGGGGAGCTAAGAAGGTGTGCCTTTTCTCCTGGCTGGCAGGAAACACTTGAGGAATTGTTCTCCAGTGCTTTTAAGTCCATTTAATTGTTCGTGTTTATTATAGAAGTGTCTCACAAGGATTGAGGTTTGGACCTTATTTATGTTCCCTGGTGGTGAAACTGCCCACCAGTTTGCAAGTACTCATAATGAAAACTATGAGTTAAAAAATACTACTGAAAATATTTACCACAATATAAAAGGATGGTATTCCTTTATATTTAATACTCTTTCCCTTTGGGTTATTAGATATAAAAAAAAGGATGTAGCAGAAATAGAAGAGGTTCAGAGATAGGCAACAATATGGTTAAAAGTCATGGAAAGACTTCCATCAGAAGAGAGAGAAAAGGTTAGGACAGTTTTATTCAGAGAGGAGACAAATAAAAGGGGATATAAAGTACATAAAATTATGAATGGTATCTGGAAGTTATTTGGGTGCTCCTATTGATCCTTTCTGATACTACAAGAGTAAATGGATTAAAAGTGAAACAAAGATAGAAAGAATTAAAACCAATAAAAGGAAACTTTTTTTTTTATGTTTTACACAATGCATACCTAGCCTATAGAATTTATTGTCACAGGATATTACTTAATCCAAAAGTTTAGCAGTATTAAATTAAAAAAAAATGATGAGATTTATATAACTAATGAGATCATCCATAGCTACATTAAAACAATACAAATAATAAATGATACAAATCTTGTGTTGCAGGCCATAAGGCACCTACTAACAGCTTGGGGCAGGAAGAAAAAACTGTCTTGATGGGCCATTTCAGGAATTCATGCACCTTCCACTCGAGCATTAGCTACTAGTCACCACTGAAGATGGAATATTGGACCAAATATACCAGGGCTTAATGTAATAAAGCATTTACTATATACCTCATTAGTGCTACATGGATACTTATGAAGCACTGACATGATCAATAAAAGCAGCAAAAAGAGTCCTGTGGCACCTTATAGATTAACAGACATTTTGGCACATGAGCTTTTATGTGTGAATACCCACTTTGTCGGATGCATGCACAAAAGCTCATGCTTCAAAATGTCTGTTAGCCTATAAGGTGCCATAGGACTCTTTGCTGCTTTTACAGATCCAGACTAACACGGCTACCCCTCTGATACTTGACAACATGATCAATTAAGCTGATAGCTATGCACCTCAATTTAAATGTCTCAATACTTTGGATTAAGGAGATGGTGGCAATCTGTAACATACTCGGATTATCTGCAAACAGAAATGACTGTATGGAACTATAAAATTAATCAGTCTTCACTGTAATTACATGTTGGTATTTGAAATAAACAGAGTTTACATTTTCTGCAAGTTTCTTTGAATTATGATTAAACAAAGTAAAATACATGTGCTGTGGCAAAGTACCTGCTTCTCCTCAGCAGGCTCAGTCCTTTTTAGCCTTGGAGATAGCTTGGGCAAAGCAAAATCCTTCCAGGCCACATAGGGTCTGGCTGATCCCTCCCTCCCTCCGTCCGTCCGTCCGTCCATCAGTCAGTCAGTCCATCCCTCTCTCCCTTGTGCTGGGTTTCACCCCTTCTGGGGACAGAGTGCTTCCTTGCTGGAAGGATTCAGCACCTTACTGTACCTAACTTGCTTGCTGCTTCTCTCACTCTCCCCTCTGCTTCCATGCCAGGGAGGGTTTAAAAGGGTCTCCAGCAGCTGGGGCCAGCTGAACCTAATTAATTCCCTGGTAACTCCTTTTCCAGCTGAACCTTATTTCCCCATGGCTATCTCTCCTCAGTGGATAGGGAGAGGCCTTTTGACCCCCCTGGGACTAATTACTACTCCTCCCTTTGTAGCCATTTGTCCTGGGTTTGCCACAGTGCAGAAATGGATGTTCTAAATTGATTGCATACACTTCATCAAATAGGAAAAGCTTTCATGCAGTCAGAAGATTCTTATTTATATAACCATTATAAAGTGGATTAATAAATCCCAGAAATAAGTTGTGTGGTACTGTGAATGTCCTAACAAGATTTTTATGTGGAATCAGAAAAATTATTTTCATAACTCCCCCCAAAATATTTACATTAAATAATATTGTTAACCTTATTAGCATTACTACATATTTAATTTCTGAAGGAGTATGTTTTCAAAGTTTTAAAAGTTGGCAAAAAAATTCTGAAAATACAGGAATGAAATAAAAGTTTTACATTATCCAGGCCATAAGGGATTTCTTGTATTCCCTGTTTTGCTTTATCTGGTCACTATTCTAAAATCAAAAAGTACATATTGTCTTTTTCATCACTTAGTGTCTGGACGTTGGTGAGTTTTTTACCTGCCTTCTTTTGCCACAACTTTTCTTTGAAGTTGTTTTCAAATGGGTCTCCATCTTTGAGTAAATCTGTTTTGAGGTCACTGCTTCACAGTGCAAGGGATCATTCACTGTCAACATCTTAAAATACAAAAATTGATATATCCTAATTAGCTAAAACTCCAGTACTATTGTAATGGTTATCATGAAAGGACTTCTGATCGACTTTTTTTGGCCACTGAATCTCACCATTACAATCCACCCTCACGTGTAACTTCTAACAACACTAACCCAATGTGAATTATGCAGATAAATCTACCACTCACTGTCCAAAGAACAGACCACTATCAATATATACCCTTTCTTACTGATGTACATTCTCACTCTAGCAGCTAACCTGTGTCTGTGAGGCATTAATAGCCTACTGCTTAACATTTTAGAGACTTTGGTATTTAAAAGTCAGTAGACATAAATGAAGAACTGTGCTAACAGAAAATATGCAAGACCCCTCTCTGCTCAACCCCCTTCATCAACCCCCACCCCACACATTATAACAAACAACCCCCAACAATAATAAAGTCAGGCTGAAAATAATTACAGTCTACCACATTCATATTTTTAGATTAAGAAAATCATGGGAAGGAAAATACCACTTCACACCCTGTGCCGCACTCCCTGGAGTTTTTAGGATAAAACATATTTTCATTTTCTTTTGGTGAAGAGCATTCTTAAATAGCAGCAATAAAAGGTTCTAACAGTATATCTTGTAAAGAAAGTGCAACAAAAATGTCTGGATAATTTTCTTAAAGTTAAAAGCCTTTGTAGACACAAATTAAAAGCCAAATTAAGAGATTCAAAACACAATTTATGGTCTTGAAAGTCTGAAAAAACTTGGTGCTAAATTCATCACTGTTATTGCACTGAACTCAGTTTACCACTGCTTGTTTCATTAAAACTCAAGAGGAGGTATCATACTCTATTTAAATTATTCTTAGTGTGCCATTCAGCACAAAGTTCAAATGCTGTTAACAACTTGCATTTATACTAGGGTGGTCAAGCGATTAAAAAAATTGATCGTGATTAATTGTACTGTTAAACAATAATGGAATACCATTTATTTAAATATTTTTGGATGTTTTCTACATTTTTAAATATTTTGATTTCAAGTACAACACAGAATATAAAGTGTACACTGCTCACTTTATATTTTTTTTATTACAAATACTTTCACTGTAAAAAACAAAAGAAATAGTATTTTAAAATGAATCTAATACAAGTACACGTCTACCCCAATATAATGCTGTCCTCGGGAGCCAAAAAAATCTTACCACATTATAGGTGAAACCGTGTTATATCGAACTTGCTTTAATCTGCCGGAGTGCGCAGCCCCGCCCCCCCAGAGCACTGCTTTACCGCGTTATATCCGAATATAATGCTGTCCACTTCTTGTTTACAATGTCATCTGAACGTGAAAACAGGCGTTTGTATGGCACTGTTATAGCCGGCGTCACAAGATATATATATGCCAGATGTGCTAAAGATTTATATGTCCCTTCATGCTTCAACCACCATTCCAGAGGACATATGTCCACGCTGATGACAGGTTCTGCTAGATAACGATACAAAGCAGTGTGGACCGATGCATGTTCATTTTCATTATGAGTCAGATGCCACCAGCAGAAGGTTGATTTTCCTTTTTGGTGGTCCAGGCTCTGTAGTTTCCATGTCACAGTGTTGGGCTTTTAAGACTTCTGAAAGTATGCTCCACACCTGGTAGCCCTCAGATTTTGAAAGGCATTTCAGATTCTTAAACCTTGGGTCAAGTGTTGTAGCCATATTTAAGAAATTTCACATTGGTACCTTCTCTGCATTTTGTCAAATCTGCAGTGAAAGTATTCTTAAAACATGAACAACATGTACTGGGTCATCATCTGAGACTGCTATAACATGAAATATATGGCATAATGTGGGTAAAACATCAGGAAACATATAATTCTCCCCAAAGGAGTTCAGTCCTATATTTAATTAATGCATTTTTTTTAACGAGTGTAGTCAGCATGGAAGCATGTCCTCTGGAACAGTGGCGGAAGGATGAAGAGGCATATGATTGTTTAGCTTACCTGGCATGTAAATATCTTGCAATGCCAGTTGCTAAAGTGTCCTGCAAATGCCTGTTCCTCACTTTCAGGTGACTTTGTAAATAAGAAGTGAACAGCATTATCTCCTGTAAATGTAAACAAACTTGTTTGTCTTAGCAATTGGCTGAACAAGAAGTAGGACTAAGTGGACTTGTAGGCTCTGAAGTTTTACGTTGTTTTGTTTTTGAATGCAGTTATGTAACAAAAATTTACATTTGTAAATTGCATTTTCATGATAAAGAGATTGCACTACAGTACTTGTATGAGGTGAATTGAAAAATACTATTTCTTTTGTTTATCATTTTTACAGTGCAAATATTTGTAATCAAAATAATAATATAAGGGGGGGAAATGTACACTTTGTATTCTGTGTTGTAATTGAAATCAATATCTTAGAAAATGTAGAAAGACATCCAAAAATATTTAATACATTTCACTTGGTATTGTTTAACAGTGCGATTAAAACTGCGATTGATCACGATGCATTTTTTTAATTGCAATTTATTTTTTGTCAATCTCATGAGTTAATTGCAATTAATGGACAGCCCTAATTTTTACTAACTTGTAATCTAAACAGCTATTATACATGCAAAGGTTTTCAATGAATGTGTTGTAATAACTGAACCTGCTAAAGTTTCAAGCTTGTGTAAAAGCACTGGGCTTACATATTCTGCAGTCTACAGCTACTAGGTGATACAATCACATACTTGAGCTGATCGGATATACATCCAATAGCTGGTTGTAGTACACAACTTTGTGTACTACACAAAGACAGACTGACACATACAAAATGGAAGCATATTATTGTTTATAAGTTTTGCTAGTCCCATTAAATAAAAATCTGGAATGAAATTTAAAGGAATTACTCTTCCTTTCAGAAAGTCACAATTACAAGAGCATACAGCTCCGATGATAAAACAAATTATAGTATTTTACTGTAAAAGAAGGCAATGGTTAAAGATTTTAATACAAATTACAGCAAATATTAGAAACACACAATCTACCTGGCAGAACTAAGATACAGCATCAAATGCAATGAATAGTCTACTTACCTCAGCGCATACACACACACAGAATTGGTGTGAGCTAGTATAGGTGAAACCTATTATTTACTGTACCTGCTCATAGCTGACTTGTGAATGGTGATTGGTTGTCTTGGTGATATACTCCTTTGATGGTATTAATGATTGTTGATGTTCTTCTCTTTTGGCTCTGTGCACTGTACTGTTTAAAACCAATCTGAGAATATTTAACCCTGCTCCTTCAGTTGGGCTCTTTCTTTTCTTTGATGCTGCGATATGCTGGTTTCTTTGTCTGACTCAGAAATCTGTATATGTACCTTCTTTGAACTGTGACTTTCCCCAAGTATTTTTGTGGTGTTTTGATTTGATAACTTTCCCCCCTTTTTTGTAGTAGAACTGAGTAGTGCAGGTTTTTTCAAACCTAGATTGGCATTTGATATCTGAAGCACTGATTTGTCATGAGCAGATAATGAAGAATAATTTAGCTTCTCAGGTTTGCCTCTACTTGAATTCCTACCTGAAGATGGGCTATTAGAAAAAGCAGAATTTGTCAGCTGCTTACTAGTTTCTTTTTTCTGGTCACATATAGGTCTACCACTTTTTACACTTGTTTTCCCAGTCATTCTCTGAGCAACAGTGCCATTAGTAGGATTTTTGAATGACACAATTTGGACAGGTTTGTATACCTGATTTACACTGGGGTTGCATACAGTTAATTTAGACATGGTGACATCTCTAACTACTTTTGGAGAATGCTGTAAAACACTCACTTTTTTCTTTCCTTCATTGGCTCTTGTGGCCTTTACATCCATTTGCAACAACTTTCCTTTGAAAATAGGTATAATTCTAGTGGCATTGTTCCTTTGAGAATCCACAGATGAATTCTTAGACAGTCTTAAGGATTCATTTGAGTGACCTGGTACCCCTGATGCGCCTGGAGTCTGCTGCTGCTGTCTACTATGTACTGTTTTCTTCATGGCCTCAGCAACAGAATCCTCTGGACACGGAATGAGATTTGAGAAAATACATTGTTTTGGCTGAGTGATCAAAAGCTCCATCCTGTGGCTAATTCTTGAACTGCCTTTTGAAGAAGTCTGCTGCAAAGTCTCTCTCCTTGGAGGTGCTTGAGTCAGAGATACCTTGCATATCGGTTTGCCAGTCAGATTTGCAGGCTTGGCATTTACTCCCTGAAACACACAGCTGTTGCCAAACTGATTCAACTGAATGAAGAGAGTTAGTTTACAATGCTACAATAACTTAGTCTGTATACAACATACACTGTACACATTTTTGTGTTGGTTATTTTACAATTCTGTTTTTAATAACAACCTAGAATTAAGAACATTGTATGCTTGCTATTAAGACATTTAAGGAAAGACTTTTTCAGCTTGATAAATGAAAAGTAATATGTATGCAAATATCTGATTGTCAAGATGGCAAATATGTTGCACAATATATATCCTTTCAAGCAAGAATAAAAAAGCATGCCTCAAGCTATATACGGAGATTACTTCACCCACCACTGAAATGGAACCCAGCAACCTTTTAACATCACATAGCAACAATAAAAGACACAAGGGAATTTTTTCTGTTACAAATACAAGTGGAGAAACCATTTCAGTAATGTGCCCCTTTCATATCTGTTATATCAGATCATTTTATTCCATCTCATGGAAAAAAATCCAATGAAAGGGAAAAATTACTCTGAAAATTCTGTGCGACTTGCCACACTGAGTTTCTGCTACAACATCCTCTTTGAGGAAAAGGGTCTAGAGCCCATAGGGAGAGATCCAGTTCCACCCTTCAGGATATTATGGCATCTGCATGCAGGGCAAACTCCTCTGTGCTGCTCCTCAGTGCTCCTATTGTGCCACAGGAAACCTAGATGCCTTTGACTCCCTAATCAGCAGATATGTTCAATCAAGCCTCTCTTTAAATGAGTAGTAGCTGCTATCATTCAAAATTAGTTTTGCTCTGATTACAATTATCTTCCATTAGGACAGTGTTTCCCAAACTTGGGATGCCGCCTGTGTAGGGAAAGCACCTGGCGGGCTGGGCTGTTTTGTTTACCTGCGGCGTCCACAGGACCGGCCGATCGCGGCTCCCACTGGCTGCAGTTTGCCGCTCCAGGCCAATGAGAGCTGCTGGAAGTGGTGGCCAGTATGTCTCGGCCCACGCTGCTTCCAGCAGCTCCCATTGGCCTGCAGCGGTGAACTGCAGCCAGTGGGAGCCGCGATCGGCCGGACCTGAGGACGCGGCAGGTAAACAAACCGGCCCGGCCCGCCAGGGGCTTTCCCTACACAAGTGGCGCCCCAAGTTTGGGAAACACTGCATTAGGACATTCTTCTCAATTGCACAGTTATCACAGATGGTAATACTATGGCTATGCCCTCTGTCTCACACCAAGCTGACAAACCACCTGAAACCTCACAGAACTCTGATTGTGGGT
Organism: Mauremys reevesii; assembly: GCF_016161935.1. NCBI lineage: Eukaryota > Metazoa > Chordata > Testudines > Geoemydidae > Mauremys > Mauremys reevesii. Next base: position 189,535,441 of record NC_052624.1, read on the forward strand.
TTTGAGGGATGAGGGACAAAACTCATTGGATCCAGTCTCCCCTTTTTCTGCTCATTATGAGCTACATTTGGTTGACGAGGCACTTTTTGGATTGCTACATTTCTCAAAAGGGGAAGACCTAATCCTTAGTCATTATCTTAGAGTAGTACTTCTAAAACTGTGGACTGCAAAGCAATTTCTAGTGGTCCACACAGAGCTGGCTGACTATCCTTGTCTCTAGTTACTTCTACAAACATCTAGACTTTTCATAGCAAAGAAATGCCTGGATGTCTGTGAAAACTATAAGAAATAAGGAGTCATCCTAACTTTCTCCATTAACACCAGATCTTAACATTTTCAAAACTCTGCAATTTCTACTGCATTCTTCAAATTCTACTCTTCGTTTTTAAAAAAATTAAGTTTTTCTTCTTTCACTGACAAGATAATCAGCATGTGTGCTACTGCTCGGCAAAGGCTGAAATTCGTATTTCATATAACCGATTATTCTAAAATAGTTGTAAATTCTGCTCCTTCCCATCCTCTTCACCTCTGAAGTGTGAACTTCAGCCTGACTGGAACCATTTAAATGTTTGTGATAATAAGTCCAGATCACTTATTTTCTCTAATTTTCTTTTTCAAAACAAGGAGAAAAATATTATTGTGATATTATGGTAGCAGAGTTAAGATAAAAAAAATTCAGGAAAAGGAAACCTTAGATTCCAACAGAACTGTTAATTTGGCTACATATCACTTCCATATCTTATTATATAGTTATGATGTGAACAGTAATATGTCAGGCAATCCATTTAACTAGAAAAACACAAGTATTAACAATTATTCATGGTGTAAAATACTTGTATACTCTTGCAGTGTTCTGAAAATTCACATGGAAAAGAGCACATATTATCATGAACAACACTGTGCCCATCAATATAAATATTAATATAAACATAATACTTCTTACATGCATGGGATGTTTGATGAGTTCCTTTGTGGCATACAATGCTTTACTTGTCATTTTTACTGGAAATCCACATAGATGAGGAAGTTTAGACTTTAGGTCAGAAAGAAAAGAGTTTAACACACCTTCTAAATCTATTCTATTAAAATATTGGACTGGTTGGCTTCTTATGCAACTTAAAGGGTACCTGAACAAGTGTTAAGGGCTATGTAAGATGGCTTTTAGCATTTTGTATAATGAAACTGTTTATTCTTTTCTTGAGTAAAAGCTTAAATACACACTAAAATTTCTTCAAAATTTAAAATAAAAAAGCAGCTTTACTATTTTTAAAGGGACCAAAATTTTAGTAGTTTTAATGGTTTTAGAGATTTGAAAGTTTTACTCTTATTAGGCTAAATTAAGCCATTTTCATTCCCATTGAGAAGTACTTTATTGCTTGAGCAGTCCCACTGAAATCAATGGGATTTCATGCAGAATAAGGTATTATTCAACATGAGTAAAAGTGATAGAAAGTAGTGCTTTATTTGTAATATCCTCCCAGTTTTCTTCATTTCCTTCTCTGGATATTTTAAATTATTTTCTCATTAGAAGCACAACTCAATATGAATCTTGGTTTTTAGTCTGACTTCTTTCTTTGTGAGCATGGTTCTGAAATCAGAATTTCCCAATTAATGTGAACACCCTCTACTGGCAGTCATTTCAGCAGCAACATAAAATGTCTGAAACAAGTATTATTTTTTCAGTATTTCAATGACGCATGGGTGCATTTAAAAAAAGTAAACCTAGAATACGGAGGATATTCTTCACTGGATTGCACAAATAGCAAAGCAAAGGAAAAATGAGGCCTAAACTAATTGATAATGCCCCTGGTAAAGGATGACCTGCAAAGAAAAATATTCTGTAAATGCCATTTCTTGTTTCTATATCAAGGAGACCTGAAAAGATTTATTTTTATAAAAGGGGGGGGGGTTCTGCTTGTTTTTAAGATTATAAAGTCATAGGTCGTCTAGCCTGTTTTTCCTGGAAGACTCTTGATGATTGTGAGGAACAAGTAACTTCACAGATATTATTGGAGTGAAACCAGACTTAGGCTTCAATTGTGAAAACACTTAAAATGTGCTGAACTTTAAGCATGAGAGTAAATGTTAGCAGGATCAGGGCCTGTGTGGTGAAGTAATTTTATTCAGATTAAGATTTACTAAAACTTAATTTTTATTCAATGGGCTTTTTTGGTCTTTGTTGTTAAAGCCTATTTAACCCATATGCCTGAACAAACAGGCTGAAGAAAAATTATTCTCTCTAAGATTTGGCATCCCAGTGCCTACAAGAGTTCTAATTAATATCTCAGGGTCCTTTAAGAAACATCTCCAGCAAAATAGGGACGCCCTGATTTGATATTATTCATTAATAACACAGAAGGACTGAATTAAATATTTTGGACTATATTTTCTGGTGGCATAGCCTCATTCACTTCAATGGAATTACAACTGCAGTGAATTTGGCCCTCTATTTGGATTAGCGTTTGGATCTTGGCTAGCATGGTAAAGGAGAAGACAGTACAACACAAAAGAAAATATATATAAAGGATATGTAAAGAGCCGTTCCCCTATCAGTTTGAAGTAAACACTGCAATATATTTTTGTCTCTTCATGATCCTCTGGAAGGATATACCCATACTAAAAATAAAATACACATATAAATGGAATGCTATTTTAAACAAAGTGATTAATACAAAAACATTCAAAAAAGAGACAAAAGGAAAAAAAATCATATGTAATCATGTTCTTTCCTACCAGATTCTTCCAGTGCATCTGAAAGTCTTTGTATGAATGAAAAGGAGACTCTGGTGGAATTATATGGCTAATACTTATGATCTGACCCATTTTCATGCTGTACAGGGGTAAGGCAAAGACAGAATGCTAGATACAACCCATAACATAGCTGAAAACACAGTTATTTGGTAAACTGTTTGTTTCTGTTGGAAATTAAATAGAATTTTACCTTGGCAAGACATAGCACCAGTTACTTAAAATGGAGTGTCTCTGAATGACTGTATTTTTATTGTTGTCAAATATTTCTAAGATGTTTGCTGAAATGTCAAAGTCTTCCAGCTTTAAATAGAAAAAAGTGTTTTGTTATTTTCAAATACTGCTTCATTTATACAAAGTGAAAAAGGAACATGCAAAACATCTAACGTGCATTCAAATGTACTACTGAAACTTATACATTAATATTCATTTATCAGTCATTGCAAACTTAATTTTAGAATTATATTCACCTTATAACATGGCGGAGTCTGTTTTAAATTTTAAAAACCTATACTTTCAGGAACTGGCTAAAGACATAAACGACTTAAAGGCTGATAGGTCATATGGGACGTACTTTAACATGCAAGGATACTAGATCCAGGAGGACAACATAGATGTCCTCAGATTAAGAACATCCTTTCTATCCCTGCAGTACTTTTAAATTCTACTCAGAAACTAACATATTCTAATGTTGGACAACTTAGTGACAGTACTGCACCACAATAACCAAGGTAGCAAATGATCCCAACAAGGCTACCAAGAAGCTATATGCCTTTTCCTCTTGGAAAAATCAAGAGAGATGCCCAGATATTCTGAGAGAAGACATGCTGGAGCTAAAGCCATAGACATTCATAGACCTGGAGAAACATTCTTTTCTGACTCTGTTGTTTGTCATGGGTTGTGTCCATCCAGTGACAGAAAAGCCCTTTCCATTGCTGTGTCTATCTTCAGACTAGCAGGTATCATATGATTGAAGTTATTTGTAGATTGCAAAATGAAAAGATATTGGGTTGATATACTAAGACCATGGAACCTTTTATTAGTATGTTGTCTAGCTAGGCGGGAAAGTGGAATTTCTTTCTCCTAAGAGCCAAAGATATTCTAAAGGATAGAAATGGATTGAAAATGCTTGCTTTTGTAAACAAAGAAGTAATCAGAAATTTAGTACTCATTGTACCAGATCAGTTAAGGTGACATGGTGGCTATCAGAGCCGATGCTCATTTCTTAATACTGAAGTATGGTTTCTGATATATTTACTAACCATGCTCATGTCCAGCATGACCCAAACTGCTCCCAAATTTTTTGGGGTATCACAAAGAAAATGGAGCAGGTTTCAAAGAAGCGCTGTTCAGATGGAACTTCTTTGATAGCTCTGATGGCTAAAAGTTGATAGATGGTTTTGAACATAAGATGTTACTCTAAGTTATAGGATGAAAGTGAAAGAAGGATTATCTCCTGGGGAATGCGGGAGAATATTATGGTATAAGTTGACCTAGTGGCATAAAGATGTCCATCCATTGTAATCATCATGCACTGTGTGTAGATGTCCTTCTGTTCTGTGGAGACTACAAGGAAGGGGTCAAAAACCCTGGTGTCAAACAGGGTTTTTGGTGTTTGTGGATGATGCAGTGCTTAAATCTCAGTGGCTTCATCTGCCTCTATTGCTACTAATTCATCTTCTTCTCCAGAGGAGGACTGTTCTGTAACATCATCGCCTGGCAGTTCCAAATGGATGTACGTTTCATGTGAAAAATCTACTATCTTTGGGGAAATAGTTCTACCAGCACGCGCTTCCCTTTTCCCATGCTCTGTTATTATTTTCCCTGAAATTCTCTTCAAACAGTAACTAGGGAAATCTCACAGCTCTGACATTCTGATTGGAATGACTGTCAGACTCTCATGAGTACAGCCATATCCAATAATATATGGCATATATATTTAGTACAAGATTAGGATAAGGAACTACCATAGTGCATGTCCAATGGCAATTGGGAGTAAACATTTTGATCCACCATGTCCTTTTCAAATAAAGCATCCAAGATAAAATACAGCCAATAAAAAAGTGCAAGGAGGATGAACAAAATTAGCCATAGAAATTAGAACTGTTCTGTACCTTGGGTGGCGGTAGTCGAATTGTGCAAACCTCTACACTGATGCAAAGTTGAGTCTCTGATACATTGAGGTCCATGACTGAAATAAAATCAAAACCAAAACCACTCTGCATATCTATATAATTGCCTATTAAGTGAAAAGGTAAAGCCAAGATGCTTATTTAAAAAAACAAACACACAAAAAAAACAACCCTCCAACCATTATGCTTAGTGTAGCAGTACCAAAAGGTAAGAAGAATTACGCTTCATGTATAAAGAATTATATTTCAATTTTTTAAAATCAAAATAAGCATTGTCTGGCTAATTCCTAATATCAATGACTAAATTTCACTTGTAAAATGTATGTGAACATACATAATTGCACATAGCTCACAGTTGTATGTCCAAATGGTCACTTGAATGCACAAATACCAATTTGCACAGGCAATTACCTGCTCCTGAAAATATTTTCCAGGTGCAAATTTAGGTGCCAATGTTTTAAAATTTAGGTCTTTAAATTTATATTTGAGGTATAGAAATAAAATAAATATATTTTCTATATATTTATTCATAACATACTAAGGAACAACCCCACTGTGGCCTGATGTTTTGAGAACTGTAAATGTAAGGCAGTTAATCATAGTTATTCATTTTACTTTACCCATGTTCATCAAACCTCCATACCACTTGTGCAGTTTGAACTACATTTGCCTAAAATTAACTGTTATAACCAGGTTCTTCCAACCATATATGTCAATCTATGGTCATAGGTTAAGATTAATAGTATAAAAATACTCCTCTCTCTCTTATAGAGGTGCAATTAATTTGAAAAGTGTCCATATAATTTAAAGAAGAATCTGCCAGCAGGTATCGTATGATTGAAGTTATTTGTAGATTGCAAAATGAAAAGATATGGATTGATATACTAAGACCATGGAAGCTTTAGTACAGTCTAACTAATTTCTAATATACTTACAATATTAACACAGTATTGTACTTACCAACAGCATTTTGCCTTCCCATATGAGACAAAAAATTGCTTCCTTAATAAATAAAATAAGTATGTATTATTTTTATAAAATGTATGGAAAAACCTAGTATACTTTAAGACTTTTATCTCAGAAGTATTTTATGTAGCAGAAATGTATAAAGTGCATAGTTTATTTTGTGTGACAGGGTTCCTATGTAGTTTGTTCCTCTCACAGAAAAGAAAAAAATTGTATCAGTAAATTTTTCATTGAATTAGAAGTGGCATGTAAATTAACACAGAAATATGCATGAAAGCACAACAACTATATAAATGATGTTTATCTCTCAGTAAGGAATTTGTACACAGAATTGCTTTTCATTAGGTAACATATAATAATGCAACTTTTACCACCATATGTGTGTGTGTTTGGGGCGGGGGACGGCACTTTGTCTGGATAAGTGGGAAGAAAAGGGTATGGCTCATTTAAGGTTGTTCCCCTCCTTCAAACTGAGGTGGGTAGGGAGAGGGAGGCATTACCTAAGCTAGGGCTGGCCAGAGGGGGTAAGGTAAGCCACTGTCCTCCTGCAGGGCAGGGAAAAGGTACATATGCTCTGTCCTGCCAGACAGAACCCTCTCTCATGGATCAGCAGTTCCCACCCATTGGACAAGTGTAGAACTGGGTTTTTGTGGTCTGTTGTGGGCACTGTGCTAGTTGCCTTTTTCAGGACTGGGAAGTAATTTTTCCCTTATCATCAGATTGGCTGGAATAGTGTGGGATTTTTCACCTTCCACACACCTTCAGGACCTGATTGGGTCAGCCAGGAAGTAAGGTTAAAGTTGTTGCAATGTGGTTGGTAGCAGTGTCCAGTGCAGCTAATTATTCCACAGGGAGTCTGGTTCTCTAATTAACTGGAGTTGGAAGTGGACGTAGGGGAAAGTATCCCCTAAAGAAGTTGTGGAACAGGACTGGGGCTCCTAATGTCTGGTACAGTGAGGAGACAACTCCCTTTCCCCAGCCCCTTAACCCTCATATGAGGGAAAGGTGGTGGGGTCCCAGCAATGGTTGAAATCAAGGTTGGAGGGGTGGGAGCTGATGGCAGCCCGCCACAAACACATGGAAATGAGTGAGAAAGAATGATAACCTGCACTGTATGAGTTATTGCTAATAATTCCCAGATGAATTAAGTTACTAAAGTTGCAGCCTAAAAAGCCACATTACTCACATCTTGTTGTTCTTAAATGTCTGGAACAAAATCCTCAGGCTCAAAAGGAGAGCTGGATAGAAACATTGCTTTGTCTTCTTCCACCAACCCAAACCAGCTGATAGATTAGAAGCAACCCCAGAGCTACCATGTGTGTTTCTCAAGAAAAAGTTTTAGTCTAAGTGATACAGAACCAAATAGTGGCCTTGATTCCAATAAGGAGGGGCCACTGACAACAGATGGGTAGAATGTCTCAGAAAGTACCCACGGGAGTTGGGGGTAAAGGTGCTGGATAGTGCTTTTCATACTGGTTGAAGAAGGGCTAGTGTGTACTTTGTCTCCACTCTCCCTCATACCAACCAGCTGGCCATGCCCCTTGGCCATGGAAAGCTTGTGGAAACATTCTGCTTAGGTCACATGCAGCACACTGTGGAAGGAGGAAAGAGCTGTCCTGAACACTCTTCTTCATTAGCATACCTATACATAACAAGATGCAGTGTAACTTTGAAATATAAAATACTGTAGCAATATCATCCTTTGGGCAGATAGGCTATACACTCCAGAACAAACACTAAAAATTTAGTTCAATAAGAGTAAACCAATTTCACGCCATCTGAGGATCTGGCCCGCTGATTTTAATTCTTTTTCTTGAATACACTGACTTGGTTTTAAATGGATGTAAATCTGTTTTGAAAATAGTCAATGAAGAAAAATGATTCAAAATAAAATAAAAGATTCTGATAACAGTGAGACTGGAACTAAAACAGAAAAATGGATTTTATCCTAATTTATACTGTAGAATAAATCCATACAATTTCTGTAAGGGATGAATATCATGTGGTTGTGTTAGAACCACATCCACTGGTGTCTGGTCTTCTACATTTGCTAATTTGCCACTCTTCTCCCCTTGTTCAGTTAGTAGGGGAAACATTGTTAGGTGGTAAGAATAACAACATCTAGCCTCATGAAACTTGGTGGAAAGACATGGTCGTAAAGCATGTCACTGTCATCCTATGTAAGTGAAGTGTGCAACTTCTGTGAAACAGAAGTGTTGATTATGAACAGCTGATTTTGAAACCTATTTACTGTATTGTCATAAATTATTTGCTGTACTGCAAAATTTGATTTTGAAATTATTAACTGAATATGCTATGGTCAATTTATATGGTTATTAAATCAATTACACAAAGGGGAGGAGAGAGAGAAAATCTGAATTACTTGCCCTTTTATATTATTCATTAAAAACTGAATTGGGATAAAGAAACAATCATAGAAATACACACAAACAAAAATGTAAAACTAATAATCAAAGACTAGGCAGCATATGCATGCAAATATAATTAAAAATAATAAAGTACTGAAAGTCAAAGGGTCAGGCTCTGACCCAGTTGAGTAAAATACCTTGTACCAACAGATGACCAGCCTTATTCCAGCTGGGGGCAAGTCGGGTTATAAGTGTGTAACAGAGACATGGTTGAAGGATGGCTGGGCCAACTCTCTCTGGAGCCTCAATCTAGTAATATTAACCAAGGGGAAAAAACGGTTTAAATAATTAAATAATAAGTAGATTTTAAAGCAATTAAATCAAGATTTTATAAAAGATAATCATACTGTCATTTTGGGCCAGATCCTGAAAGATGCTGAGCCCCTGTACCCTTTATTTAGTTGGGAACTGCAACAGATTTGAGACCCTTGGGATTTGGCATTTTACATTTTACTGGACACCAACATTAAGGGTGCATTCTAATGCATTCTGGGTTTTTGGAGGGTCAGAAGGTTGTGGGGAAAGGAATGACTGAATGAGTTATATATAGTACTTTTCAATGGATACTGTTTATATCTCATTCCAAACTCTAACCAGTGATTCCCAACATGCACATACATCAAACCCAGCTGCTGGTCTAGCCTGAGATCAAGGATGTTTTTTGATGAGATCACAGGTTTGGTTGATTAAGATAATTGTGTTGACATAATATACCTATATATCAGTAAAGCATGTGACTCAGTCCCACATGACAATCTGTTAAAAATAGCTCTAGACAAAAATCAATGTAGCCTATACTAAACACATTAAAAACTGGTTAGCTGATAGCTCTCAAAGAGGATGTTTCTAGTGAGGTCCTATCTGTTCTCAGTCCAATGCTATTCAATACCTTTATCGGTGATCTGGAAGACAATTAAAATAATTTCTAATAAAATGTTCAAATGACACAAAAAATGGTAGAGTGGTAAATAATGATGGGGTCAGATTAGTTATACAATTTGACATAGATCACTTAGCCCTGGTCTACACTATGAGTTTAGGTCAAATTTAGCAGCGTTAGATTGATTTAACCCTGCACCCGTCCACACAATGAAGCCATTTTTGTTGACTTAAAGGGCTCTTAAAATCGATTTCTGTACTCCTCCCCAACGAGGGGATTAGCGCTGAAATCAACCCTACTGGGTTGAATTTGGAGTAGTGTGGATGCAATTTGACGGCATTGGCCATCCCAGAGTGCTCCATTGTGACTGGTCTGGACAGCACTCTCAACTCAGATACATTGGCCAGGTTGACAGGAAAAGCCCCACAAACTTTTGAGTTTCATTTCCTGTTTGGCCAGCGTGGTGAGCTGATCAGCACAGGTGACTATGCAGAGCTCATCAGCACAGGTGACCATGCTGTCCCAGAATCACAAAAGAGCTCCAGCATGGACCGAACAGGAGGTACTGCATCTGATCGCTGTATGTGGAGACGAATCCGTGCTATCCGAACTCCGTTCCAAAAGACAAAATGCTGGAAACTAGTTTTCAAAGCTTCTCTGATGCACAGCGTGCCATGCTATGCTCTTCTAATCGCCCTGGTGTCTGGCTGCGCATAATCAGCGGCCAGGCGATTTGCCTCAACCTCCCACCCTGCCATAAATGTCTCCCCCTTACTCTCACAGATATTGTGGAGCAATATCTCCAAGGGCATGAAGGACAGAGGTTATAACAGGGACCTGCAGCAGTGCCGCGTGAAACTTAAGGAGCTCAGGCAAGCCTACCAAAGAACCAGAGAGGCAAATGGCCGCTCCAGGTGAGAGCCCCAGACATGCCACTTCTATGATGAGCTGCATGCCAATCTAGGGGGTGCCCCTACAACTACCCCATCCCTGTGCTTCCCACCCATCCCGGGCTACCTTGGCAGTTACCCCCCCATTTGTGGGATGAATTATTAAAGAATGCACGAAACAACAATGACTTTATTGCCTCTGCAAGCAGTGATCAAAGGGGGGAGAGGAGGGCGGTTGGCTTACAGGGAAGTAGAGTGAAACAAGGGGGCGGGTTTTCATCAAGGAGAAACAAACAGAACTTTCACACCGTAGCCTGGCCAGTCATGAAACTGGTTTTCAAAGCTTCTCTGATGCGCAGCATGCCCTGCTGTGCTCTTCTAACCGCCCTGGTGTCTGGCTGTGCGTAATCAGCGGCCAGGCGATTTGCCTCAACCTCCCACCCTGCCATAAATGTCTCCCCCTTACTCTCACAGATATTGTGGAGCACACAGCAAGCAGTAATAACAATGGGAATATTGGTTTCACTGAGGTCTAACCGAGTCATTAAACTGCGCCAGCGAGCTTTTAAACATCCGAATGCACATTCTACCAGCATTATGCACTTGCTCAGCCTATCGTTGAACTGCTCCTTACTAATGTCCACGCTTCATGAGCCATGGGAGCAAGGGGGAGGGTGGGGTAGGTGCAACCGCGCGGTGCTGCCGACTGGGAGAGCAGCCTGAGGCAGAAGCCTCCAGCTGGCATGATATTCCAGGCAGGATTGAATCTCCATTAGACGAAACTTAAAGAAGACAATGACGTAGAGTCATTCCCATTTTTGTACAGGCGCCCCCGACCAACCTCACCGAGTTCAACCAGGAGCACCCATGGGACGACGATGACGGTTAGCAGTCATATTACACCATCTGCCATTCGCAAGGCAAGGCAAGGGGATGCTGCTATGTAGCACAGCAGTACCGCATCTGCCAGCAGCACCCAGGAGACATACGCTGACAGTGAGCTGAGCGGGCTCCATGCTTGCCGTGGTATGTTGTCTGCACGGGTAACCCAGGAAAAAAGGCGAGAAATGATTTTTTTGCCATTGCTTTCACGGAGGGAGGGAGAGAGTGGGGCCTGACAACATGGACACAGAACCACCCACGACAATGTTTTTGCCCCATTAGGCATTGGGAGCTCAACCCAGAATTCCAGTGGGGGGTGGAGACTGTGGGAACTGTGGGATAGTTACCACAGTGCAACGCTCTAAAAGTCTACGCTAGCCTCAGTACTGTGGATGCACACTGCCGACTTAATGCGCTTAGTGGGGACACACACAATCGACTGTATCAAATCCAATTTCTAAAAAATTGACTTCTATTAAATCGACCTAATTTCGTAGTGTAGACATACCCTTAGTAAGGCGGGCTCATCCGAACAAAAGGTCTTTTTATACAGTCAAATGCAAGGTCATACATCTAGCAACAAAGAAAGGTAGGCCACTATGAAGATGCAAATGCATGATTACAAACTGGTTTTGATTATAACTACTGGCTTCATACTAGCAGTTTCTGAAAGTCCACACTCAGCCATACAAATGCAAATGTTGTATCACAGGCAACGTAGCACAACACAGGGCCGCCCAGAGGGGGGGGCAAGAGGGGCAATTTGCCCCAGGCCCCGAGCCCCACAGGGGCCCCCACCAGAGTTTTTTGGGGCCCCTGGAGCGGGGTCCCTCACTTGCTCCGGGGGGCCCGGCCAGGGGCGGCTCTACAAATTTGGCCGCCCCAAGCAATCATGCCCGGGAGGCACCCCCGAGCCGCGGGAGCAGCGGACCTGCCGCGGGCATGACTGCGGAGGGTCCGCTGGTCGCGCGGCTCAGCTGGACCTCCCGCAGCTGCGGACGGTTCGCTGATCCGGCGGCTCCGGTTGGGCTGCCGCAGTCATGCCTGCGGGAGGTTCAGCCGAGCCGCGGGACCAGCGAACCTTCCGCAGTCGTGCCTGCGGCAGGTCCGGTCATCCCGGGGCTCCGGTGGACCTCCCGCAGGCATGACTGCGGCAGGTCCACCGGCCCAGCCTGCCGCCCCCCTGGGAAAGGGCCGCCCCAGGCGGGTGCTTGCCCCGCTGGGCTCTAGAGCCGCCCCTGGGCCCGGCAAACTCTTGCGCAGCCGGGCACAGGAGCTGCTTCTGCTCCCGGTCTTCGCCGGCGGGGGGCCCTTCCGCTCCGGCGCGGAACGACCCCCCGCTGGCGAATTACCGCTGAAGACGGAGCGGGACCAGGCGCCGAAGCGCAGCCCGGTCTTCGGCGGTAATTCGGCGGCGGGGGGCCCTTCCGTTCCGGGACCCGCCGCCGAAGTGCCCCGAAGACCCGTGGCGGGCCCCCCTCCGCCGAAGACCGGGCTGCGCTTCGGCGCCGGGTCCCGCTTCGGTGGTAATTCGGCGGCGGGGGGGGGGGACGCCGCGGGTCTTCGGGGCATTTCGTCGGCGGCTCCCGGAACGGAAGGCCCCCCTGCCGCCGCAGACCCCGGGCCCCCGGAATCCTCTGGGCGGCCCTGGCACAACAGAATCATAATATACATTGCAAACAAAACAAAAACAGGTCACGGACAGGGCTTCACAAAGTTTTCTATACTTTGCATTACTTGGTACTGTAAGTCAATCCTATAATACACAGCATACGCATTTTGTGCAAAATTTAAGTAGGGGGGGAGATTTTCTGTTGGAATGGGAATTGCAAGCACTATGAAAAACATCAGTTTTTATTACTGGGATCACAAGTGCTGGCAACAATGAATAAGTGTAACAGTGTGAAGAATCACTTACTGTAGCTCCATGTTTCTCTACATAAGCCTGACATTTTCCTGTTTTGTAAAAAGATATCTAAACAAAAACAAAAAAGAATTATCTGAACCTTTTGAACTTAAAAGGAGTATTCAACAATTACTTGTGCAGCCTTACCACATTCTGTACTAACCATTCTTCCAGAGCCAAGTCATTGATATCTACCTGTCTTAATTTGTTGTTATTATTGGTGGGGGGTTTGTATTATTATACAGCCTAGAAGCCCTAGTCATGGACCAGGCCCCACTATGGCAGAAATTTCTAATAAAATTGCTTTGAAACTACCAACTGTCCTGAAGTGGGGCTGGTGACTGAAAAGATCCATAATGGACACAGGATGGCTGCTGTTGGTCTCTTCCCTGTCTGATAACTCTGTTCTCAAGGTCAGCGGGGAAGAGCTATTTTTCTTTGTCCCTAACCAATGACCAACATAAAATATTTAATTAATGCAGTTGGATGAAAATGTCTTCAGACAGGGCTGACTCTAGATTTTTGTACAGCTCTGTGCAACTCATGACATGCAGGGTCCCATTATATTCCCCCTACCACAGTTTCTGAGGCTCTTGCTCATGACGCTGGGGAAGGAGGAGAGGATATTTTTAAGTGACAGATGTAAACTGGTATTTATATAGGAAAAATACATGATTTAAATTACATGGAAAAGTTTTCAGCTATGTCCATTTGAATTTTTGCTGTTTAGGAGCAACAATCATATGTTTTATTAGATTTTGTATATTCATCTTGATATGAGAGTTTTTTTATACATTCAAAAATGAATACATAAATTAAATAAAGTCATTTTTCAGTGTTAGACTTCAGGCCTGGCCCAACAGCATCTTTTTTTATAAGAACTATCTCATTAATATGTGAAGTGAATGATAGTTTAAAAACACCAGGCACAATATTTTAAAAATACATAAAATATATAGTAGTATATAACATTAAATAATTGTGTAATTTAGTTTACAGTGAAAGTTAAGAGATTGCCCTTATTATGTAAAAGACATTCCCAAAGCATCGCCAAACATTTTGGGTAAAATCCTGGACCTACTGAAGTCAACAGTTTTACCATTGACTTCAGTAGGGCCAGGATTTCACTCCTCCTCAATGCTTAAGGCACATTTCACTGTACTTCTCTTTATGAAGTGATGATACACATTACTCACCACTGTCCTTTCAAAGGGCCATTTCTTCCATGGAAGAAATAATATGCCACATACATTATTGGTGTTAATTTACGTATTTTGCATTAACAACAATTTATATGTAAATGGTATCAATTTACTTATAGTAGTTCTGCTAACAAAACGAGCTGGAATATACAGATAGAAATACTGTAAGTATCAGAGATCTTATTACTGACCGCCATTACAACTGAAATTTGATTCAGTGTTCCAGGGACAGGTGAGGAAAGGACGTCTTGATGAAGAAATAACAATTGCCTACAAAGATAAAACTTTTCAAAATTAATTCTGAACTGAATTTCCTCTAAATTGGGCTTGACATCTCAGCATTAGGTTACCTTTATTTTAGTTATATTTTTCTAAAGCTTAACTACATTTTCCAGTAGTTCAGTGGAAAGTGTTGGATAGCTCAAGTTACTGATTCACATCCCACCCAGACTGGTCAGTCACAAACAGTTATTTGATAATTGTTTGGAGACCTTTGTGAGAAGAAACAAAATCCACATTCAGAATTGGCACTCACTCTCTCCCAGAAGGTGGGAAGGTAAATGTGATACAAAACAAGAGTAGGCATGGTAACTGGAGTATGTTGGGAATGTGAGTGTGTTTTTTGGGAGAGAACTACCACTTTATTCCTCAACTCAACCTCTGTAAAACACTGTAATATCTCAGGTGATACATTCAAAGAGTTACAGCTTTGCATAGGACTATGGACTAACTTTTATTCATTTTATTCTGTTTTATTCTTTTATAATCATTTATTATTCCCTTACTAATTCAGTGGTCCACTCATAACAAGTGACTTAAAACTGAACACCTTTACAAGCTATAAAGGATTTTGTTGCCTATTTTTTTAAACAATTGTCATGTACCTTACCAGAACCGGCACAGGGGAAAAAAATGTATTCTTTAATAAGTATGTCATAACTGCTAGGAACTTTACTGATCTTGTTATAGTTAACTACTAATGAAATACTTTAACAAAAAATAAAATAAAATTACTTCTGAGAATGCCAATCCTTATTTGCCTTTACCTGCAAATCTTCATCTGTGTATTCCTAATCTCATTTTCTGCCAATTTAGAACTCAGTGTAACCTTAACGGCACAGAGTTTTTGTAACTCAGGCAGACTGACGAAGAACAGCGACTGGTGTCTTGTGTCATTCATCTTATTTTGTTAACTGTCCCAGCTCAGCAGCTTAGTCTTTAATAAAAGAAAAATAGGACTTCATTATCAAAAAGAGGAGCTATTATTAGGATATTGTGTAATTATGAAATAATGCAGATGTAAGCAGTATCAGAATGAGCTCTACCCTGACATCTGGTGGTGAGTTGTGGAAAAGGACTTCAGGAGCTGATCTCAGTTATATGGGCACACCTACCCCACCTTGCATGATGGGGCTGTTTGCCCAAAAGGTCACTTTGGTTGCTGTGGGATCCCCAGTCTCTGTGTTATTGGGGCAGGAGTAAAAAAGTGTATTATCCTGGTTATGTGAATCAAGGACAGTAGAACTGTACTTGGTATTTTATGATGGCGAGACTCGGCCTCAACTGAGCCAAACTTACTTGGTGGTGGGTCTTTTGCTCATGCTTCATGTTATAAATCCTGTTTGTAGTGTTTTCCCAACATAATGCTACGTTGTTTCCCTCCTTTATTAAAAGGCTTTTGCTACAATCAGACTCTGTACTTGCAAGAGGGGAAGTATTGCCTCTTAGAGGCACCCAGGGGAGTGGTATGCAATTGTCCCAGGGCACTGGGTGGGGGCTAGAGCTGGTTTTGCGTTGTGTTATTGAAACGGAACCCCTAGATACTGATACTTGTTGCTGCCAACTCTGACGGGCAGAAGGGTTACACAAACAAATTCATCAATACAACTATATTCCTATTAACATTAGGTGGAAGTTTATAACATATAATAGTTTAGTCAACTTGGACAACTTATCACATTTCATGCATTTTATAACACAGTAAGCATAAACCTCACAGACGATGTTAAAACAATGTTATGGGCCCATCTTATGTTCACAAAAGCAAGAAGCCTCAGAGTTAAGGCAAGAATGACATTGTCCTTAAATTACTGTGTTGTGTCAACATTTTAGACCAATCAAGCCCCTGTGATCCATGAGTGAAGACCTCTCTCTGTCAGGATCTTCCCATCCTGCATGGAAAGGGGAGTCATTTGCCTCCGCACTGTACTCTTTTTTCTTACCCCAGAATCCCAGTAGGGATCTGAGTCAAGCAATGGTAATAGGCAGGCTGAGGAAGAGATTGCAAGCCACACGACTAGACGCACATAAAGATTCCTCCTCACGCACCGTGCTAGAAATGTAATATATCCTAGGGGCTTTATTACATTTCTGTGTCCTCCAGCAAAGTTGGTCCCCCTTTTCAAACTATAGGGGAATATTATATTCTATCTAGTTTCTTATACCATGTTCATCAAGTACCTGAGCATTTTCTAGTACATTCAGCATCTGTCACATATTATTTGTTTCCATCCTCTACCCAGAAGGAGAAATATGCACAGTGCAGTGTTTTGTTTTGGTAGGGATTTTTTTTAATATACATGCAGCTATGTTTATGTTACAGAAGGCATGATCAATAAAGTGTGCCCTGCACAAGGAATGGAAGGTGGTGAGATTTGTGATGATCATTAGGAATTTATTCCACAGTCTCACACTACTCCTGAGAGAGCTATGTCTCTGGCAAAGATGAGTTTTATCCTTATTATATTGCTGCTAAAAGACACATGCAGCTGGAGTTTCTTAAGCGCTGAAGGCCAATATTAAAGCAAGGGTATCCATGCTGAGAATTCCTCCTCTTCAGCTGCCTTGTGCCAGTTTTCCCCATAGGAATGGATGATTAGGAAGCAGAGCCTCAGCTGGTATACACTATCACTGGTTTCACTAAAATCAATGAAAGCTATAACAATGTACATTATATGAAGATTTGCCCATATGCCTTTAATTATTGCACTGCAGACCAGATAAAGTCTGAAGGCTGTTTGGAACTAGAACACTTATGACACAAAAAGTTAATGAACAGCTATTTCACTGCTCAAAGAAAACATATTCAGTTAACAGAAATATTACAGAAAAAAGAAATAGTTAACTAAGAAAGACTACTTATATCCAACCCCTCCTCCAGGTATTGCCTGATAATTATAGCTGTCCTCATACTCGCCTCCCACCCCCCAAATAATCATGAAGGATGGAATGCCTTTATCAGAGCAGAAGAAATAGTAACAATAATAATGCAAGTCCCGTGTTAAAATTCTGCAAAGTTACAATTCATCTGAAAAGATTTGTAAATTATGACTTTAAGAAATCTGGACAAACATTTATTAAGGAATAAATGTTACAGATTAATGTTACATTTGTAATTTTACTCTAATGTATACCTTGCTTAAAATCCAACCACATTTATCTAAAAAGAGTTTAAGTATGATTAAATCTGTGGCCCAAAAATTGAGAGACCAGCAGTTTATCAATTAAATAATCCCATGCAAATAACATGCAGGGTAAGATGTGGAGCTACACATCATACAATCTCAACCAGACTGAAAGCTGAAACTAAGGGCACATCTAAATTGTCCTGCAGTTCGGATTACAGGGGTCTGAATAGGAGTGTGCACCAAATGCTGTGCTGTAGCTCCCACAAGTGGATGCTGCAAGTCTGAACTAACAGTTTCTTTGAAGCTGTTTGAAGAGGATTACATTCATGTGTAGCAGCAACCTTTTAGTTTGTGCCCATAGTGTCCACATGCAGGAATTACAACACAGCACTTTGGTGTGAAATGCTAGTCACACTCCCATAGTGAAAACTGCAGGGTAGTGTAGACAAGACCTCAGCAGAATCACACATGAGCTGAATAAGTAAACAGTATTGCCAACCCAAGTGTTCAAAAATCAGAAGAAGAGGGATCCCAGGCTGGTGGACGCACTCACAAGGTCCCTTCTCTTTTCCCCTACTTCCCCATCAGTGGACCAAAGAGCCAAAACAATTTCAGATAGGAAAAACCAAGTTTGGTCACATAGTCACCCTGATACTCAGTTTTCTGTTTTATGCAAAGTGATGTCAGTATGAAAACTACACTTTAAGTCTTAGAAGATGATTTGTGGTTGAACATTTTAATAGAACTTACCCTACTGGATCAGACCAGTGGCCCAGCTAGTCCAGTAATCTGTCTCTCTTGGTATCAAATACTTCAAAGAAAGGTACAGGTAACCCCATACTAGACAATTATGGTATATCTTGCCAATAGAGATGTTTTTTTCCAATCCCCTGTCAGTTAGTGGTTGGATCACAGTAAAAAAAAAAAGTACCCTAATATAACCGCAGGTAGCCACATAATCCATATAAATACCAAATATGAAGAGAAGCACGGTCCAATAGGCCAACCCCACAAACTGCAGATAAGACACACTCCCTGCCCCTCCCCCAACACTCACTTGTTCATGAGTCACTTGCAAAGAGGAAAGCTCTGCCCCACTGGACCTCCAAGGTGGCACAGGCTGTTTACAGACTGTCAGCAGGGTTCAGTGATGGAAGGCAGGTTGCGGATGCCCTTCAAATAAATACAGTTCAAACAACTGTTCAGTTTGCCCCGACTATATGATTTCACCCCATCTATTTCTTTCCCCAGATCCTCCTACACTGGAGAAAACTGCCCCTAGCTGGCCACCGCCCAGAGCAACCTCCAGCCCACAGGAGCAGCGTTTGGGTCGCTTTGCTTTGGATTTAGAGCATGGGGAATGGGAATGGGCATGGGGGCGGGGGGGGGCGCTGCTGAGAGATTTATCAGATCGCTATTGAGCCTCCTCTTTCCGCACAATGTGGGTGGGGTTAGCTCTGTGGAGTACTTTATTCCCGCAATAAAGCTGAGCGGCTGAGGTAGGCAAAGGGGAGAAGGACCAAGCCCCCGCCCATGCCCGGGAGTGACAAGTGAAGGGGGTGGGAGGTGTCAAATGGCGGGGCAGGGACGGAACCAGGCCAGGGCTGCCCCTGGACCCGGCCTCTCCCCGCCTCAGCACGGCGCTCTCACGGGAGGGAGCGACTCGGCGTGGAAACCGCGCGCTGCCCCCTCGACTCGCTTCGCGCCTTTCCTCCCGTGGCCACCTGCCGCCTTCAGCTCGCGCGGCTCCGAGCAGGTGCGCGAGGCGGCTGCGCACGCGGGCGCCGGCAGCCGATCTTGCGCTGCAGCTAAGCAGCATCTAGGGTGTGGCTGCGAGAAGCGGCAGCAGCAAGGGGTGTTGGCACGAGCCGCTGAGATCCCTCCCTATGCAAAGCATATACCTAATGGGGAGCTGTACGGGGAGCCCAAACATGCGCCGCAGATGTAGCCCAGCACATGACGAGAACACCGGCCTCCTGCAGACCCTGCGTGCTAACAGCAAGTTGCTGCAGGTGTCACCTTGCTCCCCAGATGATTGTTGTGGCGCTTACGAAGCTCCGCCTCGCCGCTCTCCCGCCAAGATTTCAGCTTCCCCTCTCCCAAGGCCAGGTATCAGGACAGCAGAGACTACACAGCGCCCCTACAGGCCAAGCCGTCCCATGCCACAAGGCATGTCTGGCAGGAGAGGAGACGTCACATTAAAGCCCCTCTCTCCCCCCCAAACAGGGGCGGGTCTAGGAATTTCGCTGCCCCAAGCAGGGCGGCGCGCCGCAGGGGGCGCTCTGGCAGTCGCCGGTCCCGCGGCTCCGGTGGACCTCATGCAGACGTGCCTGCGGAGGGTCTGCTGGTCCCGCGGCTCCAGTGGAGCATCCGCAGGCACGCCTGCAGGAGGTCCACCGGAGCCGCGGGACCAGCGGACCCTCTGCAGGCATGCCTGTGGGAGGTCCACTGGAGCCCCCTGCCGCCCTCCCAGTGACAGGCAGAGTGCCTCCTGCAGCATGCCGCCCCAAGCACGTGCTTAGCGCGCTGCGGTCTGGAGCCGGCCCTGCCCCCAAATAGTTCTGAAGGGCAACAGGACACATTCTGTGTTAGATTGAAATGAAACGAAATGCTGCCTGCACTATGCCCACCGTGCGACCTGTGGGGCTCCCCGGGGACTCGTAAGTCACCACCAGGTGGGTGAAACTATGAAACTAACAATCGCCGGATTCCCTTAAGGCAGTGGTTCCCAAACTGGGGTTCCTGAAATGTTATAGGGGGTTCTTGGGAAAATTCCCTAATGGCGGACAGAGCGGTCCCTAGGGACCCCAGGCAGCAAGGGGCTAGCAGCCCGGAGCCCGTGGACTTCCAAGAGCTAAGCGGATCAAAGCAAGCATATCTATCACACTTATGAGATTTAAACTTCAAGACTCCTTATAAGACATGGAAAGAGAGGTGGATATTTTTTGCTGTTTTTTAAATTAAATAGGCAGATAGTATTGTTTTTTAAATTATTGTGAAGAACAAGTTTAAGCTTTGTTGTAACATGCGTTATTTGCCTGGACTGCTCAAGACCTGAATGCTTGTGTAGGAGGAACTCTTTGAGTTGGCTTCTTAAATACCTTCATGCTGTTTGACATCGAATACTCCTTGATGAAACATAGGAGCCTTGTCTTATAAAAGGCTTATTCAAAGTGATACAAGCTACTAAAGTGAGATCTTGGAAGATCTCACTTTCATTTTCATAATGTAATAAAAATACTGCAGTGATAAATAATAAGTAATCATAAATATTGTGTAATAATCATGTCATAAAAACAAACTTCATATTTCCAAGATCACTGCTTTTATAATTTATACTCAGGTAAAGGAGAAAATCCCTGAAAATATTCATTTTTAGGAGGGGGTTTGCAAGACTTGACATTTTAGTGAAAGGGGTTCTCAGGTTGTTAAAGTTTGGGAAACACTGCCTTAAGGCCAGGTCTAGATAATAAGTGGGAGGTGACGTCATCCATAGTGTTGCAGAAGTATAGCTTGAATTTAATTAATGGAAGTTGCCTGAATAAATTAGCAAAATGAGCTTACCTAGTAGTAGGAGGGGAATTACACATATTTGTTGAAATATTTTGTGATTACTGCATTTCCTCATTTCACTTAAGCATTTACTGCTAATTGATACTGAAGCGTTTTGACTTCACTGATTTGCGTAGCTGTGACAATCCAGCTACAGTTGTAAATGGCAAAATGAGGGTCAGAACGTGTTTACTGGTTTGGAGGAAAGGAAAATTACATTTAAGGAGATGATCAAATCACCAGTACAGAATTCACAATTCAGTGTAATGAAATGTATTTGTATGGCTAAAGATTTCAGTTTTGCTAAGCTAAACAGTTACAGCTGGTTGGAAAAATTTGATGAAAAACGGACAAAAATATTTCCATGCAATTTTACCCTCATTTTCAACCAGTTTCACCATCAATGTAGGGGCCCTGAATAAGACTTCATCTTAGGCAGTAGCTGTCTGCACAACATGCTTATTTGGTGGTAACATCCATTTGTTTCTGAACTGGCAATAGGTTGCTGCCCCCTACACTGAACTATTTATTCTGTTTCTTTCACTTCTTCTGAAGTTATGCTCAGTTGTTCTCCATTTTTAATGTGAGATTTCTTACTTACAGATTTAACTGAGGAATTCCCGCCTTACACCACCG
The DNA here is from genome assembly GCF_016161935.1 of Mauremys reevesii. Classification (NCBI taxonomy): domain Eukaryota; kingdom Metazoa; phylum Chordata; order Testudines; family Geoemydidae; genus Mauremys; species Mauremys reevesii. The sequence goes on from NC_052624.1 coordinate 189,557,071, forward strand.
CTCGCCTTCTCTGGCATCCCCTAGTCTCATACTTCAGGGGAATTTATGAATGCGCTGTACTGAACTGGTACACAAGGATAATTGAGACATGGCCTTGGAAGATGAGAGAGCAGCAAGGCCTATGGAAAAGGGAGGTTGAAGGCGAGCTATCTTTAGCTCCTAAGCAGCCTGAGGAGTGAGGTTTCACCACGAGCAATTGACAAGAGAAGACCGCCTGTGTGTGTGTGGGGAAGGGAGGGGAGGGGAGGGGGGTTCCTGGAGGCATCGGCCACATTAACAGCACATGGGATGCAGAGAGCTGTTCCCCTAGGAAGCAGAAGCTCTCAGGGCCGGGGGGGTGAGCTGCGGAGCGGTCATTGGAGGAAGGGAGAAAAGGGACAGAGACGGACACAGCCGCGTGGGCAGGACTCACTGGGAAGGGGGCGGGGCTCAGCCTCAGGTACTGCTTGGGGCGGTGTTCAGCTCTTGCAGCGTCACGTGATCCCGAGGCTAATACCGGCCGTGTGGTGGGGAGGATTGGCCGGAGGGCACGAGACTGTGTCCTTCCCCTCCCCCTCCCCACTGATGTAACCAAAGCCGCGACGCAACAGTTTCTTAGAATTAAGGCAAAAAACAGGCTGTAATACTGGGAAAAGCCTCTCATTCATCATTCAACCAATGAGGGGCCGGCGTGGAAAGGCGGAAGAGTCGGGCCCTGATAGGCCGGGCGCTGCCTGACATCCAATCAGCGCGCGCGGTGATAAGACTGCCCCGAGCAGGGTGGGGAGGGGGGTGAGTCACTCCTCCGCCGAGAGCCGCTGTTAGCAGAGGAGGGTCGCGCGCTGCTCAGCGGGGGAGATGGCGGCGAGTGCCCGCGAGGCGTGGCGGGGCCGTTACTACCGGCTCGAGGAGATCCAGGCGCACAACCACAGCCAGAGCACCTGGATCCTGCTGCACCACCGCATCTACGACCTCACCAAGTTCCTGGAGGAGGCGAGTGCCGGGTCCCGGGGGGAGTTTAAATCCCCTGGTGGCGGGTGGAGCGCTGGGGGGGTCCCGGCGCCAAGCGCCGCGCCCGCTGCCCCAGCGGGCTGGGCACTGGCAAGCCGGGGACGGGGCGCAAAACTCCTGCCCACCTGTATCGTAACGTCCCGCGCCCCCGTAGGCCTCTGGGGTCAGAGCCTGAGCAAAGATGGTGCGTCTCCGCGTAGGGGGAAGGGCGCGGCCCCCCGTTGGGAGCACGTGGGGATAGCACTTCAAACCCGTGTGAAGCGTTACCCGGTGTGTGGAGGCGGAGGGGTTAGACGTGGGGAGTCGCTGCTTTGGAGACGGCTGGTCTGGCCGAGTTAGCAGGGCTCGGAAATTGCAGCTGGTTCTTGTGCAGCGTTTGCTAGAAACCACCTTTGTCCCCTGAGGGGGGAAGGGCTGTAGGTTTGGCTGCTCGCCGGGGATCGAGGTCAGAAACAGGACCCTGCCTCGTTCTTTGTGCAGTTCAGCGCAGGCTCTCCGACGCCGGGACCCTGCCGGTTTCAACACACAGGTCCCCAAAACGTCCCAGTCCTTCTCCTGAGAGCCTGACGTGTTGAAAACTTGATGTCCAGGGCATAGGATATAATTTAACCTGCCTTCACTCTGTGCATTTTATTGGTGCCTTTTCTACCCCCCCCCCCTTAAAACAGCATAGAAAAGCTACATTTAAGGTAATGTGAATATGATAAAGTTAAGTGCTCACTCACTCGCTTCAACAGTTAAGCTTGTAGGCTTGTGTTAGAATGATCTTTAACTGCATGTTCACCTTTCTTTTTTCGGAGCCCCTGACTTATTTAGTGAATGAATGTGATGGTGCATAATTAATGACATTGTTTGCAGTAACTTAATAAAACAGCAATGAAGAGAGCACGTGTGCACTGTACAAATTCCCTAACAAATTTTTTGAAAAAATTGTCTTCATCATGATGATTTTAAAATGAAATTATGTAATTTGGTGATGCATTCATCTTGAATACTTCATAGTGAATGAACCAAGGATACAACTTATATATGATGGCCAAAATTTTGCTCTGCTATTCAAAATAAGCACAGGTGTGAGTTCAGTTAATTCTAGGGAGTTATTCCAACTTTACTGTAACTTTGAATAGACTTTGGCTCAGAATATGTATGGGCCTGTAGAACTGAGGCCTCCAATTATTTCAAAATTCTGCTTTGGTATTTAAATGTGCTTTAAATACTTGTGCTTCAGGACATAAGCAGATTACTCTAAGGTGTTGTCTATACAAAGTTACCTGTAGCTTTAATTAACTCCTGGTGCAGCTTTACTGGTAGAAGCCGTAGTGCAGACAGAACGCTGTTGTCTTCACCACTATTTATGTGAAATGCTCAAGTCATACGTCTACAGTAGTGCCGACTATTACTGTCTGCATCAGTGATGAATTACACTAGTATGTGTCTCACCAGTATGTGACTAGTGACATGCATCTGACGAAGTGGATGTTCACCCACGAAAGCTCATCCTCCAATACGTCTGTTAGTCTATAAGGTGCCTTTGCTGCTTTTACCGATCCAGACTAACACGGCTACCCCTCTGATACTTGATACTAGTGTAGATAGCCATAGAGAATTCAGATTCTTATGGTTTGAAACGTGGGGGCTTAAAACACACTTAAAGACTATATAAAAGTATGTGGATCTTGCAAAGTAAAATGCTCAGGATTACAAAAGTGCAGGATTGAGTTCCATGTGTTTATTAGTAACCTTTAACAGAGTACTGAGTCATATTCTGTGTGAAAAAGGGTTTATCTGCTGTTGCAGGTAACACCTAAAATAACTTGGTGACAGGTTTCAGAGTAGTAGCCATGTTAGTCTGTATCAGCAAAAAGAACGAAGAGTACTTCTGGCACCGTAGCCTAACAAATTTATTTGGGCATAAGCTTTTGTGGGCTAAAACCCACTTCATTGGATGCATGCAGTGGAAAATACAGTAGGAAGATACATATACACAGAATATGAAAAAATGGGTGTTGCCATACCAGCTATAACAAGACTAATCAATTAAGGCGGGCTATTATCAGCAGGAGGAAAAAAAACTATTGTAGTGATAATCAGGATGGCCCATTTCCGACAGTTGACAAGAAGGTGTGAGTAATAGTAGGGAGAAAAAAGTAGCATGGGGAAATAGTTTTTACTTTGTGTAATGACCCATCCACTCCCAGTCTTTATTCAAGCCTAATTTTCATGCTAATTTTTTCCCCTTACTGTTTTCCACTGCATGTATCCAGTGAAGTGGGTTTTAGCCCATGAAAGCTTATGCCCAAACAAATTTATTAGTCTCTAAGATGCCACAAGTACTCCTCGTTCTTTTTACCTAAAATTACTATCAACTAAAAGATTAGAGGGGGAAAATTATCTGCTGTGCAATCTAGATGATAATAAAACCCAAGCATTGTTAATCTATAAATCTTTGCCTCATTGGGGATGGGGGTTGGATTAAAGTAGCATAAATCTGAGTAGGGTTAGATGTTGTGAGAACATGAGACCTGTCTATACTATAGCTCCTGCTGTTGCTGTCACCAGTGGAACTGCACATTTGGTAAATGATGGCCATCATGCTTGCTTATGCAGACATGGTCCATGTGTAACTGATGATGAAATCCTGTGGGTGGGAGAGATTTCATGCAGCTAGTGAAATTAGTGATTCTTTCTGACTAAGCCAGTTTTCACCTGGCAGGTAGCAATGCTAGAAAAACTTTTGAGATATAGCCAGTGAACTTCGGGCAACAAATGAAATGTTTGCTCAGAAACAACAGCTTAAATCATTCTGTCTTCCCTCTGTGTGTGTGTGTGTGTGTAATGCAATTTGTAAATGTTAAAGGGAACAACCTCTAACATTTTCAAACTAACATGTCTTATTTTCCGTTTACAATGAAATGATTCCAGTTTTAATATCCATAGAACAGATGAGTAAGCTGTGTAGGAATAGTGTGTCTCAAAGAATAACTTGTCCATAACCAGAATTTGCAAGATCAACTAGAAATGTTATTCAGGCAGCAAAGGAACACTTCAATTGCTCAGGGTCAAATTCTGCTCTTACATTGGTGTAACTGAGAGGATTTCATAGGCAGCTATTTATCTTTGTATATAATATTTTTAATGTGCAAAATTTGATGATACCCTCATAATATGTACACATTTTTCGAATAATAAAAAATTTAATAGTTTTTAATACAGTGACATCTTTTCTACAGAACTGAATCTGCTGTTTGTAATAGGTGTTTCCCTTATGCTTTCAGTTTTTTTAAGCACTTGGTTCATATGTAGTACAATAGTCATCTTGCACATGTCTGGGAACTCTGTTTTTATAAGATACTGCAACTCTGTTAGTATGGAAGCTTATTTCGGTAATGCTGTAATGAGAACACAGTTTGATCATGAAGACTGAAAGCTTGGTAGCCCCGCCACTGCAACAGTGTGTCCATATCTCTTCAATACTTCAACATCATTCTAGGGCAGGAGTTCTCAAACTGGCGGTAGGGACCCCTCAGGGGTTCGCGAGGGTATTACATGGGGAGTCACAAGCTGTCAGCCTCCACCCCAAACCCTACTTTGCCTCCAGCATTTATAATGGTGTAAAATATATAAAAAGGTGTTTTTTATTTATTTGTGGGGAGGGGCGGCGCACTCAGAGGCTTGCTATGTGACAGGGATCACTGGTACAAAAGTTTGAGAACCACTGTTCTAGGGGAAGGGAACTACTCCTACCTGGTGTAATGTACTACATTCACATATGCCTGTAATTGTTTCAAATCCTGCATTTGTCCTATTGTTGGTGGGGAAGGAGACTGGATAATTACTGCAATGTTTATTTGTAACAGAAACAGAAGCCTCTTAAGAGAGCATTTTATGCAGCAACCTGAACAAGAGTAAAGATTTTCCTCTACAGCAGGGGTTCTCAAACTGGGGGTTGGGACCCCTCAGGTGGTCGCAAAGTTATTACATGGTTGGTCGCGAGCTATCAGCCTCCACCTCAAACCCCTGCTTTGCATCCAGCATTTATAATGGTGTTAAATATATAAGTGTTTTTAATATGTGGGGGTGGGAAGAGGATCGCACTCAGAGGCTAGCTATGTGAAAGGGATCACCAGTACAAAAGATTGAGAAGCACTGCTCTACGGGGTCATTAAAAAGCAAAAAGTTTGGGACCACAGTCTGAAAATTCTGAGGTTGTATTTCAGCATCTTTGAATGGATGTTTCTGAAACTGAGCTTTATTGACTTTAGTGCTGTCCTTAGTGGTACTATCGGTTGAGGTGGTAAATAAAAACAAATTCAAGTGAAAGAAATGGACATATGAACTAATTGTTCTAAATTAATAGTCTTTTTTTAAAAAAAGACTTCAGTATTGGAGTGTACAGTTGTGTGTGGTTAATGAGGCTGGGGGAAAATATCATGCCTTAGTAGGCATCATTTAATAAGGCTGGTGGCATTTGTATTTCTTCTTGGCTGCTTTTGGGCCCCTCTGTGTGCAGCTCGTCTGATGTCTTAACATACTGTAGACTAGGAGGAACCATATCAGGGTACATAATCACTGGAATAAGCTTACAAGGGAGGTTGTGGAATTGCTATCATTGGAAGCTTTTAAGACCAGGCTGGACAAACACCTATCTAGAGTTACTTGATCTTACCACAGTGCAGGAAGCTGGACTTGACTTCTCGAGCTCCCTTCCCGTCGATTCTGTGAAGGCATTACATCACTTAGATAGATGAGAGGGCATTGGACTATCCTGGCTCTGTGGTATTTTTATCACATGCTGGAAAGCTGTGGATGCTTTCATTGGATGTGCCTCACCTGATCTTTCAGTTGTCTGGGCCATTGTAGTAACAGTGTTACTCAAACTCAGGTTACATCCTACCATAGCAAAATCTTGATGGCCGTTCAGGATTTACTCTTCAAAAGTACTGAGGGCTCCTTCATATCCATTGAATTTGTTGCAGGTTTGAACCTGTAATAGTGTAGCACAAGCCATTAACTTCCTTTCTTCACCCCTCCTCCACACACATTTTAAAAAGTATTTACTGCATTACTCTTAATATGCTGAAAACCAGTAATATTTTATTGTCTTCTGGCATGTCTACAAAATCAAACCTGGTAGTTCAGGAGAATACATTTCTGCAACATAAGATTTATTAAATTTGTTTTGGTTGTCTGTACTCTTACATAACAGAAGCTTGAAATAATAAATTGTTTCATGCTAACAGGAGAGAGAATTGCCTAAACCTTATATACAACAATTCCTTGTGGGAGTGAAATTTGCTTAAAAGCAATGCATGAATCAATTGGAAGGTAATAGAATTGTTTTTAATACAAATCTAGTAGTACCCAATACACAAGTGGAAACCGTCAGGTATCTCCTGTGAGTTAAGTTAATAATTCCATTGTGAAAGTGAGGAAGCTGGAACGGAGGTTAGCTTGCCTAAGGTCAAAGAGGGAGTCTGGGAAAAGACCGTAGAAGTCTGTTCCACGCCTTAAATAAAAGATCATAATTTCTTACAAACACTTGTGAATTACTGGGAGTGGACAACATTGTATGCTTGATGTGTAGGGTGAATAAAGATTTCTTTTCTAAAATCAGTTTATTGAAATCAGCTTTGTTAATTTAAGTTCAATACACGCTTTTTAAAAAACTTGTTTACAATTAAATTTTAAATTGACAGCCTATGTTGAAGCCTGAACTTATCTATTAAAATTATTTAAATTAAATAGTACACATTTGCTGTCAAGTTTTAAAGAAAGTAAAACTACTCAAGGGGTGGAAGTTTATGGCTATGTATCTAGAACCAAAGTTCGTCGAAGTACCCTAAACTAGTTTTTGACAGCGTAGCCTTTTCTGCAGGCGCGGAGAATATTTTCTGCATTTCAGTTTATTCAGTTAAATGCCTAGTTCATGCAAAGTTAAAAAACCAATTGGGAGTTGAAAAAAGCTGGAAAGCTTGTTTTCCTTTTAGTTTTCATTCATAGATTAAAGGTGTGAGGGGATGAGATCTACTAGTTCTAAAACACTGAAGGACATGGTAATAAGAAACAATCAATTCAATGTATTAACTCAGATAATACTTCCTTTGTTTATTGAATTAGTTTCAAATGCAAAACATGATTTAGTAAACTTTTTATATATCCAATACATGTATGATAGTTTTTATTTAATAGAAAATACAATGCAATTTTTTGTATTAATTAAATTTGAGTTTTCATCCAAGATAGATCTTGACATAAGTGAAATATGAATATTAAATAAAGCATGTATTATTCATCATTTTCTAATATAATAAAAATGTAAAAATTAAGAATGTGAATAAATGTACATTAAGCTATATAATGGCTTAAATAAATGTGTAGTGTATCCTCTTTGCAAAAAGCACCATATTTAGTGTAAAGGCTATAGTTCAGTAGTTCTCAGACTTTTGTATTGGTGACCCCTTTCACACAGCAAGCCTGAGTGCAACCCCCCGCTCCCCATTATAAATTAAACCCACATTTTTTATATTTAACAGTATTATAAATGCGGGAGGTGAAGCAGGGCTTGGGGTGGAGGCTGACAGCTTGTGACTCCCTAAGTAATAACTTTGTGACCCACCCCGAGGGGTCACGACCCTCAGTTTGAGAACCCTTGCTATATAGTTAGTTGCATATCAACATGTTTTGATAGTTATCAACCAGTGAGAATCAGCCTTTCTTTAGCAAAATAACTAAAAAGTACAACTGCAAAACATGATTCAGATCAGTTATTTAAATCAAGATTTCCTGCTTGCTGATATAAATCATAATTAAAATTGATTCTAAATCATGTTGATTTAAATCAATCCACACTGCTTATGGCTCCTTGTGGTGGCTAGGTTACATTCTGGGTCCTAGAGGAGATTGACAAGGAAACCCAACAGCTTTTTTTTTTAAACAAAACTGTTTAGGATGATAGAGAATTCTCCAGAAATATGAACAGGTTTATTGAACAAGTTTATCTCTTGTCCATGAGGGAAGGTCAGCAAAGACTCGAGCTTGTGGAGAGCTATTGCTCTGCAAATCCTGGGTATGAGACAGGATTCTCAATGTAGATTTTTAGCTGAAAAAAGTGATAAATACAATTGAGGCTTTTAAACATGCATATATTGCACTTAAGTGGTTCTCAACCTGTTCAGTACTATGGCCCTATTACAAAAGATATCTGAGATGCCTCTCCCATAGTTTCAGGTCTCGCCTTTAGGAAACAGTGTTGTCATGACCCCAGTTTGAGAACCTAGTGCTCTTTAAATTGTTAAGATATTTGTGGTTTTTACATTTAAAGTATAGGGAGTAGCACAGACTCTGTAAATATGGTAAGTGGTAAATAGCAGGCTTTAAAGGATGCCTATCAGGTTTTTTACTTTTTCCATATCTAAGCATAATGATCCCCTTATCAATCTGCAAGTCTGGTGTGATTAACTGAAGAGTACTTTTTCCCTGTAAAAGAGAGACTGAAACATATTGTGGCCTGATTCAGCTCCTGTTGAAGTTAATTGGAGCTTTTCCATTAACTTCAGTGGGAACTGGATCAGACCCTTGGAGAGACAGATTCGACAGAGAAACAGATGAGCAGAATATGAATCTGAATTGTGCCTCTCCCTTCAAAGACTCTAGATGTGATCCATACTAGAAACACACTACTACACTTGTTTTAATGTTTGTCTAATCTTCAGTCTCCTGTTCGTATTGTCTGATTATCAGCTCCAGGGACTTGCATCCCAAAAGTTTGTTTTAGCAATATAATTTTCAAAGGTAAAAAAAGTATTTTGTGACTGTCTTATCTGCTCTAGCTGTGATGTCACTTTGGGTGAAATTCATCTGATAAGAGTCTAGTCAGCTATCTCAAAAAAGGTATTTGGGGAGATGACAGACAAAAAGTAAAATGTTACTGGGATGCAGGAAGGAGACTACTGTGTACTATGTCACAACACAGTAGAACTCACCATGTGACTATTCATTTTTTTGGTATGGACAGAATGGATCTATTTGTCTACAGTGGCGCTTGTATGATTCCCAGAACATGTGGATGTACCCATATTAGCTCCGCTTGAGCTAGCTTGCTCAAAAATAGCACTGAAGCTGGTGTAGAATGGGCAGTGGCGTGGGTTAGCTGTCTGAGTACATAGCCAGAGGGCCCGGACAGGTACATACTTTGGGCAGCTAGCCTGTACTACTCCAGTTACACTGTGATTTTTCACATGCTAGTTCAAGCAGAGCTATCACTGGTATGTCTGTGTAAGCTGGGAATCACCCCTCCCGCCCCCCCCAGCTCCAAGTATGAGGTAGCCTAAGTGACAATATTACAGGACTCATAGCATCATTCTGTAATGTAAAAGTATAGTTTAGTTCCACCTGCACAGCGAGGAACACTGGTAAAGTATCTTTGGGGCATGTGCTGCTTAAATGTAACAGTCTGTGAATGTAACGTGTTTATGCTATCTTAACATTGACCGTAGAACCGTTCAGTTGTATTACATAACTAAAATATTGAAGCATGGGGCATGGTATAAGAAGACTCCAAAGTCCTAGCTATGAGAACTGCAGCTAAGAAGCATGAAAAGCATTTGTGGGGATTTACTAAACTTGTGCAGATTCAATTAAAAGAAGTAATATTTAGCTCTTATTTCTAAGGCCTGGTCTACACTTGGGGGGGAGGGGGGGTTCGATCTAAGGTACGCAACTTCAGCTACGCGAATAGCGTAGCTGAAGTCGAAGTACCTTAGTTCGAATTACTTACCCGTCCTCACGGCGCGGGATCGATGTCCGCGGCTCCCCGTTTGCGGTGGTGGAGTTCCGGAGTCGACAGGAGCGCGTTCGGAGTTCGATATATCACGTGTAGATGAGACGTGATATATCGAACTCTGAGAAATCGATTGCTACCTGCCAATATGGTGGGTAGTGAAGACGTACCCTAATAGTTCTTTGTGGTTTATAAAGAAGAGTAAATACTCTCCTCCTCCTTTAACAGATGGGGTAAAGGGCACAGAGGTGAACTGACTTGTCCATGGTGACTCAGCTGATAACTGGATTTTTTTTTTTTAAATATTTCACCTTCTCCTTTGGCTCCCTCCCCAGCTGTAATAGTTTAAAAGTACAAAGACAAAATGGAAATCATTCTTCCAGGCTTTTGAAAACTTAACTGAGTATAGAACTCATCAGATAACTTTAGTGTCAACTACTTTATTTGGAAAAGCACGCTATACAGTATACCATGTGGGAGGAGTGAGGGGGGAGAGGAATCGGTCATTCTAGGAGCAGTCCTTCAATCCTTTTGAAGTGAGTGGTGGTGGATTAAGTCTAGACCTGTCCCAAATGCAATCAAAGGGCCTGCTGTTATAAAATTCAAGAGCTTGTGGTATTCTGACTCCCTGCCAGTGCTGCTTCCTGCTCCTTATTCCCTATAGTGGAGACCCAAATATTCTGATAGTGACCTTTTCCCTACTATGGATCCAGATTTTGCAAGCTTGCTAACCCATCTTCAGTGCTGGACCCAGATCTGAAGATTCATGGATATTGCCTTAACCCATGGAAAAGTTGCTTAATTAGGGTGGCTAACTTCATGAAGCTTTGAACTCTGACATAGAAAAGGATTAATGACTTGTGCCACTTGGAGGGTTTCAGAATATTAAGTAATACAGACAGTTGACTAAGTTGATAACAGCATTTCAGAAGTTCACTTTATTTGATAAAATTTTTCTAATCACTGTATGCTTTTGTTAAAATTGAGTTTTGTGGAATTTAAGGCCAAGTCTAAAGTAGAAAACTTTGTTGATATTGTAATGTCAGGTGTGTGACTTTTCTATTTTGCAGTGTTTCTGTACTGCCAAAACCCTAGAGTAGATGCAGTTATAGCATCATAAAAGTGCTTTCGCTGATGTAACTTATTTTGCTTGGGGAACTGGCATAAGCAATATCAGGAAAAGCATTTGCGTATAGCTGTGTCTACACTACAGGGGTTTGGTATAGTTCTCCTGATAAAACTTTTCAAATGTAGACCTGGCCAAAGTATGTATTAAGAAATTCCAAGATTCTCCATTAAAGGAAAAAACTCTCTGGTGCAGCATTTGTTTACACTTGAGTTGCTGAAAAATGTCAGATAATCAAACTGAAATAATTTACTATAAAGCAGGACTCAAAATTAACTTCCTGATGTTACATTAAGCTATTAAAGTAAACTGAAAGAGAACCTTGACACAACTTGGAAAGTTGACTTTTAATGACTTTCCAATGGAAAAGTCATTACTTTGAAGCCTAATCTCCATTGACTAGGCCTTACAATTGTCACTTTCATTTGTTAAGAGGGTATAGTACAGTATTATGTTTCTTTTTTGTCTTCTACAGAGAACTGAGCACTTCAGTGGGGATGTTTGTAGGTAGGTGAGTTTGTTTATTTAATGAGTAAGATAAATGGCAAGAGCTTCACTGACATGTAAAGTTTTGAAACATTTGTATTTAATAAATGTTTAGCAGTTCAAGGTACAAATCACTGGGTTATGTGTTTTGTCTATTGTATGGCTGGCAAGTATGTATGACTATCTGAGGTTTGATTTACCCTTAAGTTTTACCAGCATAGCTGTCAGTAATGTGAAAAAAAAAATACAACCCTAATTGGGGGTAGATGCAATTATACTGGCAAAAAAATCCATTTGCTGGTATAATTTATTACATTTGGGGAACTGGCTCAAGCCATACCAGCAAAAGAACTCTTTGGCTAGCATCAGCTGCATCTCTGCTAGGGAGGGCTTTACCATTGTATCTGTAGTGGTAAACCCTTTTAAATGTAGACAAGGCCTAAGTTACTTGCTGTGGATAAGAGATCCTACTTTTAGGTCCTAAGAAGTTCTGAAGTGGTTTTCTTTTCTATTTGGGGGCTATTTATTTCCAAGCATAGTAGATGTAAAAATACTCAAAGCTTTTTTTTTAAAGCTGGATTAACCCTTTCTGAATATTTAGTTATGCAAGTAACTTTGCTGTCCAACAGGTTATGTTGATTCAGTTTGTTAAACATACTGTAAATTTCAAAGGTAGTCAAGTTTAGTGCTCATTTAAGACCTTTGTCCTGGCATTTCACCACATAGTTATCAAAACTGATTCATGGCCAGGATTTGTAATGAGTGCCACATCTGCCTTGTGTAATCTCTCTTCTGCATACCCTCTTTTAACCTTTTTTGGCTCAGTTATTACGCATAATCTTTACCCTTTGTACTTGTTTAGCTTCTCCTTCTTTTGCTTAGTCATTGTGGATGAGCACAGATCTGACTTCTTTAAAGAACTTCTACAGTTACACAATAAATGTATTTAAAATAATGAGAATTAGTACAATTTATGGGTATTTTGGCACTGCCACCCTACTTGAAACTCTGGTAGCAGCAACTGTTTCCTTGTGATAAATGTGAGCCAGGATTATTTTCTTAACTTCGGAAAATGCGGTACACACAGTTCAGAGCTGCAAAAGTGTATAAACAGAGCTTTTTTCTGCTGTGCTTCAACTATAGGGCCTTTCTGTCCATTTTGGCTCAGACACCAGGAAGGAACTTGTCTGTCAGTAATTGTTGTTAATTCATATTTCATATATAATATACAATTATATCCCCAAATCTACATAAAAAATATTATGCTTGCTAAATCAAACACTTCAAGGTTAGATTGCCTATGTAACTTTGATTTGGCTCCCTAGTGTGTTTGCATTATGGCATATGATTATATACTATTTTTTCCTCACAGCCTCCTTGCCTCATTCTGTGATTGGCTAGTTATGCCATATTTTTCATCTTTTCTATTCAATGTTTGGCCTCCAGCTTTAATTAATGTACATCACCTAAACTTTGCTGAATTCAAATATAATTTCTTCATAGGCATTTCTCTGATGCTCTGATCATAAGATCTGACTACTGTGCAAACATTAATTAATCTTCACAACATCTCTGTGAAATTAAGTGGTGGTATCTCCATTTTACAGCTGGGGAACTAAGGCCTAAAGAGATTAAGGCTGAAATTGTCAATGTCCACTAGTTTAGAGAGCCCAAATTGAGACTTTTAACGCCTGATTTTTTTCAGAGTACGTAATATTTTATAGCACATCTTCAGAGTTTAGGTCCAACTGACTTTGGCTGCAATGAGTGCCAAACACTTGGATAGATCTGGTCCTACGCGTCTCATACTGTGATCATATGATTGAGCCCTGGTCTACACTAAGGTCGGGGGTCGAACTAGGGTACGCGAATTCAGCTACGTGAATAACGTAGCTGAATTCGAACTACCCTAGTTCGATTCACTTACCCGTCCAGACGCCGCGGAAGCGAACTCCGCGGCTCCAAGGTTGACTCCGGCAACTCCTCCTGCCGCGGTGGAGTACCGGAGTTCGAACTAGCGCTTCCGGGGTTCGAACTATCGCGTCTAGATCAGACGCGATAGTTCGAACTCCGAGCAGTCGAACTTGCCGCGTCGACCCAGCAGGTAAGTGTAAACGTGCCCTAGATGTCTCATCATGCATATGCAAAAGATAGGTGAATTAAGGTTGCACAGACAACCTTAATTCTGGCATTGCCTAACATCTGAGTGCTTGACTTTGCAATTTGAATGTTCTTTTAACATTGTTTCGAATGTTATATCTGTACACATGCTTATATCTGTACACATACCATTGGATGAAGTATTAAAAACCTATTCTGTGGCACTATTAAAATAAATGTTTTAACTGCAGTGATGCTAGGTGCTAGTATTTTAAACAGTAGATTATTAAATTAAGAAGCTGTTTTAGCATCTAATCATTTATGCTGCTTCACTTCTGGGGTGCAATTTCCCCAATTCTAAGTCTAGAGCAGCAAACACTTCTTATCACTTACATCAGATTGAATACTTTTAGGTGTTGAAGAAAATCTTTCTGAATTGGAAAGCATGGTGTTCTCTTATTCTTATTATGGCTGAGTTCCATCCCACAACTTGATTCACAGCATGATTTATCTCTACCATCTGGTAAGCACTTGTTGAGGAAACCTAGAGAACCCTCAAGAGTGTGTGTCTGGCTGTCTCTGAGGGGAGTGGGATGAGGAAGTAGTATGTTGTGTCACAGATAGGGCCCTACCAAATTCATGGGCCATTTTGGTCCATTTTGCGGTTTCATAGGGTTTTAAAAATCGTAAATGTAATGATTTCAGATATTTAAATCTGAAATTTCAGTGTTGTAACTGTAGGGGTCCTATCCCAAAAGGAGGTTGTGGGGTAGTCACAAGGTTATTGTAGGGGGGGTCTTGGTATTGTCACCCTTCTGTACTGCTGTTAGTGGCAGCACTGCCTTCAGAGCTGGGCAGCTGGAGAGCAGCTCTGAAGGCAGCGACGGCACAGAAGTAAGGATGGCATGATATGTTGTTGCTACCCTTTCTTCTGCACTGCTGCCTTCAGAGCTGGGCTCCTGGCCAGCAGCCACTGTTCTCTTGCCATCCAGCTCTGAAGGCACTGCAGAAGTCAAGGTGGCAGTATCCTGATCCCCTTACAATAACCTTGCAATTCCCCCACAAACCACTTTTGGGTCTGCGCCCCCTGTTTGAAAAATGCTGATTTCCCCTGTGAAATCTGTATAATATAAGGTAAAAGTACAAAAGACCAGATTTTGTGGGGAAGAACAGATTTCACGGTCCACGATGCGTTTTTCACGTCCGTAAATTTGGTAGGGTCCTAGTCATAGATACTGGTTTATGATTTGGGTTCAGTGTAACTTAATTACCAATTACATATAAGTCCAGTTGGCCATATCTGCAGAGAAGTGTTGAATGGATGTTGAGAGAACAGTTAACATTCTCTTTCCATCCCTGTGGTACATCCAGAATAGTTTAAATGAAAAGTCAGAGGAAACTTGCATTGCTTTTGGCTCTGCTCCTTTCTTATGACTAAGTAGAAGACTTCATTCTCCAGTAACCTGAGGGCGTCTTACCTGAGTGCTGATTTTGCTTTTAAAACAGTGTTATCAACTGTGCATTTCAGATTAATTCTGCCTTGCTGTTCTTGGACACTGTCAGCTGAAATCTCACTGGTCTGACTTGTACTGCTTATAGTTATCAGAAATAACTAAGGCAGAGAAGAGAATACTCTTCTCTTTTTCAGGATTAGTACATTTGATAGGTCTTGTGCACAGCAGTAGCAGATTTTTTTCATAAAGAAAATCTGGTTGTGAAACCACATCGGCAGGGAGAATTGAGAAGATGGAAGCATTTTGAATGCCAGCATTCCTTTGTGTTACATTGTGTAGCTATAAGAGTTTGAGGTAACATTTTCAAAAGCAAGGTCTCTAGTTTTGGTTTACAGATACTAGAGAGACTTTAAAGATAGATAAAGCTTTAATAAAGTAAAAAATCATTTGTTGCCCTCATTATTGAAGTCCATAGCGTGTAGTACGTTAGGATTTGTTTCAACTGTCAGAAGTGTAAATAATCCCTATGTAGGAAAAGTGTTGTAGTATTGTTTAAAGTTAATTTGCATATGTATTTAACTTTGTTATGCCTTGACTAGTTCTGTCAGGAATGTCAGATGCTGCTTCTAGCAATTGTAGTCATCCAGGTGGAAGTTTTGAATGAAGAAATTATAGTTTAGAATGTAGGGAAGAAATCAGTTTTGCAAAAGCTAATTGGGAAAAAATAAGGGAAGGGATTTTATTTTCACTCAGTGTGTAACCCATGGGGCTCTTTAAAATATTGAAGAAAATTGAATGTCTTTTAGAACATGCCCAACACATTTTTTTTCATAATCAAGGTCTGGTTTGACAGCTGAAAAATCCTTCCACCTCCTGTGACTTCTGGAAAATACTAGTAACAGTGCATGAGATCTGAAATTTGTATTCTCTCACAGCATCCAGGTGGTGAAGAAGTCCTAAGGGAGCAAGCTGGAGGAGATGCTACTGAAAGCTTTGAAGATGTTGGCCATTCCACAGATGCCAGAACTCTGTCTGAGACATTCATTATAGGGGAGCTTCATCCTGTGAGTACACTATTGGTGTAGAAATATTAATGTCACTACAGTTTTCAGTGTTTAGACATTTCTGTGATAAGCACACTAAAAATAGAGCTGGTAACCGTCTATGCTAACCATACCTTATTATTTCACCACACCAGCTAACTTTGGGTGAAGCCAGACTGCTTTTTCCTGCTCAGGTAGAAGCTGAGAGTCTGAAGTGCTCAGATAATATATCAAATCATAGTAAGGATACGGTTTATCTCTCCTCTTTGAAATGCATTACAGCTGGGGTTTTAACTTAGGTTGACAAATAACGCTACAGAGCACTAAATCATACTGCACTCTCCAATCTGTACATCATGATCTCCCTAAAGATAAGATAATATTCTTTAAAATAGTATATCTGTGAATTTGTGTAAACCTTTTGTAAGGAGTAGTCATCTACTGTACTGAAGGAAGTATTCAAAATGATCATTAACATCTTGCACAGGATATGTAAGCTGAAATTGGACAGGGTCCTGTGTAGTCCATGTCTGTGCCATTTATTTGGAATAGAAGTGAATTTCAGAATCTATGCTTCATTATTTTAAAAAAGTATATTTCTAGCCCTTTTAGTTGTCAAGGTAATATTGAAAACATGAGGAGAGTATAAATAATTAAATGGTTAAAACAGAGTTATAAATCTTCGCCTCCAGCTTCTTTTTTGATCACCATGGAAAATATAACCTGGGCATCACCTTTGATTTAGATCTCTCATGGGTTCCTTGCATCCAGGCTATGTTTAAGTCTTGCTGATTCTTTTGCAGGACATCGCTAAGATACAACCATTCCTGTTTATCCACTCAGCTAAAATTCCTCCAGACTCTTATCAACTCATGTCTCAGTTACTGAAAAAAAATCTTTTTCTCTGGCCCACACACATGCAGTCATGTCCCATTCACATCCATTCAGAATGCTGCTGCAAAGGTCATGTTCCTAGCCCACTGTCTCTTTGACTATCTCACCCTGTTTTTATCCCTCACTGACTCCCTTTTCCCTTTCACATCAAACATAAGCTACTTTCAAGGCCCTTCATGGCCTATCTTAACACTCCTTTGCTCTGATGCCCAGAAAAATTGGGCAGTGTCCAGGTTCGCTGGTGTGTTGATGCCACTGCCTATTGTGTTGACCAGTATTGTTTCCTTGTAATCCTCCTTTTGTCTGTACCCATCTCTGGTCTCTTAATTTACTTTGGAGAATCTTTCTTTTTTGTTCTGCTTCTACTTGTACATCACCTTATACAGTGACATCCTGGTCCATAACTAGGGCTCCTAATTGCTATGGTAATACTACTACTACTACTACTACTACTACTAAAATGATCCCTGAGGCCGGAGAAAATTTGGAAGAACAAATCTAAGGTGAGCTGACACTCATCATGGGTTATTCTGAAACAAAGATGACAATATCAACATTAACTATTTTATTTTTGGGTATTGTAGTAGACATATGCAGCCCATGGTGCTAACCCTAAACTGCTTCACACCTCATGTAAAAGACCCAGCTGTCCCTCACTTCACTGCCAATCTCCAGCTTCTGTCATCTTGACAACTTCTGTGATTTTGTTATGCACACAGTTATCTGAGGTATAACAAACAGGAAACACTGGCATCATACTGTGTGTGGTTCATAATTTATGCTTTTATAAACTGCCTTTTAAAAACTTACCTGAATCTGCCACAAACTTTTCATCTGTTGCCTGAGCGTGCTGTATAATTCAGGGCCATTGCAACAGAATGCCACAAAGCACATCGACCTTCATTAGTTTGCATCTATCTATTGTACGTGTGTGAATGGTGGAAGGAGCTATCAAATCAGGGTAATTCAGTTTGTTATGCAGTAGACTAAAGACATGTATCTTTTAGAAACATAGGAAACGTAAATCTGATGGTGCATAGAATTTTGAAATGCATTGGAGAATTGCGTTCAGTTGAATAAGGAAACATTCTGGGAATTATTTATAAGCAAATGATGTTATCGTCATCACTCCCATAACAGCATTGGTCATTGGGGCACCATCATTGATGAGAAATCAACTAATTGTCTCCACCCCTGACGATTGTGTGTCAGTGCTTGAGTCTCCACGAAGTCCATTCCCGTCCACTCTTTTATGTTGTCAATTAATCTCTTCTGTTCTACCTCTTCTTCTCTTCCCGTGTACTGTCCCTTGGAAGATGATCTTGGATAGGCCAGATGATCTTGTTACACGGCCGTAGCACTTCAGCTTGCACTTCATGGTCGTCAGGAGGTTTTCATATGACCCAGTGCATTAAGTGATGATGTTACAAACCTCTTAGTGACGTGGTCGAAGTAGGAGATGCCCAGGATTTTACCAAAGTATCTCATCTCTACTACCTGTATTTTCCATTCAAGTTCTTCCATAAAGGTCCATGTCTCACATTCATACAGAAAAATGGAGATGACCATTGCATGTAGCAGTTTCAGTTTGGATTCTAGGGAGATGTTCTTATTCCTCCAAATTCGCTTTAGCTTTGCCGCTGCTGCTGCTGCTGTTTGCACAGTTCTTGCCAGAATTTCTGCCTTCATCAGTGATGATTGCCCCCAAATACTTGAACTGTTTTACTGTCTCTAGCTCTTGTCCACTGATGGGGATATGTGAGCTAATCCAGTCACGTTTGTTTGTTGGCAGCTTGGTTTTCTCTGCACTGATTTCCATGCCGTATTTTGCAGAGGTTTCGTCCAATCATTTCACAAGGTTGGCTAGTTCATCTTCACTTCCTGCCAGGTCGTCAATGTCATCAGCGAACCGAAGATTTGAGATTGTTCGCCCCCAATGCTGACTGTGCATATGTGATCATCTAGGGCATCAGTCATTATGTGTCCAAGGAAATGTTACAGTGTGGGTGAAAGAAGGCAGCCTTGCCAGACTCCAACAGTGGTGTGAAACCACTTTCCTATTGTGCCATTGACGAGAACTGCATTGCTGGCCTTGGCATATAGTTGTTTAATGGTAAGAATAAGCTTAGGACTAACATTGTACTACTTCATGGTTGCCCAGAGAGCTTCATGCCATACTCTGTCAAATGCCTTCTTGAAGTTGTCAAAGACGTGGTAGATGTCCTGCTGGTGTTGTAAGTACTTCTCACATAAAACATGAAGGTTGAAAACCTGTTCTGGTACTTCTTCCAGCATGAAGGCCAGCTTGTTCTTCAGTGATACTCTCCGTTTGTGGCTTCAGTTTGTTCAATATGACTTTCAACATCACTTTGCTGGGATGGCTAATTAAGCTTATGGTCTCGTAATTTTGACACAATTGCAGGTTGTCTTTCTTTGGCAGAGTGATTATTAGTGACTTGTCCATGTGGAGGTCCACTCACTGGTCTGCCAGTTCTTGCTGCAGATCTTGGTGAGTACATCTATTACTATTTCTCCTCTGAATTTCATCTGTTTGGCTGGGATAGTGTCAATACATGTAGCCTTTCCGTTCTTGAGTGATTTCCCAGCTGTCTGCACTTCTTCACACAGTACTGGAAAGTCATCCTCCTCTGACTCTGGGCTATCTAGGACACTAGGATCTCCATTTGTCTGGTGGTTGTATTGATCAGAGCAGTAGTTTGTCCACCTGTTCATGATGTTCCTTTCTTCTGTAGGACCGTTCCCTTTTTTTGTCTTGAATTGCGTTAGCTTTGGTCCAGCTTTCCTTTGTCAGATCCTTTACAACCTGGTGTCAAGTATCAGAGGGGTAGCCGTGTTAGTCTGGATCTGTAAAAGCAGCAAAGAGTCCTGTGGCACCTTATAGACTAACAGACATATTGGAGCATGAGTTTTCGTGGGTGAATACGAAGCATCCGACGAAGTGGGTATTCACCGACGAAAGCTCATGCTCCAATACGTCTGTTAGTCTATAAGGTGCCACAGGACTCTTTGCTGCTTTTACAACCTGGAAGGCTCATTTGCTATTTTTATTATTGATAAACTCTTCAATTTTAGAGCATCATTTTTCAATCCATATTTCCTTGGCCACCTTCATTACTTTTTTTAATCTTTCTGCTAGTCGCTCTGTATTTATCAGCTCCCTCGGTGCTGTTCTTGTCTCTCTTAAGTTCTCTTCTGATGTCACACATCTATAGTGTTTCATTTGTGACCCATGGTTTTGTCTTGCGATGTTTCCCAAGGATGTCCATTGCTGCCTCATGCATTAGTGTTGAAACTGTTGGTCACTGTTTCTGTCTTCCTCTAGAGCAAGCAGTGGGGCAAAATTTTCTGCCCATCATTGCTTGGAATGACTCTGCAGTGTTTCGGTCTGAGTCTTTCCAAGTCAAACTTGGTTCTGGTGAATTTCGGCCTGACAATTTTCCTTAGATGCAGCCAAAAATTTAGCATCACAAGGTCATGATCACTTCCAATATCAGCACCAGGAAAGCTCCTTGTTTTAGCTCTGTTAATCCCAGAACAAAATCGGTTTTGCACCACGATGTTGTTGATCTGGCTGTGATTTAGACTATTAGGTGTGTGCCATGTTGATCGTCTGCATGCTTTATGTGCTCCTAATGTGTTTGCAAGATCCAGATTGTTATAGCTGACAAACTCCAAAAGCCTCAATCCCCTCTCATTGGTTATCGCATTACAGAATGGCAAGATTATTGTGGCCCTATCTGCCTGTGCGTCAGTACCTGCTTTAGCATTCTAATCTCACTATACAATCAGGATATCTTTCTTGTGTATATCCATGATGTCTTTGGAGCTGATTGTAAAAATCTTCAGTTTGCTCATTGTCAGTCTGCTGCAGGGGTGTAGACTTGTACCACTGCCTTTAGATGGATGGAAATTAGCCTGCTGGACATTGGGCGGCACGCTAATAATGAATTCTTGATATCTTTATGCACAAGAAATCCTGTGCTGTTGACATGTTTGTCCTTTCCACTGTAATAAAGTACATAGCCTTCTTCTATGTGCCTCTCCAAAGTTCTTCCATCTGACCTCAGATTCCTAGGAGGTGCCAGGTGTATTGTTCCATTTTGTATGTGAGTTCTTTCAACCTCCCTATTTGTCTGAATGTCCCTACATTCCATGTGGCTATGGTGATGTTATCTCTTCCACGGATCCTCTTTGTTGGGGTTACACCAGTAGTATACTTGTTGCATCCGCTCTGGTGGGAGACTGATGGAGCGGTCATTATTAACCTGGGATGCAATCAATCCGATATGGACATGGTTGACTTGCTCATCACATGTTGTGTCTTGGGCAAATTTCTAACCTGATGGAGCCCATCCCTCTCCCGGCAGCCCCCTCTTAGTTGCCTCTTACGAGATGCAGGAGGAGCAGTGGGCCTATTCTGTCCTCAGACCCACACCCTACTAGATAACGTATGGCAGTGGAATACAGCTTCATGATCTTAAGTCTATACTGTGGAAAAAAAATTAGTGGCACAGCATTGTTAACTGAAACTAGTGACCTTCTCAGAAATCCTCTCTTGTACACTTCATTCTTGTCTAATCATTTTCCCCTTATTTTCTTGCAGGATGATAGAGACAAAGTTCAGAAACCAACGGTAAGTGTCATCACTCTGAAATCTCAAATCCAGTGTTTCATCTGGACACTGAGGTTTTTTGCACACAGTGTACAGACCGAGAGACAAAAGGACACGAAGGTCAAGTTTACTTTAAAAATAAAACCTTAAAGTAGTTTAAAGTACTGTACTTGCTGTGAGACCCCCTGTCAATCTGCGTGGCTTTATGGTAAACATTTCCTATTGTCTAAAAATGTTTTCTTCTGTTCTTGCTAAAATCTCCCCTCTCACCAAACAAAATAGAAAATTAATTCCGGTCTCTCATTGTTTCACTGTATAGAAAGTACCATCAAATGCACAAATTAACTATTCTTTCTAGTTTTTAAATAAAAAATAATCTTCAGTGTTAAGTGTAAAAGTCAAACTTTTAGGCGCAGGTTAATAAGTTGTCTTTGTTTCAGTTTTGTATGAACAGTTGTGAATAGAGCTGACAGGTTTCTAATTACCTCAACTTTTGCAGTGTAGCTCTTGGCAAAATGGGCACAACTCACAAATATTACAAGCATGACAGTTACCACACTTGTACACAATTAAGGTGAAACTAGAATAAAATTGCATCAGGTCTGAGCTAATTACACCTTCTCTATCAACACCTGAAACATTTTAGGTTAGGTAAACACAGAATACTACTACCATGGATTTTTTTTTTGGTGCTACTTCTGTATTTACAGGACATACACCCATGTATCTACAATTAAAATAAAGCCATGGGAATTAGTAGAAGTGGTGCCAGCAAGTTGGAAGTCAGCAGCAAATTATGGGATTTGTTTGGATTCTGATGCTTGTTTGGATTCTGATGCTAGTACACCTGTAGAAGGTGCAGCAGAATGCCCATTAGGCAATTAAACTATGCAGTCTTGCTTGCTAATTATCTCTTCCAAAACTTAGTTTCCTGGAGACTTACCCACCCCGTCAGGGATGTCTTGGTGCAATTATAAAGAGAGCACTAACTTTGAGAGCCCCCCAAATAATTTGCTTTGAAAAAAGTATACATTTCCTATTACTCTCTAAAAATATTTTTAAAGTACTCTAGTAACATTAACTCACCCACTGTTTATATGTTTAACAACTAAACTATGTATTCTATACAAGATTCCAGGATTGTCACTTTGTGTCACTCTGAAGCCTATTATGTCTCTAGAGTCAGTGTGAAGCTCTGGAACAGCAAGCATAATGGAGGGCTTTTTTTGTTCAGAATATCACTGGGTTTTGCGATCTGTTACCCTCCAGTTTTTAAGTTTTCCATCACTTTGACTTTACAGATTACACCCACCTGGTGCATAGCTATAGTAAGGCATCTCAACCTTTTTCTTTGAGGCCCTCCCAACATGCTATAAAAACTCAGGGCTTCAGCTGGGGAAAATGGAGGGCAAGCTTGGGGTTCTGGGCTTCAGCTGCCTGGCATGGGGGAGGCCTTGGGCCTTCAGCCCCACGGGGCACCTGGGGCTTTGTGGCCCCCCACTTTAGAAATGCTGTCCTAGAGCGATAGCTGAGTTAATGCACACTTAATTTACATATAGCAATTTCAATGGTTGTGTGGGGGAGACTGTACAGATAGTGGGTTACTTGACCCAACTGCCTCCTGCACAAAGCAACATGTCTCCCATTACAACCCTTCAAGACAAAAATCAATGCAACCACCCACACAACAATCAGCAGACAAAACAATCTAAACACTCACAGCATCATAGACCCCTCATTCACCACCCATACAAATCTATACAACTCTCCTAGTACAACACAACCCATAGACAAATCAGCACAACCACCCACACAGAAAACAACCAGCGTACACAATAATCTTAAATATCACTCTGAAGTCTAAAATGTCTGAGTTGGTGTTAAGTGGTGGAAACAGTTAACAAGCATAGCTGAGATCTTTTTGTTTAGAATATCACCAGTTTTCAATCATCACTGGGATTCACGGCCATCCAATTTTTAAGTTCTCAATGGCTTTTAGACACATGGCTTTACAAATTACCCCTGTGCAACTGCTCAAGCTTTCAGCTACTAGTAGTTTAATTAGTAAACTAACTGCTACATTGAGCAGATTTTAATGAGAACATTAACTTTATTTTCTGACTTTCTGTTTAAATGTGTAACCTTAGCATTGCAGTTCTTTGTGTTTTGGAAATTTTTTTTTAAAAACAAAAATTTCTGACTTTAACTGATTGTCTTGAAGTCCAGATGTCCCTGAGATAAATGGGATGGTGGATGAGTGAGTTCTCACAATTGCTCCTGCTGTTTGGCTGGAGGAACTGTTAAGGGGTGGATTAACAGGGCAGCAGCACATTTGAAAAATGTCATTAAAGAATATAAACACTTAAGAACTACAGGCCAGTCAGCCTCACGTCAGTCCCTGGAAAAATCATGGAGCAGGTCCTCAAGGAATCAATTTTGAAGCACTTAGAAGAGAGGAAAGTGATCAGGAACAGTCAGCATAGATTCACCAAGGCCAAGTCATGCCTGACTAACCTAATTGCCTTCTATGATGAGATAACTGGCTCTGTGGATGAAGGGAAAGCAGTAGGCGTGTTATTCCTTGACTTTAGCAAAGCTTTTGATAGTCTCCCACAGTATTCTTGCCAGCAAGTTCAAGAAGTATGGGCTTGATGAATGGACTATAAGGTGGACATAAAGCTGGCTAGATAGTCTGCCTCAACGAGTAATGATCAATGGCTCCATGTCTAGTTGGCAGCCAGTATCAAGTGGAGTGCCCCAAGGGTCGGTCCTGGGGCCACTTTTGTTCAATATCTTTATTAATGATCAGGATGAAGGGGTGGATTGCACCCTCAGCAAGTTTGCAGATGACACTAAACTGGGAGGAGTAATAGATACGCTGGAGGGTAAGGATAAGATACAGAGGGACCTAGACAAATTAGAGGATTGGGCCAAAAGAAATCTGATGAGGTTCAACAAGGACAAGAGCAGAGTCTTGCACGTAGGATGGAAGAATTCCATGCACTGCTACAGACTAGGGACCAAGTGACTAGGCAGCAGTTCTGCAGAAAAGGATGTAAGGATTACAGTGGATGAGAAGCTTGATATGAGTCAACAGTGTGCCCTTGTTGCCAAGAAGGCTAACGACATTTTGGGCTGTATAAGTAGGAGCATTGCCAGCAGATCGAGGGACGTGATAATTTCCCCTCTATTCGGCATTGGTGAAGCCTCAGTCTGGAGTAGTGTGTCCAGTTTTGGGCCCCACACTACAAGAAGGATGTGGAAAAATTGGAGAGAGTCCAGCGGAGGGCAAGAAAAATGATTAGAGGGCTGGAGTACATGACTTATGAGGAGAGGCTGAGGGAACTGGGATTATTTAGACTGCAGAAGAGAAGGAGAGGGGATTTGATAGCTGCTTTCAACTACCTGAAAGGGAGGTTCCAAAGAGGATGGATCTAGACTGTTCTCAGTGGTACCTGATGACAGAACAAGGAGTAATGGTCTCAAGTTGCAGTGGGGGAAGTAGGAAAAACTTTTTCACTAGGAGGGTGGTGAAGCACTGGAATGGGTTATCTAGGGAGTTGGTGGAATCTCCTTCCTTAGAGGTTTTTAAGGTCAAGCTTGACAAAGCCCTGGCTGGGATGATTTAGTTGGGGATTGGTCGTGCTTTGAGCAGGGTTGGACTAGATGACCTCCTGAGGTCCCTTCCAACCCTGAGATTCTATGATTCTATGAAGATGTGTGGGACCAGGCTCTGTGTTTCTGAAGGATTTACACAGAGATAGTTCACTCTTTCAATAAGAATTGGTATTCCTTTTGTGAACAGTCCCAGCATCCTGTGTTTTAGTTGAACAAGGAAGACTATGCATTGTAACATCACTGGGCTTTGTAAAATATTGGCAAATGCTTGAGTATATTCAGTAGTGACTTTTTTCAGTTGCTGATAACCTGTCTTTAATTCCACTCTGAAGAGTGGATAAAAATCATGATTTAAAAAAAGGTTTTCATCAATTTTTAAAAAGCTAAAGTTTTTATTTCCATGTTGCTAGTTCTTTACTTTCTTCCCAATATATAGTCCTAAAACACCTCCTTTAGCAATTTGTACTTGTTTCCTAATTGTTAGTGGAATTTCAGTTTTCCATAGATTTTCTGCTAAGGAGTTTCACGTTTTTAGATCTGTGCTGAACGACAAGTCCAGGAGCTCATTGTTGTTTTTTTCCTGTGAGAACAACACTAAATTATTAAGCAAATAGCCTGTGCTATCTTTATAACCAACACTATCTTCTGATGTGTTGCACTTCCATAAATCAAGAAAACTGAAATGTTTTGACCAGACTATATTCTCCATTAGGAGTTGCTGTTTGAATTCACTGAGATTTGTGCTCCAAAGTCTCTTAAGTGTTTTGAAAATCCCACCCTTAATGCCTATCCAGGAGTTATAGGAGCCTAACTTTAGGCTCCGGATTTCAAAATCACAGTAATTTTAATGTATTGGAAGTCTAAATATCTAACACTAAAGCAATATGCTTTTGACATGGCACCAATCTAATGTCACTAATGAAGTTGTTGAATACAGTGTTAACCCTTGATGTGAATACTTATGCACATGCTTAACTTCAAGCACATTGGTGGTTCCATTGCTGTTAATAGGGTTACTCATGTTAGTAAAGCTATATACCTGCTTAATTGTTGATCAGAGTCTAAATGTTCAATATTTTGTTTTTGCCTGTAGCAGTTTCTTTAAGTTTGAAGACATCCGAACAGCAGTGGCTTTATTTATTTATTTATATATATATATATATATATAACTTTAAAGTTGCAGTAGCACAAAACTTCAAATTAGTTTTACAAAGCTTCAGTATGATGTAAATTAATCACTCCACCCTCATTCTCATTAATCACTCCACCCTCATTCTCAATACAGAATATTTACATACAAATTTGGAGTATTTAGCTTGAATTATTGGCAACCAAGATGCCTTGGACCTAAAATGATTTTGCTTTTCTATTGCAATAATTCAACCTTTGAAATGTTTACCTGAGATTGAAACAAGCATGGAAAGTTTAGGCCCCAAAGAATATCTAAACAGTTCAGAGTCTTCATATAACCTTAACTACAGACATTAGTGCAACCGCTAACTAGTAAGAGAGGGACATTTAAAAAAAAAAACTACTTGGCAACAATTTTAGGTAACCATTTTGTTATAAATGAGTTATAAATTGCAGCAGGAAACATGGAATTAGAATGTTATCTGATTAGCAAATTACTACTGAAGCTTTTAACTATAAGGCTGCCTTCATCCAGGCATGAAAGCTGCATTTGTGCCTTGCTTTGGCTAGTTGTTGGGAAAAGGTACAAATAAAAGTGTTATGATGAATCCATTTCCTTTAGCCAGTTCTCTGCGGGGAGGTGAGGGGAAATTGCCACTTATGTTCAGTATCTTAGTTATGACTTTGTTTTTCAGGAAACACTTATTACCACTGTGGACTCTAATTCCAGGTATAGTATGGCTTGTAATGTCATAAATTAAAACAGAATGGTGCTTCATGGTTGCCCTTCCCTAATTCAATGAAGTGTGTGTGGGGGGGAAATACTGTTCAGTTCAAACTACTAGCAAATAAGATGCTGGATATTAAGGGCTTATCAATGCTAGGAAGTTAATTTGTAGTAAGATAAGGAGTGAATTTAAAGCAAAAAGGCATTCATGATGAACTCCCTTGTGTGGACACACTCATTCTAGAATAAAGAGCATCCACATAGGAATAACTTCCTGTGGAATCAGACCCTAGGAATGGATGACATGTGAAGGCTGTTGCCATATGTAAATCCCAGGTTTGCTCTCAAAACTCTCCAGGGCATCTTGTCATCTTACCATGAAGATTTTACACTTTATCTTGAAGTTAAGAGGTTACCTTGTTCTAGAGAAGAGCTGGTATGCTACTAATGCAGGAGAACTTACTAGTGCTGCTGCTGCTGTCGCCAGCTACTCTGGATGCCTTATTGATAAGCATCAGCTCAGAAAAGTCTTTGCTATTGTTGCTGCATCTAAGTTAAATATAAAGAGGATTCTGGGCTAAACGTAGAGCAGCATATATAGTAGAATTTAAAAATGTGCACAAATGTTCCGGGCATTTCAACACAATCCAGCCAGAACTTAATGCATTAATACTGTTCATTACATAGAGGAATCCTGTGACTCAAGAACCTTCCACATCACTTCCAATAGAGGAATTGAAGTACCAAAAGTTTTATTGGGAAAGCTCACCTGTATCTGCTCTTCAATGGATGGCACAGTTCTGTGGCGACAAGCCATGGCTTTAAGTTTGACTGGGATCTTCTTGTTCTCCAATCAGCAAACTTATAAAAACTTTATTTCAAAGTCTAACCATGGACACTATCATGTTGGCTGGCAAGAGCATATCACCAGCATTTAGTACTAGACTAACCTAAACACTCCCCCAGTCAAAGGCTCTTATCCTCATTTGAAGGGTGGAAAAGGAAGAGATTACAAAGTAAACTTTATAAGCAATAAAATATCACATTTGTAATTTAGCAGCTGTTAGACATTGCATGAAAATAATTCTCACTGATTCCTTCTAGTTGGTGGACCAGTTGGGTGATCCCAGCAATAGCAGCAATTATTGTGGCCCTGATGTATCATTTCTACATGTCAGAGTAAGCATCCTACTGAGAACCAATACAAGGAGAGACTGATTTGGGAAAGAAAACAGAAGCCATCTTAACCCACTACACTTCCTGACAAAAGAATAATAGCTGAAAAGAAATTTTTAAAATTGAACTTTTCCAGATAACTTTCTG
The DNA here is from genome assembly GCF_016161935.1 of Mauremys reevesii. Taxonomy (NCBI): domain Eukaryota; kingdom Metazoa; phylum Chordata; order Testudines; family Geoemydidae; genus Mauremys; species Mauremys reevesii. The sequence continues at coordinate 189,585,375 of NC_052624.1, forward strand.
CTGTGCACTTTCTTCTTAATGCTACCTTTTACTCACTGTTTAAGCGCTAAAGGTAGTGTGTATCTTTTGTATAACAGTTTTATTCTCTAATGAACCATTTGAGATAACGCTGATTTCTGTATTACAACAGACATGTATGTACCAGCCTGAAACTTGTAACATTGCTTCTTTAATGTTTATTAAGGCTCTGTCTGAATTTAATATGAATCCGTCAGCCCTAAATAACTATGAAAACTGGTGGGCATGTGTCCATGAAAACACTGTTCATTTTACCTTTTACCCATAATCTTGTATTCTTTGCTTGCACTCTAGCACTGCTTTCAAATCAATTGTTTTTTCTTTCTACATAAAGAAACAAATTCCATTTTTTAACCTTTTTATTTAAAAATAAAAGGGAGAAAACTCTGTAGTAGTAGGTCTAAGGGTCTGTAAAGCTTGTAAACATACATAGTGTGTAGCCTGTACAATGTGTGGACCTACATGTCAGGCTGTACAATGGCCTACTTAAAAGCTTCCTGACATCTTGGTACCTAGGACTGGTACAGAGTGCTACCATAAAAAAGCCAGATTGCTTAATTCAGTTGCTCTTTAGAAAACCATCACCTGAAGCATAGTGAAAATGAAACTTAGGATAGATAATGTTTATATGAAGTGTCCCAATTATTTTCCTATCTATTTTGAAAAAAAAACACATACAAATCAAAAGCTCTTTTATTGGTTCTGCCTTTTTGGGGGGAAAATATTTTATGTAATTTCCACAACAGGTAATTTTTCTAAATGGAGCAAAATATTGCTTTTTAGCAACCAGAGCTCTGTACTGACATGACTATAACACATCCTACAACTTGAGTCAAATCTTTAGGAAATCTTCAACTTAAAGCTATGGTTCCTAGTGAGTGAAACTCGTTATCTAAATCTGCACTAATGACTCAGTTTACTGTGCTCCTTAGTACTAAGGAAAAAAGGTAACATACAACTTGTACTTATCATGAAATAACTCCTTGGGATAGGAATCTTGCTGTTTGCGTTTTCTGGGGCAATGTTTTTAACTTCTGCTACTATATTTTCTATGTATTCGTATGCACAATATTCATGAATAAAAGCAAATCCCTGGTGTATCTTCCCATATTCCTAAAAATTGGATTTTCTGTCTCTCAAATGTATTAATACCAACTCATCAGATGGATTTTTCTATGGGTATGTCTACACAGCAATGTAAGAGTAGGATTAGTGGGCTTGAGTCAGCTCACTCGTGTCAGAATCCAGGGCTTGAGTGTCCACACAGGTTAACCTAGGTTAAGGATTTTCTCACCTGTGCTTGAACCTGGAGCTCTGGTGTCCACACTGCAGTGTATGGACCTGAATCAAAATAACCCTATCCAAGAGTGTTTAGTGCCCTGTACCCCGCAGTGTCGTCACTCCAGCCCTACAAATGGATTGCATTGTGGGAAAATGTTTTCTAACTGATGGTGCTATTGAAGGAACTCAGGTGCCAATAAGGAGCACGTGAGTACGTAAACTGCATAATTAGCTATTTTGGTGGCTGTCTCAGTAGAATGAATGCAGTTTGAGACGACTTTATACTGAATTGCCATCTAATCTGAGGATTGGTTTCTCCACTAGACTGAGTCACATGGGCAGGAAAATGCCTAGGTGCACTTGTTCTGAGGATAATTAGAACATCTGTATCCAGGGCTGTCAAACTATTACAATGAAACTTTGCTATTCATTTTTTAAATGGGATGTGCACTAAAGGTGTTTTTGTTTGATTTTTAATTTATTTTTGTCTGGTTTTAAGTTTGACACAAATTGTAAGTTTCACAGGAAAAACACACACTCCAGCCTGGCTGTTGCTGGCTACCATGAATCCCTAGGCCTTGGGGTGTAGTGTGCTCCAGCACTCCCTAGGGAGACACCGGAAGAGGGACCAAGCAGCTGCCCTAAAGGGAGTGTGAGCAGCAGACCTACTGGCTCACCACAGCTGCTGGAGACATTACCCCCGACGCCCTGGCAGTCGGGAGCCACCGCCCGCCTGTCAACTTTGCGGCCTGTTCTGGCCAAGCTGCACAGCAGCAAGGAGGAACTGGAGCTGCCACTGGGAGGCTGTGGGGAAGTTTTGGGGCTGGCCCCCACTCACCTGCCCTCACAGTGCACACTGCCTGGTCACACCTGCACATGCAGCCCCAGGAAAGGCAGTGGGGGCCAGAGAGGAGTGGGACCAACTGACTGCCTTGCAGAGAGGGAGCAGCCAGGCTGCTTGGGGTCATCCCTCCCCTGGCTGTGCTGAGCTGGGAACTCTGCCATTACCCCACCCTGCAGGATAGCTACTTGGCTCAGCACAGCCAGGGCAGGGATGCCCCCCCCCCCCCCCCAATGGCCTGGCAGCCAGGAGTTGCTTTCTGCCTGTCAGCATTGCTCCCTGCTCTGGGCAAGCTCTGTGCCAGAGTGAGGAGGAGGATTTTTGGGACCCAAATCAAGCCGGGACTTTGCATGTAAGAAAGCAATAGGGCTTGGACTCTAGATCACAGCTTAACAGGCTCAGACCCTGCAGGGCCTGAGCCTTACGCACAATTGGTGTGTGAACACAGGAAGGGTTAGGCTTGAGCCCAGGCTCAAGCCTGGCTTATGTTGTTGTGTAGGCATACTGTGAGTCTTTAAAAGACAATAGAGTGTGTGAGCTCCCAGTGGCAGGGACAGTGAGTTCCTCCAGCCCTGGGGCTGTAGTGGGGGCACAGAACTTCTCTGGCCCTAGGGCCAGAGGATCGAGCTCTCACTGCCACGGCCCTAGCTCTGTGACCTTGCCAAATGTATCCCAGAAGTTGTGGATACATTTAGTCAGGTGGCTCCACAGTGCACAGATTTTTCATTGAAATGGGGTGTGTGTGTGTGTGTGTGTTTAATGTGCCTCTCCAAAAGCTGTCAAACTTAAATTCCTGCACCACACCCCTGCTCAGCCAGAAAAACCTGTATGAAAGGGCTTTGGGAAAAGAAACATTTGGAGATCTACTGTAAGTTACCCCGTTTCATTGGTGCCAAGGGAAGGACTACAGTGCTTGCCCTCTACTGTCGCATATACGCAGGAGCCCAGGCCTATAGTCTGTGTCCCTGGTAGTTCAGCTTGATTGGGATAATGCTATGAAGGGAGTCTAAATTAAGCAATCAACATTTTTTTAAGTGCCAAATATTACTAACTCAAATATTTACTGTGTCAGCTAAGTTCTATGTGCAAATTTAGGGGGAACAAGTCACACTTTACACACACTAAACTAAATATTTTAGAAAACTTAGAACAAATGAAAATGGTGACATTAAGTTTTGATGCATTTTAACTCTTCTTTGCACTGTTCTCTGAAAATTCCACATGTCTGTGATATGGAGTATAAATTGTCCCTCTATAGAAGCAGAGTTGATATTTTTTGTTGTACAAGGTGAGATGCAAAAAGTAAACAATAATAGAAGTGTTTTGGGGTATCCTGGTATAGATGATGTGTCAGAACTTTTACCTGTCTTTCTTTTTGAATCTATATTTAAAGGGTGTATGGAAGAAAAACAGTGGTAATCTTAATTAAATTCTGACTTTTAGAAACTGACTGATAAGAAATGACTACTGTGCTATCATAGAAATAACCAAGGAAGTAAAATTGCAGGTGTATAAAGTAGGACATGTTCAGTCTGGAATCAAGAGCAAATGTGATAGTATTTACTGTATCTTTAGACCATCGGCGCTGATTAAGCCTCAATTGGAGTATTGTGTTCAGTTCGGGCACCATGTTTCAGGAAGGATGTGGACAAATTGCAGCAAGTCCAGAGAAGAGTGACAAAAATGATTAAAAGTCTAAAAAAACATGACCTATGAGGGAAGATTGAAAAAACTGGGTTTGTTTAGTCTAGAGAAGAGAAGACTGAGGGGGGGACATAGCAGTTTTCAAGTACGTAAAAGGTTGTCACAAGGAGAAGGGAGAAACATTTTTCTTAACCTCTGAGGATAGGACAAGAAACTGGGCTTAAATTACAGCAAAGTTTAGGTTGGAAATTAGGAAAAACTTCCTGTCAGGGTGGTTAAGCACTGGAATAAATTGCCTACGGCGGTTGTGGAATCTCCATCATCGGAGATTTTTAAGAACAGGTTAGATAAACACCAGGAGACTGGACTAGATGACCTCTCAAGGTCCCTTCCAGTCCTATGATTCTATCTGTAAAAAAGTGCAGGAGAATGAAGGGAAGCTGATCTTTAATGGAAATCATAGTTGAGCATCTGAACCCTTTAAGCCCTTCTGAAAATCCCTTCCCTAGTCTTCTGACAGTTTGATTTTAATAGTTGGTACTAATTTTTGCTTGCAGGAACTTTTCAGTGGTGCACAGCTAAAAATCAAAGGTAACTTTTTTGCATTTGTTTACAGGACTGGCCTGCTGCCCTGACAGCTCCATTATTTTTTTTCATCGAATGCATTATTCCTCACAATTTGCTCTGCTTGCAATTTTAATCTGAAGTGGTGAATATCGTTACCCTCTTGTCTGGCCCCTTTGCATCGCTCAGGTACTGCAAAGCGGCCAGGAACTGTCCTAAAAGAACTGAGGTTTCCTCTTGTGTATGGGAATCCTAGGATGGCATAAAGCCAGAACAACTTGTTTTACCCTCCTCCTCCCCTGCATGAATCCCAGCATATACAGACAGGACTTTGCATAGTGTTGGGGAGGGATCAGTGCAACCAGAGTCCCTCTTTTGTGAGATGGAGAGCTGTGTGTGTAGGATATCACCATGCACAGATCCAGAGGCATGATCTAGTCCACTTTGCTGCTAATCTCCATCTTCCTCTTGTGCTTTCTGGAAAGGCACTCAGTCTTAATTACTAATTAGAGGTTCTAACAATTAAGTAGTCTAGGCACATCTGTGCTAACATGAATTTTGTGACTCCTAGTTGTACTTTAATATTCTGGTAATTGGAACAAAACCAGCATAGCTAAACCCTCAAGTTGAAAGTCAATTGAGTTCACTGTACTACCCATTTTTTCTTTCCTTGCTATCTGACATGTTGAGATTCTCATTAAATTTCCCTTTTGACTCCTATGCATGTTATTTCTCCTTTTATTTCAGTGTCTTTAGTTAGGATTCTATTTCATTAATAGTGCCTTTTGAGATTTTATTGTAGTTTTTCTCCAACTGGGTCAAAGGCTAAGAAAATACAGTAGAACCTCCGAGTTATGGACATCTCGGGAATGGAGGTTGTCCATAACTCTGAACAAAATGCAGCTCCAGAAGTTCACGATCCATGCCAGGTACCAGAGGCAGCTAGGCAGTTTCTTTGCAGGCAGCTTCTTTCCTGGGTTGGGAAAGCTTGTCCCCCTCCCTGCATGGGTGGGGAGTGAGAGAGGGGTGGTGGTGAAAACAGCTCCCCCCCCCCCTTCCTAGCCAGAGGAGCGGGAGGTGAAAACAGCACCCACAGCTTACGGGAAAGCAGTGCAGACTCCAGTGCTACTCCTGCTCCAGCTTCTTTGGGCTGGCAGTGGGGGCTCACAGCTTTGCCTGCAAATCTGTGTCTTCAACTCCTAGCTATAAGTGGGTACCCTGTGCATGGGAGTAGGGGTGGGAACAGGCAGCCCAGATGTGCCTACCTTTAAGATGCAATACTGGCACAGTACAGAGTTTGCGGGTTTTTCTGTTTGTCTCTGCTGCTGCCTGATTGGTTACTTCCGATTTCACATGGTGTCAGATTGACCAGTCAGTCTGTAACTCTGGTGTTCGCATATTTGAGGTTCTGCTGTAGAAGAGTGAGGGACTAGGGGTCAAAGTTCTGCAAAACATGATACAGTAGTTCAGGAAAAACAGAAGGGGATAAAAAATACTATCAGACTATTTTCTGAATGTTATAAAATGCCCTCTTGAAGATGAGACATAAATAAATGGCAGTCACTTCTTGGATTTGACAAACAAGGCCATTGCCTTCCAGTTCACAATACTTTCTACTAGTCTTTTGTTCCAGGGATTAGGGTTGAAGATTATTAAATCAGTAGTCCAGTGCAAATGAATTATTGGTGTATTATGGGGAGCTGTATCTTGAATTTAAAGGGGTTTCAGAAGCCAAAGTGAAGGGGTAACGCTCATGTTTCTAGCACAGACAAGACCTGAAGCAAGTCTGGCTGCTTTTGAGCACTGCAGAAATAGGCCTGTTTTAAGACCCTTACATTAAGTGATCTCTATCCTTCCATATTATATTACATTCATTTTCATTCCTATTATGTTACACATTCAGGCTTTGAATGACCCTCTCCTTGTGTTGGTGAAACAGCCAAAACTCTTTTTATTCATGAGAAGTATTTGCTACTCAGTTCACAATAGGAATTTAATGTAGAATTTTCTGTTCACTCTGAGCACTGGCCAGACCTGTTCTTCATCCTCCATTTAATAATTTGACTGTAATAAGACTTGAGTTTCTTAATCTTTCCCAACTTTTCTTCTACAGATGGAAAACATAAGTAGATTAGAACCATTAGCCTCTAGCGACAGCCAAATAATAAAATACAGAGTTCACCGTTTGAGACTGTGCCCGGAATAACAGTCCCTGCCTCCAGAATTAATATTATCCCTTGTGTCATTTCTTTGCTTGAGCCATGTAGTTTGTTCTGTCTCTCATTTGCTTAACTCAAAATTGGTTGAAGCAAAATTGCTTCTACACCTCCCTGCAAAGTATCTTTTTTCAGAGATCAAGCATCTCAAAAGAATTGGGGGGCGCGAGAAGTAATTTAAAAAGGGGGACAAGGGAGTTTTGGAAGGAAACCACTTCTAAGGCTTGACTGTGAAATAGTTATTGATTTTAATGGTCTAGTCATTCATTACTTTATGCAAAACTCCAATTGACTTCAGTGGGGATACAATCCATAGTTTTAAACTCACTTTAAAATCAATCCTTCAGGATGAAAGACATTATATGAGTGCGCGTGTGGGGTATGTAAATATATGTAATTTTTTTTTAAATACAGCTAAATTTGGTGAACACTAATGCTAAGCAACTAAGGGAGAGATTTCTCTCTGGTGGCATTGGGCACCTAAATCTTTTTTGTGCCTTTGAAAATCCCAGCTCAAAATATTAGATAAAGAGTAGGTTTCTTTTCTTTTATTTTAAGTCTCTAATATCTTGCGTTGTGTGGTGAACTTGGGTTTGGATTTTGTAATTTTGCCAAAATCTGGCATTCAGGACTGAGAAGGGTGGAACCACAGATTATAAAATGAAACACAGAATACTTCTGTTGCCCAAATAGTTACTGACAAAGGAACAAAATGTCTTCTGTGGGATAGAGGTTGAACCAGTTCTTGCCTTCTTTGTTAAGATAGAATTACAGCAGTGTATTTGTTATGTTGGTCAACCTGAATTTCAGAAGCTCCATTTCAGTGTTCTCTCACTTTAGGCCTAATTTACAGTGTTGCTGATCACTTGTGATTCCCGTGGAAAGCGGATGGCAGGGAAATTAATTGAACCATAAAGATCAGTCTTATCCATGTTTCTACTTTTTATTTTAATTCTGAGGTTTTGAACAGAGGGTAGCAAAATATTTCTTTGCACTATTAAATCTTTTGGATCAAATCCAACACAGCCCCACTGACTCTGGTGGAGGTGCACAGGCTATAAAAGTCAGGGAGTGGGGTTGGTCCCTGCGTGTTAGACCTGGCACATTGGTGAGTAGAAGGGTATTGTGATTATGACTCTGTAATTGGCACATTATCTGTTTAATACCCTATTCCTTGGAGGATTATTTTAATGTATTCAAGATTAAGAATAGGGAGAAATTCTGTAAACCCACAATAAAAAAAAGCACATCTAAAATGTATGCTTACTTTGTCAATGCTTTTCAGGGCTGGTCTGCTCATTCAAAACAGCTGCTGTCTCGCAGCTTGGCCAGTGGTGTAACTAGCTATAGGTTAGAATCCTCCAGGTGAATTGTTCATGCAGGCTAAAGGTGGGGTGGGTTTCAATCATGCAAATGTCAGGAGTCTGAATCAATCCCCAATCCCCTCCCTCTTGCAAACTTGCTGGTGTGGGATGTGTCTCAGGCAGATCCGAATACCACTACAGTAGTAGTAAGATTTAAGTGTCACTCTGAAGCGATGTGATGGAGTGCAACTCTCTTGAAGGAGAATCAGTGTGTAACCATGTCAACAGGAGCTGGCGCCCTAGGCGGCGGAGGGTCCCACCCCCGAAATGCTGCCCCCGACAGAGGCGACAGAAGGTCCCACCCCCAAAATACCGCCGACGAGTGGGGTGGTCGAAGATCCAGCCACCGCGGTCACCACCCCCCAAATGTTAGTGCCTTAGGCGACTGCCTAAGTCACCTAATGGGTTGCGCTGGCCCTGCATGTCAAACATGTATATGCAAAGGAAAGCAAACTCAAACATCTTGAAAACATTGGAAGACAGAGGGGCAGCATTTGTCTGGATCTGCAGGAACCTTTACATATAATAGTTGGCAAAGAGGGGCTCTATAATTAAAATGCATATACTTATATCAAGATGTGGGATAGAGAGGCAAGATGAGCCCAATGACTCTTAATTGTTAATTGAGATCTTGGGAGAAGAGAGTGCCTTATATTCTCTAGAAGATTTATTTTATTAGGAGATTGGAAGTGGAAGGAGAGGAACAAAGAAAGGCAGACATTTTTAGCATAATAAAGCAGCAGTAATTCATTCAGTATATTAAACTGGGAGCAGAAGTGAAGGTGTTTAGATTTTTAGGCTCAGCCAACACCATCTACAACTCTAACGAAGAAAGGAACCACAAGAATGCTATGCGCTGCTATTCCTGGGTAGCCTGTCTTTACCACAGACGTGGTAAGGACAGTAAAGTTCACATAAATCTGAGTGAGAGGCCAAGGCTGAGCTCCTGCTTTTGCTGCTGCTGTCTGGTGTCACTGCAGAACCTTAATGAAAGCCCACATTCCTTCCCCACAACTGAAGAGCGCTCTGTCACAACGGGGTAACAACCCTACTGGGATTCCAAGCCAACTTCTCTTCCTCACACCCCCTCATACATTTTTGTTTACTTGTATTTTGATTGTTGTCTCCTGAAGCTTGTTGAGAGAGCACGAAGGGTGCAGAGTCCATTCCGATGGGAGCTGGCTGACCCTGTCACAAAGGTGGAGGTTGCAAGCAGGAACTCTCTCTTCAAGCATCCCAATTATTTGAACTACTGTAGCACCTAGAAGCCTGGTCCTGGACTGGAACCCCATTGTGCTCAGAGATCTTACAATCTAAGTATAAAACTAAAGACACCAGGTGACACAGGCTGAGAGGTGGAGCACAAGGAAACGATGAGACAAAGAATTGTTGAGCATATGTCTTTGAACATAAATTGACTCCATTTAATTCATGCTTTGCTTTGTTGGGGGGTTCTGAGTCAACACAGACAGTCTGGAGTAATGCTACATAGGGAGCATGATCCAAACCCTATTAAGTCAGTAGGAAGCTTTCCACTGACTTCAGTGAGCTTTGGATCAAGATTGTAGTTGCCTCTTTGTTACTGGAGGCATCCACTAATTCTGGAATGCCAGTAATGTGGGATGGTAAGAAATATGCCCATAGGACTTCTATCTACAGGTGCATGTTTTGAGGCAGCTCTGTATAATCAGTTTGTTTATTTTGATTTATAATCACCTATAAAACTAATTTCTGTTTTAGGCCCCAATCCTGAAAACAATTATACACATGCTTAATTTTACACATGTGAGTATTCCCATTGGCTTCAAGTTAAGCTTGTGCTTAAGTATTTTCAGGATTGGAGCCTTAGGCCTGGATCCACAAAGGGATTGAGACATTGCAATGTTCAGTGTCCCAGGGTGTAATTTTTAGGTGCCTAGAAAATCACTGGAATTCCACTGAGATCCATAAAGCCTGAGTTAGGGGTCCAGGCACACTCTACAATACACAGGAAGAGAGAGGTGCCATAGAATGCGATGCACAAAGGCAAGAACATTAGGTAAAGAGCTGCCTAAACTAGCCAGTGGGAGATGCCAATGACCTAAGTCCTAAGCCCCTCTCCCTGTCTTGGAGATAGGTGCCCCCCTGCTGCCCAGACCTAGGCACCTATTTCCGCTTAGTTACCCATAAGTGATCCATTGCCAGGAGCCAAGTGGCTTAGGGCTCTCTTGCAGGAATGAGTTAAATGCTTGCCTCACTCCACACAAAATGGCTGGAGGAGGAGGTATTGGTACCACTCATATAATGATAGTTCCACTGTGGAAAAATACTTAATAGTCATTGAGTTACAGAGAGAGAGAATGTAGTTCAGCAGCTGGGGCACCTACTTGGGAGGTGGGAGACTCAGGGTCCAGTCTCCTTGCTCCAGTGACCTTTTAATTGTTTGTCCACAGTGGAACAGCTTCAAAAAGAGAGAATGCGGGAGCCCCAAACCAGAATAGCTCAGTGGTTAAAGTGCTCTTCTAAGAGGTGGGAGACCATGGTACAACTCCTTTCTCCTTTTCCAGCAGACAGAGAGGAATTGACCTGGGCTCTCCCACATCCCAGGTGAGTGCTCTACCTACTGGTCTAAAAGTTATAAAGTGGGTGGCACCACCAACTCCTCCAGTGATAGTGGCCAGATTTTTGAATGGGACTTGATCTGCTACATGGCCTCTGAGCACACCTCCCAGATTGGGCCCTACACGCTACTTAGGTGGATGAATGCTTATCTTCCCCTAGTTTGTGAATTGCTCTGGAGCTTAGGTGAAAGGTAAGTGTTCAGATACCTAGAAGGAGGCAGCAATGCATGTGCCCTGAGGCAGAAACTTAGGCATCAAGGAAACTTTTACCCTGAAAACCTAGGTGCCTACAGGGGTATGGTAGGAGATTTCTGGATCGCGGTGGAGCCAAAACTGGGACTTAGGTGCAGGGCTGGCCCTAGACTAAATGGCATCCCAGGCAAGAAGCATCTTCCATTTGTTAAAGTTTAGAATACCGTACAGCACCCCAAGCCTGGGTCGCCTGCCTCTAAATCTGTCCCTGCATAGGTGCCTAAGTAGAGTTAATCTGTGAGCTTTTTCCAATCAGTTCTGCTAATGCCTCATTCTCGTCTTGCAACATGCCTGCTATTCCTGTCCTGGGTTGCTCAGAAGTAGACACTGCCAAATATACATGGTTTAGTGTTCTTATGATGTGGGTGAATGTCAGTTGGAAACTAGACTGAGGGCTTGTCTACACGGGGTGTTTAAACCAGACTAAACTGAGTTAATACAGTTTGAAATGGTTGTGTGTACACAGAACAATTCATTGTAGTGCACTGACTCCGGATCCTGTTTCAAATGAACTAACTTTGTCTTGAAGTAAGATAATCCAGTCTATATTCTTCACGTGCGTGCAATGCTGCTGAAAACTACTTTGGTACTCTTCCAATGGCTATCCCACAATGCTTTGCAGGCAACTGTTACTGACCTGTCTGACCTGTGTGTCCTCCCCTGCTCTGGGATCCAGTTGATGTCTCCTCCCCCATTTATAAAGTAGGTACATAGCCAGATTTTGTCCATATGCTCTTGAACTGCAGTTTATCAGAGTAGCTGCAATAATACTCCAAAGTCTTTCAGCGTGCCTTGAGCAGCTGCTTGAAGCTGCGCTGAAACCCTGGAGCTGATCATCATCTGGGATGAAGCATTGGTGCAGTAAGTTTTTGTGGCCAGCCACTGGAATAAAGACCTTTTTTGTGGACATTGGTAGGTAGATGTCCACAAGGGGCCATGATTGGGACACCAAATGGTGCTGGAAAAAGAGCAAACAGCTCAGGAGCACTTACATTAAAATGAGGGATAACAGGAAAAAATCTGGCAGGGGACATGTAACCTGCCAGTTTTTGAGGATTTGGATAGGCTTTTACATAACTACATGGTTGCCCAACCCAGGAAGCTTGTGGAGCCTGCTGGCTGCTCTCTGTCTCCTCTTCCCCCAGCCTCTGCCCAAGGATGACCAGCAAGACTCATTAGAGAAGGAACAGAAGGAGGACACTGAAGAGATCTTCCTGGAAGGCCAGGATCTCTTTGGGACTGAGGACCCTGATGACAGCCAGTTAGAAGGCAAGCCTGATTTCTGCTCTGCAGTAACCAATGCTGATTCCCAGTCAGCAACCCAGTCCATGACTGAGGAGGCAGATCCTATGGAGGGAACCTTAGCATGCCAGTCTTTTTACACATTTAAAAGAATTGAATATTTAAGTTTTAATGAATTGTTACTGTACTTTACTGCCATGCTTCATGGCTGCAGCCATGGTAAGCAGAGGAAAGTTAGAAGTCTTTCAAAGTCCCAGGTCCCCGCTTCCCTCCCTTGGGTAGCCCATACTGTCCGTTTGGCCCCCTGGTATGCCTTTCTAAAATGGTGGCTATTCTGGCTAGGCAATCAGCCTCCATCTCATGCTAAAGCCCCGACTACTGACTGTTTTCAGGTCCATGGCATGGAAGGCACATGCCTAAGTACCCGTTTCCATTTCCCCTTCCTTCAGCTATCTTGCCCGTGGAGCACTGTCCACTCCCCCTTCCCTCCCCAGTCCCCATTTACCACCTCAAAATGGCAGTCACAATTAGGGTTGCTAGGTGTCTGGTTTTCGACCGGACCGCCCAGTTGAAAAGGGACCCTGGCAGCTCTGGTTAGCGCTGCTGACTGGGCCAGTAAAATTCCAGTCAGCAGCACAGCAGGGCTAAGGCAGGCTCCCTGCCTGCTGTGGCTCTGCGCAGCTCCTGGAAACAGCAGCATGTTCACCCTCTGATCCCCCTCCAAACTCCTCGGTTCCAGCCTTGAGCACCCTCCTGCACCCCAGACTCCTCATTCCCAGCCCAGAGTTTGAACCCCCAGCTGGAGCCCTCACACCCACACACACCCCAAGCCCCAGCCCAGAGCCCCCTCTCGCACTCTGAACCAATCAGCCCCATCCCAGAGCTCCCTCCTGCACACCAAATCCCTCCTGCCTGGCCCCTCAGCATAGCTTGCACCACCAGCATGAGCCGTCACTCCCTCCTGCACCCCAACCCCCTAAGCCAGCCCAGTGAAAATGAGCGAGTGTGTGTGAGTGGGGAGAGTGAGCGATAGAGGGAAGGGGGCCTTGGAGAAGGGGCAGGGCAGGGGCAGGGCCTCAGAGGAGGGGAGAGGAAGGAGGTGGGGCAAGGGTGTTCAGTTTTGTGTGAGTAGAAAGTTGGCAACCCTAGTTACAGCCTTTACTCCATCCCCCCTTCCACGGCAGATTTGAATGAGGAAACCATTCTTTTGTGTGAAATGCAATAGTTTATTGAGACTGTGATTACAGGCAGGGCCGGCTCTGAAGTTTTTGCCGCCTCAAGCAGGGGAAAAAAAAAAAGCCGCAATCAGCTCTACTGGTTCCGCTCCAGTCTTCGGTGGCAATTCAGTGGCTGGTCCTTCCTTCCGACAGGGAGTTAGGGACCAGCCGCCAAATTGTCACCGAAGAGTCGGATGTGCCACCCCTCTTCGTTGGCCGCCCCAAGAACCTGCTTACTAGAGCCGGCCCTGATTACAGGAAAAGAAGTTTGGTTCGTGTTCTCACTTCATGTGAGGTAGACACATGGGCATTGCATGTCCATAAAGCTACAAAGAGTAAAGCTCCCCTGTAAATGCCCTGTAACACGCATCCTTGCAGGCTGGTAACAGTGAATGCTTCTGGTCATCATTTCAGAGCCATCGTTTTTTTTCCCGCAAGTGAGATAAAGCAAAAATCTAAGGCTGAGAAATTGATCAGTTTTTGTTTGGAGATTATGAGGAATAGATGCACAGTCTTCCCCACTGATATAGCTTGCAACCCCCTTCCACTTCTCGACACTTCTGGGAGAGCTATTTTGGTGAATAACTTCACAGTGTATCTTGCTGGTCTGCCCTTTGTCATTTTAAATAAGGTCATTCTCTGCCTCCTAATCATCCACCTCATCTTAAGGTCATCCCGAGTCAGAACAGCCTAACGGGGATTACTATACAGCTTGCCTCCACTTTCACCCCACTAAACCCTCTGACACCATTTAAGCACCTCCCAGGCACAGCAACACTGCAAAGCCAGACGACCCGGGCCTGAACATCTATGCTGCTATTTTTAGTCCTGCAATGTGAGCCCCACAAACAAGGGGCAATTGATCTGGGCTCTGAGACTTGCTGTCACAGGGATTTTTTTGGCTGAGTAGTCATACTCTAAGCAACTTCCCCAACAAAAGAGAGGAAGTTTGGGTCAGAACAGGGAATTGAACCCTCTTTTGAGTCTTAACCTAGTTTCCTAACCACTGAACTATCCTGCCTTTTTAAGGCACCCAATCATTAACCAACAAGAGTGAATCTGGCAACCCTTACATCACTGACTACTTTTGTGATCCATGCCTCTTTATAGCACTTAGCTGAAATGAAAAATATCAGCCTATGCTAAAATAATAAAAAAAAAATGTGCAATGGAACAAAAGGTAGCTCACTCTCAAGGTTTTAGAAACACATCAGAGATGGTTTGTAAACCCAGCTGGTTTGGGAATTCATGACTAAGTTGTGTTGTAGCTTTTTAAAAATATAATAAACCCAGAACAGAAAATAGATGAGGACACTGTCAGAAGGTTTTATAGATCCTTTCCCTGCCTTCAATCAGGTCTTTGCCAATAATTTATGCTATTGCAGATGCCACTGATATTATTAATACCATCCTCCTGAATAATGTGACTAATTCAGTTCCAGAACTTTTGAAGTCTTTAGCAATACACTGCATTATACATCCTGATTTCCAGGGCACCTATTATTTTGGTATCTAAGTATCAGAATCCATAAAAAAATTGTTACTTTTTGGTTTCACAAAGTGTGTGAGAGCTGTGGTTGATTTCTTTGTGTTTGGTTGATGTCAATTGCTTTGGGCACTGGTTCTCAAAAAGGCTTGTGTTCCACTATGACCTAAACACAGTCAGGCATGGGCTCATGTTGAGCGCTCCTGGAAAAGAGTCCCATTGCTAAAGCATTGCCACATACCACATCCTGCCCCTCAGCATCTAAACCTGGGCCTTTCCAGATGCTTTGTCCCAATATAGTCATAGAATCATAGAAATGTAGGACTGGACAGGTATGCAATAGGTCATAAAGTCCAGTCCCTTGCACTGAGGCAGGACTAAGTATTATCTACACCATCCCTGACAGGTGTTTGTCTAGCTTGTTCTGAAAAACCTCCAATGACAGAGATTCCACAACCTCCCTAGGTAATTTGTTCCAGTGCTTAACTACCCTGACAGTTAGGAAGTTTTTCCTAATGTCTAACCTAAATCTCCCTTGCTGCAATTTAAGCCCATTGCTTCTTGTCCTGTCCTCAGTGGATAAGGAGAACAATTTATCACCCTTCTCTTTATAACAATCTTTAATATACATAGAATCATAGAATCATAGCCTTTAAGGTCAGAAGGGACCATTATGATCATCTAGTCTGATCTCCTGCACAACGCAGGCCACAGAATCTCTGAAGACTGTTATCACGTCCCCTCCTCAGTCTTCTCTTCCCCAGACTAAACAAACCAAATTTTTTCAATCTTTGCTTATAGGTCATATTTTCTATACCTTTAATCATTTTTATTGCTCTCCCCTGGACTTTCTCCAATTTATCCATATCTTTCCCAAAGTGTGGTGCCTAGAACTGGACACCGTACTCGAGCTGAGGCCTTATCAGTGCTGAGCAGAGTGGAAGAATTACTTCTCAAGTCTTGCTTACAACATGCCTGCTAATATATCCCAGAATCATGTTTGCTTTTTTTTTGCAATAGTATTACATTGTTGACTCATATTTAGTTTGTGATCTGCTATAACCCACAGATCCTTTTCTGCGGTACTCCTTCCTAGGCAGTCATTTCCTTTTTATTTGTGTAAAATGATTGTTCCTTCCTAAGTGTAGTACTTTGCATTTCTCCTTATTGACTTTTATCCTATTTATTTCAGACCATTTCTCCAGTTTGATAAGATCATCTTGAATTCTAATCCTGTACTCCAAAGAGCTTGCAACCCCTCTCAGGGTGGTATCATCGCAAACTCTGTAAGTGTACTCTCTATGCCATTATCCAAATCCATTTGTTAAGATATCGACCAGAACTGGACTCAGGACAGATCCTTGCAGGACTCCACTCGATATACTCTTCCAGCTTGACTGTGAACCATTGATAGCTATTCTTTGAGTACGGTTTTTCAATCAGTTGTGCACCCGCCTTTTAGTAGGTTCATCTAAGCTATATTTCCCTAGTTTGCTCCTGAGACGGTTATGTGAGACAGTAGCAAAAGCCTTACTAAAGATATATCACATTTGTTGCTTCTCCCCAATCCACAAGGCTTGTTACCCTGTCAAAGAAGAATACTGGGTTGGTTTGAATTATTTTTTTTTTGACAAATTCATGTTGACTGGTACTTATCACCTTATCATCTTCTAGGTGCTTACAAATTATTTGATTATTTGTTCCATTATCTTTCCAGGTACTGAAGTTGCGATGACTGGTCTATAATTCCCTGAGTTATCTTTATTCCCCTTTTTATAGACAGGTACTCTATTTGCCCTTTTCCAGTCCTCTGGGATTTCTCCTGTCCTGTTCTGAAGGATAATTGCTAATGGCTCAGGTCTTTTCAGCCAGTTCCTTAAGTATCTACAGTGTATTTCCATCAGGCCCTATTGACTTGAAAACAGCTAACTTGTTGACTATGTCTACCCTAGAGAGCTTACAGCTGTACAGATGCAGCCGTAAGTTCACTCATACAGCCACTCTATGCCAACAGGAGAGAGCTCTCCCTTCAACATAATTAAACCACCTCCAATTAGTAATGGTAGCTAAGTCAGCAGGAGAAGCTCTCCCACCAACATAGCGCTGTCCACATCAGTCCTTATGTTGGTGTAACTTACGTTGTTTGGGATGTGTGTTTTTCACACCCCTGAGCGACATAAGTTATACCAACATAAGTGGTAGCGTAGACATGACCTAAGTCATTCTTAACTTGCTGTTTCCCTGTTTTAGACTTAGATCCTACCCCATTTATGCTGATGGTCACTATGTTAGTCATCTGATCACTGCTCACCTTTTTAGTGAAAACTGAAACAAAAAGGGCATATAACACTTTGACCATTGCTGCATTTTCTGTTGTTGTCTTTCCCTCTTCATTGAATAATAGGCCTACGCTGTCTTTGGTCTTCCTCTTGCTTCTAATGTATTTGTAAAATGTTCTCTAGTTACCTTTTATGTCCCTAGCTATTGGGCTTTGGCCTTTCTAGTTTTGTTCCTATATATTTGTGTTGTGTGTTTTTTTTATATTCATCCTTCATAATTTGACTTAGTTTCCACTTTTTGTATGCCTCTTTTTTGAGTTTCAGGTTGTTGAAGGTCTCCTAGTTAAGCCAGCATGGTCTCTTGCCATACTTCCTATCTTTCCGACACATTGGGATAGTTTGCACTTGTGCCCTTAGTAATGTCTCTTTAAAAAACTGCCAACTCTCCTGAACTCTCTTTTCTCCTTACACTTGCTTCCCGTGGAATCTTACCTACCAGTTCTCTGAGTTTGCTTCAGTTAGCATTCTTGAAATGCCTGGTCTTAATTCTGCTATTTTCCCTCCTACCATTCTTTAGAATCATTAACTCTACCATTTCATGGTCACTTTCACCCAAGCGGCTTTCCCCTTTCAATTTCTCAACCAGTTCCTCCCGATTTGTCAGAATCAAATCTAGAACAACCTGTCTCCTAGTTGCTTTCTCTACCTTCTGTGATAAAAAGTTGTTTCCAATGCATTCCAAGACCTTGTTGGATAATGTCTGGGTAGTTGAAGACTCCCCACCCTCAAGTCATGTGCTTTGAATAATTTTGTTAGTTGTTTAAAAAAAGCTTCATCCATCTCTTTCCTGGGTCAGTGGTCTATATTAGTTTCCCACCATAACATCACCCTTGTTTTTTACCCCTTTCTATCCATACCAGAGATTTCCAACAGGTCTGCCTCTTGCAGCTTTCTTGGCAGTTAAGGCTGTCTCCACAGCACCTGCATCCTAAACTGCTAAGGATTTAAGGACAGGGCTTTAAATTCTGTTCTGAAGTTGATGTGATCCACTTTTATTGCTTTTATGCATGCTGTACCATCTGCAGCCTCTGTCGTGGTTTCACTCTGCCTGATCTAGTGAGATTTGCAGTAACGTAACCTTGAAGTAATGAAAGAATGGATCCTAGTGCCTACATCCATGCCTGAGAAGAGAGGGCACTGTTTCATGTAAAAGATATAACAAAGCAATGTATGGCTAATGTGTCAATCCGCATGGCCATGAACTAGAGTATGGATGATTCCAGCACAATCTCTATGCTTTGAACCACCTGCTTGAACAAACTGCTGTTCATTCAGCTGCTGAATTGCACCAGGCAGCAAACATTTTAGTGATGGTGTTGCTAGAGGACATCACTCACATACTGACATTATTCACATATTGATGCCACATGACTGAGTCCATGGCATCTCAGGGCCTCTATCTCCCTGAGTGTTCTCATGGAAGAGTCAGAATAGCTCTCACTGAATTTGGTGAATTCCTTTCTCCCTTAATTTTTCTCTCTGTCAGGCTGCCTTTTTCCTGTGTGTTCTCTCTTTACCTTTCCTCTGGTCCTTTCCTTGACTTACCATAACTTTCTAGGATGGAGATTAAGCCCAGAGCTCCCCCACAGTTGGCACCAATGACATGATTTATTCTTATGAGTCACTGGTAATTATTAATTAGGCTTTATTATTACTATTATTTGTATTACAGTGTTGAATGCCAATGCCCCTATTGTGCTAGACACTATCCAAACACATAGTAAGAGGTAGTTCCAGCCCACAAAGAGTTAGTAGTCTAAAGAGACAAGACAGACCAATGGTGGGAGGTGCAACAGAGGCTCAGAGAAGTGAAGTGACTACTTAACCTAAGGTCACACAGCAAGTTAGTGGAACAGCTAGGAACATGTCACATTTCTGTTACCTTTGGGATCTGGAGCCGATAAAAAGGGATTCTCTGTACTAATTTAAAAAAAAATGATTTGAAGTAAACCACTTGTTTTTAAAATCAGTTCAATCACCTTGAATTCCTTATCCCAATCAGTCACATCTGTTTTTCTCTTCCCATCTGTTAGAAGTGCTAATTATGGATACTGTTAACCAACAGTAACAATGACCTTAAATCCCACAGCAATCATGGTTGTATGATGACTACAAATTAAGTAGCAAATCAAGGACAGTTATCTAGACCAGTACATTACAAGTTGCCTTTCTGCATTCCATGAATCACAAATATTCTCTGTTAAAGTATTTTTTCCTGAAAAATTCTTCATAACCTTGAATGTTTTCATGAGTAAATTACTCTTTCAAAGTACAGCACTTTGGCATGGCCTCTAAAACAATTCCTGAACACACTCCAATTCATGACTTGTTGAAATTCCTCTCTCAATTAACATAGGTTTTTCCCCCAACTTATTTTTTTAGCCTACTAGGTGCTATAACAGCACAAGAAAATGCTCTTTTTTTCACCCTATTTACTAAGGAAATTAGAATTTAAATATAAATCATCTTTTTTCAAAAGCCTTTTTTCCAAATTCATCAAAATAGAGCAAAAGAGTATTGTCACTGAAACTTTTAGATAGTTTATTAATACAGTACATCTGATAGCTAAATAGTTGTTAATCAGTACTGGAATATCTTCAAACTTTCAAAGATTCAGTACTTAAAAGGGAACATTAATATTTCTCTGAAATGTTGCTGGATTAAAGTCCATTAAGCCACATTAGGTTGAGAAAATACCACATCAGAAATCTTTGAGGATTTTTGTTTTGTTTTAGTGGGATGTGGGGGGTTCTAGGGCTTTACCTCTTTAATCAATTAATGTTGTACTGCCTGCTTCTCCACAGGCCCAGTCCAAACTAATGAAGTCAACTGAAAGGCTTTTTGTGAAGTCAATTAAATTTGGATCAGACTCCAATACACAGAAAGCTCACTCAGCTAATTAGTTGCAGAATAGTGAGATGATGAATGTTGCAGAATACATCACATATATGGGGAGTAAGTGTCTCCCTGTGATTTATAAACACACCTATAATATTCCCACAGCCAGATGAATGTGTCTTGGCATTCAGGAGCTGCAGAGTTAGGACTAGGAATTACTGCCACTGAGTAGGGTTTCCTTGCTTGTGGTAGTGTGAGAGATCCTAGCAAACCACACTACCCCCAAAGCTTGCTAGGGATCCAGGCCTCTATGCTCTGGGCCCCTGGTTTCTTTCTGAAGCCTAAGTAGCCATCAGTGCTGGTTCCTCCCTTGGCCTCTCTGGCATATTTCTTGGGCATTGGCTCTCCATTTGCTACCCCTTCTTGGATATGGGACTTCTCAGTCCACGTGAAGACCACCACTGCTCCTTCAAGGTACCCTAGTTAAACACACCCCTCTCCCAGAACTTCACCCCTGGTTACACTATAACTGTTTCAGGGCACACAGTAGTTGTGAAGCAGTCACAGTATAACACCTTTATGCTCTTTTATATTTAATCATGCACAGGAGAGTACAGATCATGTCCCTGCCTCAGTTTCCTCATCATTCTGGGGCATTCTTTGGGCTGGGGTTTGAGTCCCTCACATTGTCCAGAGTCTTTGGGGCCGTCTGGCCTAGGAAAGTGAACAGACACCCCCCTTCTCGTTAAGCTGTCACATGCTTGGTGACTTCTCCCTGGAACTCCTTATCCAGTTTCTGTGACCCTGCTCTTTCCTTCTCCATGCTTCCTCTTCCTGTCTGGTCCTGTTCATCTGTTTCTTTAAACTCCACCTGGTCTCTTTTGTTCTCATACCAGTAAGTTTCCACTGCTCCAACCTTCTCCCCTCCCTCCTAAGAGGAATAATCTAAACCGTTTTTTCTAACAGTACAGCTGCTTTTTAAAAATAAGCTCTGTGAGGGCTAAGTACCGTTATTAATCTTAAGTATTTCCCTTTGTATCAGCTTGTCTCCTTGTACATGTTACAGGCCCTGTCAGCAATGCTGGATCCACATATGTATAGGCACTCATAATAGAGCAGTATTTCATAATACAACTTCACAGTATCAAATAGAATTCATGAGTTGTACAGATATAGCCCCATTCATCACAAGTAGTAAACCTGATCTAAAGTGCAAGATCTCTCTCTCCTCTCAGTCTCTTCCCCTTTCTCGCTCTCTCTATTTTTGTTTGAAAAAATGGAGTGCCAAATAGAGAGAGTGCGCACAATTATTAATGATTTGCAGTGTGACAGATACCTGATTCAGAATTGATTTGAACACAGTTCCAGCCTCCTTGATACTTTGTTTGTCAAATATTGGCCCTCAAAAAAAGAATTCATAATGAATTAAGTAGATTTAGGTAACGTAATACAATTTATCTAAAAAACAAATGAAACCTTTTAAAATACAATATCATTAAATATAAACAAAATAAATATTTACAATTATTAAAATAAACCAAAAGATCTGTCCTAAATTCCTTGTGTACCCAAACTCGTAGTGAAATCAGTGTGAGTATTTGGTTCACCGAGAATGCAGGATCTGGATTTTGAAATATGGCTACTGACTTGATACAAAAAAGGAAAGAGCTATTTATGAGACATGTAATAAACAGAAGTTATCACCATTGGTGATCCCTTGATTCAAGGATAATTTCTCCCATGGATTTACATATGGCCTCTGAGATGACTCAGGAGTCTAATCCTGGAACCACAGATCCGCCTGCAGTAGTAGTATTTCAAAATCCTCTAAAATAGTTTGCCATATATCTTTTCTGGTGTGTGGGAGTTTAGTGGGGCGGCTTCCCCACTCCTTGAGAGTGTGGGCTGCGGCAGGCCAGTGGGCCTAGGGCATAGAAAGACTGCTGATCACCCCCGCCCCCGAAGGGGGTGTGGATGGACTAAGGGGCACTGCCGGAGGGCAGTGGTCCGGAAGAGGACGCCACGCACTGGGGAGTGAAGCGGGTTCAAATGCCAACCAAGGGCGAGACAACGGGTGTGACACCACCAGGAGAGGGCGCTCCACTGGACTGAGCTAATTCCCAGAGACAACCAGGAGGGGGCGCTGTGTGGTGAGTCCCAACCTTGTCACAGGGAGGCAGGGCTGGTTTGCTGGCAAACATGCAGATGTTTCCTGGTGGCACAGGTGCTGGAAAAATTTTTATAGAGGTGGTGCTGAAAGTCATTGAACAAAACTGTAAACCCAGTATACAATAGAAACCACTCTGCTGCACCCCCCATGACCCCTAGATCTATGCCTGGTGGGTCAGCTGCCTACTGAAAGAAAGTTCTGTCTTTTTCCTTTCTTCTCCCTCTCTTTTCAGCTTCGAGGCAAGGCGCTTCTCCTCCAAGCAAGCCACCGCCTGATGGAGGATGTGGCGCCATTGAGGTCGGTTGGTGGCTTGCTCCTCCCAGCTTGTGATGTCCACAAATAACCTAAAGTATGTGTCAAGTGACCTATGTGTGCAAAAACAAAATAGGCATGGAGTACATGCATACCTTATGCATTCATATTTACATTAACATAATACAACTTCTGAAAAGTTATTCTAGGAATAACTTTCTGTCCCATCTGGGAGTATATTCAGCTGGCTTCCAGTCAAGTATTCCCTGACCTCTAAAATAGTTTGCAATATATCTTTTCTGGTGAGGGGCAGGGCTGGTTCCACTGTGGCCAGACATGCAGCGGAACCTGACCAGGGACTGCTTGAAATACTAGTGTGGTGGTTGTTGTCCATGCTGTCATGCCACATGGTGTAGAGAATGAATTGTTATGTGCTGAGAGTTCTGGAGTGATAACTTATCCAGTTGGGCTTAATCAGGATATCTCTGTATCTCTTGTGGCCCTCACACAAATGGTAAGTCCTATCCTCTTCCTGTATAACAGAAAAGCTCTATTCACTGTTTCTCTTTCACCACAGTCACTACTTGAACTGCTCCTGGTCAGTCATCCTCCAATTCATTCCTTACCCTATCCCTGAGTGACATTGGGAGGGGTTTGCACAAACAGTCATTCCCAACATATGCAAAGGAGGGTTAGAATCATAGAATCATAGAATATCAGGGTTGGAAGGGACCTCAGGAGGTCATCTAGTCCAACCCCCTGCTCAAAGCAGGACCAATTCCCAAATAAATCATCCCAGCCAGGGCTTTGTCAAGCCTGACATTAAAAACCTCTAAGGAAGGAGATTCCACCACCTCCCTAGGTAACCCATTCCAGTGCTTCACCGCTCTGAGTGAAAAAGTTTTTCCTAATATCCAACCTAAACCTCCCCCACTGCAACTTGAGACCATTACTCCTTGTTCTGTCATCAGGTACCACTGAGAACAGTCTAGATCCATCCTCTTTGGAACCCCCTTTCAGGTAGTTGAAAGCAGCTATCAAATCCTCCCTCATTCTTCTCTTCTGCAGACTAAACAATCCCAGTTCCCTCAGCCTCTCCTCATAAGTCATGTGCTCCAGCCCCCTAATCATTTTTGTTGCCCTCCGCTGGACTCTTTCCAATTTTTCCACATCCTTCTTGTAGTGTGGGGCCCAAAACTGGAAACAGTACTCGAGATGAGGCCTTACCAATGTCGAATAGAGGGGAAAGATCACATCCCTTGATCTGCTGGCAATGCCCCTACTTATACTGCCCAAAATGCCGTTAGCCTTCTTGGCAACAAGGGCACACTGTTGACTCATATCCAGCTTCTCGTCCACTGTAACCCATAGGCAGTGGTGAGCTTGAGCCGGTTCGCACCGGTTCGAGCGATCCGGTTGATAAATTTAGCAGCCCCTTTTAGAACCGGTTGTTCCAGGACAACCAGTTCTATAAGGGCTGCTAAATTTAACAAAAGCTCCTGCCCAAGCTCACTTCCCCCTCCTCTCCTGCTCCACCCCCTTTCTCCTCCCCCTCCCCTGCTTCCTGCAAATCAGATGTTCGCGGGAAGCCTGAACAAGCAGGCAGGCAGGCAGGTAAGCTGGTGCAGGGGCGGGGAGGAGGGGAAGCACGGCAGGGCTCGGCTCCTGCCCCGGGGTCCAGCCGGGCGGCGCGGCGGAGCTCGGCTCCTGCCCCGGGGTCCGGCCGGGCGGCGCAGCGGGGCTCGGCTCCTGCCCCAGGATCCGGCCCGGCGGCGCGGCGCGGTGGGGCTCGGCTTCTGCCCAGGGAGGCGGGCCTCGCGGTTCTGGCCGAGCGGCTCGGCCCCCCGGTGCCGGCCCGGGGAGTTGGGCCCCGCGGCGCCGGTCGTGGTCCTGGCGGAGTGTCATCTGCAAACTTGCTGAGAGTGCAGTCCACGCCATCCTCCAGATCATTAATGAAGATATTGAACAAAACCGGCCCCAGGACCAACTCTTGGGGCAGTCCACTTGAAACCGGCTACCAACTAGACATGGAGCCATTGATCACTACCCGTTGAGCCTGACAATCTAGCCAGCTTTCTATCCACCTTATAGTCCAATCATCCAGCCCATACTTCTTTAACTTGCTGGCAAGAATACTGTGGGAGACGGTAACAAAAGCTTTGCTAAAGTCAAGGGAATAACACATCCACTGCTTTCCCCTCATCCACAGAGCCAGTTATCTCATCATAGAAGGCAATTAGGTTAGTCAGGCATGACTTGCCATTGGTGAATCCATGCTGACTGTTCCTGATCACTTTCCTCTCTTCTAAGTGCTTCAGAATTGATTCCTTGAGGACCTGCTCCATGATTTTTCCAGGGACTGAGGTGAGGCTGACTGGCCTGTAGTTTCCTGGATCCTTCTTCTTCTTCCCCTTTTTAAAGATGGGCACTACATTAGCCTTTTTCCAGTCATCTGAGACCTCCCCCGATCGCCATGAGTTTTCAAAGATAATGGCCAATGGCTCTGCAATCACATCCGCCAACTCCTTTAGCACCCTTGGATGCAGCGCATCCGGCCCCGTGGACTTGTGCTCATCCAGTTTTTCTAAATAGTCCCAAACCACTTCTTTCTCCACAGAGGGCTGGTCACCTTCTCCCCATACTGTGCTGCCCAGTGCAGCAGTCTGGGAGCTGACCTTGTTTGTGAAGACAGAGGCAAAAAAATCATTGAATACATTAGCTTTTTCCACATCCTCTGTCACTAGGTTGCCTCCCTCATTCAGTAAGGGGCCCACACTTTCCTTGACTTTCTCCTTGTTGCTAATATACCTGAAGAAACCCTTCTTGTTACTCTTAACATCTCTTGCTAGCTGCAATTCCAAGTGTGATTTAGCCTTCCTGATTTCACTCCTGCATGCCTGAGCAATACTTTTATACTCCTCCCTGGTCATTTGTCCAATCTTCCACTTCTTGTAAGCTTCTTTTTTGCGTTTAAGATCAGCAAGGATTTCACTGTTAAGCCAAGCTGGTCGCCTGCCGTATTTACTATTCTTCCTACACATTGGGATGGTTTTTTCTTGCAACCTCAATAAGGATTCTTTAAAATACAGCCAGCTCTCCTGGACTCCTTTCCCCCTCATGTTATTTTCCCAGGGGATCCTGCCCATCAGCTCCCTGAGGGAGTCAGTCTGCTTTTCTGAAATCCAGGGTCTGTATTCTGCTGCTCTCCTTTCTTCCTTGTGTCAGGATCCTGAACTCGACCATCTCATGGTCCCTGCCTCCCAGGTTCCCATCCACTTTTGCTTCCCCTATCAGAGCACATTAACAGACCAGGGTGTCCACACTGGCGCTGTGGCACTCCAGCAGGGGTGCATCAAATGTCATTCCACTCACAAAGGTAGAGTACCAGGAGCGCTCTAGCCATGGAGTCAGAGTGCTCTATGTGCCTTGCCAGTGTGGACATGTCATGAGTTAGAGCGCACTGGGCTGCTTTAATGCTCTCTAACTCACAAGGGTAGCCCTGCCCTAAGACAGCCCTTGGGGGTGGGTGGGGTGTGTGTGAGGTGTTTGACCTTTATCCTGAACTTGAGGCTTGTTTTGGGGATTTTATATATATATATATATATATGCGTGCTTTACCCTTCAACAGGGCAAGTTAAGGCAATCCGGAGCACTATGTACACCACGATGCTCTGTCCCTGCAGGCCTGCTTGCATGCTGGAATAAGTTTTAGCTCCATAGCATGAGTCCCACAAGCTTGCATCACTTGATACAGGCTCTGAGACTCTGCTGCGGGTTTTTTATTCCATTGTAGACATCCTTTAACAAAACCAAACATCTTGTAAACATATTAAACTTAGCACGGCACAGAGAACCTGGGGTAAGAGTAGAGTAGTGGGGATATTACCGTGTGTGGACGTGAGGGTGACAATCCTACCCAAGTCTTCTAAAATAACCATTGGCCAGTGGGTCAGATTCTCGGCTATATCTGTCTCAGGTCAACGTGTCATACAGGGTTGAGATGCAGTGGATTTTAAGCCCTAAGCTAACTTTATATTCTGCAAGTGAATAGGAGAAAAGGAATACACTGAGTTTTCAGCAGAGGGAGCCATTGGCACAATGTATAAACACTGAAGTGGGAAATCCACACAGACTATTTGTTTTTTCAGTAGTGTGCCATAATCAAGTGCTATCCCCAGTGTGGTCTCTTAGCCACCCACTACTTTTTCCACCCTCTCTCACTGGGTGGTGTTATGTAAAGCCTCCACTCAATCCACTAGTATGCGATTGTAAGATTTGTAACTTTTCATTCATTGCTAGTATGATCATTAAGTTCTGTAACCTTTTGCAAACTTTGTAACTTTAGTTATTGTTAGCATAGCCTTTTAAGTTGTGTAATTTTTGCAAATTTTGTGTTGTGGAAAAATTGTTTCCACAATACCATACCAAACAATAATAATAAAAGCAATAACATTTCTATGGCAATAAAACAATGGGGTTGGGATTACTAAATGGTTTTAGTTACAAAACACAAAACATCATATTTAGTATACAAATAGAAACCCTATAGGCTATATAAAAACATTATTTTTAATTTGATATATATTCTGGGATATGTGAATTTGCCATTGAAGTTCAGAAATTTTTGTACTTCTGGTAAAACTGCAAACAAATTCTGGAACCAGTCAGGTACTAGGGTAGTCAAATTAAAGGGTATCTAAGCCGAAAGGGCTGGTTGCAAAATTTCTCTTTTTAGGCCAATTCAATATATGACTGCCTGCAGCAGTGGTGAGATTAAATGTATGTCTTGTAAATGGTGGTCTCTACAAGCACACAACTATCATTAGCTTAAAGAAACAGGTGTCCTGTCAGGATAGTTTCTTGTTCTATATTCTTCTAACAAAACTGGCTTCAGTTTACATACACACTGAAGCTGTGGGGGTTCTAATGGCAAGAGCATTTATTGGTTTTCTATTCCAATTCAAATATTGTTATTTTAGGAGCACTGACTATGAATTGGCGGGCATATCAGGTGGCTTGATTTCCCAAATGTCTTGGTGAATCACCCAATCTCATATGCATCCTTCCCACAGGCCTGGCAGGATTCGGTATGTGGAAGCTCACACTTCCTTTAACTGGTCCATATGCTTGGAAGGAGCACTGTGAATGCACACACTTTTACCCAGAGAATTTCCAATTATGCCTCCATGACCACAGGTCAGATGGTACTCCTGAGATGTCTGTAAGGGCCGTGGGCCAAGCCTGGTGCTCAAGATCACTCTGAATGGCCATTAGCTGGTCACCCAGGAAATCCCAAACATGCCAGATCCCACTGCAATTCCTTCCCAGCATCTGTGATATTTAATACCACCTCTCTCAATACCTTCTGGGTCATAGAACTAAGGGCTGAAATAACGTGCAATTCACCCATTCCCACCTACACCTGAGTTAACTACGCCCCAGTAATAAGACTGGGTATACTTTTCCAGTCGACCCAATCTACCTTAAGGCTGTTAAGTTTTACAAATAGTAAAGTCCAAGCGGAGGCAGCACTGTTGGCCCCTTTTCACAATGTGTCAGTGATATTCCTTCTTTTTCTGGACCTGTGACTCCAAAGGAGTTGCAACATTAGCTAAATGGCCACCCCTCGGGAACAACTGGGATAGATGGCGGCAATTTGAAAGTGAGTTAACGGTAAAGTAAACCTGATAGTCCCTAACGTGGCATTAAGTATAGTCCATTTGTATCCCTCTGGGTCTCTTTTTCTATAGGGGCTATACCACAGCTGTTGGTTATATATGTGGATATTTTCCCGCGATGCCTCTGGGTTTGTAGTATGAGAGGGAGAATACTGTACTAAGGTACAGGTGATGTTATCTGTTACAGGGATGGCCTCTAGGCAGGAAAACAGACAAGTTCTGTGGATATACGTTTGGTTATTTACCAAATAGGTAACCAAATAGCAAAGGGGACCTTTTCATGAGTATCGTGGCAGATTTCAGAAACTAGCATTTTATCTACCTTGTCATAAAATGCATCTATTTCAAAGATTGTTTCCTTACACAGTTTGGCTAGTTTGTTTGTAAGTTCCCCTTTTTCCCGTTCCACCGCCCCTACACTCTGAGGGTGGTGAGCACAATGCAAATGCTGCTCAATGTGGAGAGCCTTGCAGACTTGCTGCATGACCTGACCCATAAGGTGGGTACCTCGGCCACTGTTTATAGAAACAGGGAGACCGAATTATAAATAAAAATCTCTAAACAATTTTTTTTACTGTGATGGAGGCAGCCTCTGCACAAGGTAAGGCTCCAATCCATTCAGAGAATATACAGA
Organism: Mauremys reevesii; assembly: GCF_016161935.1. NCBI lineage: Eukaryota > Metazoa > Chordata > Testudines > Geoemydidae > Mauremys > Mauremys reevesii. Next base: position 189,614,011 of record NC_052624.1, read on the forward strand.
CACATATTTATATGATCAACCTTTTGGCATGTTGATAAAGTCAATCCGGATATTTACAGACGGGCCCCACAGAGTGGGGTGAGCTGCCGGTTTAGTCCGGACCGGCTTACCACTATTGTGTACTACTAGTGTCGTGACACCAGTGCAATCATCCCTCCTTTGCTCGCGTGGGCCAAACCATGGGTCACATGAGCAAAGCAAGGCAACAAAGTCTTGGGCGCTACCGAGCGACCATCCAGCTGCTCCATCAGCCCCATCCCACCCTAAGTTCATTAAGGAGGAGAGTTTGAGGAACACTACAAGTTTTATTTTCAGGTAGTTTTGGCTAGCTTCCGCAAGCTATTCTTCGAGACTTCGTAGTCTTAATTTACTTAGCTGTCCGGCAGTGAGGCAGCAAGGGAGAGGTTACTAGCACAATCACCTTGCTTGCTTGGAGGCTTTATTATGTCCTCAGGTGGAGAGGTTGTTTTCTCAGTAAGATTCAAAGGCACAGTAGGTCTGTCAGCCGACAAAGGAAAGGTCACCACATCTTTACCTTGTCCTTCACTCCTGCTTTCTAGAAGGAGCAACAACGCCAGAAGAAAAGATAGACCGATCATCAGTTGGAGAGCCATTACAGTGAGAAACATGGGCAGGTAGTCAGTTCCTGACACTTCACAGCGGTGTTGGCAGTTAACAAGATTTGATAAGGGTCTTTCAGCATGGGGCCAGAAAGATTCCTCACTGGTGGACCTCCATGTAGACCCTGTCTTCTGGTTTCAGCGAGCGGCAGAGCTACTGTATATAAAAAGACCTAACACATTTCATTAGTTTCTTGTAATAATTAAACATTGTGTTATTTATTAAATGAATGTCCCTCTGAGCCAAGGCCAGCAGGGCACTGGCAATAGTTGTATTAGGTGCCCTGGTACAAATTTTATAAAAGCTTAATCTGGCCTTTCAATTGGGAGTGGCCTTCAAAGGGCATGTGACCATACTAGATCTGTGAAGCTGCACATAACTTGTTACAATTTGTCCAGTACATTAAGTTCACAATCACTATTGCTACACACAGGTACTCCAAAGTTTTACAACAGTTTTGGCATTTGTCTTTTTACAAGAAAATACTTTACTAAAACTAACATATACTTACAATTACAACATTCACACATAAAATTAATCTAAATAATTTTCCTTTATAAATACCCTTACTGATTGCAGGCAAAACTGAGGAATTACTTAAATTACTCCCCATATTTTCCTGTATTTGTTTTATAGACAGGTCAGGTTTTAATGGTTTTTATCTTTTAACTTCTGTTCTTAAATACATGTTGATTTTTAAATGGAAAACACAATCCATTTTGGCTTTCCTTTGACAACGTAACCGTTGATTGCACAGAGCCACCTTAAGGCTTAGTGTGGGGTACTTACTACAGCTTCTATTTGCTATTTGTTACCAAAACAGATTCAAAATCTCTTACCAAAATTTTATAGCACATTAAATTACCTTAAGGATTAAATACTAAATTCCAAAATTAACACTAGTTTCTTTTTTTTTTGGTAAAAATATTTTTGTTTGTTTTACAACCCCAAAACAACACCAATTTATCATAAAACAAAGATTGTACACACCATATGTGTTTTTAACAAAATTGACTATCTTTCATAGTCAAATGATTTAACTTAAATAACCTCTTGCCTGGATTATCTACAGACACTCCCAAAGGAATGACTGCAAAGAAACCATAACACCTTCTTTTAATAATTGTATATAGTTTTATTGCTTAATTTCCTCTAATAACTACAGAGTTAACTTTTAACTTTCCTTCTTTTAACTTCCTCAAACTGCGGTTGCCTGCTTGTTTGGGCCCAATCCTTTTTTCTTGCTACATTATTTCTTTTTATGGGCACAGGCATTGTTTTACTACCAATTTAGCAAGGAGGGTGGGTTTTTTACTTAAACCCCCCATTTATCTATCTACATACACACATTACATTTTGATGTATTTTATTTAATAACAACATTTTTCTATGTCCGGACTTAATACAATCCTCCTCTGAGACGGTGACAACCCCTCAGCACCGGTACATTGTAAGAAAGAATAGTAGCAGGGCTACAAACAACGAGAAAGATAGAGAAAACAACAGCATGAACAGCACAGTAAAATTCCTCTTTCGGTCTAGTTTGAGAGAGGGTTTACTACACTTTGGGAAATGGTCTTGCTGGGTTTAGGCAAATTTCAGCCAGTTGGGCAGCCCCAATGTGCCCAACCTGGTTGGCATGATCAGCTCACAATGCCCACAGGGTGGGAGAGACCTTAACCAGCCGTTCCTGTTGCAATGAGGAAGGGCTGGGGTCGGTCTGCTCCTTTAGAGTGTCCTGAAAACCTGCCAGGACCTCATTGTGAGCGGGATCAGACTCATCCAGATACACACCAATTGGGGTACAGCAGATTGCACAATTTAATTCACAACGCAAATCTTTTGATATTTCTTTCCCTCGGGACCAGTGGAGGCTGGGCAACAGCTTCCTGCCTACTTTCTAGGACCATAATTTGGGTATATATACGTGACTGGGGTGCCCTTCTCTGGCATGGGAATCTGCTTAGATTCCCCCTTTGCCCCCATTATGGATACCGGGCAGACAATTACAACCCAGCTGACAGGCATCCCTAAAGGGCTAAATATAAAACACTTAACAGACAGGCTAGCACAGTGGACAAAACATACAACAAAACACACCACATTTACCGTGTGCCCTTCCGCCCCTGTCACCATCAGTCAGGGTGTAACTCTTAATTATTTCAGCATTCACTGGCACACCTATGGGCTGTTAGCTCCAATTACTGGCAGCTAGTTTTACGGCCCCTCCACTGGCTGCCTATTGCTGACGGGAGCCTTGGCCAACCTTATCTGTAGGGCCACTCCGGGGTTACTCACTTCCCCAGGGTTCATAGTGGCTTCTACCTCGGGGGTTCTAACCCCAAACCTATAACCAACACAAAACAACCTTCACAACACAGGCATGGCATTGACAAGGAGTGCACCCCTGAGGTGTACAGTCCCGTCAAGGTTAAAACTTCCTTTCAGGGGAAACTGCAGTTTTGGATCATTTCTGGTATACTAATTCCATTTTTTTAAATATTTACACATCGACGACCCATAATGTATGTACATATAAGCAGCAGGCGTGCCTTTGGGTGGGACCAGCAGGATTTTCGATCCTTTGGCCCCCATTTTCACCACAGCTCACTTTTACTCAAGTCGGTCACACTAGGATGCTAACTCGGGGGTTACCACAGTTCTACACTAATGGCCCAACCGGGCCTGCCCTTGTTTCACGGCAGGATCACAAGGGAGCAGGTTCCCAGGCATTTCCCCTCTGGTGAACCTACAGGAAAGCGGACAAGGGGGGGCGGGCTAACAGAAAAGCCCGTGGTCCCCGCGCGCTTCTCTTCAGCCCTGAGCACCAGCCTTCAAGCCAACGGTGCTACAGCAGCTTCCGAGCCAACGGTGCGGTTTCCTTGGGGCTTCCCTCCTCTCCGAGGAAGGGAAGGGAGCTTATGGCTCCGAGGGGGAGGTGAAAGGGACCCTGCGGCCTTTTGCAAGGCAGTGCTCATAGAGCGGTCACAGGGCCATGGGGATGTGGAAGGGTAAAGGATAACAGGATGGGGAACACACAAGCACCCCGACTGGTTAGCCACTTACCAAGGCCTGCCAGTCAGGGAAGCTTTTCAATCTTTCTTCAAGCGGGGTTGTGGAGCTTGCTTTCAGAACACCCCCGGTCACTAGTTTTTACTTCGCAGGGGGTCTGGGGCGTCTTTTCACAACCAACACACTCCGGCCGCACGGCCTCACACACACAGGCACGTTTCCTGGCAGAGCTGCCAGGGCGAAAACTGCCCCTGTTTCCTCCCAACCTAGTGGCTCCGGAACCCCGAACGCCCAGCTCTAATAGGCGATCAGTCTCCTTCGGACCAAAAGAGCGTGGTCCGAGGCCTGGGGCGGCCGGCACAACCTGAGACTGGGACCCACCCAGCCTAACCGGAGACGGAGACGGAGACTAAAACCAGCCTGTCCCTGGAGCGATAGACAGGCTGACAGGCAACCCTACTGGAACCTGAACAAGGGCGTCAAGTGTGTCTGACTATGTCCCAAGGTTGGATCCAGCTTGTGACTTACCCCAGCCGGAGCCTACGGACCAGTCCTCTCCCAAGCTCCTCTAGAGATTTCAAAAGGTCTCTTACCTCTTAGGTGGGCCCGGGGTTTTAGAGGGAACTGCCCGCGGTCCTCCGATCCAGGGATGTCATCTGTGGATCCCGGACGAGCCCCCAAATTGTTGTGGAAAAATTGACCACACCGTTGATTTTGGGTCAGACACACAAGGCACCTTTATTAGAATACAAATATGCATATAGGGAAGGTCAGCGTGGCCCCACGCACGGGTCAGCTGCCTTGTCTTTAACAGATTTTCACCAAGCTTATAAAGGCTAAAACCACAAAGCATAATTATACATCACACACATTATACTTTATTAACTCCTTATTTGGCATACTTTCTTACTTTTAGCGAGCCTGTCACTGCCCCTCACCATCTAGGGGTTTTCCTGTTATTGTTCTTTGACAGTTTTCGTTGGTAGTTTGCCTGCCTTAAGACCCCTCCTTTGCGGTTGCATTGGATAAGGCTCTTGTCACATTCTAGCTGAGCTTCCCTCAGTTCCCCTTTCTCTGGTTTCTTCACCACCACCACCCCCGCTCGTGCCCCTTATACAGACAAACAAGTTTTGCAGAAGTTAACCTTTGTCCTATATAGCAATTGGGTTTTGCTAACAGGCCTGGGCCTGAAAGGCAGGGGTTAGGATGCAGTCTGCTTCTGACCCTATGGGTGGGGGTCTGGCAGCTAACTCAGCTTGGGGCAAGCGGGACACAGTCTGGGGCAAGCGGGACCCCTTAAAATCCCTATCACTTTGTAACCTTTTCAGTTACCACTTGTATAAACCTCCAAGCTTTGTAATATTCCATCACGCAATCAGAGTATGTGAACAAGGGAGTGTATGTGGGACTGGGCGGAGAAGAACTGCAAGGAGAATAGAGCCAGGAGTCTGATGTAATCTGCCTTGAGAAGGCAATCATGCGGTGCTGTAAAGAGAAGAAGAACTTGGTATGCATGTGACGTTATTGATATAAACTGGGACCATATAGAACATGGTTTGCAACCAAGGTCCTGTAGTGGCACCAAATCTTAGGTAAAGGGGGTCATATAAGGTGTCTAAGACCAGGTTATGGGTTGCTGGTTATGATTATGCTGTCTATATGTATGTATCATTTTGTAGTTGAAGTTATAAGTCTTGGCTCTATACTGTCTGTATTTTGTATTTGTGCTCTGCTTCTGGGTGACACCGCAGACAAGTTGGTGTTAGCTCTGCCTAGCCTGCTTGATGGCCCATTAAGGACCATCAGCTACACAATTGACCCATGGAGAGAAGGCAGACACGCCTTGTGACTCAGCAAAGTATGCAGGGATTTGCCCATGTGACTCCAGACTCCATTTTGCTGTAATTTTCCACAGTAAGGACAAAGAGGTTCTTACACCTGGAAAAGCCTATATAAGGCTAATGCCTCATCTCCATCTTGTCTTCAATCCTGCTTCTTACCTCTGGAGGGACTTTGCTACAAGCTGAAGCTCTACACAAGGGACTGATGACCCATCCCAATGGGGGGTGTACTCCAGAGACTTGATTTGAACCTGCAGTTTATTCCATCACTGCTACAAGCCTGAACTAAGAACTTTGCTATTACTGTATGTAATTGATTCTATTTAACCAATTCTAGCTCTCATCTCTATCTTTTTTCCTTTTATGAATAAACCTTTAGATTTTAGATTCTAAAGGATTGGCAACAGCATGATTTGTGGGTAAGATCTGATGTGTATATTGACTTGGATCTGGGGCTTGATTCTTTGGGATTGAGAGAACCTTTCTCTTTTATTGGGGTGTTGGTTTTCATAACCATTCATCCCCAGGACGAGTGGCACTGGTGGTGATACTGGGAGACTGCAGTGTCTAAGGAAATTGCTTGTGTGACTTGTGGTTAGCCAGTGGGGTGAAACCAAAGTCATTTTTGTCTGGCTGGTTTGGTTTGCCTTAGAGGTGGAAAAACCCCAACTTTGGGCTGTGACTGCCCTGTTTGAGCAATTGGTCCTGAATTGGCACTCTCAGTTGGGTCCCGCCAGAACCGCATCATCACAATGCATGAAAGGAATGAGGGCTGGAAATGATTCTCGGTGACGGACACAGAAGGAAAACTCAGTGTACATGACAGGAGCCGCCCAGTTCCATAAAAGGAAGAAGGCATGCACACAATCCCGCTGCTTCTTGACCAGCTTGCCGGTCCGGATCTGTGATGGCAGGCAGACACACCAGATCTACTATGCTTCGGCTTCTCGGCTTCCTCTGCTGTCTCCGGTAACTCTCCACCTGTATGAGTGTGTGGGTGCATGAGGGTATGAATGCGATGAATGTGTGTGTGCATGAATAAGCCTTTCTGTTTGATCCAAGAGCAGCATTTAATAAAACAATATAAGTGTAATCTTGGGTTGGTTACTAGGGAAACTGAGATAACAGGTGTGTGTCTGTGTGTTTGAGCTATATTCTTGCACAGAAATACATAAAAGTGAAAGACAGACAAATATTTAAAAAGCAAGCAATGCTTTTTTTTTTTTTTTAAGAAAAACTCTAGATCCTTTTCAGGGTGCTTGTGAGTGTGATCATTAATCAGTGTTCATACTGAACAACATCAAAACAATGACAATAATATCTTGATAGTACCCCTTGTAACCACCTACACTAATTTCCATATGTTGTACTGCAGTCATTGTGAGGAAAAAAGAAAACCTGAAAGTTTTCATGTTCATTAAATGTTTGTGAAAATATAACACATAATAAATACATCTATTAAAGATGAAAGCATTGAATCCTTGTGAATTTTTAATCTGAAAAATACTGAACATTATTTTAATATCTCATTCCACCACTAAATATTTAAACAACTCTCTCTGGTAAATTTTAATTGTATGAAAGTGAATGAAAAAAGGCACCTTCTTACTCAACAAATCTGCTCCCAGGATGTATGCAGAATCAATTCTGCTTAGTTCAGCAATCAAAATAGATTCTCACTGCTTTTTATTCCTGTCATAATCACAACACCAATATAACAAAGGTCCCATTTCAGTTAGGGAATCTTAGGGCTTGGCTACACTTACAAGTTGCAGCGCTGGGAGTTACAGCGCTGGTCATGCAGCTGTGTAGGGCCAGCGCTGGAGTGTGGCCACACTGACAGCTACCAGCGCTGCAGTGTGGCCACACTTGCAGCACTTTCCAGCGCTGTATTGAGAGGTGCATTGTGGGCAGCTATCCCACAGAGCACCTCGTCCCGTTTTGGCGCCGTTTTGGCGCTGAGTATTATGGGAAGGGGAAGGAAGTGTGTGGGTCATTCCGCTTCCTGTTCCAACGCCCCGTGGTGCATCGCTTCACATCCCAGCATTCTATCTTTCAGGCAACGTTTGGCGGCATTGTGAGTGTCTTTCTGCTCTGTGTGTGAATCGCGATTTCTGTGGGAAATGGAGCCCGAGCTGCTGAGGACTGTGCTGATGAGTGTCGCCAGTACAACACGTTTGGCAGTCGAGCTATTCCTTCAGCTCCAAAGTGACAGTGAGGAGTCTGACGATGATATCGATATGGATTTGCCTGCCGCGTGTGACACTACAGTGCTTGTGGCATTCACGGAAATGCTCAGCACCGTTGAACGCCGCTTTTGGGCTCGGGAAACAAGCACTGACTGGTGGGATCACATCGTCATGGAAGTCTGGGATGACGAGCAGTGGCTGCAGAACTTTCGTATGAGAAAAGCCACTTTCATGGGACTGTGTGCTGAGCTCGCCCCCACTCTGCGGCGCAAGGACACAAGATTGAGAGCTGCCCTGAGGGTGGAAAAGTGGGTGGCTATTGCAATCTGGAAGCTGGCAACTCCAGACAGCTACCGGTCGGTCGGGAACCAGTTTGGAGTGGGAAAGTCGACCGTTGGAATCGTTTTGATGCAAGTTTGCAAGGCAATTAATCGCATCCTGCTAAGAAAGACCGTGACTCTGGGGAGCGTGCAGGACATTGTGGATGGCTTTGCACAAATGGGTTTCCCTAACTGTGGAGGGGCGATAGATGGGACGCATATTCCTATTCTGCCCCCCCCCCCCACCTGGCATCAGAGTACGTTAATCGTAAGGGGTATTTCTCTATGGTTCTCCAGGCGCTTGTGGATCACCGCGGGCATTTCATTGACATTTACACAGGCTGGCCTGTAAAGGTGCATGATGCACGCATCTTTCGGAACAGTGGCCTGTTCAGGAAGATGCAGGCAGGGACTTTTTTCCCAGACAGGAAGATCACAGTAGGGGACGTCGAAATGCCCATTGTGATCCTTGGAGACCCCGCTTACCCGTTACTGCCTTGGCTCATGAAACCCTATACAGGGAAGCTTGACAGGAGCAAGGACCGGTTCAACTACAGGCTGAGCCAGTGCCGAATGACTGTGGAGTGTGCTTTTGGGCGTTTAAAAGCCCGCTGGCGTTCCTTGTATGGGAAGCTAGACTTGGGGGAAAGCAGCATCCCCGCGGTTATATCCGCTTGCTGTACCCTCCATAATATTTGTGAAGGGAAGGGTGAAACATTCAGTCAGGCATGGACCACCGAGGTTCAAGTCCTGGAGGCTGAATATGCACAGCCAGAGAGCAGGGCTAATAGAGAGGCCCAGCACAGGGCTACAAGGATTAGGGATGCCTTGAGGGAAGAATTTGAGGCTGAAAGCCAACAGTAATGTTTGCTGCCTTGCATGGGAGTGAATTGCACTGTTTACACTGTTATTCTATTATCCCTAAAATGATTTGCAGTGCCTCTTTCTTTACTGGGCTAAGGTATCTTTCACTATCTGCTATAATAAAGACTGTTTTCAAAGCCAAGAATTGTTTTATTGAAAAGAAAAAAACTTCCTTGACAGACAGACACACAACATTTCATGAACACAAGAGGGCAGGGGTGTGGGTTGGTGAACTGTACAGTCACAAGTTTGCATATGTCCTGCCTGGAGTGCTGTTTAATGAATCCTGCACTTCAGGGTGCATATACTGCATGGTGATGGGGGTTGAGTGCAGAGAGTAAGGGTGGTAGGTATCAGGGCTGGTTGGTGAACGTACAGGTGTTGGAGGCAGCTGGTGGTGGTAAGAACCTGGATGGTGGGGAAAGGGGGTTTGAGCTGACATTGGGGCAGAAGGCAAAAAGCTTTGGGACGGGGGTGGGGGGTAGGGGAGTAGCATGGTAGTGCTCTGCTTGCATGGCAACAAGTGACTCGATAGAGTCCGCTTGGCGCGACAGGATGCTTAGCAGCTGCTCTGTGCTTTTCCTTTTGGCCACTGCATTTCTCTGCCGGTTCCTGCTTTCCCTCTGGCGGATCTTGCTTTCCTTTTCTCTCCACTCCTGCAAGTTTTTACTCTCTCTAGCAGAGTGAGCAATAACAGTTTTCAGCATGTCCTCTTTGCTCTTTCGGGGATTTTTTCTCAAATTCTGCAGCTTCTCTGCTGTGGTACATCTGCTCAGTCCAGCAGTCAAGGTCACTTTAGAAATGCAGAAATGACAACAGTTAACAGGGTACCATTGTTTTCATTATCTCCAGACTGAAATTCCCACACACTCAAGGAGTTCTTAGTCCTCACTTGAGCATTCTTTTACCACACACATAACACAACAGAAGACACGAAATGGTGAGTGAGGGGGTGCTGCATAGAGGGAGAAGTGGGGCTTGAGTAATAGAGGGGTGGTGGTTGATTCGGTTAAGTGCACACAACAACGGCAGTGATAGAGGGGTTGAGTGAAGATGCAGCTGCAGGGGTGATCTGCACTATCTCCCTATCTCTATCACTATGAGTCTCCCAACATTTTTCACAGGAGTTAATCCTGGAAGATATCTCCTTGCTGCGAGTCACTAGGGAACAGCGGGAAGCTCTTCTACAGCAATGTGGATTCTGCCCTGGACCCTATGCGGGTTGCCTGTGTTCAGCGATGGTCCCCCCACCCCTCGCGGCACAGTGGCGCGGACGTGTTAGCCTGACTGGGACAAGGACAACAGTGGCTCTCCCTATAAACCTGCGCAGGCATATTGCCCACGTTCTGGCTGAAACTTTTGCTGAGATAACTGCAGACGATTACCGCGACGTGATAGACCACATCAATGGGCTATTCCACATCTAGGCTGGCATGCATACAGCCCGAACCCCCCTTCCTCTCCAGAAACATTTCCACCCAGAAAATAAAAGCCGTTTACCGGTAACCCGCTGCTCTGCTTGTCCTTCTGCAACTGCTGGCTGCTGCGATTGGGTACTTTCCTCCTGGCTTGAGAAGAGCTCCTGGCTGCATGCCTCAAGGGACTCTGGGGTGTCTTCTGGGGTGTCACTCGCGTATTCCTCCCCCCCCACCTCCGCCTCCTCCTCCTGTCCCCCACCCGGCTCAGAAGTGTCCATCGTGGTCCTGGGATTGGCAGTGGGGTCACCCCCAAGTATCGCGTCCATCTCCCTGTAAAAACGGCAGGTCGTGGGGGCAGCTCCGGATCGGCAATTGCCCTCGCGGGCTTTGTAATAGGCACTCCGCAGCTCTTTAACTTTCACCCTACATTGTAGTGCGTCCCGATCATGGCCCCTATCCAGCATGGACCTTGATACCTGCTCAAAGATATCGTAATTCCTACGGCTGGAGCGCAGCTGGGACTGCACAGCTTCCTCCCCCCAAACACTAATGAGGTCCTGCAATTCACCAGTGCTCCATGCTGGGGCTCGTTTGCTGCATGGAGGCATGGTCACCTGTAAAGATTAACTGATTGCACTCCACACACACCTGGCTGCAGCAAACAGGAAGGAGATTTTTAAAATTCCCGGGGCATTTAAAGGGCGGGTCACCTGAGGCAAGAGCAGTAGAGTGCAAACTGATGAGCAGAGTGGCTGAACAGGAATTCTGGGATAACTCCTTATTCCCTGGAGGACAATTAAAGCGCTGGTGAGTGTCCACACCTGCTGAGCAGCGCTGGATCACCAGTGCTGCACTCCTTATACCCCAACCCTGACGGGTTTTCAGCCAGCGCTGCAACCAGGGAGTTGCAGCGCTGGTTGTGCCCTGCAAGTGTGGACGGGGTGTAATTGCAGCGCTGGAAAGCCTCCACCAGCGCTGCAACTTGTAAGTGTAGCCAAGCCCTTAGCAAAATATTCCCTCTGAGATCATTGGTTCAAATGCTAACTCCTTCAGCCTTAACGTAGAGTGCTTCAGGGCTCCTGCAGCTCATTCAAACACCATGTCAAATAAACCTACTCTGAACTGTGATGGTTAGCATAACAATGGGTTTGGCTAAAATGCCTAGTGTGGTTATTGTCTAAAAGAAAGAGAGAACTTAAATTCTTGCTTATGTATTAACAGAATTGAGTGCTAATGGCTTGATCCTGGACCACTGAAGTCAAGGGGAATTTTTTCCATTGAATTTGGTGGAACAGAATCAAGGCTTTAATTGCAATTATGGCGCCAGGGAAATACATCCAAGCAGAGCTATGGTCTTTACTGGCATCAGAGGGCAGAATTTGGAGATAATAGGTTTACACAGATAAAAATTAGGCAATTTGTCCTGCAGAAATTAAGTATTGATGATGCAAGAGAAGGAAAGAACCCACTATTATTTTCAGCTTCCTGGTTGAGTTGCAGGGCTGGCAATTGGGATAAAATATATTTGACCTTTTAAACTCAACAAATGTGCTAAGGCAATTGAGAGACAATCACAGATCTCCAGTATATTTATCAAAGTCCCTTTTTAAATAAGGTTGGCATTTTAACATACTTTCAAATTTACATTATATTACAAATATAGTGTGTGTGAGAGAGATACACGAACATTTGCAATGCTGTTATGATTTAAAAAAATACAAAAACTGTTCTATCAAAATTTTGCTTTAGGGCACACGCAAGCATTCCTTGCACAGGCAAACTCTCACTGACTTCAAAATCCTTTCTCAGTTCAACTTTAAACTTTTAGATGCAAGAGGCCAAAGCATCTTTGCTTCTTTTGTCTGCCTATTGCTAGAAAAAAAATTGAACTAAAAATGGACCACAAAAACTTTAGGAAAATGAAGAGGAAGTCTCTTGTTAAATGGTCTGCCGATGGATAATTGGTTGTTTAAGGTATCGTAGGGCATGTAAAACTGACTTAAGTAAACAACTCCAGAGATGAATGGGTCCTCCTCACAGCTCATTACTGCATGTTTCTCTGAAAAGGAAGCAAAATGAAGCAAGGCAGAAGGCAGGTAGGATTAATCATGACCAGTCCAGCTGAGGAAGAGAATCCAGAAGGAGCCCTGTCTGAACTCATTTCAGATGACAGTCTTGAGAAATATGATAGGCTATCTACTAGCAGATAGCCTGACAATCGATCACTGTTGGCCTTAGAGAAAACCAAAATGGCTATAAACTTTGTGCTAGAAACATACAAAGAAGAATATGTTTCTCTGCTCAGATCTATCATGTCAATCAAATGTAAAAAGATACAGCACACAATTTTTTTCCATTCAAGATTTATTCTCTTTCCTCTCTGTCAGCTGGCTGCCTTCCTGAGTCTTGATGGAAGTTAGAAGTCCTGGACCAAGGCAACTGCTTAACTCCAAGGGGCATAATGGAGTGAAGATTAAATGTTGCAGATTTTTCTTTGTCGTTTGACAGCACATACAACAGCAGTTCAGCTGCAGAGGGGGCACATTTTTACAGCAGCTGGCCAATAGAAGTTCATGGTGAATTTGAAATAAACTGTTCACTGCACAGGAAAAAACCTCTCTTCCTGCAGTTAATTATTTGGGGGTATCAGAGCTATGAACTCATTACAGGGGGTTTGCAGCCAGAAGGCATAATTTCAACTTCCCAGGAAGCATATTTTTGGTGGAACAGCAGTTGATGTCCATCATTAGTTGGCATGAACATTTAGTATGCAAAGTGAGTTTGTTCACAGCTGAATAGCACAAATTATACGTCTGCTGCAGAGTGTGTATTGGAGTGCGCCCCTCTGAAAAGCACCAAGGGTCCAATGCTGCTAGATGCTGAACTCTTCCTTGCAAGGTGCTGAATGTGACTTCAGTGGGATCTGAAGGATCTCCTTATATTACCTAATTTAGGTTGCAGCTTCGGATATGCCTACATGCAGACCTGTGACTGGCCCATGCCAGCTGCCTCAGGCTCACAGGGCTCAGGTTATGGGGCTTGTGATGGGAGTGAATTAGGCCAATTAACCTATAGGCTGCACCTGGAGGAAAGCCAGTGAGTGCTAAGGCCTAATCTATGGATGAAGTCCAGCTGGGGGAGGAGATGGGCTTGGTTTGTAAAGCCAGGAAGCTGGGAAAAGAGGATGGCCATAGGCTGTAGTCACTCCCTAGGAGTATGTTTGAGGTGATGGGGTTCAGTAGTTTGCAGTCCCTCCCTGTAAGGAGGGAGTTTGAATGGTACATCTGGAGAGGGAGCAGGGTAACTAACTGCAGGAATGAGTCCAGGAAAGGAACAATGCACAGTTGCTAGGTACAGAGTCCCTGGACTGGAACCTGGAGTAGTGGGTGGGTTTGGCTCCCTTACCAACTACTGGGGACATGCCAGAGAAGACTGCTTGAGACCAATTGTGTGGAAGAACTTTTGTATGCCAGAAGAGGGATATGTGCTGAGTCACATGGCTGAAGAACTGAGTCATGAAGAGGAGTACTGGTTCCTGGAGCAAGAGAAGGGCCACAGACAGTGAAAGAGGCAGAGTGTGGTGGAGTGCAACTGCCAGCAGGAGGATCAGCTGCACAGAGCTTATCCCCAACCCCCCTAGGAGGGGGTGCTATCTGTGGTGAGTAGAGTGCCCTGTCACAGGGCTGTTTAACTGCAGTGTAGATGTTTGGGTTCAGGCTGCAGCCCAGGCTCTAGGACTCTGCAAAGTGGGAGGGTCCCAGAGCTTGGGCTGCAGCCTGAACATCTACACTGCAATTAAACAGTGCCTGAGTTAGCTGGCATGGGCCAGCCATGTGTGTCTAATCACAGTGCCTTCTGTTAATATCTGATATACAGCAGTAAGATATGCTAACAGCACCTCATGATCAACTGATAACTTCTGAAATAGCTGAAGTTTAAAAATAAACCTTCCCTTTTTCCCATGAATACAGCTATTTATTTTTCAAAACTGAAAGCAAATCAGCTGTTCAGTTTTATAGCTACTCTGTGCTATGATTGTGTTCACTGCCAGAACCTTTTCCTGTTTAAAGGAGTACAAATTGATTTTAAATTAGCAGACCTGGCCTAGGAGCGGGGCACTTATGATCATCCTGCTCTCAGGAAGGGAGTTCCACAGCCATAGGCAGTTGCTGCAAAGCTTTGTGCTTGGCCATCATTAGTCATACTTTGTGTGGCTAGCTCCATTGCTAAGGAGCAGAGTTGTCATCGTGGTTGGTCCTGACCTGCTATAAACTAAGGATAATACTTTCTCTATATATAGGTTTTTATAAGGTTTCCCAGCACTGTGATATGAGTGCTTGCTTAATGGGTGTTAGAAAACTCTGTAAACATTTGCAAGTACTGATTGAGCTTCATAGATTCTTGCATCTGACGAAGTGGGTATTCACCCACGAAAGCTTATGCTCCAAAACGTCTGTTAGTCTATAAGGTGCCACAGGATTCTTTGCTGCTTTTACAGATCCAGACTAACACGGCTACCCCTCTGATACTTCATAGGAAAGGCACTGCATATAAATATCATGGGATTTTCAAAAACCAATGTTGTCTTCAGAGTCCGTGTTAACTTCAATGGGAGAAGTTAGGTTGATGGTGAATGCTTTTTAACCCCCCACTTGCAATATATTGTATCACTGCAAACCTCACTGAGCATCAATTATATGTTGCTGGTGTTTTAACAAGGGCACCCACAAAAATGTTACCTGTCCTCTTCTGATAAGCCCTGTGACCAGCAGGACTTGTGCTGTAGTCAGGGGTATGAGGGACTGGGAAATCAATCAACTGTTTTCTTGTTTAAATGTTTACATTTACTCCAAAAAGAAAAGTGCTTTTATCTTGGTGGTTTATGATAGGAAGGAAAACCTGTGGGCTAGCAAATGTATGCTGGCTATCTTCTGCTGGAAATATTCTTTGTTTCTGGAAAGTACATTGACAGCATATATTCAGCCTGAAATGTAGGCTGTAATGGGGCATGCTCTGTCCCCACCCTCTGATGCACAGAAACTTCTTAGACTCTCCAGCGAGTGGTACCCCTATGTTATTAATTTACATTCCCATCACCAGCACCAATACAGTCTTATGCAGCTAAGTATTTACAGTGGTTTCTTGCCTTTTCCCATAGGGCGACAGAAATATCCCTCCCTTAAGATCTCAGAGCATATTGAGCTCAGCTAACCCAATCCTCTCTCCTTCACTGCCTTCCTATGTCTATTTATAGCCCTCAGATGATGGCTAATTGGTTCATCAGCCCCCAGACTGATCAGCTAATTAGCTGCATATTTTCCTATCGGCCTTCTCTAGGGGAACTAATCAGTGCCTAAATGAGCAGAAGGTTGGCTTACTAATTAGCCTCCAGCACTCTGTCACAGGGGCTAAAGAATTATATGGGATCCAAGGTTACTCCCCTGTTGTTTAATTTCAAAGGCAAAATATTTGCTCTTCAGTAGTACCTTTGAATCCAGAGTTAAGTCCTTTCCAGCAGAGATGATTTAATATAATGCAGTGATAGTCAGCTTCTTGGAGGCAGGGAAAACATACCTACCCTCCTGTCACAGAGTAGACTGGGCCTTCTAAGCCCTGGTCTACACTATGAGTTTAGGTCAAATTTAGCAATGTTAGATCGATTTAACCCTGCACCTGTCCACACGACAAAGCCATTTTTGTCAACTTAAAGGGCTCTTAAAATCGATTTCTGTACTCCTCCCCGACGAGGGAATTAGCACTGAAATCGACATCGCTGGGTCGAATTTGGGGTAGTATGGATGCAATTTGACAGTATTGGCCTCCAGGAGCTATCCCAGAGTGCTCCATTGTGACTGCTCTGGACAGCACTTTGAACTCAGATGCACTAGCCAGGTACACAGGAAAAGCCCCAGGAACTTTTGAATTTCATTTCCTGTTTGGCGTGGCGAACTCAGCAGCACAGGTGACCATGCAGTCCTCCCAGAATGTTTCTACATTCGCCCTATCATCTCCATCTCCATTGCAGATTGGAAGGAAAAAAAAATGCACTCGCGATGACATGTTTTCTGAGCTCATGAAGTCCTCCCACACCGATAGGGCACAGCATAATGCATAGAGACATTCAGTGGCAGAGGGCAGGAAAGAATTGCTGCGTTTGCTTAATGGCAAAAGTATCATGCCTCGCTAGCGATCCTGCCCGAGCCAGGCCGCTGTGTCACATGCACTCCATGCTGTGTCAGCCTTGGGCGGGGGCATGACCGCTTTGTGAGCAGAAAGGCCATAGATATAGATATTGCATTAGGTAGCTTCTATAGTGAGAGAAGACATTCCTGTGCATTCGGCAAAGTCTGTGGCAAAAAAGATAAGCCCTGTAGTGTAGTGGTTATCACGTTCACTTAACATGTCCCTGGTTTGAAACCGGGCGGAAACAGGTCACTGTTCCTTTTTCTGACTCCTCTCCTGCGTTTTTAGTCTTAGAACAAACCACGCTGTGAAATTTTACTTTGAATTAACTCAATTATGAGTTAAATAATATGGAAGCTTTCTCTAAGTTATAGTCCCGAGTTCCTTACCCTTTCAGCTGCTCTGATAAATTAACATTTTTGTTAGGGGAGGGGGGAAATTTTCATGAAAGCATTTAGTCCCTATAAAAGAGTTTCATCTAGGACTCGAAATAATCTGAACGTGGCCCATAGAGTGCAATCTTTCGTTCTGTATTTGTCATTCCACTCGTTGAACTGCTCCTTACTACTGTCCAGGCTTCATGAGCCATGGGAGCAAGGGTCAGGCTGGGGTAGGTGCAACCGCGCGGTGCTGCCAGCTGGGAGAGCAGCCTGAGGCAGAAGCCTCCAGCTCGCATGATATTCCAGGCAGGACTGAATCTCCATAAGACGAAACTTGAAGAAGAGAATGACCCGGAGTCACTCCCATTCGGTGCTCTAAGCTCAATTTTTCTCACTTATATTCATCTTGTTCACAACAGATAAACAGTTCTACAGAACTTATACAGTTTTATTTAGGTTTTGTATGTAGCATTTTAGATGTTAGTAGACCATAGCATACAAGTAGCATTAGACCATAGTGACATTTCCACTAACTGTATATAACACACAGTTCATATATGGCAAACCTTAACAGAGCATACCTCTTGCTTCTGACAGATTTTGTATGTACAAAGGTTACAACAATTTGACGGCTAGTAAATTTCCACAATAAGCTACAAGGTGTTCTGGAATACACTTTATTGTTATACAACTTAGCCTATGTACAAAGCATTCTGGAAAGAGAAACTCTGCAGATGAGCTTTTGACTGAAAATGGAAAAAGTAGCTTATATTCCATAAAGCCTTTAGAACAAGGCTATGCCCATATGTTTGGGGATGGCATTTCCAACTGCAAACTGACCATGCTGCGCTAAAGTGGCTTCATACCACCAAGAAAAATAACAAACTTCTTTGTTGGAGTTTAGCTCTCCAAGATTTTGATTTTGAAATACAACACATTTCAGAAGCTTCTAACCAAGTGGCTGATGCACTCTCCTGTAAAAGTTTCCCAAAATCAACTGGTTCAAATCGTCCTTGAAATGTGAAAAATATTGTTAGTTTTTACATAATCAGTAGCATATGCAAAGGTGCATGTGTTTTTATTAATCTGTTTTCTCCTAAAGTTTTAGGAAGAAATCACAGCCAGTGTGGTCCAGCACTGTCTATGATTTGGGGTGTGTGTCATAAACAGACAGTTAAGGGTTAATTCCTCTTTTACCTCTAAAGGGTTAAGAAGCTCACATAACCTAGCTGACACCTGACCAGAAGGACCAATAAGAAGATAAGATACTTTCAAAGAGGGAGGAGGGAAAAAGTCTTTTTTTGTCTGTTCTGGGTGTGCTTTTGCTGGAGTCAGAGATCCAGAAAACCACCATCTAACCCTTGTTTAAATTAGTGAATATTTAGATAAGAATATGGTAGATTTCTTTATTTTTTTCTTTGTCATTTCTTTTGCAAACATAGAGGGAGAATCAAATTGGGTTTTTGTGTAACTTTAAGGTTTTGCCCAGAGGGAAATCCTCTGTGTTTTGAATCTGTTGTCTGGGAGATCATCTTGCTTTCTAATCTCAGAGGTATTCCTTTCCCCCTTTTTCTTTTAATTAAGTCTTCTTTTAAGAACCTGATTGATTTTTCCTTGTTTTAAGATCCAAGGATTTTGGATCTGGGCTCACCAGGAATTGGTGGGGAGAATTTTCTTGAGTCTACCCAGGAAAAAGAGAATAGAGACTTGGGGGAGGGAAATTAGTCATATCCTGGCCAGAAATGTGGGATAAGGACTGGAGAAAATTGGGGGAAGGCAGAGTTTCCAAATGGCTCTCCCTCAAACGTGTTTTTTTTTGGGGGGGGGATTGTTTGTTTTTAAACATTTGGTGGTGGCAGCGACTGTTTTGCCTACACTGGTAAAAATAAACTTAGGGGTTATTCATTCAGGTCCCCACATCTGTACCCTAAAGTTCATAGTGTGGGGGGGTACACCTTGATACCACCTTTTGAGGTTGCAGGATTCTTTTCTCTTTGGATGCTGACTGAATAGAAGGTGTTAGAATTGGTTCTGAGTAGGCAAAACAATGTTAGTGCTCTTGAGTTTTACTACTTTTATGGAAAGTGTGACACGATTGATGCAACAGTTTGTAACTCAAGGCAAGTGAAGTCAAAAGTAAAATTAAAATATATGCATACATTTTATGCTCTGGCTTTTTGAGCTGGCTTTTTGTTGTTTTACAAATACAATGAAAAGGAAAGAGAGAGAGAGTTTTGAAAGGCCTTTCAAAACTATCTATCTCAGCATGTGTTTAAAACTTCCTGAAATAACCGCAGAGGCAAGGACTGGGGACTGTCCTTTGCAACAGCATGTCTGTGCTAACTAAAATAAGTACATGGGTCAGTGAGCTGAGACAAAGTCTGAAATAGCTAAAGTAATAGGAGGGAACACCCAGGGAAAAGACGGTTACTCACCGTAGTAACTGTTGTTCTTCGAGATGTGTTGCTCCTATCCATTCCAGTTATGTGTGCGCGCCACACGTGCACGGCTCTCCGGAACATTTTTACCCTAGCAACACTCGGGTCGGCTGGGTCGCCCCCTGGAGTGGCGCCGCTATGGCGCCTGTTATATACCCCAGCCGGCCCGTCCGCTCCTCAGTTCCTTCTTGCCGGCTACTCCGACAGTGGGGAAGGAGGGCGGGTCTGGAATGGATAGGAGCAACACATCTCGAAGAACAACAGTTACTACGGTGAGTAACCGTCTTTTCTTCTTCGAGTGATTGCTCCTATGCATTCCAGTTAGGTGATTCCCAAGCCTTATCTAGGCGGTGGGGTCGGAGTGAGACGTGGCAGAGTGTAAGACTGCGGAGCCGAAGGCTGCATCATCTCTAGATTGCTGCACCAATGCGTAATGGGAGGCAAAGGTGTGGACAGAAGACCAGGTGGCCGCTCTACAGATGTCCTGGATGGGAACATGGGCCAGGAAGGCGGCCGACGAGGCATGCGCTCTCGTTGAATGAGCAGTGAGGCGGCATGGTGGCACGCGAGCAAGCTCGTAGCATGTCCGAATACATGCTGTTACCCAGGAAGAAATCCGCTGGGAGGAGACCGGCTCACCCTTCATGCGATCGGCGACTGCCACAAACAGCTGGGTCGAACGCCGGAAAGGCTTCGTCCGCTCGATGTAAAAGGCAAGGGCCCTGCGGACGTCCAGGGTGTGAAGCTGTTGCTCCCGAGGCGAGGCATGCGGCTTCGGGAAGAAGACCGGGAGGAAGATCTCCTGGTTGAGGTGGAAGGGCGACACCACCTTAGGGAGGAAGGCCGGATGTGGTTGAAGCTGTACCTTGTCCCCGTGGAAGACGGTGTATGGTGGACCCACCGTTAGAGCACGAAGCTCAGAGACTCGTCTCGCTGATGTAATGGTGACGAGGAAGGCTGTCTTCCAGGAGAGGTAGAGCAGGGAGCACGTGGCCAAGGGCTCGAAGGGGGGACCCATCAGCTTGGCTAGCACGAGGTTCAAATCCCAGGTTGGGGCAGGACGCCACACCGGCGGGTACAAGCGGTCCAGGCCTTTAAGGAAGCGGGAAACCATCTGGTTGGAGAAGATGGACCGACCTTCCACAGATGGACGAAAGGCGGACACTGCTGCCAGGTGAACTCTCAAGGAGGAGACCGCAAGACCTTGCTCCTTAAGGTACCAGAGGTAGTCCAGGATGGTAGGGACAGGGACTACGAATGGATTGAGGCCTCGTTGATCACACCAGAGTGCGAATCGCTTCCATTCCACCAGATAGGTGGAGCGAGTGGAAGGCTTCCTGCTCTCTAGCAGGACTTGCTGTACTGCCGCCGAACAGTCCCTCTCTGCGTGGGTCAACCACTCAGGTACCAAGCTGTAAGATGGAGGGACTGCAGGTTCGGATGGCGGAGTCTGCCGAAGTCCTGGGTGATGAGGTCCGGCCACAACGGAAGGGGGATGGGATCCCGAACAGAGAGCTCGAGCAGCAGGGTGTACCAGTGCTGCCTCGGCCAGGCCGGAGCTACGAGTATGACGTGGGCTCTGTCCCTCCAACGCTTCAGGAGCACTCGGTGTACGAGCGGGAACGGAGGGAAGGCGTAGAGGAGGCGATCCGTCTAGGGGTAAAGGAAGGCGTCCGACAGGGAGCCTGGCGAGCGACCCTGGTACAAGCAAAACAGGTGGCACTTCCTGTTCTCCCTGGAGGCGAATAGGTCTATTTGGGGAAACCCCCACCTCTGGAAGATTGTGTGCACGACATCGGGATGGAGAGACCACTCGTGGGAGAAGAACGACCTGCTGAGATGGTCGGCCAGCGTGTTCTGCACTCCCGGAAGAAAGGACGCTTCCAGGTGAATGGAGTGGGTCACGCAGAAGTCCCAGAGGAGCAGCGCTTCCTTGCAGAGGAGGGAGGAGCATGGTGCCGTGGTGTTGTCTGTGAACACTGTCACGCAGCGGCCTTGCAGGCGGGTGCGGAAGGTGTGACACGCCAAACGGATCGCTCGCAGCTCGCGGATATTGATGTGCAGAGCGAGCTCTTGGGGCGACCAAAGGCCTTGGGTGTGAAGGTCGCCCAGGTGAGCCCCCCAACCAAGCACTGAGGCATCCGTGGTCAGAGTGGCAGATGGACGAGGAGGGTGGAACGGGACTCCCGCACACACGACCTCCAGGTCGAGCCACCAGCGGAGGGACTCGAGGGTCAGCTTGGTGATCGTGACCACCATGTTGATGGGATCTCGATGCGGCCGGTACACCGACGCTAGCCAAGACTGGAACGGGCGGAGGTGGAGCCGTGCGTACGCGGTGACATACATACACGATGCCATGTGGCCCAGGAGGCAGAGGCAGGATCGTACCGTCATGGTCGGGAAGGTGACGAGGTCCCGGATGATGGAGACCATTGTCTGGTGCCGAGAGCATGGTAGGCAGGCGCGGGCCAACGAGGAGTCGAGGACCGCTCCAATGAACTCCACCCGCTGCGATGGAATCAAGGTGGACTTCTCGGCATTGATGAGAAGACCGAGTCGCTGAAAGAGGGACAGGATTTCTGTCATCTGGTCCATCACCAGGCGCCGAGACGTTCCGCGAACCAGCCAATCGTCGAGATATGGGTAGACGTGTATCTGACGACGGCGGAGGGCTGCGGCAACCACTGCCATGCACTTGGTAAACACTCTCGGTGCTGTGGATAGGCCGAATGGCAACACTGCGAACTGGTAGTGTGCGTTGTTCACCACGAAACGCAGGTAGCGTTGATTGGGAGGGTAGATCGCGACATGGAAGTAGGCGTCCTTCATGTCGAGGGCGGCAAACCAGTCTCCCGGATCCAGAGAGGGAATGATGGTCCCCAGGGTGACCATGCGAAACTTGGGCTTGAGCAGATATTTGTTCAGCTCGCGAAGGTCCAGGATAGGACGTAGCCCTCCTTTCGCTTTGGGGATGAGAAAATATCGGGAATAGAATCCCCTGCCCCGCCTGTCTTGAGGCACTGCCTCTATGGCACCCACGCTCAACAGAGTCTGGACCTCTTGTAAGAGGAGTTGCTCGTGAGAGGGGTCCCTGAAGAGGGACAGGGAGGGTGGGTGGGAAGGGGGGGCGAAACAAACTGAAGGCGGTATCCCGACTGTACTGTTTGAAGCACCCAGTTGTCCGTTGTTATTCGGGACCACGCCGAAAAGAAATGGGAAAGGTGGTTGTAAAACAAAAGGGTAGGATCCAGTAGGGAGAGTGATCGGCCGTCCTCGGGCGTCCCATCAAAAGGCCTGTTTGGACCCTTGGGGGGCCTTTGAAGGGGCCTGATTGCGTCTGTTGCCTGATGGTCGACGGCGATTCGGGCCTGGTTGCCTGCTGTTGTACGGGCGGTACCGTTGTTGCGGGAAAGACCGGGAGGGTTGTTGTCGGAAGGACCTGCGCTGAGGAGCCGGTGTGTGCATCCCGAGGGTGCGGATGGCGATGCGACCGTCCTTCAGGGTCTGGATCCGGGAATCAGTTTTCTCAGAGAAAAGACCCTGTGTGTCAAAGGGCAGGTCCTGCAACGTATACTGCACCTCCGGCGGTAGGGTGGAGGACTGCAGCCAGGAGATACGCCGCATCGTCACCCCTGAGGCCAAGGTCCAAGCTCCCGAGTCCGCAGAGTCAAGGGCGGCCTGGATGGAGGACCTGGACGATTTCTTCCCCTCCTCCAATAATGCGGAGAATTCCTGGCGGGAGGCTGTTGGTAAGAGCTCTGTAAACTTCGCCAGGGACGCCATGATGTCGTACACGTACCTGGCGAGGAGGACCATCTGGTTGGCGATGCGAAGTTGCAAGCCGCCCGCCTAGTAGACCTTGCGGCCTAATAGGTCCATTCGCCGCGCGTCCTTCGACTTTGGCACAGGGGCAGGTTGACCATGCCTCTCCCTGTCGTTGACCGACTGAACGACCAACGAGTCCGGGGTCGGGTGAGTATATAGATACTCGTAGCCCGTGGGGGGGACAGAGTACTTGCGCTCAACCCCCCGGGCCATAGGAGGGATGGACACAGGCGTCTGCCAGAGTGTGGTGGCATTCTTTTGTATCGTCCGCACGAATGGTAATGCCACGCGCACTGGAGCCTCTGCTCCAACGACATTCGTTATGGGGTCCTCGTCCTCCTGGACCTCCGCCACGGGGAGAGCCATAGCCGTCGCCACACGGCGAAGCAGGTCTTGGTGCGCCTTTAGGTCTATCGGCGGAGGCTCCTTGGCCGACGCTCCGGCCACCGCCTCATCAGGTGAGGGCGAGGAGGATAAGCCCTGGACGACAGCCTCCGACGATGGATCTGCTGACTGCTCGTCGGCTGGGTCGGGCTGCGTGTGCCTCTGGGGTTCAGGCGGTATGGAAACCGCGCCTGGTGACGAAGGAGCCGGTCGGCTGATGGTCGCCTCTGGTACCCTGCGCTCGGAGGCAGGGGCTCTTGGGGGGAATGGCACCCCCTGAGTTTCGTACTGGGCCCAGGGAACCCAGAAGCCCCACTGCTGTGCCCCCTGAGGTTGGCCTTGTGGGGTAGGCGGCAGGTGCCCGTTACTGTCTGCCCCGGAAGCAACCGAGGCGGGGCGGGATGGCCATGGAGGCGCCGAGGCGCTGACGAATTGCGCCGCCGACTGAGGCAGTCTGTCCCCGGACAGTGCCGAGGATCGGTGCCGGTCTGCACGGTACCGGGATGGTGACCGAGACCACCGTCCGCTGCGGTGCCGGGAGCTCGACCGGTGCCGGGAGCTCGATCGGGATCCGGACCTGCGGCGCCGGGAGCGGCTGCGCGAATCGCGGTGCCGGGAACGGTGCCGGGAAGCAGACCTCCGTCGGTGCTGACGCGACGGCGATCGGGACCTGGAGCGACGCCGGGAGTGCGACCGGTACCGCGATGTCGAACGGTTGCGGGACTGCGACCGGCGTCGGGACGGCGAGCGGTACCGTGATCGCGAGCGACGGGACGGTGACCTGCGGCGGGACCGGGAGCGTGACCGGGACCGGCAGCGTCGTCCGTGCCGTCTGTCCGGAGAGGGGGGCCGTACCATCATTGCCGGCTTTCCCGCCGAAACGACAGCCCGCACCGGCGGTGCCAGGGGCCGGAGGCTCGGTGCCTCTGTGAGCTCTATGAGCTCGCGCGCCGTGAAGAAAGTCTCCGGCGTCGATGGCAGCCGGAGTTCAACCGCGGCCGGTGCCGGGGAGCATGGCGGTGCCGGACTCGACGGCCCTTGCGTCGCCGGAGTCAACGGCCCGGTGCACGTCCTGTGCACAGCCACAGCGGGGACCGCAGGTGGCGCAACTGTCTTGGCTGCTGGGCCCTCAGTGTGGGGCTTGGCACCCGCTTTCGCCGGCCTGCGCTTCCTTGACGGCGAGAGGGAGCGGTGCCGGGCCTTCGGTGGCTGAGGATGCGTAGTCTCGGTGCCGGAACGGCCTGGGGCCGGCGGTGCGCTCCGGATCGATGAAGCCTTCGGCGCCGGCGCGGACGGTGCCGGGGGCTGGAGCGAAGCCTCCATGAGGAGCTGCTTCAATCGTATGTCCCGCTCCTTACGAGTCCGGGGTTTAAAAGAGGAACAGATAGAGCACTTATCTGCCCTGTGACTCTCGCCGAGGCACCGGAGGCAGGAGTCGTGCGGATCCCCTACTGACATAGGCCGCTGGCAAGATGCACAGGGCTTAAAGCCCGGTGCCTTGGGCATGAGCCCGCACCGGGGGAGGAAAGGGAGGGGAAACCCCCCCTTAACCTTATCCTAAAAACTAACTATCTAACTAACAGAAACTATCTACACTAATCACTAAACGAACTATATACACGAGAAGGTAGCTATAGCTAGGGTTGTGGAGGACAGAGAGCACTCCACAGTTCCAACTGGCCGTCACGGGCGGTAAGAAGGAACTGAGGAGTGGACGGGCCGGCTGGGGTATATAACAGGCGCCATAGCGGCGCCACTCCAGGGGGCACCAGCCAGCCCGCCGGAGTTGCTAGGGTAAAAATGTTCCGGACAGCCGTGCACGCGCGGCGCGCACACCTAACTGGAATGCATAGGAGCAATCACCCGAAGAAGAACAATTAGAAATTAGATTAAACTAGCTAGAGACATAAAAGGTAACAAGAAAACATTCTACAAATACATGAGAAAAGAGGAAGACCAAGGACAGAGTAGGCTTATTATTGAATGGGTGTGTGGGGGAGAGGGAGCGGGAGGGAGAAGTGACAAATGACTTTTTTGTTTCAGCTTTCACCAAAAAGGTTAGTAGCGATTAGACATCTAATATAGTGAACTCCTGTGAAAATGAGGTAGAATCTGAGGCTAAAATAGGGAGAGAACAAATTAAAAATTACTGAGACAGGTTAGATGTCTTCAAGTCACCAGGGCCTGATGAAATACATCTTGGAATACGCAGCTGCCTGAGGAGATCTGAGCCATTGGTGATCTCTTCAAAAACTCATGGAAGAGATTCCAAAGAAATGGAAAAGGGCAAATCTAGTGCCAATCAATAAAAAAGGGTAATAAGGACAACCCAGGAAATTACAGACCAGCTCAACTTCAGTACCCTGAAAGATAATGGAGCAAAAAATTAAGCAATCACTTTGCAAACAACTAGAATATAATCAGGTGTAAGTAAGAGTCAGCATGGATTTGTCAAGAAGAAGTTTGTTTGACATGATTTAATAGCTTTCTTTTCCCAGGATAGTAGCCATATACTGAGGCAAGGTGGGGATAGTGGGGGTAGGAGTTCCCGGGGGAGGGGAGACCCAAAGAGAAAGGGGTTACTGCCAGGGGGCAGCACCCCAGGTAAAAGAGTCCAGGGAGGGACACGGGGGTCAGAGGACAGGTGGATCACTGGCCTGAAGAGAGCGCTTCAGAGCTGGAAACCGAGCTAATTCCCTGAGAGACCAGCAGGAGGCGCCGCAGTAAGCACTAATAAGATGAACGTATGCCAGGATGGCACCAGAACAGCCTGGTTCACACACATCCCACACAGATAAAAGGAACAGGCAGACCCAGCCTAAAGACAATATGATTGCTAGACAATATGAAAGGACAATACGAGGGATAGACAGTATGATGGATAGACTTATTTGTTCGAACCAACCTGTACTAGGGGAAAGGCAACACCGTAATGCATAGAGGGGCTGTACCTCAGTGCGTTCAATGATGCATAACCTGTTTGTACCTGTGTATAAGAATGCATCCCTGAGTGGACGTCTTTGTCTGGCCCAGGGGCCAGTGGCAACTCCCACCACTGACTGAGCCGGTCCATTGTCAGGGAGCACATATTCGTAGTATGTCCTGTAGAGTCTGTGGGGAACTATTACTGAGCTTTGTTTGACAATAAACCTGGCCGGGTGCCTTCGTACCTTATCGGGGTTTGCTGGGTCAGCGATCTGCGCAGAGCCGGGGCAGCACACAGAGGGAACACGCACGCAGCCGACTGTTCTCATCATTGAACTGAGCAGAGCGTCACATTACAGTCCCATTTCAGGAAAGATGTGAACAAATTGGAGAAAGTCCAGAGAAGAGCAACAAAAATGATTAAAGGTCTAGAAAACATGACCTATTAATGAAGAAGATGGGGAAAAATTGGGTTTGTTTAGTCTGGAGAAGAGAAGACTGGGGTGGGGGCGGGGACATGATAACAGTTTTCAAGTACATAAAAGGTTGTTACAAGGAGGAGGGAGGGAAAAATTGTTCTCTTTTAACCCCTGAGGCTAGGACAAGAAGCAATAGGGCTTAAATTACATCAAGGGAAGTTTAGACTGGACATGAGGAAAAATTTCCTAACTGTCAGAATAATTAAACACTGAAACAAATTGCCTTGGGAGGGTGTGGAATCTCTCATTGGAGCTTTTTAAGAACAGGTTGGACAAACACTTGTCAAGAATGGTCCTCTCCTGAGTGCAGGGGGACTGGACTAGATGATTTCTCCATGTCCCTTCCAGTCCTACACGTTTATGATTCTATTCTATGATTTACAAAGAGCAAGATAACAGTGGACAAGATAAGCCAGGAACATAGAGATGTACATGGACAGTGTATGAACAGAGCATGTTTTGCTTTTGAATGCAGTTATGTAACAAAAAAAATCTATATTTGTAAATTGCACTTTCACGACAAAGATTGCGCTATAGTATTTGTATGAGGTTAATTGAATAACTATTTCTTTTATCATTTTTACAGTGCAAATATTTTTAATAAAAATAATATTTTGTATTCTGTGTTGTAATTTAAATCAATATATATGAAAATGTAGAAAAACATCTCAAATATTTAATAAATTTAAATTAGTATTCTATTTCAGTGTGATTAAAACTGTGATTAATTGTGATTAATTTTTTGAGTTAATTGCGTGAGTTAACTGTGATTAATCGACAGCCCTAGTGTAAAGCAATGTAGAGTAAATGCAATGTGATGTGTAAATGTATATAAAGGAAGAGGGTTTCTGTGTAACATTGGATCTGTGATGTACTCTGCATCCACTCCTTGTGTTTGAATCTGATCAATTCAGAGTAGCCTTGGTGTATGCCAAATAAAATACATAAGTGACAAAATCTGGAGTCAAACTGAGTGTTTGGGAAGGAATCCCAACACCCTTTAGCATCTCTCCTTTTGAGGTTGATGGATTCTTTTCTCCTTGGACAGAGTGATTGTACTACCACCCAATAGTAGAATTCCTTAAAACAAGGTTTTATTAAAAGTATAGGGGAAAAGGAACCAAGCCCAAAGAAATGGCTACTGTATCCTCTGTATACTCCTCATAAGCTAAACTAGAGAAAAGACTGTCAGCTTAGTTACAGGAAAGTCTTGGGTCTTTTAAAGAGCAAGTTCCAGCTTTTCTATCTCCTGGGGATAGTTACAACCACATGCTATGTATGTAAAGAGATCTCTTATCTAATTCCTGCTGCTTGGTCAGCTTCCGCATTGCACATGCCCCTCTGTTTGTTCAGGGCAGTTACACAGAGCAGTTGTTTTTAGTAACTTGCACACATTAGAAAAGCCTAGGGATTCCTAGATACCTCTGAGAGTTCCTCTCCCCCTCCCCCGAGTCTTCCTGTCTCCATGTCTAGTATGTCAGAAGCCCTAATGACTTCCAAGTCTTTAGATTAATCACTCCTTTCTTACAGCTAGCTTTGGTGACATACATCCTGCCCCTCCCGCCCTCTTTCTTTTATTTCCCTTCCCCTGAAACATAATATTTGCCTCCTTCACCTTCCTCCCTTCTGAACTATGAATTGAGGACAGTGTTTCTCCTTTCTGTAGATCAGAGCCACACTCAGGAATGGGGTAATCAGCCATCCCCCCAGAAGAGGGGAGAGTGGATCAGCTGGCTGCCCTCAGACAAGCCTAAGAAGGGGAAGTGGGGCTGAAGATATTGGAAGTAGTGGTAACAGGCAACTTTCCCCTCTGGAAGACACCTAAAGGTCTGTGTGGAGAAGATGGCTGTCTGGAGCACAGTTGGGTGGATTCCCTGGGCAGTCCAAGTTTTCTTCTATCTTGGAGAGTTTGGGGTATGTATCAAAATCTAAAACTGAGTGAATTTTGCCTGGTTTTGAGGCAAAAATATTGGACAGCCCTGAGCATGACACACTAATTTTTTTTTTTTGGTATACTTTCCCCCTTTTCTGTTTGCTTTCAGTGAGACATGACATTTTAAACCTGCCTATTTCTATGATCGAAGGAAAGTTTAGCCGGGTGGAAGGCCCTGAAGGGATAATATTGATTACTGGTTAAATGGCTAGTCACAGATCAATCGCTGGTACAGGAAAGGAAATCTATGCCCAGCTGATGATTGATCAGGCCCCACTTCTATTGAAAATTAGCTTGAAACAACATGTCACCTTATTATAGGCAGTTTGTGCAGAAATGAGCCAACTCTTAAACTATAATGAGTAATACCCCCAGCCCTTACCACCTTGAGCACACAACCATGAACCTACATTTTGAATAACCCCCCTCCCCTATATGTATCTACATCCTGCCAGGAGATGGCATGGCTGGGCCCTGAGAAATTCAGATGGAAGCACTAGTATATGCTCTCACACTTCAGGCCTGGTTTTCAGCTCCTAGCAGAGAGGGGAATTAGAAATGGTATGATTCTTTCAACCACTTTACTAACTGTATTTACGAGTTTTCCTCTTGTACTTATAGCAACTTCAATAATTGGAAAATCTTTGACCAGCTGAGTTATTGATCAAGTGAACCTAGGTAGCCATTTGATACATACATTCCTATATCCTATTATATGTGTAAGAGGACTGTTGCCCCCTTACTAACATTCAGTGGGGGTGTTTTGGTTGGCTAGCTCCCAGCACTAAAGGATTGGGGAGAGGCCAATGCTCCAGGTCAGCCTCAGCCTCTGAGCCTGGTTGACAGGGCAGTCAGGCTAATCAGGGAGTCAGGAGGCCAGGGGGGTCCCATCCTCCATCTTAGCTGGAATTGCCTAGGTCAGACAGAGTGGGCCAAGCTAAGGAGAAAGCAGGGGCCCAAGCTGAGCTGGAGAGCAGAGCTGTGCCAGATCCAGAGGGGCCAGAAAAGCAGTTCACGAAGCAGGTCAGAGTTGGGAGCAGAGCCAGAGACAGCCCAGGGAGAGAGCAGATCCTGTGTTGGGAGCAGAGCTGCAGCCACCAAGCCAGGTGTGGTGAGCAAGAGGGGGCCTTGGGCAAAGGGCCCAGTGCAGAAAGACACCCTCAGCCAAGGGTCCTTGCAGGCCAGACTGGGAGGGGGATCTTAACGCGACGGGGGGCTGACGCTGGGAAGAAGGGTCCCACTACCCAAAGCCAGGAGGTGTGTGGCCACCACCATTGCAAGTGTCCAACCCATAGCATCCCTGCAGCACAGCCAGGCCCTGAGAAGGAGACCTGGGACCTACAAGGAACAGACTGTGAAGTGCCCTGATGTCCAGAGACACTGTTTGTAATGTTCCCTGCCACAGAGCCGAGTGATGTGTTTTCCTTTAACCTTTCCCATTTTTCCTTATTCTTTTTTTAAATTAATTGTTAATTAAACAACTTGTATTTGCTTTAAATTGTATGAAATGATCAGTGGGTCAGGGAGGTGCCCAGTGCAGAGAGAGCACCCTGGAGTGGGGACACCTTAGCCCCTGTTCCAGGCGACCACAGCAGGGTTGGGGGTTGAGCCCCTCAGGAATCCTGGGCCCAGCCTTGTTGGGGTTACGAGGACTCTGCCAGACAGGAGAGTGGAAGGGGAGTCCTCAAGGGCAGGGAGGCCTCTAGGTAAAGGAAGTGGGAGCGAGGACTCAGATCCTTTCACTAGCCCACTTCACCGGGGTAATGCAGAAGCTAGGAAAGTTCCCTATAATAGTGGAACCATTCCCCTGCTTACATATGTCTTTCTTTAACATTCTCTGTTGTATGACTTTGCTTTGCATGTTGCTTGTGAATACTATAACTTAAGTACTCTGATATTTTAGTCTCAGATGCTTTCCTGGAGATGTTACCCTTAAGTGAAACAATTGCACATGGGGAAGATCTTTCTGATCCCCTTGACCTGGATAGAATCGAGTCTGTTTGACCATGCTGGTTTAATGTGTTTCAATGGAGTTATGCTGACTTATGCCAGCTGAGGATCTTCTCTCCTCCTCCTTCTCTCCCCCCTCTAGTGTATTGTGATGTGAATACTTGTCTAATTCCAGAACAAGCTGGGGAGACTGCTTGAAGAGTGCAATGCACAGGGGTGCACCTCTAAGAGTCAGAGTAAAACATAATTCCTGTAAGCATTTAACAATGGGAAGTACTGTATGTTTCTTCCTGGTCCTCTGAGCTGAATACGTGAAGAAACTGGCACTGTGACACCACACTGTATTGGATTAAAGGAATAAGACTCTTTTCCAGTAAATGGGTGGTGACTGCAAGTCTTTAGATAATGGTGTTTATATTTTGATAGGTAAAGTGAAAGAGGAGATGTCTTTAATCTTTAACAATTTGGACCCCAGTTAAAATCCCCATATGTTATATGTGTTATCTCCTCATTTTCAATTCCTTAATCTTTATAGGTGCCCATAAAAATAAGAGAAATCACACATTTCAGCATCTAAACTTTTTACTTTAGTTTATATATCACTCTTTAGGACAGAGCATGAAGTTTAACTTTCACTTTCTAAATCTCTGTGATACTCACATGACTGCCTCCAAGTGTCCATATAAAGCGAAGTGGGGGAACAGATCAAGCATTCTAGGCAGAATTCTTATGCTGTAACTTCATCTGCTCTCAGCTTTGCAAAGATGACAGATAAAGGAAAGACTTCAGCTGCCTCTTCAGGGTAAGTTATTGTTGTCAAACATGCCATCATTATGTGAAGTGTAAAAAAAATTGAAATTCAATTTTTTTTCAAATTTTGATTTTTTTTTTTAGTGAAAATATTCCAGTTCTAATTTATTTGTTGTTTGGAAACTAATTATTAAATGTCAGTTCATTAACATATAAAGCACTCTAATAAATGGTAGGTGCTATTATGATTATAACCAGGGCCGGCTCTACCATTTTTGCTGCCCCAAGCAAAGGAAAAAAAAAAAAGTCGCTTGGACTCCCCCCCGAACTGCCGAAGCAAAAGCCGCCCGGACTGTGCCGCCCCAAGAATGGATGGAATGCCACCCCTTAGCATGTGCCGCTCCAGGCACGTGCTTCTTCCGCTATGGGCTTGCAAACTGGAAAATAGAAAATCTACTTTCTCTTTAATTTTGCTAGTAGAAAATATAGTAAATATGCTTTTCACACTTTGATATTTTCAACTACTCTGGAAAGAAAATACATGTTTTGAGACTAATGGGCTGTTTCTTCTTTAGTGGGTGGGATAGATGTGATTCAGCTCTACTTACTATATTTCTATGATTCGTGGCCACCACTTTATGATGCAACACATTAATTGCTATGGCTGTGTCTCTATTTCTACTTTTAAATGTCTTCTTTCTCTTGAGATAAGAATAGTGTCTGTCTACTGACTTTCAGGGATGAATTACAGGCAATTTTGCAATTTTACGTAATGTCATGGAATGAATCACTCAACTACAGACCAGGGTGAAAGTCACTCACTGAAGGCACTGGAAGTTTTTTCCATTATGGGGCCAGGACACTGTAATAATCAAAGTAGTGATGACTCCAAAGAATCCATCCCAGGTTTTACACAGGACCCAGTTCTTGAAGGAATAGACCAATATGGGAAATAGTTTCAAGCTGGTTCCTAACAATGTCAGGTGTACCCAGTGAAGCAGCTTCTTCTTTCCCCTAATAGTACATCTTAGAGTATTAAAAGGTCCTTTCAGACACACCAGTAAAAATATCAATGGTTTGCCCAAATCATCTGGTTTGATTGTCATACTTCCATACTTATGCTAGTAATCAATCTTAGATGGAACCCATTTTCCCAGTTTTATACGTCACTATAGTCAATAAGAAAAACTGTATGTGATGATGGAAGAACTATAATTTTGTTATAACACTCTTTTTGTAAAGATTAGCTGGGCTACAAATAGTTAACTTTTGGATCGAAGATGTTTCTGGTTTAGGAAGACTGAGAAAACAAATCCACAGATATCTTTCATCTGTTTTTCCTTTGCCATAATTTTGGGATAAAGTGCCTATGTGTGCAATACTGTAACATAGTGTGAAGACACTAGACAGTTAGAAGACAATTTCAGAGGCCAAAGGAGCAATTCACAGGGATGATACTACATCATCTGTAGTGATGCATTTTTGAAGAGAGTGGAGCAATATCAGATTTCAGGTGTTAGGTTTTATGGTTGTGAATGGCAATGGACACACATACATCAAGCAGTTTTGGATTGTTTTTTACAATATTTGATTTCTGGAGGAATCATCAAAGAGGAGGAAACTTTCCTTTCCTGGTGAAGGAATGAATTTAGAACAGTGTCCAAGATTATCTCTTGGCAGATAAGAATGTGTCCATTCCTTACATGTAACCTGTTGGTTCTGGGCAGCAGTTCATGGGTGCAGGATGTTGTGTACTTTCACTGGATTGTGAGAAATCAGAGTTTTGTATGATTGCTTTGTTAAGAAATTTCTTCCCCATTTATCTGATTTCTAGTTATGGGTCTCTATTGTGGCAGTTAAGAATTCACAGGGCCAGATCCTCAGCTGATGTCAATCAACATAATTCCATCAAAATAGATGGAGATACACTGATTTATACCAGCTGAATATCTAACCAACATAGCTCCATTGATTAGCTGATCTACAGAAGCTGAGGATCTGGTCCCTATATACCGGTGGTTAATCATAGGTCATTGCTCCAAAACCACATCCAAGACTTGTTGTTGTCACTTATCACAAATAGTTCCTCAGGGTATAGGATGTTGATGGTGGCAGTGAACAAGTGTTTCACTAGCCTTTCTGCATTCCTATTCGGATGTGTTCTTCATCTTCCACCTGATCATGTTGTCTTAGGTCTTTGCCACCCCAGCTCTCCCTCGATTTAGAATACACCAGTGTTTTTTTTCTTTGAGGTCAGTGCCTGGAGGGAGTTGTCCTGAATGAAGCAGATTCTCCAGGATCACTGGCATTTTTTGTAACTCTGTAGCCTTCCATGGTGGGGGTAAGGATTTTCAGAGGCAAAGCTCTTTCTGGACTTCTGCCTCTTGGGTGGTGGAATGTATCCATGCAATGGATGCCTTAGATCATGCACCTGTTTTTTGTGTCATTTTTTATTGATGGTATGCTGTCTCACTAATGGTGATGCAGTCCCTGTGAGGCAGTCCACTGACAGTGTGGGAGTCCGTTTCAAAGTCCCTGTGATGATCCTACAGGATTGAGTTTAATATCAATGTTGTCTGCATGGCTCCGTTAAGCAGAAAACTGGAGGGTAAATCCACTTTAGTTTCAGATGCAAAGAATACTCCAACATAATAGCACCATCTAGCTGTTATATAGTGCTATTATGTTGTAGTATTCTTTGCATCTGAAACTAAAGTGGATTTACCCTCCAATTTTCTATTCACAGTCAAACTGATTCAAGGATCCTTAGGATCAAGGATCAGATAAGGCTGCTGATGTGAAGAGTCTATCTGTGGTTGAGACACTGCAAAGTTCTGAGCCAATGTCAGTGCCATAGGTAGCTGATTTATTGTCAGTACAGGCAGAAATTTGCAGTTGATATTGATGGAAATTCTGCTTTGAGTCCTGCAGGACAAGGTAGCCCTGGCAATAGTGGCTGGCAATCAATTGGGGATGAATCCTCCAGAAAACTCAACACTTAAAACATTTTAGATGATCAGCCCACTTGTTGATCATTAGTGAACAGTACTGGATGTTGCAACCTGAAGTCACTAGCGCCGCACAGGGCCAGATCCATCCCTGCACAGGCACCAGTGCAATCGACAGTGCTACTGTAACTTGCACCCCTTTTGCAAAGGCCCTTGTGAGGCTTTGCAGGGACATAGAATTGCCAGTGGACTAGATCTTCTCCAGCCAGGGGCGGCTCTAGACATTTCGCCTCCCCAAGCATGGTGTCATGCCGTGGGGGGCGCTTTGCTGCTCGTTGGTCCCGCGGCTCCGGTGGACCTCCCGCAGGCGTGCCTGCGGAGGGTCCGCTGGTCCCGTGGCTTCGGTGGAGCCGTGGGACCAGCGGACTCTCCGCAGGCACGCCTGTGGGAGGTCCACCGGAGCCGCGGGACCAGTGGACCCTCCTCAGGCATGCCGCCGAAGGCATCGTGCCTGCCGCCCTCCCGGCGACTGGCAGAGCGCCCCCCCCCCGCGGCATGCCGCCCTTGGCGTGCTGGGGCCTGGAGCCGCCCCTGTCTCCACCTTCCCACCCCCAATCTGCCTCCTCCACCTGTACCCTACACCAACTCGGCCCAGGTTTGGAATAGAGATGACACAGCATTAGTAGCTCATGCTGAAATAAATTTGTTAGTCTCTAAGGTGCCACAAGTACTCCTGTTCTTTTTGCGGATACAGTACTAACATGGCTGCTACTCCGAAACCTAGCATTAATAGAGCTTTTCTGTGCCAGGAGTATTGCCCAAAGGTGGGGGCCTTGCACCTGCCCTAGGTTTCCTTTGTGCTAGCCTTGCTGGAGTAAAAGGGCCGCAGGGCAATGATAAATCAGGGCCCATTTTGTATTTATAATTTTTTAAACATTAAGGGGCCCGAATCCTGAGATTTGATAAGAACAACCCAGCTCCCACTGACTCCTGGCTCTCAGGATCAGACCTATTGTTACTAAACATAATCATGATGACTGATCTTTCTGAAGGCAGCCATTATACAGTGAACAACAACATTTAAAACAACCCCTGTTTCCTCCCACTCTCAGGAAAAAAGCAACCAACAATTCAGGACATAAATGCCTGGCCAGGAAAAATAACTTTTTTCCACTTGAAACTTCAGAGGAAATTTAGGTTAATGGAATGTAACTATCTGGTCTGAATTTGGCCAGAACCCTGGAGTTAACACCCTAATTTCTATAGCAGTTGTCATGGGATCTTTAAAGACCACAAATGGCAGGACCTCAGATTTATGTCTGAAATATATCACCTCTAGTGGCATACTAGGGCATTGGTTCACTTGCTATGTAGTCTTTGTGTAGCCACTCAGATACATAGCATGATCAATAACACATTTGATTAAATTCCCTCAATATGACTAAAAACAAAAGCTTGATTTTGTCACACTATTACATTAAGATTTCATATATAAAAAGCCTCACTTGTTACTAATAACTAGATATTTTAAATATTTTCATCTTAATATAATGAATATACTAGTCCCTACCTCAACTTTTTGGTTCACTTCTTGCATTTCATTAGGCTTGGGCAACGGTAATTTACTTTTGTTTATAGTTCTATTCTTTTCAGTTTCACTTCGATCCTTATGGGTTTGGAACAATGCTGCTGTGTTTGACCCTAAATAAAAGACACTTATTTTTCTCACTGTTGCCAGCTCTCATGATTTTTATCATGAGGCTTTATTCTTCATAAAGCCTCAGCTTCTGGAGTCAGGTGATTATCTAAGAATCTCAGCTTTGATTTAAACAAAAACAAATTTCTAACCCTCGCTGCTGTGGAGGAAAGTTTGCAAGCATGAAACATAAATGCTCAAAACCAAGAAGGCAAATAAAAAGAACCCCAAATGTATTATTTTTTAAATCTTATGAGTTTTGGGAGCTTGAATCATGATTTTTGAAAGCTTAGGGTTGGCATTGCTGTTTCATTGATAAAAAGAAATTGTGCGTGGGGGGGGAATCATTCATATTAGGGTTTATAACCAACCCCCTTAAAATATATTTAACTTTTTTTGGTGGGGGTGTGTGTGCAGAATATTGGCCTACAAGAACTGGCAGTGCCCTCTGAAAGTTCAATGTGAATTCACTGTGGAGATTCTTCTTTTGCAGGGATTTTCAAACAGCTAAGCCCAAGACTGTGTCTGACCAGGGAAAAGGAGAATCTGAAGAGGAATATGGGCCCCAGGTGGGTATTCCCTGCTGAACTATAACTGAGTATAAGGAGAACCAGACTTAAACTGTTTTGAATCTTTCAAGATGTACTGCTAATGGCCCCTCAAAGAAGATTTTGTCTATTGCTCCTGGGGGAATTGTGCCACTGCATAATGCAGAATTAATGTTCTGCACTGAGTTTAATTTTTCCTGCAGAATTGGCTCTGCAGAGCTATTGGCTGCCGCTAGGGGGCTGCTGGACCTAGCAGAGCCCAGCCCCGCGTGGTCACACGTGCTACCGGGCCACAGCCAGTGAGCTGTGTCCCACAGGGAGAGGCAGCAAAACCTGGAAGCAGAAGGGAGGGGGCTGCTGCTTTCTGGGATGGGAGACAGGGTAAGGGCAGGGAGGACAGCTGGGAGGGCAGGGCGTGATTCAAGCTATTCTGCAGGTGGGCTTTCAACAGGTATAGGTCATCTCTGCCCAGCGGGACAATAATGTTTGCATTGTTTTTTTGTTTTTGTTTTTTGTTTTTAAACTTAATTCAGTAAGAAATTGACTTAACATTTCTTAAAGATTGTAGCAGTAATTTTGTTCCTTCTGCATGCTGGGAGTTCCAGGAAGAATTCTGTCTCAGGAAATAGCTCCTGAAGCTGTGCAATATTGTGTGCAATTTTTTCAATCTAACCCTAACACTATAAGCTCTTTAGGGTAGGACCTGTTTCTTTTTTTCCTTAGGTCTGTAAAGTGACAGGTAAATTATGGTACCGTATAGAAACTTATTTCACTAATAAAACAAACAATATGACGCAGAGGCAACTTTTGATTATTCATTTATGATATTCATTGTGTTTTAATTGAATCTCAAAGATGTTTATCTCTATCTCCAGTATATTAACATCAGAATTGGTCAAAATCACCACGGCACCAACTCTGACTTCTGTTCCTATTACTTTGTTCTGCTGTCCTGGTACAAAGCAGGAAGAAAGCTGGCTACCCTGACACCACTAATAATTTATTTCAAATAGATTCTGTAGTACACTACCAATTCACCTGAACTTTAGGCACCCATATTTGAAAATATTGGCCAACATTTTTTATAGTAAAATTGATTATATGTAACCCACAGACCTTCTGGGTGTGGTGTTCTGTCCCATCTAGTGGCACCGAGACCACTTAGAGAGAGAGTTAAATGAGTCTGCTCTACAGTCTTCGCGAACAGCCAGTTGGCTTTTAGTGCATGAGCTTCTACCACATGAGCTAAGCTCCAAAGGTGCCCAATTTGATCCCACCCACCAATGACCGGGGTCTGTCAGCATTACATATACACATTATTATAAGCTGCTATACAAATTGTAGCATAGCAAGGCAGCAGCGGCAGGTTTACTGAGACATACAGCTTCACTTTCCTAATGATGAGACTCCACATCAGTGAAGAGAACAAGTCCTGAATACTCTGTTCCTTATTTAGCCTCCAATAGTATTAAATGTAACCTTGAATACATCACTTTCAGTTTAGCTGTTTGGGTTGCAGGAGGGAGCTGAGAAGGGAGGAGAAGCCAGTTTTTCCACCCCAGCACATGGGTGCGTGTGAAGGAGGTGATAGTACAAGTGATTACTCTGTATTTACATTGGAAAGAAATGCCCTTGGTTCATTCAATAAAGCCAATTGCCTTGCGGAGGTGAAGGAATTAGTAATGTCACAAGGTAGAATATTGCTGCTTGTGAGCAATATGTGTAGGTAAGGAGCAGATATGTATGTAGTAAAATATTTTTTTGTTCCTCTTTTCCTCCCCACTTGATTATATATTGGCTTCAAAAGGACACAGTGGTTGATGGGATATCAAGTGTGGAATATTAGCTCAGAGTCCTTATTCATATGTTACAGAAGGTATTTGTGTCCCATTGTGATTGGCTCTGCTATGGTGGCCATCTTATTCTGATGTTTGCCTTTTAGCTCTTCAACACTTCAGCTGTTTGGAACAGATGATAGAACAAAGATTTTTGTTCAAATGA
This sequence comes from Mauremys reevesii, assembly GCF_016161935.1. Taxonomy (NCBI): domain Eukaryota; kingdom Metazoa; phylum Chordata; order Testudines; family Geoemydidae; genus Mauremys; species Mauremys reevesii. The sequence goes on from NC_052624.1 coordinate 189,652,719, forward strand.
AATTTTTCTTCCATTGATCTAGAATAGACATCCACCTCTAAATATTTCAGACTTCCCCATGTATGCTTGTGAATCATCTAGAATTCATGCCAGTTAGTGCTCAGGCTAGTTAGAACTCTACCAGAAGGTGAATACAGCCCAATATAAAATAACAGTGAGGGATATAATTTCAGTAAGATTTTTACCTGAATTACATAAACAAAATGTACTGTTGTGTGGTGAGTGGTTTTTTTTTGGTTGAAGAACAAGGGATACAGCTGTGTTAGAAGAAATCTGTAAGAATCTGCTCAGCAACTGAGGCCCATTGCTCAAGCTTGATGTTATAGCTCCACTTTAATCCAAAATGGCATCTGTGTGGCCTCACAGATGTATGTAACCTCCTCCTATGGTGGTGTGAGTCCTCACCCCCAAGAGCAACATATGACTTTTCAGTTTTATAGAGGCTAGCCTGGAACAAAGCAGTGGGTTTTTTTTGTTTGTTTTGGTTTTTTTTACCATCAATGTTTTCTCTGAGACTGAGGCTGGATTTTATAGTGACATAACTGAAATTAATGGCCAAAGCTGATTTACTGTGGTCAGTTGCTCAGCTGACTTCACAGTTTGAACATAGTGGGTGTGTTGATTTTTGGATTGTAGAAGAGTTTAGAATAATGAACGGGAGTTAAATTAAAATCTTAACCACCATTACATAAAAGCACTGTGAAGAGCAGCTACTCCCCATTATCTTTTTTTGGACTAACTTCTGTTGGTGAGAGAGAGAAGCTTTTCAGCTTACACAGAGAGGAGCTCAGTATAAAAGCTCAAAAACTTTTGTCTCACAAACAGTAGTCCAATAAAATATTAACTCACCCACCTTGTCTGTCTAATAGCCTGGGACCAGCACAGTTACAGCAACATTGCATACATATGTTGTTTTTTTAATTGGTTTTTAGGAAAGGCATGGACTTTCAATGGTAAAACCTTCAAAAGGGTTCTTATCCTTTCCTTTGAATCCCACTGCCGTTTAATAGATTGTCCAGTGTTCCTTACTGCCAAACAGATGGTTGATGTCACAGGAGACATTTAAGCAGCAACTGTCGGGTAACATCAAACAGTAGGCCTGCTGAATGATTGCAATTATCCTAGTATTTTGAGTTTAATATGTGAACTCCCTTTTTGCGGAGGCCTTAATAATAAAGGGTTTTACTTCCATTTCCACTGCTGTAGATTCTTAGCAAATTAGCAACCGATTGTATAAGCTGCAATGTGTGATTTCACATTTTATAGCTGGGAATCAAGTCAATAGCCATCAAAGGGGAAAAGTTTAATCCAGCCTATAAATCAATTCCAAAGTCCTCTACTGAAGCAAAACTGCCTGTGCTTTATTCTGATGAACTGAAACTGCTGGAAACAGCCCAGTGTGTCAGAGAAAACAGTTTCTGGCGTACGCTAGCTCAGGTATATTACAGGAATGGGGAGCCTGGCAACTGTTACAAATATGGAAAAACAGCATGCTGCAAGTGTAATCCTGTGTATTTCTAAACTCAAAATAGTATGCTCGTTTCTGTGTATATAAAACACAGACATCTGAGCTACCTCTCTTAAACCAGATCCTTGACAGATTTAAATCAGTGTTGTGCCATTGATTTACACCAGCTGAGGAGTTGGCCCTTTATTATTAAAATAAGTAAGAAGCAGGAATAGGCTGTAACATACATGTTTAATAATGATGATCGAAGGATAGATCCCTACCAGAGGAAAGCGATTCTATGGTACAGCTTGCTTAAGAGACCAGTAGATGGCAATCTCTTATCTTTACCGGAATTAGTGTTTCTCAGTGGTATGGAGACCCTATTATCTAGCAATCTGTGCCTCAAAATATTGTCTCACTTCAAATTCCAGTTAGCATGAAGCTAGAGAAGCAGGGTGGATAGATCTAGACAGAATGTCAAGATAAACGATTCAATTGCTCCCAAACTGAAACTACCATTTAAGAAACTATGAGCCAGATTCTCAGCTGATGTAAATTGACATCGCTCAATTGAGGTCAATGGACTGTCAGTTTATACCAGCTGAGGATCTGGCTCAATGTTGGGTGCATGCACTATAAAAAATGCCTAGCAGCACCCCGTAGTGTTAAGTTTGCCAAGATTAGCTCCTTATGGCTTCTGAAATGTTTGCAGTTTGTCACATGAGAAGTGGTCGTTTTTAGGACCCAGAGTTATTTCTGATTGTGCTTCTTTGGAAACCGCTATGTAAACTGGGACTGGCCATGGAATCGTCTAGTGTAAACACCTGTATCAGAAAGATGTGGAGTTAACACGTTGCTATCATTCTTCTTGTTTGGTATTAGATCAAGGAAGGTGAGGATGATGGTTGAAAGCTCCTGTTTTTGCTAGCGCATGCAGGAGGAATGCATGTGGTGACCAGTTCTCCTTGTTGCCATATAATTCTCAATTTCCTATAACAGGTTTTGTTATTGTTTTTGTGTTACAGTAGCACTGACCGACCTCAGTCAGGTATTGGAGCCCCATTGTTTTGGGCCCTGTACCCACACACACAAGATAAAAGACCATCTCTGCCCCAAAGAGCTTACCCTTCTCTTCATGTGTCAAGCTTTAGTTGACCCCCTAAACATTTTTTTGCTCCTTGTTGTTTAGCTGCTTTTTATTGGGTAGGTTCTCTTAAGAATTTCTGATTTAGAGAAAGTTTGGCTTAAGTGATTCACCCAGCATCACACAGGAACTTTGTGGCAGAGGCAGGGATAGAATCCAGTCTTCCAGGGCAGCATTCAGCTGCCTTAATCATGAGACTGTCCTTTCTCTTCCTGAAGTCTCCTGCCTCATTCACTAAACACCTTCTAACGTCCGCAACAAATGAGGCACGGATCCTATAGCCAGCCTTCTTCACTATCCATTCTTGATTTAATTTCCTGATTCAACCAGGCCCAGTTCTCCCTGTCTGCTCTGGCTCCTCATCCGTTCTGTCTTCTCTCACCTCTTTCCCACTGGTTCTGAGTCTCTGGCCTAGTCTATACTAGGTAAGTAGGTTGGCGTAACTACCTCGCTCCGGGGTGTGAAAAATCCATAGCCCTGAATGGCAAAATTAAGCTAACTAACTGTGTAGACCGTGCTAGGTTGATGGAAGAATCCTCCCATCAGCATAGGTAGTGTTTAAACTGAAGTGCTGTGTGGCACTGCTGTGCTGTTGTAGCATTTTAAGCATAGACAAGCCCTCAGTCTACTTACACAGCTAATCCCAGTCTCTCCTCCCCGCCATCCCACTCTGCACTTTCCTCTACTCCCTGCAGGTTCAGCTTTTCTCCCCTGTGTATTCAACTCTGATGGCTTCCTCCTCTATGCTGCTGGGGCCATGCAAGGGGGTCACTGAGAGCACAGGAGAGACAGGTTCCTTGTTCTCAGTTCAGGTGTCTGGAACTAGAAATGCAGCACAGTCCACGGCAGCCCAGAGAAAGTTCTGCTCAGTGCCAGGCTGCAGCATGCCAAACGTAGACAGCATCTGCAGGGAATTTTAGCTGCAAAAATCTAAGAAGCAAGCACAAACTGCAATATTTTTCAAGGGCTTATAAATTGGCCACATTTTGGAAGATTTTTGTGGGGATGGCAAATAGCACATACCTAACACAAAAGCCTCCCCCAGCCAGATTTCTAGTTCCCTGCTCCCAAGCATGGGGGGCATTATAGCTTTTCAAAGAAAAGGTCATCCAAATTTATGAAAGTGTTTTCGCAAAACAACATCTAATCTTGTTCTCAGAAACAGCCAAACTGGTTTGGCTGAAAATTTTTAAAACAAGTCATCCTGAGGCAGACACTTGGCATGGGAAAACTGCAGCCACCGTTAACGTGTGGCAAAGTTATAAGTAACTGAAAACCTGGTCTTATAAAGAGAAGTATCATGGAACTTTAATAATAGGAGGTGCTACCAGCCCCACTCATAATAATAGTTCATATTGCAGCACATAATATAAAATAATAATACTATAGACACTGGACTGTATATCATTTGTAAGTCCTTCACTCTGCTCCAAATCTTCATTGCAGCAATACCATCTGATTCGAAGTGATTTTGTCCAGCAGCTGAAAGAAAAAGGGGAACAGCCTTACCCACACAAATTCCATACAAATACTACACTTGCTGAATTCCTTGCCAAATTCAGCCACCTTGGAAATGAAGAGCAACTTCCTGACAAACAGTTATCTCTGGCAGGTTAGTACATGACAGGGTAGTAATTTCTAATTGCTCCCAAAGCCTCCATTTTATTTATTAGTTATTCATATGGAAGGGTGGGTTGCAGTAGAGCATACATTTGAATGAGATCCAGTTACTCGGTTATATTGTGTGTCTTTTCAGATTATGTACTACTAAACAACAAAAGTAAAACAAAATGTCATCTGTTCTGATTTCGGAGAGGACCACATGCTTTTTACTCTATTTCTCTAATGCTGATGTCCATTAAGCTATCTGGCTCTGGGCATCAAGTAGTCTCTAAGATAGCCTGGACTTCGCCTGAAAAAAGCCGCATCTGAAAACATCTGCAAATGGATAGAGAGCCAGGGAACAACATAAACTTGTACATAGTATTTTTTCCTTTTAAATAGAAGTTAAATTTACTCAAAGCCTTTCATCCTTAGAGACCCGCTGTTACTGTTGCATGTGACATCACATATATTCATAAGGACTCTCTCTTTCTGTATTATTAATGTTCTTCTGCACTATTTAGGTGATACTGCAAACTGCAGATAAAGTAAAATCCTATTTGAATTTGACAAGAGGTCTCTGGCTTGTGCTACAACAGGTTTTTGTCAAAATACATTTAAATGAGCCTTGGTACGTTGGATAAAGTTGAGTAAAAGGTGTTCTTTGACAATGTCTGCAGAAATTTTAAACTAGGGTTGCCAACTTCCTTCTTGCACAAAATTGAACACCCCTGCCCTGCCCCTTCTCCGAGTCCCTGCCCCATGCTTACTCCACCCCTCCCCCGTCGCTTGCTCTCCCCACCTTCCCTCACTCATTCATTTTCACAACGCTGGGGCAGGGGGTTGGGGTATGGGAGGGGGTGAGGGTTCTGGCTGGGGGTGCGAGCTCTGGGGTGGGGTCAGGGATGAGGGGCTTGGGGTACAGGAGGGGGCTCCAGGCTGGGGGGTGGAGCCGAGGGGTTCAAAATATGGGAGGGGGTTCTGGGCTGAGCAAGGGGTTGGGGTGTGGGAGGGGGTACAGGCTCTGGGTGGGGGGTAGGGGTTCCGGAGTGGGGCCAGAAATGAGGGGTTCAGGGTACAGGAGGGGATCCTGGACTGGGGCAGGGGGTTAGAGTGCGGGGGGAAGTGAGGGCTCCGGCTGGGGGTGCAGGCTCTGGTGTGGAGCTGGGGATGAGGGATTTGGAGTGCGAGTGTGGGCTCTGGGCTGGGGCAGGGGGTTAGGGTGCGGAGAGGGGTGTTAGGGCTCCAGCAGGGGTGGCTCTATGTTTTTTGCTGCCCAAACATGGCAGTCAGGCGGCCTTCGGTGGCACGCCTGCAGGTGGTCTGCTGGTCACGCAGATTCGGCGGCGTTTCTGCGGGTCATGTGCCGGTTCTGCACCTTCAGCGTACCTGCTGCCGAATTGCTGCCGAAGCCGCAGGACCGGTGGACCTCCTGCCGGCATGCCGTCAAAGGCTGCCTGACTGCCACTCCCACAGCGACCAGCAGGCCGCCCCCCGCAGCTTGCCACCCCAGGCATGCGCTTGCTGCACTGGTGCCTGGAGCCGCCCCTGGGTTCCAGCTGGGGGTATGGGCTCTGGGGTGGGGCTGGGGATGAGGGGTTTGGGGTGCAGAGAGGGTGCCAGGATGGGGGGGTGGGACTGAGGGATTCAGAGTGCGGGAGGGGGTATGGGCTCTGGGGTGGAGGTGTGGGCTCTGGGGTGGGGCCAGGGATGAGGGATTCAGGATGTAGGAGGGAGCTCTGGGCTGGGGTAGGAGGTTGAGCTTCGGAGGGGGGTGAGGTATCCAGCTGGGGTTCAGGCTCTGGGCTGGGGATGAGGGGTTTGGGTGCAGGAGGGGGCTCTGGATTTGGGGGGTCTCAGGGCAGGGGCTCAGTGTTGGGGCACAGGCTTACCTCAGGTGGCTCCCAGTCAGCAGCGCAGGGGGGCCAAGGCAGGCTCCCTACCTGTCCTGGCACCGTGCTGCACCCCGGAAGCAGCCAGCAGCAGGTCCAGCTCCTAGGCAGGGGGCCAGGAGGCTCCATGTGCTGCTCTCACCCATAGGCATCATCCCGCAGCTCCCACTGGCTGTGGTTCCCGGCCAGTGGGAGTGCAGAGCCTGTGCTCGAGTCCGGGGCAGCACACAGAACCCCATGCTTCCCCCACCTAGGAGCCGGTCCTGCTGGCCACTTCCAGGGTGCAGCCCAGTGCCAGGATAGTAACAGCTGCTTCACAGGAAGGTGCAAAAAATGGTAGTGAAAATGGTTACAGAATAATTCACCCCAGGGAAAGTTCCTTCATGGCCAGCTTTAGTTAGGGGTTGCCTTATGTCCTGAGGCAGGAGGATTTATAACTCCTTTCAAAGTTGGGCTTCCAAGTTGAAGCTGAGGTGTGAGTCATACCTAGTAACCTGATCCCCTCCCTGGATTTATGGGCCCAAATCCTGAACTGTGACTGAGGAGTGCTCAGCATAGCAGTGGCAAGGGTGTGCCAAAGTAAGTTTAAATAACCTTTGTCCTCCACTCAATCCCTAGTCGTGTCATGCTGACTGGTCCCTCCCAGCAACTGAGAGCAGCCTGCAGGAAGTACAGGTGTACAAAAAAGAAAGATAATTCATTAAACAAATAAGACCCGCCCCAAAACAAAGCAAAACAAAAACTTCTCTTCAGTTTTGATTGAAGGTTTGGGTTAGTGGTCGTATCTGAAGCAGATTAGTTATTCCTGCATTCATCACCTGCACCAATTCTAGTATCGCCTCCTTTGTATTGTGCGGAACAGTGTATTTGTTCTAAATCATGAGCCTGCCAGTGTGTCACTGATATCAATCTTCTTCTTCATTTTTTGAGAAATCTCTGAAACTCTCTATCAGCATGCATGTGTCCTCTCATAGAAGGCTGCTAACCACTGTAACTGTCTCTTGCTTTGAAGTTATCAGAAAAATAGATCAAGCCCTATATTATAACAGAGAATTTCAAAATTCTGCACCTCGATTGGAAAGTGCACTTAGTCTGCTCTGTGATTATGAATAATCCTAATGTCTAATAGAATGTGGCACTAGACATGCACTTCTCCTATGATTATTTTCCGGCTTTGCAACTCTACATCATAGGTTCTCAAACTATATTCTGTTTATCGCCAGTGCTCAGCAGAGCCCTTCCTGGTAGTCCAAACTGGGGTTCTGGGTGGGAAGGTGGGTCAATGAGATGGTCTCTTATCAAGTAGTCGAAAGAAAGAAAAGGCTGGATAACTCCAGCTCGTCCATACTGCAGTCAGGTTAGTCACTAGACATGGAATTCTCCCCCCATGTTGTTTTCTTATCATCTATCTACAAACAACCCTCCCCTTTTTTTTCCAGGACGAATTCATGCCAAGAGATCTGCTGGTGCAAAGCTCTACTTCTATGATCTCCGGGGAAATGGACTTAAATTACAAGTTATGGCCAATGCTAAGTGAGTAAACGTTACTTCTGAATAATGTGGAGCCTACACACACACTCTCTCTCTCTCTCTGCTTCTTTAAATCTGTTGCAGGGAGCCTGGGAAGGCTGCTGGCAGAAGCTGTGCAGAGAAGCAGAAAGAGAGATGGAATAGCTTTAGGAATAAAGCCGTTTACCTAATGGAGTTCCTTGTTCAGTGTTAGAAGGAAGCAAACCTTTCTGTGGTCCAAACCTAAAATTCAGATCCAGATCCAAGCTGCTCTAAACTTTGTGGTTTTAACGCCTTATTGATGGTGCTCTTCCAAACAGCTGCTCAATAGCTCCGGAAGCTTATTTAGTTAATATTTGCACAATGCTCTGAACCAAATAAAGCTCTATAGGGGTGACCCAAAGCCCATTGATGTGATGAGTCTCCCCACTCACTTCAATGGGCTTCTAACCATTGCCTAATTAAAGGCTAAGTGTTTTTACTTTTTGGCTGGGCAAACTATTTGTTGTTAATAATTGTTAGATTTGGCTGTGTTCTGCTCATGAATTATACTGCAACAGATTAGCTTCTATACCTTTGTTCACACTTAGAAATTATTTGCTGAATGTTTGCATGCTAACAGATTTCAACTTGTTCATTGTTCTTGAACTGTTTGCTGTGGTGTTCTATTTTGATGGGAGACATAGAGGAGAGGTAGCACCTTAGCTGGAGTAAATCAGCCCTTGGATGTCAAAGGAGCTATGCTGGTTTACCCCAGCTGAGGATGTGTTTCCTGAATGTGTGAGTGTGACTCTTATGAAATCCAGTTTTCTGGTGTGTGCCTGGGAATAGGAATTTGAAATTTGTTTCTGCAATATTCACTTAAAATGTGCTATTTGGGCAAATATTCCTGCTAGTAAATATGTTAGACTATTGGCAGAAAAAAAATACAAAAGGGATGTGAACATAGTCAAAGTGAATGCGTGTGAAAATCTGAAAGAATCTTTGTGGCTATTTGCTGTGCTTATCTATTTATTTATTTTTGATGATTGCTTACATCCCGAAAATGATGAGATTTTAATTTCTATTAACCAACCCAGTGGTTTAGTGGAGAAATCCTTTTTTGAATAGTTATAGTATCAAGGGGCAAAAAATGGAATATAACTTGAATTTGAGTAGTGTAGTTAAAGTTGACTGAACTTTTCAATCACATGTATGCAGTTAAAGCAGGATTCTTTGCTGCTTTTACAGATCCAGACTAACACGGCTACCCCTCTGATATTTGATGTATGCAGTTAGTTACTAGTGTAAATTCATAGTGCTTTTCATTTAGGTGAATTTTAATTTAAATTATTATTTGTAATCTATTATATTCTATCCACAATAACCGTAAATAACTATATTTCAATCAAGAAAGAAATATCTTAGGATAATTCTTTACAAGGATGGTTTTAGTTTAACTGTGCTAAAAGTTATTTTCTACCTTAGACAGAAAGCTAATGGTTGGGAAAGGAATCTGCATTTCTAAGTCAGCTGCTTCTTTTTGTCAGATTTTTTAAGTCTGAAGACCTTTTCACCAAGACCATAGATAAGCTGCGGCGAGGAGACATCATAGGAGTTTTGGGATATCCTGGGAGAACCAAGCATGGAGAACTTAGCATCATAGCTAAAGAAATAACTCTGCTGTCACCATGCTTGCATATGCTGCCTCATCTTCATTATGGATTCAAAGATCAGGTAACTTCAATCAGGGACAATGGCTGGGGAGCCCATTGATAGCTGCCTAGAAGCAATTGTTCCATGGGATTTACTTCTGATTCTTTTGTACAAGTAAATTCATGTTGGCCTTTTTTTTTGTCTGTACAGTTTGAACACACAGCTATGGATCTCATATAATATCTTGAATTAATATAACACTTTTCAGCTCAAACTGCCACAAAGTGCTTTATGAAGAATATGCATGCAAACACCATTAGTGAATTTCAGCCACTGCTGGGGTGTGGGAGGGCAGAAGTCAGCTTGCACAGAGAGGGATGGGGAAATGTTGTACTAGGATATTTGGGCAGTTATTTCCAAACGAAGCTGAGAGAGAGAGAGTGTGTGTGTTTGTGTGTAAGGGTGGGGCGGGGGGCAGCCTGAAGGAAGCCAGACAAACTGTATCCACTGAGGCAGAGCAATCGACGGAGGTAGGACACCCCCTTCCCACCTTTCCCTTGACTAGGGGCAACAACTGGACTCTGAGTGAGTTGGGAAGCCCCCATCTCCCACCAGCTGAGGCTCTGAATTCCTGAGACTTTGTTTTCCCTTCAGTTTGGGGCATGGCCCCAGCTTTCTGCTTGTAGAGAAGGTAGAAAGCAGCCCAGGGGAGGCAAATCTGGAGTGGCAGCCAGAAGTGACAGAGCCACCCCATCCTCTCTCCCCATGAGCCCCCAGATGGGACCTGGTGGAGAACGAAGGCTTAGGTCCTCCTATGCTTCCCTTCAGGGCCGGCTCTAGATTTTTTGCCGCCCCAAGCAAAAAAAATTTTGGCTGCCCCCCACCCCAGCCCTAGGCTCTCTCTCTCCCCCCCCCGCACCCCCGGCTGCCCCAGCCCTGGGCTCCTCCTTTCCCCACCAGCTCCTCCCCCACCCACACTTCTCTGCCGCCCCAGCCCTGGGCTCTCCCCTCAACCTGCAGCCTCCTGCTGTCCCAGCCCTGGGTCACTGGTAACTCGCTCCTAGGGTGGGTCATTCAGCAGGAATTTTGGATGTGCACAGAACACAGACAGGATTGGTTCCCATATGGTTACAGAATTGCAATAAAGTGGAACAATTTTCAGCTTGTGTGATTGGAGGATATCTGGATGGATATTATAAGACTGTCCTACATAAATGAGGAAAAGTTGAGATGCCTTTATTATTCTTTTGTTCTACTCTTTGTTTCTATGGGGAATTTGCCAATGCAATATCACTGTCTTCCTTTTAAACAAATAAAACTTAAAAAAAAAAAGGCAATAGCTGTTGATAATAGCAATTCCAGTCCTAAAAACCACTGGGAAGCATTTCTTGCTTCTTCATTTCTTATCCTACTTTTTCTACAGCAAGTTACAGTGGATCAGTATATTTGATTTGGGAGAAATGACGTAACAGTTGCCCAAATTGAGCTTGAGCACTCCTGAATTTTGAGGGTGTTCAAATCTGGAAGGCAGGTGCTAGATTCCCTTTCTGAATATTAGCTAAATCTGGAAAGGAAAAGTCAATTTCCGCTTCCATGGCTCAGACATGCAAATTCTCCTACATGCCTGGTACTGTATCTAAAGCTGCCGAAGTCCCCTAGTAGAGCCTCCCCTCCCTCCCTTACTTTTCATTTTAAATTCTAGTGGGATCCATGTACCTCCCTTGCTAGGCTTCAGATGGAGAGGTTCACTGTCCATTTAGTCCACCCAATTCCTTCTTTGTTGGCTGCAAGGTGAGGTCACAGCAGTATCCATAATGCAGTCTGGGGAAGTCTTCTGAAGGGAACATCTGGGGCAAACCCTTCTACTACTCGGGCAACTTATTCCCCATTCGCAGTGCCACCCCTTTCGACTTGCAGCATGGCTCAGCTACCTCACTCCCTACCCCTCCCTTTCCTGTTGATAGCAGCCAAGGGATTGCTGGGAAATGTAGTTCTTTCCCTGCTCCAGGGCTGGCTCTATAGGCAGGGAGCTAGGCAAGGAACTACAGCTCCCAGGGTCACATGGGTTCTCAGCTCCCAGTGTGGATCCCCAGCTGCTCCATGGCTCCACTTCTGCAGGGTTGTGAGAGGGGAGGAAGTGAGTTAAAAAAAAAAAAAAAAGGATGGCCAAAATGATGCCCCCTGGAAATGTGCTGCACCATGTACCTGCTTGTTTTGCTGGTGCCTAGAGCCAGCCCTGCTTCCCTTCTTCCCCAACCACCTGAGAGATTGCAGAGGACTTCAGGGGACAACGAACTGTGACTTGGCTGCTGGGCCCTCTGGACTGCCCAGAAGAGCAGTCCCAAGACCAGAGAGAGAGAGTTTGGCCATGGCCTGACCACTAGGCCTGATGGCCCCCAAATGAAGCCTGCTACAGTACCCTACAAAAGACCCCATCTCAGAGTTCTTCATGGCACTCAATATACTTACTGTGATGGCTGAGTAGGACTTGCTTAATTTGAATCTACAGTTCAAGGGAGTCTAGGTATTCCAAGGCTGATGCTTAGACCACAGATACATCCCTGTGTTGTTTTTTTACACTTGGATAATGTTATGTTTCAAAAGGAAGGAATTTGGGACAGTTAAACTGAAACATAAACTTAATTTTTAAAAAATTGTGGGGTTTTATTTTTTAATTTGGATTTGTTTGGCAGGTCATAACATATCTGCTTTCTTGCTCCTTTCTGGAATAGGAATGCAGGTTATTCTTCCTGCTGAGGGAAATATCTGAGTCAAAAGAAATTACATACTTGAGTAGTAACTCAATTAATTTTGAATGTTGATTTAATAGCTGGATATTGTGCTTTATCAGTATCTATATTATCATTTTTTGTGATTCTTTATAGGAAACCAGATATCGTCAACGTTACCTAGATTTGATCATGAATGAGAATGTGAGGCAGAAGTTTATTATGAGGAGTAAAATTATCACTTTCTTACGAAACTTCCTGGATAACCTTGGATTTCTTGAGGTATGGCCTGAAAAGATGATTGACATGATGGTTGCATTATGTCACGACATGCTTCATAATCATTCAGATACATAATATTTTAATGGCCAAGACTTTCAAAAGTGGCACACAATTTTGGGTGCCCACCCAACCTGAGACAAGTTTAAGGGGTCAAGTTTTCAGCTGAAGGATGCTCAGTACTTTCTGAAAATCAAGTTGGGCGCCCAAAATCATTAGTTGAATTAATCTAAGTATGTTTCATTGGTGATTCATAGTCAGTTATAGCCTCCATAAAGATACATGTTGTTCCTGGTGTTTAAAATTCTAAGGCAGGTAATACAGTACCATATACAGCAAGGATGCCCAAAGTGTGGCCTGAAGGCTATGCGTGGCCTGCAGAGTTCTAAAATGGAGCCTGCAGCTGCCCTCCAATTCGCTATGTCTTGCACATAGAAGAGAGGTCCATGGAAAGGACCCAGCCAGATGCAAATTCCTTTCAAATGGTGTTGCTTTCTTTGGTGGCGAAACAAAAAAGACTAATAAACAATATCTAACCATATGTCAAGGAAGATTGAAGTGCAAGTTACTGTTATGATTGTGTAGGTATGTTTGGTTTCTAAAGTATTGATATGTAATTCATGTCCTTTACCAGGCAAAGCTCACATTGAAATCAATAAAGACTGCAGGGGCAGGCCTGGATGTAGTCTTCAGCCTGCCATCAAATTGCCAGTGTGGCCCTCGGGGTTTAGGGCCCCTCAACTGACTCTGTGTGTGTGTGTGTGTGTGCGCGCGTGCATCCATATGTTTAAAAACTCAACACACACTTAGTTAAGGAGTCACAACAAGTGCCTCCACTGTGTATATGAATACATACTCAAACAATATGGACATGCAGTCTTGTCAGTGTTGTCTTGCAGCATTCTAATTCAAATGAACATACCACAATAGAATATACCGAGATATTAGTTGCTGGAAAGTTATGGTACATGTTAGTTTATGCTGAATTCACATCTAGTTACTGTGCCAATTCTGAGGTCTTTTGTAATCCGTGCTAGTGGGAGTCAGAAGAAGGACCTGTTTCAATGTGATACGTTGGAGCCCTTCAGCAAACTGGGTGTCAAAAGACCCCGGGGCCACTTGGGTCATCTGAATGTTTAGTGTTTCCAGTGCAGTGGCTGATTATTTTATGAGGCTGGGTACTGGGATACCCTCTATGGGTGGAGCCCACTTCACAGGCAGTGTTTCAAACATTCTGGCACCTGCTGAGTGCACTAGTCTTAGTTTGATTTTTGATTTTTTAAGAGGTCTTTATGTAGCTTTTGTATCTCCTAGTTGGCAGTTTTCTAGGAGAAGCTGGTCGTGACCCCTCTACTTGGGTTGCCCAACACTTTTCTATGGTAAAGGATTCTTGTGACTTTTTTGAGATAGTCTAAGATCTCCATTGTTTGCAGCAGGCCTTTGGAAATTCACCAGGGAGAAACCCCTTAGGTTAGAAAAGTGTCTTTTTTTGCCCCATAAAATTCTGTTAAGGTTTGCTGAGATTGCAAGTATTAAATCACAACTACCCTTTCATGCCTCAGGAAAATTGTGGCACCAGGCCCTATGTACACAGCAGTTGCACATGGTGCATTGGGAATGCCTGGGAGCTGCTGGAGAGGCTGGTTAGGAAGAAAAGAACTGGGCTGGGCTTCCTCCCATTCCAGAACATGGCCACAGTTCTGACAGAACCCTGGGTACCATTGCTGCTTCATCAAAATCAAATTTTCTCTGTGAAATCTTTTCATTTTGATGAATCTGCATTCTCCAGTTGCAACAATGTTCTGTTAGAAACTTTCCAACCTGCTCTACTCCTAAGTCAGTTAGCGTATGTCTACACTGGAGCTGGGAGATGTGATTCCTAGTGTAAAAGTCACACTAGCTCGGCTCAAGCTAGCACACTAAAAATAGGAGTGTGGAAGTTGCGGCATGGGCTTGGGCTAGACACCTGAGTCCAAGCCTTCCCAACCCCTGGGCCCGAGCTTGGCTAGCTAGCACAAGTCACTGCCTGTGCTGCAACATCCACATTGCCATTTTTGGGGCTCTAGTGCGAGTCTGTCTACTCGTGCTAGGAATCACGCCTCCCAGATGCAATGTAGACATATCTTTAGGCACTTCTGAAAATGTAACCCCAAGACAAGTCTGTATCTTTTTCTAGCTTTAATCACCAAGATCAGGGGTGGGCAAACTACAGCTCGGGGGCCACATCCAGCCCTCCAGACATTTTAATCCGGCCCTCAAGCTCCTGCTGGGGCTTGCCTTGCTCCAGCACTCCAGACAGGAAGTGGGGTCAGGGGCTTGCCCCACTCCCTGCAGCTCCTGGAAGCAGCAGCACATCCCCCCTCCGGCTCCTAAATGTAGGGGCAGCCAGGGAGCTTTGCACGCTGCCCCCTCCCAAAGTACCTGCAGACAGGGCAGTGTGCAGAGCCGCCTGGCTGCGTCTCCACAGAGGAGCCAGAGGGGGGACATGCTGCTGCTTCTAGGAGCTGCTTGAGGTAAGTGCTGCCCAGAGCCTGCACTCCTGATCCCTCTCCTGCATCCCAACCCCCTGCCACAGCCTAGAGCATCCTCCCACTCTCCGAACCCCTCGGTCCCAGCCCGGAGCAACCTCCTGCACCCCCAACCCCTCATCCCCAGCCCCACCCTAGAGCCTGCACCCCCAGCTGGAGCCCGCGCCCCCCTGCACCCCAGCCTGGAGCCCCCTCACACACCCTGAACTCCTAATTTCTGTCCCCACCCCAGAGCCTGCGCTCCCAGCCAGAGCCCACACCCCAACCCCCAATTTCATCAGCATTCATGGCCCACCATACAATTTCCATACCTAGATGTGGCCCTCGGCCAAAAAGTTTGCCCACCCCTGACCAAGATGATAGTTCTGAGTGTGCCACTGAATTTTCTTCCATTCTGATTCTTTTTGGTTTGTTATAACAAAAAAGATGCATCTTATAGTGCCACCTGAATATAGGGCCTTATCCAGCAAAGACTTAAGCACATATGTAAGCTCGAACTTGTGAGTAGTCCCTCTGAAGCCAATACTCCTACTTGAGTGCTTAGTTACACATGCACTTAAGAATGTACTGGATCAGAGCAAGAGTGAAGTTGGGACCTGTCCTGTCCTCTTCTGTGACAGTGTTCTAGAATATTGAGCTTGCAACTGAAAAGTCTCTACCTCCCGTCCCCTTACATCTTGGCCTCCAACACCATTTTTTTAGTGCAAAATTCAAAAATGTGTATTTGTGCTGTCAGAAATGTGACACATTTACAGAAAAAACACAAACAGTTTCTTTCTGCAGGTGAGAAACTTACCTTTTATTTTTTGTGAATAAAAAAGTCACTATTAGGATAAGTAATTATTTTGGGGGAGGGTTGCTTTTTATTGCAAACTAGTAACAATATTGGTGAGAATCTTTTTGTACAGCTGATGTTACTGAACTTTTTTTCCCTTTACAGAGTATGGTTTAGAAGTGTTTATCTATTTCTTGACTATAATAGGCTGAACTCATCCCTTACTCAAACTCCCATTAAAGCATCCATGTGGAAAAACATAATGTGTTTCCAGTCTAAATGGCTGTCTGTCTCTAGCTCATCCTTCTGCTTCTTATCTGCTTGGCATGTTGTAGGGGAATTGCTTTTTCATAGGTCTTTAAGGCGAGAAGGGACCATTATGGTCATTTAGTGCAACTCCCTGTATATATCACAGACCATAGAACATCACCCAATATTTCCTGCATCAAGCCAGTAACTTCTGTTTGAGCTACAGAATATCTTTTAGAAAGACATCCAAGCTCTTTCTTCTTTTAAAGGTGGAGACTCCCATGATGAATATGATAGCAGGTGGTGCAGCAGCCAAACCTTTTATCACACATCACAATGACCTCAACATGGACTTGTACATGAGGATAGCTCCTGAACTATACCACAAGGTGCAGCAACTGTATAATATCCGCTTACATGCTTAACAATGATATGCAATGCTCTCACTTTCCCACAGAACAAGATTGTGCATATATTTTTGCATTATAGTGTTGTCCATATAATACTATAAACAGGTTAAGCCCAAAAACTTGGACTCTGCTATATGAATTACATAGCCTTCATTTTCTAGATATCAAGAAGTTCCCACAGGTAAGTAGATTACTAATATTTTTAATATATATGTACATGAATAAAAATTGTACTCTGGCAATGACTAATTGTTTTGGAAATGTTCTGTGGTGACTAAGTATATCTATTTGACTTAGGAATCAGTGTCAATCCTCTGTGGACAGGTAGGAGTTATTGAATCATATCTCTCACATTGGTGCTGCAACATGATTTAAAGCTACCTAAGTCTTCATGGATCTGCCTTTAACATTTGCAGTTCATTTACACTTAGGAAAAGCAAATACCTGCCAATTGTAAAACATCTCTTTAAAAAAGTGGGTTTAGACTTTGTGTTTTATATATTGGTTCTCAGTCCCAAATACTAAGGACTCCCCTTCTGTAAGTCCCCTCCCATAGCAAACCAGCCATTGGAAAGCAACAGGCAGTCACTGGGAGTTGTGTATATACAGAGGGCTTGCGAGACTGGATTCTAATTTTAGGCTGGCTCTTATTATTTCAATGAAGGGCTGCCATACAGAATTGGCAGGAAAAACTGGCAAAGATCACATCCCCATATATACTGCTTCACCTAACATATGGTGAATAGTATGGCTAATCATCCTTTGTTAGACACTTGTAATATAGAATTATTCTATAGAATAGAATAGAATAGAAAGTCACTAGGGAATAATCTGGATCTTCTTCCCAGATGCTAGTAGTTGGAGGTCTGGAGAGGGTATATGAAGTTGGACGTCAGTTCAGAAATGAAGGAATTGATCAAACCCACAATCCAGAATTTACTACGTGTGAGTTCTACATGGCTTATGCAGATTACAATGATCTCATGGACATCACTGAACAGCTGCTGTCAGGTATGTCCTTGGGTGATGATTGTATACATTCATTAATGAGTAACTTCAGTGGTTTGGGTTGGGTGAGAGTCACTCAAAGACCATAAAGGTGTGGAAAAAGGTCCATAACTTATATTTCCCAAATAAAAATGCAACCAATTAAGAAATATAAAGGGGAGGAGGGGGGATAATACTTTCTTGCTTGGATAATATTGAATAATTAGATCCAGAGAACAAGATATGAGGGGACAGGAGAGAAATTTCCCTGACTTCCCTCTTGCAAATAAATTGTTGTATATGATTATCAGGTAATGTTTGGTATCTCTTGATCAGAACAGACAATATGTTGCAAGTTATACTGCAGCTGCTTGTATAAAAGTCCAGGAATTCAGTCAGATTAAGATGACTTCTCTGACACCTCACATTTTACTTACCCTAAGGCATGGTGAAGAATGTGACAGGTGGCTACAAGATCACTTACCATCCAGATGGCCCTGAGGGAAAGGCAGTAGAAATTGACTTCACTCCTCCTTTTAAACGAGTCAGAATGATGGAAGAATTGGAGAAAGTCACGGGAGAAAAAATGCCAGCACCAGAAAGTCTGGATACTGAGGGTACATTAAATCTGTCAGGGCTTGTCTCTGGGTTTTGAATGGTGTAATGAATTAAGTAGTAAGACATTTTCATTTTAAAGTTATTTGACATTTCAATGATCACTAAAGAAATGTTTGTCTCACAGGATTGCAACTGCATGATATTCTCTCGCTTCTTGTAACAGTGTATTTCATACCATGGTTAAGTTTCACTTCTATGGTGAGGAAAGAAGTCTGTGTGTGTCTCTACCATAATACCAATATTTATCATAAAGTGTATGGTTATCCATTTAGAGTCACTTTCCCCCACTTATTTACGCCTTTCTCTTGAATATTCCTTTGAGACAGAAATGTTCTATTCTCTGCTTTCAGCCCAAAGGTGATTTCTTTTTTTTTTCTTTTTTTCTTTTTTTTTTTGTTAAAGTTCAGGAAAAAATGGGTCCACTGTGTTTGAATGATGGAAATCTGAGAAGACACTTTTGTATTGCATTGAAAAATTACTGACTACAAAAATGCCGGGCCTGGGATATGAATAGGCCTCAGTGAGGGATAAGTTGCTATTCTGGTGTTAAAGAAAAGTGATTTAGTAATGTGAAAAGGTCGTTATATGGTTGCACAAATGCACAAGTTTAATTTGCATGATTATATTAGCATGAATTACTTCCTACCCAGGTCCAGGGTGTAGCATCAGGAATACATACCAGTGTATGTTATGTGAAGTAACCTATATCTATGTGAGGACTCAGATTAGGGGGCTCTTTATTCCAGCCCTGTGGAAGAGGAGCCGTAAGGCTGGAATGAAGTAGCTGGCTTCCTGCCAGGGGAGCCCAACTCCTGGGTAGGAGTGAGGTAGACTCATAGACTTTAAGGTCAGAAGGGACCATTATGATCATCTAGTCTGACCTCCTGCACAACGCAGGCCACAGAATCTCACCCATCCACTTCTATAACAAACCCCTAACCTATGTCTGAGTTATTGAAGTCCTCAAATTGTGGTTTGAAGACCTCAAGCTGCAGAGAATCCTCCAGCAAGTGACCCGTGCTCCATGCTGCAGAGGAAGGTGAAAAACCTCCAGGGCCTTTGCCAATCTTCCCTGGAGGAAAATTCCTTCCCAACCCCAAATATGGCAATCAGCTAAACCCTGAGTATGTGGGCAAGACTCACCAGCCAGCACCCAGGAAAGAATTCTCTGTAGTAACTCAGATCCCACCCCATCTAACATCCCATCACAGACCACTGGGCATACTTACCTCCTGATAACCAATGACCAATTGCTAAATTCATTGCCAAAATTAGGCTATCCCATCATACCAGCCCCTCCATAAACTTATCAAGCTTAGTCTTAAAGCCAGACATGTCTTTTGCCCCCACTACTCCCCTTGGAAGGCTGTTCTAGAACTTCACTCCTCTAATGGTTAGAAACCTTTGTCTTGGGCAGGGATCCCGTTCCCCAATAAAGGGGGAAGGAAGAGGAGCTACCTCAGTGCATCCTATTTGACACATGCTTCTGGCTCTAAAGGGAATAGCAATTCTTCTTGGAACTTGTCCTGTGAAACAAATTTTGAGATGCTGGTGAAAACTGCTAAGAGTTCACAGACTATCAGGGTAGGAAGGGACCTTAGGAGATCATCTAGTCCAACCCCCTGCTCAAAGTAGGGCTAATCCCCAAGCAGATTTTTACCCCAGTTCCCTAAATGGTCCCCTCAAGGATTGAACTCACAACCCTGGGTTTAGCAGGCCAATGCTCAAACCACTGAACTATCCCTTCCTGCAAGACCTTAGCCCCTGGAGGTTGTGTTAATAGTTTCTGCTGTTTGCTCACACTGGTTTCCTCATTCTATTAGAATCATTTGGTGGATGGATTTCTCTGTTCAGAGCTAACTCTTAAAGCAAAAAAAAAGTGGTGGTTCATGTGAAATAACACGAATAGAAACACATGTGCAATGAGATTTAATGGAGTGTGGGGGAATAAAAGCTTATGCATATAAAAGGAGTGAGCCAAGGATGAAGGAAAAGATCAACAATGGGTGGAACACTGGATAAGGGGGGAGAGAGAGAAGAAATACAGGTGTGGCTGTTAGAGGAAAGGGTGGGCATAAGAGATTGGTGGGAAAAAATAGGGAATGATGGGAGGTGGCAGAAATCCTGGAGTAGTGGGAAGAGGTGAACTTC
This sequence comes from Mauremys reevesii, assembly GCF_016161935.1. NCBI lineage: Eukaryota > Metazoa > Chordata > Testudines > Geoemydidae > Mauremys > Mauremys reevesii. The sequence continues at coordinate 189,672,677 of NC_052624.1, forward strand.
AGGCAAAAGAAGAGGTGGTTGGGAAGAGTATAAGGAACACGAGAGAAGTGTCTTTGTAGGATACCTTACGTAGGTACACTGGGGAAGAGGAATAGTCATGGCTTATACAGATGGTTCTTGTAAGTGGGGTGGACAGGAAGGTGGCTGACAGAAGAGCTCCTTTCTAGTTGGGGGGCTCCTCTTCCACAGGGCTGGAATAAAGAGCCCCCTAATCCGAGTCCTCACATTCTCAGTCATTGCTTCCTGTCCCTTTTAGCTTTTGTTCTCCCACATTCTGACCTAGCAGTGGTGTAAAAGGAAACAAGAGTTGTACACAGCCCTTGATCTAAATGTCCATTGTTATGCAAGGAAAGCAACTGGCCATGTCTAGAGGATAGATATATTTCTCTGTTTGCAACTGGCTCGTGTTATGAAATGCAGGCTAATGGACAAATTGAATACAAAGCTACAATTCTCTCAAGCTCCTCTCCTGACGTAACGCTAATGAAGCATAGCGGAACTTTAAGGATGAATTCAGCCATATGTTTAGCGTCTATGCATGGGAGCTATTAGAACACATCAGTATGGCTGAAATTACAGAGTTTTCAATGGAACACAGAGCTATCACTGTACAATTAAGATTGCAAATGCAGTACAACCTGGTTTATATCCAAAAAAGTGCAAGGAAAACACATTTGGATAAATGGAGGTCAAGTAAATTAGAGGGAGCAACTTAAGAAACCAATTCATGCTGGGGAACGTAATTGTGATTCAAATAAAAGGCAGTTGTGATTAAGTGGAGGTTGGATGAACATGATTATTCTGTAAAGGTTTTCAAGAATGTTAGCAGGCGAGGTGATTTAAGATGAGGGAGCAGAAACATGAGCGTGTTCTGGAACTAGAGAAGAATTGGAATTAACTCATTGCACAAGGACAGTTCAACTTCTCTACACTTGTGTTAACACCTCTCCAGTTAGCCTAGCTCTAATGAGAGTGGTCTCACTGTGAAATAACACATGGATTGCACAATTGGTATTAGCAGCACAGAGTAGCTGTTCCCTGCCTGCCCACCTTCCAGCATTACTTGCCCCAGCATCAGCAGCACTCAGACTTCAACCTACCCTCATTGTTGGGCCAGCTAGAACAGGAGTTTAAGATTTTTTTTGGTAGGCAGGAGTCAGATTAGGGGCAACACTCACATTATAGCTCGAGCTAACACTGCAGGGAAGACCAACCCTTGAAATTCAGTTGTCTCGGGGAACTAGTGATATGGTATAGGGTCATTCAGCTCAGTCAGAGATTCAGATGGAGCCTGGAATCCAAGTGACAGAAGAGAGTTGTCTCTATATCAGATGACAGTGGTGCAGTGGCCTATCTGAATAAATTGGAGTCTTTTTGGATAGGCTATGGTATTGCAGAAACTGCTGTCTTAATCAACTAAAATGTGAAATTAAATAAGGTGTAACTGTAAACTAAACCTGTCCTAACCTACCTTATGTACAATGAAATTTAATTAGCTAAAATAAATTAAAGGTAAAGTTTAAAAAGGGGTATTTAAAAACGGGCGGCTCTAGGGGTGCAAAACAAATACCGTAAAAAAAAATTAAACAAAAAAAAAAAAAAAAAAAAAAAAACATAAAAAAACATTAAAAACATAGCAAGAATCAAAAACAAATCGTGTCTGTCTAAATTGGAAAAGGTTCTTTGATTCTTTAGGTCTTTGGAAAGGGACAAACAAATCCGTGGGGGATAGTGTGGTGGGGATAGTGTACTTAGATTTCAAGCCTTTTGAAAAGGTCCTCTCCAAAAAGCTCTTACGTAAATTAAGCTGTCAAAGGATAATTCATGGATTGAGAACTGGAAAGGAGACAGGAAAGGGGGAAGGGGAATTAGGTTAGGGAATTAAGAATGGGGGGTAAGTATGGAGTGGGAGAGGCAAGGAGGGGGGTGTAGGGGGGTGTTCTAGGATCCCAATCAAATCCCTAATCCTATAAAATTAAAAGAGAAAGGGAGCTGCAGATGATACTAAAACTAAACTAGTGAACAAGAGATACAGAGAAGAAAAAGATCAGAAGAAAGAAAACAAAACTAAGAAAAAAAAAAACAAAATGGCAAAACAAATGGATAAAAAAATAAAATAATAATAAAAAAAAATGTAAAAAAATAAAAAAAAAATACACCAAAAAAACATACAACAAATTGGCATACAACATGATGGCTACAGATTTAAAAATATGGTGGAGTTATCTGAAGATTCTCTCTGAAGTGTGCACGCAGTGTGCAAAGAGGCAAAAAAAAAGCAGGAAGGATCAAAAGAATCAAAAAAGGGGATAGAGAATAAAGAGAAGAATATATTATTGCCCTATATTATATCGCATCATACCCGCAGATGTGTGTGTGTGTGTGTAGTCTCTCTCTCCTCAAAAAAAAAAAACTCTAAAAAAAGAAAAGAAAGAAGAAAAAGAAAAATGAAAAGATTTTAGAGAGAGTCCAGGTGAGGAAAGAGAAAAGAGAAAAGGACTAGACTCTTCAGAAAAAGAAAAGAGAAGGGGAGGGGATAGAGATAGTATATAAAATCATAATATGATGTTGAAAGTGGATAAGGAAAAAAGTTTTTTTTTTATTTATATACATAATACAGGGTCAAGGGTCAAAAAAAATTAATAGGCAGCAGCAAAAAAAAAAAAAAAAAAGTTCTTTCTTCATCTTGCACAGTCAACTTTGGAACTCCTTACCTGAGGAGAGAGAGGAAGAGGCTAGGACTATACAATTAAAAAAAAAAAGGGACTGGATAAAATTCATGGTGGCTAAGTATGGCTATTATTAGCCAGGATGGGGATAGAATAGTGTCCCTCTGTCTCCTCTGTCAGAGGGATGGATGGGGATGCAGGAGAGATCATTTGATCATTGCCTGTTAGGTTCACTCCCTCAGGGGCACCTGGCATTGGCCACTGTCGGTAGACAGATACTGGGCTAGATGGACCTTTGGTCTGACCCGGTACGGCCTTTCTTATGTTCTTATTATGTTATGTTAGCACCTTTGCCCTTTCAGCTGAGATTCTCAACAAAGAGTGCATAGGAGTGGAGATTGCCTTACACAGTCTCCCCTGACCTCCACGCTGGGGCAGAGTTCCACTGGCGGATGTGGGGGGAATTGGAGGCAGCTGTTGCCCATGATGTACTTGGTCTGTGGATAGATAGATAAATGTTTGGACATGACAGATCTGGCCTGAAAATCTGACACTTTTCACTAATTTTAAATTCCCTAACACTTCCCTTTTCTAGCTCCTGTTCCTATCTCCTTTATGGAGACAATTACAAGCTTATTTATTGGGCGGTTTCCAGAGCTTGTATTTTTCTGTTATGTCAAAATTTAAATTGTAAACAACAGTTGATACTGAATGTTGAGAGGAAATGTACCTTTCTTTTGTTCCATTGCAAACAAAATTCATTCGTAACTGAGCTCCTTTATTGACACACGGTTATAATTATTTTCATTTACAGAAGCCCAAAAGTTCCTTGACAAGCTATGTGTGAAGAAGGGAATCCAATGTTCTCCTCCTCGGACTACAGCAAGACTTCTAGATAAGGTTTTCTTGTTTTTTTTGTTTTTATGTATCATTTTTGCTACATTTTCCTACTTTTGGTTACATAATACTTAAAAAATCTTAATATGCTAGGCTGTGTGTATTGGGGTGACATCAATTCATATTTCTGTATGGTTCTTTATATACTGTGTATATATAAATGTCAGCTCTACATATTAAATATACATATATAAAAGCTTGGTTGAGATTTTACTGAAACTTGATCAAAGATATTTTCATCATATGGTTCTTCTAGAACAGAGGTGGGCAAACTATGGCCCGCGGGCCACATCTGGCCCGCGGGACCATTCTGCATAGCCCTGGAGCTTCTGGTCTGGGAGGCTAGCCCCCGGCCCCTCCCCTGCTGTCCTCCCTCCCCTGCGGCCTCAGTTCACTGCGCCGTGGGCGCAATGCCCTGGGCAGTGGGGCTGTGAGCTCCTGGGGTAGAGGGCAGGGGAGTTCGGGGGTGGTTAGAGGCTGGGGGTCTGGATAGGGGTGGGGGCGGTCAGAGGGCAGGGAACAGGGGGGTTGAGTGGGGTCAGGGGTTCCGGGGGTCATCCGGGAGAAGGGATGGTTGGATAGGGCATTGGTCCATGGGGGGCAGTCAGGAATGAGAGGAGGGGTTGGATGGGGCAGCAGGGGGCATTCAGGGTGGGGCTTCCGGGGGTGGTCAGGGGACAGAGAGAAGAGGTGGTTGGATCTTGGCAGTTGGAAGGAGGTGGGGGTTGGATGAGGTGGTTGGATCTTGGGGGCAGTCAGGAAGGAGGTGGGGTTGGATGAGGCAGCGGGGGCAGTTAGGGGCGGGAGGTCTGGGGCGGCCAGGGGACAGACAGCAGGGGAGTGGATGGGGCAGGGACCTCCGGGGGCTGTCAGGGGGTGAGAAGCAGGGGGGGTCGCGGGTCAGGCCACACCTGGCTGTTTGGGGAGGCACAGCCTCCCCTAACTGGCCCTCCATACAATTTCTGAAACCCAATGCGGCCCTCAGGCCAAAAAGTTTGCCTGCCCCTGTTCTAGAAGATCTTTTAGAGGTGTTTTAGTTAGCTTGGAATGGATGTCAATAATTTCAGAATTATTCTGGTGTATTCAACTGTATGTTTGACAACATTCTAAGTAGCCTAGACAGTGTGTACACTGTGGTCCTACATGCATATAATATACTAGTAACTAAGTAGAGTGATTAGAGCTGTGGTTTTTAAAGATGAGGTTTTTCAAATGTGAGTCGTGTGCTTAACTGCCTGAGATCCATTTGAAAACTTCAGAATATTAGAATGGATTATAGATTTCTTTTTTCCTTTTGTTCCCACTATTGAGGAGAAATAATGATATCTCTTCTGAAGCTTAGCTTCTCCCCAACTCCACTCACAGTGATCAAATTGTGAGGTCTCTACTCCAGTCTCATCTTCTGAAGACCTTATTGCCATCTTTGATGGAGTCAAGTGACCCTTATCTTTGAGTCTTTCTACCCAGTAGTCTTTGAACTCTGTGTTCTCCTGGTTCTACTACTGCTTTAATGTATTTTCAGTGTTAACTTTCATAGCTCCTCATCCTTTCATGTTTTCTGTCAGCTTCCCTCTTACAATGAGCCCTAAAAGTGGGGTTGGACTCAATGTCCACCCCAATATGCCTCCAAAGTGATTTTAGGGCCTATCAATATCCCTGAAACTAGTTGGCCCTGGTAAAATTAGAATAATCTCTCAAATATTGGGATGAATGGAAATCGTACTGGTGCCATCTGGGATAATAAGATGACACTGAGAACAAAATGAAATGCAAGTAAAAGGGAAAAACAGAAGTCTTGTCTCTTTGCAGTTGGTAGGGGAGTTTATTGAAGTTTCCTGCATCAACCCCACATTCATTTGTGACCATCCCCAGATCATGAGTCCTCTGGCTAAATGGTAGGTAACTTCAGTGCAAGCGGTGGATTTTTAAACTTCAGCTAACCATATATTCAATTCATTTCAGGGTTCAGTAAATTGTGACTTCTGTTCACATTGTTGTTTTGTATCGTATAAAAGTTAGTCAGCTGCTGGTGCTGTAGTTAAGGTTTTTGAGTTCCAGCAAAATGAATCCCCTCAAGATACATTACTTTCATGGACCCACACTCAGTGACAATTACGGTACGTAAGGACATACGACTCAGATTTTCAAACAGTTGTTTACATGCATGCAATTTAGGTCATTAATATGTCAAAGTAATGTGATTGTTCCCAGAAACCAGCTACATAGATATCTACCTGTACTATCCTCACACTTATTTGCACCTACAAAACTGAGGGCACAAAAGTGGAAGTCTGGTTAAGGCCAGGATGCAAATTTTAAATAATCCATAATACATTTTTCTGGAGAAACAGCCATTTTCATAGACACTCTTTCATCCCCTGAAAGAGAGAAAAGTGGTTGTTGCAGGGAAGAAAAAAAATCATAACTAACTCTAGAAAATGTTTAATTTCCATGACAATTTCACTGTTTTGGCTCTGATTTGCTGGTAGTGAGTTTTTTTCTTTTCACAGCTCTAATAAGTATGAAATAGTTTTTCTTCAGAAAATAAGTGGCATATGGTATAATTAAGTGGCTTTCTACAGAACTAGGGGAAAGATGTTTGAAAACGAAGTCAAAACCCTAAATTGTTTGTATGGGTTGAACTCTTTATTGGAATTTTTTTATCCCAATCTGCAGCAGGACACCAAAATGTTAAATTGTTCCTCATAATTTGTCTTTCTAACTAGGCATCGTTCAAAGAAAGGCCTGAGTGAACGTTTTGAACTTTTTGTGATGGAGAAGGAGATTTGCAATGCTTACACTGAGCTCAATGATCCAATGAGGCAGAGAGAGCTTTTTATGGACCAATCGAAGGTAACATCTTTCAAAATTACAACAGTATGAACTAAAATATTATATTTAAGAGCAATGACCGCAAGCTCTTGCCTTGAAAACTAACAGACACAAGGCAATATGTTGTTGAGCCAAATGCTGAATTGATCTATATTCTCTGCACTACACCTGAATTATTGGTTGGGCTACATTTGCTGTGCTTAACTCAGAGGAGGTTTTCTTCTAAATGTTCATCTACTTTCAATTGGGTTTGGGTAAGATATAATTTTTAAAAAATCCTTTGAATCTTTTATTTGTCATCTGTCTGATTTAAAAACCCTGTGGTATTACGGAAGCATGGTTAAAGATGGATTTTCTTTTCACATCCACAGACACTTTTGTCTACATTTATGTTGCATGTTATTAGCTTTTTCAGAAGGCAGGAAAAAGTGGTTTTCTCTAAAAACCCAAATTATAAAGAAAAATGTTATTCAATTTCAATTATTTTTTCTTTCTTTTGCTAGTGCCAATGCTTCTAGGTAGTGATTGGCTGCAGAAGGGAAGGTTTAAATGTAGTGCTTAGTCAGTTCTTCAAAATGTTTTGAGCCCATGACACTCATTACCAGTTACCTTTTTTTTTTTTAAGGGGTCCACAGCAGAAATCATATTGAGCTTTTTGACTCCCTAGCCATATTGTATTTGTGTGACCCTCCCACATGATGCTGCCCTTGGCTAACATTTCCATTCTGAGACTTGGAGGTGGAGTGTGGTGACTGAGCATACCACATTTAGATGCCTTGTCTATTCCCCAGTAAAGTCTGCTCTATGGAAGTACCTGAAGTATCTGATAACTTTACATCCAGGGGTTAAGAATCTTCCCTGCTTAAACAGGACACTTTAGCCAACTGGAAAGTAACTAGTATTACATGGCGAATTGTCTAGCAGAAGGCTTTCCTCTGGGATTAAATTATCAAGAGTATTTCCTGGAGCCATGGGGTTTAGGGCTTCTGCCCCACAGGTTTGAAAATGTTTATCAGCACAATGCTCCAAACAGCTCCAGCTGACTTTAAGCCCAGGTTTTCCTATAGTGAATGACAATCTTGTATCCTGCCATCAGCCTAAGAAGTAATTCACTCTTGGTCACAACCAAAGCTCTGCCCTTCTGAGCTGCTGCTAAGGTGATATTACTTATATATTTTTAAGAATTTTTTTTTATCTTGGGGAGAAGCTAAATGTAGGTCTTACACCTCTGTTTGAAGAACACATGTTTATATAGACCCATAAGGACTGCAGCTCTGCTACTCAACTGCATCTCAGGCAAGGAGAGACAGAGACAACAGCTACCCAGACTGAATCAATAAACACCAGCCTCTTCCCTGCTGACAGAAAATGCTGCAGCTTCAGCAGCATGTGTCAGTAGAATGTCAGGGTGTTACTTGGGACATTCAGCAGCACTAAATATAGCTGGTACTGCCACATCTTTTACCATTGAGTTACAAGTGCCTAGAGGCTTGCCAGATACTTGAAATACTGTATGTTCATATTGTTTTGGGGCCTTAGGCTAAAGCAGCAGGTGATGAAGAAGCCATGAGTATTGATGAAAACTTCTGCACAGCATTGGAATATGGACTTCCTCCTACTGCCGGCTGGGGAATAGGAATTGACCGTCTTGCCATGTTCCTCACAGACTCCAACAACATTAAGGTGGGTTAGGCTGTAATTAGAAAAAAGCAAAAGGTAGCTAAGTAGTTTTTATGCCTATGGTTACTGTTCTGCTATTTTTTTCCATAAAAGGCAAAATATTATTTTGCTTCCCTGCAGCTCTTTGCTGTTTGTAAAGCAGGCAGAAATGAGGATGCAGAATAGGTTTAAAATGTCCTGTACTGCAACTTTCCCCTACCTGCGAGGGGTGTCCTATGCATCCTTACTGCAAGTGCTGCTGCTTAGGGCATGTTTGTATATGCCTCAGCTTTCCCCTTCATAATGAATGATGTGGTGGAAAGAGCAGCCACACTGCTGTGAAGCCCAGTCTCACTCTGGCAGCCACCTAGCAGCTTCCAAGTATCTCCGCCCAGGAAAAAAGTGAGATGTGGCAGTTGCAACAGAGGTACAGCTCGATCATGTTGGGGGTGGATCGAATCAAAAAAAGTTTGGAACCCCTGCCCCATCTCTTTCTTTGTGTATTCTACAGCTCCCTGAAAAGCAGTACAGTACGTAAAGCTCTGTACTTCAGTATTAGACACCTACAGCTTCTTGCAGTAAATTACAATAGGTCACTAGCATTAAGGTCAAATTCAAAAAGCACTTATCCATATATTTTAGAAGTATCTCTCCCTCCCCCAGTACCTAACAAACCAGGTATGGTCTGTCTCTGTACCCTCATCTGGGCCAAATGTGGCTGCCCTTTGAAGGGTCATACAAAACAACTATATTACTTTGCAGTACCTCTTTTGACAACTGTATTTGTAGCACTCATCCTTAACTAGGGGGCACGTGACTGGGCATTGAGGCAAATACCAATGCCAGTCCAGACTATGAATTAGGAGAGCAGGAGTTGTCAGTGTAACTATAACTTAATGGAGGTGCCTTAACTCTGCATCTCCAGCCAATCATGCTGAGATGCTTAGAGAATTTAAAGGGCCTTCAATTCCAATGTACAATGTCCAGCATTCAGAAGACCCAGGGCCTGATTCTCACTTACACAAAGGCTTTCTTACATTGATCTGTAAGTAAATGATATTTACTCCCTCTTTAGGACTCCTTTACTACTAGAACAGGATAAAAGGGCCTTGATTGTGAATAAGAATAAGGTTGAGAGTTTGCTTTATCAAATTAACTGAAGTGAATCTAAAGCCAATAATTAGCGTTGCCAATTCTTGCAATCTTATTGCAAGTCTTGTGAGAGTTGATGTTTAACTTCCCTAAACAGACGAGCGTTTAGGTGAGACTCTCAGCTTTCTTCTTCTTTTTTCCCCCCTCAAGTTTCTAGCCCTTACGGTTGCAGAAAGAAACTTGAAAAAGTGACCCAAGTGCACTGAAAAGGCTCAAAAATGGAAAGACTAATAAGAACACAACATTTTTTTAATCTCATTTTTAATCTAGTTTCATTACTTTTTGGGACCTTACTCAAGATTTTTTTCAAAGTTTTGGGTTTGGCAACACTGACTTGTGGTGTATGTGTTTTCCCCACCCTGCTTTAGGAAGTGCTATTCTTCCCAGCAATGAAGCCCATTGAAAACAAACCTCAGTTGGAGAAACAAGAGAACTGAAGTGCAGTTTAGAGGTAAAGGGTGAAGAACTAACCTAATGGCAGAATTTCACATGGAAATTTACAAGAACGTTGAGACAACTTGTTAAAGAAAAATATATTAATACAGTTACTCTACTGCAAAAATGTGGCATTTTACTATCTAGACTAACAACATAGTGACACATTTTGTAAACGGAAAGTACTGTATAGGGGAAAACCCTTTTTCAAGGTAGAATGCACAGTCATGCCAACTGCATGTGCCTAATGTTTTTCCTTTGCTATGGCTATTTGCTCTGTCCTAGTACATACAAAACCCTTGGAGAGCAGGTCTCTTGTAAATGTCAATACTGTGCCTGCTCATAAGAATGGAACAGATAGGCACAAGCAGGGAAACATTATATGCAACACTGAAGCTTGCACAAGAATATTATGTCTTACTAGTTTACTTTTTATTGCTGTCGTGATAATGAGTGATTTGAAGATTCTGAAATAAAGCAGAATGTTAAAAGTTGGGGAGATGGTGTGAAAGATGCTGACTGCATTACTTTCAGTGAAGTGACGTGAGAGATGAATTTGGACCATTGCCTTTATTCTTGAAAGTGACCCTTTCAAGATTGACAAGCAGGTATTTTTACCTACCATAGCAGTCATTAAAGTTACCACATGGTGGAATCTCAACTTCCATAATTATCCCCTATACTTGGAATAGGAAAGCTGTAGAAACAGCTGGCAAAAGTTCATTTTAATGGCTTCTGCTATAGGTAAAATTGAATTGTGGGGTTCTTAGCCTTGATGAGCTTCCTTTAAGGAACAAAGGAAATGAGTCCAACTTCTAAGGATAAGTCCAGTAAAGGAGATTACTTCAACTACCTTTCCTCTTTAATATTGTAGGACCAACATGGCTACAACAATCCTGCAAACAACTTATTCTTTGTCATTCCACTGAAGTTCACTGATGTTAATTTGGTTTGGTCAGTCTTGGTTGATATTACTAACCTTGTAATCTGCCTCTTGTCTTCAACATAACCAACCTCTGTTTCATATAACTAAGTAAAGACTCAAATGCTTTAATATTAATCAGATTTGTATCAATAGCTGCACATCTATGATTTGTGTCCATTATTTTCTATTAGCAATATACAATATATATAACTGTTGTGATGGATTTGGGGTTACTATGTATTAATTCATGAATGCGATATGGTTGTGCAATTGCTGTAAGTGTAAGGGATGTTTTCTAACTAGTGTTAAGTGAAAAGGGGCTGTTCAATTTCATTTCCTGCTTGTTTTTGCTATAACTAGACATAAGATACCTTCCAGTAAACCACTTCAGGGTGGCTAACAAACAGGACTGGGGGACTGCCTTGGCCTGCCTGCTGCCCTGGCTTTATTTAGGACTTATCTTATCATGCCTAAGGACTAGGAAGGAAGCTAAATTAAACAATTTTAATTTTTGCTAAGGTATTTAGCTATTTTGGTATTTTTTAATATCTTTTACCCTTTCCAATTGTCTTCTTAGAAGAGAAAGGGGGAGGGTCTGGGGTCTGTATTGAGAATTGCACAGGAACACTTTTTCAAGAAGAAGAAGTTGAAGTTGTTAATACCATTATAGGAAAAAATAGGAATCGAGTAATCAAAAATCAATTTAAAAATTAAAAGGTGTACAGTGTTGTAAAATCACTGGTCACAGCTCCCACCACACAGAACTGCAGACAGAACTGCAGAAAGAAGCTAAGAGACTGCTGCTGAGGGCTGGTTAACAAACAAACAAGGATCTGTAACACAGGTCCGGGTCTAGAAGTGGGAGAATCACATAACTATAGCTAGAGAGTGTAAGAATAGAAAGTTTGCTTTCTTTGGGGTGCCCTGAAGCCCTTGAGAGGAGAGGATGGGGAAACATCTAACCCTGCACCCTGACAAGTACATCTTCAACAAATAAATACAATAACAAAGTTTACTTTCTTTTAGTCCTGTATGGGGAGATTTTGGCAACCCAGTAAACCCCTAAACCACTATGGCTTATTGCTAAAAAAGCAGCCTCAGTCATCAGCTCCAAGGCACCCAGGGCAGGAGGGGGGGTTTTTGGGGCAAAGGGGCCCCTGACCCCCATGTGGAGTGATATTGTGTTTGTGTTTTGGTTACATGCTGTGCTGTGATGATGTGGCCCAGCAGCCGCCTCAGAGAGGCGCGAACCTCAACAGTGGATGTTTACACATGCATTTACACAGGAAAGTCTATGGGGGTCTCAAGGCTGCAAACTCTGAAAAAACCCACACCTGGTTAATCAATCAGAAGGAACCTCTTGCTTGACCATTGAAACTGCTTACTTGACAAGTTTTCTTTAAGGACATATATTATTCTATTGTATAAATAAGGGGAAAAGAAAAAGGTTGTTGGACCTGGTTTGGGGACTCTCTGACTCTCCTCTTCTGGATACATCTTGGTCCCCCCACCCGGGCAGATTTGGCCACTGGAAGTCTGCCGCTGTGTCACTCGAGAACCACACTCAGCTTTGGTAATTATCAAGGGTTGGGGGTGTTTTACTAACCTGTTGAGGACATGTGTTAACTGTTTGTGACTAAGTAAAGTTTAGCTTTAAGTGAAACCACCCTTGTGTTGTCCTGTATGTGCCAGCCAGCTATCGATCAGACAGCCGTGTTTCCCCTGATTTATTTGCTGACACCACCTCGCACACAGTAAAAGTTACCAAGAGCTTTGGTAGAACCCGGGGTAACAGTCCTGCCTGAGGTTTTGTTTTGCTGTGGAGTTTATATATCATGACTATTAAATACTCCTTTTCTGTTAGCTGTGGACTTTATAAAAATAGCCACATCAGTGTTTATATTTGTTCAGTATCGCTTTCTCTTCATTTTCTTTCCTGAGACTTTCAACCTGTATTGTCATGCCAAAAGAAATATATACAACTTCTGTAGGAAAGAACCCAGGACATCAGGGGTTGAGGTATAACCATTCATTTAAGATTTAGTTTAACAAATTAAAAGTTAAGAAAATAGCACACCGCTTAGTAAATTCTGATTTTTTTTCCCATTAAACTATTTTGGACTTTATCTTTAAATCTGTTACTTCATGATTTTTTAAAGTCGTGCGCACCTCATGGGATGCATTCTTGGCCTCCTTTGCAAAAGCATGGAAACCCTGGGAGCCTAGCTTTATGTTCTAGTTTTTAAATTATGTTTTGGTAACAAATTTTTAAACTGGACAACATGGACACCAGTTTTCCAGCACTAGAATTCAACAAACTGGCATTTATGGAGTATATTTGGGGCAGTAAATTGTTTCATTGGAATTATTTCCCTATGTTTTCCCAAAGGACCATCAACCTAGTCAGCTCATGGTACTGTTTACACGCACAAACTGCCCTATTCCCTTTTGTGCACTTGGTTTGAACTCTGTAGTATGATGTGGATATACCTGTATCCTGATATAATGCGACCCGATATAACACGAATTTGGATATAACATGGTAAAGCAGTGCACCGGGGTGGGATGGTGGGGGGATTGTGCGCTCCGGAGGATCAAAGCAAGTTCAATATAACGCAGTTTCACCTATAATGCGGTAAGATTTTTTGGCTCCCGAGGACAGTGTTATATAGGGGTAGAGGTGTGTAACATTTATACTTTGTCTTAGTCATTTTCAGTGGGTTTCTAATTATGGGATAGTATATGCTCCTTCAACTAGTAAAATAACCATGAAAAAATTCAGTATGAGTTTTATACAAACCTCTAATATACTTACAGTGTTGCGGGGACAATACTCCAGACTGCTGCCCATGGCAAGTGTCTGTGGCCACTATGCCTAGTGGCTAGAGCCAGTGATAAAGTCATCCAACTGCAAGAGTTTTGGCTGCCTGGCTTAGCAGCTAGAGCCAGTGGCGGTGTCGCCCAAGGGCGAGAGCCGATGGTTGGGGGTAGGGGAACCTGAGCCCATCCTGCTGCACCAGGTTCCAACCCAGGACCCTTCAAAACAATGGTCCAGATACATGGCCTAAGGGTGGATGCCCTTATGCCTGTTCCCTGGGTCACTTTCTACCTGATTCTGTTTGTCCATCTGTGCGACAGGTCTGTCTTGGGGTTGCCCTCACTGTCTTTTCAGGTCATGCTCCAAAGCATCTTTCCTTATCTGCAGAAATGCATCACCCTCAGCCTCCACTGTTGAAAGGCTTGCAGCAGCTTGACTGTGAGGCCTGGGCCTGGTTGCTTGAGTCCTGGTGGCTTCTCTGCTGGAGGCTGTAGCACCAAACTGCTCTCCTGTCTAGACTGAGCTGCTCCCCTTTTGAACTCTTCCCTCCATTGGGATAAGGCCCAGCAGGGGTAAAGGGGTGTGACTTCCTGTGGCCAGAGCAACTCCGTAATCCTCACCTTTGTGGGGTTTGTGCTCCCATCATACACAGGCTCCCATTTTAAAAAACAAACCCTCCTCCTTGGCCTGCAACACATCCTGTGGCACAGAGCATTGTACAGAAGTGAAGCAAAGGGTGGAGGAATCAATTTGGCTTTTTTTTTTTTTTTGTCATTTAAACAACAAGTGTCCCTTAAGCCTCCTCTGAAGAGCAGAGATATTTGCCTCATCAGATAGGGGAAAGAGATTCAGAACTAAGGGCACCACAACTAAAGCATGAAGACCTGCAACTCTGAAGGTTTGTTACTAGTCATTTTGGCGTGGTCTCTAAAGCGCCTGGTGATCAAGGAGATACCCAGAACCAAACTGGCATTGTTTTCCATCTAATAGACAGTGGCCACAATATGAAGTTCTGCTATACTACTCCCCATAGTTATGTAGGGACTGCTTTGCAGCCCAAAATCCCCACGATACTGAGTACTACAATCAAGTCCCTGGTCCTATATGTCTGACTAGCTCAGAAGTTTGTACCTTCCTCATTCTATTGAGACCTCTTAGAAGCTGTTAAATTTTGTTCCCTTTCATCCTAATTCATCTTGTTGGGACACACAGTACTGTGATGCATATTCATAGCTGCATCTGCAATAAAGTCTCCTTGTATTGCTGATATCTTCTCATTTTATCTCACTATCAAACACAGTGGCTGCACATAAATAAACACGTATTTTTCTACATTTTGTATGTCATTCTTTATTGAAGTGCTGTTGTGAAGTATAAACAAAAGAAAAATAATTTTGAAATGTTGAAATTTTAGGGGTTGTGTGTAGAAAAACACAATTCATTGTATAACCATTCTTTCCTATCTCATGCCTTTTTGCCATAAAGGATGGCACTATTTTAAAATTTGGTTCACTTCAAATCTTATTATACTTCCATTATAAATACACTGATGTGACCAACTCTCTACTGTCCCCAGTTACACCTGTGCAACCCCAGTGCCTTCAATGAGATTCCATGGATGTAAGTAAGGGAGTAAGATTGTGAAATTGTAGATGGTATGCTGCATCACTCGGCATTCATTTGTACACTGACTGTGTACCATTCAGCACTCTTCAAGAACTGTCACAGAACCAAGTTACTATCTATTATCTTCAATTACAATGGTTCTTCCAGGGTAAGGCTCAACTTCCACAAATATGTAACGGTACTCATATCTTCTGCTTTCAGGATTCTGTAATAAGGAAAAAATATGCCAGGGTTATTTTTTCCCCTTCAGTAGTTTAAGCATCAGGTGATGCTTGTTGACGGTATAACTAATTTGAGACAATTTTACCTCTTTCACTTCCACATGGACTGTCCCTTGCTTTCCTCGTTCTGAGCCCTCAATGTAGAACGTCAAGCACATGTATTTCAACCCATTTTTTACATACTCAATCTCACTAAGAAAAAGGAACAAGGAAACATGTTACACATTCTGTGTATTGCAGTTTGAGAAACCATGTACATTGCAGGCACAATTATGTGAAATGTAACATCTGTACTGACAGCAATTTTGTCTCAATGTATGATCTTACCTACATCTCAATGCCAGATTGTAATTGTATAGACAGAAGATCTTAACTCTCACTTGTTAGACGTAAGATAGTTTAAGGAAAAGGTGCTAGACTGCACTTTAAAAAAAACAAACAACTGTGGCCTTCTTGCTATTTTAATGAATTGTATTTGAGTTAACACTCTTAGCTAGAGAAGTTGCTTAGCTATGTTGGGAGGGAATGTAGTCCAGTGCTTTCAAGAGACACTGGCATGATCTTTTAGACAGCAAAGTTGTTTAACGTAGAACCATTTTAGGTATCTGAGGAATTACTGTGTAGGTCCCATTTGCAAAAAAAATTTGTGGATTCTAGCCATACACGTGCATTCAATATCAGTCGTCCGTTGGGAGTTAAAATCAAGAGCAAGAATGCTGAAGTAGATATGTTACTCTTCTGTTAAAGATTGGAAAACAAAACAAATTAATGCTTATGTATAATGGTTGCTGACTGTGGTTTTATTCATCTTCAGGAAGCCGGTACATGGTTGGAAAAGAAAAAACAAAACACAAAAGCCAGTGGTTTTATTGGCTCTGAAGTTTAACTTTGATAGACTTGGTGGCTGACTAAAGGTTACTTGCTTGTAGATGTCTAATCTTAAAAGATTCATTTTGCTGGACTCTTACTACTCAATAGCCAACCAGGAGTGTGGAGTAAGTCAAAACGTTTTGTCAGGCATGGCTGCACTACATAGCTAGTTCCTCCTGCTTGGAGCTACTTCTCTTGAGGTCACTAGCATCTTGCAATGGGATCTAATTAGTTACCTTTATGCTAATGAAGGAGCTCCCCATTCTGGTAACTTGGAGTTCAGAAAGTCCAGAGATCCAAAAATACACCCAGTGAGCAGGCCCATAGGTATTCTGAGACACGTGAGATCATGGGTCAGGCCACAGACTTGACTGCCACCTTCCTCAAAGTCCTGACTCAAAAATAACTGTAAAAAATGCACAGCTAGCAAAAAGTTGGAACTGAAATCATAGGAACCAATTACCTCTTCATTCAGGTATGGCCCGAGAAGGACAGTTCCTGTTTTTATGGACAGATGCTTAAAACTTCCCTTTTACATTTTAGTATTCAGCAGATCAACTGTGAGCAGCATTTTTGACACACAATCTGGTAAAAAAAAAAAATCTTTAACTGGGAGAAAAATTCTTTTCCTTTAAAAAAAAAAAACCAAAACTCTCAATCTTGAGGTTGAGTTTTTCTATGCAGGCCCATCAATCTGCCTCACACTAAATCCATTTTGGTAAACTGAAGCCCAAAGGCCCAAGTGGGGACTGAGATCTAATCGTGTTGGGCACTGTACTAAGCCATAAGTCGTCCATGCCCCCCAAAGGGCTTCTAATTTAATTTAAGAAGAGCTAGAGCAAGGGAATACGACAAATAGGAGGGAAGTGGGAATGTAATAAATTCTCACACTTTCAGAGGACTACATCCATTTCAAACGTGTTGTGTGAGATCAAAATGATTAGTGTATATTACATGCATAGTGTCAAATGCAAGGAACTATATGACTGAAAAGTGGTGAGTGTTGGATATAAACAGACATTCTGCTGTATCATATTAAAGCAGTGATTCTCAAACTTTTGTACTGGTGATCTCTTTCACATAGCAAGCCACTGAGTGCGACCCCTCCTTATAAATTAAAAGCACTTTTAAATATATTTAACACCATTATAAATGATGAATGCAAAGTGGGATGTGCGGTGGGGGCTGACAGCTTGTGACCCCCCCATGTAGTAACCTCACGACCCCCTGAGAGGTCCCAACCCCCAGTATTAAAAGCTTTTACAAAGCATATTCATTTTAGCATTCTACCACTAAGGTGTTTCTTTAGTTTCCTGCCAGTCTTACAACAGAAAGAATTAGACCAATTGGAATAGAGGACCTTTGTGCATCTTTACATTTAGGACAAGGAAAATATGTCCTTGACTGACCTTTTTTTAAAAAGATCCTTTTCCAGCCTTCTGTCTTCCTTTAAAAATAAAATGCTCTTTTAGGTGGCAGTTCAGGAAACAAGATCTAGCTACTCTTTAAACAAAATAGACCCCACCATAATACTTTTCAATCTATACAAATAATTCTGTGAGTTAATTGATCAGCATAACTATAAATAGAAGATGAAAAATATTGCCTCTGTGTTTGCAATCCTAATAACTCAAATTCTGTGCCCTCAGAAAGATGAACTTGGAAAAAAATCTTCCACCTAAAGTTGTTCTCAAATGTTCTTTAACCCTAGCAAACACTTGCTACCTATGTGCCATTTAAATAGCCCTGCAAAAAAGGTTGCTCAGTTCCTTTTATAAATGACAGATCAAATATATCCTACACAGCTAAATTAGTCTAGATGTAACCTTGGCCCAAAGCGTCTTTGCTGAAATTGGTGTTTGTACAGAACAAATGCAAACAAGTACCTGACAAGCTGTGGTCTTCCTTGTCGCGTTGGCTCACCATAACCTTTAATGGGGTCTCCAAAAGCACCTATTACCTAAGAAAAAGAACAGAGATGAGGTATAGCATGTCTAAAGGGTTACATTCAAACAGATACTCCAGTGTCATCCCACCTCCTCATCAGAAATCATTTTTATTTCACCAAATGTTTCTAGTATACTACTGATAGTGACAACCCAAGAATTTAGGAAACAAACTAGAAGAGAACAGCCGATTCATATCAAATAATATTTCTATATTTCAATGGATTTCTTTGGGGCTGAGGGGGGCCATGTCTTCCTGTAGATTTGTATAGCACCTAGCACAATGGTGTTCTGATCTTAATGAGACTCTTGTTTAGTACCACAGTATAAATAAGAAGAATATATCATTCAGTGCAGAAAGCAGTCAGAAACTACATGGTGTATTTTAGTGGGCACCAATTCCCACTGTACTGAGTGGAATTATGTGTGTGACTAAGTCAACTGGAATTTTCTTTGGAGCTTAATGGTACATGCTCTTTGAATGGAAGATCTAAAAAAGACAGCAATTAATGAGAAATCCTTTTGTTCAACAATGAAACTGTAATTTAGGTTTGAAAAACAACCTCTGGGTGAGATCTGCATTTCTCCAAGGCATCGTCATAGATCTTACTGAGACTGGAGGAAGATAATAGTTCTTTAAAAATCACATAGAACAAACCACCTGAAATAGAGGGAAACAAAAGCAAATATAATGAGAACTAATCTAATCTGATGAACAATAAATAAAGAATATTTATAGGGCATACAGCTTTTTATATAACCTGTAACACCAATCCCAACGAGCACCACTATTAAGTAGGTAAAATCCCATCCAGCTTCTTTCACTGTAATAGAAAGAAAAAATATACCAGTTAAAATGTCAGTTAATAATATTAGAATAAGTGTATCATATAAATAATTTTCTTCTCCTCTACGTGCTAGTCTAAGATTCAATTAGCATTTTGGTTAGTAGGTCTCACAGTGATAAGGGGGGAAAAAGTTAGCTTTTAGTCCATTCCTTCTGTTATGTCTCAGCAGTAAAATTAAGAGACCATGAAAAGTTTTTGTCAGTTCCAGCAGAATTTTTTATTAAACCTTTCAACTAGTTTAAACCCACAACAACCTGTGCTATTGCTCTCATGTTGACATACAAAGTCATTTTCTTTTAAGTTTTAGTACTACATTTTCAGCTGCAAAGTATTCAAGTTACAATATAACATTCATTTATAGCAATTTTTGAACAAAAGTATGGGGGAAAGAGTCAACACTACTGACAAAGACTGTGAATGAGGAATTACCAAGTATGTGAACAATAAAAAGCAAGGATGCCACAAAAGCATATACTTTTTTATTTAGTCAATTGTAATTTATTTATAATATTGCATCATGTAGAAGAGTAAGAAGTTATTATGAGACCGCATTACAACCTCTGCTATAAAGTCTTTCTTGAGAAGTGGGAAGAGATCACCAATTTGTGTGGATTATAAGGTGTGCTTTTTAGCAAAGTTCCAAATTAGGGGGGAAACTTAATAACCTCTTTTCCTCCCACTTTTCACAGCTGAGAAGGTTTTATCCAAAGAAAAGGCTTTTCACTTTCTGAAGCTGTGTAACAATCACTTCTTGCTCAAAGGAATGAATGGGAGGAACTAGGGGTCATATGATGGAACTGTCATCACACATTACATAATTACAAACATAATGAATAGAAGATAGCTAAATTACAATAATTCTAAGAAAAGCCCTCTCATCCTACTCTACCTCTAAGCAAAGTATTCCACTAGTAGTGGAACTAAACAGAAAAAACTGCTAGAGCCTTTAGGGAACTAAATTGCTTACTGTAACAAAAGCTACATATTGTAACTGCTTGACAGACGCTCAAAGCATTCAAGATCAATTAAGACATTACATTCTGATATTCACTTATGTCTATCAATGAAAGTGGAACCTCCTTGGCCTCAGAGAAATAAAATTACATGGTTTAGCATTGTCTTTATTCTATTGAAGGTTTAAGCAAAGAATTATGAATGCCCAAGGCAGTTCCTGGGGATTAATACCTAGTTGAGACACCTCAAACTTGGGATCTCCAAACATGGACCACATCAAAGTCTCTTATGGGCCATCTTCCTTCGCATTTGGAACAATATGGACTGCCTCCCCTTCCACTGGTGATCAAATGACAACGTCGATGGCAACTACAGTATATTAATTATGTACATGGACATGCACTGTTAGGAAAGCGTTCACTATTTTTAAGATGTACCAGTTGTAAAGAAGGAGCCAATACCATGTGATCAGCCAACTCTGCTGGCAACCAGCAAATGGACCACTGTTTGGAAACTGCTCTCTTACGTTATTAAACCCAGCCAGTCTTAATCTTCAGGAAATGACATGGAATTTATATGGGCACTTATAGACAATGAATTCCAACAGTGATAAGAGTTTGAGTCACCTCTATATTCCATTCAGGTTTTTTCTGTTTGAACTGATGGATGATGTTCAATCTAAGACCATCGTTGTGGCCATATGGAAGAAATGCACAAAAGTGAGTTACAATTTCCATATTAAATAGGGATTGATGAAACTGATATCAAATATCAATCTAATATACAGATATGGAAATTATTAGATACAAAGCCCTTCCTTTCCACCCATGCTAAAAGAAAAAATATTTTGTTATGATGTCAATAAGAAAATTTGATGTGTGCGTTGGAGGAAGAAAATGATTTTAGAAGAGTTAATTAACAGTTTATTTGAATTTGTATTAGCCTTCAACCGAAGTGTTGCTGCAATATTTTTCCAGGGGCTCTGAACCAGGTATCTTCCCTGTTTCCCCATCTATGAGCCCATCTGACTTGGGTGGCACTTTGCAGAAGCAGAGGTTTATCCCTGAGAGTCTTTGTGTGGACTCTCTGCTTGGAAAATGTACCTTTACTTCATCTCTTGGCTTCCTGTTCCATGGGGAAGTGGGGCTGGGGTGATACAAAAAGCTGATGGCAGGCAGGCAAAAGGCAACGGAATGGGGATGTAGTGGTAAACCTATGCATGTCCAGGGGGATGTTCAGCCATAACTGAGGAGATAGATGGAGAGGCACTGTGTATTACTTAAGAGGATCCTACAAAATATATTAGGCTTACTCCAATTAGTCTAAAAATAAGAGGCCTGCCACTTAGCTGTTTAGTATGCATTAGAAAGTGTGTGATGGCATGCAAAATACAATCTAAATTTGCACAACTGGAGCGGTACTGTCCAGTTCATCAAGCATTTACAACAGGAAAGTTTTCCAAAAACCAAAGTCCCTATTGCTAACAACATCATTAAAGCTGAACCTGAATTAGCAACATGTGGACTTTATTTTTTGCACTAATGTAGACATGTATTCAGAGTCCTCCCCACGCCCTCAAACACTTGATGCATCAGATTCTTCCCTCATATGTACACAAATACCACTCCCAATAAAGTCAAGAAGAGCTGTAACTGGGAATCCAAGCAAAATTTTACCCTCTGTGTATAATATACACATACAACTTAACACTATATGAAGTCATGCAAAACAATGCAATGTGTACACCAGGAAACGAGTTGCAGCTGTTGGGAACCATAATTTTTAATTCCTCAGTTCTGGGTGCCTAAAATCTCAATTGCAAGGCTGCAGCTAGTTCCTGCAGCAACAATCTCTAAAAACAATACATGTTGCTCCTAATTAATACTGGCCATAGGCCCACTTACCTTTCTGAGCAGCCGACACGGGTGCTCCTCCTTTTTGACTTCTTTGTACAGACGCTTGTTTACTTTCATTCCCAGCTCTCAGCGGCCCCTCCTGGGTCCAGATATTTTGTTTAGCAACTTGGAAAAACATACGAGGACGCAACACAGATTCTCTGTGGGCAAATTCCTGCCCCCACCTAAAACACCGCCAAGTCCTTAGGAACACCTTCCCATGGGGTGCAAGCAACCACTTTCCTGGCGAGCCTTGTAACTTCTCGCTGCACTGAATAACTCGCATAAACGAAGCAGCAAACATGATGAGGCAAAACAAGTCTTAATATGTTACCAACAAACTAAGATCTAGATTAGCTGAACTAAAGCGTCCCTTGATTGCCGCACAGATCTATCCTACATTAGTTTAGTCTGCACCTAAGCAACACGTGCACAGTGTGTGCACGGAAGGTGCAGCCCTTATAATGAATTTAACAGAATTAAAGCAATCTCTGACTTTGAGTTTTGCTTTTACCTTGTCGATTTACTTTAATTGAGAAACCTACATTACCCTTTGCTCGCTGACATTTGCAACTTCCTCGCCATTGCGTTTGCAAAGTTGCCTGGGAAAAAAATACCAGGAAGCTCTGGGAATTGTAGTTCACAGAAATTCTCTTCCCGTCCACAGTTAATAGTAGCTTAAAGGGAAAATGACTACAACTACCGCAATGCAAAGCGCCACCTCCTGCTGTTGAGATCAAATTACACCCAGACACTAAACTACAGTAATTTCAATCCACTGGTTCTCGTACAGATAGCACATAACGAAGTGGTAGGGGAGGCTGGACTTTTTTGACCTCCTTTAACTTGTAATTAAAAATAGCGTGTGTTTTGTAGTGTTTTTTCTCTTTTGATTCTTTTTAAAGTTTCCGATCATCTTATCTTTAGGGAAACATTATGACCATGCAATAATGCAAACTGTGTGTTTTCTTTTCTTTTCTTTTCAATAAAGTGGTAAAAATACAAATTTGGAAGTACATCTCTACCTCAATATAACGCTGTCCTCGGGAGCCAAAAAATCTTAATGCATTATAGCTATCCCACAGTTCCCACAGTCTCTGCCACCCATTGGAATTCTGGGTTAAGCTCCCAAGGCCTGATGGGGCAAAAACATTGTCATGGGCCCTGGCAATTCGGACATCATGGTGGTAATGGGGCAGGTTCATGCTGTGGAATGCCGATTCTGGGCCTGGGAAACAAGCACAGACTGGTGGGACTGCATTGTGTTGCAGGTCTGGGATGATTCCCAGTGGCTGCCAAACTTTTGCATGCGTAAGGGCACTTTCATGGAACTTTGTGACTTGCTTTCCCCGGCCCTGAAGCGCAAGAGTACCAAGATGAGAGCAGCCCTCACAGTTGAGAAGCAAGTGGCAATAGCCCTCTGGAAGCTTGCAACGCCAGACAGCTACCAGTCAGTCAGGAATCAATTTGGAGTGGGTAAATCTATTGTGGGGGCTGCTGTGATCCAAATAACGAACACAAGCAAAGACTTGCTGATATCAAGGGTAGTGACTCTGGGAAATGTGCAGGTCATAGTGGATGGCTTTGTTGCCATGGGATTCCCTATTTGTGGTGGGGCGATAGACAGAACGCATATTCCTATTTTGGGACCAGACCACCTTGGCAGCCAGTACATAAACTGCAAGGGGTACTTTTCATTGGTGCTGCAAGCACTGGTGGATCACAAGGAACGTTTCACCGACATCAATGTGGGATGGCCGGGAAAGGTACATGACGCTCGCATCTTCAGGAACTCTGTTCTGTTTGAACAGCTGCAGGAGGGGACTTACATCCCAGATCAGAAAATAACTGTTGGGGACGTTGAAATGCCTATAGTTATTCTTGGGGACCCAGCCTACCCTTTAATGCCATGGCTCATGAAGCCATACACAGGCATCCTGGACAGTAGTAAGGAGATGTTCAACTACAGGCTAAGCAAGTGCAGAATGATGGTAGAATGTGCATTTGGATGTTTAAAAGCTTGCTGGCGCAGTTTACTGACTCGGTTAGACCTCAGCGAAACCAATATTCCAGTTGTTATTGCTGCTTGCTGTGTGCTCCACAATATCTGTGAGAGTAAGGGGGAGATGTTTATGGCAGGGTGGGAGGTTGAGGCAAATCGCCTGGCTGCTGATTACGCGTAGTCAGACACCAGGGCGATTAGAAGAGAGCAGCAGGGCATGCTGCGCATCAGAGAAGCTTTGAAAACCAGTTTCATGATTGACCAGGCTACAGTGTGACAGTTCTGTTTCTCCTTGATGAAAACCCACCCCCTTGTTTCACTCTACTTCCCTGTAAGCCAACTGACATCCCTGCTTCGATCACCGCTTGTAGAGGCAATAAAGTCATTATTGATTCAAAATCATGCATTCTTTATTAATTCATCACACAAATAGGGGGATAACTGCCAAGGTAGCCTGGGAGGGGTGGGGGAGAAGGGAAGCACCAGGCAGGGTGGTGGATGAGGGGAGGAGAGAAGGACAAGGCCACACTGCACTTCAAAACTTATTGAATGCCACCCTTTTGTTGCTTGGGCAGTCCTCTGAGGTGGAGTGGTTGTGTGCCCAGAGGGCCCCCCCCCCATGTTCTTGGGCATCTGGGTGAGGATATGGAACTTGGGGAGGAGGGCAGGCGCTTACAGAGGCAGCAGCTGCGGTCTGTGCTCCTGCTGCCTTTCCTGCAGCTTCACCAGATGCTGAAGCATATCAGTGTGATTCCCCCAGTAGCTTCAGCATTGCATCCTGCCTCTGCTCATCGTGCTGCTGCCATCTCTCGTCTTGCTCCTGCCACCTCTCATCTCGTTTGTCCCTCCTGTCCTGGCATGCATTTTGTGCTTTCCTGGACTCTGACATTGTTTGCCTCCATGCAATGTGCTGAGCTCTTTCAGGGTGGGAGGACTGCATGAGCTCAGAGAACATTTCATTGCGAGTGCATTTTTTTTTGCCTTCTTATCTGCTCTAGCCTCTGGGATAGAGATGATAGGGGTACCATTGAAACATTTGTAGCTGCGGGAGGTAAAAAGGGAGAGTAGTATTCAAAAAGACACATTTTAGAGAACAATGGGTAGACACTTTCACAGTGAACCAAGCTGTTAACATTACATAGCACGTGCTTTCAGTACAAGGTTGCATTTTGCCTCTTATATTGAGGGCCTGCCTGTTTGGTGTGAGATTACACATGCAGGACCAGGCAATGGAATTCAGCTTGCAGGAATGCTAAGCTAGGTAAGCCACTGTCTTTCAGCTTCTTCAACCTTCATAACATGTGGGAATGGTTTCAAACAACAGCGCCCTCCTTTCCCATACCAAGCACTCGTTGGATTGGCCATTTAAAAGGAGGGGCTGTCCTGGCCGTGAATGCATCCCAAGTCTTCAGGGCAAATTAATCATTTAACACGCTTGCTTTTATATATGCATTATATATACAAAGGTACATTCACCAGAGGTGCCTTCTCCGGCTTCATGGTCCGTGAGCCTGCCTTGGGAGGGTTGGGAGGGTATTGGCTCCAGGGTGATAAACAGTTCCTGGGTGTCAGGGAGCGTGCTGTGTGCTATCCGCATCCTCCTCCACCTCCTCATCTTCCTCGTCCCCAAAATGCTCATCCCGGATGCATGAGACTCCCCCGTTGCAGATGTCCACGGAAAGGGGTGGGGTAGTGGTAGGCCCACCTCCTAGAATTGCATGCAGCTCATCATAGAAGCAGCATGTCTGGAGCTCTGACCTGGAGAAGCCGTTTGCCTCTTTGGTTTTTTGGTAGACTTGCCTGAACTCCTTAATTTTCATGCGGCACTGCTGCGGGTTCCTGTTGTAGCCTCTGACCATCATGCCCTTAGAGATTTTTTTCAGATATTTTGGCATTTCTTCTTTTCGAATGGCATTTGGATAGTACGGATTCATCTCCCTAAACAGTAGTCAGATCCCTTACCTCCCGTTCGGTCCATATTGGAGCTCTTTTACGATTCTGGGACTGCATGGTCACCTGTGGTGATCAGCTCGCCATGCTGGGCAAACAGGAAATGAAATTCAAAAGTTTCCGGGGTTTTTCTCATCTACCTGGCCAGTGCATCTGACTTGAGAGTGCTGTCCAGAGCGGTCACAATGGAGCACTCTGGGATAGCTCCTGGAGGCCAATATCATCAAATTGCGTTCACGCTACCCCAAATTCGACCCGGCGATGTCGATTTCAGCGTTAATCCCCTCGTTGGGGAGGAGTACAGAAATTGACTTTAAGAGCCCTTTTAAGTCGACAAAAATGGCTTCATTGCGTGGACAGGTGCAGGGTTAAATCAATTTAACACTGCTAAATTCGACCTAAACTTGTAGTGTAGACCAGGGCTCAGAGGCATAGTGGAGGCAAGAGATCCAGAAGGGGGAGCAGGGGAGACTACCTATGCCAAAGCCCTGGGAATACATTCTAGTAGTCAGAAAAAGAGAACTTTTCACTTCCTGCATCACTGCTTATGACATTTCAGCTGCTCAGAGTGAAAGAATGACAGCAGGGACAAATGTGTGAGAGACAATTGTCGGGATGCTTAATATTAAACAAGACCTAAAGTCAATGGCACGTCTAAAAAAAATGAAATACCAAAACTTCACTGAACTTGTTATGCAGCAGTAAAGTTGTACAGTTAACATTACGAAGTCTGGATGTGTAAATTGTAACTGGATACAATTCTATTAAATTGTTATTAATTTCTTTGGTATTTTTTTTTGAAAGTGTTATTTGCTGAAATATTTGGGACAAGCTCTCTTCTTTCCATTTGGCCTGATTCATTCAGCAATGACAGAATCCAGTGTGTTTGACATCGGAAGCCATCTCCATGAAATTTGTCACAAAAGATAGATTGTGGCATTACTGAATGAACTGTACAGGAAAAGAATGGGAAAGAGAAATCTGAGCAAACAGAAGCTTAACTGGTATTTACCAATGGAAGTGTGGGAAACAAAGGGTGATATTATGTGACAGTTAAACAAGATTTCCCATAATAATTGCTAACAGACCCGCTGCCATCCATTCCTTCCCCATTTCTAATGAAGGTAAACGCCAAACATCGAATACGGGAATCTCCAAAATTAATATCTAGTCCCGTATTGCATATAACAGACATTTATAAAATTGAGGTTTTCCAAGTTCAACCAGTTGCATGATTACTAAAATAAGGAAGGAGGGAATAGCATAGGTGGGGGCAAGAGAAAGGTGAAGCATGCGACCTCTGTGTTTTATTTTAAACCCTCAGTCCAACGTGCTTGGAGAACACAAGTCCAGGCATGTCTGGTGGGCATTGCTGAATTACAAGGCAAGGTTGAGCAATTCCTCTAGTGTGGCCTTATGCAGCTGAGTCATTGAACCAGGGATTGGCAACCTTTGGCCCTTGGTCCATGAGGATAAGCACCCTGGCGGGCCTGGCCTGTTTGTTTACCTGCCATGTCTGCAGATTTGGCCAATCGCGGCTCCCAATGGTCGCGATTCGCCGTCCCAGGCCAATGGGGGTGGCGGGAAGTGGTGTGTGCCGAGGGATGTGCTGGCCGCTTCCCGCTGCTCCCATTGTCTTAGGGCGGCAAACCACGGCCAGTGGGAGCTGCGATCGGCCAAACCCGCGGACACGTCAAAGGTTGCTGATCCCTGCATTGAACTGTAGCTCCCTTGCAATCAAGTCCTTTGTCCTATATGTCTGACTTGCTCAGAAATGTGTACCTTCCTCATTCTATTGAGGCTTCTTAGAAGCTGCTAAATTTTGTTGCCTTTCATCCTAATTCATCTTGTCGGGCCACGCAACAGTGTGATGCATATTCATAGCTGCATATGCAATAAAGTCTCCTTGTATTGCTGATATCTTCTCATTTTATCTCACTATCAAACACAGTGGCTGCACATAAACAAACATGTATTTTCTACATTTTGTATGTCATTCTTTATTGAAGTGCTGTTGTGAAATATAAACAAAAGAAAAATTTTGAAATGTTGGAAGACAATATTAGGGATTTGTGTAGAAATACTATCCATTATTAAATTCATTGTATAACCATTCTTTCCTGTCTCATGCCTTTTTGCCATAAAGGATGACAGTATTTTAAAATTTGGTTCACTTCAAATCCTATTATACTTCCATTATAAATACACTGATAGTGACCAACTCTCTACTGTCCCCAGTTACACCTGTGCAACCCCAGTGCCTTCAATGAGATTCCATGGATGTAAGTAAGGGTAAGATTGTGAAATTGTAGATGGTATGCTGCATCACTCGGCGTTCATTTGTACACTGACTGCGCATCATTCAGCACTCTTCAAGAAGTGTCACAGAACCAAGTTACTATCTATTATCTTCAATTACAATGGTTCTTCTAGGGTAGGCCTCAACGTCCACAAATATGTAACGGTACTCATATCTTCTGCTTTCAGGATTCTGTAATAAGGAAAAATAGGCAAGGGTTATTTTTTCCCTTCAGTAGTTTAAGCATTAGGTGATGCTTGTTTACTGTATAACTCATTGAGACAATTTTACCTCTTTCACTTCCACATGGACTGTCCCTTGCTTTCCCCGTTCTGAGCCCTCAATGTAGAACTTCAAGCGCATGTATTTCAACCCATTTTTTACATACTCAATCTGACTAAGAAAAAGGAACAAGGAAACATGTTACACATTCTGTGTATTGCAGTTTGAGAAACCATGAACATGGCAGGCACAATTATGTGAAATGTAACATCTGTACTGACAGCAATTTTGTCTCAATGTATGATCTTACCTATATCTCAATGCCAGATTGTAATTGTATAGACAGAAGATCTTAACTCTCACTTGTTAGACGTAAGATAGTTTAAGGAAAAGTTGCTAGTCTGCACTTGAAAAAAAACCCGTGGCCTTCTTGCTATTTTAATGAATTGTATTTGAGTTAACACTCTTAGCTAGAGAAGTTGCTTAGCTATGTTGGGAGGGAATGTAGTCCAGTGCTTTCAAGAGACACTGGCATGATCTTTTAGACAGCAAAGTTGTTTAACCTAGAACCATTTTAGGTATCTGAGGAATTACTGTGTAGGTCCCATTTTCAGAAAAAATTCTGTCGATTCTAGCCATACACATGCATTCAATATCAGTCGTCCGTTGGGAGTTAAAATCAAGAGCAAGAATGCTGAAGTAGATATGTTACTCTACTATTAAAGATTGGAAAACAAAACAAATTAATGCTTATGTATAGTGGTTGCTGACTGTGGTTTTATTCAACTTCAGGAAGCCGGTACATGGTTGGAAAAGAAAAAACAAAACACAAAAGCCAGTGGTTTTATTGGCTCTGAAGTTTAACTTTGATAGACTTGGTGGCTGACTAAAGGTTACTTGCTTGTAGATGTCTAATCTTAAAAGTTTCATTTTGCTGGACTCTTACTACTCAACAGCCAACCAGGAGTGTGGAGTAAGTCAAAACGTTTTGTCAGGCATGGCTGCACTACATAGCTAGTTCCTCCTGCTTGGAGCTACTTCTCTTGAGGTCACTAGCATCTTGCAATGGGATCTAATTAGTTACCTTTATGCTAATGAAGGAGCTCCCCATTCTGGTAACTTGGAGTTCAGAAAGTCCAGAGATCCAAAAATACACCCAGTGAGCAGGCCCATAGGTATTATGAGACACGTGAGATAAGAAGTCCATGCCCCCAAAGGGCTTCTAATTTAATTTAAGAAGAGCTAGAGCAAGCGAATATGACAAATAGGAGAGAAGTGGGAATGTAATAAATTCTCACACTTTCAGAGGACTACATCCATTTCAAAGGTGTTGTGTGAGATCAAAATGATTAGTGTATATTACATGTGTAGTGTCAAACGTAAGGAACTATATGACTGAAAAGTGGTCAGTGTTGGATATAAACAGACATTCTGCTGTATCATATTAAAGCAGTGGATTCTCAAACTTTTGTACTGGTGACCCCTTTCACACAGCAAGCCACTGAGTACAACCCCCCCTTATAAATTAAGAACACTTTAAAATATATTTAACACCATTATAAATGATGAATGCAAAGTGGGGTGTGGTGTGGGGGCTGACAGCATGTGACCCCCCATGTAGTAACCTCACGACCCCCTGAAAGGTCCCAACCCCCAGTATTAAAAGCTTTTACAAAGCATGTTCATTTTAGTATTCTACCACTAAGGTGTTTCTTTAGTTTCCTGCCAGTCTTACAACAGAAGGAATTAGACCAATTGGAATGTGCATCTTTACATTTAGGACAAGGAAAATAAACCTGTCCTTGACTGACCTTTTTTTAAAAAAGATCCTTTTCCAGCCTTCTCTCTTCCTTTAAAAATAAAATGCTCTTTTAGGTGGCAGTTCAGGAAACAGGGTCTAGCTACTCTTTAAACAAAATAGACCCCAAAATAATACTTTTCTATCTATACAAATAATTCTGCAGGTTAAATGATCAGCATAACTATAAATAGAAGATGAAAAATATTGCCTCTGTGTTTGCAATCCTAATAACTCAAATTCTGTGCCCTCAGAAAGATGAACTTGGAAAAAATCTTCCACCTAAAATTGTTCTCAAATGTTCTTTAACCCTAGCAAACACTTGCTACCTATGTGCCATGTAAGTAGCCCTGCAAAAAAGGTTGCTCAGTTCCTTTTATAAATGACAGATCAAATATATCCTATGCAGCTAAATTAGTCTAGATGTAACCTTGGCCAAGAGCGTCTTTGCAGAAATTGGTGTTTGTACAGAACAAATGCAAACAAGTACCTGACAAGCTGTCGTCTTCCTCGTCGCGTTGGCTCACCATAACCTTTAATGGGTTCTCCAAAAACACCTATTACCTAAGAAAGAGAACAGAGATGAGGTATAGCATGTCTAAAGGGTTACATTCAAACAGATACTCCAGTGTCATCCCACCTCCTCATCAGAAATCATTTTTATTTCACCAAATGTTTCTAGTATACTACTGATAGTGACAACCCAAGAATTTAGGAAACAAACTAGAAGAGAACAGCCGATTCATATCAAATAATATTTCTATATTTCAATGGATTTCTTTATAAACTAGATTATTCAATTATCCTTAAAATCCTGTAAAGACCTGCATTATGAGCATCTATCTTAGCTGACACAATTCTAACTTTTCCTTGTACTGTATGTATATTATTGACTTTAGTCTTCCCAGGTTTACTATCTAAAGAAAGAAAAAGCAAAATGCACTCCCATCTCATCAGAGACATTGTCTTGGTGTATTTCAAAGTTGTAGTTTAAAAAGTAATCTGATAACCTAATAAAACAGCAATGATTCCTTTTATTAAAAACTAGAAACAAAAGGTTTTGTCATTTCTATAAATCTGGTTCCAAAGCACAGCAAACAATCAGCCAGGTTTTCAAACTTAGTTTAGTCAGATCAGAGAGGAAGCATGATTTTTGCGGTATGGCACCAGAATGAGGAACTCCACCAGAGAGGTCCTTTGGGGCCATCTGCCTGTCCCAAGTCAGGGTAAAGGAGGAGGGTTGGGCGTGGGGCTAGCAACTCCACCCTGTAAAAATCAGCTTGCTACAGAAACGCCAACAATAGAGTTAACAGAGACTTTTAGCCTAGAAAAAGAAGGGTCTTCAACTCGAAGATGCATGACGCTGGGTGGTGAAAGCCGCGAGGAAGCCACTAAGCCGATCACCCTTCTTACAACCAGGAGGATTACCATCGGCACATGGAATGTGAGGACCATGTACGAGTCAGGAAAGACGGCGCAGGTTGCAGCAGAGATGAGGAGCAACAACCTGACCCTACTAGGCATTAGCGAGACAAGATGGACGCAAGCTGGACAGAGACGACTGTTGACAGGAGAGCTGTTGCTGTATTCAGGACATGAAGAGAGCGACGCACCCCACACACAGGGAGTAGGCTTCATGATGTCCAAACAGGCACAGAGAGCACTGATTGGTTGGGAGGCACATGGTCCCAGGATTATCACAGCATCCTTCAGAACTAAAATGAAGAGGATTAAGATGAATGTTGTTCAGTGCTACGCTCCAACCAATGACAGTGAAGAGGAGGACAAAGACTACTTTTACAACAGACTCCAGAAAATATTAGAGACTCTCCCAGACAAAGACATTACCATCCTTATGGGAGACTTTAATGCCAAAATTGGACCTGATAACACAGGATACGAACAAGTCATGGGGACCCACGCTCTGGGAGAGATGAGTGAGAATGGAGAGAGATTTGTGGATCTGTGTGCACTTAACAACCTGGTCATAGGAGGCAGCATCTTTCCTCACAAGCGGATCCACAAGAGTACCTGGGTATCGCCAGCAGGCATGACAGAAAACCAGATCGACCATGTCTGCATTAGCAAGAAGTTCAGAAGATCCTTGCAGGATGTTAGAGTTAGAAGAGGAGCAGACGTGGCGTCCGACCATCACTTAGTGGTGGCCAGATTGAAGCTGCAGCTGAAGAAGAACTGGATAGACGCGTCAGACAGAAGAGCGAAGTACAACGTCAACCTTCTGAAGGACCATAAGACCAAGGAAGATTTTGGATTGACGCTGAAGAATAAGTTTTCAGTACTACAGGATCGGTCTGAGGAAGAGGAAGACAGTGTACTCAACAGATGGCAGAAAGTGAGAGACACACTTAGGTCAGCATGCCAGGAAGTGCTTGGAATTAAGAAACACCAGCAGAAAGAATGGATCACAGCAGAGTCCTTGACAAAGATAGAAGACAGAAAGAAGAAGAAGGCAGCAGTCAACAACAGCAGGACTAGAGCAGCAAAGGCCAAAGCTCAAAAAGAGTATGCTGAAGCCCACAGAGCAGTGAAGAGGAATATTAGGAAGGACAAGAGAGATTATGTGGATGGACTGGCAGCAGAAGCAGAGCAGGCAGCATACAGCGGTAACATGAAACAGCTGTACGATACTACCAAGCGACTGTCTGGAAAGTTCAGCAAGCCAGAACGCCCCGTTAAAGACAAGCAGGGAAAGTCTATAACAGGAATAGAACTACAGATGAACAGATGGGCGGAGCACTTTGAGGAACTCCTGAACAGACCAGCACCACCAAATCCACCAGACATTGACCCAGCCAACGAGGACCTCCCAATCAATTGCGATAAACCAACCAGAGACGAGATCAGAAAAGCCATCACCATGATGAAGAACAGGAAGGCGGCTGGACCTGACGATATCCCAGCAGAGGCCCTGAAAGCAGACCTGGATGCTTCAGTGGAAATGCTGTACCCCCTCTTTGAGAAGATATGGGAAGAAGAAGTGATTCCGGCTGACTGGAAAGAGGGATATCTCATCAAAATCCCCAAGAAAGGAGACCTCAGCAACTGTGCCAACTATAGAGGAATCACACTCCTGTCGGTGCCAGGGAAGGTCTTCAACCGAGTCCTCTTAGAGAGAATGAAGGATGCCGTCGATCCACAGCTACGAGATGAACAGGCAGGTTTCCGGCAGAACAGATCATGCACGGACCAGATAGCAACGCTCCGCATCATAGTCGAGCAGTCTATGGAGTGGAACTCCTCGTTGTACATCAACTTTGTTGACTATGAGAAAGCATTCGATAGCGTGGATCGAGAGACCCTCTGGAAGCTCCTTCGGCACTATGGCATCCCAGCAAAGGTGGTCAACCTGATCAAGAATTCATACGACGGCATACACTGTAGAGTGATCCACAGAGGGCAGCTCACAAACAGCTTCCAGGTGCAAACCGGAGTCAGACAAGGATGCTTGTTGTCACCACTTCTCTTTCTTCTCGTCATCGATTGGATTATGAACACATCCACTTACAAGCATAGGAATGGAATCCAATGGTCATTGTGGACCCAGCTTGATGACCTGGACTTTGCCGACGACCTTGCACTCCTTTCGCACAGTAAACAGCAGATGCAAGAGAAGACCAACGTAGTGGCAGCCATGTCATCACAGGTTGGCCTCAACATCCACAAGGACAAGACCAAGATCCTTAGGATCAATTCCATCAGCAACGACCCAGTCACACTGAATGGAAGCCCCCTGGAAGAAGTGCAGTCCTTCACCTACCTAGGTAGCATCATCGACCAGCAGGGTGGCACAGACGCAGACATCAAAGTAAGGATTGGTAAGGCAAGAGCAGCCTTCTTACAGCTCAAGAACATCTGGAGCTCCAGAGAGCTGTCTTTGGCAATAAAGATTCGACTGTTCAACTCCAACGTGAAATCAGTCCTACTGTATGGAGCTGAAACCTGGAGGACAACCAAAACAACCACCAGGAAATCCAGACCTTCATTAATAGCTGCCTCAGAAGGATTCTCCAGATCCGCTGGCCAGACACCATCAGTAACATCCACCTCTTGGGGAGGACCCATCAACTCCCAGCAGAGGAAGAAATTAGAAGGAGAAGGTGGGGCTGGATAGGACATACACTACGCAAGCAGCCAACCAACATCACCAGACAGGCACTGCAGTGGAACCCCCAAGGCAAGCGGAAAAGAGGCCGCCCAAGAAATACCTGGCGACGCGACCTTCAGGTTGATAGCAAAAAAATGGGCTATACCTGGAACCAGCTAGAGCGAATGGCCCAGGATAGAAGACTATGGAGATCTGTGGTTGGCGGCCCATACCCCGGTTGGGGTGACGGGCATGAATGAATGAATGACCAGAATGAGGCTATTTTTATAAGCCTAGTTTCAAAGTATAGATCTCTATTTTTATCTAATATTTTTTATATTTCTAGATGAATCCCACTGACACCTTAGTAATCTTGTCTGGAGGCTATTACACACATTTATGGCTTTATCTGAAATGTGATTTTTAAGGTCTAGCTCTGAGTTTATTTTTATTTATATCTAGCTAACCTACACAACCGAATGGTCTTATTACTGTTAACTTCATCCTTCCCTCTCTTCTACTATTTGTTAAAGTCACTTTGTTTCAAATTACATTAAGTTTTTTGGCTGAGGGGGGCCATGTCTTCCTATAGATTTGTATAGCACCTAGCACAATGGTGTTCTGATCTTAATGAGACTCTTGTTTAGTACCGCAGTATAAATAAGAAGAATATATCATTCAGTGCAGAAAGCAGTCAGAAACTACATGGTGTATTTTAGTGGGCACCAATTCCCACTGTACTGAGTGGAATTATGTGTGTGACTAAGTCAACTGGAATTTTCTTTGGAGCTTAATGGTACATGCTCTTTGAATGCAAGATCTAAAAAAGGCAGCAATTAATAAGAAATCCTTTTGTTCAACTATGAAACTGTAATTTAGGTTTGAAAAACAACCTCTGGGTGAGATCTGCATTTCTCCAAGGCATCGCCATAGATCTTACTGGGACTGGAGGAAGAGAATAGTTCTTTAAAAATCACATAGAACAAACCACCTGAAATAGAGGGAAACAAAAGCAAATATAATGAGAACTAATCTAATCTAATTAACAATAAATAAAAGAATATTTATAGGGCATACAGCTTTTTATATAACCTGTAACACCAATCCCAACGAGCACCACTATTAAGTAGGTAAAATCCCTTCCAGCTTCTTTCACTGTAATAGAGAGAAAAAATATACTAGTTAAAATGTCAGTTAATAAGATTAGAATAAGTGTATCATATAAATAATTTTCTTCTCTTCTATGTGCTAGTCTAAGATTCAATTAGCATTTTGGTTAGTAGGTCTCATAGTGATAAGGGGGGAAAAGTTAGCTTTTAGTCCATTCCTTCTGTTATGTCTCAGCAGTAAAATTAAGAGACTATGAAAAGTTTTTGTCAGTTCCAGCAGAATTTTTTATTAAACCTTTCAACTAGTTTAAACCCAGAACAACCTGTGCTATTGCTCTCAAGTTGACATACAAAGTCATTTTCTTTTAAGTTTCAGTACTACATTTTCAGCTGCAAAGTATTCAAGTTACAATATAACATTCATTTATAGCAATTTTTAAACAAAAGTATGGGGGAAAGAGTCAACACTACTGACAAAGACTGTGAAT
Source organism: Mauremys reevesii (assembly GCF_016161935.1). Classification (NCBI taxonomy): domain Eukaryota; kingdom Metazoa; phylum Chordata; order Testudines; family Geoemydidae; genus Mauremys; species Mauremys reevesii. Next base: position 189,708,397 of record NC_052624.1, read on the forward strand.
GAGGAATTACCAAGTATGTGAACAATAAAAAGCAAGGATGCCACAAAAGCATATACTTTATTTAGTCAATTGTAATTTATTTATAATATTTCATCATGTAGAAGAGTATGAAGTTATGAGACCTCATTACAACCTCTGCTATAAAGTCTTTCTTGAGAAGTGGGAAGAGATCACCAATTTGTGTGGATTATAAGGTGTGCTTTTTAGCAAAGTTCCAAATTAGGGGGGAAACTTAATAACCTCTTTTCCTCCCACTTTTCACAGCTGAGAAGGTTTTATCCAAAGAAAAGGCCTTTCACTTTCTGAAGCTGTGTAACAATCACTTCTTGCTCAAAGGAATGAATGGGAGGAACTAGGGGTCATATGATGGAACTGTCATCACACATTACATAATTACAAACATAATGAATAGAAGATAACTAAATTACAATAATTCTAAGAAAAGCCCTCTCATCCTACTCTACCTCTAAGCAAAGTATTCCACTAGTAGTGGAACAAAACAGAAAAAACTGCTAGAGCCTTTAGGGAACTAAATTGCTTACTGTAACAAAAGCTACATATTGTAACTGCTTAACAGACGCTCAAAGCATTCAAGATCAATTAAGACATTACATTCTGATATTCACTTATGTCTATCAATGAAAGTGGAACCTCCTTGGCCTCAGAGAAATAAAATTACATGGTTTAGCATTGTCTTTATTCTATTGAAGGTTTAAGCAAAGAATTATAAATGCCCAAGGCAGTTCCTGGGGATTAATACCTAGCTGAGACACCTCAAACTTGGGATCTCCAAACATGGACCACATCAAAGTCTCTTATGGGCCATCTTCCTTCCCATTTGGAACAACATGGACTGCCTCCCCTTCCATTGGTGATCAAATGACAACGTCGATGGCAACTACAGTATATTAATTACGTACATGGAAATGCATTGTTAGGAAAGCGTTCACAATTTTAAGATGTACCAGTTGTAAAGAAGGAGCCAATACCATGTGATCAGCCAACTCTACTGGCAACCAGCAAATGGACCACTGTTTGGAAACTGCTCTCTTACGTCATTAAACCCAGCCAGTCTTAATCTTCAGGAAATGACATGGAGATAGAATTTATATGGGCACTTATAGACAATGAATTCCAACAGTGATAAGAGTTTGAGTCACCTCTATATTCCATTCAGGTTTTTTCTGTTTGAACTGATGGATGATGTTCAATCTAAGACCATCGTTGTGGCCATATGGAAGAAATCCACAAAAGTGAGTTACAATTTCCATATTAAATAGGGATTGATGAAACTGAAATCAAATATCAATCTAATATACAGATATGGAAATTATTAGATACAAAGCCCTTCCTTTCCACCCATGCTAAAAGAAAAAATATTTTGTTATGATGTCAATAAGAAAATTTGATGTGTGCGTTGGAGGAAGAAAATGATTTTAAAAGAGTTAATTAACAGTTTATTTGAATTTGTATTAGCCTTCAACCGAAGTGTTGCTGCAATATTTTTCCAGGGGCTCTGAACCAGGTATCTTCCCTGTTTCCCCATCTATGAGCCCATCTGACTTGGGTGGCACTTTGCAGAAGTAGAGGTTTATCCCTGAGAGTCTTTGTGTGGACTCTCTGCTTGGAAAATGTACCTTTACTTCATCTCTTGGCTTCCTGTTCCATGGGGAAGTTGGGGCAGCAGGGCTGGGGTGATACAAAAAGCTGATGGCAGGCAGGCAAAAGGATGGGAATGTAGTGGTAAACCTATGTGTTAGGATATAGATATTCAGGCCTGACTGCAAAGGCCTATACTTTAAGAATTTAGGTGTATTCTTATCACTTAGCTAGTTATAGAGGTATAAAAGAAAGAATCAAAATCACTCTGTAATGGCCTTCTCTTACTGTGACAGGCTAAGGCCTTCAGCTAAAATGTAGTTAGGCAGCCATAAGCTGGGAAGGGTATGGTCACAGCCTCACATTCCAAACTAGTCACACTGAAATAAGGTGCTATTAGGAATACAATCCTGTCCTGATATTCCTATCACCTCCAGAGAAAGGGAAGAGCCTAGAAGATGTAAAAGGAAACTTAGTTTGATCGCATCCTTTCTGGCAAGAACTCACTTATCAATAGACACAGCTGGAAAACCCTTATGTCTGCATAAATGTAGTTGTGAAATCCTCACTTCTGTATTGTTTTGTATGTTTATTTGCATGGTTTCTGTCTGGTTCTGTGATTGTTTCTGTCTACTGCATAATTAATTTTGTTGGGTGTAAACCAATGAAGGTGGTGGAATATAATTAGTTAAATAACCATGTTACAATATGTTAGGATTGGTTAGTTAAATTTCAGTAAAATGATTGGTTAAGGTATAGCTAAGCAAAACTCAAGTTTTACTATATAGTCTGCAGTCAGTCAGGAAGGGGGGGGGGGGAATGGTAACAGGGACCGGGGATGGGGGAATTAAAATCATGTCTTGCTAATGGGGGAAATGGGAACAGGAACAGGGCCACAGGCAAGGCTCTGTGGTGTCAGAGCTGGGAAGGGGGACACTAAGGAAGGAAACTGGAATCATGCTTGCTGGAAGTTCACCCCAATAAACATCAAATTGTTTGCGCCTTTGGACTTCGGGTATTGTTGCTCTCTGTTCATGCAAGAAGGACCAGGGAAGAGAGAGGGTGAAGGAATAAGCCCCCTAACACTATGCATGTCCAGGGGAGTGTTCAGCCATAACTGAGGAGATAGATGGAGAAGCACCGTGTATTACTTAAGAGGATCCTACAAAATATATTAGGCTTACTCCAATTAGTCTAAATATTAGAGGCCTGCCACTTAGCTGTTTAGTATACATTAGAAAGTGTGTGATGGCATGCAAAACACAAGCCTAAATTTGCACAACTGGAGCGGTACTGTCCAGTTTGTCAAGCATTTACAACAGGAAAGCTTTCCAAAAACAAAAGTCCCTATTGCTAACATCATTAAAGTTGAACTTGAATTAGCAACACATGAACTTTATTTTTTCCTCTAATATAGACATGTATTCAGAGTCCTCCCCACGCCCTCAAACACTTGATGCATCAGATTCTTCCCTCATATATACAAATACCACTCCCAATAAAGTCAAGAAGAGCTCAGTTAATTCCTCAGTTCTGGATGCCTAAAATCTCAATTGCAAGGCTGCAGCTAGTTCCTGCAGCAACAATCTCTAAAAACAATACGTGTTGCTCCTAATTAATACTGGCCATAGGCCCACTTACCTTTCTGAGCAGCCGACACGGGTGCTCCTCCTTTTTGACTTCTTTGTACAGACACTTGTTTACTTTCATTCCCAGCTCTCAGCGGCCCCTCCTGGGTCCAGATATTTTGTTTAGCAACTTGGAAAAACATACGAGGACGCAACACAGATTCTCTGTGGGCAAATTCCTGCCCCCACCTAAAACACCGCCAAGTCCTTAGGAACACCTTCCCATGGGGTGCAAGCAACCACTTTCCTGGCGAGCCTTGTAACTTCTCGCTGCACTGAATAACTCGCATAAACGAAGCAGCAAACATGATGAGGCAAAACAAGTCTTAATATGTTACCAACAAACTAAGATCTAGATTAGCTGAACTAAAGCGTCCCTTGATTGCCGCACAGATCTATCCTACATTAGTTTAGTCTGCACCTAAGCAACACGTGCACAGTGTGTGCACGGAAGGTGCAGCCCTTATAATGAATTTAACAGAATTAAAGCAATCTCTGACTTTGAGTTTTGCTTTTACCTTGTCGATTTACTTTAATTGAGAAACCTACATTACCCTTTGCTCGCTGACATTTGCAACTTCCTCGCCATTACGTTTGCAAAGTTCCTTGGGAAAAAAATACCAGGAAGCTCCGGGAATTGTAGTTCACAGAAATTCTCTTCCCGTCCACAGTGAATAGTAGCTTAAAGGGAAAATGACTACAACTACCGCAATGCAAAGCGCCACCTCCTGCTGTTGAGATCAAATTACACCCAGACACGAAACTACAGTAATTTCAATCCGCTAGTTCTGGTACAGATAGCACATAACGAAGTGGTAGGGGAGGCTGGACTGTTTTGACCTCCTTTAACTTGTAATTAAAAATAGCGTGTGTTTTGTAGTGTTTTTTCTCTTTTGATTCTTTTTAAAGTTTCCGATCATCTTATCTTTAGGGAAACATTATGACCATGCAATAATGCAAACTGTGTGTTTTCTTTTCTTTTCAATAAAGTGGTAAAAATACAAATTTGGAAGTACATCTCTACCTCAATATAACGCTGTCCTCGGGAGCCAAAAAATCTTAATGCGTTAGAAGTTATATTGAAGTTGCTTTGCTCCACCGGAGTGCGCAGCCTCGCCCTCCTGGAGCACTGCTTTACTGCGTTATATACGAATTCGTGTTATATTGGGTCGCATTATATTGGGGTAGAGGTGTATTTCTTCCTTTTCCAGAGTGAATAAAATTAATCACATTAAGACCTCAATCCAACAAAGATTTAGGTACACGTTTAGTCTCATTGTCTTTGGAGGATCTAAGGTTGTAATTTTTGTTAAGGAAACGAATGGATGAAAAATCTATTTTAAAAGGCCCTGATCCAGCAACTGGATCAGCATAGATGTAACTCTGCCCGTATGGTTCAAATTCTATTTATTATTTTTCCTCAGTTTAATAATTCCTTTGTGGTCAGCATGTACATAAAACTCATATACAATCGTATATATACTTATTAATTCAACTCAGTAAATAATTGTAGAAAGCCACCACTCAAAAACAGCTGTAAAGATTTTACTCAAACTTTACAGGAAAATTCACACCCAAAAGGAATTTGTTTAAGGAAGTTCTGAGCAATGAAAAAGCAGTGGTTATAATGACAGTTGGAATTCAATCACAACTTTAGACTCTGCTGCCTCTACCATGGATGCTATAATATTGATAATAACAGAAATAACAGAATTTTACTTTAAAACATCTTTAAGAATCTATGATATCCCATTCCATAAACAGAGTTGCAGTTCTTTATGTCCTAACCTATATCAATGGACTATTGAGATGGTGGTTCTTTGTTTATAAATTCTTTGTAATATTAGATGTATTTTAATATTTTCTTTAGGCCCTATCTACATAAAACTTTCATTGGAGTTTAAATACAGTGCTTAATAACTAATAATACCTACCATCTCTGTAGTACTTTACATTTTCAAAGCACCTTACCGCCTTGCTGTTAAACTCAGTTGGAAGTCCTATGTAATATATAATTAGAAGTGGACTTTTGGCGCAAAATTTGAATCCAAATGTTTCCAAGATTTGGGGATTGTGACAAAGTCAGTCTTGAAGGACATAAGAGAGCAGTCCTCTTGGGTTCCAGGAAGTGGCCGGGCACAAGCCCACCCATGGCTAAAGGACCTTCCCCTTCCCACAGGATGAGATGAAGCAGGTACCCTGCCAGAGGGTGTTCAGATGCTGAGTTTTGGTTTACTTCAATGTAGTGACGCGGGGACATCGCTACATTTGGATTCTGGGCTTTCAGTGAGTCTGTCTCTAAATAGGTGTAGCAATAAGAACTCCATTTCACCTTACATAATAATATATTGGCTTATAATTATGTCTCCTTCTAGTGGGTGAGTGCAATGACTATACCAACCTATTATCCCTAATACTTCCTCTGCTTCTGCCATATAACTTCACACTGAATTTACTCCCTGCTGGTGGCTGTAGTAGTGCCTGTCTGAATACTACCATGGTTATCCTGAAATTCCTATTTATTTATGTATACAACTCCATAGGTTCCCTTCTCTGTTACGTATGTAATGGTTTTCTTTGGTCCATTTACCTACCAAACTTTAGGTATAAATAAGTTAAAAAGATCACCAAAACCAATAATAAAAATACTTTGGTGAATTGGTCACAAAATCACAGCCCCCAGTAAGGTTATTATGGAAGTACCAACTGCAGCTCCATAGCTTAGAAGTTTTGCACTTAAAGCTGAGATTCAACTCTTTTGTAATGTATAAATATCATACACTACTCTTTTACACAATTACTCTTTGAAAATAGGTTAAATTTCCTGAGAATTTACAAGTAAACCCATTAATTAGTTTAGGAATTCAAATTAATAACAAGTTAGGTCTTTTAAAAATGTAGTATGTGTCAAACTGATTTTTTGTCCCAAATTAGCTCAATAACAATACACAGACGCTTCAACCTCCCCACATAGTTTAAATTCACAGAAATCTTGTGCACAGGCCTCTTTTGGTGGGTTTTAAAGGACTGATAATTTTTTTCCAATTAGTCTTCATAACTGCAAGTTTCTCCTTCAGCAGAGGCTGAACAATAAAGTTCCGCTACAGAGAATTCCAACCAGCGCTGCCCTCTTTCAAAACAACTGCCATCTCCCATTCTTCTCAACAAGCCTGAAGCCATCCATCATCCTCAGGTGGCCATTCTCAATAGCACTGGGCTCTATGCCTCCTAAAAAGTGTGGGGGAAAACAATCTTTCTTGGTTTTACTCTCATCAGAACAAATGGCCAGTTTGAAAGAGGGCACTTCTTTGGGGGTTTCTCTGAAGGAGAAGTTTAAGAACATAAGAACACAGGAACGGCCATACTGGGTTAGACCAAAGGTCCATCCAGCCCACTATCCTGTCTACCAACAGTGGCCAATGCCAGGTGCCCCAGAGGGAGTGAATCTAACAAGTAATGATCAAGTGATCTCTCTCCTGCCATCCATCACCACTCTCTGACAAACAGAGGCTAGGGACACCATTCCTTACCCATCCTGGCTAATAGCCATTAATAGACCTAACCTCCATGAATTTATCTAGTTCTCTTTTAAACCCTGTTATAGTCCTAGCCTTCACAACCTCCTCAGGCAAGGAGTTCCACAGGTTGACTGTGCGCTGTGTGAAGAACTTCCTTTTTTTTGTTTTAAACCTGCTTCCTCTTAATTTCATTTGGTGGCCCCTAGTTCTTATATTATGGGAACAAGTAAATAACTTTTCCTTATTCACTTTTTCCACACCATTCATGATTTTATATACCTTTATCATAGCCCCCCTTCGTCTCCTCTTTTCCAAGCTGAAAAGTCCTAGCCTCTTTAATTTCTCCTCATAGGGGACCTGTTCCAAACCCCTAATCATTTTAGATGTCCTTTTCTGAACTTTTTCTAATGCCAGTATATCTTTTTTGAAATGAGGAGACCACATTTGTACACAGTATTCAAGATGTGGGTGTACCATGGATTTATATAAGGGCAATAAGATATTCTTCATCTTATTCTCTATCCCTTTTTAAATGATTCCTAACATCCTGTTTGGTTTTTTGACTGCCACTCGACACTGCGTGAACATCCACAATGACTCCAAGATCTTTTTCCTGACTCGTTGTAGCTAAATTAGCCCCCATCATATTGTATGTATAGTTGGGATTATTTTTTCCAATGTGCATTACTTTACATTTATCCACATTAAATTTATTTTGCCATTTTGTTGCCCAATCACTTACTTTTGTGAGATCTTTTTGAAGTTCTTCACAGTCTGCTTTGGTCTTAACTATCTTGAGCAGTTTAGTATCATCTGCAAACTTTGCCACTTCACTGTTTACCCCTTTCTCCAGATCATTTATGAATAAGTTGAATAGGATTGGTTCTAGGACTGACTCTTGGGGAACACCACTAGTTACCCGTCTCCATTCTGAAAATCCACTATTTATTCCTACCCTTTGTTCCCTGTCTTTTAACCAGTTCTCAATCCATGAAAGGATCTTCCCTCTTATCCCATGACAACTTAATTTACTTAAGAGCCTTTGGTGAGGGACCTGGAAATCTAAGTACACTATGTCCATTGGATCCCCCTTGTCCACATGTTTGTTAACCCCTTCGAAGAACTCTAATAGATTAGTAAGACATGATTTCCCTTTACAGAAACCATGTTGACTTTTGCCCAACAGTTATGTTCTTTTATGTGTCTGACAATTTTATTCTTTACTATTGTTTCAACTAATTTGCCCGGTACTGACGTTAGACTTACTGGTCTGTAATTGCTGGGATCGCCACTCAGGACTAAATTGAGAATTGCCTCTCCCCTTGTGGGTTCCTGTACCAGCTGCTCCAAGAAGCAGTCATTTAAAATATCAAGAAATATTGTCTCTGCATTTCATCCTGAGGTGACATGTACCCAGTCAATATGGGGATAATTGAAATCCCCCACTATAACTCGAGTTCTTTATTTTGATAGCCTCTCTAATCTCCTTTAGCATTTCGTCGTCACTATCACTGTCCTGGTCAGGTGGTCGATAATAGATCCCTACTGTTATATTCTTATTAGAGCATAGAATTACTATCCATAGAGATTCTATGGAACATGCGGATTCATTTAAGATTTTTACTTAATTTTATTCTACATTTTCTTTCACATATAGTGCCACTTCTTCCCCCCCACCATCCTCCCAACCTGTTCGGTTCTTCCAATATATTTTGTACTCTGGAATGATTGTGTCCTATTGATTGTCCCCACTCCACCAGGTTTCTGTGATGCCTATTATATCAATATCCTCCTTTAATACGAGGCACTCTAGTTCACCCATCTTATTATTTAGACTTCTAGCATTTGTGCACAAGTACTTTAAAAACTTGTCATTGTTTATTTGTCTGCCCTTCTCTGATGTGTCAGATTCTTTTTTATGTAAATGTTTCTCATCTGATCTGGCTCATACTTTATCCTCTTCCATCCTCTCCTCTTGACTAGAACCTAGAGAATCTCTATCAATAGACTCTCCTCTAAGAGAAGTCTCTGTCTGATCCACGTGCTCTGCTGCAGCAATTGGCTATCCCCCATCTCTTAGTTTAAAAACTGCTCTGCAACCTTTTCAATGTTAAGTGCCAGCAGTCTGGATCCACTTTGGTTTAGGTGGAGCCCGTCCTTCCTGTATAGGCTCCTCCTATCCCAAAAGTTTCCCCAGTTCCTAATAAATCGAACCCCCTCCTCTCTACACTATCGTCTCATCCACACATTGAGACTCTGAAGCTCTGCCTGCCTACCTGGCCCTGCCCATGGAACTCGAAGCATTTCTGAGAATGCCACCATAGAGGTCCTGGATTTCAGACTTTTTTCTAGAAGCCTAAATTTAACCAGGACGTCTCTCCTACCCTTCCCTATGTCATGGGTACCTACATGTACCATGACCACCGGCTCCACCCGAGCACTACACATAAGTCTAGCTAGATGCCTGGAGAGATCTGCAACCTTTGCACCAGGCAGGCAAGTCACCATGCGGTTCTCCCGGTCATCAAAAACCCAGCTGTTTCTAATGATCGAATCTCCCATTACTAACACCTGCCTTTTCCTAATGACTGGAGTTCCCTCCCCCAGAAAGGTAACCTCAGTGCGAGAGGATACCTCAACATCATCTGGAAGGAGGGTCCCAACTATGGGAAGGTTTTCCTCTGCTCCCATTGACTGCTCTCCTTCCCTGAGACTTTCATCCTCCTTAACAGCACAGGGGCTGTCTGACCGGAGGTGGGACAAATCTACAGTGTCCTGGAAAACCTCATCAACATACCTCTCTGCCTCCCTTAGCTCCTCCAGTTCTGCCACCCTGGCCTCCAAAGCCCATACTCGGTCTCTGAGGGCCAGGAGCTCCTTGCACAGGGCAGGTAATCATAAATGCTACACTGAGCGCAGTCAACTGGATAGCCCCCAGTCTGCTGCTGGGCTTCTTTCTGCAATCGCTCCTACAGCTACCTAGGTTAATGAAAGGATTTTTGTTTAAATCAAGATTTGATTATATAGTTTAGGCTAAAGGTTTTAAAGAATGGCAAGTGTACCTCACCCCCTTCCCACTCCCTTTCCAAACTCCCTCTCGAAACTTCCTGTTAGCGGCCCCTGGTTTGATGCAGCAACCTCTGCAAACAAGCTTTCAGAGATGAAAATGGCAAAAACGAGTCAACCATTATTAATCCTATAGTCTTCTTTCCAAAAATCTATCCATTGCACCAAATCTGCTCCAAAGGCATGATAGGAAAGAGGGGGGAACTGGTATGTGTCTAGGACAAAGTGGGGTATTGTACGGAGACGTAGCTGGGCTGTCCGGGTATATGCAGGCAAATATGGGGTGCAGATGGGAAACTGGTGGTTGTGCCTGCAGTGGAAAATGGAGGATAGGAAGGAGGAGGAAATGAGGGAGCATGCGCAGGGGAGCATAGAGATGCCCGATGAGGCAGTGGGCATTTGGGAGAAGCAACGGTGGGAGCACTGAACTGGGTTCTGGAGAAGAGGGCTATAAATTAGGAGAATGCGCTTATCTTTATGTTGCCCACTATGGGGGTGACACAATCCAGGGATGTTTTAGGGTGTGGTTGGGGGTGGACCTGCTCTGCCCCGGAGTGCAACCCTGACAGCGTGTGGGGCTCATTACCAGATAGAACCCTAGACTGGGCCCTTCTCTGGGGGGTGGGGTGTGTGTGTGTGTGTGTGTCAGTTGAACCCTGTAACCAGGATGTGTGGAGGAGCCAGGTCCTTCAATGGGCTGCAACCAGTAACTTCAGGCTGCGGACAGGCCGCAGACACCTCCTGCCCAACTCCAACGCCGCCCTCGCACCGCGGGTGCCCGTGCAAGGCCAGGCAGAGGCAACACCAGACGGGCGGGCGAGCGGGCGGGCTTGTAGCCGCGCCGCTTGGAACGCTGGGCTGGGCCGTTCGGGTTCCGGCGTCACTATGGCGACCGGACGCGGCTGGATCCTGCAGCAGCACAGCCTCGGGCTGGCGTGGGCAGCGGCTGCTCCCCAGCGCCCAGCGCCGCCCGTCCTCCCTAGCCGGAGCCCCCCGACCTCCGCGGCTCCTCCTGCAGGCCCGGACCGCGGCAGCTTGGCCGTGCGGCTCAGGTAACCGCCCTCCATGCCTGCTGGCTCCCCCTGGCTGAGCGGGACTCGGGGTCCAGGTGAACTGGGTGCAGAGCCGAGTCACGCGAGTAACTCTGTCCCCTCCAGACGCTGTGTTTAATTGTGCTGTGGTGCCCATGCAGCCAGGCCCGCTCCCGATCTTCCCCCGGGCCGAGGTTGCTCGGAGCCTTGACTCGGAACCCTAATGATGGCGTCCTCACTAGTGCGCAACGTGCAAGGGGAAGGAGAGCTGTAAAGTCTGCGGTGAGCGGCAGCTTGTAGATCTACTTCACCTGTGGGCAGAGGTCAGGAAAGTGTGCCCACTTTTTATTTCTCCCCGGTCGGGTGAGTGCCAGCCACTGGGGAATGTGACCTGATTGGAGTCCCTGTTCCCAGGGTCTGGTAGTTTAAGGTTTGTAAAACTAGCCGTAGAAGTGTGAAGTAGAATTGCTGGATCTTGTGGTTTCATCATGAATCTCTCTCAATATATGTTGTTTTCTTCAAGGTCCTAGCTCCTGGAGTCATGCAATTATGTAAATATTTCTAGTTTCCAGCCATAATTGGTGTGTAGAAAAGCTTGAAAACATGAACTTTAAAGACTCAAAAAAGAAGCAAATAAAGGTCTTCCATAATCCCCATCCAAAAGTAATTTTAAAAATTTGATGATTTTGGAAGGCCTAATGTGATTTTTTGATCCCCTGGGCTAGTAATACAAGTGAAGAAACTGTACTGGCAGCTGCTACTCACTGTTGGGAATCATTGTCTTTTTTTCGTGTTAGTCAGTCAAAACTATCTTGGTTGGTACCAGTATCGGCAATAATTGAGGAGCCAATCCTTGTAGGACTGGGCCTTAAAATTGCAAGTCCCATTGACTCATAGACTTTAAGGTAAGAAGGGACCATCGTGATCATCTAGTGATGACCTCCTGCACAAGTCAAGCCTCTTTTCTCATGTGTTCAAATCTTTCTTGAATATTCTCTCTCAAAGGTGGCATTTTTCATGTTTGTTCATGGCACAAAGATATTTTGTTTGTTTTTGGTTTGAAAGCTTGAGCAAAATTCCGTGAACTGTTTTTGAGTTATGGAGAATGAAACTCTCTGTTTCTATTAAAGAGGATTTCTAACACCACTCTCATAAATGCCTGTGGCAAAAATGGCAGAAGTTTGAAACTTGGCATGGATTTTGAACTCAGAGAAGATGTACTTTTGTCTGGTTTGAGTTAACAAAATATGGCTATTTGAAAATTTCATGCTGAGATGATGACATATTTATTTAAAGTCTTTTCTATGGCACTAATCACTGTAGCATCTGAGCGCCTCACAAACAATTATTATTTTTCCTATCTCAAGGGAGTATTGCAAATATATTATTATCCCTATTTTGCAGATGGGGAAACAGAATTATAGAGGTCCATAAGGGTATGTGACACTTCAGTTGTGAAATTTATCTTGAATAAAATATATGGGGAATAAAGTGTCTTGTGTAGTTATTTACATCTCTGTAAAGTAGTTGTAAAAAGCTAACAAATCAAAATTCTCACTCCTACTGTCGGAGGTGTTTAATTTAGAAGGGGTGTAAAAGACTAAGCAACGTGAAAGGCCAAGCAGATTGCAAAAAAGATGTATTCACTTAACATAGAGAATATATTGTTATTCCTGATTTAAATATGTATTTGATGTAATTCTCGTTCTTGCTTCCCAAAATTGCAGTTTTCCATTACAGGCAAATGTAGGTCCAAGAAAGCTGTCCACATGGAAAGCCATTTCTGAAGCAGGCTCAGGATGACTACTGCTGGTCACATAAGTGTTGCTAAGGAACACCTCAGCTTCTCTGTGGTTGGGGCGCTATCTTAGGTGGGGCATTGTAGTCAAGGGGGCCTCCAGAAGAGGCATTTATAGTTTCATTTTAAATTGGTGAGTAAGAAAGGGAGTAAAGTACATTCTAAGGTTATATATAAATAATATGAAGTGAGGAAGGGACTGTAAGGTTATGTCCAATTAATTTATATTGCAAAAACAGAAGAGGATCTGGGTTGGGTAAGGGTATGGGGTAGGACTTCAAACTTCTCTGGCCCTGGAAGACCTTATTTCACGTCTGAGTGGTGAGAACTTTGGAAGGAATACCTCTAAGGGAAAACCCAGGGTGTTGTAGGACGTGGTATTGGTGATTTAGTAGGTGATACTTGAGAGAGAGTTGCCTTTGAACAAAAGGCATCAGAAGCGGTTACTTGGTTGCTAGAGGTGCGATTCTTGGGTGTGATATAAAACTGAAGTCGTGCCCTCTTATTGCATCAGAAATTCAACATGGAAAACAGCCCAGTTTTAACTGTGGTGCCCACCCCATGGTCCTCCTCTACTGTTTCATTATCTATTCCTCCCCTGCCTCTTCCACTGCCACTTTAAGCATATACAGTTTTCCATATTGAAAACTACGCAAGTTTAATTGTGATGTCTCCAGGCTGCCAAGCCAGCTTAAATGCATACATGCAGGTTCTGTGCTGTAAATATAAAGATTTTATGCTTCCCACACGATGGAACTATTATACTGCATGCGAGAGGAGCCTCAGGCAAGACCAGTACAAACAAATTTGGGCCCCCCCTGCAAAACAAATAACCCGAAACCAAACAAACAAAATCACGACCACACCATGAGGAACTTCCAAAAAGGTAACTTAATAAAGGCCTTTGTCTGCCAGGCTTGAGATTTGATGAGTGACTTTCTCCCTCCACCTGTCCAGACTCTTATGCCACACAAATTGCATAGGTTTGAGTCACAGGGGTTGAAGAAAAATAGAATACATACTGTGTTCAGAACTTGTGCATGTGTTTGTGGAGAGAGCTGGGGTTAGAGCAGATGGAGGTTTCCTGTTAAAGTAGGGTGACCAGATGTCCCAATTTTTCGGTCTTTTTCTTATATAGGTTCCTATTATCCCCCACCCCCATCCTGATTTTTCACATTTGCTGTCTGGTCACCCTATGTTAAACAGAAATTGTGGAAAACACTGCAAGTTTGACAGAATTATTTGAACCAGCCATGATCTCTGGTGTCATACTGTGGACTTTGCAATCTACTTTTGCTCAGTTTAGCACTATTTTGTTTGTTTATTTCTTCTCTCCTCCCAAGATAAAAAGGGTCACTGTTATGGTTTGGTTGCTAGCCTAACATTTGACTTTTTTTTTTTTTATTGTGAACTCTCCTATATTGTCTTGGCCATACTTGTAAATAATATTTTATTTGTAGCTAGAACATAAGAACAGCCATACTGGGTCAAACCAAAGGTCCATCTAGCCCAGTATCCTGTCTGCCAACAGTGGCCTATGCGAGATGACCCAGAGGAAATGAACAGAACAGGTACCCATCAAGTGATCCATCCTGTTGCCCATTCCCAGCTTCTGGAAAACAGAGGCTAGGGGTACCATCCCTCTCCATCTTGGCTAACAGTGAACTTAGCCAGTTCTTTTTTGAACCCTGTTATAATCTTGGCCTTCACAACATCCTCTGACAAAGAGTTCCACAGGCTGACTGTGCGTTGTGTGAAAAATACTTCCTTTTTTCGTTTTAAATCTGCTGCCTATAAATTTCATTTGGTGACTCCTAGTTCTTGTGTTATGAGAAGTAAATAACACTTCCTTATTCACTTTCTTCACACCAGTCATGATTTTATAGACCTCAATCATATCCCCACTTAGTCGTCTCTTTTCCAAGCTAACAAGTTCCAATCTTATTAATCTCTCCTCATATGTCAGCCATTCCCTAATAATTTTTGTTGCCCTTTTCTGAACCTTTTTCAATTCCAATATATCTTTTTTGAGATGGGACCATATCTGCATGGAGTATTCAAGTTGTGGGTGTACCATGGATTTATATAGAGGCAATATGATGTTTTCTGTCTTATTATCTATCCCTTTCTTAATGATTCCCAACATTGTGTTCACTTTTTTGACTGCTGCTGCACATTGAGTGGATGTTATCAGAGAACTATCCACAATTACTTCAAGATCTCTTTCTTGAGTGGTAGGGAACAGCTAATTTAGACCCCATTCTTTATATATATAGTTGGGATTATGTTTCCCAATGTGCATTACTTTGCATTTATCACCATTGAATTTCATCTGCCATTTTGTTAGCCAGTCACCCAGTTTTGAGAGATCCTTTTGTAGCTCTTTGCAGTCTGCCTGGGACTTAACTATCTTGAGCAATTTTGTATCATCTGCACATTTTGCCACCTCACTGTTTACCCCTTTTTCCAGATCATTTATGCATATATTGAATAGGACTGGAACCAGTACAGACTCCTGACCATTTGTTCCTACCCTTTGTTTCCTATCTTTTAACCAGTTACCAGTCCATGAGAGGACCTTCCCTCTTATCCCACGACAGCTTACTTTGCTTAAGAGCCTTTGGTGAGGGACCTTGTCAAAGGCTTTCTGAAAATCTAAGTACACTGTATCCACTGGGTCCCCTTGTCCACATGCTTGTTGACCCCCCTCAAAGAATTCTAGTAGATTGGTGAGGCATGATTTCCCTTTACAAATACCATGTTGACTCTTCCCCAACAAATTATGTTCATTTATGTGTCTGACAATTTTGTTCTTTATTATAGTTTCAACCAGTTTGCCCAGTACAGAAGTCAGGCTTACTGGCTGACTGGTTGTTTAGCAGGTTTCCTGCTTCTGATGTACTTAATTTTTTTTTTTTGCCAGTTTTGAGTCCTTGGCTAGCTGTTCTTCAAATTATTTTTTGGCCTTTCTAAGTAGTTGAGTACTTAATGTTATTAAGTTACATTCCTAAATAGCTAAGGGTATATCTACACTAGGAAATTAGGTCAAATTTATAGAAGTCGATCTTTAGAAAGTGATTTTATACAGTCGATCGTGTATGTCCCCACTAAGCTCAGTAGGTCGGTGGAGTGCATCCTCAATATTGTGGCTAGCATTGACTCCCACAGTCTCTGCCACCCATTGGAATTCTGGGTTAAGCTCCCAAGGCCTGATGGGGCAAAAACATTGTCATGGGCCCTGGCAATTCAGACATCATGGTGGTAATGGGGAAGGTTCATGCTGTGGAATGCCGATTCTGGGCCTGGGAAACAAGCACAGACTGGTGGGACTGCATTGTGTTGCAGGTCTGGGATGATTCCCAGTGGCTGCGAAACTTTTGCATGCGTAAGGGCACTTTCATGGAACTTTGTGACTTGCTTTCCCCGGCCCTGAAGCGCAAGAGTACCAAGATGAGAGCAGCCCTCACAGTTGAGAAGTGAGTGGTGATATCCCTGTGGAAGCTTGCAACGCCAGACAGCTACCAGTCAGTCAGGAATCAATTTGGAGTGGGTAAATCTACTGTGGGGGCTGCTGTGATCCAAATAACCAACACAAGCAAAGACTTGCTGATATCAAGGGTAGTGACTCTGGGAAATGTGCAGGTCATAGTGGATGGCTTTACTGCCATGGGATTCCCTATTTGTGGTGGGGCGATAGACGGAACGCATATCCCTATTTTGGGACCAGACCACCTTGGCAGCCAGTACATAAACTGCAAGGGGTACTTTCATTGGTGCTGCAAGCACTGGTGGATCACAAGGAACGTTTCACCGACATCAGTGTGGGATGGCCGGGAAAGGTACATGACGCTCGCATCTTCAGGAACTCTGTTCTGTTTGAACAGCTGCAGGAAGGGACTTACATCCCAGATCAGAAAATAACTGTTGGGGACGTTGAAATGCCTACAGTTATCCTTGGGGACCCAGCCTACCCTTTAATGCCATGGCTCATGAAGCCATACACAGGCATCCTGGACAGTAGTAAGAAGATGTTCAACTACAGGCTAAGCAAGTGCAGAATGATGGTAGAATGTGCATTCGGATGTTTAAAAGCTCGCTGGCGCAGTTTACTGACTCGGTTAGACCTCAGCGAAACCAATATTCTAGTTGTTATTGCCGCTTGCTGTGTGCTCCACAATATCTGTGAGAGTAAGGGGGAGACGTTTATGGCGGGGTGGGAGGTTGAGGCAAATCGCCTGGCCACTGATTACGCGCAGCCAGACACCAGGGCGATTAGAAGAGCGCAGCAGGGCATGCTGCGCATCAGAGAAGCTTTGAAAACCAGTTTCATGACTGGCCAGGCTACGGTGTGACAGTTCTGTTTCTTCTTGATGAAAACCCGCCCCCTTGTTTCACTCTACTTCCCTGTAAGCCAACCGCCCTCCCTGCTTCGATCACCGCTTGTAGAGGCAATAAAGTCATTGTTGCTTCACATTCATACATTCTTTATTAATTCATCACACAAATAGGGGGATAACTGCCAAGGTAGCCTGGGAGGGGTGGGGGAGGAGGGAAGCACCGGGCGGGGTGGTGGATGAGGGGAGGAGAGAAGGACAAGGCCACACTGCACTTCAAAACTTATTGAATGCCAGCCTTTTGTTGCTTGGGCAGTCCTCTGAGGTGGAGTGGTTGGGTGCCCAGAGGGCCCCCCCTCACCATGTTCTTGGGCATCTGGGTGAGGATATGGAACTTGGGGAGGAGGGCAGGCAGTTACACAGAGGCAGCAGCTGCGGTCTGTGCTCCTGCTGCCTTTCCTGCAGCTTCACCAGATGCTGGAGCATATCAGTGTGATTCCCCCAGTAGCTTCAGCATTGAATCCTGCCTCTGCTCATCGCGCTGCTGCCTCGCTCATCTTGCTCCCGCCACCTCTCATCTCGTTTGTCCCTCCTGTCCTGGCGTGCATTTTGTGCTTTCCTGGACTCTGACATTGTTTGCCTCCATGCAATGTGCTGAGCTCTTTCAGTGTGGGAGGACCGCATGAGAGAACATTTCATTGCGAGTGCATTTTTTTTGCCTTCTTATCTGCTCTAGCCTCTGGGACGGAGATGATAGGGGTACCGTTGAAACATTTGTAGCTGCGGGAGGAAAAAAGGGAGAGTAGTATTCAAAAAGACACATTTTAGAGAACAATGGGTAGACACTTTCACAGTGAACTAAGCTGTTAACATTACATAGCACGTGCTTTCAGTACAAGGTCGCATTTTGCCTCTTATATTGAGGGCCTGTTGGTTTAGTGTGAGATTACACATGCAGGGCCAGGCAACAGAATTCAGCTTGCAGGAATGCTAAGCTAGGTAAGCCACTGTCTTTCAGCTTCTTCAACCTTCATAACATGTGGGAATGGTTTCAAACAACAGCGCCCTCCTTTCTCATACCAAGCACTCGTTGGATTGGCCATTTAAAAGGAGGGGCTGTCCTGGCCGCGAATGTATCCCAGGTCTTCAGGGAAATGCTTTTATATATGCATTATATATACAAAGGTACACTCTCCAGAGGTGCCTTCTCCGGCTTCATGGTCCGTGAGCCTGCCTTGGGAGGGTTGGGAGGGTATTGGCTCCAGGGTGATAAACAGTTCCTGGGTGTCAGGGAGCGTGCTGTGTGCTATCCTCATCCTCCTCCACCTCCTCATCTTCCTCGTCCCCAAAATGCTCATCCCTGATGTATGAGACTCCCCCGTTGCAGATGTCCATGGAAAGGGGTGGAGTAGTGGTAGGCCCACCTCCTAGAATGGCATGCAGCTCATCATAGAAGCAGCATGTCTGGGGCTCTGACCTGGAGAAGCCGTTTGCCTCTTTGGTTTTTTGGTAGGCTTGCCTGAACTCCTTAATTGTCATGCGGCACTGCTGCAGGTTCCTGTTGTAGCCTCTGACCATCATGCCCTTAGAGATTTTTTTCAAATATTTTGGCATTTCTTCTTTTGGAATGGAGTTCGGATAGCACGGATTCATCTCCCTAAACAGTAGTCAGATCCATTACCTCCCGTTCGGTCCATGCTGGAGCTCTTTTACGTTTCTGGGACTGCATGGTCACCTGTGCTGATGTGCTCTGCATGGTCACCTGTGCTGATCAGCTCGCCATGGTGGGCAAACAGGAAATGAAATTCAAAAGTGCATCTGAGTTGAGAGTGCTGTCCAGAGGGGTCACAATGGAGCACTCTGGGATAGCTCCTGGAGGCCAATATCATCAAATTGTGTTCACACTACCCCAAATTTGACCTGGCGATGTTGATTTCAGCGTTAATCCCCTCGTTGGGGAGGAGTACAGAAATTGACTTTAAGAGCCCTTTAAGTTGACAAAAATGGCTTCGTTGCGTGGACGGGTGCAGGGTTAAATCGATCTAAGACTGCTAAATTCGACCTAAACTCGTAGTGTAGACCAGGGCTCAGAGGTATAGTGGAGGCAAGAGATCCAGAAGGGGGAGTAGGGGAGACTACCTATGCCAAAGCCCTGGGAATAAATTCTAGTAGTCAGAAAAAGTGAACTTTTCACTTCCTGCATCACTGCTTATGACATTTCAGCTGGTCATATATATGGGACAAGCTCTCTTCTTTCCGTTTGGCCTGATTCATTTAGCAATGACAGAATCCAGTGTTTTTGACATCGGAGGCCATCTCCATGAAATTTGTCACAAAAGATAGATTGTGGCATTACTGAATGAACTGTACAGGAAAAGAATGGGAAAAAGAAATCTGAGCGAACAGAAGCTTAACTGTTATTTACCAATGGAAGTGTGGGAAACAGAGGAAAAAAATATATTTCCCATAATAATTGCTAACAGACCCACTGCCACCCATTCCTTCCCCATTTCTAATGAAGGTAAACGCCAAACATCGAATATGGTAATCTCCAAAATTAATATCTAGTCCTGTATTGCATATAACAGTCACATTCTGTGACATTTATAAAATTGAGGTTTGCCAAGTTCAACCAGTTGCATGATTGCTAAAATAAGGAAGGAGGGAATAGCATAGGTGGGGGCAGGAGAAAGGCGAAGCATGCGACCTCTGTGTTTTATTTTAAACCCTCAGTCCAACGTGCTTGGAGAACACAAGTCCAGGCATGTCTGGTGGGCATTGCTGAATTACAAGGCAAGGTTGAGCAATTCCCCTAGTGTGGCCTTATGCAGCTGAGTCATTGAACCAGGGATCGGCAACCTTTGGCCCTTGGTCCACGAGGATAAGCACCCTGGCGGGCCGGGCCTGTTTACCTGTCACATTTGCAGGTTTGGCCAATCGCGGCTCCCAATGGCCGCGATTCGCCGTCCCAGGCCAATGGGGGTGGCGGGAAGCGGTGTGTGCCGAGGGATGTGCTGGCCGCCGTTTCCCGCTGCTCCCATTGGCCTGGAGCAGCCAAACACACGGACATGTCAAAGGTTGCCGATCCCTGCATTGAACTGTAGCTCCCTTGCAGGACAATAGCTGTTAATGGTTGTTTGACACCTGCCTGGCTGTTGGCAGGGCTGGCTCCAGACCCCAGCACGACAAGCACGCGCGTGGGGCGGCACTTGCCGGCAGGGGCGGCAGATTGGGCCGGCGGACCTGCCGCAGTCACGCCTGCGGGAGGTCCACCGGAGCCCCGGGACGACCGGACCTGCCGCAGACAAGACTGCGGAGGGGGCACTCCTCCCGCGGCTGCAGTGGACCTCCCGCAGGCGTCACTGCGGACGGTTCGCTGTCGCGCGGTTCGCTGGTCACGCGGGTCGGCTGGACCTCAACCGCAGCCGCCGGACCAGCGAACCGCCTGCAGCTGCGGGAAGTCCAGCCGAGCCGCGCGACTAGCGGACCCTCACCAGTCAAGCCCGCGGGAGGTCCGCTGCTCCCGGGGCTCCGGGGCGCCTCCCGCGCATGACTGCTTGGGGCGGCGGAATATGTAGAGCCGCCCCTGGCTGTTGGTTACTTTCCTTGGCATTGTCTCTGGAGAGCTAGTATCTGAGTGCTTCCCAAACCCACAGCATATTTTAGTGACAGCCATACAACACAATTCTCATAACTTCATATGCATTAATGATATACATATTTAGATATGAGTGACTTTCAGCAGATCATAACTTTTCCCCTGATACCTCACACAGCCTGCTTTATATGCAATATCACAATTATCTATACATGGGGAATATGGGGGTTACGGGCTGGGCCTCCAAGGCATGGTGTCACACTGTCAACTTCAGTACTCTTCCTCAATGAGAGGCGGAAGCTGTCCTATTGACATAGTGTGGTGTAAACACTGCTTTAAGTCAGTGTACATTTCATTGAGTTAAATTATGTAATTTCATAATTTACCTAGCATAATTAGCATTAGTGTAGACAAGGCCAAAGTCTGTGGCCGTGAAGTGGCGATGGCTTAATGGACTGTAAGGGACTATAAAGGAGCCATGAATAAGGAAAACAAGCTTCAGTGAAGTAATAAACTTATCTGGCAGATTATGGAGAGTGTGTTGGGGTGAAATGATTGTAGAGATTATGAAATAATTGTGTCACACAACATTCTTGGGTGTTTGCCTGTCTGTTTAGGAGCTTTTAAGCCTAGAATTTTCAAAGGAGCCTAAGAGAGTTAGATTCCCAACTCTGTTAAAGTTCTAAGGGAACTGAATGTCTAATCCCTAAGGCTTCTTTGAAAATCCCAGGTTTATATATTAATCATCCATTAGGACTGGGATATAGTTTACCTATCTAAAGTACATCTTAACCTGATGAGACTTTTTTTCCCCTTTCTCCTCCATCATCATCTTGCATGTTTAGGACAGCTGTTTCTGGCAACTGGTGATCCTGGTAAATGTCAAATGCCAGGAGGTGCTGGTAAAGCACTAGTAGGGTGTTGTTCTTCTGCAGCTGCTGACTTGAATGATAAGAAAAGGACTGAATTGACTAAAGGCATATTGGTTTCACTATAGCTTTTGACATTTGGAATGCAGAAAATTCAAAAGTGCTTCAGAGAAGATGATCTGATCTAATGGTAGGGAAGTTGTGCAGTTTTTCCCAAACTCTGGGGCACAGGCCTCGGTAATGCAAAGGACTAGCTATCGGAATGTGGACAGTTGTTCTCTCATTTAAAAAAAGAGAGAGAAAAAGGATGTCTCTCTAGCTGTTATGGTTGTGAGGAAAACCTTTAAAACAAGATGTTACGACGGCTGATGCAAAGACAAATTTGCACTGAGCCTGAAATAAGTTCTGAGCCGTGAACTGGGCCATTCATTTCAATGAGTGCTATCTCTGAATAGCAGTGATGATACTCAGGGTTCTCACAACAGAATTTTTGGTGGCCTCAGTGTGCAGCCACCAACTCTCACTGGTGGCCGCACTGACATTTTTCCCTAAAATATTTAATTAACTTTAGGAAAAACAGATAAATATGCATATCCATCCATCCAAATCATTTACTTTACGTAGGGTTTTTTTTTCCAGACAGTAATAAAAAATAATGCTGTGAAAAGTGATATTTGTATGCTCATTAGTATCACTTTTCAGAACACACTTAGTAGCTAGCTGAGAGGCTGTGATAAGTGATATTAACAAACATACAGGTATCACTTATCACAGCCTCCCAGCTAGCTAATAAGTCTGCTCTGAAAATTGATACTTGCATGTTTGTTAATATCACTTTTCTCAGGACGAATTAAGTCCTAGATGGCGGAGTGAGAGGGGGAGGCAGTGGAGGCCAGGGGCAATATGGGGATGGATGTGGGGCTGGTGGGAGGCAGTGGGTGCACAGGGCGATAGGGTAATGGATGGGGAAGGCAGTGGGGGACCGGTGTGATGGGAGGTGCCTGGAGCTGCATGGTCAGAGCTGAGAGCTGCGGGGTTGGACCCCGCTGCCACATGGGTTGGGCCAGGGGTCAGCACCAGGGCCAGCTCCCGCTACCACGTGGCTGGAGCTCGGGACTGGAGCTGGGGCCAGCATTTGGAGCTGGGCACCAGAACCCAAAGCACCGCGGCCTGGATCCTGAAGCCCTGCCGCTGGAGCCTGCCGCATAACCACCCTAGGGCTGAAGGCCAAGCCCCACTGCTGGCCCCCGCCCCCAGGTGGGTTGAGAACTCATCTTGCTCCTGCAGCACTGTGCCACACCTGTCTCCCGAGACGGTGTAGGGCAGCGCATCCAGGAAGAACAGGGAGGGAGGGGGAGATGCCAATACTTCATCCCTCCATCACCGCCCAGGAGGCTGTTGTGGCCGCACAAAAAGTCCCTTGTGGCTGCATTTGAGAAACACTTCTCTAAATCATAGAATCATAGCAGTGTAGGACTGAAAGGGACCTCAGAAGGTCATCTAGTCCAGTCCCCTGCACTCAAGGCAGAACTAAGTAATAGTTAAGAATGTTATTAACTAGTTATTTCACTGTTCATGAAAGTACATGTAAGAAAGGAGAGGAAGTATGACATTACGAATATCTACACCAGCATTTCCAAAAGTGTTATGGGCATAGGTAAGAGTGTGCATGCAAAGGATACTCCTGGGGGAATTCTGCTCCAGATTGCCCCACACCTGGATCTCCCCCACACTAAGCCCTTCCATAATTGGATCCTGCCATCCAGAGCCTGCTTGCCCCACACCTGGATTGGGGGTCAGGGCTGGGCATACATGTTGTTGTCAGATGCTACTGGCGTGGTGCTCTGCTCCCTTCTACGTTGGTATCACTCGGCTGCGTGCATGTGTTCCCTCTGTGTGCTGCCCCAGCTCTGCAGATAACTGACACAGCAGATCCGAAGAGAACCCCCAATGACCACAGAGTCTAGTAAGGTATGAAGGCACGTCGGCCAGGTTTATTGCCGTATGGACACAATGATAGTTCCCCCTAGATCGTTACTCTACAGGGCATACTACGAGAAAGTGCCTCTTAGCAATGGACTCGGCTCTGTCAGTGGCGGGACTTTCCACTGCCCCCTCGGCCGGACAAAGACACCGCCCCAGGGATGCATTCTTATACACAGGTACAAACAAGTTACACGTCATTCCTGACGTATGAGGTGCAACCCCTCTACGTAGCAAGGTACAACCCCTCTACGTAGTAAGGTGCCGCCTCTCACCTTGTACATGTTGGTTCGAACAAAACAACTCTATCCATCATATTACCCTTTTGGCCCTGTCGTTGGGATGGGCCAGCCTGTTCCTTGTTATCTGTGTGGAGTGTACGAGTATGCGAATGTTCTGATATCTGGTGTCCAGTACCTTTTAGATATGTCTCTTTTTGCAGCATCAGCCCTTTCCTTGCCAGCTTCTGTGAGCAGGGCCTGCCTCTGGCTCACAGCTTAACTTTGCTTTATGTTAGCAAAGTCTTGATCGTTACTTTAGTTAAGGCCTTAGGCCTCATACCAGGCCTCTGATATCAAGGTTTATATCTTAGGGCCTCCTCTTACTACACATGTGAGACTCTGTCCCTCTCACTTGCTATCTTGGTGCACCTGGCATGGAGGGACAAGACCCCGGGATGTTTCTGGGGCAATCCCAGCTCTTGCACTGTGTCAGGGTCGCGTGCAGCCTCATCACTGAGTCCGTGTCTGGGGTGGAGGGTAGGGGAGGGAGGGACTACAGGGCGATCTCCCACCTCCATGCAGCCAGTGACTTGTGTTCCCTACTGCCATGCTGGAACCTCCACATTTATTGATTGATTGATTTATATATTTATTCCCCTCTGTGCCAGGTGCACCAGTTGTGGGCAGGCAGGCTCAGCAAGGGAGGATCCAATTGTGGGGGGATCCAGGTGTGGGTTGAGAGGGTTCTGTATGGGGCAATCTGGGCGCAGGCAACTCAGTGGGGGATCCGGGTGCAGGGAGGAGCTGGATGCACAGAGGGTTCTGGGTGCAATGGTAATGACTCTGCAGGGGGATCCAGGTGAAGGTGGTTGGGGCTCATTGGTGGGGGTCTGGGTATGGGGGATAGAGCTCGGCAGAGGGTATGGGTGTGAGGGCTCATTGGGGGGGTCCAGATGCAGCTGGTTGGGGCTCGGTGGGGTGTGGATCTGGGTGTGGGTGGCTCGTTGGGGTGGTCCAGGTGCAGGGGGAGTGGGGCTCATTGGGGTGTGGGAGGGTGAGGCTCGGCGGGAGTGTCTGGATATAAGGGGGTCTGGGTGTACAAGGGTTGCACGGATGGGGGAGAAGCTCCCTGTACAGGGTCCTTCCCACTGCAGCTGAGGAGTGATGGATGCAGTCAGTGGGGGGGCAAAGGGGCAGTTTTCAGAACTTCCTTCAGCCAAGGGAGAAATCTGGGAGTGGGTCTGACCTGGCCCTGAATGCTGTGCAAGGGAAGAGGAAGTCCCGTCCTCCCCAGGACTAATAGCTGAGCCCGGCGCAGGGTAGGAGCCACCAGCTGGGTCTTCCCAAGTCCCTCCTCCTGGCCTCTGCCGGCTGCCCTGGGCACCTGAAACATACCACTGGGGACGGTCGCATGACCGCTCTTGTGGCTTCCCTTTATTTCTCTGTCAGAAAGTCATTTCTCTGCGGGGAAGCAAAGAAATCTGTGGGGGACGTAAATTCTGCACATGTGCAGTGGTGCAGAATTCCCTCAGGAATATAATGTATACACTTTCTGTGATTTCAGTGGGTGTATGTGTCAGGTTTCATTTTTCTGGAGTGGGGTTCAGCTTCCAAAGATTTGAGAAACTCTGGCCTAGGAGCAAGGTCAGAAGACTTGTGTTGTGTTCTCAATCCTTCTGTTGTGTGACCTTTGACAAGTTTCTTATCCATTCTTCATGTCAGTTTCTCTGCCTGTAAAAGGGTTAGTAATACCCCCGCCTCTTGTAAAGCACTTGGACATCATCAGATGAAATTAGGAATAGCCATTTAAATTACTACTGTCTTTGTTTATGACTAGATATATTTTAAAATTTTGGAAACAGAATCAATATTGTCACAACTTTAATTACAACTTGCTATGTTCTTTGAAACAGACTAGATTACTCCTTCTCTAAAAAAAGGTTGTCTCCACTTCACGTATACTACAGGTTATTGAGGTGAAAATACAGCTACAAAACTGAGTGCCACAAATTGAACAGCTAATGAATTAACCATTGCGGCTGTTGTGCCTTTTGAGCTTGAATCTCTTAATATAATGATGTATGACGCTTTTAAAAAAAAGTGTGTGGGGGATTAACATCTTGCATTTAGATTTTAAGCGTCAGGCCAGCCTTATCTATTTCATCATGAAAGTTTTTCTAGTGTTTGGACTGATTTCTTATCCTCATGCACACAGTGCATGGGAAAGTGATTGAATTAGTTGATGAATTAGGGAACTGTGGACTTTTTGTTTTGAAAGATGAAAAATAATAAATGGAATACAAGTTTTAAAAACAAATACTTTAGAAATGTGTAGAAGTAAAGTGAAAGATTGTCAAAAGCACCTTTGGGATTTAGGAACACATCCCATTGGCTTTAAAATGGATGAGTGTTCCATTAAGTGCATTTGAAAACTTCCCTCAGAACACAGAAATCTTAATGACATTGCTTCATCCAAGATGACGTCATTTCATCCCTTTTTCTAGACAGCGGTATTGCTAACCTGTGCACAGCTAAAGTTTGGTGTTTTCTTTAACCAGTTAAGGGTGGAGTTCTGTGTTCCAGTTGCTTAGCAGTTTTACTGAAAAATGCAAAGTGACATTTTTCCCTTTCACAATAAAAAATGTCAGCTTTGATCCAAAATTACCTATTAACAGTAGTAGACATAGTCACACATACATCTGACCTTTAGGATCATATGTGACATATATTTAGAAATGTTATTACTGATCATGCTGGTCCATTAGAGTAGTGGTTCTCAACAAGGGGTACATAACCCTGGGGATACACGGATGTCTTCCAAAGGGTACGTCAGCTCATCTAGATACAGTATTTTCCTAGTTTTACAACAGTTTACAGGAATAGACTCAATATGGAGAAAAACTTAATTGTTGGTGTTGCTTCACTGCCTCCCAGAATGACAAGGCTCACAAGTGAAAAACAGGCTCGGGTATCACACAGAAATACAAAGTGCAATATTTATATTCCAATCAATTTATGTTATAGTTATATGATAAAAAGAAGAAAGTAAGCAATGTTTCAGTAATAGTGTGCTGTGACATGTTTGTATTTTTATGTCTGATTTTGTAAGCAAGTAGTTTTTAAGTGAGGTGAAACTTGGGGTACGCAAGAGAAATCAGACCCCTGAAAGGTGTACAGTAGTCTGAAAAGGTTGAGAATCACTGCACTAGCGGATTGGCTTCTGAAGTGTGAACTGTATGACTTTTAGATCAGAAGGAAATATGCTTCTAATGGTGCCCAGTGGGATCTTAGGGATTTCTATTGTGATGGGATAATAATTTGTGAAGGTAGCACAGTATATAATGAGGTCAAAGTTAATTTTTGTTCTTTATCTAAGTTTTATTTCTGCTCCATGACCATAAAATGTTCTTTATTTATTACCCATGTGTTTTAAATGTTCTGCTGATCCATGTCCATGCAAATTAGATTTCTTTTTAAGCATCCCCAGCATCAGTTGGGTTGCCTAGGTACAGAGAGTTGGATTGACCAGATATTTGAATGCCAGCTGGCAATCCAAACTCTGGAGCATTAACAAAGAGAGAATATAGGAAGCTCTACTCTGCATTACAGGGTGCTTGGTTGTCAGAGTCTGATTAGGTTTCTGAGGCTCCATCTACATATTCTGCTTTTTCTTCCAGAGTTTTTGTGGGGTTTGATGATGATTAAGAATATTATGAATATATAGATAGTTTCAAATAGACTTACTGTTTTGGAAACTATGGGTTCGTCTAGACTACCCGCCGTATTGGTAGGTAGCGATCTATTTCTCGGGGATCGATATATCACGTCTCATCTAGATCTAAATCGATCTAAGATACTTCAACTTCAGCTACGCTATTCACGTAGCTGAAGTTGCGTATCTTACATCGATTTCCCCCCCCCTCCAGTGTAGATCAGCCCTTAGGTATAAAACGTATGGCAGGTTAAGGTATGTGGCTTTATTTGCACTTGGCACAAGCATGCTGCTTTTTTGTTTTGTGGGAAGAAACGGCAATTTTGTCTCACACTTCCAGCACATGTTAAAAACTAAATACATAAAAACAGCAGCAAAACCCACCTGTCTAGTGATTTAGTACTCCTATGACTGCAAAATATATACTGTTAAACAAAAGCAGATCTGAAGTGGTAATATACTTGCACATTTAGATATGATTCAGATTTATAGCTTTATGAAATTTTTCTTGGGCTCTGACAAATTCAAAGCATAAGTTACACTGATTTTTATTTTTATTAACATACCAGCGTTAGGTGGGTCAACAAAAATGTACTATGTCTTGGTGTTAAACCTCTGTTTACAGTCTGAGTGGCTTGAGTCCTTGGCAGTCTCTTTTGGAGTATAATTATGCTGGTCATGGTGGAGTTGCTCTTTGTAACAAGGTGAATGGATTGTCTTAATTGGTAAAACTGATTGGGTATTGTCGTGGTACCATTCATCTCTGAGTATCAGTAGAGATTGACCTGAGTGGTCATAGCAGGGCCATAAGTTCCAGCCCCATTTCCTCCCATCAGCTCAGTTATTTCACATTACTTAAGTGCTGGTTATGAAGTGAAACATTGGCCATATAACGTGTCCTTCTCAATCATGTTTCTGCTGTGATGCATAGTACATATTGATACATATATTTTTTTCCAGGTAATGATCGTGTGACTATTAACAGCCTTATCTTTGTGTCTGTAGTAAGAGGTCAGGAATCTTCACTGCCATGTCTGCAAAACTATCTGAAACCCAAAATGTTCGCATTCAAAGGCATTATCAGAAGAGTTTTATGAAATCAAAATTTTGCCTATGCATTGAGAGGTGAGTATGTCTGTGGCTTCAGTGTGCTAATCAAATTTTAAAGGGCTGTTCTGCTCTGAAATATAATCATGTTTAAAAATAACCTAGTGGAATTCCATGTTTGTGTCTCAGTGACTTCCATACCAAATATTCTTAGTATAAAAATGAACAGAGTGTTTTTTACTAGCCTACCTTGAAGCTTCAGATTGGGCCCTGAGTAATAAACTGGGTCTTTTCTTGTGCATTTTCGCCCTTTAATGAAGGTTCTGCAGGCCAGGTTAGTCCCTCAGTTACCTGTGTGCAACCCCATGGTCTTGATGAATGAACTATATCGCTTCTTAAAATCAAGGTTGTTACAGCGTTAGTTTAATAAATGACAGTTTGTAATTAAACTTTTAAATACTTTTCATGGTGAGAAGTATATTTAGCACATGGAATTTTAGAATGATGGGGTGTGTAAACTGGGTGGCCTCTTCCTTCAGAACAAGTCTTGAAGATGGAACTGTACCACTGTGTCTGGTAATATTACAGGGACACCCTCAACATAAAAATCACATTTCTCTCTGAAAAATCTTGTACCTCCTGTTACAAGAAACATCTGAGATTATTATAACTGGAAGATTAGAGAAACGTCTTTGACTTTGCTTACTTTGTACATTTGATAGCACTTTGTGTGCAGCCATTTTCCTAATTTCCCTATGTAGCTAATTATTTAATCACTTTTCCCTGTTGTCTATGTGGGTCTTTCACACAGCAAGAGGGAAAAGCATTTTTTGAAAAGGGGGAAAAAAAAAAAAGGAAAGTGTAGTTATAAAATTCAAAACTGGTGGATGGGACTCTAGAGCAAGGGAATTACTTGATACTATTTTTAACTCTTTTTGTATCTTATGTTGGGATTTTGTGGTCCCCAGTGAGTCTGATCATAGAATCTCAGGGTTGAAAGGGACCTCAGGAGGTCATCTAGTCCAACCCCCTGCTCAAAGCAGGACCGAACCCAACAAAATCATCCCAGCCAGGGCTTTGTCAAGCCTGACCTTAAAAACCTCTAAGGAAGGAGATTCCACCACCTCCCTAGGTAACCCATTCCACTGCTTCACCACCCTACTAGTGAAAAAGTTTTTCCTAATGTCCAACCTAAACCTCCCCCTCTGCAACTTGAGACCATTACTCCTTGTTCTGTCATCTTCTACCACTGAGAACAGTCTAGATCCATCCTCTTTGGAACCCCCTTTCAGGTAGTTGAAAGCAGCTATCAAATCCCCCCTCATTCTTCTCTTCTGCAGGCTAAACAATCCCAGTTCTCTCAGCCTCTCCTCATAAGTCATGTGCTCCAGCCCCCTAATCATTTTTGTTGCCCTCCACTGGACTCTCTCTAATTTATCCACATCCTTCTTGTAGTGTGGGGCCCAAAACTGGACACAGTACTCCAAATGAGGCCTCACCAGTGCTGAATAGAGGGGAATGATCACATCCCTCGATCTGCTGGAAATGCCCCTACTTATACAACCCAAAATGCCATTAGCCTTCTTGGTAACAAGGGCACACTGTTGACTCATATTCAGCTTTTCGTCCACTGTAACCCCTAGGTCCCTTTCTGCAGAACTGCTGCCCAGCCATTCGGTCCCTAGTCTATAGCAGTGCATGGGATTCTTCCATCCTAAATGCAGGACTCTGCACTTGTCCTTGTTGAACCTCATCATATTTCTTTTGGCCCAGTCCTCTAATTTGTCTAGGTCCCTCTGTATCCTATCCCTACCCTCCAGCGTATCAACCACTTCTCCCAGTTTAGTGTCATCTGCAAACTTGCTAAGGGTGCAGTCCACACCATCCTCCAGATCGTTAATGAAGATATTGAACAAAACCGGCCCCAGCACCGACCCTTGGGGCACTCCACTTGATACTGGCTGCCAACTAGACATGGAGCCATTGATCACTACCCGTTGAGCCCGACCATCTAGCCAGTTTTCTATCCACCTTATCGTCCATTCATCCAGCCCATACTTCTTTAACTTGCTGGCAAGAATACTGTGGGAGACTGTATCAAAAGCTTTGCTAAAGTCCAGAAATAGCACATCCACTCCTCCCAGTTTAGTGTCATCTGCAAACTTGCTAAGGGTGCAGTCCACACCATCCTCCAGATCGTTAATGAAGATATTGAACGAAACCGGCCCCAGCACCGACCCTTGGGGCACTCCACTTGATACCGGCTGCCAACTAGACATGGAACCATTGATCACTACCCGTTGAGCCCGACCATCTGGCCAGTTTTCTATCCACAAGATTACTGTGGGAGACTGTATCAAAAGCTTTGCTAAAGTCCAGAAATAGCACATCCACTGCTTTCCCCTCATCCACAGAGCCGGTTATCTCATCATAGAAGGCAATTAGGTTAGTCAGGCATGACTTGCCCTTGGTGAATCCATGCTGACTGTTCCTGATCACTTTCCCCTCCTTTAAGTGGTTCAGAATTGATTCCTTGAAGACCTGTTCCATGATTTTTCCAGGGACTGAGGTGAGACTGACTGGCCTGTAGTTCCCTGGATCTTCCTTCTTCCCTTTTTTAAAGATGGGCACTACATTAGCTTGATGCTGGGTAGAATCAAGGGACTTTGATTCAATGTGATGCGATGCGATTCAATTCAACAAGGCTTTATTCAATATGTACAAAAGAAGAGCCCCGGTACAAAAAATCAGGCAGAGTCCCTCCAGCAAGGAGTCTCTCCCCTTTCTATTTTATAGCACATGGCACTTACATAACAAGTTATATAACATGAACCTCTAACCAATAAGAGTTAACCTTTCCATATATGGGTTTGTTTATCACATGCTCATAGTTTTCCATTCCAAATGCTGAGCTTACCCCCTCCCCCTGGCCTTCTCTAGAATGTTCCTAGGGTAATGAGCCACAGCATACTTCCCTATGCATAAGCACCCTGCAAACCACATTTTATCCAAAATGAACATAAGCATACCCTTCACTTACTAGGTATGACGTTATCTTGGGACCCCAGGTAATTACTGGGGTGGCTAGCCCAGGTTGGAGCCCATGCTGCCATGGCTTCACTGCTTCAGTATCTGAATTAGCTAGATTAAAATGAGCATGAGTTTCAATCAGATTCCGTGACTGAAAGTGGCCATACCCTTAGAAGTTGAGTTTTTAACATGTTTCCCTTAGTATTTAGTGGTATTTATCAACCTATGTTTGGAAGATCACAGATTGCTGGAGTAAATGGTAGTCTTAAATCTGCAGCTTCTTCATAAGAACCACAGCTGACTTGCTCTGACCCACAGTTGATTTGCTCAGTCACTTGCAAATGGACATAGACATCAGGAAAGATGTTAAGGTTGCTGAGTCCCACAGTAGCTCCTTTGTTCAGTGGCATATCTGGCACCAGGGTACTGCAACACTCAGAAAAATGAGGACAATAGAATAAGTTTATTTAAAATATATGATAATATATGGAGATATACCTATCTCATAGAACTGGAAGGGACCCTGAAAGGTCATTGAGTCCAGCTCCCTGCCTTCACCAGCAGGACCAAGTACTGATTTTTGCCCCAGATCCCTAAGTAGCCCCCTCAAGGATTGAACTCACAAACCCTGCGTTTAGCAGGCCCACGCTCAAACCACTGAGCTATCCCCTCCAATTTTTGTACCATGCGCAAATGTTAATCTAATGGCCTGGGGGTTCCAACTCCTAGAGTCTAGACAAAGAATTCATGCTCCAGGCTATGGTTTGCACATTCCACCAGGTGACTGCAAAGCAGCAGCAGCAGCAATAGGATTTCAGGGAAGGCACCTGCCCTTCACTGAACAGCCTGACAGCCACAGTGGAAGACAGATTTGCACTTTCAGAAGTGCCCTGAGGGTGGCTGCAAGTCCTGTTGAAGTTAGCAGTAGTCTTTCCATTGACTTTAATGGCAGTTAGATTAGACCTTTTATAAGTACACATGGAGCTGAGAAGAGATACAGCATCCCACCAAAGTTTGACTTGGAGTAGGCACTGTTGGTAAAGTACCTTGGGACCTGACACCACATTTGAAAGGTGATAATGAACACTAGGGCCGCCCAGAGGGGGGGCAAGTGGGGCAATTTACCCCAGGCCCAGCAGGGGCCCCCACGAGAGTTTTTCGGGGCCCCTGGAGTGGGGTCCTTCACTCGCTCCGGGGGCCCCGGAAAACTCTCGCGGGGCTCAGGTCCCCAGAGCTTCTTCGCTCCCAGTCTTCGCTGGCGGGGTGTCCTTCCTCTCCAGGATAGAAGGACCCCCCCGCCGCTGAATTATTGCCGAAGCGGGACCCGCCGCCGGAGTGCAGCCGGGTCTTCGGCGGTAATTCGGCGGCAGGGGGGTCCTTCCGTTCCGGGACCCGCCGCCGAAGTGCCCCGAAGACCCGCGGTGGGGGCTGCACTTCGGCGGCGGGTCCCGCTTCGGCGGTAATTTGGCGGAGGGGGGTCCCCGCTGTGTGTCTTTGGGGCACTTTGGTGGCGGGTCCCGGAACGGAAGGACCCCCGCCGCCGACTTACCACTGAAGCAGGGCCCCCTGCCGCCGAAGACCCCCAGCCCCCGGAATCCTCTGGGCGGCCCTGATGAACACACAAGATTCTGGGATACATTTGAGAAGTATTAGTGGTGAGTGACTGAATGTGGAGCCATGATATGAAAAAGACTGTGAACCTCGGGGAGGTGTAGAGGGGTGAACAGAATAATTTCACATAATTTGAATGAAGTTACTTTTCACAACTTAAAGCTCAAAAAAAGTAACATGAATGCATGAGGAACTAAGCTAGCAGTTAACATCTTGTGCCACTTCAGTAGACTGTTGTGAAGTGCAGTAAGCAAAGGCTTTAGATCAGAGCAACAAATCAAAACTGATGAGGCTGCAGGTTAATGCTCTAGGTGAGAACACAACGTTTTGCAAAGACAGGTTTGACATGTGGATTTATGAAGTGGTTTCTTCTCTCTTTTCTGTTCACTTTCCTGTGCTGAGGGGTTAAAGGTTTTAGCCACTTGTCAACTCTATTTTGCACATAAGTCCAGTAATATTTTCCCTTCCTTTTTGTTTTCAGTATGCCATCAGAGATACTACTGAAGATATTTTCTTATTTGGATGCTGTATCCCTGTTGTGTATCGGTTGTGTGAATAAACGCTTCTATCATCTGGCCAATGACAAGTAAGGAAGGGGGGAAGCATAGTAATCTCAATCTCACAGCAGTCAAGTTAACCTGAGTTATATGAGACTTTTTAATTTAGTTTCATTGATGCCAGGGAATTGATGTAATTACCCAGCAGCTATTTTTCTGTTGTATTGCAATCTATATGGTAAATTTTCAATAAACTGGATGCAGTTTTAGCTGTGTGAGTTCCATTAAAGTTAATGGGACTTGCATGGCTAAAACCAAGCACACTGCTTTGAAAACTTACCCTTTTTTGCATTTATTGCTTTATAAGATCAATTTATACTTTACTTTTCTTTCTGATTTAGATTAACCAGCACAGGATGCTGGGCTCCCTCCTCACAGGCAGGGATTTTCACACCTTCTTTTCAGGTTCCTCCTTTTTCATTCCAGTTTTTCTCCTGCGCTATTGCAGGGGGTTTACGTAGCTAGGCAGTTCTGGTGGTGGTTTCAGCAGCTTTCATTTGTCACAGTGCAATGAATTTATTTTTGATAAAAACAGGAGAAAAAAAACAAATAGAAAAAGGTTTATCACAAGGGTATCAGTTCAAAGGGCTAAATTCCATGTTTAATTATGGTCCATGGGTCAGAGTATACATTTAAGACTCAATTCATATTGATCTCCCACTGATGTCATTGGGAGTTTTGCAGATGGATCAAGTGGAGAGGCCAACCTCTGTGTAGTAATTAAAATGTTTAGGTATCATTTTTTCAGTAGCATGTTGTTGTATTTAGCATCACTTAGGGAGAAAATCTGCTTGCCTTAGACCCACCACTATTTCTCCAATTTCTCCCATTTCATTTCCCACCCCATCTGCTAAAATGATATGCACTGAATTGTTACTGTTGTCATTGCAGTGTCATCAGTGGGCTTTGGAGCGGACACTCCAGTAAGATTAAAGAGTCAGGGAAATCCACACTTCTGAGTTACGGTCTGAAATGTCTGCTTGCATCTGCTGACATTCACTGCATTGATTGCATTTGGTTCACATATGGTAGATTTACTTTGCAACCATGAGGGCTAGAAATATACTATGTAAATAACCTCCAATTTCATTTCATTTTAAAATGTGATTATATTACACAGGCCACATAAATGCAAGGGGGCACCCCTGGTGTAGGGAGCTTGTGGCCCGTAATAACTCCTTTGCCTTTTCCCAGCTACTTTCTTCTGCTCACACCATGACTGCAACTACTGCCAGTGGGAGAGATTGCAATAGCTTAGGCTGGTGCATGCCTCCCTCCTAGTTGGTAAATGCTGTACTTGACGCCTCAGGGATGTTTTGGACCTTTCTGAGAACAAGGTCTCCTTTCCCATCTCAGCCTCCAGTGCTAAACATTTTCAGCTCTCTGTCCTGCTTCTGGGATTTTCTCTGAAATCTAACTTCTCCATCCTGAATTCCTTTTTCAAATCAGAATCTAGGAGGGGGAGGAGGAGACTTTAAAGCTTGGGCTGTTGGTGGTATGATCTTTGCAACCTCTTACAGGGGGCAGCTCCTCTTACAGGGGGCAGCCTTACACAGCCTCATCTCAAAGAGTTGAAGAGAGGAAGCTTCACATAAATCTTACATGAATTAGACCATCAGACTACAGTTGACTTCCCAGAGAAGCCCCTACAAAAGGAATGATGTACTCATAAGAAGAGAGAGCTTGGTGGTAGTGATGTGTAATGACTTACATCAACCACTGAGGGCATGGGAAACAGGCTGCTATGAGAGATTGACTGTTCTCTTGAATGGAGGTCAGCCTGGGAGCCATCTAAGCCCTGAATATTTTATGGAAAAAGACCCAGAGAAACATACTAGAGCAAGATAACATAGTTTTCATCTGGGAAAAAGCAGGGACTGGTAAGGAAGATCTGGCTGGCCAGTGGATGTGAAAATCCTGTGCTGAGGCTAATTTCTAAGTGAGAAATAAAACCCCATAATGTGTCTTTGGTATAATTACTATGGATTGTGTGGTTGATATTTTGGTAGCACATCCTGTTCATCATTTGTAAAATTGTATTCA
Organism: Mauremys reevesii; assembly: GCF_016161935.1. NCBI lineage: Eukaryota > Metazoa > Chordata > Testudines > Geoemydidae > Mauremys > Mauremys reevesii. Next base: position 189,744,042 of record NC_052624.1, read on the forward strand.
AAGGATAAATGGTAACATATTTATTGCATACTGTCCCCCTCTCCCTTCCTATCGTCTCTAATTTGTATGATTTTAACATGTTTTAATGAGGAAAGGACAGCCCCAGAGGGAAAGAATTATAACATGAGGGAGGAAGGAAGGGTATTTTTTAAATGCATACAAAAATGCATGAAAAAGAGAGAGAGAGAGATAGATGTTGTCTAGTGCTGCAGCACAAGGCTAGGGATTGGGAAGTCCTGAGTTCTTATTCTGAAAATGACTTTTTTAGGCATTGGGCAATCCTTTAACTTTGCTGTCGTATTTTCCCCATACATAAGTGATACTTATCTACCTCTCTGGGGTATAGTGGGGATTAACTAGATAACATTTATAAAACACTCTTGATGCGGAAAAGTGGCGACTCTTGGGTGGCGAGGAGCCACTGTAGCAGTTTTGATGCCACCCTCTTCTAGCCATGGTGCAAGGGATGTGGCTTGGGACAAAAAGGGCATGTTGAGTACATCCCTGGTATGGCCCCGCTGTTGGGTTAGCCCTTGGGGACATTAGCAGCCAACACAACTTAAAGCAGCCTTCTAATTTGTACCAGGTGACTGCCCTGGCATTGTGTTGGCTGAGGACAGGTCTGGGAATGCAGCACAAATGGCACTTTTTGCATCTCCCTGTTGGTTATGATTATGATGTCCTTACTCAGTCTTTGCTCAGACATTCCCACTGATCTCAATGTGAATTGTTTGAGAAGGTAATGAGTACAAGTAGGATGTATCTCATGTATTATGATGTCAGGTAAAACTTTTTATATCCAACAAAAATATCAAGATGTGTAAAAATGCTCTTTGGTTCTCATTATGTGACTTGTCTTTCCCCCAGCAATCTTAATTTCAAGCTTATCCGCACTAATACAGAATATGGGGTTTAGCAACAAACTAAAAGAAGGGGAAATTATGAATACAGAAGGACATCAGCCATTGAGGCAAAACCTAGATGTTGGGACTTTCTAGAAATTATTTGTATTCCCTCTCTCCACCTAAATCAAACAAACCCAACTTGTTCTTAAAGTTGGATAATATATATTTTTCTTAATAAAATTCTCAATAATGCCTGAGATGCAACTGTATATTTTAATTCTGATGCTGGTGGGTCTGTTCTTTACTGGTCTGTGCCCTCACTGGTAATAACTCTTTATGGGATTTACTTTGTCTCTTGAATGTTTTTTCCAGTGTGATCTGGTTCAAAATTTACTCCAGTTTTTTTCCACCTAAAAGAACAAATTGGAAAACTAACTCTGTTGAAAGAACAGCTGTCTTACTAAGCCATGCTACAATTCAGGACAGAGAATCGGGATATTGGAAGAATGAATATATCATGAAACAAATAGCAACTGGCAAAACTAGAATATTTCAGCTTCTGAAACCTATAAACCCTTCCACTGGCCTTCCACTTAAAACCAAAGAAGCTATCAAGTAAGTATTGTCTTGTCATAAAGTGTGTTTACTCCCAAGCTACATTCAGAATGTTGGTGTAGTGGTTTTATATGGTATCTGTGTATGGCGAAATAGAGTTGTGAATTCAGATCATGATGAGGAGATGCTCTCACAATCTGATTAATGTGATTTAGTCACAAGATAAAAGTAAGGAAAATAAAAGTGAAATAAGAAATATTTCTAAGTTTTTTGCTTGCAGGGAAGAAGACACTTTAAGAGAAATTACCTTGGTTATTTCCATTGAAAGTAATAGGAAGGATATATGCCCTTCTCCAAGGAATCCCCAGGGACATTGCTGCCTGAATTTCTAAAGTTCCATACATTCTTCTTGTCACTTCTGACAGGTTGTTTTAAAAACTTTTTTATTGTTTTTACTTCCTCAATAACAGAACATATAGTTTGAGATGGGTGATTGTACTGAAGGACAGAAATGGAAAGGAACATGTAATGGAGCAGGTGGACATCTCTTATAATGACACATCTATTACTGTATTTTGGTATGGTACAAACTGGCCATGTTTAGACACCTTGTCAACTCTGGAATTATGTGGCGTGACACCATTGCTTCTTGACCAATGTAAAGTTCCCACCAAGAATGGGTGAGTTTAAATTAAAGTATTTTTATACAATTAAATATTGTTGGAATTGTCTGTGTGGAAATTGCCAGACCTAAAACTGGCCCAACCAGTGAATTATTTTTAGTCCTACAGCTTATCCTAGGAAATCTATTTCTTGTTTTTCACTGGCACCAGGGAGTTCCAGGGAGAATAGAGAATTTAACAAAATCATTTATTTATTTATTTATTAACTATCACATTATTTTATGAACTGAGCAGGTATGCTATAGTGATTGACCATGTACAATACAGAAAAATAGAGACACTTCCTGCCTTGGAAAACTGACAGTCTAAGCATAGATATAAATAAGACAGAATGGTAAATCCAGACCCATGGAAAACTTGTAATTAAAAATCCAGTGAGAACAATTCTTTATCTCTATTTAATCATATATATAAATCTAAGACATTTGTTACACAAGTAAGGAAATGTTGTTAAAATATATTTTAATCTGAATGTTTTTTGTTTAAAACAAATGTGTGTGTTTAGAAAACCTAATATGAATAAAAGGGAGGTTTTAATAAAATCTTTAAAAAAAATCCATGAAAGGATTTCTTTGGTGTAAGTGGAAGGGCTTCAGAGTGTTAGTCAGTAATTTAAATGTTTATGTATGATGTGAAACTGCACACAACAGTATGGTAGTGCATAAGACCCAGAGCACAAACGTGTTGATCTAGTGTCATTGTCCAGGAAGAGTGAGTGATGTATGTGGAGAAGAGAAAAAATTATATATATATTTAAATTCTTTGATGTTATTGGTAACATGCCCATTGACTTTCTTAGTGCCCACAACCTCATATACTTTTTAAAATTGGTGATCTAACTCTTTTTGATCTGTTAACTGAAATAGTTTACAAAGTAAAAGTTCTTATGTCTGGAAAGAAGACTTTTTGAGCCTGCCATACACAATCTGGTTTATTAGGGAAGGCGGTATGTTTGTAGTCCTAGGAACTTACACTTTTAGTTTATTAGCCGTAGCCATCGAGAGGTGTTTGACTATGATTAAAAGAAGACCTTATGCATATAAAAAGTATAGTGTTTTCCTTCTTATTGGAAAATGTTGGCTTATTTTGGTTTCTCTGGGTAATTTACCAATCTTTGTCTGGAACTATATTAACGAAGTATTCTAGTTAACAAATCACAACGAATTAGACTTCTGATTTTTAAGAAAAAGTACATGTGATTGTGAAATTTGTTGTTTTTTCATAGGGCAGTCAGTACCATCAAGTTCCCTAGGATTATGAAACTACATATAATCAAAAATGCAACATTTGTTAAGACTACGTAGTCAGTTGCCTTTTCTCTTAAAATAAGTTTTCCTGTATAATTCTAATGTAGCTCTATCAGAAAGTCAACCTTTTCATTTCCTTGAGAGGGGAAAATAAGGCACTTCCATATTTAATTTACAGGTCTGTTCAAATGGCTCATTCTTTTTTATACAATGGTTGTGAAATACATTCTTAGCCAGTAGTTTAGGGACAACGCTTTAAAAGTCCATAGGCCTCCATCCCTTTCTAAGGAGAAACTTCTGTCTGGGTCATAGTAAGATGGAGGGTTGGGGTCAAAAGGAAAGTAGATTGCACCCTTATTTTTGTATTGTACTTGTTAAGTTACAGTTTGTCAACAACAAAAGGCATATAGACAACCTGTTCCTCTGACGAGGGTCCCCTTGCGTTTGTGTGTGAGTGTAAGAAATCTAGGCAGCAGGGCGTCTGGGCCATCGTAAAATAGCCTCAGAACACCTCTTAAACCATGCTTTCTTCTGCTTCAGCTGTACCTTTCAATTTCCCCCCTGGCCCTCTGCATTAGGGCTTCAGTCATCATAGCACCTCTTTTTCAGTACAAAAACAACAAGGAGTCCAGTGGCACCTTAAAGACTAACAGATTTATTTGGGCATAAGCTTTTCAGTACTTTTCTCATTATTTAATGCTGCAAAGCATCTAGGATTACAGCTTGTACAAAGGTAAAATGTAAAGTGTTATAGAACACCAGAAAGAACAATTCTTTAGGGCCTCTTGAATGTAATGATAAACAAAAAAAAATGTGATTGTTGACTTGCAGGTACTTCTAAATATCTCCAAGCATGCAATCCTCAGTGTTTTTGCTAATCTTATTTGATTTATTATTTCTGATAGTCCATTATCTGAGGGAAATAGTGCCTCATAAAGTTTCTGTATGACAAATGCTTGCCCATGCTCAAAGTGTGACAGTTAACAAAGAATGGCCAGTGACAAGACTGTTTCACTAAAAAAGATTTCAGTCAGTTATTCCTGTTGCCCTAAAATTCAGGGCAGTTCTGTTATTCCCATCTCCTGTTTTACATGTTAACCTTTTACATTTATTTTTTAAAACTTAAAAACAGTATATTTAGCAAAAGACAATAACAGTTGTCAATTTAAAAAGACATTAGGAAAGGAAGGGTTGGGAAGTGGGGTGGGGTTGGAGCTGTTTCTTCAGATAAACTGACAAAGGCTACAGACTTATCGTCTAGCTTCATGCAGTCACAAAGCTATTCCTTTTGTCTTTTTTTATTTTTTATTGTAAAAACCATCTCTTACCAGATTTGCTCATTACTTTGGTACACTCATTTATTAGAGTTACTCTTCGGAGGGGGGCGGTGTTTCTGGACTTCTATCAATGTACTGCTTGTGTCACTTGTGTTTTCATATGGAGCTCTACTCCTCCGTTCTGCAAGTCCCCTCCCAATGGAGCTATCCTGCAGGGTCTAGGTTCCCCAGGGCTGGGTTCCTCCAGCCCCGGAATCAGATGCGCGCGCACACTCACTCACTCACACTCTCTCTCTAACAGAGCGAGTCTGAGTGGACTGAGTCAATCAGCACTCTCAAGCTGCAGCCCTTATATGCCACAGGTACTGCACCGGAATAGAGTAAGCCTGAGCAGGCTGGGTCGAACAGCACTTCCAGGCTGCCACTCTCGTATGTCACAGGTTCAGCATGTCCCTATTCCCGCTTTCACGTCACAATTTTTCTGGTAGTAACCCACTTGATGAACAAACTCCATACTATTTTTGGGCTCTACAGGGATCTTTAGCTTTAGTAAGAGGAGCATTGCTGTTGTGGAAGTAAAGGAAGAACACTCTCCAACACTGCAGAATAAATGGGGGAAGCCAAAACCACAAAAGAGTAAAGTTCAGAGAGAGCGAGGGAGGGAAGCAACCAACTTAACCATAAAAGTTATTTATTGAATAATAGTGATAACCACACAAGGAGAGCCTAACAAATATAACAGTTACATTATTAAAGGTTACAAAAGTCATATATAGAAAACTACACCTGATCAAATAAGTCAGGGTTAGAAAGTTATACCTGAGTTAGAAAAGAAAACAGAGAGAGAGTGAGTGAGCTGGGATCTCACCACTCCATGAAGCTTAAACTGGTCAGGGTTCCCAGGTGATGGTGGTAGCTCAGAGTCCTCAGTGCTGGAGACAGGCCAGAGCCCCCAGCACAATCAGTCAGGAGAGGATGAAATCCTAGTGGAACTGTTGCAGAGTTTGGATCCATTCATCGGAACACTTACTTGAGCATGGGTAGTTTTTTTGTTTTTGGTAGGGAAACAATAATGGTGCAAGGGAGAACACTAGATTTGTTTATGGGTAAACTGATGACTCAAGGGTTTTCTTTAGGCTGGACAATAAGAGCTGATAACTCTTGGATATGGGTGGTGGTCCTTCCAGGGAGCTCACAATGCAATTAGGCAGCTTCAGTATTTGGATATCAATCAAGGATTCATTACTAGAATTGGTCTGATAACTACTGAGCTGGGTGTATGCAGGCGTAGGTTCATTAACATCTGGAGCAGAGATCCCCCAGAATGCAGGGCTCCCCTGCTGTTCTGGTCCCAGAGTTCAGTGCGGTTCTTGCCTTGGGAATCTCTTTTCTCCATTCTGTAAGCTAATGGAGATTCTGCCCTGTCCCATCTTTGATGCAGATGAGGCTAGGGGAGTTGCCTTAATCCTATTGCCCTTGTCAGGAGGGAACTAAGTGTGTCTCCCACCAACCTTCACTGCTCTCTGCAAGTCTTTTCTCTGATCGGTTTTGGTTCAAGCAGAGGCTGGGGAGGGGGTGTCCTACATGAGTCAGACAGGCTGGATACTGTGCCCTGGTTCCCTAAGAACACAGAGTGACCGGTATCACATCATTGGTGGGTTTCATACTGTACCCTAAATTGTAAAGCTTTCTTTATAGTTTCTGAGTAGAGAAATTTTTGTTTGATTGGATTTTTTACATTCTGATCAATTCATTTAGGTAAAACTCTAAAAATCAAACTAAAGAGCTCCTTTCAATATTTAGGAAGCTATGACATGTCTTTACATTTTATTTTTTAATTGTAAAACCCTTCTTTACAAGAGGGTTTTGTATAATATTTGTATTCCACGGGAACATACTTCTTCACAATTTACATTCCTGTAAACTGTTTTTTGCAGGGCTTTTTCTTACTATGCAAGTCATTTAGACAAAAAAAAGACTAAGATATTTATTTCAGCTATGTCACAGAAATAATTATTTAGTTATGGAAATTAACTTAGCATTTTCCTGCTCTTCATGTTTCTTTAGGGTATAAAAACATACTTAACGTTATTTAGGTGACAAATCTGAGGAACTGTCCCAGATTGAGGTGTCTGTAGAGGAGGTTTTGGAACAAATTGATAAATTAAACAGTAATAAGTTACCAGGACCAGATGGTATTCACCCAAGAGTTTTGAAGGAACTCAGATGTGAAATTGTAGAACTACTAACCTATCGCTTAAATCAGCCTCTGAACCCAATGACTGGAGGATGGCTAATGTAATGCCGATTTTTAAAAAACGCTCCAGATGCAATCGTGGCAATTACAGGACAATAAGCCTAACTTTAGTACTAAGCAAATTGTTTGAAACTGTAGTAAAGAACAGAATTACCAGACACAGATGAATATGATATGCTGGGAAAGAATCAATGTGACCTTTGTAAAGAGAAATCATGCCTCACGAATCTATTAGAATTCTTTGAGGGGGTTAACAAGGGTGATCTCATGGATATAATGTACTTGGATTTTCAGAAAGGCTTTGACAAGTTCCCTTACCAAAGGCTCTTAAGCAAAGTAAGCAGTAAGGGGTTAATAGGGATGGTCCCCTCTTGGATCAGCAACTGGTTAAAAGATAGGAAACAAAAGGTAGGAATAAATGGTCAGTTTTCATAGTGGAGAGAGGTAAATAGTGGAATATCCCAAAGATCTGTGCTGGGACTTGTGCTGTTCAACATATTTATAAATGATCTGGAAAAAGGGGAAAACATTGAGGTTGCCAACTTTGCAGACAATACAGAATTACTCAAGATAGTTAAGTCCAAAGCAGACTGCGAAGAATTACAAAAGGATCTCACAAAACTGGGCAACAAAATGGCAGATGATATTCACTATTGATAAATGCAAAGTAATGTACATTAGAAAACAATCTCAACTATACATACAAAATGATGGGGTCTAAATTAGCTCTTAGCATTCAAGAAAGAGATCTTGGAGTCATGGATAGTTTTCTGAAAACATCTGTTCAATGTTCAGCTGCAGTCAAATAAGCTAACAGAATATTAGGAATCATTAGGAAAGAGAGAGAAAATAAGGCAGAAAATACTATTATGCCACTTTATAAATCTATGGTACACCCACACTCTGAATACTGCATTGTAGTTCTGGTCGCCCCATGTCAAGAAAGATATATTAGAATTGGAAAAAAGTACAGAGAAAGGCAACAAAGATGATTAGTGGTATGGAATAGCTACTATGTGAGGAGACACTAAAAAGACTCCAACGTTCAGCTTAGAAAAGAGACAGCTAAGAAGGCATATGATAGGGGTCTATAAAATCATGAATGTTGTGGAGAAAGTGAATAAGGAAGTGTTATTTACTCCTTTCTGCTGTTTTGAACCTTTCTCTTTCTTTTTTTCCTTTCTTGCCACTTTAAAACGTTCTGTATTTTCCTTTCCTGCAGTTTTAAAACTCTTTTTTCCTTTTTCTCACTTTGCAATAATCCACTTTCTTTTGTAAATTACTGAAAAAGGGCCTAATCTCTATTTACTAAACTTTATTTAAAATGTGTAAAAAGCTGTTTTCTTCTGAAAATCTTCTAACATTAATGTGTGAAAAAACACACAGAAGCAGTCCTAATGCACCCATAAAAGAAAAACTAAAACATTTGTTTTCAAAATGCCTGCCATATCAAAAAATATACACTTCCAAAAATGAGGCCAGAGGGTGGGACATAAAGCAAGTAGGGGCATGGAAACCTGTCAAAATTATATGATAATGAATACTAAAAAGGTCTTCACTACTTTGCTGTGTGTGGGTTTTTTTGTTTTTATTTTTTAAACCATGCACTAAGGGTTTCTTGCACTGGAGGTTTCTATGTGTTGGCTCTTGTAGGCTGCAAGGATAGCAAATTCCAGAGGTGCAAGCTCTCAGGTCTTGGAATTGGTTGGCCATTTTGATTTTGATGTTTCCCCATCTCTGCTTAACTTTTGTGATGTGCTAACATATGAGAGAGAGAGAGAGAGAGAGAGAGACTCAAATAACTAGGTCCTAGACCTTTTGATGATGATCCATACACCTTGAACGAGTCCCAGAAGCAAACGGGGAACCAGTACAGAGATTAAAAGGAGGTCTTTTATGTTCACAGCAGCCTGAGATGGGAAGTCTTTTTTTCTTCCCTAGCTTCCTGGAGCTTCAGAGTGGACATCATAGGAAGCCTTAAGTGGACCATGGCAGTAGGCAAGCTGGAGGTTGTAGAGGTGTCAGTAACTGTTGTAAGGTTCACCTTTCTTCACCTACTGCTGTATTGCTAGATGAAGAAAGGTAATACTGCTACTATCAGGAAATCCAGGAACAGTTTTGGATCTAATTAGGATCCTGAAGTAGTGAACTATTTTAGCAGAAGTTAGTTCTCCTCAATCGATAATACAGATTCTTTGTTCCTACTGCCTGTTCCTCCTAAATGTGTCTCTTGCCTTATTTGGATGAGTTGCTGCTTGTTCATTTTCATCAGATCCTTGTCACACACTGGGAGAGTTACTGAGCCTGCAGAATCTGAATTTCAGTAAAAGGATGTGTAGTCTTATATCCTAAAAATTACACTGTTGAAGTTCTAGGAATGAAGAACTGAGTATTACAAGCATATTGCTGTGATTGGGATGTGTTTGCAGCTGCAATCTCTTGCTGATGTCATCCTGCTTTTTTTAAAACAAACAAACACAAACAAACAAGCATGGGAAGAGTGACGTTATGGATCTTTACAAGGGTCTTTGTGGAGAATGAGCAGTTGCCAGACAATGTCTTGTGAAACTTCTCTGATGGGAAGGATTGAATACACTAAAGAGCCACTGTGTACATTCCTGCAAACAGCCAATAAGGCAGCAGTCAATGGTATTAAATATATATTACCATTGTGATTCTACACCAATTTTTGATCCCAGATTGGTAGGGCACAAAAAACCTGAAAAATACAACCGTATTCACTAGAATATTCTGTTCAAATTTCACTTGTTCCAAGAAAGCTTTACCTTCCTAAGTTGCCTGCTTCATGTTGATGAATATTTCATGATTCCCTTTGCTATGGTAGCATTTTCTTTATAATAAACCATTTGTTAATAAAAGAACCCTCTGGGATTTAAGAAATTTAGTGAGCACATCAGTTCCTCTTGTTGAACTATACAGTGGATATGTTATATCAGCCTGTGATAGATTTTGGTAGACACGCTTATTGGAGATTCTCTTCCCACTAGGCTTTGCAATCCTGCTGGTAAGCTGCTAGTTAGACTTTTTACTGCTTCTCATATTGCACAGTTTCAGAACAATTTGTTTTAGTGCCCAGGGAGAAAATGAAAAGTGGCTGAACTTTCATATTACTAATGGCGCACTCGTGTCTTTCTTTACTCTGCTGTGTCTCTTCAAAGACCTCGGCGACGTTCCTTAATTGCTGAGTTCAACCTTTCTAACCTCACTAAAGTGACAACAATGATTGGCTCTGACATGGTTGTGCAACTTTTCCGTTTGAACCCAGGACTCCTGGTGGGTCTCTGGAAGGTAAGATTACATTCAGCTACAGTATGTTGTTCATTATGGTAGCCTGGAAGGCACAGTTTCCTCCATCTTTCCTTTTTTCTTTTTTCTTTTGTAAAGTTCACACATATATATGCAGATAAAGAAGATGCATGCAAATGACTTCTATAGCCTAATAGGAATCCACAGTCAAGGCCCCCTGTACTATTTATGCTTTAAAAAATAGATTTCTAATTATTTCAATGTGACATTCAGATGTGCATTGTACAGTTTATTTTCCTCTTCCAGTTTTTGATATGCCAGGGATTTTTTTAATTGACATAGTGTCACAGTTCAAGGGCAAGCTGCACGTGTGATCTCTCCCCCAGACTTTCTGTTGGCACTCTTTCCAAGAGACAGGCCCTGATCTGCACTTCTCCCAGAGTGCTACTCTCTGGTTCCCCCCACTTTAGAGTGGATCACCAGGCTACACCACCACCTAGTCTCACTGTACCATCACGGTTACAGGGCATGAGGCGCCTTAGACCTCTTTACAGTCCTTTAAGAGTGCTCTCCTCGGGTGATGTGTGTCACTAATTTCATCCTTCTCTGGGTGGAATCCTGTGGTTCTACCACTATTAGACTGCTACTGAGTAGCACCTAACTCTTCAGCTAGTCCCGCTCACCATGGCCCTAGCTGTTTATTAAGTATCTAAATTTGTCTGGTTAAGTTTGTTTGAGTATTTAGCACCTCAGAAAAAGGTTTGGGTTGTTTTTTTTCCCCCCATTTTTGCTCACCTTTTTAAGAGTGCTAATTATAAGGTAGAAAAATAAGATTAATGAATTGTTGCTGATACTGCAGAGAATCTTCCTATCTGGGTAGCTATCCAGTGATGCTTTATGTATTCTTGTGCTGGGACAATGTTTATGGTAGCATTCTATGTGAATAGTGGCCCACATATAATTATTATTAAATTTGTACTAATACTTTGTGGTAATCTCGCAGCAGCAAAAGAAGAAGCATTTATCTGTGGGCTTTAATGCACCATACTTCCAAGTGAGAAATGTATTCATTGTAATTAACTTTTCAGAAAGGAAATGGAATTGCTTTTGTTATGGCGAGTCTTCATCATCATCAACTTATTGAGAGAAGCACTTTGGGCTCTGCCACTATGTAAGTACTGGTTTCTCTTTGCCTGTGGATGCTAGGGATCTTTTAAATAAAGCATTGAGTTTGAAAATTAAAATTGATTGGTGATAAAGTTCAGTAACAATTGTAATTCCCTCTAACCAAGAATAAGAACTCTGTTGTGCACTAGAGTTGCAACAACTGGTTTACAAAATGATGTGGAAGAGGCCTATGTTTTCCATGCTAAAATGTACTGCGGTGAAGTAATACATTAAAGAGACGCTAAACTTAATTACATATGTGTCTGAAACCTTTTACTGTAGCTGAAAGAGATTAGAAATTTTTCTGTATTTTTTTTCTTTCAGTTTATTTTAGTCACTTTCTCCTGATGTGTGACAGACCCACAGGGAAGAGGGACATTTTAAAAAATAGGAAAATGTCATTGTAAATCCAATGGTGACAGGGTGACTTAATTTAGAACCTGAATCTACTTTCAAATCTTACTGAAAAAGTTATTAGATTTCTAGTAGACAATGTCCTTTAAATAGGTATATAACATTGTATATTAATGCAATATATTAATGTGTGAGCTTTTCCTCACACATGTTAAAATAGCCAAAATAATGGTTACAATGTTTACTATGTCAACTAGCCTCCATGAGCAGCTCTTTTTTTTCTTCTCCTTCATACCTTTTCCTCCTAGGCTGAAGGAGCATTTTATCTGGCGTAGATACGCTCTCTTTCTCTCCCCCTCTCCCAACCCCCTTCATTGGGATTCTCTTCACACACAGAATATCTAATAACTTTCACTCCACGGGGACAGTCATTTATATGGGTAAAAATTTCCAATATGTTTAAGTGACTTAGTTTGTTAAGTGTAAGTGACTTAAGAGTCTGTCTCATTGACCTTCATTGGGACTTACGTCACTTAGGTGCTTCTGAAAATGTTACCCCACGTCAGTGATTCAATACTCTGCTCCTTCCACTAGGGTTCAGGCACAGGGACACTATTTCCCTGCCTGCTGTTAGAGCAGTGGTTCTCAACCTGTGGCACGCGGCCCAGTTAGAACACAGCTGTGGCCCAGGTCAGCTGTGTGCTAAAGACCATGGATGTGCCCTGGATTCCAGGTTCCCAGCTGCCTGGGGAGAAGGGTCCCGGCTGCCCCGCTGCCTACTGCAAGGGAGTCGGGCTCCGGCACTCCCTTGTGGCCCCAGGGAGTTGTGAGCTCTGGGGTCTGGGGCAGCTGGCTGGTCCTGCCAGTTCCAGGGTCCAGGGCAGCTGGCCCACCCCGCAGGGTCCTGGCTCTGGGGCAGCTGCCTGGTCCTGTGAGCTCTGAGGGCTGGGGCAACCACGTGGCAGGGGACCAGGGCGGGCAGTTGGGGCAGCCACATGGCTGGGGGTTGGGGGACATGGCAGCCGACCCACCCCGAGTGGCGGGGGTCCCAGTGTTGAGGCAGCTGGCTGGCCCTGAGGTCCGGAGGCGGCAGCTTACACACATGTTCCCACAATGTGTAATATGTTGAGAACCACTGTGTTAGAAAAAAGCAGGTGGCCAGATGGGTGTTCGATTCAGAGTAATGCATACAAGTCCTTCTATTAAAGTTTTACATGCACACACTTTAGGTGTGTTTTAGTGGTAAATTTAGTTAGCTGCCTTTGACTAGTCTTTACAGCACATTAATAAACCTTGTAATGAATATGGTAAACTATTGTGAAACTTTGAGATTCAGAAATTTAAGTAGGAAAGTAGAACACCTTGACTGCTAATTGCATTTGCCCTTTTCTGAATCTTTTTAAAATACCTCCTCTGCTGAAACTACTCAGTATTTCTTGCCATGCTAAATTGTTTTTTCCCCACCTGATTTATCTTGATTTTATTTAAGACAATATATCCTGCCCCCTCATAAACCTATACTGGATGATGTTGACCCAGAATATGGACTGCATGGCTACCAACTACATATTGATATGCACAGCGGAGGACATACTTACATTTGTGGTACATTTCGCAATCTGTTCTGCAGAAAAGGTAGAGTTAATGGATTTTAGATTTTCCTTTAAAAATGGTTCCTGGGTTCATTTCCCCCCATTTGTATTCAACTCCTTTCTGTTCAAGGGGGAAAATAGAATTGGCTTTTAGGATAAACTAGTTTTTTCTTTCTTGAATTTTTGTTGTGGAATTATTTTGTTGGCTACTGCTGGCAAATTGACAGTCTAGATATTGTAATGTCTGTTGTTTCTTTAAAAAAATTCAGGCTTCTGGATTAAAAATAAAACTGTTCTCTACGTTTCAAGGCTGAAATTGGGATAAAGCATCTTGGTAACAAACAAAGCATTTCCAAAAACAGAAATAATTTTATAATGTATTAAACAAATGTAATAACCAGGACTTGATTTCAGTGTGGTTTTATTTTTAATTTACTGCTCTTCTGCAATTACTTAAATTTGCTTTGACTAGATGTGATTTTTAATAAAGCTTTATTGTTCAGATACAGTGCAACTTAATAAGCATATCGTGATTCAGACAAAGTATAATTATTTGGTCTCCTTCTCTAGACTGACATATGTTGTTATTATGGCAATCAATACAAAGTTGTGAGAAATTGTGTGTTTGTAAATAATTTACAATAATATTTATTTACTTTATTTATTTCCTTGGGCTTAACAGTAAAGCATGCCCATGCAGAAGCTCTGAGGATCCTAATAATAATTAAACTTACAATAATAACCACCAAGCAGCATTAAATAATAATATACAAATAAATCCTGCCAGCTGGCAGCATTAAATAATTAAACTCAGATAACAATTTCCCCAGACAACAAATAAAATCAGAAAATCCTGTATTCTCTCCCATCCTTCTCACCTCTCCCCACCCCGAGTCCCTCTCAAATTACATGATGAAAAATATGCATTCCATTTTATGTTGGATGTAGGAGGTAAGGAAACTTTTTAAATTTTAAAAATCATTATATATATATATATATAGAGAGAGAGAGAGAGAGAGAGAGAGAGAGAGAACAAAATCTGTACCCTATGAACAGTTGTTTTTTAAAAAATGAGGTAAGCAATTATTACTGCTTCATATTATTTTTCCAATAAATGGCTAATGTTGATGCTTTGTTACCAAATTTGCCTGTTACTTTGGGGTACGCTCATTTATTCGGGTTACTCTTCTGGTGGCTGGCGTTCTGTAATTCTATCAATGTGTACTGCTTGTGTCACTTGTGTTCTCATACGGAGCTCTACTTCTCCCTTCTGCAAGTTCCCTCCCAATGGAGCTATCCTGCAGGACCTAGGTTCCCCAGGGCTGGGTTCTTCCAGCTCCAGAATCAGACAGACAGACACACACACGTTAACAGAGCGCGTCTGAGAGGACCAGGTTAATCAGCACTCCCAAGCTGACCCTGTATATGTTCCTGGATTCAGTAGCCTGGGTCGAGCAGCACTTCCAAGCTGTTACCCTCATATGCCCCAGGTTCAGCATGTACCTGTCCCCACGTTCACATTACAATTGTTCTGGTAGTAACCCACTTGATGCAAACCCCACAGGATTTTTGGGTGCTGCAGGGATCTTTAGCTTAGGTACGAGGAGTACTGCTGCAGAGTGAATGGGGAAGCCAAAAAACACCCATGGATGGGCAGGCGGTGGTGTGGGGGGAGGAAGAGAGAGAGAGAAGCAACCAGCTTAACCATGAAAATTATTTATTGCCAGGTAATAATCATACAAGGGGAGCCAAACAAACAAAACAGTGATAATATTAAATCTAACTTAAATTTGATTATAAAAATCAGGTTTAGAAAACTATAACTGATCACAAAAGTCAGGATCGGAAGGCTATACCGAGAGAGAGAGAGAGATGGGTTCTCACCACCCTGTGAAGCTTGAATCAATTGGGGTTCCCAGGGTGGTGGTGGTAGCTGAGGGTCCAGAGTGGTGGAGACAGGCAGAGCCCCCAGCACAGTCATTCAGGAGAAGATCAAGTCCCAGTGGAACTGATGCAGATTTTGGATCCAGGCATCAGAGCACTTACTTGAGCATGGGTAGGGGTTTTTGTAGTGAAAGAACAATGATTCAAGGGAGAACATAGATTTATTTTTGGGTAAACTGATGGCTCAAGGGAGTATACCAAAGTTGTTTTGTTCAAGCTAAACATTAGGAGCTGCCCATTCCTGGCTAGGGGCGGTATTCCTTCGAAGGAGCTCACAATGCAATTAGGCAGCTTCAGTATTTTGGATACCAGTAAAGAATTTATTACTAGAATTGGTTTGATAACTACTGAGCTGGGTGTGTGAAGGCGTGGGTTCATTAACATCTGGATCAGAGATCCCCCAGAATGCAGGGCTCCCCTGCTGTTGCCTTGGAATCTCTGTTCTCCATTTTGTATGCTAATAGGGATGCCTCTCTGTCCCATCCTTAATCCAGATGAGGCTAGGGGAGTTCCCTTAATCCCTGTCCGGAGGGGTTTAGGTGTGTCTTCCACTGCCTTTGCATTGCTTTTTGTAAGTCTTTCTTCTGATTGGCTTTAGTTCAAACAGAGGCTGCGGGGGTGGGAAGGTCTTTTGTCAGTCAGACAGGCTGGGTACTGCGCCCTGATTCTCCAAGAACACAGCTGATAGGTAACAGCTTCTATTCACTGTAGTAGATGCACTTTTTTGGTGAAGACAGTAGAGTGCACTATGGCTTCCGACTTAGAGTCTGTGCAGCTCTTAGAGCAGAGTTGGTCAAAAGTTATGAAATCTTAATTCAGCACGTGTATTTGGTAACCCCCAAGAATGCCATTGGAACTGAGAACAACAACAAACAAAAGCTTTATTTTGATGGACAATAATCCCTATTCAGGCAGCTTGCTGTGTACTATAACTTGATGGATTGTTTTATTGGAGGATAAAATAATCTACATTTTTGTTTCCATGGATATCTAGCTTTCTTTGAATTCTGGATAGTGTTTACTTGTGGATTTCACATGTTCCTTTAACATACTCTCCTGTGCCATATGTTTTTTGCTTATTTGGCCCAGGACTCTTTAGTGCTGCTCTCTGTTGATTCAGGTTGATATGTGTTTGGTTTTATGTTTGTTTTTCTAACGCAAGAATCTTACCAGGGTGGTTCCATATGTTCTAGACTCTTTTCAGGTATATATTTTTAAATTAACCAAGTTCGTTGTAAATAATTTTTACACCAGCTATTTGAAACACACTTGGGGGTTGGTTTGCAAATTAAGCTGACTCTGGCAGCAATAGCTAATCTTGCAAAGATGAAATAAAGCATTAAAGAGAGCAGCTCTGTGCTAAAATCACATCTAGTTGTGTTTTGCAGCAGCAAGTAATCAAATGATGGTTCATTTTACAACAAAGGCTACTCTGTCTTGGTTGACTAATTAGTGCATCATTTATGTATATAGCAAAACAGTTCCCTTTGAATAACCCATCTGTAGCTGAAAAGCCCCAGCCCATTCTCTTGCTTCCCCAGTCATTGCACTAGCAGAGGTCACATTCAGACTTTCAACTTCAGATATGCTGAGCCGTGCACTTGCCACTGAACCCCTTTTCTCCTAAAGAGGTACTTGTATGGGTGACATCAACCATATCCATCCCTTTGATTGGCAGTTCAGCTCTATTGCCTCTCCTTGTTCTGCTCCCTACCAGTGCTCTTTGATTCATTCAACCCCTCAACTGCCTTGCCCAGATGTTGTGCAGATGTCCTTCAGTCAGCTGCTATGGCTGCTGCACCTCCTGTTTTCCTTATCTGGAAGGCAAAAAAACCTTACACTTGTCTACATAGTACTTCTGCTTGTCCTGAGCTTCTGGGCAGTAAGAATGTTTCCAGTCTGCCCATATTTTGAGGCTTGAAAAACCCACTCATTCTTCACCTAGAGCAAATGGAAATATTGCTTGCGCATGTGTGGGTGGGGTTGAGTAGCCATTATTTCCTTCTGTTGGGAGGAGGAGGGAGATACTGGACAAAGCAGCAGAAGTATCATTGATTCTTTTGAGGAGTGGAGGTGGAGTAGGCAACAAAGTGAGGGGGGAGCTGCTGTATTCCTCATCAGAGGGGAATGAGGAGCAGATCATGAATTCTGTGAACTACAGGAGGGATGAGGATGCAATAAGCGGGGTGGCCCAAGGGTTTTCTGCACATCTGGGAGGAGATGGGGAAGTAGCCCTGAAAAGGGTAGGGAGGAGGTTGTGTAATTGTTTAAATTTGGAATCCATTTTGAGGGGAGAGACAGAATTTTGATGTATTGGGAATGGGAATATGTCTCGATTTGGAGGTGTGCCTTTTGTGGACAATGACAGCAGCATCAGTACAGGGATTTTCTAGCCTGGCTATACACATCTAAAATGCTAACAGTTTTATAAATCTGTTTGTGTGTCTTGGGGTCTCCATAATGAAGGAAGAAGTCTACAAGGTAGATTTGGATGATTAATGAATTGATTTATTCATGAATGATGAGTTCATTTTTAAAAAGCATAAATTCTCAGTGGCTTTTATTTGCATCAAATGATTCAATTGGTGTTAGTGAAAAGGTCAGAGAAATGTTCAGAGCTCTACAAAGTCCTGTAAATTAAAAAGAGCTGCTGATTCCTTGGAATTAAAGTGCAGTGTCTGTAGCCAGAACTTCTTCCAGGAGGCGAGGGTAAAAGTTGTTCTTCGAGTGCTTGCTCATATCGATTCCAATTAGGTGTGCGCGCGCTGCGTGCACGTTTGTCGGAAGATTTTTACCCTAGCAACACTCGGTGGGTTGGCTGGGTCGCCCCCTGGAGTGGCACCGCTATGACGGTGAATATATACCCCTGCTGACCCAACGGCCCTTCAGTTCCTTCTTACCGCCTGTGTCGGTCGTTGGAACAGTGGAGCGCGGTTTAGCTGATCTCCACTTCCCTAGCCTACTCGTAGTTCCTTACTAATAGTTGTATATATAGTTATAATCTCATTAGTTGTAGTTAGCTTTAGTCGTTTCTATAATATAGTTAGTGTATATAGTTGCGAGGGGATCGGGGATTAGCCCCTTCCCCCCACCCGGTACTGGGGCTCATGCCCGGGTCTCCGGGCTTCAAACCATGCTCGGCCTGCCATAAGCCGATGCCAACGGGAGATCCCCACGACTCCTGCCTTAAGTGCCTTGGGGAATCCCATCTCTCAGATAAGTGCTGGATCTGTAAGGCCTTTAAGCCGAGGACAAAGAAAGAGCGGGACTTTCGCCTCAAACAGCTCCTGATGGAGGCAGCTCTTAGTCCAACGCCCTCGGCACCGAGCACTGAACAATTTACATCAGGGAGATGCGCTCTTTCGGCTCCGGATCGCCCCGGTACCGCTAAGGCCCCTCGGCACCGACCGTCGCCGGCACCGATGTCGGCTCGGCAGCGTTTCCTGTCACCGCGGGTCAAGAAGCATCATAAGACTCCCGCTGCTTCGGTGCCACCTGCACCACAGTCGGAGCACCCGCCTAAGTCGGACCACCTGGCACTGACACCTGCCGCGGCACCACCAGCTTCGGCACTGTCGATTCCGGTCCCGCAAGGACCGTCGAGTCCGGTGCCTGAAAGCTCCCCGGCGCACGCTGTGGTCGAGCTCACTATCTGTCCATGCCAGAAACCTTTTCCACGGCAAGGGATTTAATTGCACTGACGGAGTCTGCACTGCCTCAAGCCCCGGCACCGCTGGTGCGGGTCATGCAATCCATTGGCAAGCCTGCCCTGCTGAGGCCACCCTCCGTCGGCACCGCTGAGAGGCACTGATCAAGATCTCAGTCCCACCGGCGTTCTCGGTCCCAATGCCGTTCGCAGTCCCGGCACCGCTCTCCATCACGGTACCGGTTGCACTCGCGGCACCGCTCAGCGTCCCGTTCGCCGGCCCAGCAGTCCCAGTACTGATCCAGCACCCGGCACCGTTCCCGGCACCGCGCATCTCGCAGCCGCTCCAGGCGATGAGCCTCGAGATGCCGGTCGACCTCCCGGCACCGATACGGTCGCAGGTCCCGGTCTCGTTCATGGTACCGTTATGGCGCCCGGTACCACTCTCCGGTGCCGCCCCGAGAGAGATAGTCTAGAGACGTGGCCCCTTCTCGGGGTTTCTCAGCTCCTCCTTGACCGTCTAGACACACATCAGTGTCATCTCACGCAGACAGTGCTTCCTATGCACAGGACTGTGACTCAGATGTGCCCAGCTGAGCCTTCCAGGAGACCCAAGGTCAAGAACAAGGGCCCCATCAGTGGTCATTCTGGACACCTTGGGCATATCACCAAGCCCAAGGTGCGCCCCCAGAGGCATCACGCTCCGTGTCATCTGAACATCGGGTGCCAGAGGCGACTGTAAGCCACCCCCTTCCTGTGGGAATGGATGAAGCTTCCGTTCCACCGACAGACTCTCACGTCCCACCTGAACCTGACACCACCCAACAACAAGAGCCCATGCAGGACTCTCTTGTCCCTGGCCTCTCCTCTTCCTCCTCTCCAGATGAAGCGGTTGCAGGGACATCCTCCTCCGGCCCTCCCCCAATTGACCTGAGGGCCCATCAGGACCTTCTGAGGCGGGTGGCCCAGAATATGAATCTTCAGGTGGAGGAGGTCCCGGAGATAGAAGACCCTGTGGTGGATATTTTATCAGCTGACACCCCCACAAGAGTGGCCTTGCCCTTTATTCGTACTATTCAGGCAAACACCGATACCATCTGGCAATCTCCAGCCTCTATTCCGCCCACGGCCAGAGGAGTTGAGCGGAAGTACATGGTACCCTCTAAGGGGTACGAGTATCTGTACGTGCACCGTCCTCCCTGCTCCCTGGTCGTGCAGTCGGTTAACGAAAGGGAGCACCATGGCCAGGAAGCTCCTGCGCCAAAATCCAAGGAGGCTAGGCACATGGACTTATTGGGCCGCAAAGTATACTCTGCTGGAGGCCTCCAACTCAGGGTGGCAAACCAGCAAGCCCTACTTAGCCGATACAACTACAACACCTGGAGGCGGTGGGCAAATTCACGGAGCTACTTCCCCAAGACTCCCGCCAAGAGTTTGCAGCCCTCTTGGAGGAAGGAAAGAAGGTGGCAAGAACGTCTCTCCAAGCCTCACTGGATGCGGCCGACACGGCAGCCAGAACTCTGGCCTCAGGAGTGGCCAAGAGGAGAATAACATGGCTTCAGGTGTCAGGCCTCCCACCTGAGTTACAGCAGACTATTCAAGACTTGCCCTTTGAGGGCCAAGGCCTATTTTCTGAAAAGACTGACCCTAGGCTGCAAAGCCTAAAGGACAACAGGGTGATCATGCGCTCGCTGGGAATGCACACCCCGGTGACTCAATGCAGGTCCTTCTGTCCTCAGCCTCACCGCGCTTACCCCCCGCCTAGGCCGCGACAGGACTTCAGCAGAAGACGCGGCCGGGGGAATCCCAGAAGGCAGTCTGGGCCCCAAGTGGGTCAAAATCAGGGCCCCTCCAAACCACCCACGGGACCCAAACCGAACTTTTGAAGGGACGCCCGAGGACGGCATACCAGTTCTTTCCCAGGATCCTTTTCCGCCTTTTTACAACTGCCTCTCCCATTTCCTCCCTGCGTGGGCCCAACTAACATCAGATCATTGGGTCCTACGCATGGTAGAATTGGGATACCACCTCCAATATATTTCGCCCCCATCCTCGTCCCTCTTCAGGGATCCCTCTCACGAGCAATTCCTCTTGCAAGAGGTACGGACGCTCCTAACCATGGGAGCTATAGAGGAGGTACCGAAAGACTTGAGGGGCAAGGGGTTTTATTCCCGCTATTTTCTAATCCCCAAAGCAAAGGGAGGTCTGAGACCTATCCTAGACCTGCGAGGACTCAACAAATTCATGATAAAGTTGAAGTTCCGCATGGTATCCCTGGGGACCATCATCCCATCCTTGGATCCTGGAGACTGGTATGCCGCCCTCGATATGAAGGATGCATATTTTCACATCGCTATTTACTCACCACACAGACGGTACCTCCATTTTGTGGTCAACCATCAACATTTTCAATTTATGGTCCTTCCGTTGGCCTTTCTGCGGCCCCATGAGTATTCACAAAATGCATGGCTGTAGTCGCCGCCTCCCTCTGTTGTCGAGTACACATCTTCCCGTATCTCGACGATTGGCTCATTCGAGGGACCTCCGAGACACAAGTCACCAGTCATGTGGGCATCGTCAAGGACCTAGTCAGGCGACTAGGCCTGATGATCAATATTGAAAAATCCACTCTGGTTCCCACTCAGAGAATAGACTTCATTGGGGCCATCCTGGACTCCACTCTAGCCAGAGCCTGCTTACCACAGCCCCGGTTTCAGGCAATGGTATCAATCATTCGAAGCCTGCAAAACTTCCCGACAACTTCGGCTCGCACTTGTCTCGGCCTCCTAGGTCACATGGCGGCCTGCACGTTCGTGACCAAACACGCAAGACTACGCCTCCGTCCCCTTCAAACTTGGCTCAACTCGGTATACCACCCGGGCAGAGACAGCATAGACATGATCCTCATGATCTCCCCGAGCATCATAGACTCCCTGACCTGGTGGCTGTCGCCCACCCTGGTCTGCGCAGGGATGCCTTTCCACCCGCCTCAACCTTCAGTGGCCCTGACCATGGACGCATCATCTCTGGGTTGGGGAGCCCACCTCAAGGATCTCCGCACTCAAGGCCTTTGGTCAGCTCAAGAACTGACCTTGCACATCAATGTGCGGGAGCTGAGGGCAGTCCGCCTCGCGTGCCAGGCGTTTCAAAAGCATATACAAGGCTGCTGTGTCTCAGTGTTCACAGACAACACAATGGCTATGTTTTACATAAACAAGCAGGGCGGCGCACGTTCCTCCCCGCTTTGTCAGGAAGCCATCCAACTCTGGGACTTTTGCATAGTCCACTCGATCGACCTGGTAGCATCTTTTCTCCCAGGAGTTGAGAACACTCTGGCGGATCACCTCAGCAGATCCTTCCTGTCTCACGAGTGGTCAATTCGTCTGGACGTTATCCATTCTGTTTTCCGGAAGTGGGGTTCTCCCCGCATAGACCTCTTTGCCTCCCGTGAGAACAGGAAATGCCATGTGTTCTGCTCCTTCCAGGGTCACTCCCCGGGCTCCCTCTCAGATGCATTCCTGATACCGTGGACGAGCCATCTACTTTATGTCTTTCCACCGTTCCCGCTGGTTCACAGGGTCCTGCTCAAGCTCCACAGAGACAGAGCCCACCTGATCATGATCGCTCCAGCATGGCCGAGGCAACACCGGTACACCATGTTGCTCGACCTCTCGCTGACCAACCCAATCCCCCTACCTCTTTGGCCGGATCTCATAACTCAGGACCATGGCAGACTTCACCACCCAGACCTGCAGTCTCTTCACCTTACAGCATGGTTGCTGCATGGTTAAGCCAGTCCGAGTTACGCTGCTCTGCCTCGGTACAACAAGTACTCCTGGGTAGTACGAAACCTTCCACTAGGTTAACGTATCTGGCCAAGTGGAAGCGTTTCTCCTGCTGGTGCGATCAGCGTAACGCTGTTCCCATCGAGGCACCAGTTCCTACCATCTTGGACTACCTCTGGTCCCTAAAACAACACGGCCTAGCGATCTCATCAATAAAGGTGCACTTGGCCATCTCTGCCTTCCACCCAGGGGAGAGCGGCTGCTCGGTCTTCTCTCACCCCATGGTTTCGAGGTTCCTCAAGGGCTTGGAACGTTTATACCCTCAGGTACGCCGCCCCACCCCAACCTGGGACCTCAATCTAGTTCTAGCCAAACTTATGGCTGCTCCCTTCGAGCCGCTAGCAACCTGCTCGCTGCTGTACCTGTCCTGGAAGACAGCATTCCTCATAGCCATTACATTGGCAAGACGAGTCTCCGAACTTCGGGCTCTCACGGTGGACCCCCCGTATACAATGTTTCACAAGGACAAGGTACAGCTGCGACCACATCCGGCCTTCCTCCCTAAAGTGGTGTCAGCCTTCCGTATCAATCAAGATATCTTCCTTCCAGTCTTCTTCATGAAACTACACTCATCACGCCGAGAGCAGCAACTACATTCCCTAGACGTCCGTAGGGCTCTCGCATTTTATATCGAGCGAACAAAGCCCTTTCGTAAAACACCCCAACTCTTTGTCGCGGAGGCAGATCGAATGAAGGGCCTACCTGTCTCCTCCCAGAGGATTTCATCTTGGGTGACGTCGTGCATCCGCACCTGCTATGACTTGGCTCATGTTCCGATGAGCCACCTCACCGCACATTCTACTAGGGCTCAGGCTTCATCTGCCACCTTCCTGGCTCATGTACTCATCCAGGAGATACGTCATGCAGCTACCTGGTCCTCGGTCCACACCTTTGCGTCACATTATGCATTGGTACAACAGTCCAGAGATGACGCGGCATTTGGCTCAGCAGTTCTACATTCTGCGACATCTCACTCTGACCCCACCGCCTAGGTAAGGCTTGGGAGTCACCTAATTGGAATTGATATGAGCAAGCACTCGAAGAAGAAAAGATGGTTACTCACCTTTGTGACTGTTGTTCTTTGAGATGTGTTGCTCATATCCATTCCAAACCCGCCCTCCTTCCCCTCTGTCGGAGTAGCCGGCAAGAAGGAACTGAAGGGCTGTTGGGTCGGCAGGGGTATATATTCACCGCCATAGCTGCGCCACTCCAGGGGGCGACCCAGCCGACCCACCGAGTGTTGCTAGGGTAAAAATCTTCCGACGAACGTGCATGCGGCGCGCGCACACCTAATTGGAATGGATACGAGCAACACATCTCGAAGAACAACAGTTACAAAGGTGAGTAACCGTCTTTTTGATATGTAAAAAGACATGCAGTAACCAAATACCATGATAAGGTATTTGGTTTAATTTTTTCTTCAATTGTTGGCTGAACCTCACTGTTCTAGGTGATAGGTGAAGTATTCCTTATGCAGTATTCCAGTGCAAAGATGCATTTATAGCCTCCAAGATAGTGTAAAGCTTAATTTTTCTCATGTGTGCATGCACACTTAAGGAGTGTTTAAAGCATGAGATCTCCTTTTATCAGTTCTATCTTAGAGAGTACAGAAGTAGTTCTAAGAGGAAATGTATTACATACAGAATAGCTTCCCTAAGTGGCCCATCAAGGATGTGGGGATTCCTTTTATTAATATCCTGTAATAACTGTGGTGTCCTGAATGTTCGTTTTTTATTGATGGCATGGTTCCATCAGTTGCTTTATTTTATTTCCATTAAAATGTGATTGATCCTGAGTGGGTTATGAGAGTAGAAATAGTCATTCCATTATAGAGTCTGACTTGTGGATAAGTGAATATCATTCCTTGGAGGAAAATACTTATTAACCAATTTTGTCTTTTAAAATTCCATTTGTAAAAGCTTAGCTCCAAATGGAAACTCTTAATATTCTCTCTGTGCTAACAGTAGGTATTTATCCTGATCTAAACTCTGTTGTATTGGATTTATATTACCTAGGTTTGGAATTTGACCTCTTCAAATATCCATTAGCCTTTCAGATCTAGAGAAAAGAAGTAAAATAAGTTACCTTCACCCTGGCTTAATGTATGATGTTTTTAAAAAGCAGCAAAATTGTTAACCATAAATGAAAACTTTTTCATAGTATAACACATCATAGAAATGTCAGGGCAGGCTGCAAAAGGGAGAGCAGATATTCCCAGGACTGGTGGGTAACACTGAAGTTAAACTCCCCAACCAGTGGCAAACTGTGCTTCTTATCCCCCACACTGGTTATCAAGAAGCAAAAAAAAAGAAATCACATATCCCCCCTTATTGCATTCCAGTTCTCTGGCTCCCAGTCAGCACCTAGGTCCAGTATAGTGAGAAGTTGTTTAAAAAACTCTGCTCATATATACCAAATGTTCTTCTGACCCCAAAGGGTCAGCCACATCACCAGGTCAGTATAGGTTTGGACCTTACCCAAAATACCATGCTGCCAGCCAATCCTTTAGCGTCTAACACTAAAGGTTTATTATAAAGAAAAAAGAAAGAACAAGAAGAGAGATGTTAAATGGTAAAACATCACATACATACAAAGACTTCAGGTTCCTAAGAGTATTGGTGAGTTTGCTGGCTTGAAAGTCTCTGGAACACATCCACAGTTTGGATGAGTCATTCAGTCCTTTGTTCAGAGCTTCAGTTTGTAGCAAAGGTTCCTCTAGAGGTAAGAAGCAGGATTGAAGACAAAATGGAGAAGATGCAGCTGCCTTTTGTAGTCTTTTGCCATGCGGCCTGTGCTTCCTTTTGTTTCAAACACAAGCCGCCCGCACATGGCTTGAAATCCTTAGAATTCTGTCCATAGGCCTGCCCCTGCATGCCTTGTTGAGTAATGAGGTGTATCTGCCTTCTCTCAATGAGTCAGTTGCAGGGCCGGCTCCAGACCCCAGTGCACCAAGCGCGTGCTTGGGGCGGCATCCCGTGGGAGGGCGGCAGGCGGCTCCGGTGGACCTCCCGCAGGCATGCCTGCGGAGGGTCCGCTGGTCCCGCGGCTCCGGTGGAGCATCCGCAGGCATGCCTGTGGGAGGTCCACCGGAGCCGCAGGACCAGCGGACCCTCCACAGGCACGTCTGCGGGAGGTCCACCGGAGCCACGGGACCGGCGACCGCCAGAGCGCCCCCCCGTGGCGTGCTGCCCTGCTTGGGGTGCTGCAAATCCTAGAGCCGCCCCTGGTCAGTTGTATAGCTGATGTTCCTTAATGGGCCATCAAGCAGGCTAGGCAGTGCTGATGCCAAACCGTCTGGGAGTGTCACCCAGAAGCATAACACAAGTTGAAATACAGATATACATACATATCTATAACCCATAATACAAAGGTGATACAAACACATAAATGAGATTATCATATCTGGCAAATTATAACATTTTTTGCAGATACCTCACCTGGCATATCTGGCATAACTCATTACAATTTTACAATATTCATATTCATAATATTCTCAAGTGTCCCCCAGATTCCATGCAGTGTCACATTATAGATCAAAATTTTCAAATGGTGCCTAAAGGTAAGCAGTTTAATTTTGTATTATTGCCCGTAGTTTTAAGCATCAAAGTTTAAAAATTTTGGCCATTGTACATAAGGAATTGGTATTTTATTTTGTTCTATAGTAGAATTAGAATATAGTTTGTTAAAAATTGTATGTAATAACACTTTGTCTCTTTAATTTAAACTTTTCAATTAAGGCTCGCAAAGCACTTTACAAGCATTTGTAAATGGGGGGAGAGAACTTCCCCTCTCTGTCTCTCACTGCTCTATTTCTGCATACCATATGCTTCTCACTGAGGATTTTATTGGCATAAAGTTTTAGATGTGAGCCAATACAAATGTGAATTTTGGTAGCTTGCCAGACAGTCATGCAGTACATTAAATCAGTTTGTTTTTAACTTTGTTGGTATATGAGTGGAAGGAGAGAACAGCACTGTTTAAAAACAAATTTAACAATTTTATTAAAGCTAATGTTAAAAAATTATATAATACATAGGTTGAGAAAAGTGTCTGTACATCTGGGTATAGTGCTTAGATTATCCATAAATACAAAGTTTGTTTTTAAAAATCATATGATACACATAGTACATAATCAACAGTAACCCAAATTTAGGTGAATAAATTTAAGAATACAGTTTAGATATTAGCATCCAAGTATTAGGTACATCACTCATGAAAAGTTGTACAAAGATTTAGTTGTGGAAAGCAAAATATATCAATGAGTGAAGATTGTCCCTCAGTAATTGAACATTTAGGGTAGGTTGTCCATTTACAAAATACAATCCATGAAGAAAGTATTTAAATTACTTTCCTGACTGCACTTGTCACTGGCACTCCAGCTCATCCCTCCTGGTATTGCCGAAGTCCAGTGATGTGTTTTATGTAGATGTCCTTCGACCACCTGGTGGCATCCGACACCAGGAGTTGCCGTATCAGCTGAGAGTAACACTGAATGATTCCACATTCCTGCAACACTCACTCATTACTGGGGTCCCATGCGCCCAGGGCTCTGATGATCTGAACCTGGTAACCCTAGCTCTCAAGGCTTCAACCAGAGGGGTGTATTTCTCCACCTTTTGAACTCAGGCATCGTGGAAGGCCGGGGTCCTGTTCTCGAAGGGCACTGTGACGTCCATCATGATGATCTTCTTCCGGTCCTTGTTGGTGATGATGATGTCCGGTTGCAGTTGGCTGTCGGTTCTGGGGATTGTGGAGTTCACGGCAACCTTCCCTATGGGTGGTGGGATGGCTCTGGCCAGGCGATCTTGGGTGGCATTGTGTTGCAGCTGCCAGACTCTGAAATGAGGCTTGCAGCTACACAGGACATGGGGTAGTATCTTGTTGGCATAGCCGCACATCCTACATCGCCTGTCCCGATTCCCATGGCAGACAGCTCCGTTCAGCGGAATGCAGTTGATCCAGCCCCTGTGGATGAACCTCCAGTCAGCAAATCGGGTGAAGCTGCCCCCAGGGAGGAAGTGGTTGCTGGTGTCCCACTTGCAGGTCACCTCAAACACCTTGCCCTGGTCTGGCTCCCGCTTCAGGTTTTCCGCATACTGGCAGTGGATGGCATCCTTCAGGGTCCTCTCCAGCATGGGTCTAGCTTTCAGAGTGAGGATTGTGTAGTCTGTGTTCTTCACCTGTGGCACCAGGACTCCCAGCTCCTGGGTACTATAACAAATCCTTTCCCATCTGTGAATTCTTTAGGTGTCACTATACTGTGCACCACAGCCATTAGGAACTGCACTGTGACATTGAGGATAGAAGTCAGGAATGCTGGAACAATTTGTATAGTGGGGGTGCTGAGAGCCATTGAACCAAATTGTAAACCCTGTATATAATGGAACCTACTTCAAGCCAGGGGGTGCGGCAGTACCCTCAGCACCCATAAATACAGCACCTGTGATAGAAGTCAAATAATTTTGCTCCTAAACCTAAAACAGACCCTTACCACCTGAGCTCATGCAAAATCTCTGTTACTCTCAGCATAGGGCCTATGCCAAAGTGAAGCAGTTATTTTTTTGTCCAATAAAGAGTAGTGGTACACAGATGTGCTAGCCATTTCATTATTTTGTGGATGAATTTCGCTTCTACACCCAAACCATAGTGAGATTTTCCTTGCACTTATGGCATTTGGGTAACCTACTGTATATATAGTTCCACAGTTTGCTAAACTATTGGTGGAAATACTGTGAGTTAGATTCAGGCATTGGTTTCCTGGGCTTCTGTCGGCTTAACTTTAGGTGCCAGGTGAAGAGTCCACCAGGGAGGTTGCAGCCCAGAAAACATTTGACCACCCTTGCCTCTGTTTTGTGTGTGTGTGGGGGGGGTATAGAAGTGTGGGTGTGGATTTTACAGGTAGGTATTGGAGCCCCAAAAAGTGTTCAGCTAGGTTATAGAGATGATATGGCTAGGATGGCTCCCTGCTGTGTTTGTGAAAGGTGGTGTTCTGTGGAGACACTGGGGGAATTTAAACCTGTTTCCACTTTCCCTTCACTAGCAACAACCTTCAGGGAGATAGCCAGTACTATAAACACTTACCCTCCTGGTGTAGTTGAGCCAGGCTCATGCTGGGAGGATAATTTACACCACCTTTTTGTGCCAGCACGAGTGACTCCAACCCTGTATTCGTAAGTAATTGAGATCATCTATGGAGGGCTAGACCTGATGTTTCCTTTTCCTTCATCAGTATGGTAAAGAACTCCAATGACACTCCCTCCTTTCTTCTTGCTTGTGGTGATTTATCCTTCTTCAAGGAGACCTAGTTTTATGGTGTGTGTCCTATGAAGAAGTTCACTTATCTCATGAAGTGATAGTTTGTCCTTGTAAGATATCTATGGATTATTAAGATAAACACCATAATATAATCAGGCCTCAGAATTCGCCACTGAATATTCCATGTCCATTAGAAAGGAAACTCTTCCCATTTGGGGGAAAAACAAACAGGAATTCTTTCCCTCTTAGCAAAAAGACGTACCAGATCCAATATAAAGGCTATATTTAATTGTAAGTAATCAAAACAATATGTTTTGATGGTTGTACTAACCAATGAAAATGAGTCTGTCTTTGGGGAAAAAACAGGACAAGCAAGAAGCATAAATAATTTATTTAAATCAAGGTTTTCCACTTGCTGATATAAATAAATGCACCCTGGAATCAATAGTGGTGCAGCATGATTCCATGCAGCAGACAAAGTGGACAAAAGAGTGATAATGAAGCACCACTTGTCTTCTCCTTCTCTGATGTTAAGCCTGATGTTTTTGTTGTATTCAAAGGGATTGAAACATTTAATTTGGGACTCTTTATTTGCATTCTTTTTAACTCTACTTGGCTGGCCTCAGATTTCTGTATTTGAATAAAATGAAAATCCCAACTCCACCCCACCTTTTGTCACCTCAGAAAATAAATGAATCCTTTGCATCTTTGAGACATGCTGGCTTGAATTTTTCAGCTGGTTGGGCATGAAGAATTATTGGCTCTTGAGGAAAGTACCCTATTAATGTGCAGGAGACGAATAGAGGGTTTAGAGAAAGGAAATGTAGAGGTAAGAACATTCCCTGAGTGGCTGACCTAGTTTGATTTGTTGTGCTGTAACTATGCATGTATTGTTAATCTTTTCAGAATATATTCGAAATGGATACTTGAGGCTTACAGTTATAAGTTTAAAAAATAATTCACAACATTTGCCTCTTGCTGGGAAAGTTGGCTTCTTCTGGAGAACTGATGTGTTTGAAGGCAATGTACAGGTAAATCACTAATGTTTTGTTTCTGGAAATACTTATTTAAAAAAAAGTGACATATGCATGCTAAATATGTTACAAAGTTGTTTTGGGTAGTTTAACTTGTAAAAATCTCATAAAATCCAGATGTTATGGAGGTTGTGAAGCTAATGCTGTTATTGAGAAATGCCTGCCTAGGACTCCGTTGAACTAAATTCCTAAAAGAGGGTGTCCAAAAACTACAAACATGCATATTTTTAATAAGAAGAATGAAGTAAAATACTGCAGTACTGCAACAGTGTTTAAAAATACATTTTTAACATACTTAACTTTTGTAGATCGTAAACTTTTAAATGAATACACATTTGAAGTAATCTGTGCACCAGTCTTTCAAACAGTCCTAAAAATGAATATATACTAAAGAGTTTGTTTGAATTTGACATTTTGATGATATTATTTTGACATAAACAAATACAATTAATAGGAGTTGCGATTTTGCAGTTAGGCAGGCTGAGCAGAAAGAAATACTGTATGATGAGTGCGTTAATATTTGGTTCCTACATGTTAAACTAACTGCATTGTGCTTTACAGTGTTAATCAGTTGTCCTTGGCAACAGTGAGTGTAAAATTCAGCTTAATTTTTAGTGATTTACTGCAGCTGCTGTTGGCAGTACCCACTATAGTTAAGATTGAATTATAACTTTCATTGAGTCCTCGCTCTTCAATTGTTTATAACATTCTCAAATTCCTTTCTGACTGAAATTTCTTATGCTTGGTCTTTGCCCAGAAGTAGGGTTGCCAACTTTCTAATTGCACTAATCCAAACACCCTTGTCCCGCCCCCTTCCCTGTCCCATACCCAAGGCCATGCCCCTTCTCTGAGGCCCTCCTCCCACCACCACCACCACCACTCACTCGAGCCACCCTCCCTCTGTCACTCGCTCTCCCCCACCCCTCACTCACTTTCACTGGGCTGGGGCACGGGGTTGGGGTATGGGCTCTGGGGTGGGGCCAGAAATGAGGGGTTCAGGGTTTGAGAGGGGGCTCCAGGCTGGGACAGGGGGTTGGGGTATGAGAGGGGGTGAGTGCTCTGGCTGGGGGTGCAGACTCTGGGGTGGGGCTGGGGATGAAGGTTTTGGAGTGTGGGAGCGGGCTTAGGGCTGGGGCAGAGACTGGGGTGCAGGCTCTGGCTGGGGGTGTGGACTCTGGGGTGGGACCAAGGATGAGGAGTTTGGGGGGCAGGAGGGGACTCTGGGCTGGAGCTGAGGGGTTTTGCGTGTGGAAGGGGGCTCAGGGCTGGGGTAGGGGATTGGGGTGTGGACTCCGGGAGGGAGTTTGGGTGCGGGAGGGGGCTCAGGGCTGCGGCAAGGGTACAGGAGGGGGTTTGGGCTCTCAGAGGGAGTTTTGGCGAGGGACGGGGTTCTGACCTGGGGCAGAGGGTTGGGGTGCAGACTCCGGCCAGGCGACGTTTACCTCTGGTGGCTCCCAGTTGGCAGTGCAGCAGGGCTAAGGCAAGCTCCCTGCCTGCCCTGGTTTCATGCTGCTCCTGGAAGTGGCTGGCATGTCTGGCTCCTAGGCGGAGAAGCCAGAGGGCTCTGCGCACTGCCCGTGCCCGCAGGCACCACCCCCACAGCTCCCATTGGCCATGGTTCCCAGCCAATGCGAGCTGCGAATCCAGTGCTCGAGGTGAGGGCTTCTCTGGCCTCTCTTCCACCTAGGGGCCGGAGGGACATGCCCCCCGCTTTTGGGAGCTGCGTGGAGCCAGGGCAGGCAGAGAGTCTGCCTTAGCCCAGCTGCTCCGCCGACTGGACTTTTAACAGCTAGGTCAGCTGTGCTGTCCGGAGCCGCCAGGGTCACTTTTTGACTGGGCATTCTGGTCGAAAACCAGATGCCTGGCAACCCTACCGAGAGGTGAAATTTCTTTTTCTAGTATCTGAAAGATCAGCTGAGCTTTTTTTTTTTTAAGTTTTACATATATGAAAAATACACATTTCCCATTTGTATCAATCAGTCAGAAATGTTGTGGTTAGAAAACTGAAAATAGCTGAATCTAGAAATAGCCATATCTGAAAGTTCGAGAGCTATGATCATTTTAAGTCAGAAATGCTATGCACAGTAGATTACTTTTAAACTTCTTTGAGGCTTTTTAAAAGTTTGTGCTGGCTCTTGAGTTTGTCAGCCTAGAGTTTATAGCCTGTTTATGTAGAATTTCTAAGCATATGTATAAGTCCCATTAACTTCATGAAACTATTCATGTGCTTAAGGTCAATGGGATGTAAGCACATGCTTACGTGATTTACTGAATCAGGGCAAAAAAGTCTTGATGGAAGATGATTTTAGGAGGTCTTGTTTAAAAATGTACTGGGTTCAGGAAGTGTCAAGCTAAAGACCATAAAACTATGGAACTTACACCTAACTGGCACTCTGTTTTCCTTTCTTTTTTAAAAAATGTATTTCATGCAAACAATTATTAATGTAACAGCAAAAAGGATGAGAAATCAAGCTCTTAAAAGAAATAGAGAACTAAGGGTGAAACCATCTGAACTCTGCCTCATTGTACCTATGATGTAAAAGGTTTATTTTTATAACTTCACATACATTTATTTTTTACAAATAATATATCAACTGACGTTTTTTATATGTACAATGTTACAGGAAAAAGTGGTGCTGTGGGTGATTTTCTTCAACCTTCACATGTTTTGATGATTTCATTGATATTTAAGATACGAGCTAAATTTATTTCTGTCTCCAGCAAATGGGTCGATGTGCATAAATTTTGATTGGAAAATAATGAAATGTTATGCACACAGTGCAAAAGCAGTCCAGCCATTTTTGTTGAAACATAAAAAGAATCTCCATTTGCAACTGAGACATCCATTAGATCTCTGCTCTTCAAGTAGTAATTATGGAAGCCGTAATATTTGGAGGGTGGGGCAGGCGGGCAGATATCAAAGTCTAGGCTGTTCAGATTTGAACTTTCATAACAGGCCTATGTTATGCAAGAGGTCAGACAAGAAGATAACACCCCCCTTAAAATCTATGACCCTTGAATTTACAGAACTGATTTTCTTCAACTTGGCTTGTATTTTAAATCTCATTAAGATCTACAAAGAAAGCTAATTCTGAAGATTGTATGTACTGTATTATAACATCTATAATCTAGTGTACTCTGTACTATATACTATATGATAAAATAATGTATGAAGAGAGACCATATTTTAAGGCATATGCATAAGGGACAGAGTTAAGATTGAGTTTACATCACAGATCTGCATTTCCTGACTTCTGAATGCTTTATTTCTCCACCTTAATATTTCATTAACTTTTGGATTGTTTTATGATATGGGATATCGTATTTGCAGGTTAAGTGACTATACTAAAGTCAATGTATTTCAAAAGACATCAGCATTATGTTATACACAGATATTTGATTTAAAGAATAAATAATCTTGAGATAAGGAGTGCCTAATGTGTCATGATATATCAGTAAAATAAGTCAGAAATATATCAGTAAAATACATCCTAAGTCCGAACTAATTTGACGGTAGTATTAATCTCTTTGCATCTAAATGTAACATCACTGTAATTGAACTACAAAATCAGTAATGAAAGACAAGGATCTTGTCATTAAGAAGGGTTATAAATCAAGGGCATGAGAAAGGAAAATTTGCTGAGACTTCCCTCATGACATCTTGTATGTGAAACGTTGCGCTGACTTGATTACCCTATGAATAAACAAGTGTGAACCAGATATTTCTCTTACATTTTGAAAAATTGCCTGTTTTAATTGCTTTGTTTTTTACTTTGTATGTTTGGCCGAGAAACATCAGATAGTTTGTCTATACAACATAATTAATATGGTGTTACCCATAAAAGTAAAAATGCATGTCCTCGTTCAGAGTACAGGAGTAGTTTTAACGATTCTGAACTCATTGCTGATTGGCAGTGACACATCACCTGGTGTGTATGTCTGTCCAGTATTTGTATACCTGAAGAATGATAATGTACAAGCCTGTAAATACCACTTGCATCAAAACACCCAAGAATTCTATATGTTGACTGATGTACACCTTCATATTTTATAGTCTTTTGTGTAATATTTTCATACATTGTTTTAAATAATCATTTTAAAGTATTTAATTTAATTTTAGTATATAATTTAAAAGGAAGATTAAAATATTGTATTTGTTCCTCTGGGAATCAGACCTCTACAGCCTCTGCCCATTCCTAAAATGTTAAACAGGGGGATGTCTTGCAGTATTTTTAGTTTAAAGGCTGATCTCTGTTTTGTGCACATCTGTGTTTTTCTACAGTCATGGAACTCTTTGCGCCTGTTTTGGGATATTGCCTGGTCCATGGAAGTCCTGGGCCAAAGTTTAAACTCCACATTTCCTCATAATGGAGGACATCTTACTATTTTAACTAATAGCACACTAATTATGATTATTTATATATATAGTTTTTAAATATTTAAAAAAATGTTTAAAACATGGCTTATGGTATTGGCTGGTATCACCATGTGCTTGGCGGGAGGCTACCAATGGCATGCGTAGGCTATAATCCTATTGGTTGGAAACCTTTTCAGTTAAATAGATTGCAGTCCTTTTACAGTGGCCGTTGAAGTGTTGTGAATTTTACTTTGACTATCTACCTATGTGCCAAATCTTGCAGTCTGTACAGCCCTAAATCAGGGAGAATTCCCCCTAACATCAGTGATAGTTCTACCTAACTGCAAGGACTATAAGATGTAGCCCTGTGGTAATTATGATATATGCTGCACATAGAAAAATAATGTTGTTGGGTTTTTTTTGCTTATGTTTTTAGAACTGTTACATGATGGATGTGACCCTCTTGGATGAAACAGAAAAACCCTTCTGGTGTTTCAGTGCCCCAGTCTACATGAAACTTTCTTCCAAGGCATCCTGCCTTTATGACTATATGGGCCACAACTATGACTTAAACTATATGGATTCAGAGGGTAAAGTCCACGTTGAGCTGGTTTGGATAGAAGAATCCAAGGAATACTATATAGTCAATCTGGTTCTTTATCTAAGCACTGAAAAAGTTAACCGCTGGTTTGGAACAAAATACTGATTCTAATAATTTGAGCAGTTACTTTCCCTGCTGGTATTTAGTTGATTTTTTGTGAGGAGGCGGGGATTAAGGTTGAAATGAACCCCACAATCCAGGTGCTACAAGTTGTTTTGTGCTTTATTTACTGAAAACTAGGAAGTGTAGTCACTTATTTATTTTTATTATTGTTTTCACTTTTGTTATTGGGGAGAGAAGTTTAAACATAAAAAGTAATAGCTTTCCTGTGAAGCACCATGATGTGTGCTAGTCTCTGTTGCAAGTACTGGGCATGAAAAGGGTAAAAAGATCAGTGTCACTCAATACAGTCTTATCTGGCATAGTCAGATATGTAATGCTGCTTCTGAAACAGCTATTGTAAATATGACTGTGTTCTCTCTCCATATTTGTATGTTCTACACTGTTTCTAAGAACTTAAAAACCACCTTGAAAAACTCAACTCCATGAAGTCTGAAGTAACAAAACAATGCCAAAGTATTGTTGAGTGAGCTTCTAGATAATTGTCCTTTAGATAATTATGAGAAACTATTTCTAAATGACCAAACTTATGCAGATGAGGTATTTTTAATCATAATTTGTAATCTAAAATTCACTGTGGTAGGGGCTTTAAAAATTTAGATTGACAGGCACAGGGTTGACCAATGTGAGGAAGAAGGCTTTTGCCAAGGGAAAGACTTCTATAGACCCTTTTCTTAAAAGTTGACTGTTAAAGCTGCTTTTGGGTCAGAGGGAAAAATGCAGTTGTTTTAATTTGGTTGCATGGATTGTGGTCCATCTCTGAAAACATTGAAGCCTTTAGTTAGGGACTGAAAGAGATATGTTGGCCCCTAAATAAGAGGTCTGATTTTTTTTCCCCAGAGGAGGTAAGCGTCATCAGCTCGTATTGACATAGTTAAGATTCAGTTATTTAAGTAGAAATG
The DNA here is from genome assembly GCF_016161935.1 of Mauremys reevesii. Taxonomy (NCBI): domain Eukaryota; kingdom Metazoa; phylum Chordata; order Testudines; family Geoemydidae; genus Mauremys; species Mauremys reevesii. Next base: position 189,779,990 of record NC_052624.1, read on the forward strand.
ATGGATACCTAAAATATGGCTTTTAGTATCTATCTGTAGGACTTATTTGAAAATTGTATTTTATATGTTTACTCTTTCAGACTACTTGGTTGTACCTTTTGGAGTCCAATCCTGTATGCCTTACTTGAAATCCGTTGGGAGTTTTGCCTGAGGGAGATACATGACACTGGCACAATTGTGTCTTTTTAGTAATGTGGATAACGTTCCTGTGTAGTTTATTACAAATAGATAAATTTTGTGTTGTTTCCAAGTGCTTCCTATTACAGATAAGGTTGTCCTACCATAATTACTTATTTGTTGTCTTCTGTGACTTGTTTTTAATTGTGGTAAAAGTGATTTGTTGTAATATGTGTTTATTTACCTCCTGTCTCTATATTAACTTGCATATATGAGCCAAATATTTAAACAGTCGCTGAGTTTAAGTATTTGTCCTTTGTACTACAGATATACTGATTCTTTTTGTTAATTTAATTTTTAAGCTTGTTTACTGTTTTCTTTGAATTCAAAGATACTAAGTAAAGAAAATAGAAAAGCTGGTCTGGTTCAGCATATGTTTATAGTTTGACATCTGTGTAACCTCGCCTAATCAATAAACAAAATATCTGCACATTTTTAGTGTCCAGTAAACATTATTTCTGATTCTCTGCTTCAGACCCAGCGACATCCTTATTCTCCTTCCCCCTCCCCATCCCATTCTCTTGCCATTGCCCTTCCTGGCTATTTTATAATGATGGGCAGGGGTGTGTGCAAGGGGTGCAAGCAGGAGCATGGGACTCCCCAGTAATCATCTCTGCCACTGTCCACAGCTTCTGCCCTGGCCGCCGCCCTGGGATTCCCTCCCCTAAGCCCCTCCTCCCCCATTTCTGCCAGCGTGGGAGTCGGGCTGAGCTCTGCTGAAGAGATGTGCCTGGGAAAGGCACTCCAGCGAACGGTCCCACTGAGCCCCACTAGATGGCGCCCAGAGCAGGGAAGCTGGGCTGGCTTAGCAGAGTTCTGTGAGAGGGGGCCTGGGAAGCCTGCTGAGCTTCATCCCTGCCTCACCCGCAGCCTCCAGTAAGTATTTGGAACCTGGGACAGTGTGGAGGGGGAGAGGCAGCGGGGCACCGGGGGATAGGTGGGGATGAACCTGGGGAGGCGGCAGGAGCCACGGAGTTAGGGGAAACAGCAGGGCCTGGAGGCATTGAGTGAGGGGCTAGTGTTTAAAGTGTCCACCCCAAAATAGTCACATTTAAATCCCTGCATATGCCCTTGAAGACGGGGAACCTAGAGTTGCTAACTTTCTAATCACACAAAACTGAACACTCCTGGCCTGCCCCTTCTCGAAGGCCCCACCCGCTCACCCCATGGCTCCCTCACTCGCTCATTTGCACCGGGCTGGGGAGGGTCCCACAACCCTATCCACTTAGCATGTTCAAGATCCCCGATAACCGGAGCTGACTGAAGGACAACAATTCTGTTTTGTGGCAACTCTTTAGATTGACCTTTGTTTTTGTTCTGCAGTGGAATAACTAAAGCTTTCAAATGTTTTCTCAAAAACAGAATTGTGTCCAAGTATCCCCCCTCCCGCAGGGACGTAGTGTTGGCTGCTTCCGGGAGCGGCGCTGTGCCAGGGCAGGCAGGGAGCCCGCCTTCGCCCCATTGCCATCCTGGAACTGCTCCAGGTAAGTGGCGCCTGCCCGGATCCCGCACTACTTCTCCGCCCCAACCCCCTGCCATGAGACCCCTGCTGTACCCCTCCTCCATCCCAATCCCTTGTCCTGAACCCCCTCCCACACCCCGCACTCCCTCCTGCACCCCAACCCCCTGCCCCAGCCCTACAGTCATGGCCCTGCATGCAATTTCCACACTCAGATATTGCCCTCAGGCCAAAAAGTTACACTCCTGGTGTAGCCGTAACCTGGTGGTTAGGGGGCTTGGGTCTGGGAAGATGAGGGACAAGCCCTGCTCTGCCTGATTCACAGCAGAATTTTTCATCCCAGATCACTTTATAATCAGGCAGATCGAAGACTTGGACCTGGGTCTCCCACATCCCAGGCCAGCACCCTGATCACCAAGCTATAGAGCAAGACAGAGCATCGGACTCTCTCTCCCACACACCACCCCACCCCTGCCACCTGATAAATATTGTATGTTGAAATGGGTACATCTTCACAAAACATTTCAGCTTTGATGAAACTTCATTTCCTCTAAAAATGTTCCAATCTAACACCAATGGGTTGTCTGTCTGGCTAAACAGTCATTTGCTTCTTCAGTACAAAGAGAAGTTTCTTTAAGGTACAGTATGAAATTGCACTGAGATATAAACATTAAATTATATTGAAAGAAATGCTTAATTCTCTGTTTTAGTTTAAAAATAGAGCTTTTGGCTCTATAGCATGAGGCATCTTTGAGGACTGAAACTTTTCAGACTATCATGTACCACAAAATGTATCTTATCACACAGTGGGCACCTGACCATAAGAAATCACAAATCTGAGGGTCCAGCCAGGAATTTTTGTCATATTCTGAATACATTTTCTGCATCACAGACTGCATGAATTGGGTTAGGAAAGGAAGTTATCCTGATTAATCCAACTCTTTTCTGCTGAAAAACATGCTTTGTTTTTGAAGCCTGCATCCCAAGCAAGGGGAAAAAATTCATAGGGAAGAGTTGCAAACCAAGCTGGATGAGCAAACATCTCAAACTGGTGATTAAGAGAAAGCATTCCAGGAATGGAAGATGGGATGGATCAGCAAAGAAAGCTACTTCTTGGAGGTCAGAAAGTATAGGAATAAAGCGAGAGCTGCCAAAAGCCAAGCAGAGTTGAATCTTGCAAAGGAAATTAAAACTAACAGCAAAAGTTTCTATAGCCATATAAATAAAAAGAAACCAAGGAAAGAAGAAGTGGGACCACTAAGCACTGAGGATGGGGTGGAGATTAAAGTTAATCTAGGCCAGGGATAGGCAACCTATGGCACGCGTGCCAAAGGGGGCATGCGAGCTGATTTTCAGTGGCACTCACACTGCCCGGGTCCTGGCCACCAGTCTGGGGGGCTCTGCATTTTAACTTAATTTTAAATGAAGCTTCTTAAATATTTTAAAAACCATATTTACTTTACATACAACAATAGTTTAGTTATATATTATAGACTTATAGAAAGAGGCCTTCTAAAAAGTTAAAATGTATTACTGGCACGTGAAACCTTAAATCAGAGTGAATAAATGAAGACTCGGCACACCACTTCTGAAAGGGTGCTGACCCTAGGCATAGCCCAATGCCTAAATAAATACTTTGCCTCCGTTTTTAATAAGAGTTAGAAAGAGGTTAAGGGTAGTGGCAGGGAGCAAAAACCTAACTGGCTTCAAGTTTGAGCTTGATAAATGTATGGAGGGCATGAGACTGCTTACAATGGCATATAGCTGATCTGCGACTGCTAGCAGCAAATATCACCAGCAAATATCCCAGTGATGGGACACTAGATGGAGAGGGCTCTGAGTTACTACAGAGAATTCTTTCCCAGGTGTCTGGCTGGTGGGTCTTGCCCACATGCTTAGGGTCTAACTGATCACCATATTTGGGGTTGGGAAGCAATTTTCCCCCAGGTCAGGTTGGCAGAGACCCTGGCCTTTTTTCACCGTTTTCTACAGCATGGGGCACAGGTCACTTGCAGGTTTAAACTAGTGTAAATGGTGGATTCTCTGTAACTTGAAGTCTTTAAATCCTGATTTAAAGACTTCAGTTATTCAGCCAGAAGTTATGGGTCTGTTACAGGAGTGAGTGGGTGAGGTTCTGTGGCCAGCAATGTGCAGAAGGTCAGACTAGATGATCATGATGGTCCCTTCTGGCCTTAAAGTCTTTGAGTCTATATAACTCTTGAAGGGGGAAAAAGCAAGTTTGCCAATAATAGGTTAAATGATCATTTCAAAGCAAGAGTTTTATATCCTTATTGGTAGTGTTTTGACTTAGAAAACAAAACAGAAGCCTTCATTTTTAGCAAACTGTGGTGTGAAAAGTGCTGGAATGACAGACACTGAAGTACTCTATGCACAGACAAGTGGTGCATGGGCAGCCGCAGCTCAAACTGCTTTACCAGTGTGTCTCATGTCTGGCTTTGAAGGACCACCTTTAGCAGAGAAAGGATAGTTCAGCTTCCGTATCCTTTCAGCCTTTGGCCTCACTTCACTAGGGTGCAGATTAGGTCCGGTTGCATTGATAACTTTGTGATGTAAACACACTTGTCCTCTAAGACCTGGTATGAAACCACCAAACTCATTTTACATTGGCCACTAAACAGCCAGTGGATGGTTACAACCTTCTACCAGTACTGACTTGAAATGAATTTGTTGTATTAATATTTTATATTTCCAGTGTAAAATGCTTGAGAACTTCTATTAATTTAAATGTCTTTTCAACTAAAAATGCTATATTATGCAAAGGAAACAGTGTAACAAACACAATGTGACAGCATAATAAAAACTGGTCAAGAAAATATACTTGTTGTAGTCTCTAAAAACTGATAGAAATCTAATTATCTACCTTTTTTTTCATTAAGGGAGCCCATGGGGAAAGCGATAAGTCTTTAATAGCCTTATCATTTATCAACTTGCACACAGTGAAAGTGGATAATAGTTAAACTGGGAACAATTTTATTACAGGTTAACTCACAGTAGCTACTTGGATTCTACAAATGTTGAATCCCAAAAGAAACTACTTTCCATTCCAATTATGTTCAAACCTCTTCCAGGGCATGAAAACTCCACTTACCCACAGCAAAGTTGGGAACAGAATTAACCCTAAGCTAACTAGCTTTTAATTTTAAAAATTATGTTCCTAGCTGCTAGGGTTGTGAAGATGTTTGGAATAAAGTAAATCAATGCTGTCCTGCTGTCTTTTTGGGTCTTCAGACCAACAACTCGTGCATTTCTTACTACTTATGAACAGGGCCGTCTTTACCCATATGCAAAGTATGCAGCTGCATAGGGCACCAGGAAATTTGGGGTACCAAATTGCCCCAAATTTCCTGGTGCCCTATACAGCTGTGTGCTGCTCTAGCGGCCAGCCCGATCCCCCGGCCGGCTGAGCTGCCCAGGAAAGCTGCTCCTGCCCCTGCCCCGCCTCTTCCCTATGGCCCCTGCCCCTGCTCCGTTCCAGCCCCTCCTCTTTCCAGCCCTGCCCGCACTCCGCCCCTTCCTCAAAGCCCCTGTCCCTGCTTCGCCCCCACCCTGCCTCTTCCTGCCCCTGCTCCACCCCAGCCGCACCCCCACTCCACCCTTCCCCTGAGCAATGTCCCGGGGGACTGCAGCAGGGGTCGGGCGCGCCCTGCACTCATTGGGTGGTGGGAAGTGAAGCGACTTGGCCCGAGCCTGCTCTGTGCCGCAGGCTCCCAGCCCTGCTACTAGTAACTGTGGCTATTCCCCTCCTTGCCCCCCCAGTCCCAAGGCTGGGAGCCAGGGGAGCAGAGCGGAGCGGGCTGGGGCCGGGTAACTCCACTTTCCACCGCCCCGTGAGTGCGGGGTCGGGCCTGCCCTGCACTCACTGGGTGGCAGGAAGTGGAGCGATCCGGCTCCAACCCGCTCTGCTCTGCTGGCTCGTGCTGGAGGGCAGTTCCCCCATGCCCTCCAAGCCTGCTCCTGCCCCCCCTCCCCTGCGGTGGCCTGGGGCCAGCCCCCACTCCCTCCCGCGGAGGCTGTGTAGGGCACCAAAATGTCTAGGGACGGCCCTGCTTATGAGTTAGCAACATTATTAAATTAACACACTCTGGTCATTTCCATTTCTGCCTCTTCTATTCAGAACCCTGTAGATAGCAGCAAAACTGACCAGGATCATCTTGATTTCACTCTGATGGTGGATAGGAAAGCTATAAACAGCACCAAGGGAGAGGAGGGCCTGAAGAAAAAAGGAGGCTGCTATGACAGACCTCGCTGGTTTGCCTCTTCACCTCAAAGGAAAGGACAGGTTGAGGATCTTGATTCTTAGCAGTATGAGACAAACTGAACTTAAAGTTCACAAAGAGGTGGCTGCATAACAGTCATAATAAATATCTTAGTCACTCCTAGATGTGGCAGCAATGCATTGCTGGATTTTGTCTGTCCAAAAATACAGAATCATAGTTATTCCTAAATATTTACTTTAAGCATAGATTTATTGATAAATTGGATATATAACCTAGAATGTGATATTATGAATAATAAAATTAATCTCAAGATATTTCTACTGTATTGTTTTTAATATTTAAAAAGTGCATATTATACAAGCAATAGTTTTGACACCACCTAAAGAAACATGGATATACATGGTCATGAAACTATTTTTTGTACATTTTCAGAGTGTTAATTTCAGGTGAATGGCTGATGGCCTTACTCTGTCTGGAAACAAAGATTGAGGTTCCATATGCCCTCCTATTAATAGACTCATGGTTGGCCTGATTCACTTTACATCTGTTTTACACTGCTGTAACTATTGACTTCAGTAGAGTTACTTTTGCTTTATTTGGCAGCAGAATCAAACCCAGCTTGCATGAACTGGATCCTATAATGATGTATGTATTGCCTGATAGGACCTTGCATGTTTTTCAGTTCCTCGTATGTTTGTAGATGTAAGCAGAGTCAAGATGAGCTCTTCCCTGACATCTGGTGGTGAATTGTGGCGAGTTGTGCAAAAGAACTTCAGGGGCTGATCTTGTTTGCATAGGCACACCCACCCGGCCTAGCATGAGCCCACAGCAGCTCAAATGGTCACTTTGGCTGCTGTGGGATCCCCAGTTTCTTTGTTATTGGGGCAGGAAGAATGAAGTGTTGTTACCGTGATTATGTGAATCAAGGCCAGTGGAACTGTTTTATGACAGAGAGACTCGCCATCAAGTAAGTAGCACTCGCTAGACAAAGGACATGGGTTCCAAATCCCAGTGAATTGAGAGAGGCTGGGAACAGATATTTGTACCCGGTGGTGTGGGCCCCTTTTGAGGGCTTGAAACACCAATTGCACCTCCTCCTCTCTTCACTGTTGAATATCAGACCTAATTTTGATTCCATTAGGAGTCTAGTTACAGGCTGCTGAGCTGAAGTCACTGTAGGCCAATGGTGCACCAGCACTGGGGCTCCCCTACTACCAGCTGAAATCACTAAAGAGCTAAAATTACTAAGAGCTGAAATCACTGAGTGCTGTGTTAACTAGTAGGGGTGTGTGAAGATATATTGCTAAGCGGCTGGCAGAGTGGAGCAGTTTGTGGGATGGTTGGAGTGGCTCACGGGACGGCTGGTGGAGTGGAGTGAAGCAGAGCGGCGTGGGCCAAGGGACATACTGGCCGCCACTTCCAGCAGCTCCCATTGGCCTGGAGCAGCGAACCGTGGCCACTGGGAGCCGTGAGCGGCCGAACCTGCAGACACGGCAGGTAAACAAACCAGCCCAGCCTGCCAGGGGCTTTCCCTACACAAGCGGCGGAACAAGTTTGGGAACCACTGCTCTAAGGCATCTGGAACTGGAGTTGTTCTTTGGGCTTAGATTAGATGGACAACTAGTCTGATCTGCTGTGGTAATCTCTATGGCATATTGCTACTAGTAAGTAAAAGCAAATCCAGAAATGAAGAAAGCTTTCTGTTTCTATACATTTTCGAAGACAAACTCATCTAAGTGAAAGAGAGAAACTGCCAAAATTTTGAATGTGTATATTTAACTACTATGCGACAGAACTTTTAAAAGGGTAATTTACCTGGTAGGCAATCATAAAAACAGTAGTTATGTTTATTTTATTACATGTATAATAGTGTTCATTTAATGTAATGAGCTTAAATTGCCTTGAAAAGAGATCGATGGGTATGAAAGAGTGATTTAACCAAAGGGCCTTTCCCCCAAAACGATTGTAGCAATGCAGAAATTTGTCTTTTTTTAAAGAAAGTTACATCAAAATGTTAACCCTGCAGTTGTCATTGGTGGCCTACTGCTTGAATAAATTCCTTTGTTTGTGTCCTATGGTCTTGATTTTTTGTACATTTTGCTGTGGAATGTCCTCTTTGATTTGTAGTTCTTTTAATGAATAATGTATAAATTCTCTTGTACCATATCCTTAGCTGGTATAAAATAGTGTAACTCCATTGACTTAAATGGAGCTAGAGACACAAGGTAGGTGCGGTAATACCTTTTATTGGACCAACTTCTGTTGGTGAGAGAGACAAGCTTGTGAGCTACACAGAACTCTAGGCCTGGGGAAGAGCTCTGTGTAGCTTGAAAGCTTGTCTCTCTCAGCGACAGAAGTTGGTCCAATAAAATATATTACCTCACCTACCTTGTCTCTCGCTAATATCTGGTACTGACACAGCTACAACAACAGTGCATACTCAAATGGAGCTACACAGATTTACACCAGCTAAGAATTTTTTCCCTCTTAATTTTAACAGTAAATATCAAGGTAGTGCTGGAACATTTAAGTACTTTATTCAGCCATTTTTTCATTGAGAGAGCTTATCACAGGAGCTGCAGATCACCGGAACCTTTGGAGTGTGGCCTGGGGACCAAGGTGTTCTCTCTTCATCTTACCCCAGAGATGTTTTCCCACTGCATCTTCTGCAGTGGCTACGGAGAGAGCCAGATCTGCTTCCACAATGCATATAATGTTCTCAATATTGTAAGCTTGCTGGAAATAGTACATAGTATTTGTAATGAGTTTATCTTGTTACACTTTTCCTCCTGTGCTGTGCAAATCAAAATCTTTCTGGCTCTGATTCTTTAGACACTCAGGCATATGCTTAATTTTACTGAAACTACTCAAATACTTAGCTATGTACACATTTGCAGGATCAGACTAAATTTTGTGTGTTATTTTAACAAATAAACATAATTATATTTCTAATTGTGGTAAGCTCATGCACTTAAACACACTTTAGAATGACTGTCACATATATGTTTATTTTTGATGATAAAACATGTTAGTTTCACTGTTTGGAGTACTCAGTGAATATCTTTTTCTTTTTAGTCATCTGAATGCAAAAACTAGAAAGCTGAAAAGTCTTGTTTACCTGTTAGAAAATCATAAACATATTCAATAAAATGTTTAATGTCTACAGATTTAATTTGTTTTTGTTGAATTATGGTTTGAGTTCTGGCTACAGAATATTCCTGTGTCTTGTTTATTGATTAAAATTAGTTATTGGTAGGGTTATGAGCAGAAAGAAGAAATGTTTAAAAGAATGGGAATAAGGTGACTTGAAATGGCTTAGTATGTGTTCACACTAATACTACATAAGGCTGAACTAAAAATTGCACAGATGAAATAGTTTTTCCACAAATCACTAAGAATTGGGATGACAACACAACAGAAGGGTTTCTAAACTACAGTTTGTGGGTATTTTTATAGCTGTTGTGAACTGTTAAATTTGATCAGCTAACTTCCTTTCTTCTACCCCCCTTATAAATCAAAATGGAAATGGTGGTAGCAAGGATATTTGTAGTAAGCTGTCTGTGATAAGGAAAGATATATTGAATGTCAGTGCATCACTTGTTCTTTTCTCATTTTCAAACTTGGTCAAATCCCCCTGGGAATTGTTCTCATCTTGTACCATCTCTAAAATGTCTGCAGAGAAGGAGCAGAGATACTTTGTACTTACTGCAGGTCTGGTCAACACAGATGATTATAATAAAAGGAGAAAACTATAAGGCTTGTAAACACACAGAGAGAAGATGGAACTGGAGAGCTTAGACCCTGGATTTGATTGACGTCGTTTCATCTCTCAAAAGTATATTGTGAGAGAACAAAGCACCAAAGCTTAACAAAGTCTGAAAGTGCAGACCCATTGAGAGGGAAATACATGTACAACAAGTCAGAAGTATTGATCAGATACCGGTGGTTAACGTTACATTTGTTCTACATATGGATAATTTCCAATTATATTCATTTCTCTGGGTTCTTGATGATGAGAATATGTCAAAACAGCTGAGCTCATTAAAATAAAAAAATCAGAGCAAGAAAAATGGTTAATAACCAGCTAAGTAACAATCCTTTATTCAAATTATTAATTTGTTTTTCAGTGCAAGCTGAAGTACTGCAAATCAATGTAGCCTTGAGAGAGCAATTCTATGTACAGTGCTTATTAATTATTTTAAAAAAAAAAAGATTCAGACCAAATATGTGTAGTATTGGAGTTCTACAACCCCCCGCCCAACCATAACTGCCCTTTTTTGCAATAAATAAAATAAGATAAATTTACATTAAGAAAAACTCACTGTTTAAAAAAATCTGAAAATGAACAATTAAGGGATGAAGTCAATCCCCTACTGCTTTATAACCATTCATTTGTCACTTTGACCTCACTTGACCACCACCCACCCAGTCACAGCTTTGTCTCTTGTTTTCTTTGTAATAGAAATGTGCGGCTGGATGTATATTTCTGATTTCATATATTGTTCATTAAATGTGTAATACAGAGTGTGAAGCGAGGAGGCTGTAGCCAGAGCCTATGGCAGAGTTCCGTAGGTTCTGTGTTAGTGTGGTGTTGAGCAGAAGATTGCTTTTGGGAATAGAACCAGAATCTGTCCTGTTACAAAAGGTGCTGATCATATTGGTGTTCTTTGGTTATGTAAGTGGGTGCTGACCTTACCATTTATATGTTTAACTGTATTTTGTAGGAACTAATGTGTGTGGGACAGGGGCAGAAGATTTTGTAGTGCATAAAGCTACATATGCCAAAGCAGGGAATGTTGCGCTGAGGAGGGAGGTAAAGTGGGACCCAGCCAAGGTCACCCTTCTCCCCAGCAGCCCCCTTAACCCAATACTGGACAGAGGAGACACATCCCTTCATGCTGGGGGCACTATGACCCAGATGCTATCTCCCCCTAATGTGGGCTGCAGAGAAGAACCAGCCAGAGACTCGAGCTGGTAGAGGCAGAAGCAGCCAAAGCAGGGACCTCTGAACACTCAGAGAACTTTCTACGGTTTTGACTGGACTTTCTCTGCCCTGTGCTGATGGGCTGTTTGCTCCAACACTCCTCCTCCTCTTCTCCTTCACAGTCTTCGCCCCCTCAGCTTCACACCACACTCTCCTACCCTCTTGTCCCCTGCCCAGTCCCCCTTCCCTTTTCTTTCCATCTAGCTTATCTCCTCCTAATTAAACTCATAAATAACATTTTATTTATTTATTCTGTGGCACTATCATGCTGTTTGCTGCCATTGCATTGTTTGGTCTGCTGGTGTGTTCTACTCTTTCCCCCACCCTACGTCTCTCTTGCCTATCAGATTGTAAGCTCTTTGGGGCAGGGACTTTCTACTACTCTGTTTTTACAACACCTAGTGCAGTGGGCCCCCAGTTTTGAATGGCCCTTGGGCACTACCAAAATGAATATGTTAAATATACAATAATAATATCTTAATGTGACATCATATTGGAAGTGGATTTGGTGAGGGCAGGGGACTGGACTCGATGGCCTCTCGAGATCCCTTCCAGTCCTAGAATCTATGAATCTATGAAGAGACAATGGGATTTTACAATTTCTTGGTAAATGTTCATGTTCACCTTTTGTATGTGGTTTTGCACATTGTAGGGGACAGAGCTGAGGCTGAACTGGCAAGCCACAGTCTACCACATGCAGTCTTAGAACAGTGCTAGCGCGCAGCTGTTTTGATACCTTTTCAAACAGTTAGCTACATTCTCAGTAATGTGAATGTAAAGGTTGATAGAGTGCCAGTACCTGCCCCTCTGCCAACCCCTCAAAAACCCCATCACCGAGTAGACCTCGTACAGGAGATTGCTCTTAATGAAAAGCCTTTTACCCAAATTCCCCAGCATTACTCCATGCAAATACATAGTCTGTCCTCAGATGTGTAGGTGCCTTCCATTCAAATTACGTCATGGTGCCCTCTCACAGGAGGAATTTTATCTCTGTGAGCACAAGCTCCTTATCTATAGATGTCTGTACATTTAGAATATAGGTGGAGGCCCATCTACAGTTCAGACCTTCCATCGAGAAGTGTGTTTTTTAGTGCATTGAAACAATTGGGGATTTTCATTTTGGAGTACTTCATTATAATTGGATCTTAAATCTATCACAGTTGGTACTAAGCAGGCTCAGCGCTCTACACCCACCCGTACTAATTCACAGGTAACATTTGGCAAGCTAGGAGTCATTTTTAAATAAAATGCATTAACTATACTTATGCTGCCTTGATTTCTCAAGCAGTGAAACTGGGCAAAATTACATTTCAATGGGAGAAGGATTTAAAGTTTGTGATTCATATTGATAGTTAGCCTTGACTATTAAAATATGAATTAACCTCAGGCTACAACTAATACTTTGGAATTAGGATACAAGCAGTTGTTCCATCCCTATCTCTCACCACAAATCTGTTCTGAAACCAATTCTCTGGCCTTATAAGTCTGCCCCAAATGTATGGCTGCTAAAGCTAATTGGAAACGGCATGTAATCTGGCTGTGCCATGTTCTCAATATATTATTTCTGAGTTTTGGTAATTTCCACTATCTCAGAAATAACAGAAATGCAAATAGATTTAGATCCTCTTTCCTTAATGCTTTAGGAGATGGTAGTGAATTATAAGGCTATAAGGCAGACATACTCTCCAGGCTTAAAATAATATTTTTCCACAGCCACAAAATGTATGATGACTGACTGGAGCTGTGACTCCCTTCCTCCTTTTGAAATTTGCAGTTTGACTGTCTTCCAAGGATTAAGCTTTTTGAAACAATGGAATTGGAAACAAACTGACCCAAAGAGGATTTTAATGCAGTGACTTTTCTCAACACCTATGCTGCAAGCACTGCAGCAAATTTCAGACACAACGCTTTCTCATTTTATCCTTTATTCTTATTTCCAGCTCCCAGGTAGTGCACATAATCTTCTGCAAACCTTGTTGTGTATTTGGCATTCCAGACAGGTAGCATGTGAAGTGATCACCTCATCCTTTTTATTTTCCCTTCTCATTTCAGTATGATGTATAAAATGACACATGCTGAGTTGGACAAACAGAAGCTTGTACAGACTGAATAAACTGTGATTGTTCACCCTATTTTTTCCCATACAAGGAACTGTTAGTGACTGGAATTTGCATAAGATTACCTTCAGTGAAGTATTATTTCCTACTATTTGGTTGCTTTCTCCCAAGGCATCAAAATGACTGGCAGTCCAGCCGTCCTTGCAAATCACAGTTTCCGCTATTTGTATTCTAGTCTGTGCCCAGAACCCCCTTTCCTCACCACATACACTTTTGATAAAGGTTTTTGTATTAGTGAAAAACAAAACCTTGTTAGTAATAACGTGGGATAGGCTTGATAGCTAAGGTACTGCTCAGGTCCCCACTGTCCTGGGTTTCCCCCATTTGGTAAACTAGATCTTGCACCCTGAACCTAAGCAGAAGGTAAAGAATTGAAGGGTTGGGGCAGGTCTCAGCCTTTGAAAATAATAGCAGCATCCAGGTCTTGGCTGTTCCATATTTAACAAGTCAGCCTTTTCTTGGCCCTCTTGTCCTATATTACACACACCTAAAGAAACAAGTAGACCCAACCCTTATGGGCACTGCTTTGTGTATGAACATACCAGAGCTCAAGAGAGACGTGTTAACGCTTCGGTGGACCAAACATGGGAAATAGGTGCAACTGGTGCCCAAATTGATGTGTGTGGTAGGTGAAAGCTTTTACTCTCCTTAGGGCTACTTTTGCCACACACAAAAACAACAGGTGGGAGCTGGGGTGAACTATCCAGAGAATTCTCTTGATTAGTGTAGCCTCTCTTTTCCCCCACTCATGAATTATTGTCTATTTTTATGAATTTGTTCATAATTGTTGCCAAACACATTATGCAAAAATATTTCTGCTTATGAGTTATTCACAAATTATTCTACTCAGCTATTTGATTGATTATTTGCTATTCATTATTTGTGGTGTGTGAGTAGTCATCTAACTCATGACATTGTTTCTGCTCTCTTATTACATGAATAAAACTTTCATAAACAGGTGTGAAAAGCATGTGTGTCAATAATGGCTATATGAACGCGTCAAGTGCACGTCTGTCGCACGAAGCACGTTCATATAAGCATTCATGAGACTTGCACTCTCCATTAACATTCCTGTAAGAAATCCCTCCCCTCCATTTGTATAAATGTTTGTAGAAAATTAATAAAAAGGTTTGCAAATACTCTTGAAGTGTATTTGTGGTTTTTATTCCAGTCACTGCTTTGTGTAGTATTTGCTCAGTTTTAGTTTTTTTTGTTTTTTTTAACCCGTTAGCTTCTGTAATTAGGCTTTTCCAATGTGCTAGCATACACTGAGGTTGATCTCTCGTGAGTCTGATTTTCAGAGGTGCCGAGCATGCAGCTCCCAGTGACTTCAGCTGGATTTGTGGGTATTCAGCAGCGCAGATATTTGTTAGGCTTTCAGATTTTCCTGGTGCCAGTTGGTTAAAACAGTTTTTTCAATTGTGAGGCCTGTAATATGGCAATTGCTGTAGCCACTATTAGTTTTCTGCATTCACCCATTTGAGTGCTTAGACGCTATAACAGTGAGCCTATAAACCATCAGACATACAAAGTGTTCACCACTGCTCCTTTTCTACTTTGAAATTGACTTGTCTTCTGGAGTATTTTGGTCAGAGTGCAAACATGGAAAGAATGTTAGAAGACCAATTCATTAAATACCACCTTTCCCCTTAAAGTCCCCAAATCCAGGAACCAAGATCTGGGCAGAGGGGGTGAATATAACTCCTGATTCCGCCTGATTGAATAAAAGGTGTGAGAGCGGTGGAAATGTCCTCCTTTTTTGGGAACTGAAGAACTGTATGATGAATACAGTCTGTTGTTGACAGTAAGAGTAAGCCTTGGGCTTTTCCCCCTTCCCTGGGTGGCACTGCCCTCAACGGGCTTGAAAACAGATTGGTCAAACTACTGTCTGCAATGAAAACAGAAGGGAACTAGACACTGGGTGAAATCCTAGTTTCATTGAAGTCAATGGCAAAATTCCCTTTGACTTCAGTAGGGCCAGGATTTCATCCCTGGTGCACAAGAATGTCTAGTTAGGGGTGCAGTATTTAGCTCCTGAAAAGGGGTTTGGCCAAGCCTATGTTAATGGCCACATTTTTTCCACCTTAGTTGGGTGTGGGATAAGGGTTAAGATCCATGGCTGACATCCATTGTCAACTATAGGTTATTTTCTTACTGCAGACATTGTCTTAGTTGGTTCACTCTGTTTCATCTGATCCTCTCTTGCAGTATTGAACTTTTAAATTCCTCCCACTTCCTCCTAGAGTGTCATGGACACTAGTAACAGAATTTTGGAATAGTCTTGCTGTGGAAATTAGGGGAGATGAAGATAGAAACAGAATCCTTAGCCTATAGTATCCCTAGCCTATATTTTAGCCTTCATTATCTTTGCCTGTTTTTTCCTCATTTTTCTGTTATTCTTCATTCCGTATTTAGCTCTTGCTATCCCTTTTCTCTTGATGAGCACCCTCTGACCTTTCTCCTCCCATCACCATCCACGTTCAAGGAATAGATCAGAGGAGGGGCCCCTAGTTCTTTCATGTACTGAACATTTGGCAGGTTTGCTGCTGGGAAATGCCAGAACCTTTTCTTGTCTTGCTGCATTTCCTTCCTAGTCTCCTCATCCTTAGGCAAATGGTCTGACCACACACAATGCTTCCAATAAATCTGGTTTGATCTCTTTCCCTAAGTACAGAACTGAATATTTAATGGCATCAAAGAGTGATTCCTAATGTCAGTAGTGAACATACCTGTAGCTTCCCGTTTGTCCAATAGTTATATAGGAGAAAAAAATATCCCAGCTATAGTATAAATTGCAAAACCACAGAGGTCTTCCCATCTTAGCACAATACCTTTAGTGGCAGGCAAAGTAAAGGAATGATATTACAGAAGAGATTTCAGCCATTGGCAATGACAGACATAAATTGATACAAATTTTATCACATACGATATGTATGTCACCTGTAATCTGGAAACAGGGACTAAATTAATATTCTATAAGAAGTTTAAATCCTAAATCAATCACACCACAAGAGATTCCCTTCACATACAGAATCATTTACTCTTATTACTCTGAAGATGTGATGTACAGTGAGACATCACACAGATCTGTAAATATGAACCTCCATTACAGCTACTGAATAGCATCCTTGGAGACCAAGGCTATGTCTACACCACACACCACCATCGGTGGGTGTAGGGTATGTGTAGCTATGCGCTGCAGCGGAAAGTAAAGGGGGAAGAGTCGAGTGGTAAATGTACTTTAAAACTTTACTACAGCTTACTAATTCTACAGTATGAAACATAAACAGTAGAACCTCAGAATTACGAACACCAGCGTTAGGAACTGACCAGTCAGACCAGTCAACTACACACCTCATTTGGAACCAGAAATATGCAATCAGGCAGCAGAAGAGACCAAAAAAAAAAAAAAAAAGCAAATATAGTACAGTACTGTGTTAAACGTAACTACTAAAAAATAAAGAGAAAGCAAAATTTTTCTTTTGCATAGTGAAGTTTCAAAGATGTATTAAGGGAATGTTCAGTTGTAAACTTTTGAAAGACCAATCGTAATGTTTTGTTCAGAGTTATGAACATTTCAGCGTTATGAACAACCTCCATTCCCGAGGTTTTTGTAACTCTGAGGTTCTACTGTACTAATTATTTTGCCAGTTAAAAGTTAGCTGTAAAGTAGCTTAATGGGTTAATTTCAATAGATAGGGATTTTCTAAATTATACTGATATTGGTTAATTTTGTTCACTAGATTTTGAGAATTTGGATCTGCAGTCTGTGTAGGTGACACCTTTCTGGTTTACATTTTAAGTGAATTTAAGGTTCTTGGCAGGCTCCAAACTGACAGCCCTTGAGGCAGAAGATTTCTGCCCTTCCAGAGAATTTGTACAACATGGATGACAGCAGAGTTCACCAACTCCTAATCTAGGGGTGTTAACCTCGAGGGGTGAAAAAATAGCTCAATTCCCATGCCAGTTCAATTCCTCTGCCTAGAAGGATGCTAATTTTTCATTTTAAACAGTGACTGTAGAGGTGAAAGAGAGTTCATTCCAACTCTCTCTCTCTGGCTTTTTAAAATAAAATTACATCAAATATATGCCTGTATACTGTGTTGGCAGTATAAGCCCATCTGCATTAGAGAGCCCGAGAAGTGCTGAGCACCTGCAAATCCAGTTGATTTCAATCTCCTTGACGCAGGATTTTATTGATGATTTGTACTGTGCACAAAAAGGTGTGCTAAACACCCAAGAGAACAAATAGAGAAGGCTCCCGCCTCAAAATGAAAATCTAAACTTCAGATATAGCAGCATAAGGGTCAGAGAGAACAAACCTGGGTGTAGGGAGGAAGGGGAAGAGCAGCGTCATAAAATTATGTGGATTGGTTAGAGCAGCAGTTCTCAAACTGGTCTCAAAAGTGGGTCGTGACCCCATTTTAAATGGGGTTGCCAGGGCTGGCTTAGACTTGCTCGGGCCCAGGGCTGAAGCCAAAGCCCAAGGACTTCAGCCCTGAGCAGCGAGGCTCAGGCTGGACTTTGGCTTTGGTTCCCCTGCCTGAGGCAATGGAGCTTTGGCTTTGCCCTCCTCCCCCAGCTGGGGCAGCAGGACTTGAGCGGGTTCAGGCTTTGGTTCCCCCTCCTGGGATTGTGTAGTAATTTTTATTGTCAGAAGGGGGTCACGGTGCAATGAAATTTGAGAACCCCTGGGTTAGAGAATGCCAGGAGTGGAGGGCAGCGTGTAAGATTGGTGTGTGAGAGACCTAAAGGAGTATCAAGGCTGGTTTCTTTGGGGGCACAGGGGGGAAGATGAATGCAGGTAAGTCAGACACATAGCAAGAACTGGCCTTTGAAAACAAGGAAAAGTTTGTATTTGTTACACAGAATGATGGCGCATCAGTGAAGTGATTAAAAGATTGGAGGTGAAATGGCCATAGTAGATGAGAAGAAAGAAGCTTTTGGCAGTGGTCATATAATGGACAGACTAGAGCGTATCATGAAGACGAAAGAAAAGGAGGTATGCAGTAGTAATTCTAGTTGATGCTTAGGACATGGAGACATAGTTTAGCCATAGAGACAGAGAAGAAAACATCTCTAAAATAGATCCTATGGAAGCGGAAGCAACAGGATTAAATCCCTTTAGGTAGAGGACGAGTATGGAGTCACAGACGATCCCCTAGGTTTTTGGCCTAGGGAGAATGACAGATGTTCTCAACTGTGATGAAGAATGGGGTCTTGATGGAATCAGAGAGGATGATTTAGAAGGAAAGATCAGGAGCTCTGTTTTAGCCATCTTGAGTTTGACAAGACAGAAAGTTATCGAAGATGAAGTGCTGGAGAGACAATGGGATAGAGATCAGGTGTGGAGAAGTAGACCTGAGAGCTGTCAGCACAGAGGCGATAATTCAACCCAAGCAAGTGGATGAGATCTATGGAAAAGGTGATGAGGGAGAAAATGTGGGACCAAGAAGAGACCAATGCAGGACACCTACAGAGAGGAGGAAATGAGCAAAACCAGACCAAAAAGAGCAGCTGGAGTGCACCAGAAGAAGAAAATATGGTGAACATCATATACCAAAATAAAGAGGGAAATATAATTCAGCTGAAGGCAGCAGAAAGGTCAAGGCAGATGAGAGTGTGGATTGGAAAAAAACAACAACTTGAGATCTGGTCAGGTACATTAGAAACTTGGGTGAGAGTAGTTTGACTAGATTGGTATGGATTCAGCAGTGGCAATGAATAAGTTAATACATTGGCTGTAAAGAGAAAGGAAGATGAGAGAGAGGAAGGTAGACAGAGAACCAAGAGGTGCCTAGAGTTGTTTTTTTGAGACTGGGGGAGATTTTTGTCTATACATGGAGAGGAAGGAACTAGGAGAAAATGAAAGGTTGACGTTGAGAGAGGTTGGTAAGCTGGGAGCATTGAATTTCTAAAACTCTTAGACATCTACAGCTGAAAATTGCTCAAAAGTAATATTTTAGCACCTAATTTATGGAAACGTACAAATTTGAGAACTGTTTTCTTTAAAAAGTCTGCACTTTGGGATATTGGTTTAAAAATGGCGGTTCTTAGCTTGATTTAAAGTAGAGTGACTGGCTTCAGTGCATCCTTCCAATAACTTTGTTGAAACGGGCTCACAAAGGGAATACAATATATGACACACAACTAAGATATTAAAAGAATAAATAAATAAAGGATTTGCACAAGAGCAATAAAACAGAAAAAAGTAAAGCAAATTACCTTACCTGCCTATGGAAAACTTAAAGTCCTATTGGCACATCATTTACTTTTTGTATTCTTGTTTGTCTTCCTCCTTCATTGTCTTTGTGGGAGGGTTTAGTCAGTTACTTAAGCTTGTTCCTGAACAATGCACACAGATGAAATATGTTTTTCTCTGCCTCCACTGCATCACTTACCCTGTTCTTGTGTGGTTGAAGGTATTACAATAACCACTTTTAAGCTGGAAGAGTAAAATGCAGTCTCCATTTAATGGCTCATGATCAAGTTACTGTGAAAGGAATATTTTTGTGTCTCTCAAAAAGCAAAAGTTACATTTTCTAAGCACTGGACTTGAGAAACATAATTTGAAAGGGAATTGAATGGATTTTTTGGGCTGGCTTGGGTACCCAGTCATTTCTATGGCTGTCTGCACAGCTAGATGAATGTTCATATGATATCCCACCCCATGTCATTGCCCCTCATTTTGAAACAGTCCAAGGAAGTATTATGAGGCTGTTCATACATACCCTCCATTTTCAGTGGTTGTTTTTTTCCATGTAACTACAACCATCTTACATTTGAGGATCTCAAATCACTTTATAATACCATGTGTGGAAAACATGAGAAATTTCTGCATTACTTTTATGACAAAATATGCATAACTCACTTCCCCACTCACTTTTATATATTATGACTGAAGGGGTTAATTTGTTCTCTGGGACAGAAGCATAGGAGATTGGAACTGGTCAGGTAGGCATGTCTGGGGGCTTGTGTACACTGGGAGGAGGGGGCTACAGTAGCAGATATAATATCTGCAGATATAATATCTGCAGTGCTATGCTATGACACTGTAATGCCATAGCATAGATGCATCCTACAGCATTGGAAAGGGTTTTTCAGTCACTGTAGAAACACCACCTCCCCAGGCGGCAGTAGTTAGGTTGATGGAAGCATTCTGTCTACACCAGAGGTTAGGTTGGCATAACTGCTGCACTCAAGGGGATGAATTTTTTATACTCCTGAATGACGTAGCTCTGTCAATCTAAATTTTTAGTGTAGGCCAGGCCTGGCTTGATATGAATGAACTATCAAGAACTGTCAACATGGAAATGGAGTAACCTGAGGGATATCATGGAAGACTAACAAATGGACATTAACTTTTAGTGACTGCTGGACATATGAAATCAGCATGTCTAGAGCTTGAAACAAAGAATGGAGGAGTCAGGAGAAGAGCTGGTTGGAGATTTTCAGATGAAACAAACTGGAGATGCAGAGCCCTTGGAGGGGGGAAAGGCGGGGTGTACGCCTTTCTGGGAGATGGAGATGGGAGATGGAGACTGTGGTAAGAACTCTGTTTCACGGTGTAGTGGGAGAGATGGAATCCTGGATTTCTTAGGACCAGAGAGGCAAGTTGTGCTGCCAGAATGGATACGCGTGTAAGCTTTGCTTATCCATTCTAACCTAAAGATCTTAAAACACTGTATTCCAGTTGCCTAAACAATGCTGTCTTGCATTGCTTTGCTTCCAAAAGGTAAAGCCTCCATCAGGAGTTCAAGTTTGTTTGGACTTTCTGAAGAAGCCCTGGCGAAAAACAGTGGTCATAGAATCATAGACTATCAGGGTTGGAAGGGACCTCAGGAGGTCATCTAGTCCAGTGGTTCTCAAACTAGGGCCGCTGCTTGTTCAGGGAAAGTTCCTGGCAGGCCAAGATGGTTTGTTTACCTGCTGCGTCCGCAGGTTCAGCCAATCGCGGCTCCCACTGGCTGTGGTTTGCCGCTCCAGGCCGATGGGGGCTGCAGGAAGGGTGGCCAGCACGTCCCTCGGCCCGTGCCACTTCCTGCTGCCCCCATTGGCCTGGAGTGGCAAACTACAGCCAGTGGGAGCCGCGATTGGCCGAACCTGCGGACGTGGCAGGTAAAGAAACCGGCTCGGCCTGCCAGGGGCTTTCTCTGAACAAGTGGCGGCCCTAGTTTGAGAACACTGATCTAGTCCAACCCTCTGATGCTGAACTCAGGGCCTAGTCTTGGAGTAATGCAGCTGCAGAACTCCCTCTTGCAAAAAGTGGAAGCCTAGGGCCTAGCACTAGAAGATGGACACTCCCAGAGAGACTGTAGCTGGCAGAGGCAGGTCACCCTGTGGGATCTGAGACACCATTACTGGTTATCGTAGCGCTAGACATGGTAAATATATTATTTTACACACACACACACACACACACACACACACACACACACACACACACACACACACACACACACACACACACACACACACACACACACACACACACACACACACACCATGAAGGTTGCAAAGTCAAGCACTCAGAAATTAGGACATGCCAGAATTTAGGCTGCTTTGTGTGATGCTCTGTACCTCAGGGAACATGCTGCACCCCCATGTTCATCCTTATAATATGATTATGTGGTATCCAATGCAAAGTTTGTCATGGTGGGTGTCTTTGGAAGACTCATGATGCACTGAGCATTGTTATTATAGTAATGTTATAGGTTGTAATTTCATATATATAGTTATGAGGCTGAAAATGTCTCATCATGGCTTAAAACAAGCCCAGGCAAAACTCTCCAGGAGCAGAGGGGCAGTTCACACCTCATCAGGGCATGTATGGGACAAACCCAGCCCAGCCTCACAGGAACAAAGGACACTGGCCTAGGCAGCAACAAAGGATCTGTTGTACTCTTGAGCGAGTCACTCCTCTTCCTTTGGTCAGTTTGAGACTACAATGAGGTAATGCTCACTTGACTCTGAAGGGGTGAGGGCAAAGCTAAGAGGGAAGAAAGAACATGATAAAAAGGGAGAGATGTTTGCCATCCTTTCTCTCTTTCACCTCCATCTACAGACACCACCACCAAGCGACTGAAGAGCTGATCAAAGGGGAGAGCCTGGCTGAAGGGCAACCGGCCAGCCTGAGGTGAGACGCATCTACATTTGTAAGGCCACTGAAAGTGTTAAGATCAGCTTAGAATGCATTTTGCTTTTATTTCATTTGACCAAATCTTTGTGTTTTGACTTATAATCACTTAAAATCTATCTTTGTAGTTAATACATTTGTTTATTCTACCTGAAGCAGCGTGTTTGGTTTGAAGCATGTCACAGACTCCCCTTGGGATAACAAGCCTAGTACATATCAATTTCTTTGTCAAATTGATGAACTCATATAAGCTTGCAACATCCAGTGGGCCTAACTGGACACTGCAAGACAGAGGTTCCTAGGGTTGTGTCTGGGACTGGAGATATTGGCTAGTGTCATTTGGTTGCACAGTCCAAGCAGCAGCTGGCCAAAAGTGCTCACTCACATAGCTGGGAGCAGCTTACATGCTAGAGGCTGTGCGTGAACAGCCTGGGGGTGGGGGTTCTCACAGCAGAGCAGGGGAAGGCTGGCTCCCAGAGTTGAGGATTGGAGTGACCTAGCTGATCACCGGTTCAGATAACACCAGGGGAACATCACACTGTGCAATCTTAATTCAGCCCCCTTGTGCATATGCATTATGGTGCAGTCTTTAATTACATAATCATCTACTATTTTAACACAGGACCCCTGCCTCCTTATCCAGTCCCAGCATCCTCCACAATTCCTTTTTTCTGAGATCCAGCCTTCCACCCACTCTGTCTCCTTCTATAGATTGCCACATTGAGCTCTGCACTGCATAGAGGTCCAAACTCCTTGTGCAGTGGAACCACCAGGCTTCCATTGCCTCTAGAGAGAATAGAGGTGCAGGCTGCACTTTGACCCTAATGTATACATTAAAATTGAATATGAAATATGAGAGAGACATAATTCTTCTTATGCGTCATGTCTAGTGTTGAAAAAAAATTCCAAATAAGTTGAAATCAAGCGAATACTTTGAAATACTTTTCTTATGCCAGCAGGTCTTTGATCAAGGAGCAGAGACTAAAGCATTTGTGTATTTTAAAACTTTTCACCCACCTACAGTATGAAACTTGCCATGTATTCAAGTTTAAGTGACATTGTAACAATCTACAATTATTTTACCCTTGCTGTTAACTTTCCCACGCAGTGCAGGAATTCATATGGATTTAGCCAGAGGGTGTTCCATTTTACCAAAAAAGGAAACCATCGAAAGCAAAGTACTTCGGGAGATGTGATTCGTCATAGGCACTGATCCTGCATTGTTTTTATTGTATTTATAGAAAGATAAGTTCATTTTTATCCTGACACTGGCAATGTTGCAATTTTGGATTTGTTCTTGAAACCTGTGATCAGGTAAAATCTCAGCCTTATTTTTGTTTTGTTTAAAGTAAGTTTCTAGCTATCATGTTTGTGGGGAAAAGCTTGAAAATGTGACCCAAGTGAACTGTGAAAACTCAGAAACCAGAAGGCAAATAAAAACCACCCAATGTATTTTTCTTTAAATATCATGATTTTAGGAAGGCCTAACTCATATTTTTGGAATCCTTTGGGTTGGCAATAGTGCACAGGTGCCTTTGACCCATGCTGTTACCAGGTGTTAGAACCATGAGTGGAAATGCTGACTGATTCCTTCTCACTCACCGAAGCTCCTTAACTCCAGCAAGGAGATCATGGAGGTGAGAGTGACTTTCTAGCTGGAAAGAAACAGTCTGCGATAGACAGGTTGTGGGACAGAGATAACAGGTGGTAGTGTTTGAATTGCCTTTTTGGAACCCGAGGTCCACATTACAACAGGTGAAAGGGCCAGCCCTCCAGCCTAGAGCCAGAGGGAGCTGACAGGATATCTCACCTCTATTTCCTGCTGTTAGGCTAAGAGTCTGAGGTTGGGGACAGGCCCAAAGAGCAGCTTCTCAACATGTGGCCACTATGGATTGTGTGTGGCTCAGCTTGAGGTAGCACATTAAAAGTAGCAGCGTGGACGTTGCGGCAGAGGCTTGGGCTAGCCACTCAAGCTCGGACCCACCCAACCCCCTGAAACCTAAGCCTCCACCAATGCCGCAATTTCCACACCGCTACTTTTAGTGTAGTAGCTCAAGCCCTATTAGCATAAGTCTCACTACCTGGGCTGGGAGGCACTCTCCCAGCTGCAGTGTAGACATATCCTATGAGCTTGCACCACCTGTGAGCATAGGAGCACCTGGGCTGTTTGTCTGCTGATAAAGGCATTAGAATGATTTCTTATCTCCTCAAGGCTATAGGTGAGTTTTCCCCCACGTAAAGCCGCAGTAATAGAAGGTCCCCGAAAAGGCAGGTGAGTTTAAGTATTAAGCCAGAATGAGGGTGCTCTGTACTAGAGTAGGGTAAAGGTTGAGCTAGTTTCCAGGTTTGTACTGTGCTTTACACTGTACAGAATGTAACCCGAGACTTCTGAAATTTTTACGAGACGTGTGTGTTATAATATTGCCAGCAACTACTAAGCCATGAAACTTGGGCACTGCTATCAGTGTTGTGATAATAGATTTATGGCTTTCCACAAGTGGTTAGCCGAGGTGTTCTTGCTATGGGTCATTTTGAAAACCCAATTATATCCTCGTGAGAAACTATGCTGTAAAAAGACTTTCATGCTAGAAACATTATTTTTTAGGTGCTGAGCTGTGGGGATGATGGATTATTTTCTATGCGCCCATGCACAAATGCTGAAGTGGAATTCCTGCTAGCCAGTGACAGAAAGCTGCCATTTATGTACGTTAATATGAATGACACTGCTTTAAAATATTTCCCATGTACTCTGAAAAGGGTTTGTTTTGCTTTGTTCTGTTTTTTGGTTTTGTTATTTTTAAATGTTGTGAAACTATGAATGCACCAAACTTTATAGAAACCAAACAATGGTCAAGGAATTCTTGGTTTGGTTGCATTTCTCTAAACTAATCCTCAGCTAAAACATTATCAAACCCACATCTTACTAAATTGTAATCGTATCACAGTAAATGGTAGAGCTGCTCAAATAGTGAGACGAATATGATTTGCGGATTGTGGATTCATATTGCTGCTCATTAAGCCCTAAGGCTATCTGAAAATGTCTATGAATGCCAGAGTTTCAGTGTGAAAGGTTGTCTGCCAGAGGTATGTTCTTTATTCTCATGTTCTAATGATCCGGGGTGGGAGTGGGTGAACACTTTCAAAACTCAGGTTCAATGATCAAACAACTTGTGAAGAAGTAAAAGTTCTTTTATTATGTATAATCTGGGTTGGACTGGCCCTAGAGTTTCCATCCAGAACCACTTTGTTGCAGACCACCATTCCTCACAGCTGAAAGCCACTCAGTTACTTGCAGGGTGGGATTTGAAGAGCCACAGTGCATCAACAGAAATGTCACTATTACCATGCAAAGTTCTAACACCTGATATTTAAGTGCTGGTCAGCAGGAGTCAGGAGCCCAGGGGCAAGGGAAACAAATATTATTTGCAAAAAATAATTTAACCAGCTGTAGTAAGCAATGCTTCAATCAAAACAATAAAGGCAGAAAAGTTAGACAAAGGGGGGAATACATACTTGTTTCTTGCTTCCAAAATAGATGCACTTTAATACAGGAAATGTCTAATAAATTAGACCTAAGGGCAATTCTTTATTCTTTTATGGAGAATACGCTTGTTATTGAATGGCTGTAAGCTCTTTAACTTTAGACCAGAATAAGAGAAGGCAAATTGCAATAATTATGGTCATTCAGTGACCAGAACGTTTTCCATCAAATTAAACATTTGATGCTATATCATTAGGGACTCGTATACTGTACATTGAACTCTGAAGAATGGAGAGGGTATTAATCAAGCATTAACAGAAGATAATTTCCTTTAAATGTGCCTTGGTACACACATAAGAGTGATTTATTATTACAATGGGAGACTGCTCAAACCCAGTGTGCCTATATAAGAATGTAATTTTGCCTTTTCTTTTATGCTGATGGCATTTAAAAGCTTTGAAAGTGTTCCCAGCTGTGGTGGTTCTTTCTGGGGGGGATGTAGAGCAACACTCATCACATTCCTGATGCTAAGATCGGTTAGCACAATTGGGTGAGTGAAACCCCTTGCACCACTGTGCACTCACTATCCTTCCATTTTAGGAAGACTGAAAAGCGAAGAGGTGACTACAGATTACCCGTAACAGGTGGCCTTCAGTAATTTATTTTCCTATAATCATTGATGGATGTTGGAAGTTACTACTTCAGGGCTATGACACTAAATAATACTTGGGCTTGTTCCTTAGACCAAGTGGTCAGATCTTTCCCTTAGGTGAACACTGCCAAAATTCTATTGCCCCCTAATCTCATGCTATCAAAGACTTCTGGTGATCTCATGTAAAAATGATGAGATCCCCTAAGTGAACTTTACACACACTAAATTTAGTGGTGGTTCTCCTATTACCATTGTGCTTAAATTTCAAAGTGTACACATTTGTAGTTTTTATGGCTAGCATCCTTTGCAGGCTGCTTTTCAGTAAAAACATGATCAAAATAATGTTTCAAAAAGGCAGCTGTACATGAATGTTTCTTTAGTGTTAAAAGCTGTCAGTCATAAAAAGTGGTTTATGAGGATAAAAGAATTAAGAGATTATGGGATAACTTGCTGCCTGTCTTAGATTCCTCAAATAGTTCAGTTGTTAAAGATGGGCCTATAGAGATGAACAGATTTTTTTTTTAAAAAGTAACCTTATCAAAACAGTATCTTATCTCCTACTGTAACTTATCACATACCTTCAACTGTGCTTCATCCTCCTTGCCTTTTGTATTTGCCACCTCTGAATATTTAAGTACACATATAATTTGTACAGTAAAAGTTATGTATCTTCAATTAAAAATTAGTATCTGAATAGAAATGAAGTGTGTTCCTCCTAGAGATTAAATTGTTCCTAGGACAAACCAAATAGGCTGCTGATTATGATCCCTAATGGACAGGCTAAGGTGGGTAGCAATAAGAGTTTAGATACAGAGGACCACAACTATTAGTGAGTAAGAACACTTAAAAATTAATGGGTTTCAGAGTAGCAGCTGTGTTAGTCTGTAGCCGCAAAAAAACCAGGAGTACTTGTGGCACCTTAAAGACTAACAAATTTATTTAAGCATGAGCTTTCGTGAGCTATAGCTCACTTCTTCGGATGCATAGAATGGAACACACAGACAGGGGATATTTATACTTACAGAGAACATGAAAAGGTGGAAGTATGCATACCAACAGGCAGAGTCTAATCAATTGAGATGAGCTATCTTTAGCAGGAGGAAAAAACTTTTTGAAGTGATAATTAAGATGGCCCATAGAAGGTGTGAGGAGAACTTAACATAGGGAAATAGATTAAATTGGTGTAATGACCCAACCATTCCCAGTCTTTGTTTAGGCCACAGTTAATTGTATCTAGTTTGCATATTAATTCAAGTTCAGCAGTTTCTCTTTGGAGTCTGTTTTTGAAGTTTTTTTGTTGCAAAATTGCCACCTTCAAGTCTGTCACTGAGTGGTTAGAGAGGTTGAAGTGCTCTCCCACTGGTTTTTGAATGTTATGATTCCTGATGTCAGATTTGTGTCCATTTATTCTTTTGCGTAGAGACTGTCCGGTTTGGCCAATGTACATGGCAGAGGGGCATTGCTGGCACATGATGGCATATATCACATTGGTAGATGTGCAGGTGTACGAGCCCCTGATGGCGTGTCTGATGTGATTAGGTCCTGTGATGGTGTCACTTGAATGGATATGTGGACAGAGCTGGCATCGGGCTTTGTTGCAAGGATAGGTTCCTGGGTTAGTGTTTATGTTGTATGGACTCATGGAAAAGAAGCCCTCGAGGAATTCCACCGAGATTTTAACAATTTCCATCCCACCATCAACCTCAGCCTAGACCAATCCACACAAGCGGTCCATTTCCTAGACACTACTGTGCTAATAAACGATGGTCACATAAATACCACCCTATACCGGAAACCCACTGACCGCTATACTTACTTACATGCCTCCAGCTTCCATCCCGGACACACCACACGATCCATTGTCTACAGCCAAGCTCTAAGATACAACCGTATTTGCTCCAATCCCTCAGACAGAGATAAACACCTACAAGATCTCTATCAAGCATTCTTAAACCTACAATACCCACCTGCTGAAATGAAAAAACAGATTGACAGAGCCAGAAGAGTACCCAGAAGCCATCTACTACAGGACAGGCCTAAAAAAGAAAATAACAGAACACACTAGCCATCACCTACAGCCCCCAACTAAAACCTCTCCAGCGCATCATCAAAGATTTACAACCTATCCTTAGAGATGATCCCTCACTCTCACAGATCTTGGGAGACAGGCCAGTCCTTGCTTATAGACAGCCTCCCAACCTGAAGCAAATACTCACCAGCAACCACACACCATACAACATAAACACTAACCCAGGAACCTATCCTTGCAACAAAGCCCGATGCCAGCTCTGTCCACATATCCATTCAAGTGACACCATCATAGGACCTAATCACATCAGACACGCCATCAGGGGCTCGTACACCTGCACATCTACCAACGTGATATATGCCATCATGTGCCAGCAATGCCCCTCTGCCATGTACATTGGCCAAACCGGACAGTCTCTACGCAAAAGAATAAATGGACACAAATCTGACATCAGGAATCATAACATTAAAAAACCAGTGGGAGAACACTTCAACCTCTCTAACCACTCAGTGACAGACTTGAAGGTGGCAATTTTGCAACAAAAAAACTTCAAAAACAGACTCCAAAGAGAAACTGCTGAACTTGAATTAATATGCAAACTAGATACAATTAACTGTGGCCTAAACAAAGACTGGGAATGGTTGGGTCATTTCACCAATTGAATCTATTTCCCTATGTTAAGTTCTCCTCACACCTTCTATGGGCCATCTTAATTATCACTTCAAAAAGTTTTTTCCTCCTGCTAAGGATAGCTCATCTCAATTGATTAGACTCTGCCTGTTGGTATGCATACTTCCACCTTTTCATGTTCTCTGTATGTATAAATATCCCCTGTCTGTGTGTTCCATTCTATGCATCCGAAGAAGTGAGCTGTAGCTCACGAAAGCTCATGCTTAAATAAATTTGTTAGTCTTTAAGGTGCCACAAGTACTCCTGGTTTTTTTAAAAATTAATGCATACTTCAGTGGGAAGCCAGTGTAGGGCTCTTAAAGTACAGGTGAGGTGTTCAATCATCCATAAAGAGTGGGGACATTAGATCTCTCTAGAGTGCCACTTGGAATAGCTAAAATTAGTGCCACTTTGTACAGAAGGGGGCTCTGAAGCTTCATTTCTGCGATCGTTTATACCACTGTTCACTATGTGGATGAGGGAGACCTGCTGCACCTCTTCCTTTATTCATTGAGGTCCTGAATCTGTGAGGTCCTGAGCACTCTCAACTCCCATTGAGGTCTGTAGGAGTGAGGGGTACCCGATCCCTCAAGTATTAAACCCTAACAGTGGACAGTAATAGGAGATTTGCCCTGCACAAAGGGGGTCTGTCTTTAATGTCTTTTTCCTTATTTTACCTTCTGAGTTGTGGAGAGGGACTGAATTTTCATAACTGGTAACATAGACTTCAATGAAGAATTTTTTGCAAAGGTTCTAAGAATACAGATAGCTTCATTAGGAGTAGTTTTAATTATTAAAGGTCTTGGTGCAATTCCTCTTCATGTTATTAGGAGTTGTACACATGTTCTGAGGTGAAAATAGTACCCATTTATAGGAATGAAAGTCATTCTGAAACAGTTTTTTAACTGCGAGAGGTCATTTGAACTACAATTCCCAGAACACCTATGCTGATAAAGCTAAAAGTTCCCAAAATAAATCATAATCCATCATTTTGAAGCCAGATTGATGTTAATGTTAGAAGGATTGATTGTGACTTTACAGAATGCTTTAGTATACATTTTTTGTTACCATCCATATATTATATGGTTTATTTCCATCTTAGAGGTCTGATTATTGCATGAATTGTCTGACCTTCTCTGTCAGACACTATTGCCTCAGCAAAACCTATTAGTTTGCACTCGGCATTGAAACTTGTCCCTACATTATCCTGATTATAATGTAACGGATTCTGAATCAGTATAGTTAGCAGGGATTGAGTTTTGTGCTGTGTTTTCAGGTCCTAAAAACCTTCACTCCATCCCCTTTATTTATACCACTGACTCCAAGGAAAACTTTGCTTTTTAACAAATACTTCTCACTGAATGGCAGCCCATTCAAGTAATAAAGATTTTTGGTTGAAGGTAATTCTTGCCCTAATTAACCAGGCAACTAAATAAAAATGTAGTATCCCAGGACTCCAGTTTTGTGAGAAGTAAGAAGAACTTTAATTGCAAAAGTCCTGTTCTAATTCTAGAAGTCATGATTTCTGAGGCGTGCTGTGTTATGCAATGTGACTCGTCCCAGCACCTATTGTTAGGCTGATCTTGGTTAGCAGAATAGAAATCTGATACCTTAAATATTATAGAAGCAAATTCACAGGGATATATCATTACTTATTACTGTAGTAAGAATGGCAATAGATTAGTATTCTCATTGTGCACCCCATGAGTATGAGGTTCATATAGGGGAAACTGATCATCCAATCAGAAGACAGTATTCAAAGTCCTTTTAGGGCTGAATTTCAGTCACTTGCCAGCCAACATTCCTGATGGAATTCCACACCCCAATGTTTGTGTCTTTGTGCTAGCCCTGAGAATATTACAGCTGAATACTGAGGGATTGTCAGCAGTCCAATGTAGCATTATATATTACTGTAGTTACAGATAGACAATAGAGGCCACAACATCAAATACAGGAAAATAGTTTGTGTCAGATTCATCAGGAAAACGGTTTATTAGAGCACAAGATTCCTGAGTCTGCTATACAGCAGAGAAATGCTGATATTTTATGACCTGTGCTATCCTTGAGCTTCAACTTCAGACCTGTGCTAATGACTGCCCACTTCTCAAGGCCTTCAAAACAGCTAGTTGGCTGTATTAGCTTTCTTCTCTTTCAGAGCCAGCCCTTGAATTCTATTGGGAAGACAGAAAAGCAAGGTTTGGGGGCCACCAAAATCCAAGCCACGAACATTTGCATGACCCTTCATGATGATGGAAATCCAAGGATGCAATGTCATTACCATACCTAGAGTTACCTACTCCTCCTCTAGGCCCGTCTCCCTAACATCATGTTCTCTGCTCATCACATCATCTTTAATTGGGATCCCCACCTTCTGTAAATTCACATTGGACTTTGCCACTAAAAACTTGGATCCAACTACCTTTCCCTTTCCTCATTATTCCACATCAGAGCGCTCATAACACCATTTGTAAAATGAGACAGCCAGAAGGGTGTGTGCTTTCTTCCGTTTTCCTTTCTTCCTTCTTTCAGTCTTCATTCTCTTTTTGTTTTGTTTTATTTTTTTCCTCTTAATATCCTCTGTCCCCTTTCTCTCTGGGTGTCACAGCCCTTTTTCAATAAGTCCTCTGTGTTCCTCTGTGCTTTCTTAGTTATTCCCTCTCACAGTACCGAATAAGCACTCTTTCCCTGTTCTCTCTCTCCCAGCTCTTTCCCTGCTTCACATTTCTCACCCAGATATTTCCTCCCTTGAGCCTGTCAAGTGCCTTCCCCTCCTTCTGTGCACACCCTATCCCCACAAACTCCCTACACATAATTTTGCCCCCTTCCCTAAGATCTTCTTTAACCCCCTCCTTGCTTAGAAGCCACTGTAATTCCTGTATGGGTGAGACAAGATGCTTGAGAAAACTGGGATATATTCCAACTTTGAAGGGTGAGCTTAGGCTCCAGATGGCTTAGGAAAAAAAGTTTTCACCTGCACCTGCTTAAGAGCTGTGTTCTTATTTCTGCATAGTTAGCCTTTGAGCCCACCAGGACTGGCTATTGAGATCACAGTACCCACAATGTAAGCTCCACATTGACGGTTAGACCCCTTACAAAACAGGGCACAAATGCTTAGGGGCCTGGTGTACCGGTGGTGTACCAAGCAGGTGCTGTAACCTCTGTCAGATGATTAGCTATGATTTACAAGGAAACACACTAAAGGGAGCTTGTAAACTGCCACTTTACATTCTCTGTGGACAAAACCATGGCAGATTCTCAATTTCACGAGAAATAAAGGGAAGGTTTTTTTTAAAAAAAACAGTTGCTTCTTTCCCCCTGACCTAAATAATATAGAGGAGTCTAATGGTTGCTGGAGTAAAATGTAGCCTCAGTTACCCGCATGCATTCAAGGTACTGACTCAATATGCAGGAAAGGCTATGACTTGCTCATCAACTGATCAAGTGATGATCAGTAACTCCCCAGTTATATGAAGATATCCTCTGGGGCTTTCAGATAATCAGCAGAGATGTATATTTCAGTTCTGAATTCATACATAGCTTGAGGGTGGTAAGAATCTGAATTTAGATTAGACAGACAGGCCTGGACCTATTTCTCTTCCAAAATCCCTGAAATTTTCCTAAATTAAATTGCAGAAATTTCATTTTGATCCACTGAAACATTGCAGTTAAAAGGTGACTAGAGTTAAGTTGCTCTCCCTACTGTTTATCCTTTTGGTCTCCCTTACTTTTAACATAAGGTTGTGACTTGTTTTAAAATGCAGCTTCTGCTCAAACAGATGCTGTGCCTGTATTTAGCTTTTTATTCCTTATCTACTGGCTGCTGCTGAAACTAATTTTGTCTAGCTGGAGGGATGGAGCTGTCTTCCACCACAGCCAGTATGGAATGTTATACAAAATGCTTACATGGGGTTTAAAAAAAGCTGTACTGAAACCAGGTTGCTGCAATGTCATGGTAAAGTCACAACTTGTCCAGCAAATTAGATGCTGCAAGCAACATGGTCCAGTTACAACAGGTACTTGTGTAAGTTACAATTACTCCCCTAGGACCTATCAGATAAGGTGATTGAACAGCAAAATGAAAAGCTTTCACTTGTAGAGAAATGGAGAGAACTCTGATGTTACAAGAGAGAGAATTATCACTCATCCCTTTTTCGGGATATTAGTTATGTTTACAATGAGCAGCCTACCAGAAATCTGAGTAGATGGTACAGATGATGGTTGCTATTTGAATAGTCATTGTTTGCCAACTGCTACCATGGTAATCTCAGATACTTGTGTGGTAATGGTTGGCAACTTCTGACACTTTAATGGTGATTGCTGTACTTAACTTTT
Organism: Mauremys reevesii; assembly: GCF_016161935.1. NCBI lineage: Eukaryota > Metazoa > Chordata > Testudines > Geoemydidae > Mauremys > Mauremys reevesii. The sequence continues at coordinate 189,813,264 of NC_052624.1, forward strand.
CAAGGTTTTCTAAACTGCGCTAACTTCTCAGCTTGATTTAAAAATACAACTTTTTCTAGTTCTCCAAAGTGCATGACCAAACTCAATGTTATACTACAGGGGCTACATCAGAGAGCTGTTACACTCATTTGCAGCTACTAAACCTAGAGAGGTTCTACGTATTCTGTGGCAACACAGCGATGTATAGCTGATGATCACTTGCTTTTTTTCTGAGGCCAGGGCAATGGACTTGGGGTGGGTATCCATGAATGAAAGTAAGATCAGCATTAGCAAATGCTACTGTGAGTAAAGAGGGCATATTTGTATTGCATATCAGGAGCCTTTCTTTCACTCTAGGATTTCCACTCTAGGACTGCCATGGGATCCCTCAGGGCCGGGTGGATGTGACCACTGGTACTTGTTTGTGCCTCCCTCCAAATCATACCCCCCAGGTTGAAAAGCAATGTCCTATTCCACCCTAGATAGAATCATAGGATAAGTCAATGCTAGTCTGATGTATTCAACAAGGGCAGAGCCACCTGCGGCAAGAAAAATCATGGTCTCCCCTGAGCTCAAGCAAGTGATTCAAAGCATTGCCACGTGAAAGCCTAGGGACTCCAGGGTGGAGGAGGAGCTGCTGATATTAAAGGCACATTCTTCACCTAAGTGAAGAGACATGTACTGGTGGACTTAGTCTTAATACTACTAAAATGTTGTGACTATTAATAAAGCTATGCCTGTGCTACAGCAGCACAGGTTCTTCCATCAGCCTAACTGAATCAGCACAGTGGTTAAGAACATAAGAACGACCAAAGGTCCATCTAGCACAGTATCCTGTCTGCCAACAGTGATCAATGCCAGGTGCATCAGAGGGAATGAACTGAACAGGTACCCATCAAGTGAACCATCAAGTCACCCATTCCCAGCTTCTGGCAAACAGAGTCTAGATACACCGTTATTATGTTGCTCTATGGTGCTTAAGGTATGACATTTTTCACAGCCACCAGCAATGTAACTAGATCAATATAATTTAAGTGTAGCCCAGAGCTAAGTAACTTTGTTTCTCTGCTATTCTCCAAAGCTTCTTGGTGAACTGACCATTGTTAATGGCATTGCATTCAAGTCATAAGGCTACTCTGTTTTGTTTCTGACATTGGTGGGCCACCTACAGTGGAAATACTAATAGCCAGTCCAACGCACTGTCAAGAACTGATAGCTGGAAAGCCCCAAAGAATGTCATCCCCCAGTAGCATATCGTGAGTGGACAGCAAATCTTCATGTATGGACCCTTCCCACTCACAATATTAAGTTAGACAGAAGACACCTGTAGTTTCATCCAGTTGTACTGAGAAATACTGTACTATCTTTCCAGAACTCTTCTAACCAGCTATTCCCAAACACCTACCATCATTCCATGAAATTGACAGCTGACCAGGTCATTGGAGAGGGGAATTGCTTTGACTGGCAGCAGCAAATACCAATGTAACATTGACAACATCCTAGGCAGGGCCCAACTAAATTTCTCCAGTTTTTGCAAGGCGTGGCAGGCTTTGCAATCTGTAGGACACCAAGTACAATGCTTGGAGGGCTTTCCAATATTGCCATTCAATACACTTCTGAGTTTTGTAAACCTGTAACTTTTGTTTGAAGAATTTATTGTGTTTCCTTTGTAACTCTGAACGTTTGGTATACAAATGGCACAGATCTCCCTCCTTCTCATTGTCCATATGCATCTCCGAAAAAATCTTTGTGCACTACTGCAACAACTCCTTTAAAGTACTGCAATAGTGGGCAAGCTTTCTGGTGAATGTTTTGGTCTGAGTTTGCCGGAGGGTGGCATGTGATCCTTGAAAAGGGAAGCAAGGTAATGCTTGTTAGTGCTCTGTTGCTTGACTCCTGGGAACAGTGCAGGGAATATGCATTGTAATGCAATTAACTTCTTCTTGAGGGACACCTGAAGAGCAAAAGGAGCTGTAGGCATGTCCTGGGAGAAAAGGGAGACAAAACAGAATGCTGGGCATCTGGTTGCCATAGAATGGTGAATTTGTTTAGCAAAAAATGTTGATTTCTGTAGCATATTGGGAAAGTGTCATTCCATGGCAGCAGAACCACAGAATTCACAGAGCTATGACTGAGACAGTTGACACCTCTTAGAGCTATTGTATCAGACTGCCTGAAGGTTTGGGCAAGTATTGCTGCATCAGTTTATGCCTGGTTCATGTTTTCAAAGTTATCTCTGCAATCAAAAACTAGAGATTTTTTCTTTTAAATAGAAGGCAGGACCCCCTCTCCCGAGGGGCTTAGAACCCACAGGTTTGTAACCCATGTGCTGGAGAGTACATCTCCAGCACTTGCACATGAAAACACTTCAGATTAGTAGTTGCCTGATTCTTCACATAATAAATACAGTCTTTAAAATACAACGTTGATTCAGGAAATTGGCAATCACAGCAAAAATACCAATGAAGTTGTCAGGTATGGGTCTTTGTCCACTAGATTGGTGTCCATTTTAGACTCTCAGCAGATTGCGAAGTTGTCCAATGCTACAAACCTTTGTTCATTACTGGTCTGGATTTGAACTAAAGAACTAGACATAAGCCACACTCCCGGCTATATTACTTTTAGAGATCATTCTAACAGGGTTGAAACACACTAACAGATACAGGGAAGATACTCTTCTCTTCCCTGTTCTGTGGTGAAACAGGGGACTTAAGTCTCAAGGGCCTTTAATCAGCATCTTTCACCAGTATAAATGTGGTTTAAATCTCCTGGTAGAACTGCAGCTTTTAGAACGAAAGCTTTTCATTGCATCTCTCAGTGCAGTTAAGGTCGACTCCAAAGACACCTAAAGTCCATGGGATTCCTTCTGTGGACTTTGGATCCAGCCCTAAAACAACAATCTGCTAAGTTTCTTTGTGGAGTTAAACTCCAAAAGGTCTATAGCTGGGCACTTTCAGCAGAAGGCCCTTGGGAATCCCTGCTTAGTATACCAAGTGCCTGTTGAACTGTGAAGAGAGGGTTAATGCTGAGTATCCAAGTTTGGTGAGCTTTTTACAATACAGTGTAAGACAGATGTGTTTCATCAAGCTTTTTTAGAGACTTTAATATTATGGAACAGGAGTGGAGAGGTGATTAGTGGAGGAGGTGGATTGGAAGACATGATGTGCCTTGTCAATGGAGGCTAATCTAAATGTCAAAAGTACTGTAAAGGAAAAGTATATGTAGAATGCCCGTCAGTTTTCTCTTTGAAGTCTGGTCCTGAAGTTTTTTTGCTGCAGGATGGCCACCTTAAGATCTGCTATTGTGTGGCCAGGGAAGTTGAAGTGTTCTCCTACAGGTTTTTGTATATTGCCATTCAGATATTGCCCGGCGCTGCGAGGGCGGCAGGCAGGCTGCCTTCGGCGGCTTGCCTGTCATGCTTGGGGCGGCAAAATGCCTAGAGCCGCCCCTGATGCCCGTCATTTACTGTACAGTGTATATACACAGTGAAATTACCCTTCTTGTCAAATCCTCACAGCTGGGAATAAAGTTTTCTTTAAAAAAATGCTCTTTGAGCTCTAAATGCTTTCTGCCTTAATAAAAATATACTTTGGGGGAAAAAAAACCCCCATCTCTTTCCACAATACAAAAAACATTCACTTAAACAATTATTGGCCTGTCTCAGCATGTAGCTGGGATTGCTTATTGGGACTAACTGTAATCCCCTTCCGCCCCCAACAAACAAACATAAAAACAGGCAATTTAAAAGATATTCTAAACTATTATATCCTACAGCCTTTATGAAGCATGCTTTCTGATGGTGGTGTCATTTCTATTTGTTAAGTTCTTAAGCAGTGCATAGACTATAGTGATGGAGAGTGTAAGGTTTCTGGATGGATAGTCAGAACCTGTGTATAACAGGTCAGTAGGTCTTCCTTCAATGGTGGAAGATAATTGCAGAAATGCCATTTGCGATGGTATAGTTAAGGTTTTGTCAACAACCTTTGCTAATAAAATCTGTTCTTCAAATATTTTCTGCAAAAGTTTGCTTTGGGCTGAATCTTGGCCTGGATTCTCACCCTGAGAGCAATTCCCTCCCCTCAACCCCTACCTCTGTGAGTTGGGAAAACTTTTTACTTTTCTTCCTTCTCCCCCATTCCCTCTGTGAGTCTGTTAGCTTCGTTTACTATTTATAGATTACTTCCTTCTCCCTCCAATGAAAAAAAAGCCATGTCAAAATAAAATGTACAGGCTGGTGTTTTTAACCCCCATCAAGCACCACTCAAAATTCTCAACCTTAAGTTCCACCTTCAAAATTAGCCTCCTGGTGCATATACATTACAGTATTGTATTCTCCATTGTGTACATCTTTTGTCATGTGGTTTCAGAATGCTGGTCAGTGTGAAGTTATAATCCATTTTATACTGAAATGCTCATTGAGCTCTAAGTACTCTGAGCAAGCTTTTTTATTCAGTTAGATTTGTGCCACGCCATCTTGTAACTGGACTTGTAAAGTGCTAACTTTGGGCAGAATTTAACTTCTTAAATAGCATTTTAGTGCCTGGCCAACAATGGCATTTGCTTGTTACTAGAAATAATCTTCAAACTAATTTTGATTTCTTTAAAATGTATGAATACAGCCCAGACTAATTTTCAGAAAACATTTGGAGGGGCAGGTCTTCAGCTGGCACAAATTGTCAGAGTGACATTGAAGTCAGAGCTATGACAGGTTACACCTGCTAGAATCTGCCCCTTATCTTATAGTGAGCTATATCAAATTTGAGAAAACAGAAATTACAATTAAAGGGAAATCAGTCATCTCTTAAGATTTACTCTTGTTTGTTTGTGGGATTATTTTGATCTTCCCCGCAATGTAATTGGGACTAGTTGATTGAACAGCAAAAAATAGTTTTAGGGCTCTCTTGAAAAATGTTATTCGAGGGTCTCCTGTAAATCCTGTACTGACAGTGCAGAGACAAGTGCAGCAAATGAGAGAGGGAAGGAAATAAAAGGGAAGGATGCTTTTAGAGAATGTTTACCAATCAACTATAAAGCAATGAATCTTGGTGCATGTGTGATCAAGTGCTTTAGAACGCCCTACTAATCCTCTTCCCCTCTTCCATTTCTGGTGTGGTAGCTACATATATGCATATGTATAAACACTGAAGGATGAAATATGTGGAGCGTATGCAGTAAATTATCAGAAAGAAGATGAATCCGATGCTGAATTATTCAACAGATATACCATGAAATGAAATATCATAGATCTAGAGCTTTTTCCTTCTTTATCTCGTATTTGAGAATTTCTATGATTCTACTAAATAGACTTACTATTAGAGATAATTGTAGGGCATTGGGAACACTATAAGTGCATTTCTTTGAAAAATAACAAAGTGAAATGTAACATTATTGCTATGCAATAAGTATCTTAGCATATTCAGTAAAGCATATTGATTTTTCTGGATTCCTACTGTGAACTTGAACTTTAAAATGACTGGGCTAACAGTCTGATCCTGCAACATATATGTATGTGCTTAGTTTTTAAGTGTAACCCCTGCCTGCTTGGTGTGGCACTCTGTTTCCCTCTAGTGGTGGCTAGTCCAACTAGAGATTGATGAGCCTGTTACAGCCTTGGGTAACTGAGCTGTTTCTTTTAGCGCAGACAGTAGAGGCTCATGTGTTGAGGTTCCAGGTTTGATTCTCACTGCTGACAACCCACTCTGGGGAATTGACGTTATGTAAGTAGTCCTACTGAAGTCAAGGGAGCTACTCATGTGCTAAAGTGTTTTGCTGGACCGGACCCTAAATCATTCTATCCAGTGAAACCAAAATAGTGCTGTGGCATAGAGGCATCCCTGGAACCACTCAGCTTCCAAGAACTCACTTGGACTTTAGACTTTGTCACATAGGTATCCTTATTTAGCATATAGCAGTGCTTCTTTGAGTTGATCAGACTTAAACACGAAGGGTGGATGAAGGGTACACCAGACATCTACACTGACAGTGAAACCCTCTCCCTTTATATACAGTTACACATCTCATTGCATTTTCTACATATTGCACCACAATTTTTTGGCTGGTCTTGGTTACTTTGTGGGAACCAATCCCTGTACAGAATGCTCTGTTCATGTACTGTCTATGCTCAAGCAGCCTACTCTTTAGCTCCCTGACTAATCTTGTCCATTGCTATCTTGATGGTAGTAAATGGTTACTTGGATATTCCCCCTTCTGTCTCTTAGGCCATGTCTATACTACCACTTATGTTGGCAAAATTTATGTCGCTGGGGTGTGAAAAAGACACCTTCCCGAGTGAGAGAAGTTTAGCTGGCATAAGTGGTAGTGTGCACCGCACTGGGAGCTACCGCCGCTTGTTGAGGTGGTTTTATTATGTCAACAGGAGAGCCCTCTCCTGTCGGCATACAGTGGCTACATGAGCAATATGACACTACAGCAACTGGTACAGCTGCACTGCTGTAAGCTCTCTAATGTACCCATATCCTTAGTTAGCACAAACATCCCATTTTCAGCCTGCTGACCTATTTACCTCCCATGTCTTGTCTTCCAAGAAGCGAGGCCTCTCCCATGTTTATGTCAAGCCAGGCCTACCTACACTTTAGGCTATATCTACACTACACTTTTGTCGATAAAACTTTTGTCGCCCAGGGTGTGAAACCCCCCTCTCCCCCGATCGATAAAAGTTTTACTGAAGAAAAGCGCCAGTGTGGACAGCGCTTTGTCGGCAGGAGATGCTCTCCCACCAACAAAGCTACCGCCCCTCTTTGGAGGTGGTTTTATTTTGTCGTCAGGAGAGCTCTCTCCTGCTGACAAAAAGCAGCGACCATGCGTGCCTTACAGCAGCAAGGCTTTAGGGGCACAGCTGTGCCACTGTAGGCTATGACTATGCTGCACAGCTTAAGACCCAGATTTTTAAAGGTATTTAAGTATGACTCCTCCAGCACTGCAACTCCTGACTTATGATGAGCCTAAGTCTCATTTTCAAAAGTGACTTAGGCACTGAGGAGCTTCAGTCTCACTGAAAGTCAATTGAAAATGAGATGTACAGTATGTCTACACTACAGAGACTCTCAGCATTGCTAAGCCAGTATCATCCTCTAGTGTAGATGCAACCTACAACCACTGAAGGGCTATGCTATGCCGTTATAACTTTCAAATCCAGATTGAGCCTTCGACTCCTAAATCATCTACACTAATGTCATCAGTCCTGACACCCTTTTGGGTTAACAATATAATTCAATCTCCATGCCTTTTCCATTCTTGGTAGATAAGGAGAAACTACCAACAAAGGTACCAATTAGTGTCAAATACAGTGACTTTTTTGTGATAGGGTCACTGGGAACTGCATTGAGATGGTCAGGCTTATTTCATAAAGGTGATCAGAACCCCATCAAATGGTAATAACGTCAGATGAGTATTAGTCTATGTCAGAGGTGGGCAAACAACTGCCCACGGGCCACATCTGGCCCGTGGGACCGTCCTGCCTGGCCCTTGAGCTCTCAGCTGCGGAGGCTAGTCCTGAGCCCTTCCCCTGCCGTCTCTCTCCCCTGCAGCCTCAGCTCGCCATGCCACCAGCGCTCTGGGTGGTGGGGCTGTGAGCTCCTGCTGGGCAGCGGCTGCGAGAGCTGCCAGCATGCCCCAGTGCTCTAGACTGCGCAGTGGCATGGCTGGCTCCGGCCAGGCGGTGCGGCTGCCAGTTCTGGTGCTCTGAGCAGTATAGTAAGGTGGCGGGGAGGTTGGATAAGGGGCAGAGGGTCCTGGGGGAAGTCAGGGGAAAGGGAGCAGGGGGGGTTGGATAAGTGTGGGAGTCCCGCGGGGCCTTTTGGGGCGGGGGTGTGGATAAGGGGTAGGGCAGTTGGGACAGGGAGCTGGGGGGTTGGATAGGGGATGGGGTCATGGGTGGGCAGTTAGGGGACAAGGAGCAGGGGAGGTTGGATGGGTCAAAGGTTCTGAGCAGGGCAGTCAGGGAGCGGGAAGTGGGAGGGGGAAGATAGGGGGCAGGGACCAGGCTGTTTGGGGAGGCACAGCCCTACCCGGCTCTCCATACAGTTTCAGAACCCTGATGTGGCCCTCGGGCCAAAAAGTTTGTCCACCCCGGTCTATGTCTACACTAGCACTTTTGTCGGTCAGGGGAGTGGAAAAAGACACCCCCTGACTGATGTGAGTTACATCAACAGAAGCGCAGATGTGGAAAGGCTCCCAGCCGATATAGCTCTCGCCGCTCGTTCGGGGTGGTTTAATTGTGCTGACAGGAGAGCTCTCTATCGTCTGTATAGAGCAGCTACTAAGGAGACCTTACAGTGGCAGGGCCAACGAGAGTGGGGGGAAGCTGGTACAAATTACCGAGGCCCGGCGGTCTGTAAGGGGCCCCAGGGCCTGGCTTCGTTGACCCTGTTTAGCCGGTCTGCCCTTGCTGAGGGGCCCGAACCTGCTCTCGGTGGCCCTGTACTGCGGTACAGCTGCACCACTGTAAGGCCTCCCATTAGGCTCAGCCTTAGTCTGGCCTGGATTCAAAATAGCAGCACAAAGGATATTTAAAAAAAAACCCACAGAAAATCGAAGACCCAGAAACATGCAGCATGTATACGGCGTGTGAATTTAACAGCTCTTTTAGAATTAAGGCTCAGCAGAGCCTTTTCCAATGAGCACTCAATTGACCGAAACACAGGTTAGAGAACTGCGTAAACAATTCAGTCATTGGATTCTGGGCTCCAGTGAGTGTTGTTAATTATGGATCAATTGTGCCAGACAATTTAGGGAAGCCAAAATAGCTTCCAGTACCTTAACTATTTATACAGAGTGTAATGCGATGGATAAAGTGTTAACTGCTACTCATATTTTATCAATTAGATACCACGGTTCCCTGCTTCATCTCTGCCCTAGTGCAGGTATTGAGGGACAGCAGTTTGTACCCTCCCCTGTCCTCATCCTGGGACTGGCTATTTAATACTGTATGGTCTCCTTCCTTCCATTTCATTTTCAACTGGAAACAAGGTTAAACTTTTGGAAATGTGCTTTGTTCTTGCTCCCTCCTTCTCTGATCAGCTAAAAGTGGCTTCTCCATATGTGGTCAATCGTTATTGTGCCTTCCGCAACTTCTACTTTCACTCACTTCCCTCATATTGTAGATTCACACCCTGGCTTGCCATGCACTCACTTGTTGTGCAGAAAAGCCATGAAATATTTTGACTGAGTATTGATATCTTTACTCACAATAAGCCTTTGTCTCATTTATTCATAAAAATGTTGCTTTTGTGGAATGGAATGGGGTTGCTTCTAGAACATCATTCTAATTTGTGTCTTTGCTTCAAAAGCAATGCAAAACTGCCCAGCTTCAGGTTTGTGGCCTTGTTAATAGTGGGCAATGAAGTTTGGCGCTAGAGAGTAATTTAGCCCTCCTGTGATATGAGTTACCTGTAATATGCAGCCTGACTGCAGTATGGTCACCTGCTGTTCTAGTTATCAATCTCTCAACCCCTACACACAGCTCAGCCAGTTTTATCCACTACTAAAAACCTCATCTGACTTACCTTTACTGTTTTACTGTAGAAGGTCATGGGTGAGACTAGATCTAAAATGATGAAACAATTGTAGAAAGCCATTATTCATAGAATCACTGGACTGTAAGGCTGGAAAGAACCTCAAGAAGTCTTGAAGTCCAGCCCCCTGGGCTGAGGCAGGACCAAGTAAACTTTGACCATTCCTGACAGGTTTTGTCCAACCTGTTCTTGACCTCCAGTGATGGGGATTCCACAATTTCCATTGGAAGCCTATTCCAGAGCTCAACCAGCCTTACAGTTGAGAAGTTTTTCCTAATATCTAACCTATGGGTATGTCTTCACTACCAGCCGGATTGGCGGGCAGTGATCGATCCAGCGGGAATTGATTTATTGTGTCTAGTCTAGAGGCAATAAATAGACCCCCGAGCACTCTCTCATCAACTCCTGTACTCCAGCTCGGCGAGAGGCGCAGGCAGAGTCGACGGGGGAGCGGCAGCAGTTGACTCACCATGGTGAAGACACCACGGTAAGTCAATCTAAGCTACGTAACTTAGATCGATCCTCCCCCCCCGCAATGTAGACCAGGCCTAAGTTTCCCTTGTTGCAGATTTAAGCCCATTACTACTTGTCCTACCTCCAGTGAAGATGGAAAATAATTTATCACCTTCCTTTTTATAACAGCCCTAAATATATTTAAGCACTTATCAGGCCCCCCTGGAGTCTTCTTTTCTTAAGAAACATGCCCAGTTTTTTTTAACCTTTCCTCATTGGTCAGGTTTTCTAAAACTTGAATTATTTTTGTTGCTTTCCTGGGGGCTCTTCATTTTATCTACATCTTTTCTTAAGTATGGGGTGCCCAGAATTGGACTCAGTACTCTAGCTGAGGTCTCAACAGTGCTGAGTAGAGCAGGACAACTACCTCCCATGTCTTATTAACAGTTAATAAATGCACCCCAGAATGATATTAGCCTTTTTCATGCAACTGCATCAGCTTGTTGACTTGTACTCAGTTTGTGATCCACTATAATCCCCCAATCCTTTTTGGCAAAACACTACCTAGCTAGTTATTCCCTGCTTTATATTTGTGCATTTGATTTTTTTCTTCCTAATTGTAACACTTTGCACTAATCTTAATAGATTTCATCTTGTTGATTTCAGACCAATTCTCTAATTTGTCAAGGTTGTTTTGAATTCTCATCCAGTCCTTCAAAGGCCTTGCAACCCCTCCCAGCTTGGTGTCCCTCAAATTTTATTAGCATGGAAGCTATTATCCAAATCAATAATGAAAATATTGAATAGTTCCAGACGGTTAGTGAGCAACACGTGGGTGATCAGGCCTAGTGATCAGAGCAGGAGTCAGACCTCATGGTCAGAGAACAGATGCCAGAGTCAAAAGTCAAGCCAGAGTCAGAGCCAGGAATGAGAGCGGAAGATCAGAACCAGGTTATCTGGAGTCAGAAGACAGGAGCAGGGCTGGGTCAGAACCAGAAGTGGGGCTGGGACAAGACAGGAACTAGCTCAGCCATGGGCAAATACTTTGAGCAGACAGCACCCTGCTGCGAGTCTTAAGAGCAAGTTTACTGGCCCTCAGTCAATCAGGCCGTTGGGCCAATCAGGAGGCTCAGTTGGGGCCCACCTGCACTTATTAGAGCACCTGGGGTTGAGCTAGCAGGTAGCCTGGCTAGCGGTAGGCCCTTTCTCCTGACACAGACTCAGGACTCACCCTGTGGAACTCCACTGGACATGTCCTCCCTGTTTGACAGGGAACCATAGATAACTACTCGGTGTTGCTCTTGGAGTGAAACTTCTATTGCAGCCACGTAAGAAAAATGTCTGTCTCTCAAATTCTGCCCTCTTTGTTGTCCTCCGTGAGGAAGGAGCTTCTAGGTCAAGGGGTTCTCAGACTTGTTCCTGATGTGGACCATTTCCTAATAGTTGATGAAGCACCTCCCTCTTCTTTGTGAGATTGTGGCTCGTTCCCCTTCCCATTTGCAACACCACAACAGCCTTGTGACAACTACAATTGCTCACGTGGCCAAATAAAGGAATGATTTAATGCATTTTTAGCTGACTTTTAATGACCTTTAGCAACTAGAAATAAGGAAAAGGAGCCAGCACCAGATGACTAGTCAGCACCCTTCAGACACTAGTGATCAGTAGACCATAGTATGGGATGTTCTGGCTCACCTCACAAGTACAGATAACACGGAGGCTGCACAATATAATTTTTTGGTCAGGAAATGCAAAAAAATTAAGATGATCATAGTAACTAACATGTAGCACAACCTGTGTGCTTTGCTATATGCTTGACAACCTAAATAGTAACATATTAAGCTACACACACAACCAGGAAAACAGAAATAGAATTTTCTATGAATATACAACATGGCAAAGTTCACATTACTGTAGCAATTCACTTCTGTATTTTCTGTTTTAACTATTTTGTTGCACAGTTAAAAATGTATTTTCATTTGTTTTCTATTTACCCGGTAATTCCATTTATAACTATGCATCCATCCCTATGGTTCTAGGCACATACAGAAGTGTTATAGACATGGAGTGGTGGTGGGGGGAATCCTCTTAGTTTTATTGTGCAGCTATTGTCTACTTTAATCATACACATTCTTGAGTAGGCCTGGTCTTTACTCAGACAAACCTTTCCTGGAAGTCATTGCACTGAATTCTGCCGCAAACGAGTAATGTTAAGATACAGGGTCTGAGTCTCTGTCTTTCACATTCTATCATCACTTTACATGCGTAAAAAAAAAATCATGTAAAATGCTACTTAATCTGTATGGTGGCAATGAAAAATGCACAGAGGAAGTGACTGTAGACGATGGAAAATAATGGGAAAACTTGCCTGTAATGTTTAAGACAAGCGAGGGCCTACTTCTGCCACCTTTGCACTCACTGAATAATACCTCACTCTTGTGAGTGGTCCCATTATTTTCTAGGGAAGCAGACACAATGGACCAGATTTCTGGATTATGTAAATTACCATACCTCCATTGAACTCAGGGGTGCTATACCACTTAAAACCAGATGATGAACTGGTCTACAGTTTCTTTATAAACTGCAATAGTAAGGCTAATAAATGACCTCCAACTTACTGTAATATTACAAGTATATGAGCCAGACTCTCAACTGATCTAAATAAGATGATAATCTTCCCCAGCCATGACTTCACTGAGGACCCTCCTAATTACAATTTCAGGCCATTAGAGGTGAGGTTTGGTTATATGTCTATGATGTGCCAAGATTAAATGCATTTCCTTGTTACATGGTTCTTAAAGTTAATAATTAAAACAAACCCATACATCTTGCTGTGGTCTTCTGGTCTCAGTTCCTGGCCAATGGGGGCTGTGGAGTCGGCGCTCGGGATGCAGGAAGCACGGAGACCCCTGTTACCCCCAGGGGCTGCAGGGACGTGCCAGCTGCTTCCAGGAGTGGCATGGGGCCAGGCAGGGAGCCTGCCTTAGCTCCACTGTGCTGCCGACCAAGATCTGTGGGAGATAAGCACTGGCCGGTCAGAGCCTGCACCCCTCGCCCCCTCCTGTACCCAAACTCCCTCCCAGAGCCTCACCCCCTCCTGCACCCCAACCTCCTCCCCCAGCCCTGAGCCCCTTCCAGCATCCAAACTCCCTCCCGAGTTTGTACCCTCTCTTGCACCCCAACCCACTGCACCAGTCTCAGCCCAGAGCCTACTCCCACACCCAAAACCCCTCAGCCCCAGCCCAAAGCCCTCACCCAACCCCCTGCCCTAGCCTAGTGAAAGTGAGGGAGGGGGGATGGAGTGGGCAGGGCCTTGGAGAAGGGGTAGGACAAGGGTGTTTAGGTTTGTGTGATTAGACAGTTGGCAACCCTAGGACCAGAGAAAGCACTGAAAGCTGGTTCAAGTAGGAACTGGAAACAGGAGCAGAGTAAGCACAGCTGCAGACATGACACATGTGAAGCAGCCACTGTGCTATTGCTGACTCCCCTGCCCAATGAGGAAGCCCCACCATTTGGAGAAGCCTTATTGGGCCCAGCTGAGCTTGCCAGATTGCCTATAGACCAGGCTGAGACCCAACTGTGCGCCTGACACACACTTGTAAAATTAAACAACCACTTCACACCCTTTTACAATTCCTTCAAACTTGTACCCAGGCTACCACCTAAACCTACCCATCATTAAACCCACAGACCGCTCTGTCATCTAGACTCACTACTGATAAATACCAATGGGAAGAAGATACTAGGGCACTGCTACTGACACAACTCTGTTGAAATGATACAAACTGGAATCTCAAGGTACACATGCATCTTTTTCCTTTGATCACTCACATGGGGGGATTCAGATTCAGATCTCCTTATATTATAAACATGCCTCTACCAACTTGTCCCTTTAGTCCCTCCATTCAGTATAGTTATACATAAAACACTGAAAGCAGGTGGAATGAAACCAGGTAATTCCCAGTGGTGCTTGCCAGCTCCATGGTGCCAAGGTAAGTTGTGTGAGTGTTTACCTTAACCCCGTATTTCCTGGTTTTCAGAAGCTTAAGTTTTGTTGAACTCAATATTTTGTAAAGGCACAAGTAATCATTGGGCAAAATTAACTGTGTGTTAATGAAGCTTTTTGCCATTTAATAGTGAAATGGTTTCAGATGAATGTCTGGCATGAGTGGTCATTCTTGAATGATACTAAAGAATTTTGTCAGGGCTAATAAGGTAGCACTTTGTTATATTTCTTTTGATAAAATAAAATGCCTTTTTGTGCAGGCTTTACAATGGATGTAATGACTTGATACTTTCCTTTAGTCAGAGTGAAGATGGTGCCCCCTTTATAGCATTTACATTTGCTTCTATATCTAAGGCAAAATGAATTGTATTTTATGCCCAATAAAGTGGGTGGATATTTTATTTGATTATATAATTGTTTATCAATTGCATGGGGCATAAATATGAGTTGTTGCTCTCTGACTGGAGAGAAATCCACTCAGATTTTTTTTTAATGCTGATCATTCAGCTTCCAGGAAGACTGAATTATTCTTTTACTTATGAGGCTATAAATGAGTTTGCTCAGCCTGTTACTGACACAAACTCATTCATCACTATTCAGATTAGTTTCTACTTCTTTATACTGCTAGCTTGTCTACTACTTTGGAGAGCAGCCAGACTGAAGAACAGGATTATTTAAATCTTTTATCAAGGCTTCTTGTACCCTAAGATCTCTTACTCTTTTCAACATGTCACCCTATCCTCACATGCAGAGGCTTCCTGCCTGAGGTGGTTAAAGGTTTCCTGTATGGTGGCCATTAGTAGCCAATACACAGTGGTATCTGAGACACTGATTATGTCCTTATACTCTGAAGAGGTAAATGTTGGTTTTGTTTTTTGTTTTGTTTTGAATTGTGTAGACTGCACTTGTGGAGGGAAAGCATTGTGTAGAAGAGGCTGATAGTCATGGTGGGGATGAAAAGCATTTCACAGATAAAGGGATAGTGGTGGTTCTGCAGTTACAGATCTGCCTTGCTTAAAACAAGAAGAAAATAAAACAGAATAGGGAAAAAGGCAAATGTATCTGTCAGCAAGTAGCACTCCAGTTTGAGGGTAAAATTTTCCTAAGTGCCTAGGTCACTTTTGAAAATAGGACTCTGGCTCCTAAATCAATTAGGCTCAGACTCTCACAGAGAATTAGGTGTTTAAATACCTTTTTGAGGAGCTGGGTCTTAGGCATTTTTGCAAAATTTTCAAAGTTCTATTCCCATCCTCAGCAGAGCACACACCCCATGTTAGTGTTCAAATTCCTCTTCTACCTTGGTTTCACTTGCTAGGTAAATCAAATGGCTGAGATTCACAAAGCTTTTCGTAAACCTGGACCTGGTTTTGCATTACCCTGAGCTGAGTTATGATTTCACATAGAAACCATGCAAACTCAGTTTCACTGTGTTCTCATTCCAAACCAGGCAACCTCAAGGAGAAACTTAAGGAAGCAAACCCATGTGATCTGAAACTGGGGTGAAGGCAAATTGTTTTTACAAAACTACTGAGTTTCACACAGCTCTGAATATAGCTCTGATAAGCTTATTGCAGTTTGGCTTTAAAAATTCATGATGGCCAGAACAATGAGTTCTCATGCGATTACTTGAAAGTTTCTCTTTTGAGGGTGGGTGAATTTTTGTTTTATTTTTAATGGGCTTGTCTGTTTTTAATAAGAATCAATGACCAGTTTACTTGCACAAAGAATTCTTGAGCTTACAGAAGGATATTTGGCAGGTGATTTTTAGTCCATTATAGAATGGTTTTAGGTATTTGGTGAAAAGCAATAAAACACCAAAATATTTAACTTGCCTAGTGTTGAATCATGCTTTTTACTACAAGTGCAAAGATGCCTACAGTTCTAGAATCTTGAAACTGTTTTTGTCCTAACTTCAAGGGATTTCCTGGTCTGCAGTGTGAATTTCACTGCCTGACAATATTTTTTGGGTTTGAGGAGGAAAAATAACAAAAAATACTCCCATTCTACAAGCCAGGGAGAGATGTTAAGGTATGAGCACGGAACAGTTTTAAAATGCTTTTTAAATGGCTTCCAGTCATCAAGAGTAAATGCAGATAATGATTTAAGTCTCACTGTGACATAAACACATGCTTGAAGTTAAGAATGTGTTTTAGTTCTATGCTCAGTAGGTGTCACGTACTAGGGTGCTATTCAGACCTGTGAGAGGTTGTTTCATTGGGTGTATTATAACCCCTAGTGCCCCAAAATGCTTCTGCTACTTGTGGCTTCCTGTCTTGGATACACATCGCCAGCAACCAGCATGCATTTCATGCTGTACAGCTTTGATTCAAGCACTTTGAACCCAACAGCCTGCCAGCAGTTATCACAGAAACACTCTTGTCTTTATCAGACTTAGTTAATGTTAGCCAGTGACTCCACCACGCCTTCATTCTGAACTTCCCCAAACCCATGTGTTCCATGTCCAGCCCTCTCCTGCAACGCTGAGAGGAATAATATCTATCTGCTCCTTTAAAGAGACAAAACCCAACAACTTGCCACACTAACTGAGGTTAATGTTCACTTTAATTCCAACACAGCGCTGGTGGTTTAGAGTAATAGTAAAACAAGTATATTAACAAAAGAAGACTGGATTTTAAGTGAGTTATACTGGAAGAGATAAAGTTAGGAATGGTTACAAGCAAATAAAAGTGAAACATGCATTTAAAAGTATAAAACTTAACCTAGCAATGTACAGGCTTTGTTCAAGATGGCTCCTCTAGAAGTCTCAAAGTACTGGTTCTGCTGTCGTCTTAGCTGAAAGAGAGAGTTTGGGGGTTTCTGTTCCTTTCTTTGTTAGTCCAGTGAAACTTTGAAATGGTTCTTCTGAAGGTTATCCCTCAAAGTAAATTTTATGCAAACTGCAAAGAAGGAGAGATGGAGTCCAGTGGTAAAGATAGCTCCATGATCTTTTTTCCCTTGCTGGTGTTTGCTAAAATGCAAGTTGTTCTCTTTCCTGCAATCTGCTCCCACTCCTGTCTTGATGGTTTTGTTTACTGCTTGTATTTAAATTGAGGTAAGCCCACATTCCTTTGTTTAGGACAGACCTGTTTACCAATTCCCTCTGACGTGCCAGGCTTAAACACATTTTAGTCATAATTTCAGCATATATCCATAACTCTTAATACACACCTAGTACATACATTATGCAAGAATATTAATAATCAATGAGTTATTAGCTTTCAAATGATACCTCACAAGACATATTTTGTACAAAGATTGCTATAGTAGGGTATAGAGTGTGAATAGCTGGGTGCTTTGGGTCGCAGTAGGGATGGATTTAGGCATGTGCTTTCCTGAGTAGGGGCTTAAGTCACTGATCCTCCAAACCCTCAATTCACATAAGAAATATTCATGCCAAAGGTCCCACTGAATTCAAATGATGTAAGTAGTGATTTTAATGGGTCTAGGGTGACCAGACAGCAAGTGTGAAAAATTGGGATGGGGTGGGGGTAATAGGAGCCTATATAAGAAGAAGCCCCAAATATCAGGACTGTCCCTATAAAATCAGGACATCTGGTCACCCTAAATGGGTCTATGGGATTAGTACAGGTTTGAGGCCTACCAGTTTATAAGAAGCTGCTGGGGTCTACTGCCTGGATTGTTCCCATGTTGAAAATTTTTAGCTATCTCTTTACGGGTGAACTTTTTTATTGTCATGAAAACTTTTATCTTCATATATTAATGGCATGTACTTCCAAAAGGGGTTTTCTTTATCTAAATAAAGACTATAGGATTTTCGCTAAAAACAAACAATCTTCCAAATGCAGGAATTCAAAATTGAGTCTGGTGCTCCATTTTTAGTTCTTGCTGTGCTAAAAAGTGGTATTACATTCATTTCTGACTTTTCTGCACTTCACACTTGCTGTAATGTAAGGTATCTTTGATTCACTATTACAGAGGGTACTGATCACAACACCTCTGAACTTGGCAAGAAATCGCCTATCACTATTTCCGTAACGGGATGGCTTATTTTTTAAGACGACCTAACCCTAAATTCAGCATTCAGCCTGTCTAGACAAATTGTGTCTGGGTGTACCTGGCCCTTTTGTGGTCCCCTCCTGGAGGTCCCATATCACACTACACTCTGCCCCAGGACAGGAGCAGTGAAGGTGGGTTCTCCAGGCCAGCCTAGAGAGGCTGCATGGAAGCAGCTACTCAGAGCCTGGTGGGCTCACATAAAAAAAGTAGCAGGGCAGTAGCAGCTCAGTTCCTAGCTAGGGCTAGAGAGAGAAGGGAAGGAGCTTTGCTCTGGCTGTATTTGCTGAATCTAGGAGAGAAAGAGGACCTCGGAACTTTAGCCCTAAGGTAAGGGGTAAAGATCAAAGGGTTAGGTCAGAAGAGGCCCAGGGAAGTAGCAGCAACTAATTGAAGGAGGAGCTCGAGAAGTGAGTGCCCTGTTATACAAATATGCAACAGTTTTTCTAGCTAAGAACTAGAAAGACAAGTCTTAGACAACTGAATGATGTTCTTCTTCCATAGCAATAAGCTGCAAATCCCATATAGTTCCTATTGTCCCATTTATTTTAATAAAGTTATGTTATTTGTGAAATAGTATGCTGTTTCATAAGACATGAGAAAATTACATTTAACTAGAATGATCAATACAAAAATATATGGGCTAGTGTGAATTGTGAAGCACTATCTATGAATTCTCCATTGCTGTGCTTCCCAGGTAAATGAGACCTGCATGGAGTTTTAGGTGTGTTTTTTCTCTTCTGCTTCCCTTTTTTTTTTATTCTGGTTGTATAGAGAGAGGCTTGGTAGCGGATATGATGGTCTGTACCCCTGTGTTCACCCTTTCACAGGATTATGTGAAATTGTGTACAAAGTATGCCTTGTGAGGTATTACTTGAAAACCTATAATTTGCTGCCCATTATTGTCCCGGTAAAATATGTGTAGCTGCATGGTATGTAAAGCTGTATGGTATTACTAAGACACGTTCCACGTCTGGGGGAATGGCCACAAAATTGTTCCCCAGAGACAAAAGGCAAGCTGATGCCTCAGTCAGGTGTCAACCCAGGGTTACTGGGTTTAGCCACACGTGTACCAGACTAGTTACCCTCTGTCCCTTCCAGAACTGATCCTGATTAGCTGGATGACTTCTTCAAAAGAGCTGAAAAATTCAGTTTGAGGAGAGGAACCCCAGTGAGCAAGCTGGGCTCCTCTGGCAGACCATGAAATAGTGTCTGGAAAGACTCCAGGGAAGCAGCTTGGTTGGGATTCAGGGCTTTATCCCAGAGAGGAGGAAAAGGTAGCCCAGAGGGGCCGAGACTGCAAGGGTCCTTCCTCAAGTCCCTTGGAAGTCAGGGCTCTCTTCCAGAACCACAGAGACTGAAAGGTACCCTAGCAGGGACTCTGAACTGATCTCAGAGGGCAAGATGAAGTGAAGCTCAAGTGGGGTGAAAGTACTTCTGGTTTGTTTGCACATTTGTTCCCCTGAAAGGGGACTGATCTTTGAGAGTAACCCAGCTAGAGGACTGAACCACATGAATACTGGGGGGCACAGAAAACCCTAGGAAGGCACAAATTGAGGCTGGGACTCAATAGGCACCAATAGGCAGGCAGTCCCTTTGAGAGAAGGCTACAAATACAAAGATCTCTGCCCCTTCCTCCCAGATGCAGGTCTAGCCACAGAGTCGTCTACTGAGCTGGCGATGTGTATATGAAAGCTTTCTTGCCATTAGCACCACTTGTCACACACACTGGATGGCCACGATATGCAGGACTCTGGGGACCATGCAAGAGAATAATGTGCCTTTACTGAAAGGGGCCATTCAAATGCTTACTCCTCCTGACCTGCGTAACTCTGGTTGTACCCAGGTTGAGTTTGAACTGGCTCATCTCTTGTAAGACTTCATGGTATCCTTATGATGGCATTGGTTGTAGCTGTTTGAAAATCGGAGAGACAGGAGCACGTCAGTGGTGTATTGTTGGTAGCCGAACTCTGCTGTACAGCTTCCTAGAACCATTTCAGCCCTGTTCTCCTGTTGGCTTCCTGCTATAGAGTTAAAGAAGCAATGTACATCTTTATAGGTATTTATGTATTCCGAGACAGTCTTTGAATAAATTACAAGTATAAGTTCTGGTTGTAAAACACTGTCTCAGTCAACAGGATATCTTTAGCTAAGAAGCACATTTTCTTTTGTGTAAGAAAGGTAGTATCTGTCCCGTGTGTGTGTGGTACATGTATGGGAGAGGTTGTCTGGGTTTCCAGTAGTGCCTCCTGCTTAATAAATATTGAGGGTGATAAATATTGAGAAAAGCCAGTGTAAAAACACTTACTGTATGTGATGTTGTTAACATGAACTGTGCCTGTATAGATCATTGTTGCACCAAATCTTGTCCAGTAAGGTGGCTATGAAAAGGCTGTAATTTGCTGGTTATGGTTATGCTATCTATATGTGTGTATCATTTTTGTATTTGAAGTTATAAATATTGGCTATGTACTTGTATCTCAATATGTTTAATTCTAAGTAGCACCAGTGAAGCACGTGGCCAGCTTATTAAGAAGGGACTTTTCAGATTAAGTGCCCTATCAAGAAATGTTTAACTGACAATAGACCTTGGGAGACTCCAATCAACTTGAGAAGTCTTCCTGGGAACATTCAAGGTAGCATGTGAGCAATGGCTGCTCTCCATGTAAAGAACTGAGTCATGAATGGACATGTGATTTTTCCCCATGTGACTCCAAACTCCATCTTGCTGCTGTGATTTTTTTTTTCCACGGTAAGAACAAAGGGTTGTCCTTCCATATGGCAGAAGATATAAAAGGCCCTGGAAACCCCTCCATTTTGTCTTCAATCTTGCTGCTTTCCTCTGGAGGAACTTTGCTACACTGAAGCTCTGAACAAAAGACTGAATGACCCATCCAAGCTGTGGATGTACTCCAGAGACTTGATTTCAACCTGCAGTTTATTTCATCACTGCTACAAGCCTGAACCAAGAACTTTGCCATTGCTGTATGTAATTAATTCCATTTAACCAATTCTAGCTCTCATCTATATTTCTTTCTTTTTATGAATAAACTTTTAGATTTTAGATTCTAAAGGATTGGCAACAGCATGATTTGTGGGTATGATCTAACTGGTATATTGACCTGGGTCTGGGGCTTGGTCCTCTGGGATCAGGAGAATCTTTTTTCTTTTACTGGGTATTGGTTTTCATAACTATTCATCCCCATAAGAAGTGGCCCTGGTGGTGATACTGGGAAACTGGAGTATCTGAGAGAATTGCTTGTATAACTTCTGGTTAGCTAGTGGGGTAAAACTGAAGGCCTCTCTGTTTAGCTGCTTTGGTGTGCTTTAGTAATAAAGGACACCCAGCTTTGGGCTGTAACTGCCCTGCTCTAAACAATTTGTCCTGAGTTGATACTCTCAGTTGTGTTCCGGCAAAGGCTGTGCTGTTACACTGTTATAACCCATTATTAAACAAGAGCCCTATGTAATAATCCACTAATCAGACTAGAGAATATTTATTTTAGCCAAGGCTCATCAGATTTACATGTTGAGCTTTAAGCAGTAATTAGCTTTACTCTGAATCTCCCATCCCAAGGGAGGCTTCATTTTGCCTTCGTTCTTACTCTGCCCAGTAATCCCTTTATAGAATGTCTCATGAGATGAATGTCTTGCCATACACACTTTATCTGCAGTTTAGCTGGGAATCTTCAGTATTTGTGTCAATTTCTTCACTGATACATGCTCTCAGTTCTTGTCCGGTCTCCTTCCTGACTGTCTGCAAGTGAGCTTAGCAGTAGAAGAGGATGGGTGTGGGAAGCAGTCTGTTTCTTTTACTTCCTTTTCCTGGCTATGATATATTGCAGATATCAAGATTGGTTCAAGAGAATCTGGGGCTGCAAGCTCCACGATTTCAAGTATGCCTTTCCCACCACACTTCAAATGGCTCTACCATGTCCGCTTTGGCACGTATAAATAAGAGGAGGGGACGTGTCCAGGGCTGGTGTGTGTTTGTAGAAGGAGAAAAGTCATGACTAAAAGCTGAAAAGGAGGAGGGGTAAATGTGCATTTGTCCCTGCTGAGAGCTCATCCAGAGCCCAGTCAGCACAAAACAGCTTATTCGTACATTTGGCACTACAGTATGGGCAGCAATACCTTGCAATTGCAGGGTTGATAAGTGTTAGAACCATCCCTGGCAGTCAGAAGCAGCTGAAAACATGCCAGGCCTTGTGTTGCTTGGGAAGGTTATCTGTTTTTTTTTTGTAATAGCGTTCTGTGTACTTGATTTGGTGACAGGTTTATTATGGTAGAACTTGCAGAAGCCCAAACTGAGTTCAATGCTGCAAATAACAGAGTTGCAAAAACCTTCTGACAGAGCAGTTTTCAGTCTGCATTTAGAAGAAGCTGATTCAATGAAATTGAAATATTTTGTGAGAGCTTATTGCCTTTGTCAAAACTCTTGCTGGAGACCACCAAAAGATTTTTTGATTTATAAGGTTGTTTTGTTTGGTTATAAGTCAAAACAATCTCAACCTTATTGAAGTTTGAGACTTTGACTTCTCATTCTAAATCAAGATGACATCAAATTCTGAAATCTTGGAACTTACATCTGACAGGAAATTCCATTTTTTGACTAGCTCTAGATGCCAAGTCTTGCTATTTTAGCATACGTCCTGTGTTTCTAGCCCTCATGGCTCTGAAAAGAGGCTGAAAAATGTGAACCCTAAAAGCTCAAACCAGAAGTCACACACAAAAAAATCATGAGATTATAAGTCAGTCTTGTGGATTTCTTTGATGGGCCTGACTCATTTCTCAAGCACTTGAGGGGACAAAACTTCAGGTTCCCCAGGAGCAGCAGCATTGCCTAGAATTACCACAGTACTACATGTTATAACAGGGCATTCAGGGATTGTAGGCGTACTGCAATTCTCCAAAAAGGGGGACATTTTTTTGGAATTCAATGTACTCGCCTTATGCACACCCACACCATATATAATTTGAAAGCTTACTTCATGTATTTTTAGATGAGGTATGATATAGAGCTGTCAAGTGATGCTGTAAGCCTGTAGGCGAGGTGAAACAATGGTACATAAAATGAGTATCCCTTTTTGCACAATGCCACATGACTATAAATACAAGTTTTACCATTTAACTTAAACTTCAACACTTGATCAAAAGCCACCACAAACCAATGTATTAAGATTTTCTGTATGGAAAAGTCATCTTTCCTCAGAAATGGTTTAGCACAGGGGTAGGCAACCTATGGCATGCGTGCCGAAGGCGGCACACGAGCTGATTTTCAGCGGCACTCACACTGCCCGGGTCCTGGCCACCCATCCAGGGGCTCTACATTTTAATTTAATTTTAAATGAAGCTTCTTAAACATTTTAAAAGCCTTAGTTACTTTACATACAACAATAGTTTAGTTATACATTATAGACTTTTATAGAAAGAGACCTTCTAAAAATGTTAAAATTATTACTGGCACGCGAAACCTTAAATCAGAGTGAATAAATGAAGACTCGGCACACCGCTTTGGAAAGGTTGCCGACCCCTGGTTTAGCATGTTGCAAAAATGGTAAATATCAACATTTTGCATTATACTAACATGAAATGTTTTCATGTTGCTAATTTTTAATTGTCAAAGTATCTCACAAGTGATTATAATAGCTTTCAGTTGAAAATATAGAAACCTGCTGATCAGATCAGTCTCTCACTAAAGGTCATGTACCAGTAGCAGCAGATTGCATATCCATAGGTTGGACTGCATAGTGGGTAGCTATAAATGTGAATTCCTAAACTAATGCTTCTCTAATTAGGAGCTTGGCTACATACAATATAGCATTTAGTCTGCCTGGTAGAAGGTTTCAATTTGTAATTGTCTAGGCATACAGTACTAGCCTTTGAAATATTCTAAAAACTAGCTTTTTCACTGAGATTTATGCACAGGCCAGTATCAGTGTTGGAGATGACAATAGAGAGATTCATATTATGAATATGCAAAAGCTATGAGAGAAATGGCCTAACAAAAAACAGTGAAGACAAAGTCCATAAACAAGTCCTTGGTTCTGGGCTAAAGAAGGGGGAAGAGCATTTTTCAGCTCTTACTAAGCATGGTAACATACACTTCAAAATGAATCTTGACAAGTTACATGCTTTTTATAGATACTTGTCATGGTATCCTTCATAAGTTAATATTCTGCAAGACAGGTTTGGTGTAAGGAGTTTCAGGTTTGAGTTAAGAGCTGTTTGCAAAGAACAGGGACCTTTTGCCAAGGGGGTCTCTGTGTCCCACCAGGGAAAAGAAATTGAGCTGCAGTGGTTAAGTGACTCGCTTGAAGTCCCAGAGTGTGCCAGTTTTAGATCAACATATAATTTTGTGATCTATTGCAGATATTAAAAAGCCCTTTTTATTTAAAATATCCAGCGGACTCATCACAGTCCCAGTAATTTAAAATCCAGAAGCTGATTTCCCACTCCTGCAGCCTTTTCTCATTAGTATGCTGATGACCCACACAAATGAAAGGCTAGTTTTACCTCTGGCTATTGGCTGTATCTGATTAGGATTTGCAAACGCTCCAGCTGACATTCCTTGTGCTTTGAACTGAACTAATTTCATTTATATTTGTGTTTTTAAAAAAATGCTTGGATCCCACGGGCTGAAATAGAGATTAAATGGATATTTCACATAAATATTATGGGATGATTCATGGCCATTTTTAGTAAGCATCTGACCAGGGCAGCCAGCTAATGAAAGTCAGTCCCCAGGTGTGTAATAAACAACACAATTAAACTACCAAGGGGGTGTTGTCTTTTTATAAAAAATCATTTGAATTTAAAGCACTCAGTATAAATCTGTCCAACTGGTTCTACTCAAATTCTGCTTCTAACTAGGCAGTAAACCTGAATAGAGTTAACAATGTAATGTATTATGCAAGTGTAAAGTGACTTTAAAACTGATATGTCATACAAATACATCAAAATGCAAAAGATTCATACAATTTTTGTATTTAAAACAATGAGTGCTAAACTGAAGGATTATTTTTAATTAAAATATATTGTATCATCATTTCTTTAATCTCTTGTCTCCTACCCAACATGAAATCTCCTTTCTTTTCAAAAAAAGAGGGAAATAAATTCTCTCAGCCAATTCAAGTCCAGTGTACCTGAGATCAGGATCAGTACAACAGGGTTCTTTCTTGGCTCTTCTGTACTCGTGTTGGTGTTTGTTTCTTTTCCCACTGCGGTACTGTTCCTAATTGCCTATAACATTTAAATACAGTATTTACTATACACGATTATTATCCACTAGGAATCTAGTCACCAAAGAAACTAAAATATATCCTTGTCATCCTCTGCATCTTGAGTCAGTCCATGAATTCCGTGGTGGTGGTGGTCTTGATTTGCTCTGTATTTGAAGAGTAAAACAGTTTTATGTAGCTCCAGCAGAAATGTTCTACTAAATAACAAGTTTATCTGTCTCATTGTTGATAGCTTAACTCTCTCTGCTCTCCCTGTTAGAGAGACCAGGTGGGTGAGGTAATATCTTCTATTAGACCAACTTCTGTTGGTGAGAGAGACAAGCTTTCAAGCCACACAAAGCTTGTCAGGTCTCTCCTTGTTGTTCATTCTGGAGCTAAACCTAAATGCTGGATCTAAATTTAGTTAATATGAGGTGCTGGATTTAAAGCTTGCAATATGTTGTCTTATCTTTCTAGCATGAGGATCTTTTTGTTTGGGATGATTCTTGATCCTTGTATGGACACTATTTATAAATCCAGCTTCTGCTAGAACATGTGAATCCAGAGTGGGAATAAAAAGGTAGCTACACAGCAGCTCACAGTATTTCTCATGTTCCTTTCATGGAGCTACTTCTGGTTTGTCTATGGAAAATCCCATATTGTAATTGTCTAAAAAGGCATTCTCGGACTCACCACAACTTTAGTTGATGTTTAGTAACCAGTCAATGGGATGTGACTGCTGGAGGCTGAAGCTTCAGAGAAGGCGAAACCTTAAAATTGCATTTCTTTGGCTTGCTTTGCTTTCCTTGTTGGTATCATGGACCCCATGTAGAGATAGTAACTAACCAAATAAATCAACTTCATCAAATCTCTACTGACCTCTTTAAGTGTGAATAAAACCAAAATCAACAAGAGCTGAGAGTTCATCTTCCTCTTGGTAAATAATTTTCTTATGACAAGCTGGCTTTGCACCCCACTTTTATACTCAGATTGAGCCTGCATCTTGAAAAATAAGGAGTGTAGCTGGGGAAAGCCTCTTCTCCAGACCGACTTGCAAAGCTGTGGAGAAAACAGCTGACCTCAACTGGCTTCAAACATTCTTGCTTGTTTGCATTGCTCTGGCACCAGCACTGCTTTGAAATGCCTGTGAACTGGAACAGTGATCTGAGGCACTGGGAATGCAAAACCAAATGGAGCGAGTCCCGCTTTGCTTCAATACATAATTGTGGCTTTAAATGTAAGGAAAATCAAGGTTAAACAAAATGGAAACATCTCAAGCTATTTTATTGCTAGGTTTCCTTTTGGTAGGCTTATAACTTGTTTGGACAAATAAATTATGAGCCAGGGAGAGAGTGATGTACAATGTACATATTTTTTTTCCAAAAAGGAATCAGTGTGCTGAGAAAAGGAAAATTAGCCTAGGCTTTGCTTAAAAGCAAAGGGGGAAAATAGACAAATGGTGTATCTGAAACCTTTCCACAGACATCATTTTAAAGACTGTAGTCATTTATTGTAATTACTTTCTTTCATTTTGTGTTTTTACAGTATCTCCCTATATACAGATTGATTCCTGTGAGGTAAGATCATGTCTAAGGAGATGCCAAAAACAAGGACAGATTTTATTTTCTCCTTGTTATCTACTTCCGGTTTCCTATGAGAAAAGGACACACCTTTTCGGCATAATTAGGGGAAAAATTAGATTGCCAAAGCTTTTAACATAGCATAGACTGGTAACTGAGTGTACCTGACATGACATTTTTATGTACAATAAATCACAGCAAGAAAATCTGGAACAAATTACTTCTTTCCAGGAAAAGCATTTTGTCTTTATTTTCTTTAAAGTAAGCCTTACTATTCCCCCTCCAAACTAACCATCTCAATTTTGAGGCTAGTTAAATCTTTCTGATTTATCTGAATTCATCTAGTTCAGATCTTGAGTCCCTTGTTGTTGCTCTTAGCTGTCTCGAGGTGGAATCTCATGATTCTTCTACTCTTAATTGGGAACTGGGTCAGGCTACCCTATATATACCAACCACTTATCACCCTGAGGGTCTAACTGGGTTCCAGGCACCTGCATTTTATTGCTTTGGGAACCTGTAACCACTGATACTAACAGCCTTCTTAGAACAAAATGGGTGCATGTGTGGTGGCTTTGTTGTTGTTGGACCAAAGTATTAGAGGATGTTGCTTTTAAATGTCTGACAGCCTGCATGCATATCTGTCTATCTTACCTATGGTACTATCATTCCATAATGGTTACCTAAGCAGGCTTCACTTCTTCTAAATGTCCCCTCACTGCCAACTCAAGGTTCCTTTGTCTGTCTTTCAATCTGGTTCTTCCACATCCCCATGAGTGTCCTTTTTTTAAATCATGCAAACCTTTGTTCTCCAGGAGTTTTCAAGTGCTGGAGGGCTTTGACCCTCTTTTGGTCAAACCAGTTGCATAGGGTGTCTGGGGATCCAAGCTAGAGTCATCTCAGTTAATAATTCTGACATTGCCCCTGAAGTCACAGTTGATAGGTGACCATCTTGAGCTATCACCTTCCTGTCTGACCTATTCCAAACCATTCCTTATTGGGAAGCACTTGATCAAAGATGCCTATACAGAGAGCACTATGCCAGAACCAGGCCAACATACAGTACTGACAATTTATTACAGGTCACCCCCATATTTGTCACAGCAAGTCTCTTTCATGAGACTTTGAACCCCATCTGTGTAGTTAAGCTCCTTGTTTTGTCTTTAAGGATTGTACAGCTCCACTCTAGCTTACATCTCTTGATCTCATCTCCTGTCATTACACTGCCTTCTCCACTCTGTCAAAATGCAAGTCTCAATGCCCCATTGTTTTTCTTCTGACTCCTTTCTCCATCTACTTCTTTGCCTTCTACCTAGCCATCTCCTGTGCATGGAATACTCCTCCCTAGCCTAGTTCACCAAGCTGTCTGCCTCTCCCTTGTCAAACTTCTAGTTATATAGGAAACGTCATGCTGCATTGGACTCCAACTCTGTCGGATCAGCTATCCTGTCTCCAGTTGGGGCCAGTTTCAAAGAAAAGTGTAAAAACTCCACATTTGGACAGATGTGGGATAATCTGCCACCCACATTCTCTGTTAGAGGTTAGGTTGAGACCTAAATATTGTCTTAACACTGAAGCAGGAAGCTTAATATCCCTACCAATTTTTTCTTGTTTGTATCAATCGCTGTTGTTCTGTTCTGGGTGTTCTTGTCACCCAAAGAAATATCCAGAAATATTCCTCTTTTTTAATCATGTTAATTGTTTGTAACAGCAAGTCACTGAGTCCAATGAGTTCCACAGTATTATGCACTGTGATAAAGTATTTCTTTTTATCAATGGTGTTTGCCATTTATGCTGTCATTCATTTTATATTCTCTTTTTTGTCACCTTTCTAAAGTAAAAAATCACAATCTTTTCATTCTGTCTTAATAGTTATTTCCCTCTCTCTAGTTATTCATGTAACTCCTCTAATCCTACAATATCCTTCATATGGTGGTCCTCCTAAAATTTCACTATTTCTGAGATGCACACAGTATTACCAATTCCAGTGTTAAAAAAAATCATGAATCCAACCCCCCCAAAATCATGAGGTTGATTTAAAAACGAAGGTTGGGGTCTCTTTTGAGCCTCCAGAGTTCATATTTTCTAGTGTTTCTCAGCAAACCATAATGGCTAGAAACACTTCTAATGAAAGTTGAAATTCTCAACAAATGACTCTAGGAAGTGGGGCTTTCACAAAAATTCCAAATATGAGATTCCAGATTAAAGTCTGATTTTAGGTTATTAGCTCTGTATATATCTTGGTTATAAATGTCTTTTGTTGTTTAAAATGGATCAACCGGTGTTTAGCTGCCTGTTCTCTGGCCTCTCTGGATTCATATAGGTGGTGCTACTGCTGTGGGATTCTGGCTGATATGTAGTAGTTGAAGCCAAGAATTTAACACTGAAAAAGAAAAGGAAAAAAGTGCTGCCAAAGCAAAAAAGGAAAAAGAAAAACTAAGGACCAACTCTACAAGGAAAAAAGCTGCTGATCTGAGAGATGAGAGTGGCCAGAAGTGGCATGTTTATACTGAGCAGTTTAGCTTTTATTTGATGATGATACAGCTTTTGCATGTGCAAATGACATTACTTGAAAAGAAAGGTGTTAACCTTCTGAACTCTCTGCTGGACTATACTGACTCTCTTTGCTTGCACTAGCTCACCCTGTTTAAGCCTGCCTCTAAAATGGGGTACTACATTCAAAAATCCTGGGGACTAATCTAACCTCTCCCCAATGGTAATCCTAAGACCTGAAAAGCCTGAAAAAGGAAATTGAGGAAAATGAATGAAAAAAAGCTAGCAAATAACTAGCCATTTAAAAAGAATAAAACTGAATGATGAATTTAAAGAAAATTTGAAAAGATGTGTGTGAAGCCAGGTTAGTGTGTGGCCTGTACAGTGAAGCTAGTTAGCTCAGCTTAGTGTACAGAAGGCTGTTGATATTGCACGGATGACAGAAGCTCACAGTACATCACAGAAGGCTACAAGGCTGCACAACACAAGGAATGCAATACCTACCAGGCAAACACAAAAGAGAACAGAGTGGACCACTGTGGTGTGCCGGGTCACCAGGCATCAGGGTGCAGTGTCAACTGCTGGTGTAAGGACTGTGACTGTGCTGAGTGTGGCATGGTTGTGGTGTAAAAGTAAAAAAGGGCACAAAAAGAAAAGCCTGAAAAGAGGCCTGAGACACCCACAAAAAAATGAGACAAAGCACCCCAGGATGTGTAGCAGAGACCTCAAGCAGAAGGCAAGTGCCTCTATCTTGAGCAATGCTGGCAATGGACAGACATTGGCAATGGGGCTCACGTTATTGGCAAGTAACCATGGATGGAACTGGAACTGGACGCGTGCTGGGCCGTCACACTGATCTCGAGAGACTGTATAAAGAGACTGTGTATAGCAAAAAGCAAAAGCACAACAAACTCTGTTCAAAAAAACAGAACACTGGATGCTGCTATATCGGGAGAAGCTAAACTGGAGCTGCATGAATTGATGCAGGTGGAGCCTAATGGTGTGGTGTGGTGAAATTGCCACTGCTCAATGGACAGGTTGGTCTTGGAGCTTGGGATGAAGAGGTGGGCTGGAGGAGCACTGGATGTTGGAAAGAAAAGAAACTAAGGAAACCAGGAACTGGGAAACTAAAACTTTTATAACTGCAGATGATGCTGATTTTTTAGAATGAATGATTTGGACAGTATGAAAGGAAAACTGCCCACCAGAAACATGAAACCTGGCAGAAACAGGCCAATCAAAGGCCTGAACTGTGAAAAAATGCCATCAGCAAAAAATGTCATCCCTGGTCCACAATAGTTACTATGGAGTCATAATACCAGGCTCCCTCCAATCATGCGCCAGTCCCAAAATGGAAAGATGGCTTTGAAGGTGCTCGTCAATTCAAAGTCACTGTCATGTTGTGTGCAGTGCACACCCCACTTCCCACGCCGATGAGTGTTGACCTCTTCCCACTGTTCAGACAGAAGAATCTGAAAGATACTGATTGAATTTACAGATGCACAAGATCAAGAAAAACAGATCTGAGTCAATGTATGCTATGAAAAGTAGGGACTCATAAGGGGCTTTCTACCGACTTCTTGGAATAACATCTGCTCCCTTGTTCCTCTGTCCCATGCCAGTCCCCCTGTTCCAGAGAATGTGTGAGTTGCTAGCTGGATGATTGATCATATCCTGGATGGATCTAAGATGATATCCTCTGGAAAGAAAGAAACTGGAAAGATCACTAGAGAGAATTTCAGGCTAAGACAAGAAGAGTGGAAGAGTATGGAATAAGAGAATTGATGATGAATGAGAATTTCCTCAACACCTTATTTTGATTCTTTCACTGGATCTGCATATCCTCACAAAAGGCCCTGGGAAAAGCTCAAAAAAGCCTAAAAATGTAAGCTAAGTTTCTAGGACTTCTAAACGAAATGCTAGCCAGACTTCATCGTTTCTAAAGCTAAAAAAAAGCTCACTACACTGATCACCACAAAGACACCACTGGCTCCTTGAAGCCCTGAAGGCCTGTGAAACAAAGTGAAGGATGCATTGCTAAGTGATGCATTACTAACTTACTTGCTAATTCCATGCACTCTCCATCCACCCTGATGCTGTTTATCCACCTGCCTGAGCAGTGCATGTCTTTCTTATGCCTTACCTGCAATATTGAGCGGGAGCAGACCCTATGCTCACAGAGAGACCTATAAGAGAATATTCACAACTCTAAACGTGAGAGGAACGTTGAGAAATTTTTTATTGTTTTGACAAAGGGAGATTTTTTTAGGAGTTTCAAGTTTCATCATCACCTGTTGGATTCTAACTTTTTGACCATCAATTTTTCATACAATTTCTCACCAATTTTCAATTTCTCACATCCGCAAGCGGGCACACACATTGGCATTGCACACATGAAAGCAAACACATATGAAATCAAGATGGCCAAATGCAAATACATATGATCCCAAACACCGCGATAGTGCCACGGTCAAACACCACGATTTGAACACAACAAAAATACACTACCACACAATCACTGCTACACTGAACAGGTGACGCTCAGATGTTCCAGCTACTCCACCAGAGAAGACGCAGTGACCATATGGACCTGGTGATGCATGGAACATCTCGACAAACCTCTCTGTCTCTACATGTCCGGTCCCATCATGTCCCTTGTCCACGGAGTATCCGGTTGTCTGGTTGTTTTGTTTCGGGGAGACGTGTCATTTGATCTGGTTGTTTGTTTCACAGATGTTAGAACAGCTACATTCAGGTCAAGATGATCTGCATGAGCACTGAGGAGATTGTTTGCACTGCACGGGAGTGGCCAAGAAATTTGGTGGCAAGAGATGGAAGGTGGTTCATGAAGAAGCAAAAGAGAAGTGTCAGAATGGGTGGTGACCCACCCCAGTGACCACACCCTGCACCCAGTGATGCACCCCCTTGGGCACGAAAACACGTGGAAACGCTTGTGCCCCTTGCGTTCTTGTGGGATGATTCTGGCCAGGAAAAATGGCCCCAAGTAAAATGCCCAGTCTCACTTCCCAGAAGTCTCTCTGCTGCAGTCTTCTGCAGATTAGATTTTGCCAAAAACAGAGACTCTTAAGTGTTTTTTGTGGACACAGTTTCCAACACAGTTCAAAAAGGGATTCAAAAAATTTTGAACCAACACAACATCAAAGCACCATATCATCATCCACCATCATCACCAGCACAATTAGAACAAGCCAGAAAATGAAAAACGCTTTGAAATCAGCAAAATCAGCAAACTCCATTCAAAGCGTCTTTCCTACTTTTACACTTTCTAGAAACACAACTCACCGCATCTCCGGCCTTTCATCTCGGCCGACATGATACATACACGGACTTCTCGCCTGCTTTTCTCTGCTGCTGACCTTCTCTGCCCCACACAATTTGTGCAACATCAGCAGCACAAATTGTCATCATCAGCGCAACCAGAGCAAGGCATCAACAGACCGCACGGGAAGACAGCCAGTTTTAGCCAGCCCGCACTTTCCAGGCCGCCTTTTCCCCAGCCCAGTCATCGCTAAATGGGTTCACCTCACCCACTCTCAAACAGGAGAATCTTACCTGGCTGCGACGACTAGCAGATCATATGCCCTGGCCAGCATGTGCCAGTCCATGATGCCCATCATTGGTCTGGGTCTGACTTCACCTCTTCTGAGAGGGATCGATCACGAGTCACCTGTTTCTGACTGTTTCTCCTCCATTACTGGCTGCTGAGATCCCCCTTTGCCCAGAGCTGGATACCCCCCCCCCCTGCCCTGCTGCGCTGCGGACCCCCCCCCCCTAGTGCTGCTGGCAACAACAACCAGTAGTGTGGTAATCCACCTAATCCCAGAGACACCTCTCCCTGAGACGATCTTTAGCTAGAGAGCTAGCCACGGTTATTAGACAAAAAAATAATCCCCAGTTTAGTTGGGGGGAATGGAGGCAGCCCCACCCTCCTCTCTCTCTAGTGTGTTTTTTTTGGGGGATGATGTTCTTAGGGGAGAGGAATGTTGTGTGTATTTGTGTTGTGGTTTTTTTTTTTTTATGGCAGCTGAGTTAGTTATTATTTGTTAGGGTTAGCTCAACGGGTTGAGGAGCTCTGTATATTATATATATAAAAAAAAAATTTTGGTTTTTGCTGCTCTCTCTTCTCTCAAGTGATTTTGCTTACACCGGCTGCCCCAAGGATATAACACTGATAACACGGATAAGCAGTAATATGTGTATATTAAAGCCTATGTTTCCTAGAATATCCTGACTTCTGTGTCTATCTTCTATTTTTGTCAATCACATTGTCCAAACTTAATAAATAAATATGTTTATGGGTATAAAACACAGTATTGGAAGGGTTCAGAGGTACAAAAAACTTGCCTGTTTCACCATAATTTTTTGGGGGGGACTCTTACTGAAAGACCTAATTCCACATGTCTAAGATGTCATTTATTTCTATAAATGACATCTGTCTTGCATATTCATAAAGGAATGGTTTCTAGTCTCAAGGCTGTAGTAATTCTTGTGCCATAAAGTTATGTAGTAGTGTTTTTGGTTTTTTTTAAGCATGTTCAGTGTCTGGGGGTAACCATAATATTTACACTTACAAACAAACAAACAAACAAACAAAAAAACCCTCAACTCACTCAGTGGAACTTCATGAGCATTCCAAGCTTTACATGTGTTGCCAAAGTAAGGAAAAGACAGACCCGGTGGTTATCACCCACCAGAATATATTTATACACTGATTGAGTTTGATCCCTAGTGTCCATTTGTGATCACTGTTCATTCCTGATCTGGGAGCAGATTGCTGTGTAGCCAGGGGCGGCTCTAGGATTTGCGCTGCCCCAAGCACGGCGGCATGCCGCGGGGGGTGCTCTGGCGGTCACCGGTCCCGCGGGACCAGCGGACCCTCCGCAGGCATGCCTGCGGGAGGTCCACCGGAGCCGCCTGCCGCCCTTCCGCAGGACGCCGCCCCAAGTGCGTGCTTGGCACGCTGGGGTCTGGAGCCAGCCCTGTGTGTAACACAATGTCCCTTCTGCTGTCTCACTGTTTCCTCGTTGCTTTTGATCAGAAGCCTTTTATGGTTCCTGATAACTTGAGGAAACACCCTTCTCACAACCAGGGTAGAATGTCTGCCTGGGGTCATCTATGTGTAATGCCCTAAAAAGAGGTAGGAATTGAGAAATCAAATTATTCTGACATTCCTGAGTGCTTTACAAAGTGACCTTTGGGCATCAAGTCATTTTGTAGTACTTCCCAGAAGCTGAATCATAGATGTCCTGATCTGAAATGTAAAGAAAATTTGGGATCCAATTTGTGGCATAGAGCTGATCTTGTATTCAGTCTGTGTGCTGAGGGGTGTCTGAGGTGTGAGTTCTTCCAGATTAATGACAGATATATGGCTTCACATATTTCTCCTTGAGGCTCTTTTTGACTTTCAAATGCAAAAAGGGGGTCTTGCTATACATCTTACTCAGCAAAAATTGAATTAGTAATTATCAATTTATCAAACTATTATCTACTCTTACAATCGAATAAGAGCAAGGCTTGTCTGAAATGTACTTAATTTATATTACTTTAATGTGAAAGTTACACTTCCTTAGTCTCATCACCTGGGCTTTGAGTTGCATTATGTCCTAATTCTTTATTGCTTCTGTGTGTGGTGTTGTTTTCTTTTTTCTTTTTTTTAAATGGCATTGTTAAATAATGTAAAGCTGGTCATATTGAGTTTATATTCACATACACAACTCAATGAGTCCCGTACCCTAAACCCATAGACTTAAGCTAGGAATTTAGGCCTCAGTAAAGACTACTGAATTTGATCCAAATCCCAATTACAATCAATTGGAGCTAGAGTGGAATAAGGACTGCATGACTCAGCCTAATGTAAGCCTTGTATACAGTACGGCTAGGAGCTATTGATGAGGATTTCTGAATTTCCAGAGTGCAACTGGAATCTTCAGGAGGCTGCGTTACTCAAACTGGCCTCTGGATACATTAACCACCTCAATGTAGCACATAAGGATAATTCTGGCTCAGAAAATGTTTGGGTTTATTTTTGCCTCATGCTGCAGATCCACCAATGTAACTCTTGAACCACAGCACTTTGATTTTCTCTTGCTGATGCATATAATCTTTGCAATATCTATTGTACCATGTTTCTGATCTATTGCCATGATAAATGTCAGCAAATTAAATGTGTAGTAAACTTTTAAACCATTTATTGTTAATACAGACAAGTGTATTTGAGCCATGACTGGCTGAACTTTAAGACCTTCTGCAAAATGTGACTACCCTAGTGCTATGGCTCTGATAAAAGGAGCAAAGGAACTCTTACATTTTTTTTTTTACCTGAAATGTTTTATTTCAAATGCTCCTACAATTTTAGCATACACTGTACATGCACCAAATAGACTGGTCAAATCAGACTTTTTGTATAGCTTTGACTATGTCTGGCTGAGAGCTGCCTTTCCCCTCCCAGATTTCAAATGCCTTCACTGGCTTCTCTTAAGCACCAAATGCAAACTCCTCCTGTCCTCCCCTTTTGCTAAGACTGAGTAGAGATGCAGTGTGGAGCAAGGAGCAGTCCCTGGAGCTGTGTGGCTCTGATACATCTCTCAAGTACAACAATTCCTGGGTTTCTCCTTGCTTTTTGAGTGGGTAAGTAACTTTCTACTGGCCAACACCGCTACATGCATCAACAAGTAAGAGGGATGGAGCCAAGCCCTGCCCTTCCATGCCTACCACCTGTCGGGCTAGTAACCCTACTTACACCTGTCCATGTAGACCCAAGGTCTAGGTAGCCCATGCAGGGACCCCAGGGAGTTCTTAATTTTGCTTGGATGGGCATGTAATCTAAGGCTCAATCCCCACCACACTGCACTTGTCTCTTTTTTTGCTGTCTACTTTCAATTCCTACACAACTGGGTATGTAACTTCCACTCACCCATCTTGAGCCTTCTTCCATGAGTGCTGGGACACCCCACCCCTTCTAAAGTGGTCTCCCCCCCCCTTCAAATCCCACCTTAGCATGCACTTCTTTCAGAAAGCCTATTAACCCTTGTCTCGCCTTCTAAGTATGAACATCAAGATAATAGAAAAATGTTGGGGTTTCTAATATAACCCTCACCCAAAAATCTTTGAAACTATCAATATAGGTGCAGAACTTCCCTTGACAATCACCGTTTTCTGTTACGTGCTCATTGTATAAAACTGAGGCAGTGTCTGGTCCACAGATTCCAGAGGAGAGAACCTATCTGTGATCTGGTTTCTGACCAAGACTTAGAGTTGGCGGAGAGATGCTAATTTTCACTCCTCTATTTTAAATGGACAAAATACGCCTTCTGTGCAAATGCTTACATGCTGAGAGACAGATGCATCTGCCTCCCGGTCAGGTCAATACTGTTCTGCAGCTGGCTGGGAGTGAAATAGTGTTGAGGGATTCTTCAGAAATATACAAGATGCTTTCCCCAGTGGAAGTGGAGCATGCTTTCTCTTCATCTGTCACAAATGTAAATGAATAGTCTCTGCTCTTACAGCTCATTACTAATTTAATGCAGTAACGGGGCAGTAAACAGGAGCTCGTATAGTATTCTTTCAATGCAAAGTTAAGTTAAGACATGGTACAGTATAGCTGCCTGTTGAGCATATCATCCACTGAAGAGAAGAATGACCACAGCATACTGTACTCATCAGGCTGTGATCACCGCAAAGAGAAAAACTGTTCACACTGAATTCCCCTGTCCCCTATTGACTACAGAAATGGCACCACAGTGAGTCCCTGGTGTATACTGGGAACTGGAGACAAAATCAATTGTACATGTATCATTCTTGTTGTAGAAAGACCTTTTTTTTAGATACAAAGGTCAAAGAGACCTTTGAGACTAATGAAACAGCAGCCAGGGACTTCAGGCTTTTTGCAGCATTGATTTCTAGGCACAGTACTAGCTTGGTCAGATGTTACCGTGCTTGGAGTTCTTTGAAACATGTCAGGGTTGAAAGATCTTGGGGGGTGACCTCTGAAGTGTGCAACTTCATTCCTATCCCACATGGTCAGATGTTGAAGCACAAGCAGAATGATGCAAAACTGCTTCAGTTACACAAGGTGGATGGAGATGACTTATCCAAACCAAGTCAGCACCTACCTGGTAAAGTTCTTTAGATAATGTGGTGGACTGTGGTGGTAAAAGCTGGGTCAACAGCTGACATTCCTGTAGCTGGAGGTCTTGTTGGAGGATTAGGAGTGTCTTGATGATGGAGTATGTGAGCAGTTAAAAATTTTCAATAGAGCAGTGGCCAAAGGCCGTTAGACCAAAGCTTGGTGTTCAGAGTTTTATTGATGTTGCTTGCAGATGCCAAAAGCAAATATTGTATGGAATGCAGCAAGTACTGCATTAATGGGTACTGTAACACAGTGGATTTCACACATCTCTTCCAAATGGCTTGGGTGGGGGAGAACAGGTTCCTAGAAAACTAACTGCAGCTTTTCTTTCTTAGAGAATGATGGATTTTTCTGTAATATAACCTCTGTCCAGTTAGAACTCATAACTCATATATTTCAAAATGAAGTAGAACCAAAATACTGCAAATGCTGTTAACGTGACGGGCCAAAGGTTTGAACAGTTTCATGGTTTCTTTTCACTTCTCTCCCCAAATGAACCACTCCCCTGCTTACAGAGGAGTGGAAAAATTTGTATGACCTTCAACTCTGGATCTAAAGTTTCAGGCTTTATCCAGGAAAAGTATTTCAGTCTCTAGAGAAGAGAAGAGATCATTTAATTAAAACATTGGAAGAGTCAATGAAAAACTAAGCCTAAACTGTGTGTTGCTAGACTGCTGATAACCTCATGAGTTTATTTTGACTTCAGGTATTTAAAAATCTACACTTTTCTGATGTGGAAGTTCAAACAGTTTAGCGTTTCATGTATGATGAAGGGAGATCTAAAGAATTTTGTTATTTGG
This sequence comes from Mauremys reevesii, assembly GCF_016161935.1. NCBI lineage: Eukaryota > Metazoa > Chordata > Testudines > Geoemydidae > Mauremys > Mauremys reevesii. The sequence continues at coordinate 189,851,488 of NC_052624.1, forward strand.
CCAGTTAATATTTGTTTCATTTTCATCAAGTATTTGATCTACAATATTACAAACTAGTATTTGGTAGAAGCTGGGAATTTCATTTATGGTTTGGTTAGCAGTCTTCTGATGATTTTAATTAGTGGGCCATCATATATTTGAGACCAAGGTTATACTTGAACTGAATTCAGCAAGGTACATAAGCCTGTGAGGAGTCCCATTTACTTGAGTCCCATTTACTCCTCACAGGCTTCAGATTATTCATGTGCTTCATTGCTGAAACAGGGCCATAAGATGTGTGCACCAAATTCTGGTCCTTACTGAGTAAAAACTTGAATCTATTCAGACAGAATATCATTGTGTTCAATAAAAGCAGCAAAGAGTCCTGTGGCACCTTATAAACTAACAGACGTATTGGAGCATGAGCTTTCGTGGGTGAATACCCACTTCGTCGGATGCATGTAGTGGAAATTTCCAGGGGCGGGTATATATGTGCAAGCAAGAAGCAGGCTAGAGATAATGAGGTTAGTTCAGTCAGGGAGGGTGAGGCCATCTTCTAGCAGCTGAGGTGTGAAAACCAAGGGAGGAGAACTGCTTTTGTAGTTGGCAAGCCATTCACAGTCTTTGTTTAATCCTGAGCTGATGGTGTCAAATTTGCAGATGAACTGAAGCTCAGCAGTTTCTCTTTGAAGTCTGGTCCTTGTCTTCAATGGGAGTCTCCCGGGGAAAAGTCTGAAGGAAAACTGAATGAATAAGGGCCAGTGGGTGGCCCCGTTTGTCTTTATATATAAAAATGAACAAAAAAACTTGATTGCAGAAGCCAGGGGATGAAGAATTCTCCCTATGCTTGTGTGCATAAGGTTCTTCATACCACCACTCTCTTTCCTTAAGCTCTAGGGATCCATCCACTGGGAGGTGGTAGGAGAGTATAGTAAAAGATGGATAGTCCAGTATGGAGTCAGGCATCATTCCACCCTCAGTTTATAGCAGGAAATGTGTTGAAAAGGCAATATGTTCTGTGAGAGATTGTGTGGCTTTTTTTTCTTGTCTGGAACCACAAAATGAGGAAATAGAAATCTGCAAGATCAAATATGATGTAGATATTTAATGGCAATTAATTCTAAACTCTGTCTTGAACCGCTAAATCTGTTATGTTTTAAATCAGTAGGAAAATCTGGATATTGGAAAATTGTGTAGGCTATCACAATTGATAGATTTAGCTGCCAATCATTGCATAATATATCATTGACACAGCAAATTACATGGTGTCAAAGAATTAAATACAGGACATTTGGCTCTAAGTCAATATTGACAGACTTCAGTTCTTCTTTATTAGAAACTAAAAGTCAAGCTAAGGTTATATAATGAAAATTATACACACTTATTTTCAATTATTCTGCTATTTAAAAAAAAACCCAAACCCTTTAGCACTGGGTTAATGCTCAACATATCAAGTATCAGTGCAGGAGAAAATTTAGATGTGTATTTCCTTAGTTACTGTTGCAAATTATCAAAATAAAAATGTTTAGCTTCTTTGAAGCTATAAGAGAACAAACAACTGAAAATAGTGGTATGCTCCACAACTCTACTCCTGGGGGAATTCTGCACATAAAAATTCTGCACATAATATTTTAAAATTCTGCATATTTTATTTGTCAAAATAACACTATATAATCACACCAGCTTCAGTTATTTCGGTAATTTTATTTCAAAATATCTGTCAGCAACTATGTCTGAAGCAATACAGGCACAAAAATAATCCCCCCCCCCCCGGAGTATAGAGTTAAAGAAACCCCTCAATAACCCAGTTCCTGTTTCTCTGCCCCCCCAGCTCAGACACTCACACACACATCCCCTCTTCCCTCAGAGCCCAGGGATCCAGAGGAAGAAACAGTGTGATGCTGGGTATCAGGCTAGGGTGGCATTTCCTGCATGTCACCTCCTTTCTTCAGGGGTACCAGGAACTGAAGCTGCCTGGAACACTCCAGCTCCATTTCCCTCCCCCTGGCAGTGTCTTCTATTTGTAAGCTGGGCTCTGCTGGGTCCAGCAGCCCCTAGTGGCGACCAGAAGATCTGCAGACCACTTCTGTGGGGGAGCAGGAAGGAAACACTGTGCAGATTAATTTCTGCACAAATTCTGCATTGTACCATGGTGCAAAATTTTCCCGGGAGTAACATCTCGGACCCTGTCCTTAAATACGTTTCTTGAGCATTAGAATGACTGAACTGAGGATTATTTCTTTTTCATCTTAGTCTCAATATGTCCACCTGATACTAAAAGCACATGCTGTTGTTCTAGTATTCATTTCATTTCTGGCAGTGCTAACAATGTGCTAGATGCTTTCCAAACAAAGAAGAAAGCACAATTGCTGCAATGAGGAGCTTGTAGTCTAAATACTAATACAAACTATGATGGTGGGGGGGCAGTAATGGATCAATAGATTCAGTTAGAGGAGAACAAGTAAATTCTACCTAAACTTGTTATGACTAAATAGTAATTTATCAGTAAGTTTCCTTCAGGCATCATGGAAGAGGCTAATCTTCAGGAGGGACTTGAATGTGGAGAGAGGGGTTTTGTGGATGTGCTCGGGGGCAGCATGGCAGATAGCACAGATGCATGCAGCGCTATTAAAATAAAATAGTTTAGGATCACTGTCCCACAAAGTGAGCCTTCCCTTGATTCTCTTGGATCCTTGTGCTAGTCTAAAATTCATGGATAATCAGTACTGGAGAATTGCTACAATTCTAAGTAAACTAGTCAAAGGCAGACATCTACGTATTGCAAAGTACGTAGCCGAAACCTATTGTATTTGTAGGGGAGAGTGAGAAAGTGCCCCACCTCTGCTGCAGGCCACCACAGGTTTACAGTATTCCTGGGACCTGGAATCCAGATATGCATAATGCCTGAAATAATAAAACATCTTCATCTAATTGTGTGATAACATTTGTGGAAGCATTGCTTTTGAGAATTACTTGATGTTATCATGCCCTCCTCTATACTTATTTGGAGAAAAATTGGTCATTTTAGGCAAAATATTTGACCTGTGCATAATCCTCTAAAATCTCTTTAAGATGAGTGGGTATCTGGTTATTCTTTTCATGTTATGTTCTATTATAGCTGGTAAAGGTTTTTTGACAGTAGTTTTGTCAAAATCAAAACCCTGCAGAGGAACATTGCAACTTCAATGGAACTTTCTGGGGGGAAGTTGAAATGGTCTGTTTTGACTTCATCTTGATTTATTTTGTTTAAACTCTTCTTTTTATATTCTATTAACTATTTTATATGTCAAAATAAAAGGTTAGATATGATCAAAACAAAAATGGAACTGTGGGAAATTTTGGCTGTTGGTTTCAATTGGAATGAACTAAAAAAAAATCTGAATTTCTGGCAGAAATTCAGGAAATTCTCTGTTCGCTCTGGCTGTGTTGAGAAGAGTAAGGCCCTGATCTAGCAAAGCACTTAAACATGTGCAATTTAAAATGTGAATAATTCCAGTAGTTTTGAGACTACTCATGGTTAACATTATGTGTATAAGCTTGGCTGGATCACAATGCTTAAGAGCCTAGTACTGGAAACACTTTGGTTCATGTGGGTAGCCCACTCACTTCAGTGAGACTACGCACTTTGTTACATGGATTCACTGAATCCAATTGTAAAGAAATTAAAAACCATTTCAAAGGCGAGGAAGATCAGTTTAAATTTCTATGTGTTTTATGTTGGGTTATACTAAAATGCATGGTGTGTCTAAGTCTTTCACTGAGAAAGCAGTAAAGTCTCTTGCCACATGGTTTTTGTCCCCTTTTGAATTTTGCTATATGTACTATAGAGAAGAGGTAGAATCGAGGCACAATTCTGAACTCATTTAGAACCCGATCCTACTCCCATTGTAAAACTTCCATTGACTCGAAGGGGATCAGAATCAGGGCCTTGAAACTGTGACTCCAGTAAAGCCACACTGAAGTTGTTCTAATTTATACTGATGTGAGAGCAGAGCCATGTTCAGGGTTACCCTTTTCTGTGGCTGACCAGCTGGTGAGAACATCTGGACGAAAATGCTTATTAACAAAATAGGAGTGAGATCTTTGGAAGGAGCTGCTGCTAGAAGTCAAATTGCATTTTGAAAACTCAGTTTCACAGGTCATGCTGAACCTTGGCTAAGCCACACTAATTTAATTTACATGTTCATGTTTGACTTAGTCTAAAATTGTTTGACTTCACTAATGTCTTTAGGCACTGTTCATGTTCCTTATGCTAAACCATCATTCAAGAATTATTATCTCTCTTCTCCTATTCCACAAACCAAACCGGTGAATATGGAGAGACAAAGATCAGGCAAGTCAAACGCCTTTCAAAGTTACCTGCTGTTTAGACTCTAGATATTGTGCAAGTAGCACCAAGACCGATTATTATACTTGCCTAACGCATACAAAGGTTAATTTAGCATCTGTTGGAATTAAGGGTGCCACAATACTTTTTTTTTTTTCAAATAAAATGGTTAGCTATTCCTTTAGGCAATGAGGTTTTGAAAAATGTATAGCATATTACTTTCTTTTTTTGTCTTTAACAAGGTTAGATGAGTGTCACTTGAAGTCAACGTCTTTCAGTCACTTTCAATTCATTGTGATGCAGGTTTATTTTAAATAGCTCTTTACCTGACTGTAAATTGTATACATTAGCTAGGTAATTTATACTTTGTACAGCACAATTTATTTTTAAATCAAAAGCAGCAATGTTTGCAATTGTTTTTTTTTCTTCTCTCTTCCTCTCCCCCTCCCCTCCGGGCCCCACACACATATGGAAAGTTTATTCTCTTAACGACACAGTACTATTCCAGTAGAAAACACAGGGACTTTACAGTTTAGCAGTCTATCAGGGGATGCTTGATTTATTCAGTTTATTAACCTGTACACTACAGCCTAATACTAGAGAGGCATCGTACACACAGCAAATGATCCATGGGGTTTACAAAGCATGTGTCATATCAAATTTCTATATGGCATTTATGAGAAATTTAAAGTGGGCAGGGGATTAAAATATACGATCATTGGGTAGCACAAGGACAAACCAAATGCACTGCTTACAACCTTAAGTCATTTATTACTGTGGCATGTTTCAATGTTCAAATACAATCTGTATAGTCTAATGAGTAATAAGACCAATAGTAAATGTGAACCTAAGGGCCGTTTCTGCTTCAAACTTTCCTGGGAGGAGTTGATACTCCATGCACTTTTTTAAAGTCACCAGCTCTTGTAGGTGGAAATAGAAATGAGACCACAATTGATTTTTGTGGTATGTATGTGGTCTGTGGAAATGGCATTAGTAAATCTTGTCACTTCTTTTTTTAAAGATAAATTGGCTTAACCTGGATTCATCTTAAAAAGACAGCCACTCTAACCTCATTGTTTGTTGTGAATATGTAAAGAAATAAACAGCATCTGGTAACAGGTGGGCAGTTACCAGACTAAATCTAAATTAAATACACGTCCTCTGACTTAAGTAGTGTAGACATGGCCTTTGTTGGCAAAACTTACGTTGCTCAGGGGTGTAGGGAAAAAACACTCCCCCAAGCAGGGGCGGCTCCAGGCATCAGCACGCCAAGCACGTGCTTGGGGCGGCAAGCCACTGGGGGCGCTCTGCCAGTCGCCTCAAGGGCGGCAGGCAGGCTGCCTTCGGCAGCTTGCCTGCGGAGGGTCCACTGGTCCCGCGGCTTCGGTGGACCTCCAGCGGACCTGTCGCAGGCGCCTGCGGGAGGTCCCCCAAAGCTGCAGGACCAGCAGACCTTCTGCAGGTAGAGTGACCAGATGTCCCAATTTTATAGGGACAGTCCTGATATTTGGGGCTTTTTATTATATAGGCTCCTATTACCCCCCACCCCTGTCCCGATTTTTCATACTTGCTGTCTGGTCACCCTATCCGAAGGCAAGCCGCCGAAGGCAGCCTGCCTGCCATGCTTGGGGCGGCAAAATGCCTAGAGCTGCTCCTGCCCCCAAGTGACGTAAATTATGATGTCACAAGTGGTAGTGTGCACAGCACTGTAAGCGGAAGAGCTTCTCCCACCAGCATAGCTACCGCCGCTTGTTGGGGATGGTTTATGTCAATGGGAGAGCTCTCTCCCATCGGCATAGAGCGGCTCCATGAGCGATCTTACAGAGGTGCCACTGTAAACTCTCTAGTGTAGACATAGCCTAAATGAAATTACCTATGGAAAGGGATGTGGGGAGGGTTAAGATGTGAGGACTGCAATGGAGTCAGGGGCGGCTCTAGACCCCAGCGCGCCAAGCAGGCGCTTGGGGCGGCCGTTTCCCGGGGGGGCGGCATTTGGCTCCGGTTGAGCTCCCGCCGGCATGCCTGCGGCAGGTCCACCGGAGCCCGGAACGAGCGGACCTGCCGCAGGCATGACTGCGGCGGGTCCCGTCTTCCCGCGGCTCCGGGTGAGCTCCCGCAGGCCGGACTGCGGCAGGTCCGCTGGTCCCGGGCAGGAGCTCAACCGGAGCCGCGGGAAGAGGGGACCCGCCGCGGGACCGGGGAAGGGCGGCGCAGCGCTCCGCGCTGCTTGGGGCAGCCTACTTTCTAGAGCCGCCCCTGAATGGAGTACAGTAGAACCTCGGAGTTACAAACACCTTGGGGTTGCTCATAACTCAGAAATGCTTGTGACTCTGAACAAAAAATGTTATGGTTCTTTCAAAAATTTGCACCTAAACACTAACTTAATACAGCTTTGAAACTTTTTACTATGCAGAAGAAAAATACTGCTTTTAACCATCTTAATTTAAATGAAATAAGCACAGAAACAGTGACCTTACCTTGTCAAATTTGTTTATGTTCCCTTTATTTTTTAGTAGTTCACATTTAACACAGTACTGCACTGTATTTACTTTATTTTGTCTGTGCTGCTGCCTGATTGCATACTTTAGGTCCAAATGAGGTGTGTGGTTGGCTTGTCAGTTTGTAACTCTGAGGTTCTGCTGTAAACTGTTTCTCTTGCTCTGCCTTCCACTGTTTCAGATGCCATAACCTCCTCAGTTGCAGCTAGAATATATCACCATGAGTGAGCTATTTTGTCACCTGTGATCTTCTGTACCTGCCACTCATCTTAGACTTTAGTCTTTTTCCCCCCAAGATTGAACTGATTTGAATTTAGCATTGAGCAGTGTCTTTCTCTCCGAGAATAGACTCATAGAATATCAGGGTTGGAAGGGACCTCAGGAAGTCATCTAATCTAACCCTGCTGCTCAAAGCAGGCCCAATCCTGAGACAGATTTTTGCCCAGATCCCTAAATGGCCCCCTCAAGGATTGAACTCACAGTCCTGGGTTTAGCAGGCCAATGCTCAAACCACTGAGCTATCCCTGACCCCCAATAGCTTGTAGTGAGTATTCTGTTATGCTCTTGGCATATACTCAAAAGTTTTTATATAAAAATCTGAAATACTCATTAAGGAAGATTGCAATGTAATACTGTTTTACTTAGAATCTGGAACCTTTACACAAGAATCAAACAGACACTAAGCAGTCTGCTCCTTAAGGCCAAGATGCAAAACTCAACCTACCTTGCTCAGCTCTAGGCTGGCTTTTTGCTGACTGACTGCATGAGACCCAGATTGTATGCTTTCCTGCAGAGCCTCCCAGGCTGCAAGCAGGACCAGAAAACTCCTTACTTTTAAAGTGAGGGCTTCTAATTTTAACACCGTTTGCAATATATCACATTCAATATCATGTTAAAGAAACCTATAGTTAAGATTATTTTTCAACTAAATGAAAACAAATCAGAAATAAGGGTTATAACTTGTACCTTCTCTAGGTAACAGCCTCACAAGCTAGTGAATAGGCACAGATGAAGTAAATGCTTGTGTATTAATAGCTTTTTGCCCCATGTGTAGCATGGTTTTCAATAATACTTTTCTCTAGAAAATCCATGTTCGTAAGGAAATCCTATAGCTAGAAAATCTCTATGCAAGTGCATGAAATAAAGACAGTATGAAATGAGGCCTCTTAAAATGAGTAAAAACTTGAAATAGTGTTTTGTTTTGTTCAAGTTTTCAGATAGGTTTTTCTTGAAGAACTGGGTGAATAATTGTGAGGAAAACTTTTTTCCCAATTCAATTTACTATTTAGAAAGTTTATATTAAATGATATTTAGCATGGAAGACAAAAAGCAATATGCTTGCAATTCCAAGGAAAGCTGGAGCACAATGCATCTCCTTACAGGAAGAAACACTGACAATGTGAGAGATAAGGGAGATGTCTTTGCACATGGGGAAAATAGCACAAGTGGAAAAGTTGCTCATAAACCAATGTAGAGAGTGACAGTCTATCTAGTCTTAGAGAGAGCTTAGCCACAGGGGTCAGTGGATAGTGACAGGGATATAACTTATTTTCTACACGTGACTCGAGCCAGCAACTAAGATCAGTTTTAACCAGTACTCATGTTTCTCACCTTTTATTACACTTTACCTTCTATGGAACATAGGCCTGGACCTCCCGGGTCCTTGAGTCCAGTCCTCTATAATCATAGACAACCTGGCCATAGAATCCCTCTCAGAAACTTATGAGGCTCCATCTTAAAACTTGCTAGGTTGTTTGCCCCCGCTACTCATGTTGGAAGGCTGTTGTAGAACCTCTGTCCTCTGTTGGCTAGAAAACTACTACTACTTCTTCTCAGCAAGTTTATATTCATTCATTCTTGTGTCAATATTGTCTCAAACAGCTTTTCATACACCCTGGTGCTCTGCCCGCTCCAATGTATTTATAGAGAACAGTCCTATTGGCCTTAGTTTTCTTAGGCTAAACAGGCAAAGCCCTTTTAGTGTCCTCTTGTAAAATAGGCCCTCTGTTCCCCTGATTATCCTAGTAGCCCTTCTATGCCCTTCCTCCAGTTTGAATTCATCTTTCATAAACATGCGTAACGAACCTTGTACAGTATTTCAGAAAATGTCTTTCCAGTGCCTTGTACAATGGCATTAATACTTATCTCTACTGGAAATATCTGGCCTAATAAATCATAGGATGATAATTGCATCTTTCATGGCTGCTATTCTGCACCAGTTAGGAAATTCAAATAGTCATTTCAAAGGCAAGTGCTAAAGGAGGGAGCTTTGAGATATCAACTTTTCTATCAGCCCTCCTGTAAAGTGCAACCAGAGAGACTTGCCCCCAATCTATATGTTTGGCTTTCCCAGAAGCGATTGTCTTGCCAATACAACATTGCGGGACAAAGGAACAAATTACAATTCCATTTTGTCACTTGTTTGGACATTTTAGAGATGACAGCTCCTCTCAGGAAAAGCATTTAACACCTTGGAAAGAAAATGCTTGATTATAGCCTTAGCTGAGTCTGACAAGCTCTCATATTCTTTTTAAAGGGTATTACTTGAGCTGTTTCAAATTACCAAAGGACTGAGAGTTGATGGAGAAGTTGTCAGCCCAGTTACTTTTTTAAAAAGCAGTTAGTTGGTTTTGGAATACTGTAAATGAGTCTTAACTATTTTAATAGATACTTAAATTAAACTAAGGCTGGGTTTTAATTAGAAACCCCAAAGTACAATATCATAAAAAGGATCTATGCATATGTTTTTGGTCAGCCTTAGGTTTAGCCCCAGTAGGGTTATTTGTCTGCAGTCATGCTTTTAGTAAAGAGAAACTTGAAGCAGGTGAGATTTTTATAGAGCTCCTTGAAAAATACTCCCATAAGTTTTTTCCATTAAAATTTGAATTTCAGATTAAAAATGTATTCAGAGAATTGAACTTTGGAAAACTTCAGTCAACTCAAGAATATTAGCAACTAATGCCCTGAGGTTTAAAGTGTCTGTAGTCAGAAAAGTGGCCATCTGTGCTCTGTGAAATTCTAAACCATTTACAGGGCCGGCTCCAGGCACCAGCGCAGCAAGGAGCTGCTTGGGGCAGCCAATGGGAAGGGGCGGCATGTCCAGGTCTTCGGTGGCAATTCGGCGGTGGGTCCCTCAGGAAGTGCTGCCGATCACGGCTATTTTTTTTTAATTTTATTTTTCCCCCCTGCCGCTTGGGGTGGCAAAATCTTACTACTGTTAAGTCAATATGATACTGGGGCAGTGTGGTGGAGCTCCATTTTATCTGTTTCTCTCTCCCTTCTTGCCCTCCCCGAAGTGACATCCAGAATTGGACACACTACTCCAGTTGAGTCTACTGAGAAGAGCAGGACAACTTTCTCATTAATAAATCCCAGAACATTGTGTGTGGTTAGGTTTTATTTATTTATTTTTTTGCAACTGCATCACATTGACTGGTATTCAACTTGTGATTCACCATAGCCCTTAGATTTTATTTTTTAAGCAGTACTACCACCTAGCCAGTTGTTATCGGAACAATTTACCAGGGGACCGTGGTGGTTTCTCCATCCCTGACCATTTTAAAATCAAAATAGGATGCATTTTTTAAAAAATGCTCTAGGAATTTTTTTGGGGGAGAAGTTCTGTGGCCCATTACACTAGGTAATCCAAAGTCAGAAGGGGCCATTTTGAATCTGTTAACCTAGTCCCCATTTTGTAGTTGTGCATTTGATTTCCCCCCCTTTTCCCAAGTGTGATACTTTGTGTTTGTCTCTCTTGAATTTTATCTTGTTGACTTAAGACCAGTTCTCCAAAGTGCTAGAGACCCCTCCCAGCTTTGTTGTTATCCATACACTTTATAAGCATACTCTCCACTCCATTACTCAAGTAATTAATGAAAATTATTGAATAGTACCAGACCCAGATAGCAGGTCATGGTGAAATTAAACTTATTTTTAATGGGAATCTCTTTTGAAAAGTACCCACTTCTTTATACAAGAATAAACTCTTCTAATCATAGAAGAGCAGTTCAGGCTTCCTCATTCTGTGCCCTAGACAGGAAGAGGTCTTGTTTTATAAGTACTTCAGTCTCTTTGCCTGTCTGCTGATATTGCCTGCTTAGGAAGCATTGAAAACAGTAATGGTACTGTCTCTTTCACCCAAGCCATTGTGTCCCATACTGTGCTGAACTGGCACATCTGGAAGAAGTAATTATTTTAACACTGCTGAAAACATTCTGGCAGCTCTGGCGTAAAATCTCTTGCTCAGATCTTTTTTTTTTTAATTTAAAAAAAAAGAGAGAGGGAAGGCAGAAAACAGAGAGAACACTGAGAAGAGAGGATGAGGTAGTAAAAACCTGGGACAGAAGAAAAGCATTAGTGAAAGGAAGGAAGAAATTGAAACATTTTAAGCAAAGTTGGAATGTGAATCATATACTCTTAGTAAAAATCCCTTTTTTCTTCCATTTACAGCCCTATAAAATAGCCCTTGCAGTGCCACTTCTAAGGAGACTGTTTCCATCGTCCATTATCTTTTGATGGTATCCTTCTTGCAAGATCCTTTGTCCATAATAACACAAAATTGCCCAGATCTGATAGCTGGGTGATCTAATGAGGGATAAAGAAACAGACGTGTGCGTGCACAAACTTTTTCATATGACAAGTACAGACAATCAGTCAGGTTTATTGTTCTTGCACTGTCAAAGCTCCTCTCCAGTGACAGGAAGGGAGAGCCTTTGAGGGGGTATATGCAAAGGAAGCAAATTGATAGTCTAGTTGCATGGCTACTCTAGACACTTGCTCATGAGGTTATTTAAGTGTTCTAAATAACTGCAAGGTTGTTTGGTTTTTTTAAAAAGCAACTATAGATCATAACAATTTTCCCCCTAAATAGAAGAGATAAATCTAGGAGTTCTGGGGTGGGGGAGAATGTTGTATGGGGCCCTGCCTGTTACAAAAGATACACCAATGATCAAATGGTTCCTGTATGATTTTTAAGTCTGTTACCCTTTTTGGACACTCCTAAGTATGTACCCCAGTATCTTGATGACTCGGCTAGTATTGGTTCTGTGGCCTGACTGGCTGAGTGTACATATACATGTGAATGATATTTGGTTTCAGTACACATTTACACACTTTGAAGTTCATTTTCAATGCACATTCATTCCTGGGACATGAACACAATTTTAAATAGCTTTAAAACCATCACATCAGCATGTATAGCATTGGCAAAAATCTCTTCTTTTCCTTACAGTGTTTATACATAAACACAATGCTTAGTCTTTCTTTGACACCTGGTATCAAGAATAGTTGACCTTTTCTATGAGCCCAAAACTACTCCTGCTGAAGTAAAGAACCACAGGCTCATTTTATTTAAATAGGATCAGGTCCTGTATTAGTAGCATTTTATTTAAAGGAAGAAAACCTCCAAAGGACTAAATTAAGCATTTCCTGGCAATTTATGGCTTGCCAGAAGTTAAGGCACAGCTTTCAGGATTTGTTCCATTCAGTCTCTAAATCCCAACATGCTTTTTTCTAAGTATTGAGAAGGGGAGGGGGGGAAGGTCCTCTTCCATGCTAACTGTACAAATGAAATGGTCACGCTTTACTTTTTGTAGGATGGTATTAATTTTTTTGTGAGTTGTGATCCATTGGTGGTGTGAAGACAGAATTATTTGCTTTGCTATAGCAGCTGCTAAATGATTTGCTATCAATTCTAAACCCCAGTTTCTGCCTCCCTTCACATTAAATAGCACGTCAAGCAGTACAATTGATTTCAATGGGATTAATGTCATTGACTAATGGAGGAAGAATTTAAGCCATTGAGAGGATCAATAATATCTCACTGATTAGAAGTGGTGCTACTCAAGGTGACTAAAAGTTGTAAATCTGAACCTAGTATGAATGATTTCATGCAGCTGATAAATCTGAAAACTGGCTAATGGATAGGTATTCGTTCTCTACAGTGAAACAGGACAAGCATAGAATTAATTTTGCCTTTATATTTATAAAATATCTTTCATCCAGAAGGTTCATATAACATTTTAGGTATTTGTATGAGGGCAGTATAAAAAGCTCATTCCGCCACTGCTGAAATGCAGCCATTTCTGGGGTAGAAAATGGCAGGCATTTTGCACCAGCCCATGATGCAATATATTTCTAAGGCGTAAACATATTATTCAATTGTAATGACTGACAGAATTTTACATAGACAAGATGGGCGAGGTAATCTCTTATTGGACCAACTTCTGTTGGTGAGATAGGCAAGCTTTTGAGCTATGCAGAGCTCTTAGGTCTGGGAAAGGTACTCAGTATCACAGCTAAATAAAAGGTGGAACACACTGTTTAGAATAAGCAGTTAATACATTGTAAGAGACCATTAAAGGTGAAGTGGACAGTTAACCTCTGTAGTCATAAGACCAAAAGGGGAGGAGGAGGGGTGTGTGTGGGCAGGGGGTTATGAACTATAAAGACAGTGGATTTATGGCTTTAGGTCTATGACTTTTAGTGTCAAGTAAAGTTATAAATTTAAGCTCCTGGGCTTGACTTTCAAAGGTGTCCTTTCTGAGGATGGGGACAGTGGTCATATATGGAGAATTGTAGGTGTACAAAATGAGAAGTGCTAAGTGTTACAGCTAAATGCATGATTAAACAGTTTAGAATAAGTAGTTAGAGTTGTGTGTAATGATCATAAGGTTAGAGATTGGTGAGACCTCTGGGGGTGTCTTATTTCTTGCATTTGCTCAAGAAGTAAATGTCACTATTAAGTTTTACTTCTCTTTTCTTTGTGTTGTGGAGCTTCGATTTCAGATGGTGAAATTCACTGCATTCAACCCTGGAAGATACTGTTGTAACTGTGTCAGTCCCAGCATATTGCAGGAAAAAAGAAGCAAAACTTAACAGCTACATCTACTTTCTGAGCAAATGCAAGAAACAACCCCCCCCCCCGAGATCTCATCATCTGTAACCCTCTAACTACTCCATGCTAAACATCTGTTCAAACTTGTAGTTAGCTCTGATACTTCGTACCTTTCCCACACCTGAAGTAGAGCTTGAAAGCTTGTCCCTTGCCAAGTTGGTCCAATAAAAGTTATTACCTCACTCACTTTGTCTCTCTAACTTTAAGCTTGCACAGAGTCAATGGAAATAATTTCATGTTTAATGCTACGTGTCTGATATTAAATGAATGGCTGTGGTTGGGATCTTTGAGGGGAAAATGCCAATTATTGAATCACTAGTTCTCAAAGTTCACTTTATTTTAACTGTTACTGATGAGGCCCTACCCTGTTTATGTTATGAATGAGTTCTGACAAGATCAGAGGTAGTGAGAAAAAGCTTCTCCTAATTATTTCAACAGAAGCATCAAATCCAGCAAAATTGTTGCCTGAGTGGGAAGTGCAGGATTTTTCTTTGAAATATCCCACTGTACTGGATGGACTGTTTCTGCAAGGGCTTCATGCCTGAGCCTTCAAAACTTCAGGGGCTGCAGTGTGTGTGATGCTCCTTGGCATTCTAATTTTTCTTGAAAATTTTTGAGTTAGCCTGAAGTTTTAAATAAAACTAGGGTTATTCAAATAGAAAAGGATATACAACAGAATTCTTACAGCCCTGCTACTGATTTTTGTGACACTGGGAGGATCCATGAATGCTTGAATACTGCGTGCAGATGTGGTTGCTCCATCTAAGAAAAGATATATTGGAATTGGAAAAGGTACAAAAATGGCAACAAAAATGATTAGGGGTATAGAATGGCTGCCATATGAGAAGAGATTAATAAGACTGGGACTTTTCAGCTTGGAAAAGAGTTGACTAGGGAAATATGATAGATATGATATAAAATCATGATGGGTGTGGAGAAAGCAAATAAGGAAGTGTTTTATTCACTCCCTATAACACAAGAACTAGGGGTCACTAAATGAAATTAATAGGCAGAAGGTTAAAACAAACAAAAGGAAGTATTTATTCACACAATGCAGAGTCAACCTGTGGAATTCTTTACTAGAGGATGTTGTGAAGGCCAAGACTATAACAGGGCTCCAAAAAGAACTAGATAAATTCATGGAGGATAGGTCCATCAGTGGCTATTAGTCAAGATGGGCAGGGATGGTGCCCCTAGCCTCTGTGTGACGGAAGTTGGAAATGAATGACGGGGATGGATCACTTGATGATTACCTGTTTTGTTCATTTCCTCTGGGGCACCTGACATTGGCTACTGTCAGAAGACAGAATACTGGGCTAGATGGACCTTTGGTCTGACTCAATATGGCTGTTCTTATGTTCTTATGATCAAATCTAAAGGAAAAGCCCCACAACAATAACAAACTGCATGTTCCAATGGTTAGATCACTAATCTAGGAGTTGGAGTCCCAGATTCAATTCACTCTGGCACAAACTTCACAGGTAATGTTGGGTCCTCTGTGCTTCCCATTTCAATCCCCAAAATAGGGATTTCCCTGCCTTGCAAATGTGACATGAAGATAAATACATCAGACCACTAATTCAATGTAATTGCACTTGTGGCCTTAGATTTCACCAGCACTTTTTTAACACCTCACACCTTTCCTTGATGTTACGTAGCACTGATGCACATTTTAAAAACTGCTCCCATACTGGAAACTAGAGATGGCTGCAATTCACTGAGTGCAAGATGTGTTTAAGTCTTTAGGAAATATTTCCAGGATGAAAGGCACTGTAATAATATATAATTAAGAAAATATCTTATTTCATTGTCAAATGACTTGCAGTGGATTTTTTTTTGCCCAAGTACTTGAATCTGACAATGGGCTGGATTTGTCTGTTATATGGTTCTAATAGCAGGTATTACATTCAATTGATTGGTATATCCAACATATAATCCAGGAAAATAGCTTCAATCAAGCTGGTTTCCTTACAAATGCACAAAGGAGGAGCCTGTGGCAAAATTTGACAGAGGAAAACCAAGATGCTGTTATGTGCCAAAGGGTATCCTTGAAAGCAACCATGCTATAGCTGTGTGTGAAAACAAATCACCTGTGTTACTGGTAGGGTAAACGAGATTGGGAGTAAACTCATTATTTTCCAGATATAAAAAAATCACTCATGACTGCTGCCCTGTGAGCTAAAAAGAATAAATGCTTACTAGAGAAGGTAGGTAGGTAGGATTTATTATTATTATTATTATTTTTTTAAGGATTTGCTGTCTGGTTGTAGAATGCTTCCACCAATTAAGCAATCTTAACAAGTTGCAGGGAAGCCTGAAGGTTCAGCACAATAGGGATTGAATGTCATTCAGCCAACACCCTTCTGTGTTCTTGCTACCCTATTATTGAGTAATGAGCTGTCTGCTGAACAGCAGTGTTACGGCGCCTGATGGCCCTACTGGCACCTGATTCTCCACAAAAAAATAATGTTGGTATTGCAGAAATAGGTATTGATTTTACTTTTCCCCTCTGCCCCAGAGAATCATACAGTGCTTACTGCTTTATTTCTATAAACCTGCAGCCCAGGCAATGGTGGCAGCAACAAAGCATAAATTCCGCAGTCACTCAAGAATCTGTGACAAAACATACTATTGGATGGGCCTTGCTAGTATAAAAGGCCCATGGGCCTAGGAGTCAGCATCAAGTTGACTGCTTTGGCAGGAGTTCTGTTTTTCTTTTATCAGTGGGGTGATACTGCAAACTAAATTAATATAGCAATAAAGAGAAGGGCATCATTATGAAAACTGAGTCCAGTTACAAGGGGCTGGCTTTTGCGTGTACGTTGTTGTTTGTTAATGGGTAATCAGATTAGCTGTGGTATTACTGATTTTAATGTTAGCTTTCATGCCTTAAACCTATGCCCTGGTCTGATCAGATTATTTACCTTAGCAACTACTAACCCATTACTGACAAAGATACATGTGTGTAGAGTGACCATATTTCCCTATGCTGAATATGGGACAGCTGGTAAAATTACTTGTATTCAAGCGAATTCAATGGCAATCAAGAAGTTGGTTTCCTTTTATTTATCTTCTTATCTTTAAGGCTTTAGGGTCCAGCTGAGGGCAACAAAAATGACTAGTGGGCTGAAGCACGACGTATGAGGAGAGGCTGAGGGAACTGAGATTATTTAGTTTGCAGAAGAGATGAATGAGGGGGGATTGATAGCTGCTTTCAACCACCTGAAAGGGGTTCCAAAGAGGATGGATCTAGACTGTTTTCAGTGGTGACAGATGACAGAACAAGGAGTAATGGTCTCAAGTTGCAGTGGGGGAGGTTTAGGTTGGATATTAGGAAAACCTTTTTCACTAGGAGGGTGGTGAAGCATTGGAATGGGTTACCTAGGGAGGTGGTGGAATCTCCATCCTTAGAGGTTTTTAAGGTCAGGCTTGACAAAGCCCTGGCTGGGATGATTTAGTTGGAGATTGGTCCTGCTTTGAGCAGGGGGTTGGACTAGATGACCTCCTGAGGTCCCTTCCAACCCTGAGATTCTATGATTCTTCCAGGGGTTCACACCAGAATGTAGCCACCAGCAGCATTTTGGCACTGTGTGTGTGAGGGAAGGGATGGGAGCTACTTTCAGTCACAGGAGAGGAGGGTGTGTGTGTGTGGGGGGGGGGGGGGGAAAGGGATGACCTGGTCCAGGTCTTTTCAGAGCTCATCTTTTCTTCTTCCACACTCCCCACCCGGCTGGAAGCAGTTTGTCCTTTCCAGTCTGGACAGTGTCAAAAGGCAGCTAAGACCTTCAGGCTGCTGCTGGCCATTGACATAACCCAGCTGCCTCCTGTCCCCTGGCTACAGCATGGGCAGGCAGGTGTTAAGCTCTAAAGATGCTTTGTGCACCAAGGCCTAGGGAACCTGACTGCAGGGACTTCAACGAACCTGGCCAAAGAGGTGGCTCAGCAGGGAAGAGTGCCTAGGGGACGGAGCAGCCCCGCACTCCCTGGGGGCAGGACCCAGGATGGAGGGGTGGAGGGTGATGAGGATGCTAAGCCCCTGCCCCAGGCTCCTGGGGAGCCTGCAGGTTCAGGGTGTGAACAGGCTGCAAATCGCTACCCCCACCCCCGCCACTCCAGAGCTTAGCTGAGGGGCAGAGAGGCTTCCCCGTGCTAATACTGTGCGGGACTTTGGCACATCCAGGGCTCGGCTCCTCCTGGCCAGCACCAAGGGCTGGAGGGTCTTGGGTTTTTCCGGTGCTCCAGCCCAGCCAGAGGCAGTGGGGGAAGGAAGGAGCCTGCCGGCCAGGCTGTTGGTGAGCTCAGCACTGTGACCAGGGGCTGGTTGCACAGTACTGGGACTGGGACATGAGCCACTGGTGGGGATATTGAGGAGGAGCAGGGCTGGGTGTGGGGGATGAAGGGGCAAAGCAGGGAGAAGACAGTGATGGGGGAGCACATAAAGGGCTGATGGGTGGGCAGCAGAGGCGACATGTAACTGGTTGCTGCCTGGCACCAGCCTGCACACACCCGCCACCACAGCTCACCACATGCAGTCAGTGCCAGCAGGAAATGGGAGGGGCAGAGCCCTGCTGGTCAGGAGCTGGCATGCAGTGGGGCTGCACTGACAGACCACCACTGGCAGCGGTCAGCCCTGTATGCTGCATCTTTATCCCGCCACCAGCCTTGTACACCCACCCCCATCGTTGGCCACTGGATCACCCCATGGAGGCTGGCTGGCAAGCAGGGATCTGGCCAGCAGCAGGACCCACCAGTGCTGATGCCGGGGTGGGCTGGGGGGAGACAAATACAGGACAATTTGCCTGTTTTAAACAAAGCCGGGACACCTGCACGAGGGTTTAAATATGGGACTGTCCATTTACAAATGGGACATCTGGTCACCCTACATGTGTGAGGGGGAAAGAGGCTCTCAGCTGATTACATAAATCAGGATTGCTCCATTAAAGCCATTGGAGAGAGGAGAGACTATCTTTTACATATACATTGTTTCAATAAAGCCAATAACTAAGTTTCCTTTCTTCCACCCTCTTCCCTTGCCAAAATAAAGGGCGGCTCCTCCCCCTATATACCTTTGTGAGATTAAATAGACCAAAGGTTTGGATGAATACAGTATCAAGCAACTCCATGTTGTCTAGCACCTTACTGAACCAGTGGAGTCACCCGTGCTTTATTCAGTTCATTAACATATATTTCTAGCTTTTCTTCTCTAAAATGGACATTAGTTTTTCAGGCTGCTTTATTATCTCTTCAGGACACTTGCTTTCCCTGGCACAAGTGTTACTTTCATCAGAATATGATATACTCACATGTTACAAATAAATGGTAAGGGGATATGCTAACTAACGCTTGCTGAGGATTGGGCTGCAAGTGGGACACCTTACTGGAGAGGTTCTCTAATCTTTTTGATATTGCAGATCACTTCTTCCAAAAAATTTGACCTCTCATGAATTCCACCTGTCTGTTCCCTGGTTCCCTCATTTTGGTTGGTTCTCAGAATGCATCATCCTTTACACCAGGATACTCCACAGTTTAATAAATGCTGTCTCATAGCATATGAAGGTAAAACAAGGACCTAGAGTCTCATATGAAACTGAATCTCTGCTCTGGACTCCTTCAGTGAATTCTCATTTGCTAATTGCAGTTATCACCACTCAGTATATTAACTGAGGTTATGACGACGATCATCTGGCTAATAATAGAAAAGGCAGTTTTACATCTCTCATTCGGTAACCCATTAGGATTAGGTATCCCCATTCTTCTAAAGTGTGCCAGATATTCTCAGTTTAGTCAACTCCAAAGGAAACTAGATTGCAATTGGTTAAAAACCTCTTATTTCAAATTTTATAGCTCTGATGCAAAATCATGCCTTGACTAAGGTCATGGAGATGGAAAGTTTATAGCCTATCCCAAATTTTATCCTTTCTTTTTCCCAGCTCCATCATGCCTTTTGAAGTCAGGAAGATATTGGGTAGGATCAATCTTGTAGATTCTTTGATCAGTTACTTAATTATTTTTCATTACAGTATGCTATTGATGGCTAGAGAAATAAAGAATGGCAAAGCACTGAGCCTCTATACCTCAGGGGACATCAATATTTTCTGTCAAATCTCTTGGGTGGGTGGGTGTGTGTGTGTTCATCTTCATTGGTCTTCAGCTGTGTTTGTAAAAGAGCCTGAAACACTTTATTTCTAATGCTTTTTTTAAATGTTAGTGTCATTTATACTTACTTAGTTTGATCAAAAGTATAATCCTTCCTCTTCTCTTCAACCATATTGATGCTCAGAATAAGGAAGGTACAGATGAGAAAACAAATACTTTATATTGATATTGTACCGTCTACCTAGAAAGATAAATAACTTAGGGCTGGTCTACACTGGGGACGGGGAGGTTCGAACTAAGATACGCAACTTGGCCATCCTCACGGCGGCAAGTCAACTGCCGCGGCACCCCTGTCGACTGCGCTTACTCCTCCTGCCGAGGTGGAGTACGGGCGTCGATTAGTGGATGGGTTTATCGCATCCAGACAAGAGGCGATAAATTGATCTCCAATACATTGAACACCACCCGCTGATCCAGCGGGTAGTATAGACATACCCTCAGTGTGGAGCTTTGTGTCTTGCTGCATTCTGGTGACCTTCCAGAAGGACTATGCTCGCTTCTTGGAAATGCTATCATCTGCTTCTGCAAGTCTAGTTTCAGGCAGTATTTTTTTACATGAAAGCAAAACTGATGTCAGTCAACTTTCTTTGCATTTATTTCAATCACTCCTCTTCCTGTCCTCCTCCCAATTTGAAACTGTAATTTCATCCCCTCCCTCCAGTATGTGGGACAGGATGTGACCCTTCATTTTTTTTTGATGCTCTCGCTAACTCTAAAGTTGAATGTCTTTTTTTTCCTCTGCACAGCATGCCAACAACAATGGTGATTTGGGGGAATTGTAGTGAATTTATTTTGTTAATCCAAAGTGCTGGGCTATATTTGCTCTTCTTAGGTTAAATAAGGACCCAACTTTCTCCTAGAGGGAGTTGAAATTTGCCTGAAATTCTGGCCCCAATGAAGTCAATGGGAGTCAAATGGGGCCCTGATTTCTGCTATGAATTTTGGCTCAGATTCTCTGCGGCTCTCTACTGATGAAGGGCCTGGGTTGCTTGCTCAGTGTGGAAGAAGCTAAAGATCCTACTCTCCAAGCCATAGTTCTTGGTGCTTCCATAGGAATCCATGGCATACTAGGTGTTTCCTTCTTGCTGTCCAGTCTTCCCAGATTTCTATAGGCTCTGGACAGTAAGAATCTTGCTGGAGTTGTGCTTTGAGGGCCTTCCTTTACTACCTCCTGGTCCTTTAATCTCTTAAAAGGGCATGATGATTGTGAAGGAGGAAATGCTGTAATCCTTCCCTGCAGATCTTCAGAGGTAGTATTGGCTGAACCAGCTTCCTATGGAAACCTCACAGAGGGGCTGCGCCTAGGGTGACCAGACAGCAAATGTCCCAATTTTTCACGGGGGTGGAGGGCAATAGGAGCCTATGTATGAAAAAATCCCAATTTTATAGGGACAGTCCCAATTTTTGGGACATCTAGTCACTCTAGCTGCGCCTGGGTTAGGGGAGAACACCCCTTCTTCTCCCCTCAATGATTCCACTTTCCCAGGGACTGTGGCAGATCTGTACAACTTTTGTGTGCTGGTATCTAAGGTAGAAACCAGCTCTTTAATTCAAATATCTGAGCAATAACTGAAAGACAACCTTTACCCTTTTTTAGAAGCGAATGCAACTAATATGACAAGCTACCTCCTCCTTTCCCTGGCTGGGGGTCAAATCGGGTATCAAGTCTTTCTCACAAAGTATTATGCACCATATGGATTTAGCTGTATAGGGTCTGTCAAAGTCAGCATTTTCTGTGATGGCACCAGTGACATACTCAGCATGGGATATTTGGGTGGGCCCTGACTTTGGATGGGTGAGCAGGCAATTAACGGGGGTGGGAGGGCAGAAGGGATAGGGGGCCCACCTCTCCCCACACCCTGCAGCCAGCCTTGTGGGGAGTGATGGATGGACCCTCTGGTCAGGGGCACCCTGGGTGCATATCCAGCTCTGGGAGGAGATACTGTTCTCTAGTGCACACAGCTTCTGGCTCCTTTCCAGGTCCCACCGCCCAACTCTGGGCCCAGCTCCCTCAGGCAGCGGGCCTATCTTTTCTGAAGTTCTCCTCTACCTCTGCCAGCCACCTGCTTGCTTGCCTTCCTCCCAGTGGCAGATTAGCAACTGGGCCAACCTGGGGTCCTGGAAAAATGAATGCTCCCACACCTGGCACTCCAGCCGGCAGTGGGGTCAGGACACAGGGGCTTGTCTCACTTTGCCTGCCCCTCCAGCCAGGTTGTGGGGCCTTGCCCTGCTCCACCTGTCTGGCCCCGGCAGGACTACCACGTGGGCAGAGCAGAGCAAGCCCCATGTCCCAACCCTGCTCCCTGGCAGGAGCACTGGGCAGGTGGGTGAAACATGGCAAGCACTGGGGCCAGAGCAGAGCTGGGCGGGGGTGGGAGGTGGGCTGGATGCTAAGGGGGTGGGCCATGGCCCACCTGTGGCTACACCCCTGTATAGTACTTCAGCCCAAATTGGGAAGTTGAGGGAATGTGTGTGGGGGACCACCCTGTACAGGCCTGAAAGAGGTTAAGGGACCAGGGAGGAGAATAAACTCCAGGCTGCATCTGGAGGAGGAGCCAGGGAGCAGGGAACTAACTGAAATCAGGCTCAGCTGGGCAGCAACAGGTGAGGCCTGTATAAAGCCAGGTGGCTGGTAACAGGTGGGCTGGAGAAAAATAGGCATCAGTCACTTCCTGGGAAGAGGGTTTTGGGGCTAGT
This sequence comes from Mauremys reevesii, assembly GCF_016161935.1. Classification (NCBI taxonomy): domain Eukaryota; kingdom Metazoa; phylum Chordata; order Testudines; family Geoemydidae; genus Mauremys; species Mauremys reevesii. The sequence continues at coordinate 189,874,040 of NC_052624.1, forward strand.
ACACCCAGAAAGAGAAGGGGAATGTGGTAGGCAGCAGTCCAGGGATGGAGCAGGGAGGCCTGAGAGAGGAAAGCCCAGACCTGCTGAGCTGAGGGTTCCTGGACTGGAACCTGGAGTAGAGGGTAGGCCGGGGTTCCCCTGCCAGCTACTGAGAGTGTGGTACTGTGGGGCAGTGGAAGGGAATACTGCCTAGAACTGCTGGGGTGAAGGGACTTTGGACCCTCCACCCAAGAATGGGGGAACACTGAGTGACCTGGCTGGAGGGCTGAGTCACGAAGAGGACGCTGGGGTTCCTGGGGCTGAGAGAGGGGCTGTAGACCAGAGGGAGAGGGATGGTATGTAAACTACAAAAGGGAGCCATTGACCTCAAGCACTAATCCCCAGAGTGACTAAAAGTAAGTGGTGCACCCCAGGACAGGGAGAAAACACATGGAACTCCAGGTTTGGATTTAGAGTCAAGCAAAGGCTTGGATCTGTTCAGGTTTACACCCCGCCCCCGCAGTTAGTTTGCTTATTCCTTCAAGCCATACCTCACAGCACTTTTCTTCATTTAGAAAAATCAGACCCATAGACCCCATTGATATTATTTAGCACGTGGTCTTTCCATTGCAGCACATTGCAGTGAGTGTGTCTTGACGTTCTAAAGCCAGGTAGTTAAGGCCCTGGCCTGGGACATGGAGGAGCCAGGCTTAGGTCTGTGCTCTGGCTGAATCGGAGAGATCTGGGATGGAAAACTCTGCTCTGCTCACATGTGTTTTCATGAAAATGTTCAACATGTTTTGGTTTTTTTGTTCCAGTGCAGAACAGAAACAAATGTCTGAACTTTGTAAATCGCTAAGAAATGGGCTTATTATCCTCTGGACAGCTCAAGGGTTCCAGTAATGTGATCAAATGTTTATTTACTTTTATATTACACATCTTGATGGCAAGGTGGCTATCAGTTTGGGTTTAGTCCTCCTGTTTAAATGAACTTTTTTTAAAGCAAACCAACTGTTTAAAGCTTCAAAAGCATGGGCTCTTTAGGGTGTGTGCTTGAAGAATTCAGGTCAGACCAGTATCTGGTAGAACCTCAGTTACAAACACCTTGGGAATGGAGGTTGTTCATAACTCTGAAATGTTTGCAACTCTGAACAAAATGTTACGATTCTTTCACAAGTTTACAACTGAATATTGACTTAATACGGCTTTGAAACTTTACTATGAAGAAGAAAAATGCTGCTTTTAACCACCTTAAACAAAACAAGCTCAGAAACAGTTTCCGTACTTTGTTAAATCTTTTTTCAATTTTCCCTAATTTTTTAGTAACATATGTTTAACACAGGAATGCTTTTATTTTTATTTAATTTTTTTTGTCTGCTGCTGCTGCCTGATTGGGTACTTCCGGTTCCAAATGAAGTGTGTGGCTGACTTGTCAGTTTGTCACAATGTTATTCCTAACTCTGACGTTCTACTGTATATGCTGCTGAACAGAAACTTTAGTATGGCCAGAGGTGAAACAAACTCAATAACAGAGCTATAAAAATACTTTTTTAATGTAGGGCCTGGCTTTACAATTTCCTTTTTGGAGAAAAGGATTTTTATCTGTGTTTTGGGTGTAGAGCTGGGTGAGTAATGAAAAGGTTATTCATTAAATAATCTCGTATGAAAAACTGAAATTATTCAATGGATACTATTTAAGTTCAACTGGTGATCATTACAAAGAACATGTGAGTTGTGAATGTTTTCTGCCTATTTTCAGAATATGTGCTATACGGTCACACTGGACACTGAGTCATTGAAGTTCATTACATGTAGACTCTCAAACCATACATGCACATTATAGTGTAACATGCTTCTTTCTCTAGTAAGTGGTGAGAGGCCTTTGTTTTGAATTCACTCTGGGCTAAGTTAGGCATTAGTTGTGTTTTACTTTTATTTTTCTTGGAACAAATTCTGACTTATGCCTCATTACTTAGATCAGGCCTGCACAACTCGTAAAGTGGCGAGGGCCACATTACTCCAAAGAAAACAGCTAAGGGCCGAAACCTCCCGGCCCCGCAGAAACACCCCGCCCCAGGGCCGCCCAGCCCTGCGGAAACAAACCCTCCTTCACCAGCGCCGCCCCACCAAAACAACTGTGGGCCAAAAAGGAAGTTTGGGGGTGGGGAGGTGATACTTTGATTTAAATCAATCAGGGGCTCCCAGCTGAAGAGGTGGCTGGGAGCCCTCAGGGGCAAATTCAAGGGCCCAGGGCTCTGGCGGCTGGGGGAACCCAGCAGGGCCAGCTCTAGGTTTTTTGCTGCCCCAAGCAAAAAAAAATTTGGCTGCCCCCTGTCCTAGCCCTGGGCTCCCCCCTGTACCCCCCTGCTGCCCCAGTCCTGGGCTCTCCCCCCACCCACCCATACCCCCTGCCACCCCAGCACTGGGCTTTCCCCTTTCCTCCCCACCAGTGCCCTCCCCACCCCGCGGCCGGGATTCAAAGGGCTTTGGGCTGCCCGCAGAGCGCCGTGTGCGGGGGATTTAGAATCCCTCCGCAGGCCACACAGTGAGGCTCCGCAAGCCGTATGTTGTGCAGGCCTGACTTAGATTCACTTTAAATCTATCCTTTTGAAGGTAATAAACTTGTTTTATTTTTATCTAAACCAATGTGGTGGTTGAATTTAAGTGTTTGGGAAACTCAAGTTGAGATATGCACAAATCCTGTTATTTTCTATTAATAAAATGATGAACTTTATGAGTTTGTATTGTCCAGAAGAAAACTGGGCAGTACAAGACTTACATTTCTGGGGAAAGTCTGGGACTGGTGTTGCTCTGCTGAGTAATTCAAGAGTGGCTGGTTATGTTTCTCATACAATATTACCAGCAGTAATTGCCATCTGGAGATGTGTATTAGCAGACCAGGAGTGGTTGCTCTTACAACAATGCAGTGTAAAAGCACCCCACGTTATAGAACTGAGGGATACAATCTGGACCAATGAACAGGTGTATCCTAGGTATCTCACTGCACTGTGGAAGGAAGACGACTGTTGTGTGTGCTGTGATTAAAATTGTGATGCAGATGAACACTGAAGATAATTAACCATTAGAATAATGTATCAAGGGTTGTGGTTGATTCTCCATCACTGACAATTTTAAAATCCAGATTGGATGTCTTTCTAAAAGATAAGCTCCAATTCAAACAGGAATTGATTCAGGAAAATTCTCTGGCCTCTTATGGAGGTCAGACTCTGTGATCAGTGGTGGCTTCTGGCTTTAGAATCTGTGCATCTATTACTGGAAGTGTGATGCATGAAAAGGGGTGTTTCTAGAAAATGAAATGTAATACTGTAATGTGGCCAAATTCTTTAGAAGATGTTTTGTGCCTTTTTTTATGTAATGTTATCTCAGGAGTTAAAAATACCTGATTTTAGCTTAACCTTGAACCAATGAAGACATTTTTTGTGTCCCTAAAGTTTTAGAAAACAAACAAAAGGTGAGAAACAGAAAAGGGCATTTCAAATGACACAACTGTATTTTTGCATGATTTATTTGATATATGTGGACATACTGGTCTGAATCCCTAACTGATGTAGATTGGCATCAATTTTCATGGCTAGGAATACCAGCAAGTTGTGCACATCCTGAAGCTATGCTTCATTTTACATCAACTAAAGTTCTGGCCCAGTGCCTAATAACTTTAAGATAAGAGGGGTAAAATTGTGTCTTTTAAGCAAAATGAAGGGAACATGTGACGGCATGGTGCCCCGACAATGCATACGCAGTAGAATGCTGTGAGAGCACTCTTGTAACTACATCCTTTGGAAAAAAAGGAGCAGTACGGAACTTATTTACAGGATTTGTATAGCACTTACAAAATTAATGGGCTAAAGTCAGTCTTCATGTATGTTGGTGTAATTACATTGCCTTTAGTGGAGTTGCACCATCTCATGCCAATGTGTCCAGACTAATTTTGTAATGAAGGTACTCACTCACTCACTCCTGTCACCATGCCTCAGTGGGTCATAGCTGAGAATACCAAATTCAGGCTGCTGAGAAATGGGGCAGACTCATCCCAAACTGGTGGTTTATTCTATCACCACACTGGCTAACAAGAAGCTCAAAATGCAGTCTCCTTAGGCATTCCAGCCCTCGGCGCACCACCCAGACCTAGACTTTATGAAGAGTGGTTACTTGAAAACCAATTTAAGCAAATATAGGTTCCTTCTAATCCAAGGGCTCAGCCACTTAGCCAGGTCAATATATAACTCAGATCTTACCCATAATCACGCTGATGCCAATCCTGCAGTAACTACAAACTAAAGCAGTGGTTCTCAAACTTTTGTATGGGTGACCACTTTCATGCAGCAAGCCTTTGAGCATGACACCCCCCACTTTAAAAATTAAAACCACTTTTTTTTTATATTTAACACTTATAAATGCTGAAGGTAAAGTGGGATTTGGGGGAGAGGCTGACAGCTCATGACCCGCCATGTAATAGAAAATCATGACCCCCAGTTTGAGAATCCCTGAACTAAAGGTTTAATAAGAAAAGAGAGTTACAAATGGTTAATAGATCCTATACATACAAGTGATTTTTTTCCCCAGTGTTCATAGATCAGGATCGTAGCAGTGATGGAATAAACTGTGCCTTGAAAAGTCTCTAGCTGGCATTATCCAAACAGTGTGTGTGGGGAGGGGGGAAATCATCAGTCCTTGTTTAGAGTTTCCTTGTTAGAAATCTATTCCAGAGAAATGAAGCAGGAAATGAAGATGAAATGGAGATGTCTCAGGTGCCTTTTTATATCCTCTGTCATATTCATGGAGTTTAACTGCCTCACACAAAGCTCACAGCCCAGGTGCATGGAAAATTACTGACCCAAGGTGGAATCACATGAGCATATCAGATATCCTTGCATAGTTTACCGAGTGACAGCATGATCATTGGCCCCTTGGAGTATAAGGCCTCCGCAGGAAGAGCTATTTGGGGGGCAATGGGTTTCTTCTATGGCCCATTGTGGAAGCTAAGTGTCCTTGATGCTTGGGCCAACAATGCATAGCTGTCTGGCCTGGATGTAAATTTTATCTGGGAGATGTTAGCCAGGTGTACAACATGTGTAAATTTGCCAATATTTATAACTTCTGATACAAAGATGATACATGCCTATAAACAAGATAATCATACTTAGCAAACCATAACTTTTCTGTTGACACCTTACATGACCTACTCTGTACAAGATTTGTCGCAATTGTATAATAGTGGTAGCAACAATGATAAAAATGCTCATATTCAATCATACAGCATCACACTTCCTGAACAAGAATCTGTAAATACTCAGATTGACGTGTTCTTATGCTTTTAAGAAGCACACGGAATCTTTTAAAAAAGGGGATAATGCAATACACCGCATTTATTGAGAGTACAATTTAAGCACTAAAATTAGCATATGCTTCCATTCTCTCTCTCTCACACACCTCCACCCACCAAAAGGTTCTGCAGCTGGATTTTATAGTTACCAGTCCTTAGTGTTGCTTGATCAGTTCCAGTGGCCAGCTGAAACTGCACACAAGGGTGGAGAGTTGGGCCTCTGTCGAACGCGTTTGAAGCTCCAGTGTTGATGCAGAATGAACCCAAAGTCCCATGGCAATACACCGTTATTTTATAGTGATAGGTTCCTATACAAGTCTATTGACCTAGCTGTGTCATGAGGTATTCAAGGTTGCTCTTAATTTAGCATTATTTTGAGTTGTTACGGGGAGGATTCACAGCTGTTTATCTGTCTCTTTGGCTGAACTCCTTATCTCGTCCTTGGGGTATATGCCTTTGCTTTAGGGTTGTCAATCAACCAGCCGGGTGATTGATAGTAAAGTTGGTGCCTCTTGACTCCTCCACTTCCTTCTTGATCATTCGACCCAGTTGTCCTTTCTCAGTTAATTACCATACGGTCTTCACTCACATCAAACAGTAAATAAGGCAATTACAGCCATAAAACTGTTATCCTTCTAAGAACAAATGTTAACACAATCAGCAAAAAATAAACTCAGAACAATTTCTTCTTACTACTTCAAAGCTAGCAAAATGGAGTATAATTTACTTGAGACAATTTCTTCCTATTAGGCTTTTGGCCTACAATGTAACTGGGGAAAGAATCTCTTTCAGTGCCGGGGATTACAGTCTGCTTCATTACTAACTAGAGTCTGCCTTGAGTTGTAGGGGGCCTCCTGGGAATCCCAGTCAACCACGGACAACTTGCAGAGCTGGAAAGAGATTTTAATTGTTGTATAATGTTGGATGTGGCACACAAAGTGCTTTGTTGAAATCACTTAAATCCTTTAGGGAACTGACGTTTTCACCTTTTATCATGGTGTTGGGTGGGCCAAACTCATTACTAGTTTAACTCCATTGACTTTTGTATGAACTAAGCCCCTTCTGTTCAGATAGAGCCCAAATAAAGATCTCCAGGCATGATCCTGAATGTGAATCCTATACAAAATGGCAGTGCTCGTTCAACCTTCTTGTGTGCCACAGCTTTCATTGTCTAGAGAATGAGCCAGTGATACCTTGGCATTGACATTGTACATACTCTTCCATATACCTCTTGCACAGCCAAAGACCTGGTGTGCGGCACAAAGGATAATGACCCATAACAAGGGACACAAAATACTGTGGGGTTCATTGCTTTAGTGCAAGTAACTTTTTTTAGTTTAGTTTTTTGATGTAAAGAAATTTCCAATGATAAATTTGGTGTCACTTCACTTTTATGTGGGCTATAGATAACACTGAATTGAAATGAGTTCCTCACTGTTTTGAGGAACACTTGGAAAGTCTCCATCAGGATGTTGTCTCTAGTTTTCCTACTTTAACTTTGCCAGCTTGCAATATAGTACATATAGAAGTAGCTAATGTGTCTGCCATTGCTTTCTGCTGCATGGGAGTCTTAACTGCTCAACTGCATGTTATAGACCCTATGCTACTAACAGATAATAGAAGCTCATCTTTAGTGCAAGATGTAAGGGATGTCACTTTCTGAGCAGGAGAATCTACAGCAAGGAAAGATGATCCAGTGATTAGGGTATTTCTTTTAACTTGGGAAACTTCATTTCAACTTTCTGTTATGTCACAGACTTCTTGTGTAACCTTGGGCCAATCTCTCTGTCTCAGTTCCCCATCTGTAAAATTAGGATAATAGCACATCTCTACCTCACAGGTCTATTGAGGCTAAAAACGTACAAATTGTGAAGCACTTATGTAGCCCCTATTACCATAGACTCTATTTTGGAGTATTTATACTATGTTCTATTCCCATTGCTCCTATGAAATTGAGTGGCTGTAGTGTGTAGTATAGTGACAAGTGGAAAATATTAGGTGGCCCAAGATTTATGGTATAACAGATACCCTGTATATGGAATTTCATTGCCCTAGCTTTTGCAGAGGGAGACACTAACATTTATTACTGCTTCTGAGGACAAACAAATGGAAACTCCAAAAAAGGGAAGGTCATGCCTCATCAGACAGATCTGGCAATTCCAAGGCACACAGCTTTGAACAATATGCTGAATCATCTTTTCGAATCTATGCTGAACCAGAACAATGAAATGTCCCTCCTGAGCAGCATTAAATTGTGACAGAGTTGTAAATGTCACATTTTGTTCATCTCCTGAATCTGTCCAAGATTTACTGCACAGCCTTACCTCAAATGCCACTTCAAGCCACAGAAGCAAAAATGAGGTTGGTTGTGGAAAGCAAGCCTGCTGTTTAAAAGCTGTAAAGGTTGGAAAGTTGTTTTTTTTTTAATGCTAATATGTGTGTGCACAAAATTGTTTTTCTGATCTCTTTTTCTAAGATTGATATAGCTACTTCATGCAGCTGCATTTCTAATGGAGCTGGCATACCACACCACCCATTTGTTGGCAAGAATTCTAATATTCCATCCCACACATACATTAAATACTTGTGTTCTGTGTGTTGGCCAAGAAGTAATGTTATGCTAGCCTTGCTGAATTAGCAGTGGCTACTCCATAAGATGCAGAAAATGTAATGTCAAGGTGACTTCAGAGAAACAGGAAGGATCTGAACTCTGATAGACTTTAAGGCCAGAAGGGACCATCATGATAATCTAGTCTACCCTCCTGCATGTTGCAGGCTGTGGACTCATAAATGATCTGGAAAAAGGGGGTAAACCAATGAGATGGCAAAACTTGCAAATCATACAAAACTACCCAAGATAGTTAAGTCCAAAGCAAACTGAGAAGAGCTACAAAGGGATCTCAGAAAACTGGGTGACAGGCAACAAAATGGCAGATGAAATTCAGTGTTCATAAATGCAAAGTAATGCACATTGAAAAACAAAATCCTAAGTATACATATAAAATAATGGGGTCTAAATTAGCTGTTACCACTCAAGAAAGAGATTTGGAGTCATTGGGTGGATGTTTTCACTGAACTTTCCACAATGTGCAGTGGCAGTCAAAAAAGCCAACAGAATGTTGGGAATCATTAAGAAAGGGATAGATAGGAAGACAGAAAATATAATATTGCCTCCATATACGTCCGTGGTATGCTCACATCTTGAATACTCCATGCAGATGTGGTTGCCCCATCTAAAAAAAGATACATTGGAATTGGAAAAGGTTCACGAAAGGGCACCAGAAATAATTAGGGGTATGGAACAGCTGCCGTATGAGGAGAGATTAATAAGACTGGGACTTTTCAGCTTGGAAAAGACACAACAAAGGGAGGATATGATTGAGGTCTATAAAATCATGACAGGTGTGGAGACACTAAATAAGGAAGTGTTATTTACTACTTCTCCTAACACAAGAACTAGGGGTCACCAAATGAAATTAATAGGCAGCAGGTTTAAAACAAAAGGAAGTATTTTTTTCCACACAATTCACAGTCAACCTGTAGAACTCCTTGTCAGAGGATTTTGTGAAGGCCAAGACTATAACATGTTCAAAAAAGAACTAGCTGTTCACTGATGGACCTATCCTCCATGAATTTATTACCCAAGATGAGCAGGGATGGTGTCCCTAGCCTCTGTTTGCCAGAAGCTGGGAATGAGCACCAGGGGATGGATCACTTGATGATTACCTGTTCTGTTCATTCCCTCTGAAGCACCTGGCATTGGCCACTGTTGGCAGACAGGATACTGGGATAGATGGGCCTTTGGTCTGACCCAGTATGGTTGTTCTTATGTTAACCTTGCCGGTGCACTCCTGTAATAGACCCTTAACCTCTGGCTGAGTTACTGAAGTCCTCAAATCTCGATTTAAAGACTTTAAGTTGCAGAGAATCCACCTTTTACTCTAGTGTAAACCTGGAAGTGACCTATGGCCCATGCTGTATAGCAGTGTTTCCCAAACTTGGGATGCTGCTTGTGTAGGGAAAGCCCTTGGTGGGCCGGGCTGGTTTGTTTACCTGCCGCGTCCATAGGTCCGGCCGATCGCAGCTCCCACTGGCCATGGTTCACTGCTCCAGGCGAATGGGAGCTGCTGGAAGTGGCGCAGGCCAAGGGACATACTGGCTGCTGCTTCCAGCAGCTCCCATTGGCTTGGAGCAGCGAACTGCGGCCACTGGCAGCCGTGATCAGCCAGACCTGTGGACATGGCTGGTAAACAAACCGGCCTGGTCCACCAGGGGCTTTCCCTACACAAGCGGTGTCCAAGTTTGGGAAATACTGCCATAGAGGAAGGCAACCCCCCTCCCACCCAGGCTCTCTGCCTATCTGACCTGTGGGAAAATTCCTTTCCTACTCCAAATATGGTGATCATGTGAACCCTGAGCACGTGAGTAAGACCCACCAGCCAGACACCTGGAAAGAATTATCTGCAGTCAGAGCCCTCCACATCTAGTGTCCCATCATGGCAATAGGTGATATTTGCTGCTAGCAGTCACAGATTAGCTACATGCCATTGTAGACAGTCTCATCATACCATCCCCTCCATAAATTTATCAAGCTCAGTCTTGAAGCCATTTTGTTGTTGTTGCCCCCATTACTCCCTTGGAAGGCTGTTCCAAAACTTCACTCCTGTGAAGGTTAGAAACTTTCATCTAATTTCAAGCCTAGACTTGTTGATGGCCAGTTTGTATCCATTTGTTCTTGTGTCCACATTGGCGCTTAACTTAAATAACTCCTCCCATCTCCCTGATATTTATCCCTCTGATGTGTTGTATAGAGAACAATCAGTTCTTCCCTCAGTCTTCTTTTGGTTACACTGAAAAAGCCAAGCTCTTTGAGTCTCCTCTCATAAGGTAGGGTCTTCCATTACTCTGATCATCCTATAGCCTTTCTCTGCACCTGTTCCAAATTGAATTAATCTTTCTTAAACATGGGATACCAGAATTGCACACAGTATTCCAGATGAGGCCTCACAAATGCCTAGTAAAATAGTATTAACACTTCCCTATCTCTACTGGAAATACCTTGCCTGGTGCATCCTCAGACTCCATTAGCCTTTCCCTGGCTGTATCACATTGGCGGCTCAGAGTGTGATCAACCAATACCCCAGGTCTTTCTCCTCCTCTTTTACTTCCAACTGATAGTCCCAAAGTGCGTGACCTTGCACTTTACACTATTAAATTTCATCTCATTTCTATTATTCCAGTTTTCAGGTCATCCATATCTTCTTGTATGATATTCAAGTCCTCCTCTGTATTTGCAATACCTCTGAACTTTGCAAATGACAAACTTTATTAGTACACTCCCACTTTTTGTGCCAAGATCGTTAATGAAAATGTGAAACAAGACAGATCCTTGAGGAATTCCACTAGTAAGATTCCCCCAGCCTGACAGTTCACATCTTAATGTGACCCCCTGTAGACTCCTCTTTATCCAATTCCTTTGCCATCTTTCAATATTTATATTAATCCCCATCTTCTCCAATTTAATTAATTTCCAATATAGAACTGAATCAAATGCCTTGCAATAGAACCAATCTACCTGGACTTCAGTATTTCCTTTGTTTAAAATGTCCATTATCTTCTCAAACAAAGAGATCAGATTGGTCTGGCATGATCTACCTTTTGTAAAACCATGTTGTATTTTATTCCTAATTACTGTTTACCTCCCATGTCCTTAACTACTTTATTTCAAAATTTGTTCCAAGACCTTGCATGAAATTAAGGTCAAACTAACAGGACTGTAGTTTTCCAGATCACTTTTTTTCCTTTTTTAAAATTTGCTATTATATTAGCAATTCTCCAGTCATAGGGTATGATCTTGAGTTTACAGATTCATTAAAAATCCTTGCTATTGGGCTTGCAATTTCATGTGCCTGTTCCTTTAATATTCTTGGATGGAGATTATCTGGGGCCCCCAATGTAGTCCCACTAACCTGTTTAAGTTTGACTTGCATCATGGATGTGATAATTCCTACTTCTATATCCTCATTTCTGTTAGCTACCCTGCCACTATCACTAAGCTCCTCCTCCTGTCTGCCACTGACTTCTGTGATCAAGGGAAAAGTTACTCGATGGCCAGATTCTTCTTTCACAAGTGTGACACAGACATCCCTTGGCAAAGGGTCCTCTGTTCTTCACAAACAACTCTCACCTCAGACCTGACAAATTCATGACAGCAAGCAAATGCCTTGCAGGATACCTATTTATAATAATGTGAGGTAGCTACAGAAAGCTTATTACTTGTCTAGATTCATAATCTTTATGAGGTGTATGTATGGATAATTAATTAATAATGTATTTATATTGAAAGTATGCTTTATGGACTTGGATTAAAAAGTAAAGATTAGTTCCCAGCATGTCTCTGTAATGGCCTATTTGGGCAAGAGGGAGTTCCCACCCTGCCCTGTCTGGCCAGTGATGCAATGGAAAGCTCAATTGTTGAGCTTTGTGCACTACTAAGATTTTGAATGGGAAGCCATGAGAGGCAACACCAAACAGTTGAAACAACTTTAAAGGTTTTTTTTTAAAAAAAATCTTTACAAGACAGCGGCTTCACCCTATCTATGAACAGAAATGAGACGGTTTTCAATATTCATGTGAGGAAGAACACCCTGTATCTATGCACTCAAGAAATCCCTTGGGGAGCAAGGCCACTTTCATTAATGTTTTGGATCCTGGGTATTGGGAAACGAACTAGCTCTGTAATAGACTGAGCTGGATGGGTGGGTGGGAACCTACTTTGTTCGATAGAAAAACCAACTATTGATAAGTATAGACTCAAGTTCATGTTTAATGATTTTGTTTTGTATTGTAACCACTTGTTTCCACCTCTCTTCTAGTTAAATCTTTATTCTTACTCTTAAAATCTTCCTTTGTTTTACTATAAGCACTCCACCTGCGGTGTGGCTTATAGGAATGGCAGTTTAAGGTAACAGTGGTAAACTGAGGTACACTGTACCTTTGGGTCCAGTGCGGCTGGAATTTCTGAGAGTAGCTAGTGCCAGGATCTATATATCATGGGAAAAATTTAAAGGGATTATTGAGCTAATAGTGGATGTCCCATATTTTAAAAAATATACCTCCAAATTATTGGAGAGGGGGAGGCTGTGTGTGTACATGCATTCATGCATTGGCCACTTTTTCATAAAGAACTTGGACACACATAAAAGTGCCTGGGTTCTATTGAGTATAGTATTATGAAATGTGGGCCCATGCTCTTCTGCCATTTAGTCGTCTTGCAGGGCTGTGAAATGATTTTTTTTGTCCAAAGGCTGAACTTTTTTTAAAAATTTTTTTTAGTCTATCTCTCGAGAAGGAGAATAAATATAAAAGAAGAAAGGAGGCTGAGGGGGAACTGGAGTCAATTCAATCAATGATTTTTAGGCTTCTTGCTGAGTAGCAAGTCTGACTTTGCCAACAGAACCTTTGATTAACTTCGTCCATGCTTTCCATCAGTCTGTCTGAGTTTTATTAGAAGAAAATTTTGTCAGACCCCTGTTAGCCAATACATATGGTATGCCCCACACCTAATGTGTATTATAGCCAGCATCTGGGCAGTTGTTAACCGAATATTGTATTTCCCACATTTCTGTTCCCTCTGATCACTTAAGTAGAGAACTATATAATATAGATGTAGATCAATATATCCCACAATACTCTGCAATGCTAAAGGTAGCATTTGGCATTAGTGAATATAATACCTTGCAAAGGCAAGATAGATTTGTTCTGTGTTCTACTACAGGTTGGAAGGTACCTTCACAGGCAACTGTTTTGGAACATAGTATCCAAAACAGTGATAAATAGATATACCATGTTACCAGGAAAAACAAGGTAAAAAGCTGATTGGTGAATTTTAGTCTTGAGTGACATATACAGTGATTTTTTTTTAACTTGTAAACAGGTCTGGCATAAATAGAGGTAATTTTAGGGGTGTATTTTTGAAGCACATCTATTGTGTAAGGTGAACATGCAGCAAGATAGGAACTGCTTCCCAAAAGGAAAGGTACGTGTGCTCCTTTTTGTATTGTACTGTTTTTTGTCTTAGACAATACATTAGCTAAGCTTGGTTATTTGGTCTCTAACATTGTTAATATTGAACTGCAAGTATAGTCAATCAGCTATACATTTTAATTAAAACTGAAAAGTACATTCACTACAAATCACATTGTGTCCTCTGCTGCGCCCCCATAGCTCCTGTTGCCTTAAGTGGGAGATGTGGGTTTGTCGTGGTGGGAAAAACTTAGCCTGATATGAACCCTTATGAATAACATATACCTTTTCTCCATTAATTGGTTTAAACCAATGTTCACTTGTAATTGCCTGACTTAACCAGTAAGAGTTAACTGGTATAAAAACTTGCTATCTCTTCTTTTATTCCCTTTCCTCTTTCCCCACAATCTCCTTCTTGCCATTGCTAATACATTTTATACTTCATATGGAGGCTGGGACAAGGAAAGCTGGGTGTGTGTATGGAGAAGGGGAAATTCCCCCAATATTGCCACACATTCTGATTTATTAGTAAACAGAGGCTCCAGCCCTACTGGAAAGGCTAGCTATAGAGTATAGAAATGGATTTTTGCTGCATGAATTTTTTGAAAATCTTGTGGTACTTCCCTGTTGACAACAGGGCCTGCTCTCAAAAGTTTTGTCCTCATAATTAGTCAGATAACTAAAGTTCTTGTACTTACACATGACATCCCTTAGGAGAAAGAGTTATTTCAGTGTCTCAGAGCTTGTTGACAAAACCCGGCTCATTCAAAGCCACATGGGACTTTTCAGCTAGTGTAACTGTCTCTCGCTGAAGCTGAACCTCTGCATTCAGTACTCTTTATTTTTGTTGGAAGGAAAACCTATATTATTAACCTATTTCAAGCAACTCCTAGAGAATTCAGGCTACTTAATTTTAGCTCTGTCCTCTTGTACATGTCTATTACAGGCCTTGTGTGGCAGAAGAGCAGCCAACTCCCATGCTGTTGCCTGACACTCAAGTTCCATTAGGCTCTCTGGCTCTCTCTCATTCAGAGTGAATGCTACCCTCCTAGAAATGGCCAGGTAATACTGATGCTGGTGTTAGGTGGCATCCTATGGCTAGCAGCTGGACTATACTCAGCATGCAGAGTACTGGTATCTCTTTTAACTTACTCCTAATTAAAAGATGTTATTTCCTTGCTGATAAGATTTTAAAATCAAGATCCTGACTCCTCTCTCTAAATTTCCCATAACACTTTTAGCAAGAGATAGAGTCTTATGCTGAGGTCTGTACCAAACCATAGGTGGAGGATGTTGTCCTGCCTAATTGAAATCCATTTAAACATGATGGGTTTATTTGCCACTGAAATTCAACCACCTATGGAGAGGAATATGGCAGCAGTTTAGAAATCACACTGTACAGTTTGGTGGCACCTTAAAGACTAACAGATTTATTTGAGCATAAGCTTTCATGGATAAAAAAACCCACTTCTTCAGATGCATGGAGTGAAAATTACAGATACAGGCATAAATATACTGGCACATGAAGAGAAGGGAGATACAGGCCAGTCCTTACTTACAGACAGCCCCCCCCAACCTGAAGCAAATGCTCACCAGCAACTACCCATCACACCACAGAAACACTAACCCAGGAACCAATCCCTGTAACAAATCCCGTTGCCTACTCTGTCCCCATATCTACTCTAGCAACAGCATCAGAGGACCCAACCACATTAGACACACCATCAGGGGCTCATTCACCTGCACATCTACTAATGTGATATATGCCATCATGTGCCAGCAATGGCCAAACTGGACAGTCTCTACATAAAATAATAAATGGACACAAATCAGACATTTGGAATGGTAACATTCAAAAGCCAGTAGGAGAACACTTCAGTCTCCCTGGACACTCAATAACAGATTTAAAAGTAACCATCCTTCAACAAAAAAACTTCAAAAACAGTTTTCAAAGAGAAACTGCAGAGCTACAATTCATTTGAAAACTTAACACCATTAATTTGGGCTTGAATAGGGACTGGGAGTGGCTGGCTCACTACAAAAGCAATTTTCCCTCTCTTGGTATTGACACCTCCTCATCACTTGCGAGTGGACCACATCCACCCTGATTGAATTGGCCTTGTCAACACTGGTTCTTCACTTGTAAGGTAACTCCCTTCTCTTCATGTGTCAATATATTTATGCCTGTATCTGTAATTTTCATTCTATGCATCTGAAGAAGTGGTTTTTTAACCCACGAAAGCTTATGCCCAAATAAATCTGTTAGTTTTTAAAGTGCCACTAGACTCCTTGTTGCTTTTGTGGATACAGACTAGCATGGCTACCCCTCTGATACTGAACAGTTTGTATGCTGCTAAACACCTGCTGCATTCCTATCCATAACTGGCTGCATTTTAATGATGGTGTGTGTGTGTGTGATTTTTATATCTGTGTCTAGACAGTTTGATATAGACTTGTGGTTTATAATATGCTTGTGGATCCTTGGGATTAAAGATCTATTAATATACTGGTAAGTTATTATCCAATGGAACAGCTATTACCCATTTTGCCAAGAGATGACAGTGCTTGTCTTGTGATTCATTTGTCTTGTCTTACTGTTTTTGTGCTTTGTCAATTTCTTCCTTCAAACAGAAGGCACCAGCATTTTCAAATCTACACTATCTATAGAAGGCATTAAGAATATTATTAATCTTCATTCGATCACACTTTAAGATTATCTTGATGCTTAGTGATGATGCAGCTCTTCTTACTGTGGGATCTAAATAAATGAACAGGGCTGTCATTACTTTGGCATGGCATGTGTGCTGTACTGTACATCACAAAATATTGCTCCAGGTACATTCAACAACAAACCTGAGCTAACACCGTATGAATGGCAGAAGACTGTAGAGTAGCAACTTGGCATTAAACTTTTTCCCCAGAGAAATCTCATCCTCCTGTAGCTTAAATAATGTTAATTAGTAGGGCAGTCAAGCGATTAAAATTGTGATTGTGTGATTAATCATGTGATTAAACAATAATAGAATACCATTTATTGAAATATTTTTGGATGTTTTCTACATTTTCAAATATATTGATTTCAGGTACAACACAGAATACAAAGTGTACAGTGCTCGCTTTATATTTTTCATTACAAATATTTGCACTGTAAAAAAACCAAAAGTAATAGTATTTTTCAAATCACCTAATACAAGTACTGTAGTGCAATCTCTTTGTAATTTCAACTTTTATGATAAACATAGAACTATGTACAAAAAAACTGCATTCAAAACCAAAACAATATAAAACTTCAGAGCCTACAAGTCCACTCAGTCCTCTTCTTATTCAGCCAATCGCTTCTTATTTACAATGTCACCAGAAAGTGAGAACAGGCATTTGCATGGTACTTTTGTAGCCAGCATTGCAAGGTATTCTAGATATGCTAAACATTCATATGTTCCTTCATGCGTCAACCACCATTCCAAAGGACATGTGTCCACGCTGATGACAGGTTCTGCTTGATAACGATCCAAAGCAGTGTGACTGACGCATGTTGATTTTCATCATCTGAGTCAGATGCCACCTGCAGAAGGTTGATTTCCTTTTTGGTGATTCGGGTTCTGTAGTTTCTGCATCAGACTGTTGCTCTTTTAAGACTTCTGAAAGCATGCTCCACACCCAGTCCCAATCAGATTTTGGAAGGCATGTCAGATTCTTAAAGACAGAGGGCTAAATGGTCCCAAATCAGGGACATCATGGTAGGCTGGTCCCCTATCTGAAATTCTGGGAGTGACTCCTGTGGCCCAGGAGCACAATGGGAGCATAGCTGCTGCCCTGCCCTCAGGTTGGAGGCAGTGAATGCTGCTGTCAGTCATGGGGCCAGCTCTGCTGATTAGCATGCTCCTGCCCTTTGGCACAGAACACATAGAGTAGAGCTAAAGGACTGCTTCTGTGATTGGTTAGGTGAGGGACGCGCAAAGGGTGAAAAGTTCTTTAAGCCCTTCCCTGCATTGTGCATTCATGCAGGGGGCACATCAGTCTTGCCCAAAGAATCTTAACATGCTGAGCTGCCAACATAACTAACATACGGTATTTCTCACAAAACAGGCTCCGCGGTCCTCTTTAAAATATTGGGTTAAGCATAGATTTTCAGCCTGTAATCTGAATCCTAGTTTGAGTGACTTCTAAAATTACCATAATTACCACTGCTGCCTGGGCCTGGGAAGTTGGCTATAGATCATCTGATACAATGCCTGCTGGTTAGAACTACTGTTGGTAATGGCTTTTTAAACAAGGGAGGGGAGAATGTAGGATAAGAAGGTGGAGCAAGCAGGCAACATAGGCAAGAGGAGTGAGCAATAACACTATATAACACTTTCAGCAATGACCGAGTACTCACACTTGGCCTAGTAATTCAGTCAGGGCACAGGAGAATTTTTACACTGAGGGTATGTCTACACTACCAGAGTAGTTCGATTTAACTTAAGTCGAATTTGTGGAATCGACCTTACAAAGTCGAACGTGTGTATCCACACTAAGGACAGTAATTCGACTTTGTGAGCCCACACTAACGGGGCAAGCGTCGACATTGGAAGTGGTGCACTGTGGGCAGCTATCCCGCAGTCCCTGCTGCCCATTGGAATTCTGGGGCGAGCCCCCAATGCCTGCTGGGGGAAAAATGTGTCGAGGGTGGTTTTGGGTAACTGTCGTCATTCAACTGTCACTCCCGCCGGCAGGCAATCAGTTGGCGCACTTTTCTGGTAAGTGACAGTGCGGACGCCACAGCACTGCGAGCATGTAGCCTGCTGCAATCATCGCTGCACTTATGGCCGTTGTCAACTCCTCGCACCTTATCGTCCACCTCTTCCACAGTCAGATGCTGAGAAATCGGGCGAGGAGGCTCCGGCAGCGCGGTGAGGACATGAAGTGTCAGAGTGGCACAGACCTCTCACAAAGCACGGGACCCCGCACCGTGGACATCATGGTGGCAATGGGTGATGTTCATGCTGTGGAATGGTGATTCTGGGCCCGGGAAACAAGCACAGACTGGTGGGACCGCATAGTGCTGCAGGTCTGGGATGAATCACAGTGGCTGCAAAACTTTCGCATGAATAAGGGCACTTTCCTTGAACTCTGTGAGTTGCTGTCCCCTGCACTGAAGCGCAAGGACACCTGGATGCAAGCAGCCCTGAGTGTGCAGAAGCGAGTGGCCATAGCCCTCTGGAAACTTGCAACGCCAGACAGCTACCGGTCAGTAGCGAACCACTTTGGCGTGGGCAAATCTACCGTGGGGGTTGCTGTGATGCAAGTAGCCCATGCAATTGTTGAACTACTGCTCTCAAAGGTAGTGACCCTGGGAAACGTCCAGGTCGTCATAGATGGCTTCGCCGCGATGGGATTCCCAAACTGCAGTGGGGCTATAGATGGAACTCACATCCCTATCCTGGGACCGGACCACCTGGCCAGCCAGTATATTAACAGAAAGGGCTACTTTTCAATGGTGCTGCAAGCACTGGTGGACCGTAGGGGACATGTTACCAACATCAACGTTGGGTGGCCGGGCAAGGTTCATGACACGCGTGTTTTCAGGAACTCTGGTCTGTTTAGATGCCTGCAGGAAGGTAGTTTCTTCCCGGATCACAAAATAACTGTTGGGGATGTGCAGATGCCTATAGTGATCCTCGGGGACCCAGCCTACCCGCTAATGCCCTGGCTCATGAAGCCCTATACAGGCGTCCTGGACAGTGACAAAGAACTCTTCAACTACCGGCTGAGCAAGTGCAGAATGGCGGTGGAGTGTGCTTTCGGACGTCTCAAGGGGAGATGGCGATGCTTACTGACTCGCTCGGATCTCAGCGAAACCAATATCCCCATTGTTATTGCAGCTTGCTGTGTGCTCCACAATCTCTGTGAGAGCAAGGGGGAGACATTTATGGCGGGATGGGAGGTTGAGGCAAATCGCCTGGCTGCTGATTACGCTCAGCCAGACAGCCGTGCGATTAGAAGAGCCCAGCGGGAAGCGCTGTGCATCCAGGAGGCTTTGAAAGCTAGGTTCCTCAGTGAGCAGCATGACCTGTGACTGTTCAGTTTCTTTACAGAGAAGCTGAACCTGCGCCTGTTTCTTTACCCAGTTACTGTTGACTCTCCTCTGCAGTTACATACCCCGTTCACCCCGTTTCCCCCCTTCCAACACACGTTTAAAAATAAAATACATGGAACATTGTTAATTAACAACGTTGTCTCTATTAATGACTTCGCGTTAAAGGGTTGAAACTGGGACGCAGACTGTGCTGGGTAGGGTGTGTAGTGATGTAAAGACCGCTTCTAAACTCGAGGAATGACAGGCTCCTGCTCCTAGAGCAGTCTGCAGTGCCGGTCTGGTTGTTTCAACGGAGCCTGCCATCCCTCCTTTTCGGGACTCTGTGTGCGGGGGCTATGTGACCTTGTGGCAGGGTGAAAACGGTTACAGATTCCCCTGCTGCATGGCTCTGTGGTCCAGGACAAGGACCGCTGCATAAGATCTGTAACTGCCCTCCCCCGCCACATAGCCACGTACCCCCCACCCACACAGAACATGAAAACCACCTCCCAGACCAACCAGGGTGCTTACTGACTGCACTGTGTGTGTGACCTGCTGCTGATCCTGCCCCCGTGTCTGTACCCTGGTAAAGGTGACTGTCCTGTGCAATTACCGACCCCCTCCCCCACCCCTTCAAACACAGTCTTCTGTACAAGAACATGATGGAAACAGTAATTAACAGCAAAGTATTTTTAATAATCAACTAGACAGTTAGAGGATGAAACTGGGATTGGGGCTTGGGTGAGTCAGGAAGGGAAGGACTTCTCAAAATTTAGGGAATGAGAGCTTTTTGGTAATTGATCACTCTGCAGGGGTGGAGTGACAGTTTTCACGGCCCCTGGCGCCCCTCCTTCTTGTTACTTTGGGTGAGGGGGGTATGGGACTTTGTGGCGGGGGAGGGCGGTTGCAGATACACACCAGGGGGGCTCTGTCCTCCTGCCTGCGGTCCTGCAGAAC
This sequence comes from Mauremys reevesii, assembly GCF_016161935.1. Classification (NCBI taxonomy): domain Eukaryota; kingdom Metazoa; phylum Chordata; order Testudines; family Geoemydidae; genus Mauremys; species Mauremys reevesii. Next base: position 189,894,403 of record NC_052624.1, read on the forward strand.
ATCCACAAGGCGCTGGAGCGTGTCCGTTTGCTCCCTCATTAGTCCAAGCAGCGTTTGAGTCGCCTGCTGGTCTTCTTGATGCCACCTGTCCTCCCGTTCGCTGTGTGAGCGCTGGTACTGAGAGAGGTTCTCCCTCCACTGGCTCTGCTGGGCCGCCTCGGCTCGGGAGCAGCCCATAAGTTCAGTGAACATCTTGTCCCGTGTCCTTTTCTTTCACCGCCTAATCTGCGCCAGCCTCTGTGAGGGGGATGCTGGGGCAGGTCGGGAGACAGTTGCAGCTGTGTGATGGGAAAAAGGGAGTGAATTCCTTACAAAGATACATTTTTGCGAACAATGAACATAGTCTAGTCTGTCTCTGTGAACAAGACCATGCACAGCACCTATCTCATGTGCACTCAGGACAAGTTCGAATTTTCGGCCTTCGCATTCATTGCCTGGGGTCTTGCACTGGAGATCAGACAAGCGGGGCAGGACAGCAGAATCTGTGGAGCAGGCACACATGGTAATGTATAGCAGTGCCCTCCTGCTGCAGGCAATCCGGAAAGCATGAACTCTGCCCCTGTTCCACCCCCTCGCGGCTGTCCCCGGGAAAGATCCCTGTATGCTGCCCCTCTGCAGCCTCCACCACGTGGCTGTAAACTGCCGCTTATTGTTATGCAAAGGAACATTGAAGCATTCCCAATACTAACATTACCTTAATTACCCTAATTCAATGCAGGAGTCGCCGAGCGAGATCACCCTGAGCAGGATCACTGAGATAGAGAGCGCATGCTGCGTGAAAGCCAGCACAAACCAGGGGCCTATGCTGCCATGATTGTGGAGACAATGCTCCCGGAGTACCTGATGATAGCCTGGCGCGGAAAAGTGTCCTACCACGGAGCACCCAATAAGGCAGCTCTCCCCAGGAACCTCATGCGGAGGCTTTTCGATTACCTCCAGGAGAGCTTCGTGGAGATCTCCCAGGAAGATTTCTGTTCTATCCCCATATATATTGACCTTCTTTTCGCATAGTTAATATTCCTGTTCTGTTAGAAATAAATGTTTACATGTTTAAAGCACTTACCGACTGATCCTTCCCCTGATTCAAGGTCCGGGTTAACGGCTGGGGAGGATTGGTAGGGGATCTCCGTGAGGGTGATGAAGAGATCCTGGCTGTCAGGGAAACCAGCGTTGTAAGCGCTGTCGACTGCCTCGTCCTCCTCATCTCCTTCCTCATCTTTCCCATCCGCGAACATCTCCGAGGAACCGGCCGTCGACACTATCCCATCGTCAGAGTCCACGGTCACTGGTGGGGCAGTGGTGGCAGACCCTCCAAGAATGGCATGCAGTGCCTCGTAGAAGCGGCATGTCTGGGGCTGGGCTCCGGAGCGTCCGTTTGCCGCTTTGATTTTTTGGTAGCCTTGTCTCAGGTCCTTGATTTTCACGCGGCACTGCGTTGTATCCCGGCTGTATCCTCTGTCTGCCATGGCTTTGGAGACCTTCTCGTAGGTCTTTGCATTCCGTTTTTTGGAGCGCAGCTCCAAAAGCACAGACTCATCGCCCCACACAGCGATCAGATCCAAGACTTCCTGGTCAGTCCATGCTGGGGCCCTCTTTCTTTTCTGAGATTGCATGGACTCCTCTGCTGGAGAGCTCTGCATCGCTGCCAGTGCTGCTGAGCTCGCCCCGATGTCCAAACAGGAGATGAGATTCAAACTGGCCAGACAGGAAAAGGAATTCAAATGTTCCCGGGGCTTTTCCTGTGTGGCTGGTCAGAGCATCAGAGCTCGGACTGCTGTCCAGAGCGTCAACAGAGTGGTGCACTGTGGAATAGCTCCCGGAGCTATTAGCATTGAATTCCATCCACCTAGCCTAATTTGACATGGCCATGTCGAATTTAGCGCTACTCCCCTCATCGGGGAGGAGTACAGAAGTCGAACTAAAGAGACCTCTAAGTCGAACTAAATAGCTTTGTTGTGTGGACGGGTGCAGGATTAATTCGAATTAACGCTGCTAAATTCGACATAAACTCCTAGTGTAGACCAGGCCTGAGAATTCTTTAAAGATGGCAGCAATTGGACGGTTATCACTGAAACATATATCAAGTGGCCAGTGAGAACCCAGGCAGTTACTACTGTACTATGATAGTCCCACTGAAAAATACTTGCCTGCTAGAGTGTTTTTGCTTTAACTGAAAAAGATGGTTAATAGTCTACATTCTATTGGTAGACCATCGGTTTATGCGTAGCTATGTCTATGGGGAGAAGCCAAAGTGAGCGATCAGATCTACACGGGTGCAACTCCTCTTGGACATATTTATTACCTTATTACCAAAGCATCTAGTGCCCAGTCATAGACCATAGATGAAGTACAAACATGCATGCATCTTCTTTGCAATAATTACACAATGTATCCATAGCATAGTAATAGGTACCATATATGAGTGCAGGGGACTGGACTAGATGATCTCTTGAGGTTCCTTCCCGTCCTATGATTCTATATGTAAAACTAGTACTGGGTGAGAATAATTTTAACACAAAGTGGCAAAGCACTTTGGCACAACTTCACAAGAAAACGTGCTGCACGTTTTTCTTTTTTTGCTGGTTTGTATTCCTTGCTTTTCCACAGAATCTCAATGAACCAGGCTTTTATTTATTTATTTTTTGGCGGGTAAAATTCCACATGTAAGAGCTACACCTATTGCCTTTGTGGATTTAGGGAGGGGGAGAGACCTAGAACTCTGTTTATCACATCAATCACTAAATACCTTTTAAAAGAACGTTAAAGCCCCAATCCTGAAAACAACCTTGTGAGTGCCCCCCCAGCCCCGTGCCAGTATGAGCCCCATAGCAGGTGCAGAGTAGGGGCAGAGATCAGTCCACACTATTGTTCTTTGCAGAAGTGGGACATTGAATTCCCAAAGTGTCAGAATTGCCTCTGCAACCTTGCCTGCCTGCAAATAAGTTAACACATCTTCAATTAAGTGATATAGTACACTACTTTCCACTGAAGCCTTTCCTCATCTACTGTGCAAACTGGACTGTGTGTAGTGAATGAGGAAGAGTGGTGAGAGCAACCATTTTGAACAAAGCCTGTAGATTGGTTTTATAGACTAGTAGATGTGTTTCACTTTCATTTGCTTGCAACCCTTTCTAGCTCTGTTCCTCTGAATGGCATCACTTCACTTCTGTCCTTTTGTTAATAACTTTGCTTATGTTTTTACTATAAACCAACTCAGTACTGTGTTTTGAAGGGAAGGGTGTACTTACACCAGTTAATAACCTGCAATGTACTTTTTTGTCTCTTTAAAGGAGCAACAAACCTTATTATTTCTCTCAGCTGTCCAGGAGAGGGATGGACACTTCAGGGCATGCAGTTTTGGGGAAATTCAGGACTAGGTCTGTGGGTGGGGTCACCTTACTCATTATAACAAAGGCTGGGAGAAGCCAAAGTGGGGCTGGGGGGCTGTAGACAGTCTGCTGGAGTCAGAGCTGCTGAACCAGGGCAGTGTACCACAGACACTCAAGGTGTGATCTTCATGCTTGTAGACTGGCAGTGAGCATCCCAGCTTGGTAGCAAAGCACTGGGAGGCACCCAAGGTTGCAAGGTAAGTGGTGACACTACCCTTTACTCATTTGGATTGTACTGCAGAACCATGACAGAGTGTTTAAAAAAACAACACTCCCCCCACAGTTCACACCACCTTATTGTGAAAAATTTATCATGCACATGCAAAGTGGTGTGTGGTTTCCTTTAAAACCCTTTTAGCTAGGCCAATTAAAGATTTTTCACCAGTCCACTGAAAGATTTGGGTGTAGCTGTCCAATTTGAAGTTTCTTCTCATTTCTGCTAAGGTACTAGAGCTGTTAAAAAAGGGGCCATTATTTTACTCTCTAATGGCAAAATAAACAAATCTATAGATATACATTTTGCTGTCATGTATGTATATAGTGCCAATCATAGTATTTATATAGTGGCAATCTATAAACACTCAGGTTTCCACTGGAGATGGCTGGTGCAGTGCTCGCCTTATTGCTTTGCTGCTGTGGGAGAGTAGACAGTGGTAGCAAGAGCCCCTTGTGACAGAGCAGGAGCAGGAAGTGCCTTGCCATGGGTGGTCATAGCTAAATGGTTCTGTGTAAGTAGGCCATGTCTACTCCATAGCTAGGAGCCTACGGCCAGGAGCAAATTCAGGAGCATGGGGTTTCTGAGCTGCCAAGTGTGAAAGAGAACTAGAAGCAAACAGCACAGAGCCCTTTGAGGTGGAAGAAGCAGAATCTCTTATGAACAGGTGCCTCCTTGCATCACGATGGAGGGCCATTGCTCTGCGTTGTTGGGTGCTGCACTCCAAACCCCAGGGCAAAGGGAAAGGAAAGCACTTTAAACAGGCAGGACCATGAGGTGCCACAGCTGCCCCATCCAAACAACTCATCTCTAGTTTTAATTAATGGCTTACTATAGCGTTTTCAATAAAATAGAGCTGAACACGGGAGTGCCAGGAGTGTTGGTTCCTCCCCTGGCTCGTTGGGTGGTAGGATAGAATAGCGAGAAGTTTCTGCATAGTTTTCTGCCAGAGCCCAATTCGACGGCTTTGTACATTTCATCCCAATGAGGATATAATGGCAGATGTGCTAGCAAAAGGCTCACTGTGTGGTAATAACTTATGTATCTGTGGGGAATGACAAGCGGCTGCTAAATTGGACATTTTAGTGAGACCTAGTTTCTAGATGAATGCAGCAATTTTTCTCTTCACTGAATTTTATGTATTTTAGCCTAGCTATTCAAGCAGAAGAAAGAATGAGCACCTGCTCCCTGAGACCAGTGGAGATTATGGACGAGATCATGCAGACATAATGCCATTTGCACTTGGAGATTAACACCACCATGTCCTGATCAGTCCTAAGCAGGACTTGGAAGAATACATGCCTCTAATTTCTAGGTTGCACAAGTACAAGAAAATTGAGGCTAATTAATAAGGGTTAAAAGGGGTGATCTCACTTAATGTAACAACACTTTCATATCAGGGATCAAGATAAGTTATTTCTGTCTTACATGGCTGTAGATTTCATGTGTCCAGTCTTGAAAGAAGTCAATGATAGACTCAGAGGCACAAATATGCAAAGGTATACATTTAGAGTGAGCAACTTGTTTGACAGTTTGGGGGCTACCTGTGAAACCATTCACACTCTTTCCAGAGAATTAAATCTCTTATGAAAAGGTTGACCAGTGATATTTAGAACTCCTAGCTCCAGCTGGGAATTCTGGGGCTGGAAGGCTCTCTGCTGTGGATCCTGAAATGTGGCTCTCCTCTTGCCTGTATTTTGGCAAAAGTTTCATTGATTTGATTACAGACTCTTTACCAAAATATTTGGCTTCATCGAATCAATGTTTTCTGACTAGAGTAAGGGCACATCTATAGTGCAGTCATGGATGGCAGGTGAACATGCCCTTTGGGGAGGCTAGCCCCCGGCTCCTCCCCCTCTTCCAGAGGTCCTGTCTCCCCTACCCCCCACATGGCTGCCGGTCCTCCTTGCATGTCTCCAGCCCCAACGCGCCGGGCAGGCAGTACTGTCCCAGGACTGGGTGGGTGGGTGGTGTGGCATGGCCCCAGCCTGGGGTTCTTGTGCCCACTGCGGTCCCCAGCTTCTCGGCCTCAGAAGGGAACAGCAGGCAGGCAGGGGTCTGGGAGTGGAATATAGGTGGGGCTATGCCAGGCTGTTTGGGGAGGCACAGCCTTCCCCTCAGGGGTGGCTCGAGGAATTTTGCCGCCCCAAGCACGGCAGGCATGCTGCCTTCCGCGGCGTGCCTGCGGAGGGTCCACTGGTCCCATGGCTTCGGCGGACCTCTCGCAGGGGTGCCTGCGGGAGGTCTGCCGAAGCCGCGGGACCAGCGGACCCTCCGCAGGCAAGCCGCGGAGGGCAGCCTGCCTGCTGCCCTTGCGGCACCGGTAGAGCGCCCCCCGCGGCTTGCCACCCCAAGCATGCGCTTGGTGTGCTGGGGCCTGGAGCCGCCCCTGCTTCCCCTGCCTCCATTACCCACTCCCCATGAGTGCGGTCATGGAGTGTGATAGCAGCCCAAGTAGCCATACCTGAGCTAGCCTTAATCTAGATAGCTCAGGACCTGGAGCCGTGAAGCTACAGCAGGGAATGCTTTCAGTGCAGGCTCTACAAGCCTGCCTGGAATTCATGGGGCGAGCATGCACTACTGCAGCATCACTGGTCTGGTAACTGAGCTACTTAGATTAAAGCTAACTTGGGTATGGCAACTTCAGCTGTAATTGCACTCCGTGATTGCAGTATAGATGCACTCCAAGTTTCATTGTACGACTTCCAATTAGCTCTAATAGGGATCGCCCACTTAAAATTTTTTTTTGCTGGTTTATAGCTGCTGATGTGCTAAACCTGAATCCCTGAAAATGGAGGAAATATCCAGTTAAAGGAACCTTTTACGTTCTTTGATGTTATCCAGTCAGTCATACTGATAGACTGTATGCCTCCCACTGCTAGCTGCTTTCAATTTGTCATTGACAGAAATGGAATGCACCCAACAAATTCCTGAAACTCCCACTCTGCAGCAATGCCTGATTCCAACCTCAGCAGCATCAGTGTGTGTGTGTGTGTGAGATAGAGAGAGGGAGAGAGAGATGTACAGAAGGAAAGTTTGAGGCTAGGTGTGTGTATGTGGGAAGGAGGAGGGGGTTCAGTCCAGATGTGAGGAGCTGGGGCAGACAGTAGGAGATCAGAGATGGGAGGCAGTGGCTGAGAGCTGACCTAGGCGGTTTTCTGGCAGCACTGTCCTTGTGTCACCATTGTTATGCCCCTTTTGGTGGTCTCCATCCTTGTGATGGAGGGGAAGTTCAGTCTCCCTGATAATATGCCCAGTCATCATAGCAGTGAACCACTGAAGCTTTTTCATTGGAAGAGGAGTCCTAGCAGTGTAGCTAGAAGGTCCACAGGAGAGCAATCTCACAGTTATAGCCATCTTCATCTTTGTCCCCCGGTATGGTTTTAGGAGGCAATGAGATGAGGAGAATGTCAGGTGGTAGTTGCACGTAGAGTTACAAACTCCAATGCTGGAGCATCTCAGGCCTCAGGTGACCATCTTGTGGTGGTGTTTTAGCTAGACATAATATAGAGCAGTCCTGAAGCTGCTCTAAACTTTGCTTGGGGACCAATTTGTCCCCCGCAGTTTTGTTGGAGGAGTGGAACAATGACATAATACTGTCTCTGCTCCTTCCCACTCCTCTGCAGCCTGGAGTGAAGATCTGGAACAGTAAAGACTGGGCTCAAAAGCTATAAAGCAGAGTACGAATGGACAGTGTAAACTGTTGATTTATTTAATCACTGAGTCCCTTGTTTCTGCAAACAGGACTTGGAAGATAAAAGGATACTCAAGGCAGGGCTGAGGGTATCACAGTGGCACCAGAAATAGACCTTCTTCACCGTACCCACCCAGTGAAAACTGAGATGCAGGAAGTGAATTCTGACTCCCTTCTTTCATTGGTAAGGGGCAGTAAACGATTTCTAACGCTTCTTCTCCAATTAATACGTGCCATTATTTTTCTGCATGTAATGATCAACCTTTAACATATTTTTGCAGAACAAAAGCTAATTACTTTACCTAAATCTAACAAATATGCAAGGACTGACTGTAAGCTATTGAATTTGAATAATAAAAACCTAAGTCTTGCCTCACTTTTCATCGGACAAGCTCAAAACACTTTACAATTTACAAATGTCAGCGTCATTTTACAAGAGGAAACTCAGGCATGGGGAGGTGATGTCTTGCTCAATGTGACCCAGAGGGCTGCTAGCAGAGGTGGGAATAGAACCTATGTCTCCTGACTCTATCCACTAGGTCATACTGCTTCCGAAGAGCCTTTTGGAGTGAATAGTGACCATGACTGATGCACCAAGACATCATATTCACAAGAAGTGACAGTTACATTTCCGAGCCCTACCTATCCCTTTGTGGACTTTGTGGGTGGAGGGTGGGGAGAGACTGCCTTAAGTAAAACAAAGGGGTGGGTGTGGGGCGGGAGAAAAGCCTAAGAACTTCTTAGAACATTAGACTTCTAACTCTTCAACAGGCAACCCCACTCACCTATGATATTTTAAGCTAACGAGAGGTATTCTTTCAACTCTTTGTGAATATTGTCAGAGTGATGGATGTACTGTCATAGCTACAATGGGATGCAGGAGGCTCTGTGTGGATGGGGATAGATCTTATAATAACTTATTAGCTACAGAGGTGTATAGAAAGAATATTTAGTAATTTCTCCCTACAAGAAAAAAGGTACCAATGGTAAGGGGTTTTTTTTGTTTTTGTTTTAAAGAAATTTACTAGATTAGACCAGTAACTAATTTAGTCCACTCTCTTGTTTCCAACAGTGGCCAAATCAAATGCTTCAGAGGAAGGTGCAAGAATACCAAAACGGACAATTATATGAAATAACCCATGAAAACTTCTTTTTAAGCCCAGGTATACTGGGTGCACGTTGGTTAATTCTCATTCTGGGCATATCACTTGTCCTAGTGGTAGTGTGCATTTGAAGTATGCAGAATACCTCCAAAACCGGTACTGTCTTAGAACAGTCAGTTCTGGTTTAAAGTGTGCCCCTTGCAGTCACAGATTATAAAAACACAAGTTGTTATAAATCAGAGACTCTCAGGCTGAAGGCTCTCACAGTAAATTGCAGATGGTAGTATTTGCAAACAAAGTTTCTTTCAGCATAGAAATGCCGCCATCTCTGGGGTGTGTCAGAAAAGATCAGGTACACAGCAATTTGTCCAACTGTAAGTGGTGGGGAAGATTCAGCCAAAGAAGATGGGAAAACTTTAGTCCAATAAAATGTAGGAGCGTGCAGAAACTTGGCTTAAATGACCTCAGAAGGATTAAAAGGCAGGACAACTTTGTTGGGTGAGGTTCATAGTAGTTGGTTTTTGTTTGTTTGTTTTTAGCATTAGGCTCTTGTTGTAACTTTTGAAATGGAATACACATATGTGTTGCTTCTGTTGCCTTTCAGCTCAAGCATATGATATTTCTGCAAGGCAATAGCCTGGGTGAAACAAGAGTGTTTCAAAATGATAGTGAAGGGAATGCTGTTTGCTTAGTGAAGATCCATCTAAGATTTATAATACCTCTAGGATACCACGGTAATTATTCAGTTGACATTACCGATAGCACCAGCATAACTGATGATGGCTATTGGCTCAGTAATATTTGGATGACATTACATTAATTAGAAAGTTTCACATTGTTTATTTTATTATCACTGTTTGCTTTAGGATGCTGAATCATAAGTTCCAAATGAATAAAATAAGTAAATAGCAACAATAAAACGCTGCTTGGTTATCGTAGTTACCATGCCGACTATCTATTTGTTTTCAGAAGCCATTCTTGAGTCTGTTCGGAATTTGGGTTACCATCATAGCTCCAGGGAGTTTCTTTGTTTGTTCTGTGCTTTGTGCAATCCACAGGATTATGAATTTAGCAGAACTGTGGAAACTGTAAGGTTTTGTTTTCAGATGGAGGCTTTTTTGTTTGTTTGTTTGTTTGTTGGGGGAAGAGGAAGGTGGTGTTAACTGTTTGAACTGTTGAATGATTTGGCTTAGCAATTTTTTTTATTATTTTAAGTACTTCCAACAATATAAATACTCCTAACTGTGGGAAATTTGGAAGGGAGGTCAACAATAGGGGAGAAGGACAATTATTTAATGACAGACATTGTGATTCAAAATTAAAGCTTTATAATTGTCAAAACACCAATTGTGAATGTCACACGGCAAAATATACAAAGTAAATAAAGGTGGATAAGGAGCTGGTTAAAGGGGAGACTGCAGAGGGTAGTATTGAAGGGGGAACTGTCAGGTTGGAGGGGGGTCACTAGTGGAGTTCCTCAAGGTTCGGTTTTGGGTCCAATTTATTCAATCTATTTATTGCTGACCTGGGAACCAAGAGTAGGAGTGGGCTGATAAAGTTTGCGGACGACACCAAGTTGGGAGGTATTGCCAATTCGGAAAAGGATCGGGATATCCTCCAGGGAGATTTGGATGACCTTGTAAGCTGGAGTATTAGTAACAGGATGAAATTCAATAGTGAGAAGTGTAAGGTTATGCATTTAGGGATGACTAACAAGAATTTTAGTTATAAGCTAGGGACGCACCAGTTGCAAGTAACGGAGGAGGAGAAGGACCTAGGAGTCCTGGTTGATCGTAGGATGACCATGAGCAGGCAATGTGATGTGGCCGTTAAGAAAGCAAATGCGGTATTGGGATGCATTAGACGAGGTATTTCTAGTAGGGATAAGGAAGTGCTAGTCCCGTTATATAAGGCGTTGGTGAGACCTCATTTGGAGTATTGTGTGCAGTTTTGGTCTCCCATGTTTAAGAAGGATGAATTCAAACTGGAACAGGTACAAAGAAGGGCCACTAGAATGGTCCGAGGAATGGAAGGCCTGTCATATGAAAGGAGACTTGAGGAGCTCGGTTTGTTTTCCTTAACCAAAAGAAGGATAAGAGGAGATATGATTACACTCTTTAAATATATCAGAGGGATAAATACCAGGGAAGGAGAGGAATTATTTCAGCTCAGTGCTAATGTGGACACGAGGACAAACGGATATAAATTGTCAGTTAGGAAATTTAGGCTAGAAATTAGACGAAGGTTTCTAACTATCAGGGGAGTGCAATACTGGAACAGCCTACCGAGGGAAACAGTGGGGGCGAAGGACCTCCATGACTTTAAGACTAAGCTAGATAAATTTATGGAGGAGATGGTATGATAGGATACCGGGCTTAGTCAATAGGTTAATTAAGTGCCACACTGGTAAATAGTACAATGGGTCAATGATATGTTATTCTTAACCTTTTTCCAGAGGGTATGGCTGGAGAGTCTTGCCCGCATGCTCGGGGTTCAGCTGACCGCCATATTTGGGGTCGGGAAGGAATTTTCCTCCAGGGTAGATTGGCTGTGGCCCTGGAGGTTTTTCGCCTTCCTCCGAAGCATGGGGCAGGGGTCGCTTGCTAATGGAGTGGGGAGATCGGCTAATGTGGCCTGCATCTTGCAGGAGGTCAGACTAGATGATCATATTGGTCCCTTCTGATCTATGATTCTATGATTCTAAATATCTTTAAATGAAACTAAGTTCTCAAGCAGCATTTTTCTTACTTTGCCTCTCTGTAACTTTAAATGTTTATCGGTGGAAGTATTTTGTCAGTTAGTGTGTAGAGTGAAATTGACTCTTACCAACATTTACTGATAAAATTCTAACCCTTCCAATCCTAACTATTATAAAGATCTGTCCCTGCAATTAATCTACTGGAAGCAATTGTAAGCATCTGCCAGTAGATGGTGCAGTTTGTAAAAATATTCACTCACTAGGAAGGCCAGAGAATGGGGTGGTTTCTGTAGCTTAAAAACTGACCTCTTCCTTTGGAGGCAAATGTTTAGGTTTGGCTGAGTTTGAGCAAAATATTAACATGGCAGTCCCATCTTGCAGAGCCGCTATATATTCTTGTAAATCTAGCAACATGGTACAGTCTCTCAGGGGCGGCTCTAGACATTTCGCCGCCCCAAGCATGGCGTCATGCCGCGGGGGGCGCTCTGCCGGTTGCTGGTCCTGCGGCTCCGGTGGACCTCCCGCAGGCGTGCCTGCGGAGGGTCCGCTGGTCACACAGCTTCAATGCTGGTGCCTGGAGCCGCCCCTGCTGTCTCTGTTGTAAGAGCATGGGGAAAATGTAAGCCCTGGCAGAACACCAACCCTTCTGTGTTTCTCAAAGAAAACAACACAACTCCAAAATAATATTTCAACCCACAAGCTTCAAGAAATGCTTAGATTTTCTGCTATTTTAAAATACTGTACACCCTGTGTGGTGAATCTGAGCCCTCGGATGAGTGCTGTACCTTCTAAGTCATCTGCCCTTCCTACTTGAGGGAGCTCTTCAGAACCCTTTTGAGGGCATGTGGAGCCTGACCTGGAACTGAGACCGCAATCTCATTGTAACTTGGAAGGTTTCTTTTGTACATGGATCTGTTTCTTCAGGGTTTCCCAAAGTGTAAGGAATTCCCTGAAGCACTGACCAGACCTCTTAGTAATTTTCTACAGTCTCAGCTCAATTTTTTTTTAAATGAAAGCTGTTATGGTTGCAAAGAGAACCTTCAAAACATGAAGCAAATGTAAATTATGCCCAGACTAGTGCCTGAGTTTGCAGAGAACCTGAAACCATAGTTGTGAGGTATGAACTGCCCCATTTATTTCAGTGGATACTAACTCAAAAGCCAAAAAATTCTTCTCAAATAATGTCATTATTTAAGTCACTGTATGTAAGAAAGAGAGGAGAGTATTGTTTTATTAAGATCTACACCAACATTTTCTAACGTGCAGGGCAAATCCCCCTGGGTTTTCTCTGTCTTGTGGTTGGAGACTGAAAATGTTCAGATAACTGTTAACCTGTTTTATATTGTATGTAATGCTAATGGAATGTACCAGAGATGAAGAAGGGGTGTGGCTGTGTCTCTGTCTCTGTAAATAAATTGTGAACCCTGGAGGTAACTTGGGAGAGGAATGCAGAAGAGAAAACAGGACAACATGATGCTGGAGCTGGTATAGTTTTGTGAGTTAGGATTAAACTTGTTCAGCCAATCTGACTTGAATCAAAATATCTTTTTTTAAAAGCTACTAGGAAGATTGGGTAGCTCCATTTCTGGATGTCTAACTTTTGATACCACTTTTCAGAAGCACTGAGCACCCACCCTTTGAAATTCTGCTCCTTTAAGCTGTGCTAAACTGGGGACATGTACTCTAGGCCAAGCTTGAGAGAAGCTGATATTTATTGTGTGACCGTCAACTAAAAGTAGCTGACAGAGAAGTGATACATTTTTAATGACTTCCAGCCTAATTTTCAGGAGGTTGGGCTAATTTAGGTTCATCCAGACTTTTGGAACCTTTGCATTTCTGATAGATCTACTCAGACTGTCTGATTTCTCTATAGCAGCAATAAAAGATTTTCCTTTACTCACCACCTCCATGAGGAGCATTTTACACCTTTATCTCCAGCTAACAAAGCTGATTTATTTAAAATAAAAATAACAGACCAATGTCTGCCAACATTTACACTTGTGCAACCTGACCTCAAAACTCCTAGATTTCCAGCCCAGTCCTCCTAAAGTCAACTTTGCCAATTTTCACCCTTACCAATTGCCAGCCGTTCAGCATGCAAACAAGTCCATCCCAAATCATTGTGGGGGGTGTTAGCTGCTGCCACGCTACTGAGCATGATTTTAACAGGTCAACATCAGTGAGCTTGTCAACTAGAAGGAGGTCTGTTTGTTAAAACCTGAATCTCTGGGTGGTGATATTCCTTAAAGAGAAGAGCAAAAATCAAGAATGAATGAATTCTCATGAAGTGCTAGCTACTCCTACCTTATTAATGGGTCATAGACTGGATTGTAAGACTTGATTTCACTTCAGTTACTGTCCATTAATTGGTCCTTTGGGTGGTTGGGGATGGGGGTCATTTTCTAGCATTGTTTCTTAGCGGTGAGATGTATTTGATGCTCTTGGAAAATTGAAATTATTTTATGACCAAATTTAAAAGAAATCTGTTGCCTCTCTTAGCACTTCAAAGACCGCCTCATACAGCACATTGTGAATTGTGGGAGCCTTCTGAACTTTCCACAAGAAGTAGATGGACTGAGCTCACAGCTTTCTAATTAGGCAATTAGTCATGGATGACAGAGAGTGCTACAATAAAGGGGGTTAAAACCCACTCACCGGTTGCTAAATTCATGGCTTCCTGTAATAAGACTCACTCCTGTATGATCTATTTTTTTATTTTCACTACCACTGCTATAATTCTGCCCCATTGATTAATCTAGTCAGCCTAACAAACCTGTCCCATGTAAATAGTTTTGACCCTCAGACACTATGCCTATTCAAGGGCCCTGTCAACTATTACCTACTTATGATGCCCTTCTGTGAACAGCATAGGCAATACAACTGACTCAGTGTGTGTGTGTGTGTGTGTGGAGAGAGAGAGAATCATGTCCTTGTCCAAAAATAATAATAATAATAGTAATAAAAAAAAACCCAGAAAAAGGCTGTCGATAAATTGGTGTTCAACATGTACAAACTGTGGCTTGCCTCTCACTGTGCATTCTTCTACATTTTACCATGGATTTGGAAAAGCTCTGAAGGTGTATTGCCTCAGATCTCATCACAGTCTTTTTTAAAAAAAAAAAAAAAAGAGAGAGAGAAAAGTGTTTGCTTTTCTATAGTGCAGTCTATCACTTTTTCACAGCCTGCTGTATTAAAATGATTAATAGCTCATGCTCCTTTCAGAGAGCCTCCTCTATCTGATAGTCCAAATGCATTGGGGGGAAACAAGGAAAACATGTGCTGGGCCTGGCTTATAAAATCATTTGTATGGTTTAGAGCTATGAAGGATTTAAACATGTTCTGCAAGAGAGGAGCTGTGGAGGAAAGAGGAAGATTTCACATGCTACTGGGTTTGCCAAAGCATTGCAAAGGTCAAGACTAATTTTAAAAGAACTTACAACAGCTCTTTTTGGCCAATGTTAGGAATTTTATAATGACTAATGTGTATTGCAACAAATACTTGGATCAAAGGGAAATTAAATGTACAGACCAGTCTAGAAGTTATTTGACACTTAGGAGTTATTACTGTGCTGTCTGGCAATGGGAATGTGCATATAGTATGTAGTGTTAGTGGGCTTGGGGCTGATCTCATTTATACCAGTGTAAGTGAGGAGCAACTCCAAATGAATTCAGTGGAGATACATTGTGAAACCTTAGTGTCAAATCATCTACTTTAGCATGAGAAGCTGTGGGGAGAGGGCTCTCTCTTTGTGGGGTGGAATCCTCAGGGAGACTACTTCAATTTGTCCTGTTGGGGGTGTGGTCTGCCACCTTTGGCAAAAAGGGTGTGGTGACTGCCCATAAATCTAACCAATTCCCTGGGATTCAAAAGGTGCCAGGGTCATCTCTCACAGAGCATGTGCCTTGTGCACCAGGTCAGCATTGAGCACTGGGGCATATGCACTGATGACAGGATATCAAGGAACAATTCTATACAGATCTTGACTGAGTCTTGACCAACATTCTCAAGGAGGACAAGATTATTCTCCTTGGAGATTTTAACACTAGAGTGGGGCGTGAGTCAGATCTCTGTAACGGCAGAAAGAATGAGTAGGAAAGGCCAACTCCAACGGCTTCCTCCTCCTGAGCAAATGTGTAGAACATGTCCTGGTCATCATGAACACCCTCTTTAGGGAAAGTGAGAAGTATAAAACCACCTGGAGTCACCCTCGCTCCATGCACTGGCACCTTCTTGACTATGTTATCGTCAGAGCTTGAGAGCCGAAGGATGTCTGCATCATGAGGGCCATGCATGGAATTGATGACTGTTGGACAGACCGTCACCTTGTTAGCTCAATCATGAATTTCCAGATCGCCTCAAGGCATCGTAAGCTGGCAAAATCAGTATGAAAGAAATTCAACATCAAGTCCCTTGAAGATATAGTGACTCAGGAGAAACTTCAGCAGCCTCTCCAAGAGATGTTTGCCGCTATGCCTACAGCCGAAGATGGTGATGAAAATTTCTGGAAGGGATTAAATGCTGCCATTTTCTCAGCATGCGCTGAGTCCATTGGCTATGTCATCTGCCATCACCAAGATTGGTGTGATGAGAATGATGCTGAGATTCAGGGTCTGCTTGACCAGAAAAGAAAAGCTCATTGCACATGTCAAAATGACACATTATACCACCAGAAGAAAGAGTTATACAAGCTACTCAAGGCTGAAGCCCAAAGGAAAATCCATGATATTAAAAATAAGTGGTGGCTAGAAAAGGCCAAGGAGATTGAGCTTTATGCTGATAAACCATGACACAAGGAGCATTTTTCAGGCAATAAGGGCCATTTATGGTCCATGCTTTCATGGTACCACACCACTCCGAGCCCAAGATGGGTCGACATATTTTAAAGAACAGCCAAGCCATCAAAGCCAGATGGAAGGAGCATTTTGAGTTACTCCTGAACTGTGAGTCTACTGTCTCTGATGCCATCATTGAATCCATGCCTCTTTGACATGAAAGAGAAACTCTTGGTGACCCCCCCGCCATCCTAGAAGAAGTAACACGAGCCATTATGCAAACCAAGAACAACAAGGCAGCAGGACCAGATGGCATACAAGTTTGGAGGTGAAGAACAAGTAAGGAAGCTCTGCAAACTCTTTCTTCATATCTTGTATAATGAGATGATTCGAGAAATGCCAGGATTGTTGCAGTCTTTAAGAAAGGAGATCAGTTGGAGTGTGGAAATTTATTGAGGCATTGCCTTACTATCTATAGCAGGGAAAATTCTTTCCCATTGCCTCTTAACCTGAGTGCTTCCCCTTGCTGAGGAAATATTGCTGGAATCTCAATGAGGTTTTAGACCATCCCATGGGACAACTGACATGATCTTTGTTGCCTGCCAAATCTGGAGCAAAATCAGGACCTGTTCATGGCCTTCATTGATTTGACAAAGACCTTCAACTCCATCAATCGTGAAGCCCTGTGGAAGGTGCCGGCCAGATTTGTCTGTCCTTCACAATTTATTAAGGTCCTAAGGCTTCTTCATGATCAGATGACTGCCACTGTTCTCTGTAATGGCCTGGAGATGGACCCTTTTGTCATCAAAACTTGGTTTAAACAAGGATGTGTTATTGCCTCAACCCTGTTCTCCATTTATTTAGTAGTCATTTTGGTCCTTGTTAAAGACAGTCTCCCCAGTGGAGTTAACATTCAATCCATTCTGGATTGAATAGCTTTTAATCTTTGACCTCTCTGCTCGAAGCCCTAAAGTCCTCAGGGTGTCCATTACTGATCTTCAGTATGCTGATGACTACCATCCCTTGTGGACACTGAGAAGACCTTCAGTCCAAACTGGATTTTATTGCACAAGCTTACCAAAGCCCTTGTATTCTAGTATTCTCAATATTGAGTGAAAGTGCTCCATCAGCCTGCTTCTGGCCTTGCCCCATGACCCACCACACATCACCATCGAGGGGCAGATTTTGGAGACAGTTGAGCACCAAAACAGGTCTCCTCAGCATCTTTATCCTTGTTGAGCAATCACACCAGAAATATCATAGAAATGTATGGCTGGGCGGAACTTCAAGAGGGCAGCTAGACGAGTGGCTCTCAACCTTTGCAATCTTCTATATACCTTTCAGAAGTCTGATTTGTCTTGTGTACCCCAAATTTCACCTCACATTAAAAACTACTTGCTTACAAAATCATACATAAAAATACAAAAGTGTCACAGCACACTATATTACTGAAAAAGTCTTACTTTCTCATTTATACCATATAATTATAAATCAATTGGAACATAAATATTGTACTTACATTTCAGTGTGATACCTAAGCCTGTTTTTTACTCATAAGCCTTGTCTGAAGCCCGAGCCCCAGGTGGTGGCGCTGAACCATATATCTTAGCTTCATGGAGCTCCCTGTGGCAGGGGCCCCAGGCAGTTGCCTGCTTGCCACCCCCTAATGCTGGCCCTGCACTTGCGATCTCCTTAAACTCATCCCATGGACCCCCCCGGGGAGGGCTGCAACCCCAGGTTGAGAAACACTAATCTAGATGAGTACCCCTAGGGGATGTGTATCTCTGGTTGAGAATCACTGAGCTAGACTGTCTTTGCTGTTCTAAGGCAGGATTAAGTATACTTAGGTCGATTAAAACATTGTAGATATGACAAGATATGGGGCATAACAGGCTCTGGTATGGAAGCAGCTGGAAAGCTAACATTATGAGAAATATTCTTCCCTGATAGAATCTTGCTGTCAGCAGAATTCTTGCCTTTACTTCATTTCTTTCCTGTAGCAAGGCAGTTGTGAGCCTAGATGACTGGCCTTGTTGCCATGCTCATATAGTTATTACTTTACCAATGTCCTTTGATGCCAAAGACTGTATATTTTGATCATTTTGAAAGTCATGTACAAATGCCTTTTGTGACACACACACTTTTAAGTGACAGGAAATACTTTGTCATATTTGCTTTTTCCTTTGAAGATCTATGCAATATCCCTGATTGCTGCTTACTGACTATTTTGTACTAGGAGCAGTAATACAAGAACCAAAAAGGTCCCTTTAAAGTAGCCAGAATTTTGGATTTGAACTGAATTATCTAAACTACTGAGACCTCTTGAATCTGCAAAACTGAGCTCAAAATTTCATAAGGATAAGCTGTCTCATGTGATATATTGTGCTCCTTGCTTCCACTTTGGTAGAAAAACCACATGAATTGGCCTATTTTGGAACTTCTGGTTAAAGAGACCCCTTAAAATGAGAAATAAATTTAAAAAAATGTTATACAAATAAAAGTTGAATTGGATTATTAGGCAAAGGTTCAGGCTGGTTTTGCATTCCCTTTCTATAGAAGAACAGTGTGTTGCTGCCTTGTGACAAAACTGAACGACAAATATTTCTATTACTTTGCAAACTGAGTTTTATCCAGTGCCCATCAATGGAAACGCTCCCTCTGACTTTTTGTGGATGCAAGAACAGGTCCTGTAACCACAGAATCCCCGGTACTGAACATTTAGGACCAGTTTTTCAAAGAGGCCTCAATATGGTCTCCACTTGTGCATGTGCAATTTTGCACAGGCCACTATTCCTTTTAGTTGGTTTGTTTGTTTTTTACACTAACATTGGCAGTTGAAGGTGAACTTCAGTTTGGTTTTCTGCGCACAAATTATATCCCACACGGAGGATTAAGCATCTATCACCTACCTGCTCAGATGTTAGCACTCAACAGGTATACACATTTGCATGCATCCAAATGGAGGATTCTCTTTGGAAAATTTGGTCCTTTAATATATTTTTGTCACTTTTAAGGAAAAATGTGCAGGCTATCAAAGGCAGGAGGCATTGTTGGACTTTGTCAATACTACTGAAGACATTATTAGGGATTTTGGGGCTTGGTGACTGCTTGACAAGAGCCATGGAAGATGTTGCTGCTGTGAGGTTGTGGTGAACTGGCTGAGGCGGGGAAAAAATCCTTTATTGTGTAAAATTTTGGGAATACAAAATTTGTAACGTTCCAAAATGCATTCATGTGATTTGCTAGAACTAATTTGAAGGCAAAAGTATAGAATCCACTGGAGTATATTCAAATAAGTTCTCCTTGGAAACTGTAACATGTTTATATAGGTTTAAAAGGGGAAATAGAAACCCAAATAAAAGAGAAAAGTCATAGTACCGTAACATTAGTTAGAAGTATGTTAGCAGAAAATAAGTCTTTATTATATGGATAAAAAAGTGGGAATCAAGGAGGAAAAATTGAAGACCCGTGTAAATGAGTTATCTAGGGCATACAAGAATAACCAAAGAAGCGAAAATGTAAGATGTAACATGGTAGTTGAAAACAGGAGGAATAATACATTAGGTTTTTTTAATCTATAAAAGGGAAGCAAGGGCAGGTAGAAAGTAGAAATAGGGACTTACCGGTATGGAGCTGGGTTGGGTCTGGCTCTGGCCCCTGGAAGGGGCGGGATGGGGGGGGGGGGGTTCAGAGCCAGTCCTGGCCCACTCTGTACCGGTAAGTGCCCTCCCCCTCCCCCGCTGGGGTAGCAGTGGCAGCCAGGGGCTGTGGCAGCAGTTTAAAGGGCCTAGGGCTTAGCTGCTGCTATTGCCCTGGGCCCTTTTAAAGCACTGCCAGAGCCCCCAGCTGCTGCTGCTACCCCAGGGCTCCAGTGTAGTATATTAAATTGCTCCATGTAGGAATGTGCTACGGGTAGCAGTTACTGATACATAATGGATTGTAAGAAACTGCTATTGTAGTAAACTGCTCCCTGATGTAGCAAATGCCTACAGGTAGCAGTTCCTTGTACTGTAATGTATGTGAAATTGCTACATGTAGAAATGTGCTATTTGTAGCATTTATTTATACGTATAGATTTTAAGAACCAGCTTTTGTAAAAAGATGCTACTTCCCTCATAGGTCATGTTTTCTAGACCTTAACATTTTTTTTCTCTTCTCTGGACTCTCTCCAATTTGTCCACATCTTTCCTGAAATGTGGTGCCCAGAACTGGACACAATACTCCAGTTGAGGCCTAATCAGCGCAGGGTAGAGCGGATATCCCAGAGTGATGTTCTGTTCCCTTTCCAGAGTACTCGTATTCAACTTGTGGTCCAGATCCCTTTCTGCAGTAATCCTTCCTAGGCAGTCATTTCCCATTTTGTATGGGTGCAGCTTGTTATAATTCCTGAACTTTATAATTGTACTCTGTATGCCATTATCTCAATCACTGATTAAGATTTGAAATAGAAACTTATCCAGAACTGATCCCCATTTTTGAAAAGAGAAAAGATATGAATCAGGAAAAAATAGGCCATTTACCAAACCCAGCTACAAGTAAAATTCTAGCTTGGGGGCCTGCCTACTTGAGAGATTGTCTGTCTCTATGCCATAATATGCAGCTGAAGTGAATGGAGGTGCTCAGGAATGAGCTTCCAGGATATGCGAGGGAGCATCTGACAAGATGTTTTCCGTGAACCCCTCAGATTTGACACTCACTCCCTACATGGTCTGAAACACTTAATCGGTTGATCTTTAGAAAATACCATGGACTCCCTCTTCTGACAGGGACTTTATGGGAGGGCATGTTTTTGGAGGGAGGGTGGACATTTTGAACTGTTTGCTGTAGAGGTAAGTGGTTTGTTGTCAGAATATGGTGGAGTTTGTTGCAGGTTTTGTTCCTCTGTTGTGATTTATGTAGTTAAATAATTTTCAAGGGCACTTGAGATAAACATCTTTCTGGTTTTGGACTTACATCCGCTAGCAAGTAATTTGAAGACTGGTTGATGATGGAGCAAGCTGGGGGATGGGAACCAACAAAATTGTACAAAAACTTGTTTCTGCCAGAGTACCATGGTAGCTTTTTTCCTAACAGAGGCTAAAAAGGGAATACTAGTGTTATTTAGTCCTTCACATAACACAAGCACTGAAGGTAACCCAGTGAAATGATTAGGCAGAAGGTTTAAAACAAACCTAAGGAAGTACTGCTTCACACAATGCACAGTCAACCTGTGGAACTCATTGCCATGGGATGTTGTGGCCAAAAGTATAACTAGGTTCAAAAAAATAATTAGATAAGCTCATGGAGGACATGTCCATCAATAGCTATTAGCCAAGATGGTCAGTGATGCCACCCCATGCTCTGAGTGTCCCCAAACCTCTGACTACCAGAAGCTGGGACTGGATGACAGGGGATGGATCACTTGAGGATTGCCTCTTTTGTTCATTCCTCTGAAGCACCTGGCATTGGCCCATCAGAGAGGATATTGGGCTAGATGGACCATTGGTCTGACCCAGTATGGCTGTTCTTATGTTTTAAGGGGAATATGCATGATAAGATTGATTATACTTTTGGTTCTTTGATTAAGTACCTTAGCCTAAATGGTGACTGGGTACTTCCACTTAGGGGCTTCAATCCATGTTTAGGCAGACAAATAAAAGTGCCCTGATGTTCAGAAGTATTGATTGCCTTCAGTGGGAATTGTGGAGGCTCAATACCTGTGCAAACCAGCCTAAATATGGATTTAGGCTGTACCTTCAGCCATACAGGAGTGAATATTTTGGCCTTGGTCCTTAGGCTGACCAACTGAGTATGGAATATGACATGATCATACTGAGGCCCTGCTACATCAAAGCACTTAAGTATGTGCTTAAGTTTAATTGAGGTCAATGGGATTTAAACAGGTGCTTAGTGTTAAGCATGTAGTTTAGCGCTCTGCCAAATAGGGATGCTTTGCTTAATCGGGGTCTGAAAGCTGATTAAGTGGACATGAGCAAAAAACAAAAAAACAATTTTTATGATGATGCAAGGCAGGGGTAGTTTGCAATTTATCTTTCTAAGCTTTGTTTCCAATGGTTTGGGGATGCAACATTTCACAGCAAGCACTTGCAGTGGAGTTGGAGAACAAAACACACACACACACACACACACACACACACACACACTTCCCACTATATTGACCAATCAAAAATAAGCAACACCACTCAAATTTAAAATATTCATGGGCAATCCACAGAGCAAACGTGGGTAAAGCTGTTCATTGAATAAATTTTAAAACAAATAAATGAAAAGAAATCATGGTTTGCTCTGCCAGCAGAAAGATCTTTTAATTACTTTAATTATTCATTGCCAATTATTTACTCAGCTCTAGATTTTAGCCTGACTCTTTTTGTCTATGGACTGATTTTTTTTTAAAAGCTAACAATACTGTGAATTTGCTTGGAGGGCTGCAGGGAATAGCTTGTCTTGTACGTAGAAGTGGGTCCAATCCATGACTCTTGATCAAGTATTCTGAATTTAGATTTGGACTCTGAATTTGAAAGTCAGGACCTGAATTTGGACCTTAAGAAGGCTCATTTTGAGCATCATATCATTTTGCGTTCCTGTAGGTGTATCGTAAGCTCTTTTAGATGGTACTGTCTCTTTAGGTGTGCTCAGTACTAGCACAATAGGGGTCTTGCCCCTGGTCTAGGACCTCTGGGCACTACCACCTTATTACTGCTGCTAGTAGTAAATCAGCATGTATCTAGGGGGGAAAAAAAAGCTAATGATGGACAAATCCTGCAATCCTTAATCAGGCAAAAGACTAATGGACTTAAATGACAGTTTTTTATAAGTGAGCTTTACAGGGTTGCTAGCACTGCACAGGAGTTGGCTCAGTGCTAGATATGGAAGCATCCTACAGCATTGTCAGCTGCAGAGGTATGTGACTATGGAGTCTGAAAGCCTGGATTTGCTTTTTAACACTCAAAGCAGAGAGGACTGTGTAACAAAGTCTGTGTCATTAGTAGAGAACATCTTGTGTAAGCTGTGCAGGTCAGTTATAATCTACTTTGCTCCTTGCCTCTGAGCGCTGATCTTGGTTCAGGGACTCCAGATGGAACAGCAAGTTTGGGCTCTTTCCATGAATTAGAAAATGGATTGAAATCACACACCTGCTATTTGGTAAGTGTTTAGTCTTATATTGTGTCAAGGTCAGTGAGCTGTACAAGCAAAGAAAGCCCTCTTAAGTATTGCATTTACCTCCCTTCATTTTTAAAGTCCAGTCTTGGCTTGGGTGAATTTTATTTAATATCCTTAAACTAGAACCTTATAAAAATTGACTGTATAAGATATATTATGGGAACAATGCTTACTAAGTTTGGGCCTGCTTCTAATTTTTTTCCTTCACGTCAAGCTCCCATTGATGATTTTAGTTTTAAAATCAATAGAGGGGTTACAGGTGGACTTTCAAACATTAGCTGCATCAAAGCTGTGTACAGAAGGAATATATTGATATCCATGGGGTAACCCCAGTTTTTCTTGCAGTGATTTTTGGAAGTACATTTTCTGCCTTCCTCTGACATTTTTCTACAATATGCGTATAAAAATGAGTTAGTATTTTAAACCCATGAAACTTGGCTCTCTCCTCGTCCTTGTTTTGAGCCAATATCTGACATCAGCACTTCAAATAATCCAGCCAACCCAGTCTGTAACACCATTTAACTCTGCAAGAATGCTGGTGCAAAACAGAATGAAATTAAGCATTAGTATTTTAAAACTAATCTAAGAATGATTTCCCTGTAATGTTGCTTTGTTTTTACCAGTGCATGTTTAAAAACTTTGCTCCCAGGATAAGAAGAATGTTCGTAACTATGGGCCCAACCTTGCAAACTTTTGCTCACAAGAACAGTATTTCTTGTGCTTCACAATTGAGCCCAGAAGTCTTATTTTCTTCAAGACTATTAAATAGTCTTATTTTATTTTCTTGGAGCCTAATCCAAAACCAACTGGAGTCCCTAGAAAGACTCTCATTGGCTTCAGTGGATTTAGGATTAGGTCTCTTGTTTTCTTTCTACCTCTTTCAACTGCACACTGAGGTCAGCGTGCATGGTTAGTTGCAATACTGGCTCTGCTGGCTTTCAGTAGCTGAAAGAGGAAAATTCCTTCCCCTGCATCCCTGCAGAATCATAGTGCAATGGTTACTCAGGCTGTTCACTGGAACCAGGATTTGTTCCCACATGGTTTACTTTACAAATTCACTACAGAAAATGTTGTATAGGTCAAAAGAATAAATTCCACATTGATGTGAGCTTCCTATACTAGTAATTATGTGTTTCTTGCTATGGGGCTCTCACATTCTGTGTTTGTCTTATTTGGATGCCAGCAGGCAGAGAGGTTAGCTCCCACAATATCTTTGAGTAGGTGGTAAATTTCCATACACTTAACACCCAACAGTTGCCCACAGCACACCTGTAAAATATGCCTGGAAACCATGGGAGAAATAACAGCACAGTGACAACTACCTCCTGTAAGAGTTGCATGGTGGGAATTTTCACAGATTTGTTGCATATATGTGTTCCTTTATCAGTGAGATGAGCTCTGCCCCCAAGAAGTTCTCAAGATGATAGGTGTAATGTCAGGAATAATTAGACAAAAGTGTGGTGTAAATTCCTGTGGAAAGAAATACGTCTATACTTAATTACCTTAATTATTTTTCTGGCCAAGCTTAGCTTATTCCATATATAAATACTGTGATAAGGCATAATTAATCTAGCCAAGTGTTTATCCATGGCTGCCCTGTAGGACAAAAGGTAGCAGACTTCAGGTGAGGAATCAGCAATATATCACTCAACCATATTACCTGATTAATTCTTCTTAAGCACCTAATCCTGTTTCCTTGTCTGATCCTGCCAGATTGGGTGGGAGGCTACTTGGGGAAAGATCAGGCCCTTAAATCAATGATAGGTTTATTGTCGATTTCAGTCAAAGCAGGATGGAGCCCTAATGCGCAGTTTCAAAAGCAGACCCTATATTCTGGGTGCCAAGCATGAGGCACGCTGGGGTCTGACTTTCAGAAGAGCTGAACTCCTACAACACCAGATGAAGTCAGATGCTCCACATATCTGAAAAAAATCAGGCAAATCCAGTTGGACACCCAAATATTCAAAATCAAAAATTGACTGAGTACATACACTTCATACAGCTGATTTTTCCATGTAGGGTGAAAGTAAGAGTTCCAAAACCTATGATGGAAAGTGGAGGTGGAAATGAAAGACACTTGTCTCATGGGTCAGAAAGATATGTTTCTTGTTTTGGGAATTGAATGAGCCACAGGAGTTATAAGCAGCTACAATGACTAAGCAAGAGCTATTGAATGTGATGCCACCTCAAGATGCAAGAATGCATTCAATATGATCGTGACTCAGCACTCAAGACTGTGAGTCATTCCTCATCATGACGACCCCACTGTTGTAAAGCCCACCAGTTTCCAAAGATGAGTAGGGGTGGGAACAGCTGTAGACCTACAGAGGCGAAAAGGTCATATTTCAGAAATACAAAAGACAGTGGGAAGTTTCACCCTCATTAAGATATCAAGTTTTAAGTTTTTATATTCTCTGTATTTTTATTTTTGTATGATACTTTATTTTATTCTGCAGTGGGATTAGCTTGATTTTTCATGATCAAGGGCTCTTTGGGTGGAGTTTTTCATATATTTTATTTTACAGAAAACTATTTAGTGGTTATGTAGAACTTTAAATCTTTCTTTAGAACAATGCAATATACTTGGTACAATTCTCTCTCTCTTCATGCAGCTGTGTCTGAAAACACTTCATGTAATTAAGTCATACAGGTATAAGGAGATAAGAATAGCAGAGGGAGAGAAACTAAGAAGTTTAGTCAAAAACCAATTGAAAACAGAGGAAAATAATGAAGCCATTTCCAAACAGGAACTGCAGAGGAGGAGGGTCTTCCAAACAGTGATGATGATATGTGAAAGACTGAAAAAGCAAGGAGATAGACAAGGGGAGAGAGACTCACCCATTCTCTGGTGCCTTTATGCCAGATAAAAAGGCCAGAGTAGCATAAAGGGGCCTTAAAAGGTTGTATTCGGCTAAGGGAGGAGCCCCCCCAGGGCGCAGACTGTGGTGACAGCCCTAAGGTTGCCTTCTGAGGATTCCATTGCAGACATTGGTATATGGGGCATGCGTAGGGTTGCCAACTTTCTACTTGCACAAAACTGAACACTCTTGTCTAGCCCCCTGCCCCACCCTCACTCACTCGCTCATTTTCATCTGACTGGTTCAGGGAGTTGGGGTGTGGGAGGGGGCTTCAGACTGAGGCAGTAGGTTGGGATGCAGGAGGGAGTGCAGGCTCTAAGGTGGGTCTGGGGATGAGGAGTATGGGGTGCAGGGGGCGCTCCAGGCTGGGGTATGGAACCAAGGGGTTTGGAGTGTGGGAAGGGGTGAGGGCTCTGGCTGGGGGTGCAGGCTCTGGGGTGGGGCAGGTGATGAGGGGTTTGTGGTGCAGGAGGGGGCTATGGGCTGGGGGAGGAGCCAAGGGGTTGGGAGTATGGGAGGGGGCTCTGGGTTGAAGCAGGGGGTTAGGCGGTTGGGTCGTAGGAGGGGGGTACAGGCTCTGGGCTGGGGGTTCAGGTTCTGGGGTGGGGCCAGAAATGAGGGGTTCAATGTGTGGGAGAGGGCTCTGAGCTGGGGCTGAGGGGTTCAAAGTGCAGGAGGTGGATCGGGGCTGGGGCAGGGGGTTGGGGCATGAGAGGGGGTGCAGGCTCTGGGTGGTGCTTACCTCAAGCAGCTTCCAGAAGCATTGGAACGTTCCCCCTCTGGCTCCTATGTGGAGGCGCAGCCAGGCGGCTCTAGTAGGTGCACTGCCCTGTCCGCAGGTGCTTCCCCCGCAGCTCCCTTTGACCACAGTTCCCATCCATGGGTGCTGCCCCCGCAGCTCCCATTGGCCACAGTTCCTGGCCAATGGGAGCTGTGGAGTCCCCTGGCTGCTCCTATGTATAGGAGTCAGAGTGGGGACATGCCACTGCTTCCGGGAGCTGTATGCAGCCATGGCAGGCAGGGAGCCTGCCTCAGCCCTGCTGCACCACCGACTGAACTTTTAACAACCCGGTCGGCGGTATTGATTGGAGCTAGCAGGGTCACTTTTTGACCGGGTGTTCCGGTCGAAAACAGGACACCGGGCAACCCTAGTGCATGCCAGACATGGAACTTGAGGTGGGAGGGGGGCAAGTTGGGTGATGTGGCATTGTGCATGGCTGCAGAGATTCTGGGCAGTGCTGAAGCCAAAGGAGGATGCTGTAACTTAGACCCAGGATCATCACACCAGGGGGCCTTTCCAGCTCTCAGAACAGCCCATGATTGGAGGGTATGAGGATGGCTTAAATCACTAGTACACCTTCTCTCTGACATGTGAATTCTTTGGTGGGTCTTTTAGTGGCTCAGCCCAGACTCTCACTCAATGTCTGTGGGGAAAAAAATGTGGAGCAAAGGGTCTTTGGAAGCAAGGAGGGATGTGTATTTCATTCTTTATTTTCACATGCAGAACTGCAGTGTGATCATTGTGGGTTTGTTTTCATGCACAATGGATAGATGATGGAAGGGTTGAAAGTTTTTAATTGTGCCAGGTGCATTGCATGGGTTATAATTAGATTCCATAAGCAGCATCTGTTGAAAGGGGCCTTGATTCTGGTTGCATAGTTATGCTGACAGAATCTTTTTATTTCTTTTAAACACAGCAGAGTATTTTGTGTGGTAAATACCTGCAGCATGTGTAAGATTACCTCATTTTTCATAACACTACATAATAAAATCAATACAAGTGGGAACAGGGTTGCTATCTGCCTTTATTGTTTATTTTGATCTCCAAAACTAGAGCTTAATTTTCAAATGTGCACCCCAATAGGATTTCTGAATCCTTAACTAGGGACTCTGTATGTACTTCAAGCACAAAACACTCCACTGTCCCTACTGTAAGCTGTAAAGGAGGTTTTTGCCATCTGGCAATGCTGCATTAAGGATCATAAAGAAAAGAGAGGGGAGGAGAGACAGACAAGGTCTGTGAAATAAATCTGGATGATTTCCTAAATTAGGGCAGCAATTATGAAGATGTTTGTTGTAACTATGCTATGTTGAAAAGTATTACTGTTGCTTTTTTTTCATTCAAAATGGTATATATTCTAATAAGCAATAAAAACATTATCCCATGATCACGCCTGGTAATTTACCAATGCTCTACCTACAGCTATTAAGGTGGCAACTGAGATAAGGAAAAGAAACTGATACCTAGAAAGTAACCTAGGGCCTGATCCAAAGTTCATGGTGGACTTTTCACTGACTTCAGTGGGATTTGTCTCAGGACTCAGTGAATGGTAAATGCGAATTCTGAAATAAGACAATTCAGTAACAGTAAATCATAGAGAGTCAAAAGAAAAATGCTGTCTCAAGAAAATGTGTCCTTTTAACCTTGCTTTGTTGTGTCACATTTCCCAGTTACTTCGACTTACAATCTTATGATCTTCACCTTACAATCTCTTGCAACAGAGACATGGGGTAAAATTTTCAAAAGGCCCAAGTCACATTTTAAAAAGTGAGTTAGACATTTAGGAGCTTAAATTCCATTTAAAGTCACTTGTTTCTTTAGGCTCCATACATACCTATGGTACAAAGAATAATTGGCGTATTCCTGAGCTACTTTAGAAAGCCGGGCCATGAATTTAAAAAAAATCAAAGCCCAAAGTTAGACTCCTAAATCCATATTTAGGCACCTAAGTGAACTGATTTTCCAACTTGCTGAGAACCAGGTAGTTCTCAGAGACACCACTGTGAACTGCTGGGTGCTCAGCACATTTATTTCAGTATCTAAATCTAGAGGCTTAGGCTCCTAACAGAGCTTCCTGGAGGCCAACAATTCTGTTCTGCAACAACTATCAAGGTTTTGAAATCCCTCCCCCACACACACACTCTGGAACAAAACCAAACCATTTCAAATGTTTTTGAAAAATGGAATTGTGTTGAATTGTTGCTGTTTTCTGCTAAAAAGGATGGGGTTTTGATTTTGTTCTCACTGTTTTTGAAAATCAGGTGTCTCTCTCTCTCTCTCTTCTCCCAGGAGTGTGCAGAGAGCCCTGGACCTCAGATATTTTTCCAAACAAAAACTGCATCAAAATCAATGTCTCCATGAAGTGTTTTGGCTTATTTCAGCCAAACATATTTTGATGAAAACACATTTAGTTGAAAATGTTCCACCTGGCTCTAGTCCTAACTTTAGGCTCCTGTTTTTTCAAAAAAATTTGGCCCAAGGTGTCAGTAGTAGACTGAGAGACTGTTCTATTATCTTGTGAACAGGAAGAGAGGAAGGAAAATCTTTGGTTAAGGTACTGGACTTCCTGTGTTGTCTTGGGCAAGTTAAATAATCTCTCTACTTCTGTTTGTCCTTAGAGGGGAGAGCCATACACCCTTTTTTTCGCCCTTTGTGTGACTTGGCTATTTAGATTGCAAGCTCTTCAGGGCGGGGACTGTCTCTTTTTATGCATTTGTATCTGTAGCACAGTGGGGGCACTGCCCTTGATTGCGGTCTCTAAGCACTACTGTAATACAGGTAATCATATGTGCCTTTCCAAAGCCCACACATTGAGTCCTTGTTAGTGTCAGGAATAGAGCCCAAGGGCCTGTTTACATGAAGGTCTCTTCATACTGCTATGGTGATAAACAAACATGAGTTACGTCTACACTACAGGATTATTCCGATTTTACATAAACCGGTTTTGCAAAACAGATTGTATAAAGTCGAGTGCACGCGGCCACACTAAGCACATTAATTCGGCGGTGTGCGTCCATGGTCCAAGGCTAGCGTCGATTTCTGGAGCGTTGCACTGTGGGTAGCTATTCCATAGCTATTCCATAGTTCCCGCAGTCTCCCCCGCTCCTTGGAATTCTGGGTTGAGATCCCAGTGCCTGATGGGGCAAAAATCATTGTCGCGGGTGGTTCTGGGTAAATGTTGTCAGTCATTCCTTCCTCCGGGAAAGCAACGGCAGACAAGCATTTCATGCCCTTTTTCCCTGGATTGCCCTGGCAGACGCCATAGCATGACAATCATGGAGCCTGTTTTGCATTTTGACACTGTCACCGTATGTGTACTGGATGCCGCTGACAGAGGCGATACTGCAGCGCTACACAGCAGCATTCATTTGCTTTTGCGTGATAGCAGAGATGGTTATCAGTTGTTCTGTACCGTCTGTTGCCATTGTAAATTGCCAATGAGATGACAGTTATCAGTCGTTCCGTACCATCTGCTGCTGTCATGGGTGCCCCTGGCTGAGGTCGGCTGGGGGCGCAAAGACAAAAATGGGAATGACTCCCCAAGTCAATCCCTCCTTTATGGTATCTAAAAATAGTCAGTCCTGCCTAGAATATGGGGCAAGTGTACTAGAGAACCAGTGTATCAGAGAACCAGAGAGCACAGCCGCTCCGTGTCAGATCATGCAGGAATGATGAGCTGCATGCCATTCACAGGGGGTGCCCCTGCAACAACCCCACCTGTTGCTTCCCTCCTCCCCCAACCTTCCTGGGCTACCGTGGCAGTGTCCCCCCATTTGTGTCATGAAGTAATAAAGAATGCAGGAATAAGAAACAGTGACTTGTTAGTGAGATAAAATGAGGGTGAGGCAGCCTCCAGCTGCTATGATAGTCCAGGCAGGACATTAAATGGTACGGGGGAGAGGAGCCCAGCATCCCGCTGCTATGATAGTCCAGGCAGTACAGAATCTTTTCTTTACACATGAAAGGGAGGGGGCTGATGGAGCTCAGCCCCCAGTCGCTATGAAGAGGATGGTTACCAGCCATTCTGTACCATCTACTGGGAATGATCGGGAATCATTCCAATTTTTACCCAGGCGCCCCCGGCCGACCTCACCGAGGCCAGCCAGGAGCACTCACGGGCTGATGACGAGGATGGACACCAGTCATTTTGTACCGTACCATCTGCCACCGGGGAAGGGAAGGGAGGGGAGGGGAGGGGAGAGGATGCTGCTGTTTAGCGCTCAAGCACCCCATCTACCAGCAGCATGCAGTAGACATAGGGTGACATTGAAAAAAGTCAAGAAACAATTTTTTCCCTTTTCTTTCACGTGGGGGGGGGGGGAAGGAGTAAATTGACGAGCTATACCCTGAACCATGCCGGACAATGTGTTTGAACCTACAGGCATTGGGAGTTCAGCCAGGAATGCAAATACTTTTCGGAGACTGCTGTGGACTGTGGGATAGCTGGAGTCCTCAGTACTCCCTCCCTCCCTCCATGAGCGTCCATTTGATTCTTTGGCTTTCCGTTACGCTTGTCACGCAGCACTGTGTAGCCTTGAGATTTTTTTCAAATGCTTGGGCATTTCGTCTTCTGTAAACGAGCTGTGATAGAACAGATTTGTCTCCCCATACAGCGATCAGATCCAGTATCTCCCGTACGGTCCATGCTGGAGCTCTTTTTGGATTTGGGACTGCATCGCCACCCGTGCTGATCAGAGCTCTATGCTGGGCAAACAGGAAATGAAATTCAAAAGTTCGCAGGGCTTTTCCTGTCTACCTGGCCACTGCATCCAAGTTCAGATTGCTGTCCAGAGCGGTCACAGTGGTGCACTGTGGGATACTGCCTGGAGGCCAATACCGTCGCTTTGCAGCCACACTAACCCTAATCCGATATGGTAATACCGATTTTAGCGCTACTCCTCTTGTCGGGGAGGAGTACAGAAACCAATTTAAAGAGCCCTTTATATCGATATAAAGGGCCTCGTAGTGTGGACGGGTGCGGCGTTAAATCAGTTTAACGCTGCTAAAATCGGTTTAAACGCGTAGTGTAGACCAGGCCTAAGAATCAGATTGGTGTCCCAGCATTGTTCAGTGTATTAGATCACAGCAGCTCCATTCAAAAAAAAAAACAACAGAGGCCAAATGTGCTTGTTGGAAAGCTGGCGAGGTACCATTGTATAGTCAAGTCACTTGGAGACCTTTGTCTTTTACTACCTAAGCTGTGGATGTAGTAAGAGATTCTGAAAACGTTTTTATTGTTTTCAAACTGTTAATGTACTCGGGATATTTTATACAACATTTGTAGCAGGGCAGATATTGTTATTGGCGAGCATGTGAAACTGTTTAAAGGATGACGGGCAACATTTCTCCTCCTCCTCACTTAAAGGGAGGAACTTTTTTTTTAAGTTATGTCTGAATAAAATCAAATAACCATGCTTTTTTGCATTGATTTTCAATACAGTTGGTAGTGAGCATAATTGAAAGCATGGACAATA
The DNA here is from genome assembly GCF_016161935.1 of Mauremys reevesii. NCBI lineage: Eukaryota > Metazoa > Chordata > Testudines > Geoemydidae > Mauremys > Mauremys reevesii. The sequence goes on from NC_052624.1 coordinate 189,926,548, forward strand.
AGGTGCCCTTGCTATACGTACATAGGGTTTGGAATCGAACACTAGGTATCAGTAAATGTATTACCATTTACTGGGATTTTTCAAGCAACATTTTTCTACAGTCTGTTTGTGATTAAAGACAAGATTAAATGTGTTTACTTAATCCTCGTGTATGTCCCAAGTCTTGAGAATTCTCTGTTTCACAAGGAGCTTTATCCTCCTTTTGTCAGAGCGAAGAATATACCTGAAGCAAAATTCTGTTTTGTTAAAGCTTATATACAATGGTAAGAGTAGACCAGCTTACAATATGTCCTTAATGTAACTTGCACTGCTTTGGAAGATTGTCCCTGACATTCTTTTCTTAATGTTTCTATTTTCTTCTGAATGAAAGTTTAACTACTTGCCACCCTTCCTTATGAGTTAGTTACAAATCCAGTGTTGGATAAGTGCATTCAATTTTCCTTTCCATGAAGAATCTGCTAATGCTGCATCCTTTTGTTCTTTGTAAGGGCTTGTCTACACTACAGGACTATTTCGAATCTACTTAAGTCGAATTTGTGGATTCGACCTTAATAAGTCGAATTTGTGTATCCATACTAAATACACAAATTCGAACTTCTGAGTCCACATTCACGGGGCCAGCTTCGACTTTGGAAGCGGTGCACTGTGGGAAGCTATCCCACAGTTCCCGCACTCCCCGCTGCCCATTGAATTAGGGATTTCCCCCAATGCATGCTGGGGGAAAATGTGTCGTCATTGAACCGTCAATCCCGCCTCCCTCTCTTCCTTGAAAGCGCCGGCGGGAAATCTGTTCGCGCCCTTCTCTGGTCGGTTACAGCGCGGACGCCACAGCACTGCGAGCATGGAGCCCGCTGCGATCATCGCTGCACTTATGGCCGTTGTCAACTCCTCGCACGTTATCGTCCACCTCTTCCACAGTCAGATGCTGAGAAACCGGGCGAGGAGGCTCCGGCAGCACGGTGAGGAGAGTGGCGCAGACCTCTCACAAAGCAGGGTACGCCGGGCAGTGGAGATCATGGTGGCAATGGGTCAAGTTCATGGTGTGGAACGGCGATTCTGGGCCCGGGAAACAAGCACAGACTGGTGGGACCGCATAGTGCTGCAGGTCTGGGATGACACAGAGTGGCTGCGAAACTTCAGGATGCGTAAGGACACTTTCCTTGAACTGTGTGACTTGCTGTCCCCTGCCCTGAAGCGCCAGGACACAAGGATGCGAGCAGCCCTGACTGTGCAGAAGCGAGTGGCCATAGCCCTCTGGAAACTTGCCACGCCAGACAGCTACCGGTCAGTAGCGAACCACTTTGGCGTGGGCAAATCTACCGTGGGGATTGCTGTCATTCAAGTAGCCCATGCAATCGTTGAGCAACTGCTCTCAAAGGTAGTGACTGGGAAATGTCCAGGTCATCATAGATGGCTTCGCGCGATGGGATTCCCAAACTGCGGTGGGGCTATAGATGGGACTCACATCCCTATCCTGGCACCAGCCCACCAGGCCAGCGAGTACATTAACCGAAAGGGCTACTTTTCAATGGTGCTGCAAGCTGTGGTGGACCATAGGGGACGTTTTACCAACATCAACGTCGGGTGGGCGGGCAAGGTTCATGACGCGCGTGTTCAGGAACTCTGGTCTGTTTAGACGCCTCCAGGCAGGCACTTTCTTCCCGGACCACAAAATAACGGTTGGGGATGTGCAGATGCCTACAGTGATCCTCGGGGACTCGGCCTACCCGCTAATGCCCTGGCTCATGAAGCCCTATACAGGCGCCTTGGACACTGAAAAGGAACTCTTCAACTACCGGCTGAGCAAGTGCAGAATGGTGGTGGAGTGTGCTTTCGGACGTCTCAAGGGGAGATGGCGGACCTTACTGACTCGCTCGGACATCAGCGAAAAGAATATCCCCGTAGTTATTGCTGCTTGCTGTGTGCTCCACAATCTCTGTGAGAGCAAGGGCGAGACCTTTTTGGCCGCTTGGGAGGTTGAGGCAAATCGCCTGGCTGCTGTTTATGATCAGCCAGACACCCGTGCTGAGAGAATATCCCAGCGGGAAGCGATATGCATCAGGGAGGCTTTGAAAGCGAGTTTCCTCGCAGAGCAGGGTAACCTGTGACTGTCCACTTGATTTTAAGAGAGCCTGATCATAAACCAAGTTTTCCCCACTTCCCAAGGACGTTTTAAAACTAAGGACATGTTTTAGTAATTAATAATAAATCTTTCGTTGACTTTGCATTTCTGTTTCTTCGTTGAAACATGGAAGCATTCTGTGCTGGTTAAGGTGTGCACTGATGGGTGGGTTTGCAGGAAGGGGCGAGGGGTGCCGTCCTTGGATAGGGGTTACCATGACGGCTGTGGGTTTGGGCGTTGGAAGGGGTGAGGGGTGTGGGGGAAGGGTGAGTATCTGCCCCTGGATGAGGTCTCTTTGGGGCTCGGGCACCGGGAGGATCGTGACTACGGTCCAAATGCATGTGAAGGGAAGCCTGCCTTTACATTCGGGATGTCAGGCACCAGGACCCTACACATCAAGGAAAGACCCGGGGCAGCATACACCACACAGACTGTCCCTGGTGCCTAGTGACTGCAGTCTGTGTGTGCCCTGCAGTTGACCCTGCCCCCAAGTCTGTACCCTGGTAATGTGGGCTATGCACTGTAATTAAAAATCCCCCCCCCCCCCAAAGTCTTCTGACACGAGAAACGTGACGGAAACAGAGAGTAACAGCAAACCGCTTTTAATAATGTTATACACAGTGGGGGGTTGAAACTTGGATTTGGGACTGGGTGATCCTGTAAGGGAAGAACTTCTACAAATTTACAGCGAGAGGTGTCTTGTACATTAGCGCTGTGCTGCGGTGCAGTGACAGTTCTCACGGCCCCTACCGCCCCTCCTTCTTGTCACTTTGGGTGAGGGGGGGACAGGACTTCTTGGCGTTGGAGGGCGGTTGCAGATGCACTGCAGGGGGGCTCTCTCCTCCTGCCTGTGGTCTTGCAGAACATCTACAAGGCGCCGGAGCGTGTCCGTTTGCTCCCTCATTAGACCAAGCAGCGTTTGAGTCGCCTGCTGGTCTTCCTGCCGCCACCTATCCTCCCGTTCCATGGTGTGTGCGATGCTGCTGACACAGGCTCTCCTCGACTGTCTCTGCTCTGCCGCCTCCGCTCTGGAGCTGGCCATCAGTTCCTGGAACATGTCGTCCCTTGTCTTTTCTTTCGGCGTCTAATCTGAGCCAGCCTCTGCGAGGGGATGGCGGGCAGTCCGTGAAGGAGCCAAGCTGTGTGATGCGAAAAAGTAGGTGATTTCCTTGAACAAATACATGTTTGCCAACAGTAAACACAGTCTAGTCATTTTCAGTTAAGAAGACCAAACAGGGAACCAAGTCTCAGGAGATCTCGGAACTAGTCCGAGATTTCGGAATACGCTCTCATTGGCGGCGCGATTGCACTGGATAGCGCATGCGAGGAGAGACAGCTGCATCCTCTTGCACAAAGTCCTGGTAAGCCTTACAGTACAGACTGCTTATCAGATAGTGCTTAGCTGTGCTCTCCTGCTGGAGGCAATGTGCAAAGCAGAAAAGATGAGCGTTATGCGGCATCTCCCGCCAGTGACCGCGAAAGACCCCTGTATGCTTTTCCTCTGAGGCCTGCAACATGTGGCTGTTAAGCGAGGGTCATTCTTATGCAAAGTAAAACTCTGTTAAGCGAGGGTCATTCTTATGCAAAGTAAAACTCTGTTAAGCGAGGGTCTTTCTTATGCAAAGTAAAAGTCTACCATGCACAATAGTAACAGTACACTAATTCCACTAATTAGATGCAGCACTTCCACAACGACATCACCCTGAGGCGTGTCAGGCGCACACAGAGAGAGCGGATGTTAATAGAAGCCCTGCACAGACCAGGACCCTACGCTGCCATGCTCGTAGAGGCGATGGTCACCCTCTACCTGAGGATGGCATGGCGCGGAAGAGTGTGCTTCAACGGAGCACCCAATAAAGCACCTCTCCCAAGAAACCTCTTGCTGAGGCTTTTCCAGCTGCTCTCTGAGAGCTTTTTGAAATATCCCCAGAGGACTATTGCTCCATTGCTGTTTGTGTAGACCTGCTGTTTGTTTAGTTTCATATTTAAAAATGTTTATATAGTATTTCTATTTTTATATAAATCCCTGTTTCTTAAAAATAAATGTTTCCCTGTTTGTAGCACTTACCGCCTGATCCTTCCCTGATTCCGAGTCCTGGTTAACGGGCGGGACGGTTGGTAGGGGATCTCTGTGAGGGTGATGAAGAGATCCTGGCTGTCAGGGAAAGCGGGAGTGGGTTCGATGTCGCCTGCGCCGTCCTTTAAAGACCCTTCCTCATCTTCCCCATCGGCGAACAGGGAGGGGAACTGTCCCGCACACTATTCCGTCCTCGGAGTCCACCGTCACTGGTGGGGCACTGGTGGCAGACCCACCTAGAATGGCATGCAGTGCCTCGTAGAAGCGGCATGTCTGGGGCTGGGCTCGAGCGTCCGCTTGCCGCTCTGACTTTTTGATACCCTTGTCTTAGGTCCTTCACTTTCACGCGGCACTGCATCGCATCCCGGCTGTATCCTTTGTCTTTCATGGCTTTAGAGACCTTCTCGAAGGTCTTCGGCGTTCCGCTTGTTGGAGCGCAGCTCCGAGAGCACAGACTCCTCGCCCCACACAGCGATCAGATCCTGGACTTCCCGGTCAGTCCATGCTGGGGACCTCTTTCTATTCTGGGATTGCCCGGACTCCTCTGCTGGAGAGCTCTGCATCGTTGCAGGTGCTGCGGAGCTCGCCCCGATGTGCAACCAGAACGTCAGATTCAAACCGCCCAGACAGGAAAATGAATTCAAATTTTCGCGGGTCATTTCCTGTGTGGCTGGCCAGAGAATCCAAGCTCGGACTGCTGTCCAGAGCGTCAACAGAGTGGTGCACTGTGGGATAGCTCCCGGAGCTGCTAAGTTCGATTAGCATCCACACCAAGCCTAATTCGAGCTAGCAAGTGCGAATTTAGCGTTACTCCACCTGCCGGGGTGGAGTACCAAATTCGAACTAAAGAGCCCTCTAGTTCGAATTAAATGGCTTCCTGGTGTGGACGGTTGAGCGGTTAGTTCGAATTAACGCTGATAAATTCGAATTAAAGTCCTAGTGTAGACCAGGCCTAAGATCAAGGGATTTAAAACTCTCTGACCAATGAGCTGTCTATTGTTTAAATTTTGAACATAAATTTAAGCATTGAGGGCCAGATTGTGCCTTCAGACGTGCATGCACAATTCATAGTGTGTGCATGAATCAAAGCACAGAATTTAGTTCTAACTGTATAACTGATGAGCTACAGTAGTAAAGATTATATATAATATAGGGACTCATCTAAAGTATGAGCATTTTCAGATTTGCTCTTTAACAGTGACTTGCATTTAGTTCCTGCTGAGTTCAAGGATTTTTCTGACAATATTCACCTTGATTAGAGATGGGCAAATACTTCAAAGCACACAGTGGGGCTTTAGGACCTTTGTCCCCTCCCCACCCGCATAATCTTCCCCAGATCTATTCCAGGTGCAGAGAAATGTGTGCCTGGTAATTCTCCCCCTTCTGCACCCTTCACACCTCCAGGTGGGGAGAGAATTGTGGGGAATAAGCAAAATCTGAGTTGTGCTCCTATGTGTGCTGGGCAGCACACAGTAGAGCCAGTGGGATTGGGGTTGGGTAGTGATCTGCTACTGGTACAGGATAGTACTGGATACTACCTGCTGGAAGCTGAATCTCTGTTCCTTGAGGTGCTCCAGGGATAGTGCAACTGTGTGCCCCACCCATTACACATGCACAGTTACACTGTAAATCCACAGGATATGTCAACACTACAAGTGGCACAGCTGCATGTACACTGCTATAGAGTAGAAGGGGTTTTCCCATCTCTGTAGTAAATCTACCCTTTTGAGAGACCACAGGTAGGTTGATGAAAGATTTCTTCTGTTGATATTAGCTGCATTGCAAGGGAGGGGAGGAGGAAATAGGTTGCCCTAACTACATTGCACAGAGCATGACATTTTTTCACAGCCCTAAGCAATGTAGCTAGGTTGACCTAAGTTTTAGGTGCTGCATACCAGCGCTAAACAGGGAACAGAAAGATACCATGTGACTTATAAAAACTAGCCAGTAAGATGCCTGGGCATGACTGTCATGTTGTGTGTTTATTATAAAGTGCATAATACTGTAGGTTCTGATAGGATTGGGGCCTCTAGGTGCTACTCTGATATAAATGATTAATAATAATAATCACTGCTTATTTTTTGAATATTGAACTCTTGTACTGAACTGCTCATGCGTAATTTGCAGAACAAGTATTATTCACTGAAATTATTCAGAAACTTCTACTGCCCCCCTGACTTCCACTGAATGATAGCTTGCTCTGAGAAATACTCGGTGAGGCCATTGGGATAGGTTGCTACTCTGCATGAGTTAGGGTGGCCTGGAACTGGAGCCTTTAGCAAATAATTTTGAATAATGAATAAATAGGAGAAAATCCATAAACTGCATATAAGGGGAAATTAATCAAATAAACAACTTGCTTCAAATTATTTATTTAGCTTTAATCCTGAGGTTGTGATTGCTTCACTATCAAGCTCAACACAAAAATATTAGCAAACCAATTTTAAGTGCAGATTTCTGTCTCCAATACATTTTTTAAAAACTTCAGTTTATTGGAGATTTTAATGTACTGCGCAAAATCCACAGAAGGCAAAGCAAGGTTTAAAATGCAACTACAAAAAAAAATTAGATCCACCAAAATAAATAGATTTTAGAAAAATACATGTCTAGTCTGAGTAACACAAATCACTGTGGCTAGTATATCATACTATAGGGGAAAACCCTGAATTGTCAGGTACATGGAGTGGAAGAAACTCTGTTAGGTTATCCATCTCTAAATGTTATGAGTTTGCCTAGCACAGTGTTCGGGATAAATACAATATTAGAAATTCATGAATTTATTGAAATTAACATTACCTAGAATACATAGGATTCCTTGAAAAAGGGAAAAAGCATACACTTTAATTCAAAAGATTAATAAATTGATTACTCAATTATTCGGGACTGTATACTATTTCTGTCTTAAGTAGAAATTAATGGCTTATCAGTGATCTTAGTTTAGACACTAACATTACCAAGCACCAGGTTTTTTTATGGCCTTTGTTCACGGGTGAGCAAAGTACAGCAGAGCCTCAGATCTCTATAGCAGTAAAATGCCATTTCTTAACACTAGAGAGAGGCAAGAGCTGGAACAATTTATCCAAAAGGCTGTATTGTCTTTGCGGTGGTCAAGAAGGGTTTACGTTTCTGGAATAGGTTATTCCTTCACGTGATAGAAATGAGTGGACATGGATAGAATATTCTATTCAATTGGGTCTTATTCACTCACTGTATTCCATGAGTGGGAAGCCATCAGAAGGGGTAGTTGTCACAGTCCTACATGCTTCCTGCAGTTCCTGTTGCCCCAGCCTAATAAGTGGGTGGGACTGGCCAGAGAGAGGGTGTGGGAATCAGGGCAGTAGGGATGTGCCTGAATTCAGCACGCTTCCCATGCAGCCATCTGGTTCAACTGCACCCATTTTCATAATTTTCATAGTGTAAATGAGACTAGAGATGTGGCTATCTTCACATCTAGAGCAGGACTGCTGCTTTCGTCTAGAGGAAGGCTTTCCCTGTGGTTATAGCACTAGTCTGGGCTATGGGAGGTCCAGGTTCAATCCTGACTGTGCCACGGACCTGCTGTCTGATCTTGGGCAAGTCACTTGGGGTATGTCTACACTGCAATTAAAAAAACTTGCAAGTGGCCCATGCCAGCTGACCTGGGCTGTGAGGCTTTTTAACTACAGTGTAGACATCTGAGCTCAGGCTGTGGCCCGAGCCCAAACAACTACACCACAGTTAAACAGCCCCGCAGTCTGAGTCAGCTGGCACGGTCCAACTGTGGGTGTCTAATTGCAGTGTAGACATGCTCTTCGTCTCTGTGCTTCAGTTCACCGTCTACAGAATGTGGATAATAGCATTTCTCTCTCCCAGGGGTGTTGTGAGGATAATTACATTAAAGATGGAGAGGCCATATAAGTACCATAGATGGATAGATGGATTCCAAACTGCTTCCAACCCTGTATAAAACTTCCCAGCCCTTCTTTCTGTGTCAGATGGCTTAAGAACAAAACAAAGAACCTCCGCCACCAATGAACAGGTGGGTGGGGAGATGACAAAAAGGCTCTGAGTGTGGCTGGAGTTCCAGCTCTGCTGCCGCTACAGGATGGACAGAGACAGAGTCGCTAGCTTTAGTGAGGGCTTTAAAATTCAATGAAGTGTATTGTTCAATTTAATAAATAGGAGTAGTAATAAAATGTTTCCAATCTGTATCCGAATGGACAATTTATTAACCTGTTTTTCAGAGATGCTGAGTGCCTGCAACTCCCACTGACCTCAGCTGGAATTCTGGGCAGCCAAGCCCCTCAGAAACTCAAGCCCTATGTCCTTGCTCAAATGTAGAAGAACAGATTAGATACTATCCCATTATCTGTATGTTATATCAAATATTCAGAGACTCTGAAGGCTGATTTCTCTGCAGCTCCCCTATATTGATTTATTGGGTACAAAAGACATTAGACATAAGTTCTGGAACAGCATGATTTCCAAGGAATATGCTTATAATATAATAGTGAGAAGCAGACACCCACTATCAGTCACTCATAAGTGACTGGGAGCAGGATCTGGAGGCTGAAATGGAGAGAGTTAATTGGATACATTTATGCGAGTTAACAAAAGATATGTCAATGCCAGACATATACTTTGTCGTTTACATCACTCCTTATGAATCCTATTAATCCACGCATTGTCCCAGGTGGAAAATGGTTCCTGGCAAATGGGGCATCATTTCACCAAGCATTGCAATGCCTCAATCCAAAACTTCTTGGGGTAATGTATTTAGCTTTTGTAGCTGTTATGTTATACCTTTTTGTGTTTTGTCTACTGCACCTTTAAAACTCTGACTCTACTGTCTATAGACTCGAATTATTTTATGTTCAGTTCAATGTAGAGGGCCAGAAGAGACATGTACCCTGTGTGATCCCAGAAGTGCTCAGTGTCTTACAGAATGAAGGCCTATGCACGATAACATTACAAATTACATAGATAAATTTACATGGAATAGACAATGAGTCTTTGTATATTAATGTCAAGTTTTCAGCATGCCCATTGGAAGCTATCTCCACTGTTCAGCAGATGCTCTTTCCTGCTGAAATGTTTGAACAAATTGCTATTGATGTTATTTATTTGCTTCTTGTAGCTTTCACAATATGCCAGGCACTTTCCAAATAATAATAAAAAAGGTTAATTCCCTGCCTCAATGAGCATTTTCATTTTTCAGGGATTTATAACTCAGCCATAACTTTGTTTCAGGCTGGAACTCAACAAAATAAGTAGGATTTTCAAAGACATTTCAGATATTTGGACGCTGAATTCCCATTAAAGTTAATTCCCCAATATGGACAGCTTTTAAAATGCTATCCTGCATAGTTTGGGAATCTTTTTATATAATATACAGTCATCTTTGAATTATACATGCATAATAAAATTGAGAAGCTTACTGGTTTAAAATGCTTCTCACATTCTTGTAATTAAAAAATAGCATTGTTTAATATATTAAAAATGTAAGCTGATCGTTCATAATTTTGTAAAACATACACTAGTGCCTATCCAGAGCTTTATAATATGACACACAGAAAGATGATTACTTTGAAAAGAAAATGCATTTAAAAACTGTCTGTACTGATGCAGTAATTATTTTCCAGGAAATTACAGAATGCTATTTAGCATAGTTAGCACATATCATGTGTTGTTTCCATAATTGTGAGAATCATGGCAGTAATTCTAGCAAAGTTTGTTTTTATAAAAATCTCTCCTAACGACAGATATGAACTTTAGGAGGAATCTGGAATATTGCCCCAACAATGCCAATGATTCAGACTTTGTACTTTGGTATCACATGATTTCACTACAAAAAACAATCAGCTCTGTGTTCTTGGGGAACCAGGGCACAATATCCAGCCTGTCTGACTCATGAAGGACAACCTCCCGCTCCAAGCCTCTGCTTGAACCAAAACTGATCAGAGAAAAGACTTGCAGAGAGCAGTTAAGGGCAGTGGGAGACACACCTAGACCCCTCCTGACAAGGGTGATAGGATTAAGGCAACTCCTCTAGCCTCATCTGCATCAAAGATGGGACAGGGTAGCATCTCCATTAGCATACAGAATGGAGAACAGAGATTCCAATGCAAGAGCTGCACTGAACTCTGGGACCAGAACAGCCGGGGAGCCCTGCATTCTGGGGGATCTCTGCTCCAGATGTTAATGAACCTACACCTGCATACACCCGGCTCAGTAGTTATCAGACCAATTCTAGTAATGAATCTTTGATTGATATCCAAAATACGGAAGCAGCCTAATTGCATTGTGAGCTCCCTGGAAGGAACACCACCCATAACTAGGAGTAATCAGCCCCTATTGTCTAGCCTTAAAAAAACCCTTGAGTCATCAGTTTACCCATACACAAATCTAGTGTTCTCCCTTGAACCATTGTTATTTCCCTACAAGAAACCCATGCTCAAGTGTGTTTTGATGCATGAATCCAACTCTGCATCACTTCCACTGCGATTTCATCTTCTCCTGACTGATCATGCTGGGGGCTCTGCCTGTCTCCAGCACTCAGGGCCCTGAGCTACCACCATCACCTGGGAATTCCGACCAGTTCAAGCTTCATGGAGTGGGGAGATCCCATCTCTCTCTTCTTTTCTACCTCGGGCAGGTATAGTTTTCTATATATGACTTTTGTTTAGGCTCTCCTTGTGTGGTTATCACTATTATTCAATAAACTTTATGGTTAAGCTGGTTGTTTCTCTCTCTCTCTCTCTCTCTCTCTGAACTTTACTCTTTTGTGTTTTTAGCTTCTCCATTTACTCTGCAGCAACACTTCTCTTACCTAAGCTAAAGATCCCTGCAGCGCCCAGAATACTGTGGGGTTTGCTCATCAAGTGGATCACTACCAGAACAATTGTGACTTGAAAGTGGGGATAGGGACATGCTGAATCTGTGACATACGAGGGTGGCAGCTTGTATGTGCTGCTCGACCCAGACTACTGAGTCCTGGGGCATATGAGAGTGACAGCCTGGAAGTGCTGATTGACTCGGTCCACTCAGACTTGCTCTAGTAACGGGTGTGTGTGTGTTCATCTGGTTGGGGGCTGGAGGATCCCAGCCCTGGGGAACCTAGGTCCTGCAGGATAGCTCCATTGGGAGGGGACTTGCAGAATGGAGGAGTAGAGCTTGTGTCACTTGAGAACACAAGTGACACAAGCAGTACATTGATAAAATTACAATCCCCCACCCCGGAAGAGTAACACTAATAAATGAGCGTACCCCAAAGTAACAGGCAAATCTGGTAATACATTACAGCACACACATAATAGAACAGTGTGGGCTCCATGTAGTGGTTAATTTACTGTACCTTTTCATAACCCAAGTTTTTTCCCCCACTGGTGGATTTTATGGGCAGGTGGTATTTATATCACTTTTGTTTCTCCATTTTATTGTCTCTTTCCTTTTTTATTTATCTTTTTGATATTCAATTAATTTATAGTATGCAAAAACTACAATTTAAATCTAAAAATATCCTTTTCCACTCTGCTGCAGGTGCCACACTTGCCTTCTTTCCTACAGAGGTTGCAAGCTGAAATTCAATGGGATTTTTATGTTAAAATTTTGTATGTGGTTAAAAACTTGAACTTCACTAATTTCTATAACACAAAATTCACACACACAAGAAGATCTCCCCACTGGGCAGAAAAGGTCTTAACAGCAAAGGACCTGACTGAAATTATCCTTTCTCAGCTCCAATTTGTTACAGGGTCGGCAAATCTGCCTTTACTAGTAGCAGATTATTCGCACCCCTCGCCGGTGAGGCTGTGAATGACATGGAGGGAAAGAGTTTGGGTTACAACCCCAGTCTGTGCCCTCCAGCATGGGGTGGGTAGTGGTGGCTTCATACAGCCTGACCTCCGCACCAATGCATAGAGCAGCAGTGAGAGTTGGCTATGGAAAGAGGTAAGAGAAGTGTTGCCGCAGAGCAGAGAGTGAAAGCTGGGATTGGGGAGCTTAGCACATCTAGGGCAGGTAAGATAAGTCTGGATGTGATTGCCGTATACTTGAGTTTGGGAGGCGAGGGTAGAAGAGAGGAACAGCTGGGAGAGACCAATAAAAGACCCAATAGTAATAGCTGCTACTATGGGGGATGTGGCTTTTGATTGAGAGCAGAGAAAGCAAAGCTGACAGAGAAAGACTGATAGGGAAACAAATCACACAGCCTAGCAGGGCTTGAGGGTCAGGGAAGGAGGAGCAGTGGAGGGAAGTAAGAGTTTTAGAAACAGTGAAGACTGAGTCAGGGCTACACCCCACCATGCAACTAGCGGAACTGGCTAGATGCAGAGAGAAGTGTCCATTAAACATCCCCACCAGGAACTCCTGTAGCTTCTGCCTTTTGGGGCTGCAGCAGATCAATGCCTAACGGGCATGCAGGACGTTCTAGTGGATAGCACAATGCATTAGAAGTCAGGACTCCTTGAGTGTATTACCAGCTCTGCCACTGACCTGCTGTGTGACATTGGACGTTCCACTTTACCCGTCTGTTTCTCCTCCCATCCTTTGTGTGTTTTGTCCATTTATATTGTAAGTTCTCTTGGGCTGGGACTGTCTCTTACTCTGCGTTTGTACAGTGATCTCAGTTGGAGCTTTGAGATATTATTGTAATACAGATAGTAATCACGTTAGCCTTTATTCTTAAAGTCAGTCTGTTGTTAGTTTTCTCAACAGTTTTGGCAAATAAATGAGTTCTCTTATTTCTTGGCATGCCATTATCTGTAATAAATCCAGAATACCAGTGGAATAAAAATATGCATGAAATTCTTTCAGCTTATTACATTAACATATTTTGTATTATTTTTTCATTAGTATAATTTCCATTGTCATAGTACTGTAAAGAACTGTGATATGCAAGGTAACAACTTTACTCTAGTAATATAACCCTGCCACCGTCCCAAACACCCTGTATGAATTGTGCATGCAGAAGGAAAAATACAAATCAGCCTCTAAAAGCTCTGATAACCTTTCCAAGTGCCCATATTTATATTTGTATGTGCAATTAACTGGTACACAAATGCTCTATACACACATGCATATATTTGGGGACTAGCATACCCAGAAGTGGGTGCTCTTGTGAGTTTTGCAGATTCATTAACAAAGGCTGATTTTATATATGTGGCCTCTTGTGACTGACCAGGCAATTTCTGTACATTTTCTCTACCATCTAACTTAGTGGTTCACAAACTTTTCGTATTGGCAACCCCTTTCTCACACAAACCCTCTGAATGCGACCCTCCCTTATAAATTAAAAACACATTTTTATTAGGGCTGATGATTAATCACAGTTAACTCATGCGATTAATTCAAAAAAATTAATCGTGATTAAAAAATTAATCAGTTTTTGTTGCACTGTTAAACAATAGAATACCTATTGAAATGGATTAAATATTTTTGGATGCTTTTCTACATTTTCAAATATATTGATTTCAATTACAACATAAAATACAAAGTGTACAATGCTCACTTTATATTATTTGTGATTACAAATACTTGCACTGTAAAAAAAAATACAGTATTTTTCAATTCACCTCATACAAGTATTGTAGGGCAATCCCTTTATTGTGAAAGTGCAACTTAAAAATGTAGATACTTAACTGCACTCAGAACCAAAACAATGCAAAACTTTAGACTCTACAAGTCCACTCAGTCCTACTTCTTCTTCAGCAAATCGCTAAGACAAACAAGTTTGTTTACATTTATAGGAGATAATGTTGCCACTTATTTACAATGTGATCAGAAAGTGAGAACAGATATTTGCATGGGACTTTTGTAGCAGGAATTGCAAGATATCTACGTGCCAGATATGCTAAACATTCGTATGCCCCTTCATGCTTTGGCCACCATTCCAGAGGATATGCTGATGATGCTTATTAAAAAAATAATGTGTTAATTAAGTTTGTGACTGAACTCACTGGGGGGGAATTGTATGTCTCTGGCTCTATTTTACCCGCATTCTGCCATATATTTCATGTTATAGCAGTCTCAGATGATGACTCAGCACATGTTCATTTTAAGAACACTTTCACTGCAGATTTGACAAAACACAAAGAAGGTAACAATGTGAGATATCTAAAGATAGCTACAGCACTCGACCCAAGGTTTAAGAATCTGAAGTGTCTTCCAAAATCTGAGAGGGACGAAGTATGGAGCATGCTTTCAGAAGTCTTAAAAGAGCAACACTGATGCAGAAACTACAAATCCTGAACCACAAAAGAAAATCAACCTTCTGCTGGTGGCATCTGACTCAGATGATGAAAATGAACGTGCGTGGGTCCACACTGCATTGGATTGTTGTTGAGCAGAACCTGTCATCAGCATGGATGCATATCCTCTGGAATGGTGGTTAAAGCATAAAGGGACATCCGAACTTTTAGCGCATCTGGCATGTAAATATCTTCTAACGCAGGTTACAACAGTGCCATGCAAACACCTGTTCTTGTTTTCAGGTGACATTGTGAACAAGAAGTGGGCAGCATTATCTCCTGCAAATGTAAACAAACTTGTTTGTCTGAGCAATTGGCTGAACAAGAAATAGGACTTGTAGTCTCTAAAGTTTTACATTGTTTTATTTTTGAAAGTAGTTATTTTTTGTACATCATTCCACATTTGTAAGTTCAACTTTTATGATAAAGAGATTACACTACAGTACTTGTATTAGGTGAATGGAAAAATATTATTTCTTTTGTTTACAGTGTAAATATTTGTAATAAAATAATAAAGTGAGCACTGTACACTTTGTATTTTGTGTTATAATTGAAATCAATATATTTAAAAATTTAGAAAACATCCAAAATATTTAAATAAATAGTATTCTATTATTATTTAGCAGTGCGATTAATTGTGATTAATTTTTTAAATCATTTGACAGCTCTAATTTTTATATTAACGCTATTGTTTAAAATGAATTGACCTTTTCTCACCACTTTTAAATTAAGACTAAAACACATTTTAATCAAATTAGTGTTATAAACAGAAGTTATTATTTTAAATAGTTGCTGTTAAATACTGGAGAGCAAAGAAACTTTGTCAATATCACTTTTCATAGCAGACTTAGCACCCTATTGCCACCCTTCTGCGCTACTGCTGGCAGCAGCACTGCCTTCAGAGCTGGGCAGCTCAGAACCCTGGTTTGAGAACCCCTGGGTGAGTCTAACTGCTTACCAATTACTTTCTCTTTTTCTCATTTCTCACCTACTGAATTCAAAGCTTGTTTATTTTTTATTTATTTATTTTTACTGTCAGTAGGTGTCTATGTGTAAGAAAAACATTTGCTCTCAGGATTATACTCTCTAGGAATTGGTAAAATAGATTCCTATCATATGTTCTTGTTGTTGATGACTTAAACCAAGAGAACGCTCTTACTTCTCTGCCACGTTAAAGAAAGCAGAAATTCAAATGCCCTCAAAGATTTCCCCTTTGAGATTCTGCCTGCAACTACATCGTCTTACTTACCAAGTAGACTGAGACTCTGTTCTGTGTCTTTATAGGGTCAACATCTAAGAGAACAAAATAAGTTTGCTTTCTTCAGCAATATAGATTTAAAATAATGTTCTCCTATTTTATCGTTGACTTCCAATTCTTTGCTGTCTGCTTCCCCCCTATTATCCTACTTCGGTAACTTTGAAATATCACAGTTTGTAACCTATTGCTTTGCAAGCAAATATCTTAGTTTATTTAGAATTGCTGGGTTTCTCAACAGCAAATCTCACCAATACAATCATAACATTTCTAGAAAATCACAGATTAAAGCTATTGTGTGACAAAGGAAAAGGGTCACAGAAGTAATTATTTTCTTCTAATCCTGAACATGGATTTATATTAGAATAAAAAAAATATTATCCCTAGAGCTACTCTCTACCCTTCACTTCAGAACTGCTTCTTAAAGAATTTTGCAGCCTTGTCCTGTCTGCTTTCCTGATATTAATTTAAAGAAACAATACACATATATATCCTCATATCTTCCTCCCCATTTTTTCCCTATACAAAAGGTTTTAAGAAGAATGAATACTTCATGCGGTGGAATCTTCTGCACTTCTTCTTAGTGTGTGCTCAACATTGCCTCAGGTGCATGTGACCAGGATTCATGACAAAATTTGGTCCACTGGTTGAATCATTAGCTTCCCTGGCCTGGGCTGGGTACAGAAAGAGACCGTGACATGAACACTCATCCATGCCCCCTATCCTGTGCACTGAGTAAGGCATACAGGAACCCCGGGGTATATGGCAAAAGAAACTCACACTGAGGACAAAGCAAAGTCTTAGCCACTTTATTAATACTAACTGCATGGACAAGTTAGATGGCTAAGAATGGGATTCACTGAAGCCTGCAAGCTGAACAGGGACCACCTAAGCTAGCCAGTAGGAAATGTCATAACTATTTTGTACAAAGTGGAAGAGCTTGAACAGGAGAGATTGAGAGAGACCCCCCCAAAAATTGGAAAACCCAATAGATTAGTGGCTAGGGCCCCACCACCTCAGTCATGGGATATCTGGAATCAAATACCTGCTCACATAGCAAGTGAGTGCTCTAATCACTGGGCTATTGTGTATGAAAGGGTGCTGCCTCCATGTTTTGTGTGAGGCCCAATGCAGATTGGGCCTCATAGGCAAGATAGATCAGGGAATGCCTAGTTTGATGACACCATTCGGGTTTTGGTGTGAACTAGACTCTGAGCAGCTCAATGATGTCCAGACTTGGGTGGCTTTGCACACATGGATTGACAGAAATTCGGTGCCTACTGGCTTACATGGTAACTGAGCAGAGGTTTTGAGGATCTAAATTTTGGACTGAGACACCCAGGGCTAGATCCACAAAGGGACTTACACACCTAACTGCTGCTTTAGGTGCCCAAGTTCCCTTTTGAGCCTTTGAATATTTCTCTTGATCAATAGATCTGACTCTTCTCAACAGGACTGTCTCCTTCACTGGGCAAAAGTCTACCAGGACACACAATTATTCAAGTGGGTTTGTAACCAACTGAAGATGCTGCTGTTTTTTTCTGTATCACATTTCTCGGTCAGTCTCCTTCACATAGGATCCGTGACAGTGACAACAGATGGGGGAGGTGACCCATACTGCAATGAACCTGCCGGATCTTTACTGGTCACTGAGTTAGGTGCCAGTGAAATAGCCTGTCAGCAGAGGGCTTCGTAATCCCTCTAGTATTGAAAAGGGAAGTTCTGCCTGAGGTGGGAGGGGACCTGGTTTGGGAGTCAAGAAGGCTGCATGTCAGGAGGAGAAACAGAGCAGAGATAGCAGGCTTGGGGTCTGGCAATGGAGGAAGGCTGTCTTGTTTAGAAATTAGGACTACAAGGCTAAGGAGAGCCAGGCTGGGTAGCAGCCAGTTGCTGTCAAGGGAACTAGCAGTCGCCATGATGTGGATATTCAAGAGTGGTCTGCAAATAAGGGAACCATGTGCCTGGGTGTAAACGGAGAAAAGGATTGGACTCTGGCAGGGGGATCTGCAGGCCACTGTGTGATTGACTCTGGGGAAAAAGGTAACCCGGAATGAGTATTCCTGGCACTAGATCTGAGGAACACCATCTTCATACTCCCAGACCAAACTGCCCCAAGAGGCTGGATTGAGATCTGGGGTGTTGTGTGTATTATCTTATGCCAGAGCCAGACATGTACCCAGAAGCCTCCTACTGCAAGACAAACCCAAGAAAGAAACCAACAGGACTCCACTGGCCATCACATACAGTCCCCAGCTAAAACTCCTCCAATGCATCATCAGGGATCTACAACCCATCCTGGACAATGATCCCACACTTTCACAGGCCTTGGGTGGCAGGCCAGTCCTCGCCCACAGACAACCTGCCAACCTGAAGCATATTTTCACCAGCAACTGCACACCGCACCATAGTAACTCTAGCTCAGGAACCAACCCATGCAACAAACCTCGATGCCAACTCTGCCCACATATCTACACCAGCGACACCATCACAGGACCTAACCAGATCAGCCACACCATCACTGGCTCATTCACCTGCACGTCCACCAATGTAATATACGCCATCATATGCCAGCAATGCCCCTCTGCTATGTACATCGGCCAAACTGGACAGTCCCTAAGGAAAAAGATAAATGGACACAAATCAGATATTAGGAATGGCAATATACAAAAACCTGTAGGAGAACACTTCAACCTCCCTGGCCACACAATAGCAGATCTTAAGGTGGCCATCCTACAGCAAAAAAACTTCAGGACCAGACTTCAAAGAGAAATTGCTGAGCTTCAGTTCATCTGCAAATTTGACACCATCAGCTCAGGATTAAACAAAGACTGTGAATGGCTTGCCAACTACAGAACCAGTTTCTCCTCCCTTGGTTTTCACACCTCCACTGCTAGAAGAGGGCCTCATCCTCCCTGATTGCTCTAACCTCATTATCTCTAGCTTGCTTCTTGCTTGCATATATATACCTGCCCCTGGAAATTTCCACTACATGCATCCGGCGAAGTGGGTATTCACCCACGAAAGCTCATGCTGCAAAACATCTGTTAGTCTATAAGGTGCCACAGGATTCTTTGCTGCTTTTATCTTATGCTTGTAATTTAAGGCAGTTATGTCAAGGGTAAATGCACTGCTTATTTCTGGCATCCCTAGTAGCCTTTGTTATTCATTGGACTGAGTGTTTATGGGCAGGAACTTAAAGGGCCTTTTGCTTTGAACACCTACAGCACTTGTTTGAGCGTACCACACACCACTGTGCTACCAAACATCTAGGGGATCGGTATACCACAGCACTCACAGTGACGCTTTCCACTAGGGTCAGTTCTTATCCTCGAGGAACCTCATCAGTTCTGACACATTTTTAGGTGGTGGCATTTCAACTAACAGCTGACAGAACTCCTCAGATCCACAGCATCACCTACTAGCTTTTGAGTATTTCTGTTTTTGCCCTTATCTCAGCTTTATTAAACACAGGCTCCAAGAACCATAGACTTTTTTTGTAATGTACAATTTTTTCTTTTTAACTTTATTTTAATCTAATAGTCAGTTGTGTTCAGAACTTGTTTTTAACTTTGTGTGTGTTAAAGGTCTTAACTTTCTTTCTTTATTGTCTTATCAACTAAAATGTGATTCATATAAACTTCTGCTCTCTCCAGGCCTTGCAGAATCTCACTCATTTTCCTGTGGGAGATTTTGGCGGTACTTGTGATATCGTCTGGTGCAAGCAATATTTTCTGAAAGATATTATGAAAGTTGTCAGCTTGGTGCTGTTAGAGTGGAGACTCATCTCGCAGAATCCACCACAGTGACAAAAATATTTTTGCATCAGTTAACTTGAAGATTATAACTTCTGTGGTGGGAAAAAATGTTTCCCTCCTTATTGTTTCATTGAGCCTCTTGCACAGACATGCCCGTTTTTCTCATAACAGGCACCATAAGGACACATCATTCTGTCCACTTCAGTTATGTTCTTTATTATACTAGTCTTCTCCATCCTGTCCATGTCTCCCCTTACTCTGGAAAGCAATGGGGTTAGCACATGAGTGATGGCCGTCTCTTACAGCACCTTTACATCTTCAAGCAGGCCATGTGTTCAGAACACCATCTCAACTTTCTGAAAGTTTTGTGGTATAGTGGAACTACATTTAAAGAGAAGGGGTCAGTGTAAATTGGTGTAGTTCTGACTTTAACTGGCACAAATCAACATTGCTCCACTCCTGACCCACTTCTAATTTTCCATGAGGTGACAGTGGGGCTTTAGGGCTGTGGTATAAACCTAGAGAAGGCTGGAAGTCTGGATTTCCATCCTTAATTCACATTTTGGGTTTGTACAGCGTTTCTCAAATGTGGCCACCATGGCTGCATGCAGCCACCAGGGGCTTTTATGCCGGCCACAGCCTCCTGGACTGTGATTGAGGAGGCAAAGTAGCAGCCCCTCCCCTCCCTGTTGCTCCTGGATGCACCACCTTGGTGTTGGTTGCTGGGGCAAGGATTTCCCCACCTCCCCAGGGGCAGTGTGGCTCAGGCTTTGGGCTCCAGCCCTGGGGTGGCAGGCTCTGGCCATGGGGCTTTGGACTGAATCCCCAGTCTCCGGCTGTACGGCGGCAGGTCCCAGGCTCCAGCCACATGGCTTCGGGCTCTATCCCCAGGCCCTGTCCCCTGGCCATGGGTCTTCAGGCTCTGGTTGTGGGGCTTCAGGCTGCAGCCCCCTGCTGCTTCCCTGGCCCCCACCTACCCATCCTCATCATCCTTGGCCCCTGCTGCCTCCCCCAACTCCCTATCCAGGGATTAATTTGTCCCTAGGCTTGCCAGGGCTGTGTAAATCTGCTGTGAAAAGTGATACTTGTATGTTTAATATCACTTTTCACAACAGACTTACTAGCTAGCAATGAATAAATTACAGTGATTTGGACGTGTGCATGTTTATTTGTTTTTCCTAAAGCTAATTAAATATTTTAGGAAAAAGTGTCAGAACAGCCACCAGCAAGAGTTGGTGGCCACACTCTGAGGCCACCAAAAAATTTGTCCTTAGAACTCCTGTGTTTGTAGGTGAAATACATGACTGTCTGAGTATGCTGAAGGTCAACTGGCTATATGTAAATATCTCTGTCACTTGGTGTATTTTGAAAACTTAAATGTTGCTTTTTAAATATTGAATGTCTTTATTTTTAATAAGGACATTTTCTGGAACGTTGTCTGAAAGGCTGGAGTGGACTTTTTGGTAAAAATATTTGTTTTTTAAATAAGTGATACTTTGACTGAAGGCTGAAAACCTTTTGTTGCTCTCTGACAAAACAGTGGCCTATGATGCTGCTCCCATATCCATTTGTGTGGCTTCTTTGTCACGCCCAGTGCCCCATTTATTTTTGCTCCTGTGATCCTCCCTCGACTTTCCGTCCTCCTTCCCTGCTTTCCCTAGCTATTCAGTATGAGGTAAGGCACAGAAATAAACAGCTGATAAGTGAGAAGGAGTTGAAATTACATTTTATTTGAACATTTTATGCATCATCTGCTGGTTAGTTCAACACTTTGTACCTGAGCCATGAACTCAATAGAATTTATATGGGCATTTATCTTTCAGCACTCCTGTAATGGTTTTTAACTGTTAGTTGGATTAACATTGCATGCAACAAACTGAAGTATCAGATCAGAACTCTACAATTCTATTCTGTGTTTGGCTTATTTTGGAAACATTCAAATCAACTGAAAATGAGAAGTTGGACACACTTGTGATACAATTTCCCCAAAACAATAAATCGGGACTCAACTATAGTATTATAACTTCAGTGATATATCCAGTCTACTTTCATGCTATACCGTGATTAACTAGCTCTTGCAATCTGCATAGATCTCCAACGATTGCCCTAGCCTGCATGGTGACGGAATTGCTCATAACTACTGAACAGTTATCCCCATACATCACTGCATGAAGACATCAGTCCTTTTCAAGGTTAAAAGGATATTTCTTGAAAGCTAGCATTGCTGCAGTTCAGAATGGCAATAATGCAAGCAGATTTTCTTTAAGCAGCTATGTTGCCGTTAGGGGGTTCTTAAATGAAAGAAAACAAGGCATTTTAAGGGTGCTGATAGTCAGTTAAATGGAAAATCATACAGGACATAATTATGGAATACATTTATCTGCAGAGCTCATCTACTCTTAATTTCCTGAGTTCTCAAAAACAAGAGGCTATAATTGATCAGGCACATAAACACCGGGATTTTTTTTTCCCCTTTCCCCCTTGAGCTAATTTCCTATTTCAAATGGAAATCAAAAGTCTTCATTTGTGCATATGCCTCTGAGTTATTTCTGGCCAAATTAACACTGCAGAATGACAGCACATAAACTTTTGCAACTGCTTTTCTGGTGTCAGGAATAAATTATGATAATATAAAGGGGAAAAGTTCAGTGAGTCCTCATCATGTTTGTTTATCTGGCAATAGGTATGATCAGCCCTTCTGAGGGCTATATTATTACTCATCATTAAATTCATGAAAACCATACATATTGCACCAAATACTGAAGTTTTATTTGGGCAAGACTCCCAGGATGGAAGGGCAAATATTGTTAAGAAACTGTGCTATGCTTCAGAAGGCCTGGGTTCAATTGCCTGACCTGCCATAAACTTCCTCTGTGACCTTGGGCAATCACTTGATCTCTCTGTGCCTCAGTTCCCCATTTGTAAAACTGGGGGTTAGATTTCCCTACTTCATAAGGGTATTGAGGCTAAATCCATTAATATACATGAAGAGCTCAGATACTGCAATGACAAGAGTCTCAAAAGTCGAGAGAGTCAATGAGAATTTTTCCACATAAAGTACTATGTAAAAACAGGATTTTGGACATTTTTGGTATTTATTGTTATAAGATTCTATAATATTGGACAATATAATCTGTATTCACTTTGTATGTATTTTGCTTCTTGGTATGATGGTAGTGCCAATCATGTTTCCATATTATATGTGAATGTTGAGTATGGCATGTAAAACAAAGATTCCACCTCTTCATTACATTGTAAGAAAACAGTGCGTCTTCCCCAAGATCACATTTACTCTTTTGAAACAGAATGAATTTTCTGAGGATTTACAAGAAAATCCATTCATTAGTTTGACTTAAAGGACCTGTTTTAAAATTAATTTTAAGTATTGTCTCACATAAATGCTAAATTTCTTATGACCTTAATAACAAGATAACAAAATTCTTCAAACTTCCAATGTAGTTGAACCTCACTGAAATCACATGATTCACATGCAGAATTCTTTTAGGATTAATGCGTGCATGCGTTTGTTTGTTTGTTTGGTTTTGTCATTATTCTCCACTAGTGAAAGAGTCTTGTTCAGCAGAGGCCAAAGAAAATGTTCTTCTACAGATAATTCCATCAGGAGTTGAGTTAAGTCTGTTTGGGTGTGTTAACTACACATTTACATACTTAACATGTTTGGATTTCTTTCAAAGTTAACCTTAACTCTGAATTCCCTGGGTTTATAATGTTTATTTTTGGGATAATTGCAACATTCCTGGAAAGCATGTTACTGATTTGTATGGTCAACCGTAACTCTGTTTTAACAAAGTTTTCATCTAGGAGCATATTTAGACCCACTTTTGCAAAGCTGTGCTTACAGAAGTGTACATATGTATTCGTGGGCAATATCCACTACATATGAAAAAGGTAATCATGTGAACATCCCTAATGCATGCATTCATATAAATTAGATGCTAATCATTTGAGGGCCTGATCAAAAGCCTACTAAAGTCAGAACAATTCTCACATGGACTTCAGTGGGCTTTAGTCTAGATCTGGCCCTTAATGACCAAGCTCAATCAAAACCAATTAAAACTAACATGTTCCTCTGCTCAGTGTGTGTAAGGAGGTGGGGGATGTGCATTGTTGTCCCTAAATGTGCATTGTTTAACTTGGCTGTTTAAATAGCTTCAATATATAGGATAAGTTAATACAATATTTGTAAGTAATTCTGAGTTAACATTAATACAATACTGATATAAAAGTTACAATGAAAAAGTAGAACTGTAACATTTCTAATGATGTTAACACTGCTAAAATATCAACACCACTTCACCTCTGAAGTGATTCTGATATACATATCTTCAGTTTTGTAAGCATTAAGATTTTTTTATTGGGAGCTTTTGTGAGTGCGCGTCTATCTGTGTGTGTGTGTGAATGAAAAAATATTTTAAATCACATACTAACGTGCACCTATTGTCCTTTTCTTACTTTGGGGGGAAAATACAGTGTGTGTATGGTAGAAGTTAAAATATAGTGTTAAAACAACACCACCATTTTTAATTTTGAATCTTTTTATACTGATCCATTGGCAGACTCAACACACAAAACTAAATGGATTCCTTGCTTTGTGCTGGTGATAAATCTGAATTAGATTGTTTTCCTTTTATAGATTTACTCCTTGTACATTGCATTGGCTGGATTATTGAGCTAAAGTGAATATCAGCTAGAAACTAAAATGCAGTTTTTCAGAATGCAAGGATTGTCTACTAATGTCACTATTTTTGTTTTGCACAATTATCTAATTGTTTATATAGATTTTAAATAGTAAAGAAGCCATTAAGGGACAAATGCTGCTTTCTGTGTAACAGCTGTCTGAAAGCCAAAAGCAAGCTATCAGTCTAAACTCTGTTTTTCCATTAAAATCCAGTTTAAAATGTCTATATAAATATTTCTAGCCTAAAATAACCTGTGTACAATTGAGCAGCCACAAGATTGAAATAGTTTACCAGAAGGAATATATGTTTGCATGAATTTATTGGTTTTCTTACCACAAAGTGGACTGGTGACTGCTGGAATCCTATGTGGGTTGAATAATAGATTGAAGAGCTAGCTGCAGCATGAAAGGCAATTAATCTTAAAAGCAGACAAAAAGATACACGCTCACCCTCACCTGGATTAAGGAGATGGTCAGTGTGAAGGATGTACACTGTATGGATTTTAAATTATAAATTTCCATGTGAGAGAGAGAACGGAATGTGAAAGAGAGCTACCACCTCATAATAGTCTGTAATGAAAATAATACAGGCTGCCCTATCAGCTTGACATAGCAATCCATTCTATATGTTCCTCTGAGAAGTCATTACTGTTGGCTGAACATAATGTACCAGCCATCAGGTAAAGACTTATAACAATAACTTTGTATCTAGATTTAATGAAACAGGCGCTTGTATGTAGTAAGTTGCTTTTGGCAGAGAGATAAGTATTACACACTGGGCCCTGAAAGAAGGGGCAGGAGGTGACCTGTCTAAAAACGTTTACTTCGATAATGGGATAAGAAAAGTGCTGGTAGAATAATAGCTTCCTGTAACACCTGGGAACCTCCCCTACATCTCAGGAGTAGGCTGGAAGAGAGAATCTGTAATTGTCTGTGGGCTTTGGCCCCTGCTCACACATTTTAATTTTTAGATGTTCCTTAATAATGCTATATCCTTTTGGATACTCTTTAAATGCTAAACTGGCTGATTATTATTGATATGCTCCAGTGTTTTTCTAGATTTTTTTTTAGGAAATGCCCCCTAGCTGCTTTTTTATTTGATCATATTAAGTTGTATCTGCCATGGTATGATGAGACTGCCTACAAAGACATGGAGCCAATCTTCGACTGATAGCAGTAAATAACTCCAATGGCTGGTGATGGGATACTAGATGGGGAGGGCTCTGAGTTACTACAGAGAATTATTTCACAGGTGTCTGGCTCATGGGTCTTGTCCACATGCTCAGGGTCTAACTGATTGGCACATTTTGGGTCAGGAAGAATTTTTTCCCCAGATCAGATTGGTAGACACCCTGGAGGTTTTTGCCTTCCTCTGCAGCATGGGTCATGGGTAAATAGTGGATTCTCTATAACTTGAAGTCTTTAAATGATGATTTGAGGACTTCAGTAACTCAGCCAGAAGTTATGGGTCTATTACAGGAGTGGGTGGGTGAGGTTCTGTGGCCAGCAATGTGCAGGAGGTCAGACTAGATGATCATGACCTGGCCTTAAAATCTTTGAGTCTATAACTGTCTCCAACCTACTTCATCTAATGCACTAATTAAATGAAAATGATTGGGCCAGAGGCTTATTGATCAATTAAATTATCATTGGTTAAAAGATGTATTTTGATATAGGCCAATGTTAATCAAACATCTCTCTCTGATCCAGAATATTCACATATTATAAATACTAATAACCCAGCTAGTGTATGTATGTACTACTGTCATGGAATCATAAAATGCAGGACCGGAAGGGACCTTGAAAGGTCATCTAGTCCAGTCCCCTGCACTCAAGGCAGGATTAAGTATTATCTAGACCATTCCTGACAGGTGTTTGTCTAACCTGTTCTGAAAAACCTTGAGAGACAGAGATTCCACAACCTCCCTAGGTAATTTGTTCCAGTGCTTAACTACCCTGACAGTTAGGAAGCTTTTCCTAATGTCAAACCTAAATCTCCCTTACTTCAATTTAAGCCTATTTCCTGTTCTATCCTCAGTGGATAAAGAGAACAGTTTATCACCGTCTTCTTTATAACAGGCTTTTACGTACTTGAGAAGTGTTATCAGGTCCTCCCTCAGTCTTCTCTTCTGTAGACTAAACAAAACCAGTTTTTGCAATCTTTCGTCATAGGTCATGTTTTCTAGACCTTTAACCATTTTTGTTGCTCTCCTCTGGACTTGCTCTAGTTTCTCCTTGCCTCTCTTCAACTGTGGTTCCAAAAGCCAGCACTGCTGTCACTTGAAATAAAGGAGAATCTCTTTCAGATGTGAGGTCTGCCGCACAGGCCTATAGGACACACATTTGAGCAGCTCTGAATCAGTCTTTTAAAAACTCATGAAAGACAGGAGAGATCCCACAGGACTGGGAAAATGGCAAATATAGTAGCTATCTATAAAAACGGGGAATAAGGACAACCCAGGGAATTGCACACCAGTCAGCTTAACTATGGTACTCAGAAAGATAATGGAGCAAATAATCAATCAATCAATTTGTAAGTACCTAGAAGATAAATACATGTTGTCTATTACTTATCTGATTATCAAGAACAAGTCATATCAAACCAACCAAATGTCTTTCTTGTTAACCTGTCAAAGCCTTGTGGAAAGCAGGAAGCAGTAGCTGTGATATACCTCAACTTTAGTAAGCCTGTCGATACTGTCTCAAATAACCTTCTCAGAAATATAGCTTAGATGAACTGTAAGGTGGATGTGACGGGTTGGGTCACAGAAACCCTCTTGGGACTGCCACCTGATGTGCTGGGACTACCTCTGAGCCCGTTTTCCCTGCCAGCTTGGGACCTCAGTGCCTTGCCTTGTTTGAGCCAGACATGCTTGCCTGCTGCAAACACAGATCCAAGTCTGAACCACATCCCCCACAAGCTGCAGGCTTAACGGAAAACAGCTTAAGAAGTGCTCCTGTCTCCAGCACTCAAATACCCAGCTCCCAAGGGGGTCCAAACCCCAAATAAATCTGTTTTACCCTGTATAAAGCTTATACAGGGTAAACTCATAAATTGTTCTCCCTCTCTAACACTAATAGAGAGAGATGCACAGCTGGTTGCCCTCCCCAGGTATTAATACATACTCTGGGTTAATTAATAAGTAAAAAGTGATTTTATTAAATACAAAAAGTAGGATTTAAGTGGTTCCAAGTAATAACAGACAGAACAAAGTAAATTACCAAACAAAATAAAATAAAACATGCAAGTCTAAGCCTAATACAGTAGAAAACTAAATGCAGGTAAATGTCACCCTCAGAGATGTTCCAATAAGCTTCTTTGACAGACTAGGCTCCTTCTAGTCTGGATCCAGCAATAACTCACGCCCCTGTAGTTACTATCCTTTGTTCCAGTTTCTTTCAGGCAACTCCTTGGGGTGGAGAGGCTATCTCTTGAGCCAGCTAAAGACAAAATGGAGGGGGTTCCAGGGGCTTAAATAGACTTCTCTTGTGGGTCGAAACCCCTTCCCCTCTCCTATGTAAAATCCCTTCCACCAGATGGAGTTTTGTAGTCACATGGACAAGTCACACGTCCATGCATTACTCAGTTTTTTACAGGCCGACATCACATTCTCAGAAAAACTCAATTGTGGATTGGCGTCTCTCAAAATTCATTGTCAGCTTAAGTGTTTCTTGATTGGGCACTTACTGAGAATAGTCTTTTCTCAAGAAGCTGACCAGATGCTTCACTGAGGCTACTTAAAATCAAACAAGTATATAGCCAATATTCATAGCTTTGAACAAAAATGATATATGCATACAAATAAGATGAATATATTCAGTAGATCATAACCTTTGCAGAGATGTGTTACATGGCATATCTAGCATAAAACATATTTCAGTTATGTCATATTTACACTTGTAAGCATATTTCTATAAAGCATTATGGGGTGCAGCGTCACAGTGGGTGCACAACAGGTTGGAAAACCCTACTCAGAGTAGTTCAGTGATTTGGATAATGGCATAGAGATTACACTTATATAGTTTGTGGACAATAACTAACTGGGAGAGACTGCAAAACACGTGCTTTGGAGGATAAACTGGAAAAATTGTCTGAAACAAATTCCATAAGGACAAATGTAAATACTCCACTTAGGAAGGAATAATCAATTGCACAAATACATCTCTACCCCGGTATAACACCGTCCTCAGGAGCCAAAAAATCTTACCATGTTAGGTGAAACCGCGTTATATCAAACTTGCTTTGATCTGCCGGAGTGCGCAGCCCCCCACCCCGGAGCACTGCTTTACTGCGTTATATCAGGTCATGTTATATCAGGGTAGAGGTGTAAAAATGGGAAATGACTGCCTTGGAAAGAGTACTGAAGAAAAAGATCTGTTCTTTCTATCCACACTTCCTTTAACTTTTTTCTTGCCTTCAAAAAGAGTTGTAAGGGACTCTGATTTGACACTGAGTTGTAGAGGTAAATCTATAAGTATTCTGTTCAGAGCAGTCAAAAACTCATTGATCTAAGTGGAGTGATTTTGATGGCTAAATTGTTAAGTAGTATGCAGTGCTTTATGGAACTAATTATATAACTGCACTTTATGTAATGCCTGAGACTTGCGTAACTAAATTAACACAACATATAAGTTAGATACCAATACTTGATATTTGCAGTTCATACTCTGTAACATAGGTTTTATAAATCATCCAATCACATCCAAATATTGCTTATGTAATTGCTCAATGCAACACACATTTCAAATTGGGAACTTTACAATAGAACCTATAACTCAAAGTTTGTGAGGCAAATATTTGAGTATTTAAGCTAAAAGTTTGTTTTCCTTGAACATTTGCATTAGCAAAGTCAAACTACTCAATTATTCATTAAAAGCAAACACAGTGAAATTGAAATTTGCTTTTGAATTTGAATGAATATTTGGGGAATATTTTTCCTCTAAACAGCCAGCTCTGGCTGGGACAATATTGTTGAATCTGTGGAACAAATCTACCCTAATATAGAACATAATTTAGCACAGAACAACAGTAGTAGTCCTTACTGCTTAATTGAGGACGTAAGGGTTGAGATAATATGGTGAATACTGCTTTAACAAGATTGCATCACACATTGAAATCACACACCTATTAGATGTCTACTTTAAGGGCCTAGCTGAAAAGAGCTCACCTTCCATTCAAGTTTAAGGGTATGTCTACACTACAAAATTATGTCAATGTAAGTTACGTCAATGTACAGCCACCACAGTAATTACATTGCTTTTGCATGTCCACACTATGCTTCTTGTGTCAGCAGTGCATGTCCTTACCAGGAGCACTTGTTCTGGTTTGGCTGTCAATGCAGGGCATTGTGGGACAGCTTCTGAAAGCCAGCAACAGCCAATGTAAGCCATGCAGGGTCTATACTGACACTGCATTGACCTAACTACATCAGCCTAAGAACTACACCACTTGTGGAGGTGGAGTTCAGTTGGCATAGGGGACGAGTTACATTGGTCAGAGGGAGATTTTAGTGTAGACACTTAGGGTAGGTCCATACTTACCCGCCGGGTCGACGCGGAGAGTTTGACTTCTCGGAGTTCGAACTATCGCGTCTAATCTAGACGCGATAGTTCGAACTCCGAACGCGCTCCCGTCGACTCCGGAACTCCACCACCGCGAATGGCGGTGGCGGAGTTGACGGGGGAGCCGTGGAGTTCGATCCTGCGGTGTCTGGACAGGTAGGAAATTCGAACTAAGGTAGTTCGACTTCAGCTACGCGAATAGTGTAGCTGAAGTCGCGTACCTTAGTTCGACACCCCCCCCCCCGTAGTGTAGACCAGGCCTTAGAGTTAGGTCAATGTATACTCAACCTAACTCTGCAGTGTAGACCAGGGATAAGTCAATAGAAGTGAAGGATTCTGGATAGAAGTGCTCAAAATGCACCAATTACCTTTGCAGGAAATTTTGAAAAAAATCCTTTTTTTTTTTACTTTTTTTTTTTAATAAAACAGTAAACAAACTGAAAACTGTTCTTTGTAAAAATGTGAACTGTTCAGCAAAAGTCTGATTCTCCCCCCACGCCCTCCTTTTTTTTTTTCTGACAGCTTTTCAGTGTTCGGTATCAGTTGGGTTGTTTTGGTAGTAAAACTGCAAAATTTTAACCAAGTGAAAATGTTTCAGTAAAAATGTTTTAATCAACTGTAGTTTCAGTGTCTATCCACCATGGTAGCTCAGCAGGTTATAAGACCAGGCCTTAAATCATCTATTAGTCCAGGGGTCGGCAACCTCTTGGAAGTGGTGTGCCGAGTCTTCATTTATTCACTCTAATTTAAGGTTTCGCGTGCCAGTAATACATTTTAATGTTTTTAGAAGGTCTCTCTAAGTCTATAATGTATAACTAAACTATTGTTGTATGTAAAGTAAATAAGGTTTTTAAAATGTTTAAGAAGCTTCATTTAAAATTAAATTAAAATGTAGAGCCCCCTGGACCGGTGGCCAGGACCCAGGCAGTGTGAGTGCCATTGAAAATCAGCTCGCGTGCCGCCTTCGGCATGCGTGCCATAGGTTGCCTACCCCTGTATTAGTCTATCAGGTCTTGTTTAAAAAAAAAGAGAAATTAATAGGCGGCAGGTTTAAAACAAACAAAAGGAAGTATTTGTTCACACAACACACAGTCAGCCTGTGGAACTCTTTGCCAGAGGATATTGTGAAGGCCAAGACTATAACAGGGCTCAGAAAAGAACTAAATAAGTTCCTGGTGGATCGGTCCATCATTGGCTATTAGCCAGGATGAGCAGGGAAGTTGGGAATGGATGACACGGGATGGATCACTTGAGGATTACCTGTTTTGTTCATTCCCTCTGGAGCACCTGGGATTGACCACTGTCAGAAGACAGGACACTGGGCTAAATAGACCTTTTGTCTGACTCAGTATGGCCGTTCTTATGTTCTTGAAATATTAGATTTTTCCAAACACCTTACGAAATAGGGATATGAAGTTCTTCTCGCCCAGCTGCAAGGAAAAAAAAATGTGATTTTTTTTTAAATACACCTGAATTGTTTAAACCAGAAAAGAAAGAAAGAAAAAAAAATGCAAGCTAGCTAAGGTAGCAATTTAAGGTCAGTTTTTCAAAGGTATTTATTTTTGGTTTCTTAGGATGCAGATAGAATTTCAAGAGGAGGTAGGCATCTAACTTGTGGTACAATTATCATGATTCTGATTAAGGCAGGTTAGTGTTTATGGTCCCAGATTACACTGAGTTTTAAAGATGCTTCAATTTTTATATATTTTTTCCTTATAGCACCTAATGTTAAAACAATTTTTGTCTATTTTGCTTCTGGATATTCTTATGGCCATCCAGGATACAAGAGGTAGTTGGCACTTCTTGCTGAGTCAGAAAGGTCCAAGAGTTGGAACCCAGAAGGACCTGTTTTGAGACCCTAGAAGCAGCCTAGTTAAGGAGTAAGTTAGGTTGATACTTCTCTTGTTGTTTAAGATAAAGTAAATAAGTATGGACTACATCCAGTGGGCCCATCCTTTCTTCAGAGAGTGGGCGGTCCACCTCCTTACAGGGACGACTGCAGAAACAGAGTGGGGGGGTTCAGGCGTGGTGAATGACAATACATGAAAAGCCTCTTTTGAAAACATATGAATGTTTTCCTTTCATAGCTGTCTTGCTGAATGTGCATTTCCAAAAGCACGTAGCTAGCACTTTCTCCAACTGCCTAATCATTAAGGGAATGACAAGCTGCTCAGTAGTACATGTTAAAGGGGGCAGTGGAAATCTGCAGTTCTGAAGTGTCAGGAGGAGTGTTTCTCAGACCCATCCTGACACTCCAAAGCAGTGGTTGTTTTTTTAAGTTGGCAGCACTGCTTCTCATCTGGAATGTTGAAGAATTCAGCTCTACATCTTTGACTTCCTGTGCTCCTCCTCCTCACTCTTATCTTAACCACGTGGATCCAGCAGCTTGTCCCCAAGAAAATTTCCCAGATGTAACTTTCAAGCTGGAGCTCAGTAATACCCTAGATAACTTGTCTGTCATATACAGTAATTGTCAGTAATTACAAAAATATAGTGGGACTAAACCCTTAGATATTGGAAATGTGCTGAACTGTAGACTGCAAATTATCTGATTAGTTGGCAAAACAATGTGTGTGTTGATTCATTACTAATGCAAGCAGCTTATCAAGTATCCACTGTGACTTATTTTTTAATTCTCTTTTGGCTTCTGTTACATTTGTCTAGCCCCTCAGTAGTACTCTTAGCTCTCCCCTGTATTCTGCTGAAAAATGGTTAATGGTATGGCTTAATAGTCAATGTACAGTACTGCACATCTACAGGGCCATTCAGGTTTGCATATTATATGACTTGGGATAGTAAGGGTTAAGACAAAAGATTCTATTGACCTGATTTTTACATACTGAGGAGATGTTTGTGAATCAGACTCCCTCTGCTGAGATTATTTTACAGAGGCTGATGTTTGCTTTTTTTTTTTAATCTGATTTATACATCACTAGTAGATATTCTAAAGACTAGAGCAGGCTGGGGATATAAATAGATGAAATATTTCATTCATTTTCAGTGCTGCTTACAGTATAGTCCTTATAAAATAAAATAAACTTCATAACATAGAAAGTTCATTATTAGGATTTACTGCGGGGGGGTTTAAAACACTGGATTTTGTCATTATCTTTTCCTTCTTTTAAGCTCTGTAATTCTTCACAATCCCTGCCAGGGCGTGACCTTTGCTGAGAGGGTTGGAGGGCTGCCCTTGACAGAGCCTTACAGCCAGGACACACTAATGACAACTCAAAGATCAGCCAGATATGAGACAAGCCAGCAAAAAAGGAAAATGTGAATGCTTCCTTCCCCCCTCCCTCCCCCAACCTTCTCCTGTGTGGTTGGGGGAACCAACTTGAAAATGAATATTTAAATTTGTGATACAGCTTAAGGGAAAAGGAGAGGGTCTGATGTTGTTTTAATAATAATTAAAAAAAGATGCTTTTCAGACCAAATCTACTTTTGACACATTTTCAGGATGGACCTTTCCACTTTTCTCTTGAGGGAACTGCATCGTGTGTGTGTGTGTGTGTGGAAAGACAGGAACAGAGGAAGCATGATGGGATTAGTGCATGAATTCATCTAGACTAGAGAGTCTTGTTTTAGGACACGACTTTTTGTGTTTTAACCTAGGTTTTAAATGTTTGGAGTGTTTAGACTAGCATTTGCAGTCATGTTATTTAATGGAGTTTGTTGGCAATCAGTTAACTTGAATTACAAAAAAGGACTACAATCCCCCTGAGGGATACCATTCATAAGTTTTTCCTTGGTATTTTCCATGATATTAATAAGGCCCTCTACCCCTACTAAGCCAACAGGATCCTAAAAGTGGGCAGAAAAAAAAACCCATTTAAATTAGAAAGCCATTCTGTGAGATATCAATTCCTATGGCCAGGTCTACACTTTAAACTTACATTGGTATAAAAACGTTGCCAAGGTGTGTGAAAAATCCACCCCCGTGAGCGATGCTGACCTAACCCCTGGTGTAAGCAGATCTATATCAACAAGAGGGCTTCTCCCATCAACATAGCTGCTGCCTCTCTCAGAGCTGGATTAGCTATGCCAACAGGAGAAACTCTGCCGTTGGCATAACAGCGTCTTCACTGAAGCACTACCGTGGTGCAGCTATGCCGCTGCAGCGTTTTAAGTATAGATCTGCCGTAAGCTTTGGTCACATCACACTCCAAAGTCCATATTTAGGAATTTGATTGATTCCTAAGAGACCTGAGTAGCTGACAGTTCCTATTCACTTCAGTGGAAGCTGATGGCCATTAATGGGCTACTTCCCTTTGAATGGTCTCCTGAAATATGTGTTAAGTACTCATGCTGAACAATCTGTTCCATCTTGTATTTAGCTGTGGTACTCTGAGGCTTGATCTACACTAGGAACTTATGTCAGTATAACTATGTCGCTCAGGAGTGTGAAAAATCCCCCCTTCCCACCCAAGCGACGTAGTTATACCTCTCTATCCACTGTGTAGACAGCACTGTGTCAATGGGACGTCTTCTCCCGTTGTCATAGCTACTGCCTCTCGTGGAGGTACAGTACCTAAGCCAATGGGAGAAGCCGGTGTAGGTAGTGTCATCACTGAAGTGCTACAGCAGCTTAATTGCACCAGTGCAACTGTGCCACTGCAGCTTTTTAAGGATAACCTGCCTTAATTTTCCAAGACCTGAAGAAGAGTTCTGTGTAAGATCGAAAGCTTCTCTCTCACCAACAGAAGTTGGTCCAATGAAAAATATTACCTCACTCACCTCGTCTCTCTAGTATCCTGGGACTGACTTGGTTACAACAACATGGCATTCAGCACTTTTGACAATCAGGTGCCTAAAAATGAGTTGGGGGGCAGGATTTTCTAAGGAGATAGGCTCCCACTGATGTTCAGTGGCAGCCGAGTCTTTAACTAACACACTTAGGCTACGTCTATACTACCCACCCGGGTTGGCGGGTAGCGTTCGACTTCTCGGAGTTCGATATATTGCGTCTCATCTAGACGCGATATATCGAACTCCGAATGCACTCCCGTCGACTCCGGAACTCCACCACCGTGAACGGCGGTGGCGGAGTCGACGGGGGAGCCGCAGACTTCGATCCCGCGGCGTCTGGATGGGTGAGTAGTTTGAACTAAGGTAGTTCGAGTTCAGCTACGCTATTCGCGTAGCTGAACTTGCATACCTTAGTTCGACCCCCGCCCCCAGTGTAGACCAGGCCTTAGTGGCTTAGAATCTCTACCCTAGGAAACCTTTTTTGTCATTTTTGGAAAGTCTCGGCCTTTGCCTTTCAGAAACTCATATATGCACGAAGCTCGCTTTCATGGAAATGCGAACTCTCAATAGAGCAGAATTTATAAAATATTTTCTCTTTGTTTGTTAAATTTCTTTATTTGCCTCTTAAAACATTTTTGGGAATGAAGTCCTTTACTTATCCACAGAACAAGTCTGGTATGGGCAATGGTAGTATAGGGCTCTCAGTAGCACTCACCAGTATGCCTCAGATCCTTTCTTGGTTCTGATTATGAATATTTTTAAAATAGCACAAATTGAAGAGAAAAGGAAAAATACCATTGACATTGCTCTTAGCAATGTTAATTGTATCTAAATTCAAAATAAAAAAATCATGCTGATACAGAAAGTCCACTGAGCCTTAGATAAGCTTTTGAGAATTAGATTAGAAAGCCACACACACGTATTATATGTACATATTACACATTTGCATATACACTCCCAAACATACACATACGTTATAAGTAACAGATAAGTTAGAATACCTTTAATTGCCAAAAAAACAACAGACTTACATAAGCAGGTATTCAGTCAGTCTTTAATTCTGTACACCTATCTGTGAACGAATGAAATGTTTTTCTCTGTTTTCTCAGAAAGAGGAGTTTCTTCATTCAACAGTCCCAACATCTTGCCTCTCAATTTAAAAACAGCTGCCCAGAGTGAGTGTTTCATAACTTTGAGCACTCTGGGACTACTTGTGTGCGTAAAGGTACTTAAGTGAATAACAGTTTGTAAAAAACATGACCTTACTTTGTATAACACTAGAAAGGTGGTAAAGATGGAAGGTTATTCAGGCCAGATTCTCAGCAGTTTTCTGGCCCCTTTATGAAAGCAGTGAGTCTTGCCAAGTTAATAATTCATGTGGCATGGGGGAACTCTGTTAGTTCAGAGCCACTCTAGCTAGTTTCTGCATCAACCTCAACTAAGCTCTGGCATAGTGGGAATGTCAGAGGTATGGCAGGAATATGTTGTGTTCTGGCTATGCCCAGTTGCCATATGCTCCTTTAGGGACTACAGCCAGTTTGCATAAATTAGAGCTGCCCCGTGGCTACTCTAATGTATGCTAGGTCCAGGGTATTTCGGATCCACCCTGACAGCACTCACTTCTCTTCTGTGCCCAGCAGAAGTTCAGCACGGTGGAGAATCTGGGCCTGTGTGTTAATTTCATAATTGTATTTGACAAAAACAAGGGTAGAAGAGTTTGAACCCAATTTTTAATTCCAGGTTGCTAAATGACAAAACATTTTCTGTTAATAGCTATTTCCCTAGTTAAATCTGGAAAAATAGAAAGTTTACATGTTTGAAACAAAAATCTTTCCTCTTGAATGACCAACTGGCATTCAAAGGAAGTAAAAATCAAACAATGCAGGTACATTTAGAAACCTTATTTGAGACTACAAATAGGAGAATAATTTCAATCTCATAGACTTTAAGGACAGAAAGGATCAACAGAAGGGATCTAGTATGACCTTCTGCACATACCAGGCTACAGAACCTCATCCACTTACTCCTGTAATAGATCATAACCTCTGGCTGAGTTACTGATGTCCTTAGATCGAGATTTAAAGATGTCAAGTTACAGAGAATCCACCATTTACTTTCAAACCCTCAAGTGACCCACGTCCCACACTGCAAAGGAAGGATAACTCCCACACTCCAGAGTCTCTGTCAATTTGACCTGGGGGGAAATTCCTTCCCACCCCCAAATATGGTGATCAGTTAGAGCCTGAACATGTGGGTGAAACCCAAAAGCCAGCCACCCGGGAAAGAATTCTCTGTAGTAACTCAGAGCCCTCCCCATCTAGTGTCCACAATCCGGCCTTTGGAGATATTTGCTAATAGCAATTGCGGATGGGCCACATGTCATTGTAGGCAGTCTCATCATACCATCCTCTCTGTAAATTTATCAAGCTCAGTTTTACAATATGTTAGTTTTTTTTGCCCCCACTACTCCCCATGGAAGGCTGTTCCAGAACTCCATTCCTCTGATTGTTAGAAACCTTTGTCTAATTACAAGCCAAAACTTATTGATGGACACTTTATATCCATTTGTTCTTATGCCGCATTGGCCCTTAATTTAAATAAGTCCTCTTTCTCCTGTCCCTGGTGTTTGTTCTTGTGATGTATTTATAGAGGACAGTCATATTTGCCCTTATCCTTTAGTTTTGTTAGGCTACATGAGCCAAGCTCCTTACATATCCTCTCGTAAGGTAGGAGACTTTCTATTACTCTGATCTTCCTGGTAGCCCTTCACTACACCTTCCCATTCCTGGAACTTCTTCCAAGAGGATAGTTGTGAGCAACCTAGAATGCCTCAGAGATGGGTGGAAAACTGTCCTTATTCCTAGAAATTTTTTTAATTTAATTTTTCAATAGTCAAGAAAAAAGTTTTTTTTATTAGCTTCATTATATAAAGAAATATATAAGTGCATGTGTGTTGGAGGAGAGATGGAGAGGACAGGCAGTTGAAATTACAATGCAAAGATTAATATATCTGGGTACTTTCCAAATTCTTGATTATTTTATATTGGGGAGTATTAGCATGAATGTACATTTGGTTTGGACCTGGAGAGAAAATAAGGCTACTTGATTTTTAACCTTATTTGTGTCCGTAGGACAACTACAGAGAAGTGCATCCAATCCAACTCCTGACTCATAAGAGACCAGGGGCAGTAGGTGTTTCTAGAGAAACTTTTCTGGCATTTCTAACAAGAGTTTGGGATTCTTAGTCATTTTTATTTAATGTTTGCTTTATAAATGATGCTTCTCCGGTAGCTGAAATAGCAAGAGTCTTGAAAGGTGTCAGAGGCTTCATCGTCTTGATAAGTCTGAGTGTAGAATCCTGCTGGCCTGGCTAATATATTTAGCAGTGATCTATTCCTATTTTTTTCACAAAAAATACCTATAGATTTGGACTAGTAGATTTTCTTGATGGGTTGGACAATGCCTTTCTTTTAATATGTTCATAATAACTCAGGATTGGATCCCCTGGTTCAACCACTCTCTGCTAAGTGCAGAACTGGAGAGGGAGAGAGCAAATCTGTCTTTAAACCATTATCTCCCCCAGCCACTGCTCAAAACCTTCTTCCATTCTGGCAGGCCTCTCCTCAACTCCCTCAACGGTGTCTGCTGATTGAACATGGATTTACAAATTCAAAGGCTAGAAGGGACTATTGTGAGCATCATGTCTGACCTCTATAACACAGGCCAGAGAACTTCCCTGAAATAATTCCCACAGCAGATTTTTTATTTAAAAACAAAACAAAATCTAATCCTGATTTAAAAATTGACAGTGATGGAAAATCCATCATGACTTTTGGTAAATTGTTCAAATGGCTAATTACTCTCACTGTCAAAAATGTAGGCCTTATTTCCAGTCTGAATGTGTCTAGCTTCAACTAGTCATTGGATCATGTTATAACGTTGTCTGCTAGATTGAAAAGCCCCTTATCAAGTATCTGTTCCCCATATAGGTACTTGTAGACTGTAATCAAGTCACCCTTTAGCCATCTCTCCATTAAGCTAAATAGATCAAGTGCCTTGAGTCTCACTATAAGGCATGAGTTCTAATACTTCAATCATTCCTGTGGTTCTCTTCTGACCCCTCTACAATTTATCAATGCGATCTTCTCCTTCTGCCAGATAATGTGAATGTGTGTGGTCAGAGAGCTGGCATGTTTGGGGCAGCAGTGAAACTCCATTACTGCTCTCCCTGCATCATAATTAGAGTTTGGCTCTTCTGTGTAGGAATCATGGCCAACGTTTTGGTTCTAAACCAGGTAGATATCTTTGTGGGTACGTTTGAAGTTGGTCAAGAGACTTCAAGCCACATGAATGTATGTCATATATCCTCACATTATATCTGAAGTATAATGCCCTTTGGCAATCTGTAGGTAACCTAAGTGCACCTGTGATTGCGTTATAGTCAAGAACTTACCCAATGTTTTTCTTATGTTAATTCATAATTATGGCTGAAGCACAATTCTTAACTTACCTGCTTTTGATCATTTTATTGGAGTATAAAACTTTCCATCCTTTTAGAGCCTAGCAATATCTCAGCACAAACAGACACCTTTAATAATGGACTTCTTGCTTTAACTCTGAATTTCTTCCATTTTCTGCTTATGTCACTTTTACTTAACATATTTTTTCTGTTTAACTATTAAAAGGTACAGTATCTTGAAAGAGATGAACATGTGTCAAGAAGCATGCTTCATGTTCAGTGTTGCTCTATAAGTGCAAAACCTCTGGATCTCTCCTATATAATCCATTTAATGTAGACAGTTTAATTCTCAACCCAAAGGGTTTGTCCTTGAAAAAGTGCTATCATCATTCTCTGCAGACATTACAGATGAAAGAAATGTTAGCCAGAGATGGTTACACTTGTGCTTAGGTGCATTGTAGACTATACACAACATGTCTTAAAAAGCCCTCCCAACCCTGCCCCATAAACTTCCACATACAATTTCTTCCCTTGGGGAGTGGAAGAGACA
Organism: Mauremys reevesii; assembly: GCF_016161935.1. NCBI lineage: Eukaryota > Metazoa > Chordata > Testudines > Geoemydidae > Mauremys > Mauremys reevesii. Next base: position 189,965,999 of record NC_052624.1, read on the forward strand.
GAGAAGGAAAGAACCATACATTGCAGATGTTAGTCACATCACTTTAATTTACTTCTGGAAAGCTCTCAGATACACAGTGATGTGTATAAGAGTCTGAATAGAATATAAGAGGATAATAGGACTATTATGGCAATTGTGTGTAGTATTTTTGAGTTTATTACTAAGTTAAAACCCCTCTTAGGCCTGGTCTACACTAGGACTTTAATTCGAATTTATCAGCGTTAATTCGAACTAACCGCTCAACCGTCCACACCAGGAAGCCATTTAATTCGAACTAGAGGGCTCTTTAGTTCGAATTTGGTACTCCACCCCGGCAGGTGGAGTAACGCTAAATTCGCACTTGCTAGCTCGAATTAGGCTTGGTGTGGATGCTAATCGAACTTAGCAGCTCCGGGAGCTATCCCACAGTGCACCACTCTGTTGACGCTCTGGACAGCAGTCCGAGCTTGGATTCTCTGGCCAGCCACACAGGAAATGACCCGCGAAAATTTGAATTCATTTTCCTGTCTGGGCGGTTTGAATCTGACGTTCTGGTTGCACATCGGGGCGAGCTCCGCAGCACCTGCAACGATGCAGAGCTCTCCAGCAGAGGAGTCCGGGCAATCCCAGAATAGAAAGAGGTCCCCAGCATGGAGTGACCGGGAAGTCCAGGATCTGATCGCTGTGTGGGGCGAGGAGTCTGTGCTCTCGGAGCTGCGCTCCAACAAGCGGAACGCGAAGACGTTCGAGAAGGTTTCTAAAGCCATGAAAGACAAAGGATACAGCCGATGCGATGCAGTGCCGCGTGAAAGTGAAGGACCTAAGACAAGGGTATCAAAAAGTCAGAGCGGCAAACGGACGCCCGGAGCCCAGCCCCAGACATGCCGCTTCTACAAGGCACTGCATGCCATTCTAGGTGGCTCTGCCACCAGTGCCCCACCAGTGACGGTGGACTCCGAGGACGGAATAGTGTACGGACAGTTCCCCTCCCTGTTCGCCGATGGGGAAGATGAGGAAGGGTCTTTAGAGGACGGCGCAGGCGACATCGAACCCACTCCCGCTTTCCTGACAGCCAGGATCTCTTCATCACCCTCACAGAGATCCCCTACCAACCGTCCCTGCCCAACCAGGACTCGGAATCAGGGAAGGATCAGGCGGTAAGTGCAACACACGTATAAACATTTATTTTTATAACATTGTTATAGAAAAATAGAAACAGTATTTACAAAATTCTAAATATTAAACTATAATATATATTAAATTATATGAAGAGAAGGTCCACACAAATGGACTTTAAAAATTCTAAATATTTACAATTTAAAACATTCTAAATATTAAACTATAATATATATTAAACTATATAAAGAGAAGGTCCACACAAATGGGGATAGAAAAATAGTCCTCTAGCGACATTTCTACGAAGGTGTCATTCAGTTCCTCGCAAAGCCTCCGCATGAGGTTCGTCGGAAGAGGTCGCTTGTTGGGCGCTCCGTGGAAGCAGACTCTTCCACGCCAGGACATCCGAATATAGAGTGGAACCATCGCCTACTAGCATTGCTGCATATGGTCCTGGTCTGTGCAGTGCGTCCCGTAACATGCGGTCTTTCTGGGCACGAGTGACCCGCCTCAGGGTGATCTCGGTCTGCAAATACTGCATCTAAGTAGGGCAATTAGTGTAGTGTTACTATTGTTAATGGTTTACAATTAGGTTGCATAACAATGACCCTCGCCTAACAGCCACGTGCGAGAGGCCACAGAGAACAAGCATGCATTGATCGTTCCCGTGCGCTGGCGGGAGGGGCTGCAAAAGGCTTATCCTTTCTGCTTTGCACATTGCCTTTAGCAGGAGAGCACAGCTAACCAGTAACTGATAAGCAGTATGTACTGTAAGGCTTACCAGGACTTTGTGCAAGAGGGATGCAGCTATCTTTCCTCGCTTGTGCGCTCTCCAGTGCAATGGCGCCGCCAATGAGAGCGTATTCCGAAATCTCGGACTAGTTCTGAGATCTCCTGAGACTTGGTTCCCTCTTTGGTCTTGTTCACTGAAACTGACTAGACTGTGTTTACTGTTGGCAAACATGTATGTGTTCAAGGAAATCACCTACTTTTTCACATCACACAGCTTCGGCTCCTTCCCGACTGCCCCGCCATCCCCCTTGCAGAGGCTGGCTCGGATTAGACGCCGAAAGAAAAAGACAAGGGACGACATGTTCCAGGAACTGATGGCCAGCTCCAGAGCGGAGGCGGCAGAGCAGAGACAGTCGAGGGAGAGCCTGTGTCAGCAGCATCGCACACACCTGGAACGGGAGGATAGGTGGCGGCAGGAAGACCAGCAGGCGACTCAAACGCTGCTTGGTCTAATGAGGAGCAAACGGAGACGCCCGGCGCCTTGTAGATGTTCTGCAAGACCGCAGTCAGGAGGAGAGAGCCCCTGCAGTGCATCTGCAACCGCCTCCAACGCCAAGAAGTCCTGTCCCCTCACCCAAAGTGACAAGACGGAGGGGCGGTAGGGGCCGTGAGAACTGTCCCTGCACCGCAGCACACCGATAATGTTAGAGACAACTGTCGCGCTGTAAATTTGTACAAGCTCTTTCTTTACAGCATCAACCAGTCCCAACTCCAAGTTCAAACCCCCCACTGTGTATTACATTATTAAAAGCGGTTTGGTGTTACTGACTGTTTCCGGCACGTTGCGGGTGTCAGACGACTTTGTGTTGTTCTGTGGGGGGGGGGGGGAATTGTAATGTCACTGCATAGCCCACAGTGCCATGCTACAGACTTGGCTGCAGGGTCAACTGCAGGGCACACACAGACTGCAGTCACTAGGCACCAGGGACAGTCTGTGTGGTGTATGCTGCCCGGGTCTTTCCTTGATGTGTATGCTTGTGCAGGGTCCTGGTGCCTGACATCCCCGAATGTAAAGGCAGGCTTCCTTCACATGCATTTGGACCGTAGTCACGATCCTCCCGGTGCCCCGAGCCCCAAAAATAGACCTCATCCAGGGGCAGATACTCACCCTTCCCCACACCCTCACCCTTCCAACGCCCAAACCCACAGCCGTCATGGTAACCCCTATCCAAGGACGGCACCCTCGCCCTTCCTGCAAACCCACCCATCAGTGCACACCTTAACCAGCACAGAATGCTTCCATGTTTCAACGAAGAAACAGAAATGCAAAGTCAACGAAAGATTTATTATTAATTACTAAAACATGTCCTTAGTTTTAAAACGTCCTTGGGAAGTGGGGAAAACTTGGTTTATGATCAGGCTCTCTTAAAATCAAGTGGACAGTCACAGGTTACCCTGCTCTGCGAGGAAACTCGCTTTCAAAGCCTCCTGATGCATATCGCTCCGCTGGGATATTCTCTCAGCACGGGTGTCTGGCTGATCGTAAACAGCAGCCAGGCGATTTGCCTCAACCTCCCAAGCGCCAAAAGGTCTCGCCCTTGCTCTCACAGAGATTGTGGAGAGCACAGCAAGCAGCAATAACTACGGGGATATTCTTTTCGCTGATGTCCGAGCGAGTCAGTAAGGTCCGCCATCTCCCCTTGAGACGTCCGAAAGCACACTCCACCACCATTCTGCACTTGCTCAGCCGGTAGTTGAAGAGTTCCTTTTCAGTGTCCAAGGCGCCTGTATAGGGCTTCATGAGCCAGGGCATTAGCGGGTAGGCCGGGTCCCCGAGGATCACTGTAGGCATCTGCACATCCCCAACCGTTATTTTGTGGTCCGGGAAGAAAGTGCCTGCCTGGAGGCGTCTAAACAGACCAGAGTTCCTGAACACACGCTGCCATGAACCTTGCCCGCCCACCCGACGTTGATGTTGGTAAAACGTCCCCTATGGTCCACCACAGCTTGCAGCACCATTGAAAAGTAGCCCTTTCGGTTAATGTACTCGCTGGCCTGGTGGGCTGGTGCCAGGATAGGGATGTGAGTCCCATCTATAGCCCCACCGCAGTTTGGGAATCCCATCGCAGCGAAGCCATCTATGATGGCCTGGACATTTCCGACAGTCACTACCTTTGAGAGCAGTTGCTCAACGATTGTGTGGGCTACTTGAATGACAGCAATCCCCACGGTAGATTTGCCCACGCCAAAGTGGTTCGCTACTGACCGGTAGCTGTCTGGCGTGGCAAGTTTCCAGAGGGCTATGGCCACTCGCTTCTGCACAGTCAGGGCTGCTCGCATCCTTGTGTCCTGGCGCTTCAGGGCAGGGGACAGCAAGTCACACAGTTCAAGGAAAGTGCCCTTACGCATCCTGAAGTTTCGCAGCCACTCTGTGTCATCCCAGACCTGCAGCACTATGCGGTCCCACCAGTCTGTGCTTGTTTCCCGGCCCAGAATCGCCGTTCCACACCATGAACTTGACCCATTGCCACCATGATCTCCACTGCCTGGCGTACCCTGCTTTGTGAGAGGTCTGCGCCACTCTCCTCACCGTGCTGCCGGAGCCTCCTCGCCCGGTTTCTCAGCATCTGACTGTGGAAGAGGTGGACGATAATGTGCGAGGAGTTGACAATGGCCATAAGTGCAGCGATGATCGCAGCGGGCTCCATGCTCGCAGTGCTGTGGCGTCCACGCTGTAACCGACCAGAGAAGGGCGCGAACAGATTTCCCGCCGGCGCTTTCAAGGAAGACAGGGAGGGCGGGATTGACGGTTCAATGACGACACATTTTTCCCCCCAGCATGCATTGGGGGGAAATCCCACAATTCAAATGGGCAGCGGGGAGTGCGGGAACTGTGGGATAGGTTCCCACAGTGCACCGCTTCCAAAGTCGAAGCTGGCCCTGTGAATGTGGACTAAGAAGTTCGAATTTGTGTATTTAGTATGGATACACAAATTCGACTTATTAAGGTCGAATCCACAAATTCGACTTAAGTAGATTCGAAATAGTCCTGTAGTGTAGACAAGCCCTTAGTGTCAGAGGAAACATAACAAGCCAATCTACCTTTTTTAAAACGTGTGCCAAAATCAGGTTAGGAAGGTAAGTAAGGACAAATATGTTTCTGCAAACACTCACTTGAATCTTTAAATGAATTAGCTTGGGTTCTGCACACATTTCTCTTGTGTTTTGCATTCCACTAACATGTATAATCATGCTTTTCTGGCAAGAGTTTCACATAAATTATTCATTGAGTTATTTGCTTGAATCTGCTGTTTGTAATCGTCTCAGCAACCGTCCTTTGGAATAATCTTTAGTTTGTATCTCAGAGAAGAGGGAAACGAGGGAAGTACTATAGGAAAGTGGTCATGGTAGGATTCACTGGGTTACCAGAGTAATATAGAAGGGGGCTGTGCTCCACCCCTCTCTTACTTCCTGTTTAATTAGTGGGCATTTCCCCTCCCTCCCCATTGTGATACAATTAAATAAAGCAGAATGTTCCAGCCTGCAGTCCTGAGTAGATTTTTTTTGTTGTTGCACTGAGCTGTCTCTTTACAAAAAGTACAAAGTGCATGTTGAGCTCAGGGCTGCAAGTGAAGTGAGAGGATGTTATGCGTGATTACTTGAATCCCTCACTTCTCAGTACTGCTGCTAAAGCACATTTTAAAATGGTGCCCAGGATGGGGTAGCATACCATCATTTTTTCCCACTAGTTCAAGCATGCACTGCCATGCAATATGCACCCCTAAATATGGTTATAATACAACAATGAATATGTGCAATGATAAATTAATGTATTGGGCTTGGAAGTGTGCTGGGATTGAAAGCAATAGGATGTTCTTTACTGCTTTTATTATCCTTAAATCTGGCCAATTCATGTTTGGAGATGCAGAAGGAAATCCTATCACATTTCTTGACCTCTGAGGTCAGGTATGGGATGGAATGGTTCTTCATATGTATGACATTCTGGGCTGCAATCCAGATCAGTGAAGGGCTGTGTCATTCTTTCCTTGCAACCTGGAGTGCTTCACAATGCTTTGTTGCTGTTACTCCCCAACCTGGGCCCTCGCAAACAGCCAAACAGCATGCAGGTCACGCCCTGAGTGTCTGTGTATAGCTTCAGGGTGCCAGTACATTCCAGTCACACTCTGGTTTCTACCAGGCTTGGTTACCATTTGCAGGCTGACCCCAACACCCTGAACAGTCCTGAATTTTCCCTTAAAATGTGCGTTCTGCTGTCCAGCCCTCTCCTGGGAACTTCAGATATTTTAGGTCAGTTGCCCCTCTAAGGGGATCAATATCCAACAGTTTGCTTCTTTAAATGGAGTTACCTCCACATTTCAGTTTAAACACAATTCTGGATTAATTTTGATTAAAGGATAAAACACATTGATTTAACTACAAAGAGATTTTCGAGTACAAATATAAGGCATTAAAGTCAGAAATGGTCACGAGAAATAAAGATAAAATGCTTCCTAGTACTAAAACTCAATAAACTAGATTTAGTTCAAGGTGAAATTCCTTAACACATGTCCCCAGTAACATTGCTGACCGAATTCTCAGGCTAGGATCTGCTCCCAAAGTCCAAAGGCTTTCTTTTGTCATCTTAGGTGAAAGAAAGAGAGACGGATAGCTAGTCATATCTTGATATTTTTGCCCCCCACTTTATAGTCCAGTTCTCCTTTGAAATGCATTTCCTGAGGGTTACCCCTAGGTAAAATTAATTCCAGCAGCGAGGACAGAGACAAGGAGTCTTGGGGTGAAAGCTGTGTCCTGTTGTTGTTTACTAAGGGCTTGGCTACGCTTGCAAGTTAGAGCACATTAAAGCAGCCCCGGGTACCCTAACTCCCGACCCATCCACACTGGCAAGGCACGTAGAGCACCTGGATTCTGCAGCTGGAGCGCTCCTGGTAATCCAGCTCCACGAGAAGCATAAAGCTTGCTGCGCCCTGGCTGAAACGCCCGGGTGTCAGTGTGAACGAGGTGTTGCATTACTGCACTGTGGTTGGCCTCTGGAAATGTCCCATAATCCCCTGAAATCAAGTGGCCACTCTTCTCACTTTTTGAAATCGGTTACAGGAATGCAGATATACCTTTTGAAAGCTCTGTTTCTGACAGCCAACATACTTACTTGCTCTGGGACAAAGCAACCATTAGTGTGGAATGCTGCTGTTGTGAGTGTGTGTGGGGGAGAAGGGGAGGAGAGGGGTCTACTGCTGTCTGAACTTACAAGACAGTATGCTGACGTGCTCTCAGCCCCCCCCAAACCCACACTCTCACCCCACATACACACAACACACTCCCTGTCACACTCTACCCCTACCAGCCATTTGAAAAGCATGTTGCAGCCACTTGCACACTGGGATAGCTACCACAATGCACTGCTCTCTGTGGCGTTGCAAGAGCTGCTAATATGGCCACGCCAGTGTGCTTTCAGCTGACAGTGTAAACACACACAGTAGTGTTTTCCCTGCTGAGGTCTCCGAGGGCTGGTTTAACTCCCAGCGCTCTACATCTGCAAGTGTAGCCATGCCCTCAGATGCAGATCAGTTTCTTCCTGCCCCTCGTCCTTGCCAAAGTTTGCCCATCAACTTTGATGACACAAAGTTAGAGACATTATCTTGTCCTTTTGTCTTTGAGAAACTGTTTTACCAAGACTTGTCTGGTAAACACATTTCAGACTTAACTTCAGCTTATGTTTACAACTTTACATATAAGGTTGCTACACACATTTCATTATGACATTATTGAGCAATGAGTTATTAGTTTTCAAATGATAGCTCACAAGGAATATTTGGAACAAAGATTATTATGATGGCATGTAGGGTATGAATACTGGGGTGCATTTGGTCACAATGTGTCTCATAAATAAGGTTACGTTTTAGTCAAGGGTATTTTTAGTAAAAGTTATGGACAGGACATGGGCAGTAAACAAAAGTTCGTGGCCTGTGACCTATCCATGACTTGTACTATATAGCTCTGGGCCAGCCATACTGGCCACTGCAGAAGTCACGGAGGTCACAGAATCCATGACTTCTGAGACCTCCATGACAGACTCACAGCCTTACTCATAAAGAGTGAGTTCTTTGGTAGCATTAAACAATATAAAGAGGATCCAAGTAGGTGAAGGAGAAACTCAGCAAGTTTTTCTCCTCATTTTTGCTTGTTGCAATTTGCTATTCTGCTTATCTTTCTGCTGCTTTGCTCAGTGCTCCATTAATCTCTCATCTGCTCTGCTTCTCCAGTGCCTGAGATATCAGATACAACAAAAGGAAGAAACCGAGAAATCAGCAGATGCACTTTCTGGCAACAGAATGGAGGAGCAGATTGTGGAGACCCTGAGTGAAAGGCAGCATGGAAACCATTAGCAAATCCATGAAACCTGGCAGGTCTGTCCACAAATGGAGATGCTTAAAAACACCTCAGAAACAATCCCGTGGCTAACAAAGTGTTCTTGAGAAATACCAGAATGTCACTATGGCACAGATTCTGCCAATCGCCTTATTCCACAGGTAATCTCACTGAAGAAAATGGCTGTAGTTGCACAGTAAAGTACTATACAGCATGAGTAAAGATAGTAGAATCTGACCCTGTGTAAATTTTGGACACCCACGTGTGTTCCTGGATTGAAATATTATGAGGATACCAATGTTTGACTTCATATCCCTTCAGAGACTCTCTTAATGTAAAACTTGCCCTTATGAAGGCAGTCTGCTGTATTCTTTAGATTCTTTGGCAGCTATTTTTATTTCTCTTTCTACAGTAGGAAGCATGACAGATCCACTGTCTGAAATCTTTGTTGTGAAAGGTTATCACCTTGACTGAAACTCCTGCAGCGTGTCCAACACATGCAGGCACAATTAATTTCAAGGAGTTTTCCCACTTATTCAACTGTGACCATCTTGCCAAAAGAACGTGAGCAGAGACTGCTGCTATCTTGTTTCTGTTGGCTTTTTCGCTGCATGCCAAATGACGACTAAAAAAGCAAAGAGGTAACAATAGGTGCTGTTTTTAATCTGGTACAAGAAAACTGGTAAATGTGACTGTATTAGAAAGACCATCTGAAGCAAACATTGCATGTTGTCCCTTAGGCAAACTTCGTGTGACCCTGCTCCTCTTTCAACACACAGCACTGACTGATGCTCTGAGGAACAATAGCCTTTATATTACGATGTTGCACCTAGTTTGAAGGAATGATGATAAGCTGATTTTTAGCTGCAGGCAGGCAAAGAAACATTTGGCAAAAAAATTCAAATCAGGATAGTTTTTTAAATGACCTGTAATTCAAAGGCACTTTTTGTTTCTTGAAAGTCTATAAAATTAGTCATTCTCCTTTGCCACTCCTTTGAGTAAATCCATCAATTTTTTAAAGCCAAACCAATTTCAAAGCCAAAGTTGTAAGGGGGTACCAGAATCAGGCTTTGTAATAGAAAGTAGTTGCAGCCTGAGCTCTGGGGATACAACTGCCTTTCCACTGCAACCACACCAGGAATATTACATGACATTCTAGTCAACTCACTATTAATAAAGTTCTGGCAAAGTGGAGGGGAGTTCAGAGGAGGAAGAAAAATTTAATAGTTAAATATGTATAACTTACATGGTGGACAGTTATAGATGTGGCCAGAAGATTCCTGGTGAGGGGCCAGGAGACAAGAGAAGCGTTAGTTTTTTCCTGTCACAGAAAATGGAAGCATACCCTAAGAATAAAAAAAGTTTACTGTTTTATTTTTAACTATGTCAGTTATAAAACTGCTTTAAGTTCAGGCATAAATGATTCAGACTTTTTTTTAAGAAAAGTTTCTTCCTTTAAACATATCTAGCCTGAAAAAATGTTAAGGTTCATCATGGCTTATTAGTCCTCAAGTTTATATACAAGTTCACATTATTTAACAACTGTTTATTTGACTATTCATTGATGCATCAGTATCCTAGGAAGGAATGATGTGGTAAAGTAGATATTGGGGTCAGTGACATATCTGGTAGAGGTAAAAGGGGAGATAATGAAGAGGCACATTGATCAATAGGTACCAGAAAAAAGCTCATTGTAGTTACAACATGCGGCCCCTGAAATTAATAAAGATGGATGTAAGTTTTGTTGACCTGAGGAGCAGGAGAAGGTGGCTGAGAGAGAAAAGGAGAGTGCTCCTGCTGGTGGTGATCAAACCAGTATCAATATGGAGCAGGTGACACCAGTGGCACTGAAACTGTAGACCTTCCATAAGGTTAAACTAGTGCTTTTATTTGATTTATTATTAACTGAAGAGTTTACAGGGGAGGATTGAGGTGTATTGAAGACTGTGTTGGATTGCACGCTATCACTCTGTGCGTATGTATTTTGGGGGGGCGCGGGGAGAGGAAATTCTGGTCCTGCTTGTAGGCTAGGGGTCTCTGGGAAACTGTGATCAGAGTAATTCTGGAAAGAGCCAGCTTAAAGCAAAGTGGGATGAGTTGTGCCTCGCTACCTCTAGGGAGCAGCTTATCTTTTTCTATGTTTTTTTGGGTTCTTGTGTATTATCATTCTGAATGATAAGTAATAAAGTAGTGTTATGTTACAACCTTCCAGCAAGAGTATTTTATGTTTATATCTAATTTCGCTGTGTGGATGCTGTGAACATACACAAGGCTTGCTTTTTATCATGCTTCTTTTTCATTAGTGAATTAGACTCTCATTTTCAGTCATGTCCTTTCCTCAGTAGGCTGTGCAAAGGACCACCAGGCAGATACAGAAAAGTTAATGGAGGGAAACTGCTTTTTGCAATTGGCTGATTAATGAATCATGTAAGTGCCGGGTGACAAGGCGTCCTAGTTTAATTTCAGAGGGGTAGCTGTGTTAGTCTGGATCTGTAAAAGCAGCAAAGAATCCTGTGGCACCTTATAGACTAACAGACGTTTTGCAGCATGAGCTTTCCTGGGTGAATTTCTTTGCATCCGACGAAGTGGGTATTCACCCAGGATTCTTTGCTGCTAGTTTAATTTGACTGTCTAAGCCGGTTAAACTGAAACTTTGATTGTCATATGCTGCATGCAGTGTTTAGGCTCCCACCTCTAGTGGTCTCCAAAGATCCCCAACTCCAGTAGAGGCTTTTGGACTATTATAAATTCTATACCATAGTTTGCTGGAATATCCATACATGGAACATATACTTCCTTTTCTAAGAACTGTCTCATAAAGTGTGTGTTTTGGGAGAGAAGGGAGGGTGGGGAAAGGACATGTTGACTGACTTATTTAAACATATTTTTATATGCATGTGTTCCTGAAGACTAAAAGCAGATTTAATGTTGACATGTACCCATGAAAGTTCATGTGGACTAGTCATATTAGAAGGACACTACCTTCAGTACCATATGTTGATAGAACAAAATCTATCCAGAATGAACTTATTCAGGTAACCATACCACATCTGATTTATATTTACGCAGTGCTTTATTCAAGACCACAATACTATGTAACAGACAGACCCACTGAATTCAATGGGAGTCATTCCATTGACGCTAATGAACTTTGGATCACTTCCAAAAGGAATAACTGTCTGTATTGTAATAAGAGCAATAATGAAGCAGAAAATGAGAGGAGCAGGGATCTGAAAAGCCTTCTGGAGGTTGCCATCCACATCATCCTACCATGGTGGATTCCTGTGTCACTGGCAGTGATTTTACACTGGTGTAATGCCACTGGAGTTACCTGAGATTTGCAGTGGCAGAAGAGAGAACAGAAACAGGCCTAGCTTTGCAAACTCCGAACCATTTTTTTTTTGATAGGCAAGTAAAATATAATTATTTTTTAAATAATCTTAGCAAAGGCTAGGTGAACAGAGTTTGTGACTAGCTTGGTAAATCTTCACGACAATATTGCAAGGCTGAGCAGGCTGGTTTCTCTCCACATTATAGCCACTGTCAGAGGCAATAATGTACTTGATATGGAACTAAACCATTCCCCATGAGGGAAAAAAAATGGGATTGTGTGTGTGTGTGTGTGTGGAGGGGCATAGTGGGGAACCTTAGGAATATCCAGTGGAAAACCAGAAGAGCCTAGAAAGCTACATCAGACCATAGTGTGGAAAACCCATTGTAGATTCAAGTTTAGAAGTGAGATAAAGTTAATGATGGTAGAAATGACAACACTATTTTTGCAGAGGATCAAGCTGGTGAGACGCAGGAGTTTCTCAGTGCTTAAAAACATGAAGCCATTGCCTTTTGCATCCATTTGCTATGTAAAAGAAATACACAGTATAGAAAATTGAGCAATACAAGTAATAGGCAACTCATTTTGTAATTTTCTCTTTCTGACGATGACAATACCTTGAACTGGCTGTGCACCTTTAATGAGACAGCCAGCTCCATGTGTGCGAGACATGGCACAGAATACATTGGAAAGACTGTAATATTTGAGCCATATACAAGAATATCTACAAATTGATCTTCTTTTGTAAGAGGTTTCCAGAACTTTTCTGTTGCAATTTCTTGATGCTGGTGTGTCAAAAGTGGGCTGCTCTGTAATAATTTGTTAATGCTCTCTGTGACATGTTTGTTGTGGTAGGTACTGTGTGACTATGTGGGGTTTAATGTTGGATGTTTACTGTATGATTACACTGGGTTAATCAACAGGGCTGCTGGGAAACAAACAGGAATGCAAAACAATGACTTGAGATAAGACACATCCTAGTAGACACTTCAGAGTGGTTAAGAGATGACGCCTGAATTATTAACTGTGAAAATCCTACCTTCCAGGCTTCAGCCACGTCACAGTTTGTTTTGCCAATGGTGTGAACTGACAGCCCAGAAGGACTATAAACAGTTAAAAAGACCCTCTTTGCAGAGGTCAGTGAGTTGCTGCTGAGAAGCTGTTCAGACCTCACATACACAAACACTCCCGCTGGGTAGATGTCTGAATAAGTGAAGCCTTCCTTGGCTCTCCATCAGGGAGGTAAGCTTTTAGATGGGATAGATATACATACATCATGTTTGTTTTAAAACCAGGTTTCTCTTATATTATTCTTTTGTTCCTACTGCTAAGATTAAACAATAACTTGGTCTGGTCACTCTATTCACCACTGGTCACAGACTCCCAAATGGAAGAACTGCAGATGTTGAACCAGTTGGACCTCCTGGGTAAGCAGTTGATACACAGAGGACTGTAGCCCTCTCTAAGAGCCTGTAGCCTGGTCTAAGAGTGGGAGAATCATGCGATTCCACTGCAGGACAGATAAAGGCATGAGGCCGCAGACCTGCAGGAATGTACTCAGATACCACATAAAGGGATGAGATGCAATTAATTCTGTAACTGTGACGGCTGACTCCCAGCATATGGTTTGCAAGGGATACTAGCACTTCTGCAGCACAAGTACCTGTGTGCATTAAAGATGTTTGATTCTTCTTCATATCTGAATCTTCTTTAAACCTCTGATTTTTGTACTTGGTGAATAGTAGTTTGACTCCAATTCATGTCACATCAAATTTGTTTATTATGCTAAGTACTGGTAAATAAGCTTTTCTATTTTAAACACTTTGTTAAACATTTGTTAAAGTTTAAAAACTCTTTGTTGATGGGAAAATCACAGGGACTGACTGTGCTCCTGTGATCCACACAAAAAGTGGGGCCAGACACCTCTGTGGAAATATTCTCCTAATCCATTTCCACTGATCTGGGCCACCATATAGGTGGGGTGTGGCTGGGAAGGATATGGCTATGCCTAGTTTCTAGCAGACAAGTAAATGCAATCACACGCAGAATGTACCTTCTCTCCCCTGTAACGGGACCATGTGCATTAAAGAGGGAGTCTCAAGGGCAGCTTCTAGCTAGGGAAGCCCTGAAGGCACAAATCCAGAAGAAATTAACTCCCCAGAAGCACGAGGGACACAAACCCAGTGTGGAACCCTGGAGTCACTGGCCTCCTATGGATCCCACAGGTTCAAGGAGGTTTAGGGCTGGACCTGAAGCCTGTTTTGTGTGAGGAGCAAACTGTTTCCCCTAAGGGAGAACAATTTGTGCGGAACAAAGTGGGGAGGAACTCCACAAAAACGTCCTACCATTTAGCCTCCACCTGGGGGTTTTCCACTCTGTGAGGAAAGGCCAAGATGGGTCTGTAGGTGACATACAATGAAAACAGGAGGAAGAGGAAGATGGTCTTGGGGCTACAGACCACTGGTACGGCAATCAGGAGGCTTGAGTTCAATTCCTGGTGCTCAGTCAGACTTCCTATGGGACCTTGGCTTGGTTACTCAATGTCTCTGATTCTCAGTTTATCTGTAAAATGGAGGTAATATTACTCTACCTCAAAGAGGTAGTGTGAGGGCAACTCCAGGAATTGTGTGAGATGCTCAGTGAGAAGCACCACCGGTAAGCCTATGAATAAATATAAACTAGAGGACTGTGAGAAATAAAGAAGGCAATGACAAAACAGATAACTAGGAAACAGCCTGGAAGGTAGAAGGAAAAATCCAAACTGCTTTGCAAATGACCCATGAGTATATTGCACTCAAGACCCATGCACATTTTTGTTTTCCATGTAAAAGAAACAGCAGGTGTTTTCAAAGCTTTCACATTTGTACTAGAAATACATTTATTAAGCCAAACCATAGATGGTTTTAAATAAGGAGGCTTTTTACTGAACACTAAAAGTGCTAGACTCTATTTCATTTTGAAGCAAATGACTGTGTGTATATATATTACTTCCTTTTATCTTGAGCCATGTGGATTACTTAACACACACCTGAAAGTCCAATTATGCAGCACACGAACATCCTTTTATTCATTTATTCTACTCACTCATTGTGTCACTCAGGTCAAGGTAGCCATGCTGATCCACCAAAACAAAGTAATTCATCTAACTCCTCTTCTCCCAATTTGTCCAGCTCTGTACAACTATTTGTTTCTACTGTAGCAGTAGAAAAGAAAGTGCCTTTCACCATCAAGGTTTTCCTCCCACTCACAGTGAATACTTTCTCTTTATCTTAAAATTCCTTCAGTTTGTATGTGACCATAGGAAACTACTACTTCTCTCACCCGTGTCATTTCTCAGCCTCACCTTTGTGGGTGATTTTTATTTTATCTTCTGAACACAGCACTTTTCACTTCATCCATTGGTGCACTTTGCATAATGTGGTGACCAGCTTTATATTCATGTGGGGCTTTTCCCCTTCTGGTTATTGTAGGGATTCTCCTAGTCTACAAAAGGCTAGCTTCTAACAACAAACTGCCTGGAGTCAGGGGCAACACAGAGCTGGACCACTCCAAGAGAAGACTGAGTTGCAGTTTCCCTCCCTGGCTTAAGGTAGTAGCAAATACTTTCCCCTCCTTTGCTGCCCGGTGAAGGTTCTACCTGTTCCCAACTGCCCACTCCTGACCTACCTGTGTAGGATGGAGAGTCAGAGCAGCCTTTGGAGACACTTCTCCCACACTACTATCCTGTGATGCAGGTAAACCTACGAGGTGCCCAGTGCCTCTTTGTTCCCTCTTTGGTTTTTTTAGGGGCAGGTTGCAATCTTGTGCAATAGCAGTAGATAGATTAGACCGTATGTGGCATTTTTTAGTGATCACTCTTAGCAGGAGGGAGAAAAGAGAGCCCATAGGGACTGGAAATCTTTCCGACACAGAACTTGGTGAACACCAAGTTCTGTCAGTGCACAGTGTCAATGCTTGAAGGTTTAATATTGCAGCTATTTTAATAGATTTGACTATCAGTGCACAGTGTCAACGCTTGAAGGTTTAATACTGCAGTTATTTTAATAACAGCAAAAAAGCTTAGATGATACATACTAATAACTGTCAAATTTCATCTTCAGATCAAAGCTACTTTCATATTATACAAGCATAAAAGTGCTTTGGGCACCCTCAAACAGTTTAGGGGGTCTGTATTATAGTCATTTAAAGAGTTTCCAATCTTAGGGAGGGTTTTTGGTTTTTTTTTGTTTAAAATAATTTTGAAAAATAATTGCATCTGAATTGGAAAGTCAATTTTGACTAAGAACAAATTTCTGCAGCAGTTATAAACTTGCAATAGAATTTATAATGGAAACTGTAACTCACCCTTAATTATGGTTGCACAAATAAGCAACTATAATAGTGAAATATGCATAATAACAATAAGGGTGTTTAAAATGAGATTTAATGCCACTGAGACACTAGCTTTAACCTTGCGTTACCCACAGTTTTAAAATGGTCTAGGTTAATGATGCTTATAAAAGTGTCTGGACAATAATGGACACACTGGGCAAGTTCAGAGCGGTGGGAAAGCAATGTCATGCCATTCTTAGCATAGCTGCTGTATTTGCTAATGTGTAGTTTTTGCCAAAGGCTTTAAACCCAGATAACTGAAATCAAGTAGATTGGATTCTAGGGAATCCCTTGACACCTCATAAAAAGGATATTTAAAGATTATGGCAAGCAGACAGCAAGGTTAAAAAAGCAGGGATTGTGATAGCACAGTTTCAGACTAGACATGAAGTAACTGTGAAATTGCATATGTTTTGGGTTTGTTTTTTTTCTGGAACAACCAACTGCGAATAGCTCATCACTGTGTTTTCCCAGGAGTCCTTTCTTTGGCCATGGTCTTTACAACATAATACAATTGATGGCTCCTAAGTGAGAAAAATAATAGCATCCAAATAAACAATACGTGCTCCTGCTTGTTCAGGAGTAGTGGTAATGTTTGGAAACGTTGAACCCCGGTGCCAGCTTAGAGCCATAATGAGGATAATACCAAATGAACCAAAAGCTGCTTCAACATGTCTCATCCATTACCTAAAGTAGTGTTATAAAACTAGTAACATATTGACCTTGTTGTGACATGTTAATAATTACTGCCATCAATGCTGCATAACATTTCCAAATGATTGCTCTTCTGTGTAAACAGAAAAGTATTTCGTCTTGTCTGCTACTGCTTTTTTTTTTTTAAATCCATTGTTGATCCCAGTGCTGATTTAAATGGGACTCTGGCACAGTAAAGCAGTAGCCATCTTGAGAAAGGGTGTTAGGATTATAGTGTTATCCACTCTGATGATTTAATTATGAGTCTTGTAGTTTTGGGTCTTTTTCTTAAAGTTCTGGAGACATATGAATACACCAGAATCTTAGTTCTCGTTTTTTTAAAGTAAGTTTCTAGCCTTTTTGGTTGCAGAGAAAAGCTTGAAAATGTAAACCCTAATGGCTTAAAACAATGAAAGCAACTTATTCTTAAAAAATAAAAATAAAAATGCTCATGAGGTTTAATCCATTCTCATGATTTTTACCAGCCTGACCACATGGCAATATTGAAATGGGGTCCATTATATTGTTAGCTATGTTAAGTTTTGAGTATGTGGAAGGACACATCACAAGCTTATTTTGAATTTGGAGAAGTATAGTGTGTTTGGAAACTACTTCTGAGTCAGCTACTGCCAAAAATTGAGGGATATTACTGTTTTCTGTTTATAAGGATGATTCAAAGCTCACTGACATCTGTGCGAGTGTTTCCATTGACTTCAGTGAGTTCTGGACCAAGTCCTCTATCCACAAATCCCTCTCATTTCACTTCTTACTTTGGGGCATTCTTATCAAGTTAGGGGAATGCTCTCTCTGGCTTTCCTGATTGGTTAGTGTAAAATTGCCTCACTGTGGAATCCACCCGCTTGGACTTGGGGCAGAGTGAATGCTATCATTTGGGACTGGCTTTTAAAACAATGTCCTGTGCTCATCTTTAAGGCATAATGTGTCCTGAACATCTCATTCTGAAGCGGGATGAGGCCATTGCTGCACTCCTTAATACAGGGTTTCTCAAACAGGAGTTGCCGCTTGTGTAGGGAAAGCCCCTGGTAGGCTGGGCCTGTGTGTTTACCTGCCCCATCCACAGGTCCAGCTGATCACGGCTCCCACTGGCCGTGGATCGCTGCTCCGGGCCAATGGGAGCTGCTGGAACTGGAATCCAGTAAGTCCCTCGGCCTGCGCAGAGGTGAGCTGCAGCAGTGGGGGGTGTGGGGAGGGCCACAGGAAGTAACCCTGAGGGGAGAGGGGGAGGAACCGCTCCCCCCCAGCTCACCTCTGCTACACTGCCGCCTACTTCCCCGAGTGTGCCGCCGCTCCGCTTCTCTCCGCTTCCTCCCAGGCTTGCTGTGCTAATCAGCTGATTTGCGGCAAGCCTGGGAGGGAGCGGGGAGAAGTGGAGCAGCGGCGGCATGCTTAGGGGAGCAGGGGGAGCGGAGATGAGTTGCAGTGGTGGGGGGTGCGGTGAGGGCCACAGGAAGTAACCCTGGGGGGGGGCAGAGGAACCGCTTCCCTCAGCTCACCTCTGCCTCCTCCCCCAAGCGCACCACCACTCCGCTTCTCCCCCCTCCCTCTCAGGCTTGCCTGGGAAGAAGGGTAGAAGGGGAAATGCAGCATGCCCGGGGGAGAAGGCGTGGCCGGGGATTTGGGAAAGGGGTTGGAATGGGGCAGTGAAGTGGCAGAGTTGGGGTGGGGCCAGGGGGCACGGGAAAATTTTTTTGCTTGGGGCGGCAAAAAACTTGAAGCCAGCCCTGCTCCTGGAGCATTGGGTGGCAGTGCTAGCCTTGCACAGTCCTTGGGTGGAATCCTGGTCCCATTGATATCAGTGGAGACAGGCTTTTGCTCCTTGTGTTCAGTTGAGTGTGAGGCTTGTGAGCACAACCACTCTTACCCAGGCGGGAGAATGAGGCTCAAAACACCCCTGTATAGAGGGGGTTTTTTTATGTCAAAAGAACATTATTTAGGGTTGCAAAAGTAAGCACTCAAAATTACGATATGCCAGAATTAAGGTTGCCTGTGAATTATGCTATAGTCTTTAATTGTGTGTTCACGGACTATTTTTTCTACAGGACTCATTCAGTACACATAGTTGATAGTGCCCTCTTAACGAGCACCTTTTAAATATTTGTTTTATCCTCATTGTCCAGTTTGTGGCCTGATGCTGTAATTACAGCGCACTATTCAATCCCTGCCCTGAAGACAGAATTATTAATTTCCTCATGTTTTTTTCTGTGGTGCTCATTACTATAGTATCTGAGTGCTTCACAAACACAGATAATGTTGACAAAACCTCTGTTAGAGGAGAGGGTGATATTATCCTCATTTTACAGATGTGGAACTGAGGCACAGATAAATTAAGGTAAAAAATATTCACTAATTTTGGGTGCCCAATTTAAGATGCCTGGGATCTGTTTTTTTTAAAAAAAAAAAAGAAAGAAAAAAGTACTTGCATTATATGGCACTACTTATGTTCAAAGCACAGTCCAAAGTGACTTCAGTTGTAGCTGTGAGGGTTTAGGTGACTTTCTTAGCATCACATGGGAACTCTGTGGCAAAGGTAAGGATAAAAATCTAATTTTCCAAGGCAGCATTTGACTCCCTCAACCATGAGATCATCCCTTCTTTTCCTGAAATCTCCTGTCTGATTCACTACACGCCTTCCAATTTATGCAACGAAGGAGGGCGAGGTCCTATAGACAATAACATTCCTTTCTACAAAAACCTGATTTATCCCCAGAGCATGGTGAATTCTATGAACTGCATGAGGGAGGAGTCCTGTGGAAAATACAGTATGTGCTTGTATAATTAAAAATTGGATCATAATGCATATATGCAAGGAGGGGTGAGTTAAGTGTGCACAGACAGCCTTAATTCTAGCATTCCTTAACTTTTGAGTGCTTGTCTTTGCAACTGTAATGTTGTTAAAAGAACATTTTTGTGTGAAATTTCCCAAAACAATTCAGCTTGAGGAGACATCCAGAATGGAATTTTTCAGCCCAAATCGTTTGTTTCACAAAAAGCCACAGAAAACAGAGTCTTATAATGGA
This sequence comes from Mauremys reevesii, assembly GCF_016161935.1. Classification (NCBI taxonomy): domain Eukaryota; kingdom Metazoa; phylum Chordata; order Testudines; family Geoemydidae; genus Mauremys; species Mauremys reevesii. The sequence goes on from NC_052624.1 coordinate 189,985,646, forward strand.
AAGTGTTGGGCAACTTTAATAATAAGTGATGCTACCAGCCCCTCCTATAATATGCAAATATCAACAGCAAGAGAGAGAGATTTAATGCCTGATTCTGTTTTCACTTGGAGTCAATGGTGTTACAGTATTTTAATATTGTTGTAAGTAATATCAGAATCTGTCCCTCTGAAGAATTTTCACAAAGAATCTAAAAGCAAGACTTGATAATATGATAACTTAAAATTGAGCCCTAGCTATTTAGGTGATGTGCAGGAAATGCTAGCAAACCTTTACAAGCAGTGGCCTGTAGCCTAATTCAATGTTTTAATGGAATAATCAGTAAAAAAGTATGTTGATAGAAGAGGTCAGAGCTTACTTTCCACATGAAGAAAGAGAAATTCTGGTGGAAGCTATAATGAAGAAAAATACAGCGGCCAGAGCTGAAAAGTGCAGTGTTTTTTAGCCTTTACTGAATGTCCCTCAGTGATCAGTCCTAGATTGTCTGGTTTCTCTGCAGTTTCTTAGAATTACTGAATCTGCCACTGAAGGGTAATCTAATTTTCAACCAACTCCATTTTACTTGTGGAGAGTTTGTGCCATTCTAATCATGGGTGAATAACAAATTTGAGACCATAATGAACAGTGACTGTTCAGCCATAAAATCAAAAAAAGATTAAGAGTTACCTCCTGAAACAGCTACATTCAAAAATTAAAACACATCATTGACTGAAGGGCTGCTGTGCCAGAAGTGCACCTAATAAGACTGATAAAATGTAGTTAGATATCTTAAAGCAGTTGCAAGGAACTAAAGAGATTTGATTAGCTGGTAACATTTATACAGGGAAACGATTCTCAGATCAGCGCATGGAGTGTGAGAATTAACATTCATCGCAATTATGCGTTAGAGTGAGAACAGGGGGTCTTGAAGTAGAGCAGTTTTTACATGTCTTCTGAGACCTTGCTACAAGGCTATTCCCAAGTGGGAGTGGACACAGATGTATTTGACTTTTCATTCCAAAGCACCTCACAAATTATATATACAGACAGCACCACTAATATGCATCCGCCTCTGAGGTTTTCAGAAAGGTTAAGCATGGGGGAGGAGGAAGATGAAGAATGGGTAAGGCCTTGTATGAGTTTATATGAGTATACTTAATAACAGAGTTTTAAACATTTTTTATTGTAATGACTAGGTGTAATATCATATTTTTGCTGGTACCCATCATCCTGTTGCTAAATGTTCCACCAGTGTACAGTATTTGTCATTAAAGATACTTGGATTTTATATTTCTATACAACAGATTGACAAAACCAATGTGCATCTTCTTGTTATGTTTTAATTCTTTAGGTTCATTCTCAGCAGCTAACTGACAGCTGGGCCTGATCACTAGCCATGGTTTCTATTGCAGGTTTTTGAAAAAATCCTCTGTTTTTTATTTTGTTTATTTGAGAATTCCCCCCCCCCCCCATCTTGTTCCTTACTGTCAAACACTTGAGCTGCAGTAGTTATGATACCAGGAGTGAAATGTCAGAAATAATTAGACTAAAGATATCTCTGGAGCAAAAGTACAGTGGTTTGGGCAGTTTTGAACATGAAATGATTCAAACCTATCTGAATGGAAGTGCTATTGTCCCCATTTTACAGATGGGAAACTGAGGCAGAGTGAGACTAAGGCCCAGACCCTTAAAGTATGTAAGTACCTGCATACCTTTGAAGATCTGGTCCTAGAGGACTTGCTCATGGTCACACAGAAAGCCTATGGCAGGACAAGGAATTGAACCTAGATTTCGTAAGTCTGAAGCAAATGCCATGACCATCATTCTTTTCATTTGTTACTTGAGTTTGACATCCAGGGGTCTGATTCCTAGCTGCTGCTAGAAGATCACATAGCAGCAATGACTTTCTACCATCTGAGTCTGACCAGGGATTACAACAATTTATTTGGGATGTGAGAGGTCACTGCTGTTATCCAAACCTTTGTCATTTTAAAATTAGACTGCGTCTCTGAGCTCTAGATGAGGCTACCCCTTAAATCAATCAAGAAACAGAAGCAGGTGCAGATTTATTGGCCCATGTGTTTAAATTATGTATCTTGCCAGGAGCACCTCATGCTAGTGATTAACTATCTGCACTGGTTGCTTATTGGTTTCCAAGCAGAGCCTGTGGGGTTGCCTTTGACCTAAAAAGTCCTAAATGTCTTAGCAACCACCTACCTGAGAAATTTTCTCTCTTCTTGTGAGAATCCAGATCCAGCTCTAGTTGTGATGAGTAGAGATGCTCAAGGTGGAGCTCCTATGGCTCGATCAGGAGTGACTGAATAGAACAGGGGTCGGCAACCTTCGAGAATTGGTGTGCTAAGTCTTCTTAAATTACAGTAAGTAAATGATTTCGCGTGCCAGTAATACATTTTACATTTACAGGGGCTGGCGGATGGAACCCCAGACCAACAGCGGGGGTGGCAGGCCTGGGGTCCATCCATTGAGGCTGGTAGCGGGCTGAGCAGGGCCGGTGGCCAGGACCCTGGCTGGCAGCAGAGTGCCACTAAAAATCAGCTCGTGTGCTGCCTTTGGCATGCGTGCTGCAGGTTGCCAACCCCTGGAATAGAACAATGTTGCCTGACAGGGTGCCTCATTTCTGCTCCAAAATAAGCCTCACCTGCAGATAAGTCCATCAAGAGGGTTTTAGGAAAGCATAATTGCGAGGCTGGTTTGTAGTGTGGTGGGTGATTTGTGGTGGTGGTTTTTTCTGTGTTGTTACTTTTGACCATTGAGGTTAGGATCTGTAATTCGTAATACCTGTATTTTTAATCTTATGTGAAGGGCAACTCAGACCTGAGATGGGTACAGCTCTTATGCTGCTTTTTTGTACAAATCAAAAGAAATAATAATTAATATCTATTAACACAGAGGGAGACTGGTCCAGAACCAGTCCGTGGTTTGAGAGAGTGGAGTTCAGTTCTTGGCTTGCCCTTTTGTCAACTTGGGTGAGTCACTGTGTTTAGATCCCACTCTGTAGAAAGGGGATAATAGTGATGCCCTATCTCATGGGGATCTTCTGAGGATAAACACAGTCAAGACTGAGATGGTGAGATGTTACAGTAATGTCAGCCATATAACTACTAACAAGAACCCAGTTTTTTCATAGGATCCCTGAAGTGCATTGTTCGGTGTCAGTCAGTCAGAGTTCTCCACCTTTCCATGTGGTGGTTTGCTTTATTACACTTTTATTTTTGCAACCTATTAGACTGGTCTCCCCTTTAGCATCCTCCAGCCCCAAGGAAGTGGAGGAATGACAAACAACAAGAAGAAAATAGGGGTGGAAGGAGGGAAGAAACAAGGAGATATAAGCTGGTAGAATCTGCAGTTTTCTATTCATCTCAATAGAGACTGCAATGCTGCATTTGAGCTACCATGCAGTGCCATGTTGGGCTATAAACTAGCTTAACCTTCAGACTTGATCCAAAACGGTATTATTACATAAGCATTGCTGGTTTCTCCTATCCTGATGAGATTCAGAAAAGTGATGGTGATTCTATTTTTACAGCATTCATGTCTATGGTAAGAAAGTTTAATGAGAATATCTACAATAGGAAACTGAAAAGCCTGAGAGTTCCCTCTCAGCTGACTTGAAACATGACATCAAAAATATTTAATTTTTTTTTAAATCAGGAAAATAACATTGCTCCACTTTAGGTGAGTTGCAAAAACATGGGGATCAAGGTAGATTCTCTGTTCCACTTCTGTTCTATTAAATGTCACTTCCTTGGTTGTGGCGTCTGCATCTGTGGCACCCAAGACATGGCAGAAAATCGGAGGTAGGTCTGAGAAATGTCCCCTAATCCTGAATTTTAGGCCCCAAACCTGGGGTGAAATCCTGGCCTCATTGAACTCAATGGGAATTTCAATTTGACAGATATGGCACCAAGACTTCTATTATCACCTTGTAAAGCATAGGTGACGGAGTAGGTTTCTTTCCCCGCATCTTTCCCTTGGTTTTCTTTCCACATAAGACTTGACTAGAGTCAGGGGATTTGAGAGCAACAAGAATCCCTTCTAGTTTGACCCTTTCAGTGACGGACTTCCAGGTGAATTGCTGCATATATGCTGCACTTTTTGGAAGCTACTGGCTTGGTTGTAACAGGTACACGTTCTGCTTTGCTCACTGATAAAACTGTAGTGCATGATCCTGCAAGGTGTTCTGAGCAGACAAACCTCGTCACCTAACTGGGGCCTACATTATTATTTTAAAAGCATTGTTGGCTTACTGCAGAGTTCAGTCCTCTGTGAGGCCAGTTCCCTAATTATATCCTTATTAGGTACTAGCCTGTCATGGACCCCAGTCAATGTATCCTCATCTCTGTAAAAAGCAGCCTTAGTCTACTATCCAGTAATGATTATATGCCAGACCCTGCAGACAGGGTATTGACATTGACAAGCTAGAACCAGGGAGGTAGAAGACATAAATCAAAAGGGTAAGGCTGTGATTATGAAGCTGTTTATGAGGTCGATAGTCTGTTTATATTACTGTGTGGATCAGGACTCCCTCTACAAAAGGCAGAACAAGTTGTCAGTCTGCTTTTGGAAGTGTCTGGCCTCTCCCATAAACTCTGTCTTCAGAGATGGCCAAAATCACAAGCCATTACTAAAATTAAAGTTCAGAAAATTGCCTCTCAAGTTGCATAACTATGAACAATTTTTTCCTTGTCAATACCATTAATGAAATGATACGGAGCCAAGTAGTTACTCAGTTGAACCTTTAGAATTGACACAATCGGTTTGCGGAGGACGTACCTAATTGTCTCTTTGCACTTGACTTGGCTGAGATATTTCTGCTGCAGCATCTACCAAATGGAACATGTTAAAATCATTCCAGCTAACTGACTGTTTAAGGACAATCTCAGCCCTATCAGTTTCTGACATATTTCCAGTGGGGAGATGTCAAGCTGGATGCATGTGCATGTGGCTGAGCTAGTGTAGCTGGTTTTAGTTCAGTGCAGTGTATATTTTCATGTGACCGTTGGGTCTCCAGTAAAACTGAAACAGTGATGCAGATTTCCTTAAATTCATAAAAAAGTTGTTTGAATCCAGGGTGCAATCCTGACCCCTCTGAAGTCTGTGGTAAATTTCTATCTTTCACCGCAGTTGGGCCACTTTTGTGAGGCTTCCTGTTGGATTTTATCTTTGGCTAAAAAGAATCATGGGAAAGTCCATTGTGTTCCTTTGCAAAGAAACACCCTACATTGTAGTTTTACATCTTTTCCATACTGGATCCTCTCTGAAATCCCTTCCTATCTAGCTGGACCTCTATCCCATGTGTGTGTGGTTTTTTTGTTTGTTTTTTTTAAAAGGGGGTGGGAGAGGCAGGGTGATTACTACTCCTGGTGCCTGGTCTCAAAACCAAAACAGTTATTTATTTTCAGCAAAAATGGGGCGAGTTAGTGATTCATTAATATCTCTCTCTTCCCTTATTTTTTAAAAATATACCAAACTATGAAGCTTATAAAATTCTACCAATGTATGCAACTTTCTCCATAATACTGTAACCTTGTCTTCCCCTTCCTCCCATTGCATTGTACAACTGTTTGTTGCATTGGCCCGGTCTACACTACAAAGTTAGGTTGACGTAAGGCAGCTTGCGTCAACCTAGCTGTGCATGTGTCTGCATTTAAATTTGCCTTCCACTGATGTAAGTGCCCCATTACACTGACATAGTAACACCACCTCTCTGAGTAGCATACAGCCACAGCCAATGTACTTAGGTCAACGCAGTGCAAGTGTAGACACTGTGTTACTTACATCAACCCTAGCCGTCCCACAATGCAACCCACTGACCATTCCAGTCACCATTGTGAACTCAACTGCCCTGGGGCCCTGGCCACTAGGAACTACCTTTCTCCTTTAAAGCCCCACAATTTTTTTGAAATCTCTTTTCCTGATTGCCTGATATGGTAGGCATACCTAGCAGCTCTCCATCATTGAGTGCAACTTCCCAGCTGACAGCGCAGGCATGCACTCCCTCCTGAAGTAGTCAGAAGATATTGGATCTCCTGGGCCTCTGTGTCGAGGAGGCTGTGCAGGCACAGCTCTGAACCAGCCATAGAAATGTTGACATCTATGAGCAGTTTGTTCAGGGGATGCAGGAGAAGGGGTACTGCAGGGATCAACAGCAGTGCCGTGTGAAAGTCAAGGAGGAGCAGCAGCAGGCACACAAGAAGGCCAGGGAGGCCAACAATCAATTCAGTGCTGAGCCAAAGACCTGATGGTTTTACAAAGAGCTGCATGCCATACTTGGCGGAGACCCCCCACTGCACCATGGATACCTCCAAGTCACAGGTCCCTGCTGTGCACAGTGAGGAGGAGGAGGCAGTGGATGAGGAAGAGGAAGAGGAGGAATATAGGGGAGAGGTGACTGGAGGATCTAGCTGCATGGTTAGCCAGGAACTGTTTTTGACTCCACTGCAGTCCACCCGGTCCCACTGGTCAAGCCCAGGTGAGCCCAATACAGGGGAAGGGACCTTGGCTAAGTGTGTAGATAAATTTTCTGTTGTAGGGATGGCACCCCCAAAGTAGCAGGACATACCTTTTGACTTTTCATTAACTCACTGGTGCTAGAAGAGGTAGTAGCACAACAGAGAGAGAGTTGCTATCTGCTTGCCATTCCCCTCTAGAATTAGGCAGGGTATGCTATGAGGAGCAGTGTGCTTATATGCAGAGGCACGTCCCTTGAATCCTCCTGAGAGCTCTCGATGAACCTTTCATGGAGGTACTCTGCAATCCTCTGCTGAAGGTTTCTAGGGAGGTCGGCCTTAGTTCTTGGTGGTATTTCTTCCCATGCCACACAGTGATAACTTCATTAAGCACCATTGCAGTACACAGGCTAGCATGAAATGGGCCTGGGTGGCTTTGGGATGCCAGCAGCAGCTGTGCTCTCTTGCTCTCTCTGTTACCCTCAGGAGTGAGACATCAGCTAAAATCAGCACCGCCTGTGGGAAAAAATGCCAGTATTCAGTGCCACTTCCCTAATCTATTAGAATCATGCACCTGAGCAAGTCCCTTCTCATTTCCCCAACTGCAGAAGGCCATACTCGCTATTGCTGGTGTTGTGACTAGCGCCACACACAAGCAATAGTGAGAAGGGAAAACTTTAAGGGAGTAAAGGATGTGAGTTCAGGATCCTAAGTATCGCTTTATGTAGCTGACAATGCTACCTCTGTGTGTTTTACCTGCAGCTGCTGTCATTGAGGCCTTCAGAGTCTCCACCACCACTCCGACAGAATGCTTGAGTCAGATAAGGAGGAGAAAGAGGACTTGGAGTGACGTATTCAATGAGGTCCTGCAAGCCAGTGCTGCAGTGGACCATGAGCACAGGGCCGGGAAGATGAACATTGTGGACAACCCGGGGAAGGACAAAGTGGAGAGGAGAGAAGCCCAGGAATCCCAGCAGGAAAAGTAGATGAAGAGGCACCAGGACATAATGGGGCTTCTCAGGCAACAAAAGCAGATGCTGCAGACTCTGATGGACCTCCGGGTTCAACAGTACATCTCCCTCTGCAGCCTATTGAAAACTCAATATCGGGACCTCCCTATGCTCTTCCCCTCAGCACTCTACATGGCATCATGGGGTCAGTGCACTACCCTTACCACCACCTGAGGGGACATTAAAGACAATCACAGCTTCACATAAAATGACCTGTGAAAGCCACAGTTGTTATATGTGTAGCTGAAATAGACATGAATGTTCTTTCCCTTTCATAAGTTCTGTTCTCTGAATGTATTAAGTTTTTAATGTATTTGTTTTAAAATAGCACTTTATAAAAATTTTGCACTGATTTTGTTACAGAATAAAATTCTATTATTTGGAACATAATTCATCTTTGTTAGTTAACAACACATACTGCTGAAGGCTCAGCTGTTCTGAAAGCAACTAATTACCTGTTACTGCACAGTGCCACATAGCTCATAGGATCATTCACAAACAAAATTAATAGGTGCATTGACAATGTTTTGTACCCACATGTACAGCAATCATCACACCATTTCTACCAGGCCACAAAAGAGCAAGTCCAGGTCGAGCACACTACAACACCACCGCTCTACTTTGGCTCACTCTGCATCAGTACAAGCACTCCTGATGAGTACGCATACCGTGGACACAAGGAGCCAAGTACACATGCACACAAGTTATGTACTAACAGTGGTAGCTGTATGCCAATGTACACCATCACTTTGTAGTGTAGACATGGCCTGAGATTCAAAGGTATATGTGAGTAAACCTTTCTTAGGCCTAGTCTACACTGAAAAGTTATATTAGCATAACTACATCAGTCAGGGTTGTGAAAAATCTACACCCCGACAATTGGTATTGGAATTAGGTGTGGTGCGGGTGCTGCTGCATGGTTTCCAAATACATGGTTTCCACCCCCACTATAAAAATTGTTCCTGCACCATTGACCCTGACCAGCGTTGCTATGCCAACAAAGCCCCAAGTGTAGACATAGCTATGCTAATAGAAGAGGACTTCCATGGACTTAGTTAGCTTTGTTTGGAGAAGGGGTATTCCTACACTTGCAGAAAACAGGTAGGCTGTGTCTATACTACAGACCTATGTTGGCATAGATATGCTGACATAGTTAGACCAGTATAGTGCCCATAATGTACACACACTCTTAGGCTTCTTTGAAAATCCCAGCCTAAGGGGATTAAGTACCAAAATTCCCTAAATATAAACAGCCTGACTTTCAGACTTTTAATGTCCTGATTACATTTGTCAATTACGTTTCAATGTGATTTGGGCAGTTGGAATTTCTCAGTTCTACATAAGGACACTCGCTTTGGGAACTCAGGTCTGAAAACTTTGCCTCTGTGTTTAGGCTTAAAGGACTAGATTTTAAGATGCGCAGAGGAGTGCTTTGTTTTACTTTCCATGAAGAGCTTAACACTTATGGTTATTAAAGAGCCCATTGGAAACCTGGCAAGAAACTCTTGCTTTTCTGGTTGAAGCTTCTGTGAAATGTTGCACTGTTTGTTTTACCCCAGAGATAGTTGTTACAGTGGCAGATGAAATGATGCTGCTGTAAAATCTCAAATCAGCTGGAGGTAGTAAGCAACTGGCATCTTTCAGGGTGAAAGGTGTTATATCAATGCAGAAAAGCTGATAGATGTGGTTCTTCAATCAGACCTCCAAAAATTGAGTTTCTCATGTTGTTCATTATAAGGCTGTCTAACAACATTCAATTACACAAATCTGTCTCTCTCTTTGGGAACATAATTATGAGCAACATATGCTTTTGTTGACATTTAGTAAGTCATATATTTCTGTATGTAACTACAATAAAGTGGGTACACTGCTTTTTTGGCATGGTTTTATTACAGACAGCATCCTTTCAATCTAAAATGAAGCAGAAGGGGGGAAAGGTCTTGGAAAGTGTTCATAGGAACTCACAAAGCCTTCAAAGTCTTACAGTATTAATAGAGCTGGGGAAAATATTCCTGTTGAACTTTGATCTCAATCAGATTGAAACCTGTACTCACTCAGGCTCAATTTATCTTGTGCATGGGGGGGATGAAATTTGTATGGGGGGTGGGATTTGGGAACATTACTGGAATATCCCTACCTGTTTAACTCCCTTCCTCCATGCAAGAAAGGTGCCTGGCCTCCATCTTTCCTCCCAAGAGCTGTTACTACCACCAAAAGAAAGCCAACAGACCCCTCCTCTGACAATTTCCAGTTGGGTTTTATATGTTCTTCCACGCATCCGTGCTGAGGGTTCAGTGGGTAACTACTGACCTGTTTTGTACCTGTAATTTATGAGGTATACCTGGCAGGGCCCCATCTTGCACCCTCCAAAGTAAAGGGCATTGTAGAGTCCTTTCCTGTGTAGTCAGTGAATATTAGAATTTGTCAAAATAGTTTGGAACAAAAAGGGTTTTATTTTATACTAAAATGGCCTTTCTAGTGAAATTTTTTTATGAGAAACTGGGAACTTAGTTTTTTTTTTTTTTATTGGTAACAGAAAACATTTAAAGACCAAATGAAAAATGTTTCCTTTTCAAACCCCGTGAAATGGAAAGATCTTCACCATTTCAAACTTGGATTTTTCACTTTTTGACCATCTCTCATAATGAAGATCTGTGTTCTTGTCAGGTGTGGGGGGGGGGGCAATGGCCCCTCTTGGCAGTGCCCTGAAGACTGAAGATAGGAAGTAGGAAGAGTGAAGGTAGCCCATCACTTCCTGCTTCCTAGAGGAGACTCAGAGTGTTTGAGGGAGCTGGGACTGCAGGGTTAGGTGGGAGGAATGGTGCAGGGCACAGCATATCAAGTGTGATGAGGGCTGGTATGTGGCAGAGAGGGAAAGGAGGCAGCACATCAGGCTGGGGCACATATGGGGATGGAAGAACACATAGGAGATTGGGGGGCAGAGGATGTCTCAGGGTGATCAGGAATACAACTCCCAATCTGGGTCTCTCTGGCCAGCCCAGAGTTCTCCAGCGGCGAGGGAACAGTGGGCAATGCAACATCTTCATCCCCTCATGGCCTAATAGAGGAGGGAGTTAAAGAATAGGCAAAGAGAGGTGGGTTGCTGTAGAGCTAACAGGGAGCAGCTTCTCCTCAGCTGGCTCTGAATCAGGGGCGGCTCTAGGAATCCCGCCGCCCCAAGCAGGGCGGCACGCCGTGGGACGAGCTCTGGCGGTCGCCGGTCCACGGCTCCGGGGGACCTCTTGCAGACGTGCCTGCGGAGGTTCCGCTGGTCCCGCGGCTCTGGTGGAGCATCCGCAGGCATGCCTGCGGGAGGTCCACCGAAGCCACGGTACTAGCGGACCCTCCGCAGTCATGCCTGCGGGAGGTCCACTGGTCCCGCGGCTCCAGTGGACCTCCCGCAGGCATGACTGTGGAAGGTCTGCCGGAGCTGCCTGCCGCCCTGCCGGGAAAATGCTGCCCCAAGCGCGCGCTTGGCGCGCTGGGGTCTGGAGCCGGCCCTGCTCTGAATTCCAAGGAAAGTGGGATGTTTAAGTGCTCAAACATCTGGGAGCTGTGCCTACTACACATGTTGAGGGGCCAGGCTGTCCTTCAGTTTTGAGTGGCTGCCTTTAGCCATCAGGCAGAGGAATAGGAAAAGGCAGCCAATTGGAACAAATTTTCCCACAGACTAGGGGTTTACCTCACAGACCAATAGAAGAGTCAGAAAATCTATAGGCTATATGGGGAAGTTGGCAGGGCTGAACACACAATGTAAAACAATATGCTAAAAATATTCTTAAGGATTGCCATTGTTTATACCCTTATATAATTTCCTTACAGTAGAGTAACATTGCATTAAATCTCTTCTCATTTTAAGGTTTTAAGATTCAGTATGTACTCAGCAATATTTTTCATTTTACTGTATATACTGCATGTGTTTCAATATAATATGAAAGTGTAGTGTGCACTCTCTCTGTGTGTGTGTGTATGTATATGTATGTGTGTGTATATATATATATATATATATATTTTGCAAACATAGAATTAAAATTTTATCCTAGTACTATTTCTTGAAATGAATGCCTGGTAATTTAGAACCAAACTAAGCATGGCATGGTGAACAGAGTGGGAAGGAAAAATATTTTACAGTAAATTACTAGATGGTGAAATACTTTGGCTTTATAGTTGTCAATTGAGAAAGTATTGTCTCAGTACTGGGTGGACCACGAGTTATATGAGTCCTGGTATATGAGTTCCCAGTGGCATGCATTCTGCTTCAAGAGCCAGTTCATTGCTGCCTCCACCTACTGAAGATCCTGATCCTCCTATACCCTGAGGAACAGGTTCCTTTTGTGCATGCCAACAAGCAGGTCCTCCAGGGTTCTTCTCCATCTGCCTCTGTTGTCTCAGAGGTCCTCCTAGCAGAACCTCTCAGCAGCCAAAGGTTCCACCAATTCAAACACAAGAGTAACATTTATTTTTTCTTCCTTTAAAAGAAGCTAAGAAATCTTCCACCACATAGAATAATTTTGCTGCAGAAGGCCACAATATTGATTTTTTTTTTAAAGCATTTCAGGAATGTGACTGTTACACAATCCTTGCAGCCCCCGAGGAAGGAGCAGAGGCAATGGTAAGATAAAAGTTTTTTTTTTAAAGTATAACTTTTACAGTGTATCAAGAGAGCTATAGGGGGTGCAGGCAGGGGTAGGGGAGTGGGGAGGCGCAGTTCCTTCCAGGGGCTGTGTTATCCACTGTCAATATCTTCTTTAAAGGCTGTCATTTGGAGAACTTAGTTTTCCAGGTACTATAATGGAAAAGAGAGATGACTTTCCAGTCCTGTGGAGGAGATCTGGAAATCCATGACAAAGATATTTCAGTTAATGGTCACCCCTCTGCATATTGCTGAATGGAGGGGTTTGTTGGTCAGCTATGAGGGTAGACCAAGCACATTTGTTCTGCTGTTGAACCTGGAATTTCTGCTACACCAGAAATTTGCTGAAATATGCTTACAGGACTGGGAGGCAATTTGAATGAAAATGTACTATATTCTAAGCTAGCAGAAGGCGTTCCCATGGATGGGAAGAAACAAACCACTAAGAAAGCCCACCCGCCCTAAATTAGGAAAATTATGAAAAAAATTGATTTTGTTGTGAAATATATTTTTTCCCACCAGCTCTATTGTTCATCATTGTGACTCAGAAGACCTAACACATTTAGGGAGAGTGCTTTTATCCTCTGGCAGTGATTGGTTTTTGTAAGATACTTAGGAGTTGATTGTGAGGAATGAACTGGACCTCTGTAATCTAAAAGTGGGAGCTCCTACCACTTGAGCTGAAAGGCAGTTGCAGACTGATAATCTTTTTTCATGAGCCTGCTATGAGTTGGTGACAAACACACTACTGTTGCTTTACACTCAGACAAAGGGCAGTGGTTCTATTGAGTTCTGGGCTTGATTGTTATGTGTATGAAACTCTAATAATATTCTAAAGATGAACACTATAATAAGCAAAGCAAAAAAGTCTTTTTGATGATTTTAGTAGGAGGTTATCTTTATTGTTGGTGATGCCAACCTCCTGCCCTTCACAAAATCCCCACAAAACAAAAGAACCTACTCTAGCTATTTTGAATCCCAGGATCTGAGTCCATTGCATCATTCTTATGTGCAATTTAGAGTCCAGTCAAAGAAAATGTTCATAACAATGTTTTTTTAAAATCTTCTGTCAATTCTGCTTCAAGAGAATTTGCAGCTGCAGCAGGAAGAAGGTATATTTAAGGGCTAATGATTGTGGTAAGACGTACACAAGACTAAATTGCTTTTAGGTGATTAAATACTAAAATGAATTTAAGGTTTGATTGTAGAAGCCATTTGCGCATAGGAACCATTTGTTACCATATTCCACTATGAAAACTACTCTAAAACAGGATTAAGTCTAAACATTCAACCAAGTACAACCTTTAATGAAATATGTAAGTACCTATTTCTCTGTGGGGGCTTACAATTTGTGCTGTTTCACCATATTCTCCATTGGTGTCCATTTCAGAAGCAGGCTTGGGTGAAAAATGAGTAGAGAATAAGATCAAAAATTGAACAACTATTTGGAAACTACGTGGTGTGAAACTAGAACGATTTGAGTGGTTTGGAGTAATGTAAGGTATTTTGGGCATTGCAAGAGAACATCATTTGACTTTTCTGTGCAGATTGGTTGAAAGGCTCTTATTGAATAATGTTCTATGCATAGAATTAATTCTTCATAACCGTATTGAGAAGAATGCCTGTAGTCATGTGTTTGATCTCTTAATAGTTATATCCGACAATTATGCATGTAGATTGCGTGGGAGGAATAGAAGTAGTGGCCCATTTCTGTAACATAGAACATACTGTATCCAGTCATTGTTTTCATAAATATCAAAGAAAAGAGAGCTGTAGAAGTTTGATAATAAATTGATAATTAACAGAGCTGTAATAGATGCACGTGTGAACAACAAAGTGGCAAATAGAGATCTATCAGAATAATTTAGAGAGCTAAAAGTTATTTGACTTTGAAATATAAGAAGACATAGGCTTACATCTGGAAACTATCCATGAGGGGCCTTTTGAAAGATACTGTGTTCAATCATGCACAGGAAGGGAAAATAGAGTAAAAGAGGGGAGAGAGATGACTAACACACAGAGACATAGAAACAAAAAAGTGCACAGGTGTAAGATTATGCTAGACAGCTCTTGTCTAGGAAGAGCTGGAGACTTATCATCCATATTTTACATTACATGTCTTATGGAATTCCTACATACACACACAACAAAAGGAATTGATGTCACTGAGGGACATGTATAACCAGAGCAGTTATCTGTTAGATATGGGGGCTGAAGCAAAGGCAGCTAGTTCCTCTATATCAGAAGCAAGAAAAATAGCAGGATTTGGGCTTTTTGTAGTGTGGGTTCTAGGCCAGATAATTTGTTTGGTTTTCTGTGGTAGGAAGAATGTGCCACAGCCTCTCATTTGGCTGTTGTTCATTGAGTCTTTCAATATTGATTTATGTAAATCTGGATCAAAAAGCAATGTATTAGCTTACAGAGAAAGGTGATCTTAAGGAATGGGACAATGCTGTCATTGAGTAAGCAAATGCAGAGGAAATGTCAAGCGTGCTATTCCAAATATTTGGGCACCTCTGAACATAAGAACACAGGAACGGCCATACTGGGTCAGACCAAAGGTCCATCCAGCCCACTATCCTGTCTTCTGACAGTGGCCAATCCCAGGTGCTCCAGAGAGAGTGAACCTAACAGGTAATGATCAAGTGATCCCTCTCCTGCCATCATTCTCTACCCTCTGACAAACAGAGGCTAGGGACACCATTCCTTACACATCTGGCTAATAGCCATTAATGGACTTAACCTCCATGAATTTATCCAGTTCTCTTTTAAACCCTGTTATAGTCCTAGCCTTCACAACCTTCTCAGGTAAGGAGTTCTACAGGCTGGCTGTGTGCTGTGTGAAGAAGAACTTCCTTTTATTTGTTTTAAACCAGCTTCCCATTAATTTCATTTGGTGGCTCCTAGTTCTTATATTATGGGAAAAAGTAAATAACTTTTCCTTATTCACTTTCTCCACACCATTCATGATTTTATATACCTCTATCATATCCCCCCTTAGTCTCCTCTTTTCCAAGCTGAAAAGTCCTAGCCTCTTTAATCTCTCCTCATATGGGATGCATTCAAACCCCTAATAATTTTAGTTGCGCTCTCTGAACCTTTTCTAATGTCAGTATATCTTTTTTGAGATGAGGAGACCACATCTTTACACAGTATTCAAGATGTGGGTGTACCATGGATTTATATAAGAGCTATAAGATATTCTCCATCTTATTTTCTATCCTTTTTTAATGATTCCTAACATCCTGTTTGCTTTTTTGACTGCTGCTGCACACTGTGTGGACGTCTTCGGAAAACTATCCACGATAACTCCAAGATCTCTTTCCTGGTTAGTTGTAGCTAAATTAGCCCCCATCATATTGTATGTATAGTTGGGGTTATTTTTTCCAGTGCATTACTTTTACATTTATCCACATTAAATTTCATTTGCCATTTTGTTGCCCAATCACTTACTTTTGTGAGATCTTTTTGAAGTTCTTCACAGTCTGCTTTGGTCTTAACTATCTTGAGCAGTTTAGTATCATCTACAAACTTTGCCACCTCACTGTTGACCCATTTCTCCAGATCATTTATGAATAAGTTGAATAGGATTGGTCCTAGGACTGACCCTTGGGGAACATCACTAGTTACCCCTCTCCATTCTTAAAATCTACCATTTATTCCAACCCTTTGTTCCCTGTCTTTTAACCAGTTCTCAATCCGTGAAAGGATCTTCCCTCTTATCCCATGACAACTTAATTTACATAAGAGCCTTTGGTGAGGGACCTTGTCAAAGGCTTTCTGGAAATCTAAGTACACTATGTCCACTGGATCTCCCTTGTCCACATGTTTGTTGACCCCTTCCAAGAACTCTAATAGATTAGTAAGACATGATTTTCCTTTACAGAAACCATGTTGACTTTTGCCCAACAAGTTATGTTCTTCTATGTGTCTGACAATTTTATTCCTTACTATTGTTTCAACTAATTTGCCTGGTACTGACGTTAGACTGTAATTGCCAGGATCACTTCTAGAGCTCTTTTTAAATATTGGCGTTACATTAGCTATCTTCCAGTCATTGGGTACAGAAGCTGATTTAAAGGATAGGTTACAAACCATAGTTAACAGTTCCGCAATTTCACATTTGAGTTCTTTAAGAACTTGTGGATGAATGTCATCTGTCCCGGTGACTTGTTACTGTTAAGTTTATCAATTAATTACAAAACCTACTCTAGTGACACTTCAATCTGTGACAATTCCTCAGGTTTGTCACCTACAAAGGATGGCTCAGGTTTGGGAATCTCCCTAACATCCTCAGCTGTGAAGACTGAAGCAAAGAATTCATTTAGTTTCTCTGCAATGACTTTATCGTCTTTAAGCGCTCCTTTTGTATCTTGATCGTCCAGGGGCCCCACTGGGTGTTTAGCAGGCTTTCTGCTTCTGATGTACTTAAAAAACATTTTATTACCTTTTGAGTTTTTGGCTAGCTGTTCATCAAACTCCTTTTTGGCTTTTCTTATTACATTTTTACACTTAATTTGACAATGTTTATGCTCCTTTCTATTTACCTCACTAGGATTTGACTTCCACTTTTTAAAAGATGCCTTTTTATCTCTCACTGCTTCTTTTAAGCCATGGTGGCTCTTTTTTAGTTCTTTTACTGTGGTTTTTAATTTGGGGTATACATTTAATTTGGGCCTCTATTATGGTGTCTTTGAAAAGTGTCCATGCAGCTTGCAGGGATTTCACTCTAGTTACTGTACCCTGTAATTTCTGTTTAACTAGCATTCTCATTTTTGCATAGTTGCCCTTTCTGAAATTAAATGCAACAGTGTTGGGCTGTTGAGGTGTTCTTCCCACCACAGGAATGTTAAATGTTGTTATATTATGGTCACTATTTCCAAGTGGTCCTGTTATAGTTACCTCTTGGATCAGATCCTGTACTCCACTCAGGACTAAATTGAGAATTGCCTCTCCCCTTGTGGGTTCCTGTACCACCTGCTTCAAGAAGCAGTCATTTAAAGTATCAAGAAATTTTGTGTCTGCATTTTGTCCTGAGGTGACATGTACCCAGTCAATATGGGGATAATTGAAATCCCCCACTATTATTGAGTTCTTAATTTTGATAACCTCTCTAATTTCCCTTGGCATTTCATCGTCACTATCACTGTCCTGGTCAGGTGGTCGATAATAGATCCCTAATGTTATATTCTTATTAGAGCATGAAATTACTATCCATAGAGATTTTATCGAACATGTGGATTCATTTAAGATTTTTACTTCATTTGATTCTACATTTTCTTTCAGATATAGTGCCACTTCCCCACTCCCCCCATGACCTGTTCTGTCCTTCCGATATATTTTGTACCCTGGAATGATTGTGTCCCATTGATTGTCCTCACTCCACCAGGTTTCTGTGATGCCTATTATTTCAATATCCTCTTTTAACATGAGGCACTCTAGTTCACCCATCTTATTATTTAGACTTCTAGCATTTGTGTACAAGCACTTTAAAAACTTGTCACTGTTTATTTGTCTGCCCTTCTCTGATGTATCAGATTCTTTTTTATGTGAATGTTTCTCATCTGGTCTGGCTCATACTTTATCCTCTTCCATCCGCTCCTCTTGACTAGAAGTTTTGATCATAGTTTAGTTTAAAGGGTTTGAAGAATAGCAAGTGTACCTCACCCCCTTCCTGCTCCCCTTCCAAACTCCCTCTCAAAACTCCCTGTTAGTGGCCCCTGGTCACTTGCTCACTGCTTTATAAAGCCCTGGCCTTCCTGATAGCCCCCTGACTAAGGCTTAGCCAATGAACAAAGGCTTCTAGATTTCAAACCTTGTTTACAAGCTCAGAGCTTCCAACTGTCTGCCATGGCACATGGTCCTTCAAACAAATGTAAGCAGAGTCAGGATGAGCCCTACCCTGACATCTGGTGGTACATTATGAGGAGTGGGCAAAGGAATTTTAGGAATGTGCATTTGCATTGGTAAACCCACTCCACTTAGCATAACACACAGCAGCATGGGAAGGTTATTTTCACACTGTGGAATCCCCAATTTCTTTGTTATTGGGGCAGGAAGGAAAAAAAGGGGCTGTTACCTTAATTATGTGAATGAGGAACTATGAGACTGCTTTATGACAGAAATGACTCAACCTACATTAAATAGTACTTGCCAGACAAGGGACAGGGGTTCCAAAACCCAGTGAAAGGAGAGAGGCTGGGGACTGGTGTGTGTACCTGATGGTATGGGCCCCTTTTGAGGGCCTGGAACACCAATTGCACTTCCTCCTCTCTCCACTGTTAAAGAGCAGAGCTAATTTTGAATCCTTTAGGAGTCCATCTAGAGGCTGCTGACCTGAATTCACGTTGGGCCATGTGGCAGTGGGGCTCTCCTACTACAAGTTGAAATCACTAAAAGAGCTAAGCTTACTAAGCTAAGATCACTGAGTGCTGTGTTAAGTGGTAGGAGAGCCTGAAGATCTATCACCAAGCAGCTGGCAGAGCGGAGCAGTTTGCAGCCCGTTGGAGCAGCCCATGGAACAGTGAGCAGTGTGGAGCGGTTTGTGGGGGACGGCTGACGTGGTTCACGGGTCTGCTGGAGGAGCGGCACAGCTGGTGGAGTGGAGCCAGTCGTGGTGAAGGCTGCAGCAGAACTCCACGGAGAAAGGGGGCAGTCGCCCTGGCCCACGAAGGTGTCCATTTCCACCCAGGCTGGTAAAACTCTGCAGATAAACTTTTGAACTCTGGGGTGGCACTGACCGGAGACTGAGACTTTTGGGTTGTTGGACTTTGGGGTGATTGGACTTAAGACCCTAAGGACAGTGCCAAATGTACTTGGAGGGGTTTTGCTTATGGTTTGTGTATAGTCCTGTTTGTGGTGTCTCTCCAACGTGATGCCACATTGTTTCCCCCTTTTTTAAAAGGATTTTGCTACACTCAGACGTCCCAGGTCACTGGGCATTGTGTTATTGAAACAGAACCCTGGATACTGAACCCGGCCCTTGTTGCTGCCAACTCAGAGGGGCAGAAGGGCTACATTTTGCACCTGTTGAGTGTTCCACTGTATTGGGAAACAATTGTCTTTATATTTTGAGGGAATTACTGTTTGTATAATGGCTAATATGTCGGATTTGTTGGCCCCAGTCCTGCAGCCCCTAGCTCAGGCAGCCTCAGCCAATGATTGGGCACAAGCACTGGGGCATATATTGGAAAAGATTGTGTTGGCCTATGCTACGTCAAACTCTGTTAAGGTTATTTGCTGGGAAGAGGAGTTTGAACCCTGGTTGGAGCATACCACTGAAATGCTGTGAAGCTCATTGACCCTAAGGTCAGTGTGAAGGACTGCCTAGAGGCCCTTGATAATACCTTGGGGGCGCGAGAGCCCTGAAGACAGTTACTGTAAATTCCTTGATTCCCGACAGGAAAGGGGTGAGAAAATTTCAGCCTATATACAGAGGCTGGAGAGACTGCTTCAGAGAGCTGTTATGAGGGGAGCAGTGACTGCTGAGCAGATGGATCAGACCAGACTGGCGATCCTACTTCATCTCCGACTAAGAGAACGGCAGGATCATCCCCAAGTTACTCCCAGCTGATAAAGGAGGTCAGGAAGAGTAAGAAAGGCAGGCTGCCAGCGAGTGTTGGGAAGCCCAAACATTGGAACCAGCCAGCACAACGCCACTGCAAATGGCCAGTGTACTGATGGTGAGCACTACAGAGGAACTTGCCCAACAAATGCAGGTCCTGACAGAACGGATAGCTGAGCTGCAAAGCACCGTTGACCGAGCTAAGATTTCCAGGAATAAGGAGCCTCAGACTGTGACAATGGAGAAGTCAGTATCTAGAGCCACTGTCCCACCTGTGGCCAGGATGGGCACAGTGCTACTAACTGCCATAAGGAAGAGAACGCTGAGGAGCAGTTGGGAGAGACCAGTAGCGGCCGGAAGGTCTGGGGACAGAGACCACCTAGACCTACAGGATTTGAAGATTCCCAGCTGGGATCCCTGCAGGACTGATAGAGCAGAGGTCATGGTGAGGATTGAGTGCTTGACACTGGATCTCAAGTGACTATTATATTTCAGTCATTCTACCAACAGATGCTTAGGCACCTGCCTATACAGCCACTGACTGGCATTGGTCTGTGTGGCCTCAGCATGGATGAATACCCCTACCAAGGGTATGTCATAGTGCACCTGGAATTCCCAGAGGAGGTTGCTGGGGTAACGGAAGAGGTAGACACAGCTGCCTTAATATGCCCTGACCCTAAAGGGACCTCTGATGTGTCTGTGCTGATAGGGACCAACTCCAGTCTCTTCAAGGTGCTCGCGGATTACTGCAGACGACGGGCTGGGGACCAGTACCTGAGTACCCTGTTGATCCATATGCTTTGTGCTGAAGCCTATAGGAAGATTGAGAGTGCTAAAAAAGAGACATCTGAGCTACCGATTGGGGCACTGAAGTACATGGCACAACCCCTTAGTAGTGCCCGCAAGGACAGAGCAAGAGGTGCTTGTCATGAGTACCAGGCTGAAAGGCAGTAAAGGGACATTAGCAATGATAGAGCAGCCAGTTGAAAGGAGTGCTGGTCCCCAGTGGAGTCATAACCCTACCTGCTGAAGCCCAGGAAAAGGTGACTATACTGATTGCTAATGAAACAAGTCGAGATGTTGTTGTGAAGCAAGGACAAAAGATAGCAGACCTCTTCGAGCCTGAATCAATTGTGAAACCGTTTGACTTTGGAGATTCACCATTGGAGGGGAGGAAGAGAAAGATCGGAGGAGAGGAACTGAAAGAAGACCCAAGTTCTCTCACTGCATGTGGGATGTGGGATGTGCAAAAGGAGTAGAGCACAACATCAGACTACATGACCAAATGGCATCATTACAGAGTAGTGGTTGATCAGTACACAATGCCTCGAGTCCAAGATGCTTTAGACTGTTTACTGGGAAGCCAGTGGTTCTCTGTGTTGGATCTTGGAGTGGATACTACCAGATCCGAAGAAGATAAGGAGAAGACAGCCTTCATCTGCCCATTAGGGTTTTATCAGTTGAATTTACTGCAAGTGTTAGTTTATTTGGATGACCTGATTGTGTTTGGAAGAACTTTGGAAGAGCATGAAGAAAGACTTCTTAAAGTGCTTGATAGGTTGGAGGATTATGGTTTGAAGCTTTCAATTGACAAATGCCAGTTCTGCAGGACCTCAGAAGTATGTGGGCCACATCGTGTCCCAAGAGGGTGTGAGTACTGATCCTGATAAAATAGAAGCACTCACTACATGGCCACGTCCAAGCAACTACAGAGAACTCAAGACTTTAGATTTGTAAAAACTATGCTACAATTGTAAAACCCTCAATGATCTTACCAGGGATATCAGTCCAGCAAGAACAAATCTAAGACCAGGAATAAAAGGCCTTCCGTGCAGAGACACTATGGCCTGGAATGAGAGATGTGAAAAGGCTTTTCGAGAAATCATTACTTGCCTAACTCATGCCCCTGTCCTAGTCTTTGCTGACCCAAGCAAACCATTTATCCTGCATACAGATGCCAGTTTGGAGGGTCTGGGAGCAGTACTGTACCAGGAGGCGGAAGGCGCCAGCCGAGGACTGTCTGATAGTGAAACACGCTATCCCACCCACAAGCTGGAGTTCTTGGCCTTGAAATGGGCCATCACTGAGAAATTTCGAGACTACTTGTATGGTGCTCAGTTCCAGGTGTGGACAGACAACAACCCACTGACTTATGTGTTAACACGTGCTAAACTGGATGCTACAGGTAGCTATGACTTCAGCATTCAATACCGATCAGGAGAAGCAATATAGATGCAGATGCATTGTCCAGGCGTCCACAAGCACCAGGAGTTGCTGTGATACCCACGGATGGAGTGAGAGCTATTTGCAGTGTGAGTCGCCGAGAGCCAGAGGCCCATGAGAGCCTTCATGGATGCGTTGCTGAAGCTTTGGGACTGCCCCCTGAATGCGTGCCTTCTGCTTCAGTGAACTATATTGCTTTGGACCAATCTCCTGACTGGCAGGAAGCCCAGCTGCAAGATATTGACATAGAGGGCAAACTACTATTGAGAGAATGGACCAAGCTAAAACTGATTCAGGAGTGCTACACCGTGTGACCACAGACCCTCTACAAAGGCAACGGAACCAACTAGTGCTGCCAAAAGAGTACAGAGGCCTGGCCATGAGGGCCCTGCATGATGACTTTGGACATTTAGGGATGGGATGGGAACTTATATCTGAAGTAGGTTCTATTGGCCCCCCCGATGGGAAGATTGAAGAGCATGGAATGTGAGACCTGCGCTGTGTGTGTTCAAAGGAAACTCTGCCCACGAGGGCTGCATATCTGAAGAACATTACCAGCAACAAACCTCTGGAGCTGGTTTGCATGATTTCTTGTCTTTAGAAGTGGACAAGAGGAATATTGGGAACATTCTGTGTCGCTCGGTACTTTGGGAAAAATATTTCTCAGTTTATGGATTCCAGCAGCCGGATACACGATCAGGGACGAGACTTTGAGAGTCACCTTCTGAAGGAGGTGCTGAGGATAGCAGGAATTAAAAGTCGAGAGAAACGCCTTATCACCCGCAGGGTGACCTCAGCCAGAGAGGTTCAACCGAACCCTGTTGGATATGTTAGGCAGAGCAGAAGGCAACCTGGAGCCAACATGTTGCATTTCTGATGAGTCACCCCATATCTCTTGATGTTTGGGCGAGAACCAAGATTACCCATAGACCTGTGCTTTGGTGTATCAGAGGATGGCGATAGCTATGAAACCCATCAGCAATATGTATCCCGACTACACGAAAAGCTATGGATGCTTACCACTTAGCTGCATCTGCAGCTCAGAAGAGCTCCAGCCAGGGACAGAGTCCTGCTGCGAAATTTGGGTATTGCTGGCAAACACAAGATAGCTGACAGATGGAAGAGGCAGCCCTTGATGAGATGGGCCAACAGGGGCAATGGGGCAGAACGAAGGTGCTGTACCAAAGCCACTTCCCAACGTGGACAGCCAGCCTCCTGCAGCTAACCAGCACATCTGAGAGTGAATCTGAGGAGTAAGACACAACCTTGGTGTATCCTAGGATGAAGACAAGATTGCAGTCTCGATCTGCTGAATCAAAAGAGACTACCTCCTCTTCCGCCCTAAACCCTATGGCAGAAGTATTTAGGCCCATTCCTGACACTCCTGAGCCACTGGTGGAACCCCATGTAATGACTTACACAGATTATTGGACAGTGGCGACATACAGATGGAAGATGTCCCAAGCACCTTCGATCCTCCACGGTTAGAACTAGAAATGCAGGGGCCTATGCCAGTATCTGAGGGGACACACAAGGAAGCCCCATCCGTCAACTAAGAGGATGTCCCCCCTACCACAGCAACAGAGTTTCTTCATAGGCGAGACAGAGTAATAAGACCAGTGAAACGGCTAACTTACGATGCACCTGGGGTGATTAGTGAGGAGCCAATACCTTTAGCACACAGGTTTGTGAAAGCTAAAGTGGGCTATCTGAGGCCACCAGTATTGGTATAGTAATGAATGTTGTTTCGGGACGACAAATTCTCGGCTGGGGGGAGGATGTAAGCAGAGTCAGGATGAGCCCTACCCTGACATCTGGTGGTACATTATGAGGAGTGGGCAAAGGAATTTTAGGAATGTGCATTTGCATTGGTAAACCCACTCCACTTAGCATAACACACAGCAGCATGGGAAGGTTATTTTCACACTGTGGAATCCCCTGTTACCTTAATTATGTGAATGAGGAACTATGAGACTGCTTTATGACAGAAATGACTCAACCTACATTAAATAGTACTTGCCAGACAAGGGACAGCCCAGTGAAAGGAGAGAGGCTGGGTTCCTCCTCTCCACTGTTAAAGAGCAGAGCTAATTTTGAATCCTTTAGGAGTCCATCTAGAGGCTGCTGACCTGAATTCACGGTTGAAATCACTAAAAAGATCACTGAGTGCTGTGTTATGGTAGGAGAGCCTGAAGATCTATCACCAAGCAGCTGGCAGAGCAGAGCAGTTTGCAGCCCGTTGGAGCAGCCCATGGAACAGTGAGCAGTGTGGAGCGGTTTGTGGGGGACGGCTGACGTGGTTCACGGGTCTGCTGGAGGAGCGGCACAGCTGGTGGAGTGGAGCCAGTCGTGGTGAAGGCTGCAGCAGAACTCCACGGAGATTTCCACCCAGGCTGGGGTAAAACTCTGCAGATAAACTTTTGAACTCTGGGGTGGCACTGACCGGAGACTGAGACTTTGGGTTGTTGGACTTTGGGGTGATTGGACTTAAGACCCTAAGGACAGTGCCAAATGTACTTGGAGGATGGTTTGTGTATAGTCCTGTTTGTGGTGTCTCTCCAACGTGATGCCACATTGTTTCCTCCTTTATTAAAAGGATTTGTCCCAGGTCACTGGGTTTTGCATTGTGTTATTGAAACGGAACCCCTGGATACTGAACCCGGCCCTTGTTGCTGCCAACTCAGAGGGGCAGAAGGGCTACACAAACAAACAGACAAACACAAGCTCAGCACACAGCAAGTAACTCCCAAACACAAACACACACTACAGGCAGCCACTTACCCCAAGGATCCCATGTTTGTTCCTCCTTCAGCTGGAGAACTCTCAGTCTCTGGACCCTCTTCATTCTGTTATATCTGTTTTGAGATGAGGAACCAGAACCAAATTCATTGCTCTAAATGAGGGCATTCCAACAATTCATATAATGCCATGAAATGTTGGTATTACTTTTGATTGATTTTTGTGGTTCCTGTGATATTTCCTGCCTGTCTTCCTTCAGGAAGTAATTTCATATGAGAACCTGGTCTTGTGAGATCTCCAGTCCCGTTTTGCAGAAACAAAGGGTCAGATTCAGACTTGCTTCGTAGTCCAATTGTGTTGACATAAGTGAAAGTTGCTACTATTTACACTAGGTATGAATTTGAACTAACAGGTTCACATAGTTTGGATAAATGTTCAGACTTTTAAGTGTATATTTGGAACTCATTTCTTAACATTTTTGTTGAATAGCAGTCACAACTATACACTCAAACTGTTTTTTAATTTTTTTTAATCTAGTCCTGTACTCCTCCTAACTGCATACCAATATGCTGGAAATGAAATGTTGAGTAATATAATTAAGGAACAGTGCTCCCTGAAGTTACAATTAACTACAACCTTTCTTGGTTGAAAGTCATATAGTGTAGATGTTGCAAAATGAAAGGAGAAGTGACTATAGATGAATTCAACAGCCCAACATGTTTAATATTTCAACACAGGCTTTTTCAACTCATTAGATTCTTGGGAGATGTTTTAATTACTTTGTTTACCATCCATAATGTCTTTTTTTATTAAATAATTTTTTAAAAGCATCATTTTGGAATGGAGTCAGCCTGAACCTGATCCATATGGACAGCATAAAGCATTCTTTACTGATACATTAATGCTTAGCCTGGTTTGCTGTACTTTAATGGAGCTGTGTAGACAGCTTGGATGAAATCCAAATCAGAGCAAATTTAAAAAAAAAATGTTGAATTATGTTGGTAAAGTGGCTGGGAAAATAGTGCTTGGTCACAGATCATGTTTATTCTGAGCAATTAGCAGAATTAACAAATGGAGAAAATCAACTTGGCTGGATGTAACGGTACAAAATTGGGAGTTGTGCGTATCTGCTAAAAGAGCAGGTTTCCTGAGTTAGGCATGCCATACCTCATTCACCTCTGCAAGCCAATTACAAGACCTTTAACTTGCTGATTAAGCTCCCATTCCAGCAAAGCACTTAGACACTTGAATAGTCCTAACATGCAGGCATTGTTTAACTCAAAGCCAGTGGAATTATTTGCGTGTTTAAAGTTGCTTGCCTGTTCAAGTGCTTTGTAACAGCCTAATTATACCTTTTTAATCTCTCCATGTGGAAAATTGTTAGCATCATACCACCTTACCACTATAGTAGATTCCTTGTTTTTTTTCCTCTGTATTTTTACTTGCTCTCTCAAAGCAGAATTATTTAAAAATAATTTTAGAAACCGTGGGCCATTGCCTCATATTAGAAAAACAGGATACAAAACCATTGCATCTAGTTTTTTAGGATGTTGTATGAACCATTGCATTATATGGAGTCTGTTCTTACTTGGATGCCCAGGATACTGAGTAATGATCATATGAAAATATTCTGCTGTGAAATATTCTTGAAACATTTACATCTTCCATAATATTAAGAATCATGAATCTAGCTCTCTTACATCTTGTTTAGTTTTGTATTGTGTTATTAACATAGTTTCTGCTCCTATTCTTATTTCTAGCAGGGAGCTGTTCAGTAACCGAAAGTTGCTTATAATTCTTCTAACTCAGCCTCAATCACTGCTAACTCCAAAAGCTTGATAATCTTTGCAATTTGTTTTTCTCTTCTGTGGCTGATTGCTAGATAACAGCGCTTTTTCTAGCTAGTACCAGCACGATTCCCATAAAACAGGTAATTATATTGACGCTTTTAAAGCACAATGACTTAAAAGTACATAGCTGGGTGCATTCTATTTTTACTTTTGATTTAAAGTACACAATTTTCCACATTTCTCTCTTCATGGATTTTTTTCCTCTCCTTGCAAACATTTATCCCTGTAAATCTCATTCATACAGCTTTTAAGATATTTTTTTCCTTTCAAACAAAAAACCAAACTAAAACGGATTTTTTGTAATTTCTTTGAGTGCATATTGTCTGTGAAAAAGTGAAGTTAGAATTATTTAGGAAAAGATGGAAAGTAGATAAATCACAGGACAGCACTGAAATATATCAGAAAGTAGGTACTCAGTTTTGTTTGCACCAAAGTAATGGGGAGTTGGTTTTAATTTTTCTCCCTCAATGCTTACTGTTCCCTGTGCTGACACAGCTCTGATTAGAGCTACAGCAAACTAGAGGTTGCTCTAACTTAAACTACTGGTATATGGTCCTTTATGCCATTGGAGAATCAACGTAGCTGAATGGAGATCTGCCATGTCTGGTCCCTTGTCTCCCCAAGTATTCCTTCAATGCTGGGGTGTGTGGAGGCAGCTAATAATGGGGGTTGTTCTTCCTGCTTTATGCCAACTCGGAGTTCCCCTTCTTCAGAGGAATTTTCCACTGCTGAGGTCTGGTCAGAATCTAACCCCTTGGCACTGTCTGAAGGGGGGCCAGAATGTAATACAGACTCTAACCCAATGTCTTCCTTGGTAACCTTCCCTTAATGGGATAAGCAAAGGGAAACAGAGCCATTTTCTTTCAAGTCATTGGTTTGAATGTGATCCAGATTTGTCGGCAGTGACCTATGTGGAATTACATGATGATCTCGGTCATGTAGTGAGTGAATGGGTGCTCAAAGATGGAATGGGTGCAGAGACCTGAACTACCTTTTCATTCTGAGAGGATGCCTCTTCTAGGATAGAGTTGTAGCACACTGATGGAGCAATGTAGTGAAGCTTCTGCTGGCAGTTATTATTATTACTTATTAAAGTTGCACCTGGAGGCCAGGGCTCCTTTGTGTTAGGCACTGCACAGACATATAACAGAGACAGTTCCTGCCCTGGAGACCTTATATTGTCCAATTTACCTCTTTTAATTTTTCTGTAGTTCTTTTTTGGAAAAAAAAAAGCCTGTCTTTATTAACCAGGATGTTTTGACATGAGGCTCCCTTGCAGAATCTGAGAGGCAGGTTTGACAGTTTTTGCAGATGTGTCAAGCTGTTTGCAGATACGCCAAAACTGTCTATTTATCTGTGGATACCAGAGCCGCCAAACTGGTAACTAATCATCTGTTTAATGATCTGAAAATCTGGTGCCCATCACAATTGGACAGACAGCCAGGCATTGAATGAGAAAGTATTCTTTTTAGTCTATTGTCACTGTATTTTCCTGTGTTCCACCCTCCACTGTAGTATCTAATTTTATTTTGTTTGCAGGCAGCCTAGACAATGTGTCTGTCTTATCGCTGGCATTTATAAATACTTTTTTTTATTAAGTTCTAATCTTCCCTACTGAAAAGAATTAGTTGGCAGTTTACATAATGTCACATGCATAAATACGCTCTGTGTGAATAGCTTTTTCACAGGAAGAATGCTAAGTGAATCTGAGAAGAAACAAAAAAATGCAGTTTAATCATTAAAAAGCTTGTAAAGTAAATGCCTAAAAGAGGATTTTTTTAATTGTAGAATTTCTACCTTTATGTTTATTTAGGTATTTCTTTTTGATCAGTCTCATAATAATGTAAATTTCTTCATCCATTTCAGGAAGTAAATCTTTTCCTGATAAATTATCTGCTGCGATAGAAAACTGGTAGTATGTTTGGAGTCTAAAGGCTTACAGGGTCTCTGAGCAAATCTGATTTTTTATTTTTTATTTTTTTTTACATAACTAGAGATGGAATAAAATCACCTCAGAAATTCTGAGCCTTGCCAAGCATATGGAAGTGGGTTTAGGATAAGAGAGGATGCTAACCTGATGTGGGCGTGTAGAGGTCCCACCCCTAAATAAAAAGTAAACATTACAAAGACCCTCCCCAAGGAACTTAGTGCTTGATTTTTCTCAGTGTACCAGTACATAAGAGAAGACGCCTTCCTTGAAGATTTTACATTCTTATTAAGACAACACATAGCTAGCGGGTGTAACAGCTTGCAAAATTCAGAGGGAGATTCCTAATCCCTGGAATCTATAGGAAATTAACCCTGTGAGGTTTGGGGAAAAATCCTTTTTTAACCCCAGATCAGTTTAACCCTGATAATGGATTCTACCTTATGAAGTGTAAAGTACTCTGGCCTCAATCCAGCAAAGCATTTATACATATGATTAACTTCAAGCATGTGCCTAGTTCCATTGACTTAAATGGGACTACTCACAATTTTAAAGCTATGCATGTGCTTAAGTGCTTTGCTGGATCAAGGCTATATTTTAAATCTGGGATTATTATTTGTACTGATGCTGTACAAAACATTGGGCAAAAACGCTCAATACAGACAGTCCATGCCCTGAAGAACTTAAATGCAAGACAGGCACAGTAGATAGGACACACTGAAAATCCCAGAAGAGAGAATTGCTAGGATTTTTTTTCTGCTAAAATTATAGAATCATAAAACTGGAAGGCACCTCGAGAGGTCATCTAATCCAGTCATTATGTTAATGACTCACTTCCTGTATACCACACAATTAAACTAAGACTGAATTATTTACACTGTTTACACTGCATTCCATACCCAACTACCTTATGCTCTCTGTTTCTCGGTATCCATCCACCCATTCGCCAACTATAGAACTAGGGTTGTATTAGAGAGGGTTAATAGTTTCAGTCCCATTTCCTGATGTTAAAGTCACTGCAGGTTTGTGGGCTAAATGAAATGTTAACTGAGGTGTTGGTACATGGGAATAGGGAATGGGTAGTGGAAATATATTCCATTACGCATTCTCTTGAGTAGGAGGGCACTGGCTGTCTTCCTTTATAAATCTAGGGACAGTTTATATTAAACACTTACAAAAAACATATTTCAATACCTTTTCAACTCATTGGACTGCAGAGAACAAA
The DNA here is from genome assembly GCF_016161935.1 of Mauremys reevesii. Lineage (NCBI taxonomy): Eukaryota > Metazoa > Chordata > Testudines > Geoemydidae > Mauremys > Mauremys reevesii. The sequence goes on from NC_052624.1 coordinate 190,015,263, forward strand.
CATCTGCCAAAATGGGAGTAAAATCAGAGTTATTTCCTGCTATAGAAATATTGAAATTGAAACTGGAACAGTGTGCTTCAAATTATTTGCTCCTTTGGGATTTAATTTAGACATCAAAAATGTTTACCTTCTCAGGGTTTGCTTAACAATGATGGGATTTCCCTTTTAATAAAGGTGCCACAGAATGGAGTTGTAGAGATGCTGAGGGGGAGTAGAGCTCATGTACATACATGGATTTAGCAGGGTGATCACCCTGCTCTGTCCCTGAAAGGGTTAAAAGACAGCCCTCAGAGAGGGCTGGGGCTGAGAGCCAATAAGAAGAAGCTGGGAGGCAGCGAATCAGTGCCAGGCTGGGCCCTATAAAAGAACTGCTGGGCCAGAAGGCAAACAGTCTCTCTCTAGCCTTGGAGTGGGAAGGACTTAGCTGCCCGGAAGCACAAGGGTACCTGAAGCAGAGCAGTGCTAGGGAAGGGCAAGAGGAGTTGAGGAGCTCCAGCCTGGCAACTCCCCAGGCTGAGGCCTTATTAAAGGCCTAAGAAAGGAGGTACTGGGGCTGCAGAGGGGCAGCCTTGGGATAGGAAGAGGCAGCTGGTCCAACCCCCTTGCCAGTAATGAGTGGCCATTACAGACTGCAGTCTGCTCCAGTGAGCGTGGGCTAGATGATGACTGGCAGTAGCCACTGAGGCAAGGTGGGTATAGAGGGTTGAGGGTTCCTCTTGGAGGGGAGGCCCAGAGTGTGGGGGTATTGCTGTGAGCAGAACCCCAAGGAAAAGGGCACTGAGGTCTGGGAGGGACATGGAGACCTGAGGCAGGAGAGACGCTGGCCAGCAGGGGGCGCTCAGAGACTGGAAAAAGCTAGTTCTTGGATGACCAGCAGGAGGTGTCGAGGCGGTGAGTACTCAATTTGCTACAATGGGTTTATGCAAACACCACTTTTCAAAGGACAGAATTGATTTGGCACAATTTGATGGACAAGATGAATTACTTGAATCATTAAAATAGGCAGAAGTAAAGATGAGTGGGTTGTGAGAGGAGATAGAGATAAAGATCTAAATTATTGTAATTCTTAGTAAATTATTTTGGCATCAGATTCATTCCCACTCAAATTTAATTATTTATGTTAAGAAAATACTAAATCAAGCGTTCTTGAAAACAAATTTTAGTATAAACAAAGTAAAGGCATTTCAAGGTATCCATTTGTTTGATTAGGATAAAACTAAGCAAGGCGCACTTTAAAAATATTTTTAATAAAATAGGAAAAGTTGAAACAGGCATTTGAGCAACAAAGCTTTACCCTTCTAGTGCATTTAAATTTCATTAAATTGTGTAAAACCATTAAAAAAGCTGGCAACAAATGTGCTGAATCATTTTTTGGACCGATTTTGAATATGTGCAATTTTTTATATCAACCAAAACAGCATGGTAAGACTGTTTTTGATGCAATAATTTGATTTAATCAAACTGGTATGAAACCTACTGAAGGGCAGACATTTAACTTTTGCTTAAATACTTGATTCTTTGAAAACTTAAAAGTCCTGATTTCACCCGCAGATACACACCACTGATCTCTGAAATTGAGAATAATCAATAAACGTACAGGTTCACAGGCTCTTCTCTATATTTATCGTCATCCTTCCAAAAGCATATCTTCATTTCTTCTTCTCTGCCACCCTACAAGCCTAGAACTCACCATATTTCCTGGCCACATTCCCAACATTCAAATCCTTATTTTTAACCACATTTATTCAATGTTAAAAATCCACCAGGACAAAATATAGTGGTACAGAAGGGGCATTGTTATACTCAAAAACAAAAACAAAAAATCTCCATTGACTAAAGTAAACCCATCTTCTGGTCAGCCATTGCATTATGGGTTTGTTTGGAGATGGGTGGTGGCATCCTGCACCTTTACAAGCTGAACATTTGGGGTGTTTCATATAGAATTATGGAAATGTAGGGCTTGGAGAAGTCAGCTAGTTTAACCCCCTGCATTGAGACAGGACTAAGTAAAACTAGACCATGTCTGACAGGTGTTTGTCTAACCTGTTCTTAAAAATCTCCAGTGATGGGGATTCCACAATCTCTCTTGGAAGACTGTTCTAGAGCTTAACTATGCTTTTTGTTAGAAACTTTTTTCCTAATATGTAACATAAATCTCCTTTGCTGCAGATTAAGCCCATTATTTCTTGTCCTACCTCCAGTCGCTATAAAGAACAATTGATCACAGTCCTCATTAAAACAGCCCCAACATATTTGAAGAGTGTTATCTCTGCCCCTCCCCCATCTTTTTTCTCAAGACTAAACATGCCCATTTTTTTAACCTTTCCCTATAGGTCAGGTTTTCTAAACCTTTTCTCAATTTTGTTGCTCTCCTCTGGACTGTCTCCAGTTTGTCCACATCTTTCTGAAAGTGTGACACCCGGAACTAGACAGTACTCCATCTGAGACCTCAACTGTTCAGTACAGTAGAACAATTACTTCTCATGTTTTACATACAACACTCCTTCTAATACATCCCAGAGTGATATTAGCCTTTCTTGCAACTGCATCACACTGTTGACTCATTCAATTTGTGATTCACTATAACCCCCTGATCCTTGTCAGCAGTACCACTGCATAAACCATTATTCCCCATTTTGTGTTTGTACATTTGGTTTTTCCTTAAGTGTAACACTTTACACTTGTCTTTATTCATTTCATCTTGTTGATGTCAGACCAATTTTCTAATTTGTTTTGAATTCTAATAGTGTCCTCCAAAGTGCTGGCACCTCCTCCCAAATTGGTGTCATCCACAAATGTTGTAAGCACACTCTTTACTGCATTATCCAAGTCATTAATGAAAACTTCAACAGTATTGAACCCAGTAGATACGCCCTCCCAACTTGACAGCAAACCATTGATAACTACTCTTTGAGTATGGTCTTTCAATCAGTTGTGCACCCACCCACCCATCTTACAGTAATTTCGTCTAGACCACATTTCCCTAGTTTGCAATGAGAATGTCATGTGGGACTGCATCAAAACCCTTATTAAAATCAAGATATATCATGTCTATAGCTTCCCCCCCCCATGCACTATATGAGCAACCCTGTCAAAGAAGGAAATTAGGTTGGTTTGGCATGATTTGTTCTTGACAAATCCAAGTAGTCTGTTCCTTATACCCCTATTATTCTCTAGGTCAGGGATTGGCAACCTTTGGCATGCGGCCGCCAGGGTAAGCCCTTGGTGGGCCGGGCCAGTTTGTTTACTTGCCGCGTCCACAGGTTTGGCCGATTGCGGCTCCCACTGGCCGCGGTTTGCCGCTCCAGGCCAATGGGGGCAGCAGGAAGCGGCAGCCAGCACATCCCTCAGCCTGTGCCACTTCCCGCAGCCCCCATTGGCCTGGAGCCGCGAATTGCAGCCAGTGGGAGCCGTGATTGGCCAAACCTGTGGACGCGACAGGTAAACAAACTGGCCCGGCCCACCAGGGTTCTCACCCTGGCAGGCCGCATGCCAAAGGTTGCCGATCCCTGCTCTAGGTGCTTACAAATTGATTACTTAATAATTTGTTCCAGAATCTTTCCAAGTGTCTAAGTTAGGCTGAATGCTCTATAGTTCCTCAGGTCCTTTTTGTTTCCTCTTTATTAAAGATAGGTACTATGTTTGTCCTTCTCTAGTTCTGAGGGACCTCATCTGTCCTCCATGAGTTCTCAAAGACAATTGCTAATAGTTCTGAGATTGCTACCCTAGGATGAATTCCATCAGGCCTTGCTGACTTGAATACATCTAACTTAGCTAAATATTCTTTAATCTCTTCTTTCCCTGTTTTATTTCCCCCTTGTTAAGATTAATTGTGTTACGTATCTGGTTGCTAGTCACCTTTTTAGTGAAGACTGAAACAAAATAGGCATTGAACACCTCGGTCTTCTTGATGTCATCCTTTCCAGCTAAATAGAGGACCTATGCTTTCCTTCATCTTTCTCTTGCTCCAAATGTACTTATAGAACCTCTTCTTATTGCCGTTTATATCCCTTGCTAAATGTAGCTAATTTTATGCCTTAGCCTTTTTAATTTTGTCTCTACATGCTTATGCTAGTCTTCTGTACTCAAAATTAGCAATTTGTCCAATGTTTCACTTTTTTGTAGGATTCATTTTTTATTTTAAGGTCATAAAATAGCTACTGGTGGACATAGGCACCAACTTTCTCCGGCACCAGTGGGTGCCCATGCCCCCCGGCCCCGCCCCAACTCCACCCCATCCCCACTTCTGGCCTCGCCCTAACTCCGTCCCCTCCCTGCCCCTATTGGATCCCATCCCCAAATTCCCGCCCTGGCCCCACCTCTTCCCCCAGTGTGCCGCGATTCCCCTCCTCCCCCCCTTCCCTGCCCCGCAAATCAGCTGTTTTGCAATGCAAGCACTGGGGTGGGGGGAGAAGCAGGATGCAGTGGTGTGCTTGCGGAGGAGGTGGAGGTAAGCTGGATCAGGGGGATGGGGCGGGGCCACAGGGAGCTGCTGGTGGGTGCTGAGAACGCACCAATTTTTTTCCGTGGGTGCTCCAGCCCTGGAGCACCTATGCTGGTGGACCCATATTGGCTTCGTATTATTCTGCCTGTCTTTCTTTTGCATCAGGATTGGTTGCTGTTGTGCCTTTAATATTGTCTTTTTGAAAAACCGCTAGGTCTTCTGAACTTCTTTCCCCTTAGATTTTCTTCCCATGAGACCTTACTACCAGTTCTCTGAGTTTGTTAAACTCTGCTTTTCTAAAAGGTCTTGTCCTTATTCTGCTGTGCTCATTCCTTCCTTTCTTTAGAATCGTGGACTCTAATTAACTTTCTCCTAGATTACTTTCAACCTTCAGATTCAGAACCAATTCCTGTTAGTCAGTATCAAATCTAAAATGGCTGCCTCCATGGTTACTTTCTCCACCTTCTGAAACAATAATTTTATCCATTACTTGCCAAGAATTTACTGGATATTGTGTGTTTTGCTGTTTTTCCTTTTCAAGCAGATGTCTGGGTGAAGTCCCCCTTACTACCAGGTCTTGTGTTTTGGATAGTTCTGGTATTTGTTCTAAAAATGCCTCATCCACCTCCTCCTCCTGATTTGGTGGTCTATAGTAGACCCACTACCAAGACTGACAGAAGGATGCCTTTGTCCTCCTCAGAAGGGTGTCCTCAGTCATGATCACCACCCTTCATCTCCTTTCTCTTGGATTTCATGGCCATGAGTCTTCTCAGCCACTGAAGTCTGCCCCTCTCCTTCTGTTGCCTGTATAGTATTCATATTCTTCACCTTGATGGATGAGGACTGGGGTGTGGGGGAGAAGAGGGCTGCCTACAGCCCAAGGTGGCCAGCAGTCAGTCTCTTCCTTGCTGAACAGCTGATTCGCCTTCCTCCTCTGGTATCCAACTGAGACCAACTGCCAGGTTTTGAACATGCCCAAGTGAAAATCCACGTGGAACAAATTTTGAATTTCCAAGTTTGAAAGCTTTCTGGCCACACTCCACTTCTGCCTGTGCTATCTCTCCCCGCTGAAGCATCTATAGGCCATTCTTCCCCATTCCTGTCCCTGGCCTAATACTCTGGATTTGGGAAGCTGGTCTGTGAGACCAGAAAGTCCCTCTCTCCTCATACTTCTTCAGGGTGGGAGGGTTCATGGTCTTATGGGAAGAAGTTGGGGGTGAGTTTGGCTGGGCAGCAAGCAGACCCACCTACTTTTGCAGCTGTGAAGTGTCAGAAAGTAAATTTCCTGCATCCTCCACAAGCCCTCTAGTCAATTTGTGACATTTCTGCATATCTAAACCTATCTTCTGCACCCTTATCTACCAGTCAGGTAACCAATCCTTCACTATATAGAAATTTGCTCTTCTTTTATAAAGGTTAGCATATAGTGGCAGTTGTGCCTACAACTTGTTAAAGAAATCTACATTTTCTGTGTTGCCAACTCTTATGATTTTTATCATGTCTTGTGATATCTGGCATTTTTATTAAAGCCCCAGGTTCTGGAGTCAGGTAATTACATGAGATTCGCAGCTTTAATCTTAAAAATCAAACAAAGATGATAGCCCTTCTTGTTGCATAGAGAAGCCTGAAAATGTGAGGCAAGTGCACTTTCAATGCACAAAATCTAGAAGGCAAATAGGGGTTTATTTTAAAAAAAAATCTCAGATTTTTTTTGGCGTGTGTGTGTGGGGGGGCGCGAGGGGGTGTGAGACTTGTGGTAGGCAATATTGAGCATGGGACAGAGGATGGTTAACACTAATAATAGGTATTTGGGCAAAAACAATTTGCCTGCACAATTTTTAGAACAAGCTGTAGCAGTAGTCATGATTAGTCTCTTGATTTCCATTGTTCATTACATTAGCAATGCATCTACTTGACACTCCGATCTTCCTCTCTGGTCATTAGAATATTCCCCTCTGTTATGAGGGGTGTCTACTGGATATGGAATATCACTGCATCACACAATTTACCTCAAGAATTAACACTAATTTTAGTGGGAGTTCTCATCAGTGGGGTAACATGCTCACAGAGACACTGAAGCCAAGGGCTAACAGATGTTGGGCAGGGCCGGTGCAACCATTTAGGTGACCTAGGCGGTCGCCTAGGGCACTAGGATTTGGGGAGGATGCCATTTTCTTTGGCAGTGACCATGGTGGCTGGATCTTCGGCCGCCCTGGTCGCCACCGGCATTGAGGCAGAGGGAGCTGGGGCAGGGGAGCATGGGCGGGGGGGGGGGGTGGCACGCAGGGGAACTCCCCGCCCCAGCTCACCCCTGCCCCGCCTCCTCCCTGAGCATGCTGTTGCCACTTCACTTCTCCCACCTTCCAAGCTTGCGGCGTCTAAGCTGATTGGCGAGCTGCCACAAGGGGGGCGCCTCAGGGTGGAGGGGGGGAGCTGCCACTGGGGGGGCACCTCAGGATGGAGGTGTGGGGGACGGGGGAGGGCGCAAGGTGGAAGTTTCGCCTAGGGCACGAAACATCCTTGCACCGGCCCTGATGTTGACTTTAAAAAAAGAAAATTATCATCCCAGGCTGTTGCCTCCTTGCTGACCACCAGTGGGCAATCTCCATCTTTGGGAGTAGGGTATTGTGTACATTTCAGCTTGCTTAATGCTTTAAAAAACAAACATTTTCCCAAATAAAAGAACCAAGTCTCTTTCTCTGTGTTAGAAAGAAACTCAGGATTGTTTACAAATGATTTGCTAACCAAAAAGAGCGGCTAAATTGGTAATGAATATTACTATAGTTTGACCACTTCCAGGGTGTATCCCATTAGGAGTCCAAGTGCCATGGAGCACCTAGGTGGATTTACTAATAATCCTTTTATTTAGTGCCTTGCTTCCAAGGATCTAAACAATTTTTTGCAAGTGTTAACTAACTATACTTCACAAAAACCCACTGAGGTGGTAGCAAACCTATATTTTGTTTATAGAGATACACCTCTACCTTGATATAATGCAACCCGTTATCACATGAATTCGGATATAATGCTGTAAAGCAGTGCTCTGGGTGGGCAGGGCTGCGCACTCCGGTGGATCAAAGCAATTTCAATTTAACGTGGTGTCACCTATAACACGGTAAGATTTTTTGGCTCCCGAGGACAGCATTATATTGAGGTAGAGGTGTAGTAAACTACAGAATATTGGATTGAGTGACTTGTCCAAAGTCACACAACGAATCAGTGTTAGGGCTGTGAACCTAGGAATTTGGACTCACTGTCCACTCTATTGTAACTACTACTCTCCTCTCAAAACAAACAAACATGTTCTTCCTATGTTACTGTCCAAAATGGGCATATCTAGAACAAATTTATTATTGACTTTAATGTGGACAGATTTCAAAGGAGCTCAGCTCCCTTTTAGGCATCTCAAAGAAATAACCAGAAGTTCAGAACTCCCATGGGACCTGGTGCAAGCTGAGCAATTTTGAAAATCCGTCCCTTATATACAAATCTTTCAGCTAAATCAGAGATTGAAACGCAAAACTGTTTCTCAAGCACCTTGATTTGTCACACACCCTGAAGGACTTTCAAGTGTATGTATCAATGGAATGGCTTATTCTGATCTAAATGTCTAATTATTTCAACTGCAAATATTTTTTATTTTAAAGTTCTCAGTTTAATTCCAGAATAATATAATGCAAATTACTATATTAACCATAGATTTAAAATATCCTCCTTTTTATTATAGGTTTCAGAATGCTATTGATAAGTACACATGGATGAAAATTGATGATGCCAATAAGAGTTAGGGTAAACAAGTGCATGTGTTGAATTTTGGTCATAAAGTATTGATAGAAGGGTTTCTACTATGATATCTAAGTATACACATAGAATGAACTCTCTGGACTATGGACTTTCAAATGGGCTTCATTCCTCAAATATTAATTACAGCTAGTGTACCATAATCAAGAAATTGATTGGACCATTAGGAAGATGCACATGATAAATATGAAAACACTTGACTGGAGACCCACAAATAGGGGAATGATGTGAGCGTCTGAGTGGTGTTATAGTATGTAGTTGGACACAGTTGCAAGGTTTGCTCCCAGAGGTCTGGGGCAGCCAGAGAGAATATTGTTCTGATCTTTTATTTCTGCTCCTATAGAACAAATCGTAGACTCTGCCTAACATCTGACCACTCTACTGGAGGATTTTGCTGAGTAAAATAAATTTTTTAACTTGAAAAGTCCACTACTTTGCACTGAGATTATTTTAAACCCCAAAATGTTTCTAATAGACTATGGTTACAATTTTCAAAACTGCTTGAATCAATGGGACTTATGTTTCTAGGTGCCCAAGTGACTTTTGAAAATGGGGCTAGGCTCCAGAATCATTGTGGTGTTTTTGAAAACATTTCCCTGCACCAAAGGGGGTGAAAGAACTAAATCTACATCTTGAATACTTCTGTGTACAGCTCAAATTAAAAATATATGGGAGGTGATAGCAATCCTCATTATATAGCTAGTGACAATCAAAACTCAGCAAGTCTCCTGGTAACTGGCCACTGAGAAATCTAAGAAGGCTAGAAATAAACCAACAGATATACCTGGTGTCCAAAATGAAAGCCAGTTTTATTGCTTTAGACAAAAGTTGCAGTAAACTGGGAATGGTGCTTTTCCACTTTTATAAAAACATTTTTATATCTAGAGATGACAAACACTATACAGGTGGTACTGGTGATGGCATTCTGCGCCAAAAAAAAAAATCTGTGCCAAAAAAACAAAATTTCTGCACACAATATTGTAAAATTCTGTAAATTTTATTTGTCAAATAAATGTGGAGGCTCCAGCATGGCACTGGGGATCACAAGCCACTGGCTGCACAGAGGTGGGAGATCACTGTGCAGCTCCCCGCAGGACACAGATTCAGCAGTGAGGCTGCACCCAACCCTGACATACCGCAAGGACTGGACCTACCTCAGAAACACCCCAGGGCCCTGCCCCTATGCCCGGTGCACCAGGTGTGGGCAGGCAGGCTCAACAAGGCAGGATCCAAGTGTGGAGGGACTTAGTTTGGGGGGATCCAGTTTTAGGGTCAGAGGGTTCTGTGTGGGGCAATCTGGGTGTGGGCGGCTCTGTGGGAGATCTCTCTGTGTGTGTGGGGGGGGATCTGGATGCACAGGGGCTTGTTGGATGGTCTCTGGGTGCAATGGTAATGCGACTCTGCAGGGGATCCAGGTCAAGGTGGTTGGGGCTAGGCGGGGGGTGGGGAGTGAGGCTCTGCGGGAGGGTCTGGGTATGAGTGGGTCTGGATGTATGGGGGTTGGGTGGATGAGGGATCCCTCCCCCTGAAGCTGAGGAGCAATGGGTACAGGAAGTGGGGGTACAGGGGAATTTGCAGAGCTTCCTTCAGCTGGGGGAGAAATCTTGGGGTGGGTCTCACCCGGCCCCAGATGCTGTGCTAGGGAAGAGGAAGTCCCATCCTCCCCAGGGACTAGCAGCTGAGCCAGACACAGGGTAGGAGCCACTAGCCAGGTTTTTCCCAGTCCCTCTTCCTAGCCCACAATGATTTACCTCTCTGCTGGCTGCCATGGGCCCCCGAAACATACTGCTGGGGAGGGTCGTATGACCGCTCTTGTGGCTTCCCTTTGCTTTCCTGTCAGAAAGTCATTTTTCTGCAGAGAAGCAAAGAAATCTGCGAGGGACATAAATTATGTACATGAGCAGTGGCGCAGAATTTCCCCAGGAATAAAGTGGTAAATGTTGATGTTGTAATAATAATTACTAGAACTTTTAATAGTAAGATTTAACAAATATACATCTACTTTCACCCACAAAAATGGCTTCTGCTGCTTTTTTTGTGATGTGGAAATCATGAAATTTTTGTTTAGCAATTTGTTGAAGTCCATCTGTTGAAATATTTCCAACCATCCTGATCTGGCCCATTGTCCACACAGTCAACCCAATGGGCAAAAGGTAGCACTGATGCAATATGGCACTTCTGTCAGTTGTAAAATAGTTCTAGATTTGGGAGTTGTACAGTTAATAATGAGTGTGTTTATGGATGATAAAGAATATGACACTGTGGCAGGAAATTGGGGAATGAAAGTAGAAACTAGGGTAATGGCTGGAAAAATCCCAGAATATGTGCTTGTTGGTTAATTCCTATGTGTGTATGTACACAAATATATACATTATTATTTGTGTGTGCATGCATACAATATATAAAGTAGGAAAGCCCGTCTCTATGGAAAGAAATCCTACAACTGACTTTTGAGTATCATGAGTACAATTGTAAAACCAATTTTATTCCAACCTTGAAATCCCAATGTATTTTATCACATAAGGTGAATGATCGCTAATCTGTTTTTCTTATGAGTAAATTGCCTTTACCTCTGTTATTTAGAAACACATTCTTTCTTAGTGGCATTTATGCCAAGCTAATAAATTCACAGCCTGTATGTAATAAATAAAACTAGCTTTCATAGGGGAATTATTGGAAATTAATGTTGATGTTGACAGGTGGTGGCACTTAACATACTGAAGATCCTGCATGGTTATGATGAAGCAAGCAAAAGTTAAATACTCAGTTCTGTGTGATGGAAAATGACTCCTTTGGAAAATGGCTAACAAAAGAGAACTGCTTAAATTATAGTAAGTAACAAATGAGCAATGTGATTATTGTTGTGCCCTAACATCACTGCTAAGCCACCTGAGCTTTGGTTGTTGACCTTATATTCTATTTGCATATTTGTTCAAATGAGTCTGCATGTTGTTTATGCTCCCTGAATGTCAATTGCTGTGGACAAGAGAGGATGATACAGGTTATAGATGGTATTGTGAATAAAATGAGAAATGAAAAAGCAAAGAAAACAGAAGGTCTATTGCAACCAAAGATCAATATGCAGCAGCAGTCAAAGAAGCGAACAGAATGTTGGGAATCATTAAGGAAGGGATAGATAATAAGACAGAAAAGATCATATTGCCTCTGTATAAATCCATGGTACACCCACATCTTGAATACTGCATGCAGATGTGGTCACTCCACAAGGTTCAAAAAAGGGCAACAAAATTATTAGGGGTATGGATGAGCTTCTGTATGAGGAGAGATTTAAAAAGACTGGGACTTTTCAGCTTGAAAAGAGATGACTAAGCGGGGATATGATAGAGGTCTATAAAATCATGACTGGTGCTGAGAAAATAAATAAGGAAGTGTTATTTACTCCTTCTCATAACACAAGAACTAGGGGTCACCAAATGAAATTAATAGGTGGCAGGTTTAAAACAAACAAAAGGAAGTATTTCTTTACCCAACACACAGTCAGCCTGTGGAACTCTTTGCCAAAGGATGTTGTGAAGGCTAAGACTATAACAAGTTGAAAAAAGAACTAGATAACTTCATGGAGGGTAGGTCCATTAATGGCTATTAGCCAGGATGGACAGGGATGGTGTCCATAGCCTCTGTTTGCCAGAAGCTGGAAATGGATTACTTGTTTCTGTTCATTCCCTCTGAAGCACCTGGCTTTGGCCACAGTTGGAAGACAGGATACTGGGCTAGATGGACCTTTGGTCTGACCCAGTATGTCCGTTCTTATGTTATGACTATATGCAACTAGAGTTGATGGTGTTTATACAGTGGTTGCCATTAAAAAGTTATAATTAATCTATAGTTACCAGACTGTTTTATCTAAGGTGTCAGGGTATCGTTTTCTGTGAGGGTAAGATCCACAACTGGTATACAGGCATAGTTTCATTGATTTGGGTGGAGCTGTACTGATTTACACCACCTGAGGCTCTGCTATAACAGAGTAAACAGACTTGGAGGATAATGACAATATCTAATTTGGGTTAAAAATGGAAGTGAATAGAGGAAAAATAAATTTTTCCTCCCTCAAATCTTATAATTTGTGGGTCTGATCCTGAAAACCTGTATGCATGTGAGTTTCTCCTTTGAAGTCAGTGGGATTATTAATATGAGTAAAGCTAGTTATGTGATATTATTTATTTGTATTATCATAGCACCTAGGAGCCCTATTCATGGACCAGAATCCCATTGTACTAGGCACTGTAAAACAAAAAGATGGTGCCTGCTCCAAAGAATTTACAAAGTACTAGAGACAAAAGATGGAGATAGACAGACCAACGGGAGAATACAATGAAACAGTGTGACAGTGTTGGTCAGCATGATAGGCAGTGTTCTCCGCATACAAGCAGACTATCTGTTGCCAAAATTTTTGTAGGCAACATGGTAAAGTAGGAGGGTTTTGAAGGACGATGATGAATAAGTTTTGCAGATGTTTGCAGGGAACTTCTCCCAAGCATAAGGGGCAGCATGGGATGGGAGAAAACATGAAGGGACTTATCTGAAAATGTAACAAGTGGGCAATTGAGGCTGGCATCCTGGCCTGATCAGAGGTGAATTGTAACAGCATACTGTACAGCCATCAGACAGTGAGACATGTAGTAGGTGCACACCAAATGTTGCGTTCTAATCTGATTAACATCAGCATCAAACTTTGGACTCTGTTTTACAGAGAGGGGAAAAGGATGAAATTTGGAGCAGAGGTACAGGTGAGTTATTAATTTTTGTGTGTTGAAAATTTAAGAGAGATAATATGAGCTGCCTTAAAGCTCACTACCTTACATTTCCTGGTCTCTAAGGTAAACACTTACTAGAGCACTAAAAAGAATAACAGAGAAATTTGAAATCTGCCTAGTTTTACCTCAGACTTTGTTTGACATATTCAAAATGTGTAGAGGCTAAAACCTCTTTGCAATGCTTGTCCCAAGAGTGACAGATGACATAAGTTACCTGTGCCTTAGGCTGTTGAAAGTGATTCTTTTTAGCTGGTTCATTACAAATTCTCTTTTTACTTCAGAGCGAACACTTTGCATATCCAGACAATCAATAGGTTTAAAAAAGCCAGGTCCGGTAACCACTTACTTACCTTAAATTACTATACTGTACTTCAGTATTATTTGGGATAAGGACTCTGGGGTCAGTGGAATGTAGAAAAGGGTAAATAAGTAAGGTTAGTAAGATCTTACAGTGGTGCAGCTGCATTGGTACTGCTGTGCCACGGTACGCTCTCTGGTATAGACGTGGCCTGAAGCTAGCTTGTGAGATATCAGGCTTTTACTAACATACATCTTTGATGATTTGCAGCAAAAATAGAGGATTTCTGATAACATGATTTGCATCTATGCAGGGATACTTCTCTTTTTCTGGGTTTTGGACCATCATTTCTGTCAGTATTGCCTCCATTGAGGATACCTGCTGAGCTGCTGCACATGCAGTTCCAGAAATAATATTAATGATGGTGAAGGAGGTGGTGGTGGAGAGATAGAGAGGACTACAGTTGAGGTATAGACAAGTATTACATTCCAAAGAAAGAAAATGTTCCTGGCCATACTAGGAATGGGTAAACTATTTCAGATAAAACAAAACCAGCCACAGTCCTGAATCCTTCCCAAACATTGAATGTAAGCCAAATCTTTTTTGATAGTAATTTTTTTTTCGGAGAACTTATTTTTTTAAGTGTCCCTTTACAGCTGTACTTCCTGATTCCAACTGGAATTGGAAAATAAAATGAAGGGAGAAGCTGTATTTGCAAGTTTTATAGCCCAAATGAAAACAAAAAAGATCATATCAAATCTCTCGGGGAAGATTCCATTTTTGGAGACTTCCAGTTCAATTTTGTAGATTCCATAGGTTTGGATAATTACTAGATTACAGTTTGAGTACATTTGAGGTTTGCCCATAACATCTAATCTTCATTCTGTATTAGTACTATGGAATGTATATATAAATGCTTTGCATTTCCATAGTACTCTTTATCCAAGGTTATCTGTTTTTCCCAAGCATTAATGAATTAAATCTCCCAGCCTCTGAGAGCTTGTCAGAGCATATGTTGGCAAAAGGAGCTATGCCACCTCTCTGGACAATATTAGCTATGCTGACAAATACACTTGTCTGTTGGCATACTTGCCATCTACACAGGGGTTTTTGCCAGCATAGCTATGTCAGCTGGGGAGAGGAGGTGATTTTGTTCACAAAACTTTGTCATATAGACCAAGACTTAGTATTATCCTCATCTAGCATATAGGGAATCTCAGGCACAGGAAAGTTAACTGACCTGTCCAAGGCTAGCAGGCTGTGGGCTGCAGAACTGAAGCAGAATTTTAGATTTCCTGGTTTGTGATCATGTTGTTTTAAAATGATTTTTTTGTGGCATGACTTAAGAATTCTTATTACTATCATTCACAGTATGTGTTTGTATTTTGTAGTTGCATGTGCTGGAAATGGAGACTTTTTTTTCAGTTAATACGTGTAAAAGCATATGACTCTTTGCTTGACAAATTCAAAAATAAAAGTTCATATCACTGATCTAGACTGCATTTTTCCAGAGCGTGGATAATGTCCTAAACATATCTTTATACCGATGGGGCTGGATCTCTTCACAAAATGTCGCCATAATACAGAAAGGTTGGTGTAGCCTTCACTTCCCAGATCATAGTCTCAGCCCACTTCCCATGGTTACCATGGCGATTACATTCATAATACGTGACTCACAATAGGATGAGCTCTCAGAAGAGAAAATAGTGAATCATTGTGTCAGATGGGTTTAGGTTGTAAAAAAACTAGGATTAAATTAAAATGCTTAATGTGCTTGGAAATACTTAAATTTTGCTTTTTAATTAAACCGAATTGCTTGATGAACAATAGGGCAGTGACAACAAAAACTTATTTGCTTCTGAACTCAGATAAGAGTGGATTTAGGAAACATGTCAGTTCAAAAACACTTTGGTGGCTGTTGACTAATAAGAGTTTTGTGGGAGGACTAGGATTCAGGAAAACTCAATTCTACATTTGGCTTTGCCCGTTACTGACTATGTGCCACTAGTGTGAAACTGGAGCTAAATTACTAATGTCAGTGAAATTACACCAGATTTACACCACTATAAGTGAGATAAAAAATCTTTCCCCTTTCCCCACCCCCCAAGACATAAATGGGGCTTTCCTAACCTGCCATTTTTTCCAAAGAAATAATCAAATACTCGGCTCAATTGCTTCATGGCAACAAAGCTTATAAAGATGGATGGTAAGAGTGTAGTGAGCATGCTCAGTGAATTACCGGGCATTCCATCATGGGGGTGGGTTCTTCTCTGGCTGATGAGGGTCTTCAACTTCTACCTGTACAATTACCAGAGGACAACTTTTTTTGTTTTAGGCAGTTGGGTTTCTGCAATGAAGACCATGATTTAGATGGCTAGCAATGTGGGCACTGATTCTGGCCTCCATTCTGTCTAAAATATGTTGCTCCTTGAGGTGGAGACGTTCTCACTGCTGGATGGACATGTGGGGAACAAAAGGTTTTATTTGACAGGGAGTGAGTGCAGCACTTATTTCAAACTGTTTGCATTGTTGTTGAGCACCATGTTGATCAGCCTGCTCTTTCAGTCACATTGGAGGTTGAGCTTGCTGGTGAACCATTTGTCAAAACCTGGCAAATTGTTCTCTCTGCTGATATTGTGGAGAAGACTCAGTCCATGTTGCTAGAGCTGTATGGTCAGAAATAGACAGTTTCTGTTTTAACTTCTCATCCAGAGTATGACATCTCTATTACAGAAATATCCCCTATAACTGCACTAGAATCAGCCTGTCTGGTGTAGGACACACTTTACTCTTGCTTGTGGCCCAGGTGGATCTTTGACACACAAGTTAGGAGTCTACACAGGCAAACACTTCCCACTGAAGTCAGTGGTGCTTCATGTTGGAGTAAGGGCATATGTATGTAGATCTGATTGCAGAACTGAGGCCTCAGAGTACTATCTCCAGCACCAATTTGTCTTTCATTAAATGAATGTATGATAAATAAACACTGAGGAAACTAGAACAATTGGTACTCCTGCTGAAATATCTCCAGTGACATACACATTTCAGTATGTAGATGAGGTAGTGTCCTTTATATGGATATTGGTATTATTTTGCATATATAAAAATGTGTTTCCTAAATACATACACACTCAGATCAATCAATGTACACTTAATTAAGTGCATATTGATTGATATTTGTGGGGGTGGGTGCTTAGGAAATAAATTAACAGTGAACATCATTAATGTTTTTAGAGTTAAATACAATAAAAACAGGTATTGGCTTGCATAACTTTCATCATACCTATTTATATTTTAAAAGAAACATTTGTATTCTGGGTTAAATGCCAACTTATGCATTTGGGCTAGAACTTTCAAAAGCACCCAAGTCTCATTTTTGAAAATGACTTAAAACTCTTAAGGCCAGATTTCCAAAGGTATTTAGGAACCTAAAGATGCAGACAGGTGCCAGATGGGATTTTCAGAAGTGGCTAAACAGGATAGATGTCTAATTCCTGAGGAATAAATGAGAGCTAGGTATCTATATATTAGAGAAACATTATTTGGTCAGAATTTGCCAACTCAGCAAATTGGAATGTTTCATGGAGCCAGTCCAAAGTGCTGATGGGTTTCCAGGCTCTGCGGTTTTGGAGCAGCCAGATGTGTCAAGTGCCATTCAGCCAGGGAACACAGGGCTTTCGTGGTCCATTACTATGATGCAGACAGCCATGTGGCCTGCCCAAGAACCAGGGCTCCATTCCCTTTTGTTGAGAATTCCTAAATTTTTGGTTTTCATTCCTAATTGGAATGAAACCAAATTTTGAAAAATCAAAATCCACTGTGAAGCGAATTACCTTTCTCTGCACAGCTCTACTAAATACCTTTGCAAATCTGGCCCAGAAGAGCCTAAACACCATTGACTTTCAATGAGATTTAGGCAATTAAGTGCCCAAATCTCATTTAAAAATGGAACTTAGGCTCTGAAGTCACTTATCCACTTTTGAAAATTTTACTCTTGGGTCCTTTATTCAGAAAGAGAGAAGAGTAATATAGATTTCCGTTGTGGTGGAAAATTAGGGTAGCCCTGATGATCTAGGCTTTTGCTTACTTGGTCTGGGCCTGCCTTGCAGATAGCAGGCCCAAAACCTGAGCTAAGCTAAGTATTGGGCTCCCTGACAAAGGCAGTCAGGGATTGGGATGAGGGAAGGGGGCGGGGCAGAGGGTGGGCGAGGAAAAGCCCCCAAAACAGGAACAATTTGCAATATGTGTCTACTGCTGTTAAATTATAATAGCCGCTTGTGTGAAGCAATAAGGTAACCTATAAGTGTGAATCAATCATAGACCATACCTCCCCTACTCCATTTGTGTAACCATGCTACCCTGTACCCCATTTGAGTAACTACCCCATTGTGTAACTGGACCCCGTAAAAGGACAATTGTGTAATAAGCACACCATAAAAGGCAAGGTTGTAACAGTGTTGAAAACCACCAAAAAGCCCTCTACTCACATTGCACCTATCTTAGGCAAGGTTGCA
The DNA here is from genome assembly GCF_016161935.1 of Mauremys reevesii. Classification (NCBI taxonomy): domain Eukaryota; kingdom Metazoa; phylum Chordata; order Testudines; family Geoemydidae; genus Mauremys; species Mauremys reevesii. The sequence goes on from NC_052624.1 coordinate 190,033,095, forward strand.
ACGGATGGCTGGAAAGTACCAAAAGACTCTAACTCTATTTTTCCTAATAAAGTTGCTACTACTCCAGTGTGTGTAATTTGATTCCTAATATTGTCACTTATTACTTAACTGTGTGTAATTTGTTTGCAGTTTGAAGCTTTAAAAGTTGCTGTGTGCTTAATATGGGGGGAGCAGTTCCAACAACTGCTACCCCCAACGTGTTGGTGTGTTCTTCAATAAATGGGCCTCAGGCTGAGTCTTTGATCAAAATGATGGGTGGGTGAATTTTTCCACAACACCGCTTAACTTTTTTACTAGTTGGCTAGAGAGAGAAGCAGATTCCATCCTAATAAATTTACTGTACATACACTGATAATGCAAGGAGAAGATTCAATATATTCAGTCATAAATGATGAATCAACACCTAAAATAATTATTTTCAATAAAGATTAATTGTTTAGGATGTGGAAATTATGCAATCTATACGAATGTGTTTTAGTTCAAGACTGTGAATATGAAAATAGGCATTAAAGAAAAATATATCAAATTAAGCAATGTGTTAACCTACTCTAAAATATATTAAAAATTCAGATTTATGTTGCATTTTGTGGTGACTAGTGTTTATTGCTGTAGAATTAATGTGCATACATATATTAGCACAAAAATGTGAAGCCTTGAATATTTTGCTGGAAAAGCATACAAATTTATAAAGGGTGCAATATAAAAAAGAAAAGGAAGCAAAAGATCTTTCATACTTGCACATACTTTGCTATAATCAAGAGTTGCTAATGCTATTATGTGTAATTTTGTAGATATTGGTTCTAATTATGTAGAGATTATCTTTAAACCTAGTTGGCAAGTGGGCAAACTTTTTGGGCAAACTTTTTGGCCTGACGGCCAGATTGGGATATGGAAATTGTATGGTGGGCTATGAATGCTCACGAAATTGGGGATAGGGTGTGGGAGGGGGTGTGGGCTCTGGGGTGGGGCCAGAAATGAGGAGTTTGGGGTGCGGGAGGGGGATCTGGTTTGGGAGGTGGGGGGATGAGGGCTCTGGGTCGGGCTTCAGGCTGGGACCAAGGGGTTCAGAGAGTGGGAGGGGGATCAGGGCTGGGGCAGGGGATTGGGACATGGGGGAGGTATCGGGGTGCAGGATCTGGGTGGTGCTTACCACAAGCAGCTCCTGGAAGCATGTCCCCCCTCTGGCTCTGAGGCACGGCCAGGCGGCTCCGCGTGCTGCCCTGTCTGCAGGCACCATCCCTGAAGCTTCCAATGGCTGGGATCCATGGCCAATGGGAGCTGCAGGGGTGGCGCCTGCAGATGGGGCAGTGCGCAGAGCCATCTGGCCATGCCGCTATGTACTACATAGGATCGGGAGCGGGGGTCATGCCGGTTGCTTTCTGGGAGCTGCGTGGAGCAGGGCAAACCCCCAGCCTCACTCCCCGGCAGGAGTTGAGGGCTGGACTAAATGGTCTGATGGGCCAGATGTGGTCTGCGGGCCATAGTTTGTCCACCCCTGCTCTATACAATAAGAGAAGCAATAAAAAAGTATGGTGTGAATGACTGAATTGCCATGATGAATGAGTAGGCCAGGGAAAGAGAGTTAGGCTGGTCTACACTAGCAACTTATGTCTGTGGGGACACAGTTAAACTGACCTAACTCCCAGTGTAGACAGCTCAATGTCCACAGGAGGGCTTCTGTTGACATAGATGCTGCCTCTCGGGGAGGTGGGGTACCTATGCCAATGGGAGAAGCCCTACTGTTGGCATAGGTAGCATCTTCACTGAAGCACTACAGCGGTGCAGGTGCATTGGTGCAGCTGTACCGCAACAGCCTTTTAAGTATAGACAAGCCCTGAGACTCTTTCTCTGGCATAGTAGTTAGAACAGTCCCCTCGGATGCAGGAAAGCCAGGTTGAAATCCCTGCTCCAAGAGCTATTTAATTATTTATATAAAATGGAACAGTATCAATGGGAGAGACTAAGACCTGCTGCAGAATATCCCATAGCTCCAGACCCCAGCGCGCCAAGCGCACGCTTGGGGCGGCATTTTGCCGGCAGGGCGGCAGCCTGCTCCGGCGGACCTTCCGCAGTCATGTCTGCAGGAGGTCCACCGTAGCCGCGGGACCAGCGAACCTCCCGCAGGCATGAGTGCGGAGGGTTCGCTGGTCCCGCGGCTCGGGTGGACCTCCCGGAGGCATGCCAGCAGATGCTCCACCGGAGCCGCGGGACCAGCGGAACCTCTGCAGGCACGTCTGCAGGAGGTCCACCGGAGCTGCGGGACTGGCGACTTCCACAGCGTGCCCCACGGCGCGCCGCCCCGCTTGGGGCGGTGGGATTCCTAGAGCCGCCCCTGTGGGGAACCCAAGTTCAAATTCTTGCTGCTCATAAGGCAGAAGGGGGAATTGAACCCAGCAATACCACACTCTAGCCACCACCTGGAGAAATCCATTTTGGCTTTTATTCAACCCGAAACAGTCTTTTTACATTTCCTGAATTTTTTGCTATATTTTGATTGATTGTCCTGAACAAAATCCCTTCCCTGAACAGTCAGTGAGCTGAAAAATCAATTATTTGCCCAGCTCTCCTTTTGAATCCAAGCAACATTAACTTTGCCTCTTTAAGGATGTCATAGTAAATGTAGAATATCAAAGTACCTTATCTATCCATACAACTATTACCATTGTATCTATGTCCAATATGTACAATTCAGTGGTTCCCTCATAATCTCCTCTTCTTCATTAGCCCATTATTTTGACTGCATTTCCTGGTTTCTCAAGTTTGCGGCTTGTTTGTAGGTGTAGTGATGATGATCTGTTGAAAGATATGCTGGGATCTTAACTGAACATTTCTGGTCTTGGTTTTTTTTTTTTTTTTTTAATTTTGGGAATTTGAAGGGAATGTTGAGCAGAAGGTCCAGTTGTATGGCACCAACTTTTACCCCACTTTAATAAAAAGTTAACTTTTATGTGGGAATTTGGTGTAGAATGAACTGCATTTATGAACTCCTGGAAGGGATATTTTTCACTATCTACAAAGTACATATGTGATGCATTGCATATCAAAGTATGTTTTCTTTTTGATGCATAGGTGCTGAGTATATCAGAGGAGGAGGGAGGAATTTGTTCTTAAAAACCAACAAAAAAAGAAAGGTAATGACAGTGAAGCTCTTCGAATGACACACACATGTACTTAGTTGAAGGTTCACTGCTCAGTGTTTTGAGCATTGGCCTGCTAAACCCAGGGTTGTGAGTTCAATCCTTGAGGAGGCCATTTAGGGATCTGGGGCAAAAAATCTGTCTGGGGATTGGTCCTACTTTGAGTAGGGGGTTGGACTAGATGACCTCCTGAGGTCCCTTGCAACGCTGATATTCTATGATTCTAAGTCTATACTACAGGCTGGATCCTGCTCTGGTTGTCTTCATTGATCCAGGATTAAGCCCTGTATACCTCTCAACTGTACCTAATGAGGAATGTCACTTATTTAAACCTAAACTTAGATCCATTCCATTAAAACCCATTATCTTACTGTTTTGTATTGTGCTAGTGACTTCATGAAGGATAAATCCTGTAAAATAGGATATGGTACTTTATCACAATTAATTTCAAATCCTTTTCAGGTTTCATTTTCTGCTGTTTTGGTGTGCTTCTTATTCTTGTTTTTTCATATGTTTGGGCCTGGAAGATTGAGACTAGAACTTAGACTAGAAGAACAGGTGAAAATGTAATTTTTAAGAAGTGTAATGACAGCTTTTTTATCCCTTGTAAATTCCAGTGCTCACTTTTATCTTTATTATCTTCAGGTGGTGGTGCCCTTCTGCTTTTGAGCAGATGAGCATTCACATTTGAAAACATGATGTCAGAGCAAAAGTTATCAAAGGCCTGAGATATACAGTGAAATGGTAATGGCGCTGAGCTGCTTTCATCCCAGAAAAAATGGTAAGATGGTAGATTGCTAGTTTATTTTTAACTGATATAGTGTCTTCTCTATTTGCCTGTTGTATGCAATGCTTTTGTCCCATGTTCACTTGCAAAGAACCATGTGTTTAAAAACAGCATCTGAAGCATAGTTTTAAGCACTTTTTTTTGTTCAACAAAAGATTTTGGAGGTGGCCTTCCTTTTAGCCTATAGACTGTTTAATAAAAGCATTTATGAAATTATAAAAAGGGGGCATAGTTGGGGCTACATTAAGGAAATCCAGGGACCAAGGCACACCATGACATGGAGATTTCTGTGGCTCCACCACCCCATCATGGCCTCACTATCAGCTCTTGGTCATGGGTGGCTGTCCTAGTGGCTAGAACCTGGGCCGGATGTCAGGAATCAGAGACATTTGTTGATCCAGGGTCTGGAGTCAGAAGCAGAGTACAAGGCTGAGTCAGAAACTGGGTATCAGAGGTAAAGCAAAAATCCTGAACCAGGCATCAGGAGCAGCACAAAGAAACAGGTTGTGTAGCAGCAGCTATAGGGAGTTCTGCCTAGTGTGACAAAGCTCCTCCTCTACCTTGGTGGGTCCTGTGCTTATTGGCGGATTTGCTCGCCTCACAGATTCACCCTGTGGGTCAGGAAACAGCCCAGAGACCTTCCCTTCTGGTAGAAGCCACAGTCCAGGTCAGTTCCTCCTGTGTTTGATCAGGAGTTGGGAGGTTTGAGGGGAACCCGGGCCCGCCCTCTACTCCGGGCTCCAGCCCAGGGCCCCGTGGACTGCAGCTGTCTAGAGCGCCTCCTGGTACAGTTGTGCGACAGCTACAACTCCCTGGGCTACTTCCCCATGGCCTCCTCCAAACACCTTCTTTGTCCTGACCACCGGACCTTCCTCCTGTCGTCTGATAACGTTTGTTCTTTTCAGTCCTCCAGCAGTATGCCTACTCACTCTCAGCTTCTTGCACACCTCTTGCTCCCAGTTCCTCCCTGCCTCCCTCACTTGCACGCACTTCTTCTCCTCTGGCTCCCCCTTGGCCTGACTGGAGTGAGCCCTTTTATAGTATCAGAGGGGCCTTAATTAGAGTGAGGTGCTTAACTGCCTCACCTGACTCTTAGCAGGTTAATTGGAGTCAGGTGTTCTCATTAGCCTGGAGCAGACCCTGCTCTGGTCACTCAGAGAACAAAAAACTGCTTATCCAGTGGCCAGTATATCTGCCTTCTAGTACTCTGCTGTTCCCAGATGGCCTGGGTCTACCACACTAGTTACACAGACAAATTTCCTCTATCATCCCCAGGTTTAAGTAGAATGTCTGGATCAATCAGGAGTGTCCTATCAATAAGGCCTTCCATGGGTGGTACATCCTATGGTGTGTGAGAGTCCCTGAGGCTCATGACTTGTTGAGTGTTTCTGCTGCCAGAGTTGTTAGCTGATGGCACAGAGGCAGTTGCCACCCCAGGACTCTGCAAATCCACGTTCTAGATCCACTGTACCTTACACTCACTCCTTATCCTCCACCTGGAATGGCAGCAGGGGGCCTCTCCAATCCAAGTAAATAAGGTACAGCAGCAGGAGTTCCCCCTGCATCACTTAGTCCAGTAGCAGGAGTATATCTGCTCGGATAGATGGGATGAGTCACTGTGCTTTCCTCCTCCTGTAACCCAGAGTTCTGTGTTGGGTGGTGTTGCTGGGGCCCCAAACAACTTCATAGGTGCAGGAAACCAATCACTGAGAAGAATGAGGCAAGGCAGGTCACACTAGGCAGAGCTATTGTTTCAAGCTGCAGACTCAGGTGTTACTCCATCATTTATGCTCAGTTTATATTTTCAGTTTTTAATTCACAGTCGGGAGGGCTAGAGTCTTACTTTTTTTTTTTTAAATGAAAGCTGAGAGTCTGATGTAAACATGTGACTCCAGGGGCTGGGCCTTTGATGTGAGTATATAATGCTTTTGACGCCATCCAGGCATGGGCATAGTTCTCCATATATCCCTCCATGTATTTCCTGGTGGAGTGGGGTGGGGTAGGTATGTGGTATCAATGATTTTTCCTCCTGTCACACAGAGTACTCTCTATACTACAAATTATTCCATTTAACTCCAGAGAAGCTGCAAGATCCTACCCAATCTGTCCCAAAAATCAGTGGGTTAAAATCACACAACAAAAAGGATGTTGACATACAAAATTGCACTTTATTCAGCTAAGCATTTGTTACACTATCAATAATGCCCTTTGACAGAGACTAAGCCAACCAGTAGCCAGCATTTGATACCATTTCTCAACTTATCTTTTAGTTCACTCAATCATTTCTATGCTGTTCTTCCATCTAGATTTCACATGCCAGCTCCAGGAAGTTATTTTGCTTAACAGGTGGCAGCCAAACTGAAATCTAGGAAGTGAACTGGATTGGAGTTAGAGAAGTTTTAAAGAGGATGAAGACAGACTTACAACTTTCAGGCAGCTGCTTATTTGTGTGGCAAAGATCTAACATCTAACAGCATTGTTTGGAACCCTGCACTTTATTTTTTTCCTATCCATACATGAGTTGATAGATATTTAATACTGCTGTGGCATTAATTTAATAAAGTTACATTTGCTACAAAGACCATTCTTTTAGGTCTGGTTGCCAATATGTTGTTGCAAAGATCTGTTTTACTGGATGTTTATTTTTCTGTCCAAATATACTGTGGCACAGATGTGAGATTCTCCAGAGAGGAGATTTCTACTGAAGCTATGGAAAGGAATTGCTAATTCTCTTTACTACACTACTCTGACAGAAGTTCAGCTGCTGTCAAGGTGGTTATTACTTGTGCAGTCAGCAGCTAGTGCAATTGCTGATGTCTGTTGCTGAGAGACTAGAAAGAAGCAACAACATATGGTGAAATCAATATGCTTTTGCAACACAGCCAATTGAAAGTGCAATATTGTCTAAAAGCCCATGTTTTTTTCAAATATGCTTTAATTATGCACTTTTGATTAAAACAAAACAAAAAATAAAAGGAGATTTGAAAAGAATGCCCCTGACTTCCTGTAAATAAACTAAAGGTTATTTGAATTACCTCTCAGGAAGGTACTTGTGGTTAGACGCGAGTCTAGCAGTTAATTCTGCCTTCTTTGTTTTACAGATCTATAAATGTAGCACTTTATTATCATAGAAACAGGTGATAATGACTGATATTGTTGCAAAGAGAACCTTAGATGGTTTTGATCCAAAGCCCAATGATGTTGCTGGAAGGACTCTTATTGACTATAATGGGCTCTGGTTTGAACCCCACATTGTAACATATAGTGAACACTCAAGAATAAAGCTGGCTGAAAAAGGAAGAGTTTGTTTCAAAAATTGTCCCTCCTTCCAATTGAAAAAAAATCATTTCATTTCTTTCTATCTTTCTTTTTTCCCCTTTTACAAGATCTACTCAAGAGACAAGTGGGATGCGAGAAGGCACAGCACTTAGTCTGAATCTGCTTACGGTTCTTGAAACATCTAATTCATAGGAGTCAATGGACGCTGCCATGGTAAGTAACCCATAGTAACTTTTGGTGAAATCCTCTGCTCATTGAAATCAACTGGAATTTTGTCATCAATTTCAGTGGGGGACAAGATTTCACCATTGGTGCATATCCTTGAAACATTCATATGGCATAGGGCCTGATCCATTTACAAAATTTAAGAAAAGGAAATATTTTCAATACATTTAAAAAAAATTAAACAGATTTTTAAATTTCCTCTGCAGTGTTGAAAACTCAAATGTTCCAACATCATGGTAGGTGAGCAAAATGCAAAAGTAAAGGTGATCTACAGTAAATTAGGATTTTGTAACCTTTCAATATGAAGGATCTAGGGCCCCAATCCTTCAAATTGACTTCGGTAGGGCTTCACGCAGATGCAGTAAACACCCTGCATGACACAACTTGCAGGATTGTGCCTAAGACATTGTTGAAACAAAGATTTTTAAGTATTTGATTTTTCCTCTTAGTGTCATTTATCCTGACAGAGGGAGACAGAAAGCTTTTTGAATCACTTGATAATTTTGTCATTGTACTGTTGTGGCAGGCATCAGCAGCTGGCACTGGTCTTCCAATTTTTTTTCTTTCTCAGTGTGGGAGCAAATGTTCAGTCTTGGAGAGACATGCTTTGCTAGTTTTTGCAAGGTTTTACATAGAGACAGGGGTCCTTGGAGAAGGAGCTGTGTGAGTGGTAGGAAAGAGTTGGCTCTCTGCCTTTTGTCTCTGGTTAGAATAGAGTAGAGTTACTCCCTGAGAATTGGGCATTGGTGTTGGGCAGAGATTCCTGAAAGATGAGATTGCCTACATGCTGCTTGGCTACCTCTGTTCCAGGATGGATGTGTATATAAGTGTAAACGGGCTACTCACCGCCACGGCGCCTCCTGCTGGTTGTTTGGGGAATTCGCTCTCTTTCAGCCCAGAGCACCCTCTGCAGGCCGGTGATCCCCCCCTTTTTCCTATCAGCCCCGTGTCCCTCCCAGAACCCAGTGCCCCTTTCACTGTAATTGGGTCTCCCCCTCCCAGGTGAACCCCCACACTACTATCCCCACTTTGCCTCAGTAGTGGCCACTGACAGTCATGGTCTAGCCCCACACCCTGGGGCAGACTGCAGTATCAGCCCACTCATCACAGGCAAAAGGGGTTTGGACCTGCTGCTTTGTCCTACCCCTGGGCTGCCCTCTGCAACTCCCAGTACCTTTGGCCCTTTGCTAGGCCTCAGCCTGGGTCTTTCCAGGCTGGAGCTTCCCTAGCTCCTCAGCCTGTTCCCAGCCCTGCTTCACTCAGGTATCTAGCCTCAGGCCCTAAGCAGCCAGGCCCATCTCTCTCTATCGCCAGAGAGAGACTGCCTGGGCTCTGGCTTCCCTGCTTCTTATAAGCCCCAGGGCTTCAGTTTGGGGCATGGCCCCAGCTGCGGCCACTTCCTTAGTCAGCCCAACTTCCAGAGCCACGCCTCTCAAGCCCTGGCAGGCAGCTTTTCAAGCCCCTCTGGGCAGGAGCAGGGTCCACCCTGCTACAATAAGTAAAACAAGTTACACTTAGAATATGCCCAGACACCATGTCACTGATTTTTTTTTGTTTTTTTTTCCCCTCCAAAGAGACTCCAATTTGCAAGGCTCAGGACATCTGCTACTGCCGGGGAAAGGAATAACATTGGTATTGGCCTGGGTCTAAGAAGAAGGGGCAATAGATCTAATAATGAATTCTAAACTTGGAGAAATGGAGAAGTTAAAGCACATGTTAAAGTAATCCACACAATAACAGGCATCCACTATCCCTTATTCTTCTATTATTGATTTTTTTATACTGCAATCCTGTGTGGAAGAGAGGGATTTCTTATATATTTAGCATACCTTTGGTCATACAGCAAGACTGGATAACAAAAGGAAAAATGAAGAAGCACTATAATGAACTGTTTGTTTCTTTTATTCCCTATTAGTCTGCATCCTGTTATACATCTTGCTTAACATCAATGAGTTGCATCATCAGAGAGAATGCAACAGGTTTCAAAGAGATAGGAAAGAGCTGCAATATTCAGATCTGAGCAAGATTTCAGCTTCCTTTTCGATACAGGTCAAGGGAGTTAAAACTCAGGAGGTTCATCCTATTATAAATATATTCAAAAGTAATACAGTTTGGATCCAGATCCAGCTTCAGGTTCTGTGCACTCCAGAGATCCAGGGGAATTTCTAGTTTTGGGTCAAGTCCATCTCTAGCCAGTAGAATTACTGAATTTGTCGGTGTTTATTTTGCAGTGTCCAGAAACTCTTTTTCTGCGTTTTGCTCAACCCACTGGGTGCCAAGATTTGCTATCATTTAAAAAACAATACTGGCAGTATTCAACTAGCTGAACACTGAAAAATTATGAACAAACTGCAACAGATTCAAGAGGTGGACATTTGCTAGGCATCAAAATTCAGACACTCCATTGATGTGGAATCACCTTGGAAATCTCATGAGATTTCAGAATACCCTTGGTTTCAGATAGGCTGTTCTTGTGGTACTTTGTCTTCCTCAGATTTAGATTCCAAGATGAGCTCTGTGACACCAAGTGGCTATGTTTTGCTACCTCTTGACTCGGGAAATTTGTGTTGCTCCTTTGACCTGTTGTTGGCATATCAAGTCTCTTTGTTTTTGTATATTTTTTATTTGATCCAAAACAGTCTCAAAAACCTAAGATGAGAGAGAGAGAGAGAGAGAGAGGTTCAGCACTATAGATATGTTTATTTAAAGGATGAAATAAATATTTGCTATTTAAATATTCAAGTTAAACACACAGGGCTAACTGGGTTCCACTTCCCCATTTCATAGCCCCCATGTCAGGGTTTGTGAGCCCAGCAAGGAGCAGGACCAACAAATTGTATCATTACATGTTCCCCGTGTGTACAAAGCAAGGGGAAAACTCAATTCACTGATGATAAGGTTGGGTGTGGGGGAGAGCAGAATGGTATTGGTTGACTAGAGTGGCCCCCACTACCCCAGCACCTACTGCCAACTATGACATACACAGGGAGGTTGTCTTGATAATACCACCAAGCCAACTCATTATGATCCCATGGGACACTGGAGCATCAACACATGTATGGTAACTGGAGTGCTGAAGAATACTAGGAGCATATAAAATCGTATCTTGCATAGGTGCACTACGGTCAGAGCCTACGCTAGCATTCTTGAATGGGCCTGCAAGTACTGGAAGGCCCAATTTTCAAGCTAAAATGGAGATCTGTGGGTTACAAGGCCCTCTGCTACTAGAGGGTTTTGTGTGCATTCTGGTGAATTTTTAGCGTTATGTAGCACTTCAGAAACATCAACTTAAATTAACACTAACCTATTTATTTGCCATATACATAGCTTATAAGATCTGTGAGTATTATTCTTGTTCTACATATATATACTTTCTCAAGATAGAGAGCTGGGCTTGCCCTTTAGCCTAGACCTTGGGGGGGCTGGGTGCTTGGGAAAGTATATTACTAAACATATTTCTTAATGTGCTCTTGAGACCAGGAGGGATACTACCCTGCTGCCTGGGGTAAGAATCTGCCTGCACACTGTGCATCAGAGGGCAGGAAGTAGCCCTGAATTATTAAGTAATACCTTATTTTAGCAAAACGCTTGCTTCTTCTGAGCTGTTACTAATCAGCAAATTCATCTAGGCTTCCCACAGCCACTCCGCATTCCCTTCAGTAATTCCATCACTGTCCTGACACCAGAGTTCACATTTTGACCTTCTTTACGTTCTCTTACTCTTTCACTACTGATTCGATTACATTTACCAAACTAGTCTGAAGAAATTTCCATCATGTCAAAACAGGCTAAATAAGGTAGTGGAATATTGTCTCTTTCACTAAATTATTAGTAATGATTCCTGTATTAATTAATTCAGGGCATAAGAAAGGCAAAGGGGAGAGGGGAAAGAACTATTTCTTACATTTTTAGGTTATCAATAGCTTTTAGTGGAAGAAAGCACTTTTCAATATCCTGATGCTCACTCCAAAAGGAGCCACAAGTAACTTTCCCTCTCACGGTGATTTACTGTTTCATTATTTTGGCCCTGAGAAATATGCTTTAAAAAAAAAGATTGAAAAAGAATGTATTCATTTTAAAGTTGGCATTTTAAAGTTGGCAAGTGCAACCAAATAACACACAAGTACGGCAAGGGAGGAGAGGACCCCCCGACATAAAACTTTTGGGGTCTTGTTTTAAGAGGAGAGAGTAAGGGGAGCTGACTTTATACAACATGGGAATATCTTGGACTCTGCTCAGAAGGTATATACAGAAATGTTAATATCCCTTTTCAAAATACATTGCATTCTGTATGCAATGCCTAAAAATTAAAATGCATTAGTAGTTTACTTATATTTGAAATAGGTCAACCATTGTCAATGGGTAACGATTTTTAAAAGTGTCTGAGTGACTTAAGAGCTAAGTCCCAATTTCAGCTTTATCATGCACTTTTATACTGGTAAACTTCATTCACACTATGGGGCTTTTGCTGCTTTCGCTGTGCCAGCATAGTTAAAGCAGCAAAACTTTTAAGTGCAGAGAAGCTCTTAGGTTCCTTAGTCACTTTGAAAATGGGACTTAAGCTCTGAAATAATTTAGTGACTTTAAAATTTTACCCCAAATCTTTTAACTAAGACAATCGCACAGCATTGAGAGAGATTGACGAAGATGTTTCCAAATCCACAAATTATACAATTTTTCCATGAATTTCCAGTACAAGGCTTATCTCTGCGGCTGCCCTCAGACGCGTATTCTTTCAGGGATGTGACATCCTACTAATGTACCACAGCTAAAATACATGAACATGTCTTTTGCTTCAAAGTGAATTCCACAGAATGCTGGCATGCTATTTGCTTAGTTTTGTAAGCTAAACTTCTAAACCACTCTAATGTTAAGCTGTGTGTAAGTATATTTTGTCTCAAGAAAATATAACACCCTCTGTTTTATGTTGTGTTTGAGAAGCAGACATACACATGAGTTCTTCAGGGCTAGAGGGGAGATTGTAGGGAGACAAAGGGGAAAACAGACCAAGTTTCATGTTTTTCTGCTTTAGGCAACAGCCTGTATGATAGAGTTTACCTTAGTCTCTTATAAACAAGTGGATTTCTGCATTCCACATCAAAATCCCCAAAGCTCTTGTTTTTGTACAGAATGCATTCAAGAGTTTTTTTTTCTCTTTGTATATTAGATACGTTATTGTCCAAGCTCACATGAGTTATTTATTTCACTGGCCAAAGAACATCATGGCAGTAATCTTGCATGGTTTTAGTTATTACTTTATTATTTTTATCTATACAGGACTCTTGCATTGCAAGGCAATTTGCTGAATAAGGACCAAGTCCTGTAGTTGTGAACTATAACCTATCTGAATCCTCTGTGGATTGGGCACTGAGAGGGATGTGTAACACACACTGAACAGTGGGTTAGGTGTGTCTGATTGGTGACATCCATAATGCTCAATGTAGAAGGGTGTGACTTCAAAACAAGAGGCCACAAATGGACGGGGCAATGTATTTCATAGGTCACACACTGAGATAACCAGGCCTATGAGATAATCAAACATGAATCAGCAAGAGTGTCTCTTCTAACCCTTGTATGTGGAGAGAGAAGAAACCAGCCACATTATTCTGGGAGATTTAGGTGTTAGCTGGGTAGAGGATAAACACAATGTGAACAACCACTGCCCAGAACACTCTTGGAGACTCATGTAACACTTTCCTGTAAGCCCTTGCTTTTCTAATCTAGTGCTGGACAAGAATCGTCTTGGGGGGATGATAGACATGAAGGGGCAGGAGAAATGAATCAGACAGTGCATTTTAATGTGTGTGGAGAAGGTGTGTGTTGTGGCGGATTGAGGTAGAGAGTGAACGGACATTTGAACCAGGGATAACACCGGTGGCTACTGAACATCAAAATGAGAAAGTGCACCTTTGAGGGATTGGGTGAGCAGCTTGCACCAACTGTAGCACCAAACCACTTGATTTTGGAAACCTCTCCTAGTGCAGAAGCAGGTGGCTATTGTGGTTTGGAAGCTGGCAACACCTGACAGCTACTGGTCAGTTGCCAACAAATTGGGGGTTGGGAAATCAATGGTTGGGGCAGTAGTTGTGCAGGTTTGCAAGGCTACCAGTACTGTCATCTACCCACAGGTGGTTGCCATAACCCAAGTCCCTGAAATTATAGTGGATTTCAGAGGGTGGGTTTCAGAACTGTGTGTGGGTGAACCATTGATGGAACATGCATCTCTATATGTTGCCCACCAAAAGGGTTCACTGAATATGTGAACCACAAAGGTTACTATTCACTGGTTCTGCAAGGCTTAGTGGACCACAGGGGTCAGTTCATGAGCACAAATATTGGACACGTGGGAAAAGTTCATGATGCTCAGGAAGCTGAATTATATCACGTAGGGAGCCAGAAGGTGGCTTGGGACTAGGATGACCAGATGTCCTGTTTTTTTTAGGGACAGTCCCGATATTTCGGGCTTTTTCTTATATAGGCACCTATTACCTCCTATTACCTATTACGTCCCAATTTTTCACACTTGCTATCTGATCACCCTACTTGGGACTGTGCTGAGGGATGTGATACTATGGTGCTGCTGGAAAAGCTCAATTGAGCATTGCCACATAGTAGTATTGAAAAACACCTTGATGGGCTTTGATTCCCTCTGTAGTTAATGTACTAATTGAAAGCAGACAACTGCAGGAGGACCCTCAAGGTTAATATCTCTGGCCATGGTTTTGTGCTGTGGAGGCTGTTAACACATTTTAATGCCTTCCCTGATCAATGTTGTTGCATATTAACTGCTCTGTTTCACATTGGTTTATGGGGATCACTTAAGCATTGTTAAACTAATTAAAAAACTGGTCCCTAAGGTTTTAGGAGGCAATTAACACATTCCTTCCTCACAATTCTTTCTGACATAGCTCACAGCTGTTATCAGGTGTTGTGCACAGTTGCTCCACTGGCATGAGTACTCTCATGGTTGTCAGTGGTAACTGTTAGGTGGAAGTGGGGGAATTGTTAAAGTACCACTCAGTGTCAGATGTTTAGTTTTGTGTCTTTTGTCTGTTGTCTCAATTATTAAAAAAGAGATAAAGACTTTTTCAGCAAAGTTCTCCTCTGTTTTTTCATTGTGGTGCTTTGGACAGCAACAGTTATTTCACAACATACTTCATTGCCACGAACTCAAGAAGCCTTTTTTGTTTGTTTGTTTTGGTTGGTTGGTTTTGGTTGGTTGGTTTTAAATAACAAATTCATGGCTGGGAGCGGGGCTAGGGGTTTTGAGAGGGGTAGAATTGTCAGCATTTCTATGGCACCAGACTTCTACAGAAATCTCACAGTCCTGTACTGTGAATCCTGCTATCCCATCCAAGCCTCTGGGAAGTATCATGTTGATCACACTCCAAAAACAGGTTATACACACAAGTGAGATGAATAGTAACTTTTATTTACATACAAACTGTTCTAGCTTTATATTTGATGTAAGGAACAGAAACAAATGAACAACAAAAAGCCAAATTCCTTCAGAAACGGGCAAAACATTACTTTCTGTGGTGGCGCCTTGCCCTTCCACTCCCCTCACCCTGACGAGGGGGAACGGCACAGACTATTGTGTGGTGGGACAAACATGAACATGTTCCCACCTCTGAATGCTCTGGGGGGCTCTCCTTAGAGGGGTTGCAGGTGACTGAAGAGGAAGTGGTGCTGGGCATCCAGCATGGGGAGCAGGGACTCACTACTGCAACAGCAGCCTGGGCAGCTGCTGGAGGAGGAGGTGGGAGGTGGTAGTGCCTGGTCCCATAGAGGAGAAGCAGCCATGGTTGCAGGCGGGCCCAAAAAGCGTTCTGCCACAAGTTGGACTAAGGGGTACAAGAACATATGATCCTGTTCTTTTGTGTGCGCTCTCATTTCCTGTGTTGTCTCTCCATTTGCAGGAATACCTCATCCTGTCTAAGACCCCAATCTTCCATTGCCCTAAGAAAGTCCAACTGCTTCTGACTCTTTCTGTCTATGCCAACAAGCAGGTCCTTCACAGTCCTTTGGCCTCTTCCTTTACCTCTGCAGTGCCACTCCTGCCCTTCCACCAGAAGGCTTTCCCTGTTGACATCAGAGTGTTCTGCCAAGTCAAAAACAAGAGTAGTATTATAGTTCATTTTTCCTTGGAAGGTAAATTCCTTCATGTAATGCAACTGTGCTGCCAAAGGCCATAGTATGGATACTTTTTAGAATCTTTTTAGAACAGCCTCTTTCCTTCATACTACTACTGCAGCGGACGAGGAAGGAGCTGAGGTTAAAAATGGTAACGGTTATATTAAAATGTGATGTTTACAATGCATAGATGGACTGCTTTCTACTACCTGAAAGGGGGTTCCAAAGAGGATGGATCTAGACTGTTCTCAGTGGTAGAAGATGACAGAACAAGGAGTAATGGTCTCAAGATGCAGAGGGGGAGGTTTAGGTTGGACATTAGGAAAAACTTTTTCACTAGTAGGGTGGTGAAGAACTGGAATGGGTTACCTAGGGAGGTGGTGGAATCTCCTTCCTTAGAGGTTTTTAAGGTCAGGCTTGACAAAGCCCTGGCTGGGATGATTTAGTTGGGTTTGGTCCTGCTTTGAGCAGGGGGTGGACTAGATGACCTCCTGAGGTCCCTTCCAACCCTGAGATTCTATGATTCTATGCTTGGGGTGGGATTCAATTCTTCAAGGGTAATATTACCAGGTCACCTTTGTGTTCTTTAAAGGCTGGTCATCACTTGGAGAACATAGCAATTTTGAAGGTACTGGAATGGAAAAGAGAAGTGGCTTTCCAGTCATGTGGAGGACACCTGGCCACTTATGCCAGAGAGAGGTGTCTGATAATGGTGACTCATCTACATATTGCTGAGTGGAAGGGTTTGATGAGCTAAGAAGGTTGTACCAAGCACCCTGTCTTAAATCTGAAGAACCAGCTTGAATTTCTACTACATCAAACATTTGCTGAACTATGCTTAGAGGATTGGGTGACAATTCAAGAGGAAATTGACTTTATTCTAAGATAGCAGATGTAGTACCCATGGAAGAGAATGCCCACCCACCCTTTTATTGTCCCTGCATTGCCAGAAAGTCTGACCCATGTGTCCAGGGAAACACAGCATCATCCCAAGTGTATTTTCTTCCCTGAACTTTTGGACTAACACTACAAGCCAGTCACCTCTCTACTGATAAGGGACACGCTGTTGTGTTTCTGCCAGATGGGGTGGATGCTTCACCCACCCCCGCAGCTCTCAGCTTCTGTAGAGTTGCTTGGTGCGGGGAGAGGCCAGACACCAGGGACTGAGAACACTACAAAAATGCATGAAATGGTCACAGGGAGAATGGGTTGCTATGATTTTTTCTCTGAGAACCAAATGATTCCCTTTCCCTTTCCAGACATCCAGCCAAGCCACAAAACACTCCCTGCTTCCACTTGGCTCCCAACGGGGAGGAAAGGCTTGTTGGGCAGAACGGTGGCTTTGGGTCTTTAAGCAAGCATATATGTCATAAAATTGTTCTTCCCCCACCTGGTTACTTTCAGAACCTTCACCCCTTCCCCCATCCCCAATCATTTTCCTCCTAGTTGTCATAGTCCAAGGATTATTTCTGGCCAATACGTGCACAGACACAGATGGATACAGGGTCTACTCATTAATACTCTGTTATAGCTTCTGCTGTATGCTTTACTCTTACAGTGGCTCCTGGGATTTTGGTAAAAGCATTGATTTCCAGCCATGTCTTGCTTAGGGACCATGTCAAGATGGCGCATGGGTGGGGTGTGTTGAGGGACCAACTTCAGGCAGTACTACCAGAGCAAGAGGGGACATTTCTGAGGACTGTGGGGGTGTGTTGTAACTAACCAGCCTTGGATTCCAGTTCCTGCCATGGGTCAGGGTTCTCAGAGGGGGCTTTCGTAATGGCATCTGCTG
The DNA here is from genome assembly GCF_016161935.1 of Mauremys reevesii. Lineage (NCBI taxonomy): Eukaryota > Metazoa > Chordata > Testudines > Geoemydidae > Mauremys > Mauremys reevesii. The sequence goes on from NC_052624.1 coordinate 190,050,448, forward strand.
GGTAGAGGTGCAGAATCATATGCGTCTCCTCGTTTTGGTATCTTGGGACTATCTCTGGGATTTCCTTTGCCTACTCTTTACTAGCCTCCTACCATACAATGAGGCCAGTGGGGTTGAGGAGGGGTTCATAACTGAATTCATGCTTGCAGCCCTTGAGAGCTTCTGGGCCAGCTTATTGAAGCAAGAGCATGTCCCAGAGTAACTGTTAGAGTCCTTCACCCTCTGGTACAAAAGCCTGAGCCTGCTTCATGTGCTCCCGGCACTGGGCTAGAGCCCAGTGAATGCCAGCCTCCTCCAGCCTCTGGGAAATCTCCCCCTACAGGTGGATGTTCCTGTCAGTACAGGCAAAGTCATGGAAGATGGTGTACTCTGCCTACACATTGATCATCTTCTGGGTGTGCTCCATAGACCAGCAGCTCTTGAAACATGTTCCATGTCTGTCGATGCTGACAATCAACAATCTGAACTGAGAGAGCTCAGTTCAGAGAGAACTGAGCTCTAAACTGAAAGAGAGAGAACTGAAAGAGCTCAGTTCAGTGTGTTTGTGTGGGTCGGTGTGAGGGAGGGACCTTTATATCTTGGGTTAAGGGTCGGGCAGCAAAAGGATCTGTGCATTGAAGGAATGGCCCTGTAGTACAATTGATAACCGTGACCTCATATACACCCTTTGCCCCATCCACACTCTACTATAGAATGGTTATGGGGTCATGCATGTATGTACCCAGTGACGGTGTATGTACACAAACCCGTCACATGTGCTAGCTTTCACACACTAGATTGTCCTTCAGGAATGTGCTCCATAGCTTCAGATGTGGACAGTAGTGGGGTAAATAATTTGTCATTTAGTCTCTAAGTCTCTCAACAGCGGTTCTGTCTTTCAGATATTTTCTTATTCTGGTTGCAGTCCATGTTCTTTGGTCAAATAATGGCCTGGCATTGTCTAGAGTCTCTTCAATGAGCACTTTTCCTCATCCTAAAGGAATTTATATTTCTTTAAAATGAACAGCAGCCACCACACATGGCAGAGGGATAGATGTCTGTCAAAAATGTTTGTTGGCAGCATTCTGTAGTGAAACAACTCTTGGGCTGACAGTGGATTTTCTGGATTCTTGGATCCAGATGAAAATTTATGCATTCTCTCACAATGTCCTTCACAAAATACAAGACAAAATCCTAAATAAAGCAGAATGTTGCATTTTAAATGTTCCAGCAAGGCAAAAATCTGGCCATCAATAACATTACAAGATACCGCACCGTTTTAGTTTCTGCGCGGAAAGTGCTGTAGTGCAAATGGATAGTATTTTGAAAGGAAAATATTGACACACACACTCTCTACGTAGTGTATGAAGATGTATTACAGGTTCTTCTTTGGATTCACTTTTCGTTGTTCTTGAAATTGAACAAATAATATTGTTTTGTTTTTATTTTATTTTGTGCTTTGACCACCAAGGGTTTTGAAGTAAGTGGCTTTGAAGGTAATGCGATTAAAGTGAAACCTGTCTCAGGAAACCAATAGAAACTGCTAGGTTAAAATAGGTGATCTTTTAATGTGTGAAAAAGATTTGTAGTTGGAATTTTAAGAGAGATTTGGGGCTGGTTTCTGACTAAAGGGGTTTCTTAACAAGATTCTCTTGTATAGATTTCACTGTATATGTGGCCTTGGCATTCTAGTCTCTATCGTTTCTCTTCTTTTTCCTTTAACTTTTCATGATACAAGTTTTGAAAGAATAATTCTTCATTAAATGAAATGTGTATGGATTTAATACTTTGCTATGTAACTTGGTGTCAGTCTGTACTTTTCCAGCCTTTTTGTTTCCTTCCCTTTGCTCATCCTTTAAATGAAGGATTTCAGCTTCAGAACATTCTTAGTTTCTCAAGCCCTATTTTTAGGCTTCTCTAAAATGTCTCTCCACTTTCATTGCCTCAATTTCTTTCCATTGTATCTCTCTGATTTTTGTTGTCTTGCTTTATACAGAAGAGTGGGGTTCATTTAGAACTATTTTTAACAACCTTTTCACCAGCTCTGTCGTCATGCCTGGAAATAAGGTACCGTTTATATAATCAAGTCATGCTGTAGCCACGACTTTTCTATAATTGAATGGTAAGATGAAAATTCTATTTGTGATTCATAGATAAAAATACCACATTTATGCTAGTACATGCAATCAGGTGGTCACACAGAAAGGTTAAGTAATAGGATCAATAATGACTAGCTTCTCTCAAAGACTTTTGGCTTTATTAAAGGTAGATTTAAAGCAGAGATGATGCTAAAATTAGGTAGATGCAAAAGTGGTTTTCATAAAGTTTAGTTCAAAAGCATCCTGACACTCTATTTCCCGAACTGCACACCCACGTTTGTGTGCCAGTAATCTTAGCTGTGTGACTACTCTTTGTATGTGCAAATCAAATATCTCCCTATCTGATTCATAAGTGCTGATCTTAGTTTTAGGGTGTGCAAAACCTTGGATACTTAAAATTATGCATGCCAGCTCAGAAGCAGGATTGAGGCCACTTTGGATATTTGACCATAAGTGTAAGATTTTGTGATTTGTCACTTCTGGCCTGTGCTGACAACCAGGAAAATCTACTGTGCATTCACAACAGTCTTGCTTCTAATACAATTAGAAGTATATGAACTCAGAAATTAAGTCCAAATATGTGCTGCAATCCCTGTGCTTGCAATCTCCCTGTTTAAAAGATGGCCAAATGTTCATCTTTAGTCAGATGCAGTATTGCAAGAATGGCAAGAGTTCACAGAAGCCAGAAAGCAGCCAAAATGAATACAGACCCTTCAATCTTCTTTGTAATTATTGTAATTATTGGAAACCACAGAAATAATGGAATTCTAATTGATATTTTCTAGTTATATTTTGTAGTTAACAACATTATAATAACAAAGAAACAGTGCAGACTGAGAGTCCAATTTTCAAAGGGTTTATCTAAATACAATTAATTGTGGTGGGGTAGGGGTTAGCATGTTCTACTCTAGTGCACTGAGCATCAGACTAGAATCCAGGATTCCTGGCTCTGCTACTGACTTACTTGGTGCAAATCACATCCTCTGTGTTTTTTCCCTATCTATAAAATGGCAAATAGTTGCAGAGAGAGGCCTCTGGCTTAGAAGCCCAGATCTGAACACTTATTTTTTATGCAAAAATGTTGGTCTAAATTTGGATCTGAAGCTTGCAGTTTGGTCCCAGCACTATTTACTTACCTCCTGTGCTTCACAGGAATGCTATGAAGGAATAATTAATGTTTGTGCAGTGCTCTGATTCTGTTAAGTACAGAATAATAACTAATTCTTAATAAATTCTGCATTTGGATGCTCCAATTGGGCATGAAAGTACCTATTTTATGCACCCTGGGATTAATGTGGGATTACTTTTTGTGCATGTGTTTGAAAATTGGGCCCTCAGTAATCAGTTCATTTCAACTTGTCTTCTCCCAGCCTCTTAAACAATAGGTCCAATCCTGCTCCCAGAGAAGTCAGTGACATTTTTGTCATTACCATCAGTGGGGACTGGATTGAACCCTAGGACACTTCAATTTTGTTCTTTGTCTTTCACAGACTTCTACAAACACATGGGCCATGGGGCTGATGGATTTATGTGCAATTTTACTCCTGATTCAATGACTCATGGGCTTTGAAAAATTACTGATTAACATTTATGACAAGCTCCTTCTCTGACTAAAGGATTTTACATTAAGAAGTCATTAACACTAATTTCCTTTTTCCATAATTAAAAGTTTATAATACTGCATTGCCTAACAAGTAAAAAAGCCATGTGTTATATTAATATTGCAGGATAATGATTCATTGCATGATAATGAGTCAAAATGTGAACATGGGAAGTGAGCCTGCTTTGAAAAATGATTGAATTTAATTCCAGACTTTGGTTGTACCTTTATCTTCTTCCATGTTCCACTTTTTCCTCATGCCCTTTGCCATAATTTAAACTTTTTTGTCAATTCCATTAAAAAGCACTAAAATTATGTTTTATTTAAATGGTCTATATTCAAAAAAATATATAGGTTCTGGAGCAGTCAGTCAATTCTGATTAGGTTTAGTGGGGGAAAAGGAGAGATGTTGTTGTACTTTAATCATTGCATAGGTCTTTGAAAGACGACACTTGCAGACCTGGTTCCGGGTAAGGAAGGAATAATAGACATAATATTAATAGATCGTCACTATCTCTGTGAACTGCTTTCTTTGTCTTTTGGCTCCTATTTAAAACTCAGAACTAATACTAAAGCAAATAAGAAGACTATTTCCATTCCTTGGTATTTGCATTCAAGGCTTTGGATGATTTTTTTTTTATGTTGTGGTAGCACCTAGAGGTCCCAATGTGCGTTCTGTTGTACCAGTACTTTAGAAATGAGTAAAACAAAGCCTGGCCATTGCCCCAGGAAGGTCAGCATCTAGGATTATGACAGTATGTAACAGTAAAGAAAGACAGGTATCTTTACATCAGTAAGTAATCTGTGATCAAAGGAGTCACAGATGAAAGTGAGCTATGAAGTTCAATTCAGCATTGACTCCAGTAACCAAACATTCTGAACAGAAAATGAAATGTTATCCTCAGTGAGCAGGAAATCAGAACTTTGCTATTGGCTTTTACAAATGGATCATATATCTATTGAGTGGTAACATAAATCAAAGAAATGCTTCATGCAGATCTAAAATCTGTCCAGTCAGTGCCAAATCCTGCTCACTTTGGTCATGCAAGTAGTTTCATTGAAATTAATGGAATTTTTTTGATGTAAGTAAAGTGAGCAGGAGTTGGTCCCTGGATTGGATCTTCTCTGTGCATCATAACTTGTATATAATTATTCACATAATGGTAGTTTACAGATATATTAATTCCAGAGCATTGATATGACAGCCCATTAATTAAATCTATATTTACCAACCTTCAGAAAAATTACTAATTTCATTAGGTAATATTGTATTGCTTACAAGTCAGAGGGCATGATGGGAGCCCAATTTGAAAATGGATGCCAAAGTAAGGAGGGACTAAGACCACATTTGGCTGCTTCTATTGGTAGTTAAGGGCAAGATTGATTTACACTAGTTGAGGATCCATCTCCTGGTCCATAAACTTTTGGTTAGTATCATACAGTAAAGTCCTGATCTGAGAGCTGAAATGCAGAAGTGGCCAATCAAGATGGAGAGGCTGAGCCCACCATGTGCCTGGACAAGAAATATGAAAATATTAATATAATTTAGCATGAAAAGGAAATTGAAACATGAGTGTTCTTTCAAATTGTTTCTGATATCTCTCATTGTGTTCCAGTGATGACTGTTTTTCTTACACATGTTCCAGCTAGGTATCTTATAAGTGAGCAGCATCTCTCTCTCTCTCTCTCCCCTCCCTTAAACAAACAAACCAATCAACCAAAACACCTGAAAGAAATTAAATCTAGTTTTGAACTCTTGATCATTTCACTCTTTTTTTTACTTGCATTGTGTTGTATTTTGCTCTGTTTCCCATGCACACACTAAATCCCCTTTACAGCACTCTGGAGTGTAGAAGAACCTCAAAATGTGCATAAGTTACATTTGCACACACTTTAAGTTACATTTGCACACTGCCATCATAGTGTAAAGTGATCTTAGTTCAAATGAGAACCAGGCTCATATTTAAAAATCAGCTGAGTCCAGAGAGTGGGAGAAAAACCTGGAGTAGCTGCTGATGAAAATTTAGGTACAATCTCCATGATAATTGTAGGTTGTTGGAGGGTTTTATTTTTAAATGATTAAAATGTCTGTAAAACCTCTATTCCTGGTAATTCACAGTTATACCTGAATTAGAACTGGTCTCTCAAATCAGGCAAAAATAATGATAATTACAGGTGCTATATGGCATAGACCTTCCAGTTATCCTGGGGTAGTTTGTTCCTGCTATTTGATGGAAAAGAAATAAAGAAATCTAAATAGACTAGAGCAGTGTTTGCAAATTTCTTACATACTCACAGCTTCGCTATTCTGTGTATTTGCATTGAAACTGTATGATAACTTTTAACACCTTGGAATTGCTATTACCTGCCTAATCAGCAGCCCACTTTTTCTGCAGTTTAATAAAGTTCTTAATAGGCAGATAGTGTAGGTTAGTGATGTGTAGTGATACTTTGAAATGTTATAGATTAATTATTTGTGCTCTATGGGTTAGGATAAAATGTAGTTATTGCTAATCTTTGTGTAAGAAGACAAGTGAAGAATTTAATGAAAATATGGTAAATATTGGAACTGATGTAATATTATCTATTTACTTTGGAAATTATTTCAAAATCTGACACAAAAATAAACCTGTTCAATTATGTGCATTTTGTTCTTCAGTAAGGATAGAATTTATTGTCATCAGTAAACAATGTTCAGGACTGCACAAGCATAACCAACTCAAAATTAGGAGGATAATAATATTTTATTATGTCTCCTGCTGTGGCAGAATTTATGACTGATAATAATGGGAGGAAAAGTAACAATTACTGCTCTATAATATAGGGAGATGATTTTTCATTCACCAAATGAAGGGAAAACTTGTAGCAATCAGCCCAATAAATGTCTATTTCAGTGTTTTAAATTGTATTTTTTCCACTTAAAAATAGAAGAATACTTCAAACTGAAAAACCTGCTTAACATGTTTGTATCATAAGCTTATGAATCTCTTAAAACTCTGTGTATTAAGAAAACTTAATTGGTACAGAATGAAAAGTTAATCACTAACCGTGTAATTTAATCTTGGAGTATTCTCAATATCATAAACAACATCAACATCTACTGATTAGAAAGTTGTAATTCAAGCCATCTTTCCCCTCATCCATCATTGCATATATAACAAAATGATACTACGAGCATCCAAATCAAAGTAGACGTTGGTCTATCTGCCTCCTGACTAAATGAAGAACAATACTGAGATATACCAAAATTTGTCAGAAAAATGTTTTCTTGAGGTTAGTTGTGTCACCAATTAGTATCCATTGGTTGTCCAGACCTATGATCAGCAGCCCCTTAGTGGTTGGATGGATTCTTCCTTATGATCTGTAGAATGCAATATTTTGACAGCCAAGCAGTGAAGTTTTGAGAGAGAAAGTGGCCTCTGTGCAGAATGAAAAATATATAGAGCCATTGAACATATAAAGGGTGCTCATCTTATTTTTTTATACTTGTCTCTTGAGGAAGAACCTGAGATAAGGATATGTACTATAGTGTCATATTTCTTATTTTTTATATTACCATCGTGCCTAGGAGCCTAGTCATGGACCTGGATCCCATGGTGGTGTTGCTGTACAAACACAGAGCAACAGGACAGCCCCTTCTCCATGGAGTTTACAATCTAACTATAAAGCAAGAGACAACAGATGTCTGCAGACTGGGGAGTACTGGCATGATAGGCAATAGCCTCAGCACACCAGCAGCTTAGCCTTTGTCAAGATTTTTGTAGGCCTCAAAGAAAAGGAGAGTTTTAAGGAGACAGCTTTGCTGATATTAATGGGCGCTCCTCACAAGCATGAGGGGCAGCATTGGAGAAAGCATGACGATGTTGTATAATAATTGTTTGTTTTTCAGGAGCACATAGATGTCCCACTGGCCCCCTGTGGTGCTAGGTGTGTACATACACATAATAAGAAAAAGTCATTTCCTCAAAATGCTTGCAATCTAAATACCTTACAGACAAAGGCTAGGAGAAAGGAAGTATTATTATCTCAAACAGGGGACCAAGTCACTGATAGATTAAATAACTTGACCAAAATTACATAGAAAGTCTGTAGTGGATCCAGAATTGAACCAATATATACCGAATCTTCAAAGTTGTTCTTCCTCCCACATTATATCTTTTTAAACATATTCTCTATCTTTAAAGCACCAGCTAACATTGTTTAATTGTAAAAGTTAGCTGCACAGCTGTTCAACTAATGAGAACATATGGAATAGTTTATACTCAAATGTACACCACAATGTTGTAATTCAGTTATGGGTTTCGCACTGTAACACCATTAGAGAATATAAACACAAAGAGACTTGCTTTAAGCAGCAACTAGAAAACTCTCTAATTAGGAAGTTCCTACATTTTAAGCTTCCTGCTGCAACACATCCTGGTCCTCTCTGGTAACAATGGAGGACCAGGAACTCTGACCACTCCACATCTCTTTCTCTGTATAATAAAAGATTAGACCACGTTATAAATCAATGAACATACACACTGCAATTCAAAATAACCTTCAAACTATCTACAGTACTGTATCTCCTTATTAATTACATTGAAATAGTCCTGAGCAGTATTCTAAATATCAAGTCTTTGATGCGGTGTGACCAGTCTTCCAGACTGTGTTCTCGCTTCTGTTGAGATTGTGTGTGCAGTTTCCTGTGGAGGTGGCCTCACTTTCTCTGAGTTCCCGCAGGTTCCAGAACTTCACGGTTATGTTGGGAAATATTGAAGAAGAACCTGATTCCTCCAGAGAAGTCCTCTTGGAGCCTGCACTCCAAGTATGTAAGACACATTCTGAATAATTGTACATATCTGGGGACTTTTGAGCCAAAGTTTGTTCCCTGGCCTCAGTTCAGGAAGTGCTTTTGTTATGTGCTGAACATTGAAGTTTTGTTGCTGCCTAATTTTTATTTCAGCATCCCATTTTCAAAATTTCTTCAGGTCAGGCCAGTTAGGTTTAACCTATATTCACCCTCCCATCAGAGTTAGTCCACGTACAATCAGGGTTAATTGATATGCCAGGAGTGCTTTATATGGGGCCACTGATTTTTGCAAAAGTCTTTTTAGATTCTGCACTGCTCTCGCCACCTCCTCATTGCTCTGGGGGTAATATGGACTACTAGTATGATCAAAGTCCTGTGGATGTAAATTGAGAGCCATTATCAGCTATGAGGACTTCAGGAACTCCTTGTCTTGCAAACGTTGACTTTGATTTCTGGATGACTTGTGCCGATTACGTCTGTTTAAGTATAGCCACAAAAAAGAATCCTTGACTACCCATCACCAGGGTCTGTCAGTTAGTTTTGTAGAGAGTAATGGTTCTAGTGATTGTTCGTGGGATTATTCACCCTCCCCCCTACACCTCCTTGTTACTTATCTCACAGCCTTCTACCAAGGTCTGAATTTGCCTGTTCGGACTGGGCCACCATGCGGATTGTTGTACTCATGCCCTCCACTTGTTTATGCTTGGTGTCCCTTATGGGTTTGGAAGAGCATCTCTTTCTGAAGTACCATAGAAATAAGAACATGCCATTCTTTCAGAAGCAAGTAATCTGCCATGTGAAGGTCTTTTTGGTCCTGCCAATATGGTATTAGGTTTGTTGAAAGTTGACTCCTTCAACCCCACCTTTTTTGGCAGAGTTGACACAGTTTCTGGCAAGTCTCTTCTTTTAATAGTTCATCTCTAATTTGTTGAAGTTGGTTGGCAGATATTGGAATTTCTGCCAGAATTGCTGTCCATATAGACTTTTCTTTTTCTGTTGGTGGCTGCTCAGTTGGGGCATTACATAGAGTGTCTGGTGCTATGAGTGCTTTGTGTATGGTCCATCTAGCCCAGTATCCTGTCTTCTGACAGTGGCCAATTCCAGGTGACCCAGAGGGAATGAACAGAACAGGCAATCATCAGGTGATCCAACCCCTGTTGCCAATTCCTAGCTTCTGTGAAACAGAGGCTATCCTCCATGAATTTATCTAGTTTTTTTTTCTTTACACAATTACAGAGGTTTAAAATGCAAACATTTGTTATTGCTTTATAACATGGGGTACAGATAAGTTATACTAATACATGCAAGCTGATCATAAGGTCTAAACACCTCACACTTTCTTATAACTCTATTTAACAATACTAACACATAAGTGAACAAGACAGGTTTCCAGCAATGCATTTGTCAATGTTCAGTAAGGCCTGGGGCCTTGGCATGAGTTGCCACCTGGTCAGGAGCAGCGTCAGGGTTTCTGTCACCCTAGGCAGAATTCGGGGGGGCGGCATTTTGTGCGCTCCCCATGGGGCGCGCGGGAGCTTCCGGTTCCGCTCCCATCACACCGCCGAAGAAGGACCCTCCGCCGAAATGCCGCAGGCGACAGCGGCAGTCATTGAGCTGCTCAATTGCCTGCCGCTGTTTTCCGTGGCACGTCAGCAGAAGGTCCTTCTTCAGCGGCGCGACGGGAGCAGAACCGGAAGCTCCCGTGTGCCCCGTGGGGAGCACACAAAATGCCGCCCCCCAAATCCTGGTGCCCTAGGTGACCGCCTAGGGTCACCTAATGGAAGCGCCGGCCCTGCATCTGGTCTGCTAGCGTGATGTCAGTAGTTCTTTTATTAAACATATTTTGTTTTGTGCTCCCCCAGATGTACATACTGTGACCATAAGGAGATTTCTTCCAGGTTTTCTTAGAAGAACTCTGCAACAGATGGGACTTTGGGAGGGAAAACATACTTTATTATATAGGAAATCAGGTTTTTAGCTACTTTATAATAAAAGACCCAGGTTTGCATTTTATGATTTTGTTGTTTTATAACCAGTTGCTTCCATCACTTCCTCTCACTTTCAGTTATATCTTTAGTCTTTCTTAAATACACATGCTTTTTGTTTTATTGTAAGTCATCGGAAGTGCTGTGTGATTTAAGGTAAAATTAGTAAATTGGGGTACACTGCATCTTTGGGTGCAGAGAATCTGGAATTTCTGTGAGTAGCCAATGTCAGGGGCTGCATATCACAGGGGAATAATTCAAAGGGTCTCAGGAATTAGGGTGCACCTATTGTTAACTTGCAAGGTGAAGTTAGGTTTAGCCGAGAGCACAGTGGCTGAAAGGCTGGTGAGAACTGTCACACCTGCTCAAGCATCTTCTTACAGCAGAAACATATTTGGGTTTGGATGTAGCAAGTAATGCCTTCAGTTTGTCTAAATCTGGCTGAATTCCCTGTTTGATAATTGTGTGTCCAACAAATTTTATCTCCTCCTTCCCAAATTCACATTTCTAATTGAGTGAGGATTTCTTGTGGGAAGCATGTCAAAACTGTAAAAAATGTAAATGCTTATTGTGTTCATTTTTGTCTGTGACATAACCCAACACCACATCTGCATGGCAAATGATGCCTGGCAAACCTGACATGATTTGAGGCCTGGCCAGTTAGATTGATACAAGGCAGTTTACTGCGAGCTAAGTAAGTGTAACTACCCTCCTATGCTGACTTAATGACTCCATCTCCACAAGAGGTGTAGAGTCAACATCAATATAGTTGCTTACATCGACCATTACTGTCTTCCAGAAGCTGTCCCATAATGCCCCTTGCTGACAGTACAATCGGTACAAGTGCTCCTGGTGAGTATGAGCACCGCCAACACAAGGAGAAAAGTGTAGACATGCATAAGCAATGTAATCACTGCAGTGGCTGTATGCTGACCTACGTTAGTGTAGTGTATTTTGTAGTGTAGACATGCCCTGAGAGATGCTCTTTTGGAAATGTTCTAGTGCTGAAAATCTGGTGAAAGTGACACAGTTGAAACGATACCTTCCACATTGGGTGACGAATGTAGTTAATAGTTCAGATTCTTTATCAAGGGGGATTTACCAGAAGCCTCATCTAACTTTGAGAAGACTTTGACTTCTGGTAACTGAGGTAATGTCTTATCAACTGTGGGAAGCATGTGCCTTTTTCTGCAGTGCTTTTATTAAGTTGTGTAAGGTTGACAAAAATCCAGATATTTGCCATTGGGCTTTGTTACTACCACCATCTCCCCATACCAGTCCATGGCTTCTTCCATCTGGGAAATAACCCCCATATCCTCTATTCTCTTTAATCTGTCTGTCTTTGACTTTCCCTAGAAAGGATATAGGGATATGGTGAAGGGCTGTGAGAGCAAAGGAAGTTGCTATTGGCACCAGTTTTATTTAGTATTCCCCTGACAGATTTCCTAGCCCTGTGAACATGAGTGGACACATCTACTGTATAGTTTGCTTTTTGCCATTTATACATTCAAGTTTCTCTACTAGGTGTAGTCCTTGTTGTGACACTGCACCCCGTTTTCTTCACAGTGAAATTATTATGTTATGATTATGGCATAATTATGGTGGATTTTATGTAAGACAGATCATGTGAGATGTCTTTGGAAAAGTTATGATTTGCTGAATATGATTATCCTATTTGTATTCATGTATCATTTTTGTATCCGAAGTTATGAATATTGACTCCATATCTGGGTAATGCCCACTAAACAAGGTGCTTTGTCTAGATAGAGGGTGGGGAAGAGCCTATTCAGGGCAATGGGCCATTAGGAAAAAACAATAGGCCTTACGAGAAGACTATCTCCCACTTGGGGAGCCTTCCTGAGAATGCTACAGACAGCTTCTGAGTAATGGCTGCTATGACTCCACAAGGACATGTGCTGAGACCACATGTCTCTAGACTCCATCTTGGGATGTCAGTATTTTTCCACAGACCGTTCTGGGAACCAAGCTTTGGGAACAAAAGGTTCCCACCATATTCAAAAGCAATATAATGGAGGGAGTGATAGCATCTGGTGTTTTTCACTCCTCACACAAGAAGACTCCTGGAAACACATGAGGAACAAAAACTGAAGTGGGGGAAGTGCTGGACCGAGGCTAAAGGGATTTTTAGCCCGTGAATGAAACACCTGGGGATTCCAAGCTGTAAAGCAAGTGCAGTTTGCCTCTTAAGAATCTGTAGCCTGCTTGTATCATCTCTTAGGGTGAGAATCTGCTATTCATATCCTATCTATTTAGTATATTAAGTTTAGTTTGTGTTTTTGTTTATTTGCTAGGTAATCTGCTTTGATTTTTTTGCTATCACTTATAATCACTTAACATCTATCTTTTGTAGTTAATACACTCGTTTTTGCTTTATCTAAACCAGTGAGTTGGAGTGAAGTGCGTGGGAATCATAACTCAGGGGCAAGAGGCTGTTTCATATTCATCTCCACATTGAGGGAGGGGACAAATTTTATTGTTGCGTCTCATGCGGGCCGGATAAAGCACAACAACCAATATGATTGCAAGCAGAATCATTTATTGTGTACAATGCATCATATTATATAGGCTTCTCCATATTAGCAAACATCAGACACACCAACATCACATTGCTGCTGATTGGTTCTTTGTCCGATACACACGCTTTTCACATGCATGGCCCTTTGCTCACTGGTTCCCCATTTCCCATGCAATCCACCTAATTATGGTCTTGTTTATCACCTTGAAACCGATCCCAGCCAGGCCATCTGGCGCCTGCCTCCTCCTGGCTAGCTCCCTACTTTCTCACAACAACTTTATCTAACCTCTCTGTCCTTGTGGCATGCTGCTGTAACTTTCCACCAAGGCAGCAAAGGGATGATATATCCCCACATTTTATGAGCTTATGCTGGATACATCTTGCGTTCCCTGTGCAGTGCAAGACGGTATAATTTTGGGTTTATACTCCGAGGGGATGCATGCCTGAGGAGCTGGGAGTAGCCTTCCCATGCAGGGGCTGGTCAGACAGCCTGCTTGTAACTGTAGCTGGGTGTGCCCCTACCTGTATGCTGGTGAAAGTGCAGGCTGGAGGGCTTTGTAGCTTGTCACAGCAGTACAGTGTGAGAGGGAACTCAGGTTGGTGGGTCAGGGGCTCAGTGGTACCCCAGATCCAGGCGGTACCCCAGAGGGGGAACCAATCACACTTGTATTGCAGGCAACCCTAGTAGAAGTATTGTCAATCCTTGTATTAAATATACTATTTGTTGAAGAAGTTTCCATCCTTTTTCTGGTTTCCCAAGGAACTGGCCACAAACCTTTAATGTATTGCTACTAGCCCCATGTAAAATTGTATTTGGTCTTCACAGATCTCCATCCTGAGATTTATTTATTTATTTATTTGTTTATTTTTGGAATTACAGTGACTGCTGCCACCAACATAAATTTCAAATGTAAAGGTTTTCGACTGCTTAGATTCATGCCTGTGTACCCAGGTGTTGTCTGTTCTATCGAGGGCATAGTCTCTAGGAATATAAACTCATTTTCATCTGATCATAACATTCCCTCTTAGATTGTTTCCATTACTCCTGATGAGCCGCATGCTATTGCAAATTTCCCCCATTTGTAGCATCTTCTACATTCTGTCTCTTTTGCTGGATGCTATTGCCAGCTGTGACTTGGTGTCTTGCCACAGCTTATCCAAGCTTCCCTCCTATTAAAGGTTTTTTTGGTCTCTCATTCTCTAGCTGCACACTGTTCTTATGTTGTAAATTTAGTCTGACTGTTCCTTACACATCTGCGTCTTTTTTCTTCCGTGTGTCAATATGGTCTGTTGCAGTCTCCCCCATGCTGCCAGCATGTAAATCGCATTGCTGTTTCTTTATGGTTTCTTGCATTCCCACTTTTGCTACAGCTTTCGCTAGTGTCAGATCTGGATCTAACTGAAGTTGTGCTGATAAATTTGTGTCTCTTTTGCTAACAGCTATTCTGTCTCTTATCAGTTCTTCTTTTAACATTCTATATTTGTAATGGTCAGAAAGACTATGAACTGCAGTAGTAAGTCTCAGCTGTTTCCCCTTGCTCCTGGTACACTCTGTTACATTTGGCCCTTTTATATTTTTCTGTCTGCCTATGAAATGTACACCAAAAGCCTGTTTCACTTTGGAGTAGTTTTCCTTTTCCTCCTCAGTGAGGAGTAGGGCACTGTAAAGGGATCCATTTACTGCAGATGTTCCTCCTCATAGCCTGGCATTGGGTAACAACTCTCTCCCCATATGATGCCCCCTTCCAACAGTTGCTCTGTCACTGTGGTGGTCTCTCTTCTCACAGCTTGGCCCTCCCTTCTAGGGTAACAGAGGCCAACCAAAATATAGTTCAATGACCTTTTGGCTCCATTGTCCTCACACCCCATTCCTCAGGGAGTTTCACACCATCTTCCTTGACAGCACCAACTATTTATGCTAAACAATCTGTTCCACCTTGCATTTTTCTGTGATGCTGGGAGTACCTTTCCCAGACATGAAGAAGTGTTCTATGTGACTCAAAGGCTTGTCTCTCTCACCAACAGAAGTTGGTCCAGTAAAAGATGTTACCTCACCCTGCTCTTCTCTCTAATATCCTGGGACCAACATGGCTACAACTACTTGGCATAGGGCACCATGGTGATGGAAAACCAATGTGCTGCCCTGGAAAAGAGCGATGAGGAATCAAAGGTGGAGGTGGAGAAGTCATATACCCCCAATGCTGGGAGGATCACAGCCACCACTCCCCAGAGGAAACAAAGGAATGTGGTAGTTGGAGACTCTCTTCTGAGGGGGATGGAGGCACTCATCTGTCACCCTGACATGGCATCCTGGGAGGTATGCTGCCTGCCAGGAGCCCATATCTAAGATGTTATGGAGAAATTGTTGAGGATCATCCAGCCCTCTGAATGGGGATGCTACTCATCCATGTGGGCACTAATGATACTGCAAGATATGACCCTCAGCAGATCAGAAGTGACTACAGGACTCTGGGAGTAAGGGTGAGGGAGCTGGGAGTGCAGGTGGTCAGCTCTTTGATCCTTCCAGTCAAGGATAGGTGCCCAGGCAGAGATACATGCATTCTGGAGGTGAATACCTGGCTGCAAAGATGGTGTCACCAGGAGGGCTTCAACTTCTTTGACTATGGTATGCTGTTCCAGGAAGAAGGACTGCTAAGCAGAGATGGGGTCCACCTACCGAGGAAGAGCATATTTGGATACAGACTGGCTAACCTAGTGAAGAGGGCTTTAAACTGGGTTTGAAGGGGGCAGGTGACCAAAGCCCACAGGTAAGTCAAAAACATGGAGACCTGGGAGAAGGATCGGAATCTGAGGGGGTGCATGGGCTGTTATAGCAGGGATAAAGGAGAGACGACAGAACTGGAGGGGGGGAATCAAATCAGTATCTTAGATGTCTGTCTACTAATGAAAGAAGTTTGGGTAATAAGCAGGAAGAACTCAAAATGCTAGTAAATAAACTCAACTATGACATAATTGGCATCACAGAGACTTGGTGGGATAATATACGTGACTAGAATATTGGTATAGAAGGGTACAGCTTGCTCAGGAAGGACAGGCAGGGGAAAAAGGGAGATGTTGCCTTATATATTAAAAATGTATACACTTGGACTGAGGTTGAGATGGAAATAGGAGACAGACTTGTTGAAAGTCTCTGGGTAATTATAAAAGGAGCAAAAAACAAGGGTGATGTCATGGTAGGGGTCTACTACAGACCACCTAATTAGGAAGAAGAGGTGGGTAAGGATTCTTTTAAATAACTAACAAAATCATCCAAATCTCAGGACTTGGTGGTGATGGGGGACTTCAACTACTCAAACATCTGTTGGGAAAATAACACAGCAGGGCACAGATTATCCAACAAGTTCATGGAATGTATTGAAGACATTTTTTAAAATTTCAGTAGGTGGAGAAAGCTATTAGGGGAGAGGCTGTTCTAGGTTTGATTTTGACAAATCGGGAGGAACTAGTTGAGAATTTGAAAATGGAAGGCAGCTTGGGTGAAAGTGATCATGAAATACTCAGGGAGTTGGTAGGTAAGATCTCATGGGAAGTAAGTCAAAGTGGGAAAACAATTGAGGAGAGTTGGCAGTTTTTCAAAGAGACATTAAGGGCACAAGAGCAAACTATACCACTGCACAGGAAAGATAGGAAGTATGGCACAAAACCACCCTTGCTTAAACAGCAGATCTTCAATGATCTAAAAATAAAAAGAGTCCTACAAAAAGTGGAAACTAGGTCAAATTACAAGTATGAATATAAGCAAATAACACAAGTATATAGGGACAAAATTAGAAAGGCCAAGACACAAAACAAGATCAAACTAGCTAGAGACATAAAGGGTAACAAGAAAACTTTCTATAAATACATTAGAAGCAAGAGGAAGATGAAGGACAGGGTAGGACCGTTACTCAATGAGAGGGATAAAATAATAACCGAAAATGTGGAAATGGCAGAAGTGCTTAATTACTTCTTTGTTTTGGTTTTCACCAAGAAGGTTGGTGGTAACTTGACATCTAATATAGTGAATGCCAGTGAAAATGAGGTAGGATCAGAAGCTAAAGTCAGAAAACAAGAAGTTAAAAATTACTTAGACAAATTAGATGTCTTCAAGTCACCAGAGCCTGATGAAATACAACCTAGAATACTCAAGGAGCTGACTGAGAAGATATCTGAGCCATTAGTGATTATCTTTGAAAAGTCATGGAAGATGGGTGAGATTCCAGAAGACTGGAAAAGGGAAAATATAGTGCCCATCTATAAAAAGGGAAATAAGGACAACTCGGGGAATTACAGACCAGTCAGTTTAACTTCTGTACCTGGAAAGATAATGGAGAAAAAAAATTAAGCAATCAATTTGCAAACGTCTAGAAAATAATAAGGTGATAAGTAACAGTCAGCATGGATTTGTCAAGAACAAATCATGTCAAACAAACCTGAGCTTTCTTTGACAGGGTAACAAGATTTGTGGATATGGGGGAAGTGGTAGACATGGTATATCTTGACTTTAGTAAGGCTTTTAATACTCTCTCACATGACCATCTCATAAACAAACTAGGGAAATGCAAGGTAGAAGGAGCTACTATAAGGTGAGTGCAAAACTGATTGATAACTGTTCTCTGGGAATGGTTTTCTAGTGCTTCACAGTCATGCTGGAAGGGCACAACGAGTAGGGTCCTGCAGGGATTGGTTCTGGGTCCAGTTCTGTTCAATATCTTCATCAATGATGTAGATAATGGTATAGAGAGTATACTTATAAAGTTTGTGAATGATACCAAGATGGGAGGCAGCTGCAAATACTTTGGAGGATAGGATTAAAATTCAAAATGATCTGGACCAACTGGAGAAATAGTCTGAAGTAAATAGGATGAAATTCAATAAGGACAAATGCAAAGTACTACATTTAGGAAGGCTCAAATAGTTGCACACATACAAAATGGCAAATGACTGCCTAGGAAGGAGTACTGTGGAAAGGGATCTGGGGGTCATAGCAGACCACAAGCTAATTATGAGTCAACAGTGTAACACGCTGCAAAAAAAGTGAATATTGTTCTGGGATGTATTATCAGGAATGTTGTAAGCAAGACATGAGATGTAATTCTTCCACTCTACTCTGCACTGATTAGGCCTGAACTCGAATAGTATGTCCAGTTCTGGACACCACATTTCAGTAAAGATGTGGACAAATTGGAGAAAGTCCAGACAAGAGCAATAAAAATGTTTAAAGGTCTCGAAAACATGACCTATGAGGGAAGACTGAAAAAAACTAGGTTTGTTTAGTCTGGAAAAGAGAAGACTGAGAGGGCACATGATAACTGTTTTCAAGTACATAAAAGGTTGTTACAAGGAGGGAGAAGAATTGTTCTGCTTAACCTCTGAGGTTAAGAAACAATGGTCTTAAATTGCAGCAAGGGAGGTTAGGTTGGACATTTGGAAAAAATGTCCTGTCAGGATGGTTAAGCATTGGAATAAATTGTCTAGGGAGATTGTGGAATCTCCAGCCTTTTTAAGAGCAGGTTAGACAAACACCCCTCAGGAATGGTCTAGATAATACTTAGTCCTGCCATGAGTGCAGGGGACTGGATTAGATGACCTCTCAACCAGGGGCGGCTCTAGACATTTCACCGCCCCAAGCACGGCGGCATACTGCAGGGGGCACTCTGCCGGTCGCCGGTCCCGCGGCTCCAGTGGACCTCCCGCAGGCGTGCCTGCGGAGGGTCCGCTGGTCCCACGGCTCCACCAAAGCCACAAGACCAGCAGACCCTCCGCAGACATGCCGCCGAAGGCGGCCTGCCTGCCGCCCTCCCGGTGACTGGCAGAGCGCCCCCCGCAGCATGCCGCCCCAAGCACGTGCTTGGCATGCTGGAGCCTGGAGCCGCCCCTGCTCTCAACATCCCTTCCAGTCTTATGATTCTATGATTCATCTGGTACAGTATTTTTGTGTTTTCTCCGTTAAACTGGAAGGCATCCAGAATCATTCAAATCTATGGATCCAGCATGACCAACTGCCTGAGTTGCAAAAATTAAACTTCTCTAACAGAGTCATTTGTGCTATGGGCTCCATTGCTCTGCTGAGACAGTGCTGTGTCTACTTCTTGCTACAGCTTTCACAGGTCTCCTTCCTGATTTCCCATTTTCCCCACTCGCTCACCGGTCTGGGTGTGGGGTCTCTTTTCTTTCCTTCTTATGAGAGATGGATTCACTCACTTCTGGCACCATGTAGTGTGAGGACATAAACACAAAGAACCATGTTTTAAGCAGCAGCTAGACAACTCCTAACCAGGAAGTTGCTAGGTTTATTAAGCTCCCTCCTGCAACACATGCTGGTCCTCTCTTATAATGGAGAAGGACCAGGACGTCTATAACCACTCCACTCTTTTATAAGCCACAACAGCAAAAACAAAGTAGCTTGTTCATGACATGTGAAACCCATGGTGAAATATTAGTCTCTATTTATATAAATAACTGGGTACATCTGTGTACCCTTCATCCTTCCCTTACTGCTATGTCTTAGGCATCCATCCCTGTGGCTTTTGTCTTCCAGGCAATGTGGTTCTAGTCCTTTTTTAGTCCTCCTTTCATCTCCACCTTGACCGTCTGAAATTTCAAATGGCATTTTAACGCCTACATTATAAGATTTTTATTGTGTGCTGTATATCCATTAACATGACATGAAACTGAAAAGTAATAAGGATGTAAATACCCATTTTATGAGTCTATTTAAACCTAATACAGGTTTTTACACATACTCACATAATATTAAATTTAAACATTTTGCAATGAGTCAAATTAATTTTCAAAATAAGCAAATTATAACAATAGGCTTTTTATATTTAAAATATTTTTGTCTAATAAAATAGAAGTTACTGTCACTTACCAAATTCAGACATAAATTTACTCTCAACTTTTCAACTTCAGTAAGGTCAGAAGAGGAACAATATTTATTTTATACCCTATCAGTGCTGAATTACTTTAAGTGTAGCGTGAATGGGCTGTGTCCCCACCCTTTCTGCAGTGGAACATTCAGACCATCAGTTCCTGTGTTTAAACTCACCCTGTTTCTGGGATTTGACTTTATTGGTAATGCAAAAACAATATCACAACCACAGCCTGTGATATCCTGTTACTGTTGTTTGTCTGTAGGGCCTCTGTTCCTTCTGCCCATAGAGAGAGTTCATCCCCCTTATAACCTAGATATTGCTGATTGGACTGGCTTGCTAGCATGATAACTACCTATATGTTAATGTAGGTTTTAGCACCTGAGCTTAGGGAGATTCAAGAGAAATGACTTACATGCCTTTATATTGGGGGTAGCCGTGTTAGTCTGTATCCACAAAAACAACAAGGAGTCCGGTGGCACCTTAAAGACTAACAGATTTATTTGGGCATAAGCTTTTGTGGGTAAAAACCCACTTCTTCAGATGCATGGAGTGAAAATTACACTGCTCTACAGCCAAAATGCTTCTGAAATAAATGTAGTCTAACTTTACTAATTCTGGGTCACTGAGAATGAAAATGATGCTTAAAATTGTTGATTGGCTCTAGTTTTCAACATATGCTGTTGGGTCAGTATATACGACCCTTGACTTGGGAATAGCAGAGGATAAATGAGTTATAAAGGGAAGGGATCTCAATTTAAACCAGAAATGACTAAAATACATCTTTGACTGGATCTATGAATAAATCTATGACTGGGTTTGGACAGTATTTGCTTTTTAGGCAAAACAATGAATGATGCAATCTGAAGCTGGTATTGCATCATACATGATATGAATTGCATCATGTTATTCCTAGAAGTCATGGATGATGCAATCATAACGAAGCTTACATCACTCTGCTGAACAAATTGCCCTATATCAGCTCTAGAAATCATACAGTGTTGTGCTCTCTTATTTGTCAGTGTTTGACTTTGCAAAGGGACACATTTCTGTTTAGCCAAAGTGAGCAGAGATGCCTCGTACTTGTGTGAACAGTGCAGATAACTTCTGCTATGTTTGTGGTGAAGTGACTTTTGCATCACAAAAGCGCAGTATAACCACTATGGTTAAGAAAGCCTATCACCTTTATTTTGGCTGCAAAATTGGAGATCAGGACAAGAGGTGGGCCCGACACATATGCTGTAACACTTGTGCAACAAATCTTCACTAGTGGTTGAACAGGAAAAGGAAATCTATGCCTTTTGCAGTGCCAATGATTTGGAGAGCGCCAACAGATCATACCAGCAATTGTTACTTCTGCATGGTGCCTCCAGTTGGGAAAGGTGTGTCAAAGAAGAAAAAGTGGACTGTGCATTATCCAAACATTCCATCAGCTATATGCCCAGTACCCCACGGAGAAGGACTGCCGGTTCCTGATGCACCAGAATCATTCTCACTTGAGTCAGACAAGGAAGAGGAAGAGGATGAAACTTCTGGTCCTGAACCATCAATGTCACAGGACCCACATTTTCTCCCATCCTCCTCCTCTGAACCACACCTCACAACACAAGGTGAACTGAATGACCTTGTCAGGGATTTGGAACTACCCAAGAGTAAGGCAGAGCTGTTGGGCTCCAGACTACAGCAGTGGAATCTCCTGGCAGGTGATGTTAGGGTTTCCATGTTCCATGACCGTCAAAAGGATCTTGTCCCATTCTTCTTCATGGGAGGTGATCTTGTAGACTGCAACAACATCGATGGTGTGATGGCAGCCCTCAACATCGTTCACGATCCAGATGAGTGGAGACTGTTCATTGATTCATCGAAGATGAGTCTTAAAGCTGTTTTACTGCATAATGGCAATGTTTTGCCATCAATTCCAGTTGGTCATGCAGGCCATATGAAGGAAACCTATGACAACATGAAACAACTTTTGAGGTGCATAAACTATGACCAACATCAGTGTCAGCTTTGTGGCGATCTGAAGGTTGTTGCTCTCTTGCTTGGTCTGCAGACTGGATACACAAAGTACTGCTGTTTTCTCTGCGAATGGGATAGTCGTGCAAGAGATTCCCGCTACATCAAGAAAGATTGTCCACTCCGACAGTCATTGGAGCCTGGGAGGAAAAGTGTTCAGCATCTACCACTTGTTGAATCAAAGAAGATTTTGTTACCACCCTTACACATCAAGCTGGGTCTGATGAAGAACTTTGTCAAGGCCATTGACAAAACACAAGCAGCTTTCAAGTACCTCCGTGGAAAATTTCCAAGGTTAAGTGAAGCTAAGATAAAGGAAGGTGTCTTTGTTGGTCCTCAGATTCGTGAACTTCTTTGAGATGATGCATTTGACCATGCACTGCGTGGCAAGGAAAAGACGGCATGGAAAGCCTTCCAGTTAGTAGCAATAAATTTTCTCGGAAACAACAAACCTCCACAAGGCATACAAAAGCCTTGGTTGCAACATGTCACTAAAGATACATTTTTTGCACTCTCATCTAGATTTTTTTCCACTGAACTGTGGAGCAGTGAGCGACGAGCACGGCGAGCGATTTCACCAGGACATTGCAACAATGGAGAAACACTATCAGGGCAAATGGAGCCCATCAATGCTTGCAGACTATTGCTGGACAGTGACAAGAGATGCTCCATTTAATGAATACAAGAGACAAGCCAAGAAGCGTCGAGTAGACACTGAATAGGACTAAACTATGTACATAATAGTTTTTTGCCTTTTGTTTCATAATAAATTTTATTTATATAACCCTTTTGCTGATTTTTAGTGTGTGACATAAACAGGACAGGTGAAATATTATCATGTAAAGCAACCATAAACACATGAAAAGACCTAGGTTTACAATTTGTGATTAAAACTCTACTATCTACACAATATACACAGACATAAAATGTAAAAACTTAAATTTCTTAGAAACAGTAGCCAATCAGTTGTTTTAATTGTCATATTTGAATTCAGCACATCAAAATACATAATAAATATCACATTTTATCTCTGAAGCAGACGACTTCTCAAAAATTGTAGACCAGTGTTACAGATGCAGGCATTATATAATGACACATGAAGAGAAGGGAGTTACCTCACAGTGGAGAACCAGTGTTGACAGAGCCAATTCGATCAGGGCGGATGTAGTCCACTCACAATGACAGATGAGGAGGTGTCAATTCCAGGAGAGGCAAAGCTGCTTTTGTAATGAGCCAGCCACTCCCAGTCCCTATTCAAGCCCAAGTTAATGGTGATAAATTTGCAAATGAATTTTAGTTCTGCTGTTTCTCTTTGAAGTCTGTTTCTGAAGTTTTTTTGTTCAAGTATAGCTACTTTTAAATCTGTTATAAAGAATGTCCAAGCAGATTGAAGTGTTTTGCTACTGGCTTTTGTATGTTACCATTCCTGATGTCTAATTTGTGTCCATTTATTCTTTTACGTAGAGACTGGCCGGTTTGGCCAATGTACATGGCAGAGGGGCATTGCTGGCACATGATGGAATATATAACATTAGTAGACATGCAGGTGAATGAGCCCCTTCTGGTGTGGCTGATGTGGTTGGGTCCCCTGATGGTGTCCCTAGAGTAGATATGGGGACAGAGTAGGCAACGACATTTGCTACAGGGATTGGTTCCTGGGTTGGTGTTTCTGTGGTGTGGTGTGTAGTTGCTGTTGAGTATTTGCTTCAGGTTGGGGGGCTGTCTGTAAGCAAGGACTGGCCTGCCTCCCAAGGTCTGTCAGAGTGAGGGATCATTTTTCAGGATAGGTTGTAGATAGCTGATAATGTGCTGGAGAGGTTTTAGCTGGGGGCTGTACGTGATGGCCAGTGGTGTTCTGTTATTTTTCTTGTTGGGCCTGTCCTGTAGTAGGTGATTTCTGGGTACCTGTCTCGCTCTGTCAATCTGTTTCTTCACTTCCCCAGGTGGGTATTGTAGTTTTAAGAATGCTTGATAAAGATCTTGTAGGTGTTTGTCTCTGTCTGAGGGATTGGAGCAAATTTGGTTGTATCTTAGGGCTTTAGACAATGGATCGTGTGATCTGTCCTCGATGGAAGCTGGATGCATGTAGGTAAGTATAGGGGTCAGTAGGTTTCCGGTATAGGGTGGTGTTTATGTGACCATCACTTATTTGCGCTGTAGTGTCCAGGAAGTGGATCTCTTGTATGGACTGGTCCAGGCTGAGGTTGATGGTGGGGTGGAAATTGTTGAAATCCAGGTGGAATTCTTCAAGAACCTCCTTCCTAGGGGTCCATATGATGACGATGTCATCAATGTAGTGCAAGTAGAGGAGTGGTGCTAGGGGACGAGAGCTGAGGAAGCGTTGTTCTAAGTCAGCCATTAAAATGCTGGCATACTGTGGGGCCATGCGGGTACCCATAGCAGTGCCACTGACTTGAAGGTATAAGTTGTCCCCAAATCTGAAATGGTTGTGGGTGAGGACAAAGTCACAAAGCTCAGCCACCAGGTGTGCTGTGGCCTCATAAAGGATACTGTTCTTGACAGCTTGTAGTCCATCCTCATGTGGAATATTGGTGTAAAAAAGCTTCTACATCCATGGTGGCCAGGATGGTGTTTTCAGGAAGATCACCAATGCATTGTCGTTTCCTCAGGAAGTCGGTGGTGTCTCGAAGATAGCTAGGAGTGCTGTAGTGTAGGGTCTGAGGAGAGAGTCCAAATAGCCAGATAATCCTCTTGAAAAAGTGCCAATGCCTGAGATGATGCAGTGTCCAGGGTTTGCAGGTTTATAGATCCTGGGTAGCAGATAGAATACCCCTGGTCGGGGCTCTGGGGATGTGTCCATGTATATTTGTTCCTGTGCTGTAGCAGGGAGTTTCTTGAGCAGATGGTGTAGTTTCTTTTGGTACTCCTCAGTGGGATCAGAGGATAGTGGCCTGTAGAATGTGGTGTTGGAGAGTTGCCTGGCAGCCTCCTGTTCATAATCCGACCTGTTCATTATGACTACAGCACCTCCTTTGTCAGCCCCTTTGATTATAATGTCAGAGTTGTTTCTGAGGCTGTGGATGGCATTGCGTTCTGTACGGTTGAGATTATGGGGCAAGTGATGCTGTTTGTTCACAATTTCAGCCTGTGCACATCTGCGGAAGCACTCTAGGTAGCAGTCCAGTCTGTCATTTCAACCGTCAGGAGGAGTCCACACAGTGACACCATCAGAGGACCCAACCACATTAGTCACACCATCAGGGGCTCATTCACCTGCATGTCTACTAATGTTATATATGTCACCATGTGCCAGCAATGCCTCTCTGCCATGTACATAGGCCAAACCAGACAGTCTCTGCATAAAAGAATAAATGGACACAAATCGGACATCAGGAATGGTAACATACAAAAGCCAGTAGCAGAACACTTCAATCTTCCTGGACATTCTATAACAGATTTAAAAGTAGCTATACTTGAACAAAAAAACTTCCGAAACAGACTTCAAAGAGAAACAGCAGAACTAAAATCCATTTGCAAATTTAACACCATTAACTGGGAGTGGCTGGCTCATTACAAAAGCAGCTTTGCCTCTCCTGGAACTGACACCTCCTCATCTATTATTGGGAGTGGACTACAGCCGCTTAATCGTATTGGCCCTGCCAACATTGGTTTTCTACTTGTGAGGTGTAACTCTTCTCTTCATGTGTCATTATATAATGCCTGCATCTGTAATTTTCACTCCATGCATCTGAAGAAGTGGGTTTTTTTACCCACGAAAGCTTATGCCCAAATAAATCTGTTAGTCTTTAAGGTGCCACTGGACTCCTTGATGCCTTTATAGGGTCTTAGATTCTGCTGTTGTGTCACATGTATACTATACTACAGTTCTATTATATGTGTATAAAAAAGGTCAATGTTAAGATTAACAAGTTAAGTACTCAGAAGTGAGAAAAAGCCAAAGTTAAAGGTGAATATGACATGTTTCTGTTTTGGGATTACTATACAGTCTTTAGTTACATGATCACATACTATATATAAAAACACAATATCACATCATACCATTTTTCCCTATAACCTTTCCTACTGATGTAGCTCATTATAAATTTCACTTGAAATAATTTAATCCTCACAATGTTCAAAGATCTATTTATTGACTCGGAGCTTGTAAATCAAAAAGTGTTCTCCTTAAGGAAAGTATTTTAATTTCACGTTCAGACAGGATATTACTCTTTTCATTGGGGACAAATTCAGGTTCCAGCAGTTGTTTATTATTTTATCTTCCAAGCTGCATTCTAGAAAAATACAGTTATGTGATGTGATTTTGACAAGCACTCATCATTGGCCTTCAATTGATTTTGAGTATGAGTTGAATTAGGCCAATGCTGAGCTCTTTTGAAAATCTCACCCTTATTGCTGCGCTTGCAAGATCTCTCTTTAATTTCTTGTTTTACTATGTCTCATTTAGAGCTGTAGTTAGTTTGGGCTAGATTCACAAGAGGGACTTAGTTGCCTAACATGACAGGTAAGTGCCTAAGTCAAATATTTAGAAACCACTGGTGTTCACAAAACCACCACTCAGCTGCTGTCTAACTCGGCAGGCATCCAAAGTCTCTAGGCACCTAAGTTTCCATGGTAAAAAATTCCACTAGGTGCCTAAATTTTGTGCACATGTGCCTAAATTTTGTGCACGTGCAGCACACAGCTGCCTAAGTGCTGATCTATTCTGCACCCAACTTACATCTAAACTACAGAGGTAGCCTCAAACTGGGCATTCCTCACTTATTTCTCCTATAGGGCCTGATCCAGTAGGTGTGCTTAGATCATGCCTGACTCACATAAAGGATAGTTGAGGAGTAGAATATCAGGGGTAGAAGGGACCTCTGAAAATCATCTAGTCTAATCCCCTGCTCAAAGTAGGACCAATCTCCAGACAAGTTTTTGCACCAGATCCCTAAATGGCCCCCTGAAGGATTGAACTCACAACCCTAGGTTTAGGTGGCTAATGCTCAAACCACTGTGCTATCCCTCACTCCTAAGAGCCTCCTGAGGCCTCCCTTACACCCAATAGCCCAGTGGTTAAGGCACTTACCTAGGAGGTAGGATATTTGGGTTCAAGTCCATGCTATGAATTGGACAATCTCTCATATCCAAGGTGAGAGCTGTAACCACTGGGCTATTGGGGCACAATGCTGGCACCACTACCACCACTTCCTCCTCCTGAGGATATGGGAGGCTCTGTCTGATTTCTAGCCAATATTTCTGTCAGTTCTACAAACAATCCTAATTCCCAGTCCTCCACTGTAAATGCCTAACTTGCTATCCTCTCCCTCCGTAGGCAAAACACCCTTTCAAATATGAGGAGTACAGCTGCTGCCTCTTCATTTGCAACTGAATGTATATCCTCTAATTTATGCAGGATGCTCTTATACCATTGCAACTGAAATATTGGCAAAGGGTGTTGAGGGTTTTGGACCTTGAATACAAGATATAGGCCCCAGTCCAGCACCATATTGAGGCAAGTACTTAACTCTAATGACAGCAGTCCTATTGACTTCAATGGAACTACACATATGCAAAACATTATGTACATGTGTAAATGTTTGTGGGGTTGGTGTCTAAGTGATACGCAGTGTGGAATCTTGGGAAAAGGGGTGTGGATACCTGAGTCTTGATCCTGAGAAATGCTAAGCCCTCTGATCTTGATCTAGCTAATGATTTAAGCATATGCTTTATTTTAAGTGCATGAATGGTCCCACTGAAGTTCCCAGTGAATCTATTCACATGATAAAGGTTAATATGTGTTTGTTTTAAGTGCTTTTCTAGGTCAGGGTCAGAGGGCTTAGAACCTGAGGATTAAGTCCCTTGCAAACATTAGGTGATCTATCACTGCAAACTAGCAAAAAATAATGTACTTAAATTCTTGTATTACCTTTCTTGTTTCTAAATGAGCTACTCTCAAACATATCATGAGTGTTCTCAATCATCATTTCAGTTAAACTATGTCAAAATTGAACTTTCAACAGTAAGTCATTCTTAATTAAAGAAATGTGAAAAGATGTCTTACCACTTTTTCAAAACAGAAAAATGTACACTTTTGTTATAGCTCCCCATAATACAGTATGCAGAATGCATAACACACTGGCCAGTGTTTAAATAAAATAAAACAAAAGCAACCAAAAACATCATAACAAAATTATTGTTTAACACCATAGCATATAATGTAGCTTTGAAATGTACAGTATTTCATATATGTATTAGAAAAATGCATACTGGAAATACAGTAATAGGCAAATTATGTTGGTCCAATTTTTTTAAATTTATTAGCAACTAATTTTTGGCTGAATATGAGCTCAGTAGATTTTGCTGAAACTTTCCAAAAGAATCATAGACTATCAGGGTTGGAAGGGACCTCAGGAGGTCATCTAGTCCAACTCCCTGCTCAGAGCCAGGGCTGCCCAGAGGATTCAGGGGGCCTGGAGCAAAGCAATTTCGGGGGCCCCTTCCATAAAAAAAAAGTTGCAATACTATAGAATACTATATTCTTGTGCGGGCCCCTGTGGGGCCCAGGGCCTGGGGCAAATTGCCCCACTTGCCCCCTCCCTCTGGGCAGCCCTGCTCAGAGCAGGACCAGTCCCCAGCTAAATCATCCCAGCTAGGGCTTTGTCAAGCCAGGCCTTCAAAACCTCTAAGGAAGGAAATTCCACCACCTCCCTAGGTAACCCATTCCAGTGCTTCACCACTCTCCTAGTGAAAAAGTTTTTCCTAATAGCCAACCTAAACCTCCCCCACTGCAACTTGAGATGATTACTCCTTATTCTGTCATCTGCTACCACTGAGAACAGTCTAGATCCATCCTCTTTGGAACCCCCTTTCGGGTAGTTGAAAGCAGCTATCAAATCCCCCCTCATTCTTCTCTTCTGCAGACTGAAGAATCCCTCAGCCTCTCCTCATAAGTCATGTGCTCCAGCCCCCTAATCATTTTTCTTGCCTTCTGCTGGACTCTTTCCAATTTTTCCACATCCTTCTTGTAGTGTGGGGCCCAAAACTGGACACAGTACTCCAGATGAGGCCTCAGCAATGTCGAATAGAGGGGAATGATCACATCCCTAATTTGTCTAGGTCCCTCTGTATCCTATCCCTACCCTCCAGCGTATCAACCACTCCTCCCAGTTTAGTGTCATCTGCAAACTTGCTAAGGGTGCAGTCCACACCATCCTCCAGATCATTAATGAAGATATTGAACAAAACTGGCTCCAAGCCCGACCCTTGGGGCACTCCGCTTGATACCGGCTGCCAACTAGATATGGAGCCACTGATCACTGGCATTGAGCCCGATCATCTAGCCAGCTTTCTATCCACCTTATAGTCCATTCATCCAGCCCAGACTTCTTTAACTTGCTGGAAAGAATACTGTGGGAGACCGTATCAAAAGCTTTGCTAAAGTCAAAGAATAACACGTCCACTGCTTTCCCTTTATCCACAGAGCCAGTTATTTCATCATAGAAGGCAATTAGGTTAGTCAGGCATGATTTGCCCTTGGTGAATCCATGCTGACTGTTCCTCATCACTCTCCTCTCCTCTAAGTGCTTCAGAATTGATTCCTTGAGGACATGCTCCATGATTTTTCCAGGGATTGAGGTGAGGCTGACTGGCCTGTAGTTCCCCATATCCTCCTTCCCTTTTTTTAAAGATGGGCACTACATTAGCATTTTTCCAGTCATCCAGGACCTTCTCCTATCGCCATGAGTTTCCAAAGATAATGGCCAATGGCTCTGCAATCACATCCGCCAACTCCTTTAGCACCCTCGGATGCAGTTCATCCGGCCCCATGGACTTGTGCTTGTCCAGCTTTTCTAGATAGTCCTGAACCACTTCTTTCTCCACAGAGGGCTAGTCACTTCCTCCTCATGTTGTGCTGCCCAGTGCAGTAGTCTGGGAGCTGATCTTGTTTGTGAAGACAGAGGCAAATAAATTATTGAGTACATTAGCTTTTTCCACATCCTCTGTCACTAGTTGCCTCCCTCATTCAGTAAGGGGCCCACACTTCCTTGACTTTCTTCTTGTTGCTAACATACCAGAAGAAACCCTTCTTGTTACTCTTAACATCTTTTGCTTGCTGCAACTCCAAGTGTGATTTGGCCTTCCTGATTTCACTCCTGCATGCCTGAGCAATATTTTTATACTCCTCCCTGGTCATTTCTCCAATCTTCCACTTCTGTTTTGGGTCTGAGACAAAGCATAAGCAATTTCAACCTCAATATTTGTTTTGACAAAATTAGGAGTGGAAAAATGTTTAAATCTGAATGGCTTTGGCAACCTTTATTCTCAAGACCTTGTAGTTAGAACAATTTATCATATATTCAGGATAAATCTGACAAACTATTTTTGTCTGCAATTGGTTTAAAAGACTGTTCAGTTCTTCAGTGGGCAGAATTAAACTGTTTTGAATGATTTTTAGTAGGCATACTAAATGAAATAAATATGAATAAGTAAATATGAAATTTTTAATGAAAAATCCTCTTTTTCACTAGAATTATTTTGCTAAGGTTTTTGGATAGCATGTGGTAAATCCTTGCTGATGAGATGTGTACATATTAGTTATTGGATAATATGGGATTAACTTTATACAAAGTACTTAATCTCCCTAACCTGTTCGTGCTTCTGTCCAGTAGGAAAACATGGGCAAAATTAAATTTCTCAGAAGTAGTTCAACATCTAACAGAATTCAGACTAATAATTAATAATAAAGGATGCTGCTGATGAACATCTTTCATTTTCCCTGCTTTATTTTGACTTTGAAAACATTGCTCTTTAACTCTAGCATGTAACAGCAACAGCAAAATAACTTATTCTTTTATACACTGTTAAGACATTTTTGTGTGTGTTAAATGTATATGATGTACGTGGTGTTAGCTGGCTAATTCTCATCTCTAAAATAAGATGAGTTGGAATTAGAAACATTTGTGAAGGAAAGCTATTATTTTCTGTTCTAAGTCTAGTGAAAAGTAATACCAGATACCACTATGCGTTAACATATCCAATTTTTTTAATGTGACCACTTTTGCACTGATACTGCCATAAACGCCTTCTGAACAAGTGTGCAACTGATGAGTTGAGGGAAATTACTCATTGCCTTTCTGCTTATGCAAAGGGACTATGCTGATAACCCAAATAGGAAATGAACAACCTCTTCAAAAATAATATTTCTAGAACTAATTTTTAGTCACCAAAATACTGAGTCACTGGTGCTGAGCTTTCATTCCTACAAGTTCTCATTTCACTAGTGCACACTACCAGATATCAGGGTAAAATACCTCATCCCAAGGGTGAAAGGCTGCTAGTATGATTTTGAGATGCTTCCTGCTGTACCATGCTCCTAAAAAGGAAGGAAGCGTGGTAAACTCATTTTCTGAAGTTTTTCTACACCAAGGTGTGAAAATGACAAAGTGGAAAGTTCTACAGTAATCTGGGAAAGGAAGTTGCTGACAATATATAGCCTCCAGGGCCGGCTCCAGACCCAGCGCGCCAAGCGCATGCTTGGGGCGGCATGCCACGAGGGGCGCTCTGCCTGTCGCCGGGAGGGCGGCAGGCGGCTCCGGTGGACCTCCCGCAGGCATGCCTGTGGAGGGTCCGCTGGTCCCGCGGCCCCAGGCGTCTGCAGGAGGTCCACCGGAG
This sequence comes from Mauremys reevesii, assembly GCF_016161935.1. Taxonomy (NCBI): domain Eukaryota; kingdom Metazoa; phylum Chordata; order Testudines; family Geoemydidae; genus Mauremys; species Mauremys reevesii. The sequence goes on from NC_052624.1 coordinate 190,081,966, forward strand.
CCACGGGACCGGCAACCGCCAGAGCAGCCCCCGCGGCGTGCCGCCATGCTTGGGGCAGCGAAATTCCTAGAGCCGCCCCTGATAGCCTCAGTGGTGAACCTTGAAAACTTGACCAATGTTACTTAATAAAGAAGGTGGCCTCAGTATTTGCAACATTACATTTAACTTCCTGCTTTTCTTTGGATTTTTTTTAAAGTTATTTCAAATGACCTATCTTTATGTTTAAACAGAAATCCAAAAAGCTAATGGTTGAGTCACACTCAGCGGTGAAAGTAAGCTGGTCCGGTCCAGTGAACCGGCAAGAGTCGGACCTGACTGGCTTCCCCAGGCCGGCGATTTAAAGGGCCAGGGGCTCCCGGCAGAGGCTGGAGCCCCAGGCTCTTTAAATTGCCACCAGAACCCCGCTGCTGGAGCCCTGGGGTAGCGGCAGCAGGGCTCTGGTGGTGATTTAAAGGACCTGGGGCTCCCGGCCGCCGCTACCGCAGTGGAGCCCTGAGCCCTTTAAATCTTTGCCAGAGCCCCAAGTCCCAGGGTAGAGGCAGCAACTAGGAGCCCCTGGGGCTCCGTCAGCAATTTAAAGGGCCGGGGCTCTTTCATCCAGTCAGCCCATAGTTAAGGTTGAGCTCAGTTTTGATACCCTTTAAATTTCTATACAGCGTAATGTTAATAGGACTTTAATCAAATAATTAAAATATGGATTTAAGAACAACTCAGTGTGCTTACCTTTACCTCTACATAAGTTGTTTTCCTGCACTGATGGGTTGAGAGAGGAACCAGTCTAGAGTGCTTTTAGAATTTATTAAAAGAAAAACAAATATGAATCAAATATAAGTTTAAACAAAAATATATATTATTTCCAATTCTCCTAAATTAATCAAATAGAACACAATGCAAAGATCAATTCAAAATTACAGTTGAATTTCAATCAATAAATCAATGGCTCAATTTAGCTGACTCACCAATTACTATAACAAGTAATTGAATTTATAAGGTTTATAATGTTTACACATATTTCTTCAATATTTCACAGGAAAGTTAAGGAAGTTTGCCCTTTTTTAATCTAATCAATTGGGCTAAGAGTCTGCTAAAGAGAGAAGGTGGCTCTTTTGTTTTAAGGAAGTATAACATTTTTGGAATGATTTTCTTAATAGTAGACATTCTTTATACAGATGTCCTGCTTTTGAAGCGGACATGTGAGAGGCCTGTGTGAGGACTTAGTAACAGATTTCCACTTAGGCCAGAGGTAAGTGTCTTAACTGTTTAAATATAATTCTTAGCTAGTCAGTGAATGATTATACATTCACTCATTTTTCACACATCTTCCTGACAGTTAGTAAGCAGCATGACAATGGAAAAAGGGACTCAGAGGTGGAGACAGAGTCTAAGGTAAGTGAGTGACCTTACCCTAATAACCTTTTGCCTACAAGCCAGAAAACTACTTCAAGCATTTCTTAAAAATGCTAACAAACATGTAGCCAACCAAAATCATTCAGGCCTTAATTCAAATATGACCCATCTTCCTTACAACAGTTATTTGTTTGGATTCTCTTCTTAAATGTTTAATAGGGAGTGTTTCTGAAATCAATCTCTAGGTGAAATTCTTTAGTCAAAAGACATTTGGCTGACTGATTACTTTAAAAAAATGTATTTGCATCTATGACCAAATTGGTGGAGAAGCGTATCTTGCGTAGATGTGGTACAACAGGTAGTTTAAAAATATTTAGGATGAAGGATAATTTTCCCCATCATTATTATGGGGACATCTTATCCTTCAGAAGAGGCTGGCACATTAAATTTTTGGCTTCAGAGTAACTTACAAGAATTGTCCCTTTTCAAAATGCCCACAATGGCCAGTTGTTTCCAATGGATCTGAAGCCATAGAATTTCCTCAATTAAGATCACAAACAGTGCCTTCCAGCTTGTGCACGAGGAAGTTTGAGGTTGCCTTTAGCAAATATGAACCTCCCAAGTATTTCTGCCTCCCTTCCCCCACCTTTACCAAACTGCCCTTGTTCACTGACAGCCGCCAATGTTGGAAAGAGTGCTGTGATGAAGGTAATATGAAAAAAGTAATGTTGAGTGGTAATCTGGTGGTTTTTGGTAAAAGGTGTAATAAGCGGTTGACACCTCTAAGGGGTCAGAGTTAAGGTTGTGACATGTGGTGTCATGTCAAGGTGAGAGGGGTAGGGTACATTCAGTGGGAAGCAGAATAGAGATCCTACTGAGATATTGCCAACTCTGAGCATTCAAAAACTGTCAGGTCCCAAAAAAAGGCATGAGACTGACTTAAAATTATGAGATTTTATTTGTAAATAATACATTTTGAGTTATTTTAATTTGTCTTCTGGCTTTCAGCTTTTAGGTTACACTCAGGTCAAATTTTCTGAATCAATGAGGGATAGAAAATACTTTTTTTAAAAAAAAAGGAAAGCTGAGATTCCTATATAATCACTTGACTCCAGGATCTGGAACTTTGAGGGGAAAAAAAACACTCCACCCCCTCCCCCACCCGAAATAAATTTCAAGATCTGGCAACATTGGAACTAGTAGATGTCTTTGGTTTTCATTATTCTGATTTGTTGCTTTTACGATGTATTGAGTATGTAGCAACTTCAGTTGTTTCACAACACATCGTGAATTAATTGATTCATGCAGTTTTCTGACAACTGGTTCTGCAGACAGCTACACAAAAATGTTGTGACATGAATAGGATGAACCCACATCAGAGGTCAGTTGATAAGAATGTGACAAAACTAAAATATGGAATCTGCAGTATCTAAAATGCCTGATACTGCAATTAGCCAGCTGCATGTAGGCAGTTTGGCAAGTCTCCAAATAACACTGAGCTCCACAATGTTAGATGTTTTAATTTTGTAACAGGAACTGGGTTGCCTAATGAAGGAATCCGATATTTAATTGGTTTTGCAACCTTAGTTCAAATTCAAGTGGATTTTCCAAGGTAGACATAGTTTTAGAAAAGTTTAGTCTTCAGAAAATTATAGAGATGCTACTTAAATAAAGTTTGCACCTAGTACTTATATACCCAATGTAGTGATAACAGTAGAGGGCCTTTGGATGATCATGGAGTCCTGTGGAGAAGCAAGGGAGAGAATATTGGATTGTGATGCTCTATCTTATCTATCTTTTTTAAAGCAAATGTGTTGATTAAAATGTATTAGCAGTATTGGGTGGTTTTCAGTTTACATATGGAATTAATGCTGATATTGGACATTGACACACAGGGGCTAGAAGACTACCTGTAATAATGTGGTTAGAAATGGCATAATTTAAGCTATAGATTGTGTTATACCCCAAAAAGAGATTTGCTAGCCCCTGGGACTGACACACTTTCAATGGAATATAGGCTTTTTTGGCTGTTCCTAGAATGAGTTCAGATTACAATTACCCCCTAATCCTGCAGTGAGATCCAAATGGGCAGACTTTGCATTCCCATGAAGCCCCAGCAGAGTGAATGATAGGCTGTGCAGATATAGGAGTCCATTTGCATGGAGCTCAATGCAGGATCAGAAGCCATAGATCTGAAAGTCATTTGGGGCACTGTGATGGTACCTAGGGATGTGAGGCACCTTGCTACCATCTGCCTTCAGTGTGAGGAAGCCTTGTCTGTGCCTGCCTGTGGGTCAGCTCCCACATTCCAGGGGCAACACAAGCATCCCCCTCTTAGCTGTCTCTCTATAGGTTAGCAATAAACACACTCCAACCCCTGAGCTCTCCAAGTATCTCCCTTGAGTGTCCACTGGACACTTGCAGTATGCACAGATTCACTGCTTCCAAAGAAACAATACACCTGAGCTTACCACTTCCACCTCAGATCACTGCTCTGTTTCATTTACAGCATTTAGCTATATTTATAATGCAATCAAGTATAAGTTGTTTAAGAAGACATAGAGATTCAATTAACAGCAAGTAAAAGTATTGGAAACAAATGATTACATATAAAAAGTCATAACATGCACTGTAGAGCCTAGACTTAATTACCAAGATACTCTCATGTACTGTAGAGTAACACTTACCCCAAATTCTTGCAGCTCTTTACAGCTAGGCTTGACTGTGATCCTCTGTCTATGAGACAGACACACTGTCAGCTTGTCTTCTAGGTGAAGGATTCTGTGTTTCTTTGTACCTCCAGCTATACCCTGATAATAGATAGTCTTTAGTCATAAACAGGACACTTCCACCCCCTCCTTGTTTTGTTTCCTTTTGTTGCTTTTCTGTCTTGTAGAATTCACAATCTTTTGACAGGCTTTTGGCTTAGTATGCAAATAAGTATGCATTTGAAAAAGTGTTTTTTTTTTACCCACGAAAGCTTATGCCAAGATAAATCTGTTAGTCTTTCGGGTGCCACTGGACTCCTTGTTGTTTTTATGGATACAGACTAACACAGCTACCCCTCTGATACTATGCAAATAAGTATCCATTGTGAGACATACAATACACACATGGCCAGATAGGGGGATATGCAACTGGTACCTCCTCCCTGAAAGGAACATGTCTGTGATGTGTCACCAGGAGACCTGCCTTAACTCTAAACCTGAAAAACATAATTTGAACTATAGATACATAACTCCTTCAATATTATCTGTACATACATTTTGCAATGAATATAAAGACCAGTGGGCTATTAGCTCTTGGTAGAGAACTCACATGCCACCCTTTGGTGAGCTATTATGCATATATCTGATCCAGGGGATTCTGGTAAAATCTTATGCACCTCCTGTGCCTTTTGCCAGTTGGCACCAAGAGGTCCCTGTGTCACAAGCTCCCCAAAGATATTCCATGTTGTTGCAATACCTGTCACGCCCAGTATAGATCTGATTCAGACCTCTGAGAACAGTACTGTGTATTACTACTACTACTACTGAGTGAAATCCTGGGCCACTTAAGTCAATGGCAAAGCTCTTACTGACTAGAGGTGGCCAGGAAATAGTTTTCCCATCTTGCAAGAATATTTGAGATTTCAGAAACATTTCCTATCCTGAAGAATAAAGTCAAAATCACCAAAAAATAAAAATAAAAAAATTGTGAACTGAAAATAACCCATCCTCCCCAAAATAGATTGTTTCTATTCTGTTATAATCTTTTTTTTTTTTTTTTTTTGGTGAAGCTTGCAAAAGTTCAGCTAATGCTATCTCATGTTAATGCCTGTGGTAGGGTATCCAGTACACGCTTGTCCTGAAGTGGATAATGGAGGCCAGATGGGCCAATGAACCTATTAGGCTGAAGGCTGAGAGGAAAGTCCTAATTAAGAGAAGCTCAGTTGTGTGGAAACAGGCAGGGTTTCTATAAAGCCAGGGAGCTGATAGCAGGCTGTAGTGTAGTAGTCAAGGAGTCTGCAATTCTTCTCTATGACAAGAGAGGTGTGTTTGAGGAGGGTGCCACCTTAAGTTACTCCCTGGGAGGAGAGAGTGAAGAGACTGGCAAACCCACAGGAGTGGGGAGGACCAGGAGGTATGGAAGCAGCTCAGGGAAAGGCAACAAGGTGCAGGGAATGGACTTTGGCTGCTATGTAGAGGGTCCCTGAGCCAGAACCCGGAGCAGAGGGTGGGTCTAGGTTCCTGTGCCAGCCACTGTACGAATAGCATCATGAGCCAATGAAGCAGAAGACTGCCTGAGACTGCTGGAGAGCAGGAACCTTTATATACCTCCCATGGAAGGAGAAAGCACAATAGTGACCTGGAGGGTTGAGTCACGAAGAGGACAGCTGTAGCTCCTGAGTGAGAGAGGGGCTGCAAAGGAGAAACCGACAGGGTGAACCTGCTGGAAAGGGGATTGGCCTGACTGAATGAATCACCAGAACCACCAGCAGGCAGTGCCATTCAGTGGTGAGTAGAGCAACCTGTCACAATGCCCCTGTGCATTTTTATGGTTTTGGTTGTGATTTGGAAGCACAAATCCCCAAAGAGTCTTCCTTCCCCACCCTGCCACCCCCAATCTGGTTAGAAGGGCTAGAAATCTGGTAAGAGAATCTCCACAGCACAGTTGAATACCTTCTCACCTCTGCTCTCTGGGAAAATTCAGCAGCCCAAGGCAAGCTGAAAATGAAACAAAAAAGGTAATACTCTATAGAGAGACAGGGAAAGATGGGGTAAGAAATTAAGGAATTTATGTAATGCACTCTTCCTCTCTCCATCCCAGAAGCCAAGGCTGAGGAGAAGAGGCAGAAACCTCCTCTCGGGCATCAATTTTTAGTTCCAGCAACTTCTACAAGCATTAAATCCACTCAGAAGAAAATGACCTGTTTGACATGTCCCACACCACTGAAACAAATGCACCTTCTCGCTTGCTGGAGACTTCAAGAGCGATTGCACCTTTTAAATTACATTAATATTTCAACTGAAATAATCCTTTAATGGAATAATAAATATGAATGGTTGATAAAGCTCAATGAGAAGTTGTTTTTGTGTAAGACGTGCTTTGCCTTTCTCTCAATAAATATTGATGTGAGCTGATTTAAATCAGTAGTCCAAATTCATGCTTGATGTAGCTTGATTGGCTCCAAAGGAATTATACCAGGGAGTCTCCACTATAGTTTTTCAACTGTTTATTTTTGGGGGGTTGACTGAATTAATGTCGTAACTACTGAGGACTTTTCTGCTTGAGGAGTTCTCTAATAACCAATTTAGTTGCTGTGGGAAGCTAAAGCTGATGGGGGTTGAATTCTCAAAGATGTCAGTATTTCAATAAGTAGTCCCATTTCAAAACTTAGAAGTTGTATAGGCTGACACTTTGAAAATTATAGATCCTGACAATCAAGGAGAAATGTACATTTAATTTAGAAGAGGTTGTTTTTCTACAAGAATAAATATGTATTTGGCTAATTTCCAGAGTTAGGTGCTGTGAACTTCATTTATCTTAAAATACCTCTTGAACACATTTTCAAAGCTGCACATATATTATCTCGTGATAACCCTGAATACTTTCTGAAATCAAGTTTGTACCAAAGTAAAGCTTTTGGATCTTGTGATGGGGCATGAATAGTTCTGCACTCAAGCAGCCTGCCCTGTCGCATCTGCAAGGTATGTCAGTCCTGGAGGGGGAATATAAAAGGGAGAAGACCAGCTCAGAGATTGGCAAAGCTTGGAAGGCAGACCTGAAGTTCTTAGCTCCTGGAGTGGGCCTGGCTGAAGGCAGGAGCTGGTCAGGTATCCTCTGCCTGTCAAGACCCCCTTTGAGGGAAGAGGAGGTCCAGATGCTAAACCATTACTTTGGGACTAATACTAGTGACTCGCCTGCAGGTGCTGAACTGGGCTACATCCTAGCAAAGGCTCTCTAATGGAAGAGAGGCCTGCCATGCCCTTGGGTTCAGTTTCTGTTTTCTTTTTGATAGCTCCAGAAGGGTTGGATTTCCAGTGATTCAACTGGAGGGCACAGTCTCCCACAAGAAAACCTGCTGTTGACATTTCTACTAATGTAATGGCCTATGGAAAATAAACTAATTTTGGAAACAAAGAATCCAGTACACTCAATATGCAGACAATTAATCTATGGTTAAACAAATATCAAACTAGCCCATGTGAAAAAGGAGATGCACTGTTTTCTTCTGTATGGGTCTATCATGTCTCAGGTGATGTGGGAATTTGCACTGGCATGCTTATAATTTTTCCTTCATAACACACTGGTCAATATGGTATGCCTTGTCTTAGCCATTACTTCTAAAGCTTCTGTATTAGATAGAGAGGAGATTGAAGCAGAATGACCATCCATCTCAAACCTACTAGACAAGTACAGGAGATGCAGTTTGGTCTTCTGCTTCATGGCAGCAAGCAGGCCTGACTCACCTGAATTTAAACTGTGTAGGTTACTCACCATCAGACTGAGTTAATTTTATCTCTAGAGAGACAAGGGAGGTAAGGTAATATCTTTCATTGGAACAAACTCTGGTGGCGGAAGGTACAAGCTTTCAAATTACAGAGTTGTGCTTCAGGTCTGGGGAAAGAAATCCCAGTGTCTGAGTGAAATACAAGTTGGGATAGATAAGCACAAAGGGTAGGTCCTTTAGATGGAGTGGGCAATAAAGGTTACATTGTTATGTGAAAGGGATTTGAAGTAGGACATTAACTGTTAGCAGGCAGGCGGGTGTGTGTTACAGATAGTTGTAAAGAGTCATGAAACCAGTGTCCCTGTTAAATCAATGCTTTTTAGTATCTAGCATTGTTATGATTATAAGTTCCCAGTCTTGCCTTTTGAAAGTGTTGTGCTTGTACTTTTGAAGACACGTATTGAAAGATCAGATATGGAGCGATCATTTTGTGAAAATTGTTCACCCATGGATGATGTGGTGTTTTTGTCTTTCATCATCTTTCATTGTGAGTTCATTTGAGAGTGTAGTGATTGTCTGTTTTCACCCACATAGTAGTTATTGGGGCATTTGATGCACTGGATAAGGTATACCACATGATGAGAGAGGCATGTGTAGGACTGATGAATCTTGAAAGATGTATTGTAAAGGGTATCATTGAGCAGTTCTTTTCCCCCACTACCCAGAATGCACAGGTTCACAGGCACTCTTGTGCTGAAGAAGTTTGTTTGCTCAGTGCTCCAGTGAGTGATCAGTCCAGTGACACAGGGCATAACAGACGGTTAAATGCAAGTCTGCCCCCACGCTCAGGTGCTTAAATAATTTTATAACAATATATTTAAGGCATTACATATTGTGTAAAGTCTTTTTCTACTTAGCACTAAGATTATTTTGCTAACTTGGTTGTATACCTGATTAGGTTGCTGGCTCAGCTTTTCACCTGGCTGTTCTTTCCTTGCGACACAAACAGGCATCTTTTCACATGTCCCAACACCTAAAATATACATTCTACATATTACATCTTACATATTCCCTCCTTTTTTCGCTTTACAGGCATCCACTATCCCATGACTTGTTTCAGTCCTCTATTTATGTACTCGCCAATTTCTTCCAGTTTAGAGTGTCTCCAAAAAGATATCCCTTGCTTGGTTCACATTAACATTCTTGCAAAATCTGTAGGCTCTGCAGTACAAGGTGCCAACTGTTTATTACCACTTTTATCCAATGCTTCCATATGGGATGTCCATTATTACAGTAGCACCACCGGCTGTCTTCCTCCTCTGTCATGCCTGAATAATTCCATGGGGAGGGTCCTTTGATCCAGGTGACTATCCGTTCGATGATTATTTTTCACTCTGTCTTTACATGGTTCAATGTTAGTTGTTAGATGCCTATGTAAGTAATACTACATATGGTTTTAGCATTCAATTCACTTTTATTCTGTGGGTCACCTACCAGCTGTCCTCAGAAAACATGATTTGGGCTATAAGATGTCAACCAGCAGGGCTAGGCTGCTGTTGGTGGGATCTTTACAGACAACCCAAATCCATGGCCCACATCTTGAGAATGCCTGCACATCCCCCTGTACGGCATGAGATACTGTTGCCAATAAATGTTTCATATGCAGTCCTGGGGATCTTTGGCCTGGAATACACACTCAGTGCTGTTACATAAAACAAGTCTTGCTGAGCATTTTGCAATATACACCCTTTGCATCTTTCATCTATCTACACACACACACACACACACACACACACACACACACACAATCCTACCAAGCAAAACACACATATAACTAACCCTTGTATAAGACACATGATTACCACTGAGTGCAGGATCACTTGTTGTATTCAAGTCTTCATATTAGAATGCATTAAGTCATCTCTCCAGTTACTGGCCCCTGCTGTTCTAATGTCTCTTTCCAACCTTGTGATAGTTTTCCCATCCTCATCCACACTTAACCTGACGATAGGACTTCTTGCTTGTTTCCTGAGCTGTGTTTCATACAACCTCTGCTGACTTCAGCAAGGCTTTCCAATGCATTGATTGTGGAATCTCTGATTTTATGTTATGAAACAAATCTCCCCCAATCAGGTTACATTTTTAGCGATAATATGGGGCACAATTTGCCAATTTTCATTTCCCAATTTTTATACTGTTTCATGACACTGCTGCACCAGGTGCCTTCTGAGACCGCTATACAATTTATATAACCTTCCACAATGACACTTGACACATTATTAGTATTGTTTAAATGATAGCAGACCTTTCCTTTCCCTAAGTGTGTAACATGGTTTTGTGGCAGGTGCACTTCCTGTAGATGGCAGTACTCACTTGTGTTCCAACACCCACCTTTCACTAATTGCAATTCCCCTGGCTGACAAATCCAACCCTCATGAATTTCCACTACACATCCCGAGAAATCCACATTATCGAGCCTTCCCTCCTCATCCTTTATTGCCAATTTAGTCCTTCCATAGGGTACAAAAGTGAATCATTATATAAAATGTCAATAACAAAAATTGGATAGGTATTTTTGAGTTCCATTCAAAGGACTGCAAGCCAGAACAGTAAATTACATCCATTCACAATTTAAAGTTGTAACTTTCCAGCACCTGGGATCTATTTGGGAACTAACATTTAATTTTACACAATAGAAAAGATTCCATTCTACTGGCAGGTGTCTATGTAATAAGCTCCTAATTATACATTGGGCATCCATTCAACACATGTAATTCAACCATACTACATTGTCTGGCCAATGCTTCATTTAGCACAGCCTTTTCCCCAGTTCGGATCACAGTTTAAGGAGAGAAAAACTGAGTTAGTTTAAGGAGAGAAATTTTTAAATGTTCCTCAAGGATGGTGGTGGATTGCACCTGCCTTTGATCCACCTTCCATAGATTGGCTCCTCTATTTGTGGCATAACCTAATTTCCTTTGCAGATTTTCTGTGTCACCTGCATTTAATATTCCAATTCCAATACCTATTGGACCTTTTCTTTCTCTGAAATACCTTCCTTATCCATAATTCCCCCATTCTTTGAATTGTTTGTTCTGCATTTGAGCCGTTTGGGTAGGTCTGAGTAATGCTTATAATTCTAAGGTTCCAGGTAATCCATATATCAGTCTTGGATGCATTTACAATTATATTTTTGTGCCTTTCCCAATTCATGTCCCAAGGACCACCTTTGTTATATATGGATCTGGCTTCCTTGCCCACCACCCATGTGGTATTACAATTGTCTGTACAGATCTTATGTCCTTTTCCATACAATGTTGCAGTACAGTGTCACCTTAATTCATGGAGGCCTGTAGTCAAACTCTTTATTGGGAAAGTTCAATTAAACCAATGTTTCAAATTCTTTACAGTCCATTGTACTTTTCCTTTCCATAGGTCATTAGTCATTTTGTGATATTCATCTGCTTAAAGCCCCCAGCCTGTCATCCCATATGAGGGATGATATACCAGTACTTTTCCCCATTAATGGTTACCTCCAGTTGTGTTAAATTCCTGAACTCACAAACAACTGAAATACTCTCCCCTACATTTCCTTCCACCCACCCAGGCATTTGTGGGCATTGACAGGTTCCCTTGTTAAACCTGATAGGTCAAGTTACTTGCATTAAAATCACATTACATACCTTCTTTTTTATATGTTTTGATATACTCCAGAACTAATGTCCATATATTAAGAAAAAATATGGTAAACATCATCAGCCATAAAAATTTGCAAGCAGTCCTTGGCACAGTTAAGCACTCCCACCATCTATGTTGAACGTCCTCCATAGTGTTAATTCATGTTGTGCTTTGGTTTTGAAATGACAAGAAGAGATGGAGAGAGAACAAGGATACCTTTCCCCCTCTTCTTATCTCTTTCCCTTATAAGTTTTCTGTTGACTGGCATGTACCCACCCTTGTTCCTTTTTCCTTTTATCCACCAAATATACAGCTGGTCCTAGCCTGTCTATCACCCAGAATGGACTGTCCCATTTTTGGCTTTGGGAACAGAAACTATGAATCAAGGGATGTACTGCTACTACATTCACAGCTCCTATTTAACATTCATTCAGGGCTCTATAATGTATAGTTAGCCTCCACTTGCCTCAAGGCTTCTTCTGCACTAGCCATGCAGGTGGATTACAGGTAGCTCAAATTTCCCTTAGACACCCAGCTGCTGCACTGTCTCTGTTATGTCTGCAACAGTCCCCTGGGGCACAGCATATTGCTTTTGTGCAGGTGGATCAAGACCCTCTGCCCTAGCTGTAAAATGTGTTCTGCCACCGTCGCCTCTCGTGCTCCGCCCACACAGCATCAAAAGCTTTTAACTCTGTTACTTCCATTTGGTTTACAGGCTGGTACTGTTTAGCCACATCCAGACCAGGGGGGCTACTAGTTATCATTGTGTTTTCTGCCCTCCTGCTGTGGGTGCTGCCAGACACAGAGGTTAGACAGATCTGTTAAAAGCCTGTAGGCTCAAAGTACTGCTTCTGACAATCTCATCCTTAGCATTTACTACCATGGAAGCTTGTACTTGTAAGTTTCCCATTTGTATTAAAACCCCAGTGTTAACAGTGACTTTTTCTACACCCATAATCCCCTGTATCTTTCCTGGAGCATTTCCTTCCCTAAATCTGTATGTCATGCAAATTGCTTCTCCAATATCTACTAATATTAATCCCCCCGCCCTTTAATATATGTTTGAACATGAGGCCACCACATTTATTTGGTTTAACAGGGCAAATCTGTTGATGGTTAGCCTCAGGAAAGGGGTCTCCTGTTGTAGGGCTTGGTTTCCAGCCTTCTTCTCTAATTCTTTCACCCAAAGTTCCAGAACTGCCTTTTGTTCTCGCAACTGCCTGAAAGAAATCCATGGTCTAGTCCTCTTTTTTACCCATGCTTCTTCCTCTCTTTCCTTTCCTTTTGTCTATGCACCAATGCCTCTCTCGGCCTCAACTTGAAATACCCTAGCCTCATTTATAGATAGGACTGCCTTCCCTCTCTCCTGGTACTCTCCCCAAAAGGCTTGAAAATAGCTAATAGCTTCCTCATAATCAGAGGCATGGTGGGAAAACTGTAGGATGTGCCATTGACCTTCATCTAGTAGTACTATTAACAGCAATTCAATATGTTCTCGGGAGTTTCTTCCTACTCGATCATTTGGCCCATGACCCAAATTCTAATAATTTAGAGCTCTTTCCCTTAGCTCCATGGGGCTTTTCCCAGGCAAAAGATGTAACCTACTCATGTTGCTTATATGTGATTGACTAAGAAAAATAATTAGTTAATCTCCTATGTAGCTGGGAGTGTTTACACATCAAGCAATTCATGAGTATAATCTTCCCAATTCACCTTTCAACACCTGGTTTCAATCTTTGTCATTTAAATTGCTGTCCCCCCAAAGGTCCGCAGCTATACAAAACCACTGACAAAACTTATTCCAGTCATCCCTCAGGATGGTTTTTCCATAGTAACTGCAATTCCCCTGCTGCCAAAGGTCAGGCAGGTGTGTATTCCACACACTCTCTTCAGAGTACCTGGCTGTAGGTAATAGGTTTTTGATCTGTCTGGGGTGGTTGGTGGATCTGTGGAGGTAAGTGATGTAATTGGTGGGTTTCTTTTATATAGTCGTTTGTAGGGTTCCATTGTTTAAGTTAATCATGGTGTCCAGGAAGTTGATGCTGGTGTGGGAGAGTTCTAGAGAGAGCTTGATGGATGGGTGTTGGTTGTTGAAGTTGTGGTGGAAATCTTTGATGGAGTTCGTCTTCTGTCCAGAGGATGAAAATATCATCGATGTATCTCAGCTATATTGTTGGTTTCATGGTGCATTTTCCCAGAAATTCTTCCTTGAGGTGTCCCATGAAGATTCTGGCGTACTGGGGAGCCATCCTAGTCTCCATGGCTGTTCCCATGGTTTGGATCAACTGATGTTAAATCTTGTTGGTGGTGCTGGTGAGGATGAAATGGATGAGTTTTCCAATATTTTGAGTGCATTTCTGAGCACTGTAAATTATTTTGTAGGTGTTTGAAGCAGGCAATGATGCCATCATAGTCATGGATGTTGGTGTAAAGCAGGGGTAGGCAACCTGCAGCACGCAAGCTGATTTTCAGTGGCACTCACACTGCCCAGGTCCTGGCAGCTCTGCATTTTAATTTAATTTTAAATGAAGCTTCTTAAACATTTCAAAAACCGTATTTACTTTACATACAACAATAGTTTAGTTATATACTATAGACTTCTAGAAAGAGACCGTCTAAAAATATTAAAATGTATTACCGGCATGCGACCCCTTGAATTAGAATGAATAAATGAAGACTCAGCACACCACTTCTGAAAGGTTGCTGACCCCTCGTGTAAAGGGAGAGGACATCCCTGATGCAAGGATGGTGTTCTGTGGGAGGTTGTTAATGTTGTGGATTTTCTGGAAGAAGTTGGTAGGAGCTTGGAGAAAATTGTCCCTTTGTGTGGTGAGTGGTTTGAGGATGGTTTCTTAATCCTGATATTCCTTCAGTAAGGGTGCCATAGTGAGATATGATGGGTCTGCCAGGGTTCCCTTATTTGTATATTACAGGAAGCATGTAGAAAGTCCTTGGGGTGGGCTCATGGGAGATAAAGTTGTAGTTTTTCTTTCTTGGTTTTGGTTGGGGAAGGATTTGATGGCATCTTTGAATTCTTGTGTGAATTGTGGTGTGGGCTCTTTTGGTTCTTTATAGTAGGTGTTGTCAGAGTTGGCTGTTCACCTGGTTGATATAGTCATAGTGATTAAAGACTATGATAGCGCCTCCTTTGTCTGCTGGTTTCACCACTATCTGGTGGTTGGATTTCAGGGACTGTGTAGCTATCCTCTCAGTGGTAGAGATATTATGGTGGACATACTGTTTGTAGAGGATTTCCCAGCTTTATTTTTTTTCACCTGAAGCAATAGATGTACTAATCCAGTGTGGTGATTTTATGTGTTGAAGGATTACCAATCAGATGACAGTTTGTTTTTTCTTTTGACTGTTGGTGGACTGTTGTGGTTGTGTGTGGTGCCATTTTTGTTGTGAAAGAATTCCTTAAGGTGGAGTCAGCAGAAGAATTCTCCCAGTTCTCCACATGTTAGTAAGGTGTCCAGTTCTCTGGTGGAGCAGAAGTTCAGCCCCTTGGACAATACAGATACTTCAGTTCTGGTTAGGAGTAGTCGTGATGTTGAGGTGTTGTATAGTGTCCATGTTGTGGGTATCTTGATTTCTCCTGTAGGTGGTGTTCTGTCATAGTTGGTTCCACCTTTTTTTGTTTTGTTTTTTGTTTGCATTGGATGGCTGGCATCACATCATATGTTTAATGATAATGTGTTGCCACATTAGCAATTAATTGTATAGTATTATGTGACTGCTTCAACGTTAGTCATGGTCATCAAGAGAGATAGAGGTTTATCCCTTTAACAATGTCACAAAATATTATGGACTGAAGAAACTTCAAGGAGGCAGAAACCCTAGGGATGGATGGTTAGTCAAAGGTCTTGCTCTACTACTGTCATGGTTTAGGAGATGTTAAAACATAGATACCCCAATGCAATGACAAAAGGAGACAGAGTGAGAGGGAAAAGTACCATAAGGAAAGACTGAATAATACAACTTAAAATAATTGCATAGAAGTGTGCTACAAAGGATTCATGTGATTAAACAACAGATAGCAACATTTTCCCATTTTGAGAGGGATTCTCACATGGAAAGTCAAGATAACCAGGTTTCAGTCCTGTTAATGGTATGAAAAAAAATGAGAGGAAAAATTACTAGAGCAGGGTGAACTCTTTTCACCAAAAAATTCAGACTGACTGAAGCATTTTGTGAATTCATGTCAGCTTTGCCGTTTTGGTTGAGGACAGAAGGAACCCTAAAAAAAACACCCCAAATTGTTTAATTTTGACATTTTTTAAACAAATCATTTTGATTGGAAGTGACATTTTGTTTCAAAATTTACTTTTATTAAACCAAATTTTTAAAAAGCTGAAATGAAATATTTAATTTTGGGTCAAACTAAATGTTTTGTTTGACCTAAAACATTTAATTCACTAAAAATATTTTAAAAATTTGTTTTTGAGCAACCCCAAAATATTAAAAAAAAATTGGAATGGTGAGTGAATCAAAATATCAGTTATTTGCAGAACTCTAAAAATTAGAGTAGTAAACATTTCCTTGATAGCTTTTTTTTTAAAAATAATTATATAAAGGCTAGTATGTATATAAGCAATTACAATCTGGAGAAATCATCCTTGTTGGTACAAGCTATCTAAATGGTCCTTTACTTCAAGTCACGAGCATACCCTTGGAAAACTTTTGAAGACCATATCCAATTAATTTTTATGATCAACACTAATTTATTATTTTGTATATTTTAGCATCAGTTAATAACCAAAGTCTGGTGCCACAGGTAAAAGGGAAATAGTTCTTATATGTTATGACTGAATATTTGACCTAAACCTTTTTAGGGTGATGGTCAAGTAATCTGTGGGAAGTGGGCAATTTGCTATCTGCATTCTAATAATTCATTTTGCAAATACAACAGAACACGGTGTCTGAGTTTATACATTAAATGAGCTTGGAAGTATGGAGTTGAAGATAAAATATTTTTATCAAGAAAAACTAATGTGAAGGAGGGAAATTCTGCAATATCGTGTGCAGAGCAATGAGATTCACTAATTGGAACAAAAGTTATCTCAAATACATGCTAAAAATAAATTCCTTGCTAACTTTATTTTCTATTTCCAGCATGTATTTGTGATAACCCATTTGAACTTGTTTAAGCCCACACATTGCCACAACATTCCCATCCCCGCCTTTGGTTTAATGATTCAGTGCAACTGTCAAATCATCTTGTATAGACTTTCACTGACTCATTGTATGCCTTTACTAGAACAGTGTAACTTTAGTCTGTCATTAAAAGTAAATATCTATCTTTTATACTTTCTTTCTTGGAGAGAGTTCTGTGGAAGCTGAAAGTTCATTGTATTGTAGTTACTCATGTGGGGATGGTAAATTCTGCCCTTAAGCAAGTTAGCTGGAAATTTTCCACTGGAGGTGGGCATTTCACGCCTGTAGGCCTCTTACAATATCCCACACTTAGGCATAAAGCACATGGTTAAACGGGGAATTAACTTTTAATGGGCAAATTTTCATGGACTTCATCTGAGATGCATAAAAGGATATTAATTTTGTTAGGCCAATGAAATGGTCAATTTCATTATGAAGTGGAGGGGAAATGATAGACCTTAGCGCTTCCTATCATCTTTTATATTTTGAGGAGGATTGAGAGGGAAAGAGGCTGAAGTTTGGTGTTAACATGAAATAGCTTTGTTTGAGAATTCATGGACATGCTCTAAGGAAAAGTGCAGCTGTAGCATAAATTATGGCATTGCCTATTCTTGTGACTATATCACAAGACTTGTGATCTGTTTTCCCTTAAGGCCTCAGCTCCTTAAGTCCTAAAAATCTCAGCGTTCATTAAATAAAGAAGTCTTGTGTACATGGCCAGTTAATGCACTTCAGGCCAGGGTGTGAATCTACAGTGCACCAGCTTACAGCACAGTAACTTGCTGTGCAGACAAGCCTTAAGCTTTTAGTCCTTGTGGTTGCAGAGGAAAGTTTGAAAATCTGACCCAAGTGTATTCTAAAAGTCCATGGCAAAGAAAAAGAAGCCCAAACCTATTTTCACAAATCTAATGACTTCTGAGGGGTTTCGCCTCATGATTTTGAATGCTCATAGTTAGAATAATATAATTTGTTTTACTGCTGTGCTATGTGTATGAATCACCAATGGAGGATCTGTACTTTCACAAAATGTGGATGGGATCTTTGATTCAAAGCCATCTCTAGTCTCTTCCCCATCCAGTATCCTTGCTGCCATAAGAGTTGAGCTTACAAAATTCAGGATTGAAATGTAAAACCACTTCTTCTCAATATAGATATGCCACAAGGAAAAGGGGAAAAAAAGAGAACGATGGGGGGAGAGGAAGAAAAATATCTTAACATGTACTTGTAGAAAAGTGGGAATGAACCAAAGAAGGATCTATTTTATTAGACCTGGTCATAAATGAAAAAAAATTGTGGAACAAAAAATTCAAAATTTTGAAGTAGTTTTTACTCCACAAGGTTTGAAACACTCTCACTTTTAAATTTTCTTTCTAATTTTTGTGGCGGTGTTTTTGGACAATTTGTATTTAATATGTTACTGAAACTTTTCATTAGCTGAAAAGCGGGTTTTGTATAAACAAAAAAATTCCATAACTCTTTTGATACATTTTTCATTTAAAGAATGGGGGTGGGAAAGAATATTTACAATTTTTTTAACCAAAAAAAAGTTAGAACAAAGGCAATTTTCAACAAAAAGCTTTTGTTGATAAATTTTGACCTGCTCCAACTCTGATACAATTATTGTGAGGTGCTCATATACCAAGGTGATGACAAATATAAACATTTAAATAGAAAGATTATGGTACAGGCTCCCTAGATTAGTGGTGAAAGCCTCATCTTTTGGGGTTTTGAATATTTAAAAGTGGACTGGACAAAACATTAGCAGATACAGTGTTTGGAACAATTCTGAACTGACAAGGTTTGGACTAGTGTAGGGGCTAGTCTTGATGTCCTTACTTGGTCAAAAATCCCATTGGTTTAGGGCTGGTTTTGTTTGCAGGGCTCAAGTATTTTTTTTTTTTAAAAGGTGGATAGGACCATATTTTTAATGTCCATAAATCTGTAATTGTGTATCAATACAGAAAACTACACTCTAAAATAATCACATTTTTTGGTTATGTGATCTAATACTACTATAATTTATCTTCAATTCTGAGAGTAGAGAATGGCTGTCTGTTCAAGAGTTATTATGTTTACAAAACAAATAAGAAGACGACACATGTAGTGCAACAATAACTGAGTTGGACGAAATATTACCAGCAGGCATATTTTTATTTTAGATATCTTTTCCTCTATATTTTTCACTCTTAGAAAAATTGTAATGACAAACTAAGTTTGTTTCGTTCATACCCAGCAATGTACTGTGAATTTGGGAATATGCGGGGGTCTAATCCTGTCAGTCAGAAATACTTCTAGGCCTCAAGTTAGCAAAATATGTCTAAGTGCTTTGCTGGATCAGGGTCTGAAAGTGCCCTTGTCCAATCAGGAAGCAGAAACAATAGTACCTTATAACTTGGGTGACTAATCCTAGTCAAATTCAACATTTCATGCAAAACAGTCTGAAAATTGTTCAAACTATCCAGCAAATAGTTAAAATAATGACTATAGCAGGAATCAGGATTAATTAACAAAAAAAAACCCAACAAAACTATAAAAGGGCGAAATATTTGTAATCAATAATTTGACCAACTCTAAGTACCAATGTGTCCTTTTAAAAAATGTGTATATATTTAAAACAAACAAACCCACAGCCACTGACACTTTTTATATTGTACTTTTGGGGGAGGATGGACAGTAATTCCAGGTCTAAAATCCTACTAGCACCCTAGAGAATTTGGTAATAAATATAGACAGTATCTAGTTAATGTACTATATAGTAGGTAATAACATGAGATGACTCCATATTTCTCAGACTAAACTGTTTTTTATTAAGAAAACTATTTACAGAGATGTTGCACTTCCAGCTAACATTCCAGCCATGTGCAAACAGACTACTATGCTGGGGTTTCCTCCAAACGTTTCCCTCCTGCAACCTGTGCTCCTCCCTCCAAGTTCAGTGTATTACCTACAATCTCTGCCATACTTGTAGATGTGACTCTGCATTAGTCCCTCCATTACTTTCTACAGACATTATCTTAACATCATTCTGAGTTTAAAGAAGGAAGTGTATATGTGTAGTGGGACAAATGAATACAAACTCCTGAAATGGCAGCCCAAATATTGCTATAACTGTCATATTGTTTTGTTGAATATTGTTGGCATTTTTATTTATTTGCACCAGTATTTTTGAATCTGATAAGCCCATTTATAGATGATATAGACTCTTTGGTTTATTTTTACTTGATTTATAGGAATCTCTGCACGTTTTCTGAGTATTTGATTGGCATCAATACCATTATCTGAATAGAATTTATATTAAGCCTCACCTAGAAGATATGCATTGGAGCCTTTCATAGACTGTCACTATTTAGATTTCACAAAAGATGAGAGAACATCTTTTAAAGCTGTCAGCTATTAAAGGGAGCTCAGTCAGAGACTTTCCATTAAAATCAAACACAATATCTTAAGTGGCTATATTATTTAGGATTAATCCTTTGACAAGACTATAAATATGCAAAAAAAAAAAAATCCCAGAATAGCCGTCAATGCATACAGCTACTAATATACACAACCACACATACATGCGGTTCATTAGTCCATTGACCAAAATTTGCTTTTTCAATATAATGTGATATAAAGAAAAAGAACAAAGAATCCTCCGTAATAAACTGTCACAACCACAATAAATGTATTACTTTATATGCCATATAGTTTCCCCAATTCTGTTGAGAACTATCCCTTTGGATTTAGATCACTTTTTAAAAGGGCCAAATCCCTTCTTCATTCCATAACCACAATTCCAATGGACATCAATAAGAGTTCTGCGTGTATAGGATCTAGTCTGTAAGAAATCCAATTTCAATGACATTTTTCTTCATCTAGTACCATTAACACACTGTAGGATTTTGCATTTGCTTGATATTCAACCAATGCTATTATCTTATTCACGACAACATTGCTGATCTCAGATCTCCTTGAAGGGAGAATGTTCCCTTTGCAGTTAAATTTTAGTGAATTGCATTGCAACCTACCCAAGGTACAGTCTAGACCGATGAGTAGCTGTGTCATCTCAGCCCTCTGACCTGGGGTGCCCTTTACTGCTTTGCTTCTGTAGCTTCCAGTCTGGATGGCTCACAAGCAGCCTCCAGCATGTAAGGGTATGTCTACACTATGGGATTATTCCGATTTTACAGAAACCGATTTTTGGAAACATTGTATAAAGTCGAGTGCACGCGGCCACACTAAGCACATTAATTCGGTGGTGTGCATCCATGTACCGAAGCTAGCGTCGATTTCCAGAGCATTGCACTGTTGGTAGCTATCCCATAGTTCCCGCAGTCTCCCTCGCTCATTGGAATTCTGGGTTGAGATCCCAATGCATGATGGGGCAAAAACAGTGTTGCGGGTGATTCTGGGTAAATGTCGTCAGTCAATCATCCCTCCGTGAAAGCAACGGCAGACAATCATTTTGCACCCTTTTCCCTGGATTGCCCAGGCAGATGCCATAGCACGGCAACCATGGAGCCTGTTCAGCCTTTTTTTCACTGTCACCATATGTCTACTGAATGCTGCTGACAGATGCAGTACTGCAGCGCTACACAGCAGCATCCCCATGTCTTTTGCAAGTTATCAAAGACGGTTACCAGTCCTACCGTACCCTCTGCTGCTTTGCAAGTTGACAATGATGGTTACTAGTCATACTGTACCGTCTTCTGCTGTCATGGGTGCTCCTGGCCGGCCTCGGTGAGGTCGGTCAGGGACGCATGGACAAAAATGGGAATAACTTCCCAGGTCATTCTCTTCTTTAAGTTTTGTTTAATGAAGAGCCAGTCCTGCCTAGAATATCAGGCAAGCCTACTAAAGAACCAGAGAGCCAAACGGCTGCTCTTGGTCAGAGCCCCAGACATCCCGCAGAAATGATGAGCTGCATGCCATTCTAGGAGGTGCCCCTGAAACAACGCCACCCATTGCTTCCCTCCTCCCACACCTCTCCTGGGCTACCGTGGCAGTTATCCCACCATTTGTGTGATGAAGTAATAAAGAATGCATGAATAAGAAACAACACTGACTTTATTGCCTCTGCAAGGAGAGAGCAAAGAGGGGAGGGGAGGGCAGCCTCCAGCTGCTATGATATTCCAGGCAGGAGTGAATCTCCATTAGACAAAGTTTAAAGAAGAGAATGACCTGGAGTCATTCACATTTTTGCTCCCAGCCAACCTCACCGAGGCCAGCCAGGAACACTTACAGGACGACGATGATGGCTATCAGTCCTACTGTACCGTCTGCCGTCCATAAGGCAAGGGAAGGGAAGGGGATGCTGTTGTGTAGCACTGCAGCACCATGTCTTCCAGTAGCATCCAGTAGACATATGGTGACATTGAAGAAAGGCAAGAAATGATTTTTTTCCCTTTGCTTTCACGGTGGGGGGGGGAGGAGGAGCGAGGGCTGACGACATATACCCTGAACCACCCGCGACAATGTTTTTGTCCCTTCAGGCTTTGGGAGCTCAGCCAAGAATTCAAATGGTTTTTGGAGAGTGCGGGAACTGTGGGATAGCTACAGTCGTCAGTTGCAACTCCCTCCATGAGCGTCTATTTCATTCTTTGGCTTTCTGGTACGCTTGTCTCAGCTCCTTAAGTTTCAGCACTGTGTTGAGTCCCTGTTGTGGCTTCTGTCCATCATGGCCTTGGAGATTTTTTCAAATGTTTTGGCATTTCGTCTCTTGGAATGGAGTTCTGATAGAACAGATTCATCTCCCCATACAGAGATCAGATTCAGTATCTCCCGTACATGCTGGAGCTCTTTTTTGATTCTGCATGGTCACCTGTGCTGATCAGTGCTCCACGCTGGGCAAACAGGAAATGAAATTCAAAAGTTTGCGGGGCTTTTCCTATCTACCTGGCCAGTGCATCCAAGTTCAGATTGCTATCCAGAGCGGTCACAATGGTGCACTGTGGGATAGCTCCCAGAGGCCAATACCATCGAATTGCAGCCACGCTAATCCTAATTCGAATTGATAATACCGATTTGAGCACTACTCCCTTCGTCGGGGTGGAGTACAGATATCAATATTAAGAGCCCTTTATATCGAAATAAAGGGCTTCGTTGTGTGGACTGGTGCAGGGTTAGTTCGGTTTAGCGCTGCTAAATTCGAGATAAACCCGTAGTGTAGACCAGGGCTAAATCACTCCCAGCTATATCTGTATGTAAGCTGCAGCCAGCCAGCTTCACATTGGCTCTCACTAGCCTGAATTACACTGAAGGCTTATTCCAATGTCCTCTCAGATTTCCCCCAGAAATATATATCCTATACTACCTGGACAATACAAATGTATATAGGTTGTTTATTTCATCAATGGAAATAATATGCACAGATCTTGTTATCTCAAATGGTGTTTCACCAAACACTTCAATCTAGACACACTAGATTAGATAAAACAATAAAACATGTTTATTAACTACAAAGAGATTAAGTGAATACAAGTCATGAGACTTATGGTAAATCAGAATGGCTACCAGAACAACAAGAGGAAAAAACAAAAAACAGCAGTTGCCTAAGTTAACAAACTAGAATGAAATCAAAGCAAAGGTCTCTCTCACCACGTTTTCAACAAAAAACAAAACAATTTACTATTGTCTGAAATTCTTTCAGACAAGATCCTTCCCCCAGTTCAGTGTTGCTTCCTTTGTTCTTCAGGTCTCATGGGTGCTGTGGGCAGAGAGAAAGGGAGAAATAATTTGGGGCGTCTGCTGTCCCTTGTTATAATTCTTTCTCTTCTTTGAGAAGTGTATCCAGCTGAGGTTCAGGAGACAGAAAGTCTATGTGGACGGGAAACCCAAGCTGTTTCTTTGTCAAGATGTAGTTGTTGTGGTTTTTTTTTGGCACCCATGCATTCATTCCTGCCAAAGAGTGGCCACTTAACCAGGTGATGGTCCATTTAATTTTGTTGACGCAACAACCAAGGAGTCAGCTTGCCTTTTCTCTCTGGGGAACTCGTTTGTGGTCATTCCCCAGACTTGGAACATGCTTCAGTAATACCATACAGTAGAATCCTACAACTTTACATTCAATGCTGCCACACATTTCACCAGGACAATACTAGTCAAATTCTGAAGTTTCAAATGATACCTCACAAGGCATATTTTGTACAAAATGTATCATAATCTTGTGAACACAGGTACTGATTGTCACATATGTATTTAGTGATTTCAGTGCATGCTGTCACTTTAACAGCCTGGCCACAAAACAGTATTACATATTAGCAGAAAACTGTCATAATTTGGGTTTCCTTTTGTTTGCGTTCTTTGATTTAAACAAGTAATGGGGTTGCAGCACATACTATTCCCTTGATATTTAGGCTTTGCAATGACAGATAAATCCTGTTTTGATTGTCCAAAAGCAGATGGGAGTCTGAAAGCATTCCTTATGTATGCCATTTTATTTCCTTGTGTTCCTAATGCTACCTTCCTAGAATAGTTAGTGCTCATTAATTTTTTTGGGGGTGGGAGGGAGATTGATACTATAAACATTGTATGTAGATGTTATAGATGTAAGCTCCCTGTTTTCCTCAGTCATATGAGTTTAGTTTACTGACAAAACAACAATCACCCTACTTCTTATTAGGGGAATGAAAAAAAGACCTAATTTTCAGTTACTTAATTGTTAAGTTACATCTTTTTAAAAAACTTTTTGTATGGCTGAGCAGATCTATGGTTGAAGATAGAGAACATAAAGGTATAATTTCCTGTAGTCCTATTTTTAATCACAATTTTACATAAGGTCTAAGTGCTCAGCTTTCGAGGCCCCAGGGTTATTTTGATATATGGAAGGGTACATAAACAATTTTAAAACAGTTTGAGTTATTTTTGCATCTTCAGTGAGGCAGTTGCTGTTTGTGGGCCACAAATACATCTTGTTGACAGTCTCTGGATGAATCTAATGATTTAAGAGGAAATATAGTGGGAAAGAAAGTGTGATGAGTAACAAATGGTGTTCTGTGTCAGCATACTGAGCGAAACAACCACTTGATCTGTAATCCTTGATGTACTTTATGAAGCAAATAATTAAGTCAACTTTTATTTTCCCTGTAGCATTCTTGTTTCTATGTTAGTATGTCAATGATTTCTTATGGCTGAATGCACTGATATATTCTTCAGGGAATAGTGAATTTGAAGCCCCAGTATGGTCTAGTATTTAGTAGTTTCAGATCAACAAAAATATCAGAAATTCAAGTGATTCTCTGCTGAGAGCAAAGTGATAGATATAAATAAGTCTTCAACTGGAGGTGAGACAGACATACTGATCAGACAAAAGAGAGAACCCCTATTAACAATGTTTGATGTTATTTAGTACTGATAGCTCTTCATTATTTCTCTTCTTGTGGCCACAGTACCAAATGGATTGCAAGACAATTCTCCCAGGAACTCTCAAACTGTTCTAACAACTCCAAGAGACAATCAAACGGTGTTCAGCTCCTGACAAGCATTTTGACACACATCAGATATATATAATAATCTTTCCTAGCTGCTCATTAAACAAACATGAAATCTACTAACATAGCATCTGCAGTATTAACTTGACAGCAACTCAAGGGTACTTCCAGACACATGCTTGCAAAATTGGAATGATATTTTATTCCTAAAAGTCTGAGGCTATGCTGCTCAGTTTTTTGGAGAGTTGCATCTCCTCTTTATCAGAGAGTCATAGAACATAGCTCGTATTCATTTCTTGGCCAATGCAGGATTGTTCCCAACAATGTATTTTCTAGTTTTGTTTGTCTGCTCTAGTGTTTTTTTTGTTTGTTTGTTTGTTTTTAAGTCTTGAGATGGGACTTCCCCCAAGAGATTTGTACAGTCTAATGCATTTCCCTATCAGAGAGTTCTTCCTGGATAGCCCTAGAGAATTTTTCTCATAATTTTATCCCATTACTTCTATGTCTACCTTCTGATGCTCCGAGGGTCACATGTTGGGATGTACATCATCTGCACTATTGACTGGTAGATAGGCAAGGTTAAGAGGTCTTTGGGGGAAGCAAGGACAAATTGCCAATGCTACCCTTATGGAGGGAAAGTTCTCCATCTGATACTCATTAAGGCTAGAATAAACAAAAAGAAGGCATTCTTCAGTTAGCTGGCTCATATGGGAGAAGCAGTCTTCTTCTTAACTAAGCAACTTGGCAGGCTGCTGAAGCTACACTCTAGTTTAAGCAGAACTTCCCTGAATTAATTTCTATAGTTTGTGTTATGCAGGAGGTCAAAGCAGATGATTCCTTTCATCTTCTAATGTATGGGCTTGTTTACACAGAACAATACCCATGATGCAGTGCAATTTCTAAAGTGCACAAATGTGTTCACACCAGCTAGGTTTACCCAGACAAGCTAGTGCTCAAGTAAAAGTTCCCTCCTTTGCTTTAATGTAGTACAGTAACAGGAGGCACCCATTCGCCAAGAATTTTTTTAAATCTTGGCCTTTACAGGGATGAGAAATGGAATCTATCACACACTTAAAGGAAAGGCAGGTTATTTTCTAATCACTGAAATTGTAGCACTAAAACAAGAGATTTTAAACTCAGCAGCTCTTTAGTTCTCTAGTAGGAAGAAAAAAAACCTTATTTTTGCACTACTTTTTACATGGACCAGTGATTACAGATATTGACTCAAGCCACTTTACACTAATTAGTAAATGCAGATTTACTTTAAACATTGAAATATCTGCCTAATGGTTTCTTGCTGCATGCAGTAATTAGCTGCAGATCTACTGTGTGTCAAAAAACAACATCTTGTGAGTGGGCATGGCTGCTGTGCTCCCGAGTCCCACCTCATTTGTGAACACAGACCTTGCTTGTAAACATTGGCATGTGCCTCACTTACAGTATCCCAACCCCTTCATCAATACATATCAGTTCATCCACATCCTTTCAGCTTTCTGGGTCCTTTCTGGTGGGAGAGGTGATGTCTCTACTCCAAGCACCCCTTGTCAGGCTTTCCTAGCCCTTTCTCTCCCCTTCCTCTCCAAGCACTTGTTTCCTGTGCTCCATTTAAACTAGGAGCCTGTTAGTGGGCTAATTGGCTCATTAACTTCCTAACCCCAGTTTGACCCTGTAATCAGGGACACCCCTGACCAATTAGGCCTTCTCTGAGGGAACCTAACTGGTGCGAATAGTGACCAGAATGCTGGCTCAAGCTCCATCTCTCAGCACTCTGTCAGACCCCTCTTTTTTGTGTTTCTTCAGGAAGTCATAAAGATGTGAGCAAGCAAGAGTTTCTTTCAAACTGGAACATACAGCAAGGTTCCCATTTTACAATCTATTAAAGGAAAATTAAATAGCAGGATCAATTATCTGTTAACTTGAGCTGGGTAGGAATAGGAGGGACTAGCTTATCAGAAGGGTTGAAAAGATTTGAGTGTGTGAGAGTTGGCTAAACCAGAATGATTTAAGGCTCCCTTTGTGATCTTGAGAGAGTCACTTAACCTCTCTGCTTTCAAGCTAACCAGCAGGCAATAACAGTTTCTACCTTGAATGAGCTGCTTTTCTTTTAATTTTACAACTTTTTCTTTTGTGTTTTCTCAGCAGTGATTATCCTTACATCTGACAAAGTGGGTATTCACCCAGGAAAGCTTATGCTCCAATACATCTAAGGTGCCACAGGATTCTTTGTCGCTTTTGAGAGATCCGGACTAACATGGATACCCCTCTGATACTATCCTTACAATATTCTTAGCTTAGGTTTGCCCTTGCTCTCTAAACCATGGGGGATCTTTCAGCCTCTCTTATGGCCTGATTGTCCATTGCCTTGAATGTTACGTAGACATGTATGCTCACTTTACATGTGTGAAACACTAGCCAGTCAGAATTCTCCATTCCCTCACACCCAGGTTAGCATTGCACAACCAACTGGCACAGGAGTAAATGACCATATGTGTAAGGGAGGGACTTGTCTGTGAGTGTCTCCACCTCTCAGCCAGGGCTTATGGCAGAGCAACAGAAGTGCAAACCCCCGAAGAAATGCAGCGAATCTGATGACCTGGTGGGGAGCCAGAGCCAAGTCTGTGCTGCCATTAAATTCCTACAGAGAACTCTAGAACCTTGCCCATTTTCACTGTGGCTTAGGGTTGCCAGGTGTCCCGGTCGAAAAGGGACCATGGGCTGTTAAAAGTCCTATTGGTGGTGCAGTGGGGGCTCAGGGCTAAGGCAGGCTCCCTGCCTGCCCTAGCTCCACACAGCTCCTGGAAGCAGCTGCCAGGTCCCTGAAGCCCCTAGATGCATGAGCGGCCAGGGAGGCTCTGCGCACTGCCCCCATCCTGAGGGCCAGCTCTGCAGCTCCCATTGGCCGGGAACTGTGGCCAATGGGAGCTGTGGGGGCAGTGCCTGCAGGCACAAGAGCAGCACATGGAGCCACCCAGGCGTCTAGGGGCTGCACTGCAGGGACCTGGTGGCCACTTCCCTGAAGCCACGGTAAGCGCTGCTGAGACCCTGAACCCTCTCCCATATCCCAACCCCCTGCCTCAGCCTGGAGTCCCCTCCCATACCCCAACTCTCTCCCAGAGCCCACAGCCCCCGAACTCCCTCCTGCATCCCAAACCCTTCATCCCCGGCCTCACCCCAGAGCCTGCACCCCCAGCTGGAGCCCTCACTCCCCTCCCACACCCCACACCCCTGCCCCAGCCCAGTGAAAGTGAGTGAGGGCAGGGGAAGCAAGCAATGGGTGGGTGGAGTGAGTAGGGGTGGGGCCTTGGGGAAGGGGTGGGAAAGGGGTGTTTGGTTTTGTGCAATTAGAAAGTTGGCAACCCTAATGTGGCTAGGTCCCTTGTCTGCAAGATACCAAAGCAAGTCTTCCTTCTTAGGAATGCACAAGAAGAACCCTCACTTGCAACCTTCGTCTCCAGCAATAAAGCTAGGAGAAATACATTGGAGAAGAGGTAACCATTAATCTTCCTTTTGCTTTTGTTAGAAGACACAGGCTTGTGACTAATGACCACCCACCATAGTTCCCCAGTGGTAATGGGATAACTTTTTTCTAGCAATAAGATGTGGATAAGCAGGGATCTTGCATGTGGGCAGTATAGGGCCCTGTTGCTTCTGTAGACCGTGGAACACTAGGTTGGTTTCCAAGATATTGTCCACTCATCTATTGCAGATACAGCAAACCAGCCTCTTCTTTCTATGGGCATGGGCCTGTCAGCTCATGCAGGGAAGGGAACAGTTCTCAAAATCTGCTAATAGAGATATTGATCACTTGTTCTGCTATAGCCACAAAGGAGGCAACTGGCAAACCAGTGGATAGAAGTCAAGATGAACTCATTATTCATTTAAGTTTACAAAAAGTCCCCATAAACCCCCACCTTTGTCCACTCCTCCCCTCCTCCAAAAAAAGAAAACTTTAAGAAAGGATCCCTGTCCCCCCATGTCATGCGGAGTGTGGCCAGGAGGTAGGGGAAAAACAGTTCACTCAAAAACACAGGAGAAGTTTGGTCTTTTTTTCGCTTGAGGGATCTTTGTATCAATGTTAGCCAAGGTGATTTTCACACGGGAGCTTCAGGAGTCACAGGAGGAGACAGCAAATCCTAGGCAACACATTTTTTTTTGTAGGACTTCACTAAAAACTAGCTGTTGGTTGGGTGAGGATGTAGGGGCTGTAATTCAGACAAAGTGGGATTTCCCCATCAGGGGCTGGAAATTAAACAGGCAGACATTAACATGATACAGAATGCCAAAGAGAAGCACTACGTTTGATCTCCTAACTTGCAGTATTATCCTTAGCAGACAATATAATTGTCTTCTCAGAAGGACACACTTTCTTTCCCTCCAAGGAGCCATGGGATTGGAAAAAATGAAAAATGCCCGAGAAGGTATTTTGAGATGTAAGCTATGCTAACCTCTGTATCCTCAATAGTAACAAGCTGTTGGGACAAGATTAGTGCCTAATCTGTTAAATGCATTAATAGGAAGATCTCCTTAGCAGCCTCCATTGTTTCTGAAGCATCAGTGTATTCTGTAATATTTTGTGTGAGATCCCTAGACACCAAAGCTTTAACCAGATGCCAGCTGGGGCGAAGACCCTGGAAATAGGACTTTTATGCTAAGATGATTTTTGTCATTGGCTAAATGTCCCTCTGGAAAGTTCTTTGGGGAAGCTCTAAAGAAAGAAGTGTCAGAACATGCCAACAAAACACCCCAAACCAACCAAACAAACACAAATAGCCCCAAGCCTTATCTTGCAGCCTCTAGATTGATGAGGTGAGAAATATTTTTTTGGCCATATGTACATACAGTACAGGAGAAATAAAAAATAGTGACGATGGGGTGAGGATACAGAGGGATGGGACAAACTCCCATGTCATCAGACCTGTTTCTTACCATGACAAATGCATGGAGGTCAGAAAGAATTTCCCATCATTTGTAGGCAGTGGAGGCAGATAACATGCAACAATTGGGTGTGAGTTTACCATGGTTGCAGTGAGTATATCCTGGGCACACTTCATTCTGTTCTCAACCTTAGAAGCAAGTAGCCCTTTTAATACCAATGGGAACAGTAGAACTTTTTCCATGCACAAAAATTTACTCTGGCTTCTGCTCCTGTTCTGTTCTGTAATGCACAAATGGAATGTGGGACTTGGGGCACAGCTGGAACGCAAAACACTCAGCAAACTGGGATGAAAGTTAAAATAACACTAGCAGTGACCTCCTAATGGTAAAACTTTCATGTTGACAGTGAGAGCAGGAACAGACCCTTTATCATATAGTTATTAAATTTACTAATATAGAATCAATGTTTAGGTCACATTTTTTTCAGTGGAATTGTTACTCTAGCCCGGCTTGTTTTGCTTTATTGAATTGACTTTGATGCCAGAATTCCTTTTGCTAATATACCTAATAATCTTTACTTCAGTACTTGATCCCACTAGCAGTCAATACTACACTAGATAGCATTATAGTCTATCATTGTACTGGCCATATGCCTGTTCTTTTAAGTAATGGGCCAAATCCATTGAAATTAATGGACCTGATTTGTTTTCTATTACTTAAAAACAAACAATGTTTACAAGGAATTTTAGTTACCATGTTCAGACTTTTTAACACCTAGACCAATCATTAATGCTGTTGTTAATTATGCCTTCTGGCATCAATCATATCACTCTATATAATGCCACATGACTGCTTTACCATCTGACATTACCATAACTTGCTATGATTGATACATGTGTCCTGTCTTCTTTTTGCAGTAGGCTGAGTTGATGACTTTAAGCATTGTTTTTGAGATATGTACAGAGTGACTGACTCAGGAGTCCATGCTAATCATTTTTTGAGAAGGGTTTACAAATAATTTTGTTAAAAGCCTCATAGGATATCAATAAAACAGACTTTGACAAAATGTCTGTTCAGAACTAATATTGTAGTTCTGCTCAGATCAAAGAGCTCAGATTTAAGCAATAGATTAATGTTATGTGATTGGGGATGGGGAGAGGACTAGAAATAGTCTATAATCAGAGCCATATGACCTGGAAGAATTACATTTCTTTGGGGTTTAAAAATGTCACCGTTTGATTATTCCTGCCAACTCATCAATGATATGGTGAGCCCCTTCAGAGGAAACAAGAAAACTGATCCAGAGTGGGTGGGTAAGGTTCTGTGGCCTGCAATATGCAAGAGGTTAGACTAGATGACCCTGATGGTCCCTTCTAGCCTTAAGTTTGAATTTATGAGAACAACAAACATCCAATATTCCTTATAAGAAACATGACATTATCCCAAATGTCAGTTAATTTACACAAAAGATGTGAACACCCCTATAAGAAGAACATAATTTTGCTAAAAAACTGTAATCAGAAATCTTGCAAATTGGTGTGAACTACTTCCCAAGTCAAGAGAGTCACATATGTATATTAAGATAATGGGGTACTTGGTGTTGCTAATGAAACCCCATTTAAAATGAATGGCTTGTTTGAGATTTTAGGATGAAATCTTGACTTCAGTGGGCCTAGGATTTCCCCATACTGTTTTAGAACAAGATTAGTCCTGGATTAATTGGCTTTCTAAAGTATATAAGCCATAAAAAATTAATTTCGTACAAAAGAGTAATAATTCTTTGTATATTGTATTTGGGGAAAAATGCACAATTAATTTTAAAATAATAACTAACATAATTTAATTATTAAGGGGAGTTCTTCAAATGTCTGGATTTATATTGTTACATTTTCTCATCAAGAACAATTTAATTATGCAATATGGCATCATTTGTATGATAGTGTTAAAGATCTAGTAGTTCTATTATAAGTACATTTTGCTTCTGGCAAAGTGTAGCAAACAAAAGGAGTACTTTTTCCTTATTTTTTTAAAGGCTTACAAAATGTTCACAGCTGTAATTCTTTGGGGAAATAAAGCAGAAATATGAAACTTTTGTGGTTTCTGGATATTATACATTTTTGCACCAAACTATAATTTTGACCTTGTTTCTGCAGACATTCATGCTTATCTTGAAACATGTTCATAAGCATTTTCAGGATCAGAGTGTTCTTTTAAACAAATATTTTTGTGGGGAGAGGATGCCGGGGGATGATTAATTCATAATTAGGACTTATTGGCCAAGATTTTCAAAAGTGAATAGTGATTTTTGGGGCCTGAGGTTTTTTGAAACATTTTTAAAACGGCCTGATTTTCAGGTCCCTCAAGGAGTCTCAAGTCGGGCATTCAAGTGGGATTCCTAAAATCAACAGTCAATTTCAAACATCTTGGCTAATGACTGTTACTCTTCTCCTACTGGGGGTGAGTTTTTTATGCGGATGGGAGAGCTCTCTCCTGTTGACATAGAGCGGCTTCACCACATGTGTTGCAGCATTGTAAGGGCAGACTTTTCTCCAACAAAAAAATCCCCATATAATTCTGTTTAGAAAAGGTTTTACTGCATGCTGCAAAATAATTTCCATATGGAGCTTCTTAGCCCTTAGGCTGAATCTCATTGCTTGATAGCCACACTAACACAATCAAACCATTCTAGTCCATCAAATTAATGCTCTGTTTAAAAAATGAATTCATAAGACCTGTCACAATAGCATATTCTTTCTTTATTTTTTATGCTTACTATTTTTCAATTTTAAATATATTGGTAAGAGCCTTCCCACTTCCAGCTTCCTCCACCCAAGCAACCTGCCTTTCTCTCTCTGCTTCTTGACTCTGTGTAATTTCAAATCAGTTTCCATCTCTTCTCTCAATTTCTCTCTCCATCTGCTGCTTATTATTTAGTATTTGACACTTGTATTGCTGTAGCAACTTGAGCCATGATGCTTTTCTATAAGATAAGTTAGGTGGGCTTTCCTCATAAGTTACTGGAGAAGAGCAGAACCAGTTGGTACTGTTCTAGCAAGCCCAGATCTTCCTGTGAGTTTTTTGGTCTCTGTCTGGTTCACTGCTGTTGGACTGGTTTGGGTGCCCCTCAAGGAGACCGGGCCAGAGTCATTAAGTCTACTCACTCTGGCATCATCTCTTAAAGATCCTGAAGTGTGAGCTGTTAGGCAATTACTAAAATGGGCCTCCTTTCTCCAGGGCCGCCCAGAGGATTCAGGTGGCCTGGGGCAGGGCCGGGTCTTCGGCGGCAATTCAGCGGTGGATCCCTCTCGGAGGGAAGGACCCGCCACCGAATTGCCGCTGAAGAATGAAGCGGCGGTGGTAGAGCAGCCCAAGTGCCGCCAATTGCGGCTTTTTTTTTTCCGTCGCTTGCGGCGCTTGTACTGACCAGAAGGCACTCTGAGGCGTCAGCAGCACTTCAGCGGCAGGTCCTTCATTCACTCTGAGTCTTCCACTGCACTGAAGGATCCGCCACCGAAGACCCGGAGCGAGTGAAGGACCCACCGCCAAAGTGCCGCTGAAAACCCGGAGCGGCTTGCGGGGCCCCTGCGGGGCTCGGGGCCTGGGGCAAATTGCCCCACTTGCCCCCCCCCACTCTGGGCAGCCCTGCCTTTATCTTGCTCCAAGGCTATGTCTACACTTGCGGAGTTTTTGCAGTCAGTTGCACCAGTGACAGGGAACCGGTAAAAGAAAAGTGCTGGTTTGTGTTCTCACTTACTTCCACAGGCATCAGTACATGTTCACATTTGTAGCACTTCCATCACCATTGAGAGCAGTGCACTGAGGGCAGCTATTCCATAGTGTAGCTCTCTCCA
The DNA here is from genome assembly GCF_016161935.1 of Mauremys reevesii. Taxonomy (NCBI): domain Eukaryota; kingdom Metazoa; phylum Chordata; order Testudines; family Geoemydidae; genus Mauremys; species Mauremys reevesii. The sequence goes on from NC_052624.1 coordinate 190,115,715, forward strand.
TTTTGAGGATAGGTTTTGTGGGAAGTGAGGGGGTGATTGCGGGGCATCCTGGGTCCCTGCACAGCCTCCTCTACTCAAACACTGATCAGCTCCAATAGCTCAGCATTGCTCCAAGCAGAGGATCCTTTGCTTTGTAGAGCAGGCATTGTCATCTGGCCAGATGGTAAGTGCAGGGCCGGCTTTAGGCCGATTCGCCTGATTCCCCGGAATTGGGCCACGCACCTAAGAGGGCCCCGCGCCATTATAATTTTTACTCACCAGGCGGCACTCTGCGTCTTTGGCGGCATTTTGGTGGCGGGCCCTTCACTCGCTCTGGGTCTTCGGCGGCGGGTCCTTGAGTGTCGCCAAAGACCCAGAGCAAGTGAAGGATCTGCCGCCAAAATGCCGCTGAAGACCCAGAGCGCCGCCAGGTGAGTATGAATCGGGCCCCACACTTGCTAAAGCCAGGCCTGGATAAGTGAGTACTTGCCAAGAAAACAGGAAGTGGAGTTTCAAAGTCCTCGGGGCTTTACAGGGGAGGGGCAGATGTCTGTTTACCTGGTGTCTGAGCAGCAGAGCTTCTGGCCAGAGTGGTCACCTCGGCACTCTGGGATATCCCCCAGAGGGTAAAAGCTGGGTAAACAGGAAGAACGTGTCTTCACTTGCACATCACTGCAAAAATATCACAGGTAAGAACTGCAAAAAGTCATTGGCAAGTGTCGACGCTCCCATGGTTTTTGGGCAAAAAAGGGACTTTTTGGCCTTTAAATGGCAAGTGTAGACATGCCCTCAGTATTTAAACTCTGCTACCCACTCACACCCATAGGGTGAAATATCTTCCCACAGATGGTACAGATGCAGATACAATACCAATAATTATTAAATGCCATTTCAGCATTTGTGATAGGATAGGTAATACAAATAGATAATCATCTTTCTTCAAGGCATAAGTGAAGATTTATTCTCCAAAGATTCCTATGCAGCTAGAAACACTTTTGTAAAAATACAAGGAAGATTTGGCTCTTTTGTGCTACAGACATGAAAGCTATGCATATCTATATCTCCCAAATGAATCTGTGTACACACATTGAAATGCCTTATACATTTCATACACAACAGAAAGAAGATGAATGTTCTAGTTTTCTTTGCCTCTTTAAAGCAGAATGTCTACAAATGGGAATTCCTTTAAGTAATAAAATAAAATACATCTAAGAAGTGTTAAGAGGTCCCAATGGAAAATTTTAATTTTGACAATCCATCTATTACCTAAAAATCACAATTTCTAAGAATCTTAGGCCAGAATAAATGCAGGCTGGGACCAGGGCAGGAGGGATTCCCCAAGAGACTAGCTCCTGTCCTGATATATATTTTGCTGCTTTTGAAAGTTACTTGTCTGAAATAGCAATTCCAGGAGCAGCTAGGCAGCAATGAGACTTTGTTGCTCAAATTGAGAGATTTTTGTTTTAAGTAAAAGTGATACTGTCCAGACGACCAGACTGCCATCATATTAGCAAGAAGCTAGAAGGAAATCCAATGAGGCAAGTAGTTCAGTGCATCCCACTAGTGCCGCAAGATGCCACACAAGAGACTTGACTGTTTCTCTGCTGAAATGCCATTATCAACCACACCTCAGTAGTATGTTGAAGTTGACTTTATAAAGCCCTTTTCAGAAACACCTGTACAAACATAAATGCTTGTTAATGGCTTGTGACTAACTTGATAGTGTGTTACAGCTATTTTAATCCTCAGTAAAAATGGAAATTGTGATGAAAGCATTCATGGAAATCTTTGTGCACAGAAACATTCATGATGATCTGGTGGGTATCTACAATGACAAGGCAATAGATTTGGTCAAAAAGTGTTAAGACTTTTTTTATGAAAAATGGACACTTGCACACACACACATTTTCATTTTTTGACCAGCTCTACAAGGCACAGACAAAATGTTTCCTGACTTCTTTAGATGATATACCAGAAATTACATGACTAAAGTGAACATTTATTCAGGGATTGGCAACCTTTAGCACTCAGCCTGCCAGGGTAAGCACGCTGGCAGGCCGGGCCAGTTTGTTTACCTGCCGCGTCTGCAGGTTTGGCCAATTGCGGCTCCCACTGGCACATCCCTTGGCCCGCGCCACTTCCCGCAGCCCCCATTGGCCTGGAGGGGTGAACCGCGGCCAATGGGAGCTGCCATTGGCCGAACCTGTGGATGCGGCAGGTAAACAAACCGGCCCGGCCCATCGGGGGTCTTACCTTGGCGGGCCATGTGCCAAAGGTTGCCGATTCCTGAACTATATGATCCACTCTAAAAGAAATTGAACAAGGTGGCTGCAGATTAGATGTATTATTATTATTATTATTAGAGAATTCTCATTGGAAAGGCCATTTAGATTGGTGTAAAAGATTCTGTCTACTTACCGTTTGCTTATAATAACAAGGGAAAAAACCTGGCTCTATTGAAGTCAATGAGAGTTTTGCCATTGACTTTAATAGGGTCAGGATTTCACCCTAAACTTTCTTTTTAGCTTAATTTTGATCTTTGGATGCTCGAGTCATTCATCTAAATTTTCCAGATTTCCAACACCAGATCCATAACTTTTCCATAGCAATTAGAACAAATACTTATTCCACAAGATTGGATGTTGTAAATGAAAATTGTTTCATAAACATGGAACATGATCAACATTTTAGACTGTGGTGGAAAATAACTTCATGTAATTTTTTCAGGTGGATGATTTGGGTGCAGGCACATAAGTGGCATAACTAGCCAGTAAGTAGGAATTGTCTAGTGTTGAATGAAATTCGGATTGCTCGCTAGCTGTTTGCACCAGGTGTGAATCCATATGCACTTTAAAAGGTGTATGATCTTCTTTTCCTCCATGAGGTACACAATTCCCAGCCTAGTGAGTCAGCATAATGGCTTTTTGTTTCTGTGCAGAGTCGTAACACTTGACCCCCTGTCACAGTATTAGATGGGAGTCAGGAACTCTGGATTATACTCCGAGTTCAGCCTCAGACCACCTCTGTGACATCTGGTGAATCCTTTAACTGCTGTGTCTTAGTCCTGGTCTACACCTAAAACAAAACTTCACACCCTGAGCACCATAGTTAGGTCAACCTTTTCAATGGCTATTAGCCAGGATGGGAAGGGATGGTTTCCCTAGCCTTTGTTTGCCAGAGGCTGGGAATGATTATCTGTTCTGTTCATTCTTTCTGGAGCACCTGGCATCGGTCATACAGGTGAGACCAAAGGTGGCCATATTTATGTTCTTAACTTTAACCTAACCCTTGATGGAGCCAGGTCAACAGAAGGTGGATTATCTATGGTGATGGGAAAACCCGTTCTGTCAATGCATGAATCATCTACACCATGGCACTGCAGCAGCACAGCTGCAGCACCATAGCTGTGCCATAGTAGCAGCTGTAAAACAAATATTTACATACTACTTAGGAGTCTTGTAAGGTTTGGTTTTTATTTATCTTAATGATTGCCTTGAGATCGTAGGATGAGAGATGCCATAGAATTGAACTGCATAATTATACAATATTTTTAAAATACTTGTGTAGCGAAAAGTTGTAAATTTTCATTGTAATGCAGGGGGAATTAGACACACAATTCCCTGTCATTGCTAATTGGAATTCTGCTTCAATTTTTTCCTGGCTTTGCACTGAAAATATGCCTGTTTGTTTTTGCAGTCCCTGAACTTCAATCACTTCTCCCTTATAAACAGCCCCAATTAGAAAAGCTATCAAATTGACACAGTATGGGCAAGCATAGCTTTGCAATGGCAAAAGAGCAGCCACTGCTTTCAACTTTCTTAAAGGGGGTAAAAATGAAATCAGTAGACACTATTTATTCAAATAAAAGTATAGCTCTGTGACAATAATTAGCATTGCTGGGGTTTATATGCAAAGATGGTGGTGATCTGCTCTTTGTATGACAGGTATATTGCTGAGTATACCGCTGAAACTGGAGAAAAAAATTGTTAGTTCGCTGCTTTCTGCAGTCTGCACTCTTATCTGAGTTCTGCTTAATGCTATCCTTATTTATTTGACTGGAATACAGAATTTGTTTGTGTGCTAGCGTCACATCACTGCAAAGGATGCACAGGAAAATGCAGAGCTGCAATAGGAGTCTGACTTTGGGGAGTCTGGTGGAGAGTTCCAGTAATGTATATGGAACATACCCAGTTGTAGGTTATTGGGAAAATGTTATATTGTGTCTGGGTTAGCTGAGTTCATCAAATACAGTAGAACCTCAGAGTTATGGACACCTTGGGAATGGAGGTTGTTCATAACTTTGAAATGTTCAGAACTCTGAGCAAGACATTATGGAACGCTCCTCAGAGCAGACTGCTTGGAACAGGGGCTCACAGCTGTGCCTGCGAACTTCAGTGTCATCACCTCCTATGTATAAGTGGTTAACACCCGTGTGGCGAGTAGGGAGGGTGGGTGGAGACAAGCAGCCCATATGTGCCTACCTTTAAGATACAATACAGGGACAATACAGTATTTGCTGTTTTTTTGTTTGTTTGTTTTTTGCCTCCGCTGCTGCCTGATTGGTTACTTCTGGTTCCACACGGTGTCCGGTTGACCGGTCCGTCTGTAACTCTGATGTTCGTATCTTTGAGGTTCTACTGTATGAATGGGATCCTATACTAGTATTCATATCATAGCACATGCTTCTTCTCGTAATAAACATTGAAATAATTAAGTAGTTGAAAATGAGGTGCTCCATCCTGTAGAGATTCTCAGTTTAATATAGGAAACATCCAATCAGAATGCAAAACAGTTTCCATTTACTCTACAAGATCTGTTGTGAGAGGGAGTGGGGAGCTCTACAAGTTATTTCATTTGGCACTTCCTTCTATTTAACACAAACCAATAAATTAAGCCTGAGTTCAGAAACTTTTAAAGGTGGCGCCATGATGATGACTTATTTTCTGTACCTATGGTAAAGTCCAACCCATGCAGTTGCCATTACTGGTAGTTTAAAAATGATTGATGTAACAGGAAAGAAAAAAAATAACCATTTGCCTGGCAGTCTCAATCTTTGCATAAATGAGATGTTAGAGATTTTATTCTTTATTGATGGCAAGAAGGGCATTTCCTTTTGTTTCAGAAGCAGTCCTTTGTGAGAACCCACTCAAGTACTCTTAAACATACTTAAACAAAATAAAATCAAGAAAATATCACTGAAATAAAGCTACTGCATATGATACTGACTTTTTTTCTTCCCACCTCCAGACCTCATCCCCAGAACAGTGACAGTACAAACAAACTTTAACAAAACACTCTGATAAGCTGTGACCATGGTGCCTGGGGAGAGCCACCTGAGATTGCTCAATGAGAGCAAACTGCCAAAACTGGTGGCTAATCTAATAATTAGATTCACCAAGCCAGCTTCTACAATACTTTACTGGTGAGCCAGAAGCTAAAAACATAGCTCCTTTAAAGCAAACTGCTTCTTTAAAGCAACCAATTTCTTGGTTCCCACCCAGACAGTCAAGTCAAATATGGTGAGGATTACTTAAAATCTTGTTCATCATATATAAAGTTCTGCCAATCCCAAGGGACATTACCCACCAGGTCAATGAATATCTCAGATCTGATCCAAATACACACTTAAACCCAATTCTTATTAACTAAATTAATATCTATTTAAAAAGAAAAGAGAGTATTGTGGTTAAAATATCATTATACATACAGATATGAATAAAGTTCTTAAGTCAGTTTCATAGTAGAGATGGTGAGCTACTGATTTGTATGAAATTGATTCTGGAAGAACTTTCTAGGTTATAGTCCAATAGGCAGTCCATTTGTAGAGTCTGTTTAAATTCTTCCATGAAAAATAGCAGTGTAATCCAGACTTGAGATGGAAACCTCAATTTTGTGAATTAAGCAGATCTGAGATGAAAAAAGGATCAGGTCCAAAAGTCCTTGGTAGCTTTCTGGCAGGTTATGACAGCAGGTATCCCTTACATGAAGAATAGGTAATGTACATTGTGGCTTTTGAAGCAATACTCCTATTTCCTATGTATACACAGGTAATTAGTTGCATTCATCAGCACAAGGTAATTATCAATGCAAGGAGTTCATATACAGTTTACTATAAACTTCAAAGAGAAATATAGACAATATTATATCTAAATTTCATATAAATGTTAATATTCCCTTCTGATCTCCGAATCGATAGACCATAGTAACAAGACAGGAAGACAAATTTATTATCTACCAGTTAATAAGATCACATTGTGAAGCTTCTAACAGATTAGGTAAACACAGACAAATACAATTAGTATTTACTTCTAATTCTTTGACCGTACAAACTTTAATTTCAAACACTCTGATCTATCTAAGATGGTTTTGATAACTATCTACAAGAAATGGCCCTGTTTTACCCTTTCAACACCTCTCTAATATGTTCTTAAAGACTCATCTGGGTCACTTTAGCCCACTGGTTGCTTAATCCTTTCTGGTTCAGTGTCACATAAGTGGAATTTTGAGAACTCTTGATTAATCTTTTTGAACTAACAGCTTTATGTTTAATGGAGTATCTGTATGAGACTTTTTAAATTGGGGAAACTTTCTGACTATTTCCCCATGTGGTCTTTTCTGGTGCTTTATATATATATGCATGCACACAAACTTTCACACCCTAAAACTAGAGAATACAATGGCCGAAACATCTCCCAGCTAATAAAAAGACAAAATAAAAATAGAGAAAAATAAGATAACAGTGGGTTCATGAACTCTTCAGTTCTGCCCTGGGTTCTGATGAAACAGCATGAGAACTATTGTCAAAGAGCCAAATGACTGGCACAGTGCTTTTTGATGATTGGCTTTCGTCGGTTGAAGAGAGAATCTGGTCACAATGAGGTGTAGCCCTCTATCTGATGTGACTTCCTCTCTGTGAGATGATCAATCTCAGGGTTCTAGATTCAGTCTTCCCTTAGACAGTTTGTTAGCCCTAAATTTGAGGGCTCTCAGTCTTACCATTGATCCTTATGGTTTGTGAGCTTTGCTTACTCCACCTTGCAGTGTCTTCCTCCAAAAACTATTAGCAAATCACATGTGAAACCTACCTTGGAGCCATGAAATTTGGTCCAGTCAAGTTTGAGTTAGGTCATCTTTTGTCAGCATGAACTTGGAAGAGTTCCACTTAAGCCTACAATTAAAAAAATATTCAATGTTTTGCATCCCACAAAGAGTGTAAGTTTGTGACCTCCTCACCCACTGTAAAATAGACAAAATGAGGCTGCTTGTGAAGAAGTGACAGGGTCTCGTCTGGATGAAAAGTTTTTGAGATGATGCTATGTCATTAGCTTGCAGAAAGCTTTACCAAAATCCTGGAAGAATAACTGATTGAAAAAGATCTTGGAAACCAACAGCTACTCAACATTCATCCTTCAGCAAGGCTGAAATAAACTTGAACATCTTATGACCAACTGTCGTCTTCTTCTAAACAAGTCAATTAGTAATCTTTACCTTTCGGAACTAGGCCATAAATCAATCAAGCTTATCTTTGAAAGGTTTCATCTTGATAGAGAAAAGGTACTTTACAACGTCTCATAATGAAACCCATTTAAGAATTATAAACAATTCAAGTTTATATAAAAGTCTGTATCTCATATGCACTATTTCCCTCGCATCTCGCCATCCTCATCCATGCCTTTCAAATCTCAATCTTGGATTAGCATGCTGCACTTGACATGGGACAGTGAACCATTCTGGGATTGCAGCTAATTCTGATTGCTGCTATCATTGTATAAAGCAGTACATCTTTATATATGACACTGTAGCTCTTTTGGCTTGTAATGGCCATTGATTTACTGGCAGAAGTTTGAAGCATCGATATTGTTTTCTCTGATCACATTTTGTATGCATCCATGCAGCTACTGCACTAATATATGCAGACCCATAATGGTTTGGGACTTAAAGACTAATGCTCTCCTTGTGTGATACAATGCAGCTGTGAACAGCTGAGGCTAAAAGCCCACTGGTTTAAATTGGAAAAGGTTGGTGGTTGGGCATTATCAGTGAGACAGCCTTAGCTTTGAAGCTACCTCCTCCTTATTTCCCGGTGTCATTGCTTTTTGGTTCAACATAGTCAGGATCTGTGATCTTCATGGGATGCTGCAATACTCACATGATTTAAATAATCATTTCTGGGCAGAAGGAAGGCTATAGGTAGGGTTGTAATCTGAGTTAACTATTAAAGTATTTTTGTTTATTAAGGAAATTGTTCTTACTGTCCTTCGGACAGTGTGATTTTAATTTTTGTATGCACCAGAATAGCTACTGTACTGATATGTGCAGTGTGTAATGCAAATAAATGAATATAGTGACACTGAAGTCACAAAAGGTTGTTACTCTCTCCTAATCAATCTATTTTCAATTACCTTGCCCTTTTCTTGATCTAGTATAAACAGTTAAAGTAGCCTATTCCTTTTAACCACATTAAAGTCTGTACATGTCTAACCATTTTAACCTTTCGTTTCTAGCAGCTACTCTTTATTTCAAATGCTTTTTGACCTCAGTTTTGTTTTATGGGGGGTTTTATGGACCCTCATCCCAGCTTGGCTTTCACTTTCTAATTTTGAAAGGCATCCATGTTATTGCTGAAACTCTGTGAATGGTGCCACTAAACATGATTTTAAATGAGGTGGAGAATAACGTCATTACTAAAAAAAACCTAAAATGTCCTTGTGGCACCTTAGAGACTATTCCTGTTCTTGTATATCAGGTGCTTCTATTTTAGGTGATTAAGGCTGCCATTTCTCTGTGCACTTAGAATATCCAGACATGGTAAATCTCTTGGTCTTGATGTTTTCCTGTATTATTCATAGCATCAAGTGGTCGGTTATTCAGACTGTAATGTACTATAATCAATTTTCTGGGTCTTGCAGATCAAAGAGATTTTTAATTATGCAATACAAGGTTGAACATGGACTCATCTCTCCGAGGAATGTTCAAACCTCCCTAACTTATTTAAAATCCCTTAGAAGCCATTAAATCTATGAGCAGGATTAAGCAGCGGTTCTTTAATTACCAGCATATATTACAAATATATTTTTATTGCTGTCTTCTAAATAGAGTTGCTTTCCTCCAATCATGTCTTCCCAGACCAAACAGAGATCCTCTTTCTTGCCTTTCTCTGTTAGGTTTGTGGAATATCAAAGTGGAAGGTTACACATGCTTCCGCTGCCCTTGTCACTATCCGTCCAAAGCTATATGACAATTCCCATATTTTCTTGACAGTTTTAACTGCACAATTCTTTTCATGTAAGCACTTAAGTGTGACTGACTGTCAGACTCTTGAACTCAAGTCAAAACACTATTTTTTTCCTTTGGAAAAAGAAGGTGGCTGGAATATGAATGCAACTGTTAGCCACATAACCAAATAGATTTCTTCACTTAGCACAGTCCTGGATTTCAGAAGCTAACCCACACCAAAGGCTAAAAGATAGAGGCCCTTCCTGTTTGCAATTGCATGGCAGTGAATCTGGGGCTTAGCTGTGGAATCTGGCATGTTCGGTCTATGGGCCTACTCCTTTCATTCTCCAAAACCCTGGATCTAAACATCTTCTCGTGAATGGGTTTGGATCTGAAGCTGGAGAGGAACAATAAGGCCTATCTCTAGTAATTACAGAATAATAGAGCCTCTATTCTGAATTTACTTTTAGATTCTGATTTTGTTTGTCTAGACCAGTGGTTCCCAAACTTGTTCCGCCACTTGTGCAGGGAAAGCCCCTGGCGGGCCGGGCTGGTTTGTTTACCTGCTGCATCTGCAGGTCCAGCCAATCGTGGCTCCCACTGGCCACGGTTCGCAGCTCCAGGCCAATGTGAGCTGCTGGAAGCGGCATGGGCCAAGGGACATACTGGCCGCCACTTCCAGCAGCAGTGAACCCCAGCCAGTAGAAGCTGCGATCGGCTGGACGCGGCAGGTAAACAAACCAGCCCGGCCTGCCAGCGGCTTTCCCTGCACAAGCGTTGGAACAAGTTTGGGAACCACTGATCTAGACAATAAAATTAAAACAAACAAACAAACAAAAAAAACCACTACTAAGGGTAGCCAGGGAATTAGGATGGATTTTCTTCATTTCTTTTCTCTATGGGTTTGTCATCTTGCAGTTTTCGCAGGCATGTTACCCTTACAATCAAACATCCCATAAACTTTAGCTAGTGTCCATCACATGACACTGTCATGTTGAAACAACATCTGCAAACAAATTCAAACCATTTCTGGTGCAATGACTGTATAATAATCTCAACCTATCAAAATATTGATCACATGTGTGTACAATTTCCCCACAAGTGGCTACTGCTATCTTTGTTTTCTTCTTTTTAGGATTAGTATAGTTTATCATACAGTATGTGACATTTTTAATATGGATATATTTCTGCTGAGCATGAGTAGCTGAAGTTTATATGATATTGTAAATTATCACATGACCTGACTGCGTTAGCATTCTTTGGCTGAACGTCTTATTTAGCACCATCGTTTGTTGTCTGAATGGTCAATTCAGTCCCTTAAATATATTTTTACACTGGTTGTTGTAAATTAATGTTTAGTGTTCGCATTTTGTTTTGTAACTTGATGAGAGCAGTAGAGCAGCAGACAAAAATAATTCCTCTTGCCTGGTGCAGATTATGTAAAATTGCTTTTCAGGGACTGATGGTGGAGTGATTAGCAACAAAGGACAGTGCAGTGGGAGGTCATAGAGGTTCAATCCCCTACCAAAGCCTTGGTGTAAGTCTAAATGAGTTGAGCACTAATGCTGGAAAATCTCGGGGCTGGCCACCTGTCTGGAAAGTGGGAGAAATGGTACTTGTCTAAGATTGGCTTGAAAATGGAGACAAGAATCCAGCGCTATACACTAAAAAATATGGGCCACTGGGGGAAGCGAGTTGAGTAAAACTTGCTTGTCAACAATTCCACTTAGTTTTAGTAATGTTTTGTAAGTGGGGTGGAACATGAATAAATAGAAAATACCAGGACAAAAGAGTGGAAAGAAAATACATCTTCACAGAATTTACTGGAATCATGTGAGGTCTACGTCTGCCCAACTACTCAGGTGTGACACCAGTTGAAGTCAGTGATGGCTTTGCCTAAATAAGAAATGCAGTGTCAGGCTCTTGAAGTAGTTTTATTGAGTCAGAAGTCCCACAATTTGAAGTGTTAACATGGGTTACATGTAGGAATGTGCACTTGGCAAGAACAATTTTAAAGTGGGATTTTTCAAAAGCACCTATGGAAGTTAGCAGCACAAGTCCCCCCCCCCCCCCCGCGCTGTTTTTTTTTTAAATCCCTTTTGTGATTTTGAAAATCTCTTCCCCCTACCACCTGTGGTGTGGAATTTACAAGAAGTTAATTTTATGTAGAGAATTTTCATCAAACTCAAGATTCCTAAATTCCTTTATACTCTTCAGTAAAACAACTTTAGAAGAATGTTATAATTTACAACAAAAACGAACCCTAAAACCTAGTCCTGAATCATGCTTTTCTACATTGCTTGTGTAGTAGAGTGGCATTGTCTCAGCCAGTCAAAAGTACTGGGATGTTGAACAGCTACTTCCCCTTAACTACGTGTTATGTTCTCCATTCTGCAAATACCTGTTTGCTGACTGAGGGGTTTGATTTTACATAATTACTGATTTATTTCCTGATTATGAAAATATCCCTATTCTGAATGTCTACTATAAAACTCTTGACTCTGGCTACTGCCCTCAGAATTCCTTAACTATATGCCTACAATACATTTATTTGCAGCATTTGACTTTTGCCTTATCCTATTGTCAGGTACAAAATACAATACAGTTAAAAGTAACTGCAGAATTCTTACTCTGAGCTAGATCCTGCTACCCTTACTAATATAGAGTATTGCCTTACTCCTTGAACAGCCCAACAGAGAGCAATGGGCTATTATACTGCCACTCTGGATATGTGAGCATGTGCTCCTCCGGGTGAAAGTAGGAGCAGGAGGGGAGATATTGTTAGGATACGTCCATACTACCCGCCCGGATCGACGGGTAGCGATCGACTTCTCGGAGTTCGATATATCGCGTCTCATCTAGACGCGATATATCGAACTCCGAACGCGCTCCCGTCGACTCCAGAACTCCACCACCGCAAACGGCGGTGGTGGAGTCGACGGGGGAGCCGCGGACTTCGATCCCGCGCCGTGAGGACGGGTAAGTACTTTGAACTAAGGTACTTCGAGTTCAGCTACGCTATTCACGTAGCTGAACTTGCGTACCTTAGTTCGAACCCCCGCCCTAGTGTAGACCAGGCCCTAGAAACAGTGACCATTTGAGGTATATATTGGGACCAGATCAGGAACTGAGGAAGTCATAGTTACTTGATGCTCTTGCATGGGGAATTCTACTTGGCTAATGCCTTCAGTGCACCAGGGGTAAGGTGACAGAGAGCAACATGTCAGCACAGGAACTTTCGTGATTATTGCTAACTCACTATGGAACAGATTCTGGGTTAATCCACTTGCAGTATGAAAGCCTGGAGGTTGATTAACCCAGGTTAGTTGGTACCTCAAAAACTGGAAAAACCCACAGGTTATTATCTAATTAACATCAAGGTAACTTATAAATTGAGCACTAGAAATCTTAGAAATAAAAGCAGCACCTCAAATTATCATCTAATTGCCTGACATAGTCAATTTATAAATTTAATACTAGAAAATGCTCCAGAAATGGAACTCTTACTAATAAAACCCCTCTTCCACACATTTTTCATCTATATTCTATTTTTTTTAAAGGAGTGATTCATTAAAGCAGACTTGAGCTCAACTGTTTTCTACTTCTTTACAAGTTTGTTTATATTTTTATTTATTACAAAGTAACCAAACATGTATTGTAGTTGGACTTTAAGGACAGCTGTTCCTGTCCTTAAAGCATTGACTACTCATTATGAGGTCTGATATTTCAATCTCCATCACTATTACATTAAAAAAGTAAACACAATAGATTATCAATAATACTACAAACAAGTATACATAATATCATCTAGCAATACATGGAATACAATTAGCATTTTTAAATGGGACCATGATGGCGGCCCCAGGCAGTGGGAAGCCTGAGCTTGCAGCAGGAAGGGATAAAAGTGGTGATGAAAGGCAGAAATGAATTCCCTTCTGCTGGAAAGGGTTTAAGAGGCAACACAGCCGCCAAAATGTGCCTTGCTCCAGGGCTGGCTTTAGGAAGTGCGGGGCCCAATTCGAACAGTTTTGACGGGACCCCGGCAGGGAAGACAAAAAAAAACAAAAACAAAACAAAATAAAAAACCACGTAAAAAAACCACATGGGGCTTGTACTCACCGGGCAGTGCTCCGAGTCTTCGGCCGTACTTCAGCGGCACTGAAGGACCCGCCTCCGAAGTGCCGCCGAAGACCCAGAACAAGCGAAGGACCCACCGCCGAAGTGCTGCCGAAAACCCGGAGCGCCGCCAGGTGAGTAAAAATTAAAAAGGTGCCTCTAGCCAGGGAAGAGATTCTCACTGGGTGCGGGGCCCTCTTAGGCGCGGGGCCCGATTTGGGGGAATTGGTGGAATTGGCCTAAAGTCGGCCCTGCTGCTAGCTTAAATGGGGGATGCTGTAATCCAGCACAATCCTCTGGGCAGCCTAAATGCATGGTGCTTAAATGGAGCCCCTATGGAATATTTAAGGTGACCCTGCTAGGCAGAATTTTCAGGGGAAAGTGCACACTCCTTCAAATCATTCCTGAAAACCCACTTCTTACAAACTCTTGCCTGCCTACTCCCGCTCTGTTAGCTTATTGCCAGAAATACTGTAAGGAAAAATAACCCCCAAAGTCATGGAACTAACACAACATGCTTAACTTCACCCTTCAGTCAGATTGCTTCTCACTGTTCCATTTCCTTGCCCCTGCTTGTATATTGTCTGCCTAGATTGTAAGCACCTCAGAACAGGGTCCTTGTTTTCCTATCCGTCTATAAAGTGCCTAGCACATTGTTGGCTCTAGACAAATACACACTAAAAATGACAAAATGCCTGTCACAGACTCCTCCTGCAAGTACACTCTCTTTATCTATGCAAACTTGCTTTCTTTGTTCACTAGTCAGCTGCTGCTGCTTTTGTATAGTTAGAGAGAGAGATTCAAGCAGTATATAACTCTTATTTTAATGTAATAACATTTTAATCCTCCCCTCCCATATGATATTGCTGCTAAATATCTTGGAAATTACTTCAGAATCTCAGCAAGGGAAACAGAAGACTCTCAGCTGAACTCCCTGCAGTTTGGCTTGCAAAGGATAGCAGCAAATTAACCTCTGCATGTCCGTGGGGGAGTCTATTTCAACCATGTTGAACTTTAAAGTGGAAACCCGCCTTACTGCCTTACTTTCACAAACTTTACCACTTTACCATGGATGTCTTTGGGTGGCCTGGTGCTCTGCCTTGGTCTATATAATTATAGTACATTTTATTTAGACCTGGAAAAAAGATAGCTATTCAAAGAAGGTGCCCATGGCAGTGTAATTTGTTTTTTTCTTTTGCAAAATTACCCATAAGCTCCAACTTTGAGAAATCACATCACAGTTCAGGTGAATTAGCAGTGCCTAGTGCTTTAACAGAGAGTCGCTTGTGAATATCCAAGAGTGTGAAAAGATGTAATAAAAGTAGGTCAGGTGAGGCAAATAAATAGCTTGATTTATACACCAACCTTGATTTTTTTGGCATTTCTGAGCTATGTCTATACTACAGCTTATGTTGGCATAATTTATGTCACTTAGGGGTGTGAATAAACCACCCCTCCCCCAAGTGACACAAGTTACACCAACATAAGCACCAGTGTGGACAGCACTATGTTGCTGGGCGAGCTTTGCCTACCAACATAACTACAGCCTTTTCACCAGTTGTGCTGCAGCAGCACAGCTGCATCTGTGAAGCTGTACCGCTGTAGCACTTCTAGTGTAGACAAGCCCTGTAATTCTGTACTAGCACTGTACCAAATCTGCTCATCCTGGATCATATTTAATCCGTACCTTTTAGCCTGTCAAAGTTGTACTTCATACACGGTGAGTATAATACCCAATATTCTAGTTCTGTGGGGTTTCTTGGTTTGTTTTGGGAATGGGAGGTGGTTGTTTTTGTTTTTTAGTAGCTAGTTTAACTTGAGTCAGTGTGACATCTCTGGGTGTAATGACATAAAGCAAGCAATTTCACATAATGAATTATGATATTGCTCTCGGCTGTGGCAACAAGATTAAATTAAAACTTGTTAAAAAAAATAAAAACTGACTTTTCTCCTGGTCATTTATTTCACATAGTAATGGGTATTGCAGGCATGAATGAAATATCACTAGGAACCCTCTGTATGATGTTAAATCTTTTTTGGAGTAATGACTGTTGGACATCAATTTTATATATATTTATCCTAATCTTTGTCTTCTCCCTCCTACTGCAAACCAACTTGTTCAAGGCATCAAGAATTCATGAAAACATTACTTTATATTTCATTGAAGAATTTCACTCCATGTGACCTTACATCATCCACTTAAGCAGATGGCTGTAAAGTGTGTTCCCAAAATCTTTCCACAGGAATTTAAGTATATACAGGATTAGGACTTTAATCTAAATTGTTTAGGATTAACTACAAAAAATAATCATGATCATTTTATCCAGTGAATAATGGATTTCCTTAATCTGATTTTAAAACTGGATGCAATAGCAGAACTTGTAGTATTTTTACATGACAAAAATGGGCTCTTAGAAAAGTGTTTTTACTGGGTGACTTTGCCCATGCTAAGTGGACTTTTTTCTAGCTTTCCATACTACTTGACGTACACATCTGTAAACTCAGAGTTAGGAAGTTCAGATTGCTCTTTGCTCCTTGTCTGAAATGGGACATAAGTGTTAGGTAGCAGATGGCCTTTTTTTCCTCCATGGTGCTAATCAAACTTTGATACATCTAGATTTGCACAAGGGAAAAGCTGACAAGGCTGACTGAAAGCATCTGCTAATCTGTTCCTTGCAGATCCTGAGAAATGACTCAATATTCAGTTAGTCTGGAAAGGTGGAACTGGAGGGACAATATGATAGTTAAAATGTCTGCTTCTGTAAACAACCAAAGCAGAGCCAATTGCTTACACGCATCTCCAAATCAGACTCATATGTTGGCTATTTATAAATGACCTTGCTGTCCTAAAGCCTGACTGAAGTCCCGTTTGTGCTAAAGTAATGTTGTGAAAAATATAGACCATAACTGAACTTTTTTTGTATCAGTTAACTCAAGACTTTCTTGAGTAGGTTGTCTTTATGAATTGAGATGGTGAAGGACCTTGTTATGCAAATTTTGCATGCACAGGACTTCTGTTGACTTCTGTGGAAGCCCCAAGTGTGAAGGGCTTGCAGAACTGAGACTCAAATCCATCTCTTGGTGGAGGCAGTCCATGCAGCAAGAATGAGCAGGGATACTGTTAGATGTATCCCCTGCAACAGAACTCCTTCCATGTGAGCCAAGAGTATATTGTGTGGGTGAACTTTGTTATTCCTCCATGCAAGAATAAAGCACATCCTGACTTGTTTCCAGGAATTGGTTGCTGCACGAACTAGTAGCATGCATGCTAGTCAGCTGTAGACCTGGCCTAACCCTTTTTCCAGTTCAGCCCTTCCCTTACTTTGGGTCATGATGTATCCTGTTATGTAGACCTATCGTCCACTGCAATCTAGTGTGTTGTTCTACCTAGTTGTTTATATTGAGGAGATGGGGAAAGTTCTTTTTATCCTTTTCTTTCTCTTTACACTGTGCCCCAGCACTCATAAAGAATGATTTTCTAAGCTAAGCTGGCTAGCCCAGAGTTATGTAACACTTGCCTTTTTACTTCTGGAAATATAGCTTCAAATTCTGATGAGGTAAAATGGGCTTCATAGTTTTCACTCCTCCTTAGTGTCCTCTTTCTTCCACCACCACACTTGGCATAAAGCCTCTGTAGACAGGATAAGCTCAGCATTGGCATAGGAGGGGATGCTGTAGGTCAGCATTGAGGTGTATTTGCAGAGTGTCATAAGAAAAACTGTACTTGTGGCTTGCCATGGGGAGTACAGATGACAGGTGGGAGTGGAGGGTCTGACTATCCTTGACCTGCTTTTTCTACTAGGTAGATTTGTGAACCTGCTATTAATTTGTAACCCAGGGACCCCCTTGGTGCCAACTGGCACAGGACACAGGATGCATAGTGTTTTAGAGGGATCCCCTGGGTCAGATATATTCATAATAGTTCACCAGAGGGTGGCATGTGAGGTCTCTGCTGAGAGCCAGCAGCCAGGGCCAGCTCCAGGGTTTTTGCTGCCTCAAGTGGAGGAGAAAAAAAAAGCCGCGATTGGCGGCAGCTCCCCCGCACCGCTTTCTTCTTCAGTGGCAATTCGGGGGCATAGCCTTCCCTCCGAGAGGGACCAAGGGACCCACCGCCGAATTGCCGCCAAAGAGCCCGATGTGCCGCCCCTTCCCCTTGGCCGCCCCAAGCACCTGCTGGCTGGGCTGGTGCCTGGAGCCGGCCCTGCCAGCAGCCCACTGGTCACAATAATCATTGCAAAATGTATGTATAGATAATATTTAAAGAGTTATTTATTTATGCTAAAAATATGTTCTTGAGGTCTTGGAGTTAAGGCAGGTCATCAGGCGGTGATGCACCTTCTGCCTGAAAAGAATCTCTGAGGTAGAAGGCATCTATCTTTCTGTCTATTTGTATATTATGTACCTATTTGTATCCTGAGCCACAGGCAAAAAATGAGTTTGTTTATTTATCCCTGAAGATTTCCTCTCTTGCAGATCTTGCAAACAGTGGAGGGGGAGGGTAGGAGGAACTCCTGTTTATGATGAAAGAAAAGGATTATTTTGGTATATCTTGGGGTGCAAAGAAACAAGTGGGATCCTTCACCTAGGAGGTTAGCTGACAGCATGTCTGTCTCATGAATTGAAGGTCACAGACAACCTGGCTGTAAAGCACTGCAAAGATTTTGGGTGAGCATTGCTCTACAAGACATGAAAGTATCTAGTTAAGTCTAGGCTCTAGAATGTGTTATGCTTTTATTTCATACGTGACCATTTGTTTCCAATATTTCTAATACTAGCTATTACTTCAATTTCTGTGCTCTGTTAAATAAAAGTATACCTGATGTCACTCTAAACATATCTAAGTGCTGTGTGTTAAGTGGAGCAGTGATGTGAGAAAGAATTGATACGCTGGAGTATACTGTTTCTTTGGAAGCAGTGATTCTGTGAATACTGTGAATGGACAGTGGGAACATACTCCTAGGCAAATTATGATTTTAAGGTAACACATGATGATTTTAAGATAGTGTTTTCAAATGTCCGATCCTAGTGAGGCCTGTGGGTCCTTAAAACTGGAATGCCTCCTGAGGATCAGCTCTGTGAAACAGAGGGAAAGCTGGTTTTGATTATGACCTCAATCAGAACAGAAGTAACCCATTGCCAGTAAGGAGCTCATAAAAAGAATTTGCTTCCTCTCAGTAAAGAGAGATGTGAGTGACTGCATGTGAGTAAAGAGAAGAAATAAACCTGGTGTGCCCTGAGTTAATCCCATGGTAGTTAAGTCAATATTCATTGGTTTTTGTTCTTATGTTTGTGTTAACTATATGTTGCACACAAAGGATAAAAGTAGTGATGTGGGGCAGGGCATTTCACTTGGATCATAATAAATAATTGCAATCTGTTCACAAAGAGGGGTGTTGTGTGACTTCTAGGGAAGGTTCTGGTCCTGCCACATAGTTCACTATGCTCTACCTGGCTCTACCTATGCTTTATTCACAGCAGTGAATTTAAGAAGAATATGTGTAAAAAAAAAAGGGAATATATAGCCATCATAATGCAGATGAGCAGATTGAAAGCTTAAGCAAGGCAGAGCCTATACTTAGGTTTGGTAGAATTAATTTTTTATATATAATTTAACAGATATCAATGCTTATTTTAAGCACTTTTGTCAATTTTATTGATTTTACATTTTCACAGTTGTGGGAAATTATGGGAGGTCAGGCAAAGGAGGAGGTCAGACAATAATGATTTAGTGCCAGTAGGTGTTGACATTTATAAAGTTCTAATTTTTTGATCATTAAAAACAAATGATCAATATCACATCTCAAAATATACAAAGTAAATATCTTTAAAACAAACTCTAAGTTCTCAAGCAACATTTTTTTATTTTGCCTAATCTGTAAATTTTGCTTATCAATGAAAATATTGTAATACTCTTTGTACAAATTATGCCTTGTGAGAAGTGATTTAAAACTCATAGTTTGCTGATTAATAATATATAATAAATGCACATAGCAGCATTATATGTGAAATGATAAACATAAACTGAAGCCAGGAGTAAAAAGTCTGGGGAGTGGCCAAACCAGTTCCTCAGAGACAAAAGGCAAGCGGACACCTCAGCCAGGTGTAAACAAGGACCATTACCAGCTAAATGGCCATTGTTTGGCACAAAAGGGGGCGGGGACAAAAGATCTACATTTTAGCAAATAAAACAGCATGGAGTTCCCTTCCACACAGACTGCCTATCACCTCGCTCCCAGCTGGAAATGATTCTTAAAGTTGGGACAGGACTATAAAAAGAAGCAGAAGACAACCTAAGATACCCCTCCTCCCTCTCTCTCTTTTCCTTCCCCCACCCCCAACCTCCCCACCCTTCTCCATTGATTTATTGCACCAGACAGGACAAAGGAAGCAACCACTGAACTGTAGAAGGGGTCCTGACTGAAGACGTTTGGTCAGTAAGACTGCTGAAATGGTGTGGTGAGAACTTCGCTTTCAATTTAACAAAGTTTGTTAAGTTAGGCACCAGTAAGTGTTTTATCTTTATTTTTCTCGTAACCATTTCTGACTTTTATGACTCATTGCTTGTATTCACTTAAAATCTTTTTCTTTGTAATTAATAAACTTGTTTTTTCTCACCCAGGGTGTTTAAATCGAAGTGCCTGGGAAACTCCATTGGGGTGGCAAGTTATATGCATGTTATGTCTATAAAGTTCATTATTGCTTAATATAATTTGTATTGTCCAGGACAGGGCTAGACAATACACTTGTGGGAAAGTCTAGGACTTGGGGGTGTACTGGGGTCACCCTGCAATATAACCAAGGCTAGTGAGAGCCAAGGTGTGACTGTCTGGCTGCAGCACACAAACAGACATGGCTGGAAGTTACTTGCATCCTGGAGGCTGTTTGTGAGCTGTTTGTGCTGGAGCCTACAGCAGCAAAGCAGTTTAAAAGGCTCCCCGGGTCAGAGGGCAGGGGTGACACAACTACTCATTAGTCTGGTTTGAACCCTGGATGTGCCACAGAGCATACAGTGAAATTTACTTTTACTGACATTTACCGATTTAAAAACGTAATCTTTCCAAACCTACCTGCACTTTAAATGTGAAATCCTAAGCTGTCGTATTATAGCTATATAGGGCCTGTTCCAAAAGCCCATTGAAGTCAATAGAAAAACTGTATCAGCCCCATGCTGTATAAATATGGCTGTGGTCCGGTCAGTTCATACTAACCAGTGTATTAGTAGTTTAAAAATATACTTTTATGTACAGTCTGATTATAAAGTCTTTAGTTTAAATCATGGAAATAAGTAGGTAATGCTGCAACCAACCACTTGCAAGAATTTTGAAAGATGAATTTATGCTGTTGCCCCACTCTGCTTAATTACAAGTCTAAACTTTTCCTTTAAGGTCAATACAAATAGCAAGTCTTTACCAAAAATAAAAGTAAAATCTCTTTATGGGTTTGGCAGAACAGTCAAGCAGCTGTTCCAGAATAGTCAACATCACTACTTAAATAGCACTTGTCAGCCCTGTCTGCTTACTCAACAGGTCTCTGAGGGACAAAAGTGGAGAAAATTCAACCAGTAAACATGGATTGGATGTGGTTCTGGTTAATATATTGCAGCCTTTGTACCACTCACCCACTGCCACTTGGTTGGGCATGTCATAAACATACAGCTAAGGGTAGCATAAAATCCCTCCCTTACCTGTAAAGTGTTAAGAAGCTCAAATAACCTGGTTGGCACCTGACCAAAAGGACCAATATGGGGAGAAGATACTTTCAAATCTGTGGGAGAAGCTTTTTGTTTTGCCTCTCTTTGTGAGTTCTCTCCGGGTCAGCGAGGAACCAGGGCAGGGAAAAGCCCTCCCTGAACTAAGCATATAAGATTACAAATTGTAAATAATAGGAAGGAAATGCTAGATTGTTAGATTATCTTTTGTTTTAGCTTGTGAATTTTCCCTAGGTTAAGAGGGAGGTATTCTTGGGGGGTTTGTTTTTGTTTTTTGTTTTGTGTTTGTTTTTGTAACTTTAAAGATTTGCCTAGAGGGGAATCCTCTGTGTTTTTGAATCTGATTACCCTGTAAAATTACCTTCCATCCTGATTTTTACAGCGGTGCTTCTTTTACTTTGGCTTTATAATAAAGTTCTGCTTTTAAGAACCTGATTGGTTTTTAGTGTCCTAAAAACCCAAGGGCTGGTCTGTGCCCACTTTGTTAACCTATTTGGTTGGTATATTATTCTCAAGCCTCCCAGGAAAGGGGGTGAAGGGGCTTAGGGGGATTTTGGGGGAACAGGAACTCCAAGTGGTGCTTTTCCTTGAATTTTTATCCAACTCACTTTGTGGTGGCAGCGATACCGTTCCAAGGACAAGGAAGAATTTGTGCCTTGGGGGAGTTTTGAACCTAAGCTGGTAGAGATAAGCTTAGGGGGTCTTTCATGTGGGTCCCATCCCTACATGGGATTTTTTACTTTTTTGAGGAGGAGTGTGGAATGGGAGTAGCGCCTTTTAAAAAAACTTTTTAAAAGGATAAACAGAGCAGATCCTTAACCCTCCCTTTTTCAGAACATTTGAGAAAATAGCCTTATCTCCATTTCTCCACCCACCTCTCATCTAGGAAGATCCTTAGCTACACCTTTGGTTTCACTCTGGCATTGGCGAAGAGACCAGTTTCCTAAAAACATTAACAGCTTAGTTTTCCTTCTTTATTGTCCTTGGCTCCTATTCAGCCATAGACTCTGTGAATTGCTCTATCCTCTTGGATCAACTCCATAGCTATGAAGTTCCCTTCTTTGCCTTCAATCCAATGATGGATGAGTTTTATCCATTATGTTCTGAATATCCTCTACCAGTTGAACCTCTAATCATAATATTTAGTAAAGTAAAACCTCTTGGATTACTCTACTCAAACTTTCACAGGAAGATATGTGTCTGTATTTCGTGAATGAAGGTAAAGCATAATGAATTTTTAGCAGCACATTTTATGTTTTTCCTTATCTGTCTCTCCTGCCACCCACAATCTTATGTGTAATCTACCACACTTTAATAGAAATAAATTGTTGCAACAATATCCTAAGATAAATACATTCCTCACTCATATGATTAGCATATACACATTTCAATAATATACTTTTACTGGATGGATAGTTTACCTAATGACTAATTATTCATTTATCACTTGAAGTGGTATACAACAAACCAGCTCTATGGAGAATCTATTACTAATGTAGACATTATGTTTTCTTTATTACAGTAGTGAGTACATGTTCTAGTCAGTATTTTTTGGAAGAGTGTGGACCTTAATCCATCATCATAAACAGAGATCTATGAGCCCAGTAGCTGAAAGGAAGAACAGTCCTTTTTGAACATTACATTTATTTATTTTCTCTCATCATTTATGACATCACTTTGTGCCTTACCAGCCTATAATGGCACAATAAAATCTAACTTGCTTTACTGGCAGTTACACTTTTTTCTTAAATTCAAAGTTTCAGCAATTGGCTTGACCCTGGCCGAAGATAGGATGTCTGCTATTTGCAAATATCAAATTAAAAATGAAGTTAAGAGAAGGAGGCAAAACAATTGGATAAAAATCCATGTTACCCAGAAACTGCTGGAAACAGGTATTCACTGGCTGCTTAAATTAGACATTCCATCATGCTTATGCTATTCCTTACATTAAGGCTGGCATATAATTCTCCATGAATTACTGTTTTATTATGTCAGAATATCTAAATCAGGTTGTCAGAGGTGAGAGAAATTTTTGATGTGGGTGTCCCTATCTTTTCATATAAATGTCTTACCTGATTGGTGCTACCGCTGTAAGGACAGTCAGAAAATCCATAGACACAAGGATAATTCAAGTATAAGGGTGAAATGGACTTTTATAGTTAGTGAAAGAAAAATACAAAGCAGCAATTTCTACCACATGGTGGCATTAGGGGAACTGTACTACAACAAGTGCCGTCCTTTACATGAGGCATACCTGAAATAAGTTATTACTTTCCCAGTCATTGGTTGCAAATCCTAATTTGGCTAGCTACAGCTAATTCCACTTGCAGTTTCAATTAGATACAGCAGTCATTTTCAGTACTGACTGAATTCCGGTACACATCTGCTTTATACTTTAGTAGATCAGAGTGGCTGCACATCAACGGTGGATACAACATGTGTGTGTGTAATCCACCATCTTGCTTTGATGCACAAAGGAGAAGAGAGAGAGTACTAAAACAGCAGGATAGATTTCCTATAGAACATAGAAATGCAGTGACGAATAAGCCCAGTTTAATTCTAGAGGCTGCACTTTGACTCCCAGGAGGATGTCTGCACATTGATTTGATGGAGGTGGCTCATCTAGCAGGTATACTGTTGTAATCTTCAAACCATAAGCAGCACATGCTGGGCATGCATGATGTTCCTGTTCAGAGGAGTAGCCAAGTGCATCTCACTATACCCACCTCAGTTTCAACAAGGTGGCAGAATCTTTGTGTGTGAGGATGCACTATGCTGTGTCTTTGATCTTCACTTCTGCCCTGGCTAAAGCAAGATTTGAACCATAGTTCAGGATACTTTGAAATCCCTGACTAGTACTGGAAAATAACTATACCTTCCCTTCTTTAAAGCAAAGAGACATTGGAGAAGTGGTGTTCTTGTATTAATATTGATCTATGTAATAGTACAAGGGTTTTTAAAAATAAAATTAAAATGTGGTCCGCTGTCAGAGGTTCTTTTTAGTATTTGAAGCTTACATTAGCCTGAACTTAATAGTTCACGTTTTTTGATAATGAATTAACTTGGAGCCATGTACTACCCTTGATCCAAAATAATAACAGTTGATGACTTAAGATATTGCACTGATTGTATAAGATTTGAGTATGAAAACACTTGACAGGACTCCTGTTTCTCCTCCAGCAGTTGTGAACTAAAATCTCTGAGACTGGAGCAATCCCAGATGCCTATATAATTAAGGTGCAGTAAATGCCATGTAGATTTGTAGGACCAATTCAAGCCTGGTGTAAGTGCCTGCAGCACTCATTGACTTCAGTGGAAGTCGTATCCTTTTATTTTAGGAATGATTTTGCCCTACAGTACCCATTATCTATATAGGAGGACCAATTTCTACTGGGTTCAGGGATGACTGAGTGTCCCAAGGAGGAGCAAGAAAATCAGGTAAGTTTCAAGAGGGCAGCTAATTGTCTATTAACAGGCTCTGGCTTGAAAATCACAGACATCTCAGACCTGCTTTTCATTTATATTAAGGCCACTTCATCCCACTCTGGTAGTATAATAGAGCCTTAAAGTGGCTTTAACATAAATGAGAATGACAGGTTTCAGAGTAGCAGCCGTGTTAGTCTGTATCCGCAAAAAGAACAGGAGTACTTGTGGCACCTTAAAGACTAACAAATTTATTTTAGCATGAGCTTTCGTGAGCTACAGCTCACTTCTTCGGATGCATAGAATGGAACATACAGACAGGAGATATTTATACATACAGGGAACATGAAAAGGTGGAAGTATGCATAACAACAGGAAAAGTCTAATCAATTGAGCTATCATCAGAAGGAGGAAAAAAAGCCTCCCAACCTGAAGCAAATACTCACCAGCAACCGCACACCATACAACATAAACACTAACCCAGGAACCTATCCTTGCAACAAAGCCCGATGCCAGCTCTGTCCACATATCCATTCAAGTGACACCATCATAGGACCTAATCACATCAGACACGCCATCAGGGGCTCATACACCTGCACATCTACCAACGTGATATATGCCATCATGTGCCAGCAATGCCCCTCTGCCATGTACATTGGCCAAACCGGACAGTCTCTACGCAAAAAAATAAATGGACACAAATCTGACATCAGGAATCATAACATTCAAAAACCAGTGGGAGAACACTTCAACCTCTCTAACCACTTAGTGACAGACTTGAAGGTGGCAGTTTTGCAACAAAAAAACTTCAAAAATAGACTCCAAAGAGAAACTGCTGAACTCGAATTAATATGCAAATTAGATACAATTAACACTGGCCTAAACAGAGACTGGGAATGGTTGGGTCATTACACTAATTGAATCTATTTCCCTATGTTAAGTTCTCCTCACACCTTCTATGGGCCATCTTAATTATCACTTCAAAAAGTTTTTTTTCCTCCTGCTGATGATAGCTCATCTCAATTGATTAGACTTTTCCTGTTGTTATGCATACTTCCACCTTTTCATGTTCTCTGTATGTATAAATATCTCCTGTCTTTATGTTCCATTCTATGCATCCGAAGAAGTGAGCTGTAGCTCACGAAAGCTCATGCTAAAATAAATTTGTTAGTCTTTAAGGTGCCACAAGTACTCCTATAAATGAGAATCAGGCTCATCATGGTTTGTTGTCGTTGTTTTATTCTGAAGGTCTTCAAATTAAAGGTTGTGAATGGTCAATTTTGGGTCAAGATGTCTCAATTCTGTGGAGTGGGTGTAACATGAGAACCTCATGTTTAGAGCTAATCAGGCTACCTTAAATCTGGACAGGTTATTTTTGTCCTAATCCTTTGGGAGGTTGAGTACCTCTTAGAAGCTGCACGGTGTCCTGTCTCCTGGTCCCATATGAGGGCTCTACATGTTGAGGATCATCTTTATTACTAGACTACAGAACAAAATGATTTAGAAAACAGGAAATTTAATTTTAAAATACTGCATGTTCTCTGACCTGAGTCAAGGTAATGCTGAGTATATTCACTGAAGCTAAGTGGTGCTCTCATATAGAATTCTGCATTAACAATGTCTGTCAATTCACTGACTTACCAGACCCTGTCCCTACAGCATCTGAGCACCTCACAAACATTAATGGGCTAGAGCCTCGCTGATATTAAGGCCACTTTATGGCTCTCTGGCACTTTGAATGGACTTGAAGTGGGTACAAATTAAAGTGACACCCACTTTAAGGCCCTTGGTGCTGCTAGAGCAATATGAAGTAGCTTCAGTGTAAATGAGAATAGGGCTCTAATAAATGTATTCTCATTACCTGTCTGTGAGAGGAAATGTTCTTCCTATTTTACAGTTGGGGGAAACTGATGCAATAAGGCCTCAGTTCAGGAGAGCACATAAGTACATGCTTACAGTTAAGCATGTGCCTAAGATCTTTCTGCATTGAGGCCTTGGAGTCTTGCCCAACACTGGTAGTCTGTAGCATAGCTGGATGTTGAATCTCCATCTCCTGAAGCCCATTCCTTAACCACAAAACCATCCTCTCTCCCTCCATTTTGAAAGTTGTTGTCCCAGTGTTTGTAGTCATTCAAGATAATCTAAACACTCTTGCCCCATCTAGAGTCAAAGATAACTACTGATGACCGACAAAGCAATGTTCATGTATTTATAGTTCAGTGGCATAAAACAATATGTCTGCATTGTCTTTGGCATCTAAATGTAACCTTGGGTCATTGTTTTGGAAATGGTAGAAAAAAAATGCAGTAGGATGGTAAAGGCAAGATTTGTTAAACTGTTTTATTCTATATCAAATAAGTGGCATCTCTTTAGGCCAACAAAGAAAGTTTGACTAGTTTGAAGTTCCAAGCTATGACCTTGAGATTCAGGAAAACATTGACCTACTGTGGCAACTGCATGCATCTTTTGCTGTCTCTTGCATTAGAAAGGGAATAAATCAGAGGCTGTGTGGAAGATGAAAAGGGTCATGTGTAAAAGGTCAGTCACACTAACCTTCAGCTTGACCTCATTTTTCATTCTAGATGTATTTGCAATGGAAAATGATATAAATTGTTCTACAGTAAAAGATATAAGTAGATTTATAACAAATCACATTAAATCTTTGAGGAGCATTACAGTAAGACCACAACGTAATATAATTATGATCACTAATGTGTGTGATATTTTTATTAATCTATATACGTACACATACTGTATTTGAATAAAATGTTTTGTTCAGTGTATGCTACTGAATACCTAACAGTGAATAATTGATTTATACATATGTTTCAACTTAAACATTGTCAATGGTAACTGTTCTCAGGGCTTCTTATAATTTTGGACACATCTCATTACTTAATTATGGTGTTTTGCTTTACAAAAAATACATCATAGCAATTGTGTTTCGCCATTATTTATGGGTAGGCTTGGAAGGATTAGATTTTTATCAATAGATGTCAGTTAACATGGATTTCACCATAAACACACAAACTGGTGAAAAAATAATTCCATTGATGATGACCAAAATTTACACATGGCAAAGTAAGAAAATTGCTGCTTGTGAACTTTTAGAGTTCCATGTGAACATGTACAGAACATGTTGTTGTAATGAATGCTGCATTAAGCACATAGTTACAGCTCTGATAAAACAGCTGGCTCCAGCACTAGCTCTGCTGGAGTTGCAGATAAATAGGCAGCATTCAATAAAGCTTTAATTTTTTGGATCTGAACATCTGCTGTCATTAAATAATAATTTTCTGACATGCCTCATAAAGTTTCCCTCAACTGTGAAAATTTAAATGATAGAAATCGAAAGAAAAGCTTAAAAATAAACATTGATATTATCTATTGAAACTTTAAACAGTATAAAAATTGAATTCTGCCAATCCTATTTATGGGTATTTTCTGTTCCTTTAAATATTAAGCTGTCATAATTGAAAAGTTACTGTAACTGGGTTGTCTATGTAAATTACTCATGTAATGTCATAGGGTGTGTCTCACAGCCCCCTTTAAGAGGAAACTCCTCCCTCTTCTGTGACTACTGTACTTTGCAAATACTTTATAGGTTTTTATATGGCACTCATCACACAGTATGTGAGTGCTTTCCAGTAGATTAGGCAACATGACTACCACCTATCACATGTTTGTTCTCCCATTGTCTCCCCTGGGGCAGAAACCTACAGAATCATGTTTCCTTATGGATATTTTTATAACCTATAAATATTATAAAAATCCAAAACAAATATATATATGTACATATGTTGTTATGCTTTTGTAGAAAAGTCAAGGTCAAAAAATGCACCTTGAACTTGATCTTTACCCTTATTGTGTGGAAAGTTCCAATGTGCTAGAGGAGTAAAGTTGTCAAGCATGGTCTTCATCCCATTACTGTAGATATCCTGGGCTCAGACCTTTGAGTGGTTTGAAGATAAGGACTGAGACCTTGAACTTGATTTGATATGCTATGAGAAGCCAGTGTAGAGAGTGGAGAACAGGTCTGATATGTTCACGGTAGCCTGTGCTGCTGAGAACATTCACTGAAGTGTTCTATACCAGCTGGGGTTTCCTAAGTGCTGAATGCTTTATGCCCAGATATATTTGCATTGGTGTAATCCCTCTGAAACGTGATGAAGGTGTGAATAACTAAGGCCTGCTCTTTGTTCGTCAGATTATGTAAAAATAATTACAGATTTGGTGTTCTTTTTATTTGCCTTCTGCTTGTTGAGTCTTTAGGGTGCATTGGGGTCACATTTTTACACTGTCTCTGCAGCCATGAGGGCTAGACGCTTTTTTTTGTCTTTAAGGGTATGGCTACACTTGAGAGTTGCAGCGCTGGTGGAGGCTTTCCAGCACTGCAATTAGTAACTGTCCACACCTGCAGGGCACATCCAGCACTGCGACTCCCTGGCTGTAGCGCTGGCTGTACACCTGGGTCTGCTTGGGGTATGACGACTGCAGCGCTGGTGCTACAGCGCTGCTCGTAAAGTGTGGCCAAACACCAGCGCTGTTATTGGCCTCCAGGGTATTAGGAGATATCCCAGAATGCTTTTAACTAAATTACTCTCTTTGTTTTGTTATGCTGCCTCTCTTTGTTTTGTTGTGAACTCAGGGCTCCAGGAGCTGCTTATCTAAAAAACAAACACAGCTCCTGTTTGCTGTGATCAATCTGTAACTGACTGTGAACAATCACATGAGATAACCCACTACCTTGCTGTGAATGAGGCAGGCAGGGGGATGAGTGTTTGCTTGAGGATAGAAACAGTGGGGGCAGGGGGGAGAAAGGGAGTCCGTTTGAGCAGCTGCTTATCTGGTCTGCAGGCTCTTTGCAGTTAAGAGTAAGGGGTCGGGGAAATTTTCTGATTTTGCAAGGCAGGGAGCTGATACACAGTGTCGGCTCCAAAAATCCACTCTCTCTCTCTCCCCCGGTCCCTGTCACACTCCACCCCACCCCCCTCTTTTGAAAAGCACGTTGCTGCCACTTGAACGCTGGGATAGCTGCCCATAATGCATCACTCCCAACAGCGCTGCAAATGCGGCCACACTGCAGCGCTGGTAGCTGTGAGTGTGGCCACACACCAGTGCTTTCCCTACATAGCTGTACGACCAGCGCTGTAACTCCCAGCGCTGCAACTCTCAAGTGTAGCCATACCCTAAGAATGAAAGCTGAAATCATCGCATATCTACTTGACTCCAGGAGCTGGGGCTTTAAGGAAAACCATTATTGTGAGAAAATAATGAAAGTTGGCAACATTGCTTTCACTTCTGTTAAAAGGCTAGGTACTTTCAGAAGGCTCTTGAACACCACACTACAGTGATTGAGTTGCCGTTCTCACAGGAGAATATTTACAACCAAACACTAAGAAAATTCCACATTTTAAAGTTGAGAAAAAAAAAAACCTGAAACTTCTGAGGTATCTCAGGGCCACTGCAGGCAGGAAAGGAATATAAACAGGCACAGGACACCTGGGGGCAGGGTGGTGGGGAGGGGAGGAATTAGAGGGTTAAATCTTCCAGTCCCTACATAAGTAAAACTTCTTCTGCCATCAGCACCTCCACTCATAGATATTAACATGCTCAATAACAATACACTTCATACTTTAGAAGCTGGGAATGAGCAACAGGGGATGGATCATTGATGATTACCTGTTCTGTTCATTGCCTGTGGGGCACCTGGCATTGGCCACTGACAGGATACTGCGCTAGATGGACCTTTGGTCTGATCCAGTATGGCTGTTCTTAAATATCTGAGCCATCTTATCCAGGGATACACATCGTATACGTATTGGCTCGGGGACTACATTATCTGGCATATTCTGAACAGCGCTGAGCACACAGATGGTACCCAGTGAATAGTACAAATCATGACAATAATCATCCACTTTATGGACTCTGTGGATGCAATGTCTGTTCTTCGTTCTGGAATTGACCTGGATACAGTGAAACGCTAAGAATTTGAGGCATAAACACATCTAATACTCATACAACACTTTCTCATTCCTTCCTTTTCTTGAACTCAGAACAAAAAATGACAAAACAAAATGTTTTTTTCAGGTAAAATGTAAAATTTCACAGCAGCCATTGCTCTACAACCTAGCATGGGGCACAACCTGCCACCCACTGGGGATTAAATGATCTCTTCTCATCTGATTCTAGTTCTCTCTCTCTTTCTTCATCTTTCCTGATCTCTGTGCTGCTTTTCATGCTGTCAATCATAACACCCTTCCCCATTACCTGGGACCGTTTGCTGGAGTTTCAGAGAACTGGCCTTCTTGGTTTTGCTCCCAGCTATCAGAGTCCTTTTTTTTTTTTCCCCTTCAGCATGCAGCAGAGAGAGAGAGGCTGGTCTAGTGGACAGGAGCTAGCCCTGAGACCTAGGTTCTACTCCCCGCCCTCCCCCTATGGACTTCCTGTATCACCTCAGGCCAGTGCCTTAGGAACAGTTTCAAAGCCTTTTAGGCACCCAAAGATGCAGCTAGGCAGATAGTGAGGTTTACAAAGCATCTAACCTGCTAGGCCGTTTTGAAAATCCCACTATATGCCTACATACCTTTGAAAATCTGGCCGTTGGGGCACTGAGACACAGAGAGATTATCTGTACAATGGGTATAACAGCACCAGTCTACCTTACCGAGGGGCTGTGAGGAGACATTGTGAGGCACTCAGATTCTATGGTGATGAGAGGATAAGTACCCCTACCACACAGGTAGAGTTTTTTTTTTTATTCCTCTCTCTTCTCTTTTTTTGTTTGGCCCCTTCTTTTCACCTCTCCCCTCATATCTCCCTCTTCAGTGAATGTAACCTTGGCTGTATTTCTTCTGAGTCCCCTGTGTTCTGTCTTCAACCCCCCAGCTCCCCTCCAACAGAGGGATTCCTGTTTTACAGGCTCATCTAAGGCCTTCCAGATCCTTAATTTAATTACCAGCCCTTTCTTATCTTAATCACACTGCCTCCATTTATAAACAAAATACTGATTCCCTGCCACAGGGGCACAAGTTGGGAGCAGTATCTCTTCTCTGCAGAACTCACATTCCACCCTCAGGCTGTGCAGCAGTTCGAGTGCCACCTGGGGCTAGGATGTGCGCTGCTAGCAGACCTCCTGTATGAAACTTGGGGGAAGAGGGTAGGAACTCCCTTTGTAGCTCTGTAAATGGCACCCTTGGTTGTCTGGCGCTGTTAGAGAAACTGGTTTCCAATGGAATTTAAGGGGGCAACCATATTTAATCTGTTGTGTTATCTTTGCTTTATAAGATGGATGCATGGCTTTGCTATTCAGTGGGTGATGTTACAGTGAGATGTCTAGCTTTAAAAAAGAGTCTATACTTTTTGTTGAAATTCTGCTAATTTCTCTCGACTATTTTAACAAGCTGTGAATTATTTGGTATGAAGTGAAAGTGTATGAAGGCCCCAAATCAGGAGGGCACTTCAGTATGTATTTAATTTTAAGCACATTCTTAAATACTTCCCTGAAGTGTGATCTAAAAGAATACAGTGTTATGTAATCAGTCCTGTGCTCAGGCGTAACTGATAACTCAGCTGACCTGGGCTTTTGTCTCCAGATTATCTGGCGAGAACATAGAGATATCCAGGTTCCAGGTTTGTGTACCGCTATTAACCACAGAGTTTGCAGAGCTTGCAGAAAGGAGACATATTCACTTCATTACTGAGATGGGATTCTGGAGAGCAGAGTTTTTCTTAGTCCATGCTTTACCATGCAGTTCTTTTCTGCAACTCATACTTTGGTGATGGGCTCACGATATGGTATTCTGTGCTGGTGCATTTTTCATCTTTCATAAATGCTCTCCCGGGACTGAGACTGAACTGTCAGGTCACTCCTGGCCCATCTAGGAGAAGGCAGCAGGCCTTGCCTCATTGCTATGTTTAGTGATGGTGTAGTAGTAGGATTTTATGTTTGTATTTTATGTAATTTAGAATGAAGGATAAAGAAGAATAATGTAGCATGTCTTAAATGTATTGGTGTATGATATGATCATATCCTGTCAGCCACCCTTTTTGAATAGCACAAAGGAATGGCCTAATGGGCCTTTGGCAGAGATACATCAGCCAGAATTTGTGTATGTGCTGATTTCAAGGCAGTGACAGACCTTTGAGGGTCACCAATTTGTTGTAGGTTTAGCATTTTAAAATAAGTAAAAGAATGCCACAATTGTTTTCTCTTGCATTGCAATTTGATGTTCCTGTTCAAAATGTTCTGTGTAAATTAATTTTGTTTTGTGTGTGAATGAGGAATGTGTGTGTTGATAAGTGTGAAGGCCATCGCTGAACCGGATGGTCTAGGGAGGAACTGGAGACAGACGCAAGGGCGCCAGGAGGCTGCAACATGCCCCTATTGAAATGTCAAAGAAGGGCAAATTAACAACTCTAAAAATAAGACAGGCACTTATCAATGGGGACAAGATAGCTGCGATCAAAACCAGCATGGGATAACTCCCTAAGGAAGTTTAATAAAAAAAACAAAACAAAATAATGAGTAAGAAGAACAATTTTAAAAAACATGACGGAGCAAAACTCATTGGTCCCAATGAAGGAAAATCATTATTCACTCCTCTCCCTGGGAACATCCTGCTGCTTTTACTTTTTCCATCTTTTTGAGAAATCAAATCTGCTCCAAGATCCGGAAATCTAGCCATTGAGACATATAGGAGCTGCTGACACTGTTTGCTTGTCTCTAGGAATAGTCTTGCATACAGGAAAAAACTATAAAAGTTATGGATGTGTTAGGGCTGTGATTCCCAAAATCTTGCTTACTGTCATGCTTGCCTAGGGTCCATCCCCCCCATCCCCTCCAGATGCACATTAATGGAAATTACCTAAACAACTTCCATTAACATTAGTGGCAATTGGATAGCTCAAATTGAATCTCTGGTTAGTGCTTTGAAAATGTGCTCATAAGGATTTGTCTTATTACATACTATAGAGAAAACAGCAATTCTAATGGAGCTTTATGAAAGAAGGATGCTATGATCTAGGGACTAGCTCCTAGCATAGTGAAGCATTGTTTCATTCCCCTTTATTCTTTCTCTGATAGAGATGTGAGACAAATCAGAACTTTGAAAAGTACGAAATAAATCTGAACTCTGTGGGTCACTTTGCCTCATCTTGGCTTCATTGCACTTGGCTGAACAAGTAAAACATGTAAAATGAAAAGAGACCATTCAGTATTATATCTATATCCCATTGCATTTTTCATCCTATCCAAAGCTGTCAGTACTACAGGGAGTTGATGGGAAGATGTGCTATTGTTTGTTTTGCTCTTAATATATTCTGTGTCAATGGTGCACTCGAAATGTAATTTTCAGATTAACAGTGGTATAAGCAAATAACTTCAGCATCAGGATTTCTTGGAACCACTCTTAAACATGAAAGAGAATTAACTAAAAATCTTGAAATTGTTTTTATTGCATACAAATAGAAATCCTTTTAACACTAGGGACCCTTCAGTGGCAACATAAGGATGGCTGTCTTTATATTGCGAAGTGTTAGGAAAGGAACAGTGTTAAAGCTTGAGTCATGTTGTGATGAATCATATAAGTTAGAAATGAAATAGGTTTTTTTTTTTTAATGTCCAATAAAGGATTTTCCCATGTGCTATGGGCATGTTGATATCAATTGGAGTTTTTTGTTTAATTAAGGACTGAAGAACAGGGACCCACTTCTGCTTGTTTTCACTACTGTGAAGCACACATTACATCTATGGTATAAAAAGTGAAACATTTATAATTACTTATGGGAAAAAAAACTTTCATTAAAACAACATTGTTAAGGTTGCAAAGTCAAGCACTCACTCGTTAAGAAATGCTAGAACTAAGGTTTCTGTGGAACATGAATTTGGCCCGCTTGTGTGTACACATTTTGATATCACATATATAATTTGGTTTGTTTTTTGCCATAGGACCTTGTCTCATTCAGTGCACAAGATGGAAGATGCTAAATTAATGAGCACCAATTCGATATATTCGTTTCTCTTTTTTGTTCAATTTGTGGCCCTGGGCCTTATTTTGTACACTATTCAAACCCTGCTCGGAAGCAGAATTATTAGCTTTTCCTTATGACTTTTCTATGGCACTTGTCAATATAGTAATGGAGGGCATCACAGCTGTTAAAGGATTTATTTTTACTACATTTCTGTAAGATGAGTGGGCGTTGTCGGCATTTTACAGAAGCACTTGTAGCGGAGAGCAGTTAAGGTCAAAATTATCCACTAATTTTGGGTGCCCCTTTTGCGAACTTGATTTTTTTACAGTAGCTAGCATTATACATGACTTTATAGGTTCACAGCACTGCTCCCATTGACTTCAGTTGCAGCTGTTTATGCTCAGGACTTCTGCAAATCAGATCCTAGGGTCTCAAGTCACTCACCAAGACCGTCCTGTCCTGTCTCTTCTCCATCTCCATTCCAGCTCCTCTCTCCTCTCCCCACCTCACCCTGGCCACATTCATCATCTACACTGGTTCCCAGTCCCAATCTCTCTGAGTCTCATTCAAGTTCAGTGTCTTCCCTGTCCCTATCTCTTTTCCTAGCTACTCCCATTCCCCCCCCCCGCACCCAGCTCCTTGTCAGATTTGTTTTCCTTCCCCACATCAGCTCACTGGTCTTGCTCCCAGTCTCCCTGTCTATCCAGTCTCCCTACCCACCAGTTCCCTGTTTCCCTTTCACTCCTCCACTTGCCTCCAGTCCCAGTTTCTGCCTCTCCTCCTACATTCCTAGGATCATTATATCAATCTTCCTCTACAGGCCAATGACACCTTCATGCTGCCTGAGGTTGTGAGCACAAGAGACACAGGCTCACTGCTCAGTTCAGGTGCCCAGACACAGACTGAGCAAAGCCTGCAGCAGCCTAGAGTCTTGCTTGTTGTCTGGCTGGAGCATGCCCAGTGCAACTGGAATCTTCAGGGAATTTAGTTACTAAAATCTGAGAAATCTCTACTGAGCATGTGCAAAATAATTCTCCCCGCCCCCGCCCCAAGGTTAGTAATGTAGTGACATTTGGACAGATTTTCTCAGGGCAAAAGGCACATTCCTGACACACAGGTTACCCCATGCCAAATATCAAGCCCCTGTTCCAAAGCATGGGGGTGCTAGCTCTTTTTGAAGAAAACTTTCCCAGAACTCCTTATATAGGGGGGAAATATCTATGCCTAGTCTCATTCTTTGACACAGTAAACCACTTTGGCTGAAATTTTCCAAACTAAAAAACCCCCAAAAACCAAAACAAGCAAAAATTCAGCCTGAGGCAGACACCTAGCTGAAATTTTCCGTGTTATAAGTAACAGAAAACAGGATCTTATAAAGGTTAGTGTCAGGCAAATTTAATAATTGATGGCTCTACTAACCCTGCTTACATATTATTATTCTCCTCCTCCTCGTCAAACAATTAGCCATAGAGATCATTCGCCATTTGGTCTGTTTCTGTGTGGCTTGAAAGGGCTTGATGGACTGATAGTCCAATGCTAGAACAAACTTGATGCATCCATGTAATAGAGGGTCTGCCTCTGAGCTGCCTCCACCCCTGGGTTGTTGGAATGCCATTCTCCAGGTGGCTTGTAATGTCTTGCAGCATTCTGGTGACATGTCCAAAAAGCATAAGATGCTGGCTGCAGACAATAACCCCAGTAGTCTGTAGACCAGAGCGATTGTAAAAGTCTGTTACAAATTAAGTCATTCTACTTTATGCCCAATACACGATGTTGGCATTTTATGTGGAAAGCCTTCAGTTTTGCCCAGGCTGAGCAGCATCGTGTCCACGTTTTGCAACCATACAGCAGTACAGAGACGATACAGCTTGAATAAATCCTGAACTTGGTTGTCATACTGAGATGATGTTGACTCCATAGTCATTGTAAATGACCCGTGGCAGACACTGCAATGCCAATCTGGTAGAAAACCTCTATATGAGAGTCAGAGGAACTGATGAGTATAGAACCCAAATAGCAAAAGCTGCCGACTGCTTCGACAGATTCATTATTCAAAGAGATTGGAATCGTGGGTAGACATGATCCTAGGTTTTGCAGCTTTGTCTTTGACCATGAAACATGAAGGCCAACCTTACCCGACTCCTCCATTTGCTGGAGTGCCTCTCAGAACCTGTCAGGGCTTTGTATTAGAAGAACAGTGTCATCAGCATAGTCAAGGTCTGAGAGCAAGAAATCACCGATCTTAATGCCTATGGACCTGACGAAATGCTGCATTATGAAATCCATTGCCCAACCCATATAAGCTGGAAAGGATAAATACATTTTAATAGCAATTGGATTTTCATGTTTTAAAGGGCTTTGAAAATCTGAGTTTGATTGTCAGGTTTTAAACCACTCTAGAAAAGGGGCTTTTACTACTCATTGATGAACATTTTTCCCGCCTAGGATAACTGATGGTGTACATTCCATTACTCAGTTTCCTTCCATTTCTAAGATAAGCAGACATCCTGGTTGATCCCCAGGAACTATATCTAGACAGTTATATCTGCTTCCTCAACATTTAATCAAAAGAACTGAATATATAGTTTGACATTTCCTCACCATGTGGTCCTTTCAGAATCTTCATTTTGGTTTTTATTCTGTGAATTCACTCGGAATGACCAATGTCTTTCTGGTATTGAAGCACCAAGAAATATAAATAGTTCATGTGCTGGCTGGGTCTGCATTTGTGGCACATCCACAAACAGCCCTCTAAGGGGATGGCTTCTCTGAGACAGAAAGGATCCCTGGCTCTGGAGTAACTGAGTGGAAATTGAGAGTGTGGGTGGGTTTTCTGCTGGGAGGAGAAAATGAAATTGTTTTGGACCAGCAGAAAAAGGGAAGCTGCTGTCGTATCCTTCCAGTGATCAATACATGTTTACTAAGCTCATGTCTCTGTCATCATTCCAGGCACTCTGCCTGCTTGTGCTTACCTACCAAGGAGGAGACTGTGAGGTTGTGTAACAGTATCAGGAGTACCTACCAGAGCCTATTGTTAGTGTAGACATACCCTTAGTCACAGCATTTAAACACCCACAGATGGTCCGAGTCAGCTGACTTGGGCTCATGGGGTGTGGGCTGTGGGGCTGTAAAATTGTGTTGTAGATGCCTAGGCTCCAGCCCAAGTATTTGAAAATCTCTGAAAGTGGAGGTTACTTATTTTAACTGGAGGCTACAAAGACATAAATTAAAATGCTTCCTTGACTGTGATGTGATGCTCCTGGGAGCACAGTATAAAATTGCACTTTGTTTCTCTGTCTTTCTCACCATATTTAGGTGCCCCCCTCTCTCTCTCTCTCTCTTTTTTTTTTGCCATTACTGCTAAGTGTGTCTCTCCTTTCCCTCCCCACCCCATAAATATTTATGTAGTTGCTGGCATTTGCCCAATTGATTCTCATTTGGCTATTTCCTGACTATCTTTCTAATATTCTAATTTCTCCAGGTTCTTCTGTATTATTCCTCTGTTCTCTCTGGTATTTACCACATCACTCAATTTAGTATCAGCTGTCAATTTAATTAATGTGGTATTTACTCCTTCCAGATAATAAAATAGAACTATGCCTAACAGAAAACTCTGTAGTACTCCAGTGGACATATCTATCCCCCTATCCATCCCCCATTTGATGCATTGCTATCCTTTGTTTATGGTCCTTCAGTCAGTTTTCTGTGCTTACAATCAAGCCACTTTGGATTATATTGTTCTAATAAACTTTTTGACATGCACAGTATTTTAATACTTTACTACTGTTCAGATATGTCTACTGCATTTCCTTTGCCCATTACTTTTGTCAACTGAGCAAAAAAGTAATCTCAAAGGGTTCTTTTTTTTTTTTTGCTGTACTTTATTCTTTATAAATCCATACTGTTGTTTGCCCATAGGCTAGTTATCCTCCTGGTGCATACAGATTCTTCCTTGTAGTATTTGTTTTACTTTATTTGCGATTGGAGTTGTATTTAATGAGCAGTAATACCCAGACTGTTTCCTTTAAAAAAAAAATAAGTACCACACTGGCTCTCTAATATGTACCACACAGTCTACCTAGACCTACTGATTTGCAAAGCATCATTTTTTCTCAAGTATTCCCACATGTGCTTTATATCAACGCTTTATTGGCAAAATCATCATTACTTCCAAGCTGTCCTTACCTGTTCTTATTTCCCTTGTTAAAGATCAGCTTTAAAAAGCAGGTCAGAAGCTCAACATCCTCTGCCTCCTTACTTATGAATAGTCCCATTTTCTCTCTAGTATTCTTTTTCCTGGTTATATTTGAAAAAGTGCCCTGGTACATTGACAATGACTAAATGGGGCAGGAAATGAATTCCCCCAACATAAGTAGATCATAATTATTATTAATTATGTTTACTTTGGTTGTTTCTTAGGACCAAATAAGAATGGAGCCCCATTGTGCTAGGCACTGTACACACAGAGTAGTAGAAAATCCCTGCCCCAAAGAGCTCACAGTCTGAATGGATGAGAGACTCAGGATGGGGTAAGACATAGACTGAGCAGAACCCCCACCTCCAATACCTCCACTTGCAAAAACACATCATGGACTGGAAAAGGGATGAAGGCCCTTTACAGCATTTTTAGTTAAGGATTTTTACTTACTTCTTATCTGACATAGTCTGAGCCCCAGAGCTATTTTTCTCATATACCCTGCTGCTTCCTTGCATAGGTGGATGAAAAGAATTAGAATTGCGATTTATGGAGTATGACAAAGAATTTATTTCTTTATGTGGGAAATTTTGAGAAGTTAAGGGAATTATGGGAAAATTAATCAAAGCTCTCTCTTCCCCCTTCCCGCCCCACAGTGGGCCAATGTTGTGCTGCAGGTTTTGAAAATTCAATATAAATGGTCTCAAGAAGGGCAGGAGAGATGGTAGAATGTTCTGCAATATGTGCAGAGAGGCCAGGTGGGTTTCAGGAAGGCCAGACTGGAGGTTACAGTAGTTCAGGTGGGCCAGGGAAGGTGTTTAGGCAGTCAAAGTGAAAAAGAAAGACAGGTTCTGAATATGTTGCAGTGGAAGAAGTGGTAGGATTTAGCAACATCCTGAATGTGGAGGGAAAAGGAGGGGAAAAAGTCAAGAAGCAAATTGAATGTACAGGCTTGGAGAATGTGGAGTTGTGATGTGGTGGGCAAGGGAGAAGGGTTGGAACGATTTGATGAAGAGTTCTGTTTTTGTTATGTTGTGTTTAAAGATGACAAAGAGATATCGAAGAGAAGCTCTCAGAGAGAGAGATGCAGGACAGCATGGAGGGGGGAAGGGAGGTAAATATGGGAGTCATCTATGTAGTGATGACAGCTGACACTATTAGTGGATAGGGCCATCAAGAGAAAAGGTGATTACTTTAGCTCTGATATATGATGTAATTTACCCTGTTTACCTCACTGATGAATTTCTGCCAATATGACCAACTTGTGTAGAGAAGCACACCATAATTGCATTTATATATTGGGTCTGAAAGTTTGTCTGAAAATACACGTTCTCCTGACTTTATACTTCACCCATTTCTCATGTGTTTTTTTTACAGCTACAACACTACATCCCCACCCTCTTGGTGTGTCCATTAAATTAATTTGTTTTACACCCACTGTGAATCTGTGAAGCCACAGATTAACACTCACACCCATTTTCTGACCTACTTAATCCTGACTGTTAATTTAAACAATTTATATCCATTCTCAACGCAGCCCAAGTACTCCTGCAAAAACCACCTGGTTATGTCACCTTTGAACATGGTCCATTGTTTTAAGCCACCCTTCTCCATCAAGTCCAAAGGGCACTCAGGTCTCCCCCTGCATTGTAATCTGCAGCACCAGTGTGACTTTCCCAAGATTGCATGGTAATTCTGTGGCAGAACCTGTAAAAATAGAACCCAAGTTTCTTTACTCTCAAACCTATGTCTCATACCAACCTTGTCATGTAATGGTGGCCTGATTATAATTTGTAGGTGACGTGAACTGATGCTGTTTCAAGAGCTGTAAATCTGATTAGTTTTGTTAATGCATGGAGGAAGGAATGGAGTATGAATGAATGTTTAAAGATAAACTATACAGACAATTATTCAAATTGTATGCCAAACTAAATTGTATTTAATTTTTCCTCAGTTATATTTTTCAAGGAAGTAAAATGCCCTACCCTTGATGTCTCTACTTGTCTTACAAATAAAAAATTGGAACTAGAAATAGGAGCTTGAAGGGAAAGGTGGAAGTGGCAACTTGATCATAAACAAAGTGAGCATCTGCTTTTCAGACAGCGAATGTTGCTGTTTCTCATAATTTTTCTACTCACAACAAACTGCTTGCAAATAATCAAATAATTCCCAAATTCTTCCTACCCTCAGAGAGAAGCAGTAGGAATGAATCCTCCAAGCAGCCTAGGGAGGCTTCACAGGAAGCAGCCATTTAGAGGGAGGCTGCACACTGTGGCCAATCAGGGCCAATTAGGCTCACATAAAAGAGATCTTCAGGGCAGAGCAGGGTCAGTGGGTGCTCTGAGTGAGGACTGTGTCCCTGAGAGGCTGAGAAAATAGGAGTACCTTGGACAGAGCAGATGTTAGCAGGTACCTGGGGAGCAAAAGGGAGATCCTGGTTGGCTGCTAGGACTAGCTAGCTCAAGGCCCTGAGAAGCGTACGAAGAATTGTGCTGGGGAAGCGGCCCAGGGAACTGAAGCAGTGGAGATAGAAGTTAAAGGCACAGCAGGAGGCTGCCTGGAATAGGCAGACCCAGGTCCCCCCTACTTGCTACTGGGGAAATGGCAAGAATTGGACTGATACCTTCTCCCCTGGAAGGCGGAAATACGGATGGTGGCATGGCCAGAAGGTGGAGTCATTAAGAGGATGCTGCGGTATTTGGACTAAGGCGGGTCTGCAGGACAAGACAGTGCGAGAGGCACCATAAGGTGAGTGAGTGAACCCTCTCACAAATACATTCAAGGAAATCAATCTGTTAAATGGCAATTCATGTGAGGAAAAATTCATGACAGAAATTATTTGCAGCATATAAATTGCCCAGTTCTATTAGTTTTTAATTTTCATTTGGTTACTGGTAGTGTTTGCAATCCATTGTGCAGTAAGGAGGAATAAAGTATATTGTCATGCTGGAAGGTGTTAATGGTTCCCACCAAGAATGTCTTTGATCTCGAGCCAAGGCAATTACAGACCATGTTAAAGCTCATGGGCATGCTATCCATCCATCCTTCAGGATACATGGAAGAAGTGATTAAGCACCTCTATGGAATAAGATAATTGGAGATAATAGAAGCCATCATCCAAGGCAGTAAGCCACATGCAAGGCCAATCAGCAGCTATGTCCAGGTGCTATGTTAGGGCAGAATTGTTTCTATGGTGACTGACTGCAAACACTTAAGCTAGGAGATGGATTGCTTGTAGCTGTGTGTCTGTTGCTGTCAGAGGAAGAAAGCAATCCAGAAAGCCAGGGGTGGGGGGAACAGTAGAGAATGAGAGAAATAGTTATGAGTGTGGACCTGACGCGAACAGATACAGACATCCTTGGAGCATAGGC
Source organism: Mauremys reevesii (assembly GCF_016161935.1). Classification (NCBI taxonomy): domain Eukaryota; kingdom Metazoa; phylum Chordata; order Testudines; family Geoemydidae; genus Mauremys; species Mauremys reevesii. The sequence goes on from NC_052624.1 coordinate 190,157,695, forward strand.
AGGCTCTAAATGAAGGTTTGGAGGCTATGAACAAAGAAACTTCCTTCTAGCCTTGGAATTTATGAATTAGAGGGACCATTGTGACCAGCTAGTCTGACCTCCATTATAACCCAGGACATAGAACTTTCGCAAAAATAATTCCTAGAGCATATCTTTTAGACACAAAATCCATCTGTGATTGAATTTTGTCTGTTCCTAATGTGTTCAGGGAAATAGAACTGACCCTACCATCAAAGAAGTACCTGACCCTACCATCAATTTCTACTCCTAACAGAAACAACATCCTGGAAAAGCCCTGAATGTGTATAGCTGCTCAGGCAAAAGGACAACAATATTGTATTTCAAGCACTATAAGCTTAGATCACTTTTGTGTGTTTCAAAGCTAAGAACCCTACTGTCAATACATAAAACTCTCTCTGTGATGGGGTATAGATGCCCACACTGGACAAGAATGGGTTAACCCCATACTGTCAGCTGAAGAAGCCACACCCTTTCATCCCTGCTGGGCATGCTTCAACTGGAACCACAGTATATAAAAGGAACAGTCCAGCTGAGTCTGGGCTGACCGCTGAGGGGAGAGAACATGTGTTGCAGGCTCCCTCCCGAGAGAAGCTGGAGCCCCAGACCACGGAGCCCAAACGTGCCGAAACCCAGGTGGATACCTGGCTGCCTGCTGAAGCCCATGAGGGGAAGGAGTCGTTAGGGGCTTCACCGGCCAGTGATCCCAGAGGACCTGTGGACTACAGCAGTGGAAGACCATGTAGGAAGTAACCTAGGGGAACCAGACGTTGCTCTGGTTGTAGAACTGGAAACAGAGTCAGCGTGTTTCAGATGGATCCCCGCTGACCTAATCACTGCTATCAGGGCTCTGAGCTGGGACCCGGTGGAGTAGGAAAGGCCCAGGTCCCCCTATCCTGGTTGCTGACCCAGACCTGGGTGGTAGCCCACCACCTTGTCTGGCCATCAGGCCCTACTGCCCCACTTAGAAGGGTGTTCCTATGATTCTGGCCATTAGGCCATACTACTCTGAGGCTAAGGGCAGCAGCCCTACTGACTCTGGCTACTGGCGCATACTGCCCTGCATCGAAGGGTGATCCTACTGACTCTGGCCATTAGGTCATATTGCCCCGAGACCAAGGTCAGTCCTACTGATTCTGGCCACTGGGCCGCACTGCCCTGAATCTAGGGGCAGGTGCCCACAAACATTGGCCACTTGGCTTTATGATCCTGTACTGAAAACCGATGCTATTGACTCTGACCATTAGATTATACTGCCCTGAAGAAAAAGGAGGTTATTTGGACTTGGTCATGGGACTATACTGCCCCTCTCCCGTTCCCCCAGGGGTGATGGGGTACACCTGACCCACGACCTTCCACTTTGCTACACACACATTCTTTATGGTCCCAATTCAGGAAAGCATACGCTTAACTTTAAGCATCTGAGCAAAACCATCCCTATTCAGCAAAGCAGTTAATCATCTGTCCAGTAGGGATGGAATTACACTTGTGCCTAAATTTAAGCATATGCATAACTGCTGTGCTAATTCAGGGTCCTAAGCCCTTTGATTTCAGTATACATTAGCTTGGCTGCTTTTGATTTCTACCACTTACTATGTTAACCATACCATTAACTTTGGTATGGAATTTCTCAGAGTCCAGCATTCCATTAATGTAGCTTAATTTTTAAGAAGTTATGCTCTCTATAGCAGAAAATTTTTACAACCATCTAAGGGGCTGGAGGTAGATACAGCTATCCCAGTTCCAAACTTTTCTTAGGCCTTAATGTTTAATATACAAGCTTCTGAGAAACTGTGTTATAAGAAGTGGAAAATAGCATGTAGTTCAGCACACAACTAGCAAACAAATATCTTAATATCAGACTCTCCATTCAAAGGGGCTCAAAAAATTCAGAAGGCATGATTGTACAGCTTGGACATTTCTTCAGCCTATAGAATGAAGGGATTCCATACAGCAAAGTACATTATTTTCTCATTGTTTGATGGGTCATTGTCTCCATAATTAGTGTCCATGAATGGTAATTTCAGTTAAAAGCAACATTCTTACCAGTCTGCTGCTTTACACTGTTTTGCTTGGCTATATTACAAAAAGTGAAATTGAAATTATAGTTTGATGGCAGTCCTTGGAATGTTAACAGTTCTTAATGGTTTTTAATTTTAATTTTTTTGGGTCAGTTAAGTCCAACTTAGCTCACTTGGGAAGCCTTGTTTGTATCCCTTGCCAGCTATTACTTTGATTGGATAACTGAACATGTCCAGCCTCAGACCAGTCAGGTCAAATGTCTTTATTGCTCCAGCAATTTTTAACTCTCTATATCTCAATTCTTTAAAGCTAATTGAATGGAATCTATTAACACCTCTGCTCTGCTTTGGGTTTTTTGCTTTTTTTTAAGGGCTTGTGTTTATCCTTTTTTTTTTTTTTCCTGTGTAGGCTGAATTGGGGTCTTTCATGAATTAGGTTACTGCCTGACTCCTAACAAGAAGAGCTCATTCTTTCTGAGTTCCTATAGTGCCAAATTAATGCCTGGTGTAATTTTGATTAATTTAGCCCCAAACATTTGTACATTGTGATACAATGACATTTCTCTTTGTTTAAAACAGATTCCTATAAACCAGAAAGCTTTGATAATCTTTGTCCTAAAAATTATCTGGAAAAAAAACTACATTCTGTGCTTTAGGTACAAATTCAGTAAAACAGCTCTCATGTTAATAATTTTTCAAAGAATTAGATGAAGAACTTAAGAGAATTAAACAGAAGGCCCTTGTAAATTGGAAAATGTTAAGGGAAATCCCAAATCCTGTATGTACAGAAATTCACAGCCACAGTGACTGCCAGACCCTACAAACAAAAATGCACACATGATTCCTCCTTCTCTTGGGGGGTTAGGAGGGAGAGGTTCCTCTTTGTTAGAGTGCTTTTTCAAGACATTTTTTCTATTATACACTTTTCCTGGTATACCACTTTCTAATCTGTAAAATTCTTAAATCCCTGCTGCAGAGATATGCACAGGACAGCATGTACTTACATCTAAAGATCAAAGGAGTTTAAGCAGCCTTTTCCAAATGTGTTTGAATTTCACAATTGATTTCCTCTGTTTTTACAAATTCATTTTTTCTTTTGAGACACCTGTACAAATTCAGCTGTGTTGAAATGGCAAGTAATTCACCAGCAATAGCTAATTCAAATGAGCTGGTCTTGTGCTATTCATATTCCATTCAAAAAAGATAAGCAGGGACCTTAGAACTACCAGCACTTCAAGTGCCAATTTCTGCTACAAAGGCGAGAACTCTGCAACAGAATTTTACAGACTCTCTGTGACTGGTGCTTTGTACCTTCAGAATCGACTACTACTGGCAACATTTTAGAGATCCTGGCTCTTGCTGAAGAAGTGTTAACTATTCAAATGTATTATTTTAAATGTACCACATTTGGGTTTCCTTTGGAAACCTTCACCCTTCCTCTCTCCTGCATGTTCTTTATGATGCAGGTTTTCACTGTCTGATCCCTTAACACTAGGTCATGGAAAATATTATTCAGTGAACCCACATTTGTAAAAGATGTGAAGATAAAGAAAGAGGACAAACATTAATCATACAACATTAGCAGATTACGTAGGTAAACTAACATGAAAAAGTTTCAGAATGTTGAGCAATTAAAGGAGGGTAAAAGAGACGTATTAATAGATTGCAACATTGTACAACTGAGGGCCAAATCCATGAAGGAATTTAGATGCTTATTCGCTACGTTAGGTGCCTAAACCCAACATTTAGATCCTGATGTGACAGATATTGCAGTATCTTTGGGGACTAATGTATTAACTTTATGAATGTTTGATTAATCGTTTTGGGCTAGGGACTGTATTTTACTCCACGAGAGAGATTACTATGGCTCCTCCCAGGAACTACAAACACTCTGTGAGCAAGGGAAATTGATGCAGTCCCGGAGACTGTAAACAGCTCCAGGGAATTATCACCCCCTAGGGTAGTTTGCATATATTGGTTCAGACCTGGTCCCAGAGCCCAAAGGAGACAAAGAAATGACTTTTGGTACAAAAGGCTGAGTTTAACCTGACTGAGGGAACTTCAGTTTGATCCAACAAAAAGGCATGGCCTTTGTCCAAGGTGCCGTGGCAGGGACAAACCCTGCGGAAGGGTTGAAAGGACGGGAACCCTCAAGGATCTCCATAGGCCTCATTGGTGGGAGGGAGGATGGCACTGGTAAATGTAAATACACCTCTACCATGATATAATGCTGTCCTCAGGAGCCAAAAAATCGTACCGTGTTATAGGTGAAACTGCGTTATATCGAACTTGCTTTGATCCGCTGGAGTGCGCAGCCACGCCCCGCCGGAGCACTGCTTTACTGCGTTATATCCAAATTCGTGTTATATCGAGTTGCGTTATATTGGCGTAGAGGTGTATATGTTTAGGCCCTTTTATTCTTCCATATGTTTTCTCTGTGAGGCTTTTATTCTCAAATAAGTATACTTTGCTTTGAAAGAGCTGCTTGGTTACTTACTACTGTTGTCTTACACTGTTCACAGCCATCGGAGAAAAAGCAAAGTGCAAGAGATGGACTTCAGTCAGACCTGATAAGTTAAACTCAGTGAAGTGCCGGGGGCTGCAAGTCTAAAAGCCTGATCAGTGGGAGAGGGATGCAGGTCCCTGTTCAGAGAGAGGTGGCTATTAGAGGCCTGAGAACTGAGGGGGCATTTTTTGAGCTGACCATGGAGGGGACCAAAGAGGCAGTTACCCTGGAACTGATACCTCAAAACTCCTATCAGCTACCGCTTAACCCCATAGACACTCAGAGTTCCTAGGTGCCTACGTTTCCACTGGTCCCCCAGGTTCCTAAATTTTTGCTGCTCTGCATGCACACAGCCACCTAAGTCCTGGCCCCCAGTGCCTAACTCATGCTTGAACTGTAGCACAATCCTCAAATGAGGCGTTCCCTGCTGAATTCACCTGCAGGGCATGATCCAGTAGGCATGCTGTAAGGCTGCCTACTGGCTTGGATCCTACACAAAATGCTGCCAGAAGAGGAAGACGATAATGACGACACAGTAGTGTCTCCCTTTTAACCTTTAGCCAACTGGGTAAAGCACTCACCCAGGATGAGTCATTGTTCATGTCCTTGTTCCATGACGATTAAAGTATTTTATAAAAGTGGAAAAGCTTCAACAGGAGAGATTGAGAGAGCCCTACACCAGAGTACCTTCTAACTCAGTGGATAGAGTGCTCTCCTAGGAGGTGGGAGACTTGGGTTCAGACACCTGCTTCATATCTGGCAGAATGGGGATCTGAACCCAGATCCCACATCCTAGCTAAATGCCCTAACCACGCTGCTCAAGGTTGTAAGGGGGTGTAGTAGCACATCCTTCACTGTTTTTGTAGAAAAGGTCTCGCCTGGTTAAGATGCCTAACTCCAGGAAAGGGTTCCCACATCCAGGGACTAAATTAACATGCACTATATACCTTTTAGTAGGCACCTGTAGGGTTTACAGAATGCTCTACGATTCATACCCCAGTAATCCAACCTATGGCACCATGTAAACAATTCTTGTGTCTAAGTGCCCTTTGTGGATCTAGCCTTGAGTGATGCTGTCTGAGAAGAAAATTCTACTAAACTATTATCAAAATCACCAGATCATGCTCTTACACAAATTCTTTTTCTTAGCTTGTGAGCAATGTACAGTCTGTGAAGAAATGCTGCAGTGTCGTTAGTTTTGTGATGTAATCTTGTTTTGGGGAAACTGTAAGAAGCCTCAAGAGTTTGCTGTCTGCATTAATTTCTCTAAATAGATCAGTTCTTGTGGTGCAGTTGCTTCCTAAGATCTGATATAAGAATTGGTATTTGTGTTAAGATTTCTGACAGAGGGGATTGCCTGCATGCTGTTTCTGGGCACCTGTGTTCAAGGACTAGTTTATGCATTGAAAAGAATACAAGTTACACTAAGAAAAAATTCAGACTCTTAAGAAAATAAGCCAAGCTTGCAAGCCTTCAAAATCTTCTACTACTTGGCACAGGGGGAAACAATCCCCCTCCCACACACTTTGTTTTTCTTGTTTTAAATAAAAAAGATCTTTTGGGCCTGAAAGTTCATGTTTTTCAGTGAGAGGAAATTTCTTGATACAATTTGCTTAAGCTTTTTACAAATTATTTAAAAGTATTAATCTTGTTTCATAGTTTTCTTCTTCGTTTTTCTTTTTTTAAGCCAGAAGGTACCATTATGATCATCTAATCCATTCTCCATTCAAGATCCTAATCAATCCTGACTTCAGAATTCAAATATGTGACACAGCCAGGGATAGAATCCGCTTCTCCAGGATAGACAAAGTGCGTCAACCACCAGTCCATCCTTTCTTTTCCTGCAATACCCTGCTTCCTTTACTACATATCTTTTAACTTCTGCAATAAACGAGGCAGGGCGTTCTACAGACGATAGCCTCATTCACTTCACAAGCCTGATTCATTCCCTGAGCACCCTGTTGAAAATGAGTATGTAATCATATAGTTAAAGATTATGTCATCATGCATATTACTAGCCCTCAACTATTAGACTAGGTGGCCATTAGCTTGAGTGCTGGGTTTATGGCCACTGCTGTGTTATCAAATTTAGGGGTTGGTAGAAACAGTTTCTAGGGAGCTTCCTTGGTCAAAATCACTTATAAAACAGTGGGAATGAGTGCAGATTGGAGCACAAGTATACTATCTTTCTTACATTAACTGACATTTAATAAATGGACAGCTGAATTCTGCAATTTCTGCAACTTTTGGGTATAAGGAATAGCTCTATGCAGAAAAGGTTATAGCATGTCTTGAGGTAAGAAAGGCATGGATAACTATGATGTCTGCATCTGAAAGAATAAGAAGCCTCATGCAAATGATTTTTAAAAGACCCACTCTTATCAACCACTGCTTCTTGGATATTCAAAAACTGTAGGGAATCAGCAAGATACTTCTATTGTTGATAAAACCCTTTGTCTTGTGCAATCTTGGACAGTCGCTTCCCTCACGCCATATAGCTCATTCTTTTCTGGCCTCAGTCTAAACCAGCTAGCTGTCATCCATGCCCAATGCTAGGATATATTTGCACAGCTGCATCAATGGAGCTGTACCAGTTTAACACAGCAGAGAAGTGACTCCTCATTCTCTATAAGTTTATCAATCAGCTTCACTGGACTGATTAGATGAGATGGAGATGGGTGTCTTCTGCGTAATGAAAATGCATTAGCCCATACCACCCCCCTAATCATGAGGGGTCCTTGTAATATTTCATGAACGTAGTCACAAAGATAAGAGGAGGAACAGAGTTTAGAATTCCTTAAATGTTCAAAGAACTAAATCCAGCTTTCTTGTAAAACTTTTTTTATCTTCTTAGTCGTTAATGGAGATTTATAACAAATGTGACCTGGATATGAGCTTTTCTACATTTGTTTGCTGCTTCTGGCAAAGTAATTTCACTTTTTCCATCCTACCCTCTAGTATTCTGTGGGGTATATGGGTGACAATGCTCTTTTTTTATGAGTAGTATAGCTAGTGCCTGTGCCAGTCTATAACTAGATAATAATACTGTCTGACTTGGAAATGGCAATTTTTTTAAAGCTGTAAATAATTCTCTCTGTAAATGGAGAACAGCTGTAGCATGCCCATGCTGATGGTATAATAACTTGATATGACCTTTTTTCTTTAAATGTAAGTGTTATTGATTTCCCAGCATGTTATGATAATGCAGTGTCTATATAAACATATGAGCCTAATACTTTTTAGTTGTCAATTCTATAAACCCTAGAAATGGCTCACCTTGGTCCAAAGAGGGTGGTGGACAAGGACTTCCTAATATCTGTTTATACTACATACTGACATAAGCAAAATATTTCTCTTAGTCAGAAGTAGCTCAAATATTCTCCTATATGTAGGTTCTTAGTGCGGCAATAAAGGACGTTTCTGAACACCTTCCAGTAGTACATTAATCAATGTGGCTAATATCTGTCATGGGTGGGTTATTTCTCTCATCCTCTTCCCACAGAGAGAATTGTGTGCAGTATAATGTTTTGTTTTGGGAGGAAGAGGTTTAAGATGCACATCCTGCTCTCTGTTTGTATTAGAGAATACAGGTCTAAGAAGTATGCCTTGCATTTGGAGCTGAAGGTGGGGAGATTTGTGATTATCCTTAGTTCCTGTGGGAGTTTGTTCCCCAGTCTTGGACTAGATTCCCAAGACAGCTCTGTTTCAAGCTTGACCCTTATGGTAGGAAGTCCCATCGTGTCTCAGGAGTGCAGTTGTCGACTGTTGTTGAATATTTAAGATGACCAAAACCAAATGCAAACACAGTTTAAAAAACTCACGGAATCATCTCCTTAACATCCCAGAGCAGGAACCTCAAAACCATTTAACACCCGAAAGGAAGCATCTCCCTGAACTCTGAGAAGACATGGTTTCTAACCTGAAGAGTTTAAAATCCAAGCATCTGACCGAAAGGCTGGGAAGTCAATATGGGTGTTCAGCACTTCCTAAGGTAAGCCTTGTAGACTCACAAATAAGAGAAATAGCTACATTTTGTTATAAACTAGTACAGTATAGCTCATACACACTAACAATATCAGATAAAGGAAAAATAGCAACAGTTATTGAGCTATGTGGTCATTAAACCAACGCATTCAAATTAATTTTCTATTACAGAGAGACAAAGAAAAAATGTTTGCTATCCAGTTGTTGTGCAGCTGGTATTTATTATTCCAAAGCCTTTAATGTGCTAAAAACTTAAATTCTGTACTTTAACGAAGAAAAGGGATAGAACATGGTGAATGGGACAGATTTTGCAATTTAACCAACTTCCCCACTTACAGTTCCTGGGTCCAGAAGTCCCAAGGAAAACCAGGGCCCCATTTCTTGGGCAGTTCTGGGGCTCTACCTCTTGTCATGCTATAAGAATTTTGGTAGCTAAGACAGGGAGGCCTCACCAGAGTCTCTAAGCCAATGCTGGGAAGAGAGGACTTGGCAGCATAGTCCACACAACTGCTCCCCATGCTAACGGCTGTAGGGGTAGGTGGTAGCAACTGCTGCTGGCCATGTGACTAGAACGGCTGGGCTTTGTCCTCTGCTTGCAAGATTACTGGAACCACTGCAGAGTTCTGTATAAGGCAACTGCAGCTCTCAGCTCAGCTCAGCTCTTTTGTAGAAGAAATAGGGGATCAGTAGCCTCAGGGATGCACACAGAGTCTCTGAGAGGTACTCCCAGCAGCAAATCAGAAATGTGTAATCTCTTTTTCCTTGCTTTTTGCTATGCCCAGGCCCTCAGGCCCAACCTTGGAAAACCTCATTTTCATTCATTTCATCTCAAGCCAAGTCATTGTCCAGGCCCCATCCCAGTGGGCCCAATAGGACCACATCCAAACATCAGCCCTACATACAAAACCCAGCCAAACCATACCCTAATGTCCCCAAACCATATACTACTAGCACACAAATAAGGTACCGGTTTACTCACCCTGTGCTCTCAGCAGAGAGCAGTGGAGAATTGACCCAGTCAACTCTTCTGTCACCTGCAAATGTTTGTAGAGAGCTCCTCAGTCACCACCACCTTTTATTTTTTTCATTCAGTTATTTTAATTTTGAGTCCCTTAACACTGTGTATTTTTATTCTCTCATTTCTTAAGGAAATAACTAGTATTTCCACCACTTGGCATTGCTTGCCTCTCAGTCTACTGAATGGCTCTTTGATCATGAGGAAAAAACCCATAAAACCAGATGGATGACCCACCAAATGATGGTGATCTAGAATGAGTCATTTTCAACAGACATGACAAACTGAGACGCTGTGAATCAAACTGGAACCACCCACTTCTATTCATTACCTTAACTTCTCTACATTGAGCTGTGGGAGCTACTTATCCACCCACTAGCTTAATCTATGGAAATCATTCTGAAATGTTTGTTCTTTTCCCCTATAATATGTGACACTCCGTTCCCATTTAGTGTCATCAACTGATTCAGATTTTTTTTAAATTAAGCAATTTATGTTAAATGCTAACTACATTAAAAATGATAATGGTCTGGTTTAAATCTATAATATTGTGGAAATTCAGATCTGAATGTTTCCAATTTTAGAACATTGATTTTACATAATTACATGTTATAGATTAGAATTTGGTTTTCAACAGTGCAGTTTTTATTTTAGATATTTCAGATTGTCAATATCCTTGGTACTTGGTTATTATAAAAATGGCTTCAGCCTTTTGAGACACATCATCCTTCTGGCACTTCATTTTGTTCCTTCTTGGGGGTTTTCCTAGATTTTTCAAATTTCCCCTAATAAGATGCTTCTGTACTGATGTAATTCTGAAGGGTTTTCCCTGAACTGGTGAACCTTTCATCTGAGGTGAACACGAACAGTGGGAGTGTAGAGAAGGCCTTTTCCCAGGGCTGGTGCAAGGATATTTTGCGCCCTAGGTGAAACTTTCACCTTGCGCACCCCCCTTCCCCTCTTCTCTCCTCCCTCCCCCCGGAGCATTGCTTATTATAAACTTTCAAAAATGAATACTGCATAATGTGGCATTGGTCATTAGAATTAATAAATGTTCGGCTTGAAAATTTATTAATTTCATTATTTAGTCTACATGTTTAATGAAAATAAATGGCCTTGGGTCTCCTGCACGTGGCTAGAGTCCATCCTGCCGCACCCACAATGGATCTGGAAAGGGCTGTTTTGGGGATCAGAGCACAGAGCTGGGAGTCGGGATCTGGCTTCTATTCTCCACCCTGGCACCAACTCACTGGATGACATCAGGCAAGTTACTTCCCCGTTCTGGGCTTCAGCTTCCCGCTAAGGTGTGAAATGGTTCCTTGCTCCTGGGCTGGAAGATGCAAAGGAGGCAGGAGGGGGGTATCTGAAGGCCTGTCTTCCCCACAGGTGTGAGGCGAGGACAGAGTTCCAGCCTCCGTCATGACTGTCCTGGTTGCTTTACTCTGCCCCACGCCAATCACTGCTGAAGCCCCTTACTCAGAGATCTCTGGCCCAGGGCAGAGGCATCAGTGTCATTCTGGGCCTGATTTTCAGAAATGCTGAGCACCTGTGGTACCCCCGATGACTGTGGGAACTCCAGGGTTCTCTTTACTTCTGAAACTCAGGGCAATTTATTTCGAATGCTGGGCCAGGACTGAGCCTGCAAAGGTAGGTCCATATACACCCCTCAATCCACAGCAGATCTCCCATCAATAATACAAGCAATCAGGAGAATGATGAGGGTCAGTTGGCCCAATGTTGGGAGTGGGGAGGATATGGCCCTAATGTGGTTACTAAACTTCGACCTAGTAAAGTTACTGGTGCATCTGTTGTCATTCAGTGGGAGAACAAAAATCTCTTGGGTGTTGCAGCCTTCCCAGGGTTCAGCTGCACTAAACCTGAGTTGCTCGCACACTTGCAGTGGTTATGCACAGTGATGAGCTGCCAAAATATTAACAACCGGTTCCCTCCTCCTCACCCCACGAGGGGGTCGTGCCCCCCCGGGACTCCTGCCCCATATAACCCCCCAAGTTCCCTGACAGCCCCGGGACCCCTGCCCCATCCACCCCCTTCCCTGTCCCCGACTGCCCCCTGCTGCCCCATCCAACCCCTCCTCTCATTCCTGATGGCCCCCTGGGACCCCTGCCCCATCCAACCACCCCTTCTCTCTGTCCCTGACTACCTCTGGAACCCCATGCCCTGACTGCCCCCCACCGCCCCATCCAACCCCTGCTTCTTCCTGACTGCCCCCTCAGGACCCTTGCCCCCATTCAATCCTCCGGTTCCCTGCCCTCTGACCGCCTCAACACTAATCCACCCCCCCCAACTCCCCTGCCCTCTCTCCAACACCCCCTCCCTGCTCCCTGCCCCCTTACCGCACTGCCTGGAGGTGGGGGCCGGGGCCGCAGGCTGAAGCTGCTCAGCCGGGGCCGGGCTGGGCCACTCGGTCAAGGCCGGGGCACTCGGCCAGGGCCAGAGCTGCGCCACCCAGCCAGCCGGGGTCGGGGCTGGGCCTGGGGCCCTGTCCAGAATTGCGCCGCGCAGCTGGCCAAGGTTGGGGCTGGGTCCAGGCCCGGGGGCCGGGCCGGAGCCACACTGGCCAGTGGGCCGCGGTCAGGGCCGGGCCGGAGCCGTGCCACGGGGACCGGGCTGGAGCCATGCTGGCTGGCCGCGGCCAGGCCCAGGCCAGAGCCGCGCCAGGGATGGGGTCGGGGTCCATGCCAGAGCCGTGCGGTGCCTGGAGCCCTCCTCGTGCCCCCGCCCCGCTGCCCCAGCTCACCTGCGGGAAGCTGCTGCTTCCTTCTCAGCCCTCCCAGGCTTCCCGTGCGAACAGCTGATTCGCGGGAAGCAGGGGAAGGGGGAGGAGAAGCCGGGGAGGAGGCTTCAGGGGAGGCTTCAGGGGAGGCCTTAACAATTCTAAATTGTTAAATTTAGAAGCCCTTTTAGAACCGGCTCCAGCTCACCTCTGGTTATGCACCACACAACTGGTCACCCATGTTACATAAAAATCTGGCTCTGACGGTGTCGTAATTAGACTTAACAGTTGCTGCCACATTTCCTAGAGCTGTTGTCCCAGGCTGGCTGCAGACTCAAGCAGCTAGATGCCCATCACCTTTGGAAGATTTTCTTTGTAGCCATAAGGGCTCGAGACAGCCGTGTTTCTTCACTGAAAACTTGCAGTGTGCTGCCCCTGAATCCCAGATTAAAACCTTGTGTGGGCAGGTGCAGAGCTCAGGGCTTGAAGGCCTCTGGTCTGGGGTCTGGAACTTCCAGAGCCGGAGGGAGCGGGCTAGGTAGCGATGTGGCAGCCTGGGGGCTCGGGGAGGAGGCGGCTCCAGGTTGCCAGGAGGGGCGCGGGCGGGCAGTGATGTGGGGCACGGTGGAGGGAGGCGGTGGGGCCTGCGGTTGCAGAGGATGCCCACAGAGGTAGGTGCTAACGTGGCTGTGAGCAGCCCATCCCCCCACTGGAAGCAATAGTGTAAAAAAAAATTGGGGGGCACCGCTTTTTGGCACCCCCAAATCTTGGCACCCTAGGCAGCCTAGTTTGTCTAGTGGTTACACTGGCCCTGCCTTTTACATACTAGTTGATCCAGTTCAAAAACTCCTGTGCCCTCAACAATAGTTTCCCTCACTGTGGAGAAAAATGGTATAGAAAAACATTGGAGTTTTCATAGTGTATGTAAAATCTTCTTCTAATGATGTTCTTCTAATGGTCACGGTGAACTTTCACTTCTGATGGAGGTAGTCTGAGTACAACAGTAGAAAGGGTAATGATTGCCATTTGAAGCAGTAGTTGCACTACCTCCATATTGGAAAATAGGGCTTATTTTGTAGGCTTTAAAATTCCTATTCCTATTGGCAAACTCCTTCATGGGAAGTCAGCATAAAACAGGATTCAAACACAATCAAGGTGAAATCTTTAAATATTAAAATGAATATTCATAGTAACTTCTTAAAGCATTGACCCAGCTCCAATTCTTCTGTAGTTTTACTGCTATCTTCCAGTTCAGTTAAGAACTCAGTTTATAAAATGTTCATCAGGCTCCGTTGGATGTAACTATTGTTTTCAACTAGCTTATATATTGCTAAATGATTGGTAGCCTTGACATTTATCAGTTTCAACATGCTTTCCACAAATTAAAATTGTACAGCATGGGGTAAGCTTCTCTGTTGATCCTCTATGGCAGTGGTTCCCAAACTTGTTCTGCCACTTGTTCAGGGAAAGCCCCTGGCGGGCCGGGCTGGTTTGTTTACCTGCTGCATCTGCAGGTTTGGACAGTAGCTCCCAGTGGCCATGGTTTGCTGCTCCAGGCCTATGGGAGCTACTGGAAGCAGCGCAGGTCAAGGGATGTGCTGGCCTGTGAGATCAATGGTGTCTTTAAACCACCTATGTGCCCGAGGGTTACTGCCTGGCCAATATTTGACCAGCCTGGCTGGGGCTTTTTTTATGGATTTGCCAGAAAAATTTAATCTGCCAGGTATTTTTTTTAATGTGATTCTAAAGATTTGCATTATCATCACAATACACTGGGATATCTAATGTTAAAAGTTTGTGTCCAGCTAAAAGATGATGCAGTGTTCCCATTTCTGCAATTTAAGTAAGAAAATGTTATCAATCTTATCTATATATTTTATCTTTCTAGATACTATAAGTGGCTATTGAATGGAGGGAATATTGCCTTGTGGTTGCGGTTACAGCACACTTGACTTGTGGGCAGGGGACGCTGATTTTTTTTGTATTTCAAAGGTGGTAACCCTATTGTGCCATCTCAATCCTGGTCTGGTTTGGGAGCTAGAAAGCTGCCCTGGCATAACATAGACAGCCCTTGTTCAAGTTATGGCAACCCCCTTGTGGGCTGACCTATATATTGCATGCTGAGGGCCTGTTACCATCCCACTACCTACATTGGTGTTGTGAGGGGGCCCTTAGATATCAGCTCCACAGTTGTCTTCCATAGTGCCTGTGCCAGAGGAATCCTCCCTCATCTAGATAAGGGTCTCTTAGGGGCCTCTTTACAGGGCCATAGTTGGGGGTGATGATCTCCACCCATGATGTCGATTCGAGGAAACTATTTATAAAAAAATGAATGCCTAAAGTTAGCCTTCTGAGTCTGTATTTAGGGACCTAAATAAGTAGCCTGACAATGGAAGTGCAGGGTACATTTGGAAAACAAGTCCATAAATGTAGACCCTATAGTACATCATCTTTTAATTTATTTCTAATCTGTCCTAAATTTGTGCTAAAGGCTTTCCTCTTTCCTTGCCACTGCTTTCATAATGCAGTTGTAATTCACCGGAGGGTTACTGGTGCTCTGTCAAGTTTTAATTGTTTTAATTGCTTAATTATATGCTCTGGTGAAGTGGTTAAGCCTTGACATTTCACATTCTCCCCAGGAATATGCATCTTGGTCTCTGAGATGTTCCTGGGTAAGAGGTTTCCTATATAAAGTAAAACTAGTCTGTTTTGAATTTTTGCTGGTACAGTGAAAAGGCTAAAAAGTATCTGCTGAGTGATATTTTTTGCAGAATAATCCAGTTAAACTGGAAAGTCTGTGGGTTCCTGCCTACAGGCAGGTAAGAAGCATGCCTCATCAAGCTAGTAAGCAACCTCGTATACAGGCTATTAATTCTGTGTTCAGAGATCATGGTAGTAAGTGGAGGGTGACATTGCTAGGGAGAGAGAGATGCTGTCTGGATTGCATGACTGCAACAATATATTTTGGAAGCTTTTAGCAATTTTTTAAATTCAGTAATATAGGTTCCTTATTGCATATTTTCTTTGATGTTTATTACAGTAGAGAGGGGAAATTAAGGGCAAAGAATGAATTCTATTTGTTTCAATATGTTCTTCTTGGTTAGATCAATACCTGTCTGGTTAACACGTCTTGTACTAAAGAAAATGGGAAGAGTTTAGCACACAAGAGACCTTGAAGGAATTATGAGGAAAACCCGGAGAGAGACTGAAATTAACAAGAAAGTCCTCCTTGTAGCAAAAATCACTTTCTTTTTCTTTATGCTTCTATGGGACTAGGAAGGAAAATGAGCAAATGTCTTCTTGTTTGCTTAAATATTTGAGATAGCACAGGAGAGTTCCAGGGAATTAAGAGGGAGATAGCAAAATGGAAAAGAAGAAATGGAGAGCAAGTAGAAAAAGCAATAAAAAAAAGATTATTACTTCAGCAGTATTAAGAATGCTTCTTTAAAAGCTGGAGGAGATTATCCTGACAAATAAGGATGGGTGGAAGATACTACAATTCTGGTAGCAGTAGTAGAGTTATGGCAATGGCATCTGCAGCAGCTGCAACAGTAACGTGTCTTTCCTTTGCACTGGAGGCAATAGTAAAACATATTTTTCTGCCTTCAAAATTCTCACTCAACTGATAGTATCTAGTATGCAACATCCATGCATAGAATCATAGACATGTAAGGCTAGAAGGGATCTCAAGAAGTCATCCAATCCATCTGCTTGCACCGAGGTAGGATTAAGTACACCTAAATCACCCCGATAGGTGCTGTCTAACCTCTTCTTAAAAGGGACTCCCCAAAATCCAACCAGTTCCACTGCTTACCTATCCTTATAGCTACCAAGTTTTTCTGAATGTCCAATCTAAGGGCTAGTCTATACTGACAATGCTAAAGCACTGCCGCGGCAGCGCTTTAACATGCCTTGTGTGGTTGCGGTGCAGCACTGGGAAAGAGCTGTCCCAGCGATCTAAAAAACCCACCTCCATAAGGGGCGTAGCTCCCAGCGCTGGGGCACTGTCTATACTGGTGCTTTACAGTGCTGAAACTTGCTGTGCTCAGGGGGGTGTTTCTTCACACCCCCTGAGCGAGAAAGTTGCAGCACTGTAAATTGCCAGTGTAGACAAGCCCTAAATCTCCCTTGTTGAACACATAGCCAATTACATCTTGTCCTACCTTTCAACAAAATTCTCACTCAACTAGCAGCATTGAGTACGCATTGTTTTATAAGATGCATACTATATGGGGGGAGTTCATCCACTCTACAAGCCCTGAGTGGCTTAATGTGGGCAAGCAGGGGATCTTTCATGCTGCAGCTGGAGGGGAAACAGGGATTGATAAAGTGTAATTGCAGATGAAGCCCAGCTGGGCTAGGATTATAAAGTCAGGAAGGAAAAGCAACAAGAGGCTGCAGAGGGGGCCTGTAGTTTTTCTCTAGCTTGAGTAGGCATACGGAGGGGTGAAGTAGGCACAGGAAGTAGAGGAAGCTCTGGTGGTAAACCCAGAGAGAGATCAGGAGCTAGAGAGTCAGGGTAGGAAGGCGCTCATGGAAACGGCAACAGGGACTGAGACTGAGCAGACCTGGATTGCCAGTAATAGGGCCCCTGGGCTGGAGCCTGAGTAGGGGGGTTGCCTCAGTTCCCCTACTAACCACTGGGTAGCAGCCCAGCACTGAGAGATGGAACAGAAGACTGACTGAAGAAACAGCCAGCCTAGGGTGACCAGATGTCCAGTTTTTGACTGGGCCATTGACTGTCTGGTTGGCGGCATGGTGCAGCGGGGCTGGCAGGCTCCCTCCTAGCCTCTGCACTGTGCAGCTCCCGGGAAACAGCCGGCATATCTCCCCCCCTAGCTTCTATGTGGAGGCGCAGCCAGGAGGCTCCGTGTGCTGCCCCTGCCCCAAGCGCCACCCCTGCGGTTCCCATTGGCCAGGAGCCACAGCTAATGGGAGCTGCAGGGGTGGTGCCTGCAGATGGATCATTGTGCAGAGCCACCTGGCTGTGCCTCCACATAGGAGCTGGAGAGGGGACATGCTGCTGCTTCCAGGAGCTGCTTGAGGTAAGTGCTGCTAGGAACCTGCACCCTGATCCCCTCCTAGGCCCTAACTCCAGCCTGCACCCTGATCTTCCCCTCCTGCCCTCCAAACTCCTCAATCCCAGCCTAGAGCATCCTTCTGTACCCCAAGCCCCTCATCCCCAGCCCCACCCCAGAGCCCTCATTCCCCCCTGTGCCCCAACCTTCAGCCCTGATCCTCCTCCTGCCCTCTGAACCCCTCAGTCCCAGCCAAGAGCATCCTCCTGTACCCCAAACTCCTAGCATCACCACAGAGACCACACCTCCAGCCAGAACCATCACACCCCCCTGCCACCCCAATCCCCTGCCCCAGCTCAGAGCCCCCACCTGCACTCTGAACTGCTCAGTCCCAGCAGGAGGGGCTGGAGGGGGGCAAGGGTGTTGGATTCTGTGCAAATAGAAAGTTGCAACCCTAAGCCAGACAGCTTGTCTGATGGGACTTTGACACCTTGGAAGGTGGGGGGAACTGTATAGTGACCTGACTGGAAGGGTGAATCATGAAGAGGGAACACTTTGATTGCAAAGAGAGAGGGGGACCATAGTGTGAGTAACTGATGACTGGGGTGCCATATCTGGCACAAGCTAATTTCCAGACCTTGGGATGAGGAGATGTAGTAATGGTGAGAAGCAACCCCATTTTTCTCTCTCTCTCTCTCTCTCACACACACACACACATGCACACACACACAAATTGATGAAGTCTTTTACGAATCTTGGAAAGTTTAGTAACTGTATTTGTAATTACCAGCATTCATGCTACAAGTAAAATAAGCCTAGAAAGAAAGAATGATATAACCGAGGCAGTGGTTCAGCTGTAAAAGCAGAAAGAAATGTAAGCTAAATTGTATGTACAGTAATAACCATTTAAAATATACTTTTACCATGAGTTCACACGTTGTGGTGTCAGATATTGCCCTATTTCAGTTAGTAACAGCAGTGAAAAAAGATCTTCTTTGTGAATGCAAACCCAAGCCATCTGTTGAATTCCTGGTCAAGAGAAATTGGACAAAAACTAATTCCCAAGTGAAGATAATGGAAAACACTGAGTACTACAATATTGATCCAAGACAATATCTTTGCAATGTCCTGCCTACAGTGTCTGGTGTCCTGCTGCTAATCCAAAATTTTCTAATATGCCTAATTTAATTTGTGGCCTACTGGATAAAGCACTGGACTAGGACTCAGCAGACCTGGGTGATATTCCTGGCTCTTGGGATAGTCACTTCACCTCTCTGTGTCACGTTTTCTCTCTGTAAAATGGGGATAATACTAATCTCATTTATAAAGTGCTTTGAGAGCTAGAGTTCCATGTAAGAGAGGTATAAAGTTTATTAGGTAATTTAAGTTTCTCTTTTTAGTGAATGAGGCAGTGAGAAATACTCAAAGCTTTGCACACACCTTGTTTAAAGCAAGGAATGACTTGGAAAAGGTGAGGGGCAGGGTGTGCCATAAAAAAGGTAGCTGTGCCTATAATGTCCATTACAAACTGTTCTCTGCCAGGAAAAATGCGTGGGAATTATCAGGGTTCCATCATGTTTCTTAGAGGCAACATGTTCATTTTTGATGATCAGACCCTTGGGAAAAATGGACTGAAAGCCTATAAAGTAGAGTGCCTTAGATATGATTTTAAAAAGGGTTGTGTGCATTTCTGTGGCAAGTTTACCCAGAAAAGTGAAACATGTGAAAATGACATGTCAAACAGAGTGAAACTGTGGCTTAAGAAAGTGCTATCGAGAATGTTGTAGTCTGTGTTCCTTAATGTAATTGTTCTATAGTAAGTAACATGGAACTGTACCCTCCCCTTAAGTCCTCTTAAATATAGTCTTTTCATTTCACACTTTCAAAATGGCTTTTAAAGAGCCATAGATATTGGATAACACTGTACGCATGTTGTGTTGCAATATATACATTGGATGTTATATCATGCACTGACATCATTATTCATTATCATGACATTAACACCTCCATTTGCTCTTTGCTCCCACTTTGCTGTTGGGATGGAAGAGGAGGTGGAATTCTGCTTTTTATCCCTCGATAACGTAGTTTCCTTTCCTATCTGTAGAACAAGGAGAGGCTGAAAGAAGAATGCAGTACTTCCCATGTGAGATCCGTTTTCTCAGTGCTCCCACTCCTATGGTTTGCAGAGTGTTGCTATTATCTTCAGGCTGCTTGTTCTCCATTGAGCTCACCATTAAGATGTATGGACCCAACAAGAACTCAACATAAGGCTCTAAAGAGGAGCAGAATGTGGTTTATGAGCTGGGGTGGAGGATCACTCTTGTGTACCACATACTGTGTTATAATAGTCTTGTCTCTAGTTTGCAATGAAATACTTTCTACAAGTATATTGACACAGGCTACTGATTCACCAAAAATGAATCAAACACGCATTGCTTGTTTATATAATGTGTGGTTTTTCAATGGCTTTGTATCCTTAATAACGATCAGTATATTTCCCCCAGACTTCTTTAATTTTAATTTTATTTTAATTTAAGAGTAATTCCCTGATCTTATTCTTAATATATTTTGCTAGCGCAAAAAAAAAAAAAAGCATTTCTTACTAATAGTATTTTGGGAGTCATCGGGGGCTGGGGAGGGCAGCACAGATCATAATTTTACCTTTACATAATTAAGATAAGATTAATATTCATAAATGCTGCGATTTGTGAAGCCATAGGAATAAATGTCAAGTATAGAATCTATTTCTCTCATGCAAAGTGCAGAACCAATTAATTTTATATTTTTTTAAAGCATCAGTTTTACACAACCATATATATTGTGGCAGATGTGTGTGTAGTGCAAAGTGGCATTTTGGATAGAGTTCTATAAGCTTACAATTTGCCAGTAAAAATAAATGATTTATTTCTATAAAATGTGTACAATTAGGTCACATTACAAAACAAAATCCCCTAACTGAGCACACCCAAAATATTAAGGGTAGTGGTACTGAAGAATCTGGATCTGAATTTTGAAGGTGGTCCCTTACTCTTTAAAACACCACGCCAACACCTGAGATCCAGATGCTCTCAAAGTTTAGTTCATTTAAGATCCAAATTTTATGGCTCACAGCCATCTCTCCAGTAAAAAGAAAAAAAAATCCTTCAATTTCAAATGAATCTACTAGTTTGAAAGAGTTTTCTGATACTTAAAATAAATGTGACCTCTGGAACCATCAATATCTGAGTGGAAATAATGTAAACGCTCTGAACAGATTTTAAGGAGACACAGAAATCTGGTTCTGGTTTCTATGGGAGACAGAAGTCTGGACTAGTAGCACCTTTGGCCTCCTATGTTAACTCCTAGGTTCTCTTAACTATGATTGAAATCCACAAACTTTAGTTAAACTGCACCAAAGCAAATATTCGTGAATGGGTTTTAACAAAACCCTGCAAATACCGGGGGTGGGAAACCTGTTGAAATGGAGGGAGCCATACTCTCATGAGTTTAGGATTTTAGAGAGGATCAATTAAAAATAAAATTTTAAACATCAGAAATATTTCCTGTTAAGATAGCTCTTAAGAAATCCAATGACAAAAAACATCAGTGAATATTAGAAATCAAACGCAGAAATCCGAGCAGTACTTGAGGGCAAAGCTGCTGTGGTCTTCACAGCATTAGGTAGCACATTAGCCAAGTATGCTGGCTGATCTACAGAGGATAGCTGCCTGCAACTGCTCACAGCAGATAGTTATTATGGGTATGTCTACACTGGTAAGTTTCTGTGCCACAAGTTTTACCACTTATATTAAAATGCTAGAATTAAACTGCTGTTGCGTGTCCACACTGCTGCTTGTGACGCTGGAGCGCACCCACATTAGCAGCTCTTGCAACCACAAAGACAACAGTGCATTGTGGTAGCTATCCCTAACATCAGCCCCGCCTCCCTCCCTGGGCTTTCTGCACAGCACTCTTTCTCTTACACACACAGACACCTGCCTCTATGTTCAACAGCCCAAGCCTTCCACATTAATGGTTTCCTTTGTGTCCTGGAACAGATCAGCACAACATGCAATGGCTGTCAGAAACCGTGCTTTGAAAGGGGAGGGGTGCATGTCTCCAGGGCAGCCGAGTTCAAAACAATGAGCAGAGCGGTCACTTGAGGCATTATGGGACAGCTCCGGAGGCCAATTTACAGCACAGAAAGCAATCAAATGTTCGCACTGGCAATAGAGTCCTGGAGCCTCTGTGCAAATAGCCTTATGACTCTTGTCAAGGTGGTTTTTTTGCAGCGCTGCAACTGAGGAGTTTCTAGCACATAGTGGCTTGGCAGTGTATACATGTCTGCAGTCTGAGTGCAAAAAAGCTTCTTTACTGCACAGAAACTTGCCAGTGTAGACAAGCCCCTAGTAAGCTCAAGTGGTAGAAGCTGTAGCTGAAGAGCCTGGGTTTCCCAGCTGAAGAACAATCAAAGGGGTTTTTACTAACATTATAAGGCAGAACTTGTTCATGTGACTTTACCATCTCCTTACTGTGCCTCAGATGGTTTTGTAGACTGATTAAATCAATGTCATTGGGCAACCATTTGCAGCTTCAGACAGTGTTTAGTGCCTCTTTTAAAATTAAGTTTTCAGCACTAGATAATTTTTCTGAACTCTCTTTAGCTAGGTATTTAGACAAAAGCCTGGTGATCAGTATACACACATTTCTTTAGTGGATTTCTTTGTTAATCAATTGAATTCTCTGCTCCATGCAACAATTGTTGTAAATGCAATCACTCCTTAAAATGTTTTTGGTACATAGATGTTCTTTTATTCCTGTTCGAGCTCCACAGCTAAATTGCTCTAGTGGGTCTAATCACTAGATATTGATTACTAATCTCTAATTTGGGATGGGAATGGAGAGAAAGATTGTTAGCATGCAGCAAATCATGAACTGAAAACATTTTGCAATCATTTCCTTGATTGTCCTTTTTGTGAAATAATTGTATTTGTTTGTTTGTTTAACTAGCACACTCTTAGTTCAGACTTTTAGGATTTAGTGTCTATTGAAAGTAGCAATGTGTAGAAGCTAGATATATGTCAGAAGGATAAGAATGCCTTCATCTTGCTATGGGAAAATGGAATTATATCCCAGTCCTGTGCACAAGCTATTTATTATGCTCAGAAACAGCAGCAGGTAACAAACTTGGAAACTCTGCAACTAGTAGATCACTTATTTCTCCCCAAACATTATTTTTGTAAAGAATGATTCTTGCCATCATGTCATGGCTGTGCTGCCGTTTGCTGTACTCCAGTCATCTCATATTGTAACCCGTTGGACTTAATCTAAGGCATTTGATGTACGGTAATGTGAAATGCCAGGTGAAAATGAGACAGGTCTGAAGTTGGCAAATCTATCTGCTCCTATTTTTCTCAAAGGTGGAGTTTAGTATCATTAAAATATTTGCTTCATTGTTTAAAAAAGGCTAAATGTTGGGGGTTTTTTTGGGGGGGGGAAGGTTGTGTTGATTATTTTAAATTTAATGTTACATTTAACATCCTTACTACTGATCTAGAAGATGGCATAAAGTAAATAGCACATGAATTAAATTTGCGGATGACAGCAATCTGAAGGGATGCTAAGGTAAACACTAATGGGAATCTTGAGAGGTTTGATATTTGGGGAGAAATAAAATGAGCTTCAGCCTGAAAAAAATGTAGACTAATACATCTCTGGCATAATTATGTGGTTTAGAGTTAAACTACAGGGACAGCAGTAGTAAATATATAAACCAAAAACCCCAAAGGGGAGGTTGAGTGCATCATGGGAGATGTAGTCTAGCCAAGGAGCCCAGCCTGTAGAGGAGAATGGGAGCTTGAGGCATCACAGCAATATAGCTGAATCAAGATAATTATTTTGCTTGAAATATTGCAGTTTTTGAATTTTTACTGAAAAGAAAATTTTCCATGGGACTAGGGTGAACAACCAAGTTTGCCAACTAGCTCTACTTCTATGAGTGTTTTTCCATGTCTATTTTTTTAAATAACTGTTTTAGAACTTCCTGCAAAATAGCAAAAGCTTGTCATTTCCTGAATAAGCCTATTCCTTATACTGATTCTGTTGTTCATATGTGTACATGAACAAGCTGCCAAGGTTTATTCCATACTTGATTTTTGGGTGTTTGGGCTTCTCTAACCCACATCTTCTAGCCTCTGATCTCAGACCACCACCCATATATTTATCCTGAGTCCAGCTTTCTTTCCTGCCTCCCTCACTCCTTGAAACTAAGATAGTTCTTTTGCCTGAACATGTTCAGTTAATCCTTTATTACAAGGTAAAAGCAAGGGAGTAGGAACCCTTTCCTTGGAGAGAAAATTCTCTATCATTTCTGTGTTCCTGATCTGCATTGAACTTGGAAGCAGAAGTTCCAAAATTGTGCCTTCATCTGGTTCTTTATTATAGTAGAATGAGACACTGGCCTTGTTCCTCAGGCTAGGTGGAAACTTGGATGCTGATTCCCCACTCTCTATACCAGAAACTAGTGTAACAGAGTGGAGAATCAGCCCCCCTCTATTTACATGATATTTTAAACCTCTGAATCTTTCCCAAGTAAGTTCCTAGTGCAAGAAAATTCAAATGATGGAGGATTGATGTCCAAATTTTGTATAGTAACTTTTCTACAGTTCTGCATTTCTATTTTACATAGTTTAGAACTGTAACAGTGGTACTATCTCAAAATTGTGTGGTATGCAGGTAGATTAGAAGGACAGTTAGAACGAAATGGGTAATTTTTTTTAATTTGTATTATGGTAGCATTTATGAGCCCCAGTCCTGGACTAGGACTGTTGTAATAACTGGGCCTACAGATTTACCTTAATGTGAGTTTAACTGAAAAAAAAAAAGTAGCGAAAGTTCATAAAACTTATAACAACAAATGTTTATTGGGAAAAGGTACAAAAGGGAGATAGAATGATTGAATTAGTCCAAACAAGAAGGTCTACTGATATAACTCAATGACTGTATTAGGATCTGGCTTGGTGAACAAGGAATGTGTGGAACCAGAAATCAGTGAACCACAATTGTATGGGATAGCTGGTGGACAAAATAATGAGGGGATAGCTCTTCTGACCATTTCTCCTTTTTTGCTTCCTTAAGGAATGAGATTTTTTGTGGAGGTGGGGGGAGGGTGGTGGAAATTGGTGACTGAATCAAGCTTCACCATCATGGCTGCCACCCCCACAATCTCCTGGGGATCTCAGGCTTTCATCACCTTTAGACACATCCAGACCAAATCCCCCGGTCAGAAAGAGGGACTCATATGACATCTCAATCACTACTGAGATGTCAGTTGGATGTCAAACCAACCTAGTAGATTTCTTTGAAAAAGTAACATGCCTTGTGAATGTGGGGGAAGTGGTAGATGTGGTATATCTTGACTTTCATAAGGCTTTTGGTATTGTCTCGCCTTCTCACAAACAAACTAGGGAAATACAACCTAGATGGAGCTACTATACGGTGAGTGCATAACTGGTTGGAAAACCATTCCCAGAGAGAAGTTATCAGTGGCTCACAGTCAAGCTAGAAGGGCATATCGAGTGGGGTCTCGCAGGGATCAGTTCTGGGTCCAGCTCTGTTCAATATCATCATCAGTGATTTAGATAATGGCATAGAGAGTACGCTTATAAAGTTTGCAGATGATACAAAGCTGGGAGGGGTTGTAAGTGCTTTGGAGGATAGGCTCTAAATTCAAAATGATCTGGACAAACTGGAGAAACGGTCTGAAGTAAATAGGATGAAATTCAATAAGGACAAATGCAAAGTACTCCACTTAGGAAGGAACAATTAGGTACACAAATGCAAAATTGGGAAATGACTGTTTAGTAAAGAATACTGTGGAAAGGATCTGGGGGTCAGAGTGGATCATAAGTTAAACACTGTTGCAAAAAAAGCAAACATCATTTTGGGATGTATTAGCAGGAGTGTTATCAGACACCAGAAGTAGTTCTTCCGCTCTACTCTGCGCTGATTAGGCCTCAGCTTGAGTATTGTGTCCAGTTCTGGACAAATGGGAGAAAGTCCAGAGAAGAGCAACAAAAATGATTAAAGGTCTAGAAAACATGACATATGAGGGAAGAGTGAAAAAATTGGGTTTGTTTAGTCTGAAAAAGAGAAGACTGAGAGGGGACGTGATCACAGTTTTCAAGTACATAAAAGGTTGTTACAAGGAAGAGGGAAGAAAATTGTTCTCCTTCACCTCTGAGGATAGGACATGAAGCAATCAGCTCAAATTGCAGCAAGGAAGGTTTAGGTTGGATATTAGGAAAAAAATTCCAAACTGTCATGGTGTTTAAGCACTGGAATGAATTGCTTTGGGAGGTTGTGGAATGTCTGCCATTGTAGATTTTAAGAGCTTGTTAGATAAACACCTGTCAGGGATGATCTAGACAATACTTGGTCCTGCCTTGACTGCTTGGAACTGCACTAGATGACCTCTAAAGATTCCTCCCAGTCCTATGATTCTATGACTCCAGCTGAATCCCAACCACCACCTGGAGTGAAACAGGACTCAGATTGCTGGAGCTGTTACAGTTCAATTAACTTATTCTTTTCCCCCCAAAAGGACAGTTATTACCATCTTCGGTACTGTCCAAGAGATTGTCAAAGAAGAGGGTTTTTTTCCCTTCTAAAATGTCTCTACAGCTAAAGGGAAAGGGAACAAGAGATATGTGAAAATGAAAGCCATAATTAGTACTTTACATTTCAAAACTTTACCCTTTTTCCTTCTTTGCTGTATCTTTAATAAAAGTTTAAAAGGATTTTAATAGTGTTTGCCAGGGTACTAAGTAGGCTGAGGTCTTGGTATACCAAACCCTGAACCTTGTTTAACACTGTTTAAGGCTGGACACTGACTAGGTTACATTAACACCTTTAGCCCATGTATTATATCTAAATTAATACAAGAGGATCCCATTGTCCTAGGTGCTGTTGTAACCCACACACCTTCTGCGTGTGGTGTTGACTAAGACCACTTAGAGACAGAGAAAATGATTCTGCTCTATAGCCTTAGTTAACAGAAAGTTGGCTTTTAGCTCATGCAGTAGAGGCTCATGAACTAATCTCCAGGCCCCAGGCTTGATCCCATCCGGGGATGACGGGGGTCTGTCGGTGTTATGCTGTACAAATGCAGAACAAAAAGACAGGCTCACAATACTTGTGAGCATATCAATTTGCATATGCAATCTAGTGCATGTAATTAAGGTAGTTTGAATAACTACACCTGCCTACCTGATTGCTCAATTTGCATGTGTTCATAATACTACCCAGTGCTATTTTTAGTTTCCCTGTGCACTTGTTACAGATCAATAAATTAAACATCTATAATCCTTGATTTTGTCTTGGCTTTGGAAGAAATCAACTTGACTTCTTCCAACACCTATTTTAGTAGACCACTTTTCTTTGACCTTTAAACACTTTAGAAGTTAATATTCCTTCTTTTGCTGCAGTACTTCGTGTGCTAGACAAAGTATCTAATGACTCCTCGATATAGGATTTCACACTTGTAAACCCAGTAACGATTACTGCAACAAGCCAAGAAAGAGTGGTACTAAACTTTAAAATATTAAAACCTTAATGCACATTTACTATTTCACAGTTCCATTTTGCTAAAGAAGGTAACTTTCCTCTTCTTTTTAGTATCACATTTTCTGAGCTAGGTCACAGTTCCAAGCTGGAGTATATCAGTTCATAAAACTGTGACCAAAGCAAATCAAAAAGTAAAGGACGCAATTAAAATAAACATGAGTTGTGCAAAAGAGTATTGGACTGTGTGGCAAGTACAAGAGTATTGTTGATAATTGCCCTTCATGGAAGCATCTACAGATTCTTGGGGCTCTTGCATTAGATAATAAGGCTTCCACATTTTCAATTTCTCAGTTGTACTGAGAAGGAAACTGTAAATGTCAGGTAACTTTCAAAGCTAATTGGAAGGACTACCAGTGGAAAAAGCTTCAAGGCATTTATATCTGATAAAGATTGTATCAATATGGCCCATGAAGTACTGTAGGTGATGTGACTATTTTTTAATGAAAATAACAGGAGATATTTAATGACTTTTAGTGCTTCTTGTGAAAGGAATCTGGTTAATAGCAATGGAAAAAATAAGTCATCTATTTGGACACATTCTCTGACATATATGAGTTAGCCATGTTCTGGTTGCACCACATAAATTGGTGAGACACTGTTTTGGTCTCTGTGGCTATTCAGTCTCTGTAAGCCTCAAAAGAGGAGTGGTATTGGAGACTGTGCTTTTGAGTAATGAGCTTCCCTGACAGCATCTCAATGGAGTGGGGTGAAGCTCTTACTGTAATGCAGTCAATAGGAACCAAACAGAATAAAGCAGATCTCTAGCAAGTTCTATAAGCACTTAGTGATCACTGAAAACCGGAAGTGGAGCCAATAAGAACTGAAAATGGTTTCAATTGGGATGCAGAAAACTAAATTGTATTGTATGTTTCTACCACTTAAGAGATGCCTGTGCACTTGACACACTATTTGCATTTGCTCATCTACAACAGACTCCATTTGCCAACATTTATCACACAGTAGTTGGTATTGGAGATTCCAAGTTTTTAGAATGTGAAAAAATTGTACTAATTGTGTGACACTTGCTGGCAAATGCAAATTTTTAATGGCAATGTTGTTAGCTATATCTGAATAAGTGAGCAAAACTGGGAGGCTGCATTTCATTCTTAATATCAATTCTCCATGTTATGCAATCTTTTGATGATCTCAAGAGGAAAGATTTATTAAATAATATAGAGACCATTTCTCATAATCTGTTGTCCAGGAAAATTTTTGTTGGTTCCATTCATGTTTAGTTTATATTGTTCCTTTAATAATTGATTTAGCTTGGTCAATTTTGTTGTTAATTTCAATGGAGTTTTGAGGAGGAGTTACTCAGGAATTTTGACTAAGAACAAGCTCTTTTGTCTTTCAGGGTGTCTTCAAAGATTTTAAAGAGACAAGGTGGGTGTCTCTCTAAAATTCTGGGACCAACATGGCTATAACACTACTGTAAACTTCAAAGGTTTTAAACATTTTGAAAACTTTTGAAAATTGGAGTTTTATTTTGTCTCAACTTGTTTTCTCTCTCTCCTATCTCCTATTCCAATAACCTCATTCTTCCTCGTCAACTGTATCTCTGCTTGACAAATGCAGGAATGATGTCCCAAGAATCAAGAAAAATGGAAAGTTAGTTGGCTTTTGACATGAGTAGACCAACCTATAGCAAAACTAATTTACTTTCTCTTGACATAACTGTGTCAAATATTGGGAAGTATTTGACTTCTGCCAAAGCTAGACCTGTATTAAAAACTTTATTTTAACTTGTACTTTGGAAAAGAAATTCAATTTAAGTTTTATTCTGTATTTTTTGAGTAACACTTTTTTGCTGGATCCTGGGCTAGAGCATTAGTTTAGAGTATTATTTAGAGCTGATTAAAACTTTGCATTTGAAAAATCAGTACAAGTGTTTTTAGCTCTCCCCCCCCATTTCCTCCTTTCCCCATTTTTTGCCCACTAGGAAAAGGGGGAAATGGTTAGAAGTGGGATGGGAAAAAGAGAGGGAAACAAAATCTGAAATGAAAAATTGCATTTAAAAAGCCATGAAAAGCAGTCACCAATTCTCAACCACTTTTATTTTTATTCCAGAAGTGCCTAGAGGCCCCAATCAAATATAGGGCTTAATTGTACAAGGCACTACAAGCATGTACTAAGACACTGTCCCCATCCTAAAGAGTTTATAAATCTAAATAGGTTAGAGAAAAGATAGGAGGGAGGACAGAGACACACCCAAGGTCATAGAACATGCCAGTGGAGGAAGAGGGATCGAAGAAACCAGATCTCCTTTTTTTCCCCCGTGCAGGTATCCTATATGTTGGAGGCTCATATAAACAAATCCTGCCATGTACCTTAGCTGGAAACTTGATCACTGTAACATAGGGGTGTGTGTGTGTGTGTGCGTGCGTGTGCATGCGCACACACGCGAGCATAAGGGATGTAAGCAAAAGCTTTGTAAGCAAATGTACTTCCCAAGGAGAAAAAAATAACTTGTTCCATATTGATTAGATCTGATCTATTTTTTTTTAAATCACAAAAAATGCACAGTTTAAAGTTTCTGGTTTACAGGATGCAATTGACCTGCTTTTAATATTTTTTTAATAAATTGGAAAATATTTTAATTAACTTATCAAATATTACTGAAACTGTTTTATTGAATTCTTATTTACTAAAAACCTGGATTTTTAGTAAATGAAATAGTTTGATAATAGTTTGGATAATGTTTTCAATACAAATGTTAATAAAAAATGTAGTTGAAAAATTTTGTGCTTTCTCTTTTTTTTAAGACCCAAAGACTAGCTAGTATTCATCCAAGTTCTCAAAGGTTCTGAACCCATGTTGCATATTGAAAGAAATAAGACTCTGTATCAATTTTACATATTAAAATTATCAAACTGAAATCAAATCAAGAAAACATATAATCAAAGCTAACTAGTAGTAAATATTAAACTAAAAATCAAGTTATTCTTCTTTGATATCCATCCATCACCTCTGCAGCCATGATGGGCAGAAGGAACTCTTTCCACCTCTTTCTGTCTTCTTATACCAGCTTCATGGCTTTGTTCATCTCTAAACCTTTTCATTCTATATGATTCTTCACTGTGCCTATCCAATATATCTCTGCCTTCCTCTATTTCTAGTCCCTTTCACTCTGATATATGCGGGCCTATTCTTGACATGTGTCCAAACAATCACAATCATTTTTCTTGAATTTTCTGTAACAGTGTCATTTCTTGTCCTTGATGTTTTCTTATAATTTAATTTTATTTTCTGCAGCCTTGAAACTCTCACCGTTCATATCACTCACCAGTACATTTTTGCAGTTGATACATTTTGTTCATCAGCTTTCCTCATACTCCAATACACTGACCTATACAGTAGTAACAACATGGCAGTTGTTTCATATATGCTAATTTTCATTTTTATCAATGTTGTTAGCCTTCCAGATCTTTCAAAATTTTCCAAATGCAGTAGTGCCTAGTCTGATTCTTCTTTTTATGTCATCTTTACAATTCCCATTCTTCAATACTAGTCCTCTAAGGTACACACTTTTTTCCATTTATTCTAGTTCTTTGTTTCTGACTTTCAACTTTATCTGTTCCTCTTGTCTTCCAGTTGCCATACATTTTTGTCTTCTCTGTGCTGATCTTCAGCCTGAATTTTCTGCTTTCACAGTCACTTATTGTCAGTTATTCTCTATAAATTCTTCTCGGTCAGTGCTATGAGATCGGTTCTGCCTGCAAATCTGTTATTCACCATCTTCCAACATAACATGATTCTTTTGTTTAACCTCTCACTGCTGCACCCATTAATGTCTCCAATACCAAGTTGAACAAATCTGGCAATAGCGTGCATCCTTGTCTCACTCCGGTGATCACTGCGAATCATTCTGTCAGCTTCTTGTCTACTCTCACCATGCTCATCGACTTGCTGAAAATGTTTTCTATCAGCATGATCAATTCCTTGGGGATGCCAAACATTTTTAAGACTTGCCATAACCCTTTCTGCGAAATGCTATCAAATGCCTGTTTGAAGTCTATAAAGCTGTTGTAACAGGTTTGATGTGTTCTATGTATTTTTCCAATATCTTTCTTATCACAAATAAGGCAGCTATTGTACTTTGTCCTAGTCTAAACCTGGCCTGTTCCTCTGGAAGAATTGCTTCCACATACCACTTTGTTCTTCTCTGCAGTGTCTTGGTGAATGCTTCTCCTGACACAGTCAATAAACTGATTCCTCTGTAGTTCTTGCACTCTTTCTTGTCTCTCTTTTTATATAGATCGGTACTATTATTGCTTTCCTGTTTGCTTGGAATTTGTTTGTAAATCTTGTTGAATAGCCTTTTGTGTGTGTTCATCACCTGCTTGCAGCAGCTCTGCAGTTGTTACCACTTCTGCTACATATTTCTTTTTCAAACTTTCTATTAAGACCTTTACAGCATCTGTTTTCCCTCATTTGTATGAGGAGGCTTGTCCAGGACCACTTAATCGGTGTTCTGCACATCATACAGCTCTTCAAAATATTCTATCACTTATGCTTTGCTTGTTGATCCTCAATTATTTGCTCCTGCTTGCCATATGAGTTGAAGATGTCAGTGGTGAATGTCCCACTCAGTTCTGTCAGCTTGTGATACAACCCTCTGTCACATTTCTCTTTGTATATTCTTCTGCTTCTTTAAGTTGTTTGTTCCTGTCTCTTTGCTTTCTGTTTTATGTCTCTGGTCAACTTATTGCACTCGACTCTTACACTTGAATCTTCCTTTATCTTCTCCTTCAGCTTCTCATGCTTGTCACTCGTTACAGCACTTCATCCATTATCCACCTTTGTTTCTTAATTCTGGCACTGTAGCACAACACTTCATGGGCTCTCATAATCCTTTTTAGGCTCTACAACATTCATTTCCTCTTTCAAAAGGAAGATATCAAGTTTTTCTGTACAGCATTTTTTTGTATTCTTCCCTGATATGTTTTTTTCAATTTGTCCATGAGACACATCTTAGTTCTCAGCATTCTTTCAGTTGCTTTCTGCTTCATTGATGCCATCACTAGCTTATGAGCTGATCTGATAATGAGCCATAAATGATCTGCACAACATACCTGATTTTCATCTGCGAGTCACAAGTGCGAAGTCTATCGTGTTCTTTCTTTGCCCATCAGATGATATCAAAGTCCACTTCCTCTGCAGCTTTTCTTTGTTGAAATAATGTGTTTATCACGAGGTTGTTACTTAGACTGCTAAATTTCTGCTTTTCTCTTTTCTCATTTTTTCAGAGTCCAAACTCAGGCATTCCAAGGCAATACTCCTCTTTGCATTTAAATATCCCATTACCAATCACACATCTTGTCATGAAACATCTTGTATTGGTTTGTGTAGATTATTATAAAATTCCTTGGGTGCTGCTAAGGTCAACACTGGATTTTTATTCTAAATCTCGCCTCCAATGTAAAAGGAGATATTGGGTTAAATGCCATAAAAGCCTGGCTTGCCTTTGGCTTCAGCACCAATGCGACTGCATCCTGGGATCCACCATCTTCTCTTCCCGATATCAATATTCAGTGTTGACAGTGGTTGAATTCTCCTTTGCCTTCCCATCTCATGTTGCATAAATGATGATGTCCCAGTAATATCTTTTTCAACTCATGTATCATTACAAGTACTCTAGCATGATATGTTCTTACATCATGTTCCGATAAGTGTATTATTCTTTGAATTCATCATGAGTTCTGCTTGTGGTGGTGGTTTTTCCCAATCATCTACCTTTCACTCCCACTTCAGTTTCTGAATAGTGAATGCCGCCCTTATTTGTGCAGGTGACGATCAAGCCAGCATACTTTTGTTTCTCTTTCCATTCTCCATTTGGGATAGGGATAGGTTAAATTATCAAATATAAAGTCTAGAAGTTGTTTGGACAAACTCTTTAGTTGAAATTTATAGCCAAGTTCAATCAACTCTAACATGAAGCTGGTTATATATCTTAATCTTGTAACCACATTCTTATCTAAGGTCTAAACTGCTATCTCAGAGCCATTGATAAAGCTACCTTCTTAAACTTCTGTTCCTATGTGGGGGTAGCGCTTTCCTCCCTCACCCCCCCTCCCATACATATATTATAATGCAGACTTTAACAGAACACTCTTTAACAATTCTTGTATACCAAAAATTGCAGATGACTATCTCAAGGCTCTCATTCATTTTAAGGCCAGAAGGGATCATCATGATCATCTAGTCTGACTGTCTGCATGTTGCAGGCCACAGAATCTCACCCACCCACTCCTGTAATAGACCCATAACCCAGAGGTTCTGAACCTTTTTCTCTCTGAGCCTGCCCTAGACATGGTATAAAAACTCCAGGGCCCAGCTGGGAGGTGGGGGGCCTTGAGGCAGGGGCCTTGGGCATACGCATAGTTTGACTTCTATTTGGGGCGGGGAGGCAGGTGCCAGCAGTCGAGGGAGGGAGTGCCACCTCCACCCCCTGACTCACCTCAGCAGGCCACCTGCCTGTCTGGGTTGTGTGTGTGTGGGGGGGAACAGCCAAAAATTATAACTGAAGGGGCAGGGGCTTAGCTCAAAAAGTTTGAAAACAGCTTAGGGCACAGGGAGGGGGTAGCTGGGGCTGTGTGCAGGCAGGGGAGGAGCTGGGGCTGTGTACAGGCAGGGGGTAGCTCAGAGTGCAGGGAAGGGATAGCTGGGGCTGTGTGCACACGGGGTGGCTGTGGGTGTAAAGAGGCGAGCGGCTAGGGCTGTGTGCAGACAGGGTAGCTCAGGGTGCAGGGAGTGGGTAGCTGGGGCTGTATGTAGGCAGGGGGTAGCTCAGGGTGCAGGGAGGGCATAGCTCAGGGTGTAGTGTAATGGAAAAAACACAGCCGGCACATTTTCCAACCAATTGCAGTTACCTACTGAGCCTGCTCAGTTCGAGTGAGCATGCTCAGTACAACTTAGATAGGAAATTCTACTAGGGAGCTGTTTGCCACTGCATCGGCTCTGGCGTCCTGCCTCTGACCTGACCAGGGGGTGGGGAGTGGATGGAGGGGAGGAGGTGTGGAGCTGCCCCTGGGACTGCTGTGCTCTTGCGCTGCAGTTAGGGGTGGGAAATGACTTCTATGTCCACAACTCTGCCAGTGGGCTCAGGGCTTCTGCCCCACAGGGAGCACCAGGGCTCAGGGATTCAACCCCGCACCTCCTGGTTTCAGCCCCATGGGGGTGCCAGTGATCAGGGCAGGGCCGTCCCTACCCATACACAAAGTATACAGCTGTGTAGGGCACCAGGAAACTTGGGGCACCAAATTCCCTGGTGCCCTGTGCAGCTGTGTGCTGCTCCAGTCCCTGCTCTGCTTCTTCCCCATGACCACCACCCCTGCTCTGCCCCACCCCCACCCCCATCCCCTACCCCCACTCTGTCCCTTCCTCAAAGCCCCCAGCCCGTCCCACCCCAGCCCCGCCCCCACTCCCCTGAGGCCTGCAGCAGGGCCGAGCCTGCACTCACTGGCAGCAGGAAGTGCAGCAACTCAGCCCCAGCCATGCCCCAACCCCTTGCCCCCCAAGCCAGCCAGCCCCCCCAGATGCCTGGCTCTCCACCCCCATGGGGAGGCTGTGTAGGGCCCCAGAATAGCTGGGGACAGCCCTGATCGGGGCTTCAGCCCTGCACCTTCTGGGAGTCCCGGCTTCAGCCCCAAGGGGGGCGCTAGGGCTTGGGGTCTGGGTTTCACCCATG
The DNA here is from genome assembly GCF_016161935.1 of Mauremys reevesii. Lineage (NCBI taxonomy): Eukaryota > Metazoa > Chordata > Testudines > Geoemydidae > Mauremys > Mauremys reevesii. Next base: position 190,192,281 of record NC_052624.1, read on the forward strand.
GAGCCATGTGGGCCCCTTGAAAGGGCTTGCAGACCCCCAGTTGAGAACCACTGATCTATGGCTGAGTTACTGGAGTCCTCCAAATGTTGATTTTAAGATTTCAAGTTGCAGAGGATCTACCGTATATTCTAGTTCATACCAGCAAGTGACCCCACACCTCTCATGTGCAGAGGAAGGTGAGAAACCCTCAGGGTCTCTGCCAGTTTGATCAAGGGATAATTCCTTCCCAACCCCAAATATGTCACTCAGTTTGACCTTGAGCATAGAATCATAGGACTGGAAGGGACCTCAAGATATCATCGCGTCCAGTTCCCTGAATCTCATGTGGGTCAGACCCACCAGCCAGACCCTTGGAAAGAATTATCTGTAGTAACTCAGAGCCCTCCCCTCTAGTGTCTCATCACCAGTTATTGGAGATATTTGCTAATAGCAGTTGTAGATGGGCCATATGCCATTGTGGGCAGTCTCATCATGTCATCCTCTCTGTAAATTGATCAAGCTCAGTCTTGAAATCAGTTAGGGTTTTTGCCACCACTACTTCCCTCAGAAGAGTGCTCCTGAATTTCACTCTGCTGATGGTTAGAAACCTTCATCTAATTTCAAAGGTAAACTTGTTGATGACCAGTTTATATCCATGTGTTCTTGTGTTAACATTGGACTTTAACTTAAATAATTCCTTTCCCTCCCTGGTGTTTAACCCTCTGTTTAGAGAGCAATCATATCTCCCCTCAGCCTTCATTTTCTTAGGCAAAATGAGCCAAGTCTCCTCTCATAAGGTAGGTTCTCTATTTCTCTGATCATCCTAGTAGCCCTTCTCTGCACCTATTCCAGTTTGAATTGATCTTTCTTAAACATGGGAGATCAGAACTGCTAACAGTATTCCAGATGAGATCTCACCAGTGTCTTGTATAATGGTGGTAATGCTTCCTGATCCCAGGTCTTTCTCCTACTCTATCACTTCCAACTGGTGTGTCTCCAGCTTACAGCAAAAATTCTTGTTAGTCCCTAAGTGCATGACCTTGTGCTTCACACTATATTACATTTCATCCAATTTCTATTACTCCAGGTTTCAAGGTTGTCCACATCTTCTTGGAGTCCTCCTCTGTATTGGCAATACCTCCCAATTGTGTGTCGTGAAATTCTGCCAGCTAATAAAAATAGAAAAGGGGGAAAATAGATGCTTAAGGTAATGGGTTAATAAACATTTCAGCTCTCAGCTGGAACTGCAATCAAGGAGACAGACGATTATGTTCTGTTGGCACAATGCTTCTCACTATTGAACCTTCTTCAGGAGCAAAGGCTGGCATAGCCTGCTCCTGATGTCATGAATTCTCTGCAAGGTGACTGATCCTGGGGAGTCTGGAATGTCAGTATTACCTCAGATGTCTTGTTACCCCAAAAGGCTTATTAGACTTACTCTTGATTCTTATAGTTTGTGAACTTTTCTTACTCAAATTGTAATACCTCCCTCCAGGGATTTTGGACAAATTTGGCCTGAGGCCTACCTAGGAGCCATGCAACTTGGTCCAGCACTACTATAATTACGGTTGCATCACAACTTCTGTTTTAAAAGTTGACCTAAGTCCTTTTAAATCAACATGCCTAGTCAGATTTCTTTTGAAATTTGGTGTGCCTCAGGAGGGCACAGGGTAGGGTTAGTGATCAAAATTTTGGGTCACGTGAGCTAGTGTTTTCAGAGCTGTAAGCACCTCCAAAATAGCGATTTTTCAAAAAGCTTCTAGGTAGTTGTTTGTGGTTTCTTCTCCTCCTCCTCCGCTACTGATGACAACATACCACCAAGCAACCTTAACTATGCTTATAGTGGTTTTTATTTTGTTTGGAGTTTTTTGCAATTGAATGCTGGATATCACTTTGGCACTCTGAATTTGGGGCTCCCAGACTGTAGAAGAGTACCCAAACCTCAGCTATAGGGTACCCTGGGGTGGTTCTTAATTTCTCCTGTTGAAGCTGTTGCATTTTGTATAAATAACTAGTCATTTGGCCATAGAGAAAGTGAGTGACTCTGTAGTCTGGTGGTTATGGCACTCACCTGTAGCTCAAGTTCATGTCCTTGCTCCAATGGCTTGTTATTTATACATTTTCAACGGGAGAGATTGAGGAAAACCCACACCAGAATATCCCATAGCGCAGTGGTTAGGGTATTTTCAAATTTGGTTCAGCTTGAATTGATTCCACCCCCCCTGATATTTGGAACTGCCAGCAAATTGCAAAATAAATTATTTCCCCAGCTTTATACAGGACTTTACCATTGCCCTACTGTTTCATACCTCCCCTCCCCCTCCCCACACATTTCCACCTCTAATTTTCTGCACTTAACTGTTAAAATCTTATTCACAGGCCGCAAACAGAGGGTTTTAAACAGGGGCGGCTCTAGAAATTACGCCGCCCCAAGCAGGGCAGTGCGCCGCGCCACCCTTCCCCGGTCCTGCGGACGGTCCCGCGGCTCCGGTGGAGCATCCGCAGGCATGCCTGCAGGAGCTCCGTCCGAGCCGCGGGACCAGCGCAAGCGGTGGACCTCCCGCAGGCATGACTGCGGAAGGTCCGCCGGAGCCAAATGCCGCCCTACAACGAAATGCCGCCCCACGTTCCTGCTTGGCGCGCTGGGGTCTGGAGCCGGCCCTGGTTTTAAAACTGCTAATCAGGCAAACTTAACATCTTCAGCGAACACAAACCTCAAATGTGATTTTCCCCACACACGAATCAAAAAAGGAACTCACTATTTTGAAGTCTTCATGAATATATCAGTAACTACATAGAGTAAAATATTGGTAACTCATGAAGTCTTGTCTGTTCTAATGCATGTTGAATGATTTCTTCCTGGTTAGATATGTTTTCTGTTAAGCAATTGGCAATGGTTAATAAACTAGTATTTAGGATTAAATATTTTATTTACGTTTGTGTTGTATAATATAATTTATAGCAGAACTTTACAGATGTGAACAAGAAAGGTCTTACTCAGAACTATAGTGACCAGATGTCCTGATTTTATAGGGGCAGTCCCGATATTTGGGGCTTCGTCTTATATAGGCACCAATTATTCCCCTCACCTCCTGTCCTGATTTTTCACACTCGCTGTCTGGTCACCCTACTCAGAACTAAGATCTCAGGGATTCCACCTTGAAACTCATTCTTTTTTTTCTGCTGCTTTATTAGTATTGTGTATATTTGTTTTCAAGAACGCAAAACCAGGAAAGGATTTTTCTCTTTGCAGGATTAGGGCAGTGTAAAGGGAATGGTCTAGGCCAGATTTTGCTACCCTTATTCATGTAGTGTAATAACTGACTTGGCTAGGAGTCATTGACGTGCTTGAATGCATTTGACTTCATGGTACTACTTGTGAATGTCAGAATCTGGCCCAGAGTATGGCTTGCAGGTCTCCTGGATATGTCAGCCTGTTGCAGAGCCAGCATCCATGGTTGGTTGGCTGACATAAATGGTCTCACAAAGTGCTGTTGGGTAAGAGCCCTCAGTGTTTGAGACTTATATTGTAAATCATCAATACATAAAAGAAGCAGGTAGCACTTTGCCTGGCACATTCTGTTTTTACTACAGTTTTCTTTCTACTAAATCTGTTATGATAAAATGACAACTGAATAGGGGTCATATGGTCACTCTCTCCCATTTTTATTTATGTACAGCAGTACCTTCCTTAGATAGTAGTTCCACATATATCAATGGGACGACTGGTGGAGTGACATGGGTGACAGAATCTGGCCCATAAAAAATAAAAGGGCAATGGGTTTATTAACGCTCTGCTAGGAACAGATAAGTAGAGTTATTAAGGAATCACTTTCTGGTTTTTACTTTGTAATAACATTTAGTTGATAATGGATAGCCTTAGCGACACTAATTCTAATAAAATGTATGAGCTGTGGGAAGCTGGGCTAAGACAACAAACCATTTTGCAAAGCAACACAGAAATTAGCAGAGAAGCAATCTTTTTTTATGTGTGTGCATAATTCACTGTTTTAAAGGACAGTTTTAGCAACAGCAGGAGGGAAGTATCTGCCTAATGACCTCTTTCTTATTTTTTAAATTTTTTTTAAAAGAAGCTTAATAAAATCTTTAATCCTGAATGTACTGAATATAAGCATGCCAAATGTTACAGCAATAAAAGGCCATCTTACAGCGTAATTAGTTTTCTCTGGGATTTCTTACGGTTTGTTTATTTGAGTATGCACAACATATACTGTGAGTGTCAGAAGTGAATTGCCAGTGTTATATAGTAAGCAACAGGCAAGGGAGTGGGATGAAACCTGTTGATACAACCCACTGGCATATTCAATACAAGTATAAGCTAGATTTTTTTTCCCCTGCAAGTGGAAAATCCTTACCCCCCACTTCCTTATCAGATTTATTTCTTGAGGAAAGTATACCAGTTCCTTACTTTAGCTACTTGTTTGTCTGATTTGCTGAACAAGAAATAGTACTGAGTGGACTTGTAGGCGCTAAAGTTTTACATTGTTTTATTTCTGAATGCAGTTATTTTTGTATATAATTCTACATTTGTAAGTTCAACTTTCATGATAAAGAGATTGCACTATAGTACTTGTATTAAGTGAATAGAAAAATACTATTTCTTTTATTTTTACAGTGCAAATATTTATAATAAAAATGTAAAGTGAGCACTGTACACTTTGTATTCTGTGTTGTAACTGAAATCAATATATTTGAAAATGTGGAAAAGCATCCAAAATATTTAATACATTTCAATTGGTATTCTATTGTTTAACAGAGCGATTAAAACTGCAATTAATCGTGATTTTAATCACATTTAATTTTTTTTAATTAATCGCGAGTTAACTGCAATTAATTGACAACCCTAGTTGTTAACTAGGTGAAAAGCATCTGTTGTGGGTGCTCCTTTGTTTTGAGTTTTTGGCAAATGGGAAGACAATTTGCATTGGTCACAGATAGAGGTGAATTCAGGAGCAGGTTTTAGGGAGAGTACATTAAAATGCCTAATCATATTTATTTTTGTGTTCACTCTTAATTATTTTTTCCATGAGATACAGGAAAAATACATTGGTGATAATATATAGCACATGAAGTAGCCTATAATCAGTGAGATAGTTACTGGATCCACTGGAAAAATGTTTACATCTAGAGCAGGGGTCATCAACCTTTCAGCAGTGGTGTGCCGAGTCTTCATGTATACACTTTAATTTAAGGCTTTGCATGTCGGTTATACATTTGAACATTTTTTAGAAGTCTCTCTCTATAAGTCTATTATATATAACCAAACTACTGTTATATATAAAGTAAACAAGGTTTTCAAAATGTTTCAGAAGCTTAATTTAAAATGAAATTAAAATGCAGATCTTATTAGTTTAGTGTGATCCTTGCCTTTGTTTTTCCTTGCTGAGTTTTCCAATGTCTGGCATGTATTTGGATACTTTAAGCTGCACACAGGCTTCTGAGTGATCAGTTGTTAGCCGGCTGGAACCCCAGATCGGCAGCTGAGGTGAGTGGAGCTGGTGTCTGGCAGGGGGCCTGCGCTGGAACTCCAACCGGAAGCAAGGTGAGTGGGGCTGCAGTGGAGACCCTGGCTGGCAAGGGGCCAGGAGCTGGAACCCCAGACCGGTGGTGGGCTGAGCGGGTCAGCCCTCCACCACTCTGGGGTTTCGGCGGTGGGCTGAGCGTCTCCGCCTGCCCCCGCTCTGGGGTTTTAGCTGCCGGCTTCTGCCAGCTGAGGTCTCAGCCCACTTCCAGCCTGGGGTTCCTTCACCCAGGCCAGTAGCGGGTGCTGAGTGGGACCGGCGGCAGGATTCTGGCTGGCAGGAGCCAGCAGCGGAAACCTCAGAGCGGCGTCGGGCTGAGTGGCTCAACCCGTGCCGCATGCCACCAAAAATCCGCTCACATGCTGCAGGTTGCCGACCCCTGATCTAGAGGCTCATACCTCCTTTTCTTTCATGGAAAGGGAGGACTGTTCCCAAAGACTTATGGGTTGTCTTGGTTCTTCCCTGGTTTACAGCATCTCTTCTTGCTTGCAGGTGATGCTATTGGAGTTATGATAATGGCCAGGGCCAAGACATCCAAAATCACTGTGGCTGAAAATCCGCAGAAACAGCAAATGTGTTTCTTATGGGTAATAGCCTCCCCAACACTAATCTCTTGCAATGAAACTGTTGTCCTTGATAAACTGTTTCCTACCATTGGCATCCCCCTCTATGGCATGTAAAATCTGAAGAGGGGCAGTTATTGCTGCTTGGCATGTCAATAATTTATTGTGTACAGTATTAAGTTATGATGTCATAGGAGGGGAATATGGTCCACAGTAATTCCCCTCAATTATTAGTCCAGTCATCTTCATATGTGATGCTTAAGGTGCATTGATGCTGTGGAAAGGCTACAGGCAGGTACCCAGTGGGAGAAGTATGCTGCGTAGTGGTTTTTCCCCTTTGTGTGGCTCCGACTCCATTTTCCATGACTCAGCAACACATTTTGCTCCCTTTGCATTCCAGTTAGTATATAGTTGTTGTTTGTTGTTTTTTCCAAGTAAGAAGTCCTGCATTGAATTAAGTTTGGATTGTGAGGGATTCTGACAAAAAGTGGATGGATAGACACTATGATTACTTCCAGGGTGGGTTAAAATAGACGGTGGTCACAAATAAAATATCTCTATCAACCATTATAGCCCACTGGTATCTGAAATATTACAATAATTCATTATGCTGCAAATGGGATATAATTGCAGTGGTAGCTGTTGGTAAACATAACTTCTTTATGGCCTGCATAGTATTTGTAGGTTTAGCATTTAGAATGATCTAATCATACTTTTTGAGACCACATATCCCGACTTTAACTATCAGTAAATATTTCACTGGTGGCTTTTATCACTGTTCTCGCTGATAAGTAGTTTGTTACAAAAAGATGCTTTCTCCCTTCATAAATTATGTCCTTATTCATAACATACATAAACAGTACCTACAGTAGAAATCTTATATACACTGACATTATAGCACTGCAATTATATTTAAGCATAACTAATAAAGTGATCATTTACAATTTCTGTCAGCATCAAGTTCAAGACATCATTTTAAAGCTCAACTTTTTTGTTTAATCCAGAAAATTACCACTATCCACACAGCATTATGCAGCCTGTGTCTCTAGTGAGTAGGTCTTTCTTCCTTTTGAGCTTTTTGAAAATCAAATTGTATGTTATCTAGTTTGCATGAAGACAATCTAATCTTTTATTCTGTTTTTTTTAAGGGTGCCTGGTGATTTCTACAACTGTAAACATGATTTAGTCGATGGACGTGTTGAAAATTCCAGCTGATTATTTTAAACCATGGATGGTATAATAATGTAGAATAATGACAAGCACTGAACAAAGCTTTAATCCCTTTTAATTTTTTAAAATTCTTTTTCTACTAAGTTTTTGAGTTACTATGCCAGAAGTGATGTTGGGTACCAAACAGTCTCAAATCTGACTTTTTCAGGCAGCTTTTTCTTGATTGTTTAAAGGAAGTGATGAGCCACTAATGGCTCTAAAGTAATATTGACTGAATGTAACTAAAGGGAATGTGTATTTTATATAACAAATTATTGCACTGTGGAGCCTACAATTAAGATAACATAAAGTGAAAAATATAGTGTTTGCATTCTGATTAAAAAAGAAAGGAGGACTTTCCTTTTCATTCCATTACAGAGAAATTCATGACTTTGTTAGCTCAGCGGGCAGTCCATCTGTTTTTCACGGTTGCCTTTTGTTGTCACATTCAAAAAATAAGGTGAAATAATAATAGAAATGTTGGCTTTTTTGGAAAGGGAAAAAATTACGAATCATAGGGTGAGAATTTCAGTTGCCTTCAGCACTGGCCCAACTCTACTTCTGCTGAAGTCAATGATTGGCTGCAATGGAAGTGGAGTTTGGCCAGCTTTGTAACAGAGCACAACTGGCCCTCCTGGCTCCTGTCTCTGTTAGACTCAGATAAAGTCACCCAGAGACCCTGGGGTTCAGGAACCATTGGTGCTTTTATTTACAAGTTTGTGATCCCACCACCTTCTCACCATACAGCATACACAGTTCTGGGTTCCTTGTGGCTGAACCCAAGAGGGAAGGGCTTTCTCCCTGCCTGCACTCCCTCGCTTTCCTCCATTCCACTTCCTTTGCTTCCTTCTTCCCAACCTCTTATATAGCCCTGGGCTAATTGGGCTGGCAGTTGGCTTTGATTCCCCAATTAGGGCAGGTTATTTCCAGCCAGCTCCACTTTATTCACCTAAATGAGGCTGGCAGCAGGGGGCTGATTCTACAGTCTTGCAGCTCAGCACCCTCTCACACCTATAATTTTCAGGAGGATCAATTTTTAGGTAGACATTGATTAGTTCAGAGGTGTTTAAAGCACAAATGCTAAATACTGTTAAGTTGAACTTAAAAACAAAAAAAAACCTCTCTCTATTTTGTAAGAGATTATTCACTATTTGTGGTAGTGCCTAGGATGCCACTTACGGAGCAGGATCCCCTTGTGCGATGCACTACAGAAACAGAACAAAAAGATGGTCCCTGGCCCCTGCTCTAAAGAGTTTACAATCTAAAATACTACCCATGTCTCCATAATTGCTATTTTAAAGCATAGGAATCTCTCAAAGTGGTATTTTTTTTTCACAAATGGAGACACTTTTTATGACGTGACCAGTGTCAACCATCATCTAAATCTTCAAGTTTCTGTCCTACTTTCTGTCTGTCTCTGTGTCTCAAATATTATGTACAATCCAGGGTGGAGCCTCTGGTAGCAACAAGCACTCATAGGGTACTTGGAGATGTCACTGGTGTTACTAGATGCTTATGGGCAACATATAATCCTTTTATTTGCCAGCAGAATGAGGGTTCATATTTTTTTTAAAAGCCATTGACCTTCTATTTGGCTACCATCTGATCTCCAACTAGTCCAGAGACTGTAGATGACAACCCGCCACATGGAGAAATTTTGTAATTCAAGAAACAGCTTGGGGGTGGGGGGGAAATAGTTAATCCTAATTTTGGAATTTGTATATAAAAAGTAGATTTTTCTTTAAATGAGGGGAAGAGGTTATGAGTGAGAAGGAGCTTATTTACAAAACAGAGTTCCTTTTTGAGGTTTAACAAGATGATCATTCAAATTCTGTAAACAAATTCACACTACTTTGATGTTAGAGTAACTTTCTTTCACTCTGGTCTTGGAAAAACCTTAAAGAATTGGCTGTAGTGTGCAAAAAGTTACTCATGTGAGATTGGGGCCTTAGTAAGAATTTACTTCATGTGCCTCATTTTTTTTTGTTTTAAATAGTCTTTCATGTTTTATTTAGTGGTCTGATTGTTTGTTTCTAGTTGAAGAGGTTAAATATTTAGTGGAAATAAAAGAGGAAATTACAGCCATAAATTTAGCCATGGATTGATTTTTATGGAGAAATAATCCTTCTGTTTGTTCTCCATATATATCAGGGCTTACTTCTAATCTTGGAACCCAAAGCCTTTAAAATTGCTTTAGATTTATTTTTTAATTTTCTTTTGCAGATTGGCGTGGCTATCCAATATCCAACTCAATGTTACTAGAACTGTAATTTTATCGCTAAACATCTGAGAAAGATGAAATGAGATGTTCAGGTTCATATTTTCTTTAAAAATTGCAGTGGCAACATTCCCATTCTTTGTATTAGTTCTTTTGTCCTAATTTGCAGATTATTTGTTACAATATGGGACAAGCAGAAACTTGTAGTGGATAAGAAGCCAGATATTTAACATTTTGCCATCTGTGTGTGTGTTTTAATAAAGATGGAAATTACTTAGATAGTATTTTCATGACTACAGAATTGTAGTTGGTAGAAATTAGGACATTGTCTCCAGTTTAAATCCCAGATTATATATTTTTTTCAGAGTTGACTAGGGGATTTGGCCCCACACTCGCATTGTTTTTGTCCTATATTTAAAATGGACAACACATAGCAAACTCATCTCTTTTCCTAAACTAGCATCTGTTGCCTTCCTTTTCTCAGTTCAGTCAGGCAACTAAAATGGTGGAACTTTTGATTTTGAGACATAAACAAATCCCCGGATTATAGGTTGCCTTTTGTTACAGCACTTTCTTCCCCACTGTTCCCTCCTAAAGAGATTTTTTGAACTATAAGTACCACAAATTACAGAGCAGCCTATCCTTGGCTTCATTTCCATGGCAGCGGGGTGTGTACAAGAACCTCAGATTAGGCCCCACCAGGCTATTATTTGCCCAAATAGTGCATGTGTTAGAATAACTGACATAATTCTACTTCAGTACTTTTAAACTGTCATTTCAGCCTCCCTGACTGTTAGTCATTAGAGCAAGAGTGAAAAAGAATTAATCTCCTGTCATGTGTTTTACACAGCTTGTGATTAAAAGCCATAAAACCATTATATCTACACTTTGAGTAAGTACATCTGGCCCTTCCTTCAGTGTATTTATTTTACCGTGTGTTGGGAACATCTAATGATTGTTCAGTAACTACCTTATCAGTGTTAATAGTATTAAAACTATAGTAAGTGTATCAGTGTATAACCAATCTTTCTCCTAAAATAATTATATCCTAATGTGAATGTGTCCATTTCATGTCCAGTGTGAATTACTACTTTCCTTCTGTTTCCTTTCCTCTAGACATTTACATAGAGTTATATTTCATGCAGAAGGGTGAAGGTTATTGGAATAACAGGCATACCTTCAAGCACAAACAAATGTATTTACAAAACCAAGAAGAAAGGAACAGGTTTGAATCTCTAATTTGGGTTCATTTTAGGCAATATATTCTCTGAAGTCCCTTAGGGAATATCAAGAGACATCCATGTTGGATGCTTCTTTCAGGATTTGAGTTTCACAACAAATAAAGTAATGTTGTGTCGGGTGGTTCACAGCTGATCAGAAGGATATGCCATCTATGGAGTGGGATGAATGTGGCATAATGTGTTTATATATAAAAAATATGGGATTTGGGCAATATGAGGGAAGTGAGGGATGATGTGGAATTTCAATTCTTGTCTCTTGCCTCCTTGACAAGCAATTGACACTTCCTATGCATTTCTTATGTGTCCATGGAAGATTACTAGGACCAGTTCTGCTTAGCAATTTTGGTGTAAATCTCCATGACCCTTGTACCCACCCCTTTTCTGTTCTCTCTGCCAATCTCAGTTCCTTGGCCCCAGAACTCAGCCCAATTGCCCAGTCACATGCCACTCTCTATCCCTTCAACAGGATGACCACCTCCTTACACACTTAGCTCTAATGTGTAGGGAAAAAACATCTGCATGATCATGTGGGACTTCAGTTTGAGTGGCAGATGCTGGAGGTCTCATGCTGCCAACACTAAGCATCCTTAGAGTTTCTAAATATTAAAGATGACAATTTCCTAACTCAAAAAGTGCTGCAGCCTACACGGGGTGGGCGATACTTTAGTGGACCTTGTTGTAACAGATAGAGAAACTGATCACAGGCCTAAAAATTAATGGTAGTTTTTGGTATAAGTGATCATGACTTGATCATATTTATAATGTGCCAGCAAAATAAAGTAAAAACCAGCAATTCTATGTGTGCTTTCAATAGCCCCCTGAGGTGGCTTCTTGGAGCCACCTGAGGTAAGCACTGCCTGCACCGCAAACCCCCTCCTGCACCACAATCCCCAGCCCTAAGCCCCCTCTAGCACCCAAACTCCCTCCCAGAGCCTGCACTCCAACCCCCTTCCACACCCCAACCATCTGCCCCAGTCCTGAGACCCGTCCTGCACCCAAACTCCCTGCCGGATCCCGCAGTCCCTCCCGCACTCCAAACCCCTTGGCCCCAGCCCAGAGCCTCCTCCTGCACACCAAACCCCTCATGCCAGGCCCTGCACCACAGCCTGCACCCCCAGCCGGAGTTCTCACCCCCCATGCCCCAACCCCCTGCCCCAGCCTGGAAAAACCCCACACATACCCTGAACCCCTTATTTGTGGTGCCACCCCAGAGCCTGCATCCCCAGCCAGAGCCCTCACCTCCTCCTGCACCCCAACCCCCAGCCCAGCCCAGTAAAAATGAGCAAGGGTTTGGGGGAGAGGGGGATGGAGTGAGCAGAGGTAGAGCCTCAGAGAAGGAGCGGGGAAAGGGTGTTTGGTTTTCTGCACTCGGAAAGTTGGCAACCCTATCACCAACAGAAGTTGGTCCAATAAAAGAGATTACTTCATCCATCTTGTCATTCTAATATCCTGAGACCAACATGGCTACAACCATACTTCCCTAAGAGTCCTTTTGAGCTCTTAAGCATGGTATGTTTTATTCATTGCAACTGATTTTGGGAAGACTATACAACTTTTTATATTAACAAAGCCAACACTAAGGTCTATAGATTAATCAATGGACCATGTGTCTCTGTGTGCATGCATCTGCACATTTGTGTGTGTTTAATTTCACAGTTTAAATGAAATAATGCAATGTGTGATACTCAAAATATTTTCAATCCCTAGAAATCAGATTTGAATCTCTCCTGATTAGATTTGAAAGAAATATTTCTTTACTTGAATAGACTGAGTTTCAAATTTTGGCCTGTGCCAACTCATTTGCTTCCTGCCTTTTTAAAGACACCGCCAGTAATAGCGATAATTTAGCAGGCATCCATTTCCAGATTTTAACTATAGTTTAGCTTTTTTTCTCACACCAGAATTATTTATTGTGCTTCATTACCAAAAGGCACTGAATAATCAGCGTCACTTTTACAAGATGTTTGCACATGAAAGGGAGATGATAGTAGCAATCTAAGATAATAGAGTAGGTCCTACTCTCTCTCAGTAATTTTGAAGCAGTCGTCCTTGAATAAAATGATTGTTGTTCTTAAACTGGCCTGCAGAGTCTTATAGTGACTTTGAATTTAATTATTTAGCACACAAAGTAGGAATTGTAATTGTTAACCTATTCAATAATAAATGAACAACAAGAATCAGTGCAGAGATAGAGGTGGTTCCTTGTATTGGACTAACTAGAAAAGCTGATAAAGGCTACCAGCTTTAAAGAATACCATTCTCTCCATCAGGCCATAGGTATGTAGCAAAACAGAGCAGTGGATACAAAGATTCTATAGCTAGATGCTGCACTCATAAATGAAATGAGAGGAAGTTGATCAAAGGGAGTATGTATTCAGGAATAAATGCAAGTCTTAAGTGTAGCATTTCCTGAGCTACTCTGATTTGCAGTGGGAGGGGGAAGGCTAGACTCAAATCAAAATGAAACCACAGGTTAAAACAAGAGCCCAGATTCTGAATTCGTTACTGGGAATATTGAGGTCAGAAGGAATGGAAGATAGGGCCCTAGATTAGAATTTGATGGGCAAACCCTGCAAAGTTGGGGGATTCCTTTCATTTCAGGTAGGTTCCCAGAAGTTGGGGCCAACTTCTGTTGGTGAGAGAGTCAGGCTTTCAAGCTACACAGAGCTCTTCCTCAGGTCTGGGAAAGGTAGTTAGTGTCACAGCTAAATACAAGATTGCACAGATAGTTTATCATAAGTAGTTACTGCATTTTCTAAGGGAACTTTCAAGGTGAAGTGGCCTAACACCCCTCCAGTCATAGGACAAAAAGGGGAGTTAGTGGGTAACAGATTGTTGTAATAAGCCATAAATCCAGTGTCTTTATTATCACCATGATTTTTAGTGTCAAATAAAGTTATGAATTTAAATCCCCAAGCTCATCTTTTGAAAGTGTTGTGCAGCTTTTATTTGGGGATGAGGACTGATAGATCAGATATAGAGTGATCTCTTTGTGAAAAGTGTTCACGCACGGGTGACATGCAGACATGCCAAACCTGTGGGAAAAAACACAGAAATTAGGTTTGTTTTTGGCTTAATTGGCTTGTGAGTTGCTTGTTGGCTAGTTGTTTGGCTTGTAGCTTACTCCTTGTTGCTTTTTTTTTATCAGCTCCCAGCAAGCAGGGGCAAGTGGGGGAGAGAGTCAGGGGTACACAGCAGGCCCACCACAGTCCCAGACTACATGCCGGGGGGATCTAGTCACATAGATTGTTGGGGTTCTTAGGGGTTGGCTTGTTTTGGCCTTGTTTTGAAATGGAATCAGCTTGATTTTTAGCTTATTGTGAAAGTCGGGGTGCTTATTTACCATGTGAAAGTTTGCAGCTGTGGTGACATGTAGTTTTTTGTCTTTTATAATTTTCCTGTGTGAAGTCATTGAGAGCATAGTGGTCGTCTGGTTTCACCCACCTAGTTGATACTGGGGCACTTAGTGCACTGGGTGGGACATAAGATTTTGTGATAGGCATGTGTTGGACCCATGGATTTTGGAAGGTGTGGGGTTTTTTGGGGGGGGAGGGGAGGGGTGTTATTGATCATTTCAGCAGTGGAGATGTGTCTGCAACAATCCCTGACAAAATAGTCGGTCCCAATTGTTTCCACAGTTCCTCTGTAATAAAACACACAATTGCATTAGGAAAAATAAGACATGATTAATAATACTATAATAATAAAAGAGAGTATATTTCATCCAGAGAATGCATGGTAACATTCCTGCCCTTGATCAAATAATGCTGGTTGTGTATTTAAGGAAAAAATCTAGGCCATTATAAGGGATCCCTTTTCACTCTCATCTGAAGCACAAAGTAATAATTAAATTGCCTGATTGTGGATCTGAAAATTCTCCAGTCATGAGGGAATTCTCAGTGACCTAGTATCAGCAATGGGCGCATATAAAGTAGGATTAGAGGAATATTTCACTTTGATGGTCATTGGCTGATGTAACAGCCATTCAGAGCAAGTTAGAGCACCAATCAGGTTGCTCTAACTTGTGCTAGAGGCTGAACTCAGGATTGGAGAGGTATGAAGGTCATGTCCTGCACAAGCCCAGATTGTCTGGAACCAAGACCAAGATTCTTACCCTTAGGTCTTGTCTATATAGGAAAGAAATTCAGTATAACCTAAGGTGTGTGTTTAAATACTTATAATTATGTCCCTTTGTACATACTGATTCCATTATAAGAGTGTCTTTTTCAGTTTACAGAGTAGCAGCCATGTAGTCTGTAGCAGCTCAAATAAATGTGTTAGTCTCTAAGGTGCCACCAGTACTCCTGTTCTTTTTTCAGTTTAGTTTATGATGCTTGGAAAAAGTTTAAGCTAAACCAAAAATTCCCACGCATACTGGAATGAGTGTCCACATGGGGAGTAGGAGCGGGGCAGTTCATGCTTGTATAACTATACTTACTCAACTGTATCAGTAAACCTGGAAAGTTTTTTCCATGTAGACAAACCTTTAGTCTTCCTAATCAAAGGAATGAGATGTATACAAACCAATTCCTACTACCAAAACAAGAAAACGCCTTCTGTCTTGAGCCCTGACTAATGAAGAGGTTTTTCCTTCCCCCCACCCTCTTTCCCCCAGTTTGCAACCGAAAAAAGGAAAAAAAATATAGAGAGAAAGGAAAATAACATGGGGGAAAAAGAAAAGCCCTTCCCCCAAACAAAAGTATTTTCCATAAAAACAGAAAAATTTGAAATGTTATTTTTTCAAAATTTCATAATTTTGCTGCACAAAGGTTTTTACTCCTTCCACTTACAAGAGAACCCATTCAGCAAAGCACTTAAGCATGTGCTTAAATTCCACTGACATAAATAGAGTCAAAGTTAAGCAGATGCAATTATCTGTGCTGTCTGGCTGAAATGAGCATTTATCTTGAGGAGCATCCCATCAATAAAATCAGGTAGAATCTGTCTTCTACACTGGTTTGAAAGAGCCATGTTTAAATGTGATTTTGGCTAAGAACCTAAGTCTGCCTACTTGTTTTCTCTATCTATGAGTAAGTGAGTGTGGACCAGTATGTTCCATGGTGAGGTCAATGAGGTCCAAGAGAGAAGCACTTTACTGAGCTCCAGCAGTACTACATCACACTTCTCTGTTTATTATCCCACTATATGTGCTGAAGGTGCCTTTTGCTTGTTAAATTATACTGCAAGTTTCTAAAGAAGATACATACAATCATTCCTGGTGGCTTATCCAAACAGTTCAGACAAACTCCCTGAAGCCTTTTATATTGTACCGTCCTCTCCCTTTTGTTCTGCTAGCCATATATCACCTGATCCTTGAAGTAATTGTTCTATGAAGACTTGGCCTTATGATTCATGAAGCCCCAGGAAATAATTTAGATTGGCTGTTAGAGGGGAAATGTTTAATTTCCCTTAAATTCTGATATTGAAGGGAGAATACAGACCGCGAATTGCCAGCCTTGTGCTTCAGCTTGGCCTTGTTTCCACAAACTTGTCTCATGTCCTCTGTCTGTGTTGTCTATTTAGATTGCAACTCATTGGGACATTTACTGTCTCTTACTCTGTGGCCAAGATTTTCAAAAGTTGTTAAGGATTCTTGGTGTCCAATTTGAGATGTCCCAAAAGAGCGTGATTTTCAGAAAGTGCTGAGAATCTGCTTCTTGAAAATCAGTCCAGGACAACTGAGATACCCCAAACCACTAGTTCTTTTTGAAAATCTTGGTGTATATTTGCACTTTGCCTAGCACAGGGGGACCTTGATCTTGATTGGGCTCCTAGGTACTACTGAAATACAAATAACAATGTACTGCAAATAGTAATATAAGGAGCCTCACTCTTCTCATGTGGTCTCTGCTTCCATGTAGATTACCAGTGATGGGGAAAGAGTACGTAGGCAATTGCTGCCCCAGTACTTTGATACTTGTCTGCAAGCATCACATCCACCAAAAAAATGAAAATTGTGAAAGAAGATTACTTTAAACAAGAGAAGATAAACTGTAAAAACCATAAAGTGAAGTGGTGTGGTTAGTGTGTGTGATAATAGATTTAAATAGTCCCATGTGATAATTCAAAGTTCTTAGACAGCCCCAAATCAAGGCTTCCTTTTCTCTTTAATTGTCCTGTGCATCATATTTAGAGCTAATCAGCAACCTATAGTGCAATGTTTCATAAATCCTTGTTCTTTAATAATAATAATAACAATAATGATGTACTTATGTTAATTGTATTGATTTAAAAAAAAATATTCCCCAAATAAGTAGCAATCTAAAGGTGAAAAGGGGGCTATACTGACAAGCATGAGAGATGGGCAATTGCTGGTTAGAAAGTAATGGAGATATAAAAGCTTCCCTGTTTATACTGTTGATGGAGTTTTACAGGCTATTAAACCTGATGAAGGGAATGAGGCCAGACATCTTTGGTTTATGTTGTTTTTACTTGATTATGAACTCTGTTAATGAATTGGAAACCCTAGGGATCGTTTTTCTGCATAACACTGATCTCCTGTAAACTTTCCTCCAATGTTGGCCCTTCCAGAAAATTGAACATACGCAAGCAGAGGTTGAAAGGAATGGGGACAGAAAGTAATCAGTATCACTTTTTGATTTTCAACCCTCATTGACATGCCCCCAATCCAGCCTGGTAATCTATAATGTTCTGCCATTGAATGTGTGCTCGTCCTCCTCTCCTTGTTTTCTCTCCTGTTTCATCCCTTTGCACAGTCTTCCCCCTAAACTCCATGGGCAAACTCTTGGACTCATGGAAGTCTATGACAAAACTCCCACTGGCTTTAGAGGGGTAAGGATTTCATCCTCTGTCCCTCCCTCCAAACTTCCTGCAATACCTGAGTGTGCCTCTATCCATTCATGTCTGTTGTACATAGTGAGGACAACTTTCTCATGTTGCTAAACAGCAGAATGTCGGTCTCCACATTTTCTACTGATTCATATTCCAATTAGATTTGGATTTGGGTCTGGTTATCCTTCACCAAAAATTCAGGAGCAGAGCCCCATTTAAAGCCCTGCCATAATATATAGCAGTAAAGAAAGTAAGTGTGCAACCATTATTTTCCCCATTATTGCTATAACAGTATTTATTTCCTTTTCCGCACCGCTTTCTATTATGTAGCATGAGTGTACATAGCTGTTCATTGATAGTGACAGTGAGCTTTTTATTGGTAGCATCTCTGTTGGTCAAACACAAATAAACATTTATACAACTGAGAGTCAGATCTTACTTAAGCAGGGCAAACTTTTTGGGCCAAGGGCGACATCTGGGTGGGGAAATTGTATGCAGGGCCGGGGCAGGGGGTTCGGGTGCAGAAGGGAGTGCGGGGTGTGGGAAGGGGGTGCAGTGTATGGTGCACAGGAAGGGGCTCAGGGAAAGGGATTGGGGTAGAGGAGGGGTGTGGAGTGTATGAGGGGGCTCAGGGCAGGGGTGGTGTGGACTGTGGGAGGGGGCTCAGGGCAGGGGCTTGGGGTGCACAGGGGTGCAGCAGGAAGCTCAGGGCAGGGGCTTGGGGTGCAGGAGGGATGTGGGGTGTACGAGGGGGCTCAGGGCAGGGAGTTGGGGGGCAGGGTGCAGGAGGGGTTTGGGCTCTGGCCCCGAGCCGCTCCAGTGCTGCGGCCCCTGGGGGAGGAGGAGGGGAGAGGGCTCCACGTGTGCTGCCCTTGCCGCGCCTCCAGGTACCTCTCCCGAAGCTCCCATTGGCCACATTTCCCTGTTCCCGGCCAATGGGAGCTGCGGGAGGCGGTGCCTGGAGGCAAGGGCAACGCACAGAGAGCAAAGGCAACACTTCTGAGGGCGGGGCCCACGGCGCCACGGGGGCAATCCCACGGGCTGTGGTTTGCCCCCCCCCATACTAAAGGATGCTGCTGCATGCTGCTTTGATTTCAGTTTTAAGCTTTTCCCCAGTGCAAATACAGTGTCTTTCAGTATCCAGGGGCTCCTTTTGTATTTTGTGACTTCAATTACAATACATCAGCTGAAGGCTATAGGCTCCTGGGAATTTGCTGGTATATTGCAAGATTGTAGATTTAGTTCTAAAGTGGCTTTTTGATACTAGCAATGCCCTCAACATGATTGTTTAACTTACTTTAGCTGTAAATAAAAATCATGTTTGGGAAATTGTTTATCTGACATTTGAATGAAATGGCCATTGGCCAATTCCTCTCAACTGTGCTTTTCACTCTGTAACTTTGGGTATGGAACAAGTCCTTAATGCTGACAGTCTCTCTTGCCACTTGGTGTGCGGCATGAATGATTCCAGACAAAGCTGGGAAATGCAATTTTTCTTGTTGTTTGGAATGCATGTAGTGTCTTACATAGCCATAAGTTTCATATCCATGCAGGAGAGATGTCACAGTGGTTACCAGATATACTTTATTCTTAATATGGGATTTGATATCATGTTTATTCTATACACTTTCTTAGGATTTCACAAAAGCTCTGCATAGCTACAACTTCATAATTAATTATTATTTTGTTGGCAAATGTGGTGTTATTTCAGTGCTGAAATGCTATAAGCTCTGTGACATCTATGTCAATTGTAAGGATGACAAATTGCAGCAAATTAGCAAGTTAGCAGCAATGTACAAATGCTTTATATTATGGTACCCAGCTTTATCTGTGGTGCAAAGTCCATGGGAGTGTCTTGCCTACTTAAGCAATGAAGTGGTGACGGTCAGTTCCTGAAAGGGCCGGACAACTGAGGTGTCTATCCCTACCCCCAATATCTATGACTATGCCTAGCTTAATTGCCAGAAATAGTAGTCAAGTAATTGGGAATGACATAATGGTAAGCAGTGCTGATGTGCAGTGCTAGCTTTTTCCAACATCTCTGTTCACGAGAAACCTCATTGTGAGGGCCAAAAATTTGAGCTGGCAGCCAAGAGTAAGAGACAAGGCCAAACTTCCAGCTTCTGCATACAAGGTAAGAGTAAGGGACTTACATATCCACTCTTTTTCCTCACCATGAGAAGTTGCAAGAGCGCTTACTGCAGCTTAGTGCTCCAGTAAGAGAAGAAAGTGCGTTGGGAATCCATGGAGGGCTGCTTGGGGAAAAATGCTATTTACATGTATTTTCCGCTAACCCTTACCCATAGAATACTTCTCATTGGGTCTGGCCATCCTCAGGATCATATGACCAAATGTACAGTCAGTTTACTTAGCCTTTTGGGGCTTACATGCCCACAAGGTGCCTTATAAACCAGTCATGATTTGGCCCTGGCATTACACAGTGCTTTGCAGTTGTAGAGAAATGTTTAAGAACCTTCTGTCTATGGATAAGCTGTGTGCACTTCCACAGTCATTAGCAAAACATTCTTGGTAGATGCCTTTGTGTTGGCTTTGGCTTGCCCTTTCCAAAATTCACATAGCTCGGCATCTGAGTCACAGACAGCAGATGCACCAAGGTCTGATTTCCCTGCTATTTGCCAAAACTGGAGATATAGTAAACACAGGGCAATGCACAGTTGTGCTTGACACCACTGAGGATGAGTGTTGCCATTTAGATTTTTTCCTCTCAAAGATTACCTTCTCAAATATGCCATTGTAAAAATGAAAGACAAAACATATTGGGCCAGGAGTGTCCATGATCCTCTTCTGCTCAGTCTATCGAAAGCTTTTTGTCATACTGATAAATACCAAATATAGATTTGTGTTTCATTCTTGGCACTCTTCTTGAATTTGTCAAGTTTAATAGCTCTTTTCAATGCTGTTTCATTTATCTTGGAATCCATAATCATTTCCATGTGAAATGGCATGATTGAAGAATAACTTTAGCATTTACTCTGTATAAAATGTTGTCTGCTATTGATTAAGGAGAAGTGCCTCTATAATTACAGCAATCAGATCTATCAGCCCTCTTTTTTTAAAAGAGGCATCGGTCATAATCCTGAGGAGTAGTTTGTTCTGCCTGTTGGGGAGGGGACCTGGGTGTCTCAGAGAACTGATAATATGAAATAAAACCTTTTAGCGCTCCAACACTGGTTTGTTTGGCTCTAATTTAATGGTAAGCCAAGTCATTTTCCTTATAGGTGGTTATGTAAAATGAATCGGTAATCTCATTCTAGGCTAAGGGAACCCCTCATGAAAACCACCATGACCACATTTGATTACTTAGCACCTTGTTGGCAGTCTCCGTAGTGGGGTTGAATAAGCATGAAGATGAAGATCGCTTTTGTGCTGAGAAGCTGTCCCCACACCTCTCCCAGCTCATCATCCATAAGAGCAGGGATGCAATGTCACTCCATGGATTACCTATTCCCTCTATCTACAATGCAAAAATAAATAAATACATAAATAACCCACAGCTGCAAGTCTCAGAGCCTGGGTTAACTGACCCGGGCTTGCAGGGCTCCCGCTATAAGGCTATAAATAGCTATGTGGACATTCCCACTTGGGCTGGAGCCTGGGCTCTGAGACCCAACCACATTGCTGGGCTTCAGATCCCAGGTTCCAGCTTGAGTGGGAATATCTAGACAGCTATTTTTAGCCCTGTCGTGAGGGTCCTGGAAGCCCGAGTCAGTTAATCCGGCTTCTGAGACTTGCTGCCACTGGTTCCTTTTTTTTGAAGAGTAGACATACCTTATGCCTGTCCACATCACATCTTTCCTGTCGTATTTCATGCCCCCCTCTTCCTCATATCTCACCCACTCCGCATCTTGCTGGCCAACCCCAAATGGCTCAGGACTTGCTGCCTGCCAGGTAGCAAAGGCATCTACAGCAATAGAGTGGCCAGGCCTGCTAGGGACAACGAACCATTTTGGAGGGAGGGGAAGGAAAGCAAAGATAACAAAATGACAGGCACTTTAATCAAAATCAGCAGAATTTCCATAGCTGTGCAGCTGGGAGGAGATTTCTGTGGCATCAAGACCACAGCTGGCCAATTTTATGATCAGAGTTGGTGGAGGCCTGTTTTTTAATGATGATGGAGGATATAAAACTCTAATCTCCGGAAGGTGGAAAAGAGTAAAAAACTAAATGCTTTTCAGACTTATCTAAGCATTAATTAAAGATGGAGAATTTTAATTCTGTCATCTAAGGAAGCTATATTCTAAAAGTAACCTAATGCTGAATTTAATACATATAGTATTCCCACTAATAATAATCTCTTAATAGGGCATCTGTGTAGTACCCATAATTTTAATGTAATGGGAAAAATCTAATGAAGTATGTAACTTTATGAACTTCAACAGATGGCCTAATTTGATATCATTAAAGAGATTGTTAAATGGGTTAAATTGGAACCTTTCATTTACTACAAGAAACATGCCAATCAATTTAATAGGAAGCAGTTTTACATAGGAACAGAGACCTGCCCAGCAGGTAGAAAACTGAATCCACTTGTATCTGCACAGGTGCATCGTCTGCTCATAAAATATCCATCAAAAATTGGATCCAGTGCACATTCCTTTATGGGAGACCCATCTGCTTTTCTGAACACTTCTTTTAAAAAAATCCACGCCGTAGTGATCTCATGAGTGCTCATAATGACCATTCAGTGATAGTGGAAAAAGAAATTTCAAATAATATAATGACTAGTCCGAGCCCCCCACATGACCTTTTTTGGTACATGCTGACTGTGGCTCATGCACTATGCACTCACTATGTTGAAATGCCAGCAGTTGTACGATATGATCCACCATAAATAAGAGTCAGTATCGCTACATTTCATTTTCTGTTTCCTTAGCAATAAGAAACTCCGAGGCATCCCACGTCTAGAAAGTTGAGAAGGAGAAACACAGTTCAGGAACATTTTAGGATTTATTTACAGGAAGATGGGCTAGAGCTAAATCCTGCCTTATACTGTGACACAAACCCATAAATTGGTGCAGGTTTGGTTGAGACTTGGCCCATTAGCCTTAATTAATCTGTCAATGAACCTGGCTTGAGTGCTGAGTTTGTAATGAAACATGAATCCAGGTTTTCTTTTGAGTGGCAGTAGGTGTCACTGAGAACCCATTTATTTCTATTGCATATGCATTCCTCTGTACAAACTGTTAGAGCAAGAATATCATGCCAGATTGGGGGGAGGGGGAAAATATAAAGTACCCCATGAAACGTTGAAGTTGGGATGGTGGTGAAAATAGTGAGAACATATCTGGAAGGGATACATATTGGAAACATACAGTGGTTGATAGGAACCCAAGAAAGAAATGTGATAACTCTCCACCACCCATCAGTCTCTCTACTTCCCTCATAAACCCCCTGCTCCTGCCACCCCGCAACAAACCCAACGAAACCTTTGACTCCTGAATAATTGTTAAACATTCAAAATAGCAGAAGCATTTTAGTTCAGATCTAAATTGGCAATACTGGTGAATGAATCTTGCACAGGATTTTCCAGGTATCAGTTTATTTTAATACAGTATCAGAGTTTGAACCTCTTTCTCTATTCAGGTATATTACATTTAAAAAAACCAAATCAACCTTATTTTGATCTCCTATTATATTGGCCATTCTAAAATATGTATCTGCAATTTTCTTCTTTTTCTAAACAGCTGGCAGACTTTTGTTGAAAATTATGTCCATAAATATCAAACATTCACTGATTTCATAAAACATTATTTGTTTTATTACACATTTACAGAAGTTTGGGGTGGTGCTGGAGGAATATGTTTTTCCCTGACCAGCACATAATTTTGACTAACAATTAAGTAGCAAAGAATCCTGTGGCACCTTATAGACTAACAGACGTTTTGCAGTATGAGCTTTCGTGGGTGAATTCGGATGCAAGAATACCCACTTGCATCTGAAGAAGTGGGTATTCAC
This sequence comes from Mauremys reevesii, assembly GCF_016161935.1. NCBI lineage: Eukaryota > Metazoa > Chordata > Testudines > Geoemydidae > Mauremys > Mauremys reevesii. The sequence goes on from NC_052624.1 coordinate 190,215,802, forward strand.
CCACGAAAGCTCATGCTGCAAAACGTCTGTTAGTCTATAAGGTGCCACAGGATTCTTTGCTGCTTTTACAGAACCAGACTAACACGGCTACCCCTCTGATACTTAACAATTAAGTGTGTCTTCCCTATTTATCTAGAATTCCACAAACCTATACAATATACCACTACAATACAAACAAAAACCAACAACTCAGCCCAGTGTTTTATATAAAGCTAGAGAATGTTTTGGCTACTTTCATATTATTAATGATAACAAGAAACAATAAAATGTCTTCTGAACCTTTTCCATTTTTTTTCTGGATCTCAAAGTGTGACTCGAAGATAATAATCAATGTCAAAATATGCCTTCAACAAGACCTTAAACTCCAAGAACGCCTTTACAAATTCTAGCAGCACTGAATAAGAAAGTTGACAATAAATATGCAAGAACTTTTTTAAATGGTAGTTTTTAACCTGAGACTAGGAGCAGTTTTGATCAGAGCAATGTATGTTGTGTGGCCAACAATGCAGACATGCTGAAAGAAATTTGAAAGCTAGTAACTTGGAATATTATAGAAGAAAGGAGCCCTTGAGGGATGCTAATGGACCCATATTCCATCATGAAAGATTACTCTATTCTGAAGAGGGTGAGAGGCTTCTTGAAAACTTTCATCTGAGTGTTAAAATAAGGAGGTTTCTCATCCTGGGGATATATATCTTACTTCCTAGCAGGGTCAGAGTAAGTGTGCCAAAGAAGCATTGCTAATCTCCACTCATTTCCACTTCTCACTTGAGTAAGTGCAGGAAGGATGAGTTTAGGGATCCAGAGGAAGTTTGCAAAACATTGATGAATGCCTGCACTCTTAAACTCCTAGTGACTGCCTGGGATGCTTCCCGGAGCACCCAGGATTGTGAGGCACCTCACTACTAGCTGCCCTGAATGTGAGGAATCCTCTTTTGGGACTGCTGGGGGTCAGCTCCTCAACTCCACTGGCCACAAGTGAGACAAGCACTCCTCCTTCAGCCTATGCAGGCTCTTCTGTGCTTCTGCAGGGTAGCGATAGTTAAACTCCTGTTATTTTTTTGGTTGTGTTTTGTTTGTTTTTGTTGGCTGTTGGAGCTCTCTCTGTTTTGGGGCGCTTGATGGCTTTCTGTGTTGTGGCTCTCTCTCTGTTTTCTGGCTTGCTAGCTCTGTTCTCTGGCTGCTGCTTCTGGTTGCTCTCCCCACTGATAAAGGTGGAAAAGCTTGCTGGATCCTAAAATGGAGAGTGGTAAACTGCTAACAAAAAAAAGCTGAAACAAAACAAAAAAAAAAAAAACTGACAAGGCTGACTGAGCAAAAAAAAAAACTGTAAAAGCTGAGCTGCCCTGGAGCCAAGAGATGATGAATACAGAGAGCACAGGCATGTGCATAGTGAAATGTTGAGCTTTTATATTTGAACTGAAGAAGCTTATTGAGAATTTGAAGAGGCTGTTTAGTCTCTCTTACATGCTAGGCAATTAACTTAAACCTGTTACTTTCTCCCTGCACCCCTTAAGCCTTGGAACCTGTCCTACCACCCTCTGGGGTCTCTCTTCTCCCCTGAAACAAACCAAACTGAAGATTGCTGAAAAATATAAAAAAACCAAAAGGAAGATGAAAAATAAAGAAGAAACATTAAATATTAAAAAAGATAAAAAAAAGTGTAGATTTAAAACAATGTTAAGAGATGTTAAATGATGCAGCCCTGAGTGTGAGCCATTTTGCAAACTGCCTAGAACTGTTCGCCCACTAGGCTGCTGGCATTGTTGATATATGGACAGGCATAGCTGTGGCTACAGAACACTCTGACACAAGTCCAGCACAATACATGCAAACATCCCCTGACCCACAAACAGTGTTACAGTGCAGGCAGGACAGCTGCAGCAAAGTCACTGGTGTGTGGCTGGTGCAGCTGGCTCAGCTGCGGTTGTGAGCTGCAAGTGTGTGGTGTAACATGCTGGTGTGGGACAAAACAAAAAAAAAGAAAAACAAAAACTGGCAACAAAAGAAAAGGAAAAAAAAGGACCCTGGCCGACAACAAGAGGAAAAGAGAGGACACCTCAGCAGACCAAAAGGTGCTCAGGTGTGACACTGCACCACAGTCTCACATGGCACTGCATTTTTCTGCTTTCTAGACACCACTATTGGTGTACTGCCTTTGGGCGCACTGCAACTATGACCTGTATCTGGCTGCTGCTAGACGGCTGTGCAGCTGTCTGAAGACTCTGAGCATCTGCAAAAAAAGGCAGCAAAAGTTGTTCTGAAGGCGGCTACAGGTGAAGCTGTGAAGCTGTTGGTGAAGCTGTGCCCATGTTTGTATGGACAGAGCTCTAAATTGCCACTGTTTGTGGGCAGAGGTGACTGCCACTGAACCAGGTGTGCTTGTTGGTGGTATTGACTAAAAGGGGAACTCAAAAGAACTGGAAAGACTGAACTGGGCAGAAAGAATAGAGAAAACTACCTAAAGAAAGAACTGTAACATGCTACTAATTTGAACATTATTTTTGAAAGATGATGAAAAACTGAAGAAACATGAAACTGTACTGAAGCACATAAAAAAAACAATGACAGTCCATGGAAATATCTGCAAGCCCATGACATATAATACCAGTTACCCATAGCTCATGGGCCATGGACCCCCACCCAACCCACCAATGGAGCCATACTCCAAGATTTGTGGTCATTCCAACTCCTGGTCGTTCAATCGTGAAGAAAGATGGCTCTCTCAGATTTCAGCCCAGTTTTAAACCCACTATCATACATCGTTGTGTGCCTGACTGGATGACCTCGCTTCGCATCGATGACTGATCTGAGCAGAGCAAGATGAACAGATGCAAAGAAGATTGAGCATGCAGAAGACAAGATTTGCAAGACTATGAGGCAGAGAAAAGAGCTGATAACGGCCCTCTCGCCTCTCCTCTCGATCCTGTTCCTGTGCCCTTTCAGTCCAGATCCAACCAGATCTTCCAGATCTCCTGGATGGCAGTCTGGTTGATATGGATTCCAATCTGGTATCTGGAATGAATGACAAAGACTGGAACTGGATGAAAGAGGAAACTTATGGCAAAAAGAAGAGAGCTTAAAGACTGGCAAAGAGTATGAATATTTCAAGTGAAAATTTGATAAATTCTTGAAAGCCTGGGACCTTCAAGCAAATAAGCTCATGTCTCATTGATTCAAATAAAAATGTAAAAAGGCTGGGCTCTCCCTCTATGTGGGAAAGTCCCCCTGAATGTGAGCCAGCTGCAGCTGCCACACTTAACTAACCACTAAAGACTATCTCACGAAAAACCAAAGCCAACCACTATTGGGAACACCAAAGGACTGAGAAAGGACTGAACTGCACTTAGCCACTTAAAAAAGCTAGAAACAACTGCTCTGGCACTGCTTCTACTAGCACCTGATGCACCCTCCTCAATCTGAACCACTGCAATTGATGCTCCCCTCCCTGAGCATGGAGTCACATGTTGCTTCCATGCCTGAAGAGGAAGAGAGACCTATTGCTTTTATGCCTTACTCTAAAGCACTATAAACTAAGCTAACTCCTGCTCTGCTATGAGGCATTAGGACTTGCTCAATTTAACTGAGTTTTCATCAGTACCTGTTTGTGAATTGTTTCTTTTCAAATTGAGACCCCTACTCAGACATCACCCTTCTGACACATCAATTTTAGCATACATAGGGCATTCCATGCAACATTGGGCATCACATGTTCAGCATCACAATCTAGCATATGAATATGAATCTGGCAATCACAAAAATCCAATTTCGCAAATGCAGATGGCTTTGCCAGATGGCCTGGCCTCTGCGAAGTGCCTTTGCGGTCAAATATCAAGATAAACAATAAGAGAATACCCTATAACACACTCAAAGAAAATCAGATAAAGAAGCCTACTCGCCAAAACTGCATGACTGACTGGTGATGGGAAAAATATGGAAAAAACCCTCTCCGACCTCATCGACCTTCTCTCATCTCCATGTCCAAGGGAGTTTCTTGTTTTCCATGTTGTTTGTGTGTTGTTGGGGTGTTATGTTTCCACCACTGAGATCATCACATTACCAGTGACACCAACACAGTCAGACACTGGGAATAGACTTATTTGTGGAACTGTGGCTACTTTTTTATTTTGGAAATTGCTTTAAGCTATTGAAGAGAGAAAAAGCTGCAAAGTGTGAAATGTCAGTGGAGGGTGTCTTGGATGTGGAGGCACCCCTACACCCCACCCCATGGGCTGATGACCCACTGGCCTGAATTCACGTTGACTTTGCTGGCCCCCTGCGCCGCATGTTCTTGGTGGCAGCAGATTCTTGGTCATGGCAATGCCATGTTCTTATAATGTATCCCAAATCTACGAGGACTCAGAAGCAACTAAAGAGACATCACGGACTGGTGTCTGTCTTTGAACTGAACAGAAAAACAGAGCGACAACGGATGGTTCAGGTTTTTCTTCGCTTTTTCAAAATTTTATTTTATGAATGATACACCACATCCGCCCAGCTCCATATCATCCGTCCACCACGGATTAGCTGAAAGAGATGTGCAGACGCTTGAAAAAACGCAAGGAAAAAACAAAAGGACAAACAACCCATTCAATTTTTTACTACTTTTTTTTACCTTTCCTCATGCTACACACCTCGCCTTCCTACTGATGGGGGCCATGCTGCGACATGGGCTGATCTGCTTTGCTGCTGCCCTCTGCTGGAAACCCTGCTAACATCCAACATCAGCAGCAATATCAATCACAGGGCAAATATCACCAGATCAGCCCAGAGCAAAAGACATTTAGCCCAGTTTTGGCAGCAATGGTTTTGGCTTTTGCTGAATGTTACCCGCCACCGTCCTCACTCAAACAGGACCACATCCTACAAACACTGTTCAAACAGGCAGCAGGACTGCTAGAACAGCAGAATCAGCGACATCAGCTCATGCCAGATCACAGTCTGCCAGGTCAGGCCACAGCATCTGCAGGTCTTCTGAGGTCTCTGGACACTCTTCAAGTCACCTGTCACTTCTTGTCTCTGTCCTGTTTCTTTCTGACCTGCCGCCGGGCCTCTGCATGCCAGCACCCCACCCCACACTGGATACCACCACCTCACCTGACCCCCCCCCCCCCCCCGGTGGTGCCTGAGGGTGCAAACACCAATATAACACCTGCAAGAAGAGACAGAGGAGACAGAAGGCCTCCTCGGCTGATCTTCTTTAGCGCGGCCACCACGGTTATGGGGCAAAAAAATCCAAAGGTTTAGCCGGGGAGGGAAATGGAGGCCCTCCTCCTCCCTCTCCTTCTAGTGTTGTTTGTGGGATGTTCTTATTAGGGGGGGAGTATGTTTGTTATTTTTTTGTCATGGTTTTTTTTTTTTGGCAACTTGTTAGATTATATTGGGTTTTATCAACCAGTTTCCCCCGTTGAGAGAGCTCTCTCTGTCTCTGTAAAAAAAAAATGGAGGTTTTGGTTAGCTGCCTGCTCTCTGGCTTCAAGTGATTGCTTCCTACGCCGGCTGCCCCAAGGATTTAACAACTCCAACCTCTGAGCCTTCCAAGTGTCCCCCTGGAGTATCCAGCTCCTGTTCCCCTGGACACACACACAGTTTTGCTGCTCCCAAAGGAATAGTAAACCCTTGCTCCACAGTTCCTCTTCAGATCACTGCTCATTTATATCTCACCCCCATTTATAACTTCCAACGATCCATTGTCTTTACTTGTAAACAGGATCCCCGCCTGCTGTTTTCTATTCCTAATCTACTCATGAAGATTCTGCAATCTCTTGATTAGCATCAGTTTCAGTATGGAAATAGACTTCCATTGTGAAGTGGACAATACACAATGACCAGACATAGAAATACATGTGTGGTGTCGGAGAGAAGGCTTTGGATTCTTTGACCATGGGATGGTGCTCCAAGAAGGAGGAGTACTAGGCAGAGATGGGCTCCACCTAACGGTGAGAGGGAAGAACATCTTCGCAAGCAGGCTAACTAACCTAGTGAGGAGGGCTTTAAACTAGGGTCACCGGGGGAAGGAGACCAAAGCCCAGAGGTAAGTGGGGAAATGGGATACTGGGAGGAAGCACGATCAGGAGAGCACAAGAGGGGATGACGGCTGTCTCATACTGAGAAAGTGGGGTGATCAGCAAGTTATCTTAAGTGCCTATACACAAATGCAAGAAGCCTGGGAAACAAGCAGGGAGAACTGGAAGTTCTGGCACAGTCAAGGAATTATGATGTAGTTGGAATAACAGAGACCTGGTGGGATAAATCACATGACTGGAGTACTGTCATGGATGGATATAAACTGTTCAGGAAAGACAGGCAGGGCAGGAATGGTGGGGGAGTTGCATTGTATGTAAGAGAGCAATATGACTGCTCAGAGCTCTGGTACGAAACTGCAGAAAAACCTGAGAGTCTCTGGGTTAAGTTTAGAAGTGTGAGCAACAAGGATGATGTCGTGGTGGGAGTCTGCTATAGACCACCAGACCAGGGGGATGAGGTGGACAAGGCTTTCTTTCGGCAACTAACACAAGTTACTAGATCACAGGCCCTGGTTCTCGTGGGAGACTTCAATCACCCTGATATCTGCTGGGAGAGCAATAGAGAAGTGCACAGACAATCCGGGACGTTTTTGGAAAGTGTAGGGGACAATTTCCTGGTGCAAGTGCTGGAGGAACCAACTAGGGGCAGAACTATTCTTGACCTGCTGCTCACAAACAGCAAAGCATTAGTAGGGGAAGTGAAAGTGGATGGGAACCTGGGAGGCAGTGACCATGAGATGGTCAAGTTCAGGATCCTGACACAAGGAAGAAAGGAGAGCAGCAGAATACGGACTCTGGACTTCAGAAAAGCAGACTTTGACTCCCTCAGGGAACTGATGGGCAGAATCCCCTGGGAGAATAACATGAAGGGGAAAGGAGTCCAGGAGAGCTGCCTGTATTTTAAAGAATACTTATTGAGGTTGCAGGAAAAATCCATCCCCATGTGTAGAAAGAATAGTAAATATGGCAGGTGGCCAGCTTGGGTCCCACACTACAAGAAGGATGTGGAAAAATTGGAAAGAGTCCCGCGGAGGACAACAAAAATGATTAGAGGGCTGGAGCACATGATTTATGAAGAGAGGCTGAGGTAACTGGGATTGTTTAGTCTGCAGAAGAGAAGAATGAGGGGGGATTTGATAGCTGCTTTCAACTACCTGAAAGGAGGTTCCAGAGAGGATGGATCTAGACCAGTGTTTACCAAACTTGGGATGCTGCTTGTGCAGGGAAAACCCCTGGCGGGCCGGGGCAGTTTGTTTACCTTCTGCGTCCGCAGGTCTGGCCAATCGTGGCTTCCACTGGCTGCAGTTCATTGCTCCAGGCCAATAGGAGCTGCTGGAAGCGGCGTGGGCCGAGGGACATACTGGCCGCCACTAATCAATTTGTCAGTAGGCTCTAGGATAACCATTTCAACCACTGTACCTGCGGCTCTTTAATGACTGGCAATTTATGTGCTGATCAGAAAAATCCAATTTATTTGAGGAATCTTTTTAAAAATCCTGTGAAGTTTGATTTGGATAATAGGCATTTAATTGTTGTTTGGAAATCAGAGGCTAGGTTTTTAGATTTTTTTTTTCCTTCAGAAATGCAATGCCTGATAGAGACTCGGAAGGATTATTAATTTTGTTTGATAGATAGCAATTTTACAGCATGCCATGCACTATTAATCTTTAAAGTGCCCAGCAGCAAAAGGCAATGTTGTTGGACATCTCTGGAGGCTGCTGCATTAGCAATCAGAGGTATGAATGCTTTCAAAAATGACAAACCAGGAAAAAAAAAGAATGATGGTATCTGTGTCTTGGGCAATCAATGACAATCTGCTCTGCAATTGAGTATTTAGAAATACCAAATGTTTGTAGTTAAATGGGTAACTGATTGTTACCTTTACAGGGACTGTGGCTCACCCTGGTAGGGGGGAAAAAAGGGGGAAATGGTTATCCTAGAGCCCACTGACAAATTGATTAGCATGCAGCGCATCTTCCTGAGTCACCACAACCTGCTCTACAATTTCTACTTGACATTTAGGAGGAGGGAGAAAAAAGCAGCTTGTAAATGAACACTCATGTATTTATTTATTTATTGGAGTCCATGAAGAGACTGTTTTCAATTTGCTTTCTTTGTGCTTCTTGTCAGGCCCTAAGAAAGACTGACGAGGCCTCTGTGGGAGGTTCATGTTGATTAAGCTTTCAGTTTATCCACATGGCTCTACAGGAATGTATCTGTCTCATTTCTTCCCTGCAAGTAATTAACACCTGCCCTAAGACTGATAATGGCAAATCCAGAGTGGAGAATTAAGCAGGTGGTTTTATTATCCATTCCTGTGTTCTTGTTCACCTTTCTCTACATTTAGTGTCACAAAAAGATGTTCGAAATCATGGAACCAACAGCTGTGCTCTGCCACCCTATCCCAACTGTTTTCCACCTGTTCCAGTTGCAGGGAGACTGAGTTGAAAGAAGAGTGTATCATAATGTACAGACAAGAACCATTTCTATTCTACCTCTGAGTAGCAGAAGCTGATGCAGGAGAGCCTTTTTTCGGCAGAAAAGGCCTGGAAAAGATCTTCTGACAATTAGAGCCACTTTACCAACTCTTCCGTCTGCAGTAGACAGCTACCAGACAGCAACTATCTGCTTGAACTGTTGTGACCAAGTCAGCTGTGGAACCTACAAATGTGGGTGCCTCCGTCTCGCAAATATGCAGGCTCCCCTCCAACTTCTAACAGGAGCCACAGCAAAAACAAAGTAAAATCTGTGTTGGCTACTTCTTATTCTTTTGTCACCAGGGGTGTCTCCCAGAAAAACTGACACCATTCCACTCTGAAGTAGACCTAGCTATAGTGACTCACAACTTTGTAACCTCCAGGCTAAATTACTGTAACAGGACTTCAATTAGAACTACTGTTGAAAAGGTAGAGAATGTGGCATGGCATGCAGATTCTGAGAGCTCACTCCAGACTGAGGAGCAGCCTGGAAAGCATAGGGACACTTGTGGGAGAAGGACACAGGAGGAGAATGATGGGAGGTGGAATTTCCAGAATATAGGACCTGAAAAGGGCAGAGCTGTGCAGACAATTAAAAGTGAGGGAAGGCGGTTTGAATTTTTCTAATTAGAAGGGATTTATTCACTACTAAAATAGAGATACTTTGCATGCATTTTTTTTAAACATGAGAACAAATATACTAATGTTCATCACACCATCCTGTTTGTTTACTTTGAATTACCCATATATGCGCTTATGAGCTTCAGTTCTGTTCTAACTGATTAAGTCTGCTTGCAAAAAAGAGTAAATGAAAGTGGACAGTACATTTTACTATGGCCAACAGCTTGATACGCCCACTGCACATACTGGAACTGGTATGAGGTGCAACAAGCCTTCTGCACTTGACAGGCATAATATCAGTTTAATACTGCGTAGGAGACAGAGGGAGAAAAAAGTTCCTGTAACATCCTGTTTTCTATCACTCTGCTTTTTGCCAATTCAGATTTTAAGAGCTATAAAATAGCAGAAGTTGTTTTTCCTACGTTGGACCATAATGATTAAATTTTGGATCTATGTGAATGAAATTGGATTGCTGTTATAAATAAATAATGGAAGAACTTTGGTACACAAATAGAAACAAATTTTGCCCTCATGTATGGTGTGTAATTCTGATTGCTTTTAATGGAAGTTGTGTATGTATGTTTGAAGGAAAAATTGTCTGAAATAGCCATTATTGCTATTCATGTGTATATGACTGGAAGGCAGATTCTCAGTTGTAAACAAAATATTAAAGGCTGGATTGTTGCCCAGCCTATGTGCCTGTGCAGGGGCATAAGGGAAAGTAAGACTTGCTGTGTGCCTGATGGTCCCTCCCTAGAACTGACAGAGTAGAATTGGGGTGGTGGTGGGGAGGCGTGTGTATGTGGGTATATGCATGTGTAGTATGGACCAGTAGACTACTTCCCACTTTCACTCTCCAAGCTCTAAACGAATGGGGGAGGAGGGAGAGGTACAGTTCCTTCCCAGCACTGCTTCTGGGGCAATGCACCAATGAATCACCCCACACACAGGACTTGTGGCAGAACCACTATTTAGCCCTGAAACAAAACCTAGACTAGATTTTTATGAGACTAAAGGTCATTTATTCTCTTGTCCTCCATTCCTGAACTGCAATGCTTAAGGGAAAAAGTGGTTAACAACATTTTGTTAAAAGAGCTGGAAAAAACGGAAAGTGAAATTGATGAATCACCTAAACATTATTGCTTCTGAAATACATTTATCCTAAAAATATAATGTTTTGGCATTATTGTCTGCCCGGGCTTAAAACAAGAATGAAGCATGAAGACTGAAAGCATACAGAGGTACTGTATTATCCTGAATGTTTGGAATGTAATCAAATTAATCACAATGTTTCTGATTCCTCACTATGTCCAAGTGGTTTCCTATGCTATGTCCCATGTTCTCTGTGTTCCACCCCTATGCCCATACAGTAATGCCTGATCCTGCAGTGTATTGAGAACTCACTGACTTCCTTATTCATTCAGTGGGAGATAAGGATGCTCAGTACCCTTCAGGAAATGGCCCATTTCCTGATTATCTTCTTCATACCCGCTCTGGTTTGAGCAGCACCGGTGGTGCAAAGCAGCTGTAAAGACAGTTTAACAGACATTGGGTAGCGTAGAGTCACAATAGCAGCTCCTACATCCTCCTCTCCATTCCTTGCCCCAACACAGAGGATGTATTTGAAGGAAAGGGGGCACCCTGGGACGACTTTCTGGCCTTGTGAGCCCCAAATGACAGATTAGTCCCTTGGGGGCAGTTGGCAACCAGGGCAAGTTAGAACAGTCCAGAAGCTGCTCTGATTTTCAGCAAGGATTAGTCTGCTGTCAGATGGCCTCAGGATTAGAGATTATAGAAGTGGCTTAAAAAATTCTTTGCACGAACCCTTATGTGCATGACACGTTTGGTTCTTCCATTGCATCTCCTTTTCAGCCAGCTGGTCTTAGTGAATGTCTACAACTCTGACATCCCCTCTTCTTCACTTTCCTCTTCAGGCATTTATACAGCTAAACCTGTGGGATGATCCCAAGCCCAAGACTCCCATGCATATGGGCAACTCATGTTTGGGCCTGTCAGGCACGTGTGTATTCTACTCTCATGGTGTATTCTACTCTCTTTTCAAATGTAAGAGAATCAAATCGAATCAAAACCTGCCTTAAAATTGTTCTTTAGTGTTTATACCCTGTACATATTTCCCTCAATTAAAATGGTTACAAAAATATTGTATATTTTGTATATTTCCTTGTCAGTTACATATATGTTCATGAACTATACTGCTAAATACTTTATATCTATCTATCTATCTATCTATCTATCTATCTATCTATCTAAATGATTCTCAATTTATCTGACTTTGATTTATTTTACATTTTTGTTTGCATTCTGAGTTTGTATTTTCTAAAAACCTGATACAATCTTTTTAAATGCCCATTGGTCCTGAATTAAAAAGCCTGATTCTCTAGTTCTTCATGGTGAAACACTTAATTGAAACCAATGAAAGATCTGTTTGATTAAGGAATGTAGAATTTAGCCCAGTGCCATTGATTTTAAAGCATTAAAACCAGACTATTTGGGGCCTGATTTGGCCATCCTTGCTCACATTATTTTACCTTACTCTGAAAGTAGTATATTGAGTCAGTGAGACTACTCACAGAGTAAGTACTATGCAGTGTGGGTAAGGTTGGAAAAACCTAGTTCTTAAAATGGAAGATAATTACAGCTGCCTGCATATTGCCTATATGTCACTCCACAAGAATGGAGCCCAGTTCTCCAGTCTACATAAGCAGTCTCCACTGACTTTAAGCATGACTAAAGCTTAAACATTCAGGACTCTAAATATGTCTCTTTTTCCTTAAGTTCAACTTCACTTAGTCAAAATCAATGACAGTTCTTTTATAATAAAAGGTAAGCTTTATAATAAAAGGTAGGCTTATTATAACTATAACACCTCAACTCTGTTGTGTGTTCCTCTACTATGCTTGTCACCTCATCTATCTCTTAAGCAAGAAAATAACTTGTACTATTAACAATTGTTATCTTTAACCAAAAAATTAATATCTAAATATACAAATATATCTAAATATCAAAGGCAACTAAATATAAAAACAGACTTCAAAAAGAAAAGTTTTGTTTCAGTTGATTGAATTTTAATTTGACCTTTTCCATTCTATGATTGCTGCATATGGGGAATCCATGAAAAAAAAGTGGCATAAAACATAGTAAAATTCTCTTTTAATCTAGCTATTAAGAACTGTTGGTGGTATTCACCATTTCTGCCTAAACTTATGGAACAGGTGTCTGTTACCCAAGGTTTTCAGAACCCCCAACAGGAGCAACTTAACTATTTCACTCCAGGTGGTGTCAGGAATAAATCAATAGGAACACAGCTATTCCATCTGATAAGAATCATGCAAGTAAGGTGCTCTATCTGAAACTTCAGTTTATTAGATTTAAGCACACACAAACATAGGTTTAGAACATCCTAGATATTTACCTAACATCTGGAATGGTATTGAATAATTAACAGACAGTCCACTTGAACATTCTGAGATATTTTCCACCCAGGCAAGCTTGACTCTGTAGATGATCATTTTACATCAAAGATAACAAAATAGTCAGGTTACTCCAAGTCCCAAAGGACAAGTCACTTATCCCAGGTTAATTTATGCCTTCAGTCTCACACCAAAGACAATACTTGTAGTCAGCCCTGTAAAAAACGAATTAAGGATTTATTAACTAGGAAAAATAAATGAGAAAATTATTTACAAGGTTACAGCAGGTAACTTAGGTATCAAAAAATGTATTAGTAAGCAGACTCTGTATGTCCTTTAGGGTTAACCTAGGCAAAACAGCTGGGAACTCCTTGCATATGCTTAGAAATTCTTCCTCTTCCTCCCTCTCCCCAGAGTTCTAGCAGCAAAGGAATAATAAAATCTCCTTAACAGCATTTTTATTCTCTTCCCCCAGTGTTCAAGGTGTGTTGGGATGATGACTTGGGCATGTACCCCACGCTGTTTGGAATGGCTCACAACTGTGAGTGCCAATCTCAGGTCAGACTGTCAGAAAACAGGGCAGACACCTCAAACTGGTGGTATATTCTATAATTAAATTTCACCAAGATAGTAACAAATGGATCACTATATTAGTCTTACCATGGAGTCACAGGCAGTCCCCTTAAGGTCTCCAACCTCTCTTACTACCCCGACAAATGGACTTTGTGATCCAAGTTGCTATACCAAATATCATATTGCATTAGGTTATACCCAATCCCAAAGGGTCAGACTCTTACCTCAGGTTAATGGATACTCTCGATCTCACACCAAAGACAATTCTGGCAACCAATTTCTCTAATAAACTAACTAAAGGTTTATTAGCTAAGAAAAATAAATGAGAGTTACTGAGAGGTTAAAGCAGGTAAAATGCATTAACTGGTGAGTCTAAGTTTGTAAGTCCGAAATGATAGCAGAGATGTAGCAATCTGCTAGTTTTCCATAAGTCCCTCAGGGTTACTCAGAATAACTTTGGGGATCTCTGTCTTGCATCCGAAATGCTTCCCTGTGCATGTCCAAATAATTCAGAGATACAGAATCATTCCCTCAGTCCATTCTTACAGCAATCCACTGAAAGCAATCTGGCAAGTGTTTTCATTCACAGTATGGGCTTTTCCTTTGTTGACTAAATGCATTCTGAGACTGTGAATTTCCATTATTGAGCACAATGACCCATGCTTTGAAGTTAGCAACCTTCTTCATTTACATTTCCAAGGCTCTAATCATGTTTGAGGGTAAACGCAATTACCAGGATATACACTATGTAAATTGTAATGTAATTGCACACAACAATCCTTCATTAGTTTTCATGAAGTTTACAGATCAAGTAGATTCTCACCTTAATATTAGAGTTAATTAAGTACAGTAAGTGTAATGCGATAACAAACATCAGGTTATTGATAAGTGAAGACAATATCATGCAAATTTCTATTGAACTAAATTAATACTCGAGTGAATTAGTACACTTAACATTTATTTGATATTCACACACAAGTGAATTGTCCTGAGACTCTGGCATGCCCTGGCATCTGGCCTGTCAGAATCACAGAACACTCTCCAGGGCTGTGGGGGGAAGCAATCACCAAAGTCTTTGTTCCAGAATGGCCCAGCACTCATGTGCTTTGTCCTAAGCTCCGTGATATGCAGTCCCAGAGGACCACAGCCTTCTCAGCATTTCACAGATCAAAACTCCGTCTTAATCCTTCCCGATGGGCAGGAAATACATGTTGTGTGGTGAACAAGTATTTCACACTTGGTAATACTTCTCCCCTGACTGAGGGATTGACGGTCTTAGCAAACATTTTTATAGTTACAGAGAAAACATATAAACATTGCCTTATAACATGGGACGCAGCTATAAGTAGGATTAATACACACAGCATCCTACAAGCATTCCATAAAGTATAGACATTAAACACATTCTTATAACACTAATATCTATTTTAATTATATGAACCCACATATAAGCCAGACTGGTTTCCAACTATGCATTTGTCAGTGTTCAGTGAGACCTGAGGCACCTGGTCTGTCAGCATCACACTCATTCTTCCTCCTTTGCTATTCCCTGTATTCCTCTAGTATATATTCTATTTGTACCTTTTTATTTTTTTCTCTTGATTTCTACACAGTTTCAGATGCCAGTTTAGGGCCTAGCCTAGATCTAGTTTTGAAAGCAATTAGTGGATTGAGTCACAAGTGGTTTAAGACTGAGTTCTGGTCTATGAAATGCTGAGAGAGTTGTGATCCTCTGGGACTGCATATCACAAAGCCTAGTTCAAACTACATGACTGATGAGGAGAAAATGTTCTTGATCAGGGAGATTCTGGCTATGGAACAACCTTCCAAAGGAGATTAGATCAACCTGGAGTCTTCCCATCTTTGGGAAATGCTGTAATTTTTTCCCCCAAAAATCCTTTCCACCACAGCAAGAATGACATTCCCATCCCAGCTCAGCAGTGACATTCCCATCTATGCAAGTCAACCAGACATTGACCCTCCCATCTATGCAAATACATGTCCACCTCCCCCCAAAAAAACCAGTAAAAAGTAAACCAACCAGAACCAAACAGAACCCCAGGTCATCAGCAGCCTTTTTATATCAAAGTTAAGAGCAAGAAATTTTTTGAAGACCATGAGGTACTTCCTTACTGCTATCAATTTTTTGGTACTCAGATATTACAGTAAGTAATATAAGCAGTAAGCAGCAATATAGATGTAAGCAGAATCAGAATGAGCTCTACCCTGACATCTGGTGGTGAGCTGTAGAGAAGGACTTCAGGGGCTGATCTCGGTTGCATAGGCACACCCACCTTGCCTAGTGTGATGGACTGCTTGCCCAAATGGTCACTTTGGCTGCTGTGGGATCCCCAGTCTCTTTGTTATTGAGGCAGGAGTAATAAGTGTTGTTAACCTGGTTATGTGAATCAAGGTTAGTAGAACTGTACTTGGCATTTTATGACGGAGGGACTTGGCCTCAACTAAGTAGCACTCGCTAGGCAAGGAACATGAGTTCCAAAGCCCAGTGAATGGAGAGAAGCTGGGGACAGGTATGTGTATCTGGTAGTGTGTCTCCCCCCACCCCCCAGGCTCTAAACACCACTTTGACCTCTCCACGGTGTAATAACAGAGCTAATTTTGACTCTGTTGGGAGTCTTGTTACGTGCTGCAGAGCTGAAATCACTGATTCCTAGGTCTAAGCGTTAGACCTACTCTGGGTTAGTGGTTCTGAGTGTGCCCCCACTGAGGCTCCCCTACTAACAGCTGAAATCACTGAGACCTGTGTTAAGTAGGGGTGGGGTCTGAAGATCTGTTGGTGAGCGGCAAGCAGGATGGCTGGCAGAGAGGTACGGCTGGTGGTGAAGACTGCAGCAGAATCCCACGGAGAGGCATGGCAATTGGCCATCGATCCGAGCAGCGAAGCATGTAAGTTGCCCCCATATGCCCCCCACTTCCACTCAGGCTGGGAGGCAAACTCTGCAGATGAACTTCTGAACTCTGGGGCTCCAGCGACCCAGGACAGAAATTGTGGGGTGGGGTGACTATTGGGTTGCTGGACTTAAGACCCTGAGGGGAAAAGGAAACTGCCAAACTTACTTGGGGGTGGGTCTTTTGATCGTGGTTTGTGTTATGAGTCCTGTTTGTGGTGTTTCCCCTCATAATTCCGCATTGTTTCCCTCCCTTATTAAAAGGCTTTTGCTACACTCAGACTCTGTGCTTGTGAGAGGGGAAGTATTGCCTCTTAGAGGCACCCAGGGGGTGGTATGTAATTGTCCCAGGTCACTGGGTGGGGGCTCGAGCCGGTTTTGCATTATGTTATTGAAAAGGAGCCCCTAGATACTGAACCCAGCCATCGTTGCTACTAACTCTGACAGGCAGAAGGGTTACATAAAACCATTAGCTATCCCCCATGATCTATGGTATACTGGTATATTGGGATTGGGTTGGGACTATGAATTATCTATATCAGCTGATTAATAACAGTCCTTCATGGTTTCAGCTACTTAAAATAATCAGAGCTGGACTTAAAAAAAATTTTTTTTTAGATGCTTAAAATGGTGCCTACTTATTAATCCAATTTAATATTTAAGACAACTTGGTTTTCACAGATGCTGAAGAGAAGAACTGACAGCAATAATGATTGCATAGATTCAATATATTGTAGGCAATAGTCTATAATAACTACTGCTATGCAAATAATTATTAAGAAAATTAAACATCAAGTGAAATTAATCTTTGGTGAGCAAACTGTCTGTTGTGATTTTCTCACATTTACTCCTTTGCAAATTATTCTTGGTGGGAGACTTTCAAATGTGCCTATGGGGTTTTGAAGCACAAATCCAACTGAAAATCAATGAGACTGACATTCAGAGGGTTTTAAAATTTTTGATTTGTAGATAGTTTACAATTAATTGTGCCTATTCAAAATTTGAACTGTATTGATTAGTTTTGATTAGACTGACAGTGTCACATGCTACGTTTTCATTGCCTGATTGTATGAATGTGACTCTTCATATCAGGTTATCTTTGTGAAAACTTGCATTTACAAATTCCAAACTTGTCTTCTGGAAATATTCTCCAACCAGGCTTAAAATTCTTTTTTCTGTGCCCATTCCTGCCAGCACAGGTGTTTGATAGAATATTTGTACGACGTGCACATAAAAAGGGCAATAACTCAAAGAAGATTTTCAATTCACAGTTGGTTTGCAATATTATCCCAAGGCTAATAAGTAGTGACAATTAAAACCTTTATAAACTTTATTTGCTGACATGCTTCCTGGATACTGATTGCATTGAAAATAGGGGGCTGCAGTTGTCTTATCTTTGGGGAAAAAGTCCAGCTAAAGATTAACTCTTTAAAACAATTATTACTACTTGACAGTACAACTCATGCTAGGTAAGAGTCCCACCCCTAAATTGGTTCACATAGTAGAAGGTATTGTACATTTGCAGTCAACATTAGGAAGCTGGAATGGTCCCTATACACTCTCACATTCCTATACAGAGACACAAGATTTCCTGGGAGTCCCTTCTGTGTGTCAGTAGATGGCATTTTATGTAATTACATAACGAATAGACTGTTGACATACATGTGAATCTTAAGAGTATGCTAAGACTAGGGTTTTATTGCAATCAACTCTGAGAGAAGTATTAATGAACTGAAGGCTATTTTAGAGCTATCCCACATACTTTTAACTACAGTAAATTGATTCTGTTCATAAGTCTTTCATCAGGTATCCATTTAGGATCAATTTATCATACAGCCTAAAAGAGTGTTTGCATAACTAGGAAGCAGTAGAAGTAATCATTTAATAGTTCTTAATCTATCAACAAAATAAGATGATCAATATTTTTGACCACCTGCTGTTCAGTCTTCTTTTAATCTTTAACAAATATTCCCTTTATTGCTTCACTGGAACAAAGCCTTTTTTAAACTAATTAATTTGCATTTAAATGTATACTGCTGACATTTTGAAGACAGCTTTCTGGGCTGAATGATTAAAATTAGACACAGAATCTGGCAAAAGACTACAGAAATGTATACCTAGGACCTTGAATGTTAACAGTGAAGTGGTTTCAAAGAATTGTACAACTATGGTAAGAAGGGGGCTGCATTCACTCTTGAAATGCATCACCTCAGCTTTGTCACAGGTACATTGGCCAGGAAAATTCATTTGTGCTGTCCTAGTTGTGTGTTGGATTAAGCAGTTGACTCCACATTATGAACCTTAATTAATGATCTGGAGGATGGCATGGACTGCACTCTCAGCAAGTTTGCAGATGACACTAAACTGGGAGGAGTAGTAGATACGTTAGACGGTAGGGACAGGATACAGAGAGACCTAGACAAATTAGAGGATTAGGCCAAAAGAAACCTGATGAGGTTCAACAATGACAAGTGCAGAGTCCTGCACTTAGGATGGAAGAATCCCATGCACTATTATGGAGTAGGGACCGAATGGCTAGGAAGCAGTTCTGCAGAAAAGGACCTGGGGTTACAGTGGGCGAGAAGCTGCATATGAGTCAACAGTGTGCCCTTGTTGCCAAGAAAGCTAATGGCATTTTGGTCTGTATAGGTAGGGGCATTGCGAGCAGATCGAGGGACATGATCATTCCCCTCTATTCGACATTGCTGAGGCCTCATCTGGAGTACTGTGTCCAGTTTTGGGCCCCACACTACAAGAAGGATGTTGAAAAATTGGAAAGAGGGCAACAAAAATGATTAGGGGGCTGGAGCACATGACTTATGAGGAGAGGCTGAGGGAACTGGGATTGTTTAGTCTGCAGAAGAGAAGAATGAGGGGGGATTTGATAGCTGCTTTCAACTACCTGAAAGGGAGTTCCAAAGAGGATAGATCTAGACTGTTCTCAGTGGTACCTGGTGACAGAACAAAGAGTCCTAGTCTCAAGTTGCAGTGGGGGAGGTTTAGGTTCGATATTAGGAAAAACTTTTTCACTAGGAGGGTGATGAAGCACTGGAATGGGTTACCTAGGGACGTGGTAGAATCTACTTCCTTAGAGGTTTTTAAGGTCAGGCTTGACAAAGCCCTGGCTGGGATGATTTAGTTGGGAATTGGTCCTGCTTTGAGCAGGGGGTTGGACTAGATGACCTCCTGAGGTCCCTTCCAACCCTGATATTCTATGATTCTATGAACCTTAAAAGGATCCTATGAAATGGATTACATGGAGGTAAATTTGCCCTTTTGAAGACCATTTTGTATCTCTTGCCTATCTTAATTAGATATTAGGGTTGTTTTTTGACAGTGCTACTCTAGTTAGTTTTTAGGCAGGAACAAGGGCCTGATTCCCTCTAAAGTTGGTGGGAAAACTCATTGGCTTCATCATAAGCAGGTTCAGGCCCAAGAGCTATTGCTGGGATGTTTTGCTGAGAAAGAATATATATGTCTCATTACAACACATGCATTATAACAGTATCATAATCCAGAACAAAACCCCATCTATTGTCTTAATTTCTGAATCAGGATAAAAAATGTTTCCCATGGATTTGGCTCACTGATGCAATGTGTAGTGGGGGCATGATGCGATAGCTTAGAAAATGTGGAATGGAATTCACTAGTGATAATCAATGCTCTGTGAGTTCCTTGATTTTTATGGCTATAGAAATAGTCACAGCCGTAGAAATTTCCTTCAGCTGTTGAATGCACGAGGCTGTAAGGAGACAGCTTTATTTACTGTGCTCTTAGCATCTTCAGTGTGTCAGCAGGAAGAGCTGGTAAAGCAGGTAGACTGATACACTCATCTACCATGCTGTGGAAAGGAATGGCTGACAAGAGGGAAAGGAGAAGCACCAGCTGTGTGCCAACCTTGTTTTTACCCTATGAAAGAAAGAAAGCAACAGGGACAAGGGGACAGTTATGTTCCTTCCCATCCTGGAGATGCTTGTAGGAATGGGAAGAGGGAGCGCAATCATGTTAGAACCCTCCACCTGCAAGGAAGATGCCGGGGGGGAAGTGGGGGAGGGGAACATATATTCCAAGAACAGAGGGAGGAAAAGAAACCCAGGTTTCTCTAATTATTAATATTTAAATGGTTGGTGACATTCAGTCACCTGGTTCCTCTTCAAAAACACATGCGTCATCCACGGTTGGAAAGTAAGCATGCTCCAGTATACAACTTCCACTCCAAGAAGACCAGGGTGGGGAGAAGGAAGCAAAATAGAAAGAAATAGGATAAAGGGTAGGTAGACATTGAGAGGAGAGAGGACAAATAATGAATTGAGATGGAGGAGAAAGAAAGAACAGAAAAGATGCAGAAAGAACACTGAGTGTAAAAAGACATGAGAGAGAGAACAGATGAAAAAGAAATGTCTTGGAAAAACAGATAAGCCCACTGTCCCACTTAAATCTGTAAAATAGTGTTTAAGTAGGACTTAAATGGTATATACGTCATGTGGTGGTTTTCTGCACAGGGACACATTTCTTCTATTATCTGTAGAAATAGCTGATCCTTTTAGAATCGTCATCATCTCAAACATGTACCGTGGCAATGAGCTCAAATGTTTGTTAAAATTTAGGCATGGTGTAAAATAAGTCATTTGCTTGAATCAGCTTCATAATTGTTGCCTTTTGGTGCCACTGACTGTCCTCTGGTTCTTGTTTCATGAAATGGGGAAAGTAGAACCAAAGCAAAAATACCATAAGAAATAAAAGAATAGGAAGAGAAAAGGGAAAGAAGTGGGTTGCAGGAACAAGGAAGAAAGAGCATTGCATTTTTTAACTCCATTTGCTTTATACAGTATTTTGAATCTGAGATGTAATGGTGATTTGTCTCTTTCTAAATGCCAACAAAATCAGATTTTTTTTCTTTGTCTTTCGTAGGTTGGAGAGAGTAAAACACTATCTCTAAATCTGGATCCCTTTTGAGTGCTATAGCTTATCCTCAGTTGTTTTGTTAACAGATATGACAAGCTTTATGACATGGGAAAGCGGCCATGACTGCTACTCCCCAGCCAAGAAGTGGGGTATAAATAATAAGAACCAGGAGGAAATACTTCTTTCTCCTTCCACATAAAATCCCTAATTGCCCCTGATCCCAGGTCCTTAATTTGAGCTGCGAAATTCTCCCTTGTAACAATGCTATATTTCATCCCACTCCCACCTGCTGTTTAGGTTAGCTATTTATTTGGCCTTCATTCCCATAATGACATACTGTACCATTGTACCTGATTACCAGATTACTTTCCCACTCCAGTGATGAAAAAAGACTAAACAAATCCTAATCTTATGTCCCACAAACTCTCCAGTTCCCTCCCCTAGCTCTGAAACCCTTTGGTTTTCCCAGGTCCTAATAGATGAGTGCTGCAGTGTAATTAAGTATGGTCCAGGCTGATTTTTTCTATTCATTGAAATTCCCATGGCAGGGTGAATACATTTACAAAACTATGACCAGTTTTGGTGCTGAATTAAATGCTAAAGCAAGTAACACAATGCTGCAGATTGTATTAATTCTAATCCATAAAGAATCTTTGATTCATTCTGCACTGTTGCAGAACTAAAATGTAAAATCAAGCATTAACATGCTGCAGAAATTGTGGATAACAACTTGGTGCAGAATTTCTATCAAACTTCTTGTAAAATACTTGCAACCGTTCCTCTTTTTTGGGGCCTCTCTCTGAATGAATCAGTAAAATAACAAAGTCTCAGTTGTTAAATTTTAATTTTTTTCCCTTTAATAGTTGCTGTCTCCAGATATTTTTTGTAAATCACTCCAAGGTGTTTTTAAATGAGAAGAGTGATAAAGTGCTGTGTATGAACCAGGTGGAATTACAGTTTTAGTAGCTCTGTAGCTGATTAAAAATATATTTAAAAAATTGTATTTGTAAATGCTGAGACAATTAAGGGGAAAAATACTAACATTTTCAAGTACATCATGGAAAAAACTATTCAGTTCAGACTGAGTGTTTGCTGAGCAAATTGAAATTAGAGAATATATTAAATACAAAGTTTGTTATTTAAGTTGCAAACGTCAAGTACTCAAAAAAATTCAGGGATGCCAGTTGCAACCTTAATTCTGCCACCTTAGTGGTCCTTCCTGTGCATTTAGGGAAGGAGGGGCCTTTGAAAAAATTGTATGTGATCATTTAATTAAAGACTCTACTGTAGTGCACACATGCAAGGGGCAGAAAATCTAGGAGAGCATAAAGAATTCTGGAAATACAGAATTAATGTTATCCAAGCCCCAGTTCTTCAATGACTTCTCTAGAACCCATGAGTTTACTACAGAATCAGAGTAATAGTTAAATAATGCAAAACAGGAAACTTTTTAAGGGCAACTTCTGAAGGTGAATTTCATGGAATGGAATAACCACCAGATGATGCTGATTAGAATGATATAGACCAACTTTTCACCTGGGGACTAATTGCATCTTCACCAACATTATTCTTGGCCTGAATCTGTTCGGGACTAGCCACATATCCAGCTGTTTTCTTTAGAGGACAATGTATTGTCAATAAACTAGGTTTGTGAGAATTTACCTGCTCTAGAAATATGCAGGTTTTAGAGTATTGGGAAGGAGTTTAACGGAGAGTTTTAGTTAGCTAGCCTCCAGTATATTAAATGTACATTTTTTTCTCTAAAGCCTTTGTAGGGCTTACTAAGTCAAAATCTAGAAGGAAAATGATTTCATATGGATGTCACCTACATTCTATTGATTCTTTATGCCTTTTTTCTTATCTGTATGCAAAGAAAACATTCAGTAAGGATAGATAATCAATAACTTTTTTTTACAAATGTAATGCAGGCTACATTTACTCAGGGTTCCTTGATAATTATATCCTGTTTGGAACCACTGTAGCATTGTCTCCCTTCTCCTCCTCCCCAGTATATATAATGTGTTCATGATCATCTTCAGCTGAGACTATGCCTTTGAGCAAATGGCATTGCTTTTTATCCCAGCTTATAATGAATGAAAAAGAAGATTTTCCATTCAAAGAGTCAAACGCTGCCATCATTTACTCCAGTGTAAACCCTAAAAACTCCACTGTGTAGATTTGGAGTTACTCAGGATTTGCACTGGAGTAAAAGGTGGGAGAATTTGACCCAAAGAAAATTGGATGGGTACAGTGGAAACAGAAACCTTTTCAAGCTGGGCAGGAAAAGTAAATGCCAAACACTAACTTTATTATCTTTTCTGACCTTATGGCTGTTAACATGCTATTTTGACAGGGTGTCAGGTGATCTGATTGTACAGAGATGCAGTTGTTCTGCTGATGCACCCTCAGGGCCAGTCTAGGTGGGTCCTATTAGCTCCAGTTCAGGAGCATAAAAGTATTTGAGCCTCTCTCTGATAGAGAAGAATCCAGGGGCATAGGAATCCTTCAGGGAAAAACCTTAGAGGCAGCAAAGCTCAGGAGGAAGATGAGCTGAGGTTTCGTTTTGTTGTTCAAGTAGAAAAATCCCAGTGCATGTACAAGACTCAGTGGGAGTGAACTGTTTTGGGAGCAGGGTGGAAACTGCATCAGCTTACGCATACAATACTAGAATGTCTTCCCTGTATTCTAAAGCCTTTTAGCTCAAGAAGAAAAATGGCACTTTCCTCTGCTGTTGCCATGTCTGGTTTTATGGAGGAAAGTAAAGTTTTGGGCTCAGTGGGATTATGAAAATCTTTTTGCTTTAAGAGTGTAAAGGTCAAGAAATAAAAGCATCTCATTACGAGTGATGAGGCAAAAAGTCAGATGTCCCATAAACTGCAGTGGTGAAATCAGAAGGCGTACATCTTCCTTTCCTCACTAAAGTCAGACAAAAAACCAATCTATGAAGGCAGCGTACTTTTACTAATGATAACAAATTATAATAGATACATGATAATTATACCATTACAGGCCATTAAACATTCCATGTATATATCAAAAGTTTGGTAAGTAGTAACATTTTTAATTTGAGGAGGTATATATTATAATTAATATAATTAATATTATATTTTAACTTTTTATCATTTACATTCAATAGCTCTTGGGCTTTCTGCAGATGCTTGGCTGCTGACTCCCAGCCAACCTGGAAGCAATTCCCTCATCAATAGCATACGTGTGATAGAGGGGAAAAACCAGCCAAGAAACTGTAGCTCTACAGTGTGCAGGTAAAAAGATAGCCACAAAGATAGATTGGGATCTTGTCAAATGAATCCAAAGGAGCACTTAATGTAGAAGCAAAGTGACTGACTTTGGACAAGTCACTCTGCCTCTCGGTTCCTTTCCTTCTCCTCCCTCTTTTTGTCTATCTAAGCTTTTTCAAGTTAGTGATGATCTCATTGTGTGTTTGCCCAGTGCCTGGCCCAATGAGACACCAATCACAGCTGAAGATTCTAGCTGCTTTGTAATATAAAAATTGTGGCTCTCAAAATTTAGTTGCCTTAATTTTCTTCTAAAAATATATTGCTGACACCTGAAGATTGCTTACGTAACCAGATTCTGTATGAGTTTGTGTGTAGGCAGTGGGAGGGCGCTTGTGTGAGAGAGATTTTTCTTTTCTTTTTGTTTGTTGCTTTCTGTTTGGTTTCAGACAGTTGATTTCAACATGCTTACAATGGTGAGTTATAAAACCTACTGACCTAGGGTATGTCTACACTACAAAATTAGGTCGATTTTATAGAAGTCGATTTTTAGAAATTGATTTTATACAGTCAATTGCATATGTCCACACTAAGCACATTAAGTTGGCAGAGTGCATCCTCACTACCTTGCCTAGCATCGATTTACAGAGCGGTGCATTGTGGGTAGCTATTCCACAGTTCCCGCAGTCTCTGCCACTCATTGAAATTCTGGGTTAAGCTCCCAATGCCTGATAGGACAAAAAACATTGTCATGAGTGGTTTGGGGTACATTTTGTCAGTCGCCTCTTCCGCCATGAAAGCAACGGCAGACAATTGTTTTGCGCCAGACACCAGAGCAATTAGAAGAGCACAGCAAGGCGTGCTGCGCATCAGAGAGGCTTTGAAAACCAGTTTCATGACTGGCCAGGCTTCAGTGTGACAACTGTGTGTGTTTCTCCTTGATGCAAACCCACCCCCTTTGTTGATTTTAATTCCCTGTAAGCCAACCAACCTCCCCCCCTTCGAAATAAAGTAACTATTATTTTGAAACCATGCATTCTTTCTTGATTAATTAAAAGAAGAGATAACGGACAAGGTAGCCTGGGTTTGAATGACAGCCTTCTGTTGTTTTGGCCATCCTCTGCAGAGCAGTGGCTGGGTGCCCGGAGCCTCCCTCCCTCCTCTCTCTGCCCCCCCGCCACGTTCTTGGGCGTCTGGGTGAGGAGGCTATGAAACATGGGGATGAGAGTAGGCGGTTATACAGTGGATACAGCGGGGGTCTGTGCTCTTGTTGGCTTTCCTGCAGCTCCAACAGATGCTTCATCATCATGTCCGTTTGCTCCCCCAACAGACGCTTCATCATGTCCTTTCCTGGCCTCTGCCACTGAATGCCTCCATGCATTAAGCTGTGCCCTATCCATGCGGGAGGACTGCATGAGCTCGGAAAACATGTAATTGCAAGTGCGTTTTTTTCGCCTTCTAATCTGCGATAACCTCAGGGACAGAGATGATAGGGGGAGCATAGAAACATTCTACGCTCTATGATTCTGGGGGGACTGCATGGTCACCTGTGCTGCTGAGTTTGCCACGCTGACCAAACAGGCAATTAAATTCAAAAGTTCCCGGAGCTTTTCCTGTATAGCTGGCTAGTGCATCGGAATTCAAAGTGCTGTCCAGAGCGGTCACAATGGAGCACTCTGGGATAGCTCCCGGAGGCCAATACCGTCAATTTGCATCCTCACTACCCCAAATTCGACCCAGCAAAATCAATTTTAGCGCTACTCCCTCGCTGGGGAGGAGTACAGAAGTTGATTTTAAGAGCCCTTTAGGTCGACGGAACGGGGTTGGTTGTGTGGTTAAATCGACCTAACGCGGCTAAATTTGACCAAACCCCGTAGTGTATACCAGGCCCGAGTGATGAACAGAGGGAACCTCCCATTTGAATTAAATTCAAATCAGTTCACGCACCATGTCTCCATTAAAAGAAATTCCTGTGCAGCCACGAAGACCAGCCACTGACGAGAACTTAGATGTTATAGATGGCAGCCTCTCCATAGGCCGTACTTTTACATAGTGCTAAAGACTATTAGAGTGCTGAAATATGGAGGAGGGGGGCAGAGAGAGAGAGAGAGTGAGAGAAGTTGGACTCCTGCAGCCTCCACACACAGATCTGTAACCCAAGTAACAACTAAACACATTAGCATCTGGCACATGGTGAGAGGCCAGCTTCCTGATTGCCGCAAAGCAACACATTTATATTTTAAATTGTTTAGTCACAACTCAGACATAGAAGAAAGCAAAACCAAAGCTAAACTGGGCAAGGTAAAATGAGGAGCAGGCTAACAGCATGCTTGTTGCCTTGAGCAATATAGCTAATGGATGGGGACAGATGAAGTTTCATTACCATTCGGAATTCAGTGTTTTAAATATCCCGTCAATATCCTCTTGACTTCATTTACTTTGCACAGCGGCAGCACTTCTGGTTCTCCTCTTTTTGGATTTGTTTACATGCTGTGTGCCAGGGGCAGAGAGGAGGAATGGAGGAAATCAGCAGTGGTGACTTCAGAACCATGACTAGACTTTTAATGATCACTTCTGGTCACTAATGGGAGGACATACTCCTTATAGTGCTGCCAGTCTCATGCTCCCCACCCGCATCTTGATCTGAAAATGTATTTGAGATTATTTTCCCCTGCCCTTCTCAGTTCTGTAGGCTTGTTCGGTTCCTTATTCTGTCTTCGCCATCACTCCAAAATCAGTACTGCTTATTTTACCATCAAAGGCCCCAGGGATTCTGTAATTCCAGGGCCACGAGATTGGACTCAGAATTCATGTTTTGCAATGGCTGCTCCAGAAATCCTTCACAGCCTAACTCGGCTACTTAAATGCTTATTAGGAAATTTATTTTAAATGTAAGAACTTGGAAATAAAATGTTGTGAAGTAATAAAAGAGAACTTGATTGCACTGCTATAATTCTATCCCTGATCATGCACTAATCCTAATACACCTATTCAAGAGTAAATTAAGAGCACTCAGTGTGTCTATTTTCAAGGCTGGAGAGCTTCTGTTGAGCATTTGGTTTTCCATATAAAACTTTTTTTTTTTTTTTGGACTAGCAAAATTTCCATCGGAATTTGGAGATTGCTATCTGGATGGATGTGAATATTCTGACGTACCTTTTATGGTACATAAAGATCTGGGTCTAGTTAGTCATTAAGGAAGGTTGGCAGAAACCACATTGACTCATTTTCTGTGATGGGGTAGCCGCATCATCTTGGACTTTCTCTACCACTCACAAAAAAACCAAAATAACAAAACTTGTTTTTACCAGGATCCAAGTCCTTAGATTTCTCAGGTGATCACTTGCAAGGACCTGTGACCTGGCAGCAACGGGGAACGGCTTTATAGATTCTCTGTTGTAATATAGTAGAGATGGGGGGTGGGGGGAGAGACCACAGATGAAAACTTACTGGGATTGATGTTCTTTGATACAGTATTAGAGAAGGGAGTTATGATAACCTGGGCCTTGTTTCTTCAAAACTTTAACAGGTGGGTAGGCAGGCAGGGGTCTGGATAAGATTCTAGGCATAACCTCTGCAGTAAAGCAGCAGGAAGCAGTAGCTTTTAGCTTTCCTTGTTCCTGGAAATTCCTATAGTGGAACTTCCATGTTTGTTTAGTGTTAGAAGTGATTCTTTTGAACACACACACACACATAAATAGGAGGAAAATAATGTATTGAGAAAACATTATAAAAAATAGTCTGCCATTATATAAACTGATGGTACATGTTTACCTTTGATGCAATTTTGGTCACCTTACTCAAAAAAGGCATAGCAGAGGAGGAAAAACTGCAAACTAAGAAAGTGTAAAGGAAAAAATAATACTCAGGGCCTAAATATTATCCCAATGACCCAGATCTAACTATCCAAAATGTGTCCTTTTCTAATGTACCAAGTGTGTGAATAGACTAGAGTCAGGCAAAACTTTTTGTACAAATATTTTATTTGCCAAAAAATGCAGTTTTGATAGACCCGGAACTATTCACGTGTTCAACACAAATTAACTGAATAGTTTTGTCCACATTTTTTTTTTTTTTGGTGGGAGGGCTAGATTCACAAAGGTGGTGGTGATCTCCTCCCCTTATAACCTTTAGCCCAGGGATTAGATGCTCACCAGGGATGGGGTGGACTCAGGTTTTAATCCATGCTCTGGAGAGGGACTGAAACCCAGGTCTCCCCCTTTCCAGCTGAGTGCTCTAATCTCTGGCCTACATGTTATAAGGCACAACCAACTTCTCCTCCTCCGCTTCCTCTGACTGTTTTGTGAATCTAGCCCTTCATTTTCTTTTCTTTTCTTCTTTTTTTTAAAATAAATCTGGAAACAACATTTTCTTCAGCCCAAAACAAAACTTTTCCAATTCACCAAAAATTCTGAAAAATGTTGGTTTTGGTTTGACTCAAACTCATTCCTCCCCCCACACCCCCCCAAAAAAAATTCCTCTGAACCACTAGTGAACCACAGTTATTCACACAGCTGCATTTTAACTTGGAGGTAACAGAAGTATCATTATCTGGGGTATCAACAGATACTATGCCATACAAACCAAATGATCCATCTTCTCCAGTTCCTCTATAGCCGATAGAGGCCTGCAGGTTCATTTAAGGAGAAAAGCAACTAAAAAATTATTAATAGTAGCCCTTGCTGACCATAAGAAAATCTCTTACAAGTGGACCAAGAGCAGAGCCTATTGGATAAATTTACATAAATCAAAAAGGAGGTGAGGAAGAAGGCAGCAAAAATGATTTGCTAAGTCAAGTAAGATAACCCAGCTTAAGCACCAGTAAATGGAAGAAATATTCATTTTTAAGGCAGCTTTACATGACATCTCTGTGAAGCTGGGTATATTTAATACAGAAAAGGCACAGATGGAGGATGTGTTCAGTATTAGGTGTAGTATAATAACTCACGGTGAAATGAAAATGTCAGAATGATTTGAGAGTGCTCCCCCCAGAAAGCTGCCGTTTATAATAGTTAAGTGAATTATAGCACAATAGAACAGAAAAGCATCAAAGTAATGTTCTTTATCTTTTTTAAATACTTCTGAGAGACAAATGTGATTCAGCAAGTAGCAATATCTTGGAATAGATTTGACTTGAGCAAATTTGAGAGTTTACAGTAGCCAGCTGAACAAGGACAGAGGAGCTGCCAGGAGCAGCCAAGCGGATTACATCATTTTAGAGCAACATCTTCGGTACATAAAAAGCTGATCATTTGACATCTAACTAGGGTTTATGTGAAGTACACAGAAATAAGTGAGTACATCATGAGTCACTAAGGAAGTGCACAAAGTTGAATAATGTATATGGTGTCTGCCTCAGAATCCTTAGATTCCATGATATTTGCAGACATATCAAGTCTCACTTATTGGGTGTGAGACTCATGAGCAAGCTATCTCACTCTCAAACACATTCCTAAGCTCATCTCACTCCTTTTCAGTAAATATATAAAGATTTAAAATATTTTTTACTAAGGGGCTGAAAGAGACAGCAAACAATGTTTTTTAGGTTTGGTCACTAACAGGTTGTACAGAAGTTGGAAGAGCAAGCGGATCTTAATCCTCTTGCAAAATGGAAGTTCTAAAAATTAGCATACCCAAGTATGCTTGTGAGAAACTACCTTTGAATGATGAAATATTAATGATGGCAGCATTTGTGAACTTTGCCATTAGGGGAAACTGCACTTTTGAACAGGTTGAGCACTTTGTTGGCAGATACCAGCATATGTTCCCTATCTCGACCTGAGATAGGGAATCTGCAAGAGGAGATTGTCGATTAACCAGTTGATGCAGAAATCAGATGTCCCTCAGTGTGTATGGGATGAGGCAACACTACAGACTGACACGGATAACACTACTTTGCAGTAAAGGCTAGACACTGTGGGTATATCTTAGCAATTTCAAAAGCCCCAGTGGGCTTCTCAAGTTCCCATTTACTGTCCAGGGTTACCAGGCTTCTCTTAGTTTTACCCCATTCAAATTATAGGAAAAAAGAATGTGTTCAGTCCTGTTTGAAAGACTAAGACACCATTCAGACCAAACCTTAGTCTGGATGGGACACCGTCCTCTATAACCCAAGTAAAGCTGGCAAATCCTGAGCCATGTTTCAAGCTGAGCCATCAAAAGAAGTTATAAAAACAGCAAAGGGGGCCACATGGTAATATAACAAAGCATGTGACTAAAATGTGAAACCAAATTAGATATTAAAAGAAATGTGAAATCTGAATCCTTTATCTAGGGTTTCTTAGCTTTAAATTAATTAAATTCAACTTATTTACATTATTTTACATTCATTTAATGCATTGTTTCATTGCATTTTAATTATTTTTGAATCATTCTGCATTTATTCTGAATCTGATTGCTTTTTTTTAGGTTGCTGTAAATATAATCTGAGCAATAATATACAATCCAAATAATATTTGCACCGTAAAGTGTTTTACAAAAGCATGATCATTATGATAAGGTGATGTGCAAAATAAACCTATGATTGAATTGATAAAACAGTTTTCTCTTTTTTATATCAAAACCTGTAATTTTAATATTTCTCTTAATCTGTTCACTGACTGTGTACCTAGACCACGGGTTATTAACTCTGGTCCTCAGGGATCTCCAGCCATCCAGGTTTTTGTTCCAACCAGCAAATAATTATTATTAAAATCCACTGGTTTACACTGCATATAGAATTCTCACATGCCCTAGTCTTTGGTATGAATTAAAACATGTAAGTGTTTCATAAGCAATATTAAGCAGTGCACGTTTTAAAACAAACTCTAACATTCTGGTTGGATTAAAAATCTGAACTATTGGATGTTGCCAAGGACCAAAAATGAGAGTCCCTATTTAAAATAATGACTTAACACTCTGTCTTTAGCATTGAATCTCACTCTTTGGGGCTGTAAATATCACTCTTAAGGACAGCTAACCGTTGGCATCTCTGTAATTTAGTTTGTCCACTTGCTCTGGTTCAATGCTTAAGCCTTTCTCTAGCTCCCAATGATCTCTCTCACCTTTTCCAGGTAAACTCCTGTGGCTGTCAGCTCTTTTTCCTACCATACTTTTGTACTTCCCACCTTTGATCCTTTTTTTTTTAAAAAAAAGATTGGATTATCCATGAGCCCTAGCTACATTTAGAGGCCCTACATTACAGTTGTAAAACCATTGGATTTTGCTTCTAAATACAATATTTGACAAATTGAAATAGTTCAGATTTTTAATCCAACCGTATTAATTAATTTCCATTTTAGAGCTCTTCTCAGGCAGCATTGTAATGGGTCGATGCCAATATCATGATGCACTGTCACACAATGCTTTGGGGACTGAACCCAAACTCATATATATATACATATATATATATATAAAAATTCAATTTGGTAGGCTAGCATAGGACTGGGTCTTATTTCCAATAAAACTCTTCACCCATCCTTTCTATGAATGGACTTCATATAAATAACTATTTTGTACCTATTTTCTACGTATTCCTCACCACATGTGATCACACTGCCACCACCAAAGTTGGCCAGTGCATGGATGAGATTAGCTCATGGATGTAAAGCAGCTGGCTCAAGCTGAATCCCAGCAAGACAGAGGTGATGCTGATGAGCAGAGGAAAGTATTTTGAAAAGATTGCAGCTGTGGTGCAGTCTCCCATGGTTGATGGTTCAAACTTCAATTAGTCAGGCTGGTCCATAGTTTGAGTACTTGTGGGATCCTCACTGATGCTAAGTTCTCACATAGCAGCATTCTTAGAAATGATATAAAGCATTACTTGGTTGGCTAGGTGACTCCATCCCATCCTGGTGGATGATCACCTGGCCTCAGTTATTCACACCTTTGTTACTTCTCAGGTGGACTGCATCAATATGATATACCTGACCATGAAGCCTTTATCACTTAGGAAACTAACTAGTACACAAAAATCTCCTCAGCAACACAGACTACTATGAGCACATCACACCTGTTCTCTGCTCCTTACACCCCATAAAATATTGAGTCAAGTTCAAGGTCTGATCCTCAAGTTAATTTATGGGCTAGACCCAGGATATCTAAGGGCTTGTCTACGTTATCCGCTGGATCGATGGGCAGTGATCGATCCAGCAGGGGTCGTTTTATTGCATCTAGTCTAGTTCTCCTGTCGACTCCAGTACTCCACCAGGGTGAGAAGCACAAGTGGAGCTGATGGGAGAGCATCAGCAGTCGACTTATCACAGTGAAGACACCATGGTAAGTAGATCTAAGTACGTCGACTTCAGCTACATTATTCACGTAGCTGAAGTTGCGTAACTTAGATCAATCCCTCCGTCCCCCAGTGTAGACCAGGCCTCACAGATCACCTAAAGTTCTGGGATGAAGACCGTCAACTATTACCCTCCTCTGGCACAATGGAACTCACTATATTAAGGGTAAAGCATGTCTGTGCAGGAGATGGAACTTTCTCAGGGACCACTCTGAGATGGTGGATTGAAATCCCACAGGAAGTAAGGGCCATCACAAACCTTACCATTGTCCACTCCAAGAGTAAGGCACATTTGACCTTGCTTTTCTTGAACATAAATACATAGGGGGGTGTTTCTATCATTAAAACCCAAACCCCACCAAAACAAGACACTGCACATACTTCTCTTTCTGGGGAGAGGATGAGGGAACAAATGAGACAAATGTGCAGTGATGTTGCTTAATGCACTGCTGGAAGATGCTCATATAGTATGATGATGAGCTTAGTATAAGAACCTCTATAGAATAGAACAGAAAAAACTTTAGTTCAATTTATTAAGGAGTTGACATGTAGAACCCATTATTTGCTGACAGAATTGCTTCTGTATAACAGTATAACAAAATACATTTGTGACCTTTTAAGAGAAAGAAGATGTCTTTTTCCATTTCTTTTTTCTTATTCTATCCAATATTTTTTCTTATTCTGTTCATTTGATCGAATCTATGTCCTTAAAAATATCCTAGCAAATTGCATATAAAAATATACAATCATAACACTAGGAGCAACTCATATCCTACTTTTCTTTTTGAAGTCTGTTTTCAAATCTTTTTTATTCCATTATCCCTGTGAGTTGTATTTGGAAAATGTTTGCTGTTGGTACTTTATGAATTAAGTCAGTAGTCAATTTCACAGTTTCAAGAGGAAAAAAAACCTCCCTTTGTGCTTCCCCAGAAGCTTTCCTTCTGATCACTGCTGTGCCTTTTCACTGAATTATGCCTATTAGCTTTTAGCTATTACTTAAAAATTTTAAATAGGAATGATTTTTTTAAAAAAAAGATGAAATGTTAGCAAGGTATTGCAACAGTAGCAAAAATACCTCCAACAACCACAACAGAGAGAAGATGTTAGAGGGAATTAGATTGGATGATTTCAGGGATCTTTTCAGGCCCTGTGTTGAATGCTTGTAAGGTGAAAGAAATATGTGGTAGATTCACCTACTTCTCCTCAGCAGTATCTGCTCTGCTACTAGCATACCATAGAAATTAATGGAAAGTTAGGAACAGGAGCCTGCTGGGATTGCTCCTGGGTCTTCTTCCCTCTGCTAGTGTCCAGTGCAACAGCAGCAGGATGGGAATCTAGCAGTAGCTTTCTCTATCACCACTTCACATAACTGCCTGAGCCAGCAGCTGTCATCATGAATTCTTCCTAGGTCTTTTACAGCCCAGGAACCATATGACAACTGCATTTTTTTTCTTACCGGTGACATCATCTTACTACCATATTTAATTGTTATATTGTGTATTTTCATATTGCCAATGCTACCTCTAAATTGCTTGCAGTCTCACCTTCATTCTCCTTTCTCTCTTGTGTCTTCCAACTCTCACTATGCCTCTTGCACCATTCTTCTAGCTCCTAACCTCCATCTTCCTCATCCTCATCTTCCTCTTCCTCATCTCCTGCCTCTCCTCTCCAAGTGTTCTTCCCTTGTTCTTTCCACCTCCATTGTTATGTGTCTAAATGTCATCTCTTATGTTCCATCCCACCATCACTCACTTTCATCAGGCTGAGGCAGGGGGTTGGGCTGCAGGTGGCGAGGTGGGCTCTGGGCTGGGGCCAAGGGGTTTGGAGTGTGTGTGTGTGGGGCGGGCTCTAGGCTGATCCTGGGGCAGAGGGTGCAGGAGGGGGTGCAGGGTGCAAGTTCTGGGAGGGAGTTTGGGTGCTGGAAGTGGCTCAGGGCTGGGGAAGGGGGTTGGGGTGCAGCAGCAGGTGTGGGCTCCTAGAGGGGAGTTAGGGCCGATGCAGGGGATTGGAGTGCAGGAGAGGGTGAGGGGTATGAGCTCTGGGAGGAATTTGGATGCAGGAGGGGGCTCAGGGCTGAGGTGGGGGGTTGGGAGTGGGAGGAGAGCAAGCTCTGGGAGGGAGTTTGGGTGTGGGAGGGGGCTCAGGACTGGGGCAGGGGGTGGGGCTGTGCAAGGGGATCTGGGTTGCTGGTTCTGGGATGGGGCTCAGGACTGGAGCATGGGGTTGGGGTGCGGGAGGGGGTTTGGGTGCTATCTCCAGCCGGGCAGCACTTATCTTGGGCAACTCCTGGCCGGCAGTGCAGTGGGGCTAAGGCAGGCTCCCTACCTGCCCAGGCCCCATGCTGCTCACAGCAGCAGCTGGCCGCAGTTCCCGGCCAATGGGAGCTGTGGAGTTGGCACTCAGGCAGGAGAAGTGCGTGAAGACCCTCCGGTTGCCCCATCTCAGGGTCCTCAGGGATGTGCTGACTGCTTCTGGAGGTGCTGGGTCAGGGCAGGTAGGGAGCCCCACTGTGCCGTCAGACATTTAGTGGCCTAAAATCTCTGCTTTGGCTTCAGTAGCCTCTGGGAGAAAGAGTCCAATTCCGGGAGACTCCTGGCGAAACTGGGAGGGTTGGCAACTTTACATCTCAGTAATATCAAAGGTCCAAATTTAGGCCCTGATTCTGCAATGATCTCTGAGTGGCTGGAACCCCACATTCACATGGAGCACCACTGACATCAGAGAAGTTCTGTACAGATGTAGGAGCTCATTGCAGTATTGGGGCCTTAAATTGTAAGCTCTCTTAGACAGAGAGCAGTGTTTTTTCTCTGTTCTGTAAAGTGCTTAACTTACTTTAGATGCTGTGTAACAACTGCTACTGCTTATGCTAATACTCACTAACCTGGAACATGTGTTGTATCTGCATGTATCTGGAAAGACTGACAGAAAACTACAAATTAAATTAGCCTTAATGAGGAAATGAGATGCTTCTCCTTTGAGCCTGCTTCTAAGGCGAAAATCATGGCTCTAACTTTCCTGTTCTCCGACACCCAGGATGTAATAATGAGCCTTCTCTGCCTCAGGATTCAGCATGATGGCTGACTGCATAATCAGGAGTCTAAAACCTGACACAGTTCACAGCCCAGTCTCTCCTTCATATCTGTGGCTGGATCTTTGTTGAAACAACACAAAAGCTTCACAAGCTTGAGAACAAACACATAAAAAAACAAAGCTCAGCATGATTCATCACTAGGACTCAAAGTGAGACCTTTGTAAGATTGTTTCAATCTTAGGAGCTCAGTATTCATCAGCCTCTCTTTTGCTGGCATTTTGCACATACAATGTGCCATTTCCACTTTTATGGACATGTTCACTTTTTTGTATCTCCACAGTACTTGCCCATTTCTCAATATATTGTATCATTCTATCTATGAAAATAAATGCATAGCCATTGGCTTTCTAGATATGCAAACTTCATTTTGCTGGTAGGGATGGTATAGTTGTTACAAAGAGCCTGGTTCTCCATTGCCATGCACCATATGTAGTCATTTATGTCTGTGCAAAGTAGATGTACTCCCTGGAGTATTCCCATATCAGGCATTGGAGTAGTCCCATTGACGTCAAACGTGCTAGTCACCTGCTTAAAGTTACACACCAGATTATGTGCCTTGATGAATGAGCATGTAAATGTGAAAAGCAATGGAAAAACAGGCTTCAAGTTTGATTTGCCACATTTATACCACAATTGCCAACTTTCACACGGTAAATAAGCACCCCGACTTTTCACAATAAGCCAAAAATCAAGCTAATCCCAATTCAAAACAAGCCAATCCCTAAGAACCCCAACACTCTATGTGACTCGATCCCACCATCATACAGTCTGGAACTGTGGTGGGCCCGCTGTGCACCCCTGACTCTCCCCCACTCTTGCCCCTGCTTGCCCCCACCCTTGCCTCTGCCTTCTGGGAGCCAATCAAAAAAGGAAGCAACAAGCCAAACAAGCTACAATCAAAAACTAGCCAACAAGCAACTCACAAGCCAATTTAGCCAAAAACAAGCCCAATTTCTGCATTTTTTCATGGATTTGGCATGTCTGATTCATACCCATTTTGTATTCTATTTTGAATGTCCACCCATGAGTTACTGCTCTTTCTCCCTTCTCTCATCCTAGCATATCTTGAATTTAGATCATCCGTTGAAGCTGGGTAAATTATTTGACTACTTGCAATCAATTATTTTTTTCTGCTTCCAATCTGATCTTTTTCACAGATAGTTTCATTGTTTAACTCTTTGTAAAATCATTTTGTGAATAAATTGCAACCTAGGGACTATCTGCAAATTTTGCACTACAATTATTCATTATTTACTATGTGATTGGTCACATAGGCCTGTTCTGTACACACAGCTTTGTCAGTTTATCTAAATGATGTTAAACAGATTTAGTTAACCCAGTGGCAATTTTTGGGTATGGAAACTCTTATTCTTAAATAGATTTAAATCATGGTTTATATTGGTTTAGTTTTCACTCATTAGCTAAACTGATGAGTGTCCACACACACACACATCACAATGGGCTAGCTGTCTAACATCACACCCTTAGTTAAACTGGTGCAACTTCTATGTGTAGACCAGCCATAGGTCACATGGTATCGTTTTTGTTCCCTGACTAGATTATCTCTTTTTTAAAGGAAAGGCCTGCACAAATCATCAGGGCTTTAATCATCGGCAGGGAACTGTGACAGAATGTACCACTCTAAAAACTACTATAAAACTATTGTAATAATCTTTGTAAAAGTATACCTTGTTAGGTATCATCAGAAAACATACAAGTTGCTTGCTGGTCAATATTGTCCTGATAAAATGTGTGGCAACATTGTATGTGAAGTTATATGTATGTGGAGATTTCCCTATATTATGTTATTAACATATGTTCCAAACCACAGCAGAAGTTGGCAAACAGATCTGTCTCAAACAAAGGAATGTGTGCTCTGCTTAATTTGCATTTAAGCGGGAAACAGTCATCAAGCAGGAAGGATAGACAAAGACACCTCAAACAAGTGAGGAAAAGCAGCAGAGAATATTCTTCTCCATAGACTTTTTGTCTCCTGAATCTCAGCTGGAAATATTTTTAAGATGGGGACTGATACTATAAAAAGGAGGGACAAACATCCCAAAACACCTCCTCTCTGTCTCCCTGCTCATCCATTCACTGCACCAGAACGGACAAAGGAAGCAGCCGTTTGACTGGAGAAGGGGTCCTGACTGATGAAGTTTGGTCAGTGAGACTGCTGAAAGCATATGGTGAGAAAACTTTGTTTTCAATTTATCATAGTTTGTTAGGCACCAATAAGTGTTTTATCTTTATTTTTCTTGTAACTATTTCTGACTTTTATGCATTACTTTTACTTGCTTAAAATCTCTCTCTTTGTAGTTAATAAACTTGTTTCATTGTTTTATCTAATCTATTGTGTTTAAATTGAAGTGTTTTGAAAACTGCTTTTGGAGTAACAAGATGTGTATGTATTATTTCTACTGATGTAATGACAGACTTGTATTGTTTGGGAAAGGGCTGGGCAGTGGAAGATATACACTTCTGGGGAAAATCTAGGACTGGAGATGTGTTGGGGTCACTCTGCAGCATAACCAAGGCTGGTAAGAGCCCAGGTGTGCATGGCTGGCTGTAGCTTACACACAGACATAGCTGGGAATGACTTTCATGCTGCAGGCTGTTGGTGAGCAATCCAGACTGGAGCCTACAGCAGCAAAGCATTGAAAAGGGCATCCCAGGTTAAAGGGCACAGGTGACACAGCTACTCATTAGTCTGGATTGCACCCTGGTATGTCACAGGAACATAGGATTTCCTATTGTTAGTGGCTCGATTGCAAGGGGCTCTTCTAGCATACAGCTGGAGGCCTGCATGTGGGCCTTGAACACTTAAGGGATTGTAGCCACTGAATTAAAGTGGACTACAATGCTTAGTGGTTGTGGGCCAAATTCTGACCACACAAAATTCATTGCAGGATCAGAGTTTAAGATTGTAAGCTCAATGGGGCCAAGAAACAGTGTCTTTTTTATGTTCTGCAAAGTACCTTGTATGTTCTGGGTGCTATGTAATTCTTACTATTACTACTACTAACCTGGTATATGTGAGCTATCCACGTGGTTTGCTGTGTAGGATTGATTACCTGCTTTTCTTGGTTTTGTTGCATCAGTGCAACTTGTTTGGCCTCATAAAGACTGGGAATAAATAAAGGTACAGATGCATGAACTACTATTTGTAAAACACACTTTGCTGCAGTTCAGATTTAGGATACATTTTATCTGAACTCCCTGGTAACATAACTCCCACCGTTTGCTAAGTGGTTCTGGTTTTGCCTGTCTTTAATTGTGAAGAACATGCTGGTAGAGGTTCAGAATCCAGAATTCTTTCACCTCAGTGAATTTTGACATGTTTAACACTTAGTGCTTCATGTAATCTTAAAAGTAATAGATGTAGTTAAGCATCCCTCTCCTCCCCACACATAAATGGAAAAAGTATCAAAAGATTCTGAGCTGGCGTAGCAAGGGTAGTGAGGCGTGGACACCCAGAATAAAACTGAGCATATATGAGGTGTCTGAGACATCTCACACTCTGTCTATTGCAGATATTCAGCAACCGTAGATCAAGCTCACTCGACTTTGAGTATCAAAGTGAGTATGATATTTAGACATCGTTAATCTCTTGTAATTGGAGCATTGTCAAACAAGCAGTGAAAAATGATGACAAATATTTCCCTCACTATTTTCTTAGAGGATATGGGCCGATTTCATCCTTGGAGAAATAGTAGTGATTAATTTGGCCATTGGTAGAAAGTAAACAAGGATATGTGAGCAGTTGTTTCTATTGAGCTATATTCTCTCAGCCATGGGATTGAAATTATTTTAAAAAGTAATTGGTAATTTTAGCTGTACAGTTAATAAGTATTGATATATATTCCTGATGCTTTTTTTTTTGTTTTCATTTCATAGTAGAATCAACTTGTTTGCTTTTCATTTGTGAGACCTAACAGTGAAAGGTTAGATTATCCCCTCAACTTTTATTTCTGCATGCACTGAAGCCTCATAGAAACAGAAACAAATTGAGAAGATCAATTTTTATGGGCACTGATGCAAATGCATGTGCCGTGTTTGATAAATGTATCACCCCATCCCATGCAAGGAAGCAGAATTCACTGAAAAGCTGCTAAATTCTTTAAGTGAAGTCAGAACCATATGATTGTTTGAGGTATCTGCATTAAGGTTTATGCGTTCACTGCAAAAATAATTTTATATTAGCAAAAATGCCTAAATACTCATAAACTAGTTCAATGAATGCTTTACCAGGTGATCTGTTCAATTTCCCGACTGAATGTTTCCCACTAATATGTTTAAACAAATATTTTCCAAGACACAAACTTATTTATATTTTTTTATGAAGACTTCTGTAAACCCTTACAATTTATCTCAGGTGGTCCTATTGAGAACAAAATCACACTATCAGCTAAGCACTGAAAATGAAGTGTAGGGTTGTTGTTTTTTTCCCTTTCTTTTTAAAAATAAAGTTTTATTTCATATACATTAAAAAGACTTTAATTGGAGCTTGGCACAGTTAAAAACTACTAGGGTAAACCCATGTCTGACTACACACAGTTCATGGCAAGATTGGGGCCTTACACTATAATGGAGCCACAGAACAGAGTCTTTTTCTGTGTTCTGTGAAGAACCTGGGACATTTTGGGTGCTATGTAACTGCTACGAATAATAGCCTGGTACATGTGATCTACCTGCATGTTTTGCTATGTGGGACTGGTTACCTAAGTCACATGGAGTTGTTTCTGTTGTCCATAAAATCAAGGGGGAGGGTTTCTTTCCGAACAGCAAAGAACATTGTACACACAGGCTGAGATTTTCCAACCTGCCCTATGTGATTGGAGTTACAATACCCATTCATTTAAATAGGAATTAGGCATCTGAATCCCTGGGCAGCTTGGCAAACCTCAGCAATGATTTTTTTGAAATTTCTATACTCAAAAGCCCTATTTTCATATATCTTATACATAGAAATGCAGATAAGTTTTCTCACAATTTGCAGTCAGATGCACATCCGTAAGCCTGTGAGGAGCCTCACTTACTCTATTCAGGGGTGTAGTTTGTCTGAGAGCAGGTTTCCAGAGGTGAGGTCCCATTAATGAAGCTTATGTTTGTATTATCCCCACAATTTTTTTTCCGTAGCTGCCAGAATGAGCAAATAGCAGATAGCAGACCATAGGTCTACAGGCCACAGGTCACTGAAGGGGACAGTTCTATTGCTTGACAGCACAGACCTTAGCCTTCAAAAACAGGCCAGCAATTATATAGACACTGGTTCCATTTGCACTGCACACACAGGTTCATCCAGTGAGGGAAGGAGGAGAACCGTGCTAGACCAACAGCACTGAGGCAGCATAAGATGCTGAAATAGTACATTATTTATGGTGATATTCCTGTGAAGGTAATTAAAATATTGCAGTCACTATT
This sequence comes from Mauremys reevesii, assembly GCF_016161935.1. Lineage (NCBI taxonomy): Eukaryota > Metazoa > Chordata > Testudines > Geoemydidae > Mauremys > Mauremys reevesii. The sequence goes on from NC_052624.1 coordinate 190,256,764, forward strand.
CTAAAACTAAGGATCTTAATAACTTGTTCCTCTCTGTAATAGGTAACTGCCCCCTGTGACATACCAGGGTACAATTCAGACTAATGAGCAGTTATGTCACCCCTGCCTTGCAACCTCCCACCTGAGCTGCTCACAAACCGCCTTCCAGCAGGCAAACCACATCCTGAGTATCTGTGTCACTGCAGCCTGTAAGCCACACTCAGGTTACACTCTGGCTCTCATCAGCCTTGGTGATACTGCAGGGTGATCCAGAATACCGCCCAGAAATGCACGTTTTGTACTGCCCAGCCCTTTCCTGTACAAGTTATGTTAAGTCTGTTATTTCTTTAATAGGTATAATATGCACACACCTTGTCATCCCGTAAAACTCAGAAATGGTTACAAGAAAAATAAAGATAAAATGCTACTGGTGCCTAACCGAACAAACTATGTTAAATTGAAAGCAATGTTTTCTCATCACATGCTTTTAGCTACTGACCAAACTTCTTAGGTCAGGACCCCTTCTCCAGTCCAACGGCTGCTTCCTTTTTCTATTCTGGTGCAGTGAATCAATAGGTGTGGGGACTTGGGGTGTTGGTCTCTCCTTCTTATAGATTCGGTCCCCCTCTTAAAAAATATTTCTGGCTGGGTACCAGGAGACACAAAGTCTATGGAGAAGGATATGCCCTGCTGCTTTTTTTTGACCCGTTTGAGCTTCATTTGTGTCCCTTTCTGCTCGATGACTGTTTCCTACTTAAATGCAAATTAAGCAGAGCACACATGCCTTTGTTTGAGACAGATCTGTTTGTCAACATCTGTTTGGAACATGTGTTAATAACACCATAAAATGGAATCTTATAACTTCACAATGTTGCCACACATATTTTACCAGGACAATCATGACCAGCAAATTATGAGTTTTAAATGATACCTCACAAGACATACTTTGCACAAAGGTTATTACAATAGTATGTGAGGTGTGAATACAGAGTACATTGTCCAGTGGCATAGCCAGATTCTAAGAGCAGGGGCAGCAAACATAAAAAAGGCGCCCCCCCTCCCTTGGCTCCTCCTCCGGCTGCTCCATGTGCCGCCACCCCCCCCGCCCTCATGGGGTCCACTCCATGCTGGCCTCCCCTCTGCACTGCTATGGTGCCGAGCACCTACCTCGCCGGGCCCCCCAGGTGGGGGGTGAGGTGGCACCCCCACGTGCCCCGGGCTGGGCCAGGCCGAGCCGCAGTGGGGTCCATGTCCCTTTAAGAGCGGGGCTGGGCTGAGCCAAGCTGGCAGGGGGTTGGTCTGCTCCCCGCTGCAGGCTGATGCCAGAGCCTGGGCTGAGATCCAGGTTCGTCTCCTGCTCCAGTTCCGGGCAGGGCTTTGCTATGGCTCCCCCAGTGCCTCTGGGCCAGGCCGCCCCACGGTAGGGGCGGGTTGCATGAGGCAGGGCAGGACCCAGTGGGGCCGAGCTGAACAGGCCTGGAAGGGCAGTACGGGGGCTGCTGGAGGGGGAAGCTGGGGAGAGGTGGCACAGCCTCAACCCCCTGGGGCTGCCTGCCCCGTGGAGGAGGCAGAGGGGCACAAGCCGCAGCAGGATCCCAGCCCCCCAGGGGAGGGGATCTGGGGCCAGCCCGGGGAGGCAGGAGCAGCCCCGGGAGTGCTGGGCGCATGCAGAGCAGAGCCCCGGGAGAGCCCCAGCCCCGCGGTGGGCAGCGCTGCAGAGGAGGAGCCCATGCTCTGCAGTGGGCGAGGGGAGCCCCAGGCAGGGGGAGCCGGGCCGCCTGCATCCACCTCTTGCAGCCGCTCCATGCTGCTCCCAGTACCAGCCCCGCTGCTGCAGTAGCTAGCGCCACTGCTTTCCGCTTCCTGTGACCGGCGCCGCCCCGCCCCACCGCAGGGACCAGTCCCTACCCGCCCTTGCCTGCAGGAGTTCAGCCCAGTAACCCCAGAAAATGTGCTGAGGGGAAGCGGCTGCTTCCCCTGCACCCCACTAGCTGTGCTACTGACATTGTCATACTCCCAAAGGAGGAATTTGAGGTGGATTGGTCAGTGGGTGGGTAGCATCTCTGGCAGCAAGGCTTCAGTGGAGTCAGAGAAACTCAAGAGAGCTGGAGAAAGCCCTTTCCTCAAGCAGTTACCAGAAACAGCTGGTTTTGATAATTGATTCCTAGCTGGTGCAAACTCTGTCTCCTGTACCACAAGAAAAACTTCATAAGAGTATACTGCTGTTACGTATTCCTCCTTTGCTTAAGGAATGAAAGATCTGGTCCATTTTCAAGCAACTGTCAGCCTTTGCTGACAGATTCTGGTTATTTACATAACTGGAGGATTTTCCTTATTCTTCTTCTAAACTACCTTTGAGAAATTAAATGGAAAAAAGCCTATGTTAAGGCTACACACTTAAGTACTCCAAAACCCAGGAAATAGCAGAGTTCAGGTTAAAAGCATAACTATAACTCTGCCCACATAGATGTATGCAATACAATAATACCCGGTGCTTATGTAACGCTCTTCATCAGTAGATCTCAGCATACTTTACAGAGGATGTTGAGTATCATTATCCCCATTTTACAGATGTACATTAACTGAGGCACTGAGAGATGGGATGACTTTCCCAAGGTTGGCTAGCAGGCTAACAGCAGAGCCGGGAAACAGAGCTCAGATCTTTTGAGTTACAGTCCAGTGCTTTATCCATTAGGCCATACTGCCTCTTTGCTTAAATGACTTCTTAATTTTGCAACCTCAACTTTGCATTAACATAACTTTTGTGCATTTAATGCCATTTAAAGCCTGATCCTACCAACCGCTTTTGCATGAAATTAAATTTAAGCATGTGAGTAGACTCATTGAAGTAAATGAGAGTACTCAGATTGTTAAACATTTAACATACGCTTAACTTTAAGTAATTGGAATATAAATTGATATACTGTGTGAGTATGACATAATAAAAACTTTACTTTGAAGTAGTACAGGCATTGGTGATGGTATTTTTAAAAAAGGACAATTAAGTAGACCAAGCAATATGAAGCCGATTCCTCCAAAATGACAGTGGCTGCGTGTTTCTAAGTATAATCGTCCTTTTCAAAGCAAGCACTTATTTTGGTTGCGGCTCTAAGCTCAGTGCATTTTCAGAATATAAATGTGTCTAACTTTTTCTATCTTATCTTTTTATTTTAAGGAGTTATTTTTAAATAATGAAGAAAACACTGTATTAGAATGTGTATTTAAAAAAATCATCCAAGCATCCATAACTACTTTTTTAGAACTTTGTCCCCTGCAATATAATTATCAACTTGTAGGTGAATGGAGCATGTATAATAAAGCTATGATTGCCTGAGCACAATTCAACCTGCAAATTGTTTACTAATGAGAGACACCAGTAGGAGAAGACTTTTTGTTATGAATCATAAGCTTTTGTTTTCCACCATTCTGCTCTTGCTTCATAGTTCTAAGTCCCAGATGTATACAGGGAAACAGGTAAATATGAACAGGTGTTGAAATATCAGGTTTCCCAAACAAGTATTTACTGTACATGTAATTAGTTACTTTTTGTCATTTAATTAAGAAATATTTGATAACACCAATTAGTCAATATTTGCACAGCACTGAGCATATAAATGCTCAGCATTGTTATGCAACTAATTAGCCTAAAATATATTAAGAATGTGCTAATGATAATGGATAGTGAATATAAATCATATTAAATGTACTGATGGAACAGACTTCTTTCTTGATTTAAAAAAAAATGTTTCTCTTTGCACTGCAGTTACAATATCTGGTTACCTGAGAGTGTAGATTCACTCTCTCCATTCTATTCCTCTGATGTCCAAGGAATGATCAACATGATCTCCAGAAACAAAATTCCTAGAACGCCGTGGAAATTCACTGCATGTACTTGTTAAATTCCAATGGAAGAAACTTCGTAAGATATGATACTGCTCCAACATTACCGGAATGATTAGTGCATTGCTCTTTCTGCATTGACCACTCAAGGTGGTGAGCCCCTTTTCAGCAGTGTATTCCTGCTCAATAGAGCTCTTAAGTACATGCTTAACTTTAGGCATATGCTTAAATCCCATTGGGCTACATCCAGCAAGGGATTTAGGTACCTAACTGCTATTTTAGGCACCTAAATCTCAACCTCCCATGCTAGTTAACTCTATAGATTCCTAAATTTTTACCAGTAAAGTCCCCATAACTTCAGCTGGTTGGCATGCACAAAGCTACCTAAGTCACAGTTGGGTCCTCAAACAAGGCGGTCTCCACCTATCTCACCTGACCCAGTAGCTGTTCTCAGAAGCCATCTACCAGATGGGGCCCTGTACAATATAGAGGTGGAGCCCTCCCACACATATATACACCTGATAGTCCAGTGGTTGAGCATTCTCCTAGGATGTGGGAGACCCAGTTTCAAATCCTCATTTTGCTTGTTGTAGAGCAGGAACTTGAACTCACCTCTCCCATTTCTCAGTACCCCAACAACCAGGCTATAGAGTCATATTCTCTGTCCCAATAATTATTTCATACCACTATCACCACCTCATTTTTTTGTGAGAAAGGGCTAACCTGGTTTAGGCACCGATCCCAGGAGAGGGTTCACAGCTGTGAGTCAGCTCCCAGACTGCTGCACTGGGCAGCACAGTATGGGGAAGAACTGAGCAGCCCTCAGTGGTGAAAGAACTGGTTAAGGACAAATTAGAAAATTTGGACCTGCACAAGTCCATGGGGCTGGATCTAACCCATCTGAGAATGCTGATGGAGTTGGCTGATGTGATTGCAGAGCCATTGGCCATTATTTTTTAAAACTCATGGTGATCAGGGGAGGGCCTGGATGATTGGAAAAAGGCAAATATAGTGCCCATCTTTAAAAAAAGAGAAAAAGGAGAATCTGGGGAACTACAAACCTGGAAAAATCATGGAGCAGGTCCTCGAGGAATCCATTTTGAAGCACTTGGAGGAGAGGAAGGTGGTCAGGAACAATTAACATGGATTCCCCAAGGTCAAGTCATGCCTGATGAACCTGATTGCCTTCTATGATGAGATAACTAGCTTTGTGTGTATGGGGAAAGCAGTGGATGTGATATATCTTGACTTTAGCAAAGCCTTTGATATGGTATCCCAAAGTATTTTTGCCAGCAAGTTAAAAAAAGTATGGATTGGATGAATGGACTATAAGGTGGATAGATTGTCAGGCTCAATGGCTAGTTAGCATCAATTGGAGTGCCCCTGGGCTGATTTTGTTTAACATCTTCATAATGATCTGATGGATTGCACTTTAGCAAGTTTGTGGATGACATGAAGCTGTGGGGAGAAGTATCATAGAATATGAAGGGATCTCTGGAGGTCATCTAGTTGAACTGCCTGCTTGAAACAGGCCTAATCCCCAGTCAGATTTTTGCCTGAGATTAAGGACTGAACTCACAACTCTGAGTTTAACAGGCCAATGCTCAAACCACTTAGCTATCACTTCCCCTGCAATAAATATGCTGGAGGGTAGAGATAGGGTCCAGAGTGACCAAGACAAATTGGAGGATTGGGCCAAAAGAAATCTGATGAGGTTCAACAAGGACAAGCTGATAATTTGAACCAGGAGAAAGGATGGTTTTACAAATAAAGCACTAGTCTGGGCCTCAGGAGAACTAATTGCAATTCACAGCTCCCTCACCAAGGCTGTGTGATCTTGGGCAAGGAACTTGCCTCTCTGTGACTCAGAAATCTGACATCAGAAATCTGCCGAGATTCAACAAAGGCAAGTGCAGAATCCTTCACTTAGGATGGAAGAATCCCATGCACTGCTACAGGCTGGGGACCGACTGGCTAAGCAGCAGTTCTGCAGAAAAGGGCCTGGGGATTACAGTGGATGAGAAGCTGGATATGAGTCAACAGTGTTCCCTTGTTGCCAAGAAGGCTATTGGGCTGCATTAGCAGGAGCATTGCCAGCAGATCAAAGGAAGTGATTATTCTCCTTTATTCAGCACTGGTGAGGCCACAACTGGAGTACTGCATCCAGTTCCCCCCCGCCCCACCTCTACAGAAAGGATGTGGACAAATTGGAGAGAGTCCAGCGGAGGGCAACACAAATGATTAGGGTGCTGTGGCACATGACTTATGAGGAGAGGCTGAGGGAACTGGGATTATTTAGTCTGCAGAAGAGAAGAATGAGGGGGGATTTGACAGCAGCCTTCGACTACCTGAAGGGGGTTCCAAAGAGGCTGGAGCTCAGCTGTTCTCAGTGGTAGCAGATGACAGAACAAGGAGCAATGGTCTCAAGCTGCAGTGTGGGAGGTTTAGGTGGTTTGATATTAGGAAAAAATATTTCACTAGGAGGGTGGTGAAGCACTGGAATGGGTTACCTAGGGAGGTGGTAGAATCTCTATCCTTAGAGGTTTTTAAGGCCTGATTTGACAAAGCCCTGGCTGGGATGATTTAGTTGGGGTTGGTCCTGCTTTGAGCAGGGGGTTGGACTAGATGACCTCCTGAGGTCCGTTCCAACCCTGATATTCTATGATTTTATGAACCCCAAGGGGAGGGAGACATCTCCTTCTGGGCTGGAGTTCAGCACCTAACTCCCTGTGGAGGCAAAGCTTAGGCCACACCCATCTCATCAGGATTTCCTTCTGGCTAGTTTAAGTGGCTCCCTGCTGTAGATGCTGGCTGTTATGAATCCTTTTTTAGGCACCTCCTCACACATTCTAGTGGGATTCTGGGCCCTAACTAGGAGCTGTGGATTTCACTAAGTGGCTGGAGGCCTAAACATTAGGCATTGCAGCACTAAGTGCAAATCTCCTTTATAAATCTCGCCTGTGGAATTCAAGTCAAGCATGTGCTTAAGTACTTTGCTGAATAGGAATCGGCTTAAGCACAGGCTTAAATATAAGATTGGGATCCTAACTTCTGCAAAGAAACTGTAGTAGGGTAAGTAACGTGGTACCAATGTTACATTTTGTAATTAAAATAAAGTGATCTCAGGTGTTTAACCTACACTGTAAACAGACCAGAAAAAGGGGATACCGAACCCAACTGAGCATTACAGGCATTCCCCAAATACTATGTTTATACTTCAGGGCATGGGGAACATGTTCCCTCCCCCCGCATGAAAATGTCCAATAAGGCACATTAGATCTCAGATAAGTGGCAAAGAACCTGGAATTGTGCTTTGCTGCTTATGTATTCCTTAAACTGATCATACTCTGACTCCAAATTTCTGGTACTCCATACATTTCACCCTTTATTTTTTGTATTGGAAAAAAAGTAACTACATTTTTGGAGTAAGGCTGGAAGCTTTTGTGGCTGCATAGGAGATGGAGAGCAGGGTGGCTTTTGGCAGCTGGAACAATGTGGGAGATAATTTTGTTTTTTTAATGGCCAGGAAGCAACAGATCTTTTACTACTCATGATGGGCTGCTTATTTTCTTGCTCTTCTCTGAAATTTTGGGAAAAGGTGGGCTTGGATTCCTCCTGCCCTACCCCAGCAATCCTTGACAGCAACAACTTGTCTCACTACCCCCATGAGAATATCAATGAAAAGCACAACAGCCTCCATGTTTGTTTCTGAGCAGCCACAAATGAGCTAGGCACAAGACATTGTCTCTGTGCAGGAAGTGTACACAATCTTGATTTGATATGACTTTACAAGTTAAGGTAAATTGATGAGGGGAGAGGGAGGAGAAAGCTAATACACTACCTAGTTACTCAGTAAAGAATGTACTCATCTTAATGGTTTTGTACCCTCCCACCTTGTTTTTAAATTTTTGTTATTTATTTGCTACCTTCACTTCTTGCAGGCTTTGCGTATGAATTAAGTGAGTTACAAGACATTTTAATGATGTTTCTGCTAAAACGATACGCAGGGAAATAGTCAACAATTCTGACATTTAAATTGTCATCAGAACTTCTGGTTAACAACTCATTGAGAGGAATTGGGACAGTCCCTATCTCTGCCAGAACTATTGTTTCAAGCTGTCTGCAGTTTCAGCTAGACGTAATTGCATCAGTTACCCTTAGTTCACATTCGGATGCTAAGTAATGCACACTGGAAAACATAATCCCAACTATACATATAAAATGATGGGGTCAAAATTATCTGTTATCACTCAAGAAAGAGATCTTGGAGTCATTGTGAATAGTTCTCTGAAAACATTCACTCAAAGTGCAGCAGCAGTCAAAAAAGTGAACAGAATATTGGGAATCATTAAGAAAGGGATAGATAAGAAGACAGAAAATATCATGTTGCCTCTATATAAATCCATGGTATGCCGACATCTTGAATACTGCCTGCAGACATGGTCACCTCATCTCAAAAAAGATATATTGGAATTGGAAAAGGTTCAGAAAGGGGCAACAAAAATGATTAGGGGTATGAGATTAATAGAGATTAATAAAACTGGGACTTTTCAGCCTGGAAAAGAAACAACTAAAGGGGGATCTGATAGAGGTCTATAAAATCATGATGGGTGTGGAAAAAGTAAATAAGGAAGTGTTATTGACTCCTCATAACACACAAACTATGGGTCACCAAATGAAATTAATAGGCATCAAGTTTAAAACAAACAAAAGGAAGTATTTTTTTCACACAACACCCCATCAACCTGTGGAACTCCTTGCCAGAGGATGTTGTGAAAGCCAAGACTATAACAGATTCTTTGCTGCTTCTAAAGACTATAACAGGGTTCAGAAAAGATCTAGATAAGTTCATGGAGGATAGGTCCATCAATGGCTATTAGCCAGGATGAGTAGGGATGGTGCCCCTAGCCTCTGGTTGCCAGAAGCTGGGAATGGGCGACGGGATGGATTACTTGATGATGACCTGTTCTGTCATTCCCTCTGGGGAACCTTGCATTTGCCACTGTTGGAAGACAGGATATTGGGCTAGATGGACCTTTGGTCTGACCCAGTATGGCTGTTCTTATGGATGATTATGCTTGTAATATTAAGGGCTAGAGACGCAGTGGGATTTTCAAAAACACTCAGTATTGGCCTGACTTTATTCCCATTGATATCAAAATTGACTTCAATAGGAGAAGAGTTAGGCCAACACTGATTTTGAAAAATGCCATCATTTGTTGTTGTGAAATATTAGGTGAGATGAAGGAACACACATATGTGACAACAAAAAAAATTGATTATTGAGTTGCCAGTTTACATAGCCATGTTATTGTATTATATACAGTACCCTGACCTAAGTCATTCTTGCAGCAGGCTGCCATTCCTGGGAATGATTTGTTGTAGTAGTCAATTCAGAAATGGAACCCTGCAAAAAGTGAGCCTTACTTTTCTGTGAGCAACAGCTGCCCCCCAAACCAAGCTTTGCTTAGGTAGCACATCTGTCCAGTAAAGAGGACCTGTACTACAGAAATAGTTCAAAACCCTTTTGTTTCCCTGATTGAATTCCTTTACACATGATAAGTCCCCTTCTCTCATTTTGCTAGTCTTTCATAGTATTTCTTTTGTTGCACTCTTAACTGTCTATTTTTATGCATGATTTCATTCTTGGGCTGCTCTTTATTGATTCAGGGATGGCTTATAACCAATTTTCAGCCTATTAGAGGCTCTGCAGGAGACAATCTTCACCCTAGTGGTGCTGCACAATAAACCAATAAAGACAATTATGGATCTGAATTACTGCCTGTGTGTTTTTTGCACAAGATATTTAGAAATCTGCATCCCTTTAACTATTTTGGGAAAGTAGTGGCACAAGAGTGGCATTTTGCACTTCCTAGGTATCCCTGCTGAGCACACTATATCTTCTTTTGCAAGGACAGAGGCATCATCGTGCATCCATCTGCGTCCATTATTTATGGACTAGTGTAAGTTTATTCCTGAGTGGATAGTACTGTTTGCTAGTGCCACTGGGTCACCCTATGCTGTGAATCTGAAATTGCTTTTTGTAGAATTTAGGCATGTGTTGGCTTTTTCTCCAGCTATTTTGCTGGGACATGTACAGTAGAAATCATTATCAAGCCATTTGCCAACCTGTATCACATAGCTACCACAGATATTTCCTATCCTAAGTATTGAGGAGAAACTGTGGTAATCTCAAATAGCACCTTGTACAGATACAGACTGACATCATCTTCCTTTCCAAATGAAAACAGATGGATAAATATCTTCTTACTGCCTGTTCCATTCTATGCATCCGATGAAGTGGGATGTAGCCCATGAAAGCTTATGCTCAAATAAATTTGTTAGTCTCCAAGGTGCCACAAGTATTCCTGTTCTTTTTGCTGATACAGACTAATAAGGCTGCTACTTTGAAATCTGGTGAATGGTGACTTTTTATTTGCAACCAGTACAGTGTATCAAACCCTATTACAGTATTTTTTTAAATATATATATATATATATTTGCATTAGGGATGGGAAAACTCAAATTTGGACAAAATCAGAATTCAAACCATTTTTTTTTCAGAATTCTGAAAGTTTACTGCTTTCATTTCCCCATATTGTTAAGGTTTATTATGTCTGGAACTGGAATCAGAAGTACCAAGGACAATGAAAGAACTTACAGTAATTCCTCACTTAATGTTGTAGTTATGTTCCTGAAAAATGTGACTTTAAGCGAAACAATGTTAAGCAAATCCAATTTCCCCATAAGAATGAATGCAAATGGCAGGGGTTAGGTTCCAGGGAAATGTTTTTAACCAGACAAAAGATTATTATATATACACACACAGAGTATAAGTTTTAAACAAATAATTTAATACTGGTACATAGTGATGATGATTGTGAAGCTTGGTTGAAGTGGTGAAGTCAGAGGGTGGCATATTTCCCAGGGAATTCCTTACTGCTAAATGATGAACTAGCAATCAGCTTAGCCCTCAAGGGTTAATCCAGTGTTGTTAATGTAGCCTCACACTCTACAAGGCAGCACAAATGGAGGGAGGGGAGACAGCGTGGCAGACAGAGACACACACCGTGTGTGAGAGAGAGAGATGCGCATTGCTCCTTTATGTACACTGACCCCACTGTAAATGCATTGCCTTCTTAAATAGATCAACAAGTTGAGACAGCAGCTCCTGCTAGCAAGCTCTTTCTGTCCTGAGCCCTGTCGTGTCCCCCTCCTTGCTCTTTAGAAATGGGGTAAGCAGGGTGCAGAGAGAGGGGGACACCCTGACATTAGCCCTCCTCTTCCCTCCCCTGCACAGCAAGCAGGAGGCTCCCGAGAGCAGCTCCAAGGCAAAGGGCAGGAGCAGCACAAGGCAGTGGGGGGAGGGACAGCTGAACTGCTGGTAATTGATAGCCTGCTGGGAAGCTGCAGCACAGGGAATTTAGGGGAAGGGGGAGCTGATATGGGGGCTGCCAGTCCACCCTGTTCCAAGCCCCCACCAGCTAGCTCCAACGGGCTGCTCTTCCCGCAAACAGTGGACAAAGCTGGCAGCTGCCAAATGACATCATAAGGGAGCATTGTGCAACTTTAAAGGAGCATGTTCTCTAATTGATCAGCAACATAACAACAAAACAATGTTAACCAAGACAACTTTAAGTGAGGAGTTACTGTACCCTTTTGTTATTTCCAAACAAGGCAGAAGCACAAAGTATGAAAGGTTTTGTGGGAGATACTATTCTCATGAATGATCCAGACCAAAGTGTATTGAATAAGTTCAGATAAATATTTCATAAGCATTTGAGCTGGGCTTCTAAGCCATTATACGTAGAATGCATAGCTGTTCAGAATCGGATTCCATGCTGGTGTCTGGAATCTTAAGTTATTTTAACTAGCACAATATGTTCCAAAACTTGATCTCCTAACAGTGCATTTTCTAATAAACAGCAAATCACATTTATTACATTTTGTGATCTGTCTCATTTTTACACACTCCTGTTTCACTTCTTTGGAATTACTTAAGAGAAGGGATAACCCTTCTGTTTGCAACTTTTGCCCATGCTTCATGTTCCAAAAGGCATACATGCAAAATGAATTTGCCTTCACCCTTGGCATCTGATTAAAAGATTGTGTTTGCTCCAGTAACTTCTATTGGTAGCTCCATTAGTCATCTCTTATCGTGCAAATACTGTCACATGGATTTGCTGTGTAAAATCCTGGTCCTAGTGAAGTCAATGGGAGCTTTGCCATCAACTTAAGTTGAGCCAGTATTTCATTCACTCTTTTCAAAGTGCTCAGCATGTGTAGGTTGGGATATTACTTGATCAATAGCTATGAAACTACAGTATTGCATAGCAACTAAATGAAAGAAGCAAATTCTACAACAAGAGAACCTGAGCCTGGCTAGGACTGGTGGCTTTGTGATAGTGCAGAACGAGTTAGGTATTTTTAGATTTCTTTTGGATTACAATTGGCACTCCTATAACCTTTACAAATAGCCATGTCAGCTAAAACTACATAAAGGTCTTTGGTCTTTATACAAGAGAAAGACAATTATGTTCCAGCAATACTTCACTGCTGTTGCTCCTTGCAGCACATTTCAACATAGTATTACCAGTAGTCAGAATCACATTTGTTATTTTAAGGGAGGGAAATGAGGGAGGCTAGTACAGTAGTAGCTTCCCATTTCTAGAATTTCAGTAGTATTAGTACCATCATTCATTATTTATATGACGATAGCAGTAGCTTCCTAATTCGCTCCCAGCACAAAAGTAGATGCAGGACATTGAAATCAATGTGAGAGAGGTATGAGGTAAGTAGAATTTGGGCCCTCAACTCTAATCGGCTAACAATGGGCAAATATGTAGCTTTCCAAAAGGGCATATGGTTCCCCTTACGCATCTGTGCAGGCTAGGGTGACCTGATGTCCCGATTTTATAGGGACAGTCCCGATTTTTGGGTCTTTTTCTTATATAGGATCCTATTTCCCCCCACCCCCATCCCCGTTTTTCACACTTGATGTCTGGTCACCCTAGTGCAGGCTACCTGTATTGGGGGAAGCAAAGAGGGTGGGAAGAGTAGTCTCTACCAGTGGCACTGGAACATTTTTAATAGTGGGGGTGCTGAAAGCCAGCTCTCTTACCCCTGTCCACCCCATCCCCCCACAGAGCAGAGACCAGAGGCAAAGCCCCATGTGTGGGACGGCAGCAGATCCTCAGGCGCGAGATGGCCTCAGAGCCACGGGCGCAAGGCCGGCAGCCGGAACCTGGCAGCAGAGCCCCAGGTGCACGGGGCAGTGCTGCAGAAGAGTCCAAGGTGTGTGGGGCTGGCAGCTGGGAGCCAGGGGGTGCTGCAGCACCCCTCCAACCAGGGCCGGTGGAAGCACTAGGCAAGTTAGGCAGCCGCCTAGGGCGCCGAGATCTGGGGGCGCTGAAAAGCCGGTGCCTAAAAATAGACGAAGGCTGCAGATCGCAGATTGTAGGGAGGAAGTAGATAAGAAGTAGGCTCCCAATGAATTGCTCTCCTGCCATTTACAAAGCCAGTGATTAGGGAAGTCCTTTGATTAGATCCAGACTGTAGGGAGGTGATAAGAATCAGACTCCCAATGAATTGCTCTCCAACTACTGCCATTTAGAAAGCCAGCGAAGTCCTTTGGTTAGAGCGCAGACTATAGGGAGGAGGAGGTGATAACAACCACGCTCCCAGTGAACTGCTCTCCGACTCCTGTCTCCTGCCATTTACAAAACCAGAGAAGTCCCAGTTGCTCTCTGACTCCTGCCATGTGAAGTCCTTTGCTTGTGAATCACTAATTGTACAGATTGCTCTGTTGGTAGGTACATTATTACAGTACTAGCTCCTCTGTCTTGTAGTAGATTGCACAGCAGCAGCCAGAAGGAGAGTGGAGCAGCTTCAGGGGAAGGGGGTTGAAAGACCTCCCCGCTAGGGCTGAGCTGTGCTGTCAGTGTGGTGCAAGCGGGGCCGGCTTGCACATGGCATGCTCCTCGGAGAGCGGGCTGCAGGTTTTCCAGGGCAGAGGCTCTGCTCCCTGGGGAGAGAAGGGAGGGAGGCCAAGGCTGGCAGCTCTGCGGGCTCTCTTGCGTGGAGGGGCGGCTAAGCTGCTTTAACCCACCTCCCTGCGCCCCAGCTTTCTATCCTCCCGACCCTGCTTTAGCGTGAGGGCCGCACACTCTGCCTCATAGTCCTGCCTGCCCCACCCCCCGCCAGAGCGAGAGCCCAGCACTCAACTCCCCAGCCCGGGCGCAGGACGGACTCCTGAAGGCAAAGCAGGTGACAGGCTCCCATTGCCCTGTTGCAACTGCACTTGGCCCACTGCTGCTGCATGCCAGGGACTGGAGAGGAGATTGCCCATCTCACCTTGCGGCTCTTTGAATCCTACCCCCCCCACCCCCCTCCACACCCAAACCCGGTCTGCTCCCCTTGCACTCCCCAGCCAAAGCCAGTCCTCCCAGTAACCGAACCCAGCCTGCTTCCCTTCCCTATCAAACCCAATTCTCAGCCAAACTCGAACCATCACTGTCACTGACCAAACCCACTCTGCTCTCCTTGCACTCCCCAGCCAAACCTGAACCCCCACTGACCAAATCCGGTCTGCTTCCCTTCCCCACCAAACCCAATCCCCCAGTATGACAGAGTATCTGCCATTTTAATTTTATAAAAACAACAAGGAGTCTGGTGGCACCTTAAAGACTAACAGATTTATTTGGGCATAAGCTTTCCTGGGTAAAAACGCACTTCTTCAGATGCATGGAGTGAAAGTTACAGCTGCAGGCATTATATACTGACACATGAAGAGAAGGGAGTTACCTCACAAGTGAAGAACCAGTGTTGACAGGACCAATTCAATCAGGGTGGATGTGGTCCACTCCCGATGACAGATGAGGAGGTGTCAATTCCAGGAGAGGCAAAGCTGTTTTTGTAATGAGTCAGCCACTCCCAGTCCCTATTCAAACCCAAATTAATCATGTTAAATTGGCAAATTAATTTTAGTTCTGCTGTTTCTCTTTGAAGTCTGTTTCTGAAGTTTTTTTGTTCAAGAATAGTGACTTTTAAATCTGTTATAGAATGACCAGGGAGATTGAAGTGTTCACTTACTGTTTTATATGTTACCATTCCTGATGTCCGATTTGTGTCCATTTATTCTTTTACCTAGGGACTGTCTGGTTTGGCCAATGTACCTGGCAGAGGGGGATTGCTGGCACAGGATGGCATATATAACATTAGTAGACGTGCAGATGAATGAGCCCTTGATGGTGTGGCTGATGTGGTTGGGTCCTCTGATGGTGTCGCCAGAGTAGATCTGGGGACAGAGTAGGCAATGAGGTTTGCTACAGGGATTGGCTCCTGGGTTAGTGTTTCTGTGCTGTGGTGTGTAGTTGCTGGCGGACTTCTTGTTGTTTTTGTGGATACAGACTAACATGGCTACTCCCGATACTTGACACCAGGCAAGGCTCTAATTTTATAAATGTTATTAATAACAATAATTTGATATTATAAAGGTAGAATAAAATGTAGACTTTGATATGAAAGAATGAAGGAAGGAAGTGACAGTGTATTGTGTATAATGTATGTGGTTTATTTTAAGATCCAGGCTATGTTGTGCAAAGTGAAAACAATAACAGTGTCAACACTGTCAGGTTATTCATTTATTTTTATTAAATATGTAGACTAAATAATGAAATTAATACATTTTCAAGCCGAACGTGTATTAATTCTAATGAACAATGCCATATTATGTGGTATTCATTTTTGAAAGTTTATAATAAGTGATGTGCCGGGAGGAGGGGGTGGGGGGCGCAAGATGGAAGTTTCGCCTATGGCGCAAAATATCCTTGCACCGGCCCTGCCCCCAACCCTAGTACCTGCATCTATGGTCTCTATATGGCTGCCACTCCCTGTTGCAGGGTGATCCGTTGAGGGGTTGGGGCTCAGCTGAACTCTGTGCCAGACTCAACCCATATCCCCAGGTGTAGGGAATAAGTACTGAATTTGGATGTAGAAAACTGTGATTCAGAGCCAGACCTGCTGGGATATATAAGGCAGCCTGGGTCAGAGGGGGAGATTCAGGTATTAGGGAGGGTCCTCAGGAGACCCTGAGTGTCAGAGAAAGGACCTGGAAGGAGCCTTGGTGAAAGACTTGGCTGGGGATACCTGCTGTGTTGGCAGCAGCAGAAGTCCTCTGGGGCAGTGACATTAGGAGGGTCCAGGTGGCAGGGATTGGTTTACCTGTCTTAACTGATGCTGAACAGTTTCTGTGTGTTTTAACAATAAATGCATCCTTTGGAAAAGGGAATTAAATACTGACAATGCTTCATTAATGCAACTGGCTAGTGAGAAACTGAGGGCTTGGCTACACTTACAAGTTGCAGCGCTGGGAGTTACAGCGCTGGTCATGCAGCTGTGTAGGGCCAGCACTGGAGTGTGGCCACACTGACAGCTACCAGCGCTGCAGTGTGGCCACACTTGCAGCATTTCCAGCGCTGTATTGAGAGGTGCATTGTGGGCAGCTATCCCACAGAGCACCTCGTCCCATTTTGGCGCTGAGTATTGTGGGAAGGGGAAGGAAGTGTGTGGCTCATTCCGCTTCCTGTGCCAATGCCCCGTGGTGCATCGCTTCACATCCCAGCATTCACAGTCTTTCCGGCCACGTTTGGCGCCATTGTGAGTCTCTTTCTGTTTTTTACTCTCTGTCTGTGAATCGCGATTTCTATGGGAAATGGAGCCCGAGCTGCTGAGGACTGTGATGATGAGTGTCGTCAGCACAACACGTTTGGCAGTTGAGCTATTCCTTCAGCTCCAAAGTGACAGTGAGGAGTCCGACGATGATATCGATGATATCGAGTCGCCTGCTGCGTGTGACACTACAGTGCTTGTGGCATTCACGGAAATGCTCAGCACCGTTGAACGCCGCTTTTGGGCTCGGAAAACAAGCACTGAGTGGTGGGATCACATTGTCATGGAAGTCTGGGATGACGAGCAGTGGCTGCAGAACTTTCGTATGAGAAAAGCCACTTTCATGGGACTGTGTGCTGAGCTCGCCCCCACTCTGCGGCGCAAGGACACAAGATTGAGAGCTGCCCTGACGGTGGAAAAGCGGGTGGCTATTGCAATCTGGAAGCTGGCAACTCCAGACAGCTACCGGTCGGTCGGGAACCAGTTTGGAGTGGGAAAGTCGACCGTTGGAATCGTTTTGATGCAAGTTTGCAAGGCAATTAATCGCATCCTGCTAAGAAAGACCGTGACTCTGGGGAGCGTGCAGGACATTGTGGATGGCTTTGCACAAATGGGTTTCCCTAACTGTAGAGGGGCGATAGATGGGACGCATATTCCTATTCTGGCACCCCCCCCACCTAGCATCAGAGTACGTTAACCAGGAGGGGTATTTCTCTATGGTTCTCCAGGTGCTTGTGGATCACCGTGGGCGTTTCATTGACATTTACACAGGCTGGCCTGGAAAGGTGCATGATGCACGCATCTTTCGGAACAGTGGCCTGTTCAGGAAGATTCAGGCAAGGACTTATTTCCCAGACAGGAAGATCACAGTAGGGGACGTCAAAATGCCCATTGTGATCCTTGGAGACCCCGCTTACCCGTTACTGCCTTGGCTCATGAAACCCTATACAAGGAAGCTTGACAGGAGCAAGGACCAGTTCAACTACAGGCTGAGCCGGTGCCGAATGACTGTGGAGTGTGCTTTTGGGCGTTTAAAAGCCCACTGGCGGTCCTTGTATGGGAAGCTAGACTTGGGGGAAAGCAGCATCCCCGCGGTTATATCCGCATGCTGTACCCTCCATAATATTTGTGAAGGGAAGGGTGAAACATTGTCAGGCATGGACCACCGAGGTTCAAGTCCTGGAGGCTGAATTTGCACAGCCAGAGAGCAGGGCTATTAGAGAAGCCCAGCACAGGGCTACAAGGATTAGGGATGCCTTGAGGGAAGAATTTGAGGCTGAAAGCCAACAGTAATGTTTGCTGCCTTGCATGGGAGTGAAGTGCAGTGGTTACACTGTTAGGATTCTATTATCCCTAACATGATTTCCAGTGACTGTTTCTTTACTGGGATGAGGTATCTTTCACTATGCAATAATAAAGACTGTTTTCAAAGCCAAGATTTATTTTATTGAATAGAAAAATACTTCATTGACAGACACACAACATTTCAGGAACCTAGGGCAGGGGGGTGGATGGGTGAACTGTACAGTCACAAGTTTGCATATGTCCTATCTGCAGTGCTGTGCAATGGCTGCTGCACTTCAGGGTGCATATACTGCATGGTGATGGGGGTTGAGTGCAGAGGGTAAGGGTCGTAGTTCTCAGGGCTGGTTGGTGAACGTACAGGTGTTGGAGGCAGCTGGTGGTGGTAAGAACCTGGATGCTGGGGAAGGGGATTTGGAGCTAACATTGGGGCAGAAGAGAATAAAATTTGGGACAGGGGGGGCTGTGGGGCAGCACGGGACTGCTCTGCCTGCATAGCTACGAGTGCCTGGAGAGAGTCCGCTTGGTGCGCCAGGATGCCTAGCAGCTGGTCTGTGCTTTTCCTCTTTGCCACAGCGTTTCTCCGCCAATGTCTCTGGTGGATCCTGCTGTCCCTCTGGCGGATCCTGCTTTCCCTTTCTCTCCACTCCTGCAGCTGTTTACTCTCTCGAGCAGAGTGATCAATAACTGTTTTCAGCATGTCTTCCCTGGTTTTTCGAGGCTTTTTCCTCAGATTCTGTAGTCTCTGTGCTGTGGTAGATCTGGGCAGTCCAGCAGTCAAGGTCACTTCTTGAAGGCAAAAATGGCAACATTTAACAGGGTAGCATTGTTAATTATCTCATCCAAACAGTAATTCCCACACACTGAAGGAGTTTTCAGTGTTCACTTTAGCATTCTTTTCCCATACCAAATAAGACCACACATAACACAACAGGAGACACAAAATGGTGAGTAAGGGGTACTGAGATTGCTTCAGGGCTGTGCAGGGGTTTCTGTGCGTTGGGGACAGCAAGCAGCTGCAGGGGGGATCTGCACTAAACAGTCTCCCAACATTTTCCACAGGAGTTACTCCTGGAAGATATCTCCCTGCTGCGGGTCACTAGGGAAGAGCGGGAAGGTCTTCTACAGCAATGCGGATTCCGCCCTGGCCCCTATGCAGCTTGCCTGTGTGCAGCAATGGTCCCCCCACCCCTCGCAGCACAGTGGCGCGGACGCGTTAGCCTGACTGGGACAAGGACCACAGTGGCTCTCCCTATAAACCTGCGCAGGCACATTGCCCACGCTCTGGCTGAAACTTTTGAGGAGATTACTGCAGCCAATTACCGCGATGTGATAGACCACATCAATGGGCTATTCCACATCTAGGCATGCATGCATGCAGCCCTAACCCCCCCTCCTCTCCCGAAACATTTCCACCCTGAAAATAAAAGACGCTTACCGGTAACTCGCTCCTCTGCTTGTCCTTCACCAAGTGCTGGCTGCTGCGATTGGCTACCTTCCTACTGGCTTGAGAAGAGCTCCTGGCTGCATGCCTCCTGGGACTCTGGGGTGTCTTCCCCCATCCCAGTAGCTTCACTCGCGGTTTCCACCCCCCCGCCTCCTCCTCCTCCTCCTCCTCTTCCTCCTCCTGCTGCTCCTGTCCCCCACCCTGCTCAGAAGTGTCCATCGTGGTCCTCGGATTGGCAGTGGGGTCACCCCCAAGTATCGCGTCCATCTCCCTGTAAAAACGGCAGGTCGTGGGGGCAGCGCCGGATCGGCGGTTCCCCTCGTGGGCTTTGTAATAGGCACTCCGCAGCTCCTTTACTTTAACCCTGCATTGCAGCGCATCCCGATCATGGCCCCTATCCAGCATGGACCTTGATACCTGCTCAAAGATATCATAATTCCTACGGCTGGAGCGCAGCTGGGACTGCACAGCTTCCTCCCCCCAAACACTAATGAGGTCCAGCAACTCACCATTGCTCCATGCTGGGGCTCGTTTGCCGCGTGGAGGCATGGTCACCTGGAAAGATTCACTGATTGCACTCCACACCTGGCTGCAGCAAACAGGAAGGGGATTTTTAAAATTCCCGGGGCACTTAAAGGGCGGGTCACCTGAGGCCAGAGCAGTAGAGTGCATACTGATGAGCAGAGTGGCTGAACAGGAATTCTGGGATATCTCCTTATTCCCTGGAGGCCAATTAAAGCGCTGGTGTGTGTCCACACCTGATGAGCAGCGCTGGATCACCAGCGCTGCATTCCTTATACCCCAACCCGAACGGGTGCACAGCCAGCGCTGCAGCCAGGGAGTTGCAGCGCTGGATGTGCCTTGCAAGTGTGGACGGAGAATAATTGCAGCGCTGGAAAGCCTCCACCAGCGCTGCAACTTGCAAGTGTAGCCAATCCCTGAGACAGAGGCAGGGTCTGATGCCAGGTTTTGAGATGCTCCATTATTTCCCCTGCTGTGTAGCTAGCTGCAGAGTGGGTGGAACTTTGACTTATTTACTACCCACCTTATCAGCCAGTCCAGCTCACCTGGTGCAAATGAGGAAGTAGCTGTGGCTTATAAAGAGGCAGCACAGAGTAATTATGATAGCTGAAGTTGCAAAATAATTTCACATGCTTATAATTTCCTTTTTGTTCAGATAGAGGACTCAGAACTATCAGTACTTTGAAACTTGACAATTGCAAAGCAAATAATCTTTAGACACATCTACATGCTTGAAAAAAAAGTGTGGATAATAATTCAAGCTTTTGTCCAAAAACAAAACAAAAACAAAAAAAGAAAAGAAAAGAATTCTGATCTGTAACATGACTTTAGTTAACATTGCAATAAAACCTTTTTTTCATTTCCTGATATTTTTCAGCTGACCAGCCTTAATATGATATTAATATAGTATTTTCAGTTAAAAGGAATGGCATAGTCATAAACATATGCAAGATAAGTCCCAGCAGCCCTTTTGTGATATGATTCTGCATACTAATTAGTATTGAAAAGCCAATCAAAGTGCATGGATACATCAGCCAATCCAAGCAAAGTTCAATAGCAAAGCAGAACAATTCAACTTCTCCTTTGGTCAGGCTGAGCAGGCTAGGTTGTCTCCCAGGAAACTTTTTCCTGCCAAGTGAAAATCTTAAGAGGAATTTTTCTTTTGGAGAGAAGTCCTTGGAGGAATAATTGTATGCTACCTTTCTTAGTTTCTTATCTAAAGTTTCTGGAACATACTGTACACAGGCAGCAAAAAGAGGCATTTATTAATCTGCAAACAACACAATATTTACAGAGCACACTAATTTTTGTTTTAATGTTTGTCTTGTCATTTTTGTCAAGTTTATTAAAGGCGCTTTTTGTAATGGCTAGACATGAGACGTACACCGGATACACTGATGTGTAGTGCGTGCTAACAAGGTATTATGTAACACTAGAGCACAGTTTTAGCTTTTTAGCTTTATTTTTTGTAGGAAGCAATAGAACAATCTGAAGTGCTTAATGACCTAAATATTTCAGAGGTATACATTGTTTTCATTTTCTTTCTACATATTAATGAAGTTACAATCTTTTCTTAGAACATTAAAAACATCATAATTAAAAAGGGCGAATAGTTCAGCTGTAGATGCATTTTGATTTGCCAGCTGGGATTCAGTTTTCATTAAAAATGAATGTTTAGATATTTTTAAAAATAATATGCAGTCTTAAAATCTTATCGTAAATGTGTGGGTTTTTTAAAAATATTGTTATTGTACTATAGCTAGGGCCCTACCAAATTCATGGTCAATTTTCACAGTCATAGGAATTTAACAATTGTAAATGTCATGATTTCAGCTATTTAAATCCAAAATTTCACGGTGTTGTAACGCCAAAAAAGAGTTGTGGGGGGGGTCACGAGGTTATTGTAGGGGGCAGTTGTGGTACTGCTACCCTTACTTCTGTGCTGCTGCTGGCAGTGGCACTGCCTTCAGAACTGGGCAGCTGGAGAGCGGCATCTGCTGGCTGGGAGCCCAGCTCTGAAGGCAGAGCTGCTGCCAGTAGCAGTGCAAAAGTAAGGATGGCATGGTATGGTATTAGCACTTTTACTTATGTGCTGTTGCCTGCAGAGCTGGGCCCTCAGTCAGCAGCTGCCAGTCTTCGGCCAACCACCTCTGAAAGCAGTGCGCAGGAGTAAGGATGGCATGGTATGGTATCGCCACCCCTACTTCTGCGCTGCTGCTGGTGGGGCATTGCCTTCAGAGCTGGGCACCCAGTCAACAGCCTCCGCTCTTCAGCTGCCCAGCTCTGAAGACAGCACAGAAGTAAAGGTGGCAATACCGTAACCCGTCCCCCAATAACCTTGTGACCCCAATTCAGTCAGAACCCCCAATTTGGTCTCCCCACCATGAAATCTGTATAATACAGTAACTCCCCACTTAACGTTCTCTTGCTTAACGTTGTTTCAATCTTACGCCACTGCTCAGTACCAGAACATGCTCCATTTAAAGTTGTGCAATGCTTTGGCTGCCTGCTTTGTCCACAGCTGGAAGCCCCCTATCAGCTCCCCTACGCCCCCCCGTGCCTCCCACCCACCGGCAGACCCCGCAGATCAGCACCTCCCTCCCTCCCCCCGCCTCCTGTCTGCAGCAATCAGCTGGCTTGCGGCATTCAGGTGGAAGGGGGGGTGGAGCAAGGACTCAGTGCACAAGCTTCCCCTCCCTCCCCTGCCTCCTGAACGCCGCAAACCAGCTGATTGCCACAGGCAGGAGGCAGGGGAGGGAGGGGGGAGCCTGCACGCCAAGTCCTCAGTCCTCCCCCTCCCTCCTGCCCCCTGAACGTCACAAGCCAGCTGATTGTAGGGTGACCAGATGTCCTGAGTTTATAGGGACAGTCCCGATTTTGGGGTCTTTTTCTTATATAGGCTCCTATTACCCCCCACCCCCATCCCGATTTTTCACATTTGCTGTCTGGTCACCCTAACTGATTGTCACAGGCAGGAGGGAGGGGAGGGAGTAGGGAGCGGGGAGGAGTGAGGACGTGGTGTGTGGAGTAAAGGGGGGGAGGGAAGAAGAGGCAGGTTAAGGGTGGGGGTTTGGGGGAAGGGGTGGAGTGGGTGGGCCGAGTGTTGAGTCCCCACCCCTGGTGCTTGCGGAGTAGAGGAAGCTGCCACTGCTAAGCAACATGCTTCTCCTAGCCTACAGCACCTTCAGTCTCCTTGGCTGCCTCATTGTCTCCAGTGCCAGTGGGCTGTGCCTGGGTGGGGTAGGCGGGGCACCTCCCAACTATAGTACTGTACTGTATGGCAAAAAAAAAAATTCCCTGGAACCTAACCCCCCCATTTACATTCATTCTTATGGGGAAATTGGATTCGCTTAACGTCGTTTCACTTAAAGTCGCATTTTTCAGGAATATAACTACAACGTTAAGTGAGGAGTTACTGTATAGGGGAAAACACAGAAGAGACCAGATTTCATGGGGGGGGGAGGGGAACCAGATTTCATGGTCTGTGACACATTTTTCATGGCTATGAATTTGGTATGGCCCTAACTATAGCTCAATGACTCTCAAAATTTATTGAATACTAAGCAGGAAAAGGGATCCAATAGTTGTTTTGAGATTCTAATATCACCAATACTCTGGCTGCAGTAATAAATACATGGAAAAATAGTTTAAAATCCCCTGGACTATATTAAACCTTCCAGTAGAAGAGTGGTGGTCCCCCACAAAATCCAGCTCATTTGGGGCCTGATCCAAAGCCTACTGGGGTCAATGAAAAGGCTCTTACTGACTTGAGTAGCCATTGGATTAGTCCCTCGGAGAATTATCCTTTGGGAAAAAATGTTAGATGTCAGCAACTATTCATGGCTCCCAGCAGTTGGACTCCATTCCTCCTGCCAGCAGAGGAGGCTGCTGGTGGCCTGAATAGTCTTATTGACACCATCCCCTCTTCCCTCATTTACCCTCAACTGAAATAAATCAGTTAATTTTGGAGACAGCACAAAGAATAATCTGGCTGGGCCTTCCTAAAGTCCTTACACCAGGGCTGGATGCAGGACTGTGGACAAGAGTTAAAGTTGGTTGGGGAAGTTCAAAAAGCTTTTTTCACAGATGTTAGGTCTGACTTTGCTGGCAGGAGTTATAGCTGGAGATAAGAGCAGCTGAAATGAAATGTCTAAAATTTTGTATTTACTACAGCCCCCCACCCTCCAAAAACACAAAATCCGTTTGTTTCTCAAATACTTACAGAATAACTATTACAGTATATCACTGTTACGTTGACTGCATCTCTAATGCTTCCATTATCCAGATCCCCATCTTGCATATGAAGCCTAGTCTTAGAATGTCTGTCAGGAGCCCAGTAATAGCTGTTCAGAACTGGGCGGTGATAAAACCTTAAAGGAAAATCTTGTACAATGCTGTTATATTTGGTTGCTAGTACTATAAGGAAAGGTTCAAATACCTAAGTGACATAAAAATACCCCCACGTTTTGCACTATGAAATAATTTCTATTCATATTAGGAGTTGTATGACAGTCCTCACGTTATCCCTTTTATTTCTGTCCTCCAAACTATCCTCAATTCCCCTCCAAGCTAATTTTTACTTACACTGATCACTGTTGTAGACATTCCTCCATTTTCCCCCCATTTATTAGAGGCCTTATAGTTCAAAAACAGACTCCAACGAGAGACTGCTGAATTGGAATTAATTTGCAAATTGGACACCATCAAATTAGGCTTGAATAAAGACTGTGAGTGGATGGGCCATTACACAAAGTAAAACTATTTCCCCATGCTTATTTTTCCTCCCCTACATAAACTCACACTAGTTATGCAAATATCTGTACTCTGGCTACTGAGCCCCTCTACTCTGGCCACCAAGTTCCCTAAGAACCACTCATCTGGCCCCATCCAACAAACATGGCCACCTCAGCTTCTGACCCTCAGGGTACAGGTTACCATTTTCACCAGCAAAATAGTAGAGCTAGTTGAGAACTGGAATTTCTGTTCCTTGGGAAATTCCAGCATCTTAGGGGGGAAAACACAAAACCAACATTTTGAAAATTTCAATTAAACAAAATTTAAAAAAAAAAATCAATTTGGGACTATCAACATTTTTTATTTTGAGAGTGTCATTCTGATTCATTTTATTTCAACTTTTTATTATACTAAGATATTAAGTACAATATATACATAATAAAGACAATTAATATTTAATATACTATAAAATAAATGAATCACAATTACACTATTGAAATGTTATGAATTTTTCCTATAAAAATGACACATTCTACGGAAAAAAAATTATTCAAACCAAACTGCACTTTTTAACTGAAAATTATTCAGCTATTCCCCCCCGCACACACACACCCCGACCAGCACTACAAAATAGTTTTCCTAAAAAAACCTTGCATTAGATTGTAACAGAACAACTTTCTTTGGCAGAAGTAGTGCCCTGCTTCTAGTACTCCAAGGTCTCAAAAATACAGCAAAATCTGTTTAGATGAGGATAATAACTGGATCTTCTGGAAGGCCATAAATCATTAAGGTAGTAGTGAATGGTGGGAATGATACTTCCGGTCCACCTTAGGCTGTTGATGAAAGGATTTGGTGTCTCCAGAAATGACAAGGCAAGTCTGTGGAGATATAGGCTCCCTAGCAGTGTGTTTTTCCACATCTGCTTTGGGCGTTAGCCAAGAAACTGTATGGGCCTGTGGTCTCTTGTGCTCCATCCCACCCTAGGAATGGGAGGGAATCAAATGACAAAATAAGCAGTTTTAAAATAAATCTGCTTATACTTTGGCGAAAAACTTGAGGCAAAAACACAAAAAATTTCTGAGACTATTTTACTAAGTTTCATTTGTTCTTCTAGATGTCATCACTCAATTTAGGAAACTCAAACTGCAGGTGAGTTCTGCTTTCCCCCAGTTCATTTTAAAAACAGATTATTAAATTGAAATACTCCAGTATTTGTTTGATTAAGTCCTTACCATCTGTTCTAGTTGCTTATAACGTATTTATAAAAGTGCAGTTGTGATCCTTCAGAAATAAGATGGTTCATTTCCCGCACCCCCACCTCCTCAGATTGCTGCCAGAAGTTGAGAACAGTACAGGTGCATCTGGTCTTTCTGGAAGAAAAAGCTTGGATAAATCACTTTTTGGAACCAATTCTGGCTTATGCACAGTTGTAGCAGTCTCATTCCTTGGTATCCACCATACTCTCTCTCTTTCCCATTGTACCACAGCAAGGACTGAACATATGTTATGAAAAATGGCTAGAAAATGTTTTTAAAGAAAAGTATATAGAAGGAGTAGATACACATCTCACATGTCTCTATCTCCTTCATGCATTTGCTGCACAAATAATATTGAACTGATAAAGAGTACACTCCATCTCATAAAATGTTCACATTGTTTACAAATGTGCTACTTACTAATGATTAGTCATTCAGGTAAACTATAATTAAATGTGAATGTTTGATTATATTGCTGCTAATGATAGAAGCACATATTTATATTTGTGAGTTATTCAAGAGACTGTATTTGGTAATTAGAAAAAAATATTAGTGTTCACTGTGACGCTATCAAATGACTTGATTTGCATGAACAATTTTAAGACTTGGTAGTCTTATTTTTAATACACTGCTGCTAGATCAGAGATGTTCCACTGTGGAGGAGAAAATAGGCAGACTATCACTATGTAATCTTAAGGTATAGTACAATTACTTCTATGAATCAGTTTTTGGGAGCCAAGGGATTTTGATTATTATGGCAAGGTATACATTAGTGGCACAGCATCATTTCACAGCAATTTGAAAGTTTGTGATTTTCTTTGAGATCTGCTGAAGGGTCATAACAACATGGATGATTATTTTTTCAAAGTTAGAGCTTTATGATAAACTCTCCACATAAATAGACCAATTCTCTCTCTCTCACTGAGAAAGAGGTGGCAGATTTCAAAGTTCAAATAATTTTATTATATGTAAACAACTACAGAAACTAAATAAGTATCAAAGGATGGTTTTAAATTACATAAAACTAGTGAAATACTGTACCAAGAAAATAGATGAATGAAAAGAATTAGAATACAAATGGAAGAATATTTCTTCATAGATGTGAGGGTAAAGAACAAAACAAACTGTGACTATGGATGAGCCTTGAGGTTGGTATTTGTAGCAGGTTGTGCCTTTGCTGTAGGGTGACCAGGTATCCGGTTTTCGTCCGGTACACCCGGTCGAAAAGGGATCCTGGCAGCTCTGGTCAGCACCACTGACCGGGCCTTTGACTATCCAGTTGGTGGCACCGTGCTCCCCGCAGATCCCGGGAAGCAGCTGGCATGTCCCTCCATCTGGCTCCTAAGCGTAGGGCAGAGGTACCTAGGGCCCGTAGGCTGGATCCAGCTCCCTGGTTAATTTCATCCAGCCTGCGGTGTCCCCCCAACCTCCTGCCCCACCCCGATCCCCCTCCTGCCCTCCAAACCCCTCAGTTCCAGCCCAGAGCACCCCAAATCCCTCATCCTCAATCCCACCCCAGAGTCTGCACCCCCAGCCAGAGCCCTTACACACCCACTTCATCCCAACCCCTTGCCCCAGTCCTGATTCCCCTCCTGCCCTCAGAACCCCAACCCCGCACCCTTAGCCAGCACCCTCACCCCCCCAACCCCCTGCCCCAGAACACAGCCCCCTCCCTCACCCTGAACCACTCATTTCTGCTCCCACCCCAGAACCTGCACCCCCAGCCCAGAGCCTGTACC
Source organism: Mauremys reevesii (assembly GCF_016161935.1). Classification (NCBI taxonomy): domain Eukaryota; kingdom Metazoa; phylum Chordata; order Testudines; family Geoemydidae; genus Mauremys; species Mauremys reevesii. The sequence continues at coordinate 190,284,252 of NC_052624.1, forward strand.
TCCTCCCACACCCCAACCCCCTTCCTCAGCCTGGAGTCTGGCCTCAGGGAGGGGCGGGGCAAATGTGTTGAGTTTGTGTGAGTAGAAAGTTGGCAACCCTACTTTGCTCTTGTCTTCTTGCACCACAGAAACTACACAGGCTTCACTGGTTGTGCATTCACAATGCCATTTATTAAAGTTCCCTCCACCATCACCACTACAGTCTCTGAGCAACAGTCTATGTACAATATCCACTGTGCTTCTAGCCCTGTCCGAAGAACCTGACAGGAGCTGAGGCCTCTGTGAGGCTGAGCTCAGCTAGCCATGTTCCTTCCTCCCACGCTTCCTTCCTGTGCCTCTTTATCTGTCTGGACTGACTGGCTAACTGGATCTTTATCTCACCTAGCCTGATTATCTAATTACTTCAATCAGCTTTCTGCAGGGGCGGGGAGAAACTCATTGGAATGCAGGCTCACCTGATCATTCCCTGCATTCAGCCACAGTATCCAGCTGAGACTTCTATCTTCTACAATTGTATGTCAGAATTAAAGGTATTTAGTGAAACACTCACATATATTTAACTTCCTAACCTTTCTTTTTGCAGGCTGCACTGTCCTTTTTAATTTAGCTCTTTATTTATTGAGATTTTTTTTTAACATTTTCATGAATATGAATAAATAAAAACAATTTTTTTGCCTACAATACCATGTTACCAATGTTTAGTGTAAGCAATTTTCTTTGCCAGCATGAAGGGCTGTATCCTGCCAAACATTTTGTTCAATCCTCCTCCCACTAACTTGAATGGGAGTTTGGTATCATGTTCAGTGTTAGGATGTGGCCAGTGCTTAATTTGTGCCAGGGCTGAGCCCCAGAACCTTTAGGCTTGGCAGTTCATAGCCCTTGCACCTCTGGCTTGCCAAATCAGTTATGAAAGTAAAACAATTGCTTGCGTCCTGGCACCTCTTTCATTACAAATTAAGCACTGGATATGGCCTTAAGCTTTTGCTTGTTAAAGTAGAAAGAGAAGCTCAAGGCCTGCAAGCAAAGTGCTTGCCTGTTGAAATACGTGCTAAAGAAATGGGCTTGATATTTTTCAGAAGAGCCTATGGGAATTAGGAGCTGGATCCCATTGATATTCAATGAGATATGGGAACCTAATGTCCTTAGGCTCCTTTTGAAAATCCTAGTCATGGTGTTTTAAGCTTCATTTATTTTTTCTACCAGATCTATCATATTAGTAGTATCAATTTGTTAAGAGTTAACAAACATAATGCCAGATCATGTCCCTCTTGAAGTTAATAAGGATTATGTGGGAGGACATATGAGCAAACAAAATTGTTGTATTAAAAGTCTTTTAAAAGTTAAAAATAACTAAAAATGGTGGTAATGCCTAATTCTGCATTACATTTTCAATAAAATATATCACTGATATTAGTATGTGTTCTTGGTGCACAAGGCATGCAGGATTGGACCCAGGTTCGGTGAGCACATGTGAAGCCAAGTGATTTTGACGGGCTTTGGATCAGGCCCTTGTTGGGACAGATATACTCTGGAAAATCACATAGCCATTTACAGAAGGGATGACAATATTGGCAGGAGTGATGGAAATGCAGATTCAGGTTTTTAACAGAGTTGGTGATTTGGTTCCCATAGTTGTTTATCTACATACTATAAACATTGAGAGTGCACTGGTGGAAACATTTTAAGTGCAACCACTGTCTGGATCCGTATATTTTATACGTAAATTCTACAGATTATTACTTGTTTACTTTGTCTATGGCATTCCTATGACTTCTGTCACATTGCCATCTGTACACAGATATCACTTCTGTCATGGTTCGCTTCCATAATTCTGTACACAGACAGAAAAGAGGCAGTCATGTGCTGTTTAAACTGTTTTAACCAATATTACACCCCCATGCTATGTGTGCACATTTAAGAGTAATATTGTATTATCATTAGTCCACACACACTTGGACCCAGACACAAATTTTTCATCAGAAAGTTGTTTTGATTAAAAATGCTGTTTTCATTGGATTCAAAATGTTTTCAAAAAGTGTTGATTTTTGACAATTTTTTTCTAAAAGAAAATACAGCATGTTGATGATATTGAAACAGAATGGAACATTTCAACTTTTTGTTTGAAATGGACTTTTAAAAGTAAAATTTACTGTTTTTATAAAAAATCTATTCAAAGTTTGAAAAGGTCAGAATCAGAATAAATGTTTAAATTTTGTTGAAATGAAACATTTTGCTTGAGCCAAACCATTTTTTTTTCTGATTTTTGTTTTGTTTTACATGTTTTTTTGTTTTGGAATGAAAAAAATTGTAATTGAGGAATTTCTAGCAAAATAAAAAATCTGTATCCCACCCAAACACACACACAAGCTCTGAATGTGATCATCATTCATAAAATGAAAATACCAGAAAAATGTAGAAATGCAGACACCCTAATAGGTTATATGCCTACTCTTGGATTCATTACAATTGCTTGAGTGTAGTGGAGAGTAGATTATTGTTCAAGAGATTTGTATGCTTATCTAACACTTGAAGTTGTCATAAGAACATATCTTTGAGAGAGGGCCTCGGACTTCTACCACTCTGAATTGTTCAAATGCACTCAGGTGGCATTGTCTATAAAGCCTACATGTAATTATAGTGCATCCTTCTTCTGTTTTGTGTGGCTCATATGTTACATCAAGATTCTTTGTATATGGTACTGTATATTAAAAATATCTCAGGAAATACTCAGGGCTTTTGAACTGCCTGTATTTTCCTCTGAAAATGAATTTGTCATAAGCAATATATGAAAAATGATGGCTAAATGTAACTCATAATCTAAGTGAAGGTTTTGATTCCTTTTGTTAGTGACAAATTGCCTGTTTGTGACCAATCTCAATCTTCATTGCCCACTTATTTCTGTTTTGAAAGTGAAAATCCACAGCTCACATTATGTGCAAAATCCTCCTCTACTTAGTAGATGAACTGATGATTTATCTCTATTGTAATGTTGAAAGTAGGCTTCTTCTCTGAATTACATGGAACATACCACAATATGCGGCAACCTCTGCTGCTTTCATTTGGAATCCAGCCTAATGGTGACAGCAAACAAGATTTTCTACAAAGTCCAGGGGAGGATTACATGCTCTTTGGCCTATGTGTGCTATATAATAGTTTTGCAAAACATTTAGGATAATTCATTCTTAAACATTATTGCACCCCTTTTGACCTGAGTGGTTAGCCGAAATTTGAGGTCTCATATGTTTTCCCAGCTAGGAATCAGATACTGACCACAGAGTCTGGTATTTTCTTTGGTGCAACCTTGTTTGTTCATAAAGTCTTGTTTCCTTGAACAGAGGAAGAACCTGTTGTGATAAAGTTCCTCCTCTACCTCGGTGGGTCCTGTGCTTATTGGTGGATTTTGCTAGCCTCAGAGATCTTCCTGTGTTGGATCAGGAGTTGGGAGGTTTGGGGGGGAACCCAGACCCACCCTCTACCCCAGGTTCCAGCCCACGGCCCTGTGGACTGCAGCTGTCTAGAGTGCCTTCTGGAACAGCTACACAACAGCTACAATTCACTAGGCTACTTCCCCATGGCCTCCTCTCAACACCTTCTTTGTCCTCACCACAGGACCTTCCTCCTGATGTATGTTAATGCTTGTACTCCTAAGTCCTCCAGCATCACATCCTCTCACTCCCAGCTCCTTACGCACACCTAACTGGAGTGAGAGTCTTTTTATACCAGGTGTCCTGATTAGCCTTAATTAATTCTAGTAACTTTCCAATTGGCTACAGGTGTCCTAATTAGCCTGCCTGCCTTAATTAGTTCTAGAAAGTTCCTGAGTGTTCTGGAATAGTCTCTGTTATCTTACCCAGGGAAAAGGGATCTGCTTAACCTGGAGCTAATGTATCTACCTTCGACCACTCTCTTGTAGCCATCAGGCCTGACCCTGTCACACTGCATAACAGGAGATAATTTCCTTGCTCACAGCACCAAACCTCTTTCTGTCAGCACTCTCCAAAAGCTCTCTCAAAGTTATTCTACCAGCTGCTTTCTTCTCCTTCTGTCTTACTCTCCAAACCTCTCTCTTCCTCACACTCTTGTACCCAAACAATGGCAGTCTAAATCCTTCTTTGCCCTGGTTATTTAAATTCATCAGTGGCTTTGGCTGTGCCTTTGTTTTGGAGACCACTATTGTTTTGTACGTTTAACTGGAATAAAGGCAGGCTTTTACACTCATCAATTAAAGGGGTTTTAACCCATTTTATAACTATATCTTTTGGACCAAATGCTGTAATCCAGGTCCTCCACTATGAACATACATGAACTTCAGAAAAAAAATTAATCCTCTACATTTAGATGATTTTCTGTGAACTTCAGATACAGGAAACTAATGTCATTTGGGTCTCTCTAGTTGCCATCTAGATCAAAACACCCTGAATGAAGAACATACACAAACTGGAAATCTAGGAGAAAGGTCAGGAAATTCTGTGTTCTGACAGGTCAGTAGCTATGGTGATATCTTGGCACATTATCATAGGCTGGAACTGACTGCATGAGGAATAATAATCACTGCACCTGTTAGAGTAACAGCTCTTGGACAGTAACTTCTTAAAAAGTAAGTTATAAGACAAAATTAACCATCCTATCCCTCCCACGTCATCTCTTCTCCGTCCCTTCCCCATTTTACTGTGTGCAATAGTTTGCATTTAGTTAAAAATATTTTCTTCATTTATTTTCAGGTTCCCTCCCATGATTCAGTAGACGATAGCAGCATTATTATTTTTTCTACCTCCATCACATTTTTGTCCCCTGTCTTCCGTGTTCCTCTTTTATTGTCTCCTTGCAATGCAGGAGACAATGCAGGTAATGTAGTGCTTACAATGTTACACCTAACACCAGTCCTTTGATATACAGTATACTTCAGACGTTTTACCTAAATAACCTCTGCACTGACAACACAACTAGTTGTTGATTTAGGACAGAGTTTTAAATCCAATTTAGAATGTGTCTAGCTGTATCATTTACTAGTCTTCTTTACTAGTATCTTTTTGTGGTATTCTGTTGAAAGCCTTTTGAAGTCCACGTAGATTAAATATATTCTTCACCCTTGTGATCTCTCATTGTCACTTCCTCAAAGCTAATTAGTTTTGTTTGGCATTACATCCCCTTTTAAAATCCTCACTGACAGTCTGACCAATTTCTGTATGTCCAAGAGCCCTTTTATTTTGTCCTTAGTAAATTACTCTGAAAATCTCTTTCAATACACCAACATAGTTCTATATTAATTTTATTGGCATAATGAAAGAGAACCAAGATTTAGAAGGATGATGATTTGCATTGCTACTGTCATTAAAAGGTTACTGTATTTTGCAGTTATACTCCTAAACACTCAATAACATTGTTAGTTGCTACCAGATGGAGACACAGACAGACTAGTGTCTTTGAGGTCTGTTCAAAAAATATTGTCCATGCTTTCTGTGCCTGACAGTCCAGCAACTACTAATGTTTATTATGACTTCACTGATGGTTCTTTTGGCAGCAGTGGGACTGGCATATGACAGCCAGCCCTCAAAAGCCTTCAGTTACACAAATACACGTCTCCAGTGACCCAGGACAGTGCAGAGCCCAGAGGATATGAAATGTGACAGTACAGAATCCAACTGATGGCAATAACGATAGCTCGTTATTTGAGCATTGGCCTGATAACCCAGGGTTGTGAGTTCAATCCTTGAGAGGGACATTTAGGGATCTGGGGCAAAATCAGTACAGGTGAGAAGGCATCCCAGTGGCTTGATAGTTGTTGATGTGTTTATTGCCCTTGTGGCAAGAGTGCATTCTTGGGAATGACTATGCTGCTTGATGTCCAGCTGAGCGAGTCTGAAGGAAAGGATATTCAGCACTAATATGTAGATGCAAAGGGATAGGACCCAGTAGATGGATTTGGGCCAACATCAGAGTACATGTACTGGTGGTTATAAAGACAATGGGGTTGATTGTCCTCTCACTTATGCAGGCATAAATCAAGAGTAATTCCATCAAAGTCAATGGAACTACAAGGGTATAAGTGAGAGGAGAATCAGACCAAATGTTTTTAGTGAAAGGCAACATTTGAAACAGGTTCATTAAAGCCATTTCCTTTAGTGCTTCAGGTGAATGTGCTGACTACGTTAATGAGAGGCTCCTTCAACACTTTTTCCCCTTCACATGCGGCGTGTATTAGGCATGCCTGTATGTGCAAAGACAACTAGTAATTTGTTTGCTCACTTAAATGCTTTATTATAACCACAGAGAGGAAGGTAAGCAACAGCACTTGGCAAACAAACAGGCTTAGGTTAAGTGACCATTGATGAAAATGGTTATACTTTGTTCCTGGTCAGAACCTCTTCTCCAACCCCTACACACACAATGAACTATTGCGGGTATTGATAGTAGATAATGTGTGTAAAGACTTTGATAGGAGCAAGGGTTATCCTCCCTCAAGACTTTTTCTTTTAAACACGTAACATTTGGGACTAGAATTTTAAAGGCCTTAGGTGCCTAAAGATACAGATATGTGCCTTGTAGGATTTCAAAATGCCTAGGTGCTTTTAGAAATCCCACTTGGTTCCTATCTGAACCTTGAGGTTCCCAAGAATGCACTCCTGCCACAAGGACAATAAAAACATCAACAACCATTAAGGGGTAGAGATTTACAGCAGGGAAATCACCCCAATTTACCCCTGAGGTCATTTATGCAGAGGATAAATAGGGCTGCTCCTAAAAGCAAGGGAATATACCTAGCTGGAATTGATATGATTAGACCATCTTGTTCCAGCCAGTCTCTGGCTGTAGGGACATTGGGAGGAATGGCTGGAACACATTCCACTTTTCAACTCCCCTGGCTATCTAAAGATCCCCTAGGGAGCTATTGCCAGGCTATGTAAGTCAAAGAATCTCTGATGCTACTATAACCTACTCAGGCAGCCAAATCGACCCCTGGCTGCTTCCAGGATGAAGGGTTACACAGAGATGGCTTTAAATAAATTCCACCCACCCACTCTCAGGTCCACAGTTGATCACATCTCAGCTGGACCTAATATTCTGCCCTTTCATGCAGCTCTTACATGCTCCTTAGGATAACTTTATCACCATGTACACAGTCATTCATGAAACGATGACTTTTTGCTTAGAAAGGGGAATTGTTCTATCAAGTTTTAATATAGCCTTAATGTTTTTTGCCTTTTTTTTTAAAGGTGCTTAATTGACATCTGATGATTTTATCATCTAGAAACCATTACCAGAGTGAGACTATTAATCTGTATTTAGAATTACTTTTCTTTTCCCAAGGCTGAACTACTATACTGCTTTATTTTCTGGAGTCCCTGGTTGTATTATTTCTAGGAAGAGAGTCATTCAGAATGCAGCATCTCATATCCTTATCTGTCCGTAGGACATGACTATTTCAGTACATAGCTCCTATTCAAAGTCCTTTCCGTACAGGCTTCCTTTAAAGTGTTTTATTGATTTTAAAGTTCTTTTGCTTGCTTACAAGGCCTTGAATAGCGGTGGTAACTGGCCAATTTTCTCTTATGTATTTTCCAAACTCTTAATTGCAGTCTGAATCATCAGGATACTTGTTTTGTTCTACAGTATAATCTTGTGTAGTGTGACACACAGAATTTTATAGTTATGCCCTTGTAAGGCATTATAGAATCTTTTCCTGCTGCCCACTCTGTCATTATTTAAAGATAAGGTCGAATATGTCTTTGCTACTGCTTTTAGCTGATCTTAATTATTGTTGTTTAACTGTTCAGTGCCTGATGACCTTTTTTTTGGTGAAGGATGTTATGTAATTTCTTATTATTACTCTCTGACCTCAAAGTACTCTATTTTGAGATTTGAAATGTACAGAGTAATAATATATAAATACTGATGCATCCAAGAGAGTTAAAGAGACTTTCACTCTGGACAAGCTTTTAGGTACAGTATATGACAAAAAAACTTAAATCCTGTCACCTTCCATCATTTTTATATTTTTTCTAGCACATTTGCATAGAATCATAGAGAAGCCTTTTTTTTTCTTTTTTCTTTTTTTTAAAAACTGGTTCCTCATAACTGAGGTGACCAGATGTCCCGATTTTATAGGGACAGTCCTGATATTTGGGGATTTTTTCTTATATAGGCTCCTATTGCTGCCCCACCCCATCCCAATTTTTCACACTTGCTATCTGGTCAGCCTACTCATAACCCATCTTCTCTAAGTTTAGCCTATAACACAGAATTTGTATTATAATCACTTTCATTGCATTGGGCCTAGACACATTTATTGTCTTTTTGTTTTAAAGCAGCATTTACTCAGATATCCTACACTAAGGAATCTGAGATTCTGCAGTTATTTTCTGTTCTAAGCATAGGAAAATACTGTGGCATGTGATATACTACACTATAGTAACTTGGGTGAAAGCTGATTTTTTAATTGTATCCATCATATTAAGAACAGGATTATGTGCCTGATCTTATACACATTGAAACTGGAAACAGGACTAAGCTCTTTCAATTTCACTGCAGAACCAAGTGGAGGTGAAATCTCACTTATATGTGCATATGAGAGCCCTATTTAAGGAACAAATATCTTCAATAATACCAAGGGGAACACAAGTAATGCCCATCCCAACCATTCAAAGTCATGAATCAGGTCCAAAAATCATGAGATTAAAAAAACAAAACCAATTTGGGTTCTTTCCATTTGTTTTCTGATGTTGGAGATTTTAAGGTTCACATTTTCAAGCTTTTGTCTACAGCCGTAACAGTTAAAATCTTCCTTTTATAAACACACAAACCAAAAGGTGAGATTCTTAGGTAAGAATACCTTGATTCTAGCAGCTGATGGCTTTAAGAAATACCACACAATTTTGAGACTTGCAATCAAATAATGAGTTAACCACACTGGAACACAGAAAATCACTGACCATGTAAATTTCTCTTTTGTTACAATATTCTCCTATACTCTTTTAAGCTACTCTAAACATATATGGGTTCTGGTAGCAACCTGTATATTTCGGTTGCCTAACACTTACTATTATAAAATATTATTGTGATCTTTTCTAGGTAGCTGTAACATCTCCATTGTTTGACCCAAAGCCCTTGGTCCAGAGAGGGGCCATTTGCTTATCCCAGGAAATTCTGTTCAGGTTTGGCTGAGATATAGACTGTTAAAAATCACTATTTAACTTCTTTAGCTTGTGCTCCTCAGGAGAATTCTGGGAACTTTCTGTAATGGTAATTATAAGCATACAAACATTTTAAAGCGCCAGGCCCACATCACCACCCAAGCAGCAGCAGTGCGCTTGGTATTAGGAATGCCCAGTAGCTGCCAGAGCAGTTCTACTCAGGCAGAAAACTGGACCCAGGTTAGGCTCTTCTCCTCCCCTGCAACCACACACCTTCTCAGACCTGGCTCATGGTTCCAGTGGAACCATCCCTGCTTCAGAGGGGAAGAGCAAGAACTGGGCCAGGCTCTTCCCAACTGTCACCCTAAACCCAGGTTATAGTACCAGCAGCCCACCTCCCACTTTGGGATAATAGCCTTATCTTGCTGCTAGCTGGTGTGTAGCTAGTCTTGTAATTCATGTGGTAGCCTGCCATCTGTGGTGTGATGCTGAAGGCTCAGGGTTCAAGTTCTGGTGATGATGCATGTTGGGGGGTTGTTACAGTTGCACAGAGTAGAATTTATTTACACCTATCATAAACCAGGTTTTTGATAAAATTTAAAATTTCTCTAACTACTTCAACAGTTTAACTAAATTACCTACTAGTGGTTGTAGCTGAGGAGTGGAATGATAATAAGGGGATTGAATGTTAGTTAAAAGGCAAAAACTGAAAATGGAAGATAAGGAAAAAACAGTCAGTTACTTTGTGAGCCGTTTTGTCCCTTTGCTGGAAATACCATCATCCACTTATTTGTATGTGTGTTAAAAGGCTACGTTTCCATATTTAAAAGGTACTCACCACCTAGTTAGGACAGAAAGAAACATAGAACAATGCAATTAATATAAACACATTGAAAAAATTGGAAATGAGTTCAGTGAAGATAAATTTAAAGTAATGAGTTTGGGAGCAAAGAACAAAAAATAGGTGCTATCTACTAAATGGAAAAGTAAAGCAGACTAGAAAGCAATCACAGAGTTAATGAAGAAAGTTCCCTAAAGCTTTTAGCTCATTTTGTTGCTTCCATTGTTCTTAAAAAAAATAAAAAGCTACATTACATGTCTGGAGGAATGCAAAATAAATCAAATACCAGAACTACATGGCTCAAGGGATTATTAATATGACACACAGAAAGTATTGATGGTTCAAAATCTAACTTACGTCAGCGATGCTCAAAGACCATTATAATCACACCACCAAACCATTCTATGTAAGCTACCAATCAAGCCTCAGATAATAAACATTTGGGGAAATCACTGATTTAAAACAAAAAAAAGTCAGACTCCATTCTTTTATTACTTACTAGCACACCTCATAAAAAATCCAAATTTATTAGATGGCCTGTTTATGGAAAAATATATCGCTTAAGTGAGGGACACTTCTTGTTCAGGTAGCAAAAATTAGGTCTAGTTTGCATGACATCATGTATGCAAATAGATCTTGCTTGATATGAATCATGTAATCAAGATCACAGGCCTGCATTGGGATTCACTATCAGATACCTGCACCTAGGCAGAGTCAGTGGGACTACATGTAAGTCAATGGGACTTCAAAGGGTTCCATGCCAGTGAATCTTAATGACACATCAGGGTCGAACTCTGTACACTGATTCTATATTCCTTATGTATCCAAAACTTTGGGTGCATCTCTTCGCTTTGAAGACAGGACAGAAACGGAGCTGTGAGGTAAGGGGGGCGAGGTAATATCTTTTATCACACCTATTTTGTTGGTGAGAGAGACAAGCTTTGGAGCCACACAGAACTCTTCTTCAGGTCTGGGAAAGGTACTCCACCTACCTTGAATGGTCCCTTTGACTATGTGCCAACTACTTATGCTAAACACTCTGTTCCACCTTGCATTTTGCTGTGATGCTGGGAGTACATTTCCCAGACCTGAAGAAGAGCTTTGTGTGGCTCCAAAACTGGTCTCTCTCACCAACAGAAGTTGGTCTGATAGCAGCTATGACCTCACTCACCTTGGCTCTCTAATATCCTGGTACTGCGATAGCTACACCTACATTGCATACAAACAGGTCTGTGGTAATTGTTACTATAGGTTCTACTCTAAATCACTATTGTCGCCTAGCACCAGAGCATCTATACCAGCGTTCAGATGATGCAGCTTGGGTTTGCAGTTCTTCTCCTATTGACCAGCTACACTTGAAAGAGTTCAATCTCACTATTATAAATCTTGACCTTATCCTTTAGCATTCTTGCAAAATTCCCAGATATTTTTTGAAAATTTTGGAGGCTTGTCCTGAGCCAGCCCTGTGCTATCAAACTCCTGTTTAATTTTCTCAAACAAACTCATTCATTTAAAAAAAATGGACTGAAAGCGTATTGTACTGGAGTCTCAAAAACTAGATTACACTTTTCATTATTAAAATGCTACAACTTTTTTAAAAATATGTACTTTACAATATCTGGAAAGGAACAGTTAAGTGATACAACCCTTTCTCCACCACCAAAAAAAATCCCTCTTCTCTTGCTCTCATACCACCTGAATTACCAACCCATCCAACATGGCTTTCCAATTTCCTAATCTTGGGGGCATCAAAGGGCAGTTCTGTTCTCCGGCAGACATTCAGAGCAGCCTCATGGTTGTCAGGGCCGCCCATTGGAGGGAGCGGGGGCAAGTGGGGCAATTTGCCCCAGGCCCCCAGTCCCACAGGGGCCCCCACAAGAATATAGTATTCTATAGTATTGCAACTTTTTTTTATGGAAGGGGCCACCAAAATTGTTTTGCCCCAGGCCCCATGAATTGTCTGGGCGGCCCTTATGGTTGTTTTACCGTGTACCGATCTGCCAGCCCAGGATAAGCAGACCACAGCACACTCTGACCACTTTCTCTCCTGCACCTGCCATATCCCTGGAACATCAGGGGAGCCAGAAGTGGATTATGCCAGCTTTATGCCACTCAGGGATTTTCCTACACATTGGGATCCTCAGGTGTACCACTGGGCAGTTCTCCATGCCATTGGTACCACTGGAGTGCCATAAAATGGAGGCCTAAGAACTAGTCCCTTAATTTTAAAACTTTTCAGATTCTTTCCAGTCTCCCTAGTGGAAAATATATATATATATATGGCAAAGTTCCTCCTCTCCTCTAGTAGGTCCTGCGTGTATTGGCGGATTTCTTCCCCTCAGTGGTTTTCCCCTTGGATGAAACCCATAGTCTGGATCAACTACTCCTATGTCTGATTAGGAGTAGCGGGGCTAGGGGGGGGAACCTGGGCCCGCCCTCTACTCCGGGTTCCAGCCCAGGGCCCTGTGAATTGCAGCAGTCTCTATAGTGCTACTTGTAACCGCTGCTTGACCGCTACAGCTCCCTGGGCTACTTCCCCATAGCCTCCTTCAAACACCTTCTTTATCCTCACCACAGGATCCTCCTGGTGTCTGATACTGCTTGATTGTATGGTGTTTTCCTCAATTCCTCCAGTAGTACCCCCTCTCAGTTCTTAGTTCCTTGTGTCTCTTGCTTCCCAGCTCCTCATGCACACTTCTTTCCTCTGGCTCCTCCTCCCTAGACTGGAGTGAGCTCCCCTTTTTATACCAGGTGCCTTGATTAGCCTGTCCTGATTGGCTGCAGGTGCTCCAATCAAAGAAGCTCTCTCCGGTGCCTTCTAGAAAGTTCTTAATTGGCCCCAGGTGCCTTGATTAGCCTGGAGCAACTGCTATTTTGGTTCCCATGGTCCTAGGGATTTGCTTAGCCTGGAGCTAACATACCTGCTCCTCAGTACTTTCCTGTAGCCATCCGGCCTTGCTCCATCACAATATATACTGGGATGAGTTGAAGCATTTCAGGGAGAATGATTTCTTTTTGCAGATTTTACAGGTATATGGATTGAAACTTGGCCATAACAGACAGCTAGTTTTCACCTGAAATATGGATCTGCTGTTGCCACTCCATAATGAATGCTTCTGAGTAGGTGTGAGTTCTAGTTATCTTTTTCTTCGTTTGTGCTTATTTGAGCTTGAAAGCTAGAATCTATATTACATTTTTAAAATACTTGAGCTGGAAAAATGCTCTATAGGTCCAATGGGAAGCCTTCAACTTGGCTACACATTTTTATATAAATTATTTCACAAGAAAACTAAGATCAAATTTAAAACAGAATTTCTTATAGCCATAGCATGGCTTTCCATCAGCCCTATTGACATGCATTGTGCAAAACAATAGTGTGGTACACAGCTTGCATGTGAGCAAATAAAAGTACGTCTAACATCTTCTTTTAAGGATGTTGTCACATGCTCGCCCCTCAATCAAATACTGTTAGCTCGCTAATCAATCTACTTGTCAAAAATGCTCGTCTGTGGCAGAAGAGAGTGAGAAGTTTGACAAAACACATTAACTTGGCAATGTTGATTAATGCTTCTGAGTTAGTACAGTTTGAACACTATAAATTAAGACTTTTCATGGCAGTCGGCTTTTCAATAATCACTTGCAAGACAGGCTTATTGCAATGACGCAATTTATTTTCCACCCATCCCCCCCCCAAAAAAAATTCCTCGTGCTGAATATGGGTTTTTGCTGATTAGAGGGTTTTTTTTTTCTTTTTTGGCCACTAAAGTATAAATAGTTCATTTTACTGTCCATGTATATCACTGGCTGGAAAAAATGTGAAGAAGCCTGATTTTCAGAGTTGTTGAGCACTCACAAATTGCATCAAAGTCAAAGGGAGAAACAGTTACTCAGTCCTGTTAAAATTCAGGCCACAAATTAAGCCAGAATAAAGTCCCCACCCCTACAATTGCCCATAGCCTGTTTTTCTTTCATATTCCAAATTCCCATTGTCTTAAGTAAGAGTTTTGGGTGTGCAAGGAACACAGGATGAGGCCGAAAGCGCTAATATTCATGGAAGCCACTCTTATTAAACTTCTCCCATTAAAACGAAGAGAAGATTTTCTTGCCTTGACCCTATTCACCCATCAGGATATTCTGCTGCATTCCTAACAGAGCTGTGACCTATTCCCAAGGCTCATAAAAATACTTATGAAAAGCAAATGTTACCATTGGAAAGTACCAGATTGTACCACGTGCTAAGTGTTTTCAGAGTAAACTACCCCTTTCCAGTAACTTGGCTGTAGACTAAATTCCCTTTCTACCTATCAATGAGAATGTCCCATAGGTGACAGTCCCTTGTCCACATCACTTTACCCATCCACCAAACTCATAGTTTAGATCAATGAGTAGCAGAGTCCAAGTTTCTCCTTGCAGGTCTGTCTCCAATCCCAAGAGAGCTACTTGCCTGATCTTACACAGAGGCATCACCATCTAATTCAGCTGAGTGATTCAGCTTTATTGAGGAACTGGGTACCCATGACCCAATGGAGCTGGGGATGAGATGTTTGGGGTGTTGGAGGGGCTCAGGGCTTGGGAAGAGGGTTGAGGTGCAGGAGTGAGGGCTGCAGGGTGGGGCCGGGAATGAGGAGTTCAGGGTGTGGGAAGGGGCTCTGGGCTGGGCAGGGGGTTGGGGCATGGGAGGCGGTCAGGGCTCTGGGCTGGGATGCAGGGTCATGAGTGGGGCAGGGGATGAGGGGTTTGGGGTGCAGGAAGGGGCTCCAGGTTGGGGGGGTCAGGGCTGGGGCAGGGAATTGGGGCACGGAGTTGGGATGTGGGCTTACCTCCCAGTCAGCAGCACAGAAGGGGTGCGAAGGCAGGCTTCATGCCTGTCCTGGCACTGTGGACCACACTGCTCCCTGTAAGAAGCCAGCAGCAGGTCCAGCTCCTAGATGGAGGTGTGCAATCAGCTCTGTGCAGCTCTTGCCCGCAGGCACCACCGCTCCCAGCTCCCATTAGCTGGTTCCTGGCCAGTGGGAGTGTGGGGCTGGTGCTCTGGCCAGGGGCAGTGCGCAGAGCCCTGTGCCTCCTCCCCCCCCAACCCCCGCCTAGGAGCCAGACCTGCTGCTGGCCACTTCCAGGGTGCAGCACGGTGTCAGAACAGGTAGGGACTAGCCTGTCTTAGCCAGACAGCACCACTGATGGAACTTTTAATGGCCCGGTCAGCAGTGCTGACCACAGCTGCCGTGATCCAGTGCCTGACATTCCATGACTCAGTACTGGGTCACAACCTGCAGTTTGAAAACCACTTCATAGAATCATAGAATCATAGAATCATAGAATTCAAGATCAGAAGGGACCATTATGATCATCTAGTCTGACCTCCTGCAAGATGCAGGCCACATAAGCCGATCCACCCACTCCTTAGCAAGTGAACCCTGCCCCATGCTTCGGAGGAAGGCGAAAAACCTCCAGGGCCATAGCCAATCTTCCCTGGAGGAAAATTCCTTCCCGACCCCAAATATGGCGGTCAGCTGAACCCCGAGCATGCGGGCAAGACTCTCCAGCCAAACCCTCTGGAAAAGGTTACATCATACCAGGCACATAATTGACCTATTGACTAAGCCCGTTATCCTATCATACCATCCCCTCCATAAACTTATCTAGCTTAATCTTAAAGTCATGGAGGTCCTTCGCCCCCACTGTTTCCCTCGGTAGACTGTTCCAGTATTGCACTCCCCTGATGGTTAGAAACCTTCGTCTAATTTCAAGCCTGAATTTCCTGACTGACAGTTTATATCCGTTCGTCCTTGTGTCCACATTAGCACTGAGCTGAAATAATTCTTCTCCTTCCTGGTATTTATCCTCTGATATATTTAAAGAGTGTAATCATATCTCCTCTCATCCTTCTTTTGGTTAAGGAAAACAAACCGAGC
Source organism: Mauremys reevesii (assembly GCF_016161935.1). Taxonomy (NCBI): domain Eukaryota; kingdom Metazoa; phylum Chordata; order Testudines; family Geoemydidae; genus Mauremys; species Mauremys reevesii. Next base: position 190,300,136 of record NC_052624.1, read on the forward strand.
TCCTCAAGTCTCCTTTCATACGAAAGGCCTTCCATTCCTCGGATCATTCTAGTGGCCCTTCTTTGTACCTGTTCTAGTTTGAATTCATCCTTCTTAAACATGGGAGACCAAAACTGCACACAATACTCCAAATGAGGTCTCACCAGCGCCTTATATAATGGGACTAGCACCTCCTTATCCCTACTAGAAATACCTCGCCTAATGCAACCCAAGACCGCATTAGCTTTTTTAACGGCCACATCACATTGCCTACTCATAGTCATCTTGCGATCAACCAGGACTCCTAGGTCCTTCTCCTCCTCCGTTACTTCCAACTGGTGCGTCCCCAGCTTATAACTAAAGTTCTTGTTAGACATCCCTAAATGCATAACCTTACACTTCTCACTATTGAATTTCATACTGTTACTAATACTCCAGTTTACAAGGTCATCTAAATCTCCCTGGAGAATATCCCGATCCTCTTCCGAATTGACAATACCCCCCAACTTGGTGTCATCCGCAAACTTTATCAGCCCACTCCTACTCTTGGTTCCCAGGTCAGCAATAAATAGATTGAATAAAATCGGACCCAAAACCGAGCCTTGAGGAACTCCACTGGTAACCCCCCTCCAACCGGACAGTTCCCCTTCAATACTACCCTCTGCAGTCTCCCTTTAACCAGCTCCTTATCCACCTCTGGATTTTCACTGATCCCCATCTTTTCCAATTTAACCAGTAATTCTTCATGCGGTACCGTATCAAACGCCTTACTGAAATCCAGATATATGAGATCCACCGCATTTCCCTTGTCTAAAAATCTGTTACTCTGTCAAAGAAGGAGATCAAGTTTGTTTTGCACGATCTACATTTCGTATATCCATGGTGTAATCTATCCCTTTTGCCATCGGCCTCATGCTCCGGAACCACTCTCTTTTAAGATTTTTCCATGACTTTGCATACTACAGATGTTAGACTAACAGGCCTATAATTCCCGGGTCACTTTTTTCCCCTTCTTGAATATAGGAACTACATTAGCTAATCTCCAGTCAGTCGCTACAATCCCGAATTTAGGATTTATTAAAGATTATCGCTAACGGGCTAGCAATATCCTCGCCAATTCCTTAATATTCTAGGATGAAGATTATCCGGGCCCCGATTTACTTCCGTTAAGCTGTTCCAGTTTGGCTTCTACCTCAGCTACCGTAATGTCTACCCCCATATCTTCATTCCCATCGGTCCTCTATCACTATTCCTTAGCCCTTCATTAGCCTCATTAAAGACAGAGGCAAAGTATTCGTTCAGATATTGTGCCATTCCAAGATTATCCTAATCTCCACTCCATTTAAAGTTTTAAGCGGTCCCACTTCTTCTTTCTTGGTTTTCTTCCTATTTATATGGCTAAAAACCGTTTGCTATTGGTTTTAATCCTTCGCTAGATCCATCTCCACTCGCTTTGCCTTTCTCACAGCTTCCCTGCACCCTCTGACCTCAATAAGGTAGGTTTCCTTGCTGATCCCTCCCATTTTCCACTCCTGGTACGCTTTCTGCTTTTTCTTAATGACCCTCTAAGACGCTTGCTCATCCAGCTCGGTCTAAAACTGCTACATACGATCCATTTCCCACTTCTCTGGATACATGCCTCTGACAACTCCTGCAACTTCAACTTGAAGTAACCCCAGGCGTCATCTGCCCTTAGATCCCTAAATATGTTAGCCCAGTCCACTTCCCTAACTAGTCGCCTTAATTTAGTAAAATTAGCCCTTTTGAAATCATACACCCTAGTCTCAGATGCACTATTGATTATCCTCCCATTTATTTGGAAACGAATTAGCTCATGATCACTCGAGCCAAGGTTGTCCCCTACAACAATGTCCTCAACAAGGTCCTCGTTACTCACCAAAATCAAATCTAAAATGGCATCCCCCCTCGTCGGTTCAGCAACCACTTGATGAAGGAATTCATTAGCTATCACGTCTAGGAAAAGCTGAGCCCTATTATTATTACTAGCATTTGTTTCCCAATCTATATCCGGGAAGTTAAAGTCCCCCATGATCAAGCAGTTCCTATTAGTGTTTACCTCCCTAGGGTTTATCCACATATACACTCTAAATTTCACATATTGAACACTGTACCTATTCAGTCTATTTTCCAGAAACAAAGTATACACATTTCCACCAAGTGAACTTAGTATAACATTGTTTGCCAAGTTGGTTTGCTTCCCCCTTGTTTAAATTAGTAGATTCCTCAATCCTTTCCCACCTCTGGTCTGCAAATTGTGCAGCAGGAGTCCGAGAAGGGTTTTATTGGAGGCTTAAGGAGAAAATGTTCATGGGAGACTCTTGAAAGCACAGCCATGGCCTAAAATGTGTGGCAGGCAAACCCAAATACATTTAAACCATTAACAAAGTGAACCTTGAACAAAATGTTACAGAATGGTTTCTGTAAAATATAAATCGATTTTGATAGTTGATTAAATGTAGGATTCTATTATAAATATGAACTGATATTTAATATTGTGATGCTGGCAGACTAGATGTCAGCTGTTGCCAAGGCTTGAGCTCTCAGCCGAGCACTGACAAATTCATTGCTGGAAAACAGTATATTTCACCTGTGTGTTAGCATGGTGAAGACTTATAACAATGTGTTTAGACTTTATGAAATGTTTGTAAGGTGCTGCATACATAAAATTCACTTAAAATTTCTTTATCATATCCTATAAGGTAATATTTAAGTTTTTGCTTTGTACCTGTACAAAAATGTTTGCTCTGAAACTGTAAACTTGGACAGGAGGGATCATCTCCTGCCCATCAAGAAGAACCATCAAAATTAAATGGGCCATTGTAGGACATCATAATATACAATGTGTTATATCCTTGGGGGCAGCCAGTTTAGGAAGAAATCACTTGAGGCCAGAGAGCAGACAGCTAACAAAACCACCATTTTATTTACAGACCATAATACTCTAACTCAGTTGCCATAGCAACAGAAACCATGACAACCAAATACACAACATATTCCTCCCCCCCTAATAAGAACATCCCCTAAATAAAAAAAAAAGAAACACACACTAGACTAGAGAAGGAGGGTAGACTGCCTCCATTCCCGGCTAAACCCTGGGGATTATTTTGCCCCATAACCGTGGGTTCACCCTAGCTAGAGATCCAGCCGATGAGGAGGCCTTCTGTCTCTAGGTGGATTACGGCGAACTTCTGGTGTTATTGCACCCGAAAGCACTAGGGGCTCAGGGTCCACAGCACGAACGGGTGAGGAGGTGGTATCAGCTCGTGCTGGGCAAAGGGGTATCTCAGCCGCCGGCAGTAATGGAGGAGAACAGTCAGGAACAGGTGACTCGTGATTCGGTGCCTCACCAGAAGAGGTGAAGTCAGACCCCTCAACTGCAGATGGGTCCTGAGGACTGGCATGACCTGGCAACAGCTGATCTACATGTCGCCTCCAGGTAACATTCTCTGCAGTCCGGACTGTGTAGGAAACAGGTCCTGTTTGAGTGATGACTGTGGCTGGGACCCATTTAGCTCTGGAAGTATAATTCCGAGCCAAAACTGGCTGTCCCGGGCTAAAGGTTCGGTCTTTTGCTCTGGGTGCCCGTCTGATGACTTGATATTGCTGCTGATGTTGCACAGTTTGTCGGGGTTCAGAAGGTTTCAGCAGATCAAAGCAAGTGCGCAGCGGTCGTCCCAACATTAGAAAGGCTGGGGATGCCTGGGTCGTAGCATGAGGGGTGTTTCTGTAGGAAAGTAAGAAGATATCAAGACGCTTTTGAATGGAGTGTTGTCCCCTTGCTGATTTCAAAGCGTTTTTCATTGTCTGCACAAATCTTTCAGCTAATCCGTTGGTGGACGGATGATATGGTGCTGACGTGATGTGGTGTATCCCATTTGCCTTCATAAAATTTTGAAACTCCTGAGAAACGAACTGTGGTCCGTTGTCACTCACAAGTTGTTCTGGCAGACCAAAACGACTAAAGAGTCCTCGTAGTTTTTGGATAGTACTCTCTGCAGAAGTGGACTGCATTATAGAGACTTCTGGCCATTTAGAATGGGCATCTATTGCCACCAAAAACATGCTTCCTTCAAGGGGGCCAGCAAAGTCAACGTGAATACGTTGCCATGGGTTTTCAGGCCAGTCCCATGGGTGTAGGGGTGCCCACTGGGGTGCATTCCTCACACCCTGACATGACATACAAGCTTTTGCCTTCTCTTCAATAGCGCTGTCCAATCCAGGCCACCAAAAATAGCTTCGTGCAATTTCCTTCATGCGCACTATTCCACAGTGACCGGAATGTAGCTGTTCTAACATCTGTGATCTCAGTGGTGGTGGAATAATGACACGTCTCCCCCACAACAAACAACCAGATTGGACCGATAGCTCCATCCGTTTGGACATGTAGGGAACAAGGTCGGGTGAGACCGGAGAGGTTTGTCGAGATTTTCCATGCATCACCAGGTCCATAACTTGGGACAATACTGGGTCAACGCGAGTTGCTTTCTTTATCTGAGTAGCAGTGATGGGTGTATTCTCTACCTGTTCAAAGTAGAAGATTTCCTTTTGGGCGCTATCTTGATGTTTGACCGGCAAAGGCAACCTCGAGAGGCCATCTGCATTGCCGTGCAGAGTGGATTTCCGATATTTAATTTCATATGTGTGTACTGAAAGTATCAATGCCCAACGTTGCATACGACTAGCAGCTAATGGGGGAATGCCTGTGTAGGGTCCAAAAATTGACGTCAGAGGTCGATGGTCTGTAAGAAGAGTAAATTTTCGCCCAAAGAGCTACTGATGAAACTTCCGAATTCCAAAAACAATTCCTAATGCCTCCCGTTCGATTTGGGCGTAGTTAGTTTCTGCTTTGCTTAGAGTGCGTGAAGCAAAAGCAATAGGTCTCTCTTCTCCCGAAGGCATAATGTGTGACACGACTGCTCCCACTCCATAAGGGAGGCATCGTGAGGCCAAGTGCAGGGGTAAGGATGGATCAAAGTGCGTTAGAACTTCAGAATTTAACAATGCATCCTTAGCTTTGTTAAATGCAACATCACAGGCTTCAGTCCACTTCCAGGCCTTGTTCTGCCCAAGGAGCTCGTGAAGTGGTTTTAGCAGTGTGGCTAACTGTGAGATGAACTTTCCATAATAGTTCAGTAGTCCTAGAAACGAGCGCAGCTGGCTTACATTTCGTGGTGGGGGAGCCTCCACAATAGCTTTAACTTTTGCAGGGGCCTTATGAAGACCTGCAGAATCGATGATGTGTCCCAAATATTCAACAGAGGGCTTGAAGAATTCACACTTGTCTTTGCGAACTCGTAGGCCATACTCTTCCAATCTTTGTAGGGTAGCCTCTAAATTCTTTAAGTGATCCTCTTCATTTCTTCCAGTGACCAGGATGTCATCCAGATAGCACTGAACTCCTGACAAGCCACACAAGATCTGGTCCATAGCTCTCTGGAACAGGGCGGGAGCCGATGTTATTCCGAAGGGTAGGCGACAGTATCGATAAAGCCCCTTATGAGTCACAATAGTCAACAGCTCTTGGGACTTTTCATCGGCATGCATCTGTAAATATGCTTGACTCAGATCAATCTTACTGAACTTTTGTCCCCCAGCCAGGCCTGCGAAGAGGTCATCGATGCGGGAAGCGGGTATTGCTCTGCACACAACACTGGGTTGACAGTGACTTTAAAATCACCGCAAATCCGGAGAGAGCCATCTTTCTTCACTATTGGAACGATAGGAGTGGCCCATGAGCTATGGGTAACTGGTATTAGGACTCCATTGGTGACCAGGCGCTCCAGGTCTGCTTCAACCTTTGGCCTGATGGCATATGGCACAGTTCGGGCTTTCAGATATTTTGGTGGACTGCCAGGTTTAATGTTCAATGTCACAGTGATTCCTTTCATACTTCCCAAATCATCTCCAAAAACAGCAGCATGTTTCCTTAGTATAGGGTTAGTCTGGTTTCTTCTTTAGTCATCCGGTGCACTTCTGCCCAGTTCAGTTGAATCTTCCCAAGCCAAGACCTACCCATTAAGGCTGGGTAGTTACCTCTCACCACAAACAGTGGCAATCTAGCGGCCTGTCCATTGAGCTCCACCTTAACATCAATAGTGCCGACCATGGGCACAGCTTCTCCCGTATACGTCTTCAGAACAGTTTTTGTTGCCTTAAGCGGAAGATGCTGTAGCTTTTCTTTATACACAGTCTCAGAGACCAGCGAGACAGCTGCACCGTGTCCAGTTCCATGCGTATAGGTTTGCCCTCCAATAAGGGGGTTACCCAGTATTCATGTGAGCCCGCTGCCAAAGACAAAACATGCAGTGGCACTTCCTCTTGTGATGAGGTGTCTCCTTGATCATCCTGGGTCTGCTCTAGAGTATGCAAGGTTCCTCTTTTGTCGGCCAGACCACAGGCCTCTTTTTCTTTTGTTTACAGGCACACTCAATGTGTCCCTTTTTGCCACAGTGTCGACACACCAGGTCCTTACACCAGCATTCTGATGCCTGGTGTCCTGGCTTACCACAGCGGTAACATTCTTGACTCTGCACAGTTTTGTGGGTCGGTTCTTGTGACACTTTTTGCACCCTAGGGGGTGCACCGATGTATTGTGCCTCCCTTGTAGCCAGTTCCATGGAGACAGCAATATCAACAGCCTTCTGTAAGGTAAGCTGAGCCTCTGTCAGTAGGCGCTTCCGTATAGCTTCACTGTACAGGCCACACACTAACCTGTCACGCAGGGCATCATGTAACATTTCTTTAAATTCACAGTGTTCTGCTAGCTTTTTTAGAATGGCTACAAATTGTACAACTGTTTCATCTTCCTTTTGGTCTCTTTTGTGGAACCTATATCTTTCAGCAATTACCAGTGGTTTTGGGGAAAAATGGGACCCCAGGATTTCCACAATGTCACTGTAAGGTTTAGTTGCTGGCTTAACAGGGTGTAGTAAGCTGTGTAGCAGGGAGTAGGTTTTAGCTCCTACAACACTTAAGAATATTGGCACCTTCTTTGCTTCTGTAATGTCATTTGCAATAAAAAAAAGCTCAAAACGCTCAGTATACACATGCCACTGCTCTGTATTCTCATCAAAAGGCTCCAGAGGCCTGGTCAGAGTAGCCATGATTTTAGTTTCACTTTCACAGTCAGTGCAAAGAAGCAGCTTTTTTGTTTGTTTGTTCTTTACCTTGACTTCTACTTCCTTCTGTTACTGGAGCAGCACCGGAATCCCATCCTCATCGCCACTTGTTATATCCTTGGGGGCAGCCAGTTTAGGAAGAAATCACTTGAGGCCAGAGAGCAGACAGCTAACAAAACCACCATTTTATTTACAGACCATAATACTCTAACTCAGTTGCCATAGCAACAGAAACCATGACAACCAAATACACAACACAATGACTTTTTTAATTGCCCCTTGTCATGACACACAAGATCCATGCTCTCTCGGCTCCCTATGGTCCCTGGGAGTAACCCCCTTCAGTGTGGCTGCCTTCCAGATCACCTGACCCCCCCCCCCCTTAAGTCCTTTGTTCTCCCACTGTCTGAAACCGGCTGGCTTCCAAAGTGGGATGTGCCTTTGGATCACCAGTTGCTTAGCTCCAGAGTGTCCTTGCCATTATCCAGGGTCCAAGCTGCCAGGTGAGGTCACACCTGGTTCTCTGCAACAACAAACACCCTCTTCCCCCACCTCATTAAACATGCAGGACACAGGGAAAAGTGATACACACAGTACTCATGCAAAACATCAAAAAGTAATAATAATAACCCACTTCATCACACCCTTCACACCCATGAAGAGATTATGTGAAAAAGGGCTCTTCCCATCAGCTTCTGAAAATAAATATAGCTAACAAGAAAATTTTTCATCTTTATGCTGTTTAGACTCTCACAGGGCTAGAGGTATGAAACAGAAGCTAAGATTCCCAGGGTCAATCAGGGTAAACCCCAGAAGACATTCAGATATGACAGATTACTACAATTCATGCACCTTTGAAACTATAGACTGTAACTCATTTCTTTATATATGTCTTTGCCTGCTTTAACTTGTAATAACTCACTCATTTTTTCCCTTAACTAATAATTCCTTGGATCGTTTACTATAGGATTGGCTATAAGCTGGGAGATCTAAGGCAGTGGTTCTCAAAGCCAGTCCACCGCTTGTTCAGGGAAAGCCGCTGGCGCGCTGGGCAGGTTTGTTTACCTGCCGCATCCACAGGTTTAGCCGATCACGGCTCCCACTGGCCGTGGTTCGCAGCTTCAGGCCAATGGGGGCTGTGGGAAGCAGCATGGGCCACGGGATGTGCTGGCCTAAGGTACAAATTGACCTGGGGTAAGTGACTGGTCCTTTGGGACTGGGAGTTACCTGAATATTTTGTGATCTTTGGTGTATATAAATCAAAGATCTAAAGTTCAGCTTGCCTGAATGGCAAGATAGGAATGCACAAGGGGGCTGTCTGTGTCTCTGTGGTAAGACTGTTATAGTGATTTACAAGTTCACACTTGTTACTGGGTTGGTGAAGTATAATTATAGAACATACAACCAGTTTGGGGTCTCTTCCCTGCTTCTTAACATCCCGCCCTGAGGTTGCCACTCCAGACAGAATGACAGTTATAAAAATTAATATGTTTAATTCATTGTATTTACTTCCCTTCTTAATCCAGATATATTCCAAAGTGAGCTACACATTGTGGATCCAATTTTTAAATGTGATCTCCTAAAGAGGATACTCATATCTCACATCTGTGTATTTAAATTGACATTAAGTCAACGAACATCAATGTTTACCTGAGCACAAAAGTGTAGACTTTTCATATATGTGAATCATTTCATCTATAGTGGCTGTTTTTCACAACACAAAGCAAAGTATTTTAAAAGAGAAAGTGAGGAATTGCTTGTTTAATCGAAATTACAGTACAATTTTAATTAAGCAAAATGTAATTAATAGAATTGGAAATTGGAAATAAAGCTGGGGCTAACACCCCTACTTATTATAATTATTACAAATGGTTCACATTTTATCTGGGTTGCTGAAGCATCTATTTATAACTGGCTTAGGAGAAAGAATGCCACTGAATTGGCTTGATTTTTCATGATATTCTTCCATCTAAGTACCAATGAAGCCTGATGTTACTTACTTACGTATTTAGCAATGAAAAATAAGGCGCTATATTTGCAATTATGCTTTAAATCTATTATATTTGTTAGAAATGTATGGTTTTGAGCCAACAGCAGAGCCAATATGATAAATTAAATGTAAATGTAATGTCGATTTACCACTCAACTATAAGAACATAAGAACATAAGAATGGCCATACTGGATCAGACCAAGGGTCCATCCAGCCCAGCATCCTGTCTGTGGACAGTGGCCAATGCCAGGTGCCCCAGAGGGAGTGAACCTAACAGGTAATGATCAAGTGATCTCTCTCCTGCCATCCATTTCTGCCCTCTGAAAGACAGAGGCTAGGGACCCCATTCCTTACCCATCCTGGCTAATAGCCATTAATGGACTTAACCTCCATGAATTTATCTAGGAAAGGAGTTCCACAGGTTGACTGTGCGCTTTGTGAAGAAGAACTTCCTTTTATTTGTTTTAAACCTGATGCCCATTAATTTCATTTGATGGCCCCTAGTTCTTATGGGAACAAGTAAATAACTTTTCCTTATTCACTTTCTCCACACCACTCATGATTTTATATACCTCTATCATATCCCTCCTTAGTCTCCTCTTGTCCGAGCTGAAAAGTCCTAGCCTCTTTAATCTCTCTTCATATAGGACTCGTTCCAAACCCCTAATCATTTTAGTTGCCCTTTTCTGAACCTTTTCTAATGCCAGTATATCTTTTTTGAGATAAGGAGACCATATCTGTACTCAGTATTCAAGATGTGGGCATACCATAGATTTATATAAGGGCAATAAGATATTCTCAGTCTTATTCTCTATCCCTTTTTGAATGATTCCTAACATCCTGTTTGCTTTTTTGACTGCTGCTGCACACTGCGTGGATATCTTCAGAGATTCCAAGATCTCTTTCCTGATTAGTTGTTGCTAAATTAGCCCCCATCATATTGTATGTATAGTTTGGGTTATTTTTTCCAATGTGCATTACTTTACATTTATCCACATTAAATTTCATTTGCCATTTTGTTGCCCAATCACTTAGTTTTTTGAGATCTTTTTGAAGTTCTTCAAATATTTTAAGCAATATGTTATTAATCCCAGTTCTTAAAACACTGGAAGGCCTGTAGTGGGGTTAGCTCTTCCCATGAAGAGGAGAAATCCTAAATATGACCTACTTCATTGAATGTATTACTTTCACATCTTTACCACTTTTGTTACACTACATTTAAACAGCTGTTGTTTACAATTTGCTTGGCACCAGAACTGTGCTTGCTGCTTAATATACACGTCTGAAGACAAGGTCTTTATTCTGAAGAGCTTACAGTCAAAACAGACAATGTGCCTATGAAAGGAGAGGGGTAGGAAAATAAATGTACCGATAAGGTAAAAGGAAGGCGGTAGTGACGTGTCAGGAAAGAGAGAGAGAGGTGTTATAGCCATGTTGGTCCCAGAATATTAGAGAGACAATTTGGGTGAGGTAATATCTTTTATTGGAACAATTTCTGTGGGTGAGAGAGACAAGCTTTCCAGCTACAAAGAACTGAAGAGGAGTAGAGACCTGAAGAAGAGCTCTGTGGAAGTTGAAAAGCTTGTGAGCATATCTACACAACAAAATTAAGTCAACTTCCAGCCACCACAATAATTAAATTGACTCTTCGTGTTCACACTATGCTTCTTCTGTCGGTTGTGCATGTCCTCACCAGGAGTGCTTAAGTGGGGCATTGTGGAGCACTGACTGCTGGAGCCTCACCGCTTTGGCTGCTGGACTCCAGCTATCATTCCTGGCTGGTGGAGCTTGTGGGGTGGCAGAACTGAGAGTTTGGGCCATCAGCCCTGGGTTGGCGGGGCTCCGGCTGTCAACCTGGGTGACAACAGATGATGTAAGCAATACAGTGTCCACACAAACTTAAGCACTGTGCCTCTGTGGAGGTGGAATTATTAAGTTGGTGTAGTGGGCGAGTTATATCGGTGGGAGCTACATTTTAGAGTTGACACAGAGTTAGGTCGATGTAAACTACCTTACATCGACCTAACTCAGTAGTGTAGACCAGGCTTGTGTCTCTCACCAACACAAGTTGGTCCAATAAAAGAGATCACCTTGCCCACCTCCTCTCTATAAGGAAAGAGGTAGGTAAGGGAGAGAGGATTCACCGGCTATGACTTCAATCTGTTGCTGTTACTTATTTGCCTACTGTTTTTGCCTTTTCCTCTAGCAGTTGTGCAGTTCAGGATGTCTTTTCTTCTATGTGGTTCTGAGCCATATTTTTCATTAGAAGCAAATTGAACGTACCATTGAAAAGAATGGCCCCTGCACTTTGTCATCCTAATGCTTGGATTTGTTTTTGTTCCACATTGCAGAGTGCTGGGCTTCTCAAAGCAAAATATCACATAAGACAGCACAGTGACCTGCTCTCAAATTACAGACAAAAATATTGGAAATCTTGATAAAAGGAGGAAAGTAGGAATTGTATAAACTGGAATAAACTTAGTGTTCATGAAAATGACTATAGATAGCACTGGAGACTGAATATCGCTCCTCATGCATAGAACAGGCACAGCACACATGAACACAGTCTTCCTCCACTCACCCATCACTGTAACAAAGTCTTGATGCAGAGGAAAACCTTTGAAGTCAGAGGGTAGTTAAGTTGCCATGCCAATTAAACCCTTGGCTCTCCTAAAGAGACTGTCAGCTAGGCTGCTAATTCACTTGCTCATACCTATTTGTGGGACTAGATAGAAACCATCCATTTATTTCATATAGGGTGTTGAATAGCTATCAGATAGTAATGACTTTCAGGCTGGATTAGAACCAGCATCTTAGAAATGAAAATTGCCATTTCCCATTATTAGTCTCTCTGATTAGATAATATCCAGTACTCAGTATCCTTCCTCTCCCCCTTAATCACAGAATGTGATGGAAGGGAGTTTAAAATGCACTGCAGTTAATTTAAAGGCCCCTGATGCTGATTTGTACACCCAAAAGCAGAACTGGACAACCAATGTAGCTATCTAAGTTTGAAACTTGGGTGGGCCATCGAGCAACCTATTCATTTGTTAAAATGCCTTTTTTTCCTAAATGTAACCTGGATCTAAACACTTCCCTTCCAATCTGCTGCTGCCCCAAGAGAGTTAGCACAAGTATGGCTTTTACAGCCAATGAGTACAAATTCCTGTAATTTTGTTTTCAGTGCTACACGTTGCCCTACTAAAGTAACCTAAGCTGGGAGCACTACTATCAAGAGTGAATTACTCTGCTTTTGCATTGTTCTCTCTTAACATATCTAGTGTTACCTAGGGAGCTTGCCTGAGTCCTGTGGGGGCACGGAATGGACTTTGCACCGGTGCTATCAAAGATAGTATTAATATTCATATAAATGTGGATGGGATAGTAGGCAGCACCCTTTAAAGTGCTCTCCATCTATGCCTTGGCATGATATTACCTTAATGAATGTGAGTTCTGTCCATAAGTCTGAGCTATTTCATGAGATTAGCATTCAAAGGAGAGTAAGGCCAAAAAGGTAGGTTAACTACTGAAGAGGTTCTGGCTTTAGGAAAAAGATAGAACCCATCCAAAGATTCATCATGAACCATGTTGACTGTTTAAAAACAAATCCTCTTCCCTGGCTTGGCACAGAGTGAACAATTTTACAATCTCAGTTATCTTTTAACTAGCACTTTATTAAATATTAACATTGCAATAAAGTTACTAATAAGATTTCAGAAATGACCGTTTCCCCCCACCCCACAAATTTCCCATGAGCAGCAATGGAGAGAAATACAGGTGTTTCAAGTGTTCATTTTAAAGCATTTATTCAAGGTAAGTTCCTCTTATTTATGCATCTTAAATGTATGAAATATTATGAGTGATGGGCCAACTTCAAAGGCTGAGAGATTTGGTTTGGTTCACAGTAATATTTTGTATTTACATAGCATCATCAAAGCAGCACTTTACAAAATAAATAAGGTAAAGGGTTTATTTATTTGTCAAATCTATCCTGTTTAGCTAGGTATATATGCCTATTTATCTTAGGTACTTATAAGTATTCCTCAACGCTTACTGTAGTATTTGAGTGCCTCACAGTCTTTAATCACCACACCCCTTGAGGTAGGAAAGTGCTGTTTTCCCATTTTATAGATGAAGAAATGAGGCACAGAAAGACTCAGGCTATGTCTACACTGCAGCTGGAAGGTGTACTTTCTGGCTCAAGGAGACATACCTGCACTAGCTGTGATGGAGCTAGTGGGCTAAAAATGGAAGTGTAGCCATGGTGCGGCAAGCAGCAGGAGAGGCCAGCTCCCCAGGTATGTATCTAGTGTCTAAAATTGGCAAAGGGCAGCTAATCCTCCTCCTCCTTATGCAACTATTGCTACATTTCTATTTTTAGTACAGTAGCTTGATCCCAAGAAGCATTTGAGGGAGAGGAAGACATGGATGACAACAAGATCATTAAACAGCTTAGGTCTGTGTTACATCCACCTTAAATGTTACATAGTTTGTTTGCTGTATAACCATGGTTCATAAAGTTTATTGAAAAAGTGTGTTTGGAGGGGGGTTTATCAGAGGGGAGCATGTGGTACCAGCCGGAGCCAGATTCAAAAGATAAATGTTTGTCTGAAATGCAGGTCCATATAATGGAATGAAAATCTCATAGCAGGCTCCAGTATTTCCTAGGTCCAGTCAGGTCAACACAAATGGGAGAATAGTTTTTCTTACAACATGTCTCTTGCCTTTCCTCTTCTCTTCAGGAACAGTAAGTGGTTAGAGAAACAGACTGGGAGTCAGGATTCCTATGTTTTAATTCTGGCTCTGCCATTGGTTCAACTTGTGATCTTGAACACTTCACAATTTCTTGGTGTCTCAGTTTACTCATTTATCAAAGTGTTGTAATATTACTTGTCTACCTCACAGGAAGCTGTGAGGCTAACTGTCTGTAAAGCAACTATTGTTCTTACCACATATAGTAGAGATGGGTGAAATTGGTGAACATTTTTAATGAAATCATACACGGAATCTTTTTGTAATATTTTTTTCCTTATGAAAGTCCAGAATGAGCTGAGCAGGACACTTCACATCATGACTTGGCATACTTGTACACTACCTGGTCTACTTCACGATTCTGATATTGATTTACAAAGTCTTCAATGAGTTAGGCACGTATTGTCTCACTGATCCCTTTCCTTTAGGAGCCCATCACAGTAGCATTGATCATTAGCACACAGTGCATGTTTATTAGAATCCAGATATAAACTTTAAAGTGTAAAGGTTGTACCTTCTCAAAAGTCCTATTCTCTGGAAAATGCTCCTAAAGGGAGTTGGAAAGAGTTCTTCTTCCCCACCTGCACATCACACTAAGAGAAAAATCTTTTAATCAAGTCACCAAAATTACAAGAATGAAGGAAAATTTCTGGTCAGAAGTAACAGCTCATGACTAAACCTAGTATAGGATGGAGAAGTGACATCACAGTCAAAATTAATTTATACCTAGAGAAGAACTAACCACCCCAAGCAGCTCTTGCTGTGTTTTAAACACACGTACAATGCTTATCAACTACGCACTTTGGAACCGCCAATTGCACAGTTCAATCTATCCTTGATCATACTCTTCAGATTGGCCTGGCATGGCTCACTGACTGAGGAATGTGGAAACTGACATGGGAAATACTGGAGACAAGGTGGGTAAGGTAAAAATCTTTTATTGGACCAACTTCTGTCCAATAAGTGATTCCTTAGTTTCTCTGAAGTCTGTCCGCAGAGATGTTCAGCACATTTGGAGTTGTATGTAGTAGTCAGAGGGTTAAAGATGGTGAGACCTCTGGGGTGATGACTTGTTTCTTGCATTTGCCCAGGAAGTAGATATTGCTAAGTTTTGCTTCCTTTTTCTTCATGTTGTGGAGTTTCCATTTCAGACAGATAAATGCTGGGGGCAGGGGACTGAACTAGATGACCTCTCGAGGTCCCTTCCAGTCCTAGAGTCTATGAATCTATGCTATGTCTTCCATTATATACATCCATTGCATACATGGGAATTACCGTTGGTTACAGCAGAAAGCAAGGGGAAGTCATCTGTGTTGTCCATAAATCTCAAATTAATATTAACAATAAAAATTCAAAGTATCTGTGCAATAAGAAATGGGTATTGATGAGGGCTAATGAAAGGGGTACTCTGTGTATCAAGTGATAGGATGATTACAGCATCACAAAAGAAAATATCTCACAAAAATTGGTTTTCAATGGACAGAGTCCTTGGTGGCTACTTCAAGGAAGGAATAGGTTTTCTTCATGATAATCTGTGTGCAGCACTAAATTTGGAATTGGACACTGAGGAGAAATGACAAGGTAAAATTCTGAGCCATCATTCAGGGCAAAACTACTAAACCAGAGCCAAAATTCAATTCATTTTTTTTAATGCAGAAAGAGAAAAGCTGAGAATCCTGATACTGCTGCATTGGCTTCATTTGCATTTCACTGTGCGAAGCTACCACAGATCTGTGCTTGCACCAACTGGGAACTTTATTTATATTGCAGTAATGCAATTATGAACCAAGACCCCCTGGTGCTAGCACTATACAAACAAAGATCAGAAAGATGGTCCCTGCCCCCCAAAGAGTTTACAATCTAAATATAACATGATTGCACTCATATTCTAAAAATACTTAAAATAGGGAAGGGTCTGTTACCCTGAAAACAGATTTAAGTATCCCCAGAATAGCCTACCTTACTCCCTCCCAGGTTTGCCAAGGGTTCCCTTAAAACAGCCCACCTGTTTGCCTATTATAACTAATCTGTTTTCATTAGGCATGGGTCTCCAGGGTGGCCAAGGAATATCTTGGGCTTGCCAGGGGTTTCCTGTTTCAGAAACTCCCCCAGAATAGCTCGGAGCTGTTACCCCCCAGACGACACAGATATAGCCTTCTGATAAAATGATGGAAACAAGCAGTATTCTTTCAACAACAACAAAAAAAGAAAAAGGCCTAAATCACAAATAACACAAATCACTAACACAATAACAGCCTAACAATCCCCTTATTGGTGTTATAAAACCAATCCCCCAAGCCAAAGAACATCCCAAACTACATTACCACACAGTTTGAAGTAATGCTAAATGGCTGCATCCTGCTTACAGTGATCAGTTCACAGGCCACTGACAGCTCCTGGTAACAGTCTTTAGATTCTTTCTCTCTCATCTTCCTTTTCTCCTCTTTTCTGGACTGGGTGGACAGTACCAAATGGGCAGGGGCGGCTCTAGAAATTACGCCGCCCCAAGCAGGGCGGCGCGCTCGCTGCCCTTCCCCGGTCCCGCGGGAACTCCGTCCGAGCCGCGGGACCAGCACACCCGCCGCAGTCATACCTGCGGGAGCTCAAGTGGAGCCGCGGGAAGAGGGGACCCTCCGCAGTCATGCCTACGGCAGGTCCGCTCGTCCCGGAGCTCCGGTGGACCTCCCACAGGCATGATTGCGGAAGGTCCGCCGGAGCCAAATGCCGCCCTGCTGGGACAATGCCGCCTCAGGGACAATGCCTGCTTGGCACGCTGGGGTCTGGAGCCGGCCCTGCAAATGGGCAAAGCAAACGAACAGAATACACTGATGTCCTCTGTGTCTCCTTATATCCTCTTCTGACAGGCTTGATTGACATGTCACTTTGCTTCCTTTTGCTAATATCTTTCTGTTAGACCTCTCCAGTGCACATACCACTTGCAACATTTGTTTCAAACATACCTAGCTTCCTGATCAACAATTACCTCATTATTTGCCATTTTGCAACATATTTTAAAATCTACCCAGTCTCATGATCAACTGTCTCACTGCAGATGTTCATGCTACTTTGCAACATCCTCTCTAATGCACTCAAAAGGTGCCCAGCCTTGTGGTCAACAATTATCTCACCACTGCTTTCCCTGCCAATTTCTCCCCTGCTAATTTCAGTGCTATGTGACCTACAAATTTAATCTAATGGTGGAGTGACTTTTGCTTATTTAAAATGGAGGCTAGGGATACAAGATGGAGTCTCGGGACTTCAAAGTGGGGTTTCTCTGGTACTAGGTCCTTTGGAGAAAAAGTAGTAAGTTATCATGTAAAATATGTCTCATAATGCATATGCACAAGGGGCTGGATTAAGGTTGTACAGGTAACCTTAATTCTGTCATTTACTAACTTTTGAGTGCTTGACTTTACAACCTTGATAGTGTTCTTTTAACGTATGTTTTTGTACGTGTAATAAAATATATAGTACACAAATACACCTGGCTTGATAATAGTGCTAAAAACCTAGCCATGGGCATCTAAACACTTTCTCCAAAATAATAGCATTCCTCCAAAATAATAGTTCCTGCATTTTGACAAATCCTATATAGCCCATCTTTACTCTTCATGCTTTCTCTTATTGGCATAGGAAGAATAAAAATACTATACGGAGAAATTCCAACAAATCAATAGAAAAAGAAAGTTGAATAAAGCATTCTCTTAAATCTCAACAGATTGAGGTGAATTTTTTTGTCACATACCCATCTGCTACTGGTTTACCTGTTGGGGAAATTACAATCATTTTATGGAGTAGACTAAGTTTGTCTTTACAAGATTTCTTTCAAAGTCATGTTCTTTTGTACAATCTTAACTCTTGTCCGTTGACAAATACAATCTTTATATCAATCTCTCTCTTGTGTGACTCCTGCTATGCATTGATTAAATACATAATATGGAAATTATCAATGCTGGTGTGTGTGTAAGTACATTTCCCTTCTTGGAGTATTTTACCTCTGTAGTTCAGAGGAACCCATCTCTGTCCAAATAGGAGTGCTGGAGGAGTTCAAGGCATTCCTAGTTAGGAAAGATAAAGTGAAACTTTCAAAGTCGACTCTAGAGGAGAAGTGAAGTTCCTTGTTTGAAATATGTTGTGGCACTTCTATTAATGTGCTTAATATTGTATTGTGTGTTCTATGTATTCTCTGCTTCCCTGTGTCTCTTCAGAAAGAATTTTGAGGCTGATGAAAACAGCAAGGATAAATGAAAGCAAATGCATTGGTAGAAGGGCTGGTGAAGTGATAATCATAACCACAATATGCTGAGAAGAATCTAGAGACCTCCTTAGAAGCTGTGAAATGAAAAGTTCAGTGAAGAATCCAAAATACAGGGACTATGACAAGTAAGCCTGCAAAGGTAATTATTGTAGAGTACATTAAATAAATATTTTAAGGAAAATGGAGTTTTAACATGAGTTCTGCTTTAGACATTCTAGTGTAGAGTGATCATAAGGATATTATGATATTTGATCAACTTCATGAAAGATATTATAATACAGATACACTAGTGGTCTGAGTACTTGATTTCCGGTCCCCTGCTTCTCTAGTTGAGGTGCCTCAGTCTTTACAGGAAGACTACGTTCACTGCCTTGGGCTACTTCCTATCGCTGTCCATTTAGTTTGGGGCATGGCCCCAAGTTCCTGTGGTGGTTTGTCTCTATTAGTGGACCTTGGGTGGGGTCCTGTTGAGATTTCAGATTCCTCCAAACTGGGCAGCTGTAAGTTTGCTGGGGTCAAAACCCCAGAAGTCTCTGAGCTTTGGTCACCCAGGATCCTTTTAGGCTGGGTGCTCCTCAGTGCCTCTCACTGCCTCCTCTGGCCAGGAAGACAGTGTTTGGTTACTGGTAGCTGCCTTAGCTGGCAAGCTAGTGATCCTTCCCCTCAGGCAGAGAGGCAGCTAGCTCCTGCCTCTTTACCAATCGGCCCGAAACTGAACCAGGCTTCTTCCTTTTCTCTCCCCTCCAGGCCCGGCATTGACTGCAGGTATGATGGGGCAGGGGTAGGTGGGCCCAAAGACTCTCTTCAACCCCTTCCATGTTGGTGGGCAGTTCCTCTGCTTCATCACATTATTATATTTCCCTATGATGTTTGTAATAAGGTACATGAAAATACAATAATATGTCCAATGATTTTCATTTGCAAACTTTGATTTTTCCTGTGTTTTGAATGGAGATGAAATTAACATGATTGTCTTGCTAAACAGCAGCATACACTTACCTAGTGTCAAGACATCATTGTGCAGAAGCAGCAATATCAGTGATGTTGGCTCAGCTTGGAGGAGTAGTGCTTCACTGGTTCTGCAGAGGCAGCAGAAAGAGCATAAAACATTCTTTTTTGTAGGCTCCAGAATGTGCTTATTTGGTTTAAATTCCTCTGCAGTCAGTTAATTAAAATTAGATACTTAACATCCAGTTGATTTTCCCCAAGTCCATTCATTATGTTGTTAAGGTAAATCAAATTTGGGGCTTAAACAGGTTGGTAATGTGTTTTTACGCTGCTACTGAAGGATAACTGGCTGTAGTGAAGGAGTTAAGGAAAACAATGAGATGCTAATGAAGGGAGAGAATTTCAGCAGTGCCTTTAGCAAGATTCCTCTCATTAACTGACTCAGTCAGGTACCTTTTATATTAGATAGCCAAGATTTTCAAAATGACTAGTGAGTGTGGGTGCCTCCGTTTTTCAGTACCCAACCTGAGGCACTTTAAAGGAGCCTAATTTTCAGAAAGTGCTGAATGCCTGTCTTCTGAAAAAAACAGACCCCCTTAAAGTGTCTCAGACTGGACACCCAAAAATTGAGGCATCCAAAATCACTAGTGTCTTTCAGAAAATATTGGCCTATTAGGCCAAGTTCTGTCCTCAGTTATAATCATGCAATGCCACTGTCTTCACTGGATTTACATGTGTCTAAGCCCAATGTGTCTAAACTGCTTTTCATAGAATATCAGGGTTGGAAGGGACTTCAGGAGATCATCTAATCCAACCCCCTGCTTTAAAGCAGGACCAATCCCCAGACAGATTTTTGCCCCAGATCCCTAAATGGCCCCTTTAAGGATTAAACTCACAACAGTGGGTTTAGCAGGCCAATGCTCAAACCACTGAGCTATCCCTCCCCCCAGCTTTTAGCTACTCCACATTGCATGCTCATTCAGGCAGGACCGTGTCTTTTATACGTTTTTAACACCACTGGGTACATTGTTGGCACATGATAAAAGCATGCTAATGATGAAGAGATACAGGATAAGATGTTATTAAAATCATATTTTATATTTTGTCTGTGTATTAGTCAGAGTGTGTGTATTAAAGCTGGTGTCTGGTAACAACACAATAATCCAATAGATGGGCTGCTCTTCCTATTTCCTGACAGACCAGCTAATTGGCAAAAATTTCTGGCACTCCAGCAGCTCCCTCCCAGATGATCTCCAATCTTCCTCCTACTTTCCATTGAGACTAGGCATTTTCCTCTTTGTTGGCAAGCACAACCTGACAGAATTCTTCGGGGACAAGGGCAACAGATATATGTTAATAGTATGGAAAACTATACCAGACTGGCTACTGAGAAACAACCAGAGACACTGCTCCCTCTGAAGGAGTGGGATTAGAGGTCCCAAATGAATAGCCTGGCAGGACACCTCTGCTTTTTTGAAATAGCAGAACTTCTAACTGTGGTATTTAACTTATCATTTAAATCATCTTTGGTACTAGATGACTGGAGAATAGCTAATGTGACATCAATTTTTTAAGAAGGCTCCACCGGCAATCCTGACAATTACAGGCCAGTAAGTCTAACTTCAGTACCAGGCAAATTGATTGAAACTATAGTAAAGAACAGAATTATCCGACACATAAATGAACACAATTTGTTGGGGGAAGAGTCAGCATGGTTTTTGTAAAAGGAAATCATGTCTCACCAAGCTACTAATTTTCTTTGAGGGGGTCAAAAAGAATGTGGACAAGAGTGATCAAGTGAATATAGTGTACTTAGATTTTCAGAAAGCCTTTGACAAGGTCCCTCACCAAAGGCTCTTAAGCAAAGTAAGCTGGCACAGGCTAAGAGGAAAGGTCCTCTCATGGATTGGTAACTGGTTAAAAGATAGGAAACAAAGGGTAGGAATAAATGTTCAGTTTTCAGAATGTAGAGATATAAATAGTGGTGTCCCCCAGGAATCTGTACTGGGACCACTGCTGTTCAACATATTCATAAATGATCTAGAAAAAGGGGTAAACAGCGAGGTGGCAAAATTTGAAGATGATTTGAAGAAGGCTAGAGTTCTGTCTGCATTCTTTATACTCTTGCAGCTTTTTGTTGAGTTTTGTCTTTGGGGTGGGCTGTTTATTACTCTAAGTTTAGAGAATGTTGATCAAGTATATTCAGCTGTTCTACTCTCTCTCTAAACACTCCCTTGCAAAACTCCTCTGATAGCTGCCCCTGTTCCCCCTATAATGTGCCCATACAGGAGAGTTGCAGGGTTGACTTATTCCCACTCCCCATTTATACTATCTAGGTTTTTGCTCAGGTTGCTAGGAGTGTCGAAGGGCTATGGCCCAATAGAGGTAATACAAATGACTCCCATCATACACAGTAACTGGGGAACCTGAGAGGAGAACCTGAGACACAATGTTTCCTGGTGCTCCCATGACTTGGGGCAGTGCCTAAAGTCACAATTTAATACTTAGGCATTAAAATATAGCAGATGGGGTAACCTAGCATTTTCTGTGATGTTCATGTCATTGTGACTTAGCAAGGCCTTCTAGGGGAATATAATTTCCTGCAAATATATCCATTTTAAAATTTATTTAATGCTTCTAAAATTTGACCAAACTTTTCTCATTATGTGACTAAGTTAAAGCCCAAATTACAGACAATCATTTTGTTTTACTGAGGTTATAGCTGTGTCACAGTCCAACAAATTCTAAAAAAAAAAAAGCTCCCTTTCTAGATTTAAAAAAGAAAATTACATTTCCAAAGAGAAAGAGAAGTCCATGCAGTAAAATCCCAGAGAAACAATATGTTCTGTCTAGTCAGCTATCATTGAACTAATAATTATTTTTACAGGTAAGTTTCATTAGCATTTTGGGAGGGTTGTAGCAAGAGCTGGAGCCACTCAAGTACATCTCATTGACTATTTGACATAACATTTTAATTAAAATATTTATTGATTAATTATATACCCAAGTCTAACAATATCCTATAATAGAAATCTTTTTATAAAGAGATTTAGGGCCAGATTTTCAAAAGGTATATAGGCAGCAACTGAG
This sequence comes from Mauremys reevesii, assembly GCF_016161935.1. Lineage (NCBI taxonomy): Eukaryota > Metazoa > Chordata > Testudines > Geoemydidae > Mauremys > Mauremys reevesii. Next base: position 190,322,293 of record NC_052624.1, read on the forward strand.
ATTTTCAAAATTGCCAAAGTGATTTAGGCAATTAACTCCTATTGACTTCAATGGGAAAAGGAACCTAACCTGAATAAATGCTGTTGAAAATCCTGTAAGATGTAGATTCTTAACTGTATTTAGGTGACTGAGGCTTTGTCTACACTGCCAATTCAGCTACAGAACTTTTATCATTCACAGGTGCTTAAAAAAGCACCCCTCCCTCCCTGAAAAACAAAAGTTTTGCGCAGCAAGTGGCAGGGTAATCAGTTCATTGTTGGCAGGAGTGCTCTCCTGTCGACAACGTGAACACCCTTTTGTCGGCAAAAGTGCTGACAAACAGCGTTTACACTGGCCGACTTTTAGCGACACAGCTGTGTCGACACGGTCATGTTGCTAAAAGCTGTGTAGTGTAGACAAAGCCTAACTCTCATTGAGAGGGGCCTAGAGTAGGCCAGAGCAGCTGTGCAGGCCAGCAGCCAATTAGAGAAGGACCTACTGAGAGCCAATCAGGACCGACATTAGAGCCAGCCAATCAGGGCTAGGCTAGGCCCTATATAAAGGCTGCCCAGAAGATCAACAGGCAGTCTCTCCCTGGCCTTCAAAGGGTGAAGGTCTGTCTCCTGCATGAGGAGACTAGCACCTGGGACAGCACAGTGCTGGGCAGGCTTGGGGGGAACTAAAGGGAACTCCAGCCCACTACCTGCCAGGCTGCAGGCCCTATGGGAAGGGCCTAGCCAGTGCAAAGGGGACTGAAGGGGAAGTGGCCCAGGGAGAGAGACGCACAAGGGGAGAGAAGGAGGGCAGGAAGGCTGCCGCCAAAGGGTCCCTGGGTTGGGACCCAGTGTGAAGGGTGGGCCTGGGTTTGCCCCTTGCACATACACCCAGCCATTGGACGTGACAGTAGCGGACTGCACCAGACCCCTGACACAAGGGGTTAGACTTTGGGGTGTGGTTGATCACTGTGGCTGGGGCGCAGAGAGAGACTGCTTTTTACCTCCCCGCCCAGAAGGGGGTGAGGATGGACTAAAGGGCCCTGCCGGAGGGCAGTGGCCTGAAACGAACATCGCTGAGCGGGGAGCAACGTGGGTCCGGACCCCAGCAGAGAACAGACAAAGGATGGGACACCACCAGCAGAGGGCGCTCCCCATGGACTGAGCTAATTCCCTGGGCGACCAGCTGGAGGTGCCATGGTGGTGAGTCCCAACCTGTTACAGAGGTTTGATGCCTAAATACTTTTTGTGTATCTGGTCCTCACTGTTAAAGCCTTAATTCAATAATGCCCTATACAATATGCTTATCTTTAAGCCTCTGAGAAGTCCCATTGACTTCAGTACTGATCTGCTTAAAATTAATGTGCTTTAATATTTTCCTGGATCACAGCCTACTTTGGTCAGACAGTGGTAAATCCAGAATAACTCCAGTAAAGTCAGACTTGAGCTTTAACTTACCTGGAAGACAGAAAAAGAGTTTGGTACAATTTTTGAAACGTGAAATAGGGTTAAAATAGATTATGTGGAGGAAATTATACTGTTAGAAAAGCTCTACTCTATCATAATGTCAGGGAATTATAGAAATTATAAATTTCCCTCATCTCTGTGGGCAGTTTATTTTTTTTAACAGTTGAAAAAAAATGAAGTGAATGTAGTGTTTGCACAAGCTGCTGTACTGACTGTTCTAGTAATGTCCTTTCTTTATCCATGGAACAGCTATAGCATAAGAAGTGAAGGTCTGAGGTTCCAGACACCATCTGTCACTGTGACTCAAACCTCAACTAGCTAAATACATTTTAGGGTTGAGAGGGTAGTTTACTATCCTGGCTTGGGTTCTCTGACAAGCATGCCAATCAGCACCAAATAGGATGTTTGTTTTGTCATGCAGATTCTTGTTTATGAGAGAGAGGACTGAGATGACCAACTCTTTTGACACAGGCTGCCGAAAAACCACCTGTTGATAAATCCTTTGAAAATGTATCAGCCTGGTCTGGATTCAAGTTGGTAACCTACAGGTAAAAGGCACTATATACCATTACCAGTCTCCTGAGCCATTTAATTACCATTTATTCTGAGATTTACAGTTAATCATTCATCTCTTTTTCTATTTCTAGGCAAAGACATATTAAGGCAAGCCAGGACCCTACAAAAATAATAACATGGGGATGTCCATGGCTCCCTCCCCATGTACCAACACCTTAGCAAAATATGACCTTAACTTGATGGTGGGAGGGGACTCCCCTGCCCTCTCAAAAAAGAAGCAGCTACAGCATGGGACCGCTCTCTCTCCTGAGGAGCAAAAGCAGAAGACCCTTCTTTGCAAGGAAGCAGCAATGGCAGCAACAGTCACCTCCACCCAGTACTTGCTAACTGCTTATGCCACTTTCAATCACCTCAACAAGAAAGTAGATACTAGCACTTCTTTTGTCTGCTGGGGTACACCTGCTTACTTCGGTGAGTGGCCTGGGCTTGTTTCACTCTTCTCCTCTGGCCAGACATCGTCTTCTTTTGGGGTGGTGTTGGCATGGCTTCCCAGAAGAATAGGAGTTATCTTGGAGTTATCACCACATTAAGTTGAAATCCTTTGTTTTCCTGCATTATTTTATTGGTAGGACTGACAATTATTATTGCCTTTTGCTTTGAACATTTATAAATATTACTCCTGTGGCTAGAGATGAATTTGACATAGCTTCACCAATCAGAAACAGAAAGAAATAGAAGTACAGAAAAGTTATAACAGCAGGTGCTAAGGTTCTGGAAAAACTCATGGGACAATACTAATATCCTCAGACTCAATGAGAATTTAAACATTCTATTGATAAATTGAGGACTCTGTGTGCCTTCTACCTAAATGATTCCATATTGCTCTTAATCTTTCCTTATTATGATGCAGATCCTTTTCAAATTGTATGTATTTTAAGATAGATTCTGAATCTCATTTACACTCAGACTGTTTTACACCTCTCTGCCAGTATAATTCACAGTTCTTATGCTCATCTAGTCTGATCTGCATAACGCAAGCTAGAAAATTTCACTAAGAAACATTTGCATCATAATTTCTGTTTGAAATACAGTACATTTTTAGAAAGAGATTTAGTCTTGATTTCACTTCAAATGATGGAGCATCCACTACATCCCTAAGTAATCCTCCTCCCCAGTGCAGGGGGGGAAGAATCATAAAAAAATCTGTGCCTGATTTCTAGTCTGAATTGGTCTAGTTATAGCTTTCAACCACTGGAATTTTAAGCTCTTTTCTGTTAAAAAGATGGCTACTTTCAGAAATTTCCTCCCCAAGTCGTTATTTGTAAATTCTTAACCTTCTCTTGGATAAACTAAACAGATTTGGCTTCTTAAATCTTTCACTATAAGGCTTGTTATTTCAGACCTTGGATCATTCCTGTAGCTCTTTTGTGAACCATTTCCCGTTAATATACAGTAACTTACATTACTGTAACTAACACCACTCATTTTAAGGCTCCTTTGCACTGCCAAAGAGGTATAAAATGGCCTACTGGTAAATGAGAATCAGGTCCTGTGTCTTTATTTGTGTTTTGAAAGAATTTAACACATTTTGGGTGCTACCATCATCTAAATAATTATAATACTGATATAAGGGAAAGAAATTTCCCTCTGTGTGGTTGAAATGTAGCATAGGGAATTTTTCCCTCTTCCAGCACCAGGGCAGACTTGCATTATAGAGAATTAAGGGGACTGTGAGAGAGACTGACCCATTCCCATGATGCATCATAGTTCAAAAGAAGTGTATCTGTCAACCAGCTCCCCAGTCAGCTACCACAAAACCAGCCATCTGCAGCATGTGTTAGCCATTGGCATACACCCTACTGCATTTCAAAGAGCAACATTATCTGACCCATCATACAGTGTAAATGCCTTCATCTTTTATTCACTGAATGCCTGGTGCCTCTCCACTCTGCTCCTACCCTAATGTACCCACTACCAGCAAGTTCAGGACTTCACACTATGGACTTCAATAGCTGTAGCTTTACTGAAGTCAGTACACTGATTTTAGGCAACCCAGTTTGAAAACGGTGTTCAAAGATCTCAAAGGCCACATTGGTACTTGCTAAAAGCCCAAGGACTGTTTAATTAACATTTCCTTTTACATAATTTCACATATGTTTAAATAAAGAAAGGAATGTGCTTATAAAATTGACTTCTTAAAAACAACCTTTGCCCAGTGTTTATGGCAAAGCAAATTGGGACTGTGCTTGCCCAGAGGAAATACCTAGGTGCAGACTAGACACTGTGTAACAAACGAACTCAGAGGAAAGGGTGTATTAAACTCAACATTTCTTTTAAAGTAAATAAAAGTAAAGAGATAAGAATACATGTATGTCCATGAGAAATGGGGAGCTATGGGGTGGGGGAGGGAAGAAGCATTGGAGTAGCACACACACTGAGATTGAATAGGAAGTATTAATATTTCCAGGAAAGAAGGTGGTATAATCATTAATTCCAGCAAAGCACTTAAGTACAAGTTGGCCTGTTGAAGTCAGTTTGGATTTGCTGGATTGCTGGATCAAGGACTAAGCATGGAAGTAGAAATCAAGACATCCAGATTCTATTCTTGGCTGTGATTCAGCTTACTTGTGACCATGGAAAGTCACTTGACCTCTCTAAGACTCGGCTTCTCTATTTGTAGGATGGGGATAATAATACCTGCCCAACTCATGGGGTTTCCTATAATTATTATAATTAATTTAGATTAATTAATGTTTGTAAAGTGCTTTGATATCATAAACACAGTATATTGCAAAGAACCAGTATTATTGTATTTAATTCATATTATATTTGACTTGTTAACCAGTAAATGTTGACTTTTTTCAATTGAAATCATTTCCCAAAACATCTGTACTGAAAAATATTAATGGGCAGGTGTACTAAAATAGTCTTTGGGCCCAGTCCTTCAAATATTTACACTCATGACTACCTTTACTTAGGTGAGTCATTCTGTTGAAGTCAATTGCACTACTCAAGTGAATGAATGTATTCATATGCATAAGTTATGTCAGGATCATAAATTTTGTTAACAAAAATATACTGTGAGCAGTTAAACTGAATAATGGAAGAGTTGGCTGAGTAAGGACTGTTGCATAATGAAGAATGAAGAGCAGTATAGTTTTTCTTCTGCAGAATTCGCTTTGCACGGAGACTGGAGGGGAGGATCTACCTTTCAGAAAGGTCATCACAGAGTGCATGAGAAACAAGGGCATTTTGCATTACAGCTCACTTAAAACCAGTATTCACTAAATAAAAGCAGGACATCTCCTTCCCTTGGTACAAATGAGATCCTGCTCAAGGAGTGAATTATGGATGGAAGTGAACTATCATAGATATTCTGTAACTGGCAGATAACCAACTCAATCGAAATTCACATTTTTTAGATTGAATGTTTGCTGTTTCAGTTAGTGGTAGGAATCCATCTAAAAAAAGAGGTGGTTTTCTTTGTAATGCTCAAGTTAGATTGTCTCATTATATGACATCTAATTATGAGAAATAATAGCCCATCTAAATACATAGAAAAAGATCTTGTTCAAGATATGCCTATAATTTAAATTCATTACTCAAATCATAGACTTAAAATATAAAACTGAAAGTCTTTAGTCCAAACACAATGAGACTGGTAATGGATGTGGCCAAATCCTACTAGCAGCTAGTAAAAAGTTGTATTAAGAACTGCTATCTCATTGCATAGTTATAGTGTATAGAACAAATACATACACATAAAAATGTGACTTTTGAAAAGTGTAGACACTAGCACACACAAAAAATGAACAAAGGACCAAATTCTTTGCTGGTGTAAATGATTGTAGCACCAGTCATGTAAATAGTGTTTCACACACTTACTCCAGCAGATAATTTGGTACTTTTTTTTTTTTACTTACTAGCAATCAGTTTACAATGTCATTAATTGGATGGACCATATTTTTAAAATATGGCCACATTAATGCACATGCAACCCTTTATGCATAATCACTCAAACATACTACTTTTACATATGTAAGCCATGCCCACTCGATGTTGTGCTCTGTTCTCCTCTGGAAGTGACTAGGTCACCTAGAGAGCAATGATCCTACTACAGCCTTGGCTGAGTCTTTTGTCTGAGGCAGTGGAGGCTCATGCATGAAGACTGAGGCCCCAGTTCGATGCCCACTTCTGTACTCTTACTTGATAAACAGATTGCATGTAAATTCTAGCACAAATTCTTTGGCACAAATGAATTTAATATGAATAAGATATAGAATTGATAGTGTGCAATACCTGCATGTATAAGTAATTTGTACAAGCACAAAATGGAGTCTGGTTTGTCTCTAAAGCTATTATCCTTGAATACTCCTGAGGGCCACCTTGTATATCCTTGAAAGTTGCAAACCCTTCATTTATGGGGCTACATTAAACATTTGTTTGTCGTCCCCCTCACCCTCCATTTCCAGTAATATTATGGCTAACTTTTCAATGGTATCTCAACCTAACCTTTATTGTGCTTGTGCAGTTTTGTGCCCACAAAGCACTTGGGTGTGCAACTGTTGCACACATATCACTGCTATTTATGTAGCATGTATGAGTGTAATAGGGTGTGCTGGGTCCTTTAATGCAAGCTACTGGCTCAGTACAATCCTTTTTAAACAGAGAGGCATTAGAGGCTTTTAGGTGCCAGTGAGATTGTGGGAATTATAGGTTGTACAAGGAATGCTGGGTAATAGGGTGGGGATGAAATAAACGCCATATCCTTGTGAGAGAGAGAAGACCAAGGTTTGTAGTGGTTTAAATAGAAGGGTAAGGAACACCAGAGAGCATAAAGTCTAAGTGACACTGGGACAGAGAATAAAGATATATAAAGTTGGGGAGGGAAATATAAAGTGAATGATCTTGAAGTACCTGTCATTACCCAAGCACCTCAAAATCAAGTCCATAGGAGCAGCCACATTTCAACCTTCTACTTGGCAGCCTGCTTGTAACTGCTGACTCAGGTCCTATGAACCACAGCCCCAGTTTGAGGCTTTGCTCCTGACGTCCTATTGGAGAAGTCCAGAGCAGCCGATTGGCCCACTGGCCCTACTTAAGGCAAGAAGAGGATCGGGAAGCTGTCTGAACAACTGAGATCCACCTTGTGCCTTCCCTCTACCCTGGCTTGGTTCCTGACCTCTGATTTGTGGTTCTAGTCTCCAGTTTGTCTCCTGCCTTTGACCTCCCCTGGTGTCCTGACCTGGCCTGCCTCTGGTTACTAACCTGTGGTTCTAATCTCCAGTTTGTCCACTTCTGACCTCCTGGTATCCTGGCACAGCTGACTCTCAACTCCTGTCTGTGGACTCTGGCTCTGACCACAAGGTATGGCTGCCCATGATTTGGCTTTGACAGTACTCTGAGGAAGGGAGGAAGAGGAAAAGCACATCAAAAGGAGGAAATCCTGATAAAAGAGCAGAAGAATGCATAGAGAAGGTGAAGTTCTTGTGGATCTCTGCTACCAATAGGGGGAAAGTTGTACAAATCCTGAGAGAGGGCTGTGGTCCAGAGAGAAAGGAAATGGGCAAAAGGCTTTTGTTTACCTCGAAAGGGTGACTTTTTTTTGTTTGGCTAAAGAACTACCCAAAACAGAAAAGGCAAACTGAAGCAGTAGTGGTACCTGATGATGGCAAGGTAAAACATCTGCCTAAACTGAATAAAGCCTGTTTGCTCATGATTTTTATGCTTGATTTGCACATGCAAATAGATTTTGTATATAAATTGTGCCCCAAAATTGTTTACTCAAGACAGCATGATACCAAGTTCCATGTGCACAAAGGGAAGCCATGTTTTGAAAATCTGCCCCCTACAGATTATGAAAGTCTGCAGAGATCCAACTTCCTTCTGAATATGGCATCCAAAATAGCTGCCACTTTTGCAACTTAAAATTTCACTGTGTCGTTACCCAAATCTTATTGCATTGCAATAACTGTTTCCCATATTAAAAACAAAAATCTTGATTTGCCATAATAATTGCTCCTTTGTATATTACTATTGTTGCTCCTACAATATTAGTGAAATATATACAAAGGATGTGTGATACAGAATTCTGGTGCCATCAAAAACACACAGACTTAGCACTCAGTTTGCATGGTACTTACAGTTCCCTTGATGTCTGTCTGTAAACAATAGCCCATGATAATCCATGCATACGATAGTCAAGATAAACAGGTATTGGGTGTGCTGAGACATTTTAATACCACTTTGCACTTTTACTTCATTGATTCATGCTGGTGTACGTCTGTGCTAGTAAGTCCTTAGTCAAAGAATAGCTGCTGAAGACAAGTGTATGCAGTGATGTCTTAAGAGGCTGGGACTCAGGTGGTATTTTTGAAAATGGGCCGCTTGCCAAAAACTACAGCTGGTGTGTGAGGGGGAGAGTAGCACCTGAGTCAGGGGGTCTGGTTGAAAAACAGGGGTATTCCAAGGGACAATCTTCTCCCTGGAGCACTAACATGACAGTGTTGCCAACTGTCTCACTTATGATCTTGTCATACAATATTTGATGTCTTTCTTAAAGCTCTAGTTCCTGGAGTCATGTGATTATGTGAGACTCTCCGCTTTTATTTAAAACACAAAGTAAGTTTCTAGCCATCATGCTTGCAGAGAAAAGTTTGAAAATATAAACTTTAAAGGCTCAAAACCCAGAAGGGAAATAAGAACCCTACATTTATTTATTTATATTTAAACTTGTGATTGTTAAGCCATATCTTGTGATTTTGAGGGGCCTGAGTGATTAGAGCAGTGGTTCCCAAACTTGTTTCACCGCTTCCAGCAGCTCCCATTGGCCTGGAGCAGTGAACGACGGTGGACGCGGCAGGTAAACAAACCAGCCCGGCCCACCAGGGGCTTTCCCTGCACAAGCAGCAGAACAAGTTTGGGAACCACTGGATTAGAGTTTTTCTTGAGTGATTACAGCTGCCAGTATTACATGAACAAGTCAGACACCAAAGAAAAACATGGAGGAAATCAGGTAGTTAAGCCTTCTAATAAATTATTTTAAACCATCTCTTAAATATATATTTTGTGGAGTAGGTTAGTGATTATATTGATCAAGAGACTTTGTAGCCCTGATGTATTTGTTTATTTGCAGAAAACTACATGGGCTGGGATGAGCAACCTCTGGGCTTCCTCCTTGGCTGGTGTGGTAAGAACTCTCCCTCCTATTTCAATCTACTTTAACCAATTCTCTTTGGTCTGTGACATCTTTGTATTTATTTTAATACATTTGTTACAGTAGTGCCAAAGTACCAGCCGAAAGTGTGGACCCCTTGGACTAGGCACTGGGCACACAGTAGCAGGCAGTTTCTGCCCCAAGGAGCTTACAGTCTAAACAGACCAGACAGACGTAGAATAGGGGAAGGGGCAGAACACACCAACAGACAATGCAATGGCAGCCAATGGCACGTTCCACTATCTATCTATTTATTTATTTATTTATTGAGGGGAGGGGTTAGGAGGAGAACCTCAAGCTACATGGGGAAAAAGGGGTGGGGGGGGGCAGAGCAAGGAAAAAGAGGGGCAAGTGTGAAGTGAAGCTTAGGTGAAGAGGCTGTTAGGGAGGAGGAGATGGGGGAGCAGGAAGTTTGGAGCCAATCAGCACCAGGCCAAGAAAGTCCCGTCAAAACTGTAGAGAATTCTCTGAATGTCCAGAGGTCCCTGCTTTGGCTGCTTCTGCCTCAACAGACTGGAGTCTCCAGCTGGCTCCTCTCTGCTTTTTTTTTTTGTCCCAAGCCCACATGACGAGGGAGATGGGAGACACCACCTCAGTTCTAGTGCCCTCAGAGTGTACAGGTGTCTCCTCTGCACAGTGGTGAGGGGAGAAGTAGCCCTAGCTGAGCCCCATTTTACCCCCCTCCCTTCCAATGCAGCATTCCCTGTTTTGGTTGATTTGGGCCCCTACTGGCTGAACTGTCAGGCTGGTTCGTTTCTTTGCCACCATCTCCCCATACCTCTAGTTTCCCCTCCATTTAAGTTTCCTGCTTGTAGGTGCACCCTGGTGCAACAGCACTTATTGATTTAAGCATTGTAGTTATTGTGGAATGGCTTGTTCCAGAATCATTATAATGATGCAAAAATGTCATGATGATTGATACATTTAACTAGCAGAATTTTAACAAGGTTTTCAAGTACTTAAGTTACGACTGGCAGCAAGGGCATGGGGCTTTCTGGGTTCCATGCCTTGCTCAGCCGGAGGCTTTCTGGCTGACATTCAGCAACTCATTTAATGTGTCTGTCTCTGTTCTTCATCTATAAAATGAAGATATTCCTCTCAGTCACAGAGGGTGTTAAAGCAAAATTCACTAATGTATTTGAGACACTTAGATATTATATTGATGAGCATCATAGAAAAACCTATAAACAATAAAACAGTCAAATATTTGTCACTGGGATTATAGATTGTAATAATTTTTAGCCAATTTCTTGATACAAGGAATTTTTCCAGATTATAAAAATATGAGGAAGCCATTTGATATAAGATTACACATTGCAGCTGCCTCTGCTCATAGGAGTCCAGTTGTCTTTCAAAGCGGAGTTGCTGTTGCTAAAATACAGCATTAAAATGCCGGCAGAATGAATGGCATGTGGAACAAGCACACAGACAATGGGTAAATGTAAAGGCGATAATATCGTCTGACACAGACTGAACAAGATGACAATGAGAAGTACATTGGTGAGTATTACAATATAAGCCTGATTTTCAGAGGTGCTGGGCACCCTTTGTTTCCACTGAAATCAACAAGAATTGTGAGTGCTCAGAAAATCAAGCCCCACATGTATTAAATAATCCTGCCATTTTTTTGCAGGGTCAATTAAAGTTCTTTTAACCAAATCTAGGGTGAAATCCTGTCAGTCCTGCTCCAGTCAGACAGAATGCTATAATGAAACTAAAGCCAAGGTACCATGCATAAGAGACAGGCGATAGGGATGCCGTGTGGGGTCTCTAGAGTGTGGCCAATGCTTCCATGAATAGCATGGATCAACTCATCACAAATCCTACTTACGAGGTGTTCAGCAGCCCAAAGCTACTGCAGATCAGCTGCACATGTGCTTACTGCTCTGGTTTGGGGGTATTCCTACTGTTCCCCACATGATGCCTACTTTATGTGAGGAGTGTAAATTCCCCCCAGTCAATAAATCTTTATTCTGGCTTTAGATCTAATTAGCTGATTGATTACAGTTTTGTTAAAAAGGTTTGCACATAAGATTCTCCACCTCACCAAATTCCTGGTATAATATTGTGTTTGATTTTCAAACAGGCACTTTGTTTAGCTGTGAATCAACCAAGCCCAAAATCTAATAAGGAAGTTGAAAACACACAAAATTCTCCAATCCAGAAGAAATGAAGCAAAACCATCCCCCACATTCTAAATGAAACAGATTCTGCATCCACAAATTTAATGTGTGGTTGTGGTTGAATGATCTCCTATGTTTCCCTAAATGGTTTAGCCATTCTCGTTCCTATAACTCTAATTATGGCATCACTATTTGTGGATTTTAGAGCCTGCTAAAGAATATATTATTTTTCTTTATCATCACACACCATACTATGGTCCTTCTGGTATACTGAAGTCAGACATAAGTTATTGAGCTCACTACAGGGGTAATTGGATGAAGTTGGCCCGTGCTATACAGGAGGTCAGACAATATGATCTAATGTTCCCTTCTGGCCTTAAAATATATGGATCTATGAATCTAAGTATGTTATGAAGTCTTGACAAGTGAAATCCAACCTCAATCCTTGGTGTAGGATGCAAGGCTGCAGTGCAGGCCAAGTCCTCCAATCACTATTCAAGCCAGGGCCTAGTGCTCATTTATGTTAGGACTTCAGGCTGGTCAAAAAATTAGAAAGTTTTCACAATTAAAAATATTTATTCCACATACATTTCAAAAATTTAATTTTTTTTGTCAAGCTCTAATAAACCCCTCTCTTTGTGGGATCTTTATAATCTGCTCTGTAAACTGGACTTTATGGGACTGGCAAGGAAATTCTTTCCATGGTGCCTAATAGAATTGCCCAAGGGATGTGCTGCCCTCTTGGCTAGCTGCTTCATCCACAGCTGTTTCACTACAGGGCTCGAATGGCGTGCAGACTCTATTTAGCTGTGTGAATACAGTTAATCAAGGACAGGGCAACTGTTGGTAGAGAGAAAAATAAAATAATTATTAATATTTTTTATTAACATATTTTTATTTTCTAGAAGGGCATATCGAGTGGTGTCCCACAGGGATCAGTTCTGGTTCCAGTCCTATTCAATATCTTTGTCAATGATTTAGATAATGGCCCAGAGAGTACACTTATAAAGTTTGTGGATGATACCGAACTGGGAGGGTTTGCAAATGCTTTGGAGCATAGGATTAAGATTCAAAATGATCTGGACAACTGGAGAAATGGTCCAAAGTAAATGGGATGAAATTCAGTAAGGACAAATGCAAAGTACTCCACTTAGGAAGGAACAATCAGTTGCACACATACAAAATAGGAAATGAATACTTAGGAAGAAGTATTGCGTAAAGGGATCTGGGGGTCATAGTGGCTCTCAAGCTAAATATCAGTGAACAGTGTAAGACTTGCAACAAAAAAAAAGCAAACATAATTCTGGGATGTATTAGCAGGACTGTTGTAAGCAAGACACAAGGAGTAATGCTTCCGCTCTACTCCATGCTGATTAGGCCTCAGCTGGCGTATTTTGTCCAGTTCTGGTGCCACATTTCAGGAAAGATGTGGACAAATTGGAGAAAGTCCAGAGAACAGCAACAAAAATTATTAAAAATTATTAAACATGACCTGTGCAGGAAGATTGAAAAAAAAAATGAGTTTGTTTAATCTGGAGAAGAGAAGACTGAGGGGGGACATGATAACAGTTTTTAAGTCCATCAAAAGTTGTAACAAGGAGGAGGGAGAAAATATGTTCTCGTTAACCTCTGAAGATAGGACAAGAATCAATGGGCTTAAATTGCAGCAAGGGCCGTTTAGGTTGGACATTAGGAAAAACTTCCTGTCAGGGTGGTTAAGCACTGGAATAAATTTCCTAGGGAGGTTGTGGAATCTCCATCATTGAAGATTTTTAAGAGCAGGTTAGACAAACACCTGTCAGGGACGGTCTAGATAATACTTAGTCCTGCCATGAGTACAGGGGAATGGACAAGACGACCAATTCTGTGACTCTAAATACTCTACAGCTCAGAAAAAGTACCTCCTGATTGTAAAGTGACAAGGATGAAGATTCAGTACAGGTGCCTCCCATGTCTGTGTAATGACTGAAAACCACAGCAGAATATTGTGTGTGATTGGCTAGGAGTTCCTTTATTGCAGGACCTACCTTTCAAAATTAGAATGTATTTGCAAGTGTGGCCCCGTATTTGGTTCAGAGATGGCCATCATTTTATTATGTTCACAGCCTACTTTATGATGTTGGTAACAATAGCACATATATAAGATGTGGCCTGCACATCTGAGATGGTGCTCTATGCTGATATGGGTATCTGTGCTGTACCACAATATAAATGAAAGTAATTAGTAGTAGTAATAATATTAAGACATTAGACCTTCTTGGGAATTTTCCATCACAATCATCTTTTAAGGGAAAATGCAGTTTCTATAAAATAGACATTCTCCACAAGAAATGTATGTTTGTTTGGTTGGTTTTTTTTGCTTTGACTCCCCTCCCCCCACAGACCTCCCGCACCAAATGTTCTGTTGAGGAAAACCTGAATAAAATATTTTTTCATTTGGGTTGGTTTGACCCAAACTGAAATATTTACTTTTTTTGATTTGGCCCCAAATGTTTTATTTTGAATCAGTTCAATATTACACTGCATTTCTTTATGTTGGCACATAGTTTTATGGAAGTAGTCATTTGGATTCTTGATGTCCCCATTTTCTCCTATTGGCCATGCTCTCTGGATGGACTAAATCTTCTACGATGTAATGAAATTTCACTACTTATTTTTTTAGCATGGTGCTAAACATGTGCTCACCCCCCAAAAAAATGTGAGATTTCAGCTTCTTTCATATTTCTGTGGTTTTAGCCAGAAGGGGGAAAGTAATTACTATTTTTGATAGTTTATAATTAGATAGGCCTGGTTTATAGGCCTTATTCCAATTAACAAAGCAAGTTACCTTTCCAGCTGGCATATGATGGTCAAACAGACCTGTACTCCATGTACGAGTTGGAAGTAACTAGGAACTGCCAGGTTATAATGCTGGTACAGAGGTTCTGGGAGGATTCTAAACCATAAAATCAGAGGCTGAGCAAACTCTGAGATAGTCATTATATGATGATCTTATAACACATGAAATAATAATAAAAAATTGTCTCCTTTCCTCCTATCTCATACTTCTCTCTCCCTGTTTTTTAATTCCTCTTCAATTCATTTCCCACTCTTGTAGAATGTCTTTCAAAACATCTTCAGTAGAACTCTTCATGGAGATACCTTGGCCTTGTTCTACCTTCTGTCACATACAGTATGTCTACACTGCAGCTGGGAGTGTGTTTCCCAGCATGGGTAGACTGACATGCATCAGCTCTGCTTGAGCCAGCACACTAAAAATGGGTGTTGGGTTGGGCTTGCCACACAAGTATGTACCCAGAAAGGTCTGGGCAGGTTTGTACTAAGGTGGCTTGCCTGAGCTGCCACCTATTAATCCCAAAACTACACTGCTATTTTTAATATGCTTGAGCAGAGTTAGCACATCTGTCTACAAGTACACTCACAGCTGCAGGGTAGACATACCCATAGAAAATAGATCTACTGTTGTTGACTATAGCTCTCTCTGAGGCAGAGACCTATGCATGAGACTACTCATCATCCTCTATCACAAAGATTGACACAAATATATCATTTTAATTTCTCTGAAATGTCCATAGTCATCTTATTTGGTCCTTTTAACTTCCTAGGATTCAAGCAGACTCACCAGTTCTCTCACAATTTCCTTACTTCTGTTATAAGAACAAACAGTACATTCCTTATCTTTAGCTATCTATATTTTCACATTTCCCTTTCACCCTTCCAGTGCCCAGTTTCCACTGGAGCTCAGAAGTTGTTTCCTCTCGTAGACTTGCTCAATTTCTCTATTATTAATTATTATTATTATTATTATTATTATTACTACCTGAAAATAAATCTGAATATTTAGATTCTGTTTTATGGCCTTTCTGTCAAGTATTAGGATTGTACTTTTTTTTTTTTAACAAATTATTTGATCTCCTGTTGGTGTTTTGGTACAGAATATATTTAGCCCTATGTTAAATGAATGTTAAGGTTGTGAAGTGAAGCACTTAAAAGTCTGGAAATCCTTGAGATAAGTTTGCCTGCACAACCTTAACTCTGCCCCTTTGCTTATATGTATTATAATTCACTAGCTGCATGATCACATGGTATTATTTGTGAAGGACTTCTTCCTCTTTCACAGTGCTGGCTGGATGATACTTTGTCAATCAAGTAGATGTTCAGGATTTATTTTTTCTCCTATTGTTCTGTGGCTTCCCTACCCAATTAACTTCAAACCATCCAACATAAGAATGCTTTTTTTCCCCACTCTATTCAAACTGAAAAATGCTCATCAACTTTTGCTCAAATGTGCCAAAAATCATAGGCTGTTAGGCTGAGTCCAAATATTGAAAAATGTTAGCTCTAAAGATGAAAATTTAAGTAAGTTATATGGAACTGAAAAAAGCAATTTAGAATGAAAATGCTTAGGCAGCCTTAACTGGAGTCTTTCCCCTGGCTTTTGAATTAGATTCTATTAACATCATTGTACACTCTGCCTATTATCAAAAGAGTGCTTTCTTGTTTAATCTGTTATTAGATTTTAATATAAGGCCCATAACATATAATATGTTGCTCTACATTTTTAAGTGCTCAGATATTATCTAGTATAAACTCTGTCCTAAGGCACTGTAACAGGGTGAACCTCTGCTCCTGCCCTGCTGGGTTTAAAAGGTGGCCTGGCAGGGCTTGAGAGCTATGGCTCTAAAAGCTGGGCTGATTGGGGAAGTGGTTGCAGCTGGGCCACACCCCAATCAGGCCACAGCTGGCCCTATAAAAGGCCAGCGAAGCCAGAAGCAAAACAGTCTCTCTCTGCCTTCAGAGAGAGGCTGGGCAGGGGGCAGGGAGGGGGGCGCCCCAGCGCAGCGCCGCGCGGCGCGGGCGGCCGGGGCGGGGGGGGGGCGGGGTGAGGTCGCGGCCGCAGCCTCTGCGCAGGTCCGGCCAGCAGCCGGGAGCCGGAGGGGACGCCGCGCAGCGGCGCGGGGCGCCCACCTTCCCCCCCGCGCGAGCTCGAGCCCCGCAGGCATGACTGCGGCAGGGCCCGTCGCCCCGGGCTCGTGACCTGCCGCAGGCATGCCGGCAGGAAGCTCAACCGAGCGTCTGTTAGTCTGAAGAGGGGACCCAGCCTTTGTTGCAGACCGGGAAGGGCGGCGCAGCGCTAACACGCGCTCTGGGGCTAGCCTCTCTCTGCCTTCAGAGCCGCAGCTGCTGGCTATAGGCCAGGTACCTAGGGTGAAGCAGGGCTGGGGACAGGCTGAGGAGCTGGGGAGCTCCAGCCTGGAAAGCCCCAGGCTGCAGCCTAGCGAAGGGCCAACAGGTACTGGGGGTTGCAGAGGATAGCCCAGGGGTAGGCCAAGGCAGCAGGTCCAAACCCCTTTGCCTATGATGAGTAGGCTGATACTGCAGTCTGCCCCAGAGTGTGGGGCTAGACAATGACTGGCAGTAGCCATATACTGAGGCAAGGTGGGGATAGAGGGTGGGGGTTCCCCAAGGAGGGGAGACCCTAAGAGAAAGGGGTTACTGCCGGGGGGGCAGCACCCCATGTAAAAGGGCACCGGGGTCCAGGGAGGGACTCGGGCCTGAGGACAGGTGGATCACCAGCCTGCAGAGGGCACTCCGAACACTGGACTGAGCTAATTCCCAGAGTCACCAGCAGGAGGCGCTGCAGGGGTGAGTCCGGCCCGTCTACACGTGGTGGAGAATGCGGGCATAGCGGTCCGCCCCTGATACAAGGGGCCAGGGCAAGGACTATGGGACTATTGCCTGGACTTTGAGACTTGACCGACTGAAGAAAAGATGGACTATTATTGGAGAGCCTGTGTGGCCCGGCTCACGGAGCAGCAAGCGCGGCTGCTTCAGCTGCTGCGGGGGCAGACACACGGACCTCAACAGGGGCCAGGCACCTTGGGCTGAAGGCCAGTGCCAGGGCCTAAAGACTGTTTCGCCTGCGGGCGACGGGGACACTGGAGAAGAGTGTGCCCCTACTGGGTTGGGGCAGAGAGGCCTCACCCAGACAAGACTCGAGTGCCCCCTGTGAATTTAACAGGGGGGCTCCAAACTTGTTGGGCTTGTGGGGAGCAGGGACACCTAAAGAAGGAGTGCCCTCATGGAGCTCCCAAGGCCTGGGCCAGCCCAGAAGGAAGGACTAGGGCCCAAACAAGCAGAACTAGGGCCATGGCAGGGGGAAGGTGCCGAGGGTGATTCCACTGCCACACCAAGGGCCACATCAAGAGGCATTGCCCCCTGAGGCAGAAAGGGGAAGTGCCTGAAACCAAGGCTCAGTCTGGGACTAGCCGCCAGGAAGGGGTAGTCCAGACCGAGGCCCCTAAGGAGAAAGGGGCTGGGACAGAGAGGCCCCACCTAAAAAAGGGAACCCACATATGGGCTGGGAGGGCTGATGTGGGAACCCAAACTGAAGGAGGAACCCACATAGGACCAGAGAGGTCTATGGTGGGGACCCAGACTGTGGAGGAAGGAAGCAGGCTGCTAAAAACACTGGAGAGCCTGCGAGCAGAAAGGGATTCCCTGCAGGCCCAGCTCAGGAGAAAGCTGGGCCGGTAAAACAGCACCCCGCCCGCCCCCCGGTGGAGGGGTTTTTGAGGTGGGGTGTGTGTAGTAGGGTGAACCTCTGCTCCTGCCCTGCGGGGTTTAAAAAGTGGCCTGGCAGGGCTTGAGAGCTGTGGCTCTAAAAGCTGGGCTGATTGGGGAAGTGGTTGCAGCTGGGCCACACCCCAATCAGGCCACAGCTGGCCCCTATAAAAGGCCAGCGAAGCCAGAAGCAAAACAGTCTCTCTCTGCCTTCAGAGAGAGAAGGGCCTGGCTGCAGGGGCTATAGGCAAGGTACCTAGGGTGAAGCAGGGCTGGGGACAGGCTGAGGAGCTGGGGAGCTCCAGCCTGGAAAGCCCCAGGCTGCGGCCTAGCGAAGGGCCAACAGGTACTGGGGGTTGCAGAGGGTAGCCCAGGGGTAGGCCAAGGCAGCAGGTCCAAACCCCTTTGCCTGTGATGAGTAGGCTGATACTGCAGTCTGCCCCAGAGTGTGGGGCTAGACAATGACTGGCAGTAGCCATATACTGAGGCAAGGTGGGGATAGAGGGTGGGGGTTCCCCAAGGAGGGGAGACCCTAAGAGAAAGGGGTTACTGCCGGGGGGGCAGCACCCCATGTAAAAGGGCACCGGGGTCCAGGGAGGGACTCGGGCCTGAGGACAGGTGGATCACCAGCCTGCAGAGGGCGCTCCGAACACTGGACTGAGCTAATTCCCAGAGTCACCAGCAGGAGGCGCCGCAGGGGTGAGTCCGGCCCGTCTACAGGCACTAATCCTGCAAATACTTAAAATTAAGTCTAGCTCATACTTTGTTTGCTGTGGGCCTGGTGTAAAGTCCTCTGAATTCAAAGAGAGTCTTCCCTTTGACTTCAGTGCTGGGCTTTGGATCAGGTCCTATGAATAGACCCATTAAAGTAAATGGGACTACCACTATTATTTATACTGTAGTAATGCCTAGAGCCCCAGTCATGGACTAGGACCCCATTGTGTTAGGCTCTACAGAAACAGAGAACAAAAAGATGGCCCATGCTTTGAAGAGCTTACGCTTGTCACACTTAAAGTTAAACACACATGCAAGTCTCTGTACATTTGGGGCTATAAAATGTTAGGCATATTAAGAATGTAATAATTTTTACCAAGCCTTTACTTAACGGGATGTACAACGCTTACAGAACAGATACACAATGGACTAGCAAAATGAGACATTTTAAAATATATCCATGACTTGTTTTCTTCTCATTGTTCAAGAAACTCATGTGCCATGCAATATCTAAAATATCTGAGGACAGACTCCAAATTGAGTGCAAGCAAATACACTCATATATTTGCACATACATAGCTTAGGGCTACAATTGTTAGCTGTGGCAAATATATTTGCCCAATTAAAAGTGGGACAGAATCCTCAACTGGCTACATCTGTTGCATCTCTGGCTACTTTTCATTGATAGAAGAGCTCAGAGCATCTTGAATGAGGCTGAAGATCTTGTCTATAGTGTTTAGAGATATTTGTGTGCACTCATAGCCAGTTAAGCACTGACGAATAGCTCATGCATTTCTTAAGTAGTACAACTCTCATTGACTTAAAGGATGCACCATCAAAGCCTTAATTAGCCATGTGCATGTATATAAGAACATAAGAATAGCAATACTAGGTCAGACCAATGGTCCATCTAGCCCAGTATCCTGTCTTCTGATGGGTCAGTGCAAAATGCTTCAGAGGGAATGAACAGAACAAGGAAATTATTGAGGGATCCATCACCTGTCATACAGTCCCAGCTTCTGATACACGGAGCATGGGGTTACATCCCTGCATTGATAGGCATCGATTGACCTATTCTCCATGAACGTGTCTTTGAACCCAGTAATTCTTTTGGCCTTCACAACGTCCCCTGGAAATAAGTTCCACAGGTTAACTGTGTGTTGTTTAAAGAAGTGCTTCCTTATACATTTTTTTAAACTTGCTGCTTATTATTTTCATTGGATGATCTGTGGTTCTTCTGTTATGTAAAGGGGTAAATAATACTTCCCTATTCACTTTCTCAACACCATTTATTATTGTATAGACCTATCGTATCTTAGTCGTCTCTTCTATAAGATGAACAGACCCAGTTTTAATCTCTCCTTATAAGGAAGCTGTTCCACTCCCCTAATCATTTTTGTTGCCTTTCTCTGTAGCTTTTCCAGTTCTAATATATCTTTTTTTGAGATAGGGCACCCAGAACTGCACACAATATTCAAGGTGTGGGTGTAGCATGGATTTATATGAGACATTATGATATTTTCTGTCTTATTATCGATCCCTTTCCTAATTGTTCCTCATGTTCTGTTAGAATTTTTAACTGCTGCTGTACATTGAGCAAATGTTTTCAGAGAACTATTCACGATTACACCAAGATTTAATTACATTATGGTGTCTATTACTGAGCAGTTCAGCTATATTCAACTCTTGGACAAGATCTGTGCTCCACTTAGGACTAAATCAAAAATTGGCTCTCCCTTTGTGGGTTCCCGGACAAGCTGCTCCAAGAATCAGTCATTAATGGTGTCTGGGAATTTTATCTCTGCATCCCATCCTGAGGTGACATTAGTTATTTGTATGTGTGGCTTAGGTATATATAAATGTATGCACACAACTGCATGTGAATGACATTGAAAATCTAGCCTCAGATATTTTATATGTTCTTTATTTCCTACACCCAAGACAAAGAATCACATGCCAACATACATGGCAAAGACATGTATACAAATGCCTAAACAACAGCCATGTTAGCAATTCCATTCCTGGTCAGCAATGATAAATGCTCTCTACTTCAAATAAGAGCAGGAAATCACTTGCCTTTAAGCCATCCAATCTAATGTTATTAATTATGTAGTACATCTCATGATCCTGCTAAATTTAGATAGCCTTGCAGGGATCAGTGTGATTTATTAATATACTGACAAATAATTAGCTAAGAAATGCATCATGCATATTTTCAGCTGTAGCCTGAAACCGCAACCTCTGCCCCTTGGAAACATGAAAAATCTGAGGGTCCGTCTATCACTGTAGGGTAATGAAAACTCACTTTTGCTACTTTATGTTGCTGAAATACAAGAAGAAATGTTTGACATTGTTCATAGTAGTAGTTCAGCACTTATACATGAGAGGTCTAAACACTTTGATGAGATAAGAGGGAAGGATGCTTCTGAACAGTGCAATTAAAATCCCTTGGGACACTGAAGTCTTTTCTACAATAGACCACTGACATTACTAACCACAATTGTTGGAAACAGGTCTTCTTGAATCAGCGCTGAAAATGGTTTGATTGCTATTATAGGCAAGAGAAAGGTGTTTTCAATATAGTTACAGAAACATTGATTGAAATCTGGTAATTGTGCTTTCTGTCATGGTAATGAAATGGGATTTGTCCCATCTTCATTAGCAATTGGATCATTTTCAGCAATGTCTGTGGGGGATCTAAACTAATGACAACCATTTAACAATTATTTAGTTACTTAATGTAGATGGAATTCAAGAATGTAAATGCTTAGATAAATTGCAAGCTATTTATTGCAGATATGTGGTTTTCTCTGTCTATAAAACCTTATGTACTCCTATGATGCTGTATAAATCATTTCTTTTAAAAAGGTACATTAAAAGAACATTAAGGAGGCAAAGTTAAACACTAAAAATTGGGGAATGCCTGTGCATGTTCAGGGGAGTATAATCTAGTGGTGATACACCCTTCTGGCCCTGTACCCCTAGTCTGCATGATCTCTCTTTTCTCTACCCATCCTCCCTTATCCCTTGTCTTCTATTCCCCTCGGCCTGCTCCTCCCAACTTTCTAGCTGCTGCCACACCTCCCACATCTCTCTGCAGTCAGTTCTGGTGCTACAGTGACCTCTGGAAGCCAGGAGGACCAATTGCAGAGAAAATACTACTTAGTCCAGTGGTTCTCAAACTTTTTTTTTCCCACAGACCACTTGAAAATTGCTGAGGGTCTCAGCGGACCACTTAATAATCTTTCCAAATGTTGTTTGTACCGTTAGCTAACTATTGTAAAAAAGTCATGCATCCGACAAAGTGGGTATTCACCCATGAAAGCTCATGCTCCAATACTTCTGTTAGTCTATAAGGTGCCACAGGACTCTTTGCTGCTTTTATTGTAAAATGCTTTGCATAAAAGCGCTATATAAAAATGTTATAATAATTAACATTTTTTGTTCTACTAATAAAAGCACACAACTCATTTTCATATCAGTAGTCTTACCTTTCTAATGCAATGGATGTACCCTCTCTCCCCTGCCACAGCAACCCCTGAGCTGGGGCTGGGAAGGAGGGCTGTCTCTCCCCGGCAGCCACAGCCCTGGAGCTGGGGAAAGTCGCCTTTTTCTCTGGCTGCCGCAGCCCTGCATGTCCAATATTCTCTCCACCCCCTCTTCTCACCCCACTGCCCCCTCCCACCTACCTCCTATTCCCCGTAAGGCTACCACCTCACCTTACATGTGCGTCTTCTCCAGGGTCCAGGCCCCTAATTAGTAGAGCCATGCCTGTGAGGCTCCATTAATTAGGTGTCAGGGGGTAGCTGTGTTTGTCTGTATGCCCAAAACCAATGAGGAGTCTGGTGGCACCTTAAAGACTAACAGATTTATTTGGGCATAAGCTTTTGTGGGTAAAAAACCCACTTCTTCAGATGTATGGAGTGAAAATTACAGATACAGGCATAAATATATATACTGGCAAATGAAGAGAAGGGAATTACCTTACAAGTGGACAACCAATGTTGAAGGCCAATACAATCAGAGTGGATGTGGTCCACTCCCAACAATTGATGAGGAGATGCAAAAACCAAGATAATTAATTAGGTGGGTGACCCTTCATTGTCTTCTGTGCAGCCGCCTAGGCCCGCACCTTAGAGGGAACGATCTGCGGACCACCTGAATGGAGCTCGTGGACCACTGGGGTCCGCGGACCAGAGTTTGAGAACCTTTGTTTGACTTAGTCCCTCCAACTTCAGGATGGAGCATGCTCAGTCACTCTGTAGGGATGCCACATGTGCAGTTCAGTCAGCACTTAGAAGCCTTGAGGGGATGGAACATGCTCAGTACAGACAGACTCTTCAGAGAATGTAGTCTCCAAATTCTAACAAGTTTCTGTGACTATGCAAACTGAGATTTTTCAAAGGCTTATAGCTTGGACAAATTTAGGGGGTACCAAAAGTCACATTTGTGACACTTCTTTACGCCTGCCAAATTTCAAGTTGCTGCTCCAAAGCAGGGAACGACTAGACCTTCTCAGTGAAAAGGTAGGTTAAACAATTTAAGATGGGCAAACAATATATTTTCCCCCTAACCTTGCTCTTGGAAACAGATGGACTATTTTAGTTGAAATTTCTCAATAAAATTCACCCTAAGGCAGACCCACAGCATGGAAAATTTCAGCCTAAACAATGTGGTAAAGTTATAACAACTGAAAACAGAGTCTTATAATGGGAAGTGTTGGTCAGCATTAATTATGGGCTCCCTCTATAGTAGTAACTGGCTTCATCAGTGGTGTGCCGGTACTACCTTCCTGAAAATTCCTGAAGAAGATTAGAGAAAGACCAGAACTTCAGAGGGAAAAGGTAACACATTTTTGGATGGCTAAGAATGAATTTGGTACATTGTCTCCAAGGCCCTGATCCTGTATTATGATTTTTACCAGTGAAATGCTGCAACCATGTAGAATCCCTCTGACTTCTGTGAAGTTCTGCAGGCATACAGCAGTTACCCACATGGATCACATTGTAGTACTGCGATGCAACTAACTATGACAAGGCATTCAGGCCAAATTTTCAGAAAAAAGTGAACGCACCTGAATGCCTGGCTTGTATATTCAGTTATTAAAATTACTCATGCAAATGACCACTTATTCAACTATCTGATCATTTATATGCCCAATTTATATGCTGTTGTTGCTGAAGCAAGTTGGTGTGCAAATGTCCACACAATTTTCTGAAAATGTAGGCCTATTATTTTCTAGCCAAAGGCATGCATACAAGAATAATATCTTTGCTGTTATAATGCTGTATATTTTACTCCAGTGTAAGTCAGAAAAATACAGCTGATGAAGATTCAGGAAAGAATGCCAGCATGGCCTGAGAGAAAAAAACAAATGGTAGGAGACTGGCATAAAAAATTGCCTCTAGTGGTGAGCAAACTGTTTGAAAGAGGTGGTGGGAAATGTGAATTGCCCTGGTTGTTCCCCCCTGCATCCTCAAAATTGAAAGGAACTCAAACCTTTTTTACATGTTCAGATAAGGACATGCACCCACCCACACTCTTTCCTTTCAATTATCCAACAACTCCTCTCGTTCTGACAAGCTTTCAATAACTGGCTTCTTTCTTTCCACCCTCTGAAACTCCAAGTAGTGCCCCAATCCAGCCGTGAATTTCCCATCCTACTTTGCAGCTTCTCTGAAGTTAGATATACCTTTTTGGGGGTGATTTTTACCATTTTATTTAATGTAAATCTTTAAGAACCCATCACCAAAAAGGCATCCAGATGCTGTGCATAAAATAAAATCTATAAATTCATAATAAATTAGGCACTGTGACCCCGCTACCCATCAGCATCAGTGTCAGAAATCCTACATTGACACAGTAGGATAGATGGAACAGCTGGAAGGTAAATGTTCATGTTCAAATGAAATCAAATGGGAAAGAGGAATTAATTCTGTGGTCAAAAGAGGGATTCTGATGAACTTCCTTATGGAGAGAGCGGCAAAACTAAATACTAATACTAAAATGACCTTCACAACAATCTGATCCATCATGTGCCTTGAGATAGGAAAAAAGAGGATGTCTGTGACATTACCCAGGGTACAGTCTGGACTGTTGTATAGCTGTGTCCCTTCACTTCTCCAGCTTGGAGTCCCTTTTACCCTTCTTCGCTGTGAGAGCAACCACTCCTGGTCTGCTCACACACAGCCTCCAGCATGTAAACTATTCCCAGCTATACTGTATGTATGCTATGGCCAGCTACTCTTATATTATATTGCAGGGCAACACCAGTACATTCCCTATCCCAGACTTTCCCCTCAAAATGTGCATCTTGTACTGCCCAGCTCTCTCCTGGACAATACAAGCTCATATAAAGTCTGTCGTTTTATTAATAGAAAATGATATGCAAAAATCCAGTTATCCCAAATGAAGTTTCCAAACACTTCAATCCAAACACATACTGGTTTACATAAAACAATAAAACAAGTTTATTAACTACCGAAAGATAGATTTTAAGTGACTACAAGTAATGAGGCATAAAAGATATAATTGGTTACAAGTAAATAAAAGACAAAATGCATCTAATACCTAACTTAACAAGCTAAATGAATTCTCAGCAAAGATTCACCACATGCTATAGCAGTCTTACTGGCTGAAATCCTTTCAGCCGGGACCCCTCCCCCAGTTCAGCATTGATTTATTTGTCCTTCAGGTGTTATTGATGCCATGAATAGAGATGAAGGGAGAGATATTTTGGGGCATCTATTCTTTTTTTTATATAGTTCTCTTTTTCTTTGGAAATCATCTCTGGCTGACAGAGATGCTGGAACAATGTTTATAGTTGGGGGGGGGCTGAGAGTCACCAACCACTTCAAGCCAGCAGCACCCCCCCACATCCCTAGTTCCAGCACCTATGCCAGCTGAGCTCAGGAGACAGAAGGTTTGTGGAGATGGGAACACCTAGCTGTTTCTTTGCCAGGGTGTAAAGTTCTCACTCACACCCTTTTGCCTGCCAAAGAAGGTGATGATCCATTTGATTTCATTGAAACCTGGCTGAGTTGTCATTTTGCCTTTTGTCTTTGAGGAACTGGTTTATGCTTGCTTCTCTAAACTTGGACTATGTCTCAGTAATATTATACTGTAGAATCTTATAACTTTACATGCAATTTTGCCACACATATTTTACCAGGACAATAATGATCAGCAAATTATGAGCTTTGAAATGATATCTCACAAGGCATACTTTGTACAAAATTTAACATAGTCTTGAAAAAGGGGTGAACATAGGAATACAGACAGTCACAGTGTTTGTGGGGGTTTTTGTTTTGCAAAGAGTCTGAATTTGCATGCATAAATTGGTAGCCACCTCTCTGTAAAACAAGTGGATATAGGAATGGCTATAATAGAACTGGTATCCTTTTTTCTTATGGTATTCTCTAAACAAATAGCTTCCGAGATTGATTAAATGCCTCAGCTTCATTCTGCTGCTTAATCAATTTCACTGTCCATTTGCTGCTTCAGATAGTACAGAGAAGTATAGATTATCATGGTAAACAAATATAATTGGAATGTGCAAATTATGTTACTTGCTCCAGTGGAGTGTTAATACTTGATAACTTGTCACAAGTGGGAAAATATGAATAAAGGGATCTTATCAGGAGACTTAGAATTAATTTCCATTTGCTTTATACAATATAGCAACATTGCATAACCTCACACATAACATCACAGCTTGTGGCATAATATATTTAAACTCCATGTACACTGATAAGATCATCATTATTAGCTTTAGGGACCTTTTACTTGTTTATAATAATTTTTTATGAGTCTCTTGGAAGTAATCATGTCTAGGCCAGCTAAGAATTAAGGCTGTGTGATTCATCACCCTATTGCATTGGAACATCGGTACTTATGGATTTCACACCAAGTAGCAATTCTATAGAAAAATATTATTATTGACCTCTGCAACAATTTTTTCTCTTCTGATGTATTTGGCCAAAGGTGTCTAATATATGTGGTTGGGAAACAGCAAGGGGAATGACATGACATGCAAATGCATCTTTAAATTAACTACCTGATGGCCAAACTCAGATGATAAAAAGTAGGCCAGAAAAAATTGATGGGGTTCACTTAGTGTTTGATTTGAGGATTATATGCTGTTTGTTTGTTTGCTTCACTCTACCAGGGCTTTTATTGGTCATTTTGGTAATTTAAAAAAAATAGTAATGAGGTTAATAAGGAAGGTTTATATGGGGTAAATAACCAGAAAATATGTAAATCTTGCTTTAAAAAAAAGCCAATGGGAGCAGGAGGGCAATTTAATATCCAAAAGTTGTGTGAGGCGTACATCCAGTGGTTTTATTTGTTTTGATTACAGAATCATTAGGGACATTCTGATATATGCACAAAGTTAGCAGTAATTCAATTTTACCAGAATAAATTCCGCATTTTCTATTGGTCAACAAAAGTATTGTTGAGGATATTTTTGAGGCGTTGTTCAAAGTGGAGCTTATACAGCCTTGCTACTGGAACTGTTCCCATGATATTGACTGTTCAGTTTTGGGAACGATGGGTTGAATTCATCCCTGAAGTAACTCCAATGAAGATGGAAGGCCAGATTTACTTTAGGGTCTTCTTTGCTGGCAGAAGCTGAAGGTTAAGGTCTTGGTCCAGAAACCTCTGCCAGGGTGCCTTAGCAGTGCCAGGTGCCCTAAAACCCAGCTATGCTAGGGGGCTTGCAGACAGACAGTAAAGCCCTAAAATTGGTGGCACTGGCCAAAAAATGATCTGAGAAACCACTGGTTAAGCACACCATCTACTTCAGCTTCTGTCTGTGAAACTCATATGCAGCCCTGACAAAACTTAGTGTTGCCTAAGAGGACTCTACCATTACTATCCCCTTAAAAACAACGCCTCCTGCTCCCCAGACTAGGTTGCACTGGTCCTGATTTCTTCAGGGAAAAACAAGAGTTATACTAAGAATGAATCTGGCCCATTCTAATCATAAGCCACATAGAATGGCCCCGTTCAAAGCAGATACCAACATTTTCAATTCAAAGGAAAATCTCTAGTGAAAGAGGCAGAGGCTTAAGTTTAATTAGGTAAAACTCGTTCTGATTATTTTGCAGCATATATTTCCCCCAAGTTCTAAAGAAAGGAAGATGCCTGAAGATTAGATACTTAGATATGCCATTGGAAGTGTAACCCTCGCCTAGAAAGATGACTTTCAAAGAGCAGCCACTATTTTGCTGTCTTTTGCTTTCAATTTAGTGTATATTTTAAAGCAGTGAAACTGTTAAAGCTGATTTAACCTTTTTTGACATTCCTCTATTGCCAAGATATGATTATTAGTGTTGGAGATAATTACAAAGTAACTTGTGGCAAATTGATACAATCCCCATTGCAGTACATCATTACTGCAGTAGTGTGGAATCTTTTGCAACAATCTTCAATTCCAAGTGCTAAATGTTTGATGAGTGAATGATTCACATGCACACAAAACAGTTCCACATTGCCTGCTGTAAATTGTGACTGTTCTTTTGCCTGCACTGACTGTGTACCCACAGCCAACTTCTGGCGTCCTTAGCCAGACAAATGTATTATTGCTATCAGCTACCACGTATCAACCATTTTAATATATTTTAAACAATAGTCATCTATTGCTAGCAATAAGAATTCTGCTGTCCATTAGACATTTCAGGCTGGATTTGTGAGTCACTGAGCCTATCCTATGCACTGAGGAAGTTCCCCAGAGGTCATGTTAAATCACTTTTTCACAGGCAATTGTTGTGTGCTCTCTTGGCGCCAGTCATGGATAGTGGTTACATAGTATATCATTTTTCTTGAGACCTGAAATATCCCTAGCAATCACTTAAAAAGGCTTATGCAGCATGTTTCTGCCCCAAATCCCTGGGAGCTGCTGGCAGCAGCCTGGAAAGGCTCTTTGCTGCATATTCCTGCATTGTGCCAGGAAAGATTGTTCTCATCCGGATAGAGAAGAAGACAGGTGTGTGTGTGACACACTCTCAGAAATCACTGAAGCAGGGAAGATGCCTGCCATCTGCAACAGATGGTGGAATGAGGGAGCAGTTCATCAGTCTTTGCCCTCACTGCAAAGAAAACACCATATAGAGATGATGGAGTATGTTGAGGGAAAAGGTTGTGTAATAGGGCCTTTGGGAACGAAGCAGGGAGGTGGTTTGGAAAGGGCTTGATGGAGGCTTCAATTAATTTGGATGATTTTGATGAGCATCCAATACTTTTGAGGTTCCTGCATCATTAGATTTATATACTTTTGGGTAATGGTTTGACTGGATTACTACAGGTGCGTACATGCACTTTTGCTATGATAAGACTGGTCTACTGCACACCCTTTCATATAATTTTTCTCTGATAATACTGGGATTTGCATGTTTGTTTTTCTAGAAACAAGGCAATCAAATATTTAAAGGGAGATTGGTTATTTCTAGTTTGAGCTTCACAATTAGCTCAGGGAAAATTTGTGGCCAGAACTAACACACGTGGCTGGGTAAGCTGTCTGTTTGAATGGGTGTCTGGTACAAAGTCTGACTGCTAACTATCTGGGAGGGCTGAGAACATAGGTCAGATTCCTTAATACTTTGCATATAAATTTGTAGTAGTGTTAGGGAGTTGAGAACCAGTCTGGCCTGTCTAGCTCTGCTGGAGCTAACTGTGCACACATTTATTACTTGATCATCCTTTTATGGATCTTTATTCACCGTTACTCCTATGACATTCTGTCTATATGCAGTGTTCAGGTCAGAGAATCAGCAGTGTTTTGGGTACACTGTGGGATTCTGGTGGGGCATAGGCCAATTTATGAGATGCTGCTGGTGATGTATTTTGTATGGCCTGATTCAAAGTTCACCAAAGTCAATAGAAAGACTCCTATTTATTTCAATTGGCTTTCGATGATACCCATACTTTCACAACTAACCTCTGCTTACACTTTTGATATTCTTGCTGCACAGCTATTTTGATCTCAGCTCTGTCATATAAATTCTGTCATATAAAACGTATCCCCTCTTGTTTAGTATGAAGTTAACCCAAATTCTGGAAGTCAAGTTTTATTATTGCTATTCTCTCTTGCTGATTTAGGGACTACAGTTCACCTCACAACAGAGGTGATGATCAAGTGTTTGTCTAACTTGTTCTGAAAAACCTCTGACAGAGATTCCATAAGCTCCCTAGGTAATTTGGTCCAGTGTGTAGTGGGGTAGTTTCCAATACGACTTTGGCAGAGGATTGGCTAAAGCAGGCTGATGGAAGCCTGTGCAGAACCCAGCCAATCAGAGAATGGCTACCTCTTTCAGCCTATCTTGCCAGACTGGGCCCTATATAAGGGCCGCCTAGCAAAGGAGAGGGCAGTCTCTCCCAAGGGAGAAGGACTGGCTCCTGAGGTAAGAAGGTAACACCTTGGACAGAGCAGTGCTGGGAAGGCTTGGGGGAGCAGAGAGAGGGCTCCCGCCTGTGACCTGCCAAGCTGCAGCCCTGACTAGAAGGGCTGAGAAGGTGCAAGAGGCCAAAGGGGAGTGGACAATAGTCGGACAAGGGGAGAGGAGGAGGGCAGAGAGAAGCTACTGCTATAGGGTCCCTGGGTCAGGACCCAGAGTAGCGGTTGGGCCTGGGTTTCTCCCCCCCCCCCCTCCTTGCACTGCACCTGGCTATGAAGTCATGTGACCGATACAGACTGCAACTTGCCCTGAGGTGAGGGGCTAGACTTTGGGTTGTGGTTGGCCACTGAGGCAGGTGCAAGCCTAAGGACTGTCGTTACCTCTCCCCAGAAGGGGAGAGAACTGAGTGAGGCACTGAGTGTCCAGAAGAGGATCTGCAAGCCAGGGAGCAATGCAGGCCCCAGACAGCACAGCAGAGCAGGCAACAGGCAGGACACCACCCGCAGAGGTCACTCCACAGCTAGGCAGAGCTAATTCCCTGTGGCGCCTCCCTGAGGAGGCGCCACAGTGGTGAGTCTGCAACCCATTACACAGTGCTTAACTACTATTAGTTAGGAAGTTTTCCCTAATGTCTAACCTTAATCTCCCTTGCTGCAATTTAAGCCCATTACTTCTTGTCCTGTCCTCAGTAGATAAAGAGAACAATTGATCAGCCTCCTCTTAATAACAATCTTTCACATACTAGAAGACAATTATCAGGTCCTCTTTCACTCTTCTCTTCTCCAGACTAAACAAACCCATTTTTCATTTTTTCCTTGTAGATCGTGTTTTCTAGATCTTTAATCATTTGTGTTCCTCTTCTCTGGACTTTCTCCAATTTATCCACATCTTTCCCAAAGTGTGGTGCCTAAAACTGGTTCTAAAATAGAACCAGACCCAGGACAGATCATTGTGGGACCGCACTTAATATGCCCTTTCAGGTTGACTGTGAACAATTAATAACTACTCTCTGAGTACAATTTTCCAACCAGTTGTGCACCCATCTTATAGTAGGTTCATTTAAGCTGTATTTTCCTAATTTGCTTATGAGGTCATGTGAGACAGTAGCAAAAGCCTTACTAAAGATATATCACATCTATTGCTTTCCCCCATTCCACAAGACTTGTTACCCGGTCAAAGAAGGATACAGGGTTGGTTTTACATGATTTGCTCTTGACAAATCCATGATGACCATTAATGATTGCCTTATTATCATCTGGGTGCTTATAAATTGATTGATTACACTGGTCTACAATTTTTGAGAAGTCGTCTGCTTCAGAGATAAAATGTTCTATTTATCATGTATTTGGATGTGCTGAATTCAAATATGACAATTAAAACAACTGATTGGCTACTGTTTCTAAGATATTTAAGTTTTTACATTTTATGTCTATGTATATTGTGTAGATAGTAGAGTTTTAATCATAAATTGTAAACCTAGGCCTTTTCATGTGTTTATGGTTGCTTTACATGATAATATGTCACCTGTCCTGTTTATGTAACACTTTAAAAATCATCAAAAGGGTTATCTAACTAAAATTTATTATGAAACAAAAGGCAAAAAACTATTATGTACATAGTTTAGTCCTATTCAGTGTCTACTCGGCGCTTCTTGGCTTGTCTCTTGTATTCATTAAATGGAGCATCTCTTGTCACTGTCCAGCAATAGTCTGCAAGCATTGATGGGCTCCATTTGCCCTGATAGCGTTTCTCCATTGTTGCAATGTCCTGGTGAAATCGCTCGCCGTGCTCGTCGCTCACTGCTCCGCAGTTCGGTGGAAAAGAATCTAGATGAGAGTGCAAAAAATGTATCTTTAGTGACATGTTGCAACCAAGGCTTTTGTATGCCTTGAGGAGGTTTTCCACCAACAACCTGTAGTTGTCTGCCTTGTTGTTTCCGAGAAAATTTATTGCCACTAACTGGAAGGCTTTCCATGCCGTCTTTTCCTTGCCCCGCAGTGCATGGTCAAATGCATCATCTCGAAGAAGTTCACGAATCTGAGAACCAACAAAGACACCTTCCTTTATCTTAGCTTCACTTAACCTTGGAAATTTTCCATGGAGGTACTTGAAAGCTGCTTGTGTTTTGTCAGTGGCCTTGACAAAGTTCTTCATCAGACCCAGCTTGATGTGTAAGGGTGGTAACAAAATCTTCCTTGATTCAACAAGTGGTGGATGCTGAACACTTTTCCTCCCAGGCTCCAATGACTGTCGGAGTGGCCAATCTTTCTTGATGTAGTGGGAATCTCTTGCACGACTATCCCATTTGCAGAGAAAACAGCAGTACTTTGTGTATCCAGTCTGCAGACCAAGCAAGAGAGCAACAACCTTCAAATCACCACAAAGCTGCCACTGATGTTGGTCATAGTTTATGCACCTCAAAAGTTGTTTCATGTTGTCATAGGTTTCCTTCATATGGACTGCATGACCAACTGGAATTGATGACAAAACATTTGCCATTATGCAGTAAAACAGCTTTAAGACTCGTCTTTGATGAATCAATGAACAGTCTCCACTCATCTGGATCATGAACGATGTTGAGGGCTGCCATCACACCATCGATGTTGTTGCAGGCTACAAGATCACCTTCCATGAAGAAGAATGGGACAAGATCCTTTTGACGGTCACGGAACATGGAAACCCTAACATCACCTGCCAGGAGATTCCACTGCTGTAGTCTGGAGCCCAACAGCTCTGCCTTACTCTTGGGTAGTTCCAAATCCCTGACAAGGTCATTCAGTTCACCTTGTGTTATGAGGTGTGGTTCAGAGGAGGAGGATGGGAGAAAATGTGGGTCCTGTGACATTGATGGTTCAGGACCAGAAGTTTCATCCTCTTCCTCTTCCTCGTCTGACTCAAGTGAGAATGATTCTGGTGCATCAGGAACCGGCAGTCCTTCTCCGTGGGGTACTGGGCGTATAGCTGATGGAATGTTTGGATAATGCACAGTCCACTTTTTCTTCTTTGACACACCTTTCCCAACTGGAGGCACCATGCAGAAGTAACAATTGCTGGTATGATCTGTTGGCTTTCTCCAAATCATTGGCACTGCAAAAGGCATAGATTTCCTTTTCCTGTTCAACCACTGGCAAAGATTTGTTTCACAAGTGTTGCAGCATATGTGTGGGGCCCACCTCTTGTCCTGATCTCCAATTATGCAGCCAAAATAAAGGTGATAGGCTTTCTTAACCCTAGTGGTTATACTGCGCTTTTGTGATACAAAAGTCACTTCACCACAAACATAGCAGAAGTTATCTGCACTGTTCACACAAGTACAAGGCATCTCTGCTCACTTTGGCTAAACAGAAATGTGTCCCTTTGCAAAATCAAACACTGACAAATAAGAGAGCACGACACTGTATGATTTCTAGAGCTGATATAGGGCAATTTGTTCAGTAGAGTGATGTAAGCTTCGTTATGATTGCATCATCCATGACTTCTAGGAATAACATGATGCAATTCATATCATGTATGACGCAATACCAGCTTCAGATTGCATCATTCATTGTTTTGCCTAAAAAGCAAGTACTGTCCAAACCCAGTCATAGATTTATTCATAGATCCAGTCAAAGATTTATTTTAGTTATTTCTGGTTTAAATTGCTATCCCTTCCCTTCATAACTCACTTATCGTCCGCCATTCCCAAGTCAAGGGTCGTATATACTGACCCAATAGCATAACTTGAAAACTAGAGCCAATCAACAATTTTAAGCATCATTTTCATTCTCAGTGACCCAGAATTAGTAAAGTTTGACTACATTTATTTCAGAAGCATTTTGGCTGTAGAGCAGTGTTATTTGCTCCATTTTCTTTGCAGGTATTGACGTTAAGTTGACTGGTCTATAATTTCCTGTGTTGTTCTTATTTCCCTTTTGATATAAGTACTATATTTGCCCTTTTCCAATCCTCTGGGATCTCTCCTGTCCTGTACGAGTTCTCAAAGATAATCTCTAATGGCTCAGCCAGTTCCTTTAGTATTCTAAAATGTATTTTGTTAGGCCCTACTGAGTTGAAGACATCTAATTTGTCTAAGTAATTCTTAACTTGTTCCTTCCCTATTTTAGCCTCAGATCCTACCCCATTTATTACAGTGATGTTCACTATGTTATTCATTCAATCACTGCTAACCTTTTTTGGTGAAAACTGAAACAAAAAAGACATTTACTGTTTTGGTCATTGCTGCAGTTTCTGATATTGCCTTTCCCTCATCATTGAGTAATGGACCTACTCTGTCCTCTTATTACTAGTGTATTTGTAAAATGCTTTCTTATTACTCTTTATGTCCCTAGCTTGTTTAATCTTGTTTTGTGCTTTGACCTTGCTAAAAAAAATTTCTACATGCTTGTGTAGCTTATGTGTGTGTGTATCCTTTGGTAATTATACCTATTTTCCATTTTTTATATGATTCTTTATTTGAATTTCAGGTTGTTGAAGATTTCCTAGTTAAGCCAGGGTGATCTCTTACCATACTTACTATTTTTCATAGTTACTCTTGTGTCCTTAATAACGTCTCTATAAAAAACTGCCACCTCTCCTGAACACCTTTTTCCCTTAGACTTGCTTCCCATGGGATCTTATCTAGAAATTCTTGGAGTTTGCTAAAGTCTGCCTTCTTGAAGTCCATTGCCTTTATTCTGCTGTTTTCCCTTCTACCATTCCTTAGAATTGTGAACTCTGATTTCATGATCACTTTCACCTAAGCTGCATTCCACTTTCAAATTCCTAACCAGTTCCTTCCTATTTGACAGAATCAAAAATAGAAGGCCCTCTTCTTTAGTTGCTTTCTCCATCTTCTGAAATAAAAAGTTGTCTCCAATACATTCCAACATTTTGTTTGGATAATCTGTGCCCTGCTGTGTTATTTTCCCCACAGATATTTGTGTAGTTGAAGTCCCCATCACCACCAACTTCTGTGCTTTGAATAATTTTGTTAGTTGTTTAAAAAGGCTTCATCCACTTCTTCTTCCTGGTTAGGTGGTCTAGAGTAGACCCCTACCATGACATCACCCTTGTTTTTTACCCCATTTATTCTTACTCAGAGTCTTTCAGCATGTCTGCCTCCCACTTCCATCTCAACGTCAGTGCAAGTGTATACATCTTTGATATACAAGGCAACACCTCCTCTCTTTTTTCCCTGCCCGTCCTTCCAGAACAAGCTGTACCTTTCTATATCAATAGCACACAGGAAGGGACTAGGGCCTTTTCAAACTCTGTCCCTTTAATTAGTAATCATGCAATAGATACAAATTAGTAAATTAATTTTACTATATTTAGATTAATCTAACACCTGATTCTGCAATCCTTATTCTCAAGAGTAAATCCTATGTCAAACAAGGGGATTATCTGCTTTAGATCTTATATCCATTAACATCAGTAGTAAAACTCTCATTGTCTCTACTGATTCAATATCTGATCCTTGAGGTCCATTCCTGCATCCATGTTATGTAATCGGAAAGCTGCAAATAAACAGCAGAATTGCTTAAAAATAAATAGATTTTTAAAATTATTTTGCAATAACCTAAAATTACATTAACACTTTTAAAAAATATGACTTATCTCGCATACCCATTGAAATCTTTTTGACGTTTGCTAAGACAACCCATTTTATATCAGACTACAATTTTTTTTGACTTCTAGCCAATTATATTTTTTTCTTCACCACATTTAAATTTCTGAGACTCTTTTCATATTAGAATTTACATCTCACTAGGAGTGTCATTGCCCAGGATTATACCGGTATTTTTATTCTCTTCTCTATTTCTTCCCAGAAGAAATGCACCATAAGACATAGATACAGCAAATGTAATCATTTCCCATTTCCTTCCCCACAACTCCAGCATTTATCATTATCCTTTATTACAGCTTCTTTTTTTGGATGGTGTCTAGTAAACCACAAAAATAATCTTCTGCTGTGTAATTTCTAACTTCAAATCTCTTTTGGATTTACTAATGTTCTTACACTAGCTGGTAGCATGCCCATGACATAAAATAATGGGCTGATCTCCTTTACCCTCTCCAGCTGCTCCATGAACAGACTTTTATTGAATGGTGGGATTTTGATAACAGAGGCATTTACGGTGGTCTGGCGTCTGATTTTTGTTTGCATAATTTTGATGAACCCAACAATTTTGATTTGTTCTCATCTGCTGAGGTTCACTTGGAGTTTCTGGTTTATATAAATCTGAAAACTCAAAGTGAAAGTAAAGCAAAGCTGGTGAAATTAAACTCATTAGTTTTGTAATAAAGCCAAGGAGTTTTGCTCATGTCCCACCACAGCCCTGGATATAATTTTGTCTTTGGAGAGGGGCAATGCCCTGGAGCGGCTTGTCTCTGTCTGACATCTTCTGAAATCATGCTGATCCCCTCCAAGATCTTCAGTCCACTTCCTTGATCTGGAGTGTTTTGGGCTGTCACACAAAATAATGTCTCATTCTTCATATATAGCCATATAAAATATCTTTAGGGGGTGTCTTCTTGGAGCTAGCAGTGGTATTGGGATGTGCATTGTGCTTGGTTTTTGTCCAATAGATCATTTAGTTGGAATAATATGGTACACTTCTGTTGCACCTTTCATTTGAGTTGCTCAAACATCTTTTGCAGACACTTAAGCTTCATAACACATATGTGAAGTAGGTAAGGGACATATAGGGTTAACAGCATGCACCACTTATATGCAGCTACTTTTGGGATGGAACACAGCAGACTTTCAACAGTGCACAATAACACTACACAGCAAAATAACCAAGAAACTAAAGAACACCACAGACACTTGAAACTCCAGGGGAAATGTAACTAAGTAAACAGAACATACTCAAACTTCATTGTAGTTAAAACACCAATATTAACATGTGCTTTTACAAAAAGTGCCATGGGATCCGTAATGACCACAAATGGACCACAAACCTCATTTTATTTCTCTACCAAAAGATATAAGCCAATAATTACCACGTTTCAGCAAGACTGCAATATTATAATGATCAAGGTTAATTGTAACGGCCCAGGAAGCTTTGTTGCCATGAAAGACAGGTTGGAAAATGTTTCATAATATTGCACCCCTGTTCCCTTTGAAAGAACAATATATATAAATCACTTTGGTCCTCATACATGCCTTCTAGAGGTATTGAAAACAGTCAGCTCAGACCTTGAATGTACTGTAAAGCTTCCTTTGTTCAAATTTCATCTTTTTTTTTTCTGGTCAAAGGATACAGACTTTTTTGGTTCTCTCTGGATATATATGGATAATGTAAGGATGCTGTTCAATTAGGCATTTCAAATATATTTTCTTGTATTTGTGCAACCAGAGAGGAAGTGGAGAGATGTAGGCAGGAAGTTACTTTTATTTTTTTATTTTTTTCACTTTGACAAAATGTTCATGACCATCTCATTGTAAAGCCCTTTTTGTACCAGACTCGAAACACTTTAAAAACTCAGTTTAAATACAGTCACAGGAAAGAAATGGTTTGACAAACATTGAGGGATGAGCCCCCACAGCCATGCTAGAACTATATAGTAACATGGGCCTTGCCTAGATTAGGGGGGAAAGGTGCTATTTAAAATCAAGCTAGCTCACCTGGTCAGTTTTGAAATGAGCTAGTTTAACTCTATTGGAAACCCCACCTATCACTAATGTAGACTCAGTTTAAGACCTTTAGAGTTGATTTTTAGGAAATTTAGCAGGTGATCCTTCCACATAAACTGTACCAGAATCAATTTAGCATATACTAAATTACAATTGCTTTGTTGTGACTAGAGTTTTAGTAGGTATTATTTAGATTGAGATAGGTAACTCAATCTGACCCGCCTTGAAATCCTAGTCTAGACAAGGCCACTATGTCACGCTGCATACATCTGAAGAGCTATCTGGATGCTCTGCCAGATCTCAACTATTTTATCCCCAGGTTACTTAATGCATTTGGGCAATGAGCCTCTTCCTCTCCTACACTAACACTGCTGAGACTGTCTAACACTGGTGTACCTTGAGTACAATCACTCCCTATAGAGCAGGGGTAGGCAACCTATGGCACACGTGCCGAAGGCGGCACACGAGCTGATTTTCAGTGGCACTCACACTGCCCGGGTCCTGGCCACTGGTCCAGGGGGCTCTCCATTTTAATTTAATTTTAAATGAAGCTTCTTAAACATTTTAAAAATCTTATTTACTTTATATACAACAATAGTTTAGTTATATATTATAGACTTATAGAAAGAGACCTTCTAAAAACGTTAAAATGTATTACTGGCACGCAAAACCTTAAATTAGAGTGAATAAAGGAAGACTTGGCACACCACTTCTGAAAGGTTGCTAACCCCTGCTATAGATTTTGGTACTTGACTTCAGTTTCTTTGGTCTTCTTAGATTGTCTTGGTGAGGATAGTACTCTTGAAAAAGATGTATACTTCTCATTTAATCTTTCATAGTCCCATATTAGCCTTGTTTAACCTAACATTATTTTTCCATCTGTCCAAATTTAAATGTATTTTAACATTAATTTTGTAGAGAATACAGTCAACATGCAATCCATTGTGAGTCTATGTGTACATCTACACTGCACACATCTTTTGGTAGTGTGTAGAGTACATACATGTGTGGCATCAATAGTGGTGTAGATCGTGAGGCACAGCTTACAGTAAAGATATGACTGAACAGTGTGGGTATATATTCCAGTGCATAGCCTGCACGGCTCTCTATTCACCCCAGCCATGCTCCCATGTCTACAAAGCTGTTTTTAGCAGTATAGTGCCCTGCTGCCTCTCCACTCATCAAAATTCCCCCCCCTGCAGGAAAAGACTCCAATAACGGGGAAAGGCTCTGGTGGGTGGGAGGCTTTTCCTGCTGCCCTTCCCCTCACCACCTCCCCCTGCAGGGGAAGGCTCTGGCAGCAGGGAGCTGCTCAAGCCTTTCCCAGCTGCCTTCCCTCTGGCAGAGCCTTTCACTGACACATTTAGCTACACACCACAGTGTGGATGCAACCTGCTTTTCATTGCAGTATGTGGCTATATGTAGACTACATGCCACCGCCAATGGTGTGTAGTGTGGATATAGCTTATAACAGTCATAAGCAAAGACCACATTTTGGCCTGGATAACAATAACCTCTTAAGCAACATTTTTCTTAAGAATAATCCTTATTCAGTCCCATGCCTTATGTTTAAATTTAAGAGCTCAAATCACTGAGGAACTATGGTATTGCAATTAAGAAAAATACCACACCACCTCCTCATTTTTTTTGTTTGCAGAAGTAAATACAGAGCAGGACTCTAAATAAGCCTTGGTCAGTTATACCAGGCAAAATAATAGTGGTCAAAATAATAGTAACAAAAGAAATATTGCTTAACATGGAGCACACTTTTATTCAAATCTTGTAAACATGTAATTCACTTATTTTACAATTTAACCATTTAATTTTTATTGGAAAATTCAGTGAGCAAGAGAAAATAACAAGGAGGAAATTTTCCTGACTTTGACACACTGGACTAAAGATAAGCAGTCAGGTGAACTCTCTTTCGAACAGTGGAATAGAAATGAAATCAGCTGACCTTTTTTTTTCATTCTTAAGCATCACAGCTAGATTATCCACTTAGTCTTTAGTGCACATGCATGTTTATTATTCAGTCCTATTAAAAGTCTCCCCACCCATCCCTGGACAAGGCTAAGTCCTGACCTCCCACAATGATATCACTCTGATCAAAAGTATGTAAGAGTCAGAGACAGGAGGGATAGAAATTAGTAATGTGAAAGAAGTGGTGAATCCAAGTAGTAGTTTTCAAGATGATTGATTTCCCTTCATTTATGTTCCTGTTTTATATGGTTCCAATTCAGGAAGTCATCCTTACTCAAGAAGGCACTTAAGCATGTGTTTAACTTTAAGACATGTTTACATTCTTTCCTGAACCAAAAATCTTATTGATGCTGTATCCCATTAACTGAAGGTTCCCAATTTTAAAAAATGTGTATAATGACACTATGGACTTTTCTACACAAACTTTAAGTTGCAGCAAGTGGGAGTGTAAATCTACCAGACAGTAGCCCAGTGAGCACTAAATATCCATGTGAACCCTGCTGCCCCACACTAAAAGTTACCTGCTGTGTATTAACCTACACCCATTTCAAAGCTGAGTTGATTTAAAAGCACTAGAGACACATGAACTTAGTGCACAGGAAGCTAATGCAGTGTAGATTGACACCTCAGTTTGCCGTGAACTAAGTGTTTGTGTACAAAATCCCTTGTAGTCTTAGCAAATGGTGTTGAGATCTTTGGATGGAAACTGCTTTGTAGGTGCAATGTTTTATTTTATTTTATTAAAGTTATGGAGAATCAATTATATTCATCCATGATCCAAAGATTTTTTTTTTCATTTTGTTCACTGACTTTTCTATGATATAATTTCTTCATCATTTGCAGAGTTCTACCTGGATTATTAGAATGATGACTGGAATCATCTGATAAATGGAAAATGTGAGTGAAGATCATTTTCTGCCAATAATATATTAGACTCCATCCTTTTTTTTATCACGTCTATTTGTTTTCTGAGTGACACCAATATCCTTACTTCATCAGCTTTGACCATTCCACAGATTTACTGAGTTCCTGTTATCTGAGAGGAGGAAAAATACAACTATCATCTGTTTCACTTATCCGCTTTCTCATATGTATTCTGTGCAGAGTTGAAAATTGTATCTTGAGATTATAACAGTACTATTTAAGATACCATACACAGTCATCAGACACTTGTTATCTCATCTTTTTTCTCTAACCTGATCCCACATTCCTTGCATACCCACAGCCACTATTGACTATAATGGGAGTCCCAGAGGTATAGGGAATGCATGATTAAGCCCCATGGTTGTCTACCTTTAACAAGAGAGAGGTTGTATGGTTGATATTTTAGCAACTTGAATGTGTGTTCTCTGTGCATAAGAGCATTTATGGCTTTTCCTGGTATTCATGGAAAGTAAAAAAAAAAAACACTTTCCATAAGAGTTCATTTTCTCCAGCAGAGAAAGCGATAAAATGATCCAATGGCTTGAATTTGACTGGAAATAAGCTGCAAATTTTTAACTGTGTGAGTAATTAACCACTGGAATAATTTACCAAGGGTTGTGGTGGATTCGTCATCACTGACCATTTTAAAATCAAGATTGGATGTTTTCCTAAAAGATAGGTGAGATGGAATGTGCACCTCACACTGGACCTGCAAGAGCTGAGTTAGGCCAGGTGGACCCAATCAACTAATTAGGCTGCTGAGGAAGGCTGCAGGAAAGCAGGCAGCAGCCACTCTCTGGGAAGAGGAAGGGGGAATGGGTTGGGAATGGGTGTGGGGGGATGACCAGGAATAGTAGGAAGCAGTCCAGGGAAGAAGTATTGAGGGCTGAGAGGGTACAGCCCAGAAGTGCGGGTCCCTGAACTCGAACTCAGAATAGTCGACAGGCTGGGTTCCCCTACTGACCACTGGGGAAGTGGCATCACCAGAACAGCACAGAAGAAGGACTGCCTGGGACTGTTTGCATAGAAAGACTTTGGGTAAACCCTAGAAGGGAGGAACATGGGCAGGGGTGCTGAGAGCCATTTAACCAAACTATAAACCCTGTCTATAATGGAAACAACTTCAAGCCATGGGGTGCAGCAGCACCCCTAGCACCCTTAGATCCAGCACCTATGAACATGGTGACCTGGCCAGGTGGCTGGGGCATGAAGAGGACGCTGCATTTCCTGGAGTTAGGCAAGTCCACAGGGTGAGAAGATGACAGGAGAGACACCACCTGAAGAGGGCACACCCAATGGCAGAGCTCATCCTGAGGATGGCTAACAGCAGGTGCCACTGTAGTGAGTGGAGCACACCATCACAATAATGCTCTAGGAATTATTTTGGGGAAGTTCTGTGTCCTGTGTTATACAGGAGGTGAGCAGATGATCGCAATGGTCCCTTCTGGCTTTGGAATCTATGAATCATCTTATCATGGTGTTTTTACAAGCCTGTGAAGCTGTGTAGTGTGTGCAATATGCATCACAAAATACATGCCACCAGTTTATTTTATTTAATCTCATGTTTTGTATGGAAAGAGAAAATAAAATTGTCCTTCAAACTACACATTGAAAGGTTACTGCATACGTCCTGGTGGATAATTTCTGTGTGTCCTCCTAAGATAACATATGAATAGACTCTTTTTGTTGGGTACTGCTGGGCAGGAACACGTTCACAATCTGTCATCCCACAAGATACCTGCTAAAACACAATCTGTTACTGCTTTTCTTTCATCTCTCTCTCTCTCTCTCTCTCTAATGTGTATGTGCACACACACAGAGTCCATGGACAAGAAATTTCTGATTTAACAGGTACTAAAAAATTCTTAGAGTGAGGAAAAACAGAAGAGTTTGTGGTTTCAGAGTAGCAGCCGTGTTAGTCTGTATCCGCAAAAGAACAAGAGTACTTGTGGCACCTTAGAGACTAACAAATTTATTTGAGCATAAGCTTTCGTGGGCTACAGCCCACTTCATCGGATGCATGTAGTGTTTGAGTTTCTAGTCTGGGAAAATACAGGACACATCTTGATAAAAGGTCAGATTTTTGGCTTTTAAGTTACTAGTTTTGTAGGCTGCACATAGAGGCAGCAGTGCAGTAGGAATCTTAGGCAAAATTTTGGGTGACTCAATCAGAATTTGTTCAAGAGCTCTGGGTTAGTACAAGACAGAATGGCAGTTCTTACGCCTTTTGAAAAGAAACAGTGTCCATTCCACCCTGAGCTTGGCCAGCTCCAGCTTTGCCCTGCCCTTCTCTCTTTTAAATGGCTACCAATATTGGGAACATTTGTTCTTATTTACATGGCTTTCAAAACCTAAAAGGCTCTTAATTTCCTCACAAAAGTATATATTATAAGCAAAAAAAATTGAACATGAAACTTGGCCAAATTGTAAAAGAAGCTGGAATATGAGAAGAAAATGCCATGATAAATCCAACAGTAATAGATAAAACCCCACATAATGAAAGGGAAACAACATTAAAGAATTGTATTGCCTATTAAATCTTTCTCACATACACTAATTGTAGGGGAGGCTGGTAGGACTATCTACAGATAAGGTGGTCTGACAATTCCCATTATCCGTCCCTGTTTGAAATCAATGCAATCACACGGCAGTTACACAAGTGTGATCAATTTACTCCAGATTCCTCCCACCCATTTTTACAGATATTCAAGCAAAAGTGAAAGTATCCAGTAAACTATCCTGTGATGAGCAGGGTAGATGAGCTTTAGTCTGTTC
This sequence comes from Mauremys reevesii, assembly GCF_016161935.1. Taxonomy (NCBI): domain Eukaryota; kingdom Metazoa; phylum Chordata; order Testudines; family Geoemydidae; genus Mauremys; species Mauremys reevesii. The sequence continues at coordinate 190,365,558 of NC_052624.1, forward strand.
CTAGGACTTGATCCCTTTTTTGGAATTTACTCCTGTGACTAAGAAACTGATACTGAGTGGGCTGGAACAATTGAACAGAATGACTTGTCACACAGAGCTGTTCAGGCGAAGGAAGAGACATACTGAGACTTCAGTTATTTGGACTGAAATTTTCCATGCTGGATGCATACCTTAGGCCGAGTTTTTTAGGGGAAGTTTTAGCAGAAAAATGGTTCAACCATTTCTGTTAAACATATTTGCCCCTGTTTTTAAAAAAAATCGTATAGCAGTTTTGTTGAAAATCTCTGCCCCCTTCATGCTTTGGAGAAGGGATCTAAAATTTGGTGGTGTGGGAGAGGTCACCCTAGTATCAGGGATGTGTCTTTTGCTGTTCCCATGATGCCCCCCCTCTAAAAAAATTGGTCAAGTTCTGATCCTCATGAAAAATCTGTTTGCACATGGTCTGTAGATATATGTTAGAGTTTAACAAATTCTCTGAATATATTGTCTGCACTGAGCATGCTCCATCCCAGGGGCTGAGCATGATTTTCTCACCAATTACAGCTCCCATCTTGGAGCCATTGTGGCACTTGATACAGAAATTGTGGTGGGGAAACTGTCTCTTTTGTGCTCACAATGACTCCCTGCTGGTGGTCAGTCAGACAGGAGGAGAAAGCAACTTGACTTCAATGCAGAGGGGACAAGACCTGTACCTGGGGATGCCAGGACTAGGCTGGATCAAGGATCCTGGGGGGAAACTAGGAGTGGGAGCTTGTGGGAGAGAGATGAGGGAAGGAGGCCCCAAAGGGAGTGAGGGGGAATGGGACAAGAAGCCTGAAGAGGTGTGGGGGTAGGGAGTGAGTACAAGGAAAATGGAGATTGAATGAAGAGCCCAGGTAGGCAAGGACTGGGACTGCCTTCACACAGAGACTGGGATGAGGAGCTGGAGGCAGGGGAGAGGGGCAGAGGTAGAAGGGTCTGTGCCCCAGACCACACTCCCCCCAAGAGCCTGAAATGCAAAGAATGTTCAGACTGGATTCTATTTCAGGATCCAGAGGGGAGTGTTCTCTAGTGATTGCAGAGCCTTCTACCTCTGTTCCCCCATGCCTGACCCCTTCTACTGCTGGTCTTCTAGCCAATCCTCAGCCATTTTAAGTTTTTCATCTTATTCCCAATCTCGGCTTCCTCTCTGAATCCTCATTCCAGTTCACCAAACCATTCTTGGTTCCTTCTCCTAGTCTCCTTTCTTGACACCCCTCTACCCAGGCCCAGCTCCGCATCCCTCGGCATTTGAGCCAGGTGCTTCCTCCCCCTTCTTGCTGTCCAGACCCCAACAGTGGGAACATGGAGAGCACATGAGAGACAGTCTCCTTTCTTTTAGATGCTGTGGTTGTGGCCCACAGCAATTGAGAAGACCAGTTGTAGGGAAAGTCCTGCTCAGCCCCTGCAGTCCTGGGATGAAACATGCTCAGTACAGATGGACTCTTCAGGTAATTTAGCTGCTGAATTCTAAGTCTCTACTAAACATATGTGACCTCAGATTTTTAGGGGTTTATAACTTGGCCACATTTGGACGGATTTTAAGAGGGACAATGAAAGGGACATCCTTGAGAACCAGGACAAGCCCCTTGTCAAATTTCAAAACTTGCCAAAGCATAGGAGTTACCAGAGCTACAATGAGATGGTTGTCAGGATTTCTTTAACATGGGGAGAATGTATTTTTCCTTAATGTCTTCATGAGAAATGGCTGAACCACATTTGCTGAAAAATTTCCTAAAAAATCAGCCTAAGGCAGCCATCACAGAAAAGCTCAAACAGCTAAAGTTATAAGCAACTGAAAACCAAGTCTTATATGGGAAGTGTCAAGAACCCTAACTACAGCGTCACTGCCTATGCCACCGATAATGTAAGAACACATACATGCTTAGTAAGATCTTTAGAGACAGCACTAGAATTTTATGAACTATGAAGTCTAGGTCCCTGTTTAGATATTTATAATCATTCTTTCTGAACCTAAAATTTGTATTGATGTCATTGGGAGTTTTGGATGCACAAGCAATGCAGGGCCATTTGTGGCTGTCTGGTTTTTATTGCTGGTAACTAATGCAGGTGTTTGAAGAAGGATTCATATTAATTAAGATTCAGCTTTCAACTTTTCACTTTTGGTAATTAGGAAGGTACATTATTTATTTTAACTATTGTGCCAAATGCATAGTGCCTTTACTTTTCTGAGAGCTCTTCCATTAGAAAACCTTGGACCAGTTCCAATTCCTATTGAAATCAATGGCAAATCTTCCAGTGGTTGCAGGATTGGGCCCTTACTACAGGACTCTCTCACTTCCTGGTCACAGTTATGTGATCTCCTCTAAGGTACTTTCAGTTATTACAAATGTATTTTGCTATAAAGATAAAGCTATCTTTTATTATGTGAGGAACAATTTGTCCTACTATGAAAGCTGCCTGCAGTAATGATTTATAGCTTTAAAATCATGCATTTTTCTTCACTATTGCTCTGTTTTATTGTCAATGTAATTAGCACAGCTTTTGATTGATATTGCTTTGTATGTCTATCTGTTATTTTATTTCTTTCACTGCAGTTATTTTTAAAATTAATGATGTTAATTCTCTCTCTCTCTCATCAACTGTTACTATTATTTGTGTCCACATTAAGCGAAAAACTATCATGTATTAAGGTACTTAATGATTTTCATTTAGTGTTGATACTGTTGAACTAACAAGTACACTAAATTTTAATGAACATTATTGACACAATACTTGCTTCTTATTCTCTTTACACAGAAAAAGATGACCACTATTGCCCCCTCTTCAACAGGCAGAATCACTGAGAACTCTGCCCACATATCTACACCAGCGACACCATCATAGGACCTAACCAGATCAGCCACACCATCACTGGTTCATTCACCTGCCCATCCACCAATGTAATATACGCCATCATATGCCAGCAATGCCCCTCTGCTATGTACATCGGCCAAACTGGACAGTCCCTACGTAAAAGGATAAATGGACACAAATCAGATATTAGGAATGGCAATATACAAAAACCTGTAGGAGAACACTTCAATCTCCCTGGACACACAATAGCAGATTTAAAGGTAGCCATCCTTCAGCAAAAAAACTTCAGGACCAGACTTCAAAGAGAAACTGCTGAGCTTCAGTTCATCTGCAAATTTGACACCATCAGCTCAGGATTAAACAAAGACTGTGAATGGCTAGCCAACTACAAAAGCAGTTTCTCCTCCCTTGGTTTTCACACCTCAACTGCTAGAAGAGGGCCTCATCCTCCCTGATTGAACTAACCTCGTTATCTCTAGCCTGCTTCTTACTTGCATATATATACCTGCCCCTGGAAATTTCCACTACATGCATCTGACGAAGTGGGTATTCACCCACGAAAGCTCATGCTCCAATACATCTGTTAGTCTATAAGGTGCCACAGGACTCTTTGCTGCTTTTACAGATCCAGACTAACACGGCTACCCCTCTGATACATAATACCAACAGGTGATCTGTAGTTGCAGCTGGGGCAAACTGTCATCAGATGAGACCAGGGATAGAAAGGCTTCAGAGAGGTATAATGTCCTTTCTTCTATCAAAGGCACTTGTTTCCTGCTGGAGCAAAACTGTGTCACTAAAGTTCCATTCCATCAACACTTATTCATATGCTTTTATTTATGAACTGCAAGTTGTACCACTTATGACATGCGCATAAGTCTCTTGGAAGGATCAGGACCTTTTTGTGGACCATCAGTAGCAAAGGTGATCAAGGATTTGGAGTGATGATTACAGGAAAAAATAAAAACTAAACATTGCTCTTTTTAGTACAGGTATGTCCTGAAAATGAAGAGCTGGTTGAATAAATTTTCAGTAATAATCTGCAGGGTTGCTATTTATGTCACATTTATATAAAAGTGACTTGTAGTCAATTCCTTGCTTATATCATTACATTACTAGTACTAATTCATACTTGAACATTGTTACTGAAAGCTAGCCAATCCTGCTTCATTTTCTAAAGGTTTTCTCTTACTGAGGCATTCAGAGTATTTAGGAACTGTGTGAGTGAATTTTCAACTATTTGTGAGTAATAGCATTATGAACTTCCAGTATCAGCAACTCCAAGCATTTAAAAATCATGAGACTGGTTTAAACACTGAGATTTTAAGGAAAAAAAACATATTTGGTTATTTTTATTTGCTTTCTGGAACTGTAGCTTTTAATGTTCATGTCTTCAAATTTTTCTTTGAAACCATGTTTGGCACTCTGTACTCCAAAGCATTACCCTGGCACCCCCATATTTACCATGGTGATATAATTATGATATGTTTTGTACAAAGTATGCCTTGCGAGAGGTCATTTTAAAAGTCTTGATCTGTTGAACATTAATATCCTGTTGGATTGTATGTGCTATCATTTGATGGGAAGTTATGTAGTTTTGCTATGAGCATGTTACTGAAAAGTATTTTGAAGTTGAGAACAACCACAATGAGCCTTTCAGGTGCAACAATGGAGCAGCCAGATGCTGCTTATGGCACACTCCTAAGGACTGTCACAGGATCTGTATATAATGGAGACTTCTCAGAGTTAGCACATAGATAGTGGAGACTGCTTGACTCACATCATAGCAAAGGATTTTTCCAGCAAGCTGGAAGAAGATATAAAAAAGGGGAAGTGACATCCTCACTTGGCCTCATTCACCACCTGGAAACACATCTGGAGGACAAAGACTAACCTGGGGAGGTGGTCCCAGGCTGAAGGAGGGTAAGACACTGCTTGATTCAAATCTTGTCTAGTTTATAGAACTCAGATTGTGATTTTTCTTTTATTTCTTAGGTAATCAACTCTGATCTGTATGCTTATTACTTATAATTACTTAAAATCTATCTTCTGTAATTAATACATCTGTTTTATATATTACCTAAAACTGTATGTTTTGGCTGACATGTTTGAGAAATCTGCTTAGGAACAGAGTTGGTGCATTCCTCTCCACATTGAAGGAAGGGTGGACTGGTTAATCAACTTACACTGGTCAGGTGTCTGACCAGGGCAAGACAGTACAGCTCTGAGGTCCTGGGCTGGGGAGTTGGGAGGGAATTTGCTGGAGCGTCTCTATTGTTAGTTCATGAGTGGCTGGCAAAAGCATTCATGTAACTCAGCCGGGTGTGTCCCTGTCTGTGGATATCTGTGTGAGTGCAGTACCTGCCAGAGGTTCGTCGCTTAGCAACAGCATCACAATGTAAAAGGAAGCCCAGGTTGGTAAGTCAGAGGGCTCAGGGATATCCCAATTCCACATTGCACCCCGGAGAACCTGTCACACCACGAAGGCTAGAAACTTGCTTCATTTTTAAGTGGAAAGCTGAGATACTTAGGTAATTACATTGCACTCAAGCCAGGCTTTAGGAAAAACACCAGTGTAGTGAGACAACACTGAGCTCACAAATTTGTACAAACATGTAATTTTTGCCATCAGTGCCATTTCCATCTGGTTTTACAGTTATCCTTCAATTGATCCAGTTTTGGGAATTATCCTATTGTCATAAAAAACGGCAGCCCTTGTTCTCTCACCATGCTTATATTCTGGTTGGCGTTGACAATCTTCACCTGCCTCAATGAGTCAGCTAAATTTAACAGTCTTGATATACAGGGTTCTAACTTGTCCTAACATAACAAGTTAGCAAAAGATCTTCCCTCTTTTACATGTTGGTAAGCACAGGACTTAAATCTCCAAGAATGTCTATTTGGCACATTTGGAGAAGCCCTAAAACTCGTCAATGCTAACACTGTGTCTATTTATCTGTATAGTTGTAAAGTACTATGCACACCTATGGAGTTGTGGGTATAGCTATAAATGTAAAAAAAAAATGGCCAAGAGCATGTCCTCTATGATCAAAGAGAACACACATTTTTCCTGAAGATCAAAAGGATTCTCCTCTTCAAAAAGGATTGGCTCATTATAGTCAGAGATGAGAATTTTTTAAAAAACTCCAGTTCCTTTTTTAACTGTTGTGGGTGTTTAAAGTATTCATTAAAATCCTTGCTCATACCAGAGGGGCAAGGGCTATGAGGATTTAGGAATCTTTCATGGTGCTTCACCATCAGCACTTCCAGTATGATTAGTGTTGATTAAAATTATTCACTCTGAGCATATTTGCTTAATTTATTTTCTCATAGACTATGAATCAAATAATTATTTTCTTGATTAGGTTTAAGCAAATAACTTGTACTATTTCAGAAAGTATATATTAACATCCTAAGCATATTAGCAGAGGGCCTATTTATACAAATTCTTATAAGGGCATCCAAGTCCCACTGATGAGTCCAAGGAGCCCAGGAGACCATCCCAACCTCATAGAGAAAGGACATGTAATGGGGTGTTCACTCCTCACTAATCTAGAAGAGGTTAATGATATTGAGAAGGGGCCAATTAACTAGATGGGCCATAGCTGAGGAGAATTAGGTGGCAGAAGTAACTGCTGAATTAGGGTGGAGCCCAGCTGAGAAGGAACAGGCGGGGCTAGTATAAACCCAGGAAGCTGGTTTAAAAAGGGCTGCAATGAGGGAACCTCTAGCTATGCTGTGGAAAAGTAGAGAGGGAAGGAAGGCACCTATGGGAGAGGGTGCAGGAAAAGGCTCAGGGAAATGGCAGCAAGATTTAAGATGGTGCAGACCTTGACAGCTAATTAGAGGGTCCCTGAGCTGGAACCCAAAATAGAGGCTGGGCCTGGGTTCCCCTGCCATCCATTGGGAAACAGGCATAATCTTGCAAGTGAGGGGGGAGGAGAAGACTACCATTTTGGATGGAGGGACTTTAATAACCCCTTGAAAGGGAAACCTCCCAGTAACCTTGCTGGAAGGCCAACCCATGAAAAGAGCATCTTGAGTAGCATAGATGAGAGAGGCATCAGGAAACATGAACATGAAACAAAAGGTGGGGTTAGACCTGGAAAAACCCAATCCTCAGAGCATCCAGGAGGAGGCGCCCTAGAGGAGAGTACACATAATGACAGGGATAAGCAGAGCATGCAGGATCACATTGTGAACATCTGCACAATCTAAAGTTCTATTGGTGGTGTCTCATTTTGACCTCTTAGATGGGAAGAACTTAATTTATTGGAGGGAGCTTGATAGAGTACCATTGCTTCCCCCCCACTCCCCAGTTTGACCTCAGAGTGGATTCAATAGCTATAATGTTATCTCTAATTCTGATCTTTTCTGCTTTTGACCTTGCCAGTGTTACAAGTATGGATCCATAGTGGGGATACTAGCTTTAATTATACGGTAATACTTTGACACAATTATATTGAGGTTGATAATGATCACTGTGACACAGAGGCCAATTTGTGTTTCACTACTCTGTGTCAAGAACTTTCATCAAGCCTGACATACTCACTATACTTAATACATTGTTGTCATGATATATTTCCAAAAAGTGGCATGTAATATATCACTGGAAAACTAATAACTTGCTGCTCATTAATATGCTTGTGTGACATATGTACTGGGTGTGTATTAAGAGTTATGTCTATCTTCTGCAATTAAGACTAAGATGTGTTTAAGCCAGGCATGTCAGGGGAGTTGGTAAACAGGTCTGCCTTAGAGAAAGGAATGCTTGCTTCTCTGATCTGCCAAGTAGTCAGGCAAACATAATTAAGGTCAATTTATATATTAGATAAACAAAGCTAACAAGACAGAGAGTAGACAGCTTAGCATCTACACCCTACCAGGGAAGAGAAACTTTATCTTGACTATAAAGACATGGGGGCTGAACCTCAAGTGATAAACAATTGAATCAGCTGATCATATACAATATTACTGTCTTATAAAGGTATAATGAATGAGTTGTTTTATGAAAGCTTGTGACACATTGGTGATTAATATCATTGTGAATTGTATGTATTAACACTACAAAAAGAATTATGGATACTCATTAATGCTGTGCTTTATAATCTGTAACCAAACGAAGGAAGAAGCTGGCCTTTCCTGGACAGGAAAGCATCACAGCTATGTAACTACCTTCAGTGAAATTGAGGATGGTGTGGCCAAAAACTGTGGAAGCCACACTTACATTCAAATCAGCAGAGGGATGGGAAGACCATTCTGGATAATAAACCTTGTTGCTGCCGCAGCTGCCCCTATGCAGATCATTCATCTGGAAGATGGAAATACTGTGCTGTAAAATTATGTATGTCATGTACATTTGAAATTTGAAGAAAATGTACTTTGATCTCATGCACCATTTGTAGAACTACTAGTGATTTCTACTCAGTGTTAAGCAACTGTTCCGCATGCAAGTTGCTGTGTGCTGGCAGAGTGGCTTATGGTTATGGCTGTTTTCCATGAGATACTGCTGCCTGTAGGGGAAAAAAGCTTTTTACATCCCTCCAGATAATCAAACATGCACTAGTATAGGTACTAACAGGTTTAGAATAATACCCAAAAGCTAAATACTTAAATATACATTTAGTTAAGCCAGTTTCTCTCAAACTGGGGTCGCCGCTTGTGTAGGGAAAGCCCCTGGTGGGCCAGGCCAGTTTGTTTACCTGCCCTGTCCGCGGGTCCAGCCAATCGCAGCTCCCACTGGCTGCAGTTCGCCGCTGCAGGCCAATGGGGGCCACTGGAAGCGGCGCGGGCCAAGAGACTTACTGGCTGCTGCTTCCAGCAGCTCCCATTGGCCTGCAGCAGCAAACCGCGGCCAGTGGGAGCCACGATCAGCCAGACCTGTGGACGGGGCCGGTAAACAAACCGGCCCAGCCCGCTAGGGGCTTTCCCTACACAAGGGGCGACCCCAGTTTGAGAGAAACTGAGTTAAGCCCTAGAACAGGTTACCTAGGGAGGTTGTGGAATCCCCATCTTTGGAGATGATCCTTGAGAACAGGTTACCTAAATCTATAGGGATGGTCTAGTTATATTTAATCCTGCCTCAATTTGAGTGGCTGGATTAGATAATCTCTTGAGGTTCCTTCCAGCCCTCCACTTTTATGATTCTATAATCTTTGTGTTCTGTGAACTGGCAGATATGTGATTCTCTTTTGTCTTCTGAACTTGCATATGCTGTGGGATTTGTTCTTCATGCTCTGAGTTTCCTTGTTATGTGGTGTAATGTTGGTATAAAAAACCCACCAATAATAAAATCATATCTTGCTGAATGTATGTATGAGCGTAGAGAATTTGTTTCAAAATTGCTTTTGAATCACAAGATATGTATTGTAATATTGCTTATTGAATCACAGGGATTTATTGAAACACTGCAAGTAATAGAGGGGTAGCCGTGTTAGTCTGGTTCTGTAAAAGCAGCAAAGAATCCTGTGGCACCTTATAGACTAACAGACGTTTTGCAGCATGAGCTTTCATGGGTGAATACCCACTTGCATCCGACGAAGTGGGTATTCATCCACGAAAGCTCATGCTGCAAAACTTCTGTTAGTCTATAAGGTGCCACAGGATTCTTTGCTGCTGCTACTGCAAGTAATGACTTCAGCACACCCAGACAGGACTAAACTTTCTGCTAAAACCCACAGATCAGATACAAGAACATAACAACATACAAGACAAAAATTTAACACTAAGATAAAGCACCATCTATTGGTAGCGGTATTGTCTGCACTGATCATTACAGTATTTCTATCAGCCACTGCACCACGTGAGTGATAATACAGAACAAACTTGATGACTGACTAATGACAGCCAGGGTGCAGATTTTTATCAAAGCAGACCTTTGAAACTAAAGGAATAGTAAACGTGATTATAATGCGACCTACAGAATTAAGATTACATCAAAAATCAGTATGCCTATCCTAGCCTTCCAATTTTAATTGTAAAAGACATATTATAATGCAATTTCAATCACTATGTAACAAAGACAACACGCTAATTGAATAGGAATCTACAAAAGGAGAAAACAGTTATTTAAATTCAGCATTTTAATGCAATTTTGATATAGTAAATCCTCTTTTTAAAAGGTCTACAAATCATTAGGAAATATCAGTACAAGTATAGCTCCCTTTAAGCCTGCATTATTGTCTGATCATATGGTGTAGGTTAGGGAGATTATATCTGGTTTTAATTATGGCCTTTATCCTTTTCTGGTTCCTTGAAGTAATTGTGCTACACTAATGACTTCAGTAATGTAGAAGGAAGGTGCAGTAGGTGTCCGTAAGATATAGAAAGTGGGTCAGATTCATCACAGGGGTTATATCACCATGCACTATTCAGGAAAGTAAAGTTGTTACAGTAGTGTCAGGTACCCCCCAATCTCCAGGGCCCTTATCAAGTGATCTAGCTCATTTTTGTTCCTGTGGGCTCACTAGAGTGACCAGATAGCAAGTGTAAAAAATCGGGACGGGGGTGGGGGATAATAGGTGCCTATAGAAGAAAAATCCCCCAAATCAGGAATGTCCTTATAAAATTGGGACATCTGGTCACCCTAGGGCCCACAAAAATTTAAAGCTGTGCATTCCTTATGGAATGCTTCAGAGAAAACAGTAGTAGATACTTGGTCTGTCCTCTTGCGGGGAGAAACCTTCTTAGAGTTTGTCTACATAGCAAAAGAAAAATCCACTTAGGCTCATTGTTGTGTAGACTTCTGGGCTCGGGCTGGAGACCTAGGACCCTGCGGTGTGGGAGGGTCAGAGGGCATGATACTTTTTGTGAGTGTCCAGTGATAGGGGGTGGATACTGCAGAAGAATGTCCTTCCAGGTGTTTCAGAAACTGGGGTTCACTGAGGCTGTGTCTAAACTATATCTATATACAGCCACTGCAGTTATTAAATCTCTTGTGTGTGTGCAAACTTGGCTCCTTTTGTCAATGATGCATGTCCTGACCAGGAGTGCTTGTATCAATTGTATTGTCAGTGTGGAGCATTGCAGGTCGGCTCCTGAAACAGTAACAGTCAATATAAGCAATGCAGTGTCTACAGTGACACCACGTGACCTAATTACATCAACTCTGACTCTGCCACTTGGGGAGGGTGGTGTTACTAAATTGGTGTTGAGAGGCACTTGAGTTTAGTTCCCACCCAACGACATAAGTGAAGACATTTACAAAGATACAAAGACAAGGCCTAACCCCATAGTGTAGACCAGGCCTGAATGTTACCTGCAGGTGAGGTTAAGACTGGCTGAGTCTTGACAGTTTGCTGGTGGGGTGGACAGACTGTCAGTTCCCTGTCACGCAGTTGAAGCTCTAGCAAAGCTCTCTTGCTGCAGCATAGGGGTAACACAGTAGCATAGGGGTCTGAGCACCCCAACAAAGCATAACATTATGCATCCGACGAAGTGGGTATTCACCCACGAAAGCTCATGCTCCAGTACATCTGTTAGTCTATAAGGTGTCACAGAACTCTTTGCCGCTTTTACAGGTCCAGACTAACACGGCTACCCCTCTGATATTATGCCAATGATCTTCTGGAACATGACGTGGTTAAATTAATGGATGGGTGGAACATCTGGGTGAATAACATTTAGATTCTTATGGCTCCTTCATGTATTATAAATACAGAGATTGTCTTCATTATCTAAACTGATTAAAGCTCAGGTTGCAGAAGCAGTGACCCTCTGTAGCCCCCCAAGCTCCTCTAATGTATTTTTTGAGACACTGTTCTTAACTAACTATTGCTGCTGATTTAAACCAGATACAGTCTGGTGATAGCTGCTTGTGGAAATATTACCCAGATAACTTTATTATTTTCACTCTTGACAATGAACTGGAGGAGTGACAAGGAATGGGAAACTGCTTCTGATTAAAACTTATGAACACAGACAGCTGAGATGTTTTCATGATTGGGAGGCTTACTATGATTAATATGAGGGGGCTTAGGCATAAAATAGTAAAATAAAATGGAAAGTTAGTACCCATGGGCTGATGGTAAATCCTAACTCAATTGTTTCCCCAAGGATTATATTTTTGGTTTGTTTGTACAGCACCTAGCAGAATAGATTCTTGCTCCATGACTCTGGCTTCTAAGTATGAAACAATGCAAATGTCAATCTAAACAATTTGTTCCTTGCATGATGATTATGCTTGTTAACATAGGTTTTTAAACGATTATCCAATGATATGCCCCACAGCTGGATAATGATTGCGTATAAACCCTGCCCAGTTAAAAACCTGCTGTGAAAAAAAATCTTTTGAAATACAGGTTTGGTTGGGTTTTCATTTATTTTACAAATATACTTGTACATGATCTACCTTTAGCCAGTCATTACCTTAGGTCAATACCTCCATAGTAGCCACATTCACAAGATTAAGACATGCAAAGTCGTCAAGGAGGATAATCACACTGATGCAGCGGGAGTATCACTGGACTAGACAGTAATAAATCTTGGCTCTTCATGTCATAAGCAGTTGTGAGGATGTGGCAGAGAGGATTATATTTCACAAACCCTCCAGATAATTCAGGCTGCACTAGCTCTATAATGTATTTATGATGTGGCTTGGGGAATTGTATGGGTGTTGTATCAGTAGAGTGGAGGGCTGAGAATGAAACACACTCATAGACCCTGTTGTTGACAGGGGCCAGCAGTAGCTGCAGCATAGGGATAGAGGACAATAACCTTCAGGCAGGAGGAGTTACATTATATGACTGTACTGGATTGCTTCTAAGACCTCGAGAAGGAAATGTCAGTTTAATCTTTTGTTGTGGCTATTGAAGTCCTTGTGTCTGAGGTTTTTGCACCTTTTGACTTTCTAGCACCCTGAAGTAACTCTGTTGTTCAAAATATGTGAGTATTTATAGGAACCCATTGATGGGTAGAGCCTGTAGAACCTACAGCTTGGAGCACCTTCAGTGTTTGCCTTAAAATGCATGGTAGATGGAATGCACTACCAGACACCTGAGTACAGCGTTGTCAACCCTTATGATTTTTTTTTTGAGTCATGGGATTTCATCTGTGGTGGTGCTAGTGTGAAGAAGTGAGAAACTCTAGCCTTCTAGCAAATTTCAGCCATGTCTGGGGGGGACGACCCCTTTTGATTACCTGCATTCCCCAACTGCTTGCCTCTGGGGCTTCTTATAGACTCAGACTCATAAACTTTAAGGCCTCAATGGACCATCATGATCTTCTAGTATCAGAGGGGTAGCCGTGTTAGTCTGGTTCTGTAGAAGCAGCAAAGAATCCTGTGGCACCTTATAGACTAACAGACGTTTTGCAGCATGAGCTTTCATGGGTGAATACCCACTTCTTCGGATGCAAGTAGTGGAAATTTCCAGGGGCAGGTGTATATATAAGCAAGCAAGAAGCAAGCTAGAGATAACGAGGTTAGATCAATCAAGGAGGATGAGGCCCTGTTCCAGCAGCTGAGGTGTGAAAACCAAGGGAGGAGAAACTGGTTCTGTAATTGGCAAGCCATTCACAGTCTTTGTTTAGTCCTGAGCTGATGGTGTTAAATTTGCAGATGAACTGGAGCTCAGCAGTTTCTCTTTGAAGTCTGGTCCTAAAGTATTTTTGCTGTAGGATGGCCACCTTAAGATCTGCTATTGTGTGGCCAGGGAGGTCTTCTAGTCTACCTCATGCACATTACAAGTCACAGAAGCTCATCCATCCATTCCTGTAATAGGTCCATAACCTCTGACTAAGTTACTGGTCTTCAAATCATGATTTAAAGATTTCAAGTTACAAAGAATCCATCGTTTACTTTAATTCAAACCAGCAAGTCACCCATGCCCCATGCTACAGAGAAAGACAAAAAAAACATAGGGTCCCTCATCTGATCTGGGGGAAAATTCCTTCCCGACCCCAAATATGGTGGCCAGATAGACCCTGAGCATGTGGGTGAGACAGCTGAGAAATAATTCTCCATAGTAACTCAGAGCCATCCCCATCTACTGTCCCATTTCCAGCGATTGGAGATTTTTGCTTATAACAGTCATAGATGGGCCATATGCCATTGTAGGCAACTTCATTATACCATCCCTTTTGTATACTTATCAAGCTCAGTCTTTACACCTTAGGGTTTTTTTGGTCCCCACTACTCCCTGGGAAGGTTGTTCCAGAACTTCACTCCTCTGGTGGTTAGAAACCTTCTGTAGAAAGCAGGTAGAGTTAGCCCCACCTCCATTTCCTCCCACAACTTGACACTATTGTTACATGTAATGGTGTGTTTTTCCACCAGGTGGCCTAAACATACTTCTAATTAATTCAGATATCTATTTCTTTCTTTGTTTAATCCTTCCACACCGTCAAGTGCAAAGGATGTCCAAAAGTTTCCACCATTTATTTTGGACTTGTGCTGGTGTGTTCAGGCTTCTATCAACATGATACTCAGATCTGGCTTCTTTTTCTATTGTTCTGTGTAATGTTTTCCTAGGTTGTCCTCTTCTTCTCTTTCAAGGTTGTGTCCATATTTTCAGTTGCGATAGAAGTCATGGCAGTGGCATCTTTAAAGTGTGTCTTTAATATGTCTATTGACGTTTTCTTACCATATTTTATTTAAATTGGTAGGCTCTACTTAAATTTTCTGATGTTGCAAGAAACTCTTTCCAACAGAGAATACACGTAGGTCAAAATTCAACAAAGTGCCCATAGATTTTGGAAGTCTCTATTTTGGGAGGCCCAGATTGAGCCCAATTTTCAACAATGCTGAGCACCCACATGTCTGATCAAAATCAATGGGAGCTGAGAGGGATTAGCACTGATGAATATCATGTTGTGATGCCTTATTTTGAGCACCCAGAATTGATAAACCCAATCCTAGTGCTCAAAATGTTCACCATAATTAGATGCATTTTTATTTATATGCTGTGACTTACATGTTACCATATTTAACTGTTTTACTGAACCAATGTTAAATTCACTCTTTAACCTACATGTCAAGATCCTCCCACGTGTGAAGTGTTTAATAAGTTTTTCTATGACTCTGAACTCAACCTTTGTGTTTCCTCACTTTTAAACTAGCATTACCTTCACATTACTTTGTCATATTAAAATGGATGTGGAATTGATATACTGGATTTGTGCCTTCTAAATTTGTTGCCAATTAATTGGCCTTCATGTTTTATTTGCAAGTCCTGCTGGGTTCCTCTAAGAATGTAATACTGATGGATAGCTATACAGTATTTTATTTCATTTACATTTTCAACTTAATCAGTTGACATAATAAACATCATTATTGTATTGATAAACTGATTGTATATTACAACTGTTTAATGGACTCCCATTTTGAAAATAAATATTCCAGTGTTGCCTCAGCATGTCTATCGGCAGGAGATCACTAACAAATCACACTGAACACTATTTTGTTGATCTGGAATCATAAGGATTCTGTCATCTGTCAACCTTTGGCTAAAGCACTCATTTTTCTACTTTCTTTACTATTTGGAAAACACCCTATCTCTCACTAACCACTACTACCAGAAGATTCTATAAAAGAAACAATATTTGTTGACATAACATTTCAGAGACAGAACTGGTTATTCTCTGCACAAAAAAGTGTTTTCCTGGAGGCAGTTCTTTCAGGAAATATTAGATAATAGATTTTGTATACTCCTAGGTATTTTAAAATACATAGTGCTAGATTAAGTCTATGGGACTACTCAAAGAGTACAGTATTTCTCAGCATGGGTACAGGTAACAATTTGTCTTGTAGTGTGCAAATAAATAAAATGAAATATAAAAAGCATCTATTTCTAGCCTAGGTTTTCTTCACAGATATTTCAAGTAAAATCCTTATTAATCCAGCCATTTCACCTCCAACCCTATAGTCAGAATAACCAACCAAGAAAATTACATATATGTGTGATGGGGTGGTCAGACAGGCCAATTTACACTATAGGCTGCACCTGAAGGAGCAGCCAGGGAGCAGGGAACTAACTGAAAGCAGGCTCAGCTGGGCAGTGACAGGCGGGGCCTGTATAAAGCCAGGTAGCTGGGAGCAGACAGGGGCTGCAGAAGGAAGGCTGTAGAAAAGCAGCCACTCTCTGGGAAGAGGGTTTTGGAGCTGGTATGCCCATAAAAAGAAGGGGAATGAGGTGTGGTAGGAAGCAGGCCAGGAAAGGAGCAGAGAGGGCTGAGATAGAGAAAATCTTAGAACTGCTGAGCTGAGGGTCTCTGGACTGGAATCCAGAGTGGAGTGCAGGCCTGGCCCAGGTTACCCTGCCAGTTACTGACAGAGTAAGGGAAGACTGCTAGGGTGAAGGATCATTGCTACCCTAGAAGGAATAAACACTGAGTGACCTGGCCAGAGGGCTGAGCATGAATAGGATGCTGTGGGCTCTGGAGTGAGGAGCTGTAGACCAGTGAGGGAGAGAGTTGGAGTGATGGTGTGCAAACTTTGGATGGGAATGTCGGCCTTGAGAGCTAATCCCCAGGGTAACCGAGAGGAGATGCTATGCCAGTGGTGAGTGGTGTGCCTCATGACACTCTTCAGCCAAATGCTAGTTCTCATTGTCCTACCATGACCTCTGAAGCCTACCACCTAGATGGGTATGCAGTGTACCCTAGAGGTCATGATTCAGACTGTTTCAGACCAAGGTAAAGGGAAATATGTTCCAGGAAGTTGAGCAGCTTGGATCCGAAAGGGGAATTTTTCCATTTCAGACAAATGCTAGACTAAAATGAAATATGTAGGCCTTTATTTCCCCTTTGGGATTTATATCTGGGGGGCTTCTAGGCTACCTTTGCATCTTACTAAATGGATTTAATTGAGAAAGCAAGGCTCAACCGTGAAATAATATAATTTTCAGGTTATTTGCATTCATGCTTCTCTCATGCACCTGTTCCGTTTCCAATGGTGGTTTCAGTGCTACAACTTTAATCTGCTGTCTCTTCTAGTTTGAAAAATTGGAAATAAATAAATGCACTTCAATCCTTTATTTCATGTTACTTGGCTCTCTTATCCTACTTGTGCATTTGGGTCTAGCAAACACGGGTGCAATCACATGAATGCTTTAAGAGAAAATGTTCAAATATATTGAAGTAGTGTATGGAAATATCTGTTAAGTCTAAAATTATTTTTTTTAAATCATTCAAAATATGTATTGGACTCCTGCAGCCTTGTCCCTTAGGCCACATATAAACAATGTGGGGTGGCAGCGTGGGAATCAAGGTGGTAATTCAAGACACTAACAAATCATGTGTTTAATGTTAGAAAACTCATACAAATAACATGGGCAGAGTTAGAACTTCATCTGCTATGTGACTTTTCATGAGCTACAATTTTAAGTGACTAGTCTTCCTGCAACTGGGGGCAACTGCAAAGGTATGTCTGCTCACTGGGGTAATGTGCTGTAAGGAGATATGATTTCCAAAGCTCAGTAACATGTTAAGTGGGCTGTATAGGCTTTGCTGGTGTGCACCAAAGGTTCCCTAGTGCACCTGAATGTGGTACTGTTTCCAACAGTGCTGTGTTAAAGCACACAGACCAACTAATTTACAACATGTTAATTTGCTTTAAAAATCACATCCCTGTGGAGCACTTTACCATGCTGTGTAGGTGAAATAGTCTTGACCCACTTTTAAAAGATTAGTATGGTGCTGTGGTAGAAACTGCTTCATGAGAACAGCAACAATTCTCTGGTGTACTAAGGCAGCTTTACATGGGTCAGGTGCTACAAACCGGTCTGAAAACCACCATCACAGCTGCTCTAGGGTTCCCCCTGCACTGGGGATCAGGCCAGAGGTAGCCTCTTATGGCCATTTCCTCCATCCAGCTGCCACTGCAAGTGTGTGACTGTAAAATGAGGGCATACCAAAGGCACCCCAGGACCTGGAGGTTCCAAGCAGCCAGACTGGCCTTTAATTACAAATGGCTACACTAGCTGACCACACTTGGTAAGGTTAAGGGGGCTGCAAATTACATCTTGATACCTCTCACTTCCCTGATTTATGCCAATGCTTCTCATCTGGACCGGATGATCAGGTCCATCATTTAAAAGATGAATGACTTGTGTGAGACCAGGGAAGAATTTCTCTAAAGAAAGCATGGATATGCCGCTGAAAGATTGCTGGAGTAAAGTGGTATAGCAATCTAAGATTCTGTTTGTGGCCCCTGCATAATTTTGAATTAAAATAATTCTGTGATTCATAAGTCTCTCTATTAGAATACTAGTCACTAGTTAAAGTGACTCAACCACTTGCATGCTTAACACAAATTTGGGGCCAGGCTGACATCTTCAAATATTTTCTCCCTAGCAGATGTTCCTCTGAACAGGTGCAGAAAAACCACAGCTTAAAAGAATCTCAATTGACAAACAACTTTAAAAAAGATTTAAATCAGCTCCACAGCTGGCAAGAGGATAATGAGTAAATAAATGTTTGCCTTACATCGATGTCAACATGTCTATGCACAAGAAAAGCTTTCCACGGCTAGTGCCACACTCTGAAGTTTATCATAATGAACTAAATTCTGTCATCCTTTACACCTGTACATGCCCACTGAATTCGTTCTGTACAACTCCTGTGTCATGATCAAGGTCTGAGTAACTAGAGAAAGATAGTTCATAGGGGCTGAAGTCCAGAGTAAAATAACCCCTTTACACTCTTTTCTGGGTTCAGATTCACTGCAAGAGGTATGGTATAACCAAAACACCACAAACTAAGCTGAAGTATCTAGTTGTATTAATTCCATATGGCTTTGTAGCCAGTAAATTCCACAACACAAACCAAATAGATATAGTCATGCAACTTTATTGTGAGCCACATGATATTTTGTGTGGGGTTCTTAAAAACCTGGTTTTTGTAAGCCCCAATTTCTGGAGTCAGATGCTTACATGAAAATCTTAGCTGTCATTTAAAAAAAAAAGTTTCCAGACCTCATGATTGTGGAGAAAAAAATAAAATAAAATAAAAATTTAAAACCTTGAAAAGGTGAAGCTTAAAAGTTCACACAGCAGAAGCCAAATAAAGATTATATTTAAGCAACTCTCATTACTTTTGGGAACCCGACTCAATAGCTGAATGTTTGGTATTGGCAATAGTGACTAGGCAAACAAGGCAGCCACCTGCTCTGTCTTCTGGCTAGCAAAACTCTTGTCTCTTTCCACAACCAGAGTAACTCAGCTCCTTCGTAAGGTGCTGACTAAGTAGGCACTTAATGGGTGAGAGTGTCTCTCCAAACTCACACTGGATTCTTGCTGGCAGAGAACACAAAAATATAGGCTGATAGCTGGCTCGGTGGGGTTCTTCTTCTTAGAGGATTTTCAGTGGAATAGGGTGCAGAATTTCTGTAGGGTTCATTCCAAGGCACACCAAAGGACCTGTACAACCCATCATGGGTCTTTTTGTGTGTATGTACGTCTGATCCTATTGACATATACTATAGTCTCTCCCCCATTTTCTGGTGTATGGGCTTATCAGTTTGGGGGTTTTGTTAGAAAGTAAACTGTAAAAACCTAGAAGTACTGCAACTAAAATCAGATACAACACTGCGCTCAGGGGCTCATTTTAGGTGCCATAGAAATAACTAGGAGTGACAGATCACTTGTTTTACCCTCTTGTTCTCTAATAGCCATCAGCAGTTTTGTGACTTGATTGGCTGTTGTGCTTTATTTTCCAAATTATACCTGTTACATAGCTCTGCTTTCATTATTACCAAGTGTATTGCCTCTTTGCTGATATTTATATTCCAGGTTGATCAGATAGATTTTGTGGAATTAGAGAAGCAACTGCACCAACAAACTACCCCAAGTGGAACATGTTCCTATCTACAGAGTGAGTATGTCCCAGTTGTGACGTTATTGATATAAACTGGGACCATATAGAACATGGTTTGCAACCAAGGTCCTGTAGTGGCACCAAATCTTAGGTAAAGGGGGTCATATAAGGTGTCTAAGACCAGGTTATGGGTTGCTGGTTATGATTATGCTGTCTGTATGTCTGTATCATTTTGTACTTGAAATTATAAGTATTGGCTCTGTACTGTCTGTATTTTGTATTTGTGCTCTGCTTCTGGGTGACACCACAGACAAGTTGGTGTTAGCTCTGCCTAGCCTGCTTGATGGCCCATTAAGGACCATCAGCTACACAATTGACCCATGGAGAGAAGGCAGACACGCCTTGTGACTCAGCAAAGTATGCAGGGATTTGCCCATGTGACTCCAGACTCCATTTTGCTGTAATTTTCCACAGTAAGGACAAAGAGGTTCTTACACCTGGAAAAGCCTATATAAGGCTAATGCCTCATCTCCATCTTGTCTTCAATCCTGCTTCTTACCTCTGGAGGGACTTTGCTACAAGCTGAAGCTCTACACAAGGGACTGATGACCCATCCCAATGGGGGATGTACTCCAGAGACTTGATTTGAACCTGCAGTTTACTCCATCACTGCTACAAGCCTGAACTAAGAACTTTGCCATTACTGTATGTAATTGATTCCATTTAACCAATTCTAGCTCTCATCTCTACCTTTTTCCCTTTATGAATAAACCTTTAGATTTTAGATTCTAAAGGATTGGCAACAGCGTGATTTGTGGGTAAGATCTGATGTGTATATTGACCTGGGTCTGGGGCTTGATTCTTTGGGATCGAGAGAACCTTTTTCTTTTATTGGGGTGTTGGTTTTTATAACCATTCATCCCCAGGACGAGTGGGACTGGTGGTGATACTGGGAGACTGGAGTGTCTAAGGAAATTGCTTGTGTGACTTGTGGTTAGCCAGTGGGGTGAAACCAAAGTCATTTTTGTCTGGCAGGTTTGGTTTGCCTTAGAGGTGGAAAAACCCCAGCCTAGGGCTGTAACTGCCCTGTTTAAGCAGTTGGTCCTGAATTGGCACTCTCAGTTGCAGGGCCGGCTCCAGGCACCAGCATTCCAAGCTGGTGCTTGGGGCGGCATTCTGCAAGGGGCGGCAGTCCCCCTTGTTTTGCCCCCAAGTAGCACGCCGAATTGCCACCACAAGCGGGGGGGCGGGGAGTCCGTGTGCCCTTAGGACGGCAGGCGCGTTTCCGCGGCGGCGTCAATTCGGCGGCAGCTTCTATGTTTAGCTGTCCGGGGCGGCTTCAGCTAAACATAGAAGCTGCCACCGAATTGATGCCGCTGCGGAAACGCGCCTGCCGCCCTAAGGGCACACGGACCGCCCCCCCCCACCCAGGGCGGCAATTCGGCGCGCTGCTTGGGGCGGCAAAAACTGTAGAGCCGGCCCTGCTCAGTTGGGTCCCGCCAGAACCTCATAGTCACACCAGTATTTATGTGTTTGCATAATTACAATGTGGTTCATTTCTGTTTAGGTACTTCAGGACATGCAGAGCTATAAAGATCTAACAGTCAATCAAATTTTGTTACTTCTGAGAAGAATCGATGCTTACATTTTGCTGTTTGATTTCTTTTTCTCAGAACTGGTATTGTAAATGAGACATATACACAGCAAAAGGCTGCACAGCATGGCATCTATCAAACAATGATCATTCATTTTAATAATCGCTCTACCCCTTGTACAAGAAAGAGAAATGCTCAGAGTAAGAAATCGCCTTTGTTGTACAAGAATTCAATAAGAGGGAATCAATTAAAGCAGCTGCTTTAATCATTTGCCTGCTTTCTCCTGTACCAGAAGATGAAAATGTCAACCCTGCACACTGAATGTCTGGACAAGCTGCGTATCCTTGTGCATGTTCACCTTCATTGTTATGCAGGAGTGCTTTAGAAAAGGTTACAGTAGATATAAAAAGTGTTGAGCGGCAACAAGGCATGTCATATAAGTATCAGAACCCAAAGATTTCATGGCATGAAGTCTTGAAATATTCTTAAACAGCCTACAGGGTTCTTTCACATTTTTAGTCCTGCTTTAAGAAAGGTGTCACTAAATGAGATTTATGTCAATGTAATAGCATATCTACTGTAAATTAAATACAAGTACTGTACCCGCTGACAAAAACATACTTATCGTTTGCCACTACAGGAGAAATCAGACGGAATTTTAGAAAGAAAAAGAAATCTATACATGTCAAAAGAAAAGCTAAACACCAGGAAAAAAAAGTTATACATGTAGAGAGTGTTTATGTAGAAACAGCTACCTGCATGCAAAATATGTATTGTGCATAAAATTGAACACCATGTGTGCAAATGTAGGTTTTGAGGATACCCAATAGATGCCTGCTTTTGACAACTTTACAAAACTAGCACTAGTCTAGAGTAAAATGTCTTAAGTTACAGAACAAATATATGATTCTCTTCAGAACTTGTGGGAGCAGACTAGTAAATAAAACCTATAAGCTAGAAGACTGTTAGCAATCCACAGAGAAGGGGCTACAATGCCACAGGAGACTTCTGCTTTAAACACATTACAAACGAATGCAATACACTGGTTGCAGGTTAGAACTCTGACCTACCAACAGGTGCTGCTACGCAAGAGGGTATTTCAGCAAATACTATCAGACTGCTGGAACATAAGGAACATAAGGAAAATAACGAAACAAATGCTGGCATGAATCAGTTCCCTTTGAAGGTACTAACTGCATAATGAAAGACCACTTAAATATACCTGGCCTATCTCAACTGAACACAAAACGTTAAAATTAACTTGACAGTGTCTAAATACTGGAGCAAATAGGCTTCTGGCATTATACTAGTCCTTTGACAGTGGAAGGGTAACAAAGCATCCCGCTGTGAAACTAGTTAAAAATTATGATCGAAATAGCATCCATGGAACACTCTATAGAATAGAAGATAATAGAGACTGATTTAATGAGATATGGAAGATCTTGCTGGACTGTATTGATCCTCTGTGTAAACAGTGCACTGAGGCAATGCAAGAAAACTGCCTTAAAAGGGTAGTCTAGTGTTTCTCCTGATACTGGGGAATCATTGGGTGGTGCAAAGCCACATAGCCAGTTCTCAGTGACCCATGCTTTGCATCACTCAAAGATTCCCCTGTATCAGGGGAAACCCCAGGGCTATAATTTTAGGGCAGTTTTCTAGTTGCTTTGCACTGCCTCCGCAGCCCAAACCAATGAAAGCCAGGGCCAAGTTTGAGACCATTGTCCCTGATTCAAAGATCTTATCTAAATTTAGGCACCACATAGAGATATAGCCTTTGTCTACACTATGGGAGTAAGTAGACCTAAGTTACATGACTCCAGCTATGTGTCCCACTGTCCCATTGACTTACCTTACTCTTCTCATTCCAGTGGAGTACCGGAGTTGACAGGAGAGTGATCTGTGGTCAATTTAGCAGGTCTTCACTAGACCCGCTAAATCGACCCTATGTGCATCGATCGCCGCAATGTCGATCCCTGATAAGTGTAGACGTGACTAGTACTCTAAGAACGGAGCAGGAGTTGAAAAGGGACTAGCAATGAAGGGTTTAGTTACCTGATACCTTTATTATATGCATGCTTTATTCCTGCATAAACTAGCAAATTAAGACAGTTACACAGAGTCTGTAAAGGCTTCTCATTGCTTCAAAACCCACTTGGTATCTTGTGATCTCATTTATTTATCCCTTTCTGAATGTGATTCTGTTGGTAGAAACCCTTTACCTTAGCGAGATTTTGGGGGTTGAGTTTGTTGGCGAGAAAGAGCTTAGCCTACCAGTGAGGTAGCCTTAGATCCACTGGGGGGAGTGGAGGAAAAAATCAGCAAATCCCCCAAATGAACCTAGAGTGATAAAATCCATTTAAAACACTATAAGGTTCTGCTGTCTCAATATGTTCACAACTCCATTAATGATGTTAGTGCATAACAGGAGACTATGGGTCTGAAATGATCCCACTGCCTTCACAGGGCTTTGGATCAGGATCTATATTGCTTAGAAAGTACAGCTCTCACTATGTAATTCTAGATATTCTTATTGGAAATTGCATGAGACACTTTATTAAAGTCTTGTTTTTACTTTAATTATCAGAGTTAACAACTATACGGAAAAACATGGAATCGGTTGGTTATATGTTTGTACTATCTGCCATGGTTTTTAGGCATCAATGAATTATACATGGGGTGGTGGTTAGTGTGGGGTACCATATGTCAGGAATACTGGATTTTTATTTCCATCTCTGCCATTAGATTTCTGCATGACTGAGGCAGTTCAGGTAATTGCTCTATGTATCAGTTTGCCTGAGTGTGGAATGGGCATAATGATGCCCGCCTCACAGGGTTGTTTTAAGGCTCTGTTAGTGTTTGTGAACTCTTTAATCCTATATATAACAGTATTAGTAACACCAACTAATTACAATTGGCAAAACATATTTTACTACCTTTATTTTGACTGAGGCATCTCCATTTTCTGAATGTATCTGGCAAAGGTAATATTAGCAAACATTGCAGCAGCACACTCCTAGCCACACAGAGAAACTCTATAGGGTGAACTGGAATTTTTAATTTCATGCATCATTTGCAACCTGTTACATTGATTCCACAAACTCAGAAGGTGTTCATAAAAGCTAATGAGAGAGATTAAATAAATGTCTCTGATAGCTTTTGAATATTTTTCTAAGGTCTGGACCTAGGCACAATGTGAACTGCCACTCATTTTAAATTTTCCCTTCTGCACTTTTCTAACTGTGAAGCCATTATTTTTCAGTTAATGAAAAGGAAAGAAAAACTCAAACCCTATTTGTTCAAAAATGTAATAGTGTCTAGCATGAGGTACATTGATTTTGACACACACTTCATTTCACTACATCTCAAGTTACCTCAACAATTGTTCCAAATTTGATAACCAGGCTAAAGTTACATTAAAAAGGCTTTTCATTGAATGGTCACTCTTTCAGTATATGTGTGTTTCCTATCTTTACAAAGACACTTCTGCTCAGCTCACTGCCACAGGCTAATAGTCTGTAATAAAGCTTAGCTTCAAAAATGACAAATATAATTTAAAAAAAAGAAGGAAAGATTACTGAGGGAAAGTTGGCCTCAATCTCTCCTACAGGTCCCAATCTCACCAATTCTTCTGGTTCCTCAGCTGGATGTAAATCAGAGGAACCTGCTGTCACCTCTGCTGCTGCTGCTTGCCAACTACTGATTTTTGGCTTACAGCCCAGACAAAGAATTCCTCCTGTACAACAGCTGACCTCAGAAAAACAGGCATGCTACTGAAAACTATACCAGTGTGAGCACAAGCCTGATGCATAGCATTGAAGGCTATGGCAAACCTCCTATTGATTTCAGGGAACGTTGGATCAAACCCTTCCTGTTCTTACCATCCCCTCCTGCAGTGGACACCCTGTTAAAGGTCCAAGACCAACAGCTGTTGTAATACCCTGGAGAGCCAGCAGCAGGTGGAAACACATATGCTGCCTAGTCCTATTCCAATACAAAGTATTTGCCACACCGTGACGGATAAAAGTGAAGAATCTATCCTGCAAGGCACTCTACTTCACCAGCTCTCACTGACATCCATGGGAACTGATGAGGCACAGCTCCTGTCACAAGCAGGGCCTCTGACACAAGTGCTTCATGTACCCTGGGCAATATAATTAGGGCTAGTGGTTATGGGATTTTATCTTTTTGTTAACTGTTTGTATGACACGTGATCCATGAAAATCTGTCTACTGACTAGAAACAGATAGCAGACAAATCACCAGTGAATTAGATACCTTCAGTTCTATTGTGTGTGTGCCCCCGGCCCTCTACCTAGGGTGATCAGATGTCCGGATATTATAGGGACAGTCCTGACAATTTTTGGGTCTTTTTTTTTTTTTATATAGGCTCCTATTATCCCCCACCCCTCTCTCGATTTTCCACACTTGCTGTCTGGTCACCCTACCTCTACCTGCAGAATAAGTCCTATGTGTTTGACTAATGGGTGGGCTGGCAGACAAATCCTCTAAAAAGAGAGTACACATTTATAATTCTAAAACACCATTTTTCTTTCCTGTGGTTTTTGTACTTTTTTGTTCTCTTGAGGCTGTCATGCAATCTCTTATCCATTCTAAAGTTACATGCACAGTTGACTACATTTAGAGCACATGGTATCCAGCTTCCATTGTAAAAATGTTTAAAATAGTTATCTAAGCATCTTCAAAGTTAAAAGCATCAAATTCTCAAAATAAAGATAGAAAGTGAAGGGTCCACATCTACAAACTGTTCACAGATGAAGATTCTAAAATGATGTAATAATACTTTTTGTAAACTGAGGAGATCATATGATCTGCTTTATCCGACACAAAAAGCTGTAATCTCATTTCATACCAGAAAATGTATCTTAAAAAAAAAATCAACCAGCTGCTTCTCATGCCGTAATTATTGATGGATGCTTCCTTTAGCAAAGGCAGGAACTGTGAATCGGAAGTGTTGTTGCTAAATCCTATACATCTAAAAAATAAACAGAGTGGATGTACTTTAGTCACTTCTGAAATGTTGTATGTAACAGAGTTTGGTTTTAAAAGGACAAAGACAAGAAATGAATCAACCAAGGTGTGCAGTGAGAATTCAGAACATACATTTTCAAAACAGCCATTGGCAATTCAGGCCAGAAATCCTATTATTTGTTAATAGGATTTGTACACGGGTCTGCCATAAGCCAACTGAACACTTGTTCCTGGGTATTCTTGGTTACAACTGAGAAAATTTTTGGCAAAACCTAATTATTTTTAATCAAGGCAGCACATGCACCAGAAGAGGACTAGTCAATTCAATCAACCTCATTTTGAAAGTCACTCAGGCATTCCTTCCTTAACCTACTTACTCTGAAGCTAAAATTCTAAATTAGCAGAAGTTATTTTTATCCCAATAGAGGGCCTAAGCCCATTCCCATTGAAGTCAGTGGGAGTTTTAAATTCAGTGGGAGCAGACGGCCCTTAATGAATTAGAAAAAAAAATGTCAATTTTTATCTCAAGCACAAGCAGCTGCAATATGCTTTAAAGCTGCATTACCCAGAGAGTCACTAGAGAGTTGTATTTTACTGCATGCCTTAAGTGCTGATTCTTCAAATTACATTTTAGCCTGTGCTTACCACTTATTAGGAAGCATTAATTTGTTGGGTTTTTTTTTACAGTGCTTTGAAAATAAGTGCTAAGTATTGTTGTTTTATTATTATCAACTTGTTAATTAATCACCACACTTTAAAAAATATGGGTCTGTAGATATGGGCCAATTATTTTTGCATCTTGATCATCAGAGCCGAGCTACACAGACAAGATTCCTGTAATCTGATGTTTGGTCTATCTGGTCCTGTCTGGCGCAGATGGCTGGATTGCTGTTCCCAGACGTAAAGCACCAATCCTTTTATAATAAACCATAACAAATGAAGAGCAGAATGGGCCTCCCAGAAATGCAGTAAGGAGTGAGGGAGACAGAAAATTCCTGTGGGCTTATTATAGAGTAAACGGATTCAATGAGCTACATCAATGTCTTTTCCAGAAAGAGGTCACTTTGGACTCCAAATAAAATCTCGTTACTGGCTATTCCAAGAGGTGTAAAATCCAGTGCACAAAAGCAGGGAGCAGGATATTCAAAAGTGGCTAGAGATTTTATGTCTCTTAATTTTGGGGATATTTTAAGGAGCTTACTTTCCAGAGTTTGGATGCTGAGCACTGTAAAAAACTGAGGTATTTCAAGTTGGGCGTCTGAAGACCAAAGCATTTAAAATCTCTAACTGCCTTTGAAAATCTTAACTAGATATTTTATTACCTCTTCGCGCTTCCTAAATGCATGTTCATTGCATTTATGTTTTCAATGTGATTGTTATGACCAAAGCAGAGAATTTCCCCCCATTTGGGCTGATGCTTTTTAGGGTACCCGCTCTGCAGGACAGAGATGGTGGCTTCCTCGGTATTTTGAAAGTGCCTTGCATATTTTGGGTGCTACAGCAATATAAAGAAATAACAGTGGAAATTTTCTCCTCCTCAACTTGAATAAAGATGGTATTTCTTATAACTGTATTTACTAGCAAACAAAAATCCTACTCAAAAACTTTCTTGATCTTCATGTGAGCCATTATTAGCTGTACCCACAACTGCAAGGAAGAAGTATATGAATAGTATATTTTCAGATGTATTTTTAACAATGTTATGGAAAAACAGCAGGACTTGGCAGAGTTCCTTGTTTGTGGGGAAAAAAAAGATTTGCTGGACTCAAAATATGTTCAGAATAAACATTGAAAACTGGAGAACTTAAGTTAGAACAATGATGTTTTGCAAATGCAGACTACATTCTACCCACTTACTTTCAAATCTTTGTAATCTGAAAGCCTCTTGCCACAGTATACTTTTGTAACAACACTATGGCTAAATTTTAACCTCTTGCCTGATAATCTGATTGTAAAATCCTGGACTAGCTGGAGAAATGTTAATGTGACGTGATACTAAATACGAGCCTGAACAAAACATCCTATCTGATGTGGGAAGGGGTTTGAAATTGAACCTGGATCTGGATACAAATTTCATAAACTGGCCCTTACCTGTAATTTGGGCTATGCCAAAATCCCAGATCAAAACATGTACAGACTTTGTGGATATTCAAAATATAGATGCAAGTTCAAATTGTGCATATCAGTCTCAATCTTGCAACTAAGTGCTACCCTTTCTGGCAAAATAGATGTGGAGTATGAAGAAGCCTGTCATCCTGTGGAGTAGATACCATCTAGCAAGGATTGAAGGACATTGACATGTCCTTCCACTGTCATTGCTTTAGTTATATTGATTTATATGGCTAAATAGTAAAGCTACAAGGATAAAACAAGGTTCAGTCATATAGGTTACTTAACTCCAACCCTGAGAATTCACCTTGGAGTTAAATGGACCCTGGATCTTCAGGGAGTGCCTGATGACTATTCACCACACCTGTCTTCAGGATGAGACTTAGGTAATGTCACGGCTTGTCCCATTTAGTAAAATTCTTTGAGGAACAAAAAGCACCTGCCACCTCCAACCTGCATTGTAGGCCCAAGTCTATGAATGTGTGTAGATGTAAGCAGGTGTTTTGTAGGTGAGTATATGACTGGTAAATGAAAAGCTAATGAGGAAGGTGATGGGAAGGCATTGGACCAAGGAGCAGAGATAGAAGAATGTCAGAATAAAATCTGCAGAATTGGGAGCCTGATAACATCACTGGTGTCCATAAGCCGTGAAGGCTGGAATTTGTGGTATGGTTTCTCAAGCAAGTCCCTCACCCAGCTCAGGAGGACAAGAAGAATCATCTCTCCAAAAAATTTTATGAAAAATCAGCAATGTCTTTAATAACTATTTAAGCTAAAGACTCCAACTGAATTACTGGATTTTTAAAAGAATTTTGAGATCTTAAAAAACTGTTATATAAAAGAACAGGAGTTTTGGGACTTTTTTGAAAATAAATTTTGTTTCTTGTTAAACGCTAGTAAAATTGAAGGAATAATTCAGAATGTGGACTGAATAAAAAAGGAAGAGTTCTAAACTATCTATTGCTTTCCTGCCATAGAAAACCAAAGGAGAAGTGTGTAGCAGTAGCACCAACTGGGGATGAGAGGGGGAGGAAGGAGGGCTGCAAGATTTTTGAACTCGCTTGAAATTCAGTAGGCTGTGGAGTCCCCCGGGGGATACAACCACTTTTAAGCAGAGGTCCCATACTAAATCAGTACAGCTGCTGCCAGAGTGGTTCACAGTACTGCAATGTCACTGATATTTGACCCGAGCTCCCCTCTATACAAATGGAGAGGTAGCTGGGCCAAATTTCAATGAGTGGCATTGCACCCTTGCACATAGGGTCACAACACAACTCAAATTTGGGCACCTTCCACTGTCCAGCAGTGAGTGAAATCTGGTCCCATCCCCATCAAGAAATATCTAAATTGCCTCCACTAGTATGTTGCATACTCATTAAGCAGTCTGCATATTCAGGTGTTGATTGTGTCACCAAAAGACTCCGAAAACATCGCGCTGATGAAAAGATGACAACAGCCAGCTAAATTTAAACAAGCCTGAAGAAGGTGTGTTTTCCTATTATTTAATGAAAACAGAAAGTAGAAAGGTGTAAAATGTTACAGTGAGTGCCCCTTTCTCTCTGAGAATGGTAGCAGACAATCAGCATACACTTACATCACTCTGTCCATCTTTACAAGCAAGCTGCCACAGACAGCTAAAGAAGAACAGAAAAGACTCAAGAAGAAACCTTCCCAAGACTTCAACATGGATTGGTGAGATGGAGGTAGCCTAAAAATCTCTGCCAATGGCTTAGATTTAATATTTGTGTAATAATGTTATTGGAATACTGAAATGCTACTGTAACTCCAGATATTAATAGTTTCTTCTTAATTTTTCCCCTGACAGGATCCAAGAACTTAGGTTCCAACCAAAGCCCAAATGTTTATGCTGCAATTTCACAGCCCAGTAGCCAAACCTGGCAAGCTGGAGTCAGCAGCCATGGCCTAGCCATGAGTGTTTAATTGCAGTGTAGACATGCTCAGGAGCCAGCCTCCAGCAAAGCCGGTGTCCTGCCAATGTAACGAGCATAGCTCTCCCTGATAGTAGCTGTCTGATTGACTGAGGCAAATGATTGGCTGCAAGAGTCAGCAGGCTGATACTTACTTAAGTTCAGGAGCAGCAGCAGCCCAGTGGCTGCTCTATGTGCTCCTCACCTGCAGCTGCTTTTGGTTCTGTTGCTACTCACCTCCTGCCTGGCTTCTAACTCCCAGCTCCTATACTTGGCTATGCCTGCTGATTGTGACTCTGCTGAATGCTTTTGCTTCTGACTCTTGGCTATGTCTTCTGTGATTTTTTGCTTACCCTTTGGTTCTGAATCCCAGTTCCAACCTTTGGCTTTACTCCAGGACCTCATTCCAGATTGATTCAGCTCTAACTGGTAGGCAGGACTGTTGTTCCACCAATCAGATCAGACCACCCATGACTTGGTTGCTGACATAGGCAAAGTAAGAAAAATGTTGCCTGAGAACTTATGAGTCAAAATGCAGTGATTTAGATTTTTGAATCAAGCTTGTTCCAAATGGCCCAGTGAATGAATAGTAAAAACAGGTATTGTTGATTTAAGGATATTTATATTGAATATTTGATATGCAATACTGACAATGTATGTTTTAAGTTTATATAGCTTCAATTTTTTGAGTATCTACTATTGTTAAATAATTGTTGGTCACTTTGCTGCAACTGTGAAAATTTAAATCAACAATCTTAAAAAAAAAAAGTTTAAGAATAACCTTTGATATCTGTTGAAATTATTAAAAAAATCAAATTCTGCTATTTATAATTGTAATTATTTTGCTCTATTTTAATTGTCTTGTTCCCTAAGAGGTCTTTTATACACATTTTATGACTAAAATAGTAGGAGTTACATCCCTTAGTTATTGTTTCTCTTATTGCCAAGAGCTGGCCTACCACTTCCTGTTTCTGTAGACTGTTAGTAATTTTTTAAATAAAATTATGTGGGTGTCCAACTACTGAAAATTACCCCTTCCTACGCTACACTCCTTGTTAGTAGCAGTCAGTGCTCTGTTCATGATGTAAACTCCTTGCCCCCCAAAAATGCTATGCTCTTGAGGACTGTGAGATAGATGTATTGAAGTGCACTTCTCTTTATCACGTTTTTCACTTACCCCATAATCTTCAGGACATAAAAGCCTGTCCGACAAACTCTGCTCTCAGTCACATAAGTATAAATGAAAGCACATTGTGTCTCCTGCCAGTTTCACTCTTAACTTGCTCTTGTGTTGGCACACCTGTTTAGACATAAATAGAGATTCACAGGGAAACCAGTTCTTGGAAATATCTAGCTTAACTGACTACTATTAAGGCACTTTCCACAATTGAAAAGTGGAAGCTTAATGTTACTCAGATTAAAATAATTCTTTGAAAACTGAAATCTATTTCCCTAGTGATCAGGGCCATCTGTAGGATTTTTGGGGCCCTATGCAGTGTTATTAAACTGATGCCCACATGCCTGATGGCAGCCTGGGCTTACATGTGTATTTCAGATAAGGGTGGTCTTTTGAAGGATTTATTTTAAAAATTATATGTCTGAAGAGCCAAGAATTTAAGGCTGAAGATGAATACTCAGATTGTGCATCTAAAAATCAATGCAAAGTTTTTTTAGAGATGTGATTTTACGATCATCAGCAACACACTAATGAAATATTTTTAAAGCAAATTTTAAACTAACATCCTACAGGGAGAGGGATAGCTCAATGGTTTGAGCATTGGCCTGCTAAACCCAGCATCATGAGTTCAATCCTTGAGGGGGCCATTTAGGGCAAAAATCTATCTGGGGATTGGCCCTGTTTTGAGCAGGGGGTTGGACTAGATGATCTTCTGATGTCCCATCCAACCCTGGTATTCTATGTTCTGAGTAAATACCAGGGGGTTAGCAAATGGCTTCATTACTGCTTGAATAGCTCTTTAAGCATTTCAATGTTGTGCTAATAGGTCTGGAAGGCTTTTTCACTTTTAAGTACTAGATCCCCTCCAGAGGAAGACTCATCAGACTACAGCAGCCAGCTGAGGTGGGAGCCTACAGGAAGGGTCAGATCAGAAAAGGGATAGGAAGAGGTGGGCGGGTGGACACTAAGACCCAGGGGTGCCCCAATTTTTCAGCTTGAATAAAGACTGGGAGTGGATGGGCCATTACACAAAGTACAACTATTTCCCCATGCTTATTCCCCCCAACCCCGCACAACAGTTCCTTACATCTCCTTGTCAATTGTTGGAAATGGGCCATTTTCATTACCACTACAAACAGTTCTTTTTCTCTCCTGCTGATAATAGCTCATCTTAATGATCACTCTCCTTATAGTGTGTATGGTAACACCCATTGTTTCATGTTCTCTGTGTATTTATATATCTTCCTACTGTATTTTCCACTACATGCATCCAAAGAAGTGGGCTGTAGCCCACGAAAGCTTATGCTCAAATAAATTTGTTAGTCTCTAAGGTGCTACAAGTACTCCGGTTCTTTTTGCAGATACAGACTAACACGGCTGCTACTCTGAAACCAATTTTTCAGGTGCTCTTGTATGCCTAATGATGGCCCTGCTAGAGATGTTTTTCCCCTTCCTTTGTGCAGACAGAGAAGTTTATAATTGTAGCCTTGCACACGTGTGGGTTGCTGGCATTCATATAAATATGTTTTGGGGAAAAAACAGCTTTGTAACACTTATTTTGGATCAACCCCCCCCCCCCTTACAAAGAATTACATTGGTTTCACAATGTGGGGTGGGGGTGGGGACAGTAGATCACATCTGGGGCCTTCTAATCTTGACACTGTTTTTAAATGTTTCACCATGGCAAGTGCTTCCTGTGCAAAGACATCAGAAGGGGGCCCGGTGTCAAGCTAATTGCTTTCATCTTCCAAGTGGATGGGAATCAGTAAAATGTCAATGTGACTTTGTGCATACTTGCTTATTTGCTTTTTAATGCTTTTTATGTATTTATGTTGTTCCCGGAGCTTTTCAGCCATAGTGTAGGTAGAGTCTCAAGTCTTTGACTAGCATTTATGGGATTTGATGTGGTGTTGAACAACTGCAGCTTACTAAAGACTTTTCTACTCTCAATAGACATTAAAGTGACTGTATTTAGGTATTTATAAGCTACTTAATTTATTTTCAGTGTTGCATTTATTTTAAAGGTAACAAGCAACTTTACATAATTTGTGACTATATAGGTGCTTGTCTCATGCCATCTGCTGTTTTGGACACTCATAAACCATGGAAAAATATATTAGGTCATACTGAACTCCTCCTGCATCTCCTATATCATATTTACTGCTGCCAGAGCTCAGCTTATAGGGCAGATGTTATGCTTCCTGATAGTGTAATTCATTTCCTACATTTAGAATGCAATGTGACACATCATGCACCCCAGTTACATACTTCGATCTTGTCCTCATTGAGGACTGCCTCTGTTGTCCCTATTCAGGAAAGCACTTAAGCTTGTGCTTAACTCTAAGTATATGCTTTCATCTCATTGACTTTGAGACTGAAGCAGGTGATTAAGTGCTTCCTGGAACTGGGGGATTTAAATCCATGGTACTAGCTGTCATGAGACCTGAGTTCTATTCCTTTGTTTGCAATTGCTTGCCGAAAGCTACACAGCAAATCACTAGACATCTCTGTGTACTGGTTTCACTACCTCTAAAATGTGGGTAATTTTGCAAAGTGCTTTGAGATCTATGGATTCTAAATGTTTTCAGATTGCTAAATCTTAAACTTAAAACTGAGATAATATAATAGTCTAATGTGGAACATGTTTTAATCCTTAGTAGTTGCTGTGCAAATAAGCAGGGGGACATGTTGCTTTGAAGAAAAGAAAAAGAAATTGTGGCATTAGTACCAGCAATAGGTGACTCAAAAGGGTTTGGAGTTTCAGTTCAGGTTTCATGCAAATTTTGGACTATTTATATAGGAAACATCTCAGTATATTCAAACTGCTTTAGTCAAGATGGCTGGCTGGAAATACTGCATGCAAAAAAAAAAAAAAGTGTGCTATCCAGTATATCAGCCATGTTGGGGGATTCTTTTCCTGGTTTTGACTAGCACAAATAGCTAAGTTTGGGTTCATTTTATGTTTTGGATGAAAGTTTGTGCTGATTCTTATATTCTCTGGACTGGTTCTCCCTTTCCTATTACTAATGGATACAGTGCCAACAACAGTAAAACTGGCAGCAGCCCCAGAAGTACTAATGAGCATTTAACATTCATTCCTAATAGCACAGGTTGGTACAACAGGGAAATGAATAGAGTCAGTGAATAGTCACCACCTCCACAATTTTCTTCTTCTTCTTCTTCCCTTCACTCAGCAACCTCCTGTTATAAACAGTTAGTTAAGGGTTAAGGTTTCTTTTCTACCTGTAAAGGGTTAACAAGCAGTACCTGTGAACACCTGACCAGAGGACCAATCAGGGACAAGATATTTTCAAATCCCTGTGGAGGGAAGTTTTTTTTTCTGTTCTTTGTTTTTAGAGAGTCTCTCTTGGGAGTTAAGGGAGTACAGACATCTTAATCAAGTCCTCCCAGGTTTCTGCAATAAATTCTTCTATTCACGCTAGTGAGTATTAGCAAGGAACTAGTATTCTTATACTTTTATTTCTGTATTTGCAATTCTGTGTTTTGCTATAGAATTTCTTTAATTCTGTACTGTTATTGCTTTTACTGAGAAAGAAGGGAGGGGGAATTCTCTCCAAAAATTGATAAGTTTAGACCCTGGGTATTGTTCTATCTTGGTATTACAGAGACAGTTACTTTCTTTTTATTCTTTAATAAATCTTTTCTGTTAAGGACTTGGTTGATCTTTCCTTGGGTAAATTCTCAGGGAAAGGGGAAGAGGGAAAAGGAAGGCATCCCTCTGTAGTTGGATCCCGGTATCTCTCCTAGGAAAAGGGAGGGGGGAGGAAGCAGGGGAGAATGGTTTATTTCTCCTAGGTGTAAGAACTCCATGGATTTGGGGCTCTTGGGATCCCCAAGGATTTTGGGGAAGGACTGTGTCCCAATACACGTACATTATTGGGTGGTGGCAGCTTTTACCAGATCTAAACTAGGATTTTAGTTTAGAGGAGTCCATGCAGGTCCCCATTTTGGAACCCAACAGCTCTAAGTGGGGGTGAGACCTATGACACCTCCTCTCTGACCATTAAACTCATGCCAGTTCTGATTGAGAGCATTTTCCTATGCAGGTCCTGCCATCTGGGATAGCCTTCCTCTATCTCTCTGCCTCATTCACTCACCATCTCTTATCAAATCTCATGTAAAGCAGGCTATACCTATTCTCCCTAAACTGCTTAGTTTATCTATCTTTTTATCATTACCTTTTAACTTTTTGCATGAACGATGCTGTACAAAACAAAAATACATTGTACTCTATTGACAGGCAAATAATTTTAAATAATAGTAATACAAGTTAAATACAAATGGCTCCAAATAATATCCTTGGCCACTTTTCCTTAATACTGTCCCTAATGCAAATTCCTTTTTAAGAATTTTCAACTGCTTCCTAAAGCTTCCAGTTTGGCAACTAGGATTCAGCAGAGCAAAGGGTTTCAACAGCCTGCTGATGATTATTGTAGAATTCAAAGAAGCATCTTATAGATATGATTTGGGGGAGGTGTGCGTTGTGGTTCTCAAAGGGCTGTCCCGAGACACAGCTCCTGTCTAGAACTCCTCCTGCAGTTCACCTATACAGGGTAGCTTACCTAGGGCTAAGAATAACTCTAAATCTACCCTTAAACTAACAATAAACATCAGAATTTTACTGTGTCCTAGGCCTCACTGTCTTTTACATCTATTTTTGATCATCCTCTTCCTATCAAGGAATTAAAAGTGAGCATGCAATTGCTGTAATTTTCTAGTGAAATGTATTGGCAGGACTATGTGTGGTTGTAACAACAATTTATGGGGTGATTAGCAGCTGTATGCTAATTATTCAGGAAGCCCTGGACTTCCTGGGTATGCAAATTATCAGTTCAGATTGAGTGGTGATTTTGTTTCATCTCCTGTAAGGAGCTTCTACATGCAAAAGAATTCTGTACACACCTGAATTTGCAGAAAGGCTTGTCAGAGAAGTCATTGACCATGTCCTTTAGAAGCAAACTTTTCAAGGACTAAGTATAACTGCTTTTGGTTTTCAGTTTAAATTTTTCTTTTTTTCCAGATAGTAAAATGTGTACCCCTTTTTTATATGTTTATTGAAATTCCTTGGATCTCTGCATGCATGTGTATACACAGGGGCATACCTAAGGTGTACGTGTTATACACAGTATATACAAGGTATTCTCAGACCACACATCCTCATTCACAGTGGTCACCCTTAAAAACTTCCCAATTTTGTCTTAGATAAATTAGGTTCCTTAGCATTCTCGTACAGGGAATCTTACGTAATAGAGTTAGTATATTACAGACATTCATGTTTAGTTTAGAACAGATTGCATAATAGAAAAATGTCTCCAAAATAAACATGGTGAGATCATTCTGGTGTGGTTCACAGATTTCTGGATTATTCATTAAAAATATTTGCTAATCCTAGAAGTCTCTCAAATGTTATGAATGATTTTTCATCCCTAATGTCTCAATTTTCACTTGGTTCTGTGTCACTGATTCTGGAGCCACACCAACAACGTTGAAGTCAATGAGACTATGCTCAGGCCCCAGGATCCATCTGTGTGCAACAAGTAGCAGAATCAGGGCTACTACAAGGCCCTTTGAAAGGGAATTGGTCTAGCCCACCTGTGCCTTATTAACAGCCTCTCCATGGGGCATAATAGACACCCTCTATGAAGAGTCACAGGAGAACAAGGAAAGGAAGCTCCAGAGGGTGAGACGCTCCTGTGTGGAAGACTCTGAGCTCAGGAAGTTGTTAAAGCTAGGAGACACTAGGAGTGAAAGTTAGAATAAGGAAGGCCCGGAGCCACCAGGGGAGTTCCCAAGCAAGAAGGCCCTGGGTGGGGGCTGCAGGGAGCTCCTTCAGAGAAGAGACTCCATATAAGTAAATCTGGCAATGGCCTGACAAAAGCAGGGATGAGTCAGTGAAGCTGGACAGTTTGATTTGTCTCCTGGGATAAGGAGCGAATCCACAGTACTGTTTTGAATGTTATGTGGCAAAACTAGACCCAGAAGGGGGATGCTTTATGGACTCAGGACTGGGGGAGTTTATATAAGGAGCTGTGAAGAAGGGACACTGAGGCAGGGCTTCATTGAATGACCCCAGGCCCCAAGGGGGCTTGGGAGGAAGATAACCTGGTTATAGGGCCTACATTGGCAATGGAACTGTTGTTCATAACTTATTATTTTCTGATTTTTAAAAAAATCTGATCATTGAGTCAAAGAAGACAATAGCATGACTAGAATCCAGATCATCAAAGGTATTTAGGCACCTAACTCTCACTGATTTCAGTCAGCAATCACTACACACCACAAACGGTAATGACAATGAACAGTTTGTGAACAGCTCCTCACAGACTGCAGTTTGTTTAAATAAACTATTCAGTGAATAATGTAATTAACAGGAGTTGGTAGGAAAGGCTATCTGTGCAGAAAAAAGCTAACACAGTTGAATAATTTTATATAAATGAATAATACCGACATCTAGAGTAATAATACTTGGAGTTAGATACTAGAGGGGGAGATTCTAGTAAGCCCTTCTGTAGTGAGTAGGGAAAGGAGCCTTTATACTGTCTATTGCCTATATAGGCTGACTAAGGGTATGTCTACACTACAAGACTATTTCGATTCATCTTAATTTGAATTTCTGGAATCGACCTAATGAAGTCGAAGTTGTGTATCCACAATAAATACACTAATTCGACTGTGTGAGTCCACAGTAACGGGCGAAGCGTCAACTTTTGAAGCGGTGCACTGTGGGAAGCTATCCCACAGTTCCCGCACTCCCCGCCGCCCATTGGAATGCTGGGATTTCCCACCAATGCATGCTGGGGGGGGGGAAATTGTGTGGAGGGTGGTTTTGGGTAACTGTCATCATTGAACCGTCAATCACGCCCAGCATCCCTCCCTGAAAGCGCCAGCTGGCAATCTGTTCGTGCACTT
The DNA here is from genome assembly GCF_016161935.1 of Mauremys reevesii. NCBI lineage: Eukaryota > Metazoa > Chordata > Testudines > Geoemydidae > Mauremys > Mauremys reevesii. Next base: position 190,403,869 of record NC_052624.1, read on the forward strand.
TTCTGCTCAGTGACAGCGCGGGCGCCACAGCACTGCGAGCACGGATCCCGCTGCAGTTGTGGCCGCTGTCAGCTCCACTCAACTTATCGTCCCCCTCTTCCACAGTCAGCTGCTGAGAAATTTGGCTAATTTTCAATGGTGCTGCGAGCAGTGGTGGACCATGGGGGACGTTTTACCAACATCAACGTCGGGTGGCCTGGCAAAGTTCATGACGCGCGTGTTTTCTGGAACTCTGGTCTGCTTAGACGCCTGCAGGAAGGTAGTTTCTTCCCGGACCACAAAATAAGGCTTGGGATGTGCAGATGCCCATACTGATATTAGGGGACCCAGCCTACCCGCTAATGCCCTGGCTCGTCACGCCCTATGCAGGCACCTTGCACAGCGACAAGGAATTCTTTAAGTACCAGCGAGCAGCGAGCAGCGTGAACTGTGACTGTTCAGTTTCTTCACAGAGAAGCTGAACCTGCCCCTGTTTCTTTACCAAGTTACTGTTGACTAGCCTCTGCAGTTACATACCCCGTCCACCCCACTTCTCCAACTTCTAACACACATTTAAAAATTAAAGTACGTGCTCCACTGTAGCTTTACAACGGTGTCTTTATTGATGACTTTGCGTTAAAGGGTTGAAAGTGGGAAGCACACTGTGCTGGGTAGGGTGTGTGGTCATGTAAAGACCGCCTCTAAAGTCGAGGTTTGACATGCTCCCACTCCCAGACCGGTCAGCAGTGCCGGACTGGTTGTTTCAACGGATCCTGCCATCCCTCCTTTTTTGGACTCTGTGTGCGGGGGCTATGTGGCCTTGTTGCGGGGGAGGACGGATACAGATTCTTCTGCTGCATGGCTCTGCGGTCCATTACAGGGACCATTGCATGACATCTGTAACCCCCCTCCCCCGCTACAAATGCACGTACCACCCCCAACGACAGAAAACCTGCAAACCACCTCCCATACCAGCTAACCACCTACTGACTGCACTGTGTGTGTGACATGCTGCTGATCCAGTCCCCGTCTCTGTACCCTGCTAAAGGTGACTGTCCTATGCATTACACTACCCCCTCAACTACCCAACGACCCACCCAAGACATCTAACACAGCGTTGTGTAAAAAAAACATGACGGAAAAAGTAAGTAACAGAAAACTACTTTTAATAATCAACAACACAGTAAGGGAAGGACTTTTCAAAATGTAGTGACTGATAGCTTTTGGGTAATTTAACACTGTCCTGTGGTGCAGTGACAGTTTTCACGGCCCCTGGTGACCCTCCTTCTCGTTACTTTTGATGAGGGGGGGATTGGAGTTTGAGGCGTGGGTGGGCGGTTGCAGATACAGTGCAGGGGGGCTCTGTCTTCCTGCCTGCGGTCCTGCAGAACATCGACAAGGCGCCTGAGCGTGTCCGTTTGCTCCCTCATTAGTCCAAGCAGTGTTTGAGTCGCCTGCTGGTCCTCCTGACGCCACCTGTCCTCCCGTTCGCAGAGTGAGCGGTGCTGCTGAGTGAGGTTCTCCCCCCACTGGCTCTGCTGGTCCGCCTCGGCTCTGGAGCAGCCCATAAGTTCAGCAAACATCTCGTCCCTTGTCTTTTTCTTACGCCTTCTAGTTTGCGCCATCATCTGTGAGGGGCATGGTGGATCAGGTCATGATACAGTTGCACCTGTGTGATGTCAAAAAGGTAGTGAATTCCTTACAATGATACATTTTTTAAACAAAGAAACATAGTCTACTCAGTGTCTGTGAACAAGAGTATGCACAGCACCTGTCTCATGCGCACTCACTAATGGAAAGTTTGATTTCTCTGAATGCGCTTTCATTGCCTGGTGTATTGGGCTGCAGATCAGAGAACCTTTGCAGGAAAGAAGAATTCGTGTAGCAGCAAGGCATGGTAAGCCAAACACTTTTGGATTCATAGAAGTGAATGTACAGCTCTGTCCTCTTGATGCAGGCAATCCTGAAAGCATAAACTCGGCCCCTGTTGCACCCCCTCGCGGCTGTTCACTGGGAAAGATCCCTGTATGCTGCCACTCTGTAGACTGCAGCACGTGGCTGTTAAGTGAGGCTTCTTGTTATGCAAAGGAACAGTTAAGCGCTCCCATTACTAATAGTACCCCAATTACTCTAATTTCATGCAGGAGTGTGCGAGAGAGATCACCCTGAGGAGAGTCTCACGGGCAGAGAGAGCGCGCATGCTGGAAGAAAGCCACCACAACCCAGGGGCCTACTCTGCCATGCTCGTGAGGGCAATGGTCCCGGAGTTCCAGCTTATAGCATGGCACGGCAAAGTGTGCTACCTCGGGGCACACGATAAGCTAGCTCTGCCAAGGAACCTCCTGCATAGACTTTCAGATTACCTCCAGGAGAGTTTCCTGGAGATCTCTTATGAAGATAAAAGTTCCATCCCCCTGTATGTAGACCTTCTGTTCTCCTAATGTCTCTCCCTGTTTAGTTACTAAAAAAATGTTAACTCGTTGGTCTTAGCTGCTTTTAATAAATAAATGTTAACTTGTTTAAAACACTTACGGACTGATCCTTCTCCCGATTCAGGGTCCATGGTAACGTCTGGGGAGGGTTGGTAGGGGATCTCAGAGAGGGTGAGGAAGAGATCCTGGCTGTCGGGGAAAGCGCCGTCGACTGCCTCGTCCTCCTCATCTTCCCCGTCCGCGAACATCTCCGAGGAACAGTCCGTCGACACTATCCCATCCTCAGAGTCCACGGTCACTGGTGGGGCAGTGGTGGCAGACCCACCGAGAATGGCATGCAGTGCCTCGTAGAAGCGGCATGTCTGGGGCTGGGCTCCGGAGCGTCCATTTGCCGCTCTGAGCTTCTGGTAGCCTTGTCTCAGCTCCTTGACTTTCACGCGGCGCTGCATTGCATCCCGGCTGTATCCTCTGTCTCTCATGGCTTTGGAGACCTTCTCGAAGGGCTTTGCATTCCGTTTGCTGGAGCGCAGCTCCGAAAGCACAGACACATCGCCCCACACAGCAATCAGATCTGAGACTTCTGGTCAGTCCATGCTGGGGACCTCTTTCTAGTCTGAGATTGCCTGGACTCCTCTGCTGGAGAGCTCTGCATTGTTGCCAGTGCTGCTGAGCTCGCCCCGATGAGCAACCAGGAAATGGGATTCAAACTGTCCAGACAGGAAAAGGAATTCAAATTTTCCCGGGGCATTTCCTGTGTGGCTGGTCAGAGCATCCAAGCTCCGACTGGCGTCCAGAGCGTCAACAGAGTGGTGCACTGTGGGATAGCTCCCGGAGCTACTAAGATCGATTAGCATTCACACCTAGCCTAATTCGACATAGCCATGTCGAATTTAGCGCTACTCCCCTTGTCGAGGTGGAGTACCGAAGTCGAACTAAGGAGCCCTCTATGTCGAATTAAATGGCTTCCTGGTGTGGATGGGTGCACGCTTAATTCGATTTAACGCTGCTAAATTCGATTTAAAGAGCTAGTGTGGACCAGCCCTAAGGGTATGTCCATACTGCAGTAAAAGACTCACAGCATGGTCGTGACTGGCCCAGGTCACCTGACTTGGGTCAAAGGGCTCCAGCTGTGTGGCTATAAAATAGCAGTGTAGACGTTTGGGCTTGGGCTGGAGCCTCGGATGGTGGGAAGGTCTCAGAGCACGAATATCGACACTGCTGTTTTATAGCCCCATAGCTTGAGCCTAACTCAGATGGTCTGGGTGGGTTCTGAGTTGGTTGCATGGGTTTTTATTGCAGTGTAGACAAACCCCAAGATCACAGGAGAATAGCAGACGCTGCGCTCAGGGAAGACACAGGGACTGCACTCCCTGCACCATTGCTGTTGAGGAGGAGCTGGGGCCATGGCACTAGTGCATAGGAGGAACAGGCTACTGGGGTGCGGTAGGGAGCCTGTTCTGCCTGCATGTTCAGAAAGCTACAATGGCTCCCTTCAGGGTGAGATGACTCCACACCATCCCTAACCTGGGCTGCTCCTGAAAGGCATGATCTAGCCCTAAGTGAGCATTCGTCGTCTGACAATGTTTCCAGTATGTTGAGTCTGCAGTACTTTTCTCCCTAGCCATTCATTTCAAGAGTCTTGAAAGCTGCACTTTGAAAACGTATTGTTAGGAGTCAAAAGGCTAAAATGGTCCCTTTCCCCTCTTGTGGGCAGAAGGGATGAAAACATGGAAGAGTGCTGGCTGAGGAGAGCAACGTGCTCCACCCTTGCTTCTGCCAGGTATGCCCTGTGTCCTTTCATGTGGATGGGCCAAACGGGGAGGCAATTCAAAGTCAATTCTGCCTTACGGTGGGAGCACCATTTAGCAAGGTATTTGGAGCCATGATGTTGGGAAGAGGAAGAGATGCAGGACACTAAGGGGAAAGGTACAGGACCTCAGCACAGATAACTATGGCATCTGCTAAATCCCTCAAACTGGGAGCAGAGAGAGGAAAGCAGTTACTAGCAAGAGGAACAGTCACAAGTGCAACCACAGTGATTCAGATACCTGTACGTAAAAATATTGGGCACACGTTGCATTTGTAGCTTACAAAAAAATTTCACAGGGTGAAAAATTTGCAGGTACTCTGTCTTAACATTGCTAAGTGGTTCTATCCCTATTCAGTAAGACACTTAATCAGGAGCTAAACTTTAAGCACCTCCTTCAGTCAAAGGGGTATAATCATGTGCTAAAAGTTAAGCATGTATGTAAGGGCTTTGCTGAATAGTGATGGCCTGCTGAATCAGCGAGACAGTCCCTGGCTGAAGAATTTAGAATCTAAATTTTCATGAAAGAAAAAAGTGACTTCCACAGGGTTGTACAGCAGGTTAACATCAAAGCTAGGAGCTGAACCCAAGGTTTCCTGACTTTTAGCCCCATCCACACCCCATGAAAAGTATGCCTTGTGTGATGAACAATCAGATAATTTTATTTCACATTCTCTTGTATTTTCTTAAAATTCACTGTTTCCACAAGTATTCATGCCAGCAAATTTGTTCACTAGATTATTCATCAAAAACAAAGAGAAATGGGACTTTTCTTTTAACTTAGCAATGTGATCTGCATGAGGTTTGTAGAAACATATTTGGAAGTGCTGTTAGTCTTTTTACTTCTGTAATCTTTCTTCATCTAGCTTCTCTTCTATAGCCAAAAGAGGAAAATGTATGTACTTTAATTAAAAAAGTAAAATATAATTTCTAATTGGTTTGTGGATTTTTATTGAATTTCTGCAAATACTTTAATTGAAAATACAAGATGCCTAATAGTGCTCTATAAAGTATCAATATAATAGAATATATTGTGCTAATCTATTTCCTTATATCTGGATGTTTTCATAGATAGACTGTAGGCAACTTATATTGGTCATAATTAAAAAGTCAGCAGAGCCATCAGAGTACCTGATGTTTCCACATGCATTTTTTTTTATTATTTATATTGCAGCAATAGACAAAACCTCCTCTTATGCTTGTTATTATGGTGTATAAACATATGAGTGTATAGTCTCCTGTCCCAAAGACCTTACATCTCAGGGCATATCTAGATGAAGAAATAAGTTGCATTTTAAAATATTAGTTAACATAATATTTTATATATGACTTTATACCCAGGGCCAGATTTTCAAAGGTACTTAGGCACTTAAAGATGCAACTAGAAACCTATTGGAAAAAGCACCAATGCAGATTAGATGCCCAAGCCCTGGGAAATCAATGGGAGTTGGGCACAAAATCTATATTGGGGCTTTGAAAATCCCAGTAGGTGTCTAGTTGAATCTTTAGGTGACTAAATACCTGTGATATTCTGACCCCTTGTGTTGAACTCCTTAGTAAAAAAAATCAATAGAGGAGTAACTGGGTGTAATTCTATGGTCTGTGGTATGCAGAAGGTCAGACTCAGTGACCTAACATTAATGAATGAAGGGGGAGGAAATTCAAAGTCTTAACATTAATGAATGAATAAATTCAGGTAGCTCATGGTCATTGGTTCCAGTCTACTCTGTTAAACTAGATCTATAGAACAAACAAGGCATGGGATTCCCAGTTTGCATAAGCATGCTTGTGCTAGCTTTCATCGAAGCTAACTCGCTAGAAATAGGGCTTGTCTTCACTCCCAGGGTAAGTCGACCTAAGTTAGACTACTCCAACTACGTGAATAATGTAGCTGGAGTCGACATAGCTTATGTGGACTTCCCATGGTGTCTTCACTGCGCTGCATGGATGGGAGATGCTCTATGGTTGACTTCACTGAGTCTTCTCAGGGAGCTGGAGTACTGGAGTCGACCGGAGAGCTCTCTGATGTCGATTTAGTGGGTCTTCTGCTAAATAAACACCTGCTGCAGATCTCCCCAGTAGTGAAGACAAGCCCATAGGAGTGTAGCTTTGGCAGCAAGGGCAGCAACAGCATGTGTTAGTAACCCTGAGAATGTACCTGCAGGGTTCAGGCAGGTCTGTACTTTGGGCAGCTAGCACTGTGACTCTGCTGGCTGAACTATCACAGTCACACTATTACTTTTAACATGCTAGCTCGATAACAGCTAGTATGAGTACATCTATCCCCAGCTTGTAGAGTAGATTTAGTCCCATTCTTACATTTCACTGTGTTCTTCTCTGTAAGACATGTCTCCTCTTGTTAGTTTCTGTATCTGTAATCTTAAAGTTATCTTCCACAAAGCTTAGGTATATGTTGCTGTATTTACTATCCAGAAGACATTTGGGTAGTTAGAATCCCGTATTATGGTATTCTTTTGAATCATCCTACCTCTAGTTCAGGAACTGTTCATAAGAGCGGCCATACTGGTCCAACCAATGGTCCTTCTAGCCCAGTGTCCTGTTTTCTGAGGTGGCCGATTTCAGGTGCTTCAGAGGGAATGAACGGAGCAGGTAATCACTGAGAAATCTATCCCCTGTTGCCCAATCCCTGCTCTTGGCAAATAAAGGCCACTTCAGAGCATGGTTTTGCATCCCTGCCCATCCTGGCTAATAGCCATTGATGGACCTGTCCTCCATGGACTTGTCTAATTCTTTTTTTAAATGCTGTTATAGTCTTGGGTTTCATAACATCCTCTGCCACAGAGTCTCACACGTTGACTGTGCATTGTGTGAACAAATATTTCATTTTGTTTGTTTTAAACCTGCCGCCTGTTAATTTCATTTGGTGACCCCCAGTTTTTGTGTGATGAGAAGGAGTAAATAACACTTCCTTATTTACTTTCTCTATACCAGTCATGATTTTATAGACCTCCATCATATCTTCATGTCTTTTCCAAGCTAAAATCTCTCAGCCTTATTAATCTCTCCTCATATGGAAGCTGTTCCATACCACTAAACATTTTGTTGCCTTTTTCTGTACCTTTTCCAATTCCAATATATCTTTTTTTGAGATGGGGCAACCAGATTCAAAGTATTCAAAATGTGGGCATGCAACGGATTTCTATAGAGGCAATCTGATATTTTCTGTCTTTTTATCTATCCCTTTCCTGATGATTCCCAATGTTCTGTTAGCCTTTTTGACTGCTGCTGCATATTGAGTGGATGTTTTCAGAGAACTATCTGCAATGTCTCCAAGATCATTCTTGAGTGGTAATGCCTAATTTAGACCCCATAATTTTGTATGTATATTTGGGATGATGTTTTACAATGTGCATTACTTTGCACTTATCAGCACTGAATTTCATCTGCCATTTTGTTGCCCAGTCACCCAGTTTTGTGAGATCCCTTTGTCACTCTTTGCAGTCTGCTTTGGACTTGCCTATCTTGAGTAGTTTTGTATCATCTGCAAATTTTGCCATCTAACTGTTCACCGCTTTTTCCAGATCATTTATGAATATGTTGTACAGTTTTGGTCTCAGTACAGACCCCTGGGAATATTATTTACCTCTCTCCATTCTGAAAACTGACCATTTATTCCTACCCTTTATTTCCTATCTTTTAACCAGTTACTGATCCATGAGATTTTCCCTCTTATTCCATGACAGCTTACTTTGCTTAAGAACTTTTGGTGAGGGACCTTGTCAAAAGCTTTCTGAAAATCTTAGTACACTATATCCACTGGATCAGCCTTGTCCACATGCTTGTTGATCCCCTCAAAGAAGTCTAATAGATTGGTGAGGCATGATTTCCCTTTACAAAATCATCAGTTTTGTCCTCCTCCAGGCCTGGAGGAAGAATCAAACCAAACATGGGGGTAGATGCTTGAATGTCTTATTTTTAGCAATGTTGTCCAGGACACACAAGGACAAACTGCACTGAATTATTTATAATTTTTTAACTGGCATCTTTAGAGAGATGTTAACATAGATCCCACAACAGGCCAAGTTCAGAATTTAACGAGCATACTCCTCACCAGCAGTCTCATTGTTGTAATCCTAACATGCACTGACCTAATAGTCACCTACTGCTAGAGCAGGCTCTAGTCCCAAAGTAGATATTTCAGATATTAATTTGATATCCAAATAATACTACTTCTATATTTAGCTGAAAGAGCAAATAATTCCATCACCTTCCATTACAATCTTTTTTTCATTATTGCCATTATTTATGCCTTGGAATATTCCAAATTTCCTTCCGCATTGCATTCTTGGCCATAACAATTCCCATTCTATTATACAAACCCATTTAGACACTGAAATTAGCTCAGTTTAGTTGCACAGGATTATGACAGCAGTCACCTCCATACAGATTTATAAAGTGCCTCTGTTGCATGTCTAGTGTCTATGGACTTTTGGCTTCTCAATTATTAATCTCTTTATTACAGAGAATACAGCTGGGTAAAATGCAAAGCTGCTATACTCTAAAAACAATCAATTCACACTACACCATTTTTAAGTGATACATTCTGACATATCTTCTTTTGGACAATGTGTTTCCCTCATGCAAGATCAATTTAAAAAAAATAAAGACAGCAGCAAAGCATTCTTTCTAATCTTCTACAGTGGATAGCAGAGGTTAAAAAAAGCACAAAAAACAAACATGGAAACAAATCAATCCCCCCAAAAAGACTTTTTTAGAATTGGCAGGAATGTATGGTGTATTAAAGATATCATCTACCATTGGACAGATTTCTGCATTAAGTTTTATTTGCAGATTGGAAAGGTTCACAACTATTGTGGATAGCATTACTGAACCATTTCCTGAAAGAGAATAGCTGTCAAAAAGGTCTTTCTTTAAGGGATGAAGGGGGCAATTATATTAATGTAGCAGTCTTTCCTTCTGTGTGAGAACTGAGAAAGCAGGATTCTTGATAATAAAATGTAAGGCCCTACTCATATTTGCCAAAGATATGATGTTAGCACATACTTAAATATGTTCTGTAGAAAATTCTGAGTGGCTAAAATAGTTGTGAGAAGCACAGCTGCATACAAATGGCACTTCTGGAGAAAAAAAAATATGAAGTACATGAACATTCTTTACCAACAAGGAGGGACCAATTTAACATAGCCACCTTTTCCTTCTTGGTTGACCTCCGAGGAGACCTCAAAGATGAACTTGGAGCTATCTAAACAAGACTAAGGACAGCATGCTCACAGAAGTGTCCATCAGCTGGTGTCCAGAGGTACCCAGGGGGTGTTTATTAGGAGAATTGTTCCTGGCTAAATTTCTCATATGTTGCCAAGTAATATTTTTCAGTGAAATCATTGACAAAAGTTTAAGGAAAAAGTTGTGGATTATTTGGCAAAAATTCCTGATTACAACCAGCTCCACTACTGATAAAATGAGGAGGAGGGGGAAACTAGAGGGGAGAAAGAGATATTGATGCAAGGAAATGGAAGAGAACCAAGGAAAGAGAGGGGGAGAGAGAGAGAACCTGAGATTTGGGAAATGAAAGTGAGAAAGAAAAGAAATCTAGAAGAGAGGGGAAACTGGCAGAGGGGAGAGGATTTTGGAAAGGGAGATGGAAGTGTTCTAAGAGAAAGGGAAAAGGGAGGTGCTACACAGTCTGGGATTTTCCTACTTGAAACACTTCCTCTCTCCCTCATCCCTATTGCCACAGCTGTGACTGACAGAGCCACTTGAACTTGATCTCTTTCATTATTAAATGGACGGGATTGCTGGCACAGTGTTCTCTGGAAGGACCCCTGTTAGAGTTCCTGGATGAGCAGTAGCTTTGACCTCTCATGCAGTTTTTCAGTGGGCACCCCTTTCAAGCAATCAGCCTAGAACCTGCACTTCTCTCAGAGTGGAATCCCATGAATCACCCATTTTAAAACTGGATCTCCAGGTTACAGCATCCGTGTTCACCAAATGTGTTTCCTCAATAGGTCCAACTGGGTTTGGCCCCTGCAATATACTTCTCTTCAGGAGCTGGGAACAGTAGGTGAATTCAAAATGAAATATTATTTATTTATCCATAGGAACATAGCAATCAGAAAGAAAAGGGTTTAACATGTTGTCTTACCTAAGTTTAGCTTTTCCCTCAAGACAGATCAGCCCAATTTATAGCCGCTACCTCCACTCTTCTGGGGACAAGTAACAGTCTGTTTCACTGAAAACTCTGCTTCTCAGCTTCAAGGTTTAAGCTTTAACTCTTCCCCAGTACTTTGTTTCAGCTATCCCACTTGGATTTCCACCACCTCCTTTGGGGTTAGCAGGCAGCCTTCTGATCAGATCTTGGTGGGGTCAAACCTTCAAAGGAACTCTTGTCTTGTGAGAAAGTGAAATGGAGTTTCAAGCTGTATAGGTCATATGCCTAGTGATTAAATGATGTAGAGCTGGGTGGAAGTAAAAGGCGCTGCTTCTTTGGGTGATTGGTGTTTTGCGGTTCCTATCTTACTGTGTTTTTCAGTGTATGTCCAGGGCTCCTGGAGCATTGGATTGGGCCCTTTTGGTGTTGAATTTCTTTTAGATTAAAATGTAAGGAAATTAATAAAATCACAGTGACCAATGCCTTGAGATACAGGAATGCATATGATCTTATTTAAGAGGAATCTTGAATCCCATTGGTGTGTGTGTCAGACAGCCAGATACCAGAATATATCCCTTTAAGTGGTTCACAAAGGAGCCATTCAAATTTCCTGGGATAAAGGGGAGAAAAGGGGGATACAGTTTATAATCTTCTCTATAAGGCTATTATACACATATCCTTTAAAAATATTAAGATGGTAATTCAAAAACGTTACTACCCTTCAAACCCATAAAGAAAACAAAGAAATGTCAACCTTATCAGAATTTTCATTGTTTGTGTCACGACTTTAATCCAACCTAAATATAATTTTGGTCTGCGAATATGTCCCCTCCTCCCCACAAACCATATTTAGGAAGCAGCGAAGCATGAAGTGCTGTGCACAGCATAGTGGTATGCAGCCTCTTTTGTACTGATTCAGTACAGCTGTAGCTAGATTTTTATGATTTTCTCTCAAGTAATTAGTTTTTGTGTTAATGTTCAGCATCACTGATTGCAGATATCATGTCTCATTCTGGCTGTTCTTATTGATTTATGCTGCAAAACTATTGGACAGAAAGCAATAAATCATGTTTTGTCTCCTTCTAAAATAAATTGATACTTTTTTATTGTATGCCCCCAACCCTAAGCACTGAACTAGCCCCCAATAGTACCCTGCCCCCTAAATATAATGTTCTGTCAGAACATTCACTCTGCTGGAATGAAAAAAAACCCACCAACACCAACAAAACAATTTTCTATGAAAAAGAACACACACAAAAAATACTTCATTCTTCTATGTAATTTACGGTATTCATATTGGGCCAATGCTGTTCCCATCATTTAAAATCAGTGATAACACTGACTTCAATGGTGTTTGGGGTGGGATTATTGCCTGTAACCGTGGGTCACACTTTTATTACGGCCTCTTGACCACTCCTATGTTCATCATAAACAAACAAAAAATCAACACACATTAGCCATAATCTGATTGACCAGAGGTGGCGCTGTTCAGCAGAGCCCAGCCTTGCTGTATAAAACCAGCCATTTCTAGCCCATGCCTTTCCTTTCAGAAAGCTCTGACAAACATACTCTGCTCAGGAACTTGGTCTGACTGGAATTCTCCTCTGAAACATCTCAAGGGTTTGTACTCTTCTAGCCTTTAAACCAACGCTCCACCTCCCCACAACAGACTTTTCATGCTGATGTACTTAGTATCACACACTAAAATTTATGAGCTTGCTTTTCAGCTATAGCAGTCTTTCTCCTTTACCAATCTGGAAATGAAACATGGCTACAATCGTGCAAGTTGCACAATGTGTCTAGAGCCTCACTGATTTCAGTGGGGTTTGCCCTTGTGGAACAGCTTTCAGGATTTGGGGTCTAAGAGTTTTAACATAGTTGAGAGAACAACCAAGCCAGGAATAAATAGAAACAAAATAAGGAGAGATGGTGCCATGCAAGGCTTCTAGAGATGTTGGAGAAGCTAAAGTAGAAAAATCATTCAGAAGTCCCTTTTTACTATTGGTTGTGAGATATGCTTATTTGGGGTGCTCAGAATATCTGTACCCATAAAATACTGAGATAAAACCAAGATATAAAAGCAAACTAGGAAAAGTGGTTCCAAATAACCTACTTCAGGAGCTGCACCTCCAGCAGAAAAAGGCAGGTGAATAGACAAGACAGCTTGTGTTTGCCCTAATCTAAAACAAATTTCCCTGAGAATTGTTTCCACCTCTTTTCCAGCATGCTTGTTTTGCTTAACAAAGGGGGCAAATGGCATCTGCACTGAATGGGGCTGGAACCCATCACATACCATTATTTACCTGTGGTGAAAATAAAACTCAAACACCCTTACAATTGTCTTCTCCCTTGTTAAAAGTGCTCATAACAAATGTGAGAGGCTCTTGTTAAGAGAATCATTTACATGTGATTTGGCTACCATCTCACATACTTGCTTTAATCTTTAAGGCAGAAGTGACCTCTTCCTAATCAATTTTTAACAATCAAAACTAAGGCTGTAGCAAGCACAAGATTAATATCAAGTGTCAGTATGGTATAATGGTTAGAGCAGGGGTTCTCAAACTGGGGGTTGGAACCCCTCAGGGGGTCGCGAGGTTATTACATGGCGGGTCAAGAGCTGTAAGCCTCCACCCCAAACCCTGCTTTGCCTCCATTTATAATGGCGTTAAATATATTAAAAAGTGTTTTTAATGCATAAAGGAGGGGGTCACTCTCAGAGGCTTGCTATGTGAAAGGGGTCATCAGTACAACAGTTTGAGACCCAGTGGGTTAAAGCATGGGACTAGGAGCTAAGAAAACTAGCTGCTAATCATTTCTCTGGCAATGGTTAACTGTATGGTGTTGATTAGCCAGCCTAAGGCAGAGCAAAAACATTTGTAATTAGGGAATAATAATTACCTCACCAACCTCATGTGTAAATTTATATTTAATCAGCTAATATTTGGGAAACCATTAGAGATTCTGTGGTAGCAGGAGCTATATAATTGCTAAATAGTAGTAGCTGTTCAGAGAAAACCAGTACAATATATATGCTATTGAATAAGGAAACGTGGGTACATGTATGGAACAAAATTAATGAATTATAAAGACTTGAGCCAAAGCTGTTGAAGTCTTTGGGATTCTTTCCATTGATTTTTCAATGAGCTTTACATCAGCCCCTAAGTGCCAATGGTCCCTATCCCAGTTAAACCATTAACAAAAAACAATCCCCGTCTTCCCCAACTTTACTTGTTTACCTGGTTATGTATAGTGAATCTGATACGGAGAGACTTTCTTCTCCATACTAATACTCTGAGAGCAGAAGACCTGTTGAAAAAATGACTTGAGATAAGCAAAGGCATATTTTACACTCTTCATGGTAATTTGCACCCTGATCTTGTAAACAAATATGCTGATGAGGGTTCTCTATGCCATGTGGATCGCTCTACAGAGTCAGAAAAAAAGATGATAGTAGACATCCAGCTTTGTCTTCTTTCCCAACTCAAATCAGTTTAATATCGTCTGATTAGTTCTAATACAACCTATTGGTTTTGTATAGAGTAGTTTAATCCATTTCCTTATTTTATGGCCAAGATTGATCATTTTTAAATTGGGAGAATGCAAAACTCCATGAAACAAAGTCAAAGGCCTTTCAGTCTCTAGACTAGTTACTATATAACCATGGGTTGTATCATATTGAAAATGTTTGTAACAACATCAAATGTTTTTAGCTAGAAGTGTTATTCTGTCATGAGAAAAGGGAGTGTTTATATGAAAAATGCTAGGTACTGGTTGTTTCAGTCTTATTTTGTCCAATATTTTGATGTCCCTATTAGGCAATGAAAGAAAAAAGGATGGTCAATACTAAAGGTTCTTGGCTGTGTTTTGTATATGGGCTATTATAATTAGTTCATCTCTTACTGTTTTGAAGTAGCATGCAATCTTCTAGTGTTTACTGTACATGGCTTATTAAGGTATGATGTAATTTCATCAGTGTACTCCTTTATAGAATTCTACTGGCAGTCCATAGAAACTTGGTGTTTCCTGGAATAATGCTTACATTGTTTTAAAAAATACAGTGTTGTTGTAGATGCAGAACCTATTTTTTTTTTATTGACAATCAAGAGTGAAACATGAGTCATGGCTATGACTCAACATTATTGTTTGCAATTTCTGTAGTGCTTACAAACCCATCTCTCCTTCTTTTCTTTTATATTAAGATACTGATTTATTACTTTTGTCAGTACACTTCAATGAAAATGAAATCAGTGGAAATACTGCCTGGTTATGTCCAGCCTCAGACACTACAGTACTTGTACATTTGTTAAGAGTTAGTTTCTTCTTCCTTATTTATTAACTTAATGATACATGACTTTGCTGTCAGCACGGTGCAATGCTAGTGAAAAGCTGAGCAGCATCTACTCTACTATATGTAGCCTCACACACTTTAAAAATGGTAATGTTTCCTTTGGCTAACTTTTGGAAGATTACTGACTTTGAGGAATCACATCAATGAAAATTCTTGCCAGCAAGTTCCCAGAGAGAGTGCAGTCAGAGCTTTGCTAGCACTTACTTTGCCATGTAATTTGCAGTAATGTTAATAGCTTACAGATGCAGCCAGAAAAGAGCATTAGAGCACAGATGATTAAGGCAAAGGAGGAAATAAATAATCCTTTTAATTATTGTCTTTTGGAGGAGACCTTTAAAACTCAAGGTCTTTGCATGGATTTTAAGTTTCCCATTGTACTTTTCATAAGACAGAAGCAGCAGCTTCTGTGTCTGGTCCTTCTTCCTACACGAGACTATAAATAGTAAAAGGGAAACTGGTAAAGGGGATTCATTCTAAGAGTGGTCTGGAGTTGTGTTCTAGAGCAGAGGACATCATGGATCCGCTTTTAAACATTTTCGTCTAGCAAAATTATCTGTTTTGTAGCCACTTGGTTGTAGAAATCCTAGCAAGTATTATGTTTCAAAGTGAAGCTATAATTAGCTGTATAGGTACCAAAAATAGATGCTAGACACAAGACAACAAAGCCACTGAATGTCAAGTTCAACATGAATAAATCACTGTTGCACACAATTGGAAATGGTGATTCAATATTTTTTTTCATACTTTTATATTGCATACCTGCAGGGATCCCAGAATAGTTCTAACCTGCACCTTTTATCTCGTTACATGTACAAAGAGAGTTATTTGATATACTTCATGTGGGGGGGTGGCAGAGTTCTTTTATGGTGAATGAGATTGGTTAGCTACATAATTGTTGGATTGGTTTTCTCCCTGCCTGTGGATTCAGTGGCAGAAGGTGATGAAGTACTAGATCAGACCATAGATCCACAAAGAACAGGGGAATGAGCTGAGTAACTTATCGCTACATATTTTTCTAACTGGGGAGAAGATGGATTTAAACCCCGAGGGATCTGATTTAAAGAAGATGGAGAGTTTTGAAAATTGCACTTAGTCCATTCTTAGTAGAGAAGTATCCACACTACAAAAAAATAGCATTGCAATTGGCATCCTACTTGGCAGTCTTGCAGGTCCAAGATTAAATAGGAAAGAATTTCTCTGTTCCCTTAGAGGTTATCCATTCAATGCAGAGTGTCAAAGTTGATGACCTTGAGACATGGACCTCTTTGCTGTACTTGCTCTGTGTATAAATAGTGGGTTTCAGTTTCCAGATAATTCAGTCCAACTTTTTTTAAAACAGTGTTAACATTCACAAGTAGGAAGAAGTGAACACATTGTTAAAAATGAAGCACTAGAAGATAATGTGTATATTCTGAGTAATACAATTTTTACCTTGTGAGCTGGCTTTCTGAAATGATATTGGTAATGTTTTGATAGTGGTAAATAAATATTATCATAAATGAAAACTAGGTTAGGATAAATATATCTAATTCTCAGAGAAAATATGAGCTATTATAAGATATTTGAGGGCAAAATTAATAAATGAAAGGTTAAGTTCCATTTAGAGCTAGAGATAAATATTGACAATTTTAATTATAAAAACATTCAGTGCCTGGATATTTGCACCAAAGAGACTGCTTGCAAAGAAATGTGGATTAGCTAAATTGCTGAAAACTTCCAAATCAGTTATTCATTATAGTTTGAGTACAAATTACTAAGAGACATTTATGGAAACAATGCTGAACGGAGAACTATGTTGTATTAATCTGATGTAGTTCGATGATGAGTTAATTTAGGTCAAAGGCTCATTCAGTTAACAGATGAATCTGTTCAGCTTGCATTGTACATAGGTGGACTGGACTGGGTGAGAGATAACTGAAGAAGTGATTCTTATCCCTGATAAAAACACTATCAAGTCTGTAGTAAAAGCATTGCGTAATATGCTGAGATAAGCTTAGTAGCTGAGCTCAGTGACAGAGGCACACTGGTGCCATGTGGCTAAGGGTTCACTGTTCTTTACAAGCAACTTCTGTCTTAGACCTGACCAACTCATTACAGCTACTGCATCACTTTCCTGATATTTATCTAGAAAGAATAGCAAGCAAGGTCTCTACTGAAAGCTTGTAACTTATCAATCTTCATAATCATTTGTGATTCAGTATAACTGTACTGAAAATTATGCCCTTATGGTCTTGGAATGAAAATGACTCCCTGAGTTGGGGAATAATGAGTTGGGGGATAATATGTCTCAGTAATGGGCCATTCAAGTGGGAGGGAATTGTAACCACACCCTAG
This sequence comes from Mauremys reevesii, assembly GCF_016161935.1. Lineage (NCBI taxonomy): Eukaryota > Metazoa > Chordata > Testudines > Geoemydidae > Mauremys > Mauremys reevesii. The sequence continues at coordinate 190,420,899 of NC_052624.1, forward strand.
ATAGCCCATTATGTGATGTATTGCTCAATTATCCATTGTTGCATCAACCCAGTAAAGTCAATGGGAAACCATCACAGACAAACTATAAATATTGAAACCACTTGGAAGTGAAAAGGAGTGATATGATGGTGAGGAGATCACCCTGTCTGTGAATAAAGACAAGACTGATTCAGAATATCACAGGGTGAAGAAAGATGCTCCATTTGCTGAGGAGGTACCTTGATGAGCAGGGGTGCTTCATGAAAGATTGGGTCCTGGCCTCTTGAGGCTAGCAAATGCAGCAGAAGATTGAACTTTGGGGTGAGAGTCCAGGACTTAGAGGTTGCAATGACTCAACATAACACTGCACTTTTAACCTTGTGCCTACCAATGTATTTTTTAGGCCAAACTTAAAACTAGGATTAGTTAACATTTCCTTCCGCCTAAATACATGTATATACTCATCTTTGCACGTGCAAATGGGTGTGCCCACAAATTTTGTTAGTGTACCAATGGAGTCCAGTTGAATTATTGATTTACATATGCATATATTTCATTTCATAATGACGTTACATTAATACGTACATATTTATGTTACAGTCAAACTGTTAAAAGAACAGTAAGGTTGCAAAATTAAGCTCTCAAAAGTTACAACATGTTAGAATTAAGGTTGCTTGTGCAAACTTAATTTGCCGCCTTGTGTGTATGAATTATGATACTGCCTTTAATTACATGATCTCATGCTATTTTTTTTTATGTAGGGAAACATTTTTTTCCCTACACTTATTTTTTATAAATAGTGGAACTGTTTTGGCTGAAATGTGAAACAGAATCAGCCAGCTGCAGGCATCTGGCATGGAAAATTTCAGTCCAAATAGTTAGTTTAGTTAAGCTGGAAGGCACTGAAAACAGGGTCTTACAATGAAAAGTGTGAGGCAGCTGCATCTATTATAAAGGCTGCCAGTTCTACCTACCATATATACACCAAGATAAATATGTGCATCCATACACCAAAGGCAAGGATATACTTTCAGTCAGATGGACCTTTATTTTCTTCTAAGGGAATAATGTAATTTAAAAAAACCCAACAACCCAGAAGTTAAATCTCCATGGTAGAGCAACAGTGTGTGTGTTTCCTCTGTAGCTGCCTGCACTTGAATACAAAACTGCAGCTGGCTCTGCAACTGGGACTGGAACTTCACTCTAATTAAAGATCCAGTGTACAGAAAGCAAGCAATAACACACATAATGTATAAACATCACAGTATTATTAAACATTTTTATTTCCCAAATGTAAGAAATTTGATCACTTTCATTGGCTACCAGAGAAATATCAATAGTATTGGCAAAACTCCTCCAATAAAGTATTGATTTACATAGTTATTTTTTCTGTTGTATCAGTGATTCCCTAAAGTAATATAAAATTTAATTTGCTTAAGTAATAGGACACAACAGGGTGCACAGTGCTGGCCCATTGTTATGTAAGCCTAGGGTGCATTGGGAGGCGAGAAGTGAAGACAAATTGATTATTGTTTCATTAAAATTTAACAAGCTGAGGCCTAATTGAATTAGAAGAGCTTATTAACACTTTCTAGAAAGGCATGTTCTGATATGCATTGCCATTGTTTGTACAGTTTGGGCACAGAATAGCTGCATTTTAATAGTATTTTCCCTTTTCTTAAAATTTAAAAAGGCACCATAGAGAAAAACTAGAGATATGTCTGCACCAGTGGTGGACAACCTGCAGCCTGTGGGCTGCACGTGGCCCATCAGGGTAATCTGCTGGTAGGCCGCCAGACAATTTGTTTACATTTGCATGACTGCCCGCAGCTCCCAGTGGCTGTGGTTCGCCGTTCCTGGCCAATGGGAGCTGTGGAAAGTGGTGTCCAGCATGTTCCGGTAGCTTGCATCACTTCCTGCAGCTCCCATTGGCTGGGAACGGTGAACCGCAGCCACTGGGAGCTGCGGGCGGTCGTGCAAATATAAGTAAACTGGTGGGCTACCAGCAGATTACCCTGATGGGCCACGTGCAGGCTGCAGGTTGCCCACCACTGGTCTACACTGCACACCAGTGGCGGCAGTGCATAGGGTCTGTGTAGCTACATGCAGCCATGAAAAGCAAGTTGCAGCCACACTGTGGTGTGTATGACATATTTCAGTGAAAGACTCCGGGATGTGGGAGGCTGTGTAAAAAGGCTCTATCAGCTCCTTGCTGTCGGAGCCTTTCCCTACTGCCTTCAGGCTGCTGGAGTCTTTTCCTGTGATGGGGAAAGGCTCCAGCAGCAGGGGAGCAGTGGGACATGACAGTGCTACAAATATCCTTGTAGATGGGGAAGGCATTGCCTGGATGAGTAGAGTGCCGTGTGGGTATATACATGGGTACTTACCCATAGGCTTCAGACGTATCTTTACGCTACTCACCAAAGTCTTGCTTTACTGTCCACACTGTCATTTATACCCATGCTAGGGGGGCTACTTATGTCTGTACTTTATACACTGTCATAAGAAGTGTGCAGTGTTGACACCAGTAAATACCAAGACTACTTGTTTATCTGCTGAAGTCAATATAAAAATGAGTCAATTAACGTAGAAAAGCAAATTTATTAGTGACTCTAGCAAGACTCAAAGAATAAGTGTTACTTATTATGTACAAGCAGCAAAGAGTCCCGTGGCACCTTATAGACTAACAGACATATTGGAGCATAAGCTTTTGTGGGTGAATACCCACTTTGTCGGATGCATCCAACGAAGTGGCTATTCACCCACGAAAGCTCAGGCTCCAATATGTCTGTTAGTCTATAAGGTGCCACAGGATTCTTTGCTGCTTTTACAGATCCAGACTAATACGGCTGCCCCTCTGATACTTATTATGTACAGAAGAATCACAAAGAAGCCACTTACATTTTATTGACAAATGCTTAATTTGTTTTGAGTGGAAGAAAACCTACCCCAGCTACTATAAAGGGAGAAACATTGTTACAAGATACATCTCCTTTGCACAGAATCAACACTGTTCTGTCCCTAGACTACTTAAAAGGATAAGTAGAGTGCGGTGTGGGTATATACTAATCCTTTTTGACCCCAAATGTAGCTAAATTTGGATCAATAAGAATGTTTTGGGGTATTTTTTTAACCACAATAGAAACTGTTATTTAAAACAAACATTCCTATTCCTTTCTTAAAATGTAAACACTGAAATATGGTGCTAACACATGAGAACCTAAAAGTAAACTACTATCTTATCCCCCTTCAAATGGGTTCTCAAGATTCACTTCTGCTATGAAGCCTGCAGAGCCCCCACATTGATAACAATTTGGCTACATCATCTGAAAATATATATATATATATTATTATTGCCTTTTCCTTCCTCCTCCCTAACTCTGCCCACTTGTTTGTTTAGTCTACTGGTCTTGTCATTAGAGTAGACCCTGATGCTGCAAACACTTATGCATATGTGCATCTTCAATTGGGCTACTCTTATGCTTTTTTTTTCAGGATTAAAACCATTTTAATTCAGGATTTTTCCATTTTGTTTATTTGTATTGTAGTAGCCTCTAGGAGCTCATTGTGCTAGGCACTGTGCAAACAATATGAAAATTTTCTGTCCCAATAACATTACAACCTTTGTGTGTGTTAATAATAATAATAATTAATAAATATTAATTAATCTCATAAATTAGAGGAAAATTTTATATTTAAAAGTAATTTGATAGGTAGGTAAAATTTGTTTTCAAAAGCCATTTTAACCTGACATCTTTTTGATTAACCACAGTTACAATCTAGGCATATGTTGCAGTAACTTTCTCATATATCTGTTCCAAGTGAACAGGAAAACCAAGCAACTCACATGGATACTAGCTTAGCCAATATGAATAAAATGAAATAATTAATTCAGTGAAAGTTTGGGATTAATACAATACAGCTAAATATCTAACATTACTGTAACTTAGTCTTACAAAAGCTGAAAAAAATTCACTCGCTGTTTACTGTTGCATTTAATAGTGGAAAATTATAATATGTATAATAATAATAATATAAAACTTGCCCAAAATGGGGTGAAGAGTAGAATTTGACCAGATAATTGTATTTTTTATTTTTTAATCACTGTTCTCTTCCTGCCCTCCCTAGCACAATTGGTTTTTCCTCTATGCTAGATACACATAACTAAAGATAATGATGACGTATAATGGGCGAAATCCTGACCCCAGTGAAGTCAAGGAGTTTTGCCATTGAAAGCAATGATACCATGATTTCACCCAATAATACTAATTGAATAAGCAAAGAGCTTTTTTTTTTTTTACTCTACCTATCGATTCAGGGCCAGGTTTTCAAAAATGCTCAAATTTTGGATACTTCAGTTTTTGGGTGCCCAACTTTAGGCAACTGAAAGCGGCCAGATTAATCAAAAGAACAGAGTGCCCATAACTGCTCTGGAAATCGAGATTTTTCAAGTGCTCTATACCCTCTGAATATCAGGCCATGTATTTTAGGTGCCTAACTTCAGTCACTCATGTTTGAAAACTTTAATCTAGTAATTAAATGAGCTCTAATAACTTCAGTTTGCCTAGAATAAAGTGTGTGGGGTGCAACTATATAGCACTCCTTCTTTGTGTACAATAGGAACTCGCTTACATCCTATTTACTGTATCAGATTATGGTTTTATACAGTAGTATATAACTATGTTATGTAGTTTTGTCTTTCCTGTGGTGATGGATAACTTTAAATGGTTCTAATATAGTGTGTATAAATAATCACATATACATACTCGTGCACCTGTTATTTGCTTTTCACAAAACAATTTCCTTGCTCATAGTCATAAATATGTTAATACAGTAGTATTAAAGGTTCAGTGGAATTTAGCATCTAGAGTCATTTAACTTTTGTAGCAGATTAATAAAGCTTCTGCTTCAGATATGTCTGAACAGACTGCTCCATTAGAAAATCTAATGAAGTCAAAAGAACCAGAATTAAATAGATGATTTAGGTATTTTTTTAAATTATATTTTATTGAGAATTGTAATAGAACTTTTCTCATTATTCAAATACACATCAAACACAAATACATTTTAGAAATAAAGAAAATACTACATAATAAGACATATGCCAGATTATATAACCTTCTCATCAGGTCAATTAAACTTTTTCAGCAATAAATATTTTATAATCTGTTACATCAAAATTTTCTGACAGTTTTTCCAATTATGCTCAGTTAGAATCAGCAAAGTGGGAAAACTCATCAAACTAATGGCATTTAAGCCTTTGTGAAATTGTATTATTCAAAATTATTGCATCTAATTGAGTAGTGTAGAAAAGCTTTTCACTGTATATTTCTGTATAATATAGGAATGATCCTGGCAAACCCTGTCCTTTAAGTCTGACTTCTACTTCAGTAAAACCCAAGCAAGAAACTTCATCAACTTGGAGTTATATTTGGAACAACCATTTGATTCAGTCAAAATAACATAAGGAAGAAGTTACAGTTTTAAACGTTATCCTGGAAATATCAAGATAAATTCACTTTACAAAATCCCCCCCCGATATTCAAAATATGCAAAGTATAGATATAGTCACTCAAATCATGTTAAATCTGTCCATGCAATGGTGTTCTGTTGACAATCAAACTCTAAAACCAGATTATCTGCCCATCAGGCACAGGGGCGGCTCCAGGCACCAGCACCCCAAGTGCGTGCTTGGGGCGGCAAGCCGCAGGGGCGCTCTGCCGGTCGCCGCGAGGGCAGCAGGCAGGCTGCCTTCAGCGGCATGCCTGCGGAGGGTCCGCTGGTCCCGCGGCTTCGGCGGACCGCACTCAGGCTGCTGCCAAATTCGTGGGACTGGGGACCTCCCGCAGGCAAGCCGCCGAAGGCAGCCTGCCTGCAGTGCTTGGGGCGGCAAAATGCCTAGAGCCGCCCCTGATCAGGCGGGTTCATAAAGACTAAATTATGAATGTTTATTGTGGTTACTCATGACCAGGAACATTGTTGGCTGGATAAAGTTATCTCTGAGTTTCTAATTGTTTTCAGAGTGGTTCTGTCGGAACAGATTTAAGCTTGCTTGGGTGATATTTACTGTGTATATTTGCATGCTTACAACTATTTGGTAGAAGGAGGGCTATAGAAGGAAATATTAACTTGCAATTTCTAGTTTTCTATTGTCTCTTAAAGTACCACTTTCTCTAAAGGAAAAATTGCATTGGCCAAAGTGATGATTACTCTGGAGTTAAGGGAGTTTTGTAGTGCTTTGCTTAGGAATTTCCTAGCCAGTAGAGGTGAATAACTGATTCTTTGGTTTGGTCAGAAAACTGAAAAATCAAGACAAATATTCAGTTTGGTTCTGAAAATGTATGGAATTTGTCAGCAAATGGAAAATCCAGCTAGCGTCAGAAAATGGTGTGTGTTTGTGTGTCCCCTTGCAACTTGTAGCTCAGTGGTTAGAAGAGAGGCCTGTGGTTTTTAGTATATATATTTCTACAAAGTGGAACATTTTCAACAGGCAAGACTGAGAGCAACCCATCCCACAAGAGCCTGTAGCCTCCTTTTCAGGATGCTCATATCCCTGCTCCAGAGTGGAGATTCAAACCTGGGTCTTCCATTTCCTAGAGAAGTGCCCTAACCACTGGGTTAAAGGGATGGATAACCATGTACACACACGTGCATGTTTTCTGAAGCTAATCCTGAAAATATTTTTCCCCCAGCTAATACTAATTGGATCAAATTCACAAATAGTTTGGGGTTAAACAAAAGTTCGTTTTTTGGTAAAAAAAATATTACCCAGCTCTACTTGCAGCCTATATCATTTCAGACAGTCTCCCATCTTAACATGTTGTGAGCTTATAATGCACATGACAAACTGACTCAATGTTTAGGTATTTATGTAGCCCCTTTAAATATTTTAACAATTGTTACCTAATGCCTCTCCAGACCAGTCAGGGCCAACCCACAACATTTTGGCACCTGAGGCGGGGAGCTCAAATGATGCTCCCATTTCCCCTTGCTTGGGTCAAAAATTTGAAAGGTCTCAATTCTTCTTTCTTCCTGTTCTACTCCTCTCATGGTACTGCTCTTCTACCTACCCCAATAAAGGAGAACTAACAACTTAAAATGCCTTATTCAAAAATTTTAAGTAACACTTACCTTTCAAATGCCTGAATAGCAAATGTAACTTTTTTTGTCTGCATAGTAAACACTGGCATTTTTATCTGTTTGATTATTCAAAGTGTTGCTTTCTGTGCCTTCTTGGTTGCAAAGATTTGAACTGCTTCCTGAAGGTCCACAGTCTGGGCCAGCTCATGCTCTATTGAGATGGTTGCAAGGCCAACCAGCCTCTCCTGTGTCATTGTGGAGTGTAGATGTGTTTTTAACTTCAGCTTGGAGAAGTTGCATTCTTCACTGGCAGCTGTTACAGGACGTGTTAGAAGTATGCGCAGAGCAACAAAAGCAACAATAGGGTGGTCATCTCATTTGTGCACATATATTCCAGAACTGCCTTTGGAGTTGATCCTGCTGAAATGTATCTTGAAAGTGTTTTCAGTTCATCACTTAAATCACTCACATCAATATCGTTCATGTCATCATGTGTCAACAATGTCTCTAGTGCCCTGCATTGCTGGTGTAAGTCTTCAGGTATAGTGAGGAGTTTTGGAATATCATACAACATCTCAAATATACTGCTGTGTTCCTTGAGCTGCATGAAATGTTCTTCAACTGACTGTATCCCTCATCTGACCGCTAAGACTGTAGGTATGTTTTTGCTTTGTCCAGTTGTTCCATTGCTCGAGCTATATCAAGGTCAACACCTTGGAGTCTCTTGCTTATAACATTTATTTCAAACAGTATGTCATGCCACAACACTAAGCCACACAGAAATGTGAAGTTATGTATGTTTCTGGTGATTCCATTTCCCTCTGTTACTGTTCTCCCACGAACAGTTCCTGTCATAGCATTATCCTCCATAATGGCAACTATGGCATCATCTCTCTTCCCAATTTGGTGTTTGATAGGCTTTATCGGCTCCACTCGACTTTCCCATCATGTGGCACTCAGTGATTTCAGTGTCAGAGAGGATGTTTCCAGATGTTGCTTCAAAATTTGCCATTGATGAGTTGATGAAGAGAAAAATACATAGATGCTTTGAATTACATTAAAAAATTCAGCAGCCTCACTAGAAGCTGATGCTGCATCACTGACCACCAAGTTCAATTAATGAGACCTGCATGAGACGAAAAAAGCTTGAGAGTTTAACTCTTGGATCCATGTCTGCACTCCTCTGTGCTTTCCTCTCATGTTGGCTCCATTATCATAGCCCTGACCTCTCATGTCAGCTATCACAATTCCCGTATCTTCCAGCTTTTTAAGAAGCAAATTTGTCATATCAGCTCCTGTAGTATCATTAATGTCAATAAATTCTAGAAAATGCTCCCTGACAGTCACCATTTCAGAGACATTTTCCACTAGGTTCTGTTATTACAAAACGCACCATTAAAGTCATTTGTTCCATATGGCTGATGTCAGGTGTGCAGTCCAGAATAACAGAGTAATATCTTGCTGACTTCAGATCTGCCATGCCACAATCTTCTGTTTGACTTTTGTTGGCAGTAACTGTATGATCTCATTGTGAATTGTTTTTCCAAGGTAGTGGTGCATGTACATTTCTTGGGTGGTGACTCTTCTTAGATGCTCCTGGAGTACAGCATCAAACTCCACCATCAGCTCCACAATTTTAAGGAAGTTTCCATTGTTTGGCACATACAGCTGATCTGAAGTGCCACGCAGTGCTAGGTTTTGGGTAGCAAGCATTCTCAATGGCGAGCCTTTTCAGAACATTTTGCCAGTGAAGAGACTCTGATGCAATCTTCTCTTGATGCTGATCATCTATGGTGGCCTTTAACCTTAGTCTCATCTCAAGATCTTTCCACCTATGGAACGCTCTCTGGTGATTTGCTGCCTTCTCATGGCATGCCAGATTTTTCCAGTCCTTTGTTCCTGTAGAACCCAATGTGGCTCGAACATTAGACTGGAAGAGTTTGCAACAAAAACAGTATACATCATTCTGGGTTTTTGAGTACATAAGCCGTGGCCTCTCCACTTTGCCACCATTGGGGATTTCATGCCAGTAATGTGTAGGATGGAAACGTCTGTTTTCATTGTCTTTGGAGAACATGAAGTTTTTCCACTTGCTGTGGCTCATACAGTACAAGGAAGTCCCTCGGGCTACAGCTCAAGTGGGTCCATAGACCTGGATCATCTAAACTTAAGGAACTAAATTCAGCAGCAGCTGTTTCTTGCACCTCCACCACACTCTTCTCCGATCTACACTTTTTTCTTCAGGAATATGCATGGTTACATACATTTGAGATGGAGATATGGATGCTGCAGTATCTGCCAGGTCACCTGCACTCTGACTAACTGGAAGGTCAGGCATCTCCTCACCACTCACATCCTCACTGGGGCTGTAAGGCTCACTGTGAACATTTGTGTCTATGTATCTCAGGAGAGCTCCTTCCTGCTTAGATAGAAAAGCTTCCTTTGCTTTCTTTCTTTTTCTGAATGCTGCCCCAGAGGGACGTTTTCTTCTTTCACTCATGACTGCTGTTCTGTGCCAGCTATAGTGGCTCTCAACACTCAGTTGAAGGGGACAAATAAGCAGGATGGTAGCAGGGCCTGAGTGAGGGAAGATATCAGCATCTTAAGGGCCTAACTGGCTCCTACTACTTCAGCTGAATGCCTGTTCTCCTCAAGTGAGTTCAGGGAAGCAGCAGGAAACAGAAAGCTCCCTGAGAAGCTGGTGTTAATCAGTCCAGGCTCCTGGGGGTGCTACAGAGGTAAATAGGGGCTCCCCCTCTCTCTTCCTGCAGCTCCTGCTGCTTTCTGTTATTCCCTCTCACCTTTTCTCCTGCCAGCCTGTTATGTCTCTTGTGCCCTCCTTCCTTCAGCACAGCACTCCACCATCTCTGTGCATCTAGAGCAGAGAGAATTCATATGCACCAGCAGCAGACACAATTTTGCCAATGCAGAGCCACTTGCACCCCCCCACACACACACAGAGTCTGGCACCAGAGGCGGCCGCCTCAGTTCACCTCGTGGTAAGGCCTGTCCTGAGACCACTAAAAGGCATATTTACATGTAAAGTACAAGGAAAACACATTTAATAAAAATTGAAAGTCTATCTCTGAAACTTCATGTATGATTTGCCCCCAAACTTTCCAGAAAAATCTATTGTGGGATGAGAAGAGACCTGTTAAATTAGAGTTGAATTGGTCTGGTTTTGGTGAAGTTAGATGAAAAGTTGGAATTTTGATTTGTAGTGAAAATCTAGTTTCTAGCCTACCCATCGAGCGACTAGCATCTCTCAATAATAATACTAGAAAATATATTGAAAGCAACTAGCCTGTATTTACAGTAAGGTTTGATGATATAATAGTTCTCTTTCCTGTCTCCTAGTTGAATGATTCTGTACTGTAACAAATGTGAAAAGAAAAAAAGTAAACAAACATCTACAAGGTAAAGAAATCATAAACAATAAGCATAAAGGTTTATAAAGAAGAAATTGTGCTAAGCCAACTTGATTGCTTTTTTTATCGTATTAAAAATTAGTGGATGAAGAGAACAAAGTAGATGTAATATTTGTATTTTTAATACAGCCTTTCATATTGCCTCATGAAATCTTACTTGAAAAATAAATTTCAATTCACTTGGATAGGAACATTCCTGTGGACTAAAAAGTCCTTTTAAAAAAAAGGTGGCTGGTTTCTTTTTGAGGTGTGGGGCATGGTGATGTCTGCTGTACAGAGTATTAATTTGTGGAGCGATGTCTAGATGGATATTGCAGGAATATGTAGTACTCTCCTAATGATCTAGAGAACAGAGTATAAAGGATATGAATGTGCTAAGGATATACAACTAGGAGGTTTGGCAAACACCAGTGAGGTAAATATAAAAATAATGGAATAATAAAATAAGATTCAATGTCAAAAATACAAGTAATTGATACTTCCAGGAAAAAAATAATCTAAAAGGGTATACTCAGTGGCAGGAGACACCTGGGAAGCAGTAATGCAATGAGAGACCTTGAGTGATAGTGGACAACAAATTAGATGTGTGTTTGCAGTTCATTACAGTTGTAAAATAGGCCAATTTAACTCTGTGTAGCATATACAGAGGCTCATGTCTCAGAGTAAGTAAGGTCAGCATGGGTGTGGAATGTTGGAAATATTGCATCTAATTCTATGCACCTCAATGGAAAAACGGTATTCTCAAACTGAAGAGGTCCATAGAGGAGCAACAAAAATGAACAGTGGCTGTAGCAATTGTCTCTTAAGGAAAGACTACAAACTAAACATAGGCAGTTTGATTAAGAGATGGCTAGCCAGGATGGGTGATGAGGATATGATAACATTTATAAATATTTGATGGATGTAAATATGAGGGATGGAGAGGGATTAGTGGACTTTTTATTTAGTGGTAGGGTAGGATGTAACTGCATAACCTAGAATAATGGGTTGAAATTAAGAGGGAAAATGTAAATTGGATAACAGTGAGATCTAATAATCTGTGGTATAGTCTTTCAAGGGAAGAGGTGAAAGCCCCATGTTTTTGGATTTTCAAAATTAAGCTACATAAAACAGTAGTAAATATAGTATAGGGATATATATTGCACCAACAGCAGATGTATTGGGTGACATAAAAAAAGATTTATCTTTAACTTTTATAATTATATAACCGAACACTAATCTGTGATATCTGATAAATAACATTCTTATTTAATTTATGGATAACAGCGAGATAGGACATATTCCTGCTTTGGATAGTCTTTACCCCTCATCAGGTGCATATAGGGGTAGAGTATTGATAGTATTGATTGAGTGGACCAAGAATTAGGATCCCTGGATTATAAACTTGTCTCTTTCACTTTCTCAATGAGGGCCTTCCTATTGAAGTCAACAGGATTTGAATCAGGCTCTGTCTGAATATGGGGCAAATTTTTAAAACTTTTGAATCACTCAGTGTATATTCTACCCACTGGCAAAATAGATATAACACCCCTGAGAGTTAAGTAAGTGTTATTATAGGTAACATTCTCAAAATACTTTTAGATCCTAATATAAAGTAGAAAAGCCAATTGTGAATATCTTGGACAATAAGACACAGGTAAGAAATTCAAGGATTTTTGAAGTGCCTAAGCAAATTGACTCTGGAGACATTAGCTCTTGATAAATGACTGATTTACTCCTGCTCAAGGATTTGGATGATTTAGGGTTATTAAACTAAAGCTGTGGAGAGATTGTGGGTTTTCAAAATATTGCTTCTAGTGATTTTTGCAAGTATGGATTATTACCTCTTCAAATATTCTGACTGCTGTGTATGTAGCTTTTTAGGGGATGTAGAAATTGTCAGCATTCATAATTTCTGCATTTCAGTGATAAGTTTGTCTTTTTCTACTTTTATGTGATATGATAAGTTGTTTTTTTTATTCCAGGCATCACAAAGAGGGGCAAAGAGACTGCATAATTGAAAATAACTCTGTATTCATTTTGAAACACTTTTGAAAGTGGTTTACTGAAATCATTATTCTACTAAGAGTTTAACAAGAAATTATCTATTTGTTAGTGACAAGTGACAGCAGAGAGAAAGAAACCTTATTTTGTTCTTAGCAATGTGTCTGGCCTGACCATCCTATAACTTGACATCTTGTTCTCATCAGGGCTGATGAGACTTGAATATTTTATTATTTATTTTTGAATGACATGTATTTTTTTTTCTTCCTATGTATCTTTCAATTTGTCTCCTTGACTTAATGCCTGAGTCAAGTATGTTTTCCCTAATGGATGTGCAATGAAAAGAAATAAAAAGTGTATAATTTCAGATAATCATTATGTACCAACCAGCTAATATTAATGCAATACCACATTGAAATCCATCTTCATTGCGCTAGAGGGAATTGGATACATCTCATTTTTGAAGGAGCTGTGCACAGTGAGAGGAATAGGTTAAAGAAACTTGGTTCTGATAATGACAAAGGAAGCTCTAATAATTTCCTTAGATTAGTCTGATGACAGCATTTGAATAAAGATGTGAGCCCACTCTGTTCATCCTTCTAATGCACAGCATGAAGCTTTAATTTCTTCTTTCAAGAGATAGGATTCTTAGTTTTAATTATTAAGAACTTTAGTAGGATGTTTGGTAGTGAGATGCAAGAGCTCTTCTGCAGTACTTTTTTCTCCCTGAGATGAAAGCAGCTGTATTACTTCACTGTGTATTACTTCACTCCTTCCTCACACAGAGAGCACTAAAGCACTGTAATCTATCACTAAAGGTAATGTATCACTAAGGCCTCTAGCGTTTAGTTTAGATAAACTGTTTAACAAAAAAATTTTTTTTACCAAAACAGGAGTTAAAACCAATTATTTAGCTTTTTACTAACGATTTTATTTTTTTTTAAACTGATTTTGTCTCCTCAAACGAGAGGTATCAGTTATAATTCGAGATTAGGATTAGTGTGGTTAGTGACGGATATCGACGGCGGAACAGGTGTATCCCACTCAGTGCCAGCGTGCATCGGACCCCGACTGGCAGCTGCACACCAGGCAGTGGACAGGAAAAGCTGAAAAGGAATGCAGATTCAGGGAAAAAAGGAAAGCAGCCCCCGCGAAGCGAAAATAAATCAACGTGGGTCAAGCCAATGGAAGCCGCGGAAATGAAAAAAATCAAAGGATGGAAATGATCGCAAATCAGGCAAAAAGAGCTCGCATGGCGGTGCATCCAGAAAATCAAAAATCCGAAAAATCAGCCCAGACACAGCAGACAGAAATCAGCAGAAGCCCAAGCCATGCAGACTCAAAAGAAAGCCAAGGCGTCAAAAGGACAAATGGCAGCTGGAGGATCAAAGGGAAGATCATGGACTCAAATGGAGCTCCTGCATCTTGCATTCTTATCAAGTTTCTGCAGGCTCCTCCAAGGTCAGTATTCAAACACAGTGTCAAATCAAGTCACACACAGCCCACCAATCCCCCCCCACCCACCCAACTCCCCCCCACCCCCCCACACCCCACCCCCACCCCTAAAGGTTTACAACATGTCACCTATCTTTGCTGAATGCTGCAGATAGCACCAACAACCATGCTGCTCCCACCAACATCCTTGCTGCCCAAACACCAAAATCCAAAATCCCATCAATGATGGCTGCAAATCATCATCATACAAAAAATCATCTAATCATCAGGATCCTGCGTCCTGGCTGCCGTTGGCAGCTGCAACTTGGGTGGATGGTGATGGATGTGGATGGTGGCCATGCTAATCATCCCTGCTGGGGCTGAGGCTGCCCAGCCCCATCACAGCAGCCCCCCCCTCCCCCCAAAAGCCCTGAGCTTCATGCTGGCTGGGCTCTCACTGGCCCTGGGATGCTGTCTCTCACTCTCACACTGCTGGCTGGACTACTCTTCCACTCATTTCTCTCTTCCATCACTCATGTCTCACTTTCTTGTTTCTCTTTTATTCTTTCTCACACAAGTGGGGACACAAAATGGGGACAAAGGGGAACAATGAAAGGAAGAATGGAAAGGGGGGGGGGGCACAGAAACAGCACCCCCATCAAGCACATAGACAGATCATAAATAGCATACACATCTGACAGCAGGCAGCTCTGCTCTGCTTCTCTCTCTGCTCTCTTCTTCTCTCTCTGGTTCACATATTCTAGCACTTAGATTCTATTTCTAGCAGATTTAGAGGAGGATCAGGAAGGAGGGATCATTTTGGATTCTTTTTTGCCCCTGGCTGACGGCTTTGCCTGGCTGATGGCACAAGCAGCAACATATGCAGCAAACAACACAGCAAACAATGGAAGGTGCACATGGCTAGTAAATCTTCTTGATGGGCTGGGGGCTGGGCAGTGCAACAACTAGAACAAAACTACTAGAATAGACTAGTAGCCATCCATCATATGTTGGATGTTTGGATGGTTTGCTCTGGATCATCTCACATGCCATCCATCTCTGCTGTCATGCAAAAGCAAAGCGCTGCTGAGCTGCTCGCTGCTGTATCTGTGTCACACACGTGACACAGTACACAAACACAAAACACACACCATCAAAACCATGCACATGCATATGCAGGCATGCCAGGCCAAAAAAAAAGCGAAAATGCTGAAATGTGCTGCGTTGCTTGCTGTGAAGGAGTGAGTGACGACATTTTTACCACACCCCAATGATTTTTTTTGCCCATTTTGCCCCCATCAGCATCTGGGATCCGGAAAGGGGCGGGGGCGGGAGGGGGGGGGGGGGGGGGAACTAGGAATAGCTAGCCCACAGTGCAACACAGTGCAAAAAAAACGCCACGCCCACGGACCATGCCACACCACCACCAATTTAATGTGTATGTATGCGCCCACCCACCCGATTTTATAAATTCTGTTTTACAAAACCGGTTTATGCAAATTCGGAATAATCCCGTAGTGTAGACGTACCCTAAGGGTCAAAGAGATAACTTGTTGAATCTTGCCTGGCATGCAAGCTGAAGTTTGGTGGGTTGCTAAGAGAGGTAGAAATAAAAGTTGACTTTCAGTGGAGGGGGAAAAAATGGGGTGCACATATTTTCTTGCTCTTTCAGAAGTCCTGGGAAATAGAGATAATAGGAAGAACAATGGCACTAACAAAAATGTGGGCCCTGATTCTCTTCTAGCATTAGTTTTAAACTGGTATAACTCACTGTATTTATTGGCGCTATGTCAATTTACACCATCTGAGGTTCTGGACGACTGACTTCACTGTGCAAATTTAGTTGAGAATCAGCCCCCTGGTATTTAATTGTGCTGTAGACATTCCTCCAATCACTTTAAGATAAGCAATTGGAACACGGTATGTTTTGCAAGTGGCTCTGCATTGGCAAATAGAGAGTTTGGTGTATTCTGAGAACAGACTGGTGTAAAATGTGTCACTCCACTGGAGTCAAACAAAAACATACTTGAAACAAGCTGGCCTGCCCCTTTAAGGGCCAGGATTCCAAGGAATAGCCAGCCCTGTTCAGTCAGCCCCACCTGTGCCATAATCAGATGCCTAAGGGGCCTGGAATAATTGGGAGTCAGGTGACAGTTTGAGAAACATGAGGGCCTCACAAAAGGGAAGAGAGAACTCTGTTAAAGGGAGCAACCACAGGAAAACAAGTTCCCTTCCTGTGGAAAGCTCTGAAATAGGACCTGGAGGGGACTCTAGGGAAGTAGCCTGGGAATCAGTGCTTCATCCCAGAGCAGAGAAACATAAAGGGTGACCTAGAAGGGGCTGGGAACAGTCCAGAGGGTGGGCTGAAGAAAAGCCCAAGTGAGGTGTTGTTTTGTTTGGGTCTTTTGTTTGGACCTCTTTTACCCTGGTGAGGGGAAATTGAGGCAGGGAACACCTGCAGCACCATGCTTGGCCAGCAAGGGCAGGCAGGCCCTATGTCAGTGCTCTTCCCACCCTGAATTGTGATGATGTAACACATTGACCTGATTTACACCAGTTGAGGATCTGGTGCCAGAGCTTGATTTTGTATTATCAGTTAGCCAAAAGCAGCTATTTTTATACCGATTAGAGGAAGATATGTATGGGACATAAAATATTTAAAGATTAAAACAGATTCTGATGTCACTTACAACTATCTAACTCGGGAGTAACTATTTAAATAAATCAGTGGAATGTCTCTGAATTAACAGTTGTGCTGTACATGCAGATTGAAGCTGGCTGAAGTCTCAGAGCCATACGTTTTCTCTTACTAGCTATTAATATGTATCCAAATTAAAGTAAATAGCTTAAAGGGGCATATATTAGAGCTGTTTAATAAAGAGATGTATTTGCAAAAATGCATGCAACACCTATTTGCAAAATTCCAAATAATTATCTGAAATTCAAGAGAAGTGTGTACATTGATGCATATGCAGGTGCTTAATATGAGAGAACAACATCTATTTGCACAAATACATATGGATTTGGGGGCATTTAATAGATGCTCACATAGATTTGTGGCTGTCACTGATGCGTAGGGATAAAAAATGTGGCCCAAAATGCCCTTAAGGTTTTAATTTATCTATCTTCGTTCTTTTTTTCTCCCATCCTTTATATCATAGAATTCCTCAGCTCAGACATATGCAACAACTGCTACATCATAATCACAAGAAGGTCATGGTATGTAGTGCTCATGGGTGGAATGCTAAGCTTTCTGATATCAGTAGCTCTGTTGGCTTTAATGCTTGGAGCATTTTGAATGTCTCAATCTCTCAGTTATTTTAGAAAAAATATTTTAGCTTTGATGTTCAAGTATCCACTGATGAACAGTAATTTGAGGCTTACGCTGCATTGTAAGTCCAACATACAAGTGGTAGTGAGCTTTTTCTTGCAGAACGTAAGTGGTTAAGTTTCCCAGTTTGCTTAAATATGACATTTTTGAGAAATTATCATAAAAATATGTAAGAGGAAGCTAGACAACTTTTAATTGTATGATTGAACAGAAAAATCATAGATAGATGTCAAGTTATTTCCAGGTTTCTCTGTCCATGGACTCTTTCTCATACCCAACAGGAAGAGTGATCTTACGGGGGATTGCACCTTCAATCTTTCTTTAAACCCACTGTGGTTGCACATTAGTACTGTTTCTGATTCATGACATGCTGCTTCTGCTAATTTAATAATGTACCTTGGAAAATAGTCTTAATTACAAATCTATTAACTCTTTTCACAGCTTTGTGGGGCGTCAGTTGTCCTGAGTGTGTTTTTTCTTTTTTTTTTAGTTCCAGATTTCTACTGAAACACAGTCTACAATTTTGTACACCAAGTTCAGGCTTTAAGAGACTGGACTTTAGATTTTCCTACCCACAAGGTCCATTGCTATGGGAGTTGAAGCATCTTTACTTTCCTGAAATGTGCCTTTTTAGGGAGATGAGTCTTAATTTAGGCATAATCCATTCCAGTTTTCTATTTCAAAATGCCATACTAGTAGAGGAGATGCAGACAGCTGATTAATCATCATAATGTAACAATCTGAGGCCATCTTTGAGTGTTACAGTTGCCAGTGCTTCACAGTGTGGTACCTTGGAACTTCATAGGAGCTTTTTAGGGAATAAAACCACCACCTTCTCCTTCTCCTGCTCTTTAAAAAGCACAGGAAGCTCCCTGCCCCTGGAGCTAAGGGGAAATCTTCTCAAGATGTATAGGGCATTGTACACACTTGAACAAATAAAAGAAAATAGAACCCCACGCAATATATTCTGCCAATATATTGAAATTCAGCAGGTTTTTAAGACAAATACGGTGGCTTGATTTAAAAATGCTAGCTTAGTTAATGAGCACTAATAACATTTGCACTTCTGCACACCAAGATAATCAGCTGTCATGGTTCAGATTCTAAGAGGACTTCCTGCTAGGAGCAAGAAATATTTTTTCTCTCATCCTCTATTCTCAAGTTTTACACTGTCTCACACATTGGGCTATCAATAAGGGGCGTGCTTTTGTTCTTAAAACATCGGGCGTTGACTACTGCTGGATGTACTGCACTGTGGAAGGAGTCTCAGTGCCAGCCCCTCATAAATGACCAAACTACATGGATCCAAAGGCCCTAGCACCCTACACAAGTGGCACAGGTGGCTGATTTCCAATTGTAGCTCATGGAAGGAATATGAGAATGAGGGAAGGCTGCACTGCAGTTCCATGTCCCAGTTTGATTAATGCATTTTGCCTCTGAAAACATACATGTATTTCACCTATATGAAGCAAGACTATTCAGGTTGCATGAAGTTAAAATGAATTTCCATCCTTTGTGCTTTTTAATCTACCCATTTGTTAAATAGAGTGCATATCAAGTTCCCTGGAGTGTCAGGAGGCTAAATTCATTTGGACAGATCCTGAGCTGGTGTAAATCAGTGTTGCTCCATTGAATTCAATGGAGTTACATTGATTTACCCCGGCTGAGGATTTGGGCTTATTGTCAACTATTTTGAGATTCCCAGAAGGCACTGTAGGAGCGAAAACATTACCATGATATAAATATATGTCATGCCAAGTGTTTGATGCAAGGTACATTTTGAGAGAGATGATGTTGGGCTTTGTTTGGTGAATTTGATGCAATGACTCTCCTGGCTGGCTTTTCTCATTGCTCTTCCTGCCATAAAGATGGGCTATCACTGTGAGCCAGTGCACAGAGAGGTGGAGTGATGGCTCCATTTCTTCACAATTTTTCCTGTTTAACCTCTCAGCATTAGACTGGTGCAGACCTTACACTTCCTGAGCATAAGGACTGAGATGGGCCTGGACTCTGAGGAGCTTGCAGGGGAGGGACTTCCTGCACATCTCTTCCTCCTTTTGCATATGCATACGGGGTGGGCACAATCCAACCCCAAATATTTCTGATGGCTGGCAAGTTAATTTTTGTGTTGATTACTTTGTGTCATGGGGGTGCGGGGAAATCCCCAGAAGATTTTTTTTTTTTAATGGGTTGGGGAATGTTTGTTTCTGGCTTTTTTTTTTTTAAACCTGTTTAGGAACCAGACAGGAAAAATCTGGCAGGATAAGATTGAGAGTATGGTCAGATCAGGAAAATACAAACAGAATGAGAAGGAACAGCAGCAATAGGGATTTTGGAAGGATGCTGATTCTCTGCCTTAATACAGGCATTCCAAAGTCACGAAACTTGAATACACAGCTAAGGGAGAAACTAATACGACCCACAGATCTGTGGCTATTTCAAAACTATTGCAAAGCTCATCTGTAAAGTCTCCCCTCTTTTGAGTCTATGGTACAGACTCTGAGTTATGCCTCATAGGGGCATGCTGCTTGGAGGGAGGTGCAAAATGGCTTCAAGGACTCTAGGCTGGCTGGAGGCCAGGGTGTCCCCCGGGGTAAATTAGCCTCAGGAGATGCCCTAACTTACGGCAGCCTTACCCAGACTGCTGATGGGCTGCATGGTTGAACCACAGCCTAGAGGAGACATGGCTATGGTGCTACGGAGATGTTCTCCCTCCTTGCACCTCCCAATACTGCAAGGGATTCTGCTGTGCATGGCAGCCCTACACTGCTCCTGTGCTGAGGGAATTGTTCTCCACTTTGTTGCAGAGGTGTATAGGAGTGTGTTGCATGCAGCTATCCTGTGCTATGAGGGGAGGGGGCAGGGACAAAGGTCCTGAGCTCCAGATGTAAGTTAGGGAAATCTGAGGACTGCTCTCATTTATACCAGCTGATAGTGGCCCAGAGGGACTGAAAATAGCAGCTGTGGATCACTGCAGCATAGGAGTGTTCTGGCCATATCCACTGCACTGCCCTGGTACAAGAGGTGAGGTGTCTGTATGCCTGTGAAAGGTCTTACTGACACTGAGGTTGTGTCCTGTGAATGGTTACATTGGATTTATGGTCAGAATCTGCATGTGGTGAGCTGCAAAGCAGCTACCCTGCACTGGAGAACCTGACATCAAGATGATCTCTGTATTTCTAATGTTTCTGCTGGCTGTTTTTCATAACCAGCTAACAATACAACTAATTTCCTTAGACGTACCTGCTGCTTGAGAGAAAAATTACACTGATGCATTTCCTTCTGCTGACAGAGGCAACAGAACTTAAAGCAACTGTGTTTAATTTTTGACCAAATACACGTGTAAAGATGAGTACTAACTCCTTCTTACCAAGAGGTACCACTTGCTGCTGCTCTGTAATCTGTTTTTTTAGAGCTTACTTAAATTCTTAGATGACTTACATTAGTCACCTTTAAATGGCTTCCATGGGCAAGAACTTCACTACTATTTCTCCAGTTATATTGCCATCTATGTAGGCTGGCTAACTAGCTAAAACTGGCCGTACTTCTAGGAGAGTGGGACCTAAAATGACAGTGGGAGCCAGCTAATAAAGACCCTGGTCTTCCCAACACAGCCTGCAACCACTTTCCTTGGTGTCTGGTTAAGAGGCATGAAGTCTCTGGCCATGGGTTGAAACAAAAATTCTTAACCACTTACCTATCCACACACAGTTCACCTAGATCCAGATTTTCAAAGGTATTTGGACACCTAAAGCTGCAGATAGATTCCTAGTGGTATTAACAAAGGCACTGAAGCAGGTTAGGCATCTAACTCACGTTGAATTCAATGGGATGAAAATCACACTAGGCACCAAACTGCATCTTTAGGTGCTTAAATTCCTTTGAAAATCTGGCCCAGAAAGCTGTATTGATGTTTAGTGAATTCACAGATATGAAAAGGAAAATAGAGGCTTCAAAACAAAAACTAGAAAGCTTCATTTTTGTTCCTGAAATAAAACAATCTAATTAATATTCACTATTGTTCATGTAGCCAGCCAAAAAACCCTTTGAAGATGTTATTCTCTGCTATCATCAGGAGCCATAACAACATTGGTCAGAATCACTGAGAATTTCTTTAAAATAAAGAAGTTTATAATGTGCAGTACAGAATTCTCCTTTCCCTCACTGACTCTCTCATTATAAGGTGCTGGGTGATTTTTGTTGATGGAGGTATTGAATTGATCTTCAGGTTCATAGTAGTCCAAAATCTCCTTAAAAAGAAACACAGAACCTGATATCTTTAGACCTGTAGAGAGGATACTCCATCTGATGTTCCATTTCACTGAATAAAACCCATGTCTATGTAGCAGCCAGTTCCTTTGAGTTTCAAGAGCTGCTAATTATAACTGGCTTTTATCTCTGGCATGATGAAACCCCTATTTATTAACTTACTAGGTCAAGGCTTATCTCCACATGATGTAGAAGTTAAATGGGTTCTCAAATTGCTTTCTGTAAATAAGACTCATTAACCCTGCTACCCCTAGAACATTTTCAATTTAGGATGCTGTCCAGAGAGAGGAAGTCTGCATTTTAATTCTGCTGCTGAATATTCACCCTCTTCTGTCTCTTCATTACTACTACTGAAGTTCAGCAAACACTGTAGCTTTAGTGTCATAAATGGGAAGAAATTAGAGAGATCCAGCAAGGAAGATCCAGTGATCCATGAAACAGGAGCACTGAGTCATCAGTATTATTCTGGACCACTGTGGGAGACACATGGGGCCACATCTTCTCCTGTTGTAAACTGACTTAGTTCCACTGAAGACCTTGAATTAATTGTGAATCATATCCTCAACTGGTGTAACTCAACAAAGTCCTTTTTGAGGTCAGGGAATTTAGAACATAAAGAGATAGAATGACTTTTTTAAACAAAATAGGAATGATTCCAGAGGAAATAGTATGGAAAAAGCTGGTAAAGTCCTTTACAAATTATTTTAATGACTCTTCTTATACTTAACTGCTTTAAAGCTCTAAATGTATATATTTTAAAAGGCTTCGTTAAATAGAATTATATAATGACTCCAAGTTCTCATTTCTAGGTTCACATTAGTTACTGTTAGTGCTTTGATAAATAACACGAGTAGTGGAGACAGCAAATAGTCTCCACTTTTAAGGAGATTATGAAGAATCTGCCAGCCAACTCTGAGCCCCCTTAAGGCAACCATTCAGAGAGCCCAACATAGAGTTGAGCTGTGATTGGCTGGTAGTGGCATGGGTCCTTTTGATTTCATCCTGGGTGCCTTGGCTAAAGACTCCTGGCTCCCATTATCCTAGAATCAGGTGAATTATAAGGGACATCAGTGGAGATGGAAGCCAGCATGTGGCAGACTTGTATTTAGGCTTGGAAGGATTTGATTTTTATTGGCAAATATCTGTAAGCATTGATTTCACCATACACACACAAACTGATGAAAAAAATTTCCATTCATGGTCACTGAAATTTGCAGATAGGAAAAGTAAGAAAAATGCTGCTTGAGAACTACAGTTTGACTTAAGGGTATTATCTTTGTGTAGTTTAACATGCGATGTTGACAATTTGTGTTTTAACAGCTTTAATCTCAAAGTCCATTGTCATTAAATAATTGTCATATCCCCCATAATTTCCTGCAACTGTGAAAAATTAATTAAATAACTGGAAACGTTTTAAAATAAACATACCATCTGTCAAAATTACATAAAATAAAAATCAAATTCTGCTGAGCCTACTTATATTAAATAGCTTTATGAAGAGAATGGGGCTGCTACTATTATTCCTTTTATCTCCTTGAAAATAATAGGCATAACGATGATAGGTTTCTTGCAGATTGTAAAGAATGAAGATGTGCTATATCTTTTATAACTCAAGAATACGCATTCTGTGATAGACCAAATAAGAATTAATTAATCACATAAAATACTGCAACCAAAAAGTATACTTAAGATTAATGTGAAGCATACTTAAAAAAAGCATTATAGCTGACATTGAATTATTTTGTTTCATGACAGGGTGTATATGATGTATTCTTCCATAAAATGAAGCAGATGCATCGAAAATTCAGCATATTGCTTGATTACCTGCTTACTATATTCTGAAAGATGGTAAAAACTAATTACCTTATTTTAAAAAAAGCAATAAAAGCAATCCCCCAACACCTTTAAATCCCAGATTTTCAATTTTCCTCTATTTTTGTGGGATCAGTTTTGTCCCCCCCCCCCAAAAAAAATTTGTGTTTACATATTTTGCCCTCAATTACTTGCAGAATCAAGTGTACTAGGTATTATAGATGTCTGCAGATGTTAGTAGGTATTGGAGATGCCTAACCATGTGTCTGGGATGGAAAATCGGGCAGTTTGACATCTATCTACTAATATATTCTCCTTCAGTTCATTGCAGAAACTAAAATGCAAGCACAATCTTTTTTGTTAAAATAAAATTATTTCTGGAGGCCTGTTGGAGCCCATCTTAGAATTTTTGCTTTAAGCATTATTTTTAAAGGCAGCACTAGGTAATTGGATTAAAATGAGCAAATAAAACTACAAAAAAATTGTGTTATTGCCTGTGATGCTCGGAAAATAAAGGATTGATTTGTTTTCAATTTTAATGTATTTTACTTATGTTTGCTAGAACAAGCTGTAGGTAAAACATCTTTCATGGCAGTCTTATTGAAGGTACTACAGATTGGAGATGTGCCCAGGCTTCTAAGGGGGGGAGGGATAGCTCAGTGGTTTGCGCATTAGCCTGCTAAACTCAGGGTTGTGAGTTCAATCCTTGAGGAGGCTACTTAGGGATCTGGGGCAAAAATTGGTCCTGCTAGTGAAGGCAGGGGGCTGGACTCAATGACCTTTCAAGATCCATTCTAGGAGATTGGTATATCTCCTATTATTATTACCCAGTGCAGTCCAATGACATATCAGAGGCTGCAATTCCAACCCCTGGGCTAAGTAATCATGGACTCGGTGATCCTGCACCATCTCTCCCCTGGTCTTCCCATAAGCTTCCTTCCAGGGTGCACTGTATGGAGTTGGCACAGAGTCCAGCACCACACTATATAGTTTAATCCAGCTTTTCTCAGATGCAACCGCTGTGGTCTCATGCAGGCAACAAAGGCTTTTTTGTGCCCACAGCCTCCTGGGTGGACTGGCTAGGGAGAGGCAAAGCAGCAGCCATGCCCCTCTGGCTGCCAGCAGTGGTTGGGCCCTGGCGCCCTCTGAAGACACACAAGCTGGAAGAGCAGGCAGCCAGTGAAATCCACACCTTCCTGAGGGCGTTGGGGTCAGGTTTCAGCCCTGGAGTGGTGGGTGGGAGGGTCCAGCAATGGGGCTTTGGGCTCCGTTCCCCAACCACGTGATGGCAGGCTCTGTCCCTGACCTCCCACTCCTCCCCTCCCCCCCCATCACTCCTGGCCTCCATATCCATCTCCCCATACAGGTCTTAATATGGCCCCAGGCTTGCCTGGAACAAGTCTGCTGTGTAAAAGTGATATTTGTGTTTGTTAACATCACTTTTCACAGCAGACTTACTAGCTAACAAGTCTAAAAAAAGCAAAAGAAACCACAAGAAAAAAAGCACCTTATTTGTGTTTCTATTCTGTTTCGGTCCAGTAAAACAACTGTGCATTAATTTTATTATCGAGTCTACAAAAAATATCCTGCCTGAATAAATTACTATAATTTGGACGTGTATATGTGCATATTTATTTGTTTCTCCTAATGTTAATTAAGTTTTAGGAAAAATTATCAGAGTGGTCCCCAACAAGAGTTGTTAGCTGCACTCTGAGGCCACCAAATTTTTGTTGTGACAACCCATGATATAGTTCCTCTCCTCATCCTTGCAGCAGGCCATGTGCTGTGCAGAGGTGTTCCTGTGATTCCACTGTCATGCAGCCCCCTCCTCCCTGGAAGAATCTCACACTGTAAAAGCAAAGATGTTTCACATGCTCTCTCTTGGAAGCATGACTTGCAGATGGATACATTTGGCACCAAACAGTCAATATGGCTGTTGCTTGCCCTGCAGGAAAGGAAGGATTTGGAAGTTGTCATACTTTGTTCAAGGAGGATGTGCTGGCCCTGAATACACTAACTGACCTATTCTTTAGGTCCATCAGTGCCATTACTGACTATCTATGCTAGCCCAAGATGGGGAGGGAGTGGAGTTGAAACTCCAGAATGTATGTTACTGTATGTAAATCATTAATAAATCCTGCAAAAAGATCAACCTACCTTCAATTTACTGTAACCAAATGATCCCATTTACAACATTTGCTCTTGCTTGGCAATTCATTTTTATAACTACAGATAAGAAAAAAAGCCAATGGAATTTCAATATATAAAAATTTGTTTGTTGAGGGGGTATGATCTCTAGAATTCATCCCTTGGCTTTCAAGCTGCTTTCATCTAATAACCTGGTGAGCTACTGCCTTTCATGTTGCTGTGTTTAAAATAGCTCAATTTAGTGTCTGGAGTTAACCTACTGTTGCTTCAAATGCTGACAATGTGTGTTGTCAAATCCTGTGTTAAAATGGAAAAACCCAAGAAATCCATTGAACAGTGATAGAGATAAGCATAATGCTTATCCTCCTCTATATTGTTTAAAAAAATTATTAGTCCATCTTTATTTATTCACTGAGAGTTACTTTCCGAATAGAGAGAAGTCATTTCTGACCTCCCACGGAGCAAGGCCAGGGTTACCTCTTGTTAAGCCATGAACTCCTGGCTTAAATTTGTAATCTTTCATGCAAAGCCACTCAGAAAGAGAAATGATCTTTTCTGTGTGCTGCACGGTATCTCTAATGAGTCTAAAACGTTCAGAGATACTCATCACTCTTTGGGAATTGTGTAATAAGTTAGACACCAAGACAGAACTGTAGTTGTTGGGAGGGAGAGGGGTGCAATACTGATGCAGCTCCACTGTGCATGGTGATATGTGGTGCCTATGGGAGTAAGGAGGGCATGAAGGTCACTCTGATGGGGTGTTCACCCAACACCAGCTCGGAAGGGGTCAAGGTGCTCAGAAGGGCCCAATTAACCTTACAAGCTGCACCTGGAGGAGAGTCAGGCTTGACTGATAAGCACTAATTGAAGATGAAGCCCAGCTGGGCTTTGTAGCCAGTTAGTTCATTTTATCAGCCATTTATCATTGTGTTCTTTAGAATTGTGGTCAACTCATATGCTGTTTCGTACGGAATCAATGTATGCTAACTACATTTAAATTGTAGGATTATAGGAGTATAAGACTGACAAGTATTTAGGAGTGATGAGTGTGCATTAGGTATACAAGTAAAGCATGGCTGTAATGCAAGGCCTACAGGCTGAGACCTGTAAGATTTTAGCTTAGCCATACTAGGTTGTAAGTTTAAGAATACTTGACATTGAGTGGGTGACCTAGGAATGAACATAGGCCAGTAAGATCACAAGATTATTGTAAAAGATGTGCCAATAGGTGATGTTACTAAAAAATAGACTGCAATGTGCTATCCAAGACCACAAGACACCTGACTGTAACATCGTGGAATGTCCTGTTTTGACCACAGGCTACCATGGACACGTGTTTTGCATAGATGATAATGAGGATAAGGAGAGCTAAGACAACAACCTATGAAAAAGGGGCACCCAATATTCATGGGGTGTAGGAGTACAGAAAGAAAAGAGGGATTGAAACCTTCATGCATATGCATAAGGTGTTAGACGTGGTCAGCACAACAATATAAAAGAGGTTCTCTGGTTGCATAAAAGTGGGAAGACCACAAGGGAAACCCCAGCACAAACCACTGTGACCATCTGTTGAGAGATCCATCAGACCTAGAATGACTTGGAGCATGTGAGTATGACTACAGTTTTAGTCATTCCATCGGGTTTTGTAGGATTTATATATCCATGTGTAATTGTAACTTTACTTATTGCTTTAATAAAACTTGTAGTACCACTAAGACTTTGTACTTGTGATTGTGTTTGTGGTCACTGTCCTTGGTCTTCCTGTGTGTTCCTGGAGTCTCTCCAAATTTGAGAAAAGCACCAGAGGTGATTTTCACTCAGAGCTTAGCTGTAGCAACAGGAGCTGAATCCATAGGTAGTTTAATACAAAATCACTATATTCAATTTAAATAAATAAATAAATAAAAAGCTAAAGCTTGTATATAGCCAGGAAGTTTGTATCAGAAAGAGGCTTCAGGGGGAGAGAGAATCTGCAGTTGTACTCTGGGTACAGACATGTGAGTAGGAGGAAACCCATGGGGGGAACAAAAGCCTTAGGATCCTATATTTGACAGAAAGGGTTTACCCAGAGGAGTTTCAGGGCGCGTCAGAGGAGAGCAGGAAGAAGCCCAGGGCAAACACAGTGAGGGATGAGACAGTGTAGACCTTGGCTGAAACCCAGAGTAGTAGGCTGGCCAAGGTTCCCCTACAAGCCATTGGGAAAGTAGCACAGACCAAATCCCAAGAGGGAGCAACTGAGTCACGTAGAGGGAGAGCACCATGAGTCTCAGAGAAAGAGAGAGTCTGCAGGGCATGTGAGTGAGAGATGGGTAGGGAAGTCAGACTGGGCAGAGCTAATCCTCAGAGCAGCTAGGAGGAGGTGTCCAAGTGGCAAGTAGAGCATCCCGTGACACTCATGCACACCGCTTGCATGGCAGCATGTAAGAGGTGGGAGTGGAGGATGCACCACTATACTCCCCTTCACCATGTACACATCTTACCATGTAAAAGATCCAGGTGAACTACCATTTGGCTGAAGCAGCTTTGTAAAGTTGTTCTGCCCTGCCCTGGCATGGGCACGGGGAGGAGAATTCCTCCCTGCAGGCCTTGCACATTGACCCAGCACATTAACCTGAGCACTGAGCTCAGGACTGGAGACTAAGGGCTAATTTTTTAAACTGCAGATATCATGGTTGCACTGCAGAAATAGGGGAACAAGAAAACCACTTTGCATGTGCAAAGGGAGTCTACATACTTTTGCAGCTGTACTCCTTGTACCTGCAGCTATAAATTAGATACTGACAATTAAAAAAATCCTATTCTCGTCATTATACCATGGACTGCTTTATTGAAGAATGATGACCACACACACCAGGGATATATTTTCCCTCTTCTGTGACATTAATGGGATAGAAGCGTGAATAGGTTCTCCCTTAGCTGCAGTGATATCAGTACCAAAATGTAAATTTCTCACTAGATTTTCATCATCCATCCTTGGTTTTCAGTAACTGAAATCGTGTTGGAGATTTTATCCTAATTATTTCTGCACTTTCTGGAATTTAAGAGCTGGAGCCTTTGATAAATTTATAACATCATAAAGAAGATTAAACCATCTCAATAAAACATCTTAAAGGTTGAATCAGGATTTTTTATTATGATTAATGTTATTACAATGAATGCCTAAAAGTAATGTGTTTTTTCCATTTATTTTTTGCTAGATATTTTTATTCCATTTTGTGAAAATAAATGTTAGCACCTGATCAGTTCTAGAAGCTTCTTGTGTAATAAGGAGCCTCTTTCACTGGATATGTAAAGGCAGAACAAAATTGTAGTGCTGGTACCTGGGGGAACACTAGAGTTTCTCTTTTATTATTTTCTGGATGTGGAGAGAAGTTAGTCATGGTTACACCACCCCATGAGCCAGCTGTGTTAGATGAATCCTTGAAAGGCTGTAATAATGTGTGCTCTCATATTCATCTGGCACTTTTGGGAGGCATTTCCCTTGCTCCTCCTGGGTCAGTGTAGATCTGCACCATTCCCAAGCCCACAAAATACAATCTAGCCCCATAAACATATGAAAAAGATGATCTCTCTTGCTCAAGGTAGAGTCTAGTGATGTACTTTACAAATGGGTTTTGCTTCTCTATTAGTGGTTCTCTACCAGGGGTACATGTAGCCCTGGGGGTATGCAGTGGTCTTCAAGGGGGTACATCAACTCATCTAGATATTTGCCTAGTTTTACAACAGACTACATAAACAGCACTAAGTCAGTAGAAGCTAAAATTGCATACAGACAATAACATGTAAATACTGCTCTATATATTACACAGAAATATAAGTACATTTATTTTCCAATTAATTTATTTTATAATTGTATGGGAAAATGAGAATGTAAGCAATGTTTCAGTAATAGTGTGCTGTGACACTTTTTTGTATTTTTATGTCTGATTTTTGTAAGCAAGTAGTTTTTAAGTGAGGTGAAACTTGAGGTATGCAAGACTAATAAGACTCCTGAAAGGGGTACAGTAGTCTAGAAAGGTTGAGAACCATTGCCCTATTGTACCTGGAAGCTTTAAAAAATTAAACTGTACTTGTCTGCATCAGTCAGCCTCAATGAAGCCCCTGAAAGGCATTTTCTCTCCATCAGCAGGCAGTGCTAAGGATGGAAAACACTTTACTCTTTTTGGACTATGAAATATTACTAATCTAGTTAGGGAGCGAGCAGGCAATTCAGATATATCAATATGTGCCTCTTCTTAGAGCAAACTTTAAGACCTCACTTCATGAAGTTGAACAGTATCGTAATCCCTTCCAGAAGTGATGCATAATTTGCCATAATACGTTCTAAAATGTTGATCTTTCTACTTTTTTTCCCCAACAGAAAGGAAGACATTGTGGGTGTTTTTGTTTTGTTTTTTTTGTTATTATTATTATTATTAATCCCTATAGTTAAGTAGTACATAGAAGTATTAAATATGTGGGGTCTGATTTTTAGAGATGCTGTGGGCCCACAGTTACCACTGACTATAACTGGAGCTGTTGATGCCCAGCACTTTTTTGAAAATTGAGCCTTTAAGTCATGTGCTAGGGCCCAGGGTTTGAAATGCAGCCACTTAAATGTTTTCAGCACAATTTGCATGGGCACAGAAATCTCACATGCTCACACAATTTCCTTAATGGCTACCTAAGAAAATCTGCAGGGAAGAATTTACAAATGTGCTCCTAGGGACCTGATTCTCCTGCTAGATTCATCATAAGTTTAAATAGAAGCTTTTTGATCTTTCAAATTTCCCTGGCCAAGAGGAATGTGTAACCCACCCTTAGCCCCTGTACTGTCTGGAACTTTAGAAATCTGCTGCAGCCTTTCACACATTGGGAAGTTTGAGCTCAAAGGAGGATCATGCATTTAGATCCAGATCTCCACCCGGCTCAAATCTCTAGGCAGGAAGAGTTTGCCTCAGTCAGAAGTGACAAAGGCTTTGGCTGTCAAGCCCTGGAGTTGAGGAGAAACACCAGTGGCAAGGTTATGACCCTCCATACTGTGTCCCTCCATACTGCTAGCTTTTGCCTGTAAAACTTTGGAGGGCAGTGAGGCTTCAGCTAAAGGGGAAACATACATTTAACGCTTACTCTGTCATAATGGTCTCTGCCCACTTGGCCTGGAAGACTGTGGGCTCAGGGGCAGTGAATGTCATGTAGCGTGGGCATTCCCAACCATCCATGAGTCTGGTCCCATTTTATCAATGTCTGTGGAGCTCAAATCCCATGAACACTGGAGGACTTCTGAGCAGACCGGATAGATCAAGAAGGTTGATGGTGCAGAGCTGGCATTCCCTTTGTCTGCATCTCACTCTGATGCTGCCACATGACCATTTTTATTTATTTAAACCTGTTTTTTTTTAAATCACTCCAGTTGTGGGTGCTTGTCTGAACATTTAAGATGTATAAAACTAGAGGATCAATATCCACAACACAGAGACTGGCCATGAGGAGGAGGGGAGAGAAGAAAGTTGTTAATCATGATGCAAATGCAACAAGAAGGGAGCAGCATCCCCTCCTGACTACTGCTTTGAATTTATAGTAGAAAAAATATTTATTGGAATATGAATAACAGAATCTGGGCCAGAACTCAGTGAAATCCTTATTGGAATTCATACTTTGGCATAGCCCTAGTAACCATTATTCTCATCAACTGATTGTACAGAACCTGTACAAAGAGATTCTGTTTACTCGGCAAATAATTTGATAGAGAATCCTTTAACATTTTCAGTGGAATACTCGATAACAACTTCCTGAGTTTTCACTGTGCTGGAGCTCTTACAATCAGACAATGTATGTCTTAGCGAAAACAAACAAACAAAAAAACTATTGCCTTCAGCAGTAGTCTTCTCTCAAACAATCTCTCTTGTGCCTTGACTACAAAGTGAATTTAAATAAATATGGCATGAAGAAATGCAGGAAGAATTTCTAAAATTCCCACAAAATACAACATGCACTCAAACTAATGCCAATTGTTTCTGTTTCATTTGCTCCCCAGTCACTTAAACTGGAAAACAGCCAAACAGTAACAGATGGAACTGGAAGCACAGGATACAACCAGCATGCAGTGCACTGACATTTCCCTTTGGTTATAATTACTTTATTGCAGTTTAGTTACTTTTACTAGGTTGAAACATTGTGGGGCAGAGTCAGATTGGTGTTGCTACTTAGTCTGAGTTGGCAATATTACCCGCAGTTTTACTTTCTGCTAACTGGTCGCTAGATACAAGAATAGGCTTCCCTTATTAGTCATTCAGTTGCTGGACTCAGTGTATGCCTCATTGTCATTATAGCACACAGATTCTTCTTGGACCATGTTAGTCAATAAACAGCAGTTGAACAAAATGAGTCAGGAGGGACATGAGCAATAGCAGTCTATTGGCATAACGTAACTGAAAATACACATGTATTGGGGATGGGGGAGAGAAGGACCATAAAATATGTGACTTGTGCTGTGTCCCTTCAGGTGCTGATCTTTCTCCACTCATATATAAACTATAAAGTGATTTGAAGAGGTTTGGTATTGGCCTCAGTTCAAAGAGAATGATCCATGCGTAAGAGGCTGCACGAACCAGGCCATGACGTTATTTGTGCAAGCGGACAGGCAGTCAAAACTGTCATTGCAGAGATGAGAAGATGGGGAATGATGTCATGCAAAATGAGCGGATTGATTTAAAATTGGTTCTTTAATCGCAGGCTGATCCCATGTCACATGCAGAAAACAATCATGTTGGGGTATTCTTTATTTGCAGATATGGTATCTCAATAATCTTCCTATTCTGGAGGCAGTTTTTCCCCTGCCATTCCCTACACATCATTCTCTACAGACTGTATAGAACAAATTTAATGGTAAATAAATATATGTTGTTTACCCAATCAACAAACAGCTCCAGTTATATTGTATTTTTTTCATTTCAATTGCTATTAATATGCATGGCATGAGTTGAGAATGTATTGCCTATTAAATGCTATTGTTCTGAGAAACAGTTGAACTCTTCTGTTAATAAATTACTTGATTACTGTCATTTGACACAATGTGAATAATCTATCAGTGACAAATGTCTTCTCTCTTGGGTGAGCTAAGGTTAAGCTCAGGCAGCAGAAAAGCAAATATATGAACGTAAACATATAGATTCCTGAGTTTTCCCCTCTTTTATATGTAGTAGCCATATTGTTGTTTAATTTTGTCTTTCCTCAATCAATTTCTTTTTTTTGCAATGCCTACTGCAATAGGGAAATTTAAGATTCTGCAGCTACTAAATGTTGAATGCAATGAATGAGGAAAATATTTTTACATTTTTAAGAATTAGCCGTTATTCCTACTGGTGCATATGGGCCATTTTTTTATTTTTTACAGTTCTGCACTTTGTCTTCCCTATAGTTCAAAGACAAGGTACATTGTCCAGTCAGTCATCCCTTACAACAAAACATACGTGTATACAAGGCATTTTAAGGTTCATCTGTCTTCTAAATAGAATAGAAATTAATAGTCTAGATTCTTGCTTTGCCACATTGCAGGAGAAGTCTCATTGGACAGAATCTCACTGGCTTCAGCAGTCTGGTTCCTATGGAGCCTCCAGTGGAACCTAGAATTGCCCACACCAGTGGAATCCCTGGTAAGAGTGGCCTTTTAAATGCTGCCTGTCCTCTGGGTGAATCCCCTTGAGACACAATGGGGTAGATGGCAAAGGGAAATGCAGTTTGCACCAGCCATCACCAATGCAGGTGAATTAGACCCTCTATGTATTCTCAGTGTGCACTGACCAAACCCTCTTCTCTTTGGCAGTAATGATTTGATAAATGATTTGACAAAACTTAAGAATAAATATAAATAGTTTATTGTCCTGTTTACCTTTCCTGTTGCTGTCTAGGCACACTGGATACTAGCTTAATTTTACTGTATTACAATAAGCTGCTTAGGCCAGGGATTCTCAAACTTGGGTTGCCGCTTGTTCAGGGAAAGCCCCTGGTGGGCCAGGCCAGTTTGTTTACCTGCCACATATGCAGGTTTGGCCGATCGCAGCTCCCATTGGCTGTGGTTTGCTGCTCCAGGCCAATGGGGGCTGCGGGAAGGGTGGCCAGCACGTCCCTCGTCTCACACCACTTCTCACAGCCCCCATTGGCCTGGAGCGGTGAACTGCGGCCAGTGGGATCCGCGATCGGCCGAACCTGCAGATGCAGCAGGTAAACAAACCAGCCCGGCCCGCCAGGGACTTTCCCTGAACAAGCGACGGCCCCAGTTTGAGAACCCCTGGCCTAGGCCATTTTATGTCATTGTACAATTTATGCAACCAAGATAAAATACACTTCCAGAAAAAAACACTTGCAAGTTAATTATTATTATTGTTTATTATTGTATTACCATAGCACCTAGAAGCCTTAGTCATGGACAAGGAGCCCATTGTGGTAGATACCAACGCAGAATACAAAGTCCCTGCTGCAAAGAGCTTAGAACAATCTAAGTATAAAACCAGAGACAACAGATGGATACAGACAGACTGACAGGGGAGTAAAGGAAACCATTGGAACTCTTCCCAAGCATGACAGGGAGCATAGGAGACAGCACAAAGGTTAATGTGGAAGGATGCAAAGCGAGGGCTAGGAAATGATCTTTGCAGCAGCATTCTGAATGGATCGGAGTGAGGCACGACTGCATTTTTCAAGGACAGAGAAAAGGATGCAGCAGTAATTAAGATGTGAGATGACGAGAGCCTAGACACTGTTTTAGCTGTGTGGGTGTGCAGGAAAGCCACAGAGATGTTACGCAAAAAGAATTTGCAAGATTTAGACATAGCCTAGTTCAATTTTTCACATCTTTCTGGGGGAACTTTAGTAGTCTTGACACTTGTGTCTTGGCTCTAGATGCAATTGCCATAGATCTGTAGAAGAACTCAGTCTCAGAACTGTGGAACATAATGAAAACAGGAAAAAATCACAGAAGAGATGGTTGGTCTGGGCCTTGAGCTCAAAGGTTCAAACTGCTCTTCAGTTTGAGGAGCAAATTTTTACCTTTGCTGAGGCTGCTTACTTAATACTTTATTACCCATGGTCTGGGAAGGCTTAGTAGGGTGCACTGACCTTTCAAGAGCAAGCACAGATCAGCACTCCTGTTACATGCATGGCATTTTGTGGGTCAGTCCACAGCCAAGGCATGTGCCTGAGAACAAACCTTGCTGGGGGAGAGGGACCAGCAGGATAATAGACAGGGCTTGTTTCTCAGTAACAGAAGAAACTAGGGATGAAGGAAGGCCTGGAGTGGGGCTTCCCATCAAGACAACAGGGGAAGAGTCAGAGCGAAGGAAGTCTGTCGAGGAACCCCAGGGTGCAGGTAAGTTGTCTGAGGCCTGAAAAAGCAGGAGACAAAGGAATTGTTTAGCTTATGGAGGGTAAATTACTATTGTTATTAGACTTCCAAAAGCAGGAATGAACCCATATATGAGGAGTAAAGACATACAGTTGTGTTGGAAACAGGAAAAATACATTTTAGCCTGGAATGAGAGAAGTGATATGGGCTCAAAGGCCCAGTATGTGTGTATACACATTCTTATTTAGTGTTCCTAGGTCAGGGCTGCCTGAGACAGCAGGAGGAAGGCCCACTTTTTGCTCCCCTGCATCGTGGAGGAAGACCGTATGGATTCTGGGAAAAAGACTGGCCCAGAAATGTTACGCCAGGAAAGTGAATTTTTAATGTGGTTGGAGAGCCAAATCATTCAAACAACCCAACCAACCAGAGGGAAAATAAGCCACTGTGGGGAAACTGAGGCAATATGTTCATTGGTTTTATATGTGGAACGTAACTAGTCTCCTTTTGTTCCAAAAAATAAAGAATCTAAATAGCAGGTTAGTTAGGAACAGTAAGCCACTAAGGAATTTGTGCTTCTAGTAGAAAGGAAGAGAAGAGAAGAAGGAAACAGTGAGTGTGATCTGATTCTCAAATATCTGGGTTTTCAAAAGCCGGGTAGATAGTATATGAAGAAGATTTATTATTTTTTAAAGGAAGGGTGACTAGGAGAGGGGGAGGAAAGAATTCGCTTTTCAGATTCTGTCTAAAAGGCTCAGAGAAATCTGGGCACAGCAATTTTTATTTTCAGACTTAGTTATTCTCACTAACCATACATTGTTGCCAGTTGATGAAATATCAATATGTCAGCAGTATCATTTTACATTAGTCCAGCAACTCTCTATACGTTGGTCATTTGCACCATCTGTCACACAAATATTACTGGAGAGATAAACAGAAGAGAACACTTCCTGAAAACACTTGAAATGACATTTAGAATGGAATAAATAGCTCCAATGGCAAAAGCCAACAGAATCAAAGAAGCTACTAGGAACAAAATGGAGGGAGCAGAGTTGGGGAAAGGTGGGAGGGAGAGGGGGAGAGAGAGAACGAGAGAGAGGAATAGGACAATGACGGCACTTTTCCTAAATCCTAAGGATCATCTGCATTTGCTGCAATCCTACTTTTCCTTCCTTGCTAATACTGTAGAGTTAGAAAGGTATGAAATATAGAATAAGGCAACACCAGGTTTTTGTTTACTTTAAATGTGCAATTAGTTCAGAGCAAGCAACATTGTACGAAATGGTGACAAGGAATAGTGGACACAGCAAACTGTCATGGTGCTTATAAGCCAGTAGAATAAGTTCATTGCTGGGCTACTATTGCCTGTGAACGTGCTTTCTAGTAAACCATTGATCATATTCATAAGTTCAGCTGTGTGCTCTTTACTATGTTTCATCTTGCAGGTTCATCTTAAAAAAAATGTTGCTTAGTTTTCTGGTGTAATGATACCATGAGAACTCTTCTGCACTTTGTCTGGAATAATCAATCAATCATACACTCATTTTCACTGCAATTGAAGACATACAGTAAGGCAGTAGACTTTAAAATCATCTTTTGCCTATGAGTACTGGACAGCAGTATGCAAGACTGTCTACTCAAGAGAATAACTGAGATGCCTCAGATACCATTGTGAAGAACTGTTGGTGAATACTGACTTTTTGTTAATGGCAACCACTGTAAATGAATGTTTCTGAAGACTTTTCCCCCCAGCTGATCAGCTGTTTTGTTCTAATTAAGAGTGTTTGGATCAGATTTGGGGGCTTATCTCTAATACTAGGCCACTACCTGTAGATGCTGGCAAAGAGCCTTGGATTACTTTTTTTCAGAGATCTAATCATTCTAATATTGTGGTATTAGGGTACATACAAAGTTTATGATTGACGCAGGCCCAGCAGGCCAGGAGAAGCTAGCTCTAAACCACCTTTCCCCTAATTCTGAGGGTCCCAGGGGATGTTATGGCCCACTAGAAAAACTCAGAATAGTCTAATATTTGGAGGAGTCTGACCATTCCCCAATGAATACTCTTCACTGCACCCAAAGAGGGGAAAGGGGAGCATAAAGCCTGATCATATTTCCTTCTGGGTAATCTAAAGACAGGAGATGGTATAATAATGGTGGTTTCTTGCCCTGATCTCACTGTACTTGTAACAGTAATAAACCCAAAGAAATAAACATCACTAAATGCCATCACATGTTACTATCACAAGGAATTCAATTTGAAAGTGCTGCTTATTTGCTAGTGAAATTAGATAGCATTTCCTACAGGAGAAAGATGCTTAGCCTTAAGGCACTGGGGATGCAATTGCTCTAAATAACTTCCTTATGGCTAGAAATTATCTCAGAAAAAATGACATGTATTTTGGCGCTCAGCGGTGCAAGCAGCATATGGATTTTTGCCTTGTGCCTGTTTGGGGAGGAGAGGGGACTGTGAGTCTGAAGTGGGGGCTATTTACAAATTCCCGTCCCTACCTTTAGTAATGATGGAGAACAATTGATCACTCTACTCTTTATAAGAGGACAGAACATATTTGAAGTTACATATTATCAGGTCCTCCCTCAATTGTCTTTTCTCAAGCTAAACATGCTCAGTTTTTTTTAAAAAAAACCTTTTCCTCCTAGGTCAGGTTTTTCTAAATCTTTTTGTTGCTCTCCAAGGGACTCTCTCCAATTTGTCCACAGCTTTCTTAATGTGTGGCACTCCAGAACGGGATACAGTACTCGAGCTGAGGCCTTACCAATGCCGAGTAGAGCAGGACAATTATGTCCTGTGTCTTACATATGACATTCCTGTGTAATATACCCAGAATGATAATACATCCCAGAATATTTAGCTTTTCACAACTGCATCATGTTGGCTTATGCTCAATTTGCGATCCACTATAAT
Source organism: Mauremys reevesii (assembly GCF_016161935.1). NCBI lineage: Eukaryota > Metazoa > Chordata > Testudines > Geoemydidae > Mauremys > Mauremys reevesii. The sequence continues at coordinate 190,458,608 of NC_052624.1, forward strand.
GCCCCCCCGCCCCTGGCAATCCATTTCAGAAGCACTATTGTCTAGCCAGTTATTCCTTATTTTGTAATTGTGCATTTGATTTTTTTTCCTTCCTAAGTGTAGTACTATCCGTTTGTCTTTATGTTGACATGGTGATTAGTAAATATGTTACCAATTCCATCTGTCTCCTCTTTGATGAGACTCCATCTAACACCACTGTTGCTTCCTGATTTTCAGGGTCAATATGTAAAAGCAAAATGCAGAAACATATGAGCGTGAAACATAATCTTAAGGGTGAAAAAGAGTTTGTGGCCACTAACAATGCCACTTGCATATATAAGCAACTCCTTCACTGTAGAGGCGCAAAGTCAGATCAGAATATTCATGGTGTTGAGGAATATATACAGTGGAAAATGCCTTCTCCTTTACTTGTGTAAGGGGCATGATCCAAAGACCACTAATGTCAATGGGAGTCATTCCATTGATTATAACGGGCTTTGAATCAGGCCTAAGGTGAAGAAACAAAAGCGAAGGATTAGGGAAAATCTTCCTTAAATTATATAAATAAACCTAGTAGTATAAAAAGCAGCAAAAGGGTGTGTGTGTGTGCTTTGAGACTAGTCAGTCAGTAGATGTCTGTCACGCACACCCACTGCAGAAGCTGATGACGGTACTGCAGTTTTTGAAATGCCTCTTTCAACCCTCTTTTACAGCACAACTGTCATCTTAGCCTGAGTAATGAACAGCTCCTGTTAGTTGCATGTGTATTTTTCTTACGGGAGAATGAACACAACAAAAATTAAGGGGCAGAAAATGACACATCATCTCAGAAAAAGCTTTTAGAAAAACATATCCAAGATCCAGTGAACAAACATAACAATATTGAAAATTATAAGTAATGTGGGTGGTTGCCTTTTTACAAGTCCTCTCTTGTATTCGCTCTTGCAGCTACTCCATATTCACCTTCTTTTGAGTCTGGTGTTAGAATTGCCTCAAGGGACCGATTGGTGGCTTGAACAGGTATAGGTTGGGACCTTCAGAAATTCATACCACTTTATTTAAGACATTTGAATTGAAATCAAATGCAGAAGCCACCATCACCTGCATACTGTCTAGAAACTTTTGGCCATGGGGTTATGAATAAACAACACAGCGTAGGTATTGGTTTGGCAAAACGGGCCCATTATGTTAGTTTATTGTTATGTTGTCATTGGCTATGTTTCTAAATATTTATTACTATTGTTTGCTTCACAGTAAAATACATGAGTACGTTTCAATGCAGTAACTGAAAATATGTGCAGCGCTCTGCATTAAAATGTTGACATCTATGTAGGGCAATAAATGAATGAATTTCATGTTAAGACCAGGGTAACATCTATTACTTTACAAGCAGTTCATGCTGACATTGTAATGCTGAGCACTGTATTGTACATTATGACTTCAGCTTTCCAACTTCAGTAAGTTTACATAAAATATTAGAAAATAAGTTTGGATTGCTGGCACCTGAGCAAAACTTATATTGCAATAACTTATTCTATATAGTTAAATTCCATTTTAAGAAGAAAATTAAAAGAACTTTATTAAGTTTGCAACATCAAACACTCAGAATTTAGGAAAAACGAGAATTAAAGTCGATTAAAGCTTAATTTAGCCCCTGTGTGTGTATTCATTATGATAGTCTTTATACCATGGTCACATTTTTTTTTCTTCAAGCCCACACCTCAATTAAGTGCACAGAATGAACAATGCTCACTGAGGGGATGTCTACATTTGAAGGTTCACTGCTCCAGGCCAGTGGGGGCTGCTGGAAGCGGTGGCCAACACATCCCTCATTCCACGCCGCTTCCCGGAGCCCCCATTGGCTTGGAGCGGCAAACTGCGGCCAGTGGGAGCAGCGATCTGCCGAACCTGTGGACACAGCAGGTAAACAAACTGTCCCGGCCCACCAGGGGCTTTCCCTGAACAAGTGGCATCCCAAGTTTGAGAACCACTGCTCTAAAGGTCAACAAAGGGACAATTCTGGACCAAAAGAAGGACGTTGAATTCCAAAGACCAGGACCTCTCATGGAAAATAGTGTCAGTAACTTTCCTCTCATATATACTGAGGCTGTCCCAGCTCAAAGGTCTCTTTTGTGTCAATATAGTATGCAGAGAGAGGCGATCTCTTAAGCATGTCTCAAACTATTTAGGTACAAGAAATGAATTATTAATTTAGAGCTGGAAAATGAGGCTTCTAGGTGGATTGACTGATATCCATGAAAGATTCTCAATGGTTCTTGACTGACTTGTTTATTGAAAGAAATATGACAAGATAATTTTTATATATTTTTATTAAAGCTAAACTGCTATAACATGCTAAGTTAGCTAAGGGTTAAAAATACAATTATCAAATTGAGGTCAAAATAACGTGACAAATTAATGGCAATATTAGAATGAAATCATCACTTAGTCAAATCACTAAACTAACACAGTGGAACATAGGAGCTAGCTGTCTAATTATGAAAAGTTAGAGAACTTTTAACTATGGCACTGAAATTAACTGTTGAATATTTTAATATAGAAATCAAATTACTGTTTGTCTAAATCAGAATTTCAAAGCCAATTGAAATTTCCTTGTTAGATGTTATTATAATGTGCTGTGGCTAACCCCGTTTCCTTCTAACCGCTCTCTGCCTTCTGCTCCCCTTCCCTCCCCCAGCAAAAATACAGACTTTAATAAAACATTCTGATAAGAGGAATTGGTAACTTTCACTTAGTTATGTATAGCTGACAGTTCAGTTTCTCGGAAAATACATATCTCTCAAGTCTAGTGAAGGCCAGTGAGAAAAGACATATATGTTTCATAAAATTGTATTAGAAGGGTAAACTCAGTAGATTGAATTAATTTTTAAATGTAACCATTGTACAGTGATTATACCTAACCTAGTTATTAATTGTTGAAACTTTATGCTGATCAGTTTTGGGGCAATCTTGATATAGACTTTACTCCCATTAATGTTAACACACATGTGATGGGGTGTGCATACCACACACTGGATAAGAGAGGGTTAACCCCATGCTCTGGGTGGCAAAAGTCCCGCCCCTCAGGCCATGCTGGGCATGCTCCAACTGCTGCCTCAGTATAAATGGGAGCAGCCCAGCTCATTCTAGGCTGACCACCAGAAGGGAAGGACCTTTGGCAGAGGCTTCAGCTGAAGAACCTTCACAGCCCTTGCCTCCAGGAGCCAGAGATCCTGATAATTGGACTGGAGGTCTGTAGCCAGTGGAGCCCCAGTGAATCATCTGTGCTGAGAAGCCTGGAGATCCCAATGCCCCATGGACTGCAGCTTCTGGAAACACAGTAGGAAATGACCCAGGGAGGATGAGCAAGTAGTGTCTCCCACCCAAGTGAGGTCAGTGTGTTTTGGTGGGATTCCCTGTTGACCTAGTGATGGACCACTCCACTACTGTTAGGGCCCTGGGTTGGGGTCCGATGGAATCGGGTGAGCTGGTGGTGGCCCCCTGGGTACTGGCTGCTAGGCTGCACTGTCCTGACCACAAGGGCTGCTGTAATTGACTCTGGCCATTGGGCCACACTGCCCTGACCCCAAGGACTGCCATATTGTCCCCGGCCTTTGTGCCATCCCACTTTCAGCCTGAAGACTATCAGGAAGACTGTGTAACAGCGGTGGTATTACAATCCTGCCATGCCCCAAAGGAGGACAGGGTATGCATATCACATGACATCATGTAACAAGTGCAGAATCAATCTATAGTATGAGAGAGTTTCCTAGAAGCTAGAATGCTAACATCAGAGAGGAACAATTCGAGGAGGATTACAAGAAGGAAGAAAATGAAAATTTCTGTCTACTACTGTACTTAACGGTCACCATATGGCTATATATATCCTACTGTACATATACCATATACCAGTATTACAAAACAGTCCAAAATGATGTTTATTTTTACATTTCAAGTTTTCAGGGGTGGGGATGGGGGACTGTTTGCCATACAATAGCATACATGAGTTATTATTGCAACTACAGTATATGCAGATTCCACAGCTTAAATGTGGTATCACCTACAATACTTACAAACTCCATTAATCAGAAAAACTACAGAGAAAACAGAATGGCTATACAGTGTCAATCTTTGTGAGAGGCATCCCTCCTTTGTGTAGCTATCCCCGTAGGGATAGCAGAGGAGAGAGATTAAGATAATTACTACAAGTGTGGTGAGCCCTTGTAAGGTAGCCACTGGCCCACTGTGCTGTGAAGCTTTTGAAGGATTCCACAGCTAGAAGAAGCCTTTGTAAAAGGAGCCACTGGGGCTTTAAACGATCTGGCATTGATGGAAAACATAATGTTACAGTTCCAGAAATGTTCAGACAGGTTGGTCTAAAGAAAAGATTTGGGGGGAGGGGAGAAGCATACCTCAGAAAAATTATGTGGAAACTAAAGGCTCTCCTGATCAAACTTTCTACTTGCCTGTGGCTAGGTGTACAGTATAGGTACAATATAAATTAACAGATTTTAAAATTGTTATAAATGCTAGACTAATATTGTACATATAAAGATATGTACATCCCAAGTAATAAAATGTGCGTATTGAACAACCGGGTTAATCCAAGCTGTCTTTACTCAGTGGTTGATGTTTCTCCTGGTGCAAGTAATCATTACTTTCCAGATAAAATCAAGTGGATTGAAAAGGAACTGTCTGTGGTGTGCTTGCAGGGTAATAGCTAAAAGGGACAAAGGCAAAATTGTCTTAATTAGAGTTTATGCTACTATTGCTCACTATGCTACCAGAAGTGTTGGTATTGCTTCCTGTCACAACTTGTGTCTTGATCACGTCTGTCAGATTGAGCAAAGGCCAGTGAGGAAGGACTGTGTCCATTAGTGGTGAAAACTTTCAGTGCCTGTGTAAGGGGTGGCAGGTTGCCAGCTTTCATGAAGAAACTCATTACCCATCATTAAAACCAAAAGCAAACACTATACAATCTGGCCAGCTGTCCTCCAGTATCCATCTTCCATTCTTGAGCAAGTTGTGGTGAGACCACAGAATAGCTAGATGCTTCACATCTCTTGGATCCTTGTCAGTCTGCGTACTGAGCTGCATGTGCCACTGAAACTTCTCTGGTTGCATTGATCGGTGACCACATGGTAATGGGTGACACAAGGTGGGCAAATTGAAATTACTCAGTCTCTTAGCTACCTTACATAGCATCGCTCGTGAGGTGATATTATCTCATCTGCAAGCCACAATAGAAAAAGTAGGTGAGCTGATCATCACTGGCTTCCTGTTTCTCTCTCAGAGGGCCCTTCTGCTCAAGCGCTGTCTCTTGTGTGATTTTTTTTTCTTTTTATGTACTGTGTGTCTGTACCCCAGTATACTCTTCGAAGTTTGCCAGGAATGATAAGCATAGTAAAACATCTGATGCTTCCATACATATATATACTGAGGTTATTAAAATTAATGAGAATACATCAGATGCTCCTTCTCGCAGAATAATTAAAGCTGAAGAATTCATAATTCATTTTAATATAAATTTCAGAAATTAATTAAAGGACAGAAGTAGATTGCCATAAATGTATGGCAAATAGATTATTTTATTTTACTTTTATTTAGGGAAAATATCTGTCAGGAATTGTTTTTTAATGGAACTGAGTGGCTTTTAAGTTTGCAATGAAATGGAAACTGTTGCATGTACACTTTTACTCAGAATGTTAAGTGTCTGAAGTCTTGATGAAGTGGAGGTAACACTCTGTTACAGGGATTTTTTAAGGGAATTGGGTACCAAACTCCCTTGGGCTCCTTTGAAAAATCACATTCTAGAAGAATGAACACACTGGTGGGAGCCTGATACTTCCAAATTCTATTCTCTTCTTTGCCATGAGTAGCTCTAATGCAGGGGTAGGCATCCTATGGCAGCACATGAGCTGATTTTCAGTGGCACTCACGCTGCCTGGGTCCTGGCCAACAGTCCAGGGGGCTCTGCATTTTAATTTAATTTTAAATGAAGCTTAAACATGTAAAAAACCTTAATTACTTTACATACAACAATAGTTTAGTTATGCATTATAGACTTATAGAAAGAGACCTTCTAAAAACGTTAAAATGTATTACTGGCACACGAAACTTTAAATTAGAGTGAATAAATTAAGACTCGGCACACCACTTCTGAAAAGTTGCCGACCCCTGCTCTAATGTATGTAGCACTTCACAACAGAATGCACTTAGGGCTATTAATACCCTATCATGATGGTAAACATTGTTAGCTCTGTTTTACTGATAGGAATATGGATGCTTAGAGAATCTCACAGAAAATCACTAATTATTAGAGAGGAATAGAATCCATGTCTCCTAATTCCCATCACTATCTTTAATCCAGTAGACCCACTGGCCAAGTCACACCAATTACGTAGGATCAGATTGACTTCCACTTACTCAGACAAGTAGTTCCATTGTCTTGAACAAGACTACTTGCCTGAGTAAACACATTAACACAAGATAACCCCTGATTTTCATCTTTTCCCACATTCAGAAAGAGGGTAGTAATAGATGCCAAAGGCAAAAATGGAGCATAGGTACAAGATTCTGCATGTTCCATTAACAATTCTCCAGGGCATTTAGTCCCTTAATCATTAAACTGTTAGCAGTAAAAAGATATTGTACCTGTTTGTGCTGTTTTTTGAGAGTTAATTGTTAAGAAAATATCAGTTTACATTCATTTTATAAAAATGCTCTTCAACAGAGATGTACTTTTTTCCAAAAAGTCAGCTAAGAGTGGCCATACTGGGTGAGATCAGTTGTCCATATAGCCCAGTATCCTGTCTCTGACACTGGTTAGTGCCAGATGATTCTGGCAGTTAGAGGTTTAGGGATGCCCAGACATGGAGTTGGCAACTAGCCATTGATAGACCTATTCTCTCTGTACTTATCTACATTCTTTTAGAACTCACTTTTTTACTTTTGGCCTTCACAACTTCTCATGGCAACGAGTTCCATAGGTTGACAGTGCATTGTGTGAAGAAGTACTTCCTTTTGTTTGTTTTAAACCTGCTGCCTATTAATTTTTTGGGGTGACCCCTAGATCTTGTGTATGTGAAGGGGATAAATAATACTTTTATTCACTTTCTCCACACCATTCATAATTTTATAGACCTCTATCATATTCCCCCTTTAGTTGTCTCTTTTCTCACAGCTTTTTTAATCTCTTATACTATGGAAACTGTTCCATATCCCTACTCATTTTTGTTGCCCTTTTCTGTACCTTTTTCCAATTCTAATATATCTTTTTTTATAGGGCAACCATACTTTTTTTTATAGGGCAACCATGCAGTATTCAAGGCATGGGGGTTGCATGGATTTATATAGTGGAATTATGATATTTTCTAATGGTTCCTAACATTTTGGTTAGCTTTTTTGACTGCTGCTGCACGAGTGGATGTTTTCAGAGAACTATCCACAATGACTTCAAGATCTTTCTTGAGTAGAAACAGCTAATTTAGATCCCTTTGTTTTGTATGTATGGTTGGAATTATTTTTTTCCAATATGCATTACTTTACACTTACCAGCATTGAATTTCATCTGCCATTTTGTTGCTCACTCACCCAGTTTTGTGAGAACTCTTTGTAACTCTTAGTTAAGTCCAAAGCAGATTGCAATTTTGAGTAATTTTGAGAAATTGTATTATCTGCAACTCTTGCCACTTCAGTGTTCATTCCCTTTTCCAGAATGTTGAACAGCACAAGTCCCAGTACAGATCCTTGGTGGACCCCACTATTTACCTCTCTCTAATGTAAAAACATGTCAATTTACTCCTACCCTTTATTTTCTGTCTTTTAATCAGTTACTGATCCATGAGGACCTTTTCTCTTATAGCATGATTGTTTAGTTTGGTTAAGAGCCTTTGGTGAGGGAACTTATCAAAGGCTTTCTGCAAGCACACATGCTTGTTGACACTCTCAAAGAATTCTTATAAATAAGTGAGGCATGATTTCCTTTTACAAAAGCTGTGTTGAGTCTTCAACATATCATGTTCATCTATGTGTCTGATAATTCTGTTCTTTATTATCTCCATCCTTAGAGGTTTTTAAGGCCTGGCTTGACAAAACCCTGGTTGTGATGATTTAGTTGGGATTGGTCCTCCTTTGAGCAGGGGCTTGGACTAGATGACCTCCTGAAGTCCCTTCCAACCCTAATCTTCTGTAATTCTATAGTTTCAACTCATTTGCCTGGTACTAAAGTTAGGCTTACTGGCCTGTAATTGCCAGGACTGTGTCAAGAGCCTTTTTAAAAAATAACTGTTACTTTATCTACCCTCAAGTCATCTGGTACATAGGCTGAATTAAGTGATAGATCACATATCACAGTTAGTAGTTCTGTAATTTCATATTTGAATTCCTTGAGAACTTTTGTGTGAATACTATCTGGTCTTGGTGCGTTATTACTGTTTAATTTATCCATTTTGTTCCAAAATCTCCTCTATTGGCACCTCAATCTGGGACAGTTACTCAGATTTGCCACAGAATGGCTTGGGTGTGGGGATTTCCCCTATATCCTCTATAGTGAAGACCAATTTAGCTTCTCCACAATGGCAATGTTTTCCTTGAGCTCTCATTTAACCAAATCATTAACATTTTTTTAATGAATGAAAGCTTTATCCTAAAGTCAATATCTGATTGTTACTGACTTTAAAATATCTTAAGTTTTAGCAAGAAGAGTACTGGAGTCATTATTAAAGGTAGGTTATGCTGCATGTATATTTAAAAATGCTAATAATCTCTTAGAAGTTATTTGAATGTATTTTAGATTAGCTAGAGTTCTTAATTTACACAGCCTTCTACAGAGTAAGACACATTGTCTTCCCCAAAGAATCTAAAATACTAGGCCCATACGCATGTTGCACAAGTCCGATCTGACTTCAGTGGGATTCCACATGGAGTTAAGGGCCCACATGGGTGAGTCCCTTTGCATGATTGGGGGCCTGAGATAGATGAGCACAGTAAAACAGTTCAGGGAAGAAAAGTGATGGAGATTACTGATGAGGAAAAATAAGCATGACGTTCATGGAAAAATATATTTTATGGAGGAAACAGGAAGAGGTCAGACAAGAACACTGAAGAATTAAAAGTAGGGAATAAAGCTGGTCAGAAACCTGAATTTATCAGAAATTCTGAAATGTTGAAATTTGTTCTCATTCCAAATTGGACTAGGGTTGGTCAAAAAATGTACAGAACAATATTCTGTTTTTTTAAATTTTCAATCAAAATGTTTAGAAGGAACATGCCAGTTTTGATGGGGCCAGGTATAAACATTTTGTGTTGACCATTCCCCTCAAACTTTTAAAATTGACACATTCCTGCAAAATGTTTTTATTTAGATGAAAATGCATTTTTGGAATGGAAAACTGTTCCATCAAAAAAAAATTCAACCAGCTGTTGTAGGGAACTATTTGAAATGTAAGGGGTGGCACTTTAGAATGCACAAAGAGCAATAAAGAAGCAAAAGGAGTAGTTAGAGGTGGGAAGGAGCAAATGGTGTGAGCAGGAGAAAATGAGATCTGGGATGTGCATGTACTTTCATCCATGAAGAGAGAATCAATTTAAAAGGCAAGAGACCAAAGTGTTTGGCTGATATTTTGTTGTTGAAGACTACAAAATGATATTAAATATCACAAATACTGCTATTTTCAGATACTTAAATCCTTCATTAATCAAATCAAAGTATATATGTCTATAGAAAATGTTTCTGCTGAATAAAGCTAATGACTCAGGTCAAGCAGAAATTAGAACTATACATTGTAAAGATTTTAGAAAATGCAAAATAAGTGAGATTGAGGGTTTTTCCAGTCCTGGCTTTTACCTGACCCGGCTTTCACTAACTTTGTTCATAAATCACAATTAGAGGGGCAAAAATATGTTCATACTTAAATTCAATTTATATAATTTGTATTTTTTGTGATCTTGAAAATTGTCCTGTTTTTAATTACAAATTTCACTAAGTTACTTGAATTAGCAGAAATGAGACCATTTTCCCAGCATGAATGGCTGCTCGAAATTGAATCATCTATTAACATGGGGCTATCCGCCAGCTGAAAATGGCTGGAGTGCTATAGCACTCAGGCCACATGCTCTCCCACTACCTTATGCCTTGCCATGGCTGGAGGGCACTGTGAGAGACAGCTATGCTGACTCAACATCAGCTGAGTACTCAGCAGGGCCGGCTCCAGACCCCAGCGCGCCAAGCGCGTGCTTGGGGCGGCATGCCACAGGGGGCGCTCTGCCTGTCGCCGGGAGGGCGGCAGGCGGCTCCGGTAGACCTTCCACAGGCATGCCTGTGGAGGGTCCGCTGGTCATGCGGGAGATCCACCGGAGCCGCAGGACCAGTGTACCCTCCGCAGGCACGTCTGCAGGAGGTCCACCGGAGACGCGGGACCGGTGACCACCAGAGCACCCCCCCATGGCGTGCCGCCATGCTTGGGGCAGTGAAATTCCTAGAGCCGCCCCTGGTACTCAGCAGCCTTCTTGGCTGGTGAGATCTGGTCAATTTCCTCTTTCTTTTGTACTTTTGGAATGACCCTAGGAGCCATCTTTCCTATTTTCTTTCTTTAAAGATTTGTATCCTGGGGTTTTTATCTAGATAAAACTATTATTGCATGCAGTCAAAAATCCTCTCATTGAAATAAATGACAGTTCCCATTGACTTCAGCAGAGCCATGATTTCACTCTGAGTGTTGAAATCACCTTAAGACTACAGGATGTGCTCCTAAATGTTGTAAATTTTGTACAAGTACTAGTAATATTCTTAAAGAAAATCTTCAGTACTGAACAAAATTGTTAAATCTGGGGTTTTGAACATGATGATCTTACAAAATCTAATTGTACACATACTAAAATGAAGAATTTCTAAGTGCTATTCGAGAGACAAGGTGGGTGCGGTGATATCTTTTATTGGATCAACTTCTGGTAGGGAAAGAGTCAGCGTGAAAGCTTGTCTCTTTCACAAACAGAAATTAGTCCAATAAAATATGTAAATTCACCCTCTCTGTGTCTCAAATTTCCTGGGATCAATATGCCTATAACAAAACTGTAGAGGTGTGCGATTTTACCTTTTTTATGGATTGTATTAAATAAAAACAAAACTTAAGCTTGCACAGGGACTGATGATACCATAATAAGTCTGTTGTTTTTAAAAGGTAAATAGAGTACCATACTACTATGCTGTCCTTAGTTTCCAGAATAACACATGGCACAATCCCTGGGTAATTCAATTAACTTGTGCTCTTGGCTTCAATAGATTAATTGCTCAACCTGCATTCCAATATCTGTTCCCATTAGTAAAAAAAACAGTACAATTATTGATTTTGTTTATTCTTTCATCCCTAGCTGTAAGTCTCTTTATGTACAGTGAATAGTGCTGAGAGTTCCAAAACAACTTCACTGATTGGCAGATATATAGGATTTCACAGCTAGGTGCTTAGGTTGTTTCTATAATGAAAAGTTTACAGAACAGTGCCAAGAAATTAATGGCAAAAAGAGCTGGAAAATCCTAAAGGTTATGAATCTTTGCTTTGCTTTTAGAATACATGGTGACTATTTAACCTGTTTGGTGCCTATACCAACATTTTTTATTCTTCACAACATTGTAATCACAGTATTTTGGTTGTATACAGCTTTTAAAATTGCAGGTTATATAATTAGTTGTTTTTATGAGAGTGAAATGTGTCAGATTAACCCTGATAATAAGTTTACTTTGTACATTTTAAGAGTCACTTCTTTGGTAAATTCTTTGGCTCAGAAGCATTATTATATTCTAGCACCCAGTTAAAAATAACTATAAATTAGTAACCCTTCTTCTAATTAGCCAGGTGTACAGGACAGGAATTTATTTCACTACAAAGCCATTTGAATGCATTCTTATGTTAATAATCTGGGCTTTTTACCATTTTAAAGTCATGAAATAGAAAACCTTCTGGTACCTAAGAGCATTAGCAATGAAAAGGAGTAGATTCAATTTTTCATGACTAAAACGGTAAAATCTACTCCTAAATGCCCATCTATTCTAATAGTATTAATTATACTACAATGGTGATATTTCTTAATTTAATATGATTCCTAAAATTAAGATACATATATTCAGGAATTGAAATTCTGGATATTTAGAATCATATGTTTTCAAGAAGGCCAACATCCAAGAAACCCCAAACATAGTGACATTACTATTGTATGCAGTATTGTTGTAGTTGTGTCAGTCTCAAGATTTTAGAGAGACAAGGTGCTTTTATTGGTGCTTTTATACTTCTGTTGGTGAGAGAGACAAGCTTTTCAGCTACACAGAGTTATTCTTTGGGGCTGGGAAAGTAATGAGTGTCACAGCTAAATACAAGGTTTAGTAGTTAGCACATATTCTAAGGGACCATTCAAAGTGAAGTGTCCTATTAACAGGACGAAAAGGTGGGGGTTAGTGAGTTAGTTTGCTGTAATAAGCCATAAGTACACAGTTTTTACTAAAATGATGATTTTTAGTGTCTAGCAAAATAGGAATTTAAGCTACCAGGCTCATCTTTGGAAGTATTAGATTAGCACATTTCCTTTGGGGATGAGGACAGAGAAGTCAGATATAGAGTGATGGCTTTCTGAAAAGTGTTCACCCACAGGTGATAGGGTGTTTGACTTTTATCATTTTCCTGTGTCGGTTCATTCAAGAGCATAGTGATTGTTTGGTTTCACCCACCTAGTTGTTGTTGGGCACTAGATGAGGTACACAACATGTTGTGATAGGCATGTGTAGGAGCCATGGATCTTGAAAAGTGTGTTGTGAGAGATATGTATGTTGGTTTTGCATGTGGTGTTCTTGCAGGGTCTAGTGCAGGGGTCTAGTGCAGGGATCAGCAACCTCTGGCATGCGGCTCACCATGGTGAGCACCCTGGTGGGCCAGGCCAGTTTGGCGGACCATCGCTCCCGCAGGCCATGGTTTGCCATCCCAGGCCAATTGGGGCGGCGGGAAGTGGCGCGGGCGAGGGATGTGCTGGCCGCGGCTTCCCGCCACCCCCATTGGCCTGGGACGGCGGACTGCAGCCAGTGGGAACTGCGGTCTGCCAAACCTGCCGATGCGGCAGGTAAACAAACTGGCCCGACCCACCAGGGTTCTTACCCTGGTGAGTCATATGCCAGAGGTTGCCAACCCCTGGTCTAGTGGCTGAACGCTTTTCACAAAGCCATCACTTTATATCTGATCTATCGGTCCTCATCCTCAAAGGAAACCTGAACAACACTTTCAAAAGACGAGCCTGGGAGTTAAAATTCATAATTTTGCTCGTCATTAAAAATCATGGTCTTAAAAATACACTGTATTTATGGCTTATTACAACAATCTGTAACCCACTAACTCCCTTTCTTGTCCTATGACTATAGGGGTGTTAATGGGCCACTTCACCTTAAATGGTCCCTTAGTTTTAGCACAAGAAGTTTAGCACATATTCTATCTGGTCCATTTTGTATGTAGCTGTGACACTCTTAGTAACTTTCCCAGCCCTGAAGAAAAGCTCTGTGTAGCAGAAAAGCTTCTCTTTCTCATCAACAGAAGTTGTTCCAGTAAAACATATTACCTCAACCACCTTGTCTTTCTGACATGACTATTGTCATTTTAGCAGAGCTACAGTGTTTTGGGGGTTTAACTGAGGAAATATGTCAATATAATATAGAAGTCACCATTAAACAATCAGTTGCCAACGCTCACTAACATGTACTTGTCTCAATTTTTCCTTTAGATGCCTCTGCATGACAAATGTTGACTTCTTGATGGCAACCACAGAATGTGTGGTGAAAATCCCCAGTTATGTATTTACCAAAAAATCAGTAACTGAGTTATTCTGTCATGTGTTCAGGATTGTATTTCTGGTTTCTGGGATGCAATGTGATCTACAGTATTGGGATTCTGGGAATTGGGAATTCTCAGACACTACTAACTCTAAAATGTGACCAGATTAAGTCTCGAAATGTCTGGGTGCCTGTCATGAAGTGGACTAGGCCCAAAGACCCTCTGTTGGAGGGCTCAGGGTTCTGCCACACCCATCGCAGGAAAGGAGCAGTAGAGGAGTCCTCCAAGCAGCCTAGAATGGCTTCAGGGGAAGCATTCAATCAGAGCCCAGGCAGGCTATATAAAAAGGGGTTGCAGAGGCAGGAACAGTCAGTTCCTTACTGTAGTTAGAGGAGTACAGATGGTGCTTCAGGCTGTCCAAAGGGAACTGCAGCACCGTGGACAGCTCCGTGCTGGCAGGGACTGGGGTAGTGAGGAAGAGCTCCTGGCTGGCTGCTAGGCATGAACTTATATGAGCCCCGAGGTAAGAGTGAAGCATTGGTGAATTCTGGGGCTTCAGAGAAGTGGCCCAGGGAACTGAAAGTGGTTTAGTTAAAGGGATATGGTGGCATGTGGCTGCTATTCTTAAAGTCCCTGGGCTAGGACCTGGAGTAGTGGGTGGGCCTGGGTCCTCTTCCCTCTTTCCCCCCCTCCCCCAGCCACTGGGGAACTGGTATACAATTGGACAGCAATAAACCCCAGAATGGTTTAGTGGCCCAGCTGGTGAGTTGGGACTGGAATAGACCAAGAAGGTGAAACCATTGCCTCCAGGGGGATGGCCAGATACCTGACCAGAAGGGGTGCTCATGAGAGGTGGGTGCCATGCCATTATTGTGCCAAATCCTGCTTTCACTGGGGTCAAGAGCAAAACTCCAATTGATGTCAATGGGAGTAGAACTGAGCAATTGTCTGTTTCCTCATTTCTGTAATGGGGATAGCAATACCCATTGTATCTCAAAATAGTGTGTGTGAGGTGCAGTTAATTCTTCCAAAATGTTGTATAATGCTAAATGTTTAAATATTATTAGGAATACATAAGGGAGAAGTGGTAAAATACTTATGCCTGCTGAAGGTGCAGGAAACTCTGAGTTCATATTTGTAGAATTTCCTCCAATAATCCCTTTCTTCAGGATGGGGAATGGGAGCCCCCTAATATGACGTTCAGGATGGGTAGCCACACAGATCTCTGGACATTCCAAGGCCCAGTGTAGCAACTAGCATATTTTTTTTCAGTAGAGCCACTGTAGTATTTCAATGGTGACCATGGCTTTTACACTGTGATGCCAGGCAGGCTACTGTAGTAAGTATTTCAGGGGTGTCTGAGATCGATTTTATGATTTTTTTAAAATTAACAACAATAATGAAAAACTTTCTGAAATACAGAGTATTGATGATACTGTGTGACTGTTGTAGTGTGACTCTAGAATCTTCCCATACTTTTCACAACTGTGAAATTTAAATCAATACAAACTGGAAAATGATTAAAACCCATAATTCTACACAACTGTGAAATTAAAATCATTAAAAGGGCTTAAAATAATACAAAAATAAAAATTGTGTCTGCCAAGCCTGATTGTAAAACTCTTCAGAGACCAATCATGGTAAAATTACCAATGACTTCAGTGGGACAGAAAACTCCTATGATTTCACCCCGTGCCTGCCTTGTCTATGTAAAGGGCTATGCAAAGATGTGGTGATCATAGAATCAGAGTATCAGGGTTGGAAGGGACCTCAGGAGGTCATCTAGTCCAACCCCCTGCTCAAAGCAGGACCAATCCCCAACTAAATCATTCAAACAGATTTTTTTGTGTAGAAAGGGAAATGTGTGTCATGTAGCTGGAGGAGCACAAACAGGAAAATGGTAGAGAAAGCAATGCCAAAAGTGAACCAAATGTGTTAAATATACTTAATCAATAGTGCTTCATTAAGCCAAATTACTAGCTCATGCACTATTATTCAAGTTACACCTATCAATCTGCATTTACAAAAGCAATATCATGATGAAGTACTAGAACTTAACTTAACACTTCTTGGTTTTACGATCCCCAGCATCTAGATGCCTCCAGAAGGGTTTATCACCTCTAAATTAATTAAAATAAAAACTATGTTCACCCTCGTGCACACATTACTCTGGGGGAACTTCTGACCTGAAAAAAATCTCTTTTCTCATATCAGCATAGCTTGGCACCTTTTAATCAGCTGACTCTTTTTACAGTATATTCATAAATTGCAGTAATATACAAAATGTGTGAAATCTTGACCCCACTGAAGATGGTGATATTCATCCTTGCTGGCTACTTCTGAGGCAGCTTTATGAATATAGAAGCAACAATAATAATAGCTTTGTGTTCTTTGTTTCAAAGTTGAATACTTTCTCAAGTTTTACACTATGCCTCTTCTCATTAAATTAAAAGAACATGGCTGGGTGGCTGTGATGGTGCTTGTTTATACATGTTCAATGCAATGTGTTGGGAACAAGAACTAGAAGATACAATGTTGACTTTTATCTTGTTGCCAGCATAGACAAGAACAAGTTGTGTTCAGCATTGTGTTAGCTAATTGTGACTAAACTTTGCTGGGACCAAGGTTTACATAATAACATGATGTCCAGTTGAGAGTAACATTAACTTGTTCACAATGTATTTGTGTTCATACTTTCCAGTTATACAACTGGGGCCAGATCCTGAAGTCCTTACTAAATCTTTGTATAGGCAACATTGACTTCAGTCAGAGTTCTGGATGAGTGAAACTAAGACTTGTCCCCTGAAGTCTGAGTGATATGACTTATGGCTTTGAAGAGCTGACTTTACAGTATCTTACTATTACTCTTGCTGATGCATTTTATTAATATGCCATTTAGGGATCTTTAAAGGAAAGCGCTTTGCTTAATGTAGCTGTTAAAATGTAATCAAAATGTAATTGCCATTCTTATTTATAATTGGAAGCATAGGTTAAGGGACATGATTGCTTGTTGAGACATTTTTTTACATTTCAGACAAGCAACTAAAGCCATGCTATGGTATATGCTGTAATAAAGAAAAATTCAATAGAACACTACAGCTAGGAGAAGAGGGACTGGAGAGGGTCCAATGCATTGGAATAAGGGTGTGTGTGTACTTCCTCACTGATAACTCTCTGAAGTCATAAAACTAAGCCCTATGTGTCTGCTTTCATGGTTTGCAGGTTTGGGAATGATTGCCTGTGTTTCAGAGTTGCTTATTTAAGCACACATGGATTTAAAATTTTCTTAGATTTACAGGGCATGAATCTGCATCTTTTATTCTTGTGAATATCCTCATGGAAAAACATGTGAGTAAGGACTATGGGACCATTTAGGAACAAATTCTACTGTCAGATTTTAAGGAGTTGTATGTGTGTATCTGTGGACAGAACTTGACACATTGTTCACTTAATTTTTTTTCTTATACTCTTTATTTTTGGTGTATGAAATGTTTTTACCTTATATTATTGAAAATTCTGTTAATCTCTTCTTATATCACTTCCACCACAACTTTTAAAATGTCTAAAACTGTGTTTATTCACTTGCTTTTAATTGATAGAATTAGGCTAACTGGTTGCCTTTGAATTTCATATACAATACGCTTTTTAAATGTTTCCTGATCATCTTTGGTACTTTTTCCAGCTTCCTTCATAAACCGCATTGATTTCTAACATTTTTCATATTTTGATTATGCTGGGACAAACATGGAGTATATTACTTTTCTGTGATGCTCACTGTTGGCACTATATAAATAATAATTATAACTGCTAAATATTCTTTGAATACCCCCAGTTAAGGAAAATAAATGTTATCAATTAGTTTACTTCAAATATTTTCCCATTCCCTGAAAGTCAACCTTTCAAAAATCGAAGTCACTGAAGTAAGTGTTTTAGATGACAAGTTATAACTTCCCTATTTATTCATCAGCTACTATTCTATATCTGGCACTATTTCATTTTCAAGAATCATGTGCAAAATTGATTGTATCTAACTATATATATATATATATACACACACAACTTTTATGATCACAAAGCTATACATGTGATTTCCCAAGGAAATCAAAGACAGAAGTTAAATAAGTCACTGACTACTAAACTTTCCTACCATGTTTTATTTATGTTCAGTGGTTCTTGTTTACTGCCAGCGTTGAGATAATTGACTAAACCCCCATCTCTTTTTTTTTTAAGTGAAGAAATATTTTTAAATCAGTGGTTGAGCCCTCCACATCCTCATCCAGAAAGTTTGAGTATAGGAGGGGAGGGAATGAGCTCCTTATGGATTTTCCCCATATCTAATTTCTATAATATTGAGACCAATATTTCCTGTCTGCAGGTATAAATACATAATTTGCTTGCACAATTTCAGTCCCCATTGTGAGGAGTTGTGACAGGGTGTATAAACCCTGCATCGTTGATGAAGGGATTAAAGAGCTGCTGTGGGCAAGGCTGGCCCTGCTTCTCCATACCGGTCAATCATGTTGGGTTAGAAGCAGGAAGTTCCAGGCAGTTGCTGAGGAATTCTACTAAAGGGACTAGGGGAGCCCCACCCCCTTCAAACACAATCAGATTATCTTTACTCAATTTTGTGTCAGAGATTCCTGCTTAGGCAGATGAGTGTGCCCCAAGAATTTGTTAGTCTCCAGACAGTAGGAGGTGCCTGTCGGCAGTCATAGAACTGTGACAGATGTGAACATAAAGGAACTTGCAATGGAATTCATGACCTCTGTTGGAGCATTGTAAATTATGGCTTAGGTCACTCCCAGGTCATGCTCCTCACAGTTGATTTCTTGGTTATGTGCAGCTGCAGTGTGGTCAGAGGCTATTGGATTACACATACTTGTTGAAACACCCAATTTGTACTAAAATATATGTGACAAATTCAAATAAAACCTATCAATATGTTTTTTCTAGAAAGTTGAAGTAACCAAAAAATGCTGAAAAAAAGTTAAAAACAAATCAGAATATCCAAGTGGGAGCACATTTTCACTAAATGTCGTGCTAAACTGATCTTTAAAGAGGAATGGCCGTACATTGTACTATAAATTAATAGAAATACTTGATACTGTTTCCTAAAAAGATATTTTAAATCCCAATCCCTTTTTAGTAGTCTGATACTTTAAAATTTTTCCATCCTGTGATTATCGTCTAGCTTCCAGTGTCTTTAAAGAATATTTTCAAAGATAAGAGCTCATATTTTGTCCTATTTCACAAAAAATATGTTTTACAGATAAACTATTGATGCTTAAGAAAATTTCTGATGAAACAAACTTTGAGTGATAAAATTATATAACTTCTGTTGCAGTTGCCAAAATCCTCTATCTCTTAAAGTTTAGGGTGGTCTAAGTTGCAGGATAAATATCTCCCATTAAAGTTGGAGAGAAATACATCTGAGAACTGATGACATAGACATAGGTCAGTCTGACTTTTAGCAGCTAGCAGCCTGGTTCCTGTGTTAGAAATGTGTGTCCCATTTATGAATAGCTGCAAGAAAGACATTGTGCATAAGTTCTCCCCCCTTGATATTATCTTCCAAAGCCCAGGTGGCAAGGATTCATTAAAATGAGGACTGAGCAAGGGGTATCAGGTAGGCAGCTGCATAGAGCTAATACAGCAGCACGCTGAAGGATGTTCAGTATCTTCAGGGTATACTCGCAGCTTCAGAAGCACACAGTCAAACTCAACACTGTGGATACATGAGAGCCAAGAATTGTTCATTATGACTAATTTGACAGCTTATATGTGTTCTTCAGTGTTTGTCCACAAGACTGTAATACCAAAAGGATAGTTGTACAATGGTCTTAAATAAAGAGTGAGTTAAATTCATCCCACTTGAATTAAAAGCAATGCAGTAAGAGTGATAATTTTTTTCATTTATCTTTCATAAAGTGTCTCAAGTTAATCTTCAGTATAACAAATTGTAAAAATATGTATAAGCCATTTTCATTCATCAGTGCTATTTTTCTAAGCACACCACTAAAGTAATTCAATGAGCAATTTTATATTTATATCAGAATGTTTTGCAGGTAATATAGAGCGAAGCTCTTTGAGAGAGCTAAGCTAATGCTTTGCAAAGCTCTCTCTGTTCTTCAAAAACAGACTAACTTTAAAGTGCTGTGGGATGGCCCAGAGCGTGAATGAAACCTAGGGGAACCTTGTTTAATGTTTAACCTGACATGCAGACAAAAATACTATGCAAGACTTGACTTAACCTTGGCAGTGATTCATAAAGATGTTTTTGAATAGTTTATTGTTTTTGAAGTTCCTAATTTAACCAATTTTCAGGCATGCCAATTGCAAATTTAAGGTTGGTTGACATATTTTTAGAAATGTTGGAATTAAAAAAATAGAAATTGTCCATAGCAGCAGCAACGTCTCTCCTTCCTCCACCCTACCACATAATCTAATGACTAGACAAATGATCAGTACAGTTGAGAACCCTCACAATAGTTGTCCAGAGATCTGAAAGAAAGGCAAGAAGAATGATAGAGAAAAGTATATTCATGTATGCATATTAAAGAAACCGAACATATGGTTAAATGGGTGGAATCCCAGTGCGCTGGAGATACTACCACTTCTGCTCCCATTGATTGACTAATTAGAAATTTAAATGTGGGTTATTTTCTTCACTTGGAAGAACTAGTATGCCTTTTTCAGAGTTATAACTTCCTTCTCCAAGGCATGTGAGTAGGGAAGAAAATATTTGTAGCCTCATATAAAGCTATGGGTTACTTTAACCAATTATCTAACCCAAAGTGAGGGTCTAAACCTACTTGAACTTGTGAATTTCAGCCCCCAAGATCAACCGCAATAGAGAGGGACCCATTGTACACAACAGGGACAACACAGTGCTCTTTTTATAATTATTTTTATTAGTCAACCAAATACCAATACACACACACACACACTGCAAATGGTAAAGAAGAGCAAGACCAATACAGAACACACAGTATTTGCATTACCTGCACAATGCTTTGTGGAATAACATGAAGTTTGAGTTGTCTTCATCTAGTGGTCGTCATCCTGGCATCTCTTCTCTTCCCCCAATGCATGTAGGCTAGGATACAGATTTTATAATGTGTTAAGTTGATGCCTGCTGGTGTTCGTACATATTCACGAAAGTTTTAACCCTTTTCCTTATTTGAACTTCCATACCCCACTGCTGTTGGGGTACCCTGTTTTCCATGTGCTAACTTGGTATTTTCCCTTAAGCTCATTAACATTTACCTCACTCTATCACCGTAGCTTCTAACATTTCATCCTGGCTACCGATGCTCATCTTGTGATGTCAACTGATCTCTCATAAACATTAGCATTTAAACTCAGTAGTTATTTTCAAAATCTCAGCATATCACAAATGCAGAAACTAGCTCAGCAGGTTTATTAATTTATTTATGCTAATTTATCTTTATAAATATAGCTAATTTATCCTATGTCCTAAGGCTTTCTTTGCATAGCCAAATAGCCTTCAGTCCTGAGGCATGTAGGCCCTTTGTTACAACACTAATTAATGCTTATTTCACCACTATATCCTATGTACACCTGATACCTTTTATCCTTTGCTACATATTCCAGAGAAGAAACCTAAAATAAGAGTAGGCTAATTACCATTTGCCAAAATGATGGGTTAGTCACAAAGTGCTGAAGGCCAAATCCTGCTGCTGTTAGTAAAGCTAACTCAGTGAGAGTTTCCTGAATTAGGACCATGCAGGAATTTCCCCCAAATTCAGATAAATTCACACAACCTCTATTAGCTTCAATGAGCCACACTGAGCTGTTGACTTTTTAAAAATCACTGACACACATGCACAACTCCCATTGGGCCATAATATCTAAGGGCAAAATTTGGTCCTATCAGGCATTTTACTGTTAAAATTTTCCAGATAAAATATGTAATTATGAGCACTTCTCAGACACCGAATAATACTCAATCTCATATTGTTTGGTTATGACAAATATTATTAAGCAGGATGAAATGGAATTAGCAATTACTGCATATCTATGGGGCTTGGTGTGAATCTAGTGCTAGGTAGATTCCCAACTGATTTTTACAGTTTTTTATCTTCCTGTCTTCCAATTTTTGACATTTGTAGTCAGACTTAAAATAATCAACTTATCTGGGAACCTGTACATCATGAATATATCTTAAATCAGGTATATGCAGGGGTGTAGTAGAAGGATGTGGTATAAGCTCAGTTTTGAGTCCATCAGTAAATAGCATGACTGGTTTTATTTCTGAAGGTGAGAATTTGCCCTCTTTAGGCTGTAAATACTTGGCAGGGTATGGACAGGGAGGGATATCGAGGGAGTGGGAAAGAACACATTTCAGACTTTCCCTTTTCTAGATCTCGGTAGAGCGAAATTATTAAAGAATATGCTTTTTTTCCAGAAATAGACTCACCTTGGAAGAGGGGGAAGAAACAATAGAAAAGGAAGTAGTTTTATCAAAGTAGAAACCGTTTGTCATTTTGTTAGAGAGGAGTAAACTCACTGTAAGAAATTGTTCTTCAAGTCAGCAACTTAGTGGATTTCCTGATCAGGCAGTCAGGGTTATTAAGTCAAATTTAACAAGCATTGTGAGGAAAAATCCTGTCAGCAGTTCCAATCTGAAGATAACAACACTTTGCATTTGTACAACACATTTCATCCAAGGTTATCCAAGCAATTTACAAATGTCAATTAATTAAACCTTACAACGCTGCTATAAGTGAAATATTTGTGTCCCCATTTTGCATATGGGGAACTGAGACTCTAAGGTCTTGTTGACACGATGGGATACTATGCACTATAGGGATGTGATTTCTAAAGCATGTTAACGTGTTGCAACTAGTTGGTTTCTGTAGACCCTGCTGGTGTGCTCTAAAGGTTCCCTAGGACACTTGAATATAGTATTGAAACAATAGTAGGAAGCTTTAGTGGACACCAGCAGGACCTATAGAGACCAACTAATCACAACACATTAGTGTGCTTTAGAAATCATCCCCCCCCCCGGCGCCATAGTGCACATTACCCCACCATGTAGCTAAGCCCTAGTAACTCGTTCATGATCACAGAAGAGGTGTGTGACATAGAAGATCTGGGTTCTATTTCTACCTAAAATAGGTACTCCAGATGTATGACAGCTTTCTTTGGGAGCAATAATTCCAAGTCACTTAATCTTTTTTTACTCTCCAGATTGTCTGTGTTTAAAATGAAAAGCCAAAATGTTGAGATTGACTTGAATTTGACAATTAATTCAGACTTAATCACAGTCATAGTCAAATTGTGGTCAGTCCATAATTAGTAGTCTAAATATTTACATTCCTAACAAAAAATAAAGCTGAAATCCTATATTGATAATGTAAGGCTAAAAGCCTCATTTTGCATTGAACAAAATGACCTGAGGATTTTCCCCCCAAAAAAGTTACTTTTACTTGACCCAAAATTACTTCCTCCCCTCCCCCCCTTTCAAATTTTTCAGTTCTGGTAGTGAGAGGAAAAGCTATGATTAATGCATTTTAGTATTTATGGCTCCAAATTAGATTAAAATGATTTGTGTTTTCTTTATTTATTTTTTTTCTTGTGGTGTTACTACAGGGCAGAGTGAAGATTGTTTGGGTTATGTGCAAAACTCAACTCAGCGTGAACTACTTAGCTGTGACTGCCGCCTGCATAATATAGAGTTGATAGTGAAAGGAATGAGAGGGGTTTACAGATAGCTTAGGAGTTTTTGAAAAGAATATGGCCTGACTTTTTTGGTGTGTGTTTAAATCATGATCTGCACTGAAGTGCTCTCCATTTTAGTACTGTCTCTGAGCTGAAGACGTTGCAAGTATCAGACAGAACTTCCGGCAGTTTAACTTTTCCTCCCACCATCCGGACCTACAGATTGTCATTGTATTGTATTTAAGAACCATGTGGGTAGTAGACTGACAAAAAGAAATAAAGTACATACTGTTTGAGTTTGTACTTTTATCTTTTCATAATAAAAAAGTGGCCTGAATTAATGAACGACTGATCAAATCATAGATTACCTAGTTGGGACCATATAGTCTGTCACATTTTGATGTCTGGTCACATTATAGGTTCTCATGAGACAAATATGAAATGAATCTGAGCTGAGGGCTCTGAAAAGATCTGACATAAAAGGGCAAGATGTATTTCTTCACCAACACAGTATGTTAGCTGCAGTATAGCTTTTGTTCTACAATAGGATATGTGTGTAAGGCTGCCAACAATTCTTTGACTAGTTTCTGGGAGGGACATTCTTCATTCAATATATTAAAAAGAAATGCTAGTACGGTATTTTATTGGCTGTCCTCTGGCTATATCGCTCAAACAACTTATGCTTTTCCCATAAATCACGTGACTCGTTTTTGGCTTCGATATTTCTGATTTCATTCATTAAAATAGAGGCTACAATTTACAAAAAGGAATCATGAGTCATGAAATAAGAGTAACAAAGTATATCTCCTTCCTATCCCCAAGGAACAAATGAAATGAACAAGTTATCTGAAAACAACTCAGTAAGGGAGACGATAAGGGACATTTACCATTTAAAGGAATAAACATACAGTACTGGGAAAACAGGTTTTTTTTCCCCATTACCACTAACTTCCAAGTTATAATTGTGCTCTGTAGATAAAGTGCATAGTATTTTGTAACCAGTATTACCACTCTTCAGGCTTCCCTTCACCAGTGTAAAGATGAGACCTAAGTGGTTTAACTAAAACCTCTGTAAAAATTCCAAAACAAATCAAGATGTATTAAGAATAGCAACAGAGAATTATTTTAGAACAGTTGTACAAAACATCTAGCTGTACACCTTAGATCAGGGGTTATCAGTTGGATCAGAGTTTTCAACATGGTAGGGCTGTGACTATGCTGCCCTTCCCATATTGCTAAATGGGGTGGGGGGGAAGGAGTCCCAGAAGGCAGGGAAGAGTGTTGGGGTGTAGTCCCAGTGTGGAAAGGGGAAGACTGAGAATGACTGACTGCCTTAGATATATATATTTTTCAGTAAGGAAACTGTTTTCCTTTCTAAAGAGCACAAACTCTTTCCCCTAGTCTGGTGTTCATGTCAGAAGAGGTTTCTCATATCTTGGGTAGCTGTCTTGGGTATCACGTGTCTTGCCACTTGTGGTTCATCAGTCTTTTTACCTTAAAGGCCATGGGCGGTGGGTATAATAGGCCAGGGGAGGCTTTGCCTTCCCTAGTGCAGCTGTTCTTGCTGCCCGACACCTGGGCTCTGGTGCCCACCCCGTCCACACCCTCGGGCCTCTTCCCCTCCTGCTCTGACCCTTCCCCGAGGCTCCCATGGCTTGCTGCTGCTGCTGCCTGGGGTGAGTCTTCCTCCTCTTCTCTCCTCCACCCCACCCCCTCTGGAGGTCCCTGCAGCTGCTGGCCATGTCTCTCCTCACCCTCACCCTCCCCACCCCGTGAGGCAGTGTGTGTGTGTGTGTGTGTGTGTGTGTGTGTGTAGATGAGCGGAGGGGATCCCTGAGTAACTTTACACAAGTGAAAAAGCCTTCCAGAGACCTAGTAGCAGAGATCACTGAAACTGTTAAAGAGCCATTAAAGTGATAAAGAAGCCATTTAACAGGCATTTGTCAATGCCCAGGAAGCCTTTGCCCACATTCAGCTGGCTTTTATACTGTAGGAAAATGTATTGAAAACAGTTTCCAAATGAAACTTGTCTGCACTGCCACTTTACAGCACTACAACTTTCTTGCTCGGGTGTGGAAAAAAAAACCCCTGAACTCTGTAAGTTTCAGCGCTGTAAAGTGCAAGTGTAGACAGTACACCAGCACTGGGAGCTACTCCCCTCGTGTGGGTGGGGTTTTTTTGTTTCCCTTCAGCTCTCTCCCAGCACTCTCCGCGACTACACAGCCATGTTAAAGCGCTGCAGTGAAGACATACCCTTATTCTCTGTACACAGCAGAACTACTAACCTGGCTCAAGGAGGAGCTGACCTAGCCAGTGAGTTTATTTTTTGATCTAGTTGTTTTATTCAAACCCAGTTTAAATAAAGGAGTCTGGCTGGAAATTCTGTGTAAGAAAGTTATTAAATTACTGCCTTAATGCAGGCTGTCAATGACCAGCACTTTTTCAAAAGGAGAGATTAGGCTTCAGTTTGGTGCAGGTAGCCTGGCTTTTCGTTTCTCTCTACACAGCATACACCAGACTCCCTGCCAGGCAGAGGAGAATGTATCTGGCAATTGAACTATACCTGGTTGGGGAATGTTATTAGTGTTTTAAGGTCAAAAAGAGGAGAGGGTGTCGCGGGGGAAAGGGGGAGAGAGGCAGCAGCAGGATGAGGAGGCAAGTGGCAAGCCAGCTGCACAGCAGGTGGGGGGGGTGTCTTGTGGCGGGTGGGGAAAGAGTCTGGCGGGAAGGTGAGGAGGTGAGCAGCAGGTGGGCACGGGAGGAGGTGAGCAGAAGGGGGGATCTTGGGGATGGGGTGAAGAGGTGAGTGGCAAGTCAGCGGTTGGTTGGGGGCGGGACCTGGGGCAGAGCAGGGGTGGAGTGTAGGCAGAGCTGTGGGTGGAAGAGGCAGGACAAGGAGCTTGCCTCCCCCAGGGGAAATTTCCTCCACTGCCCACTTTAAAGGGGTTAGCTTGCCATTGTAATGTCAAGCATTCCTCACAAAGATTAGCACACTGTTTCTATGTTATGTTTGCTCAGTCCCTTCAGGGTTATTTCTTCTTTGAACAGTTTGGTTCCTGATTTTTCTGCAAGTGTGAAGTCTTTTGGGGTTTTTTTTATGCCAAAAATAAAGGCTAGTATAACTGCAATTCTAGAAAAAGGTAGTTGAACTGTAAGGGAATTAATCCCTTAGCAGTTTAAGGTTCTTAGGTTTATGTGTTTGTGAACCTCATTTTGGGTCTCTGTCACCCACTGTATCCCATATTGGGCTATGAAAGTTACAGAGAGCTCTGCTTCTAAAAATTCATGG
Organism: Mauremys reevesii; assembly: GCF_016161935.1. Taxonomy (NCBI): domain Eukaryota; kingdom Metazoa; phylum Chordata; order Testudines; family Geoemydidae; genus Mauremys; species Mauremys reevesii. The sequence continues at coordinate 190,485,365 of NC_052624.1, forward strand.
TTATATAAGTCTTTGTTCATTATTAGCATTAATTATACTCTATTTCCAATATAAATCATGGAGAGAATAAAACAAAGCCTGTACAGATTCACTGCCTGTCCAGTATGTCTGGCTTTCACTGTCTCTCTGCTCTCCTACTCAGTGTTATCTGCATTTTTTCTCTCCATCCTGCCCTCTCTTTCTCACCCTTGCGCCAACGCCTTGTCTATCCTACAGAGTTTTGTTGACACAAAGTATGCCAACATAGAGCCACTGCCGTAATTAAATCACTGTTGTATGTCCACACTGCACTATCGGCACAAGGAGCATAACCACAATAGCACAGAGAGCAGTTCACGGGGGGTAGCTAGCCCACTGTGCAACTGGCTGCAGGGTGCTTTAGGAATGATTTTCAGTGCCTCATGGGGGCAGTTACAGCATCACATGATGGTTTCTCAATTTCATCATTCCATGGGCATCCTACTAGATTGCCAGCCACTTTTCAACTGGCCTGATAACCTGCAACCCAGCCATCTCTGTTAAGAAAACATGGATCCTGCAGTGCTGTTCAGTATTGTGCTGTGTGTTTTGAACACAAGGCAACCAATCCTGAGGCAGAAGCTGGTGTACAGACAGCTGATGTCCCCCAAGCTCAGCGGAGATCGGTACACCAACACGGGGAGGGGGACAACCCAACATCAGCCCCTACCTCACTCTCTGGCTCTGCACAGCACAACTCTCTTCCTACCCCTGCCTCATCCCCAGCTGCAGCCTGATCTTCCTGCCTCTCACTGTGGTCCTAGTGTCAGGGAGATCAGGATTCCACATTAATGTTTTGATTCTGTGATTCCCTCAGAGTTCTCCCACAGCCTCCTTTTCCCACACACCAGGGAGATCCACCCGCTCCCCTGTAGTTGAGGCAGGAGTGTATTTGCTGCCAGAAGCTGGCATCCTCAGCCAGGCAATAACGATGTGAGCTCTCCATGCTGAGCAGTTTCAAAGCTTCCTGGGGCTTCAAAAGGGGAGAGGTACATACCTGTGTAGAAGGATGCAGGGCAATGGAGTTCAAAACAGTGAGCAGAGCAGTCATGGTGGGCATAATGGGATATGTCTTGGAGGCCAGTTATGGCAACATTAACAAATTGTCAATCTAACTTTACTGCAAAAAGCTCTACACCTGTGCTTCTCAAAGTCTGGCTGCCGCTTGGTCAGGAAAAACCCTGGCGGGCTGGGCCAGTTTGTTTACCTGCCGTGTCTGCAGGTTCGGCCAATGGCGGCACCCACTGGCTGCGGTTTGCCGCTCCAGGCCAATGGGGGCTGCGGGAAGCAGCGCGGGCTGAGGGACATGCTGGGTGCCCATCCTGCAGCCCCCATTGGCCTGGAGCAGTGAACCGCGGCCAGTGGGAGCCGCCATCAGCCAAACCTGCGGACCTGGCAGGTAAACAAACCGCCAGGGGAGTTCCCTGCACAAGTGGCAGACCGGCTTTGAGAAGCACTGCTCTACACCTCTTCTAGGTGGTTTTATTTTGTCAGTAAAGCAGGGGAGTTTTGCCTTTTGCTAATAAAACTGTGTAGTATAGACAAAGCCTAGCTCACTCTACCTCCCCTTTTGTCGCCCCACCTATGCTAATCTCACAAGTTCTACCCTCCCCTGTACCCTTACTTCATTTCTATTTTGTTGTCCTCTCCATTTCTCTATGTAATAGGAGTCCTTAGCTTAGGGGCACTTACTTGCATGAATCATTCTATTGACCTCATTGGAATTATTTGCATGAGTAAGCGCAATTTTCTTTAAAGAAGGCATACAGAATCAGGCCCATAGTAAATAGGAATAAACTGAGGAGATAGTGGTGGGGAGAGGAATAATGTAAGATGAGAAGTGTGCCTTCCCTAAACTATCCAAGTCATGCAACATTTGTCACGTTCTTTTCTCTCCATTTCTGCTTCACATTTTTAAAATCTCTGTATAATCTAGTTTAGTACTCAAAGCTTCAAGGTGCTGAATGCCTTCATCTTTCACTGATGTCAATTAGTGTTTAATGATACGCAGCAGCTGGAAAGACCTGGCCTGTCAGGGAGAGTATTTGTTATTGTTGTAATATCATGAATAATTATGGCACTATCTCTCTTTTTTATATATATATAATTTTTTATATAATTCGTTGGTTTTTCATGTTCTGCATTTCACTTGCTGTGAGCTCTGAAGATTTCTTCTGATCTTTCATCTGCAGAGTCTGAAGTCCAAAATTCCAAGAACTGTACAAAACAACCTCAAAATTATGTTTCAGGTTTGGATCCCTGAGGCACAGCTGGAGTAGACACTAGATACTCAGTCAGAATTTATTGCTGTTCATGAAAAATCCTTGGTGATAAATGTACCTGCTGAGTAAGGAATTATACCTGAAAAGGAATTAGGCAACCTGTAACTGTCTGAGCTGTTCTTCAGAGCCTGGGCATAAACCATATTTGTTAACTGTCAGGAAAAATGATAGTTTCTCCTTTTGTTTTTAAGGAAAATTACTAGCTCTTCTTTCTGGTTGAGTTGTATTGCGTTTGCATTCTAAGAAACTATTAGAGGTTTTTTGAGTCGATCTTCAAGAAACCAACAACCCAGCCTTGTCTGGAATTTCTTAGAGTTGATTATGCCCTCAGTCTGTCACACATTCATAGGTCTTGTGTTCATAGGTAAGGACCATGGTATGCCCATCCATGTTGAGGAGCAAATATACTGCTTGGCACAATCAGTACCAAAGTCTGCTCCGTTTCCTCATCACTTAATAAATAGAGCTGGGCAAAATTTGTCAGCTGAAACTATTTTTTTGCCAATCATTTAGATTGACCAAAATCTTTTGCAAATTTGTATCTATTTTTGGTGAATTGATTTGTTCGGAAAAGGAACAAAAAAAATTCAAAAATGTCTAAATGATTCATTTTGACATTTCCAAAATCAAATCTTTCAGGCTAGAACTTAAGCACTATTTACAGAATGGTGGTAGTGTCCTGCCCCTCAATGGCTAGAGCACTCATCCAAGATGTGGAAGACCCAGGTACAAATTCCTACTCTGGAGAAGGGACTTGAAACCAAGTCTCCACTCTTCCAAATGAGCGTTATAGGGTATGCTGGGGTGAGTCAATTTCTCTCTTCTGTTAAAGCTGTTCCATGTTGTAAAAATACTTGAATAGTCATTGAGACAGACAAAGTTACTGCCTGATGGTTAGGGCACCCGGGCTCATATCCTTGCTGTAATGACTAAGTATTTCTATAGAAGTGAAACTGCTTCAGTGGGGAACTTGAGAGGCTCACCTCTACAGCTTGGTGGTTATGAAACTCACCTCAGAGCGGGGAGACCTAGATTCAGGTTCCTATTCCAGAACAGGGACTTGAACCCAGCTTTCCCACATCCTGGTGAATGCTCTAACCCAAGGGGAATATCTCCTCCTCCTAGCTTCTGTGAATGGTGCCTCGGTCCCCTTGCAAACCTTCATTTCTAAATTTCCTTTGCTATTATTTAAAAAAAAGAGTCTAAAATGCCTAATAACAAAAATGAGAGACACAAGCTGAGTGAGGAAATATCTTTTATTGGACCAACTTCTATTGGTAGAGAGACAGGCTTTCAAGTTTACTCATAGGTCTTTTCTTCAGAACAGCACCTCTGTGTAAGCTCGAAAGCTTGTCAGTCTCACCAAGAGAAACTGGTCCAATAAAAGATATTACTTCACCCACATTATTGCTCTAATATTCTGGGATCAACATCCCAACACTGGGATCAACACTTGAAACCAAATGTTTTGTTTCAGGTTGAACAAAACATTAAATCTGACCCCAAATTATTTTATTTGTTATTTATTTGTTGCCTTTTTGATTCACCAATTTTTTTATTTCAGATTCACCCCAAATTATTTAAAACAAAACAAACAAACAAAAACCATTTCCAGCTGCCAGTGAACCAAAAAATAAATTTGCTTGGCTCTAAAAATAAAACCATAGCTATCCAGAGGATCTGAATGCCTTGTATCATAGAATCATAGAATTCAAGATCAGAAGGGACCATTATGATCATCTAGTCTGACCTCCTGCTAGATGCAGGCCACATAAGCCGATCCACCCACTCCTTTAGCAAGCGACCCCTGCCCCATGCTTCGGAGGAAGGCGAAAAACCTCCAGGGCCACTGCCAATCTTCCCTGGAGGAAAATTCCTTCCCGACCCCAAATATGGCGGTCAGCTGAACCCCGAGCATGCGGGCAAGACTCTCCAGCCATACCCTCTGGAAAAAGGTTATATCATATCATTGACCCATTGTACTATTTACCAGTGTGGCACTTAATTGACCTATTGACTAAGCCCGTTATCCTATCATACCATCTCCTCCATAAACTTATCTAGTTTAATCTTAAAGTCATGGAGGTCCTTCGCCCCCACTGTTTCCCTTGGTAGGCTGTTCCAGTATTGCACTCCCCTGATGGTTAGAAACCTTCGTCTAATTTCAAGCCTGAATTTCCTGACTGACAATTTATATCCGTTTGTCCTCGTGTCCACATTAGCACTGAGCTGAAATAATTCCTCTCCTTCCTGGTATTTATCCTCTGATATATTTAAAGAGTGCAATCATATCTCCTCTTATCCTTCTTTTGGTTAAGGAAAACAAACCGAGCTCCTCAAGTCTCCTTTCATACGACAGGCCTTCCATTCCTCGGATCATTCTAGTGGCCCTTCTTTGTACCCGTTCCAGTTTGAATTCATCCTTCTTAAACATGGGAGACCAAAACTGCACACAATACTCCAAATGAGGTCTCACCAACGCCTTATATAACGGGACTAGCACCTCCTTATCCCTACTAGAAATACCTCGCCTAATGCATCCCAAGACCGCATTAGCTTTTTTAACGGCCACATCACATTGCCTACTCATAGTCATCCTACGATCAACCAGGACTCCTAGGTCCTTCTCCTCCTCCGTTACTTCCAACTGGTGCGCCCCAGCTTATAACTAAAATTCTTGTTAGTCATCCCTAAATGCATAACCTTACACTTCTCACTATTGAATTTCATCCTGTTACTAATACTCCAGTTTACAAGGTCATCCAAATCTCCCTGGAGGATATCCCGATCCTTTTCCGAATTGGCAATACCTCCCAACTTGGTGTCATCCGCAAACTTTATCAGCCCACTCCTACTCTTGGTTCCCAGGTCAGCAATAAATAGATTAAATAAAATCGGACCCAAAACCGAACCTTGAGGAACTCCACTGGTAACCCCCCTCCAACCTGACAGTTCCCCCTTCAATACTACCCTCTGAAGTCTCCCCTTTAACCAGCTCCTTATCCACCTCTGGATTTTCATTTCGATCCCCATCTTTTCCAATTTAACCAGTAATTCTTCATGCGGTACCGTATCAAACGCCTTACTGAAATCCAGATATATTAGATCCACCGCATTTCCCTTGTCTAAAAAATCTGTTACTTTCTCAAAGAAGGAGATCAGGTTGGTTTGGCACGATCTACCTTTCGTAAATCCATGCTGTAATCTATCCCAGTTGCCATCGGCCTCATGCTCCGGAACCACTCTCTCTTTTAAGATTTTTTCCATGACTTTGCATACTACAGATGTTAAACTAACAGGCCTGTAGTTACCCGGGTCACTTTTTTTCCCCTTCTTGAATATAGGAACTACATTAGCTAATCTCCAGTCAAACGGTACAACCTCCAAATTTAGAGACTTATTAAAAATTATCGCTAACGGGCTAGCAATATCACTCGCCAATTCCCTTAATATTCTAGGATGAAGATTATCCGGGCCCCCCGATTTACTTCCGTTAAGTTGTTCAAGTTTGGCTTCTACCTCAGATACCGTAATGTCTACCCCCATATCTTCATTCCCATCGGTCCCTCTATCACTATTCCTTAGCCCTTCATTAGCCTCATTAAAGACCGAGGCAAAATATTCGTTTAGATATTGTGCCATTCCAAGATTATCCCTAATCTCCACTCCGTTTAAAGTTTTAAGTGGTCCCACTTCTTCTTTCTTGGTTTTCTTCCTATTTATATGGCTAAAAAACCGTTTGCTATTGGTTTTAATCCCCTTCGCTAGGTCCATCTCCACCCGTCGCTTTGCCTTTCTCACTGCTTCCCTACACCCTCTGACCTCAATAAGGTAGGTTTCTTTGCTGATCCCTCCCATTTTCCACTCCTGGTACGCTTTCTGTTTTTTCTTAATGACCCCTCTAAGACGCTTGCTCATCCAGCTCGGTCTAAAACTGCTACCTACGAGCCGTTTTCCCCTTCTCGGGATACATGCCTCTGACAACTCTTGCAACTTCAACCTGAAGTAACCCCAGGCGTCATCTGCCTTTAGATCCCTAAATATGTTAGTCCAGTCCACTTCCCTAACTAGTCGCCTTAATTTAGTAAAGTTAGCCCTTTTGAAATCGTAAACCCTAGTCTCAGATGCACTATTGATTATCCTCCCATTTATTTTGAAACGAATTAGCTCATGATCACTCGAGCCAAGGTTGTCCCCTACAACAATTTCCTCAACAAGGTCCTCGTTACTCACCAAAATCAAATCTAAAATGGCATCCCCCCTCGTCGGTTCAGCAACCACTTGATGAAGGAATTCATTAGCTATCACGTCTAGGAAAAGCTGAGCCCTATTATTATTACTAGCATTTGTTTCCCAATCTATATCCGGGAAGTTAAAGTCCCCCATGATCAAGCAGTTCCTATTAGTATTTACCTCCTTAAAAACATTAAAGAGCTCTCTATCTGTCTCCAAGCTAGATCCCGGCGGTCTATAGCACACCCCAATCACTATCCCGGGTGAGGCTCTGGTAGTTTTTTTCCCCAATGTGACCATTGCCCAGACAGCCTCTGTATTATCCATTGCATTGCTAGTTATCTCATTACATTTCACCTCATTATTGATATACAATGCTACTCCCCCACCTTTACCTTTGCATCGGTCTTTCCTAAACAGCACATACCCTTCCATACCTGTACTCCAGTCATGGCTACCGTTCCACCATGTTTCGGTTATTCCTACGATATCCGGTTTCAATTCTCGGACCAGGAGCTCCAGTTCCTCCATGTTGTTACCTAAGCTTCTTGCATTGGTGAACAAACATCCTAATTTTTCCTGTTGGGCTCCTCTCACTCTTTTCACCCAACTCGGTAGGGACACAGTACTTCCAGTATGACTTGTAGATCTAGTATCCATCCCCCCCCCCTCTTCCTTACACTTAACCGTCCCCCTCTGGCTATATCTGTTGTTATCTTGTTGTTCTCACTCCCAATGTATAAATTTGGCGTGGAGAGCACCAGGACCTCTCCCGACCGTCTCCCCCCAGTGTCTAGTTTAAAGCTCTTTTAATCAGATGAGCCAGCCTCCCTCCTAGAAGTCTACTTCCTTCCCTACTTAGGTGGAGCCCATCCCGTGAGAACAGTTGTCTGTCCCCAAAAGCCTCCCAGTGCCCATACATCCCAAAGCCCTCCTTGTAACACCACTCCCTCAGCCAACTATTAATCGTCATGATCCTGTCACCCCTTTGGCGCCCTTCCCTAGGGACAGGTAGGATCCCACTGAAGATCACCTGAGCCTCAATTTCCTTGAGCGTCTTACCCAACCTAGCATAGTCTCCCTTGATCCTTTCTAGCGAGAATCTAGCAGTGTCATTCGTTCCCACATGAAGGATGACCAAAGGGTTCTTACCTGCTCCTCTTAGGATCCTTTTCAACCTCAGGTCCACATCCCGTATTTTAGCACCCGGTAGACAGCACACCCTTCTGTTCTCTGGATCGGCCCTGGTCACAGGCCTGTCCAACCTTCTCAGTATGGAATCCCCAATCACGTAGACCTGCCTTCGCCTGGGGACAGTGTGGTCCTCTAACCTATCCTCCGTCCCCCCTGGTTGCAAGCTCCTTCCATTCCTGTCATCCCTTGTGGTTCCCCTTAAGCCATCCTGCATCCTCCCTGGGCCCAAACTTGGTGCTACTTCCATAGACTCCTCCCCTTTTTCTATGGGACTGGCCGCTGCCTCTTTTTCTTGGCCTCCCACCGTCAGCGACCATCTGCTTTACCCCTTCCTCATTCTCCAAACCTTCAAACCTGTTCCTTAGCTCAATTTCCCCCTCACTGGCTCTCCTTTTCCTTGACCTGCTTCTCACGGTCACATGCTTCCACCGCCCATCTTCCTCATCTGGTGGTCCCCCCTCAGTGGCCTCAGCCCCTGCTCCCCCCTGTGCCCCTGGGCATTCCCCCTCAGTTACTGCTTGCCATTGCTCCATCAGCTGCTCGAACCCCCTTCTATTCTCTATCAGGGTTTCTACCTGCAGCTCTAGGCCTTGGATCTTTTCCTCCAGCAACTCTATTAGGCGGCACTTCATGCATACATAGTACTGTTCTGGGTCCCCCGCTAGGACCAGGTACATACCGCAGCTGCTGCATGCTCTCATCCTCAGTGTGTCCTCTGCTGCTTGGCTCATGGCTGCTGGCTGCTGCTGTCTCGGCCTCGCTCGGTGTTCTTACCTGGGGAGCACAGGGGACACGGTGCCGCCCCCTTCCACCTCCCCCTCCAAACTCCCCTGTTAGCCGCCCTGTTGGCCGGCTCCTGGGCCGCTGCGATCAGCTGTGCCGCTGCCTAGCTGGGCGGCCGCTTTTATAGGCCCCCTCCTCCGCCTAGCTCCGCCCCCTAATCAGGGCTCAGCAGTCTGCCCCGACAGAGAGAGACACAAGCACCCCAAAGACAGACGCAAACACAAGATACCTGGCTCCTCCAATGGGAACTCCCACTCATTGTAGGACAGTGACAAAAATATTACAGGATGCTAACTGAGTTCCTTAGGAGATGTCCTAATAACACTGCTTGTCTAATGTATTAACATATTGTAAAAATAGTTTTAATTTAAATACAGTTACACCTTTCATCAAAAATCACATCAGATATTGCATACAGAGAGCATGGAAATGCAGCAACCTCTTAGTCTAGGGCAGCGGGCAGTTGATGAATGGGCTTTATGCAACTCTGGTGAGAATGGACATTCTATTTGGTGTCCCACACATCTGCACACACAGAAAATGTGTCATGTGCTATTTAGTTTCCAGAGCTACTAATTTAATTTCCTTTAAGGCCTGAACTGAAAAATCAACACCATGACTAAATATATCTTCCTAGAGGATAATGATGCAAGCTAACTTCTGCCTAGATTTGTACTGAGTGTTCTAGCCATAGTAAATGATGCTTAGATGCCAAGCCATACTCCTCAGCAGAGATTGTGTGTACCTTGCCTACAATTTTTTCTCTTAAATCAGTGTTTCTCTTAACAGAAAATAATTGCAAACATTTTTTTTTACTGGTTTCTTTATTTCCTTGAATATCTTGAGATGTCCTACCTCTCCAGGGACCTGGGATATAGGGGGCAGATGTTTGTTCTCCATAGTACTGCACTCTTCTTTTCCATGCTACCGGGGCAAATTGTAATTACGTATTGTGCAAACATTTCTGATTAATCCCCATAACCTGCCGGTGCTATACAAGGAAGTATTAGATCCAGGAGTTGATTGCCTGTTTTGGCTCACAGGTGAAGGCCACAAATGCTCATTACACTGGGGGAGAATCCCTGTTACTAGATGCTATGTTTCCATGTAGCTTCTTGAAATAAATCCTGACTAGTTTGGAGTGATGCAGTGCACAGATAAGCTTGACTTGACTAAGGCCACACATGCAAAAATGTAGCTGTATTTAGGTATAGCTTTTATTATCTTAATAATAAAACATGTACAACGTACTAGCCATGCACATCATGTGATTTTTTTCCCCCTAATTCTCATGGTTCTGTTAGAAGTACCCAGACTTACTCTAAAAGGCACATTTCAATGTGGGCTGTTTCCTTGCCAGTTTTCAACTTTCAATCCTCAGTCATTTTGTGTAGGGCTAGCTTTTTTTTTTTTCCTTAAATCAGATTTTTCTATCCAAAAGAAAAATACTACTTATCAAAACCATTTAAGGTTGCTAAGTGACAACAGTGAAGCCAATGGGAGACATGGGTGCTCAGCTCTGTTACAAGAATGCTCTGTCTCTATGTATATAAAAAGCTAGTAGATTGAGACCAGAAGTTGGCACCACTGAAAATCAGGATACTTATTCAGGTGCCTTGATATGGATTTCGATACTGAACTCTAGGCAAGCCATGTTTGAAAATTTTGTCCCAGGTCTATCCGTTTGTGTTAGAGAACTGTCCTTAGCTAACAGAGCACTACGTTATTTGTAAGAAGTAACCGGCCAACAAAAGGCAAAGTGTTTTTTTTTTCAGAAATGTTGATGGAGTTACCCTGTAGTTGAGATCACAAGGCAAACCCTCTCCTCCTCCCCTCCACAAAAAGAGCACCAAATCTTAATGTCTCTAAACATTCATTTAACCTGGGACCACAAACACTTAAATGGAATACGAAGAATTGTGTGCATTGCAGGGCAGGTATTTTACATTGGGTGCCATAAATGTACATTTCTTACCTTCTCATGCTGAATTTTCTTTAAATTTAAGCTGAACTCTAAATTTCCTGAGTTTGTAATGGTTGATTTTTGGGATAAATACAATGTCCTTGTAATTTTTACTGTTAAGTTATTGATGTGAGTAAAATTTTCAAAGCACCCAAATGACTTAGGAGCCTAAATTCCATTGAAAATCAATGGGAATTATGCTCTGGAAAATTTTACCCATGTTCTTTCAATGTTACTCCCTCCTAGCATGGTTTGGGTCTGAGAACACAGTATAGTTCCTGATCCTGCTCCCTTTAAAAGTGATAACAAAAGCCAACTAAAACCAGTGGGAACAGGATTGGGCCCTAAACTCTCCACAACAAAACTGTTAACTTAGCTTATTCACGTTGTTGTATCCATGTCGGTTCCAGGAAGGTAGAGTGAAAAGGTGGGTGAGGTAATATATTTTATTGGGCCAACTTCCATTGGTGAGAACATAAGAACATAAGAAAGGCTGTACCGGGTCAGACCAAAGGTCCATCTAGCCCAGTATCTGTCTACCGAAAGTGGCCAATGCCAGGTGCCCCAGAGGGAGTGAATCTAACAGGCAATGATCAAGTGATCTCTCTCCTGCCATCCATCTCCATCCTCTGACGAACAGAGGCTAGGGACACCATTCTTACCCATTCTGGCTAATAGCCATTTCTGGACTTAGCCACCATGAATTTATCCAGTCCCCTTTTAAACATTGTTATAGTCCTAGCCTTCACAACCTCCTTAGGTAAGGAGTTCCACAAGTTGACTGTGCGCTGCGTGAAGAAGAACTTCCTTTTATTTGTTTTAAACCTGCTGCCTATTAATTTCATTTGGTGACCCCTAGTTCTTGTATTATGGGAATAAGTAAATAACTTTTCCTTATCCACTTTCTCAACATCACTCATGATTTTATATACCTCTATCATGTCCCCCCTTAGTCTTCTCTTTTCCAAGCTGAAAAGTCCTAGCCTCTTTAATCTTTCCTCATATGGGACCCTCTCTAAACCCCTAATCATTTTAGTTGCCCTTTTCTGAACCTTTTCTAGTGCTAGAATATCTTTTTTGAGGTGAGGAGACCACATCTGTACACAGTATTCGAGATGTGGGCGTACCATAGATTTATATAAGGGCAATAATATATTCTCAGTCTTATTCTCTATCCCCTTTTTAATGATTCCTAACATCCTGTTTGCTTTTTTGACCGCCTCTGCACACTGCGTGGACATCTTCAGAGAACTATCCACGATGACGCCAAGATCTTTTTCCCTACTCGTTGTAGCTAAATTAGCCCCCCTCATGTTGTATGTATAGTTGGGGTTATTTTTTCCAATGTGCATTACTTTACATTTATCCACATTAAATTTCATTTGCCATTTTGTTGCCCAATCACTTAGTTTTGTGAGATCTTTTTGAAGTTCTTCACAATCTGCTTTGGTCTTAACTATCTTGAGAAGTTTAGTATCATCTGCAAACTTTGCCACCTCACTGTTTACCCCTTTCTCCAGATCATTTATGAATAAATTGAATAGGATTGGTCTGAGGACTGACCCTTGGGGAACACCACTAGTTACCCCTCTCCATTCTGAGAATTTACCATTAATTCCTACCCTTTGTTCCCTGTCCTTTAACCAGTTCTCAATCCATGAAAGGACCTTCCCTTTTATCCCATGACAGCTTAGAGAGAGACAAATCTTATATTTAGCTGTGACAGTAGCTTTCCCAGACTTGAAGAATTGTTCTGTCTAGCTCAAAACCATATCAGTCTCACCAAAAGAAGTTGACCTAATAGAAGATATTACCCCACCCATCTTGTCTCTCTAATCATTTAGCTAATTACGATCTATTTTCTTCAAATATAACTGGCACATGAGTTCCAAGGGTAATAGACTGAAAATTTTGCATGTGGAGGACCAAGCCATTTTTAAAATATACAGTTAAACAGAAGTAAACATTATAACCAGATTAACGTTTTAATTACAAGTAACTTAAATGTGATTTGGCTAGTTTTTGACAGACTGGCATTTTTCATACTGTACTAATTTTCCAAGCCTTATAGGCTTATTTCTGTTTAGGAAAAATAAAAATAGCACTTTGTAATGGAAGCAGATTGCAATATTAGTTGTAAAGAGGTAGTAAATAGGGAGGAAAGTGTGTGTGTATGATTCTGTTATTACTCAAATGTCTGAATTATGTTTGCTGAAACTTCCACCGAATATTGTCCTTTGATTAGCCTCAAAATGTGGTGGCCTGGAAAAAACTGAAAGATTAGGAGGAGTGACTGAAATCCAGTTGATTAGAATGGAAACTGCTCTACTGTAATTGTAACAGCTTGTGCCCAGTGCTCCTCTATATAGTAATGATTTATGAAAAACATATTTAAGCAGATATCATTAAAGGGATTAATAAATCATCATCACAAAGCCTCTAATGATGCCCAACAGCTTCCTACAAGGTTAAACAATGTTACATTGCTGATCATCCACCTGTGTAAAGGACAATATATTTTAAAAAGGAATTGCTGAACACTAGAGGACACTTATCTGAGATGGCTCAGAGAATGACCTATCCTCTTTATTATCAAGGTCTAAGGTCTTTCAAGGGCTGTAGTTATAAATCTAAGAGCTACAGGCTTTTGAAGCTCCATGCCTGTCCCATGTAGCTTACAAATCTTTCTGTGGTTAAGGTTGCTGTGGAGCTTCATGCTCCATGCTACTCCCTGCAATGTTTCCGCAGAGGTGTAGTGACAGAGCTTCTAAACATTCCCTATATTGGTGGTGCTTAGAAAGTTCCATAGGGAGAGGACTGGTTCTTGGAAGCTCTACAGTACATGAGCAGAAAGCTTTGGCTGGTGTTCGATGGGGAGGGACTGCATTTTGCCTACTAGTATAGTGGAATTACCACCCCAATTGTATATCAGGCCTTCATAGTGAATTTCACAGAGAATTCAGCTAGTTCCTTAGTCATGTTCATTAAAGGCCAGATTGCGACTGTCCTTTGTGCTAGTGTGCAAGGGAAGGGAGAATGCAAGAACTTTCTCCCCTTGTGCCCCTTATTCAGGGGTTGGCCATAAACATGGTCCCTATGATCGTCTCAGTGTACCCTTTTTTGAGTATAAGCCATTTTAAGAGGTAGGGTCATGGTCTTGCTGCGTCTTACACTGGCTAGTGGAGGTGGTCTGTCATGCAGCAATGCATTATGCTGCAGTCATCAGGAATGTACTCTCAAATATTATCCACTTCCAGAATTGAGAGCTCTGGAGAGCATTGTATTTCACATCATCCCCAAAGCGGGAGCTGTAGCTTTTAGCCTTGTGGCATGTGGCTGAAAGGCACAAAGTGGTCCTACACCTATTGTCCATTCATATCCAGGTTAAATGACATGGAATATACTTTAAAATAATATGTACTGCTTTTAATTCCTCTTTAGTGTTCTGCTTTACTTCTTATTGTGAGTTTATAATTGAAAATTGTTTAAATAGTCTCATTTTATTTGTTTGCATTTTATTTTACTGTAGTTTCCACATGTTTCACATACCAAGGGCAGGATCTTCTATGTCACATGGTATTGTGTTGGACACTCCTTGTACTGCTGTCTGAAGGTATCTAGTACATACACCAGTAAAACGGGATATGTTGACTTACTGAGTATGGCTGTGATTTTTTTTTTCAAGTTCAAATATTTGTAGTTGGAAAACTGCCTAATAAAAGAGCTATTAAAAATAATTCAGCATAATATACAGAAATAGTACACTAAAAAGATGGCCTAATCTAACTTCACTGGTTTTTTATTTTAGTTCTCAGTTCTTTATGGGGCTATTCCAGGGTATTTATCTAGTCATGAGGGAGTTAAAGACAAATGCAATCATAGAATCATAGGACTGGAAGAGACCTCAAGAGGTCATCTAGTCCAGTCCCCTTCACTCATGGCAGGACTAAGTATTTTCTAGAGCACCATGCCATTTTCAGAGTAATTATTTAATTTTGGTAAATATCTCTCCAGTTTTTTAGTAATGGTTTGCCTACTTTCTGGTGACTTGAACATCTACCTTTTGGAAACAGGACTGACCATGATATTGAGATTATATTTTCTTTTCTGTTCATCTCCTTTTACAGGTTATGATTCTAGCCCATATTATCCCTCCGTATAAGTACTCTTCTTTCTTCATAAGCTGACTTTTCTTTATATTTAGAGGTACTCAAATTTTATCTGCCAGAGATTCTACACTGCTATAAATACCCATTTCTTCTTCCCATTTTAGTCTGTACTCTAACTACTTGTCTTTTCATTGACAAACTTGATATGAATATTGGAAAATGCATTAGGATCAGATTCCATTATCTATTAATTTTTCCCTGCTCCTTCTAGGTCAGCAATAATAGGCATGGATTCTCCTTTCTGACACTGTAGATATTTTTCTTTACATTGTCCATACATCTTTCCACCAAACCGCAAGCAATTTACTTTGCCTTAAAATTCTCCTATTTTCCCCTTCTTTTGAACCCCCTCATTCGAGTACTGAGTGTATAACAGATCTGCACTGTGGATAAGAGATCAGCAATATGGACTTAGAGTGAAGAATTTTGGCCTAAGACTTTCTTAACAGCTTGATTTACTTAGCTCGTCTCTGGCTGCTGTTGGACATGGCAAAGGGTATTGTTCCTTTTGTTTTTACTTTTAAGCCAGTGGTTTTCATTTTTTTTTTAGTCTGTGTACCCTGTTCCAAACAATGTAGTTTACCACGTACCCTCATCTGAGATAGGGTCATAAAATACCTATGACTAGATGGCCACGTTTTACTAAATGAAATGCATTGTCCACCATTACAGGATTTTTCTCGTGATCTACCTGTGAGATCTTGCATATCCCTAGGGGTACATGTACCTACATTTGAAAGCCACTATTCTAAGCAATTAAGCAGTTTTGAAACATTAGAAAAACAGATTTTTTGCTCTTAGTACTAGCCCATTCTGATTTCCAGGTGTCGATGAATGTGTATTCGTAACTGTCTTTCTGGAACAAAAATCACTTTGAACATTTCCAATCTGGATTTTGAAGTGTCTCATACTGGACCTGTAGCTTAAAAACTGTTCAGTGGGAAAAAACAAAACAAAAATTGAAGCAAAAACAAATGACTTGCTGACAAACAGCAACAGCTTCTCATATTTGTTTTTTCTCCTGGCTTTTATATATCACTGCATGGCTATTGTAGACCTGACTGAATACCAATCTTTAGCATGTAGACTTGGGATAATATCACTGCTTCTGTTCTTAAGATACCTATTCAAAACAGTTGATTAACAGACAGGTAGCTTTTCACCACATATTATGTTTGTGGAATCCCCCATGGCTTTTTCTCTGGCCATTCATTATGTGGGGTTTTTTTGGTTGGTGTTTGATGGTTTCTTGGTTGTGTGTGTTTAAATATATGTTGGGTGGTGGTCCTTGCATGCTATTGATTTTTTTATATGCTTGCTGATTGCTTACGTTTTTGATTAATGCCAACTTTTGTGATTCAGAGCAGAGTAATTTAATTGCTTAGCATTTGCAAAAGCCATAGTCAGCCTACGTTTTCTGTAATTGAATACTTCTAAAACTGATGATGTTACTTTGAGCAATTAGTTGCTTTATGATCAGTTTGTGGTTTGGAGTGGAACCTTTCTTTCTTTATACAAAAACAGTATGTGTGTGGGAAGAAATATACAATCTTTTTAGTGGACTTCGGTATCTGCTTCTCAAAACATGGTAGTTGACTTGCTTGCTCTTTTTTGAGGTGGTCTTTTTTTATGTGTGCACTTGCCCATTAGAATATAATGGGTACCTTAAACTTTCTCCTCATTATAATTCAATTTCATTATTTCTTATGGGATAACTAAATGTAACTTTTGCTGTCTAGATCAGTGGTTCTCAACCAAGGGTATGCATATCCCTGGTTGAGAACTACACAGAGGTCTTTCAGGGGGTACATCAACTTATCTAGATATTTGCCTAGTTTTTACAACAGGCTACATAAAAAGCACTAGCAAAGTCAGTACAAACTAAAATTTCACACAGACAATGACTTTATAGTGCTCTAAATGCTTTACACTGAAATGTAAGCACAGTATTTATATTTCAATTGATTTATAAGTGTGGTAAAAATGAGGAAGTAAGAAATTTTTCACTAATAGTGTGCTGTGACACTTTTTTGTATTTTTATGTCTGATTTTGTAAGCAAATATTTAATTGAGATGAAACTTGGGGTATGCAAGACAAATCAGATTTCTGAAAGGGGTGTAATAGAGATTGAGAGCCATTGTTCTACATCAAGGGCACCATAGCTGGCACTTCTGGATGGAAATGTATTTAAAATCTAGTACCTACTATTTCCTTTTCATTGTGTGACTAAAGGGGAGTGTGACTTTCCTTGACTCAGAATTTTGGACAACAACCTTTATAGACGTTATTTATTTATTTATTTTATTTTTTATATTTGTTAATACATAGTTTATCTTCCTCCTTTTCTATTTTCTGAATAATTCATTCTTCTGTGGAAGATGATAGCATCACATTTTACAGGTTAGCCCATTAACAGCTACACTTGGCAGATCCTGCCCTATTGATGTTGATAGTAGTTTTGTTATTAACTTCAGAGGGGAGCAAGTGGGCATGTTTTCCCTTCTGTTGCTATTTTATGGAAAGCCAATGTACTGCAGCTATGGAAACTAGCTTTCTGTCAAATTTTAGACTTGGTTTTACACTTATATTTACTAACTAGCTTTATTAAACACAAACCAAGAACATGCCTGTAAGGCCTCTCAACCTTACTTTCTGAAGTTCTCACATATGGATGTGGAGCCCTTTTCACCTTTGTCACCTTTGTCCAGCTTGTCCTCATCCGTCCCTCCATGAACGCAAATCAACACCACACCATCTCGTCTTGTTGTGAACATGTTCTTTCCATTTCTGGCCAAAGAGTTTTGTCCAAAACTCAAATCCAGTTATCCAGTTCCCCATAGGCTGAATTCTCAAACCTGGATGCCTAAAATTACACAAATAAGTGGCCTGGTATTTCAAAGTTGGTGAGCACCTATGCAAGCTTCAGGCAAAACTGGCTTCAGCATATTTTAAGTGGTCTTGCCCAAGCCTTTTGCACCTCCATCTGCTAACATAATTGATTCCTATGCACTAACATCATACTATTATGCAGGAGGCCAGCCTAAGTATTTTAGAGTGATTAGTAAGGCTCTTTTAGATATAGCCTAGCTGACTCATTTTACATAACTGTATTTTCTCGTTTCCCTCTAGCTCTCTGCTGCAGAAGAAAAGTCAAGCTGCTTATTCTAATCAACTACATTTTAAAACTAAAAATTAAATCATCTGGGGAGAAACTTTTTTTTTTTACCTGCTCTTTTAACTGGTGAACTGCTAACCCCTTTTTCTATCAGTTTATTTTTAAATTAGCTCTGCAAGGAAAAGGAAGAATGAAGTAAAAACACAGATTCTCTTGAACATTGCTAGCTTTCTCAAATCAAGGGGGCAATGCTTTCACAGTCTGGAGCCCAAAGACCACTTCTAACCGCTGGTGCTCAGTTCCTTTTGGAATTCAGGCCATGTGTTTAGGTCCCTGAATGTACACCTAGGATACTAACTTTTGGCACCCAAGCTTAAGAATGTTTACATTAGTACATATCACCTAAGGTCTAGTAAGAATCGGGGACACAGGGTACTGGCACTCGTGTTGCAAAAATGCCTTTCTCCCCTTTTATCCTCCATTCCTATAGGCAGCGGGGCCTGTTTCTTATTGCCTTGCACCTTGTGTACTCATTACCCACTTGTGTAAATGTATATGAAATATTTATTCTTCTGATTGGGTGGCATTTTATGCCCACTTTGCACCCACTTCTTACAAATATAAGTGAATAGAGTCCCATTGTACCTTCATGGCTTTCCACCCTGAGGGTATTAAATCTATTTCCAGGACACATGGCAAGGACTCATTATATTTAAATAATAAAGCATAAGAGTAAGACTGCAGCTAAGAACAATCTATTTTTTTTTTTAGTTGAAGAGCTCTGACTTATTGAGAGAGATTTTTTTTTTCTACACACTGTCCTGGTTTTGGATATGAATGGAATTTACAATGGATCATTCAAGGTCCTATTTTTTTTTTATAAATAGAACATTTAAAAATGCTTTTTGCTACAGTTCTTGCAGTTTATTAAATTGATAATACCACTTAGTGTGTCTTTGTCACACAGGAAACATTTTGTACTGCTGTAATGTTCTGCATTGCTTTATTATGAAAAAAGGCTCTGCCATAATTTTTAGTCTAAGACTGGTTGTGATGAAATATGAACACCCTTGGTTAAAACTATAAATTCAAAAATAATTAATATTTGAAAGAAATCCTTCTGTGCAGTTCTAGTTCTTGAATATTAGCACATTTATACTATTTCAATATAACTTTCTATCTTGAAATGAGATAAATTAATTGATTTATTATTGGAAAAAAACATGGTAGAATTAGATAAATGTATTTATAAATTTCAAGTACAATAAAAATAATTACTCCCCCCCAAATTGATTAAAATGTTGAGAATATGGATGATGGCAAACAATGAATCCATACAAGCTGAACATATAAATGAAGAGTTGCATATGCAACCTAATTTGTCTCAAAAATAGAAAATTGGAAACAAAGGAATTTTATAAATGGAGGAAATAACCATATGAAATAAATGAAGAAATATGGAATCATCTCAAATTGGTAACCCCCAAATCATTCACTAACCTCTATAAAAATGTTGAAAAACTAATGGAAAACAATTCAAACTACCTTTAGAAATTTAGAAGGAACTACAAAATTTAAATGCCAGTGATGTGCCTGTGAGTAATGGCTTTTCACTACCACATAAGAGAATCAGGTTTGATGTTTGGATCTATTCTTTTCCTTATTAGGCCACAAGATAACATCAGGATTCTAACCAACGTCTCTCTTGCTAAAATAGATTTGTCTTTGGATATTAACCAGCTATTGCTGAGAATATAATGGCTGCTTTATTTTTTTATATACAGTTGCTGCTCTATTGGTATTTAATCCATTACTTTGTAAAATGGTTTGGGATACCAAGATTGTGACAGGAACTAGCTAGAAAACAAATGAACTTGTATACTTACTAAGGAAAAAGAGAGCTAAAACAAACTTTAACTAAAGGGTATGAATAATCAATAAATTTCACCCCTGGAGATCATAGCTTAACTTTAATGGGAGCAGGAACAGGTCACTGTAATGCAGGCTGAAACACAAACCTATGAGGTTGTTATCACAAAATCATGTTTGGTGGTAACTATACTTCACAGCTGGCCTGCCAAGCTCCAAAACTCTTACTGTGAATAGAGAAGAGAGTATACTATACAATCACAAGACCAAAAAAATTGCACGTTGTCTTTGCAATCCTATCTCACCCCACCTCTTCAAGGGTCTGATGGTGCAATCCAGAGGCAGTGATAGCCCATTGGGGCCCTAAGTAGGAATATTTACCCTCACACACATAACACACGCTAAAAAAGTGAATAGGGAGCCCCTTGAGCTGCTCAGGGTTCTAAGCTATTGCCTGGTGCCGGCACTGTTGCAATCCTTACTCACTTGAGTAGTCTTTATATGTAGGAATAGTTCTGTCAGTATCAGTGGTAATACTCACAGGAGTAAGGACTACTCAATTGATTAAATTTAGCAGGATTGGGATATGTGCCATATCAGAAACAGTAGTTCAAACTGGAGCTGAAGAGGCATTTTAGTATTTGAATATAATCATTACAATTTGTCAAGCCTACTGGACTAGAAAAGCTTTCAGACATAAGGTGTAGGAGGAAAGTTATTGAAAATCTGTGAGAGATTCTGATACAGTAGCATCTCCACATCCTTTAGATTCCTTGAAATAAAATAATCCAATAAGTTTAAATATTCAGACTCTGTTCTCATCTTCTTAAGCAAGCATTGTAGCTATGTCGTTTCCATGGAGCTTTCTGTATACAGTTAATTTTGATATGTTGCATGGTAAACTAATATTGGTGCAGACAATAGAACCGTGATTTGATTAATGTAAAATTTTCCTTAAGTATAAATCTGTTTAAACTCTTGTGTTTTGCAGCTTACTTTCACTTGCCCTCTGAGTTGTCACAATTGTACACCATTACCCATACTGTTGATACGATACTGGGGTGGTCCATCAGGAAATGCCATTACAGTGATATGTAGCGTATTAGTGTTTGTCTCTCCATGACATCGTATGCAGAAGTCATAAATTCTAAAAAATATTATTTGGGATGATGTCAAAGACATGGTGGTTAAAAGAATGATCAAAATGCTCATGAGTTTTCAGTACAGGATCAGAATCTTTTCAGGACTGGCTGAAATAATTTCTTTCCAATCAATACACTGTTTGATAAACAATTTTTTTAAAAAAAAACTTGGTTACTTGTGATTTGATGTGTAGGAAATAATTTTTAAAAAATCCCCCAAAGAATCTTTTCATGCATTTGAAGAGCAACAAACCAAAGTCACTTGTAAAAAAAAATATTTGGCAGCGATATCTTCTAAGATCATTAGAAGCTTTGAAATACCAATGAATTCTTGAGGGTTGGCAAGCTGCCGGTGTAGCTTTCCAAACTCACAAGTCTAATGCAGGTTATATAAGATGAGATACAGACATAATGACTGGATAATTCCAGCTGTTTGACACAATTTACTCATGCAGTAGTCAACTATACAGTAGTCAACTGTACTATACTGCTATTACTCAGTCTCCATTTAATATGCCACAGGTGTGTTTGTGTTTTACTACAACTTTCAAATAATGGGAAATATGATGCAATCTGGGATGCAGCAGCTCCTAATGAGTATTAATGCTGGATATGAAAAGCAATAATTTTTTCTTGGCCTGACTGACTTTTTTATTAGACATGCAGCACAAATACTCAAGTAAATGTTATTCTCAAAAAATACAACATTTTCATCTCTTCTGAGCCACTTTGCTTTTTATTTGCAAATAATGTTTGTAATGCACAGTGAGACCAGGGCAACTTCCTGTCAGACCTGCCCACTCTTTCTTCACTTTTGGTTTAGTCCTTTCCTTTGGAATTTTTCTTCTTGAGCCTTTTTAATAAACTGAATAACCCCTTCAGCTGCTGCTGATAATAATAATGATAATATACCTTCTTGTCACCCAGCATAGGTGCAAGCGTGTACCAGGGAGAGACCTAGTATTCTTCATCAATGTCAGCCACTTCTGTTGATCAATCATTGTTTGTTTGATTCCTTCCTATATCAGCCCCTTCAGTGCAAAAGACAGCCTCTTCAGGGACACACACACAAATTAAAATTCTTAACTAGCTTGTCCAAGATTTCCTACTCTATAGTATCTAGATGCTTCCACGTGCAGTTTGCATGTAGCACAGGTGGGTTTCACAGCTGCTCACACTGCTATTCTGTATACACCACAAGTAGGACAAACTCATTGATCTCACCTCTGTCACGTTTCTTATAACTTAATAGTGCCAAATTGAATTTAAAATGTTTGATTCTGGGTCCCTTATGAACCAGCTGTCCTAAAATTTCACATTTGTACACTTTCGGATTCCCACATACAGCCAAAATATTATGGGAAGAAGTAGGTTCAGTAGTGGGATCAGTAGAAACTTTCACCAGAAAAATGGTGAGTACTAAAGAAAATCAATGGCTCAAGATGACTTTCCTAAATAGGGGTATGGGTTAATGGGCAACATGAACTGCCATGTGGCTGTTCATCTGGACTGGCAGTGAGCCAAGCCCTGCTGCCTTCCTTGGAAGTTTAGATCTACACAAGCCTAAATCTTAAAAAAAATGCACACACACAAACCATCCAAACAGAGCTGCCCCATACTTGCTTTGCGCACTTCCAAATTCAGGAACCCTTCATATTTAGTTTTCAGGGGCACCAAGAGACTGCTTTCTCCAGCTGGCTCATAACAGTCTCCCAGTGTCGACAACTGCTTCCTAAATCTTTACATGGCCTTCCAAAGGACTGGTAATATGGGAGAGAAACATGCTTGCTGTGATTACTAACTATTGGCTACACAAAATGAGTGACACTGACATTCTATAATCTCCAGAGTTCTGTTACATATGATTGTATGGCTTCCCTTCCCCTGTGTGTGGTTTGATGGCCACCTACTGGGGGGGGGGGGGTGGAGTGTCCCCATACTTGGTTCCTAACCCTCTGAAGTGCCTGCTAGGGAGGGTTCCCTCCAAAATTGCTAGATAAAATGAGGCAATGTGAGAATGGTGTTTGGGCGCATGCCCCAGACTGTGTGTGTGTGTGTGTGCGTGCACATGCACTCCCAAATACCTGTAATACAAGAGCAAATGGTTCCTAGGAATACCTGTAGGGAAGTCAGGGCATGGGAAGGGTAGAGCTTTTCACACAGACCAGGTTTGGAAGGCTTTTTTGAACCCACACTGAGGTTTATAAGGAAGAGAACCTGAACCCACTGTGATTTAAAGTGCATTCTTGATTCTCTGAGACCCTTTTGAACATCTCACTTTCTGACCCATAATTTTCAGACAAGCACTTAAGAGAGTCAGACAAATCCCCTGTCGGATTTTTCAGGAATTCCTAAAACCTGTACATTTTAAATCTCAGTTCATTCCTGATCTCGTTGACCTAGTTACCAAGAGATTTGATTTTTCTTTACTAGTTCAGCAAACAAATCCTTATGCGTGGCCACTTTCCTTTCTGTCTCTGAATGCTATGATTCCAGCATTTGAAACCTTAAAATACCTTGTATCTTTCTTTACAAAAATCAGTTGCTTGAATTGATAATGTATCCAAAGTAGATCCATGGGATTTATAGTGGTAGCTTTTGAGATCAAATATGTCTGCCTTTAGGCTTCAGTTGGAAGCAGACACCACTAAGGAAGTGATATTCAGAATTAAATGCAAAAAGCTATATCAATTCAACATTAAAGTGAGACTTCTGGATACACACGCAAATCAATGCAAAAGAGTTCCACAACAATGCTAACTTGGCAACACCACAGTTAAGTTGTATATTTTCATTCTAACTACATATGGAAAATTACATAGTTGCAGTAATATGGGAAATTCAACTTGTGTATCAATATATTAGAGGTGGGTCTGGATCCAAAATCCCTGAAATTTGGACGATCTAGAACCTGAACTTGGCTCCAGATCCAATTTAGCAGCTCTTACATCTACAGTGGGCCGAACCAAAACCAAATGTCCAAACACTTCTGAACTACGAGTGTTTGGAGAGTAAGAGCTATGTATCTGAATGTAATAGCTAGTGCCTGTCAAATCTACAACCTTAATTGACTGTTGGTATTTAACTTCTCCCCCCACACACACCAAGTTGGAAGGAAGAAGAGGAAGTATGGACACCCCCTCCCAAAAAAAAAATTGCAGGGACCAGATTTTAAAGTTGCACAAATGAAGATTTTTTGTGTTTTGGGTTCCACAGTACAGAACTATGGAGTTGCTTAGTTCCACAGTATCAAAGGCAGTAACATAATTACAAAAAATGCTGAAATGAATACAGTTGATTTATTCTGTAATCTGTCCTGTGATTTGATGAACACTGTCAATGTCCACTATGGTCAATAGGACTTGAGCTTTCTCAACATCTCACAGGGTCTGCTCTGTGTCATATCTACCATTCATAAGACTTTGGGGGAATTTTTTTCGTTACAATTCCTCAGGAAAAATTGAAATATTTTTTTCTTTCTAGTCACAACTCAAAACAGCTGAATGAATTCAACTAAACTTTAAGAGAAACTACTTTGGGGCTGAGATTAGAAAAGTGCGAAACATTTAGCTTAAGCTTTGAATGCACCAGGAATAAGTCTCTGTTCCGGTTTTTGTGTGGGAAGCTTGGATTGATTCTGCTTGTGCTATACTTCACCTATAGATAAATGACCTCAATTTCCAGAGTTCTCATTCCAGCACTTTTTTAACAAACTAAATGCATTTAAAAAAATACATTTAGATAAGCGTGATTTGTGATTTCCTGCTGAACTGTGGTGAGAGATGTGACTTGCTCTTACCTATGTCATTGCATTGATTTGTGAGCTTCAAAAGTGGAAGATGGGGATGAGGAGGTGCGCTGTTTTAATTACTTGTTAATTCGGTGTTCATCAAGGTGCCAGATCAATAGAGCTGAAGGCTGAAATTTCCTGTTTGTTCCCAATCTTATATAGCTGTCCTGCAACAGTACAAGCTTCTCAGTACTACCTTGCCAATTTCCCTCAATTCTGACCTAGAGAGACCACCTCTAGAGGAAGAGAGGGTGATTAATTCTCCCTCCTCCATTACATTGTTGACCTTCTGCCTGAATGGACGCAGAAGGCACCTATGGGTGGTGATGTGTTTTGTGATGTGATTTATCACTTTGGGAATTTGATTCCATATAACACAGCCATCACCAGACAGTTATTTCACTGAAACATCTTTTGGTTGCAAGCCACTTGGGAAGAATTGGAACTGTTGACTTGGAACTGAAAATAACAATAACCTATTGCTAATTTCCTGAGCCATCCAGTCCCCTCATTCAGATGCAGCCCTTTCTTAGACAGTCAGATTTAGCCCCGATATTGAAGTCTGTGGGTTTAACACACAGTATTTGAAGTTTTTCAGTCCAGTATTTGGAAATCTTCTGGGGACATGGACATGGCAGATCTAAAATAACCTTTTTTGGGGGAGGAAGGGGGAATGCTTCCCCACCCTCATCTTGATTAAATCAGATCAAAACTTTAGTCCTCTATCATGTTGAGAATTTTGTAATATTTATAGGTGTGACCCTAAAATAACTAAAAATATCATTTACACTTATATACATAAAGCATATATTAAGTTCTTACTCATTAAAAATAAGCCCTTCCTAATTAATTGTTTTTCTTTCTAGTGTAATTAGAAAAAAATCTGTTTGTTTGTGGGTTCTTCTATCGTAATGAAATCCTAAATTTCTAATTCCATCCTAGTAAAATGCTCTTCGTAGGCACAAAAATGTATGCTATATACAACTGATTTCTTCTTATTACTCTCCAGTCTTGCATGTCTGATGCTTTACTGATGCTGTCAGCCATCTGTTTAATAGCCTAGGCCAATTCTTGAAGTCTTTGCTCAGGTGAAATTCTCATTGAATAACCACTGAAATGTTGTTGCTTCTATGGTGACATAGAAGTGCATGATGATGCACAGACAAATAATGACTTCATCAACATGTTCCAAACATTTACATGAAAAAATATATTAATTATAGATGAGTGGACCTGACAATGTCCAGATCTAGATGCCACCCAAGTTCATTTGAGGATTTGAAGTTTTAACTTAAACCCTGGACGTCACTATTCAAACAGTTCATGAAAAGCTTGCCCTTTTCCTCTCTACATGCTTAACCTACATCTGGGGCAGTCAATAGGTGGACCATGGGACAAATCCAGATGGCCAGATGCCTTTGAATGGACCCCAAAATCATTTTATTTATTCATTATTATTATTGGGTTTTTTTAATTATTTTCTCTGGTATCTGGACCTTGACTATACCTTGACCAAGAAATATGGACCTTGACAAAAAATAATTGACTACCCCTGACTTACATCCATCTGCTTGCCCTCCTGGACACCCTTTCCTTCCTCGTGGGGCTCTCATTAACCAATTCTGTCTCTGAGGAAGTAGGCTGTAGGCACCAGTCTCTTTGAGGCTCTTCAAAGGCATTCCTTTTAGTTGGACTGCCTATGAGGAAGGCAGGATGACAGGTCAGACAGAGCCTCCTAATACTACAGGAGGCTTCTGTGATCCATAGATCTGGCAGCTAGTGCTCCCCACTGGTCTATTGGTGTCAGACAACCAACATAAAGAAGAAAACCAGTGGCCTAGAGGGACAGTGGCCTCACCTGACAGCTTCCCAAACAGCAATGGGGTTGTGATCCCAGACCCAGCACCATTTATAATATGTGAACTCCAGGGAAAGGGAAGATGCTCATGGGAGGGTGGAGCAAGACTAGTAATTGGGCATAATTTCTTCTGAATCCTAGAAGGGAAATTCTTTATGGGTATTGTATCTAAAACTTTGGAACATAATCCAAATCTCAGTCTAGACCAAACACCACCAAATTTCAGATCTATGGATTCAAATTTCTTTTGCCAGCTCATCTTTAATACCAATCATATAGAATAAGATTTCTCATTTTAGATGGCTGGTGATTTAAAAGTTAACATTTGCCACATGGATGAGAGATCAGTTTTAAAACCTGCAGCAATCTCAAATACCTGTATGGTGTTATCAAAGTTTTAATGGTAACCATTATGTCTCTTATATAAAAAGGACCTCTTGGGTGATCAGGGTCAACATCCTGCATCGTGTGGAATTACTTTAGAATCTACAGAATCCTTCTGATACATGTAACTAATCTTGACTCAAACACCTCTACTGACTTCCCCGTAGCTGCTTTGTTAAGCAAGCTGATCCATTGTCTAATTGTACTATTTTTTTCTTTTTATTTCCAACTGAAGAAACTCTCAACTGTAAACAGTCTTTTGACAGATGAATGCATCAAATGTAATATAAACTTGATTAACCATTACTTATTCTTTGTTTTGCACAAGTTTCAAAACCCACACTGTCTTGCAAACAGAATATTTTGAATGAGACGTAAAAGTTTGCCTGCCAGTCTGAAGAAGTAATAATTTTAGTTTGAAGGACAATGTCCAAAGAAGATAAACTCACAAAAGTTGCAGAAAACTTGAACTATCACTAAGCAGATCATCACTAAGCAGCCACTTATAGGCTGAACAGATGGTAAAATAAATTTGAAGGAACAGGTAAATCGTTTTTCAAAGATCAAAGTATTCTAAAGCATAATGTTAGAATTTTGTTCTCTTGGACTGTTTTGCTGAATTAAAATAAAAAAAACCCTATTGAATAGAGGATAAATTAGCCATGCCATGACTATGGAGACAAAATTCATATTAAAAATGTTTACATGTAAGATAATGTTCCCACACCTACTGTACCAATATGAATGTGTAAGTGAATATACTGTAAATTATATAAACATTCAGGTTAACTTTTTATTACTATTCATACATCCTTGAATCATTCAGGAATGATTAGAAATAAAAAAAATATATAAAATCAAAACTTATAAAAAATACCATATGCTTGATACTATTCAAAGAATTTGGAACAGTAGTGTCTGTTCTTACACTTTAATCTCTGATGTCTAGCTACTCATTAAGTGGTGTATATTTAAATATGTCTATAGGTAGTTATCCAATATTTTTCTCTTAATACACAGTGGCTCTGCTCTCTAGAGGCTGACAGTTAAGGAATAGCATATAACTGCTACTATTATGGATAGTAATGGAGCTTTCATTTTAAATAACAGTGGTTGGGATGCTACTCTTGAATTCCTGGTCTCTAGCAAGTTGGATTTTTTTGTTTGGGGACTAACTTAATAGTTCCAGTGTCTGGATCCTTCTGCAACACTCATGTGCCCACAGAAAGGTACATAATACCCCAGTCCTGCAAACTCTTAGTGGTGCAAGTAATCGTTACTACTATGGATACACTTTTACAGTATTGAGCTCCTGTATTGATGCTCATGTAGCTTAGTATTTTCTGTTAGGATTTTATCTACATGTAATGCCAAGTACATACTGTACTGGAATAAATTACATAGAAATAAGAATCTGCCCCAAATCTGGGAGGGTTTAGCTTCCATTCTGTTGAGGAACATCAGCTCAGGTATGCAAATGTTTGCAAATGTAGGTTGCTGATGATGACACAGTGACTTCCTAGCTAGCTATCTCCATTTCCCAGGCCTCCCTCTCCTTACCTTTTTGTTCCATCTTCTTCTGGTGAGTTTTGGGAGCTGTGTGGCTTCACCCATATTCAAAGCATTCCTAAAAATGGGTGTGCCTGACGCAGAGTCTTCAGAGTCACACTTGGTATGGGCCACCATCTTCCCAGATGATACAGATAGCACCCAATAGTGCAGCTGAAGGAGAGAAATTCTGCAGTTCCTCCCAGGCTAAGGGCAGATATCATCCTTCAGAATCTGTAGCTATAACTGTAGAACCTCTGTAGGCTCATGAGCAACTGTGTACTAGGAAAAAGAAGCCCACAATGCTAGTTTGTAGGCATTGGGTAGCCCCCAGCAGCTTTCTGAATAAAGTATTTTGGATTATCACTACCATGACAATGTCTTCAGGAGGTAGGCTCTCAAACTGAAATAAGAGAAGACTGATGTGTTGCTGGTGGAAAGAGAGGGACACTTTTTTTGTTAAGGTCCCCAGAACACTTAACTCTCCTTCCATTCATAGATTCCAAGGACAGAAGTGACTTTTTTCTGTGATTAACTAGTTTGACCTCTTGTGTAACATAGACCGTAGAACGTTCTCAAAATAATCCATCTTTGAATTTGAGCATATCTCTTAGAAAAAACATGCAATCTTGGCTTAAAATGGCTAGTGATTGAGAATCCATCACAGCCTTTGGTAAACTGTTCCAATGGATAATTATCCTCAGTGTTAAAATTATGCTTGATTTCCAGTCTGAAGTTTTCTAGCTTCAACTTCCAACTATTGGCTCTTGTTATATCTTTATCTGCCCAGTCTGAAGAGCTCAACTACATGGGGAACAAGTAGGTACTTATACACTGTAATCAAGTCACATCTTAACCTTCTTTCTTCTCTTTATTAAGCTAAATAGATTTGAGCTCCTTGAGTATATTCTATAAGGCATGTTTTCCAATCCTTTAATCATTCTCGGAGCTCTTCTCTGAACCATCTCTAATGTATCAACATTCTTCTTTCACTGTGGACACCAGAACTGGACACAGTATTACATTAGTGATCATACCCATGCTAAATAACCTCTCTACTCCTACCTGAGAACCCTGTTTATGATTCTAAGGATTGAAGGCAACTTTTGTCTGTTTAGCATCTGATGAAGCCTCAGAGTCTTATGGGGGCTTCATGCCAATCCTGGATATAGAGATAGTGACAGTGGTAAAAATGTTTTTTTTCTCCATCTTACCAGGAAATTGTCATTTTACCTTGAATAAGGATCTATCCACAATGACCTAGGTTCTTAGCACCTCTGGATTAGACTATTGTAATTCACTATATATAATGCTAAGGGTGAAGACATCAAGGAGCCTCTGGTTTATGCAGACCACAATGACTTGCTTCCTTAACTGGAGAAAAGTCAAGAATACCTCACACAAGAGCTCTGAATCGTCCATATTCCCATTTTGCTTCAGCTACCAAATCAAAGCCATACTTGATCATTAGCTCTTCTATTGGCTGGGGTCTGGACAAAACAATCTACCTATAATTCATGGTCCACAAGACACCTATCTATGCTCCTCTGAAACAATACACTCATGCACTACAGATCCAGAGTTAAGGCATTCTCATTTTAAACCTTTAACTATAGAATGACATACTGGAGGAGAAAATACTGACCCCAACCCTGGTCATGCTCACCTTTTCTTGCAAAAAGCCTCCCTCTAATACAGGGTTTCTCAAATAGGGGTCGCTGCTTGTGTAGGGAAAGCCCCTGGTGGGCCGGGCCAGTGTGTTTACCTGCCCCATCCACAGGTCCGGCTGATCGCGGCTCCCACTGGCTATGGATCGCTGCTCCAGGCCAATGGGAGCTGCTGTAAGCGGCGCAGGCCAAGGGATGTACTGGCTGCCGCTTCCAGGAGCTCCCACTCTTGCATGCATCTTTCAGTTCCCTATAACTTATGAGTTACTTAAGTTTATCTATACCAAAGGTTATATGCATCAAGACTAACACTATCTACTAAAGCCAAATCTTATAGGACAAAAGCCTGTAGGTTCCTTGCATTACTACTAAATATAATAAAGTAGAATAACAAAGCAATGAATATAACACAGGTAAACTGGCCCACTGGGTATGGGGCATATCTGCCCTGCATTCATGGAGGGATCTCTGACAGACTAACCAATGATATTTTCTTCTGATCATCTTAGTGCTCAAATGTTGCATCTAGCCAGAGCCCAATACCTTGTGGAGCCATTGTGCTACCTTCAGAGATTAATCCATGCTCATTCCCATCTGGTTCCAGTCAGCTCTCCTGTGAGGTGGAAGGGAGTGGTTGTGCTTTTGTGGGGGAAGTAAGACCTCTTGGTCCTGTTGGCCTATAGTCCATCAGAAGAACTACAGCCTTGTGAGGTCTTTCTACTCCCTGATGCAAGCACTGCCACTGTGAGCAGTCCCTGCTCAGTAGATGCAGAGGGCATGAACACAGTGAAACTGTTCTGGTTCCACTGAGGTAGAGTGAGGGTAAAGGGACAGGGCATAGGAAGCAGTGCATTTACATTCATGTGTATTGTGGAGAACCGACCCTTGGAACTCCATGCATTCCAGTACAGACTAATGCGCAAGTATGACACCTCTATGTGTATGGTAATGCACAGTACCACAGGGGCTTCTGTAGTTCTGAGGCTGGCCTACTATGCACTTTTAAAATGGCTATTTCTTGCAGGCTGGAGGAGCCAAAATTCTGTCTCTTTCCCTATTTCCAATTTCCACATTGTGCAGAATTTGAACTATTAATTCCTATTTCCTCAATATTTATACTGCACAAATCAGAGTAATATCTGTGTGCACTTTACATGGCTTGAATTAAAAGCAAAAATACTTCCCTGATACAGGAAGCTAATTCTTCATAACCCCCATAGCACCACAACTGTGAAGGACAGAAAAAAGGAACCTTTTTTGTTTTGGGATGAAATCCAATTTGCTCCTCTACCATGACTTCTTTGTAATCAGCTGCCATTGGGTCAGTTTGTCAGGGGATCCTCTGACAACCACATTATTATTGCCAAGTATAGCCAGGCTTCAGTTTGATTTAAACCAGAGTGTAGTACCTTTAAATAGAGAAATACCTCTCTGCTACTTAAGTGCAATGTCAACTGAGGACATGAATCCAAGTCCCAATTTGGACTTGAACGTACCCTAGTTAACCACTGGTGAACCTCATCAATCAATCATTGTTATTTTACTAAATCCAATATGACTTATAGGATTAGCTGAAAAGTTCTGAACATTAATGAAATCCGTCACATGCATGATAATCAGGGTAGGCTATATTTTAGGTTATTAATTCTCTATGAATTAATATACATCTGCCAGCAATCTAGCCAATCACTGGATGTCACCTTTACTCTACTGAAACATATATACAGGAACATTTATTTGGGAGAACAAAAATTGGTTTAAAAAAAATCTGAGTCTTCACAGCACTATATTTCAATGAATGTTCAGCTCCTTGCCTGGTCCGTATGTGATGTGTCATCCATCTGTAAGCAAGGCCAGTTGATTCATTTTTCAAAGTACCACCTCTGTCTGAAGATACTGTACCTCAGACACATTGGTTCAGGATGCTTGGCTTACTGAAAGCATCCTGATCTGTCTGGTAAATTACCTATATTTTTTACCTGGTATGAAGGATTAGCATTAACTTAATTGTATACATCATTGGAAAGGTGGATATCCCAATTTCCACTGATGTACATAAGTTTTAGCCCTGGTGCTTCTTGGAACATTGAGCCTTATAATCATTTTTTGCAGGAAGCCCTCTTGTTGTTCACTAAATGACATGGTTTTAATGACCACTACGTCAGACTTTTAGAGCAAGAACCCATGTCATTTACAATCTGAAAGCTTGGAATCCTAGCTTTAAAATGGCATAAAGTCCTGAGGCTATTCTAAATTGTGCCAAAGACTAGCTCCAAACAGCCCCAGGATCAGTGGTAGCCATAAGGATGGCATTGTCCTATCCCAAGGTCCTACATAGGGTGAAGCTTGACTGAACCAAAGGACTGCATTCAAAATGTCATAAGCAACAGGTAACATAGTTTGTTTTAGTAATGCACACATTACTGAATCCCAGGGCCAGCTTTTATCTGTCAAAACCAACTTTGGACATTAAGGGTCTGCCTACACAGTATGGTAATGCATGATTTCTAAAGAACATTAATGTGTTGTGGGTTATTTGGCCCACACAGATCCTGCTGGTGCTTACTAAAAGTGTGCTTAACAGTAGTATGTTAAAGCACATTAGGGAATTTTTAGTGTGCACCAGCAGGGTCTACACGACCTAATTAATGTGCAGCACATTAGTGAACCTTTAGAAATCGCATCCTCATTGTACACATTCTTGCACTGTGTAGACAAGTCCTCAGAAAATCTGATGACATTAGTTGTCCCACCATCTTACCCCACTTACCTCTCTTCACCTCTACCCCATGATTTTCATCTGATCCATAACAACCATCATTAGGAACAAGAATTTCCTTAAACCAATTCTGTCATACCCTTTTAAGCTCTCACTGAATTGGTTGCTGCTGTGTTTCCAGAATCTTTTAGATAGCAGGATCCACTGGGGCCAATCACCACTCCCACCTCTTCACTACCTCTCTCATACAGGTAAAATAAGTTTCACTTTAGCTCCTTTCACTAATTCAGGAATTCTTAGCCGAGACTCAGAAGAAGTGGGGATGATAGGCAGGGAGTTTGAATATAGAGCAAAAACATTCTGGAAGAATACCAGTTATTCAGTAACTTCTCTTACTTTTTAGAGATGACCTCTGCATGTTCTACTTGTAGGGTTACAGTGTCTGCACTGTGAGCTTCACTACATAAAAGGTAAGTACAGAAAATCTATGCCATCAATAAACTATAAAAAGACCATTGTATGCCACTATATTAGATTGCTAGAATAATTCAGAAATTATTCATAAAATGTAACTAACCGTAATTTCTAAGACATGCTAAATAATTCACCATTAAAAATATCCATAAAATAGCTGAAGGAGAGGGGGCAAAAAAGGAAAATTATACTTTTTTGTACTTTGTAATGAAGTCAAGCTCCTGAGGAAGCAGTTTGTAAATGCTGCTATTTGATATACAAGACTGTAGTCCAGATCCAGTGTAGCACTTACTAAACATTATGTAGGCAGCAACTTTCTGGGGATCTGCTGTGTAGAAGAATATATTGTCCTGGTTTTATTAATTATAAAGTGATTTGAATCGCATATGAAAGCCTCTCAAAAGATTGTAAGGGCTGTAGATTTCTAGAGAGATAAGAGTTAATGCAACTTTTGGGGACAATTCAGAGTCTATTCACTGTAATATCATTTAAAATGCAATTTGGTGGCTGGGCTTTTTTATTAGTCTGTAACCTTCTAATGCTTTCTGGGTTCTCTTATATCTGCTTGGAGGAGAGAAATTCACTCATAACATGAACTTCTGCTATAGCTCTGGTGAGAGGCGAATTGGAGTTGGATGATTCTGAATCAGGAATGAGGTGTCAGGTAAAAAAAAAAAACAATAGCAGATTCCATACTATGGTGAAAAAAATATTAAAAATGGCTACTTATGCAAGAAAAACAAATTGTCTTAGTGTAGACAGAACAACAGTATGCCATTTTAATTAGTAAAATATCCTGGGGAAAAAGCTATGGTAAATATGAATACGCCAGTGAAAGATAAACCATTAGATTGTCATTTGAGGTATATGCCAAATATACAGAACACAGAAGCAGCAACATTAGCTTGGTACCAGTTGCCAAAGGCCTAAATAGAAATAAGAAAGTGATCAACAGCAGCAGTGACAGTGTGTGCCATTATGTCTCCTGGTTAGATTTATATTTGATTGCTCTGATAAATCCTGTTCCTGAAATCAGATTGTGGCAGACATTTGATGTAGCAGCTAAATCTTTGTCCCAAAAGGCTGCATTTCTACACTAAACAAAGCATGCTTTCAGCTAAACAGTGCTGAGTGCAGACACCAAAGATCTATCTACAGAGCCTACTAAAGCCCAGAGCAGTGGGACCTGATCTTGTGGACTCTGTTTCCAAGCCTTTGCTTGAGTGTCCACACCACATTATTAAACCTATGTTTATTATTCCTTGACCTGAGTCTCACAACTGTACCACACATCCAGGCTGTGTTACATAGCCATTCTGACTCAGATCTGTGGTTTGAGCTGCATCCACATGGCAAAATGACGGGGCTTGGACCCGAGTCACAACAGGACTTCGGCTCTGACTCCCCTCCAGCAGGGTCCTATGACCTTAGTCCTCAGTGCTTGCTGACCCGAGTCAAACTGATTAGTGTCTCTACAGAAGGGGGGCTTGGCCTCAAACTTGTCACAGAGCCTGGACTTAGTGTGCTGTGTAGACATACCCCAAGGGACCAATCCTACTCTCCTACTAAAGTCAATACAAATTTTTCCTATTAACTTTTGGGCCAGAATGGGCATTTAGCTGACAAAACCACTACATTTTCAATTCATTTATAGCTGAAAAAGCAGAAATTAGAGTAGGTTTGCCATATTTCAGCAGTACAAAATGGTGAAACAGCTATTGCAATGTGGCTAGAAACAGGGTGACTGAAGTTTCAGTCACTGAAACTCTGCTGAAGTTGACTGCAGTGGAAATGCAGTGAGTCTGAGAGACTGAAAACAGAAGAGATTAGGGTGACCAGACGGTGATAGTGTGCAGCAGATGATTATACTGGGCATCAGAGACTTGTGCCTGGGCAGACAACCTCCCTCCCTCTTCTTCCACCATGGAATTGACTTTCTCTGTAAGAGATATTT
Organism: Mauremys reevesii; assembly: GCF_016161935.1. Classification (NCBI taxonomy): domain Eukaryota; kingdom Metazoa; phylum Chordata; order Testudines; family Geoemydidae; genus Mauremys; species Mauremys reevesii. Next base: position 190,520,528 of record NC_052624.1, read on the forward strand.
GGCATATATCATTTTTTATCTGAAGTTATGAATATTGACTATATCAGAGGGGTAGCCATGTTAGTCTGGATCTGTAGAAAGTGATAGAGTCCTGTGGTGCCTTATAGACTAACAGATGTATTGGAGCATAAGCTTTCGTGGGTGAATACCCACTTTGTCGGACACCTCATCACCCACAAAAGCTTATTGTCCAATACTTCTGTTAGTCTATAATGCGCCACAAATATTCTTTGTTGAATATTGACTATATATCTGGATTTAAAATGTAGTTATATCTGGGTAATGCCCACTAGACAAGATACTTTCGGTCTAGATAGTGGGTGGGGAAGGGTCTATCTAGGGCAATTGGCCATTAGGAAAGAACAACAGACCTTCGGAGAAGCTTATCTCCCACCTGGGGTGCCTTCCTGAGAATGCTACAGGCAGCCTCCGAGTAATGGCTGCTGTGACTCTACAAGGACATGTGATGAGCCCACATGTCTTTAGACTCCATCTTGGGATGTCAGTATTTTTCCACAGACTGATCTGGGAACCAAGCTTTGGGAGCAAAGGGTTCTTGTCGTATGCAAAAGCTATATAAGGCAGGCAGTGACATCTGGTGTTCTTCGCTCCCCACACAATAAGACTCCTGGAAACACATGAGGAACAAAGACTGAACAGGTGGAAGTGCTGGATCCAAGCTAAAGGGATTTTTAGCCTGTGAATGAAACATCTGGGGATTCCAAGCTTACAATGTAGTTTGCCCCTTAAGAATCTTCAGCCTGCTTGTATCATCTCTTAGGGTGAGAATCTGCTCTGCTATTCATATCCAATCTATTTAGTATATTAAGCTTAGTTTGCTTTTTATTTATTTGCTAGGTAATCTGCTTTGATCTCTTAGATTTTAAGTGATAAGTGATACCAATCTTTTTTGCAGTTAATAAACTTGTTTTTGCTTTATCTAAACCAGAGAATTGGAGTGAAGTGTGTGGGAATCATAACTCGGGGGCAAAAGGCTGTTGCATATTCCTCTCCACATTGAGGGAGGGGGTGAATTTTATGAGCTTACACTGTACAGTTTCCTGTGTAGCGCAAGACTGGATAACTTTGAGTTTATACTCAGATGGGGAGTGTGCCTGAGGAGCTGGGAGTAGCCTTCCAATGCAGGTCCTGGTCAGAGAGCCTGCTTGGAACTGCAGCTTGATGTGCCCCTACCCATGTGTATGTTGGTGAAAGTGCAGGCTGGAGGACTTTGTAGTGTGTCACAGCAGTACAGTGTGAAAGGGAGCCCAGGCTGCTGGGTCAGGGGACTCAGTGGCACCTCAGGGTGGGAACCCATCACAGATGGGTGTTGGCATAGAATATGCCTGGCTTATCTATAAGGGGCATATATGCATAGATAATCTGCTGGCTGTCTCACCATTTCAGATGGTCAGTGACACATTCATGTGGCCATTCCACAGGGAGCTGTAAATACAAAGTCACAATACTTGCTGTTGTAAAACCAATGAGGACTATTCTGGTTTTCAGGAACAATAGTCATCCTAACTTAGAAATAGCAGTGCTGTAAGTTGTAATGTCTACACCACAATGTTAAAAGTAAGTTTGAAGGATAACTTAGATGCTTACAGTATGCATGGAGTAAAAAATCAAGAGGGTGAGGCTACAACACTTTTTAAAAGGCATTCTTAGTGCAGATAAGTTCTTTTTTTGTTCAGCAAAAGTATTGCGTTTACTTCATAACTTTTTACTGGTTAGTTAAATAAGTTATCCTAAAATCTTCCTCAGTGATCTCTGAAATATTACAAGGACACCTTTCTTGACCATGATACCCATTTAGTGTCCTAAGTTACTGACTCCTCCTTCACACTGGACAAAAGTAGATAGTGGAAAGGAGGGTTACATGGACATATAATCTATATCCCAGTCTTACAGAGAGCCCCCTTTCAGGATCAGTAGAAGCTCCCTGCAGATCAACCCTATATAGATCAAGGAGCTACTGAGATCACCACATCAAGGGTGCTGCTAGGGCAAGGATTTGGTACATTGGATTTTTCAAATGAAACCTGTTGGGTAAAAATCTCCCTCCTCATGGAGTTTCAAATAATTTTTACAGTTGAGTTTCCTTAATGGGATATAACACTTTTCCTCTGCATTAGTTTAATGTTGCTTTCCCCTTCAGATTGCAATTATCCATAAGGCAAACACTAAATGGTCCCCTTAGTTTATTCTGCAGCCTAAATTTACACAGAGATTTATCCAAAATGAGTATAGCAACTAAAGTTTACAGATAGCTTAACTTGCAGTATGGGTTGTAACCTTTACAGTTCTTCAGAGAATAGCCACAAAAAGTTGATAGAATAGGATCAAGTTTGAGAGGAAAGGCAAGAAAGTAATCAGAATGACAGAATGACATCTTTAAAAAGGGGAAGAAGGAGAATCTGGGGAACTACAGGCCAGTCAGCCTCACCTCAGTCCTTGGAAAAATCATGGAGTAGGTCCTCAAGGAATCAATTCTGAAGCACTTAGAGGAGAGGAAAGTGATCAAGAACAATTAGCAGGGATTCACCAAGGGCAAGTCATACCCGACTAACCTAATTGCCTTCTATGACGAGATAACTGGCTCTGTGGATGAGGGTAAAGCAGTGAACGTGTTATTTCTTGACCTTAGCAATGCTTTTGATACGATCTCCCACAGTATTCTTGCCAACAAGTTAAAGAAGTATGGGCTGGATGAATGGACTATAAGTTGCATAGAAAGCTGGCTAGATCATCGGGCTCAACAGATAGTGATCAATGGCTCCATGTCTAGATGGCAACCGGTATCAAGCTGAGTGCCCCAAGGGTCAGTCCTGGGGCTGGTTTTGTTCAATATCTTCATTAATGATCTGGAGGATGGCGTGGACTGCACCCTCAGCAAGTTTGCAGATGACACTAAACTGGGAGGACTGGTAGATATGCTGGAGGGTAGGGATAGGATACAGTGGGACCTAGACAAATTGGAAGATTGGGCCAAAAGAAATCTGATGAGGTTCAATAAGGACAAGAGCAGAGTCCTGCACTTAAGACAGAAGAATCCCATGCACTGCTACAGATGAGGGACCGAATGGCTAGGCAGCAGTTCTGCAGAAAAGGACCTAGGGGTTAGAGTGGACGATAAGCTGGATATGAGTTGACAGTGTGCCCTTGTTGCCAAGAAGGCTAACAGCATTTTAGGCTGTATAAGTAGGTGCATTGCCAGCAGATCAAGGGACGTGTTCATTTCCCTCTATTCGACATTGGTGAGGCCTCATCTGGAGTATTGTGTCCAGTTTTGGGTCCCACACTACAAGAAGGACGTGGACAAATTGGAAAGAGTCCAGCGGAAGGCAACAAACATGATTAGGGGTCTTGAACACATGACTTATGAGGAGAGGCTGAGGAACTGGGATTGTTTAGTCTGCAGAAGAAACGAACGAGGGGGGATTTGATAGCTGCTTTCAACTACCTGAAAGGGGGTTCCAAAGAGGATGGATCTAGACTGTTCTCAGTGGTACCAGATGACAGAGCAAGGAGTAATGGTCTCAAATTGCAGTGGGGGAGGTTTAGGTTGGATATTAGGAAAAACTTTTTCACTAGTAGGGTGGTGAAGCACTGGAATGGGTTACCTAGGGAGGTTGTGGAATCTCCTTCCTTAGAGGTTTTTAAGGTCAGGCTTGACAAAGCCCTGGCTGGGATGATTTATTTGGGGATTGGTCCTTCTTTGAGCAGGGGATTGGACTAGATAACCTCCTGAGATCCCTTCCAACCCTGATATTCTATGATTCTTGACTTTGATTATGAGGCACGGGATAATCCCATAGGAGACCCCAAACAACAATTCAAAGTTGAATTATTTAACCAGGTGCTAGATTGTGCAATACAGTCAGTTGAAGAATGTTTCATGCAGCTCAAGGAACACAGCAGTATATTTGGGATTTAGATGGGGGTTGGCCCTGCTTTGAGTAGGGGTTTGAACTAGATGACCTCCTGAGGTCCCTTCCAACCCCGAGATTCTATAATTCTATGAATCATGACCTCTGAGTTTTACAAATTATCTCACAGAGCTGGCTGGAACATTTTCGGTCAGATGAAATTTTAGTAAATGCTGCTTTGTCAAAGCCAAAATGTTTGATGGCGATGTATCAGTTTCCATAAAACTTTTGCTGGGAAGGGTTTTTTGAGGTAGGAGAAGGGAGCATAAGAGAAAGGTATGCTCTCCATACCTGGGTGACTAAGGTACTGACGTGGGCTGTGGAAAACCCACTTTCAGTGTTTCTGCTCTGCCTGATAGAGAGTTTTCTGGGATGAAAAATTCTGCTCTGAATCAGGCACCAACTGAACTCCCAGCACCCTATCCACCAGGCTATAGAGTGACACTGTATTCAGGGTTTGGTTTTAGTCCAGTTCAGAATGAATTTATTTTTTGAAAGTTGCTTGTAACCTGGAACCTGACCCTGAGGTCTGCTCTACTGGCAGACCCTTAGAACTAGAGATAAGATTCTATGACAGCTTTCCAGAGGCATTGACTTTTAACCTTGATGATTCATGAGATATTGGAAAATAAAGTGGTTCCTTATTGTAAGTCCTAACAGACCAAAGTCCTGATATCCATTCCATTATTAGTCAAGTTGGTCAAGAATATACGTTTTCCCCCTTCAGAGTTAATGCATCACTGGCAATTTTTATATATCCTCAGACATTTTGGTGGTAACTGTTTTTCCTACTTTCTTTGTCAATATTCCACTATTTCTAGGGAGCTTTTATTCTTACCACCTATATAATTCAATCCTAGGTGAGAGATTCCATGGCTAATGTGAGCTGCTGAAATTGGTAAATGAACTCTTGCCTGTCTCTTTGATTACTCCTGGAGAGGCTTTGTGCTTTTTTTTATTCCTGTAAGAATGATACTATATTTTGCTTGAGGGTATTCTGCAGAGAATAGTCTATTTTTTTTGCACACTATTTTGTTATACCCTAGAATACTCTGATTTAGTACCTCCAACATCATGCTACTGCATCTGACAAAGTAAGGTTCCTTTTTTCCCACATCAGCATTTGGCCATATATATTATACATATGTCTTATTCTCTCATTTTTCAAACCACTATAGAATACAGAGACAAACTGCAATGAAACACCTGCCCTAGTATGGTGGACTGTAGATGCAAAGCAAAGAAGACTAATTAGTCGCCAGTTATTACCTCAAGGTCAGAGGAGCAGGCTTGTTTTAGTTAGTATAAAATTATTACCATCACTATGCTATCAGAATGGCTCTCCCCCAATGTATTTTTCTGCCTCGTACCCTCAGTATGCACAGCCAGGGGAAAAGATTCTATGATCCAAGTCCTAGTTTTAGTCATCAGGTCTTCAAATAATAATTTAATCTCCTTGTGGAGTCTGATAACCATGCAATCAACTGACTAGTACAGCTGTGTGGAAGATCTGAATATTGCTTCTTTAAGCTGCATTTCAGCAGGTGGATAAGTTGATGGCTCAGCAAGTCCATCTTGGCATGCAGTTTCCTCAGTTTGGGGTCTTTTATGATGCATGTCAGGATTCTGCAACTTTAAGTATTATGGCCATCTTGTGCTTCTCTGCTTATATACATAATGAGGAAATGATTATTCAGCCTCATTCAAGCTTTCCTTTTATGATGTCTTTGAAGCATTCTAATGTTAGATCAAGGCTAAAAAAATGCTTTCACCATTTCTGGTACATTGTGTGATGTCTATCCATTCAGAGCTATTCAAAATTTCACCCCAAGCACTTTTTCCTCCTCCAGCCAACATTGTCATTTTGGTTTTTAGAAACCCTGAAACACTCAAGTTTTGGAACCTGCTGAAGTACTCCACCCACCATGTATCATTCAAAAATGCTTCTAATTTACTATTTTTTTATGTTTATAGCATCACAGTTCAGATGATTAATTATTCAGTGTCAACAAAGGTGCACATACACTGTTTTAAGCATGCTTGTTTTAGCTGTAAACAATAAGAACTCTTCTAATGGGCGGTGGTTATACCATACTGTACTTTAGGTAGGGTAGATTAGATAGTTAGATGAGCCATTCGAGAAAAGGTCTCCTTTTCATTGTATAAGAATTATGTATGCACAGTTGTCATAGGCACTCTGGAGAAAAGCTCTACTTACTCTGGAGTGCAGCCAAATCTTGCTAACACAGTTCTTGATAATGTCACTTTCACTGAGAAGCAAACACTCCCTTTCATTTACTACATCTGTATGAAATAATAAAAACCCATTAACATCCCTATTGTGATTTCAATTTTATCCTACTGTCACTTTATTTGTTCATTCATACAAATAAAAAGCAGTGTCCTGTCTAAACTGCAATATCCCAAACTAAAATAGTAGTTGAAAAGTTATTCCTCCATACACCCAATAAGTTAACATGGGTGAAAAAACACAAGTAGTAATTACAAGTCTGTGCTAAATCAAGTAAAGAAAGCAAATTCAGACTAGGATATGGGTTGACAGAATAGAATTAACAGTCTCAGTCTTAATCCATCTTTAACTCACTTTTATTATGTCTAGATAGCAGTGTGTCAGGTACTGTAAGATCACTGGATCATGCATTTACTGAATCACAGACACACCTGTAAACATGTAGTGCAGAAGAGAAACAATTAACAGCAAAACTTCTGAATTAATAGAATTTCCTTCCATTTGTATGTGCAAGTCAGACCATTAAAGTTAATTTCATTTTTTCCCCTCTTTTTAATATAGCCTTTGGGGAGCTTTTTACAAGGCTGTATTGAGAGACAATAAACAGTTGAAATGAACAACACTATTTTAAATAGGGAAGGGCATCAGTTAGATAAATGAAGAGTTCGGCTAAAACCTCACCTTGAATTTATAACCAAACTGGCCTTGAAGCTTTTTTTGACCTTCTTTTAAAAACAAATGATATATAGATAGATAGATATTTAATGTTTCTCTGCCCTTCCTGGTGTCAGTCAGCCAGGACTAGAGTTGAGCTGCAGGTGGGTCTAGGTACAGAACTGAAAGCAAAGAGTTTGTCACTGTTTGTGCTCTCCGTGACTCTGCTGCTGGCATCTAGAAGCATGGAGGAGGCAGCCATTTGATTCAAATACAAAGGAACAGCAGCCAGACAGAGACTTTCAAGGGAGGGCCAAGTGAGAAAATTGGGATGAGGAGTCCAAGGGATGGAGAACTGGGACTGGTGAGGCAAGGAGACCAGCTGTAGGAGCCAGAGATAAAATGATGAGCTGGGGAAGACTGGGACTGGCAGACTTAACAAGGAGCCAATGTGCAGGGGGAGAACTGGGACTGACTGGGTGAAGAGACTGGGATGGGTTGCTAAGGGAGGTGAGGACACTGAGATTGGATGAGAAGGCCATGGAGGGAGACAGGGACTAGGAGTCAGTGGGGGCAGAGAATGTGAGGAAGATGGGCAACTGGAGAATGAGTGTGGGAGGGAACTGGCGGTAACTTGGGAGGAAGACTAGAGAGGAGAGAGAAGTCTAGAGCTAGGAATAGGAGGGTCTGGGCATCTGGAGAAGTTCAGACTAGGATTTGGCTGGGCAAAAAAAAACTGGGACTGGGAGAAGAAGCCTGAGGAGAATGGGACTGGGGTGAGAAGCTAGTAGAGACAGGACTAGGACAGGGACCTGTTGGAACAGACAGGACAGAAAGTGTCAAGCTTGGGACGAATGGGCAGAAGAGTCTGCATGTTCTCCTCCATAGCCTGGAATGGAGCCCAAGACCCCCAAGTCTGACCAACTCTGCTGTCAACAACTATCTCTGAAATTCACTAGAAAAGTCTACCATGCCCCTCTAATGCTGGCCCACAGAGAGGATTACAACCTATTACTGCCATGAGTTACTGTGTTAGCACAAATGTTAGAGGCCTTTACAGTGGATCTAAACATTCCAACCCTGCTGATGAAGCATGTGGGTGCCAATATGATGCCACATGTTGAAATTTGTTTTCCCACTATGCATTTTTCCTGTGTTTGGGGGTGGGGAGTGATTATGTAATTAAAGACTGTATCATAACACATACACACAAAGGGGGCAAATTACAGTTTCAGAGGTAACTTGACATCTGGCATTTCCTAAATTTTGAATGCTTGACTTTGCAACCTTAAAGTTCTGTTAACATAGGTTTATGTATATCCTATACAGATTTTTATACTGTGCTGATCACCATAGTATCTGAGGGTATGTCTAGAATAAAACTCCCGGGGCACAGCTGCTGGTTGGGTCAGCTGACTCAGGCTGCAGAGCTAAAAATGCAGTGTGGAGGTTTGTGCTCAAGCTGGACCCCAGGATCTGGGATCTGCCCCTCTTGTGGGGTCCATGAGTTCAGGATCCAGCCTGAGACCGAATGTCTACACAATAATTTTACAGCCTGGCTGCCTAAGCCACACTAGTCCAAGTCAGCTGACCTGGTCAGCCATGTGTACATGTACCCACAATGCTTTCCAGTGAGCAGTACATCAAGCAATGGCCTAACATCTGTCGTGTGTTTGTTCTCACCTCCTCTTTGGTGTGTGCAGTGGAGATTTTTGTTTTAGAAAATTTGTATAATATATATGTGCACACATGTTGCTCTGTTTGAGAAGGCGGGTCACAAATGCAGCTTCCACTTGGAGCAGCAGATGGTGAGATTCGTGATGGTGCTTAGTTCCTGTGGCAGTTCACTCCACTGTTCTGACTGACCCCCAAGATATATGTGTCTCCTATACAGATGAGCTTTACTCGTATTGTAGAATGTCCCATTGTAGTAGAGAGGTAAAATTATCAACCACTGTCTTCATCCAGAGTTTGTCATTTGTTTAGATGTTCTGGGCCTGGGCCATTGAGAACTTGGAAGATAGAGACAGAGACCTTGAATATGATTTGAGATTCTAGGGGAAACCTGTGTAGAGAGCAGAGAACAGGTCTGATGCATTCATGTTTGCCTGTGTTGCTGAGGGGATGTGCTGCAGTGTTCTGCACCAGTTGGCGTTTTCTATGCACTGAAGGCTTCGTATCCAGGTATACTGTATTGCTGTAGTCTGACTGAGAGGTGACTTAGGCATAAATAACTGGGATAAGATGGAGCCCCCTAGACAATCGGAGAAACTTATTCCCCCCCCCATGTTCAGACTCCTTTGGATGCAGATGCCGTTACTGCTATGTAACTTATACTTTGAGTAACCTGAAGCAGTTTTAATTTAAACAGGATGGAGATCACTTTAACTCAGTGCTTCTAGGGAAGACCTGTCCTATGTTTTACCCTCTCTGTGAACTTGTAAAAAAAGCAATTAGTAGAATTTCACAATTGGGGACTAATTCCTCCTGTAGAGTGAATGGCCTGAAGGGAAGGGCTATATACCAGTTGATTTGCTCATAGTGAGTTGGAAGGAGATTAATGAGAGAAGTCCCATAGCATAATTAAGAAACATTGTGTCTGATCCTCTCAACTCCCATTAAATTCAGTGATAAGATATTCCGGTCCCTGCCCTACACTTATTTTCTCTTCTATCCTTAGAATTTTTCTTTGAATTTAGTTTACAAGCCAAAAGTATTCAACATGAGGTTCTGGGACATTTTTTATTTTTATTTTTTATTTTTAAAAAAAGAAACATAGACTAGTCCTCAAATGGGTTTTCTCGGGCTGTAAGTAGAGAGCAGCAGGACTTTAGTATTTAGTGTTCTTTTAATTAAAATAGCAGTTTACTCTGAGCCTTAGAATTAATTACTTCTTGAATTGCTTCTCTGTTTTACTAACAGTGTTTGGCAGTTTTGCAACTGAATATCTGAACAGGAGGCTGTTCATTTTTAGAAAACTGATGCAGAATACACTGAGTAAGCTAAACTATAATTGTCATGTACAAATATGTCCTATTCATCTTAAACATGAAAACCTCTGTGGAATTTGCATATGTGAGCTTTGAGTGAAAGGTTGTTCAAAAGATAAAATTAGCTTTGATTTCTAACATTAGTGACCTAATGTTAATAAATTTTGCTCCAACAAGGACTTGAAATACAGCTGATTATCCCTCCATAGACCAAGCAGTTTGCATTTTACAGAAAATATGTGCTACAAAAGGAGATTTTATAACCAAATTTGCTGTCGTACAGAGACAGATTATAGCAGCTGTATATCAAAGCAAGCATTTTAAATAAAACATTATGAAAAGGTTTCATCATGTAACTACTCATTCATGTAAACAATATTCATAAAAGAATTATATGTATAGTTAATCTTGGAGAGATTGCAACCACAACAAAATTGTCAAACATTTTATTTCTGGAAAATATAACTTATGATAGCACTGTTTGATGATAGTTTCCTAAAAGCCTCATGTATGCAGAACAATGCAAACATCTGCTTTAATTAAGAAGCTTGCTTTCTAGGCTGGTGCTTGAAAAAAATCCTTTCAACATATACAATTCAGTAACAGCTTAAATCTCTTCTTAATGGGAAAAACTATTAGCAATATTTTGTGTCAATGGTTTGCCTCTGGTTTGTCTTCAAACTTTTCTAGATATTTTGTTCCTTGCACAAACTGCTGTCACTTAGGGTGAAATTCATTTCACCAGGGTAAAGCCAGTGTGAAAAGGCTTTTTCACTGTTTCAGTGCAGTGGAGATAGGGAGATGAAATCTGTTCCCCCTTCCCCTGCAACCAAATGCAAGAGTTCAGAGATACATCGTGAAGCTTCCCTCTAGTCCTATGTGTACCTATTTTACTGGGTAGCAACCCTATCATTTGCTTGGTAAACATGAACATGGTGGTTTACCTCCATTGTTAACCTCAGTGCTAGGCGCTGAAAGCTCAAGGGACATCTGTGCAGCACACAGCCTGTGTGGAGCCTACCCCTACTCCACATGGTCACTCTGCTTGTGGATTTTTGAGTCTCCCTTTCTTGCTGCTGCATTCCTTATTTGGTGACACCATCCTTAGTAGTCTCACAGGGACAACAGCCAGTGAAGTCAATGGAAAGACTCCCAGGGCTTTATTCACAAAGGAGATTTAGACTCAGCACTAATGTTTAGGCACCCTGCAACCTAGTGGAATCCATGATACCAAGTTAAGAATCCAGGTCTCCCGATATAATGCATGCAGAGATATGGGCACCTAAAAATGTTTTGTACGAAGCCCAGCAAGCTGAGTGGAGAGCTGCCTAAGCTAGCCAATAGAAAGAAAATGCTGAGGAGAGGGGCGAGGCCTAAACTCCACCTCTCCGCAGAATATAGGTGTCTAAATCCAGGCTGGTCCGAGGTTCCTATCTCTACTTGATATTCATAGCTGTTAACCTTTTCCAAAAATTCAGTGCCTATGGCCTGTCTTGATAACCTTTAGCCCAGTGGTTAGAGCACTCACCTGGGATTTGGAAAGACCTAAATTCAAATCCCTCCTCTGCATGCTGTGGTGCAGGGACTCTGAACCTAGGTCTCCTACCAGTCAGCTGAGTGTCCTGACTACTGGGCTATGGGATATTCTGGTATACAAGAGGGGTCTCAATCTCTCCTGTTGAAGCTGCTCCACTTTGTATAAAGAAAGCCATTGGAATGGGGACTTGAACTTGGTTTTCCCACTTTCCAGGTGAGTGTCCTAACCATCAGGCACTCGCATGCTTCGCCTCAATAACCATTTAATTCATTTATTCAAAGTGGAACAGCTTCAATACCCCAGAATACCTTGTGGTTAGAGCACTCACCTGGGAGGTGGGTGACCTAAATTCAAATCCTTATTCCACATGAGGCAGATTTGAACCTGGATATCCCACATCTTATGTGTGTGTGTGCACCAAACACTGGGCTAAAGATTTATGGGGGACACCATCTCCTTTGGCCTTGTTTTGTGCAAAGTCCAATACATTAGGCTTGCTCAGAACACACCTACTGGATCGGGCTCTGTAGGCAAGATAAGCAGGGGAAGGCCTCATTCCAGGTCTTAGGCATGAACTATGTGCCCTGGTGTCAGGACATAGATAGATCTGCACATGCCCAGCAACAGAAATATAGGTGCCTAGGGGACTTAACCAGCAAAACCTAGGTTCCCAGGGATGTTAGGTGCCTACCGGGTTAGGCAGAGGTTGAGCAGGAGTTTTGATTATCTAAATTTTGGATTTAGGCACCTAAATCCCTTTCTGAATTCTTCCCTTCTATTCATCTCCTTCTTTCTTCCCTGCCCCATTCCTCAACAAAACCAAACCTCAAGTCTAAAGTAGATGTTAGTCTGGAAATTAGCAGTGAAGCCAGCACCTTAGCTGGTGTAAATCAGTGCATCTCCATTGACCTCAGTGGAACCGTATTGATATATACCAGCTGAAAAACTAACCAAAGATATACAACCAGTTCAACACACAAATAGAACTCTTCCTCATTGACAATTGCTTCAACATACTTATTGGTACACCAGCCAGTTATATTAACTTTGTCACATAATGGTGCAATTCTAGGTGCAGAAAAACAATTAAATAACATGCACCATTCAAACTTCTTTTTCCCTAGGGTGAAGAGTACAAACTAGTGCCTATAGCAATATGTGTAGAAATTAGTGTTTTTCAGGGCACCTACCAATAACTAATTTGAATCCAAGAATCAGTGGGATGTTTGGTCTATCACTGTCCCATTTACTGTGTCTGAAGGTTGAAGTTTTTAGCAGGGCCACAGGATTTCCACAGTCCTCTATCTACCATATGATACTATGAACAGTCTACTTTATTTAAAGTAATAAAAAGGACCTACTTTTTCTCCCTAGAGTGAAGGGAAAGTATTTGTTCTAAAATTTAAATAAAATCCTATTAAACAATCCCCTGGAAAATGTAATTAAGATATTCCCCCCAGAAAACTGATGAAATAAAAATTAGTTGAATTTTCCAATTAACTGCTTTTAGGATTATGTAATATGAGTTAGTTATATCAGTGTAGTTTATCCTAATAAAAAGAGGTGGGTTTTTGTCAAAGGCTAAAGAAATTGTGTAGTAAGCAACAGTGGAAAAAACTATGTATAGTAGAACCTCAGTTACGAACACCAGAATTACAAACTGACCGGTCAACCACACACCTCATTTGCAACCAGAAGTTTGCAAATCAGGCAGCAAAAACAAAACAGGAGAGGGGGAGAAAATACTGTATTGTGTTAAATGTAAACGACTAAAAAATAAAGGGAAAGTTTTTTTAAAAATTGATAAGGTAAGGAATCTGTTTCTGTGCTTGTTTCATTTAAATTAAGAGGGTTAAAAGCAGGATTTGAGTACAAACAACCTCCATTCCCAAAGTGTTCATAACTCTGAGGTTCTACTGTATCCTTAAGTGAATAGTAAGTTTTGCCCTAAGGTATAGGACAGAACAGGTAATTTTACTGTAAATCCTTTGTCTCTAGTTACACCAAATTATTTTTTAAAACAAAATTTCCAGTTCCGACCACCACTTGACATTTGGCATTTTTTCATACAAATGTACCCATTGGAACTGGAATGCAAGCAAGGCTGTAATGAGCTGTGTCAATAGTAAGCACAGTTGGATCAGGTATGTAGTAAGTTATTAAAATATGGACACGTGATGCTGCATCAAATACAATATTCTGTAAATTGTGTTAGTCCTTGAAACTTATATAGTTAGGCCATAAGTCACTTAATCAACCTTAATGGACCAAGACCCATTGAAAACATTTTTCATTCACATCTCAAAGACAGATAGACAAAATAGTACTCTGTTTAGTTACTGCAAATACTACACACTGTAGTTAAATGTGAATTATAGAAGCATATTCTCTTCTGTGCCAGATTTCTGCTTGGCATTCCCCAACTCCAGTCGGTGGGGGACAGCAGGCCCAGAGCTGGCACACTTACCCCTAGCTGGGAGTTCTCCTATTTCATGAGAATTCTCTTTTGACTAAATTTGGCCAATTCCTAGACACTTTACTTCTCCTAAAAAACATGGGAAAAGGACAGATTTTAATAGAGAATCCAGACCAATTTCCATCCTCCATCTTTGTTCTTTATAATTTTGCTAAATACATTGCTTTTGATACTTTCCTCAGTTGGTCTCATCCCAGATGTGACTTTTTAAAAAAGTTTGAGCAAAATGTATGCAGGAGCTCATTTTTATATATGCCTTTTGGAGTTCTGCAAATATGAAAATGAGCTCCTCCAATATGTTCTGCTTTTTTATCTTCATATTTGAACTGATGTAACTCATAAATAGATGGAAATATAATTTTCCGCACTTGTTTTAGAGTCCTCATTGCAGAAGGTAAGAACAATTCCAGTCATAGGCACCGACTCCATGGGTTCTCTGGGGCTGGAGCACCCACAGGGAAAAATTGATGGGTGCTCTGCACCCACCGGCAGCCAAGTTCCCCACCCATCTCCAGCTCACCTCAGCCTCCTCCCCTGAGCATGCCGCATCCCCGCTTCCCCTCCCAGCGCTTGACGCCATGAAACAGCTGTTTCGTGGCATAACAAGCTGTGGGAGGGAGGGGGGAGGAGTGGGAATGTGGCACGTTCAGGGAAGGAGGCAGGGAAGAGGTGGGGCTGGGGCGGGGATTTGGGGAAGGAGTCCAATAGGGGCAAGGAGGGGGCAGAGTTGGGGCACAGACTTTGGGGAAGGGGTTGGGATGGGGCAGGGCCTGGGTGGGAGGGCGTGGGGCAGGGGTGGGGGGGGTCCAGGACCCACTGGAGAAATTGGTGCCTATGATTCCAGTATGAATAAAATTTTAGATCTATTTTTTGCACATTAGGGTTTGTGTGCATGTGGTACACTTATGTTAATGCTGTTTAGTAAAGTGAGTCTTTACAGATTAAGATGCCTTTGTTAAGGATGTCTCAGATTAGGGGCACCATAGATCTGAAACTCAAGAACCAATGAGTTCTGTTATTGATTGATTGTGTCCCTGTCTTATCATAAGGTTGTGATTAACTGCTCTGTGCTTCAATTTGGGAAGTAACAATAGTTATTTTCCTATCTTAAAGAGATGATGTGAGGATGTTTTGAAAATATTAATTTTCATCTATCATACTCCAGTAAAGTGGAGGCAGGAGGTTTAAGCATAACGTTATTACAAAGGCATTGGATAAGCAGTTATCAGTAACATAGTACTTGATACTACAAATGATTCAGCATTTTATGTTTTTATGAAATTATGTAATATACAATCAGAAGGAACACACACACATTTGACCTTGCATTGTACAATACAATTTCTTTCTACCCAAATTTCTTTATTAAAGATTGGTTACATGTTAACTACCATGGTTAAAGGGTCCCCCATAACTGGAATATGAAGATCTAAATCTACTGACTCTTCATCAAAAACAAACACTGCTGTATGTTGATCCCACATTCAGCAGAACTTTTCTACCCTGTTAATGATAGAAGGCTGGTGGTGACTGAACATCTAACATAGTGAATGTCAGTGAAAATGAGGTAGGATCAGAGGCTAAAACAGGAAAAGAACAAGTTAAAAATTACTTAGACAAGTTAGATGTCTTCATGTCACCAGGGCTTGATTAAATGCATCCTAGAATACTCAAGGAGCTGACTGAGGCGATATCTGAGCCATTAGTGATTATCTTTGAAAAGTCATGGAAGATGGGAGAGACTGGAAAAGGGCAAATATATTTGCCCATCTATAAAAAGGGAAATAGGGACAACCCGGGAAATTACAGAGCAGTCAGCTTAACTTCTATACCCAGAAAGATAATGGAGCAAATAATTAAGCAATCAATTTGCAAACGTCTAGAAGATAATAAGATAAGTAACAGTCAGCATATATTTGTCAAGAACAAATCATGTCAAACCAACTTGATAGCTTTCTTTGACAGGATAACAAGCCTTGTGGATGGGGGGGAAGTGGTAGACATGATATATCTTGACTTTAGTAAAGCTTTTGATACTGTCGCATGACCTTCTCATAAACAAACTAGGGAAATGCAACATAGAAGAAGCTATTGCAAAACTGGTTGGAAAACCATTCCCAGAGTAATTATCAGTGGTTCACAGTCATGCTGGAAGGGCATAATGAGTGGGGTCCAGCAGGGATCAGTTCTGGGTCTGGTTCAATATTTTCATCAATGATTTTGATAATGGTATAGAGAGGACACTTATAAAGTTTGAGGATGATACCAAGTTGGGAGAGGTTGCAAAAGCTTTGGAGGATAGGATTAAAATTCAAAATGATCTGAACCAACTGGAGAAATGGTCTGAAGTAAATAGGATGAAATTCAATAAGGACAAATGTGAAGTACTTCATTTAAGAAGGAACAATCAGTTGCACACATACAAAATGGAAAATGACTGCTTAGGAAGGAGTACTATGGGAAAGGATCTAGGGTTCAGAGTGGACCAGAAGCTAAATATGAGTCAACCGTGTAATACTGTTGCAAAAAAAGCGAACATAATTCTGGGATGTATTAGCAAGAGTGTTGTAAGCAAGACATGAGAAGTAATTCTTCTGCTCTACTCTGTGCTGATTAGGCCTCAACTGGAGTATTGTGTCCACATTTCAGGAAAAATGTGGACAAATTGGAGAAAGTCCAGAGGAGAACAACAAAAATGATTAAAGGTCTAGAAAACATGACCTATGAGGGACGATTGAAAAAATTGGGCTTGTTTAGTCTGGAAAAGAGAAGACTGAGAGGGGACATGATACTAGTTTTCAAGTATATAAGAGGCTGTTACAAGGAGGAGGGAGAAAAAAATGTTCTCATTAACCTCTGAGGATAGGACAAGAATCAATGGGCTTAAATTGTAGCAAGGGCAGTTTAGATTGAAATTAGGAAAAACTACCTGTCAGAGTAGTTAAGCCTGGGAATAAATTGCCTAGGGCAGTTGTGAAATCTCCATCATTGGAGATTTCTAAGAACAGGTTAGAGAAACACCTGTCAAGGATGGTCTAGATAAAATTTAGTCCTGCCATGAGTTCAGGGTACTGGACTAGATGACCTCTCGAGGTCTCTTCCAGTCCTATGATTCTATGATTTGGGTGGGGAAGTGCCATTATGTGTGGCTCCTTCACTCAGGCTTTTTGACAGTAATTATCACACTGCTCACCCCATTTGGCTTGATAGGCTGTCCAGACAGAGGCCAATATAAATACATTAGACATTTATTATGTAAACTATTTACCTGTATAAAAGCTTGTGTAGTGAAAGGTTTATGCTGGCCCAGTAAAGCTACCACATTCCTTAAACTGATTATGTACATATACATAATAGGTTTTGCAGCTATAATCTGCAAAATGTTAGATAAACCATACATCCACCCAAGAGAGGAAATTAAAAGGTGAAGATTACTGTAGTGGCTTGAGGTTTACATCTTCCAAGGCTATCTAAAAAGAATCTACTCCAGCAGAAACTGATTTGTGGCTAGCTTCTAATTATGACACTTCCATGTATATTTTTTCTTCTAATAGCTTCAATTTAATAAACTTATTTGTAGAAACATATTACTTATTTTATTGTAACATCTAACCTAATCTCAGATTTCCTGAAATGAAAATACTACCATAAGATAGTCCATATCCATAGTCCATTGATTTAGTTGGGGATTGGTCCTACTTTGAGCAGGGGATTGGACTAAATGACCTCCTGAAGTCCCTTCCAACCCTGATATTCTATGATTCATAGTAGCTGAGGGATATTGTGACTGTCACTTCATTGCAGTTAATTTCCAAAACCCAGCTATTCTGAACAGTGTTCTGGCTAAAATGAACACATGCCATTCTGTATTTGTTCTGTGCCTTCCCCCTAAGAGCTCCCTGGGGGCAGAGACCTGTTACTTTTTTCTCACACTTCACAGCATCCAAACCAGGTGCTATATAAACCATACTATTTGGTACTCTCAAATTAAACAGTTGCACGGATCAAGAAGCCAAGGGAGTTTTAAAGCAACCAACACCTGTGTGGCAACATAAAGAATGCCTCTAGCAAGAAGGAGAATAGGGAAGCTTAGCGTTGTAAAATGTGACACAGCACATTTTCCCAGAACAGCAAAATCAGCTGTTTTGTGTCTACTTGTACCTTAACCTTTTGTAAGTAATTATAGCTTGAAACTTAGCCATATGGATGTCT
Source organism: Mauremys reevesii (assembly GCF_016161935.1). Lineage (NCBI taxonomy): Eukaryota > Metazoa > Chordata > Testudines > Geoemydidae > Mauremys > Mauremys reevesii. The sequence continues at coordinate 190,538,580 of NC_052624.1, forward strand.
GCATTGCCCTGCCGGAGATGTGGCCAATCTGCTTATAAACCACCTTATTACAATGTGTTTCCAAGCCCCCCCCCTCCCCTTTTTCAATTGCTCTACATGTTGCTTGTCTAAGAAAGCAAGACTCTGCACATCTGCATGATGGAAGTTGATCCTCAGCTGACTCTCAGATACACCGCAGAGGTTCTTTTTGATTGAGGAGGGAGAGCGAGCAGAGTGCGAGTGTAACCAATTTATTAAGAGTAACAACTGCCGTCTTGCTTTTTGCCTCTAGTAAGATGAGTAACAGAAAAACCTAGTGAGTATCAGGCGAACAGTCTCCTTGCCAGTCTTGTTTCCTCTATATTCCTTAATACAAGTAGTTTGCTGCCGTGTCCTCCTCACCCAGCAGGATTTTAAAATACATAAAGTCAGGCAAAATGGACGGATTGATGTGCGAATCCCATCGGGCAAGATTATTTCACACTCTTCTTGTGTATGGAGCTGGAGCTGACAGACTGCATATTTAACTCTCTATGGCAGATACTTTCCTGGCTCCAGATTACACAGCAGAGGATCCACGGGACAATTAGAAATATGAAAGAGGATCTTTGATAAATCCAGGCTGGTTTGCTGTACAATCAAGTTTCTTGTCATCCACCTTTTGGGCTTAACAACTATGCGATTCAATGGTGTCCTAAAAGGTAACAGAGAGACCTGTTTTACTAAAAGATACGTATTTTTTGTAAAAGGACCCAAGTCAGTATATCACGCATCAGCACCCAATAATCTATTTACCCTGCAACGTGTGCGGCCATTTAAGGACAATTAACTCTGCACGATCACGCATTAGTCATTACACTACAGAGGTTGCATTAAAGCCTCCCCAGAAAAACTGGGAGGCAACTGATTTGGCGAAATAGCCACCCACGTTCTTCTGCAAGGCTACTCGCAAAACAGAAGTGCAAAATCATTCTTCGTGGGGCATTTCAGAAGCAAAAGCAAATTTGCATCGGTTGGAGACATAACGACGTTTACATGTAATTAATATTAATGAATGACCTCTCTCCCCACTCCACTCCAAAGCCGAACCTCAGTCTGTTTAGTTATTGTCTATCTGCTTTCCCTCAAGGCAGGGGGTGAACACTTTTCTCTTTGCAGATGGAATGAGCGTGAGGTAGGGAAATCGGGGGCTTTTGCTTTTTGCATTCGGTCTATTTCTTTTCTTTTAGCAGCCTGGAAAAGAGGGTTGGGTTTTTCTGTCTGATCCTGGCTATACTGTGGTCAGGACCTTCTCTCTCCAGCAGTCTGTTAATCTCCCTCTTCCTCACCTCAAGCCCAGAGGGAGAAAGGAGGAGGCGATACATGCTCTCTTTCCGTGCCTCAGCTTCGCTGCAGCAGCAGCAGCAGGTGCTGGGGGGTCGGTGCAGCAGGCGTGGGAGTAACAGGACCAGAGGTGGGAACACCCCATCCTTTCTCGCTTCGGGCAAACACAGCTGTTCTTTCTCTCTTCCATTGCCCCCCGCGCCTCCCCCTTTGTTCCCTCCTCCATTTCCTCCTACGCGGGTGTCTTGAGGGTGCCAGGGAGGAGGCAACGGGTGCAGACTGGAGGTCCCTGTGTAGAAAGAGCTGGTGTTGCGGACTTAGCCCAGGGCTGCTGCGGTGGGAGCTTCCCGCTGCTGGCAGGACTATGAGCGGGGGAGGAGACTGCAGTTCCTTTCCCCCTCTTCCCTTGCGTTTTCATTTCTTTCTTTCCGCCTTCTTTAGTCGTCTTCGTCTCCTCTAGATTTTCTCCTTCTCTCCCTCCTTTCCCCCAGTATTCCTCTGCCACCTGTGTTTGGGCTGAGAGCTGGCTGGGGAGGGCGCTAAGGGAGAGGGAAGAGTGTGGCTGAAAGATTTCCCTGCCTGGCTGTGGGTTGATTGGAAGAGGCGATCGTATCTGCAGCCGAAGGATTAACAGCTAAACTTTTATTGCTGCCTGTGTGTAAACGGGGGAAGTCTCAGCTCAAAGAGGGAACGTGTCTTGTTTCCTTTTGACAGATGCAGTTGGTGGGGTGGGGAACAATGAACATTTTCTTTAGGACATAAAGTGAAGGAGGATCCCCTCCCCCCCGCCCCCTTCAAGGATCTACACCATCCTCCTCCCCCCAGCCGTGGAATGAATGGAAGCAACTCCGGGATTTTGTTCTGCTCTTCGCCCTGGACTGTAGGAGTGAGGGGATCTCTCTACGTACATCCATCTCTCCATCCATCCATCTCCGGGAGGATTTGAGCCGCTACAATGTGCTTTCAGCCGCTTGCTGCTGCTGCTGCTGCCTGATACTATGCAACACGCAGAGAGAGGGTTTTGCAAAAATGGATTTGTTCGATTTTAAAGGATTTCTTCTCTAATAAGGATTGCATTGCCCACAAATATGACTAAATCTCCTGTTTGGTAAATCTTCCTGCCCCCTCCCCTTTGGGCTCCCTCCTCCCACCCCTTCAGAGGAGCAAGCCCAGGGAGCTGATGACGGACCCATTAATCCTTCCTTCCATGCATCAAAAGAACCCAAAGGTCTGGGAAACGTTGGGCTTGAAATCCTACAGGAAATGCTTCGACCGGCTTTTGGTTTTGTATGAAACTGGTGATTAGGGGGGGTTGTGCGAGCGAACCCCCTACTCATTTGCCCCTGCCTCTTTCCTGGCCCCTTTTGATGTGCTCTTTGCCAGGTGCTTGTCCTCCGGTCTCTCTCTCTCTGGCCCGTCGCCGCCAGTTATGCAGACTCCCTGTCGTACTCAGCGGCTGCTGCTTTTGATATGATTCAAAGATGAGGGTGTTGATGATGATGATCGCTCTGGTGTGATGGGGTTGAGACGGCGGTGATTGTTTGGAGGCGAGGAGGAGAGAGAGGAAGGGCTGCTGCTGCTACCCTTCGCTGTGTGTGGGCTTCAGTTTTCCTACTCCATCCTCTCCCCACCACTGGAAGTCCTCCCGTATCTAAATGGAATTAGTGGAGATCGAAGCCCCTTGTGTAAGGAACAGACATGATCCATGGGCGCAGTTTGTTTCACAGTAAGTATCTTTCCTGAAGCTGCTCTGCTTCGCGGGGCAACTATTTTTCCTTCTTCCAACAGAACAGGTGGAGGAGACATCGTAGGACGGTTGGAAGGCTCACAGCTTCAAGGCGTGGATTTAAACTTTCTCCCCCCTCTCAATGCACTGCAGTATAATTGAAAGAGGTGCAAGAAAGACGTAGATATAGCCTGGCGTTCGCAGTGACACATGAACTCGTTTATTGAGTTTGTGGTGATAGTAGGGAGGACTGAGTATACCTGTAGTTATATAGAGAGATAGTAGCTTTCAAAGTAACCAGTGGGGGTGCAAAACTAGCCGCTAAAGGGTGCTGTAGGGACTGATAGGTATTGCAGGATATACCATCCGTCACTATTTCATTCTTGATTCAGGTCTCCTGGCGTGTGGGATTCTAACCAGAGTTAACTCTGAGGCTTGGGTTTGAACCCTCAAATGACAGACCCGTGGGATCGTCAAACACGGAACTAAATTCTGCTCTCCTCCTAAATCACATCGATGTTAATCCAGAATAGCGCCACTGATTTCAGTGGTATTACTCCGGATTATCGCCGGTGTGTCAGAGATCTACGTTTGGCCTACGGTAATCAAAATAATTAAACACAATGTGGTGGATTAAAGGATAGAGTTTCACTCACAACTCGGAGTTTACTTTTTTTCCCCATCAGACCCTTAAATGCGATTTTCAGTGTTAGGGGCGGTCTATTCCTGATGCTAGTATGTGTTCTGTATTGCTTTGGGAATCATCAATGGGAAGGAATCAAAAGCCCCGGTGACTTGTTCTTGGTTATGAATCTATTCTAACGCTGCAGCGTTCCCCATCCAAAATCTGCTAAGCTTTAGCAGTAGAGCATGTTACTCTTGTAGAGCATCGTTACGTGAATGTTGTGAGTTGCGCACTGACAATGGTCCGCATTCCGTAATAATAACCCGTCCAAACAGGACTAGTAAGGAGCGCGAGGAGATGTACTCGCTAAACAGGACCCGTGTAAAACAAATAAGCCTCAGTACCGAGGCCATTTGAAACACAAGTTCTTGTGTGAAAATATCAATGGGGCCTATTGCACAGTATGACTATGGGTGGTCCGGAAATTGTCATTTTCTCCCCCCCTCCCCCCAAGAAAAGAGAAGGTGTGAAGGGTTGGTGGTTTAAACTGAAGCGTCTGGAGCAGTACTCTGAAACAATATCCTTTAAAGATACGGGTAATTTGTAAAATAGCAATAATATTTTTTTATAACTTGTTTTCAAAATTCTTTACTGGGTTAGACCTTGCATGTCAAGTTATATTCTCTAGCAACTGTTGTGGCCAAATGCTAAACCTCTTCAAATATTGATGTGTAATGGAAACATGCACATGTCCATAATCAGGGGATCACTAATAAGCCTAATTACAGTTAGACTAGATGATGAGGAATGGGGGAGGAGGGGAGATCAACAAGAAATTAGGTGGGATCCTGATTTAAAAAAAATCCCCATACCTACATGATTGCTGATATTGTTGTCTTCCTGCCAACAAAACTCCCTGACTAGCAGTTTTGCCTGAGTAAAGATTGCAGGCTCAGGCTCTTCTTTTGGCTTTTTGTTTGTTTTGTTTTTTAAATATGGGAAAGATTTGTATTTGTCCTGGAATAAGAAGGGAGGAAAAGGGGAAGGAATCAGTTTATTGCAAAATATTGTGTTTGTAATCCAGTGAATTTAACCTACTGGCAGAGAAGCATATTCATCCTGAGAAATTTCTCCACTGGTTAACATTCATCTGCTTGACAGAAATATATTATTGAGACTTTGCCTTGAAGTTTTAAGGGGTAAGTTTCAATAATTCTTTAAGTACGGAAGAAAAAAGTGGGTTTTGTGGCAATCTAAGTATTTTTTGTGATGTTGGCTTTAAAGCCCCTAATCCAAATTACTCTACTAAAAGTAAAGGGAACAAGTATTTCATTTCAACAGTACAGCTGTGTTGGATACAGTATATCAGGATTAAGCAGTCTCCTTAAGATTTTCTTGTTTGTTTGTTTGTTATATTTTATTCCAAGTTTATTTTTTACCATTTATTGTCAATACCCTCATGCCAAGTTGTAAGTACAGCTCTCCATGCTCTCCATTTTGGAGCAATGTAGGTAAGTGAATTAAAAAGCAAAGATTTACTAGATTGGGGGGTTGGGTGGAAGAGCATACTCCCTCTCCATTGACTCATCAATGATTCCCCTTCTCTTTGCAGAGCATAGGTCTTTCAAATGCTATTTTATTCACATTTAGAAAATGCACAGATCCAGAATCTCAAAATATATACACTTAGAATTAAAACAGTAATAAATAAATAAATAACTTATAAACTGTGCCAGCACAAAAGACATTTACAAACATGCCATTCAACCCTCACCCTCAGGCAATATGTGGTCTTCGCTCCAGGAAAGCCAGGGGAAACAGGGACACCCTGTAGCATGACCTGGAGTTCACCAAATCTGGGTTCTGGCAGATAGAGGGAGGGAAATATTAAGGAGTTGGGTCCCCTCACATCAATGCCTTGCTAACAGATTCCTCCCATTTTATCCACGGATCTATTAGCTTGAGAACCTCAGATTGCAATTGCCATGGATTCATGAAGAAAGAAAGAGCCTCTGCAATTAGCTTTATATTGTAAGTCTAAACCAACATCTTACACTCTCCATAAATTAGCTGGCAACCAATGGAGATCATAGGCACAATTGCAATGTGCTTCCTGCATGGAACACAGCTTTAGTGAATGAGCAGCTGTATTTCACACTAGCTTCACATTCTGAGACGTTTGAACATGTAGTCTCATGTACAACATGTTGCAGTAAGGCTGTGGATGACTGGAGAGATCCATATCTGAAAAGCTGCAATTTTCTTGCTAAATTAAGAATGCTTTACACCATTTTCAACTTCTATCTGAATATCCAGTAGCAGCTGCAAGTCCAACAAGACAGCTGTATTGGATAAGTAATGGTGGATATGCTCCCAGTGCATTGTGTTTTTCATCACTTCAGTCTTTCTTTGTTTGAGACTATAAACTTTACCACAAACCTCTGATCTGAGCCTTGCAGAACACCTAGAAATACAGATTTAGGTGTCATCAAGATACTGAAAGCACCATAGACTATACTTTCTCTCCAACTGTCCTAATGGTTTCATTTACATTTGAGCACAAAAAGTGACACAACAGAAAAGTGTTTGAAAGGGTTATTGATGTAGATGGCAATTTCCCAGTGTTTTCAGGGCAAAAAGGAAGGGAGCTATTCAAAACCAACCTTATTTAGGTTTACTGTGATCCGTGAATATATCAGAACATTCTCATGGTCAGCAGTATCAATGGCAGCTGATAGAGCTAAAATAATCAGGATGGATACTCAATCTTCATTAATAACCAGGAGACAAACCTGTGCAGTCTTTGTATGATGCACAGGATGAAAAAAAGGGAAGAAGGAGAATCCGGGGAACTACAGACGGGTCAGCCTCACTTCAGTCCCTGGAAAAATCATAGAACTGGTCCTCAAAGAATCCATTTTGAAGCACTTGGAGGAGAGGAATGTGATGAGGAACAGTCAACATGGATTCACCAAGGGCAAGTCATGCCTTACCAACCTGATTGCCTTCTATGATGAGATAACTGTTTCTGTGGGTATGAGGAAAGCAGTGGACATGATATATCTTGACTTTAGCAAAGCTTTTGATACGGTCTCCCACAGTATTCTTGCCAGTAAGTTAAAGTATGGATTGGATAAATGGACTATAACATGGATAGAAAACTTGCTAGATCTTCGGGCTCTGTGGGTAGTGATCAATGGCTAGATATCTAGTTGGCAGCCAGTATCAAGCGGAGTGCCCAGGAGTCTGTCCTGGGGCCAGTTTCATTCAACATCTTCATTAATGATCTAGATGATGGGATGAATTGCACCATCAGCAAGTTTGCAGATAACACGAAGCTGGGGGAAGAATTAGATTCACTCTGGACCCTGTCCCTACACTCCAGTGTCCTAGACAAATTGGAGGATTGGGCCAAAAGAAATCTGATGAGGTTCAACAAGGAGAAGTGCAGAGTCCTGCACTTAGGATGGAAGAATTCCATGCAGTACTACAGTCTGGGGACTGACTGGCTAAGCGGCAGTTCTGCAGAAAAGGACCTGGGGATTACAGTGGATGAGAGGCTGGATATGTTGCCAATAAAGCTAATGGCTTATTGGGCTGCATTAGTAGGAGCATTACCATCAGATAGAGGGAAGTGATTATTCCCCTCTATTCGGCACTGGTGAGGCCACATCTGGAGTACTGTGTCCAGTTTTGAGGACCCCCACTACAGAAGGGATGTCGACAAATTGGAGACAGTCCAGAAGAGGGCAACAGAAATGATTAGGGGGCTGGGACACGTGATTTATGAGGAAAGGGTGAGGGAACTGGGCTTATTTAGTCTGCAGAAGAGAACAGCTATCTGAAGGGGGGTTCCAAGGAGGATGGAGCTAGGCCAGGGATTGGCAACCGTTGGCACATGGTCTGCCAGGGTAAGGGCCCATTTGTTTACCTGCTGTGTCCGCAGGTTTGGCCAATTTGTGGCTCCCACTGGCTGCGATTTGCTGCTCCAGGCTGATGGGGGCGGTGGGAAGCAGCGGTCAGCACAACCCTCAGCCCACACCGCTTCCCGCAGCCCTCATTGGCCTGGGACAGTGAACCGTGGCCAGTGGCAGCCGCGATCAGACGAACCTATGGACACGGTAGGTAAACAAACTGGCCTGGCCCTCCAGGGTGCTTACCTTGGTGAGCAGCGTGCCAAAGGTTGCCAATCCCTGAGCTAGGCTGTTCTCAGTGGTGGCAGATGACAGAACAAGGAGCAGTGGGCTCAAGTTGCAGTTGGGGAGGTCTAGGTTGGATAGTAGGAAAAACTATTTCACTAGGAGAGTGGGGAAGCACTGGAATGGGCTACCTAGGGAAGTGGTGGAATCTCTATCCTTAGAGGTGTTTAAGGCCTGGCTCAACAAAGCCCTGGCTGCAATGATTTAGTTGGGGTTGGTCCTGCTTTGAGCAGGGGGTTGGACTAGATGACCTCCTGAGGTCTCTTCCAACCCTAATCTTCTATGATTCTATGAATATCAAATGGACTAGGGTGGAAGTTGTTCTCTACTCTGCTGTAGAGCCATGACTCCCGCCCCCCCCCCCCACACATGCTCCAAGACAAGGTGATAACTGTAGAAACTGTCAATATCAAGAGATGATTTCTTGAACAAAGGTTTAACAATCACCTTTAAAGAAACTGTCCCCTTGCTTTTCTGAAGAGAGACAGTGTTTCTGATAATGGCCCCAGTATCTTCTTACTAGTCTTCTCTAGTCTAAAGTGCCATGGATTTAACTCCTAGTCTGCAACTTCCAGAAACTCAGGAAGCATCAGCAGCTTGAACTGAAGCAAAGAAAGACTTAGTTGGTTTTTACAAGATTTGATCCGCCACTATGGATGCAGATATTTCGGTCCAGATTCAGCTATTTTTTTCTGCAAAAGAAGTTGCAAATTCTCACAGCAAGAAACCATTGCCTCTGAAAGAAAGTTCAAATAAACCAGATCTACCATTTCCCCCCGTCCCCCATACATGCACAAACACACACACTCAGAACAGTTCCTGTAAGTGGGACTTTGCAGATGCTTTTGGTCATGGTGTGGAAAAAAAGATTTCTCCTTCTTGCACAACCACATTAGTTTTCAAAAGTTCTTTATGCATGACTGGCCTTAGGGAAAATGGCACCTGGGAGACCTGGTCTTTTGGCATCCCCAGTCCCTGATACCTCCCCATTGGCTTGAGCTCCCTTCCGTGGCCTCACACCCCAGGCCTGCCCCATTCCTTACCTCTTGACCACGGTTCCCTGGGCAATCATCAGTGTTGTCCACCATAAGGCCAAACCTGTCTTTATGCCACAACAAAGCAGATTTGAAATGAGACTTGTGCCCCCAACCCATTATAGCAGTCTTTCTTCTCACTGTGTTCGTAGCAGTCACTTGCCTTTTTATTGATCTCAAATCATGAACATACCAAAAAAATAAATATTGGCAGTCCAGTGTCTTATTTTAAGATTGAAAAGAGGGGTTGGGGGAAGAAGGGGGAACCCAAATGTTTGGAAATGTCTTTTAAACTAAAGATATTTAATCTTTACCTAGACACTTTTTTTTCAGGATAAATACGATTTTATACTTATTTTAAAAATTTCTATTTGTAATTTAAATATTGTAATGCCACCACAAAACAGTCTGGTTTTGTACTGTGGATATCTTTAATTTGTATTATCTTGAGAGAGATTGTTACAGTTGCTTTAATTGCAGGCACTAACCTCATGTTGTACCTAATATATTTTTTTCTTTCAGTTGTAGCAAGTCTAATCATCCTACATCTGTCTGGGGCAACAAAAAAAGGAACAGGTAAGTTGTGTTATTTATGGGGTATAGTCTCAATTTCTGGACACCTGTTTAGATATTTAAATATTTCATAGTGTACTCGTATGCATTTTTTGCATCAATAAAGTGAACTGATGACAATTCAAATAAAAAAATATTTTATAAATTTGCAGATTGCAAAATCAGGCACTGGGTCATCTAATGCTATGAGAGGTTATTCTGAGTAAGGACTAGTGTTGTCGATTAATCATAGTTAACTCACACAATTAATTCAAAAAAAGAATCACAATTAAAAATGTTTTTCTACATTTTTCAAATATATTGATTTCAGTTAGAACACTGAATACAAAGTACTCACTTTATATTATCAGAGGGGTAGCCATGTTAGTCTGTATCCACAAAAACAACAAGGAGTCCAATAAATTGATACAAATCAGACATCAGGAATAGTAACCTACAAAAGCAAGTAGGCGAATACTTCAATCTCCCTGGACACTCAATAATAGATTTAAAAGTAGCCATCCTTCAACAACAACAAAAACTTCAAAAATAGACTTCAAAGAGAAACTGCAGAGCTACAATTCATTTTCAAGTTTAACACTATTAATTTGGGCTTGACTAGGGATTGGGAGTGGCTGGCCCACTACACAAGCAATTTCCCCCCTCTTGGTATTGACACCCCCTCATCAATTATTGGTAGTGGACCACATCCATCCTGACTGAATTGGCCTTGTCAGTACTGGTTCTCCACTTGTAAGGTAACTCCCTTCTCTTCATGTGCCAGTATATTTATGCCTGTATCTGTAATTTTCACTCCATGCATCTGAAGAAATGTTTTTTTTACCCACAAAAGCTTATGCCCAAATACATCTGTTAGTCTTTAAGGTGCCACTTTATATTATGTTCATTACAAATATTTGCACTGTAAAAATGATAAACAAAAGAAATAGTATTTTTCAATTCACCTCATACAAATACTAATAGTACAATCTCTTCATCGTGAAAGTGCAATTTACAAACACCTTTTTTTTTACTGCAAAAGCAAAAATATGTAAAACTTTAGAGCCTACAATCCATTCAGACCTACTTCTTGTTTAGCCAATTGCTCAGACAAACAAGTTTGTTTACATTTGCAGGAGATAATTCGGCACACTTCTTGTTTACAATCTCACCTGAAAATGAGAACAGATGTTTGCATGGCACTTTTATAGCAGGCATTGCAAGGTATTTACGTGCCAGATATGGTAAACTTTTGTATGCCTCTTCATGCTTTAGCCACCCTTCCAGAGGACATGCTTCCATGCTGATGCTTGTTAAAAAAAAAAAGTGTTAATTAAATTTGTGACTGAACTCCTTTGTATGTATGTGAATTGTATGTCTCCTGCTCTGTGTTTTACCTACATTATACCATATATTTAATGTTATAGCAGTCTCGGATGATGACTCAGCACATATTCATTTTAAGAACACTCACTGCAGATTTGACAAAACGCAAAGCAGGTATCAATATGAGATTTCTAAAGATCTAAGAATCTGAAGTGTCTTCCAAAATCTGATCAAGACACGAGGTGTGGAGCATGCTTTCATAAGTCTTAAAAGAGCACCACTCCATTGTAGAAACTACAAAACCCGAACCACCAAAAAAGAAAATCAACCTTCTGCCAGTGGTGTCTGACTGAGCTGATGAAAATGAACATGCATTGGTCTGCACTGCTTTGGATAGTTATCAAGCAGAACCCATCATCAGCATGGACATGTCCTCCGGAATGGTGGCTGAAGTATGAAGGGACATATGAATCTTTAGTGCATCTGGCTTGTAAATATCTTGCAGTGCTGGCTACAACATTGCCATGTGAACATCTGTTCTCATTTTCAGGAGACAGCATAAATAAGAAGCACGCAGCATTATCTCCTGCAAATGTAACCAAACTTGTTTGTCTGAGTGACTGGCTGAATCAGAAGTAGGCCTGAGTGGACTTGTTGACTCTAAAGTTTTTACATTGTTTTATTTTTGAATGCAGTTATTTCTTGTACATAATTCTACATTAGCAAGTTCAACTTTCATGATCAAGATATTACATGAATTGAAAAATACTATTTCTTTTGTTTTTACAGTGCAACTATTTATAATAAATATACTTTGTATTATGTGTTTGTAATTGAAATCAATATATTTGAAAATGTGGAAAACATCCGAAATATGTACATAAATAGTATTCTATTATTGTTTAACAATGCAATTAATCACGATTAATTTTTTTAATTGTTTGACAACCTAGTAAGGACTATCCATTCAAGCCCTGGAACCCAAACCTGTTCCCACTGAAGTCAATGGTCAAACTCCCATTGGCTTCAATGTAAGCAGGTTTAGGTCCTTAATAGGAACTTATTATCTTAAGTAGTTATAAGTGTACTAAATATTTTGTGTGATGTGATTTTTTCCCCTCTTCCCCCCCCCTCATTTTAAAGAAAAGCAAACCACTTCAGAAGGGCAGAAACCAGTGCAGTGTGGAACTTGGACAAAATATGCAGAAGGAGGCATCTTCACGTCTCCCAATTACCCCAACAAGTATCCTCCTGACAGAGAGTGCATCTACATTATAGAAGGTGACCAGCAAGTGACTCCTATTCTTCTGAGATTAACTGGGTTTTTCACAAATAATGTCTTTCATCTCATATGTGTCCTGGGAATTTGTGTATGATAATTCTGAACATTGGAAAATGTGTTTCGATAGTTTGGCCAAATGGGAGACAAGATTTAGAGAAGCAATTCCTTGACATCTTAAATGATTGCTTTGTGGGAAAGGTACTTGTAGTGCACACAAGTGAAGTCTTGACTAAATCTGAAGCAACACACGGTTATCCATGATAACTCACTAGTGAATAATGACTACAATGTAATTATGTAAACTCACTTGGGGAACTGACTCTATCTAAAATCAGTACCATAACATTAAAAGACCCTAGAATAAAAAGAGATTAAAATCCTTTGACTCATCATGGCAGTTTCTTAAACATACAATAAATGAATCATAGAAGGTATGCATACAAAGGGAAGCAAGAAGGCAAGATTCAAAACCAACCCAATGCAGCCGAACAAAAAAGAATGTGTGTGACAGGAGCTTATTCAACCCAAACAGGTGCCTGTAATTAAAAAAGAATTAATAATAAAAGTAAAGTGATTCCAATAAAAAGGACTATATGCTATGGCAGGTAACATGGGATTCAGAAGAATGAATAGCCAAAGGTATCAAAACAACTGAGAAATTATGTAAGTACATTAGAAGCAGGAAGTTTCAAAGAAAGCAATTAAGGACATTACACTACACACAAGCTACATGATTTCATTCCTTTGCAGTAAAGATTGATGGACATTGAGGAGATACTTGAAAAGATGAGGTCTGGGGAAGGTAATAAAGATTCAGGTACTGTCAGTTTACAGGTAGGTGCAGGAACAGACTGATAAGTCATAAGGACCAGATACAATTCATTTAAGATTTGGGAAGGCAATCAAGATGCTACAGTGATGATGGTCCTATGACTATCTAGATAGATACTTCATTCTTATCCAATGTTTCTAACTGAGGGCCAGATATGTAAATGTACTTAGATGCAGATAGGTGTCTAATGGGATTTTCAAAACCACCTAGGATACCATTGAGTTCAATGGGTTAGGCACCTGTCTGCATATTTAGGCACCTCCATACTTTTAAAAATTTGGCCCAGTGTTGCTAATAGTATGCTATCTTATAAACATCTGCTGCCATCCCAGAAGACTGAAGGGCAGCAAATGTTGTATCAATCTTTTTATTTTTGAAAAATAAGTGAGACAAGGTGCAGGAGGTAATATCTTTTATTGGCCCAGCTCCTGTTGGTGCAAGAGACAAGCTTTCACAGAACTCTTCTTAAACCAGGTGGTAGAGAGGATCTTGGGCGTGCTAGACTACTGAGCTTTACTTTTACCAAGCAAATTGATTAAAACAAGAATTAGAGAGAATTATAAAATGCCAAGATGAATATGATATGGGGACAAACAAGCATGACTTCTATAAAGGAAAACTGGGCTTCTCCAATCAACTAGAATTCTTCCTACTCAAGAATCTGTTAAGGAAACTAAGCAGTCATGAAGTAACAGGTTAAATTCTGTCATGGATTAGAAATTGGCTAAGAGAAAAACACAAGAGTAGGTCAGTTTTGAATATGTAAAAGGTTATTTCACTTCTTTCCATTACTGTGATACTTATGATCCTAGAATCTGAGTTTCTTGCATACATTAATGTATGCATCCTCACAACATCCTTTTGAGGTTTCTTATCCCCATTGGACTGGAGATGAATGGAGGCACAGTGCCATTTCTCAGTTACAGAGGAAGCTTGTGGAAGAGGTGAGAACAAAGCTCTAGTCTGGTGCCTTACCACAAGACTCTCTTTTCTCTGAATAATGGGGTACTCAAAGGATCGGCCATTATTTTCTGAATATATTCAGAAATGATCTGGAAAATGGGAGTGGACAGTGCTGAGACAAAATATGCAGTTTATGTAAAATGATTTAGGACAGTTAAAACTGCAGAAGTCTATGTGGAATTTGAGAAGCATGTAACTAAGATAAGCAAATATGTTGCAAGATGTAGATGAAGTTCTATATTGACAGATACAGTGCAATGTACAGTGTAAGGAATAATTTGAATTCATATACATTACTGGGTTCTAAATTAGCTGTAGCTACCTAACAAAACAAAGCACAAACCTAAGTGTCCTTGCATACAGCACACTTAAGTTCTCTGCTTAATGCATAACTGCTGTCTATTTGTTTGTTTTTAAACAAACAAACAAAAACCTGAATATTAGGATGCACATGGAACGAGATGGGGCGGGGAAAATTGCTGAAGCCTTATGATGATATTATGGAATATGATAGTAAGATCTCCCCTTCAATGCTATGGTCAGTCCTGGTCTCGCTCTCTCTTCCTCTTTAAAATAAATAGAGGCAGGACAACAACAGGTCAAATGGTGGGCACCACAGTGACTACAGGAGCAGTAAGATTTCCATAATAAGAGAAACTGAAAAAAATTGTAATTGCTTACAGAAGAGACAAATGGGGACAGGATAGCACTCTATAAAATAATGGCACAGAAAAAGTAAATTGTGTGTTCCTTTTTTATTCTTTCTACAAGACATAAGTATGACCGTCAATGAAACTGAAAGAATACTTTTAAATATCATATTACGCAGTGGAACTCCTTGTCACAAGATATTGAGGTTGAGGGTTTTCAAAACAAAGATTAGACATTGATATGGATAAGAACATTTAAAGTTACATACAGTACACATTAGAGACAAGGTGTGAGTGAGGTAATATCTTTTAATTTTGTCTCTCTAATATCCTGGGACCAGTATGGTTACAAAAACACTGCGTATAAGGGGAATGTTTGTTTTAAAGGAACGAATGGCTGGTAAACTTGGTAATGCTGTTTAACCCACATCATGCAGATGACACTGTCTAGTCTGTGGAAATCTCTCTAAAGCTTATAAATAGGATGTAGTAATGTAGAATTCCTATACGAGATCCATCTAATTTGGTATCTTGTCTTCAACAGCAGCAACTATCAGAAACTTCAGACAACAGTGCTAGAATCCCTATAATGAATAGTAAGGAATAAAGTGCACATAGGAGAAGGTTCAAGCTAATCATTATCTCTGTGGATGGTTTATGCCCTTGTTTTCAAAGCCCTTATATGCCTTATACATTGTTATCCTATCTTATGTAACTTGTGACAATGAGTTTCACAGAATAATATATTTAAATGTATTCTTTCAATTCTGATATAATATTAATATAATAAATAATACATAAAAATATAATAGGGCAATAAAAACAATAGCACAAATCCTGAAGTCTCCTCTGAGGCAAAATTTCCACTGACTTTAATGGGACTGAGTAAGAGTTTCAGAATTTGTCCTGTTGTACTGAAATGGTATTTCATTTTGCTATAAAAGAGTTTCAAAATACCGTAGCTCTTCTTAAATGTATGCCATTCTTTTAGCATTTTAAAATTGCTTTGATAAAGAATAGGTTTCCACAATAGGTGCCAATAGTACCTAAATGGGGAGGAGGGGATTCTATTAGCAGACAGTTCTTTAATCTAGCCTTCAAAGACATAACAACATCCAACAGTTGGAAGCTGAAACTACACACATTTAGACTAGAAATATGATGTAATTATTTTAAGAGTCAGGGTAATTAACCATTGGAACAACTAGGGATGTGGTGGTTTCTCCATAGCTAGAAAACTTGATTTAAAGATTGGATGTTTTCTAAAAGAGATTATGGGCTTGATGCAGGAATTCCTGCATGAGGTTCTATGACCTGTTATGGAGGTCAGACTAGATAATCAGACCAGTCCCATTTGGCCATAAAATCTATTAATATGGGTGTGGTCTTGCCTTCTTTAGTGGACAAAGAAAGTTCAGTGTGCTTCTTAATTTCATAGTGGGACAGATCCTGCACATGCATCACACATGCACAACTCCTGTTGGACAAAATTCACTACTGGCATATTCAGGAATAACTCCAGTAACTGCACTTGCTTTTGCCAGCAATGAATTTGTCCCATTGATTTCAACAGGAATTGTGCACATGGTGCATCTTCAAGAACTAAATCTTTGACTTGTGTCAAATATATTTTGACATATATTTTGTCAAATATATTCTGAGAATGACCCAGCCAAACCTTATACAATATATTTCAACTTTTGTGCTAGAAGTGTAGAATATTACTTGCATATTTAGATCACTTCAATAATTATTCTCTAATTAAATGTGTAGTTATAAATATAAGGAGGGAGTGCCTGGGACCTTTTTTATTAACTTGAGAAGAGTTGTCAATTAAATCTTCCTATATATATTTTTTGGCATTAATATTTCCTGCGTGCTTCATTTATTATCAATAGAAAACTAATGGTAGATCAGTTGAAGGCCATCCATGCTTTTCCAAAGATCATTAACTTTCTTGTATACTCTTTCTCTATATATAAATCATGTAGGGCTGTCATATTTCATTATACTAAAAAACAGTCTGCTTGAGTAACAATATAAGTGCATTTACATAGTATATTTCATGGAGTTTCATGTTTTCATAATTTATTTTCCAAAAGAAGAAAAGGATCTGAACAACTGGAGATACCAAGGATTAAGCAAATCCATTAGTCCTGCAGCAATTCACATTTCTGAGGGGTAGCTGTTTAGATCATTCCAGACAATCTGCTAAATGAAACAGATTTTTTTTCTTAGCTTTAGCTGTCACTTACATAGACTTACAGGCTGCTCAGAATTAAAACCTTGATTGTGTGTGTTTTGCTCCAACTGTTAGAACTAGTTAGCAACCCATGTCTTTTTTCTCCCCAGCAAATGTAAAATCTAAAGACAGCACTTGTGTAAGCTAATTAAATTAAAGAGATGACAAGACATGCAAGCATTAAGCAGTCTTTCCATGGTATTAAAAGTCTCAGAAGAAAGATAATTAGAAGCTTAATAAAGAAGATTTTTAAGATTTGATGAGACACCAGCAGTGTTTTTACTCACATCTTTTGCCTAAACTAACTATAAGCAAAATTCCTATGGCCATCAATGGACTTTAATCATGAGTGAGGATTCCAAGATTGACCCTCCCACTAACTAGTACATTTTCCTGTACATCGTCTAATAGTTGTGGTGGGCCTGCTTGAGAGCAGAACAGTGTTACTGTGCAGTAAGCTAGGGCACAGGAAGGGCTTCCTAGAAAACCTGCTTGCTATAAGCAAAGAGGAAGTTTTGTAGAAATCATACTCTTGTGTTTTGCCCTTCAGTATTTATCCAGAAGTAATTATTTGAGCTGTGGCTTTTTCAATCATCTATAGCTATTTTCAGGAACATTGGATTACTTTGTTGCTCAGATGGGATGTAGTCAGCCTGAAACTTTGATCTTTAACTCTAAGCACAGTATCCAAAAAAGGTGATGCATTTAAAAGCAAAATATAATATGATCTGAAACAGTTAAGGGCCAAATTGTTCTTGACCTATGCATGGCAGGACAGCAGAATGGAGTAGGGCCTGAGACCCTTTCCTAACTTGGCATACCCCCTGAAATAATTAGGGATACTCACAGTCCTTACAGTTTGGGGACCACAAAGTGCTGCATCCCAAATAGAGAAGGTGAGGGCGAAAGCTCTGTCCTCCTCTGTACTGGGCTATCTCATAGGCTGGGCATAATAAGAGTAGTAGATGTTCCATCTTTAGATCAGCTGGTGCATGGTCTGTACACAAGAGACTCAGGGCGAGCACAATCCCTCCCTGAACACCCCAGGAGGCAATGGGGCCCTGTGCAACCTCTACTCTCGACTCGGTTTAAAAATAAATATAAGGAGAGGAAAATAAACAGTAGCAATATTCAAATCCTAAAACCAATATTGATCTAAGATTCAGAATGCTGTTGTACAGAATGATCTAAATTTTGCACTCCTTAGTCAAGCAGAGCTCTCACTAATGCCAACGGGAGTTTTAAAGGAGTCAGGACTGCAGGTCTGATTCTCGTTTACCTTTTACACCACTCTGGCAGTGTAATTTACTTATCAGTGACAAAGCGATATCAAAAGGTCTTGGTGTAAGTCAGAATCCTCCCTGCAGTGTTTCTCACAATGCGTTTAATAATCCTTGGAAATCAAGCAATGTTTGGTCAAGCATTTGTTTGACTATGAATCATCACTGGCAAGATTTCTCGTAGGATGTATTGGCGTGATGGAGAAAGAGGGTTTTCTAACATAGGCAGTTTAATTAAAAACAAACAATACATGAAATTAATGTCATGCTCCCAGAAGCAAAAGCAAAGGGCCCACATAGAGCCAGATCCTTGTCTTCAGTGGCAGTGCCGATTAAGGAAATGTGGCTATGCATGCAGAAAGCTCTGTGCAACATGAATAAAGGTGTCAGAATCTGGCCCTACCTGAACTAACAATTCATTGTCAGTTTTTGAAATAAATTGCAAGAAGTGTGATAGAATTACATATGAATAACATGGATAAAAGATGTTGTTCAAGTCATCAGCGACCATTTTTATTGTGATGTAAAAGCATACCGTCAAATTAAAAATGCCAGGGCCTGATCCTGCAGTCCATAAACGAATTGAGAGTTGGTCTCTAAATATCTCCTTAAATCCAACATTAACATGTAAAATATGGTCCCAGTTTTTCAAGGTGCTGATTCCTCTCAGATGCTCTAGCATAACAGTTAGTTAACAAAAAAGTTTAAACAAAATCAATGATATTTTCAAGTTATTCTGTTCATCACTGTAATTGAAAAGATCTTTCTTTGAACCTTATTCATAGTAGATTAATAAAACATTCTTTACAAACTGTAGATTAAAACATGATTTTGTTTCAGTTTTATAGTCTTTGTCATATTCACAGATTATTTTCATTCCCAGGAACTGTGAATGCGGTTCATTTCTATGTAAAGATCTAGGTCTGCTCCTGTTGTTTACTGCACAGGGGTAACAGGATGAAAAAAGTGTGTGTATCTATAATTAATAGTTTCCTGACTCTAAATGTCAAATTTGAGGGTAGATACGTTTTTTCAACTTTTAAATAGTTTCACAGTAAACATGAAGCACATATTTAGATGAAAAATTTAAAAGTCAGTATATTTCACCATAAAGAATTTCTCCTTAAATAACTCTAATCTGCATACAAACTTTTTTCTCAGATTCTCATATAATTAAGTTCTCATACATTTGTGCTATATTTTTTCCTATCGCTGTGCCTCTCCTTTATGAATAGAATAGTGTCTCAAATCACAAGTGATTCTTATTGAATATTGTACCAGTTCTATTGTTCCTTGGTATGCAGTAATTTAGTATATTGCAATTAGTCTGCTTTCTGAAGTCTTTCTCAAAAGCTCTCTTTTTTTAAATGACTAAAAAGTTGTGTGTTTTTTAGGTTTTGTTTGCCCAACTGTTTTCTAACATTTTCTTGTCACTCTACCATGAACCCTTCCCATGGATAAAGGGGTGAAAGATACACCAGGATCAGAATACTGTCTGTATTTAGTTCCCATACTTAAATTATGCACTAGACCCAGAATTTGGCTTTAAAGTTCTGATTGTGAAAAGCATGGTTATTCCTGCAAATATCCTTTTGACCTCAATGAGAGTTTTATCTATGTGTAGAATTCAGGACATGACCCAATAAGAGGAATGTAATAAAATTGTCTCAGAAAATGTCTAATAGTAGAGGGTTCTCTAATCTAACAGAGGCATAGTCAGACCCAGTAGTTGGAAATCAAAGCTGGAGAAATTCAAATTGAAAATAAGACACAAATTTTTTAACTGTGAGAGTAATTAACAATCTGGAAAACTCAACTAGATGGATTCTCCATTACTTGCAATCTTTGATTTTAAAAAGTCTTTCTAAAAGAGATGCTGTAGTTCAACCACAATCTATTGGATTTCGTGTGCAAATTACCGGGTGAAATTCTCTTGTCTTTGTATACAGGAGGTCAGATTAGATGATCAAAATGATCTGTAGTGGCCATAAAAAGCTATGAATTTAGTATTTCTTTAATAGTCAATCCTTTGATTAAGTGACCATTTGAAAGTATCTTCAAGGTTTCCAGTAGCATATTGTTTGATCTTTAGTTAAAGTAACTAATTTTGCTTGCTTTTTGGGTGCCTTCATAAATGATATTTCCCTATATTTAATGTATTTTATGTATCAAATAAGATGGTAAAATTATTTAAGGCCAAATTTTGTTGTAGGATTTATATACAGGCCTCTCATTGACTTCAGTGCATCTGGGGACAGAATTTGTCTTTAGTGTTATACTCTAGTTCTGGAAAAGGAATTCCTCATCTTCATAAGTACTGGGAAAAAAAGTAGATCTTCCTTAAGATGTCTGAAGAGAGATTTTCACTCATTAATTGGATTCCTTCAGAACTTCTCTGTGAAACAACTATTGCCAAGTCATATTTTGCTTTTCGACATAGATGGTTTTCTTAGCTTACTTAAGAAATAGTGTTGGAAATGCTTTTTCATAGGAAAAGAATAGGCATGTAAGTTAATGTAGTGAAATTGAGTTAGGCTCCTGAAGATGTCATAATTTTCAGATACTAACTAGAACCATTGATTTAGAATAAAAGGTAATAGTATATAGAAAAACTAGAATGTGTAAATTTATCAAAATTCTGAAAGTAAAAAATATTAGCAATTTTTAACTGCACAAATTTTGTTTTCTTTCCCCCTCTAGCTGCCCCTAGACAATGTATTGAGCTACACTTTGATGAAAAATATTCTGTAGAGCCTTCTTGGGAGTGTAAATTTGATCACATTGAAGTGCGAGATGGACCTTTTGGCTTTTCCCCAATCATTGGACGTTTCTGTGGACAGCAAAATCCACCTATGATAAAATCTAGTGGCAGATTCCTGTGGATTAAATTTTTTGCTGATGGTGAGCTGGAATCTATGGGTTTTTCTGCTCGATATAATTTCACACCTGGTGAGTACAAAGTGTTACGCTTTTGGCAAAAGGTTTGATTTTTACAGCTTGCTTTGGTGGTAATGTAGAATTGTGACACACTTCAATATTTTTAATGGGAATATATTTTTATTTCAAAGAAAATATATCTTTTTATTTAAACTCCTGATGCCCTGTTGGTTTATCCATTTTGCACAACACACACAGCTTTTTTCACAACATTTATTTTTCAGTACTTTTTTATGCTAGCTGGACATCTTGATCTGAAGAACTTGTGCAATTGTAAAACACATTTTCAACAGAATTCTATTATAGGGAATCATTTAAAATACTTTATGAAGAAGTATACGGTTTATATTTGAACATTACGCTGAGTGGTTTTTCCTTCAAAGTGATCAGCAATTAAAAAGTATTTTAATAAAAAAAGGAATTGTCGGAAAATTACATCACTGCTTTTTCACTCAGCTTTATTAGAGAGGGACAACCCTATACCTCTGCTTATAAGGGGAGATAACTGGAAAACTGCTGCACGCATTCCAAAAGGAAGTTTAAGATCCAAAGCATAAAGTGTTCAGCTAACTGTTCCAGTGAAAGATGTTTCCAAATCTCATTTGCAGTTGTACAATTACACTTTCTTTGTCAATTTGTCTGTTTAATTTATTAAAGTAAAATCAAGATTTCTAGTCATACTTCCAGTTAAATGTTGCCTCAGATCATTACAATAAAAAAAGTTATTTATTTTATTTTTTGGCTTCAGTAGCACCGCACTGCAGTCTTTAGGATTTCATGGCATTCTATAGGGTCTATGACATATGGAGCAATGACTCCTATTTTAATATATCTTTGACAAAATTATATAAATAATTATGTCAATTATGTAACCAATGATTCAGTTAAATTGTATTGGGTGCAGCAATATTCTTTTAGAACATGAGCAAAAATCAGTCAGACACAAATCCTGCTTGCTTCCTTATTCCAGTGGTACCACAGAAGTTAATAGGACTACCTGTGTGTAACTAAAGCAAGCAGGAGTTAACCTCAAAGGGCTCTACACAGCTTTATTTATCTGAAACAAGTACAAGAGATAACATAAAATTAACAACTGGGTTTCAACTAGATATTAAGCTGAAGGATATTGTCTCTTGAAGGGGAAAGTGTACCTATAGGACATGAATTTCACATACACAATAGCAGGACTACTTATTGATGTCTGTGGGAAATTCTTCAGTAAGCTGGTGGGCATATATAGCCATTTGTTTTTCTATAAACAATTGTGAATGGACAGAACAATATTCCTTGGGTGAAATTTTACTGAAGAGCCACATGTGCTTATCTCTAAAAATTTGATTAGCTGTGATCTGTCAGTAACAGAGGCGGTGTGGGCTTTTACCATATTCCCTCACCTCCCTGCCTCAGAAATAGTACTTAATACTAGATCTCCATATCCGTCACATTTCAAAAGGACCTATGGTGCTTTGGTTGAAAGGGATGGTGTTAGCACAATCCACAACTTATTCCATCTAAAAACTTCCCAACTGAAAAAAAAAACAAAAAAAAAACAATTTCAGGTGCCATGTTCTATTCCTCATTCCTCTTCCACTGATGTGAGTTTTTTTCTGAGTAAAAATCAATGCCAGTAAATTTCTGTAGCAGCATAAATTACTCCAGACTTCAGGTGGAATAGCTCTTTTTTGATAGCCTCCTATATGAGCACTTGGAAAAAATAAGCGAGTCTAGGAATACAGGCCATAAATAAAAGCATAATTCATCTGGACACAATTCAGAGTAGTGTTGTTGTCTTCCTTACCTTTGATTTGTGTATTGTGAAGGTCAGAGATAGTTAGATCCATAGTCAGTTATAACTTAGAGTGGGATGTAGGGGTTCCCACTCATATCTTCTTAGATAAAGACAAAGCTACATCTCTGAATTATATATATATATATATTAGGTCTACCTCATGTTTTTAGCTGGTGGACTGGGATTGAGGAGGGGAAGCAGAGAGAAGCTCATCAGCAGCACAAGAGAAGTAGGGATGAGGATCATAGGTCCTCTATTACTAACTTGGAGAGGTGATAAGGGTGGGATAATACTCTGCAACAGTGCTGGCTTCCATGAAAGGTTATTTTCTCCTCTTCCCCACTTCCGATGTTTGTGTGTGAGGGATCAGGGCTGGATTTCTCAAGATCTGCAACCTGAATGTGGGGGTGGAGCATAGGGGAAGGTAATTGGCAGCCCGGCCATAAAGACTGACAATCCCCAGGGGAGTGTTAAAGAGGAGCAAAGGGAGGCTCATGTGCCTCTGTAAATTGCACACCTGAGCCTTTAATGTCACTGAAATTATACTCATCCTGTGCCATAACTGTCTCTGATACTCACTCTTTTTTTTTTTTTTAACAAAGTAAGGGTCAAGGGAAAACTGACAACAAGGCTTGCACACAAATCAGCAGAAAACAGATTTAAACAGAGAGACACTTGGAAAACATTGATACATAAAGAGATGTAGGGGTTATAATGGACAGCGAATTAGATTGCAGCTTGCATTGTGGTTTGGTGGCAAATGCAGTAGATGCAATCAGAGATTTCAGTGCAGAGGTTTCACGAGATAATGGGAGAGTAAATTTCCTCTTTGTGTCTGGATTGCCTCTAGAATGCTGCATTCAGCGCTGGGCATCTCAGTACCAAAACAATGCAGACAAATTTGAGAGGCATTTAGAGAACTAAAACAAAGGTGATTATAATAGAGGGACTGATTTATAAGGAAAGATTGAAAGAAAGAAATGTGTATAACTTGGCTAAATAATGACTAAACAGAAAACACAACTGTTTATAATTACTTGAAAGTTGTGTGCATGAGGAGGGAGAGGAATTGTTTAGGTTATCTAAAGGATGTATAACCACGCCAAAAGGGATTAAGTTAAGAAAAGAGAAATAAGGCTGAATATCAGGACATACAAACTTCCTAATGGTAAAATCTGTTAGTCTGGGGAAATTATAGAAGCCCCATTAGTTGAGATATTTTAAATCTAGGTTGGATGAAGTACTAGAAAGGAAATGATATAGAACAATCCTGGTGGAGGAATGGATTAATAATTTATTAGTATTGGACCTTTTCTGTCTCCAACTTCTTTGATTCAAGAGAGAGAGCTGCCCAGGAGGTATTTGGAAACCTAAATTTTTGCACACACTCTGCTGTATCCATTTAATGTAAAGGTTCCAGTGCAAACTTCAGAAGTCTCTTGTGGATTTTATTCATTAACAACTTTTTTTGGGGGGGGGGGGGATGGGAGAGGGTGGTCTGGCATCTTGTGACAAATGATACCATTGTCATACTATTTAAATGGAACTGTAGCTATTTTCTTCTAATTAGTACTCTGAAATTACAAGTATAATGTAAAACTTTTTCAGCATGAATAAACTCAGAAATAAACACACTACAAATATGATGGTACACACAGACCTGCCTGTCTATTTCCCACTAATAACCGGGAGAACTATTTCAAATTACTGCATTTTGCAAATAAATCTTTTCTAAGGAACAGTAGTAAAGCAAAATGTGGATTAATGAAGTCATATGTACAAACTCCTAGTTTATTTCTTTGTTTTTTACTTTTGAAATTTCAGATATTTGGGCTGAAAAAAAATTACACTGCTTTTCTGTTAAATGTTTTATGACTAAATGCTTGAGATTACAGAATGCAAGATGGTTATACAAATGCTGAAGCATTTTGAGACACGTAAGGTATATTTTTTAAATAAATGTACTCATTACCCACACTTTCTATTTTATTTTTTAATTCTCTAGCTGCTTTAGTTTAGGCCTACATGGAGCTCTGTGAATCTGTGGCGTTCTTCCTAATTCACAAACCAGTGTGTTCACTCTTTTTTTTTAAATATTTTTTTTGTTGTTTGCAAAATTTTCATGAAAACTGAATGATAAATGTTGTACTCCATTTTTAGGGCCCTGAGCATTTTGAAGCTGCTGTTGTCTGCAAACTTTGATCTTAAACCATGTTGGCTGGAAAGGTGTCTCAACTTGTGCATATGCAAGGGAGGGTCACTTTGTACAGACTATACCCTGTACCCTCTGTTTTCCTAAAGGGCAGTATTTTAACATGGTCAGACAATCACTGATTCCTCTCATCTATGGCTTCCGTTGTACTGTCAGAGCCGTTTCCTCCTCCTTCCTTACAGTGTACTTTTCTGAAATTCTCTCTGTGTTTGGCTACATCACACAGGCCCATTCTCCAGCCCGACCTTGGAGTTGCTGTGGCTTCACACCAGGTGTGCACACATGCACCTCTTTGGGCTCATTTTGTTTAGAAAACCTTATTACATTAAAACACATTAATAGCATGATGTTAACTGACCTATCGTTGTCTACCATGAACAATTAGTTAGCTAACACCTGTTATAACACAATGCAATTTCCTAGTATAGACAAACCCTCTATAGTGTCAGCCTTCCTGACACTATAATATAGTTAATTTCACCAACCTAACCTTCCAGCATCTCCGCAGTTTCTCGCCCAGCCCCTCTCCGCCACCTACCCCCATCCCACCCCAGTATGGAATTATGATTCTCAGACTGTTCTCTAGGCCAAGGCTAAATACATTGTGGCAGTGACTACAGTGCTAAGACAAGCTCCAGCAAATGTCAAGTTACAGCAAAGTAGTCTTAGACACCAGACCTCACTCTGTACCTTGGGTGAAATCCTGGTCCCATTGAAGTCAATGGCAAAACTCAATCTTCAGTAGAATTTCACCCTTGTGTGCAGCGGGGGAAGGATTCTCACCACCACCTGTCACCATCATTGCTACCGGCATCTTCTAAGCCACCTTAGGTAGTTACTCTATGTAGTCTTCCTCCACACTGATTTTCAAGTTTGTGTATGTATATATTTCTTTTGGCTTTTTATTTTTAGTTTCCTCTCTCCACATTTTAGATATGCCTCTTTTTCCTTTCTGACCCTAAAACAACCAGGATATTTTTCAATATGGCCACTGTGGAGTTTGTGGGTTTTTCATAAGGCAACTCAGTCAGGATTTTAGGAAGATCACAACATATAGTTTATTATAGCTTCAGCTCAGCAACTTTGAGTATGTGTATTGCTTAGGTGGCTGTCTCAGAACTGCTCACAGCTCCCCCTAATGTATCTGTTCAGCTAAGCTGGGTCCAGCCCTTAAAGGGAAATCCTGACTGCCACTAAATTCTAATTCAGTTTCTGGAAAAACAAAGAACCACCACAAAGCCTTTTGAACCTGGATGACTGTCCATCACCCAAAGGTTCACAATGAGTATGAAAATGTGGAAAATAGGTTAAGTGGGACACCAAAATTTTTTTTTTGAATGTCAGGGACCACAAACTAGTTCTCATGGGGGGGGAATGAATGAATTTTGTTTAAATCTAATTTTGGAAGGGTTTACAGTGCTCTAATGCACAGAAATGTAAATGGTTATAAATAGCGTTTTCAGGTTATACATTTGCAGAAGGACAATACACTACTTCAGTGCTATTTAAACCCTGTTTAGAGAGATTAAGAGATTCATAGACCCTGTGATGGCTTTCCGCAAGGGAGTGAATTTCATTTTGATGAATAAGGCATTTTGTATTTGCATGTTGTAATAAAAATCATGATTCACCTGCAGAGACTTTTCTCAAAGTTGTGGCTGAATCACATACTATTCACTGTGTTCTGTAGTGTTGGCCCATATGGGGAGCAACTGCAGAATCAGGTCCTAGATCACCGCTAAATGTAGATGATGTGTATAGATACAGGCCTGATCCTGAGTGGCCCTTACACAGCTTCATGGCAGCAGACAAAAGCACGCAGAAGAAGCCTCCCTTCTCCTTGTGTAAAGGGCCTCTCAATACAGCAAGTCCCAGCAGTGGTTGAATGGTGTTCCTGAAAGTGTAAAGGTCTGGAAGAACTATACATTCTCACTGATTTGAGCTGGGTTTACAAATAAAAACATGGGCATGGAAGCCACTGTTGAGCTCAAACACTAGTATGTAGGTGTTTTAGAAATACCTAAATCAGATAGGGAAGGTCCTCTCATGGATCAGTAACTGGGTATAAGACAGGAAACAAAGGCTAGGAGTAAATTGTCAAGTTTTTACAATGGAGAGAGGTAAATAGCGGGAGTTCCCCCAGGATCCGTACTGAGATCGGGGCAATTCAATATATTCATAAATGATCTGGAAAAGGGGGTAAGCAGTGAGGTGTCAATCTGCAGACAATACAAAATTACTCAAGGTTGTTAAGTACAAAGCTTACAGCAAAGAGTTGCAAAGGAATCTCACAAAACTGGGTGAATAGGCAACAAAATAGCAAGTGAAATTCAGTGTTGATAAATGCAAAGTAATGCACATTAGAAAACATAATACCAACTATACATAGCTAATTTAGACACCATCATTTTGTATCACCACTCAAGAAAGATCTTGGTATCATTGTGGATAGTTTTCTGAAAATATCCACTCAATGTGCAGTGGTAGTCAAAAAAAACCTAACGATGTAAGGAACCATTAGGAAAAGGATAGATAGTAAGATAAAAAATATCATAATGCCTCTAAATAAGTGCATGGTACACCCGCACCTTGAACACAGTATGCAGTTCTGGTTGCCCTACCCAAAAAAGGATGTATTAGAACTGGAAAAGGTACAGAGAAAGGTAACAAGTATAATTGGGTTCAAAAATTAATTCTATTAGTTCATGGGGGGGATAATGCTCTCAATGGCTATTGGCCATGACAGTCCGGGGTGTAACCCTATCCTCTGGATGCCTCTAAGCCTCTGATTCCTGGATACTGGGACTGGACATGAAGGGATGGATGACTCAGTAATTGCCTTGTTCTAATCATTCCCTATGAAGCATCTGGCATCTGCCACTGTTGGAAGACAGGATAGTGGACTAAATGTACCATTGGTCTAATTCAGTATGACCATTTTTTTGTTAAGATTCTTGATGCCTGACTTTTCCCAGAGTTAGGGAGTAGAGTAGAGTTTGGCCTAATATATGGAACCATACTACCATGTTGCTAGGTGTTACTATTCCTTTGTAAGTATCCCCATTCCTCAGATCAGCAGTCTGACACTTCAAAAGAGAATGACGCTTGAATGAACTCAGAAATACATCTGAAAACGCATCTGGTATCATCTTGAAAAACATCCAATTTCTAGAATGAGCCGTGTGGGTACAGCAGTGTTCTGTTACTGTTTCAAAATATCATAATACTGTTCACCACATAACTGCTTCCCTCATTTTTGTGTGTGTGTGAGAGAGAGATACAGGGGGAGGAAGTGGCATCACTTGCATCCTGCTGCATGAATGTCAGTAATGTGCATAATAGTTAAATACAGTTTCAAGCTAGAGGTGGGCCTGAACCTAAACCCCAGATTTGAACAGCTCAGGAGCTTGTGGTAAGTTTGATTTGTAAGTCTGGACACACAACTTAATGTTGTGCATTGCCCCTCTCTGTCTTAAAACCTTGTGTCTCCTGTGCTATGTCTTCTCATTGACTCTCATTTTGCCCCTAATGTTTAATAAGCAATTAAGAATGGTTTAGCATCAACTGCATGGGAAGCCTGGGCGGTGTGTTTTTTCAGGCTTCTGAAAACACCTAGTTCTTAATGAGTATTTTCAGAGGCTTAACATGTATTAGCATAGTCACCCCCACTCTAGTAATTAGTTATCATTCCTGACATTTCCCCTTCCCCTTTTTAAAAGTTACTTTATTTCTTCTAAGACAATACTTTTAACCTAATGTATATTTGGTTAATAGATTCTGAATACTTTTCAAAGTCACGTAGGCAGTTACAGTTCACATCACTCCCATATCTGGCAAGTTTTTCTCTTTTCTAATAGCCCTTACCAGAACTACTCCAAGATGATTATGTTGTAGTTTCATCCTGGCACTGCTGTGGTGTATGATAAATCTACTCTTGGTGATGTGGATGTCTGCAATGATTCTGCTGGAACTCAGGCAGTTCTTTTTCCTCCTCCACTTATGTCTTCTTTAAGAAGTTGAGTTTTCACTATGATGTCCTGTATCAACAGATATCCCAGATGCCGCAAAGACTGCAAGTAAGGCTTACCAATTGCCCTTGTACTTCCGACAGTCTATTTTCTACACATAGGATTGTGGCCCTTCTGCAGGAGCAAAGAAGGGTAATATCTCTTGCTCATTTTAAGCTGTTGCACTCAATTTTCTTATGGACTGGTTGTCAGGCTGTCCATTTAGAAGACAGTGGTTTTGTATGCCTGCCAAAAAAAATTTTTTTCTATCTCCTTGTCTTTCTTCCAGTTATATTTGTAAATTTGGTATTTGCTTAGGTCTGAGTAGCTGAGGTCTTGTGGGACATAAAGACTTTGTTCATGTTTCCATTAGCATCTGTTCCTCTGTTGATGTATGTGACAGACACACAATCGCCTGCAATATGCTACAAAGATCTTTTTGAATTAAGTTTAGGTATGATTGTGTCAGGATTGTATGTAACCCTTCAAAGTGGAAGATGTGATAGATGTGGGACCTAGGAGTTCAAAAGACTATACAGAAAATGTGTCAGACAAGTATGGACTTTTGGAACAATAATTGTTAAGTGGATTTTTCTGGGGAATCCCTAGGGAGAGGTTAATGCAACTTCCCCAACTCCGGTTATGCAAGTATCCAGACTTTTGAAACCATGCCCAGAGGAGAGGTTCATTGTCTGTTGATTACCCGTTACAGAAGGCTAAGATCAAAGACCCAAGCAGTGTAAAGAAATGGCTGATCTGACCATTCTAAGTTCTGGTTTTGGATTTAGGAGGGATGTATCTTGTAACCATAGAGAATGCAGTTATGAGGGTTATGAAGGACTAAAACCTACCAGGTTGGAGTTGAGGTGACCTCTAGTGAGATTTTTAGTATACATGTAGGGTTTTTATTTTCTCTGTAATTCTTTGTCTTAGAAATTAATGCCCTTCCTTAGAGCTGTGTGGTAACTTAGAATTGGTCTTAGCCCTCAAAGAGAAAACAAAGCACAGGTGCTGGCCTCTTTTGGCAATCTTGCTTGCTGGGGTATCACAGGGTAAGGTGGGGAGCCATGCAGCCTTAAAGTCCCCAGTCAGAAGGGACTGAGACGTGTGTCTCTGTCCAAGAGAAGAGATATCTGGGAGCCAGAAGCCCACCAAGGGCACCCACTTTAGAACATTTTATCAAAATACAGGTGTGATTACCCTGAAACCATGACAATTTTTAAGATCCAGCAAGGATAGCTATGGTTCCTTTCTGACATGTTTAGCTTTTTTCATAGATTCTAGGACTGGAAGGGACCTCGAGAGGTCATTGAGTCCAGACCCCTGCCCTCATGGCAGGACCAAATACTGTCTAGACCATCCCTGATAGACAGTTATCTAACCCACTCTTAAATATCTCCAAGAGATGGAGATTCCACAACCTCCCTAGGCAATTTATTCCAGTGTTTAACCACCCTGACAGTTAGGAACATTTCCTAATGTCCAACCTAAATCTCCCTTGCTGCAGTTTAAGTCCATTGCTTCTTGTTCTATCCTTAGTTTTCTCCCCCCTCCTTATGACACCCTTTTAGATACCTGAAAATTGCTATCATGTCCCCTCTCAGTCTTCTCTTTTCCAAACTAAACAAACCCAGTTCTTTCAGCCTTCCTTCATAGGTCATATTCTCTAGACCTTTAATCATTCTTTAATCATTCTTGTTGCTCTTCTCTGGACCCTCTTCAATTTCTC
This sequence comes from Mauremys reevesii, assembly GCF_016161935.1. NCBI lineage: Eukaryota > Metazoa > Chordata > Testudines > Geoemydidae > Mauremys > Mauremys reevesii. The sequence goes on from NC_052624.1 coordinate 190,569,267, forward strand.
CACATCTTTCTTGAAATGTGGTGCCCAGAACTGGACGTGATACTCCAGTTGAGGCCTAACCAGCACAGAGTAGAGCGGAAGAATGACTTCTCATGTCTTGCTCACAACACAACTGTTAATGCATCCCAGAGTCATGTTTGCTTTTGTTGCAACAGCATCACACTGACTCATATTTAGCTTGTGGTCCACTATAACCCCTAGATCCCTTTCTGCCATACTCCTTCCTAGACAGTCTCTTCCTATTCTGTGTGTGTGAAACTGATTGTTCCTTCATAAGTGGAGCACTTCTTTGACAAATGTTTCACTTTGAATAGGCTATTCTGGTGTTCCTATTACTCCATTGTTATTTTGAGAAGGATGTGAGGTGTGCAAACTGTGGTAAGACTTAAAAAAATTCTAAAACTCCACACCTGAGAATTGGGAGTCTTTTGCCAGTAGTCAAAATTTCTGATTTTCTACATTCTGTTCATAGTGACTTTTATAAAGGCAATAGCCACTGCTAGTTGTTTGATAGTGTTGAAATGTCCATGAATTTAGTGTAGTAATCAATTAATAATGTTTGTCAAATTCAGATTTGTCTTCTAAACTTTGATACACTTTCTCTGGGATTTAATGACCCTACAGTGTGCGTGATTTAAGAAAACAGTTACATATAGTTATGTGAGTGCTCATCCCAGGGCATCTCTTGTCCTCTGCTTACATTTTTCAATATTTAGATAACTGCTAGTGAGCATTTTTGTTCAGCTTTCTCCTGTTATCAAAATATTGCCCTCACTAATTTATTCATTAAATTGCCTATGTTGGCTCAGTTACTGTCAATGTGACTTAGCTCTTTTGGGGATCCTTGCAAAAATCTTTCTGCAAAATGGGCTCTGTTTCAATATGAAATGCAACTAAATTTGGAAGCAGTAATAGGTATGTGCCTCATCACATGAATACCCTATTCCTCAATCTCACTAATGATATTAGTGTGGCTCTGCCTATCAACCTGTTGAAGTATCCACTAAATGTAATTCTTTCAACATCAGTACTACATTTGAGTTCCCATGGTACTAAAGACAAAGACCCAAATCATATCCACAGAAACTTTTACATGGACTTCGGTAGCACCAGGATTTGCCCCAAACCATTTTTAAACAAACTTTTAAATGGCTGGTAGGAGATTTCGATATATATATATATATATTTTCGCTCTTTCTTATATCTACCCATTACCATAGTATATGAGCACCTCACAATCTTTAATATATTTAATCACATAACTCTTCTGTGAGGGTGGAGGTACGGTTTATCCTTCCTCTTGCCAAGCCTTTTCTCTCTATAAATATATCCAACTATAAGTTATTGAGACATACTCAAACTTAATATATATTAACAGCAGGGGGTTAAGGTTGGGAGTACATCTCAGTAACTTGAGGGTAAAAAAAGATACAGGGATGTTATTTCCCAAACACAAGTATTACTAATCAAGAAAATTCAAAGCTTTTAAGTTAAACTCAAAAGAGAGCCAAATGTAGGCTCATAGACTTTAAGGCCAGAAGGGACCATCATGAGCATCTAGACTGACCTCCTGCACATCACAGGCCGCAGAACCTCACCCACCCACTCCTGTAATAGACCCATAACCTCTGGCTGAGTTTCTGAAGTCTTCAAATCTTGATTTAAAGACTTCAAGTTACAGAGAATCCACCATTTACTCTAATTCAAACCAGCATGCAACCTGTACCCCATGCTGTAGAGGAAGGTGAAAACCTCCAAGCTTTCTGCCAATCTGACCCTGGGGTAAAATTCCTTCCTAACCCCAAATATGGAGACTAACCAACTAGATGACTGGGAAAGAATTCTCTGTAGTAACCGAGTCCTCACCATCTAGTGTCCTGTCTTTGGCAGTTGGAGATACTTGCTAATAATAGTTGCAGATGGACCATATGCCATTTTAGGAAATCATCCTACCATGACCTCCATAAATCAAGATCCATCTTGAAACAAGTTAGATTTTGTTGATGTCATTACTCTGTTTGGAAGGCTGTTTCAGAACTTCACTCCTCTGGTGGTTAGGAACCTTTGTCTAATTTTCAAACCTAAACTTATTGAGGGCAAGTTTATATCTGTTTGTTCTAGTGCCAACTTTGGCCCTTAAACAGTTTGTCTCCCTCCCTGGTGTTGATTAATCTTTTGTATTTATAGGGAGCAATCATATCTCCCCTCAGCCTTTGGTGAGGCTAAACAAGCCAAACTCCTTAAATCACCTCTTGAAAGGTAGGCTCTCCCTTCCTCTGATCATCCTAGTAGCCCTTCTCTGCACCTGTTCCAGTTTGAATTTATCTTTCTTAATGTGGGAGATGGTAATTGCCCACAGTATTCCAGATGAAGTCTCACCAATGCTGTGTATGTTGAGTATGGAAATGTATAGTTAAGGCATCCAAACAGCCTTAAGTTTGTCCTGCTATGGTGCCATTAAACAAACATACGTTTGTGATGACTGTTTCAGTGTTTGTGGTCCCAAACTAAGTTCAATTAAGTTTTAAGAATTCGTCCCTCCCCTCCCCCGACCCTAGTTCCCATTATCCAGACACAGCTCCCTCAAATCCTGGTGTAGCTAGCAAGATCTACCTGTTAATATGACAGCAGTATTTCACTGCATTTTCATGCAAGGTTCAAGTACCAAATATTAGGATGACACTACAGACATCACCTCAGTACAGTGTCCTAGAGTCTACTATCCTTTCATAGTATGTCTTCCTAATGCCAGGCAATGTCATTCCCCCGTTTGTTTGTTTTTCAGTATTTATTGGTTCTAGGTGTCTTTGAAATTAATTTTGTTGGATCATTTTTTGTTCCTGTAAATATCTGAAGATCTTTTTAACATGCTGGTGGAATCTCCTTCCTTAGATGTTTTTTTAAGGTCAGGCTTGGGATGATTTATTTGGGTATTGGTCTTGCTTTGAGCAGGGGGTTGGACTAGATGACCACCTGAGGTCCCTTCCAACCCTGATGTTCTATGATTCTATGATTTGCTGAATAGGACAAATGACTAAATTAAGGCCCAAATTCTGAAAAAAATTTTTTGTCTCTGTTCAAGAAATGGTAGCCAAGTTCTCAGTTTCCATCAGATAATTTGTTTTATGGCTTCATTCAAATCACATTGATTGATACATATCCATACTATATTTGCCTTTTCATTCACAACCATACATTAACACAATCTTGTTCCACTTAATCATTCAATCCCCAGCTTTTCCATATTCTCATGTTGAGTTCATTCTGTGTATAAGAGGGCAAACTGAATTTTCTTGGTGGATGAATCACCAGAGTTACTGATTTGTCTGTCTTCAGGTGCTATCCTTCTTCTAGAAATCCTAGCCTTTGAAAAGATCTCAGAATTGTCTCTGCTCTCTACATACAAATAGGTGGCATTTACAGCAACTGTTTTTATAGCTAAATTCACTGCTAGGCTTAGTTGTTTATTTGTTTTAGTTTTTTTTTTAATCCTAAGCACAGTTAGTACATCAGCTTTTATTACAGTATTTGTAAAATTAAGTGATACTCGTTACAGCAACAATTTGTATTTATTTATTTGCCCGTCTGCTGGAATTTTGTGAACTGAATATAAAATAAGCTTTGCTGTAGACTTTTATATTCTTTCCTTTGCTATGGTATTTCTTGGAATAACATTGCATTGCCAATTGAGATATTTAAAACTGGAATGGATAAAGGACCTGAGTATATTGAACTGCAAGGAACAACCCTTCATTTAGAAGGGAATGGCGTAGATGACCTATTATCTATCATTTATTTATTCATAATTTACTACATACTAAGCATAGTTCCTGTGCTCAGCATTGTACAGACATCTAGGAAGACTTCCTTTCTCCAATTATTTTTCATCTACATCTTTTATGCTTCTATGGTTGTGTATGTTTTGGTTTTTTGTTTGTTTGTTTCATTTGAACCTTTTGGTTACAAAACAAATCCCTGTATTACATACTAATTATTACACATTCTAAATTTTAAACAAAAATTCAGAGTAGAAATTTAAGTTTTTAAAGGCCAAAAATACACCCAGGTATTTAAAGCTAGCATCAAAACTGGGACTAGTGATTATTAGATCAGGCATGCAGATTTCCTCATGCCCTCTTAAAGCCTTCCTCCAGCTTTTCTGTAGCTAGTTCTTCTAATTAAAATCATGGTGTAAAAAAAACATTGCTGGAGCACTGCAAATTCACTGATTGCGAAGTGCCTTGTGCGGATTTCCAGACAGGCAGGTTGGTCAAATTCTTCTCTGATATAAGTAAGTGCAAGTCCATTGACAGCAACTGAGTTGGACCTACTTTCAGTCAAGTTGAATTTGGTCCTGTATCTTTTACTGTTGAAATATAAAATTAATATGTTAATACAATCGTGAGTTTCATACGGTTTCATGAATCATTGTGACAAAGTATAACACTCACAACGACATGTTCACTTCTTGTGTGGTGGGTGCAACCCCCTTGGCAATAATGGAATAGTTCCCATTTATGCCAGCTTTGAATTTGGCTCACAGGAAAGCTTTTCTTTAAAAACAAAAAGAACACAGAGCCCGAAAGGGATGGATGAATGAATTAACTGTTCATCTACAAACCCATTTTATGTGCTTACTTCTCATCAATTGTTGTATGAGTGGTCCTTCCAATCTGACTGAAAAGTGAATTGACAATTGTATTTGTATAATACATTGCTATAGCTATTAATACAGAACCTTTCATTCAGAATATTCCAGTGGTATGCAAATAAAACCTGTAATATAACTGTCAACAGCATTAGATACTTAGAGAGCCATTTAATGTTAAAAATGCATAGCATGATCAATACAACAAATATTTTTGCTACTCTTTAAATCAAGAGTGTCAGGCTCTGATGACTGGATTTAATTATGTGAAATTTGCACTGTTTTCATGATCATGGTCTGCTATTCAAAGGGAAGGAGTGTCTTGCATATTTGTGCTGGAATTCATTTGTTGGTGAGAATTAAGCTTCAGTGAGATGTAGTATACAAGCTAAAATATGTACTAGACTAGCAGAAATATTGCAATGTTTAGGTTAATAAGAGTTCTTGCTACCAAACAACTTGGAAAGCCATCCTAAGGGAATGAAATTCCTATAAAAATGCCAAAGATATAAGCAATTTACAAAATGTTCCTGACCGGCATTTTAAAAAGACTGCTTCAGAAGTCATTACACGTTAAAGATTTAGCAAGATTATGTGAATACATTGATAGTGAAAGACTAGCTCTAATACCTAGTATGGCCTTGCATTAACAATTTTGAATTTCTGGACAAAATTATAAAAATTGTACTTCTAAGGAATCTTAAAGAACTAATATTAAAAAAAAAATCACCCTGGCACATCTATTATTAAAAATCCTTACTAACATGACAAAAGCAGGCAGTGTAAAATGTGTGTTATTCTAGTCACATATCAGTCCCCTAGATGACACTGAAAAGCCAGAAGATGTTGTGTAACAGGACTTACAAACATCATTTGCCAGATGTTATCTAGTAGTTGAAGCTCCAGAGGCAATGTTATCAGATCTGCTGGTTGCAGTATGTGGGTTAATAAAAGATTGTATGATACTATTACTACTTGGCTATCCCTCCTCCCCCCCCTCTTTCTTTACTGTAGTTGTTTTCTGTCCGATACATGAACATTTAAAATAAAGGGAATAGAGGACAATTTTCTGGAAAAGTTTTTGTTCTAGAAGTCATATATAGATTTCATTATAGGGATTAGGCAAACTGTTACTGGTACTGGCCATAAACTTCAGTATAAAGTAGTTTTAAAATAAGACATTGTAATTATAATGTATATGAAATATGTACTGGGTTGAGGTTGGCTTAGTTGTTTAAATACCAGGGTTGACTATTTAGAATCTCTGGATTCGTAGGTTCTAACACCATAATAATAACAATATTTAGCATTAACATAGCTTGCTGTGTGCTTGGTGGATGTATCACAATGATGTTTTATGTATGGCTCAAGAGTTTGTGAAGTGCTTTTAAATTAAATGTTTTATTTAAAAGTGAAATTATTACTGTAGTTTTAAATGAGTCTTTTAGATCAAACTAGGAAAAAATCCTGTTGTTTGGCAGCCAAAATCCTGATCTGGTTGAGTGAAATTTAATTTATTGCCTTCCCACTGGATAAGCTGCTGACCTACACTTAAAACTCCTGAGTGCACTGGTGGACTAGGATGTTTGACCTGATGCTGAAAATGAAAATGGATTTCCTTCCTCAGTTTCCTTGTAAACACTACCAACTTTACTAAATATATCCTTTTTTTCTGTTCAGCCAGTTAAGGTCTATATAATATTTGATGAAGAGAACACAAAAATTATGAATATTGCCATTTGGAAAAAATGTAATTGTCCCACTATTGCCATTTTATGGTGTTTGCAAATGGAACTCTTTCTTTGGGCAAGTCGCAGCCCTCCCCTTGCCCCAGTATCCCCATCTGTAAAATAGGGGTAAAAACACTGACCTTGTAGATAGATAATCCATTCTAAAATAATTATGAGTTCTCTCCAGACTATTCCCATGGATTTACAAGTGGCCAAAATGAGCATAAGTACAATCAACTCATAAAATCCTGGCTATCTGATCATAAGAACAGCCATACTGAGTCAGAACAAAGGTCCATCTAGTGCAGTATCCTGTCTTCCAACATTTGCCAATGCCAGGTGCTTCAGAGGGAATGAACAGAACAGGGCAATTATCAAGTGATCCATCACCTGTCGCCCATTCCCAGCTTCCGGCAAAGAGAGACTAGGGACACAATCCCTAATAGCCATTGATGGCCCTATCCTCCATGAACAATACCTAGTTCTTTTTTGAACACTGTTATAATTTTGGCTTTCACAACATCCTCTGGCAAAGAGTTCCACAGGTTGACTGGGTGTTGTGTGAAGAAATACTTCCTTTTATTTGTTTTTAAACCTGTTGCCTATTAATTTCATTTGGTGACCCCTAGTTCTTGTGTTCTGAGAAGGAGTAAATAAAACTTCCTTATTTACTTCCTTCACACCGTCATGATTTTATAGACCTTTATCATATTATCCCTTAATCATCTCTTTTCCAAGCTGAAAATTCTGAGTCTTATTAATCTCTCCTCATATGGAAGCTGTTTCTTCATTCCCCTAATCATTTTTATTGCCCTTTTCTGTACCTTTTCCAATTCCAATATATCTTTTTTTAGATGGGGCAGCCAGATCTGAGTGCAGTATTCAACATGAGGGTGTACCATGAATTTATATAGAGGCAATATGATGTTTTCTATCTTATTATCTATCCCTTTCTTAATGATTCCCAACATTCTGTTAGCTTTTCTGACTGCAGCTGCACATTGAATGGATGTTTTCATAGAACTATCCACAATGACTCCAAGATCTCTTTCTTGAGTGGTAACCACTAAGTTAGACCCTATTTTATTTGTATAATTGGGATTGTTTTTCAGTGTGCATTACTTTGCATTTTTCAACATTGAATTTCATCTGCCATTTTGTTGCCCAATCACGCAGTTTTGTGAGACCTCTTTGTAACTCTTTACAGTCTGCTTTGGACTTAAGGTGTTCTGTATCTCCAATATTATGTTTTACAAAATTCTGATGAAAAAAATCACATTTTTTAAGATCATAATTATTGGGAAGGAGGGGTTAATGCTACCCTCCCCAAGTAGCATTAATCTGCTTGGATGTTATATTTTGTTTTGTATTCTAAAAAGTAAAGTTCGTAAGAAGTATTTGAGCAGATTTAAGATGAATTACACAATCTACTGGAAGATAAGAGTTAAAGAGAAATAGCTTGTTGCCATAAGCTTGAATGAGGTAAAAATATTCCCAGTGCCAATTGCTCCTCTATTGCACTGAGCACAGAAAGAAGCTAATGAGAGTAGAAAGGAGTAAAAATGCCTCAGATGTAGGGCTGGGAAAGGGAAGGGATTGGTGTTCCAAGGCTATGAGAATTTTTGAGATTTCAGAAAACATTCCCATCCTGAACTTGAGGAAAAGTCAAAATCTCAAAAAAAAAAAAAAAATTGAACTGACAAACAGAAACAAAACACACAAACAATTTGGTTCAACCAAAATAGAGTCATAGAGTTTAAGGCCAGAAGGGACTCTCAGATCATATAGTCTGATCTTTTGTATGTCACAGGCCACCAGCACCACCAAACAGCCACATGTTAAACCCAACAACTGAAATTATGCCAAAATATTTCAGCCCTCAGGAGACTAGATTATTATGTGCCACAGGCAGAGAATAGGAGGGACCAAGGTGCATCAATGCTCAAGGCCTCCTGCAAAGGCAGGCAAATGCTTACATTAGATATACCCAGATAATCCTGGCAAATAGGGCGACCAGACAGCAAGTGTCAAAAATCGGGACGAGGGCGGGGGGTAATAAGAGCCTATATAAGAAAAAGACCCCAAAATTGGGACTGTCCCTATAAAATTGGGACATCTGGTCACCCTACTGGTAAGTGACCTTCACTCTCACACAGCAGAGGAAGGTGAAGAAGCCTCAAGGTGAAGAATGCCAGTCTGAACTGGGGGGGGGTAATTCCTTCCCAGCCCCACATATGGTGATCTGGGAGACCTTGCTCACATGAGCAAGAACCAGCCAGCCAAGCATCTGAGAGAGAAAATGTGCTGTGCCACCTCAGAGCCATGGCCCACCTGTCCAATGTCTCATCTCACAATGTGACCATCTCTGAGGTGAGCTGTTTCATTTTGATAATAATGAAATATTTTCCTTTGATTATGACCTTTTTTCTTTTTAACTTATTGATCATGTAAATTAAGTTATATTCCAATATAAAAATTAATTCTTAACCAAAATACCACAACTTTTCATTTAGAAAATGTCTACATGAATTTGTAAACTTTCAATATTTTTTTGGAGTCAGACAATTTGTTGAACGGGACCCTTTCTTGCAAATAGTTTGTTTTGACAAATTGGCACTTTTTGATGAAACAGCATTTTGTCAAAAAAAAATTCCTGTCAGATCTCTCCCTTTATAGTTTATGGAAGTCCTTCTGTGCTCTCCTTCTCTTGCTGGGGCTTTGTAAGCTTTGGAGAGATATGTTAGAGAACTGCTGCTGCACGGCCCTCTCAATCACCAAATGATTTAAAGCAGAAATTTATACAGTAGTAAAATGTGTAGTGACCAACGACAGGGGGGAGAGCCAATGAGAGCCTTGCCATGGCTTCTGAGAAAGCTGGACTGCCAGGGTACAGCAGGAACAGAAGTGCAGAGGATCTAGGTTTCCCTGCAGATGTTTCTGGAGTCTACAAGGATGGGCTTTTTTTCCTCTGCAAATTCTTCAGTCCACAGCTTTTAAAGCTGCACTTATAGCTCACTGTATGAGCTGGCTAAACCTTCCTCCCCCAACCTGCAAGGGGCACATGTGTTGAGAACTAGAGATGAACTCATAGAGTCGAATAACGATTTGTCTCCTCGACTCAGATATTGTGTTTGGGAGGAGAGAATTTACATCTCAGTGAAGTAGAATGACAATCCAGAACTCGTCAGTGCTGTGCGTGGGCAGATTTCTATTCCTGATGAAGAGTAAACCTGCACGGCCTATGATGCTGGTTTTTGGGAGTATGAAATAACTTTGTTATAAGAGCGTTCTGCTGTGCAGTATATACTGTAACCTTTTAAAATCCAACATTGTTACACACTGAAATAATTAACAAGTATTTTCTTGCTTATGAATATTTCTTAGAGTGCCTTTGAGTCCAAAGGTCTGCAGGAGTTATAGAGTCTTCACCACCTCTCTTGGTCTTACTTTCAGGAGCAATATGTCTATTTTAATCCACTATGCTGTATATTGTACTGCCATAAGATGAGGCAAATATACATACCTTTAATGCAAAGATTGTAAATGGGGTGGTTCATACACATTTGGGATCCCTTGCAGTGCTATTCAATTGGACCCTTCACTTCAGATCAAATTGTGAGCTGCTCTGCTATGCCTCCTAGGTGACAAGTTAGGGTGAAAATAAGGGGACATTCAAAGCTGGTGTCTGCATTTGTAGAGACTTGGGGGAATAGTGCATGAGTGTTCCTGTTAAAGTATGGGAGGAAAACTGTGAGGTGCCCAACTCAAGCTGAGAAGCTAGGTGGAAACTCTCGATTCACCTTGAGGCTCCATTTTTACCACAGAGCTTGTAGTTGGCATGAAGCTGCTCTTATTCCACATGACATGGCACTGGAGCATGACCAGGAAACATCACACTGGCACCTCAGTTTGTCCCTTCTGGGATTGGGTCTCGTTACAAGGTCAGCGCCAGATTAGGCCGTGCTATTTGAACCCACCCAGATATTCGTAAATATAATTGGCTATTCTAAACTGTTAAAATGGGTTAATTATGTTCATATGTAGTCCTGCAAAGGACTTAAGAGCATTGTGATGAATTCAGGGTTTGTGCTGTTTATAGGTTCTCGTTAATGTTTTCCAAAGTCTAAATCCTTCCCTGCAAAGCACAACTGGGAGAGAGCCTTTTCCTTCCAATAGAGTAACCAGGCAGGATCCACTAAACCACTTCAGTAATTTGCTATGAGGCCGGATGTAGCTCATGTGCCAAAGTGTGTCACTGTGAATTCGATCTAGAGGCTAAGGCAACTGCCCAGCTGTCAGTCCAATTGACGTATGTACTGCTACCAGCAGTATATGCTAGACTTTAGCAGAACTCCTGGGTAAACTGATCCATCTTAGAGAAGCAATGCCTAGCAGCTGGCTATGGCAGCCTACCCTGTGCCATCTATCTCTGTACTGTAGGATGACTGTGCTGGATATGTAGGCATTAATGAACCACTATTCCCACCCCAAACATGCCACTTTTCTTAGGGAAGCCTAGAGTTTGTCCCTAAAAAGTGAATGAGCTAAATCCTGAGCCCTGTTGGTTTTGGCTGAAGTTACATAGCTCAGCCATACTCTATAATGTTTTCCATCCTGAAGGGTTAATGACATTCAGATGTGGCTGTATAAGGCCTTTCAGGTTGTCCAATTCTCTTCCAGGCCAGATTCAGAGTCCATTATTCCAGGACACCTGACAAGTGGGGTATTATCTTGAGGAGACACTCAGTATGTTCAGTGCCTCCCCAGTATTCACGTATGTGTGGCTTGCTCCTCTATTGATTGCCAGTCAGGGAAACAAAATGGGCTGTATGGTCCCAAGAGTGATCTACTGGCTCAGGCCTGATCTACACCTAAAACTTTAGGTGACTTGCTACTTTGCTCAGGACTGTGAAAAATGTTCAGACCCTGCATAACATAGGATGACCCAATCCCCACTGTAGACACAGCTAGGTAAATGGAAGAATTCTTCCTTTTATCTCCCTACACCTCCTTATGTTCATGGAAAGCTCTCTTCTGTCTGTGGAGGAAGCATCTATGTAGCTGTGCTGCTGTAGTGTAGATGTACAGATCTTTGAAGGAGAACAGAGTCTTGGGCTTGTTAAGGCTGACAGATAACACCGATCAGTAGATCAGAGGATGAAAGGGGACATGGCCCCAAATTTTTGGGCATGGGGCCAACTTTCCATGTGTTTGTACAGTGGGTAGCATTAGAGGATCTGATCCCTGAGTGGGGCCTCTGAGCGTTATGGTAATACAAGTTATTATAATTATTAAATATGTACATCTCCCAAGGGATCCCCACCCAGGTAATATGTTTGGTCTTGATTTAATGTTGGGGACCCCAGATTTGGTCCCTCTCTCTTTCCCTCAAGAGCCTTAGGGCATAATCTTACTGCCGCTGCAATCCACTCTTCCCTTGGTCCCCATGGAATTGATTCAATGGGCTGAGCAGGTCAGCCTAATATATAGCTGCATTAGGTGGCTTTTGGGCTTATGTACCCTTATGGTCAGATAAACAGAGCTGAGGAGTTGGCTACAGGAAATATTTTTTTTCATACCATTTAAATTTTTCATTTAGAAACATCAATATCGAAGGACCAAGAATAAAAAAAACCCAACATCCTGTATGTATATGACTGAATGCTGCCTGACGCAGTCTGTACAATCCCATTGAAGTCAGTGGAGTTGTACAAGATGTACGTCAGGGCACAATGCAATTCAGTTTTTGATGATGAAAGTGGGTCAAGATCAAGAAAGGTGAGACAAGGAAATCAAACTGAGGCCAACAATTTTATTTTGAAAGTTTAAAAGCTTCTTTTTAAATTGAAAGTTGGAGCTATTTTGACAATTTCATAAGAAATATGATGAAATAAATATATAAAAGCATTGCTTCAGTCTTTTTAAAATAACTTTCATATTTGTCATTCACAAGTAATGGGCTGTGTTTCCGTTAATGAAGCTTAATTTGTCACATAACATAAAAATCATTTTAATTGCCACAGGACTTTGCAGCATTCATTTGTTATGCTTCCCATAAACAAAGAGAATCTTTTTACTCTCTCTTCAATGACACTACAAACACCCCAAAAAGTAAGAGAAAATTAAGATATCCATGTGAAAGTGCTGAGAGTGTGTCTCTTTCCTTTAGCAAGCTACATCCACTAGGCCAGCATACAATGGGGTCTTAGACATGGTACACAGAAAACAAAGATTAAACACCAGCTTATGGTTATTACCAGCTGTAATGATTGTAGAAGTTTCCCAGGCTTTCTACTGAAGACAATCACAGAAATGTTGGGCTGGGAGAGATCTCGATGTCATCAAGTACAGCCCCTTCTGCTGAGGATGGCCCTGGTAAACAGAGACTATTCCTGACAAGTGTTTGTCCAACCTCTTCCTTAAAAACCTCCAGTGATGGAGATTCCACAACCTCCCTTGGAAGCCCATTCCAATTCTTAACTACTCAAAAGGTAGAATGTTTTTCCTAATAGCTAACCTAAATCTCTCTTGCTACAGATTAAGCCCATTACTTCTGGTCCTACCATCAGTGGACGTGGAGAACAGATGATCTCAGTCCTCTTTATAGAAGCCCTTAACATATTTGAAGACTGTTACCAGGTCTTCCCTCCTCAGTCTTCTTTTCTCAAGACGAAACATGCCCCCTCCCCCTTTTTTTTTTAAATCCTTTCCTCTTTGGCCAGGTTTTCTAAACCTTTTATCATTTTTGTTGCTCTTCTCTTGACTCTCTCTAATTAGTCCACAACTTTCCTAAATTGTGGCACCCAGAATTGGACCACAATACTCCAGCTAAAGCCTCACCAGTGGTGAGTAGAATGGGCCTCTTGCATCCTGTGTCTTACATAAGACTCTGCTGTTAATGTACCCCAGAATATTTGCCTTTTTTGCAACTGCGTCACATTGTTGACTCATTTAATTTATGATCCACTGTAATCCCCAGTTCCTTTTAAGCAACAATACTTAAATACTACTACTAGTAGTTATTCCCCATTTTGTGATTGTGCATTTGATTTTGCCTTCCTAAGTGTAGTACTTTGCACTTGTCTTTATTGAATTTCATTTTGTTGAATTCAGACCAATGCTCTAATTTGTGAAGGTTGTTTTGAATTCTCACCCTCAGTCTTCCAAAATGCTTGCAGCCACTCCTAGATTGCTGTTGTGTGCAAATTTTATTCGCATGCTTGTTGCTTCATTATCCAAATTGTTAATGAAAATATTGATAAGTACTGGACCCAGGATTGACCCCTGTGGGACCCCAGTAGATATGCCCTCCCAGTTTGACCACAAACCATTGGTAATTACTTTTCTGAGTACAGTTTTTCAATCAGTTTTGCACACACCTTATAGCGATTTCATCTAGATCACATTTCCCTAGTTTGCTTATGAGAATGTAATGTAGGACTGTGTCAAAAGCCTTACTAAAATCAAGGTATATCATGTCTGCTGCTTCCCTGCATCCACTAGGCCAGTAACCTTGTCAAAGAAGAAAGTTAAGTTTGTTTGGCATGAATTGTTCTTGACAATTCCATACTGGCTATTCCTTATAACTCAGTAAAAGCAGCAAAGAGTCCTGTAGCACCTAGAGACTAACAGACGTATTGGAGCATGAGCTTTTGTGGGTGAATACCCACTTCGTCAGATGCATGTCATATAACTCTATTATCCTCAAGGTGCTCACAAATTGTTTGTTTGTTTTTAATAATTTGTTCCAGTATCTTTCCAAGTATCAATGTAGGCTGACTGTTCTATAATTCCCCAGATGCTCTTTGTTCCCCATTTTAAAGATAGGTACTATATTTGCCATTCTCGAGTCCTCTGGGACCTCACCTGTCCCCCATGAGTTCTCAAAGTCAACTGCCAATGGTTCTGAGATTGCTTCAGGTAATTCCATCAGTACTCTAGGATGAATTCTTAGTAAAAGCACAACATTCTTTCTTTTGAAGATTTCCTGGTACCATAAACTAACATGCAGGGATATTTCTTGGAATTGAAGTATGACTTTACAACTGGAAAGAACCATAAGAACAAATTCCCATTAAAACATCCCCGACCAATAACAGTTGGAATTTAGATTGAAATGGTGATGTTTTTTAATTTAGTTGGTGGGTGGGCGGTTGCTTCACTTACAGGATCTTTTTCTCTTTCTTATAGTACAGCTCAGTCTCCTTATTTCTACAATTTACAAAAGAGATGTTTTCTTTTCAGGAATCTTCTTCTATATCTGAATTGCTTCTGAGATTGCTTTAACATGCTTTCAGTTGTTCCTTAAAATCTTCTGAATTTGTCATCAGTTTTACAGGCAGTATTTTCTTTGTATCCTCAAATGCCAAGTGACAACCACATGAAATATCTTAAAATAATCCTACTATTTTATATTGAATTGTGCAAGCTCTGTGATTTTTACACAGGAGTATTATGATACTTCCATTGGAGAGTGTAGAACAGATTAAATTTTTGGAAATAATTTTAAGAATAATCTCACAATGCGCATTTGTACGTAAGATCTGCTCTCTAAGTTCCATGATAGACAAGTACATGTAACTACTGGAATTTGCTACCAGCTGCTTGATATAAGCTGGAATACTTACTGCTGTTCAGTTTTTCAATCAGGGCAAAATTAAATGCTTATTTTTAGCTCATGATTTATTGAGTCAAATGGAATGGTTTCCTTATTTATCATTAGCAGTCTCCTGTTTTTACATATAGAAACTAGATGATATGGTTTACTTATCTTTTAAAAATGAATAACAAATTGGTTAAATTTTTGTTTATATGCAAGTGAAAATCCAACTAGCAACTTCAGTAAGTTACAGCTCTTCCTTGAGTAGTTTCCTTATGATTATGTGCCCTGCTGCGCCTTTGATCAGTGATTTTCGGTAGCAGTGCCTGTTTGGCCTGCACACGCACTCTCCACATCCTCATGGCCCATACTGAAGCTATATAGGGTAGGTCAGGAGAACCACCCTCAATCTTTAGCTTGAGATAGTACATCAAGCATGTCCACTTCAAATTTTCATAGCGTAGTTTAGCTTAGTTTAGTTGCTATAGATGGAGTTTGGTGGTGGTGTTTTCCCTTTGATTGTTCTTCTCTGTTTGAGGGGTTATTCTGGGCTTTTACTCTTTGGGGTAAGCTGGGATCCCCAGGCTTTAAACATTGTCTTTCCTGCTGGGAGGCTATTCCAGTGAGTTATGGACATTCTCGCTGTCTCCGAAGTTTGAGAGACCTGCATATAGCAGCTAAGTGTAAGATCTACTCCTCATTCAAGCGCAGATCTTGTAAAACTAGGGAGATAAGGTTCAAGATCTTAATGATGGAGAAAGCCCTCTAACCAGCTTCTGACCCAGGCTCGGAGAACCCTCCTGTACCATGGCCACTGAGCACATTTAGTGTCCTTTCTACCTCTGGATCCCATTCACTGATTGCCTCGAGGAATTCCGCAATTAGTATTTTATTTACTTCAGAGCCTTGGTCACCAAAAGTCTCGGGGGATGTGGCTTCATCTGTGTCCCTCGTACTGAGAGCCCCACAAAGGTGGACAGGTACTGACAAGAAGAGCAGGAGTCTCAGTCACCAACTCCAAAGAAGGCTCCAGAAACCTCAGGTCCAAGGAAGTACTATTGAGGGTCTGAGTGATTCTGGTACTGGGAAGTCATCTAAAGCTACTTCTATGAGCCATGCTTCTACAAAGTGAGATACGGTACTGAGGACCACTTCTACTTTGAATGCTCATACCCATAAAAGCATGCACTATACTTCAAAGAGAACTACACCATGCACTTCTAAGTACCTATGTCAGTACTCCAGACTTCTATAATGGAGTCTGATTCTGACTGGAAGCATTTGGTGCCCATAGCTTCAAAGCATTCCACACAGGTACCTGTGTTGGTGCCAAACCTAGAGTCCACAGAATCACATTCAACTCCTGTCTATGCACCATTAGTATAGCAGGAATTTAGTATTCAAAAGATCTTGTGTTGAAGGAGCTGAGAGTCTCCATTATTTACTGGTACTGAAACACCTTTCTGCACCAAGGACTTCTGAGTCACCACCTCCACATTTTTCATTCGGACCCACTACTTCACCAACTTCAACCATCCAGGGTGAATAGTGATCACCTCCCCTGGAATATGTTGAAGACTCCTCTGACTCACAGATTTTGGTTCAGGGATCTCTTGTCTATGCTGTGGGAAATCATTCTCATACGTATTCTCAGAGAACGGAAGGAAGACAACCTCATTTTCTGTCTATATAGTATGACCAGCAGTGGATGCCATCTCCTTTTCCGTGTGGGCCCCCCAGTAGCCTTATTGGGACTTTCAGGCCATGTAGTGTCAGCAGTTTCTAAGGGACCCCAGTCATTTTCGCAGGGAGCATAGGCAGACCCATTCTCCTCAGACTTCACTCCCACCTCACCTACCAGAACCAGTTGAGGAGCATTTTAAGGAGTAGGTGGAAAGAGCTGAAAAGGAAGCAACTCCTCACACAGATATTTTTTTCATCATTGTCAGATGAAGTTGTAATGCCTCGACCACCTTCCGTAGCCTTTAGACAATTCCAGGAGCTGATGAAGGGCATCAATGATATGCTTCAGATTCCTCTGGAGGAGGTCCAGGACTGTCATCATTAGCTCCTGACATTTTACATACTTCAGCTTCTGCACGTGTGACCCTTCCTGTAAA
Organism: Mauremys reevesii; assembly: GCF_016161935.1. NCBI lineage: Eukaryota > Metazoa > Chordata > Testudines > Geoemydidae > Mauremys > Mauremys reevesii. Next base: position 190,586,364 of record NC_052624.1, read on the forward strand.
TGAAGCTTTACCAGACCCTGCTAAAACCATCCGGTTATGGCACCTCGTATTTGTAAATGTGCTGACAAAAAACATTATATTCTGGCGAAGGACTCTGAAATTTTTTTTTTTAACACCTGACCCCAAATTCTCTGGTTGTAGAAGCAGATGCATAACACAATGTCTACCCCTTAGATAAAGCCAATACTGCAGCCTAGTCCACTTCCACTATGACCATGATGCAGCAAGCATTCTGGCTTTGGTTGTCCAGCTTCCCTGGGGAGGTACAGAGTACTGACAAGAATCTTCTTTCTGATGATCACAAGTTGTTTTGGGATTCTATAGACCACTGTCTTCATATCTTGAAGGAATTGATGCTCATGCCTAGATGCCTCAGGATTTATACACCTGCAAATAAAGGAATTTAGCAAGTCTCAAACAGCATAGAGATCTCACCTAGCTCATTTCTCTAGTTTCTATAAACCAACTGAACTATCATCGAAGCAGGCGTGGCTCTAGGTCCCTGGTCCCATGGATTCAGCGGTACGCCTGCGGGAGATCTGCCGAAGCCGCGGGACCAGAGGACCCTCCACAGGCATGCTGCCAAAGGCAACCTGCCTGCTGCCCTCACGGCAACTGGCAGAGCGCCTGCTATGGTTTGCCGCCTCAGGCACGCGCTTGGTGTGCTGGTGCCTGGAGCCCCTGCATCCAAGAGACCACAATATTCAAAAAAAGGAAGTCAGCTTCTGTCACGACAACTTCATCTCAGCCATCCATGTTATCTAAATGCTAGTTTTGTTGGCTTGGTCAAGAGTCCAAACCATCCACTCTCCAGGAATCTACTGCTGCATCATTCCACTTTCCTTCCCTCTCTTTGGATACCATTTTCCCTATTTCCAACCTGCATGTGAGAGAATAACATCTGATAAATGGGGTTTGGCACTCATAACATCTGGTTATTCCATCCATTTCACCTCCATCTCTCCCTGCCACCACCCCTCTTTCCTGTCCCTTTTCAGTAACCCGTTTCATGATCAGTTGCTGACACAGGAAGTGCCTCTCTACACTTAAGAGCCATAGAACCAGTTCCAGCCCAGTACAGGGGGAAGGGTTTCTGTTCCAAGTACTTTCTGTTCCCCAAAAAAGAATGGGGAATGGAGACCAATGTTAGATCTTAGTCATCTAAACAATTATGTGGAACAACAGAAATTCAGGATGGTGACTCTTGCAGCTATATTTCCCTTTCTGCAACTCTCAAACTTCAGGATGCATATTTACATGTTGTGATTCACTCCTCTCATAAAGTTTCTTCATTTTATAGTTGACCATGGCCATTCTAGTACCATGTGCTCCCTTATGGCCTCTCCTCTGCCGCAAAGGTGTTCTCAAAGATCCTGGCAGTTTTTGCTGCCCTCTAGGTCAACTAGGGATAATCATCTTTTCTTATCTCAACAATTGGCTACTTAGGAGTCAATCTTGCCAAGAAGTCCTATTGTCAATACAAATTATAAGGTCTCTGTTCCACAATTTAGACCTTTGACTCCATCTTGAAAAGTCCGCTTTGACACCAGCACACCAGATAGATTTGTTCGGAGTTTCATTGGACAAATGGTCTTCTTTACATATATCCACCAATTCCATTTCTCTTGAAAGTACCGAACAAGATCAAGCTGTACAAGGCCAAGGTCATTTTAATTGCACACATTTGGTTGAGACAAATTTATATCCCTACCTCGTTTGAATTGTTTCTCATCCACCAATGACACTTCCAGTCATTTGCCATTTGGTTGTCTCAGCATGCCAGTCAGACACTTCACTCTAATCTGGAAGTTCTGTACATTGATGATTGACACTTCCTATTCAATAGAGGTGCAAGAGATGGTGGCAAACAACAAAGTGTCTGAGACCATATCATCTTCCAAAGAGAATGAGATATCAACTTTGGTATACCAGTTGACAAATTTCTCCTGTTCATTCTTCTCTTCCCACCATCATAAACTATCTGCTGAAATTAAATAATAATAATAATAATAAATTACGTCTGCTATCAGGTTCACTTGGTGGCTTTCCTGCTCTTGTTGAAGGCTTTTCCATTTTTACCAATATCAAGATTCCTCTGAGGATTGATAATCTTTTCCCACAGATTAGAGAACCTATTCCAATATGGGATTTGAATCTTATTCTTAGTTGCCTTATGAAACATCCCTTTGAGCCATTAGATGTGTGTGAATTGCTACATCTGTTTATGAAAACAGCTTTCTTCATAGCCATCACTTCAGCCTAGAAGATTGGACAACCAGGGGCTTTACAATGTTCTTCAAGGAAAAGGTCTCATTATGACCATACCCTGAGTTTCTACCTAAAGTAGCTTCTCAATTTCATATTAACCAGACCATTCATCTGTGTTTTACCACCCTTCTCCCCAACCACATCAGATAGGCAAGAAACTGTCTTCTATACCCTGATTATCAGGAGGGCGTTAGTCACTACCTGAACAGAATCAAACTGTTCACACTGAAGTCAATGGGAGTGAAAGACACTTGTCCCTAGAGTTTTACAAATAAGAGATGGTGAACCAGGTATTTCATAAGATGTCTGAGCAACACATTCTGATGTATGACCACACCATTTAAATTCCAAGCCATTGACCTAGTTCATTGCTTACCCCTCGTTGTATTTAAATTTCATAGTTTCCAAGCATTTAAGAAGCCAGATGTGGTGTTTTCTTATTGGAAAGAACGTAGAAATAAAAGCAAGATAGATTCCACAATGCAGTTGCAAAATAGTTTCTACTTTCTCCCAACACATGCTCCAAATACATCATACATTAACATAAAGCATGCAGTTACACAAATTCCAGAATATATACCAAATGTTTGTTTTTGAATTTGGAAAGTCTGAAATCTGTGTTGTAATGTGAAATATATATTTTTTTCAAATTTGTATGCAACATGGAATCTGGTGTTATGCTGCTTGTTGTCATGAGTGATGTCTCCTTTGTGGTGGTGTGTGTTATGTGAAACTTTGATTTTAGTTCAGCACAATGGAGAAACATCTACGGTAGGCATTATGGAATCGGTGTTGTGTGTCCATTGGAAAGTTATACTGGGCATATTTTGTACTACTTTTTCCAGAATGTTGAGTTGGTGCAGAATTATATTGAACATGTTTTAGAGAGTTTGTTTTGCTTACATATTATGACATTATAGTAATTGTACATTTTTTGTTGCAGAATTTGCTACATATATGTTTAAATAATAAGTAAATAACAACATTGTCCATCATGTTTTCTTGGTATAAGTATGTGAAGTTTGAATCTGTGTGAAGTTGCTAATTTATAACACGCTTGCGAAGTGCTGTGGGTGCTTGGCATCCACTGAAGTTAGCAGGAGTTGAAAATGCTCAGCACTGCATGGGATTTGGCCCTAGATGTATTTTGTTATGAGTAAGAAAGAGTGAATCAGGGATTACTTCATAAGTTGTCTGACCAAAACAGTAACTAGGCAGTTTAGTTATTGGCCAGACTGCAGTGACCTTCAATGGGCTATGTGGTGTGCATGTGTGTGGAGGCTACAGTTTGCTTAAACTGTCTGGAAAAAATGATGTTGATTTAATTTTTTGAAGAGTTAACTGACATGCCCACTATAGTGATCCCTGATAAGCTCCTGCCTGTGGAAACACCTTTAATGTTCTCCTCCCATCTCCTATTGAGATCCGCAGTGCTCTCATACACCTCTTATGTAAGAGTAGTCATCCATTTTTTACAAACGCCATAGATAACCCCCACCCTCTCTTTATGGATCCCAATGAACTCCCACACCTTTCTTGTTCTCCTGCAACCCACTGTAAACATCTCAAAGTACTCCTTTACTCTCTCATAAGAAGCTGCAGCTGTACTTCTGCTCCTCAGTGAGTATTGTATGTATTTGATTTTTAGGAATTCCATTAATTGTGAAATGGGCTGCAACACCATCCACTTTAAAGGTGCCTTGACATCTCTCATTCCTTTCAGAGACCTTTGCTGCTCCTGTAAATACTCAATATGTTCTTTTTTTTAAAGCAAACCCAATATGCGACAAAACTTTCCATTTATAGACTCAAATGCATTCCTGCACCCTCCCATGGAGATTCTTCATGCTTTTCTCCATACTATCTTTATAGAGATTGCAAGGCATCTGCCCCTTCTAGAGATTCCCTCCAGAGACTTTCTGATGCGCTCCAATTTACCTTAAAGAGTCCTCTATTCTATTTTGTTTTGCTCCCTTGTAGATCCTCTTGGATTTTCCCATTGTTTCCTCCAGCTGCAAGCAACAGGAGGTTTGTCACCAATCAGAAGATTTGGCCACTCAGTATATAAATAACTTAACAAAGGTTCTGCTCTGCATTACTCTGACTGAGCAGAACTAATAATAAAACAAGCACCATCTGTTTTATTAAATCATAAACAGCAGCCTCTAAAATAAACCATTTAGTGTTATATTATTTCAAAAACAAACAATAAATCTACTCGCTATCTGTTATTCAAATAACAAACTGTTTGAACATGGTTCAAATTTCAGCCTCATCTATAATGTATAACTTCTAATCTAGGTTGTTGCTTTATTTATTTATTATGTATTTGTGTATCCAATATTTATATTTTATGGAACCTATGTGGAGTAGCACTTGGGCACCTTAGTTTTTCTTTAATCTCAAAATCAAACCTCATTATTTTGCTACAGAAAAGCTTCAGAAGAACAGGTTTTCAAAAGTCCTGAGTAGCCACATCTCCAGTAGATGTCAATGGGAGCTACAGGTTTCCAGCATCTCTGAAAATCAAGCCCAAAGAACTTCCATATGAGTTAATTAAAATCCTGTTGGAACAAGTGAGCCCGTACTCTGGCTCTGATTGGACTTGATACAAGAATTACTGGGTGAAATTACTGGGCCTGTGTTATGCAGCAGATCAGACTAGATGATCATTATGGTTCTTTCTGGCCTTAAAATCTACAAGCCACATGAAAGAAAGAACAAGTTACGCACGAGAAGGTCATCTAGTGAAATAGCATGTGGAGTGAGTTTTACATCAAGAAACTACAGAAGTGTCCCACTTTATCTTGATACATTTAGATCTGTGCTATTCTGTTCCAGTTTAGAAGTTCAGTTTGAAAAAAAAAAAAAAGAAAAAATGCCAGGGGCAGCTCCAGGCACCAGCACGCCAAGCGCGTGCCTGAGGCGGCAAGCCACGGGGGGCGCTCTGCCGGTCACCGTGAGGGCGGCAGGCAGGTTGCCTTCGGCGGCTTGCCTGCAGAGGGTTTGCTGGTCCCGCGGCTTCAGCGGACCTCCCACAGGCATGCCGCCAAATCTGCGGGACAGGGGACCTCCTGCAGGCAAGCCGCCGAAGGCAGCCTGCCTGCCGTGCTTGGGGTGGCAAAATACCTAGAGCTGCCCCTGCTTCCAGCTTGGAAATCTTCACTAGATCTTTATTCAAAGTACAAGAATTCTTCCAATTCTGCTTCTGTCAAGGGCTTACAGATTGAAACCTTTGTTTCCTAGTCCGTCAGAGTATATTTTCTATTCCTTCATTCAATACTTTATCCTTAGGAAATTATCACCACTTGCCACATTTCTGCCTCTTGCCACCTCTGTAAAAGTGTATGGAACTGTCAGACTCTGGGGAGGGGGCAAGAGAGGCCTTGAAGGGCCTGCTCCCTATCCTCAGCAAACATAACATATGACCAGAATGACCCTCCTTCTGGGAGCAGCTGTGGCAACCCCCAAGGAGGGTGTATGTGTGGGTATGAAGGAGCTCCCTGTTGCTAACTGAAGATAAGAAGTCGATGAGGCACTTGTACAGCCCCAACTTATTTAAATCGTATTATGAATTTTCCAAATAACCCCCCACTTGTAGATTAAAATGAATAAAACCGCTTGGGCCTGAGTCTCCACTCCATCCGAGATAGGCGCCATGGGGAAGTTGTTGTGGCTCCGTGATTCAGAGCCTCTCAGCCCTTAAGCGAGATTTGTGTGCATAGGGGCAGCCATAACTTATGCCTACAAGGATTTGTGCAGCAGAGTTCATCTTTGCCAGGCTCTCTCCCACCTACATCATGCTCCTCTCCCTCCTTACGTTGTGAGGGGGCATCTGGAACAGGAGGTGACAGAGCCACCTCTACCACTCAAGAGTTAACTGGTACAGGAAGAATTCTCTACTGCCCTTCTCCTGGCATAGTGCACCACATAAGCAACACAAAGTGGCCTTAAAGTTGCCTCAGCAAACCTGAAAATCCAGCCCATGAAGATTTAAAACCAGCTGTTAGAGAAAACTGAATGGCTGCATTGTACGTAGGACTCTGTGGTTTGGATGTTAATTTGAGTTTGTAGTTAAGTTAAATAGATTCCAGTTATATAAATGTCTTGCTTTCAGCTATAGGTATTGGTATCTAAATTCATTAACTGGTATATTTAATTAAATGTAGGATTGTTTTTTAAAATGTCTTCTTAACAATGCTGATTGTCTGCTCAGATATATCTGCAGTCCCTTTAGTTTATGGGCATTTAACTAAGACCTATATTCTGAAACAACAAAAGATCATTGCAAAGAACATAAACACACAATAAAGTGTATAGACACATGGTGTCACAAGGTGATTTTACACATTTAATTTTTAAAGCCAATATATCGTAACTGATCCAATAAACTGAACATTCTTTCTTGTTCTTCTGCTTGTATTGACTAGCCCTGGTTGAGATGGCATTGCAGAAATTGTGCAGCATTTCCATGTTTCTGAAGAAAAATTTTCATGCTTTTAAGCTTTTGATACAGTGATCTAATTCTGAGACAATTAAAATAAAATCTATTGAATACAGAGATTCACTGGACCAAACTCTATCATGGCTTATATCTTGAACTATTCCAATGAAGTCTGGGCAAAAGGTGGCTCAGAATTCTAAAAAGTCCAGGAGAAGTTGTGACAAAGTGTGTGTCATAAGTATTTGTCACCAATCTGGGGAGAACAAATCGTATGAATTTTGACAAAAATATCAAGACCAGCACCTTTTTTTTCTTGTTTTCTTTCACATGAAGATAAAGAGACAGCCTATTGGAAGCTGAAATATGCATGTCAAGGAGAATGATGATGTGATACACTGTGATTCCTGAACAATGACTAATCTAATCTCAAGAGATCATCCTCTCTTGAAATATTTTAGTCCCTTTCACATTTCAGTTTTGGGCTTCTCTTGGCCAGTGTCTTCAGACTGTGCCAAATTTTGTGGAATGCTGATTTGTATAATGTGGACACTTGTCTAGTAGGGCACAGAGCTGTGACCAATCTCGTTTCACGTAAGTCATGCTCTTGGCTATAAATAGGGTACAAAGTTTCTCAGAGATTAAAGATAGTTGTGTGTGTGTGTATGCACTAAAACAGCAAGCTGCATTATATTAATTAACTTTGTTCACTCAATGTATCCCGTGGCAAACTTGTATTTATTTATTAACAGCCATAGGGCTGATTTTTGGCAAAGACAGTGGCTCAACTAGTGCACTATCAATTGGGGTCGCAGATCATTCAGATATCATAAATTGCAGTGTGAGTTCCTTTAGCTATGGTAACCATGCTGTGCAAGGGTTTGTGAAGTAGGCAAGGGGATCTGGTGTGCAATATCTGGAAGGATAACCACTTGCATTAGATTGCTGCATCAAAACACCAAAGGGATGGCTGTCTGGTGCTCTTGCCCACTGATGTATCCTGAAAACATCTCTTGTGTTCAGTGATAAGAAATAGGGAGGGAGACAAAGAAAATTATGACCATAGCAGATTTTCATAATGGAAAATAAAAAAAAGCTAAATAGTAAAATGGCAACATGTTTTGCATGATCAATTGTTGCTGTGGTCTTTAAAAGTTTCTGGGAAATAAGTGTAGAGAGATTTTCCCACAATTGCTTGTAATATTCTAATGAAACTCAACTAAATGTTATAACCAAAATATTGAACGAGACTGATTTTCTCCTTTCTAAATTTTTAAGATCCGGACTTTAAGGACCTGGGAGTTTTGAAACCATTGCCAGGTTGGTATGCTAGATATTTCATAAAACTTAAAGGCCTTTGTCTTCTGCTGTAGAAAATATTTTTTGCTTGCTGTTCAGGTTTCATTTTTGTGGTATTTTGTTATTCAGTTTGTGAGTTTGAGATGGGAGGACCTGAAGGAATTGTGGAATCTGTGCAAATTGTGAAGGAAGGAAAAGCTTCTGATACGGAGGCAGTTGACTGTAAATGGTACATCCGAGCACCACCACGATCCAAGGTCAGTCCTGCATCTACTCACTTATTTGGCACTTAATTTAAGAATACAAATATATTGTATGTTTCTTTGTACATACGGGTCTTGCTTAGCAATTTTTCAGTGTTGAACTTTTAAACTGTTATTTTCCTTCAGCATTGGAAGGTAAATTGTCACCTCACTGTCACAGTAACCTTCATTTGCTATAAATAACAACGTGGGCAGCATAATGGGTAATTTTCTCCAACACGTCTTTCCTCTGAGCTTTAAAGAATCAGGAGCTCTTGTTAATTGTGAGGTGGTGTATCCCTTTATTTTCCATATTTTACACCCCGTCTTTAGGTTGACACTAAGATCATGTGTCCAGTATATGTAATGTTTAAAAAACATTGCCAAATCCAATAGTATCATCTTCTGTTTGTCGTTCTGGAAATTAGTGAAAACAGAGCCATGGTAAATTCATATATCTTTAGTCTGAGCCCTATACTTCTGAGAGTGAGCCACTGATGAATAGACTCCCCATTCTTATTTTTCCTCTATAGTTGTCAATGTTTTTGTCATTGTTTCTCAAAAAGAATATAGCAAAAGGATGTTTCCCCTTAATCCAATGGCTCCCTTCTTTGGTTGTCTCATTTGTCCAAGGCCAACTCAGTAGCGCTGGGCAATTTTTTTTCAGATAAATAGTTGATTCACCTAGTTTGAGATCAATAAAAAATATTCAGAAATTTAGATTGAATTCAGCTAATAGTTTTGATTACTTTTTTCAAAGTCAAGATGTTTCATTTTGATGTTATTTGAAATGAAACATCTTGACTTTTAGTTTCAAGCCAATGTTTCATTTTGAAAATTAGCTAGTTTTATTTTTAAAAAGGGGGAAAAAAACAAAATAGTTAAAGTGAAACAAAATAGTAGTAAAAATTTCAGTTAGAGTTTAACTGGAAACAACTTTTTTTTTTTTTTGGTTTTATCTTTCAGCCACCATTACATTATTTTTGTAGCTTACTCATCGGTGAACACTTGGATTAATTACAAATGGATAGCACATCATTTCTCCTCTCTTCTGGAGTGGAATAACTTTGTGCTCATCACCTATTTTCACACGTCTTCTAAAGGCAGCCCAGCAGTTGATGTTCAAAAAATGTCTTTTACCAGTGATGTGAGGGCACTACCCCTCAGCAGAACTGCCTCAAAGTCCAGGCTTTGCAAACTAGAGTGTGTGCGCACACCAACTTTGGAAAGCTGGGAGATAAATCATTTTGTGTGTTATTACAGAGCAGAATGAACAGAATGTACCTATCTGTTATAACATTTGGCATTCAGTACCCAAAATGAAAAGTTGCCTGAGAGTTACATAAAATTAGATGACAGATTTGTGGCAGCATTTCTCTATTCAATGAAAGTTTGGAGGAAATGTGGAATAGTTGTGTGGCAAAGGATGGAACAGGATTATTGCAAATACCCACTTTATATCCTATTTATTAGGTTATTGTCATATAATTGCAATATAAATACAGGTTTTCCACTAAACAGATGAGATTCCCATTCTCTGCTAGAATAGAGAGCTATGACTGATATTGAATGCGTAGACTGAAAACAATTATTGCACCATACTGCAAAATTAATTATTGATAGGTGTATCATCAAAAAACCATTTGTGCTTCCCTAATTCTGGGCTGCTTCTGGAGCTGGCATAACCCTCAGAATAAGTTAGGGCAGCTCCCAGTGCTGCTCTGATTTATAGCAGCTTTGCACCGATGCTTTTGTTCTGTTCCACAGTTCAGAATAGCCAGAATGCAAAGTGCTCCAGCCACTCACCCCTCCTCATCCTTGATATGGTCCTATTCCAGGAGCTGCACAGGAGGGTGGCATAGGCCCACCTAGGCACCAGGGGAATTAGATGCAGCAGAGAGACAAGTGCACAGGATTTTGAAGTCAGATCTAGACTGAAAGGAGCTTTTCTTTCACATACATTATTCTTGGCAGTTGAACAAATCCTTTCTTTATTATGTGCTTTGTTTTGGTACCTTATAAAGAACTGATTTTCTGCACACAAGTATTAAGGAAGTTATTCTGGGAAGTGGTTTGAAGCTTTTCCTAACCTGCCTAATCAATCACATTGTCACACCAAACCTTTGGTGAATGATTAAAAAATAACTCATCAAAAGTGATTCACAATGAAGAGATTATAATCTGACTTTTTTACTGAAGTTATATATTATTCATAGTTTACAATCTCTCTTTTCCTTTAGTATATTCAGTCAGGGCTTTCTGTTACTTTCAAAGCTAAATTAAAAAATAGTAGAATTTAGCCAGCATTTCTTTATTCATTATGATGATAAAAATACAAACTTAAAGGTGACAAGACAATTATTTAAACCATAATGCGATCAGGGGATATAAATTATATATGCCACAGCTACAGTGAAGCTTTATCATTTTTGTTGCTAATGGCATTGGCATTTACAGTGACATCTCAAAGCTCTGTAAAAACTAATACTCTAAAACTGTGCTGGTACATTTCTCCCCACCCTCCAATGTAACATGGGATTGGTGGTTTGAAGAAAAGGGTTTCATTGAAATTTTCTGACACAAATGTGGAAAAAGAAGATACAGTGGTTATGTTTCTACTTTATAGCATATTGTGTAGTTAAGTAAGAAAAGACCTCATAATGCTAAATATGGTCATGTGCAAGTGTTTGCTTAAAATATTAGCAACCCAGTTATTCCACATTGAAATCAGTGGCAAAACTCTCAAAGACCTGAATGGAGGCTAGAACAGGCCTTACATTTATTTTAAAGGACTCCATTAACTTTTGTGTGAAAGTTTCTTATGTATTGGCACTTAAAATCAGAATTAATGAGATTAGAAAAACAAGAAAAAAATTCTCATTTTCAGTTGGATCACTTTAAGCCTAACCCAAAGTTCAGTAAAAATCTTGCTGCTGACTGAGGTTTTTGATCATGAGCATTGTGAATTCTTCCAGCATATTCAGTTTGCTAGTCGGCTTCCACTATTTGTTTGGGTGTTTCACACGTCAGGTTAGAGAAATATAGGAATATATAGTCATAAAACTACACAAATTGGCAGAGGCATGATGGAGCAGGTATAGTACCTGAGATTACTTTTAGCTCTTTTTTTTTTTTAGCTGACCAAATACCAAGTTGTCAGAGTCTTTTTAATCGGGATTCAATTTTTAGTCATGCACTGAATAATTTAGATCTTTGATCTTGTGAAGCATTGTGGCACTGATCCAAATCCAACTGAAGTCAACTGAACGGCACTGATTGATTTCAATAAGCTTTGGATCAAGCCTTGGTTTCCTCATGTGAAGTTCTGAATGCACTCCACTCCTGTGATGATCATTGAGAGTACATGGAAACTCGCAGGATCAGGCCCTCCTTGGCTTTAATGTACAAATCTGCATTTTGTTTTTGGAGCTGCTCTTTCTTTTGCACAGATAACATACAGTTTTAAGCTAATTATTTAAATCCAACGCATCAATGTTGATTTCTAACAAATCTATATTTACTATGCCATACTGTGCTCCCAGATACACCGGTAATGCCAGAGCTGAAGTCCTGTGACTGAAAACAGAATTGGGACTAGGAAACAAATATATTTCATTTATGAAGCTCACATTGTTGGCTTGTTTGCAAACACCAGGGAGGTGAAAATCCACATTATCATGCTTTTTGTTCCTTGTCTGCTGCCATATTAACCTACTTTCAGAAACAGGCTACAAGGCTAAAAGGTGGTAGGCCACTGGAGGTCTTTAAAACAGAAGCCTGCAGAAATAAAGAGGAACATGTGAAGCGAATGCCTATAGTGAATGGATGAAGAAATTGCACTGAGTGTTACAACATATTGTGAGAATGGTAGTATGTAAAAGTTATGAAAATTGCCCCTGATTTATTTTGTTGGGAATGAAGACTGTTACCCCTAAACTAGCCTTACTGTGATTATTTAGCTTTTACAATAATATATTTGTGTGGTTTTTTGGAATGGGAGAGTAGTTGGTGTGAAAGATTCATCCATACTTTCAAATGCTCTTTCCTGGTGGAGAGTGCAGTTGGGGTACAAATATAGTTATTAATTGCAATGATGTGGTGAAGGCACTCTGGGGTTCCCTGTCAGAGCTCCTTTACAATAACTTGTAGCCATAGTGCCCATCTAAGGTGGAGGAGTATAGGGAAGTAAGATAAACATTTACGTCTCCAATCTGAGCAGGAGGTTATGCAGAACTACGCCAGTGCAGGATGAGCACTGGTGAGGATTGTGCTTCAATTTATGTTGTGCTTCTCCTTGTGCACAGGAGGTGAGCAATCTGTTCTATTCAGTAGAATGTGACAGATTGTTCTCCACAGTATACGAGCCATCAGTACAGAAGTGTTATGACCCTGTCTATCCCACCCACCCCCTTTTTTCCAGAGTCTTGCTTTGGCAAGGGCATATACTTCCCAGAGCGTATGGCGTGCTATTGTTGTGAAGCCCTTCACAACCATGCAAGGAGGCGGAAGGAGTCACTCACAATCTGGCCCTTTAAAAGAAAAATAGTTGCCCAGGATTCACAGTCATTTGCTGGTGGCCTGTAGCGATCTGGCTGGGTGCTTGTTGGAGACTCGCTTGTTTCCAGCTCCTCCTACAGTTATGCCGAGTCTTCCTAGCAAAGAGAAGCCTGGAGCTTGTAAAAGACTACTGCATACAAAGTAGTCTGTACCAGAGGCAAATGCTATTTAAGAAATGGAGGAGAGGAATTAGGAGCTACTCTGAGGACTGGAATCCCCTATGGGACTAGAGAAACCAGCTGTCAGCAACAGAGGAGCATCTGGGGGAGTTGGGGAGAGGGAGGAAGTAGGAGGAGAATGAAGAAGTTGAGGACCAGAGGGAGAAGAGGAAGAGGTGTTTGGGCAGAATTCACGTGCAGGAGAAGGGAGCCAGGGAAATAGAGAGGAACAGAACAAATATTAAGGGAGGTGAAAGAAAAGCAAAACACGGATTCACTTTTTAAAAATACACTAATTTTACATAAATATCTCCTAATTGCTACTTTGCCAGGTAAGTAATTGCTATAGTTGCCCCAGGGATGAATTATATATACTCATGAGTGGTAGCGGAGGTGGTCTCCAGACAATGTGCCTTAAAAGAGGTCAGTGCGGTGAAGAAAGTTGGACAACACACGAAAAAGAGCAATGTAATAATTCTTCTGTCAACTTCAACTATTAACTGTGTGTGTTACATGCAAAGGACAGTACTGTAGATAGAACTCAATGAAATAATATTTTGCTGACAGAAGAGTTTATGGATTAAAGCAAAGTGTTCCATTTTAATAGAATCACACAACTTCTGTCAACCTGTGGTTTCTTATAAAATCCAGCTAAACTGTTCATGAGAAAAAAATACATTAGAGCAATTTGGTTGTAACAGAACCGTCTCATTCATGCTCTTCAGTGTATGACCACTCCAGTACAGCTGCTGGGAAAGAGCTTGAGCTAGTAGCTAGAGAATGGGATTGAAGGTCAGGATTTCTGGCTTGTAGTTCTGGTACTGATACGCTGTTACTTTGGTCACTTACCTGCTCTGTGCCCTGGTTTCCTCATTTGTAAAATGGGAATATTAACATTCACAAGATTGTTGTGGTGCTCAATTAATGTTTGTAAATCATCTTTAAAACCAGGGATGAAACATAAAAAAGAATGTACAATATTATTAAAATAAGGACTAGATGAATATAATGAAATCAAGCAACCCTATTTTCATGCTCTGGCTTGATTATCACAAATCCTATTAAGAACAGCATTCTCTAAAGAGAGACTACTTGTCAGGCATAAAAAGTACCCATGGATTCCAATACTGTATCTAAAATATAATAGGTGATTTAGAAATATACATTGTGAAGTGGGAGGCTGTTAAATAGTGCCCATTCATTCTAAGCAATAGGAGTATTGAAACATGAGTGCTGTGACATCTAGATTCCTCCATATTGTCTGGGAGGAGTTGTGCTTATATACTTTCTTGAAGCCACAAAACTAGGGAGATCATGCTCCTCCCCTTCTGTCTTTTCATGGGAAGAACTATTTGAAGTCGAGATTTTTTTGTGGAGCTAGTTCATTGGAGAGAGAAGTAATGCTGATTGCTACTTCAGCTAGAGGGTTTTTTTTGTTTGTTTCAAAGTAAAGACGCAGCTTTGGGATACATTCAATCATTGGGTTCAAATACATGTATAATTTTTTTTAACTATTTCTGCTGTAATCTACCTTTCTTCAATATTTTCCTAAGGTGTGCTGGTTATTCTGTATGGTCTAGTTGTATATCATGTGCCTGCCTAACCTCTGATTTACTTTCTGTAATATTGGTATGTTTGATTTTGCTTTAATTTATTAGGAACAGCTCTCTCATCAATAATATGGCTTCCTCTATTGGAGGTCAAATAGAATTTAATTGAGAATAAGTTTTGCTTAAAATTAATAAACAAATGTACTGGATTCTTTAGCCAGGATGATTATTTTAGTTATATTTGATAAAATGGCTTAAAATTCCAGAAAAAGATGTTCCTTTTTTATTAAAGCCTCATGGGGTTTTAGATTAATTTCTCTGAAACACTGTCGGTTTCATCCCTGTTGACATAATGATCTGGGCTTTGTTGAAAAAGACCGAGATGTTGGCCAGACTGCTTAAGGAAACATGAAAAAGATTAATGTTTGGGTTCTGAATGGTTTCTAGATTCTCACTTCCTGAGTCAGTGGAGCTTAGCCATGTCACAAGGATGACACACATTGACTCTCTGGAGGGAGCTGCAAGTATTTGCCTTATTATTCTTCTGGTTGGGTGAGTAATTGAGCAATATTGTGTCAGTACAGGAAGAAGTTTCTGACCTGTCATCAGGCTGGATGATTAGAGGACACACTTGTTTCTCCTAAAAGAGATACATTTAGGAGTTTAAATTGGGTCTCAGAATATGGAAGAAAAGAAACATTTGGACCTTCTCTGGACTAGACTTTAGAACAAGGCAAAATGTGATGAAGAATAAACAGTACTCAGTTATTGTATTAATGCAAAAACAATAAAAGTGGCCTGTGTTTTGTCACCTCTAATAGCAAAAAGATTGTGATCTGATTACAGTTCAAGTGTCTATTTTTCATCACAGGGAGAAGTGCTGTTTAATTGTTCTTGTTCCTATTTTGGTTTATATGGTTCTTTTGTTGTTGTTGTTGTTCTTTTGTAGATCTATTTACGATTCTTGGACTATGAAATGCAGAATTCAAATGAATGCAAAAGGAATTTTGTGGCTGTCTATGACGGAAGTAGCTCGGTGGAGGATTTAAAAGCTAAATTTTGTAGCACTGTTGCTAATGATGTGATGCTGCGTACAGGTCTTGGGGTAATCCGCATGTGGGCAGACGAAGGCAGTCGAAACAGCCGATTCCAGATGCTCTTCACATCTTTCCAAGAACGTAAGACTCTAAGCACTCTATGTTTCAATATGTCAAATGATACAAGTCTCATAAACTGTTAATGACACTTTCTTTATACAGAGTAAGAACTGAAAGAACTTCCTTAATAAGCTATTAAAATTGCAAACCAGATTTTTATTTCATATTATGTTACACTGTATGATAGTTTGTGAGACAGTGGTTAGACTACAGGACTGGGAAGCAAAACATCTGGATATCAGTTCTAACACTCAATTGTTCTAAGACCTCGGGCAAGTCTCTTAACCTCTGTCTACCTCAGTTTCCATTTATTTAAGGTGAGGCTGATCAAACTGAACGGTTTCTGTGAGGCCTAATCACTGACTGTTTACAAAGTGCTTTGAGATATTAAGATGAAGGGCACTGGAGAACTGCAATATGATTATTTTATCACTAGATGATGTGTATATATTAATAAGCAGGTACAGCATCTCCTGTTAAGTAAGGGATGATGGTTTAAATCCTTTGATTTAATGTTTTAGTAATCATAGAAGTTATCTAGAAACTTTATATGAAGTTATGGTTTATAAAAGATACAAAAACTTAAATTTGAATAATATTCATTTTTGGCAGCTTCTTGTTTAATTTGTAGAATAAAAACAGCAACAATTCTTGCACTCAGAGTAAGAGGAAAAGACTATATGTTTTTATTTATTTATAAATTATGATTAATGTATTTAAAAATATAATCTTTAGTGCTCTTCATCTCGCATCTGATGTACAGTACAGTGAAGTAAGTAATAAGTGTCCTGGGGAGGAAGGGGTAGGTAACACGAATATAGGCAATAGCAATAACTTGTAGCCAGACTGCCAGAGTTCCACAAATAAAAATATTTGGTTTACCAGAATGCCATCAGTGACTAGAATGTGTGCATAATCCCATCAAATACATTCTTCATCTGCATTCTGTATGTACCCTATGATGAAGCAATGAGACTGTAGCGGTGAGCCTTTGTAGTTCCTTAATTTGACTCTGATTAAAAATTCCTGACGCTCTACTGACCTGCAACTGTGTTTGTCACAGTTCTCTCACATTGCACCCTTAAGGGTAGTTTGTGTTTCTCTAGTCTATAAATCAAGTCGGTGTCTAAAATATAGAGAGAATCCTCTGTTGAGATTATGCCGCTTTTTGCTTTGTTTCCCTGGCTGGAGAAGTCTTGAATATTCAAGGTCTGATTCACTGGAAAAAAGAAAAAAAAATCTTTCTCTGTTACCTTAGAAACAGAGAAATAGGCATTGAGGATTCACTGCTTCTAAAGAACCAAAGAGTAATGCATAGGATCATCAACTTATGACCAAGATTTGAGCAAGTATATGTTTACAAGGCTTTGAAATTCAATCATAGCTATGGAAAACCATTTTTTAAAATTTGTATTCCATGAAACCTGGAAACAGTTCTGTAAACATTGTTCAGCCCCCTCCCCTGGCTCCCCCCCCCAAAAAAGCTGGTGAGTAGCCACTTTATAATAAACAACATCAGGTGTTAAACCATATTCTGGAAGGACAGTTGAAAATCTTTTCATGTCGTATTAACTGGTCAATTTCCTCTAAACTGTCACTGACATGTTAAAATCTTAGCACACATTAAAGGCTAAATTCTGCCATCAGATACTTGTACCACATCAGTTGTCCAGAGATGATTATGTACATAGACGATTGTTGTGTGTCTGAGTTCAAAGTTAAAGCAGATATCTGATATGCCAACTATACGACACAACATGTGGGGATGAAAAGTCTAAATCTTTTAGCAGCACATGGAAATGATGAGATCATCCACACACAGAGGATGAGATTTGCAGCTTTCGTAGGCACACAATTCAGCAACATAAAGATCAAGGAAAGAGAAGCCACAAGGGTAGGAGGGGAGACCTATGTCACCACTGTGAGAGTAACCGAGAAATAGCTGTTCTATTCATTCAGAGCCAAGAAGGAAGGGAAAAAAAGGCAATTCCTTAGCAGGGCAGGTGGCATTTCACTGTGCCATGAGTCTTGCTTATTGATCTCAGTTTAGTAAGGGTTTCACATTATTATTATTTATTTCACATGTGCATAGACAAAGTAAAATGGTGAAAGAGTGGCAAAGTAAAATGTTCTTACATTTTATGATAGGGGTCACCAAGTGGCACTGTGACACAAAGCCTTTCAAGTTCCATTTCTTAATGTGCAATGTTCACGCTTTAGAACACATACTGTGATGGTATTACTTTTGGTTATGCAAGGCTTTGTGTCATGGCAGTGGTCCTGATGGTTTGCAAGTAGCAGGAGAATTTGCTTTCTGCCTCAGTTTCTCATTAGAATAAATTCTTTAGGCACAGTAGCTCTCTGGGAACTGGGCATTAATTCTAGGTAGAGAAATCTGAAGAAAGGCTTTGCCTGCATGCTGTTTAAGTACCTGTGTTCCAGGACTGATGTAAAACAAGTTTATGCTTTAGAATATACACAAACTCTGCATCACTGGTTTCTCCTCCAGTAGGAAGCTGTTCTGCAAGACCCTGAACATTTGCTATTGCTCTGCAGAGGAATGACAGTGGTATCTTATATATGGAGATATACTTATTTCATAGAACTGGAAGGGACCTTGCAAGGTCATTGAGTCCAACCCCCTGCCTTCACTAGCAGGACCAAGTACTGATTTTATCCCAGATTCCTAAGTGGCCCCCTCAAGGATTGAACTCATAACCCTGGGTTTAGCTGGCCAATGCTCAATCCACTAAACTATCCCTCCCCCCACAATTACAATTGGACACTAGTGTCTGAAGTAAGGGCAACAGTATCATACAAAGTGAGTCTAATTTGATCGTGCCAACAGAACTGAGTGACTGATTCTAATATGACTGAAAATAGTAGCAGACTCTTAACATGTCAGTATGAACTCAGTATTCAGTGAGTAGAATCATCAGCTCTATCAAATATTGAGTTTTGTCCATTTAAGCTGTTCAGTTCATCTGGCCATGGTCCAATCCCATTTTGTGTTCTTTCAAAATATGACTTCATTTTAAAATGCCCTTTTACCATGCCCCAATAGTACTTAATAATTCCTAAATGTGATAGTCAGTGACTGCAGCATACTTTAACTGTATATTTAAATGTATATTTAAAATTGGAATAACAGGAGCATAATGAAAGGATGACAAAAAAAAAAGATGTTTGTTTGCATGTTCAGTTGAGACTTGAAAAATTATTCTTCCCTGAACTATCCTCATAAATATTATAGGTGTTTCCTTCCCCACTTACTGGCTGTTCACTTCACCTGCCTTAACTCTGACAGTGATCTGCAGCCTGATTAACGACAGACATACTTTCTACAGACAGCTACCGCCCCTTCAGTGAGCTTTGCTTCTGAATAGCCACACCTACACTTTAACCTAAAAGCAGACTCTCAGAACCTGGATATATGGATAAGAGAAAATCCCTCTGTATGCACAACAGGCAAGATGCTCATTCTATCACTTCTGACAGCTATTTATTAGTACTCCATCCCTCTATCTGTAATCCTGAGTGCACTGGACATGCTTGCCAATAAGGGAATCGCCTTCATCCAACCTCCATCAGAAAATATCATTCTTTCACCTCCCTTCATCACTATCCTCAGTTTAAAAAAGGATTGCACTGAGCCTTTTAGAAGTCCTATTATGCTTGGCTGTCTTAAAGGAGTCTCTACAATTCTTCCTAGTTTCCTTCTCTAAACTCAAACATATTCTGATAGTGGAATATTGGACCAGATTTACTAGTGCAGTGCTACCAGCCAAATCCATCCTTCCAGCCAAACTAGCCTGCCCAAAAAGGATTGCCTAGTGTAAAGGCAATCCTCCAATGGGATAAAGACAGTGTAGAGACTCTATTATTTATTATGTTTGTTAGTTCATAACCAAGCGTGTGTTACATAGTAAGAAAAAATCTCTGCGCTGAAGAACTTAGTGGTAAATAGACAAAACTCATGCTACTCTCACTCCTTCCCACTAGCATAGTAGGAGAAAGAGGGAATCATTTGGGACACCCTTTGCCAGACTGATCCTCAACTGATGTTTGGCCCTTTAGGGACATTTTGAAGCTAGCGTAAGTGAGATGATCTCTTAGGCTGCCCTAATACCAAGCAGGATGACTGACCCGGATTCAGATAGCTATACCAGGATTTGGGATAAATTAAGCCACCTTTGTATGCACGCTCTCGAACTACACTCTGCAAAACAACCAAAACCCAGGAGCTAGGCCATAACATCACATTCTTCTGAAAAAAAAAATCAAATTTCATGATCTAGACATAGACTCTGTGTGTATGAATAGAAATAGTACATATGCGTGTGTGTGTATTACAATAAATGTGTATGTAGATGTGCAGTACATTTCTGAACCACATGTTTGTGTGTGTGTGTATGGTAGTTGAGGCTGCACAGATATTATTCTTCAGAAACTCCTACCTTTCTGAAAAAATCTCTTCTTCCAAGCTGAAATTTTCCACATTTGGAGCATTTTAAGAAATTTGAGTGAAATCTGTTCACCTATTTTTGAGTTATGCAGAGGGTGAAAAATAAAATATTCATTACATCCATCAGCTGGAGAAAATGGAATGGTGCAAAAGAGAAAAACTTCAAAAACTGAAACCTTCTAGTTTCCAGCCCAATTTCTAAAACTAACCCAAAGATCAAATCAAATATGGATGCTGAAGTATTGACTCTGCACTGTGGGAGTCCACAGGAAGTGAGAGATGAGAGTCCAGGTTCTGCTGACAGTTACATTGGTGCAACCCCCTTGATTTCAATGAGGTTTCACTGTCTTACCCCATGAGGCTACATTCACAAGATTGCAGCATTTTGGGTTACTAGTTAGGCTATTAAACATATACCTTAATATACAATAAGTTCAATTCTGTCTTCCCAGTTGACTTGAATGAGAGAGTCAGGGATGTATCTGAGGACAATTTTGAAGTCTTATGGGCCATATTCTGCCTAGATTTACACTCTTGCAACACCATTGGCTTCAGTCAGGTTGCATGCATATAACTTAGGGCAGAGTTTGTCCTCTTAGGGTTTTCCATTTCCTAACCCAGGACATGATTCTACTTCCAATAACCCACATTAAGTAGTATGCTGCATGTAGTTCTATTGGTTTCCACGGGACTATTAATGGAATAAAAATGGCTGTAGTGATAATTGGCCTATCCAACTCATGAGCCAGCTCTGGGAAAGTGTATTTATAAAGTGTCACAATACCCTATAACAATAAATGTTGGTGGGAAAAGGTGAAAAAGGGAGATAGACTGACTTAGTCTGAACAAAAAGGCCTACTGATATAATTCAAGGACTATGTTAAGATCATGCCTGATAAACCAGACAAATATGGGACTGGAAGTCAATGAACCAAAATTGGTGTGTTAGAAAATAGGCCTAACTGGTGGACAAAATAAAGGGAAGATGACCTATTCCACTCATCACTCCCTTTTGTGATTCTCCAAAAAGGAGACTTTGGAAGAAACTTTGGTGGAAGCTAATGCAACAATTGCTGACTGAAACAAGGGGAAAGATTGAGCTTCACCAACATGGCTGCCACTTCTGCGATCTCCTGGGACCCCAAGATACACTGTAACAATGTTGGACTTTCCTCAGCCTAATCCTGAGGGATGTTCTGACTAGAGTGAGTCAGAGAGAGTGGCCCAGATGACACCACTAGCTCTTGCTAAATCCCAAACAGCATCTGGGATGTGAGACTTTGTTGCTCCCCCACCTCCATGTGTCGTTTTCCTTCCTTACCTAATTTCTTCTTTCCTATCTCTCACCTTTTGCCTTCTGTCTAATAAGAGTCTGGCTTAGCCAGCCAAGACTGTATAGTTTGCAACTTTTCTGGAAGTCTGTAAAGAAACAGAGGTAGCTAAAAGCAATGCTCTACATAGCCTGATGCAGGTACAAGTTTCCCAGGCCCTGGAGTGGCTCTTAAGACTGAGTGCTGTGCCTCTGGCTTTCCAGTAGTAAGGTTGAAAATGGGTCAACACTAGAGACAAAAGCTGCATTTACTGTCTCTTCCCTTCCCTTTGTGTTTGTTTTTGTTTTTGTTTTGTCTTCTAAAAACTGGGACTGAAATTTAACAGCCTCATGAATAACAACATCTCCATCCCATCTCAAGTAACTTCATCCCTCCTTCCACGCAAAAAAAATAGAGTTACCATCTTTAACACCATCTAAAACTATTAGAAGGGTTTCCTTCTAAAATCTCTCCATAACAGGAGGGAAAGGGAATAAGGGGTGTTGTTAAAATGAAAACCTTAGTTAATACTTTACATTACAATGGTTTTAACTGTTTTTCCTCCTTTTTCTGTATCTTTATTAAAGGGTAAAAAGGATTTGTCATGTGTTTGCCATGGCACTAAGCAGGCTGAGGCCTTTGTATACCAAACCCTGATTCCTGTTTAAAAGTGTTGGACAGAGTCATGTTAACACCTTTGACTCTCTTTGGGCCCATTTATGCCGTCAATATTGATACCTGACCTATCATGTAAGAGTGGCAAAATCTTGACCATAATCCACATTATTTAATGTTAATCAAACAGTTACAAATTAAATTAAATTAAAAACAATCCTAAACACTGATGTGTATCTACTGCTAACCCTTAGCAAAATTCCCATTTACTTAAATTGTAAGCTTTTTGGGGAAAACACAGTATTTCTGTCCTGTGTTCGTACGTTACTTAGCACAATGGGGTCCTGGTCCCTGACTGGGGCTCTGAGTACTATAAAACCAATAATAAAATAATATGTAAACCGACCAAATGTGCTTCAGGGTGGCCATAAACAAGACAGATTGGCATTAAGTAAAATATTGTTACTGACAAGTTCCTAATGGCAATGAAGGTGTTGGGTGTTTTTAGGTGGTATGCGGTCATTAATGTTAGGAAAGAAAAGTACAGGTTATACCACCTTCATGATTAACAAGTGTATTGTAGTGTGTGCTATTTTAACAATTTGAATGGCATAAATTAAGTGGAAGAGGTATAGCATTTTTTCTCTGGAGTATGAAGGAAAAAAACTTTGCTCACAGTTTCAAGGATGGTGGGAAGAGTACCTGAAAGATTTTGCTTCTCATGATCTTGTAAAAAGAAAGTCCTTCTTCTTCAGTAAAGAGGAGTGGGGAATAAACTCCCCAATTGAGCTGTTGCTTAAATGTAAATATCTTGCACACAGTGCTGTGACTATTTAATGCTCAGGGGGATTGTGTGAAATGTGAACTCACTTCCCAACACCCCACTGCTATGGGGATAGAGTCACTAGCTCAGCTTCTGGGGTTTCATCTTCACTGCAGAGATCACCCTGGTGATCAACACGTAGGTCTGAACACCTGTGTATGGGCATCCCCATTGCAAAACCCTACCATTATTGCTGTGTCCTCACTATTTCTTCATTCAGCTGTGTCTCAGGGAATATCCTATGGTTCTTTTTGTTAAGACTCTTTGATTCTTTTCCAGTGAACTATCAGTTGCAAGAGAACTGTCCTTCAGGAGAATTATGTAAAGGCACTGGAGGACGGTTGGCTCTTGAGTGATTTAGCCTGCATCCTCACCACCAAGTGGGGGGTTCCAGCCTGAGTGTAAAGCAAAGCACAGATTCTAACCCACACCCCCAGCTGGACCAGTATTAAAGCACCTCCAAACCTGAGTCAGAGGTTTTTCTGTGTGGATGGTTAGGAGGGAGGTTTGGGCTAGAACACAGGCAAAAGTTTGGGTTAACTGTGCAGTGAAGAAATATCCTAGGAGATGAGAGCTGGCAGGGGGAGGATGGGGAAGAGCTGCTCCATTGCTGTTCCTGAAGAGGGCATGCCTTGAGAATTCACTACCCATTCCATGGTAACTGAGCTCAGCTGGGTTGTGAAGCTCTGGCCTTGTTCAGTGACAGGTCAGGATTTGCCCTTATACAAATATTTTGACACTGCTGTATTTTGACACTGTTTTTTAGAATAGCCATGTAAGCTTACAGAAATTTGGTGAAGGTAAATAATAGTATTTCACTCACATTATACACAGAAATCAAATATACTGCATATAAATGTGTGTGTATCATACAGTCTTTTGGGGGTTGTAGCAGAGGTTTGGGCTATTCCTGAATCATAGTTGCTTGAATTGTGTATAAAACATTTCTTGCTGAGAGGACTGTTAGCTTTACTTTACCTTATCTATAGGTAAAAGAAGCAAATTAGATTTTGAACAAATAAAAAATACTGCTTTCATTTGTCTTGTATTATATAAATTGGGCATATGGAATGACTCTCAATTAGGGCTGTGCAAAAAATTTTGGATGATTGGTTTATTTGCTGAAAAGTGTAGTTTGATGTTGACCAAAGTCATTTAAGAATTTGACACAAATTTACTGAATAGTGTTTTGGGGAAAACAGAGTAGATTCACAAAGGGACTTAGGCTCCATTACAAAACAGAAGGAGGTTGTGCCTGATTTGGAGCAGAGATTTGAACTTGGGAGTCCAACTTTGCAGATCAGTGCCACCCAAACACTAGGCCTTCAGGGGAGAGGCCATTTTGTACCTTTTATATATTGGGGTTTTAGTCATTGTCCCTAATGAGTGCTGTAAGAAGAAACAGTTTATTTTTTTTCTTCTTTCTGCGAGGTCATCCATTTACTTCATATTCTGAGCGTTGAATGTGTTTTTAGATCCTCTGGTGCTAGTGCACCATCTTGTGTCCAACATTTTAAATAGCTGAGAGAATGTGAATCAAGCAGAAAGCAAAGATTCTCTGTGTTTGTAACATGGCATATACTGTAGCACTGCAGTGAAATAATGCTTTAATGACTGGGCAGCAATTCAAATGGCAGTTGGGAAAAGTATTAGATGGTTTTAAAACTGCCTTTAACTGGTGCATTAGTTTGATATGGACTATTTAAAACTAGAATTTTCTTATGTTTTGAGTTAAAATTGTAAAGTTTTAAAGTTGTAATAGAAAAATAGAGCAAGTTAGCTAATATGATGGGTTGTGTTATAATTTGGTCATTGTGCTGAATGAGTGTACATTACGAATTTCTAGTCTAATCTCCTTCTGGGATCTTTATCTAAGTCTGCTCTGGGATGCAGGGGGAAAATGAGTGTGGGTATGTCAGTCTACTATTCAAGTTTCATTTGGGAACTAATGAAATCACACCTAACTTGGAAGTCTGCTGTGAGAGGCTCCATATGGAATAGCAAGCATTTTGCAGGAGCATTTGCAGAGTTGTGTGGAGAAGTGTATGCTATGTTTTCTCACATTGCACTTAGCTGTAGCTAGTGATATAAAAAGCTACTTTTTGTGAGCAATAGAACTCTACCCCCAAATTTAAAATCTCCACTAACATTAGTGACACACAACCTGAACTCTGATCTTTTTCACCGTCACTTTCTGAAACTTTCAGGCATCTCACCAAACCCTCACCTCAACCATCCCACTCTACCTGATGCCATCTTCATTTTGTCTTCCATGCCATCTTCTTCAGGGGACCCTAATGACCAGCTAAATCTCTTCACTATATTCAGGGGAAGCCATATCAGACCCAGTCATCCCTAGTCCTCTCTGTTACTTTCTGGAGTGACTGAGATGCCCACGTTCTGGAGTAGTGAGGCTCAGAAACTCCTCTGCTGCATCTCACTGATCTGTCTCTTCAAAATACAGAAGTCACTCTGGAGCAAATTCCCCTGTGTACTGGGGACTGAGAAGCCTTCAATGTTGCTGCTAGATCTCATCCTTTGGTCCCAGAAGAACCACTAATCAAAAAATCCCAAAGGTTAATTGACTGTTTTACACCTTTCCCAAGGTTCAGGGCATCATATTGAGGAGCTGACTATTTTAAACATCTAAATCATGGTGTATATTCTTAATTTTTAGATTTATGAATTTGTTACATTTGGATTTCTGATTGTTATTACTGTGTTCATCTTCACCCAGACTGGCTCTGAGGCTGTCCACCTTCTCTATACATTTAATGCCATGACCTATCCTCCACCTGCTTCCTCCTTTCTCCATAGTTCTATCACTCAGCTTTTCTTTCTTTTATTCTCAACCTCTTACTCCTTTCTCTTTTCCTTTATTTGTTCTTGTTTCCTTTGCCTTTAAAAAAAACCTTGCTCAGCTCCTCCTCCATTTCACTTTTAAGCTTCTTAACATATCGGTTCTTAATACACTAAAGTCCCAACCTCACCTTGAAAACCTCTAACCTGTTTCTCACCCTTGCCGCTTTTCTGAAACTGCCCTCAGTAGGGGCATCACTAATGATGTCCTTCCTGTCTAGTTTAAAGGTCTCTTCTACATACTCCTCCTAGATCTGTCTGCTACCTTCAACACCATAGACTAACCCCTGTTCTGAAACTCTGTCCTACTACTGCTTTAGTGGTTCCTCATTTCTTCCATCCTCATTTCAGTTGACATCCCTCAGGATTCTGTCCATAGTCTATTCCTTTTCCACTTTTTCCCTTGGTGATCTCATCCACTTCCATATCTCCAATGAAGTACCCTAAATGTCCGAGTGCCCCACTATCTCAACCTTAAATATATTAAAAAGTGAACTTTTCTTTCCTCTAAAACTGTCTTCTACCATCTTTCTCAAAATTGAGAATTCCTCCACCCTCCCTGTCACAAATTTCCAATGTTGATGTCCTCTGATCCCTCACTATCGTTCCCCGCACATGTCCAGGCTCTGCTTCTTTTTCTAAAATCTGCTGCCACTTCTCTAAACCACACTTATATGGTGGCTTGTCTTGTCTCTCCCTTGACAACTGTAACCTATTAATTTCTAGCCTCCATGTTTCTCACCTCTTTTCACTCCAGTTTATTTAAAATTCTGCTGCTAGAAATTGTCTTCTGCTGCTTCTCTCACTATATTGTCTTCCATCCTTGAATTTCTTCAATGATTTCCTGTTTAATTCTATATAAAATTTTTGTCATCCCCTTTCCAGCCCTGCCTACATCTCAGCTGTCATTTCTGCCTAGCTTTTTTTCTGGGGTACCCCATGCTCCCCTCTCTCTCCTTAATGCTGCTTTTATCTCCTCCTTGCACTCTTTATCCCCCACTCCAGTCTCACACTTGGATCTGCCTCTATTTCTGTGCATTGTGATATCCTATTCTTCCTTCAAACCGCTCCTCAAATTCCCCTTATTGGAGTTGATTTTCCATCATTAGTCTCTTCTCTGGTGCTTAGGACCACAACAGCTAGGATTTACTAAGGCCAGAACAAGACATAGGCGTCTAAGTGTCTCTAAACCCTCAGGGGCAGAATGCCTTTCTCTCCATGCTCTGAGACTAGCTTTGCTGTTCTTTTCTCACCACAGGTTTTGATTATTCTAAGTTGTTGTTTCAAACTTCTTACTGTCTCTCCTTTCCCTTCCTGTTTTCTTCTCTCCCAATCTATTCTTTTTTGGTCTCCTTCCCCTGTGTTCTACTTCCTCCTTGCCATATATCCACATACCTCAGCATGACTGGCTGCTCAGCATGACTGGCTGTGTGAATTTTTTTCCTTGGAACATAAGCTCTTAGAATCAGGGGCTGTGTTTATGTATATATAGTGTATAGCTCCCAGTACAATAGGGCTTCTTATTTTGATTGGGATCTCTGACTATTGCTATAATGTACAAATGCAATAATATCTCAGATGGAGGCAACTGTTCGACATAACATGGTGTCTCCACCAGCCCTCACCACCAAGTGGCTCCACACAACAGTAGGAGCAGAGAGAGAGAGAGAGAGATTGCAGTCTGGGGCCATGGCAAGGTTGGGGAAGTTTTTCCCAGCCTTTTGAACAAACTGGGCTGAGATTTTAGCAAAGCTGCTCTGGTCTGTTGGTTTTCTGTGGAAGCCAGGTGAAATCCAGCCATTTCAGCTTAGCTGAACTTTGGTTTTGAAATGCGGTGTTTAAATTCCAAACTCAAATGGTCGTGGGGGTGGAACCTTCAAAGATTGAAACAGAAGAATAGAAATCCCAACCTCTGGAGTCCATGTAAGCCAAACAGGGCAAGTTTTCACCCAGCTGTACTTTGACAAGTATTGTACATTTTACTCTACCAATTTATAGGGTTGGCTTTTTTTAAGAGCAACACGATGATGAAAACAGGTGGGGGGTGTGGAAAGTATGAGGGTAAACATGAAAAGACCTTTTAAGAACATTAAGGTACTATCACAGAAATACATGTTTATGATCAGACAGATACATATTTATGCTTTTTTAAAAGGCATATTATTTAGCGGATGGAGCATACTTGCTCTATTGGAGTCATTATAATCTGCTTGGCTAATTAAGTGGCTTTTGGTGTATGTGCTAAAATTGAAAATACAGATTATATCTGTTATGTTCTATTGGGTGACTGTATTTTTTGGGAAATGTACAAGTTTTGATAACATTTATTATTTGCTTAACAGACTGTAACAGCTCTGAAGAAGCCGTTACAGTCAATTATGGAAATCTGCAGTTAGGCACTTTTTAAAAAGTGGATTTCTTTTTATGTGACATAGGAAGTCATGAAGTTCCACAGTATAAATCCTTTGTACTGTTCTTAGTTTGTTAATCTGCAACTGCTCTAAAATACATCTGTCTCAATGCCAAGCATGTGTGCGACCGTAAGTCCTACTTAAAAAAAGCATAGAACACATGCTCTCATGAGAACAACAGTTGGCTTCTAAAGTCATTTTTGTGACCACCACAATCCTTTCAGATTAATCAACGTGATTAGAACATTTAACAACTTTCAGTTTTTTTAAGCAAATGCTTTCAGTGTTATCTGAGCACAAACACTTGCTTAAACCAATGTGTTTATATTGGTTTTACTCTGATATAACTAAACAGTTGCCATTAAAAAATGCTAAAAAAGTCCTTTGAATTTCTTCTTTTAATAAAAGGAATGTTACTGAAATGACACTTTATATATGTAGCATTAAATATTTTAATTTTACCCTTTTAAAGCATTGTGAAGGAGAATTCTTACCAGCCTAATACATGAGGACTTTCAGCAGTTGAACAGCATAGTTCATTTATAAGCATGACCAATTCCTGTTGATGGCACTGATTTTGCATGTGCAGCCTGATAATATATGGCCTTCAGAACAACTTTCATCCTGAGGCTTTAGTAGTATTATTGACTTGATTCCACCAGCCTATGCACCTTAGGGGAACTATGCACTACCCCTGGCTCATAGCGCTTTACAATCTTTGTACATGCAGAAGGACAAATTTGCATTGTAGTTCTCCTTTCTTATCATTTAGAGTATTTTATCTCCTGAGGAATGGCTATGTTCAGATGCTGGTAATATGAGTCTAAGTACATAGGTAGATCAATCTCTTAATTCACTGACACCAATATTTTATCTAGAACTGAGTTTCTACAAATTCTAAACTGAAATATTTATTAGAATAAAAAAAATTGGGCAGTAGTCCCATCCATCTTAAACATGAGAGAAATCCTGTGCCCCAGATTAGTGTGCTGTGAGCGATTTGAGAGTTGAGTGGTGCAACTAGTATAATAAAGAATTACTGCTTCTGAGGAACCTCTGTCATACAGTTAATTGCTGTTTAAGATTACGTCATTCCTAGGTGTTCTTAGTATGGAAAGGTGAGTGATTTACTGCTTAATATTGGTTTTCCTTCTTTTTGTTTTTAGCCCCCTGTGAAGCCAACTCGTTTTTTTGCCATAGTAATATGTGTATTAATAATACATTGGTCTGCAATGGACTCCAGAACTGTGTGTATCCTTGGGATGAGAACCACTGTAAAGGTAATTTATAGGTATATAGAGCTGGAATTGTCAAGATATTTAACTATGTAGGGAACAGCATGATTATACTCAGTGACTTATTAACCTATGTGCCAGACCTATGGGTTAAGGCTTCAAGCAAGGGCAAATAGGGGGTAGTATACAGCAGACAACCAAGAAAAGAAAAGGGATGAAAACACTGGTGAACCTGGATAAAATGTTGCCATTTTGCTTTGCTTTTAACTTAGCTGTATAGGTTGTGACCCATTGGCTGGCTGTCATGTATATGTGAGGTTTAGTCTGTTGTTCAACTTTGGAGTCCATGTCATAGATACCTTTACAGTAGTGGGGCAGGAGGTGGGGCATAAAAGTGTGTTTGTTCTTTTATGAAGTGGGCTAGGAGGAGAAAGAAAGGTTTAGGCTATCACTGGCTACTTTGACATCAATGTAGATGGCAGGGTAAGTAGAGAAAAAGCATCCCTTCTGATGTTGGAAATCAGTTTTTCCAGTTGTGATGCCTGTTGCTAATAACAGCAGCACTGAAACCCCAGGCACAACAGGAGTAATTCTGTATCAAGCAGCCAAATCCATGTATAATCTCACAGTCAAGTTGAAATCTAAAGAATAGATGCAGGAAAGCAGGCAGGATGTCTGTGTCATGGAGAGATATTGGCACTCCTGATCAGGTGGTGGCATTGGTTTCCAGGTGGCCTATGTCAGATTCCCTTTACTTTTGAAAAATTCAGCATTTGTTTTCTTCAGAAAAAATTATTTAACTAACTCTCCTTTGAGGCTGTGGACACCATTTGCTTATTCTGTCACTGCAGATTTGATCTTGGAAACATGGGATAAGCCAAATTTAGGAACCAATCAAGGGGGAAAAAATGAGGGTGGCTTAACAGTCAGCTTATAAGTGCACTGAAGTCTGTAAAATCCTCTGACAAGCAGGGAAAGAAAATAAAATGTAAATGAACTCATACCGGCAATGAACACAATGAGGCACTTAAAAGGAGTAATATTCCTTGCAGAAGCTAGGCTTACAGTTGAGGAAAAGTTTTTATTTTTTCTTCATAAATTAAAAAAGGAGGGGGACCCACTCCTCCCTTTAATTTCTAGAATGAATCTCATCTCCCATTGTCTAAGTGCCATACTGAAGCAGTACCGTTACCACTAAGGCATGTTTTTATTTATTCCCCATTATATTTCTTACTAGAGAAGTAGATTTGCTGGCTCCAGCAAACAAATAGGCTGATTGCGGTGCTTCTGTTTTTTGAATCTGGTGCTTCTGCCAGGTCTTCTTCACTTGGTTGGGAAGACCCTGGAACCAATCTACAGTAGCAGACCGATGGGGAGTGAACCATCACATTAAATACCTCGAAGGCCACAAGATAAGGTGCCTGCAGGCCAAGCAGTGGGTGTTACTGATTTGTTGTGAATGCCTTTGATTTTGAAGTAACACCAATCTGTTATGCATTAGTATGACAGTAGAAATGAGGCCGAATTAAAAGTTAAACCTTATTCACAATTTCCCACTGAAAGTCACGTACCTAAAGTTCCTGTACTGAGAGGTGCTGAACTCTTTCAACTCCCATTGAACTCCATCATCAGCCCACCCAGGCACCTGTAAATTAGGAAGCAAACCACAGAGAAATACATAGAAATGGGAGATGAAATGAAATTCCCTTTCTGAGAGTCCACTGAACCTTTTTAATGCTGGGACAGGTATTTTAGCAGGCAGGGAGAGATTGGCACTTGGCAGCCCATAGTAAGGTACAGGTAGTGTGTAGGGATCAACCTTTTGAGTTGGGGCCAGTGGTGTTCTGAAGGATTATACTCATTAAGCTGGTTCTAGGAAATAAAATAAATAATGGCTGATAGAGGATTTTTCCTGGAAACCTTATTTTGAACAACTCCTCCATTTTCTCCTGATTCAGCTCAATCTTTGAATACCATCAGCTCAGCTCATTAATATTAGGAGTTCAGATGAGTTCCAAATGCAAATAAATATGTATTTTTAAATCCCCATAAACTGTTCCTGCTTTCATTGATCTCATTTCCCAATCTCCTATATCTAGTGAGGGGTGATGGAAGCAAAACAGAAGAGTTGTGTAGCAGACTTGTGATTTGTTTTGGAATACAATGGGGATTTGGGGATGAAACTGAAGACAGCATTTAAAAACTAAACTAGCCTTTCATATCTTTGAGTTCGGTTACATCCTGATTATCACTTGGCAAAGCGGAAATGTTTGTGGTATCTGTATATGATTGATCTATCTTTTATTAATACCACTTTTTAATTGTTTTTACAAAATTGCTTCTGTAAACTCAAACACAGCATAGAAACAACGTTATGCTAAGCATCAAAACCATGATGATGGTGTTTCTTTTTAAATTGGATATTAATGCTGTGCTTTTCTTCTTTTCACAGAAAAAAGAAAGGCTAACATTTTGGACCAACTTACCAATACCAGTGGGACTATAATTGGGGTGACCTCTTGCATTGTGATCATCCTCCTTATTATCTCTGTTATAGTACAGATCAAACAACCTCGTAAAAAATTTGTCCAAAGGAAAACAGACTTTGATCAAACAGTATTCCAGGAGGTGTTTGAGCCTCCTCATTATGAGTTATGTACTCTTAGAGGGACAGGGGCTGCAGCTGACCTTGCAGATGTTGCAGATGACTTTGAAAATTATCATAAACTGCGGAGATCATCTTCAAAATGCATTCATGACCATCACTGTGGATCACAACTGTCTAGCACTAAGGGCAGCCGTAGTAACCTCAGCACAAGAGATGCTCCTATCTTGACAGAAATACAACCCCAGCCTGTAAAGCCCCTCATCCAGCCCATGAACAGGAGAAATATCCTTGTCATGAAGCATAGCTACTCACAAGATGCTGCAGATGCGTCTGAGATAGATGAAATTGAAGAGGTACCAACTACAAGTCACAGGCTGTCAAGGCATGATAAATCTGTCCAGCGGTCAGTATCAATAGATTTTTGATGAAGACTATTGCATAAGGACTTGATTGCCCCTAAAATAGTCCCATTTTCCTCATTTTTTTAATGTTTCTTTTTATTTGTAGGTTAGGCCATTATATTTTATCCTGTCTTTCTCTCTCTTTTTCACCTCCCCTCCCCCTCACCCCTGTTTTCTTTCTTTCTTTCTCTCTCTCTCTCTCTCTGTCTCTCTCTCTCTCTCTCTCTCACACACACACACACACACACACACACACACAACCTCTCAACTAAGAGTGGGTACAATGTTTACTAAACCAAAGAAGTTTTTGATAAAATCTAGTTTTTTGAAAGAACTACATGCATGTGGTTTCCTTACCGCTAAGAGGTGGCCTTGAGTACTGTCCATAATCCATGACAAGAGTAAAGTCCAAATGAGTAAAAAAGGGGAGTATTGACCTATTTTGGTGCATGACAGACCAATGCAAAACACTCTTCAGAGAGAAGGGAAACCCACTTCCTTATGAAACACTGTTTTCTATAAATTGAATGACAATATTTTCAAAATATTACAAAACTTGTTCTGTTATTAACCATGAGATCACTGCTTGTCATATTAATATCTCTTTCTCTCACTTAAAATGAGACATTTCAGTGCTTATAGAATATTCTTATATATTTACATATAAAAATGTTGTTGAGAAGAGTCTTTCTAATCAATGAAAAAAAGCTAAGTCTGGCATTATTTAAATACAGAAGCTATTTTTACTGTGTATTGCATCTTGAATGCCTGTAAATAAGAATGATTAAAAGTTTACAAGTAAAGAAAAAGGAAAACAGAAACACTTATGAATGACTTATTTGGAAAAGAGTACTCAGAAACTTTTTATATGTATTTGTGTTTTGCCTTGCATACATTATTGTTGTGCTTTTGTGTTTTATATGCCCTACATGGTTTGTGTGTGTGTGTGTTTTCACGTGTACATTTAAGCTATCTAAATCTCTTAAAAACTCATTAGTTATTTTAATCTAGTTGCATGCCAGTGTAAATGGCTTGATGCTATTGGTACAAATTGATCAAATTATCAAGATATATACTTTTTATTAAGTGTATATATGCATATATTTCTTTTTCTCTATGCAAACATTATTATGTTGAATGAAATAGCCATAACATTCCAGGTTCTGCCTCATTGGGTCTCTAAGCAAACATGAGTCTGAGTACAACACAACTAGGGTCTAAAAGACAAATTCAAGGTAAGTAAACATACATGAATGCCACGTGCACCATCTGTTGCATTCCATTATATATTGTTTTATTTGAAAAAGTTTGATAGTTTTTAAGATATATGCTAGCAAGCTAAAATCTTTGTCTCTAGAGAGTCAGTTTTGAATATATATATATAGAGAGAGAGAGAGAGAGACAGAGAATTTAAAATTGCAGATGACTGCTTTAACGATATAAACTAAACATTACATCTATTAAAATTCTTATACTTGATAGCTTTGTAACATCCCACTGCTAAATATGATCTGCATTTTAAGCACATTATAAAGACAGATGCTTTGCATGGATGTGGTGTTTCATGTTTCATTTATTAAAATTACATTTTAAAAGTCCTATCATGTGATACAGTATGTAAAATCTGGCAGCCTAGTTTATTTTAGTTATGAAGATATGAAGCTACCTGTTGTCAATTCATTTGAATAATTTAACAGAGTCAAGTGTGGCGAGGCAGAGTTTTGTTAGTCTGGGGAGTCAGTAGTGTCATTTTAATATTTACCATTTACAAATCATTTTACTTGTCATTTACTAGGCTGTTCATTTGAAATTAATTTATTACCACCACTATTTATTTGAATAAATATCATCTCAACTTTCAAAATGAAGTTACAGCTAGATCATAGGCTAAACACATATGTTATATATACAATTATTATACAGATGTTTATAAGTGTATATATCTATTTTGTAGGGAGAAAGTGTAAATGCTTTAATGTTTTTTACATAGATAAATATATTTGTCTACCTATATTTTCCTTTATAGGGAGAAAACATTTTAACTGTGTTTTGTTTTCAGAGAAGAAATATTTACACAAACATGGGGACTGTGAAAAGAAAAATCTATAGTGAATTATTTCAACTGTCTGGAAAAAAAGTGGATACATTTCTAAATTTCATTCCACTGCCTTTATCCAAACCTAAGAGTTATAGACGTTTCTTACTTCCTCAGCAAGATATTTCCATTGCACAATAACATGTTTCTTTTGTAATTTGGTTGCTGGCCACAAAGTGCTCCTTAGTTTTTAAATACATTTTGAGATTTACTGGAAACTTGAAGAAGAAATTAGTTCCTGGCTGAAACTATCCGAGTTTTATTTTTTATGTTAGTATTATTTCAGTTAATACATTTTATGTCTTTATCAGCTTGTCTATTGTGTAATATGTGAAAGAAGATTATTATACATTGAACTTTTGTTATATGTACATTGTTTTCATTATATAGACTGCTTGAGAATAGTGCGCTCCTGAGCGATTTTGAACATGCTACAATGAAATGTGAAACTATGGACCATGGAAACACCAGCTAGAGGTTTTATGGACTCTCTGACCACCTTTTCTCATATCATGATAAAGTTCAGCAAACTGTATTGAGTAAAATTACTAGATGGCAATAAGACTCTAATTATCATCATTATTAGTCATTTTTCTTTTTCTTCTTTTTCCTCTTTTTCAATTTGGTTATGAAGTAAGATACCCAATTTCAGGAACAGTTTATTGAAATCAGGTATTTAGCCATTCATAATCACTTCAATAGAAATGTTTGTTGGATATGCATCTAGCAAAATGTCTGAATTTGACCACTGAGAAAATAATCTGCATGTATGTTACTGAATATTTGAGTTGGCAAAAAAAATCCCTTTTATTAGATACATTGTAAAAAGCATGCATTCACAATTACTGTTGTTACTGTTCCATTTCTTTGTGTCATATGCTTGCTACTTGTAACTTTTTATATAAAGATACATAAAACAATGTATAATAATTTCTTACCTTGAGTTTTAAGATAATGTTTTCATTTACTGAAGCAAAACAATTTTACACAGAAATTTACCAACCTCTTTCTACAAGGTTATAATCAATATTCAGCTTTCAGGAACTAAAATTCAAACCAAACAAATACTTTAGAATCATCTTTGCCCTCCAACATTTCACTCGTTATAATATGTTAAAAGGTTATATTATATACATGGAATATTAAATATAATATATAAATATGATATAGTATATTGAAATATTTTCATATTATGTAAAAGTACAAATGAAATGAAACATTTCGATATTGCCAAAACAAAGTTTCACTTTTTCCCCTTCAAAAGTTTCATCAAAATCAGTATATTCCCACAAAAACCTTTGATGTTTGACAAAACTGCCTATTTTTGACAGAAACTTCTGTCTACAACATTTCAACCA
The DNA here is from genome assembly GCF_016161935.1 of Mauremys reevesii. Classification (NCBI taxonomy): domain Eukaryota; kingdom Metazoa; phylum Chordata; order Testudines; family Geoemydidae; genus Mauremys; species Mauremys reevesii. Next base: position 190,622,216 of record NC_052624.1, read on the forward strand.
GCTGTATATAGAACATCTACAATACAAGTATAACACAAACAGCAGTGAAAGATTGCCTATGCTTCTCTGCTAATACTTACAAGGGGTACTAAGTGTGGCATTGGAGATATTTATGAACTTGAAACTTGTCCTCTCAGAACTAGACTGAGGGCTGGACTATATTAATAAAGTTTCATCTGTTTGACTAAATTGATTTCAAACTGATCTAGTTAAAGTGGTGTAAAACCCTAATGTAGATGCACTTAAGCTGATTTAACTTCTGGGTAAATCAGTTTACTTAACTCTGTAGTTTACTGATGTAAGTTATACTGATATAAGCAAAGGTTAAAGTGATTTGTGTGTATTTACATTTTAGGTTTGCACTAGTTTAATTAAATCAATTTAGTTAACTCAGTGCAATTTTTCTAATAGAGACAAGATTTCAGCCCAACTTGCTTATTTCTCATGGTGGGTTTTTTGTACCAAGTGGAATTACAATAGTATTGAGGGGTGTTTTGGTTTTGGTTTTGTTGGCTGTAGTGCTTTGTACTTCCTTTTCCTTTTAGGTGATAGTGTCAACCAATCACTCCTTATAGTGTATTTCCCTGGCCCAAACAACATGTTCCAAGTCCACAGAATCTCAGCTTTCATTAAAATAAAATAAGTCACTATGAAAGAAGCAAGTTTCAAGGACTCATGGTTGCAATGTAAGCCATCCAAATAGGAGCAAGGTATAAATGGATTCCATCTGATTCCCTGATTCTTCAGATAACTTAAACAATTGCTCTGAGAAGTGTGACTATCCCATCCTCCATGAATATCCTTGGGGTGTTATCTCTAAAGCCTAACAGTGATGTGTTAAATGTCAAAAATAATTATTTCAGTGCTGACTATTTTAGTGGGTGGAACAGAAATGGGGTAGGAGTGAGAGTTGCTGGAGAAAAGGAAATGTAGAGGGAAGAAAGGTAGAGATATGGGGAACATGCAGAGGAACAATGAAGGGAGGATAGGCTGGGTAACTACTGGAGGGTGTTGGGAAGACATGCAAGTGTCACTCACTTCCTGTAATAAGTTGGTTAACACACCAGTGACTGTGTTAAGATGCTGTCTAACCCTCCAGCATGAAGGAAACAAAACAAAATACTGAACATTTCAGAATAGTGTATAGATCTGCTTTTGTTGTGCTTTGCAGAATCATTGTCTTGCAAACGAGGATCAGGCCTTAGTTTTGTGTTGCTTGGCCTCTGTCCCTCTTTACATCGTAGGTCCCCGTTGACACCCAAGAACATTCCAGTTAAGGTAGCAAAAATAAAGAGTTTTCTGAGTTATCACGGCTCTTATAAAATTGTGCAATTCCGAACTTTGTACAAAGAAGTTTCCCATCTGACCCCTAAGCCTATCTCCTCACCCTCACCTCCTCATACAACCTACAAACTGCAATAAGCTCTCTGGCCCGCTCTCCACTGCTTCTATAGAATTCCCTTTCTGACCATTACCTTGTCTCCTTCAGCATTGCTTTCATGCCCACTCTTTCTTCCCTTGCTATCCAGGCCTTCATGACTTTGCCATCTTGCATCTTGACTACCGCTACCTCCTCCTTTCTTGACTCAGCAAATGCAATTTTGACCCTCTCGAGTCACTTCAAAATTCTACTGCTTCACCTTACCCTGTGTATAAACTGCAATTCATTATCAAGCTGTTGCCCTGGCTTTATCTTCATTCGGCCCATGGTGCCAGTCTTCATCATCCTTTAGACCAATATTTCCACAAGTGCCTTCATGCTTTCTCCCATACTGCACCTTGCACTTCGCAGTAGCTCCCCATAAAAGTCTGTAAAGCCACCACTTAATCTCCTCCACACCCTTTCTTAAAACTCACCTCTAATGGGAAGCCTATAGAGCAATTGAGAATGACTAGGGAATCGAGATCCTGTGATTGCTGTTTATTGTACTAAACATCACAATAGTATGGCTAATTTTGCCCTGTTTCTGTTTCCACCTCTTGTTTCTCTATTATATTCTAAGACAGTAAGTTCTTTGAGGCACAGATTGTGTCTTTTTAATTACAGGTGTTACTGCATCTACCAATTCATAACTGGGGCCCATAGAGGCTACCCCAATATATAATAATAAATGTAAACCCATTTGTTAACCCACTTTCCATTGGAGATTCTTGAGAAAAGCAGTTCCCATATCAGAGGCACTGGGTCAGTGGTTGGGGAAGCTGAAACTAACTAGCCTGTGTGATTGAGACCCAGGCTCTGAGTGGGAGTTGAAGCAGAGAAAGGGAGAAGTTGCTGCTGGGATAGGAGCCTGATGGACATGCCTAAACAATCAGCCTAACACCCAGAATAGCCTACGCGAGGTAAAGAACATCCAAACAGGGGCAGCTAGCCCAAATCAGCACAGTCTTGGGAGGGGAGAGGGGGAAGCAAGGGAGTCAGCTTCCAACAGCAGCAGGAGAGATGCAGCCTCTCCCCCCAGGTCTCTCTGCAGGGGTAGGAAAAGGGGAGGAAACCCAGCAATCATCACCAACAAATTGGAACCAGCAGCTGCAGAGGAAAGCCAATTTGCCCAAATCTGGGCAAAAGAGAGTGGGAAAGGAGTCCTCAGACTCCAGTTTTGGGGAAGAGCCCTAACTGCCAGCCTCACCCAGTAGGCCTCCCTTGCACCAGAAGTTAATCATGTCAGGGTTTAAACCACCCAAGAACCTGTTCTGCTCCAGAGACTGGGACATCACAACTATGTATGCTGTCTATGCTACACTTAAGTTACTAGGAAAATCACTCAGCTGAGTTAAAAGACTTGGTCTGTGTGTGCACAGACAGCTCAAGGCTCAGATGTAATTGAAGATGTGTCAACACTACCATGCAGTCTGGCAATGTCCATGTCTGCAACACTTGCTCAAATATATTGTTTGTCAGACTTATTAAGCTCCCATCCAAGGGACAGTGCATACTGTTTGTGGGGGCGGGGGAAGCTTCCTCTGCTATAAATCAATGTTTAGATTTACTTTTGTGATGTGAATGAAAAGCAGCAGTATTGTTGCTGCCATTATTGTTGCAGGGGAAACTTTTTGTTTCCTTAACACAAGAATCTGGGTAAAAAACTGCACCCTGTCTGTTCCTTCCAATTTTTCCTCCAGCCCCTAAATCCTACTGTGTAAATGAAGAACAAATCTAACAGCTGAACTTGTACATAAAAAAAACTTCCAAAACAATTCCAAACCATGACACACCCTGGCACAAGAGTACCACAAAAACCCAGCTCTGGCCTCTGGATTCTGTGGCTTTGAGTTCAATGATATTTATAATGAAAAGAATGTCTGAGTTTGGACATAAAGAAATTAAACAAGTTAATGACTTTGTTTTGCTTCTCTTTGTGCGGTGCAGAATATAGTTTTATATTGGGGAGTGAGGAAACATCATTGTTCTTTTGATTTCCTTGCTCCATACTGAAGGACTTTGAACTGTCACGGAAGGTATCACTGAGCTACTCTCGCCATTCAGTGGTGTACTGGCATAGCCCCGGCTTAGCTAGTCCCCTGAGAATGGGGAAGGAAGAGACCAATACCAGAGGTAGTAGTAATCTTAAGGTGAGCATATTTTCTCATTGAGTGATGCTGAATGCAGCAGTAAGATACTGGACAAATATTGATAACAATGGAAAGTTTTAGTTACTGCATAAAAGCCATATTGTACCCTGGATCTTTGTTTAAATATCCTATTGACATTAGAGGCAGTTCTGCTGTGGATTGAGGAAAGTATGCAGTCCTACATTTTTACACACACACACAACATACTTAAAAATGAAATGGGATGCTACACAGAACAAGAGGTTACCCTTACTGTTTACGTATTTGAGCTCAAATGAAGTTCTCCTTGGCTGATTGGATTAATTTAATTTCTTTACTCTCAGGGCTAAGAACACTGCATTGTGTGTGTTTCACATGCCAAGGGAGACATTATTACTTGCTCTCCCGCATTTTTGTTTTTCCGTTTCTTTGTTCTAATGTTCCACTAAAATCTCAATGGAACACACTGGTGGCGTGTTTTATCTGATATTTCTTGGGATATTTGGCATCTAGGCAGTAATGAAACAATTCATATATTGAAGACTTGTCTGCAAGATAGATTTGTACCCAAAGCCTAATCTGATTGCTTTCATATAGGTATGTACAACATTGGTCTAGGCCCTGATTCTATAAGCAGTCCATGTTTTACTCACAGAAATAGTCTTATTAGCTTTAGAGATGTTGCAGTATCCAGACTAGCAAATACACTATTAGTTAATTTGAGTTAATTGGCAATCAGCTTAAAAACAACTCTACTAGAGACAAGCCCTACAATGGATGCATCTTGACAGTTGAGAAACATGGAAGTGAAGAAATTTCATCACATAGCAGAATGTAGCAATAATTGTGGAGACCTTAAAATGATAGGTGCTAAAATTACAAATTGTGATTTTGTTCCCTGTGTTCAGCCATCACTTTTAAATTGTATTTTATTTTAAGGAAGACTTCTGCTGTGTATATTTCTATAAGATAAATATCCCTTTTGCAAATTATTCTAGCAGCCTATGTCCCTTAGGCTCAGAAGGGAAATTAAAATGTTTTGTTATGGTGCTACTCAGGGCAGATCTACACTTAAAATGCTGAATCAGTGCAGCTGTACTGATGCAGCTGTTCCACTGTAGCACTTAAGTGAAGATGCTTCTACACTGATAGGAGAAGTGCTCTTGCCAACATAGTGCTGTCTACACTGGGGGTTAGGGCAGTGTAACTACATTGCTCAGGGGTGTGCATTTTTCACACCTTTCAGTGACATAGTTAAATCAATATAAGTCTGTATGTGGATCTGGCCTTAGATAGTATGGAACCTATGCAGAATAAAATAGAACTGTGAAAATGCCAAATAATTTTTCAGTCACTTAGAACATTTTTATCTAATCAGCTTTGATGAAAAAATTGACAGAAACCTCAACAGGCGCTTCTTATAAATCTTATTTCAAGTTTTAAATATTTGACTGTTTGGAGTGACTTGAGGAAGTAGTGAGCAGGAATGTCTAGCAATTTTTTTTAATGAATTTGGGAGATCCATAGTCTTTCAGTCTCTCAAAAATGGCCAGATGGACTTTGTGTAGTCACCATTCAGTGGAACCTGCCCTGCCAACGCTTTCCAGTTGAGAAAAAAGCATGTTAAATTTCAGCCTTCAAATATGTTTTAAAAAACTTTTATGAGCAATTGAAAACAGAGGGTCATACCAGAAATTTTTTAGCAGCTTTAACTATAGCATTCACTAGCAGGTGGACACTAATAAAATGTAAAGGACCATAATGACAAAATGCAAAGATTAATATCCCCACTTATTTCCCCTAAATTGAAGTACCCAACTTAAGCTGTTGCTTATTAAAAAAGAATCCAGTGCCCACTGAAGTCAACAGGAGACTTTCCATTGACTTCAGCTGACTTCAGCAGGCACAAGATCAAGCTCTTCTGTCCTAATGCAATGAGCTTCTCAGCACCCTAAACTCCCATGACATCAGTGGAGTTGAAGGCCCTCAGAAAGTGCTTGGCATCTTCAGGACCAGACCCACTTCCATTCACTAGTAACTCAAAGCCAATTTGCACATGTGTGGGTGACTGCACAAGGGATAGTAGGGTAATGGAAAATCAGACCTGATCAGGCCTGGTCTTCCTAAGATATTAAAAATCAAATTGGGTATCTCGAGATAGCTAACCCAGTTGGAACACCTCCTACTATCTAATGTAGACACAGTTTAACATCTTTAAAGTCACCTCATAGAATTTTTATTTACTTTTAAGAATACACAGTACCTCATATTACAGTGGCCAAAATGGCAAATAGTTAATTAACCCACCTAGTTTGTGCCCTGCCTCTGACAGTGACAAATGCTGGATGTGGCTGGAAGGTATAAACCTTCATGTTGAATATTAATATATTAATAAGCTCCTTCCTAATATGGAAAATGGCCCAGCCAGAGCATTCACAATCTTAGCAATACAGCTACAAATACTGACGTTTCTACCTGCTAGCCTTATTCTGTAGATGTATTTCTCCTGTGTGAAAACAACCCCATCATTCCAGGCTACAGGAACGGAGCAGGAAGAGAGAGTAGCACAGCCTAAGAGAAGAATGAAGAAGAAAGGCAATGTATTGGCTTGGAACAAGAAAAAAACTAAAATGTGTTAAGTAATGAACACACTCTGCAATATCCAGACTAACACGGCTACCCCTCTGATACTCTACAATATGTTCACACAAAGGAACTGCTTCTGAGCCTGTTGAAATCATTTCAAAACTCCTATTGAACTGGAAGAAATTTTGGGCCCAGATGGTGAGTTGGCTTCTAATCCCTCCAGTTAGATTTGTTAAACCCAATCCTGTGAGACGGACAACACCTTCTGAAAGGTGCTGAGCATTCTAAAGTGTTCTCAGCACCTCACAGAATCAACTGCCTTACACCCATATAGCAAACAGATTCCTATAAACTTAGTTTAGATTGTAAGTGGTTTAGGGCAGGGACCATCCATTTGTTCTGTGTTTGCACAGTGCCTAGCACAACAGGGTCATAGCCCATCACTGGGGCTCTTGGGTGTTACCACAATGCCCACAATAAGTATTATAATTTCAGAAGGGGGAAAGTTGGTTCTACCACTTTTCTATCTTTGGCATCCCCAAACACATAGTCTGTGATGCTGGGCTGGTGGAGGGCAAGGTACACTGGTCATGGCCTGACCATGTTTCAGCAGGTACACATGGACTGTGCATACAATGATTTTGTAATTAGTAGGCTCGCATGTCACGGCTAGATGCACACTGCAGCTGACACCTGGGCCCTGCACTGAGTGCACAGTGTGCTGAGCCATTTTGCACGTGCCATTGTGAGGCAGAGAATAATTTTTATCTTTAAAAATAAGATTTTGTGTTCAAAACTAAAGTTTGAGCAAAGATCTCCAGATAGACCATTCATGTACTGGAAATATTGTGGATGCTAATGCACTTCAATCTGTAGAAATCTCTTTAAATATTCTGTGGCATATGTTAGTGCTGTGGAACTTGTCAGCTTTCTCCATGGCACACGTTCTGTTACATACTGTTTACAATCAGCGAACGTATTATCCAGTGGGATTTTACAGAGACAGTCCAGTATTGGAGCCTGATATTCTGTCACTCACTATGCATGCCTCCAGGACACATGGGTTCCTTAATATGAATTTGCATTCACCAGAAAGCAATAAACTGTCATCTACTCACTGAAAACCTCAAGTGCTCCCAAGCCAGTGCTGCAAGTGATTGCACTGGTACTACCCACAGAAGTTGGAACAGAGAGATGCAAAAGAAGGCTTTCATCTGTTTCCAGGTATTTCACACTAGGCATTACAAAATGTATTTCATCTGCTGGGATAAAGACCATAACTTAAAAGGATTTACCAGTCCATTTGCTGAGGATATTGTTCACATTCCACTCAGACAAAAAATTCCCCAATTACAATGCAATAATATTCAGAAAACATTTGTTATACAAAACTGAGATTAAATACAATCAGTATTGATTTTCCTTTGTCATTGGGTTTGGTTTTTCTAACCCAGACCCACTTAATTCTAAAAGCTGTCAAGCAAAGCTACGTAGCAGATGCCAATTGAGAATGGCTTCAAGAAGCATTTAAGTGAAGGGGGATTTTCTTGTTTGGGTGTGCGGAGTGAGCACCAGTTGAAGGTCATAGGCTGTGTGAGTGTTCAGCACTTTTGAAAATCAGAGGCATCATACATATTGGGTGCTCAGACCCAAAAGGTAATTTTCAAAGCCAAATATGGGCGATGATCAGCTCTGAAAATTTGCTCCAAGTGCTGGATGCCCAAAGCAATACTGGGAAAAAAATGAGTTCTCAGGAGGCAATATTTTCCAACCCTCACTACTCCTGTAAAGCCATATTCCCCATTTAAGGTAGCTCCAAACACTGCATCAGTTGTGTCAGCTATGCCATTCCTAAAAACTGCAAACCCTTCATCAGCTCCAGATAGAAGAGCCCCTTAGCTAAGAAGGCTGGTTGTGGGGTGGTAACAGAGCACTGACCTGTAACAGTAGGTGTAGGCAGCACATCTCCATTAAACTTAAATCACTGGGTCATGAGACTATTGGGGAAGGGAAAATGAAGGTATCATAGAGATGGCTCCTCTTGCTTGGAAAGGAGGAGTTAAGAACAGATGCTGGCAGTCAGTCTTTGTATCAGTCTATAGGACCCTGCAGGGTGGGAGAGTTCCAGAGCATCTACACAGGAATGAAACAGCCCCACAGCCTGAGCCCTGTGAGCCCTTGTTGGCTGGCATGGGCCAGTTGTGGGTTTTTCTCTGCTGTGTAGACATACCCTTTGTGGCTGGAGGGCCAGGAATGAGTGGGATCTGTGGCATGTGGAAGGTTGCTGGTCGATTGGCAGTGGGGATTGCTAGCACAATGGAATGGTCTCCCCTCTCTCAGCACAATTCTGCATGTGCTTCAAAAATGTCCTTGACTTGCCCAGATCCTCAAAGCAAGGTGCCTAATCACTTTGATGCCCTGAGCCATTGAGTCTGAGCTTACCTCTTGCCAACAGGGAATCCCTACAAGTCTGGGTAAGCCACTTGAAAGGGGCAGGAACTGATCAAAACTCAGAAGTTCTGGCTCACAGGAAACAAATATTTTGAAAATCAAAATTAGGTTGAAGTGGAATGGAAAGAGATTTCCCAACTTTCCTCTGAATCAGGATTTCTGGAAAAAAATGATTGTGATTAAAAAATAATTTTGAGATTCTAAATTCTTGTTTCAACATTTATTTTGTCTCCCCGCCCCCTCCCCCGATTTTATATTATTTTTATATTATTTCATAAGATGCCAGTAATAGAGTAAGATCCACGATTACTACTGACATGTCATAATATGACTGAGTATAATAATTGAAATAGTGAATTCTTTTGAGTTTCACTTAGTCCTTATTAACTCTAGAGATTTACTGTGATTACAGGCATTGGTGACAAAACACGGGTACAGCTGCATTGGTGCAAACTTGAGATAGGCAATGCCACTATAAACTGAGATATACACTGCTGAATAGAGCTGGGTGAATTATTGATTTTTTTCTTTATTTGATTGACCAGTAAACCCATGCTCCCACCCCCAAAATCAGAAAAAGTATTCAGTTCAGAAAATATTTGGAATTTTTTGGCAAATTGGAGAGGTGTGGTTAGATTTGGAGAAGTGTATATTCCCCTGTAACCCTTTGCGTAGATGTCAGGATATTTGACTAGCATGTGGAAGACCCAGGTCTGAATCAAGCAGGGACTTAAACTCTGATCTCTCCCCTCTTAGGTGCATATTCTAACCGCCAGGCTACCAGCTGTTGTAGGTTCAGTTACTCTCAATCACTTCTGTTGAAGCCAAAGAGTATTTAGGTATTTATACAATGTGAAAGAGAGTGAGAGCATCTGTCCGGCCTTTGATTAAGGCACTCACCTGAAAACTGAAATTTGAATTTCCATCCCCTGCCTCCCAGGTGAGTGCCTTAATCACCAGGCTATAAATCACTCTCATTCTCTCTCTTTGGCCTAATTAATATTACTGTACTTATGCAAAGTGGAACAGCTTCTGCAGGAGAGATTGAGAACAAAATGTACACTGAGGTGGGGAGTTGAGGTCCAGTCCCTGTACTGGGGTGGAGAGTCAACCATGCGGCTCTCTCACTTAACCACTGGGCTAAAGGTTACGTGTGTGTGTGTGTGTGTGTGTGTGTGTGTGTGTGTGTACACTACCAAAACAAGGCACTGCACATGCAACTACTTCTGGGGAGAGGATGAGAGAACAAATAACGTGACAGATGTGTAGTCACGTTGCTTAATGCATTACTAGAAGGTGCGCAGATACTTCTGTGAGGTGCATGGTACATTAAAACCTATAAAGAACAGAACAGATAGTCAATGGTCCCTACACCACGATACAGCCCAGATACTGATTCTGCACAGTTTCATTTGTTACCCCCCCATGATATTTATTCTGTGCATTTCCTCATTTGAAATTTGTTTTGTAACCAGTTCTTAATCATCTACTGGTGAAGCACAGTTCTACTGCTTTTTATCTTATTTCAAATGTCTGTCATATGTATAAACTGGAAATCCAGGTTAATGGTATTGGAACATCAATGTCACCAGAGTAATTTTTTATATTAAATTTATATAGTGTGATTTGTCTGTTAGTTTAACTCTTTTCTAGCAAATAAGTGGCAAAGTGGTTATTGTCTAGTTACCTTTTGCACATACAGGCCACTGCAATTTTAACTCAAAGAACCTCAGAAAATGTAAGCATTCAATTCAAATCTACCTATCTTCAGTAATAAATGTTTGAGGATATTGATGAAGAATTTCTCCTGTCATGTACTGATCCCAGAAATGGTTTGAAACCTGATAAAATGTGACCCACAAATCTGTTGTACATCTAGTCATGTTAAATGAATTTGTCTTGCTCTGCTATGGGCAAGAAAAAAACAAACAAAATGTTATGCTACCTTAGTGGTATAAACTGTAACAACTTGCATCATTTCATCCATCTACAATTCCAAGCTATATATTTTCATACCAAGAGTGAATATTACATGATAGCAATACCAGTTCTTTATAAGAATGTAATTACTGAATGCTTTCAAAGTGCCTAATTATATTGCTGTATTTGAATTTGTTGTGGCCTTGTTCATTGACCTCTCTAAGTGCTTGGGAGACACTAATTGTTGCTCTGAAAGTGTAAAGTTTGTTATTAATATTGATTTTTTTGAAATTAGCCTAAATAACAGATTGAGATAGATCATCTACACTTTGCAGTTCATGAAGGCATTGGTCTTTCAGTATGATCCTTCAGGGATAATGCTCTAATTCAAATTAATTATGGCATGACAAGTGTTTATAATCCTATGCTGTTAGTTTTCTTAACCTCTGCCACACCATCTAGTTCTCAAGCACAACAATGTGTCTGTGAAATCCTGCCAGCAGAACTGTTCCTGGTGACTGACAGCTTGGTACATTTTTACTGTTTCCACTTGGAAAAAATATTGGGCTATTCTGATTAGAAGAAGTTTTCTATTTATTGTGCTACATGGACAAACCTGACTGGATTTGGTCTGGACTAGCTGAATTTACAGCAGTGTCACAAATTGAGGTTCTAGATTTCTGGGGAACCTTGTGACATGGGAATTGGAATCTTACAATACTTGGCTAGTAGAAAGAAGTGGGGTTGCTAGACTAAGGTCTTCCAATAACTCTACATTATTTTACTAGTCATGCTAGATAGTCCTCAAGCAAGCAGTTGTTAAATCCTTGCTGAATGAGCAGTCTCTTGAATCTAGTGATTTTACTAATTGTTGCTATGTCCTTAACCTGTAAACTGAAAAAAAAAACCTGTAAGCAACAGCACAGCAAATTAATGGCTTTTATTCAACCAAATATATGGTATGTGAACCTGTATCTATTCCAGTGATCAGTATGCAAACTACATACAGCTCAGTCTTGTTTTCATCAGATCCAGATGGTGTGAGGTTTTTGTTTTCCCACTGCTTTGCAGGAACTTGAACTTGGATGAGATAGAGATGGTGAGATCTTAATCCAGGCAAGAATGAGGTGATGCTGGTATGTTAAGGGAAGGGTCTTAAAAATGTTCCCACCCTTCATTTGTACAGCAGGTTTGCAGTTTGGGGTAGCTTCAGTATTCTCATATACTACAGGAAGCTAAAATGGCATAAGTGACCAAGAATGCCTTTTTTCTTTTGCATATGATAAGACATATGGCCATGTGTCTCTGATCTGGGCCTCAAAACAGTTATTCATGCTTATGTGGCCCATGGATTGAATTATGTGGTATACTCTGTGATGCTGGGTTTCAGCTGGTGCAGCATAAATCTGTGTGCCTTCTTGGATGAATTAGCCTCAGGAAGCACATTACAGCAATTTTGTCACCATCTACACTAGTGTGTGTGTATGTGGGAGGGCAGATATTTTGCTTCTGGGAGCAAGATAACTTTGTAGCCTTCATATTCGCGCGTGCATGCTCTCTCTCTCTCTCTCTCTCTCATACACACATCTATGTGAGAGAGAAATCTACAAAATGTATCTTGAGCCAAAACCAATCCTGATTTATCCCAAAATAATCCCAAATGACAACAGATGCAAATTTTAATTAAAACAATGCCACACTCTTTTTTACTCTGTGTAATAACATAATATAAAATATACATAAACGTAATACAGTAACTCCTCACTTAAAGTTGTCCCGGTTAACGTTGTTTCATTGTTACCTTGCTGATCAATTAGGGAACATGCTTGTTTAAAGTTGTGCAATGCTCCCTTATAACTTTGTTTGGCAGCCACCTGCTTTGTCTACTGTTTGCAGGAAGAGCAGCCCGTTGCAGCTAGCTAGTGGGGGCTTGGAACCGGGGTGGACCGGCAGCCCCCTATCAGCTCCCCCTATCAGCTCTCCGCTCCCCTGCAGTTCAGCTGTCTCTCCCCCAACTCCAGGTGCTGCTCCTGACCTCTGCCTTGGAGCTGCTCCCCGAGACTCCTGCTTGCTGTGCAGGGGGAAGGGATGGAAAGGGGGGGCTAATGTCAGGGTGTCCCCCTTCTCCCTGCTCCTGCATCCCACTTACCCCATCTTCCATAGAGCAGGGGGGACACACCAGGACTCAAGAGAGAGGGAGCTTGCAGCAGTTGCCTCTCAGCAAGCTGATCTAATTAACAAGGCAGTGCACTTAAGGGAAATGCGCATATCTCCCTCTGTTCCTGCTGCCTTGTGTAGAGAGAGAGAGTTAACCCTTGAGGGCTCAGCCAATTGCTAATTCATCATTTAGCAGTAAGGGAAATATCCCACCCTCTGACTTCTCCACCTCAACCAAGCTTCACAATCATCAACACTGTGTACCAGTATTAAATTGTTTGTTTACAACTTATACTCTGTGTGTGTGTGTGTGTGTGTGTGTGTGTGTGTATATATATATATATACACACACGTTTGTCTGGTGAAACAAATTTCCCTGGAACCTTACCCCCATTTACATTCATTCTTATGGGGAAATGGGATTCGCTTAACATCATTTCGCTTAAAGTCACATTTTTCAGGAACAAAACTACAACATTAAGTAAGAAGTTACTGTACCATGTTTCTTTATCAGATACCATTTTCTTCATAGTATTTTTTTGAAAGGAAAAACACCGCAGTATAATTAAATATTCCATTGAGAGGAAAATTCATCTCTTCATCTATTGAAAAAGATACATTTTGACAGCTTCTCAAGAGAACACCATTGGAAAAATCAGAACACCTGGGACTCCTGGGTGCTGGCTAGCTGGTAAGAGGCTAATAACATAAAGTCTGATTTACAGGGAATGAAATGTCAAAATACTCTGATTTGAGGCTTTAAGGTAGCTCTCATTTGCACAGCTATAGCTAATTCAAATTACTGTTCACCAAAAAATACCCTAAATATTTGATGCTGGAATGAAGAAAGTGTACTAATCTTGGCCCTATTGAAATCATTCGTAAAATTCCCATTGACTTTGACAGTGCCTGAATTTCACCCTAGATGAGTTACAATGACTGGCATTAGGTTATTTCCCATTAATAGTTCCTAGTATAATTGGTAACATGATTTTTAGAAATGATCCAGTACTGATTGACTTTCTGTTTGCAATAGGGATGATGAAATGAGCAGTAAAGTACAGGTGATGGTCAATGATGAGTGGGTATAACCAAGGATATTGTAGGATAGCTGGTATCTCTAGTTTTTAAGTGAAAAAAGGGGATGAATAAACCTTTTACATTTAATTTTTTCCAAGGAATGATAGTCAAGTGAAAAGACAGAAATTAGGCTGCCATTATAGGTTATAGTTTACTTTTCTACGTAGTGCTGAGTAGAGATTCTTTCTATCTTCTAGTATGGCAAATCAGTACAAATATAGTCTCTCTTCTTCTTCTTCTTCTTCAGCCAATTATGTCTATCAATTTGGGTCAAGCTTAACAATGGTATGCAATTCTAAAGCTTTAAATAATATCTTTCTGCCAGTTCACACCTTTTATGAATTTGTGTCACTTTGATATGAAAAGAAAACCGGCAATTGAAAAACTTTGAAAATCCATATATCTTGTCATGTAAATATGTGAAGGATTGATATTTTAATTCTTAATGAATACATGTTTTAATGCCCCAGTCCTGCAATCTGATCTGTGTAGTTGGATCTTACACCTAGCTGGAGTCCCATAAAAGTGAATTGAACTCTCTGTGGATGAAACGGTCCACTCACATATATCAATTACCAGGATCAGGGCCTAAATTCAGATTATGGAAGCATATATTGGGATGTAGATGTACCCTCTGTCTCTTTGTTGCTATTTTCTCTTCAGGGTTCCTGAGGCCGGTGACGGAAATGGAGGGGAATTTCAATGCTTCTGGTTAGCCAAATACTGGGAAATAAAACTCAACTGCTACAAAAATGTCTTTATTCTTCATTTTTCAAATTCAAACAGACCATAATGGAAAAAAAAAGATTTCAGTTAGAGCTGCCTCCATTTTAAGCACTCCAGGCTATGGGAAAGACAGCTGGGTTTAAAACAAGCTCTAATGAAGGGAATGGATTTAGGACCTAATCCAGAGCCAACTGGGATCTTTCCCTTGACTTCAGTGTGGTTTGTATCAGGCATTTACTTCCTAAAAATAATAGACTCCCTGCAAGTTTGCCATAAACAAATGACATCCTTTCCCCAGATATTACAAAATGTTGAAGACTAAATAGCTCCAACTTTCCATGTTGGATATAGCTAAATATTTAATTCATTGCTTAGGAGAAAATATCTGTGTAAAATGGATGATCTTGACAATGAGGCTAGAATTGAAAATCTGAGAATGCTGAATCCAGATGCTGAATTTTTTTCTTGTACAATAGCTTTATACATGGGAAAGAGAAATGGTGATGAATTTCTCTCTCACTTCCTGGAGATTTCTGGGAAGAAAATCTGCTGAGCCTAAAATTCCTATGAGTTTCCTTGGGATTCAGAAGCATGAAGTATATTTGGGATGCTGCTATTGCAAGAGAGCACTGGTCTCAAACACAGGTCCTCAGGCAGTCCTCACATTGCAGCCATAACCTGACAGCTCACTGATATCCACAAGAAGCATGGGCTGGTGGACTCTAGCTCACCATAGCCCTGCCCATGAAACTCCAAACTGCAGGAGATGGCCGGTTCCTCCGATGGGCTCAGACTCACTATTTAACCAGAAGGAGGCACAGGAAGTTGCTGAGCAACTAGATAAATCTGTATCTGGCTGTTGCATTGGACCCTGCCTTCTCACCTGATTCTTGAGTCCTGCCTTCTTGTCCTGTTTCTGGTTCCTCCTTTGTTCCAGATCTCTGCTTGTATGCCCCACCCCTTGTTATCAAGGGAAATTAAACTGAATGAAATGCTGTGTTCTGGACTCAGGAATAGTATCTCTACATACGAACTCAATGTTAAGGTACAAACCAAAAAGGGATTTATTGGGAAGAGACAAGATAAATTTAACAGTATGACAGGAAAATAGTAAAACATCTTGTAGGTTTGTTCCCACAAGCAGTGAAGCCAAGGACCCACTATAAACCCTTAACAAACTGTGAGTTTACTGACAGAACTTTACTTGTAGATGGATGATTTCTGGTGCACTGATGGAGATGAACAGAAAACTAGATGTGTCTCAGATCTGCCACAGCTACCAGTCAAATACGGACCTTCAACTGTGCTCTGGGGGGACACAGGAGGAACATGGATCTGGATATAGGAGATGGTCTTGTAGGTAAGTAACCATGATAGATCTTGACTCACGACGCATGTTCAAATAAATGGGTCAAACCCTGCATAGACAATAAATAAACCTTACACCATGGCTATTGACTCTGGCTCTGACCATTGGCTTGACTTCTGACTCTGGCTTTGGCTCTGATCCCCAGTTGCTGGCTGCTGACTCCTAACCTAACCACCACTGTTATGACGACTGGGTCTGACCGTCGACATTCTGGTCTATGACAGCTATTGATTTTATATAGATTCAGAGATTCCAAGGCCATAAAGGGCCATTGTTAACATCTAGTCTGACTTCCTATATAACATAGGACCAAAGAATGTGCCCAAAATAATTCCTAGGGTATATCTCTTAGAAAAAATATCCAATCTTAATTTTAAAATTATCAGTGATTGAGAATCCACCACAATCCTTGGTAAATTGTTCCAATGGTTAATTAACCTCACTGTTAAAAATTTACACCTTATTTACAGTCTGAATTTGTCTAGCTTCAACTTCCATCCTTTGGACCGTGTTATACCTTTCTCTGTTAGATTGAAGAACCTATTATCAAATATTTGTTCCTTATGCAGTTACTTACAAACTGTAACTGAGTCACCCCTTAACCTTCTCTTTATTAAGCTAAATAGATTGAGCCTATCAACTCTATTCTATAAGGCATGTTTATGAATCCTTTAATCATTTTCATTGCTCGTCTGTGAATCCTCTTCAATTTATAAACATCCTTCTTGAATTGTGAACACTAGAACTGGACATAGTATTCCAGCAGTAGTTGCACCTAGTGCCAAATATAGAGGAAAAATAACCTTTTTACTCCTACTTGAGATTTTCCTGGTTATGCACCCAAGGATGAATTAGTTCTTTTGGCCATAGCATTGCATTGGGAATTCATGTTCAACTGATTATCCTCCATTACACCCAAATCTTTTTCAGAGTCACTGCTTCCCAGGATTGAGCCTCTCCACTGTGTCAGTATGGCCTACATTTTTTGTTCCTAGATATATACATATCCATTGAGCTATATTAAAATGGATATTATTTGCTAGTGCCCACCTACCAAATGATCCGGATTGCTCTGTGTCAGTGACCTGTCCTCTTCATTGTTTACCACTCTCCCTATTTTTGTTTTATCTTCAAACTGTATTGGTTATGATTTCCTCCAGGTCATTAATAAAATATGTTAAATAGCATAGAGCCAAAACCTGAGCTCTGCAGGACCCTGGATCACTTGATGATTACCTGTTCTGTTCATTCCCTCTGGGGCACCTGGCATTAACCACTGTTGGAAAACAGGATACTGGACTAGATGGACCTTTGGTCTGACCCAGTATGACAGTTTTTATTTTCTTATGACCCTACTAGAAAAACACTCTCTTGATTGATGATTCCTCATTTACAATTACATGGAAGGTTCTCTCATGCTACAGTGATGGGTGGCAATATAAAATCCTTAGATTTTTCTATCATAAAGGGGAATAGTCCTTTGCATTTGCTAACTCTAAAAATGGGATTTAGCTAGATCACAGCGGAGATGAGGTTTTCATTTTATTTACTAATAGTATGAATCACCATTGTATCTGTAGGATCATTGTAAATGCCACACAAGCGTCAAGTCTTCTGTGGTGCCAAAAATGCAGGATTACAGCTGGTCAAAATTTTGACAAAAAATGATGTGGAAATTCATATATTTTGACCAGTTCGGAATAGAGAATACAGTAGATGTTCTTAAATCCACAGCTTACACTGCAGGGGTATGTAGATGGGCCCTGCAGGAGTGGGAGTCCAAATATGAATGGTACCTCATTATCCAGAATTCCTCTTGAGGAAAGGCCATGGTAATTCTCTTTCCTGTATTCTCCCATGAAAGGATGCAGCATGCTCTCCCTTTCGTAGCAGCCCATCTAACACCTCCCTTTCCTGTCATTTTTGGGAAAATTTATGGCAATGCTGCCTCTCCACAGAGCACAATGGGAAAGTAAAGGATCCTTGTGCTTTCTGTGCCACTTGGGCTATTTAAACAGAGGTAGCCGCAATCTGACCCATAAATTCACTGATAAAGCGAGAAATAACTGGCTAAACTGCAAGGTTATCATTAAACTTCCTTTTTGTCTTATTTTAGTTACCCACATAATCTCTTGTTAAGAGATATGGGCTAATAATTTAATGTTATTTTTAAAATATATACAGTTGGTGAATGGAAATAATTAAATATTACTAAGCAATGTATGATTGTACTGGAGTGTTAGATGGATTTAAAACATTGAGACTTAAGTATTAAAAATTTTAAAGCATTTTAAAATTAAAATTAGTTAGTTTTAAGTAGAAGCTAAGAGACTAACAGACCATATCTCATAACATATATATCTTTCCATATTTGAAATGGCTTTGATTAACAGATAATGAACACAGTAATGAATATTGGTTGTGGACAGTATATTTGTTTTATATTTCAGGTTGGGTAAAACATTTATCTGTTGAAAAGTCAATGTGAAGTGCACATCTTCAAAGTAAACTTAGCCAAAACATGTCACAGGGAACTTAATAGCTTTAAAGATTTGTCATCTGCTTCATTAAGATGTAAATATTCACGGAGATCAGAAGTACACGGAGAAGTGATTCAGCATCATCTATGAAGAAAGGGAACAAATAGAAACTGAAACCAAAGTTAATCATTTATTCAGCTATGACATCCGGCTGGTGTTGAACCACGCTTAGCTAATGGGCAAACAGATTACTCAAATGCCTTTATATTGCAATGCAGTTACTTAGACTATAAAACCATTAGTGAATGAGTAGAGAGGTCTTACAAAAAGACCAGAAAATTCCACAATTCTCTTTGTGTATTAGAGGAATTGCAGAATTATGCAATGTCAGGCAAAGAGGTTACACCCTACCAAACAGAATAACTTCAAAACAGGGAGCTCCAACTGAACACAGATTGAATTTGGTTATCAGTTGCTTAAACTTGTCAAAATTCCAGAGTTGAGATATTCCAAGAGGTGGACGTGTGGAGGTTTATAGACTGTGAAAGATGGAAGTAAGACTCATGATAATTATAATCACTTAAAAATACAAAAGAAATGCCCTGTATCTTCAATGGATTATGGAAAAAGTCAGATATAAAGTGCAGCTTGTACTCTGGACCACATTATCTTATTTAGTCCATACTGATTTAGTCCATAATAGGGGTCACGGATCAGCATTCACATCTTACTCCCCATCAGTTCCCGTCCTGGCTTGGGGAAGCTAATGATCCAACCAGAAGACCAAATTTGGTGATGAATACTTGTCACTTGCCCCATGAGGCACATTGCACATATGCTAAGAAGAAGTCCATAACCACTTTTCCAAAGGAGTCAGTGGGCCTTTCATCCAAACTGAATAAAAAATTGTCTGATGCCTTCAGCAAATGACTTCTCTCAAGTTGGAAACACCTGGGCCAGATACGAGATTGAGAACTGGATCTTTTGTCCAGCCAGAGAGGTCACCACCTACTGATAACTACAAAGAGTCATCATGATTAAACATTTTAATAATTTTTTTCTCTCAATCCCTAAGGGCAGACTACAGTTAACAGTTAATAAATCAGTAATACAACCTCAAACTGCATTTAAGTTTTTACTTTGACCAACCGAAGTGAACTCTGAAATTGAGCTGAAGAATTTTATACAGCAAAAGTAGATGTGAATCCAAGAAGGCACATTTATATATTGTAGGTGCAAATTCTGATAATTTCCTGACTTCAGCATTTAAATTCTATTCCAACATTGCAGCTTTTTGTTGTTGTTTTAGGAATACTTTTTTTTTTTTTTTTGGTAAGGAGAATAATCATAGAACTGGAAGGGACCTTGAGAGGTCATCTAGTCCAGTTCTCTGCACTTGTGGCAGGACTAATTATCTAGACCATTCTTGACATTTTTTTCAATCTTCTCTCATTGGTCATGTTTTCTAGACCTTTAATCATTTTTGTTGTTCTTCTCCAGACTCTCTCCTATTTATCCACATCCTTCCTGAAATGTGGTGCTCAGAACTGGACACAGTACTCCAGTTGAGTCCTAATCAGCACGGAGTAGAATGGAAAAATTACTTCTTGTGTTTTGCTTACAACACTCCTGCAAATACATCCTAGAATTATGTTCGCTTTTTTTGCAACAGCGTTACATTGTTGACTCATATTTAACTTGTAGTCCACTGTGACCCACAGATCCCTTTCCACAGTACTCCTTCCTAGGCAGTCATTTCCCATTTTGTATGTGTCCAACTGATTGTTACTTCCTAAATAGAGTACTTTGCATTTGTCCTTATTGAATTTCATCCTATTTACTTCAACCCATTTCTCCAGTTTGTCCAGATCATTTTACAACCCCTCTCAGCTTGGTATGATCCCCAAACTTTATAAATGTACTCTGTATGCCATTATCTAAATCATTGGTGAAGATATTGAACAGAATCAGACCCAGAACTGATCCTTGCGGGACCCCACTCATTATGCAACTTCCAGCATGACTGTGAACCACTGACAACTACTCTCTGGGGATGGTTTTCCAACCAGTTTTGCACCACCCTATAGTAGCTCCATCCAGGTTGCATTTTGTTAGTTTATTTATGAGAAGGTCATGAGGAACAGTATCAAAAGCTTTACTAAATCAAGATATACCATGTTTACTGCTTCCCCCCATCCACAATGCTTGTTACCCTGTCAAAGAAAGCTATCAGTTTGGTTTGACAAGATTTATTTTTGACAAATCTAGGCTGACTATTACTTATCACATTATTTTCTAGCTGTTTGCAAATTGATTGCTTAATTATTTGCTCCACTATCTTTCTGGGTACAGGCAACAAAGAATCCTGTGGCACCTTATAGACTAACAGACGTTTTGCAGCATGAGCTTTCGTGGGTGAATACCCACTTCTTCGGATGCAAGTGGTGGAAATTTCCAGGGGCAGGTTTATATATGCAAGCAAGAAACAAGCTAGAGATAACGAGGTTAATTCAATCAGGGAGGATGAGGCCCTGTTCTAGCAGTAGAGTGAAAACCAAGAGAGGAGAAACTGGTTCTGTAGTTGGCAAGCCATTCACAGTCTTTGTTTAATCCTGAGCTGATGGTGTCAAATTTGCAGATGAACTGGAGCTCAGCAGTTTCTCTTTGAAGTCTGGTCCTGAAGTTTTTTTGCTGCAGGATGGCCACCTTAAGATCTGCTATTGTGTGGCCAGGGAGGTTGAAGTGTTCTCCTACAGGTTTTTGTATATTGCCATTCCTAATATCTGATTTGTGTCCATTTATCCTTTTCCTTAGAGACTGTCCAGTTTGGCCGATGTACATAGCAGAGGGGCATTGCTGGCATATGATGGCATATATTACATTGGTGGACGTGCAGGTGAATGAACCGGTGATGGTGTGGCTGATCTGGTTAGGTCCTGTGATGGTGTCGCTGGTGTAGATATGTGGGCAGAGTTGGCATCGAGGTTTGTTGCATGGATTGGTTCCTGAGCTAGAGTTACTATCCTGCAACAAAAAAACTACCATCCTGCAAAAAAAACTACCAGCCCCACTGACATTTGCAAACAAATATCAGTATTGAACATGTGACAACTGCCATCTTGGCTGATGCACTGGGGATTGAACTGGGGACCTTCAGAGCTAAAAGGATCAGCTGGCTAAAGCTTCATAGCTAGCGGTTGTAACACCCCCCGCCCTGGGTAAAACCTGGAACTGGGGTACTGCTGAGCCCACTGTCTTATTAATCTGGGTTCTCTCTCACACTGACATTGTGACAAGCTGCAAAGCCCTCCAAGCTTGTCCTCACACAAACTTCCATAGGCAGGGGTACACCCAGCTGTGTTCATGAATTCTATGCCAGCCACTGCATGAACCAACAATAGAGAGGCTCTAACCAAAATATGCCCAGCTCCCCACCTTAGGACCCCAAAGCTGTACCATCCTGCCCTGGTCAAAAGCCCGACCCGTAAAGTGGACATGCACCAAACTGAGCTGAGGTTTTTCCCCAAACACTTCACTCAAACCACACTGTTTTAAGTAAAACATATAAATAGATTTATTAACTACAGAAAGATAGATTTTAAGTGATTATAAGTAATAGTGTACAGACAAGAGAACATTACCTAAGAAATAAGCAAAATCACAATTTACGTCTCATACACTAGACAAGATTTCAATTAAACAGTGTCACACCATGTTAGATAGTACAAGTAGTTTGCTGATGTTTTATACACAGGCAGGTCTTTCTTCTTTCCTGCCTGGGACCAGCACTTCCACCAGTTCAATCTTTGTTCCTAAGGTGTTTCCAGGTGTTGAGTTGTAGAGGGAGTCAGGACCCTTGGTTATGTCACTTTCCCCTTGTATAGTTTCTTCCATAAGGCGGGAACCGCTTTGTTCCAAGCCAAGTTTCCAGCCTAGTTTGTGGAAAAATACAGGTACCAAAATGGAGTTCAGTATCATGTGATCTAGTCCCATGCCCTTGCATGCTTTGCTGATTCCTAGCAAGGGTCAATATTCATATTCTAGCTAGAACATCCTCAGGAAGGTCCATCAGGTGTGGATAGGCTTCTTCCATGATCCATTGTGAGGTAAGTGTTCTTTGATGGGCCATTCAACTTAAATAGTTCTTTCACAATGTGCTGGCCAGACTAGAAGTAAAGCTTTGTGGGTGTTACCCAGAGCAAGCACATTTGAAATACAGATGCATAGTCAATATTCATACTACAGATTCCAAAATGATACATGCATACAAATAGGATACTCATATTCAGCAAATCATAACTTTTTTCTGTTGACACTTTACATGACCCATTTTGTACAATGTACATCATAATTATGTCATAAGCATATCATAATCATACCCCTATAGTGAATATGGGGTGCAGAGTGTCCCAGGGGTATAATAAATCCACATCCTTTGCGCACTGGGCACAGAGGGGACTTTAACCCACTAGCAAGTGTATGTTATATAAGTATGAGCATCAATATAGTGCATTTTCCTTCCAGAAGCCCTGCTATGTGTGCGTATGAGAGAGAGATGCATGGAAGATAAAAGATGTAATGTGCCAACGTGATTTTGCCAGGCAAATGTGTGTTTATTGAGTAGCTGTTCATTTTGAACAGTCTTTTATAGTTTGACACTAGCATGTCAATACTTTTCATTTGTTTCTTTTCCTGGAGAGGCCCAGTGAACATGTAACAGGATGCAGTTAATTTTGTATATTAATTATCAGAGCCTTAATATATAGGCATAAGTGTTTCTATTGTTGTAACAGAAAAATGCATCTTTTTGGCCTGTGTATATCTTGGAAGTATTATGTTATTTCATGAACCCAGGTGGCTTCTAATTAGCATGGTAGTTGCTTGCAAGGACATTTTTCATCTCTGACAAACAAGTCCTATTTGCACGTACATGGCTCTCAGGTGTACCTAACACTGTTATAACAGAGATAAAATTCTATACCTTTATTCTACACAACAAAAAGAAATAATAAAGTAGCTACTGATTTGTCTCCAATTTAGAAAATGAATGAACATTTGTCCAAATTCACATCTATATATGGCTTTATACAATACACAATAGTTATTTAATACTGTAATCTTTTTATTATTTGGTCTCCACTACTATGCATTTTGATTTTCCTCCATCTTTCAAATAAGCACTTAATCTGGAGACCTGAGAACTTGTAACAATTATATCCCACATTATGCTTTTCCCAAGACTAAGAGTTTTTTTTCACTGTGATATCCTGAATAACTTCCAGGTATTAAGTCTATTGTACTGCATCTAAAAGTCTCCTTTGCAGTTTCAATAGGAGAAATTATTCTTCACTTTGTTTTGTAAAACCATGGGTATAGTGTTGCAGAATGGCTAATGTATTTCACCTAAAAGTTTACTGAATTTGAAGTGATCCCTTTATTGTCCAGGGTAGCTCCAACATATAGCATCTCAAATGAATTTGGTCTCAAAGGCAGCAAGTTTAATATGCTATGATACTTTAAATCCAAGATTGGCAAATGATATCTCTGAGGCACCATCAGTGACCTCAGAAGTCTGGAATGTGAGCTACAAATGTATGATTGGGGTATTTTATACGGGTGATCACTGGTAAGCTGCAGCTTTGTATTTAGCATGGATAAGGTTGTCTCAACGCTTCTGTTTCCAAATCTGGTAACTGCAAGTATAAATGACTAATTAGGTGCATTTGGTATCTGGCTTGTTTATGTAATAAAAGTAATTGTGCAGCAAACATGCATGAAAATTAGGCCATATAGCTATAATATATGTTCAAACATAACCCTCATAATCATTACAAATATTGTAGGTTCATTCAGTCTAAATTTAAACATTAACTAAAATAAAAACTGTGATAATAGACCAATCACTGAAACTTTAAAGGATGAGTAGAACTGAGACACTTCATTGATAGTCCCCCTAATCTCATCTGATCAGCTCTGTTAATCATGTCAGACCATTCATTTGTGTGTCAACTCCAATGCTGGCCCAATATAATTTGCAATCACTAGTAAACTGATTGTCTC
Source organism: Mauremys reevesii (assembly GCF_016161935.1). Lineage (NCBI taxonomy): Eukaryota > Metazoa > Chordata > Testudines > Geoemydidae > Mauremys > Mauremys reevesii. The sequence goes on from NC_052624.1 coordinate 190,646,597, forward strand.
TGTATTGTACCGTAGCTGCTGGTTGCCTATATTGTGATATACCTTATACTGAATGTCATATGAATTGTAAATTGTATAATTTATCTTGTAAAATGTACATAGTCTTTTCTTCAAATTGCCTATATACAACAGGAAGTCTGGCTTTAATGAACTCAATGAGAGTTTTGCCATTAACTTCAGTAGGGCCCAGATTTCACACCTGGTGTCTAAACCAGGTGCAGGCAGCAGCATAACTATTTATATTTGCAACTTGCACAATACCGAGTCTTGGTTTGGGGGAGAGTGTTAAAGTTCTGCTCCTGATTCTGAGAATAATAGATCCAAAATAAACTTTGAAATATATGGCCAAATTGGGCCCAGCGGCTCAGACAAAGAGCACAGCGGGAGAAGGGTGCAAGAAGATTTTTTCCCACAACTACTGCAAACTTGCAGCCATTGGGTACAATATGTTTCTAGTGCTCTCCGGAATGCAGGACTTGCTCCATTCTTGTAACACTTTGAGAGCCGGCTTAAAAAGAACTGTGTGTAGCCAGGGCCACAGATCCACTCAGCTCAGCATCAGTTAACCAAGCTGGCCAGGCACACAGGGAGAAGTATGCTGTGCTGGCTGGTGGGGTGCCAAGAAAACTTAACAATGGTTAGGTAGCTGGTGTGCTGAGACCACTGCCTCTCATGCTGACCAGTACTGTCTCATTGTTTCCTTGTACTTGTCTGTAGGTCTCTTTGAATCCATTTGTTGTCTTTTGTCTATACTTAGATTGTAAGCTCTTTGGGCCAGGGCCTCTCTCTTTGTTCTGTGATTGTGCAGAACCTAGCACAACTGCGTCCTGTACCCTGACTGAAGTCCTAGGGGCTGCGATGATACATAAGTCTTTGTTAGTACATAGAAAAGAACATAAACACTGCCTAATTAAGTGTAAAAATGTAATAAGAAATGCCAAAGAGGAGTTTGAGAATGGCTAGCCAAAAACTCAAAAGGTAATAACAAAATGTTTTTTTAAGTACATCAGAAGCAGGAAGCCTGCTAAACCACCAGTGGGGCCCCTTGACGATCAAGATACAAAAGGACCACTTAAAGACGATAAAGTCATTGTGGAGAAACTAAATGGATTCTTTGCTTCAGTCTTCATGGCTGAGGATGTTAGGGAGATTCCCAAACCTGAGCCAGCTTTTTTAGGTGACAAATCTGAGGAATTGTCACAGATTGAGGTGTCACTAGAGGAGATTTTGGAATTAATTGATAAACTTAACTGTAGCAAGTCACTGGGACCAGATGGCATTCACCCAAGAGTTCTGAAAGAACTCAAATGTGAAGTTGCGGAACTACTAAGTATGGTTTGTAACCTGTCCTTTAAATCGGCTTATGTACCCAATGACTGGAAGACAGGGCTGCCCAGAGGATTCAGGGGGCCTGTGGCAAAGCAATTTCAGGGGCCCCTTCCATAAAAAAAAGTTGCAATACTACAAAATACTATATTCTCATGGGGGCCCCTGCGGGGCCCAGGGCCTGGGGCAAATTGCCCCACTTGCCCCTCCCCTCTGGACGGTCCTGCTGGAAGATAGCTAGTGTAACACCAATATTTAAAAAGGGCTCTAGAGATGATCCCAGCATACAGATGTGGTGGTCTCATCTCAAAAAAGATATACTGGCATTAGAAAAGGTTCAGAGAGGGCAACTAAAATTATTAGGGGTTTGGAACAGTCCCGTATGAGGAAAGATTAAAGAGTCTAGGACTTCTCAGCTTGGACAAGAGGAGACTAAGGGGGGATATGATAGAGGTATATAAAATCATGAGTGATGTGGAGAAAGTGAATAAGGAAAAGTTATTTACTTGTTCCCATATTATAAGAACTAGGGGCCACCAAACAATATTAATGGGCAACAAGTTTAAAACAAATAAAAGGAAGTTCTTCTTCACACAGTGCACAGTCAACTTGTGGAACTCCTTGCCAGAGGAGGTTGTGAAGGCTAGGACTATAACAGGGTTTAAAAGAGAACTGGATAAATTCTTGGAGGTTACGTCTATTAATGGCTATTAGCTAGGATGGGTAAGGAAGGGTGTCCCTAGCCTTTGTCAGAGGGTGGAGATGAATGGCAGGAGAAAGATCACTTGATCATTGCCTGTTGGGTTCACTCCCTCTGGAGCACCTGGCATCGGCCACTGTTGGCAGGCAGGATACTGAGCTAGATGGACCTTTGGTCTGACCCAGTACAGCTGTTCTTACGTTCTTATGTACATGTGATGCTCTCTCAGGGGATCCAGCACCATTAAATGACTGTGTTACTCCTCTGTTTCAACAAGAGAGAGAGTTCTTCTAGAGTTTCAACTGTGTCTCAGCTCCCTGTCATGCCAGTCTGTCTGCCTCACCAGCAGACTCCTCAAGATCTCTATCCTGCTGCTTGTTCTGCAGCATGCAGGCACTAAGCCCCTTATTCATCCTCTGGTAAATTTGCTTTCTTGATTGGCTTGATCACTTTGTTTACCTTAGATGCAAATGTACTTTCACTGGCCTATGCTTGTAATCAAGCCAGCTGTTTTCTCCTCTCCTTCCTTTTTAGCTCGATTGCTGAAGACCAGGTAAATTCATATTCCTTTAGCTATGGCAGACTTTTTTTTATCAACTGCCTCCAAAACATTTTAAGAACATATTTCCAGCACACATACATAACTCTTTATACACAACCCATACATATACCACACAATGATATCTGTGACCAGTGTACCACCTTTTAGCCTATGATACCTTACAAGACGCTGTCTGGCTAAATATTCTGACAGCAGTTTCTTGGGCATAGTGAGTTTGTCAGACTTGCTGGCATGTATTGTTCCATAACAACAGTGTGCCCTTCTCCAGTTGGCATAAAAGGACACCTAGGATCACAATATAGTATGAAGAATGTACCTGCTCTAAGCATTTTAAAGTTTGCTAATTTTAAGTGAAACCAGTAAAACAAAATATTCTGCTGTCAGTTGCACTTATGCATTTCAAGTATGTAAGCTTTCACATCCACTAGATGGGTATACAGATGTTATTTAACCTGAAAGATGATTTGTTTGATAATCTTCTAGAATCTACACCTAAGGATCAGTTAGTGCTTTCTAATTTTCCACAATTTCATCTAACTAATGGAACAATACATCTTTCCCTTACTGAAGGAAGAATTGTGTTTTTATGCTGAGGATATGGGTGGGGGGAGAGTATGAATAATATGCAAATCAACCAAAGAGGAGCCCACAGGTGATTCATTAATCTATTCAAGTGCCATTTACTTCTGGGAGGTTTTTTTTTGTACCAAAACAATTACCATTTTATTTAATTAAAAAGCATACATCTTTTGATCTTGGAATCCTGTTTGCTAAATTTACAGCTCCTAGCCAAGCTGAAATAAGTTTTCTGTTGCTTTAAATAGTCAAATGTCTCCCAGCAGAAGTTAACCTTTTTTTTTTTTTGGTGGGTATAGACACAAAATACCTTAATTATTCAAAGTGTTTTTTGTCATGCTTACTTACTGCTTTAGTGAAAAACAAACATAAAACGTAACATTTCAGTCCAGCAACGTGAGCTATAAATTCTGGAAAAAGGGCCAAGAAAAGTTGCATATCAAATACACCGAACCCTCGCTAGAACGCACAATTTGGGATCCATGCGTGGTAGCGCGTTATATGCGAATTCACGCTATATAGACGTGCATTCTAGCGAGCGTCCGGTGTATATGTAATATTTATGTATTTGGGGAATGGCTCTGATTTGGTCATATTGTCCAAAGGCAAGAGAAAATGGTCAAAGATGTGCTTAACGTTAGTCAACAAAATCATCCTTGCATATAGTAAAGTTCTTTTAAAGGAAAGGGACTGATCATGGCATTTTTGGACACTCATGAGTAGAAGCTGGTACTTACAAGGAAAAAAGATCATAAAGACATAGTGATGCTTGGACGGCTTCGTGCTCCTACTAAAATGATAGTGCTGTATTGCCAGAATTTTAGTACGGGGCTCCATCCAACTTTTCTACCTTATATGGCCATACTTTCTTTTTTTTTGTCATCCTTCCTCAAAATCCATTAATTCTATACCTTGCCTCCCCTTAGGTTTTAAACAATGGATCTACAAACACTGATCAAACCCACTGTGTGGTATATGCTTTTAAACATCATAAGCAGATTGGAAGTCACAATTAAAAACAACAACACTGCTCTTGTTATACGGAACGATTTTCTGGATAATTAAGGAACTGTATAAAGAAACACAATCCAAGATGGTCATGTAAAAAGAGAAGTGCTACCAGTTAAATGGATGGTACCAGGTCTAAATTTTCACTGGTGTGTAGAAAACATGATACTTATCAGCTAAAGCACTAGTCTTCCAAAGGGATGCACCTGCATGAACTCTTACACATGCAAAGAGTACAAGTGACATCAGTGGGACTCCAGGCAGATGGATTCTTCTGCAGAACTGCAAAACAGTTCAGTTGCCATGGCACAGTTGACTGGGTGACAGTTGAACATAGCCTGATTAGCTTAGTTCCATAAAGCTCTACAAATAACAGCAGTGCCCTGACTGGTTTCCTTTTGTTGTTGTTGTTGTTTTGTTTTGTTTTGGATGTCATATGGCTAAAGGCTGTAATTTCAGTAACTGGCAATGCCATGTTCTGGAAAAGTACTGGCTGGTCAGTGTTCCTACTGGAACGTAATTGGCAAACAGGATAGAATGGCAGAATTTGTGTTGAGGCGGTAGAATACAAAATATAATTCCCTGTCTGTGTCATGGGTTTTCATCATTGACTTGTCATATGTTTGGAAGCATGCTGTGTTTTCATGAATTACATATACCATAACAACTGCACTATGTTGAAAGCACTTTTGTTCTTTAGCCTCCTTAAGTCTATTTTTGTTGTAAGAATTGTGTTTGCTAGCTCTCATAATCATAAAAGAAACAAATATATCTAAGAACGAGGAGTACTTGTAGCACCTTAGAGACTAACAAATTTATTTGAGCATAAGCTTTCGTGAGCTAAAACCCACTTCATCGGATGCATGCAGTGGAAAATACAGTAGGAAGATACATATACACAGAGGACATGAAAAAATAGGGTGTTGCCATATCAGCAGGAGAAAAAACCTTTTGTAGTGATAATCAGGATGGCCCATTATGAGGTGGCCCATTATGATTATCACTACAAAGGTTTTTTCTCCTGCTGATAATAGCCCACCTTAACTGATTACTCTTGTTATAGTTAGTATGGCAACACCCATTTGTTCATGTCCTGTCTGTGTGTGTGTGTGTGTGTGTATATATATATATATATCTTCCTACTGTATTTTCCACTACATGCATCTGATGAAGTGGGTTTTAGCCCATGAAAGCTTATGCTCAAATAAATTTGTTAGTCTCTAAGGTGCCACAAGTACTCCTCGTTCTTTTTGCTGATACAGACTAACACGGCTGCTACTCTGAAATAAATGTAAGGAGGAACTGTCTAAGATCTTTTCTGATTTATTTTCTCTTTCTGTCCCTGGGATTCTTTTAAGGATCTATAAGCTCATCTCAATTCATTGTCAATGGAACTATGTATGTGTATAAAAAGATTTGAGCTCTTGGCCAGTAATGATCAAGATTTTGGAGTTCATAGCTATCAGTTATTGAAATGGGTGAAGGTAGGAAACTGAAGACGTACTACATGAAATAAATGTAACCAAAGCTTCAGAAACAAATCTCTTGAGCCATAGATCTATTTCTGTGTAGTTTAAGATTTAGTTAGTGGGCCAAAGAGAAAAATGGGGATTAGGGTATAAATTAGACCACTCCACAGAGGTATAAGAGAGGTTAACTGGGTGCAACATAATCCCTCACTTTAAAGTACACCTCTTTACATCTTCTACCATCTGCTTGATTTACAAGTTACACTCACATTGACAGAAAGCGTCTAAGGGTAGCTGAACATAATGGGATCTAATATAAGCAATCTAACATACATCATCTTATACAGCACTTCTAAATTACACCCAGTATCTTCAGTTTCAGTTGGAATGCACTGCCTCAGTAACTTCAAAGTTACTTTGTTTCTGGCAATTCTGGCAGCAATTTTGATTCTAAGTGATCTGATCCTTTGATTTATACCTATACTATTGGGTTGGCTTCAGGGGGGTTGCAAAGGAATAATTGAGACCATAATTTAGCCATCTGTCTTCTGATTAGGGCTGTAATGAATGATGAATACTATAGCACAGTGAGCCAAATCCTGTGCTGACTTATTCCTTGTGCATTTCCACTAAAATCTGCACAGGGTGAAACAGCATATAAACTTTCTATATTTTATTATTTCAAATTATACAATGAATGAAGTATCAAGGTTCTAGATATTTTTGATAAATGTTAAAAATAAATAATACAAATAAACACATGCAGCTACCTTTCCTCATCTACATGATCAAAATATTATTAATAATAAATAAAAACATCCAACCCTCTTTATGATATGTTATCATAAGCAAGGACATTTTATAGATGATAATAGGCGAGAACAGAAGCTAGAGAATTCTCAACAGGAAAAAAAACAATGAAAACAAGCTCCCTAAACTATGCCTTTACATGCAAAGGCTTATGAACATGCTTAAATGTGCATACTATGAGTACTCTCATTGACTTAATCCTAGGATGTAAATGTAGGCATGTATCTCTGCAAGCTTATGGCCTATAATAATTTACACCTAAAATGTTGTGCTGAAGGAAAAAAACAATGTTTGCAGTACAGATCTACTCCCATCTAATTCAACACAAACATTGAGGAAGTGGACAAGAAGTTGAAGTTTAGGTTGCACAGTCTTTTGGCTTCTTTCATGTCCCAACACATCAATATACTTCCACATGTAATAATATGAGATAAATGACAGAGACAGAATAAATCCCTGATCCTGCAAATTCTTATGGCTAAGTTTAACTTTATTCATGCCCAGTGGTGCAAGTAGAAATCATTTCTTGCCAGTACTGCAGTCAGGGGGGGAACACAAGAGGGGGGGGGCATGTGACCTCCCCATGTGACCCTCCATGTGACTCCTCCCCATCCCCTCCATACCTACATTTGTATATACAAACATTAACATGCTTAAGTACTCACTTCCCCCACAAATACGTAGCATTCAGTCTGTTTATCTGGAATATGGGAGTTGGGTGAGGAGCCATTTTAGCATATGTATGACTTACTAAAAGACAAATTTTAAGTAGAACTGTATCCTAAACTGCTTTATGGTATTGTACCCAAACATTGCATTTCAATGGGGGATTCAACTTTGTTTAAAGGAACAGACTCCTGAAACTCTTACCTGTCCACAAAAGTGGTCCACATAGTCATGCAACTAGTCCCATTGTCTTCAGTGGGATTGATCAAATGATTAAGGGTTTACAGAATTAGGTTCCAAGTTTGTAAATTGTTCTGGATGAAACTGACAATGCCTGAGCTGTCAGATCAGAAGGAGCTTCATTCGAATAAAGGTGGGCAGATGTGTGATGAGTCTTAGCTCCATTGCTAAGATGAGAAACATATTTTCAGCAAAGTTCTTGGAAGATTCCTGAGGCAGCTGGTTTAAGGCTGTCACTGTCTAACATTATAATCTTCACTTACAGTTCTCTCTCCCACAAAGCTGGAAAATGAGGCATTTGTTTTCTTTGTTTTGCTGCTCCAGTTGCAGTTAACAAAATGACTAGTTTGGCTGCAAAGAAGAATTCTATGTTTATTTACACTGGGGACAACACCACTGATTCCTGTCAGGCTGCAGAACTGGGCTGACATCAGAATCCAAACATCCTTTGGTCAGTGCAAGCAGAGGCTTTCCTCTAATGATTTGGACTTGATGTGATGCAGTATGAATGTCATGGATAATTCAGACCAATGGGGAGAAACAGAATAAAACCCACTGTTTTATTTAAACACCTTCCGTTCCCCCATCCCTCTCCTCTTGAGGACTCCTGACCAATGCAAAACAGCAACAATAGATTTGCTAACAAACTTAAACAAAGCCTTTGTTTAAGTTTGTTGGCATATGTATTGTGCTGTTAAAGCCATAAAGAATGAATGAATGCCTTCCCTAGTCACTTTCTGCTCCTTTAATGCCTTCTGCTGTCCCCCTATGTGCTCTGGCAGGGGGGACTCGCCCCATGTCTTTCTAGCACCCCGTACCAGCTAGAAATCTCTTGCAGGTACGAGGTCCTGGAGGGTACCACCCTACTTGCACTCCTGTCCATGCCCGTAATTAATAGGACTAGTAGCTTGAGTAAAGTTAGGCATATGCATGAGCGTTTGCAGGACTGGTGCCTAAATTATGAATAGTCTCAAGACAGAGCAAGCCTAAAACTTTAATAAATATTGTGTTTTTTTTCAGAACATCTTTGTTATCAAGAAAAGATTTTAATAGCATTGCTATCTTTTGTATAGATATATACTTCAGTGATGACAATTTCATCCCTATTTCATCCCTATTGTCAGATTGTGCTAGGGGTGGCAATTCCATGCCAAAAAAATCCAACCAACCAACTCGCCCCATCATTTTCTCTGGTAAGAATTAAAGGAGTGTGTCCCTGTTTGTGTACTGTAGGTAGGAAATGTGTCACAGCTCAATGTGTGGGTCGTGGGGGTGAGCCTGCATTCCTTGGCACGTGTTTTGTTAAAATTCTGCACTTCTCTTATCGTTCAAGAACAGCTTGCTGTTAAAAGTTGCATTTTGTGTTGATAGAGCTCATTTATATTTTAAAGCGTGTTTATATCTGTCAGTACAGAGTTTTATAACTTCTCTTATTTTTACATCAACAGTATTAACTACAACTCATGGTTCTCATTTGCTATTAAAAGTAACAGATGGTATGTTAAGCTGTTCTTTTTCAACATAAAAATGCACTTGATTGACATTAAAGTGAGGTCTGGAAAGTGACTCTCTAAAATGCCTTTGAGTTCCATGTTTGTTTCTCAATGATTTTCAGCTCAAATCTGCTCTATTTATAAGTTAAAAGCTGGCTTTTCTAACCGCCAGTGCTTGCAAAGTCAGTTTGAGTTGTGGAAATCAAGCTGAGATTTTATGGCTCCTGAATCACTAAGAATAAGAACTTTGCAATCAGAACACAGTTAAAAATTCTGTTGATGTTATGTGAGCCAGATACAGAAGCTCAGTCCCCAAGATCTGTGTCAGCCCTGCAGCACTTGCAAGGTTTAAAAAATAAATAGGAAGCAAACAATTATTTTATTCAGGAAAGTAGCAAGATGGGATTACACGCTTCACCCTTCTTCTCTAGTCTCATGAGGGCCAAACAGAGACATGGGCAGAGAAAGAGTCACCCTTCCCCTTCACAACCACCCATTCACTACCTGTATTACAGAATTAGTCGCATCCACAGTCACATGCAGCTGGATCCACGGTAGATTTGACCACTGATGCCATTCAGTAGTAAGTTAGGAACCTATTAGATGTTTGGTGATATTTGCTTTGGGGGTAGCTGTTGTTTAGGCGGGGAGCTGTTTTTGTGTGACAGGCTGGCAACTGTCTGCCATTGGATACTGTGATGCATTGTGTTCCAGTACCTCCCATGAACTGAAGGCTATGTGGACATCTACAGTAACCAGTTCCTGTCCTGTGCCAGAGCTGTTTGCTAAGGCTTCTCATTCTGTGTATTCAAGTAGTCCAAACATTTTGATATGCCTGTGAAACAGGGGTTTGGAACAAAGCTCTGCATATGCTGCAATTACAATACTGTCTTTGTGTAGGATAGCAAGGGAGGTGACTATGTTGTAGTACAAGATGAAGCATAGTAATAGTTAAAGCAAAGAGCTAGTAGTCAGGTGATCTGGATTCTATTTTCTGCATGGTTTAAATAATGGTGTGTACTCTGAGACCATTTGGAGGATAAATGCTATAGAAATACAAAGAACTGTATTATCATTCCTATAGTGGGAGTCACTGTCATCCAACTCACTATGCCCAAAATGGTGCTGCCCACCAAGGGATGCTGTGGTCGCACTGATTCACAGTGGTACCGGGGTAGTCTACTATGGATAGCCATCCATGTATCTATCAACTAGTAGTTGTTTTGATTACTACTGTGATATCAGTAATCAGCATGCTACCATGGTTCATACAAAGCCGAATTCTCATAAGCTCAGTAGCTGTTGTTATTGCGTAGACACAAGCTCTGATTTACCATCTTACTTTCTGGTTTGAACATACAATTTAGGCAACCTTGTCCACTTTGCTGATACTACGGTGATGGCCACAATATAAGAACCTAAGCTGAACAGAACAGAATGGACTACAGCTTCTGCACAAGGACCATTGAACATAGACTTACAGACTCACACAAGCATGACTATGACCCTCCAGCATGATGCAGCCATGAAAAAGTCTAATGCAATGCCTAGGGTGCATCAGGCCAGGTATTTCCAGGAGAGAGAGAGAGAAGTGTTATTACCATTATACAAGGTACTGGGGATACCTCATCTGGAATACTGTAGGTAATGCTGGTTTTCCATGTTTAAGAAAGATGAATTCAAACAGGAACAGAGAAGGGCTACGAGGATTAACAGAGAAATGGAGTACCTGCCTAATTAAAGGATACTTCAGGAGCTTGGCTTGTTTTAGCCTAACAAAATGAAGGCTGGGGGGCAATATGGTTGCTTTATATATATATATATATCTCAGAGGGATATATATATATATATCTCAGAGGGATAAACACCAGGGAAGGACAGGAATTATTTAAGTTATGGGCCAATGTGTATGAGTTCAAATTATTCCTTATACCGTACATTGCACTGTATCTGTCAACATAAAACTTCATCTGCATCTTGCAACCTGTTTGCCTATTTTAGTTACATGCTTCTCAAATTCCACACAGACTTCTGCAGTTTTGACTGTCCTAAATCATTTTACGTAAACTGCATATTTTGTCTCAGTACTGTCCACTCCCATTTTCCAGATCATTCGTGAATATATTCAAATAAATTGCCTATCCATAAATTTAGACTTGACAAAGGTTTATAACCATCAGAGGGGTCAAGTAGTCGAACAGCCTTCTAAGGGGAGTAGTGGGAGCAAAACACCTAACTTGTTTTAAGACTGAGCTTGATAAGTGTATGGAGGGGATGACATGATGAGATTGCCTACAATGGCATATGACTCATTCACTACTGCTGTTAGCAAATATCTCCAACGGCCAGAGGTGGCAAAGGCTCTTAGTTATTACAGAGAATTCTTTCCCTGCTGCTTGTATGGCAGCTCTCGCCCAAGTGCCCAGGAAGGACTTTTCCTCTAAGTCTGATGGCAAAGACCCTGATGAGTTTTCACCTTCTTTGCAGCGTGGGGCATGGGTCACTTGTTGATTTAAACTAGAGTAAATGGTAACTTGAAGTCATTAATTCAAGATTTGAAGACTTCAGTATTTCAGACAGAGGTTATGGGCTTATTACAAGGGGAGGGTGAAGTTCTGTGGCCTGCACTGTGCAAGAAATCAGACTAGATCATGATGGTACGTTCTGACCTTAAAGATTAAGTTTAAAGACATGATATAATAAAAATCTTGGGGAGGGGTTCACTTAGAGTTGGCTTTTCTTCAATTGCTTTCCTAAGCTCACATCTCCTGATCCTGTTATGACATATTGGGGCAGAGAAAGTATTTGGCATGGGTTATTTGGTGGGCATTCTAGAAGAAGTGAATCTTTTAGAGAGATTTGAATGAGGAAGGAGAGAATGTTTTGGTGGACTGTGATTGGGAGATCTTTCCATGCCTAGATGGCAGTATGGAGATACAAGTGGGAGTGTGAAGAAGAAAGGGTCGGGAGCTAAATCAGAGCTGGTCAGAAAGTAGAATTTACATGCTATTATTTTTTATGTATAATATGGCCAAAAAAGGGAATGAGAAGCAGGACCATAGGACATGGGATCAGGAACACGTGACACTGGAACACACGAGGATGTCGCACAGGTACGTGGCCAATCTTCTTATCTTCTTTCTTCAATACTTGACATGCCATCCTGAGTGTGGTATGTGGACTGATGACTGAGGGAATCACAGATGTGTGAAAGTAAGCACAAGTAGGGAACCAGGTGGAATAAGCCGGAATACCACGGGTCTGGGTCTGCTTTGGGGCTAGCAGCCGTGCATGTGGGCACTTGACTGTCACTCTGACGGACAGCCCTGAGGGATGGGTGAACTCCCCTTAAGTTATCTCCTGTTGCCAGGCAGATTATTGGTCACATTACCCTCTCCTTTCCTGCTTTTTGGGGAAAAAGGGTGCCAAATGCTCCATGAAGGAGGGTACCTAATATGGAGGCCAACAACAACCTAGAGAAAACAAAATGTCCAAATGGGAGATAACATCTCCATAACAACCCTCAGGAGAGTATCGTCTGTCTAAATACTGCAGGATAAGGTACAAGGAGTTTGTACTGCTCAAAACAACAATGTACAACTGAGCAGGGTCCATGTTTATGGTGTTATGCTGTCCGCCTGGGTAACCCAGGCTTGTGAAAAAGGCTTGGTTTGTTTGCCGCTGATTTCAGGGAGAAAGGGAGGGGGAGGTAAGTGCATCATGGAAGGTTAACACCATGTTCCCATAACCACCCACACCAATGTTTTGGTCCCATAAGGCACTGCAACCCAAAAATTCACTCAGCTACATACATTTTGGGATAGCTACCCACAGTGCAGCACTCTGTGTGTCGATGCAAGCCCTGCTAGTGAGGCTGCAGTCCACCAACACAATGAGAATAGTGTGGACATGCAAGATCAACTTGCTTATATCGGAGGCTCGACATCGACTTACATGAAGTTGACTTAACTTTGTAGTGTAGACATGGCCTATGATTGTATGATTCTAAGAGCTCCACTTAAAATTGCAAGAGTTCATTCCTCCAAACTACTTTTATAAGGGAGGACAATGGATCTAAGTAGAATTTTGTAAAAATTGAAAAATCACGGAAGACTCTGCTTTACAAAGTATAACAGAGACATCTAATGGCAAAGAATGGGAACTTTTTCTTTATATTTATAGGAAAGAGCTGTAGTCCTTTGAATAAAAATTCCTTTCAGAGAAATGTCAGGCTAGATATTCTCTCATGGAGAGGATCTCATGTTAAATCCTGTTTCTGTCCGACTATCCTGTCTGAGTGTGATGTATTTGGATGTGGAAAGGATTTGCATATCCTCACTTCCCCACCACTTGGTCAGTGTTTAGTGATAATTAGTGACAGGTCTCTTTTCTTGTTTGTTCATTTTCTCCTACTCCAGCTAGCTAACACTAACTTCCCAATTGCCTTTACTCATATGTACACACATCATCACAAGAGGGCTCAGATAATGTGTAGCTATGGGTGGACTAAATATCTCCTTCCCCTTTTGGACTGCTGTAACTCACATGGATTATTTCAGTATAATAAAGCCAACTGCCTACCCCATTAAATCAAAACCAGAATCAATACATGGCAACACTGGATGTGAATGTCATTGATGTAATGGGTCAATTGCCAATTTAAACTAGTGTAAATGGTGAATTCTTTGTAAGTCTTTAAACCCTGATTTGAGGACTTCAGTAACTCAGTCAGAGGTTATGGGTCTATTACAGGAGTTGGTGGGTGAGATTCTGTGGCTTGTGATGTGTAGGAGGCCAGACTAGATGATCACAATGGTCCCTTCTGATGTTAAAGTCTACAAGTCTGAGCCTATGAGTCTATGTGATTATGTGCCCTGGCTTATTGTGCCATAATGGTATTTCCCAGGAAGCGTTCATCCACCTCATTCTCAAATTCCCTATCAAGGCTTTTGATACTGTTTCGTATGACCTTCTCATACACAAACAAACTAGGTAAATACAGCCTAGATGGAGCTACTCTAAAGTGAGTGCATAACTGGTTTCGAAAACCATTCCCAGAGAGTAGTTATCAGTGGTTCACAGTCAAGCTGGAAGGGAAAAATCAATTAGAGTCTTGCAGGGATCAGTTCTGGATCTGGTTCTGTTCAATATTTTCATCAATGATTTAGATAATGTCAGAGAGAGTACTCTTATAAAGTTTGTGGATGATACCAAGATGGAAGGGGTTGCAAGCACTTTGGAGGTTAGAATTAATACTCAAAATGATCTGGATAAACTGGAGAAATGGTCTAAAGGAAATAGGATGAAATTCAATAAGGACAAATGAAAAGTACTCCACTTAGAAAGGAACAATCAGTTGCACACACACAAAATGGGAAATGACTACCTAGGAAAGAGTATGGCAGAAAGGGATCTGGGGGTCATAGTGGATCACAAGCTAAATATGAGTCAACAGTGTAGTACTGTTGCAGAAAAAGCAAATATCATTCTGGGATGTATTAGAAGGAGTGTTGTAAGTAAGACACAAGAAGTTATTCTTCCGCTCTACTCCGTGCTGATTAGACCTCAACTGGAGTATTGTGTCCACATTTCAGGAAAGATGTGGACAAATTGGAGAAAGTCCAGAGGATAACAACAAAAATGATTAAAGGTCTAGAAAACATGACCTCTGGGGGAAGATTGAAAAAATTGGGTTTGCTTAGTCTGGAAAAGAGAAGACTGAGAGGGGACATGATTACAGTTTTCAAGTCTATAAGAGGTTGTTACAAGGAGGAGGGAGAAAAAAAATGTTCTCATTAACCTCTGAGGATAGGACAAGAATCAATGGGCTTAAATTGTAGCAAGGGAAGTTTAGATTGAACATTAGGAAAAACTACCTATCAGAGTAGTTAAGCATGGGAATAAATTGCCTAGGGCGATTGTGAAATCTCCATCATTGGAGATTTTTAAGAACAGGTTAGAAACACCTGTCAAGGATGGTCTAGATAAAACTTAGTCTTGCCATGAGTGCAGGGGAATAGACTAGATGACCTCTCGGTCTCTTCCAGTCCTATGATTCTATGATTCTGTGTTTAGGGTGGAGAAGTGCCATTATGTGTGGCTCCTTCACTCAGGCTTTTTGACAGTAATTATCACACTGCTCACTCCATTTGGCTCTTCAGTAGAGCGTTCTTTTTCCAAGTGATCATGCTTAAAGCTGTTAGATGCCTCTTTTGACACTTCATTTGATGTTTGAAGCATGGATATGTTTTTTGTGCGTGCGGTCTTCCATGAAACATATGGGAGACAGATTGTACCTGTCACAAGATGCCAAACCACATTCTTGGGCTGTAGGAAGGCTTATCCGTCAGGGAGCTGCACTGCTGTGAATCTAATAAAGATAAACATATGACTTTAACATATTTAAAATAAACACTTTTACTTAAGATCAGGACATTCCAGTGCTCAAACTGGGGGGGAAGGAAAGGCATGGTAGAATACGTTCCAACTTCTTCTGAACCAGCATCAGTGAGAAATGTGGTCTTGACGTACTACCTCCCAATTCAAGCATGGCACTCTACTCTTCTGGAACCAATAGCAACAGCACTGGTTCAATAGGTCATTACAGGAGAGAGAACCTCCTGATGTTGTCATAACATACTGTTACAATGTGGAGGTGAGATATTAAGGCAACTTTGGTTATGGGATGAGAATGGAATGGGATAAAAAGATGTGCTAGCTACACCTTTTCTAAAAGGATCTATAGACTCTTTAAAATGCTCCATTGTGAAGCATCGTGCTCCTGCACTGTGGTATAAGAGAGCTCTTTTTGCTCATGGGCAAGCTACCTACTTTGCTGGAACATGCATGGGGAAGAGCAGCAGATGTTGGGGTGCTACTGCCCCTACCACATAGGTGGGCAGGGAGAACCATAGGGAGGACCATAGATCTTTCCCTTCACTGACGCAGCACGGATTCTGGAAACCAGATTGTGAAACAGTCTAGTTCCTGCCTTGCTCCTGGGACTATACAGCCATATGTTGCCTAACTGGGGCTGGACTGTAGGTGAAAATTCAACCCAAAGTGACAGTGCACACCAGTTTATAGAACATTTAAAACAAACTTTAGCCAGGCTACAACTCTCTATCAATGTCTGTGCTTTTATAATAATTGCCCATGCACACCAGTGGCTTCATTCAAAAATGGTCAATTTTGTTCGTTTTGGGTCCTCCTACCCTATTTTTCCTCTTACGATTTTGTCATTCAAAAATGAAAGGGGAGGATAGGACAAGGTGGAAAAAAACAATCATAACCCCCAAAATGTGCATTTTTTTGTGTTCCATTGAAAAGAATGGAAAAATTTCAAAAACATGAAATCTTTCATGAAAATTTCCTTTTTCAAAATAGGCCATTTTTTCATTAAAAAAAATAAATATTTTTTTCTATCCGCTCTAATCCCTACTATCTGTTATAATACTTTTCCAAAATAAAAATGTGTTTGTGCGTAATCCCTATCTTCCTACCCTCTTACATTTCCATATTTACTGATACACCTCTACCCCAATATAACGCGACCTGATATAACAAGAATTCAGCTATAACGCGGTAAAGCAGTGCTCTGGAGGTGGGGGAGCTGGGCTGCGCACTCCAGCGAATCAAAGCAAGTTTGATATAATGCGGTTTCACCTATAACACGGTAAGATTTTTTGGCTCCTGAGGACAGCGTTATATCGGGGTAGAGGTGTATTTACATTTTATGAAGAAAGTGGAGTTAGTTTAATGTTGAAAAAAATGTTAAATAGAATATGGGTGGTGAGAGTCCTAACTCAGGAAATAGTAGGTGCCATTTCCTGTATTTTACAAGATTTTATGATCTTTTTAAACAAAAATTAACCCTCCCACAAAAAACAAAACAAAAAATCCTTACTTTATTTATACTACAATATTTGTCCATTAGCAAGTAATGTCCTGTCATAGTATAAGTAGAGGTTCACCATAACCACTGGGTCCATATGTATTTGCATGTTTCTCATCAGTCACAGGTACAAAAATATATCTATAATTGAATATATATATATTCAAATACCTAGTATTAATAATGTCAAAAATCCCTCACAAAATGTACCCCTGCTCCAACCCACTAACCAAAACAAAGCAGGGTATTTCTCTCCATCTGTGCAGGAATGCTGGCATTCTGTGTGTGTCTTATGGGGTGTACAAACCCCACACTAGAACTGAATGAGTTAAAGAACAATACTGGTCCCAGGTAGCCCTGCCCCTCCAGACCTGCAGAGCAAGCTCCAACTGGAGAAGCAGTTGAAAAGAGAGCAACTCCACTCAGAAGAGGGAAGGTTGTGGGGGAAGACAGACCTACCCTGAGGACTGCTGGACAAAAGCACTAGGGAAGCCTTACTGAGAGGAATAAGGCTGAACGCTGAGCCTGGCTGGGGCTGAAGGTTTAGTTATCTTTTCTTTTTCGTATTTCTTATTCTAGACTTGGAGTTGAGGGAGGGAAATAGATGGTCGGAAGTGACTCAGGGAGGGCTCAGAGGGCACATAGTGTGTCAGACTCTGATCCTCTTAGGCCCTGGGTTGGAGCCTAGTGGAGTGGGAGGGCCTGGGATCTCCTACCAACTGCTCCTGCTGCAGGAGGGGCATAAGCCTCATGCCTACCTCACTCTCTCTAAGGAGAGACACTAGACTGAAAGACCTGCCTGCTGGGAGGCGGCACTAAGTGTGCTACCACTAGGTCATGTAGCATCCCGAGAACTAGCATTCCATTCCACTGTGCCTTCTAGCTACATACAGGTGCACCAAGTCCTCAGGTTCCTGTTATCAATTTGAGATGTCTTGACACATCAGAACCAAAGCAGTGTTTCATGTACTGTTCTTTAGGCAAAGCAAATGTATACCTAGAGGCAGGTATGTACACTGGAGTTCAGGTTCAGATTCAATATCTCCAAAATCTCACAAGCTCTTTTTATTAGGGCTGTTGATTAATCTGTGTTTTACTTCCTTTCTCTGTCTGCCCCAATATTTGCACCTTAGATGACATTTTCCCTCTGAAAACCCTGTGGTAAATTTTGAGTTGCAAAATTTTCAAAGTGTGGTGAGCCTTTGGGTGAAAATAGAGAGGCAGCCCCAGACTTCATGGAAGCATTTCACTACTCATGAGTAATGCAGTAGGCAGGCAGAGTTCTAGGAAAGTGATCTTTATTAAGGATCCTGAGTGGCCAATGCTATATACTGAGATCTTTACAGTGTGAGAAGGTGACCAGCTTGTCCTCTCCCTGCTGGCTTTCTTGAGCCCCACAGTGCCTCACTAAATGAGGTCTCTCCTGAAACCTGACCCAGTTTCTCCAGTTCCACTCCTTATACTTCAGGAAGGATGAATTTGAGCTGCAGTAGGATTGTCCAGTTGTGGGTTTACTAGGCACAGCCACTCAGTTAAAACTACTGCTGCTGCCATCCTGGCTCTGGGTAGGGAGAGTGGGCTGCCTGACTTTGCCCCAAACAGGACCTCCCAGCAGAATGATTGTGAGAGGTTTGGGAATAGTCCAACCCCACTCCCTGCCTTCTTGCCCCTCCCCCCAAATCCTTTGATGAGTGGGAAATGTTTTTCATGGATACTTTCCTGAGAACATGTTCATATTTGGAAAATGAGGCAAATGGTCACAGGGCTACAGGGAAGAGACACTTACCAAGCCTTGTACAAAGGTCTATTTCTGATGAGGTGATGGTTCAACGTTTGTATTTGTCCTTATTTTACCTAGATTGGTTCACTGACTCATCTCAATTTAAAATAGAGCAAATGGCTGCTTTCCTTCCACCCTTTTAGAAAGGAATTTGCAATTTTGTACACAGTGCGTATCATATTTTGTGCATGTTATGTGTGTATATCGTAATGTAAGACAGGCATTAGTGCATATACGAATTTGTAAGTACACTGTGTATTATGCGAACAGCCACATAATGGGCCATATCCTCAACTAGTGTAAATGAGCACTAGATAACGCTGTGGTTTTGATATATTGTCTCACAGCAGTGGAGACTCTGGCCCATAAATTACATGCATTTTTCTTCCATGTGGTAAGAAAATAGTTTTAAATGTTCAGTTGACTAGATTTATTGTCTTATGGTAGAACATCTTTCCATATCGATTCTTTATGAAACCATAACCAAAAAAGCATTTACTTTCTAAAGACAAATCACATTATTTAAAGAAAGAGGACATGTGCTGTTAGCAAACAGTAACATGTATACTCATAGTGGTTGAGTATACATTTTCATAACAATGTTGGACCACTGGAGGTCTCCATTGAGCTATAGTACTGTACATGTGAAAGTCTCTCAACTTGAAGAATTTTTATTTAACTCTAAAATTAACATTACTACCAACTCCATTAGAGCATTATTTTCTTACTGTTCCTGTGAGGAAATCATGTGTATTTACAGGAAAGGATGTTTCTGTTTTGTAACTGACCAGAGTATACCGTCATCCTAGTTTAGAGCTCTAGTATATGCATGGCATTGCTAGCACTACTGTCAGCCACTAACTGTATATCAGATGGTTAAATAAATTGACTCTAACAAACAGTTGTCCCCACTGTTCTCCACTTCCTTCTCCTATTGAGGAAAAAGACTGACAAGTTTTGAATGTATTTCAGCCATAAATAGAGTTTCTATATTTCTGACCATCAGGGGTTCTCAGAAGTGAATTTTTTGTAAGTAAAACTTTGGAGAGCTTTGCTGAAGGCAGTCAGAGTTCAACAGAAGCCCATGCAGAGACTAAAAGTTCATGCAGCTCCAGCAGTTATTCATATTCTATAATTATTCAAGGAAGAGAATGTTCTTTTCTTTTTTTCTTTTTGTTCCAGTTAAAATGATTTATGAAGCATGATCAAATGCATTTGGTAGGAAAGTAATGATGTGATCTCATCAAAGATTGGCAAGACTCTTGCTTGGTTGTTTTCTGCTCATTTGCTGGACAGGCTGCAGTTTGATCTGAATCTTCAACTTCATCTCACTTTGTGGCTGAGCGGGTGTCAAACTGCAAAAAGATGAAGCCTCAAGGAAATTTACAATTGTCTTTTGTAGCAGAAAAATATTGTGTTAAAAGACAGTTAGATATGACAGCCCTTCAGATCTGGGTCACACAAAGCACTTTCTCCAGGGAAGAGGATTACTGGTGATGAGAGATTAGCTGTTGTGAAACAGTTCATTTCTCCTGCAAACACACTAAGAATATATTGCTGAGTGGTGAATGATATGAAGTAAAAAGCAGGAGAGTATATAAATATCTAGAAGATACTGATCTTCCTGCTTCCCAGATAAATACTTTATAGGAAGAGAAAGGTTCTAAAATTTGAGCAAAAAGATAGTAGTGTAGTTAAGATGCAGAATCCTGCCACAGACTTCCTATGTGACTTGGGGCAAGTCACGGCACTGCTCCGTGCCTCAGTTTCCCCATCTGTGAAGTAGATATGACAAATCCAGTAGATGCTCACATACCATGGTGACAGGTGACTATAAGGATCTGAATCGAGTGTTAAAAATACCAAACAAACTGTCGCTACTACTGGACTGGTAAGAGGAAATGTAAGTATCTTATAGGACAAAGGACAAGGTAAAATATCACAACCTCTTAGTGGATCTCTAAATACCTTTCCAGTATTAATAAAACCAGCTAACACTGCCATGAGGTGGGCACTGAACGAACAATCACCGTACCTGTATTTTGCAAATGTGAAATGCTGATTGTGAAATATGCAATTCCCCAAACTCAAATAATTTCTGCTTCTCCAGTCCTTGTGCTGTCAGAGTACTAGCCATGACATTCTCAATATTGCCAGTAATAACCCACCACTGACAAATGGAAAAGAATGAGAGCACATGTACCCCGCCCCCAGCTCTGATAATATTTGCCCTTCTGCCCTTCATAACATGACATGTGATGCGTGCTGTTTTTACATGCCCTTTTTATGAGCAAGCGCTTAGGGGAGTTTATATAATCATGAATGGACAGGCACCAGGCTTCTTTGTTCCTACATGACAATCAAGTCAAATTGAAATTTTAAATGGATTATGCCTGTTATTCAAATTTTGCCTTATTATAAAACTTTAGTATATACACCTCTACTCAGATATAACACTGTCCTCGGGAGCCAAAAACTCTTACTGCATTATAGGTGAAACCATGTTATATCAAACTTGCTTTGATCTGCTGGAGTGCGCAGCCCTCCCACCCTCCCCCCGAAGAACTGCTTTACCGCATTATATCTGAATTCCTGTTATATCGGGTGGCGTTATATCAGGGTAGTGATGTGGATATATATTCCTAGTTTGTAATCCAGTTTATGGTCTCTGCAGAGAGAGCAATTCTGCCAAAGTTATAGTCATAAATATCCAGCCATGCTTTTTTACCCAGGGAAAGGTGCAAATCGAGGCTGGGAGTTTTCCAAATGTCTTGTGCCCAATTACTAATATGATTTTCCTTGCGAGGACTTTCAGTGCAATGGAAGATGGGAATTTTCAATAGACAGAAGCACTTTGGCAAACATGAGGGTGTTCTGGCATTTCTGCTTCCAAACAAAAATCTGCTTATGTGGCTTTACTGTAATTTCTTTACCCTACAAAATTGCTACTATTTCTGTCATGGTGTTTGATAGTTCTTCAGGGAGATGGCTTACCAGCAATGGTAACAATAACCCACCAGAGGGTGCCAATTACTTTCTCAACCAGGGTCTTTAACGAAATTCTGCTTTAGTTACAGCCTGAAAATTTCCAAGAGGTTATTTTGAGGCATAGGTTAACCATCAGTCATCTAAAGTTGATGATTCTGATGAGCATACACCTGTGCCCTTCCCAATGAACCAGAAGTGTGTAGATAATATATGGCTGCAGACAGTGCAATGATAGTTCTGTGTTTCTGATTGCAGGGAGAATTTGAGCCATTTCTTTTGAATGAGTCTGTCTTTCTCTTTCTCTATGCATGTGAGTCTCCACACCTGAGTGAAATAGGTGAAATGATTAATGAGCTATAAAGTTATACAACTGGGTTGGCAGTGTTCTCTCTCCTCAGTGCAGTGGTGAGAATTTTTGGAGTTAATTTCTGCAGTAAAATGTGTTAGGATTCTGTTTCGCCTTAGTTCACTGCCAATCCATTCGTGCATTTCATCTTTGTACTGACTTGTTCAAAGGGGGTTTGATAGCACAGGAAGCTTCCCTGTAGGAAGAAGAGGCAGATCAGGATTCTTTTCTTGTGCTGCCCTACCTCTCTGCTTCCAGAAACCTGACTCCTTGCATGTAAGAAGCCCTATGCAAACTGCCTCTCTGCTGCTGCCAATCTCCAAACCAAACATTAGGTTGAGAATGTGGAGGCAGGTTGGCTGGGAGTGTACATGTTTGTGAATTGAGGAGGGAATGGGCGATATGCAAGAATGGGGACATGACTAAGTTTAGTTTGGAAGCCAGTTGCAAGGATACTGGTTGCTTTATCAGGATCCAGAAGTATTCGCGCGCGCGTGTGTGTGTGCGTGCGTGTGTGCGCGTGCAGAGGGAGGGGGTTGAAGGGATGACGTAAAAGGGAGGGCTGGGATATGTAAAAGGAGAGAGGGCTAGACAGGGATTCTCAATGGCTAGTAATATACTTGTTTCACAGAAAGAGCAATTGAGGCAGACAGGTTTTTACTTGTCCGAGGAGAACAATGGAGTCAATTTCAGAGGTGAAATTAGAACTCAAGGCTCCTTGAATGTATATCACAGCCAACAAGGCCATTCTCTCAGGAACTTGCTAGTCACTCACTATAAGGAGTCAATCTCAAACAGTACTTTTGTCTTTTATCAATATGCATATTTATTTATGCATTTTTGCCATATTCTATGCAAATCAGTTGTCTGATCTGGGATAATGTTGCTGATATCTTTTCCACTTTCCAGAAATAAAGATTTTCCCAGACATTAATAAATCAATCAATTGTCCCTATGATTTAGTTATGCAAGTGCCAAGAGGATCTGCAAGTAAAAAAAAAACAACATAAAATAAAAATCTGTGGAGAAAGGGAACTGAGCTCTTGGTCATTGCAACTTCAGGCTCATGAACCTTTGTCTATAAGACAATTCGTTTTTGACATGACCATAATACACATATTGAGCATGTGCTGTTCATAAAGGCCCTCATCCACCAAGGAACTTAAGTGTGTGCCTAAATTTAAGGTTATGTTTAGTCTCCTTGATTACAATAGGACTACACACCTGCTTAAAGTTAGGTACATGCTTAAGTATCTTGGGGCGGCATGCCGCGGGGGGCGCTCTGCCGGTCACCGGGAGGGCGGCAGGCAGGATGCCTTCGGCGGCATGCCTGCGGAGGGTCCTCTGGTCCCAGGGCTCTGATGGACCTGCGGGAGGTCCACCGGGGCCGCGGGACCGGCGACTGGCAGAGCGCCCCCCGCGGCATGCCGCCGTGCTTGGGGCGGCGAAATGTCTAGAGCCGCCCCTGCACTTATGAAAAGGTGTTAGAGATTTCCATATAGCTGACTCATTTCTGAATCGGTCAAGCACAGAGAAGAAATACATTAGAAACTAATTGTCCATATGTGAGGAAATATTAACTCCTAAGCATCTTTAAAATTTTGTAAGTGCCCATTAGCGAGGAAGTGAAAGAGTCAGTTGCTCTCAGGGGGAATGCATCAGCATCCGGTATAAAACTTGTATTTTAGCAAGGCTAATCTTGTAATTTGATCCCTCCCTAAATTCTTTAAGAATCAGTAGCAGATGTGGAATTGAGATGATCAGAAATGATGTGAAAATAAAGCACATTGTCAACACAAAGGGGGAGTGTTCTCTTCATGCACTGTGCCCATGTGCCTTTCACAGAACAATGCGTTACTGGTCTATGACTAGGGCTCCTAGGTGTTACAATAATACAAATAAATAATAGGAATAGTCAATAAATCCTTAATTAATGGCCTGATCCTGCAAGATTCTGAATACCTTCTGACATCATGGGGTGTTGAAGATGCACTTCACAGATCGAGCCCCGGGCCACAGATTCCATGATATTTTCCTGTTAGCAGAGAGTAATTACTATTATTTATATTATGGTAGCACCTAGAGACCTCAAGCAATACAGCACACCTGTTGCTCTCGGTGCTGCACAAACATGCAGTGAATTAAAATCCCTGCCCCATAGTCAAACCAAAATAAGTGGATGAAACAAACAAGCGGGTAGATGGAGAATGGAGTAAAATTAATAATGGGTTGTTCTAGCAGAAACTGGCTGTGAGCACAATTCATACCTCTAGTTGTCTGACAGTAATATTTCTAACAGGGCCTTGAGCTAACCTGCTGCCTGTAGAAACTTACTTTTAGGGGAATCATCTTACTTAATTCAATGAAAAATTCTTAGGATTCAAGATATGTAAAAGATATGCCTATGTATCAACACGGTATATAGGTATAGACATTTGTACTTGGATAACATTTTACATATGGCATTAAGTTTTTATATGAATACCTACTTACTTACACTTACCCGTATAATGTTCTGTGTCTTATCAAAATAAATATCTACCTCTGTGTACTGGAGATGGTTGAACAATTTCAAACTTTTAGTAAAAAAATCACTTTTTATCAAAAACTTCTGCAAAAGAAAAATGTGTTCATTTTTGACCAGATAAATAGTTCACATTTGAGAGTTTTTTTCAATGAAGAGGGACAGTATGTTTTAAAAAAAAAAATACACATGAAAAACATATCTCATTTTTTTGACCAGTTCTAATGCTTACTACTGTCACCAAATGTAATGATGTAATATTCCATGTATCCCAGTTGTACCAAGTATCACAAGATGGCTGGAAAATGGAAATTTCTTCCTGCAGAAAATTTCAATTTGGAGAAAAAAATGTAAAGGGGGCAGGAGGAGGGGAAGAGACTTGGAGGAAAATTGCATTTTGACGGAAGTGGATCCGGCTTTTTTGGCTTGCTCCTCTTGTGTGCCTCACTCCCTGGGCAGCTGCCTTCTAAGCCTGTCCGTCCTTTGGGGAGCTGGAGGCCTGGGGAGTGAATCAGCCCCACAAGTCTATGGAGTCAGGGAACTGAGGGAGGCCGGGCTGGCAGTAAAGCTTTGACAGAATAGACACATTCCTGTGGAATGTGTCAATTCTGGTGAATCAGCATTATTTCTTTGGCAAACTTTCAACCAGCTCTACAGATATCCTCTTTGCTTCATAGAAATATAAACATTTTTAATGATCCGTTGTGGACTCAGTACTAGACTCATTTTCTATTAATGAAATGACTTACTTTATATGAGCTTGTATTGTCCAGGAGGGTAGCGGACAGTACAAGATGCACATTTCTGGGAGGAAAGTTTGGGACTGGGAACTTGCTGCTGTCACTCTGCCATGTAATTCAAGGGTGCCTGGCTGGCTGAAGCACTCTTGCAGTAGCTAGTGGTAATTTACATGCTGGAGGCTGTGTGAGCGCCGGCCAGGAGTGGTTGCTCTCACAGCGAAGCGTGCACAAGGCATCCTAGGTTGTCTGCAGACTCCATTTGGAAGGCGTTGTATTATGAGGGCTAGAAATTCGCCTTCTTAAAAACAAACTAAAAATAATAATAATAAAAACAAACAAAAAAACCCAACAAAAACAGAGATTTTGCAGAATATGCTATGTGTTCATATCAATACATCAAGTAAGTCTGGTGTTCATCTGCCTTGCTATACCTGAATAAAAAAGACAGTAAAATTTTCCAGGTGGCCCCAGACCCTGCTCCCCAGCAGGAGTGCTGGAGCAGGACAAGCCCCAGACCACGTTCCCCAACAGGAGCTCGAGGGCTCGATTAAAATGGCTGGCGATCTGGATCCAGCCCGCAGGCTGTAGTTTTCCCACCCCTGGTCTAAGGTGCACTGAAATTCAATGAGACTTAAGCTCACTTTTGAAAATTGGATTTAAACTCATAAATATCTGAAGCATTTTTTTTAATTACCCACCATAACATTTTATGTGCTCCTCAGGAGGTGCTAACATATTTCTGAGTAAAACAAACTGAACTGGAATTTTGGGAATTGTACCTATCTTCAGATAATTATCTAAAAATAACATAATTATTTTCTTTCTAGGTAGCAAGATTATATGCTATTATTTGATGTATATTTTCTACAATATACTGAAAAGACTTTTTATGCTTTAAAATGTAAATTATACTTAGAAACTATAATTTGCATGGTGACAGTTTAATTTTCATTCTCTGCAAAATAAATAAATAAATGAAATGTTAATGTTCTTAACGCATTGAGGAGAGGATATTTTAAAGAGACAAACTCCAGAACCAAACTTTAACCCACATGTTCAAAATATAGCACAAAATGTAAATATATTTATGTAGCCCACTCATAAATTATTCAGTGTTCAGTCATCAATCTAATTTTGCATTAAGCTGCATCAGTGTACCATCGCCTATATGATTCTAAAGTGTTGATTTATCTTTAGGACAATGTATACATGATGATGAGTGGCCTTATTAATTTTCTCCTTTCACTTTAGGGGAACCCCAGCTTTTTGTGAGCAGGTGTAGAGAAGGGGGCATGAAAAGAGAGAAGACAGGGTAATACGTTTCAGGGCCAGCCCTCCAAGGATTGGGGACAGGATCAATAATTGTTCACTAGAAGTGTTTCCTCCACTTCATTCTGCAGTCAGAGGACTGGGTAAAGGGCTGTTCTTACATCTGTTCAATTAGTCCATAGTTGTGTGTGACGGGACACATAGGCCCCACACTTGCAGTGGAGTGGTACTAAAGGCCTGGGGACATAACAGGCCCCACCTCTTGATGCCTGCAGTAGTTGTCAGGAATGGAGAGAGCTTAAAAGGAAGAGGCCCAGCTCAGTTGGGGCTAACCAGGAAAGAGAGCTGAGCTCTGCTTCTTCCTCAGTGAGAGAAGTCTAGTTTCAGCCAAGAGCCTGAAACAGCTTGCTACCTGGGTGAGCCTCCCAGTGGGTGGGATGACTGGGCCCAGGATGACTGACGAAAAGGACTAGCCCCACAGAGAAAAGAGGTCATAGAAAGAATACATTAGGATCAAGAGAAAGATGAAGAAAAATGTAGGTCCTCTACTTAGCAGGGAAGGAGAGCTAATAATGGATGACATCAAGAAGGCAGTGGTGTTTAATGCCTATTTTGCTTCAGTCTTCACTAATAAGGTAAATTGTGATCAGATACTTATCACAATTAATATTAACAAAAAGAGGGAAAGAATTCAAGCCCAAAAGGAGGTTAAAGAATATTTAGGTAAGTTAGATGTGTTCAAGTCACCGGGGATTGATGAAATTCACTCTGGGGTACTTAAGGAACTAATTGAAGCAATCTCTAAACTGACTGAGGATAGGTGAGGTCCCAAAGGACTGGAGAAGGGCAAGTGTAGTACCTTTCTTTACAAAGGAGAATAAAGAGGACCCTGGAAAATATAGGCTAGCCAGGCTAACTTTGATATATGGAATAATAATGGAACAAATTATTAAGCAATCAGTTTGAAATCATCTAGAGGATAACAGAGTTATAAGGAATAGCCAACAGGGATTTGTCCAGAACAAATCATGTCATAATAAAGTAATTTCCTTCTTTGGCAGAATTACTGGCCTAGTGGATGTAGGGGAAGCTGTAGACATGATACATCTTGATTTTAGTAAAGCTGTTGCCACAATCCTACATCATATTCTAATAAGCAACTGAGAGAAATGTGGTCTACATGAAATTACTATAAGGTGGATGCAAAGCCAGTTAAGTGAAAAAATTCAAGAGTAGTTATCAATGACTTGCTATCAAACTGGGAGGATAATCTCGTGGGGTCCCATAGGGGTCTATTCTGAATCCTGTACTATACAATATTTTCATTAATGATTTGAATAGTTGAGTGGTTAGTGTGGCTATACAATTTGTGGATGATGCCAAGCTTGGAGAGGTTGCTAGCAATTTAGGAGGACAGGATTAGAATTAAAAATAATTTTGACAAATTTGACAATTGGTTTGAATTCAACAAGATGACATTCAAAAAGACAAGTGCAAAGTACTACATTTAGGATGGAAAAATTAAATGCATAGCTTCAAAATGGGGAATAACTATGCAGTACTACTGCTAAAAAGGGTATGGTGACTATAATGGATCACAAATTCCATACGAGTCAGCAACGTGATGCAGTTGCAAAAAAAAAAAAAGCCAGAATAATTGGGAGTGTATTAATAGGAGTGTTGTATGCAAGACACCAGGGGTAATTGTCCCATTCTACTTTGCACTGCTGAGCATCAGCTGGAGTATGTGTCCAGTTTGGGGAAGATTGGACAGAATCCAGAGGAGAGCAACAAAAATGATAAAACCCTGACCTATGAGAAAAGGTTAAATTGCGCATGTTTAGTCTTGAGAAAAGAAGACTAAAAAGAAGACCTGTTAAGTTTTCAAATATGTTAAATGCTGTTATAAAGAGGGTGATCATTTGTTCTCCATGTCCACTGAAGGTAAAACAAGAAGTAATAGGCTTAATCTGTGGCAAAGGGGATTTAAACTAGATATTAGGAAAAAAATTCTCTAACTATAAGGATAGTTAAGCACTGGAATAGTCTTCCAAGGGAGATTGTGGAATACCCTTCACCGGAGGATTTTAAGAACAGGTTAGACAAACACTTGTCAGCTATGATCTAGGTATACCTGGTCCTGCCTCAGCTCAGGGGGCTGGAGTAAATGACCTCTTGAGGTCCCTTCCAAATATTTCTGTGATTCTATTATAAGTCTATTCAAGAAAGTGATTGACATTTTTTTTTCTTACCAGACAAAAAATCTAGAAAAATAAAACATAATCCTCCATTTTCAGGAGAAAAAGGCATAATAAAATCAAAGTCAATCAAGAAGAAAACTAAGTTATTAACACTATTTCCATCATGTGTTATACAATATAAAATGAAAACAACGAGGAGTGCCACCGGACTCCTCATTGTTTTTGTGGATACAGACTAACATGGCTACCCCTCTGATACTTAATATAAAATGAAACGTTATAAGAGTTAATACACCTCATTTGTTTTTATGAACAATAGCTTGCTAATTCAAAGGTAACAGTTGACCAATCTTTTGGCCTTGCACGTGAGAACTTCTTTTTCTATGTACTTATCGAAGATGATTTATGTGCTTTCTTGTATAGCTCTGATATCTGCCTGTCAAGCAAAGTTTTAATATCTGTCAGGACCTCAAATGAAACCATTGTGGCGGAGATGAGATTCAAATCTCTGGATCAGAATTCATTCCTGTGGTTTTGGTTCCAGGAGAAAACCCAAACCAGAAGACACTTGTTTTTCTTGTCTGCTCTGGATGTGGCTGAAATATTATGAGTAAGTGTTTTGTTTGTTTGTTTGTTTGTTTGTTTCAAAAGATGGTCAAAATGACATAAGAACAGCTGGGCTCATGAGAGTTCAATCATTTTGGGCCAAAATCTCATAAAAACAGTTTTGTGAGACTTCAGCATCATTGGATCAAAATCTAAATGTTGTCCCTGAGTCAGCCTTAAATTTGAGTAATAACCTAAATGTATTCTGTTTCCAAACACTATCTCTCCAGACCAGCTCTGCTGTCTCTCCTGATAGAAAACTTAGCTATCTTTGTATTCTTATTATTTTTGACTCCCTAACATTTTAATTATGAATCAGTTATTCCTCTTATTCCAGTTGTTCTCCAAAGTGAGGTCCATGGGAGCCAAAATAACTGAAAATCTGAAACCACTCAAAAGAAACCTAATCAGAGGACGTTCTTTTTTACTCTTTTGTTGTTTGTTTGTTTCTTAAATATGTTCGATTTGTGTCTTTAGAATTTAAAATTAGATTATCCAGAGTATTCCTGAAATTCTAGTATCAGAGGGGTAGCCGTGTTAGTCTGGATCTGTAAAAGCAGCAAAGAGTCCTGTGGCACCTTATAGACTAACAGACGTACTGGAGCATGAGCTTTCATGGGTGAATACCCACTTCGTCAGATGCATGTAGTGGAAATATCCAGGGGCAGGTATATATATGCAAGCAAGAAGCAGGCTAGAGATAATGAGGTTAGTTAAATCAGGGAGGATGAGGTCCTCTTCTAGCAGTTGAGGTGTGAAAACCAAGGGAGGAAAAACTGCTTTTGTAGTTAGCAAGCCATTCACAGTCTTTGTTTAATCCTGAGCTGATGGTGTCAAATTTGCAGATGAACTGAAACTCAGCAGTTTCTCTTTGAAGTCTGGTCCTGATGTTTTTTTGCTGCAGGATTGCTACCTTAAGATCTGCTATTGTGTGTCCAGGGAGGTTGAAGTGTTCTCCTACAGGTTTTTGTATCTTGCCATTCCTAATATCTGATTTGTGTCCATTTATCCTTTTCTGTAGGGACTGTCCGGTTTGGCCAGTGTACATAACAAAGGGGCATTTCTGACATATGATGGCGTATATTACATTGGTGAATGAACCAGTGATGGTGTGGCTGATCTGGTTAGAAAATTCTAGGACATCAGAGATGTCTCATTTGAAAAATAGAGAGAGAAGGTGGATGAGGTAATCCCCCTTCTATTGGACCAATTTCTGTTGGTGAAAGAGACAAGCTTTCAAACTTACACAGACCTGAAGAAGAGCTGTGTGTAAACTCAAAATCTTTCTCTCTCACCAACAGATGTTGGTCCAGTGAAAGATATTACCTCACCCATCTTGTCTCGCTAGTAATCCAGTACTGACATGGCTACAAACAATACTTCAAAATAAATGTATTTATTTATTTCAGAAATATTCTGTTTTAAGATTCTAACCATTGTAGGACAAATCTATAGATTTTGAAATTTGCAAAGTTAGTGAACTCTTCATCAGTGGGGCCAAATAGGCAAATGAACAAAATTGTTAGAATGAGCAAGTTGCTGTCCACAGTCTTTTCTGCATTTTCTATGCATTATAAATACTATTTTTGTCCACTGCCTGCCTTAGGAATTAATTATTTGTACTTGCAGGGCCCATTGTGCCCACTGTATGAGCATTTAATATGAGACTGTGCCTGGCCCAAATACCTTCCAATCTAATTAGAGAAGAAAGACAAAGGAAGGAAAGGAAATACAGAAGTGAAGTGACTTGCCTAAAGTCACAGAGCTCGGACTGGGACTAGAACTCCATTCTCCTGAGTATCATTCCAAAGTCCTCTCTATTGGACCGTGCTGACTACACAGCTTGAAGCTACTTTTTATCCTTTCTCCATTTATAGTCTTTTAGTATAGAATACAAATTGCTCACCTATTTAAATATATCAAGAAATAATAGCCAACTCTTTGAAGGCAACATATCTCCATCTTAATATTCATTTGTCTGTTATTTTGGAAATTGCAGATGTTCACATGATTAATATACATTGAATTCTGAACTTCCCAAGAAACTTGGAAATCTTTTTTTTTTAAATCAATGGGATGATACAACAGAAGTAAAGATGGTAGCACTTGGATAGTGATTAAAGCATAACAGAAATTCATACTGGTGAACATACGGTGAGATGTTCAAGGAGGAGTGAGGGACCCAACTCCCAGTGACTTTTAATGGGTTGTGGAAGCCTCTGCCTAATTCCACTCTGTGACTTTGAAAATTTCTCCACAAGTTAAAAAAACAAACCTATCAAAAACAACCACTTCAATTGGAATGCAAACTTTCTCATGTTGTGACAAAACATACTGCCAAATACCATCTGTATAATAGTGAACACGGAAAAGTCAAAAAGTTTAGAAAACATTACTGAAGCTGTAGAAAAGTGCCTTAAAAATTGTCTAACCCTGGAACAGTCTTTGTGACACCATCATTAATTCCACTCCACACAGTTCTATTTCTTAAACATATATTGTATGCTCTATAGATTTTAGTACTCATTTAAAAACTTCTGGTGTCTCAGAGAAAGGAGACAAATAGATCATTTAAAAAGCTAGTCATAACCACCTTTCTTCAATGAACCAGACCCCAGATTTCATGTTGAGAACAGCCAAGTCTGCCCACTCTGCCACCCTGCCATAAAATAAAAATAAAAAGCATTTTGACAATGGGAACTAGTTTTTCTTTAGCTGAAGACTGTCTGTTATTTAAAGACCACAATCAGGGAAGCAAATGTACTCAAAGTGCTAACCAGAGTTCTCTCATTTACACTACATTTGTCTATTCTTGTTTCCCTTAACTATGTAAAATTCTGGGCTCTGATCTTGCAATCAGATCCACTTGCATATAGAACGTTATGCCCACAAGGCATCCCACTAAATTCTGTTGGCTCCATATGAGTGCCAGGATCCGCCTGTGAAGGTTTGAATACCATGGAAATGACAGATCCAATGAAAGAAACCTAAAATTTCTTCTGAGAAAATGTAGGGGGAAGAATCAATAAAATCAGAGCCATACTTTAAGAAATATTCTGTCAGATGATCCACTTCTCAAGTGCATCTTCTTCTTTCATGGCATTTGAAAAGCAATGGGTTGGGGTTATAATTCTAATGCTTCTGGGGTGGCTAGGTTGATTTTCCTTGTACCACCACTGTAAGTATAAATGGGGCAATGTTCATGATGTGTCAGATGGTTTGTACCTCATTACAGTCACAATTTGGTGATTTTCATTTTTTTCCACTTGAGGAGGAAATATCCACACTTTCCATGCATTGTCCGAACACGACTGAGTGCAGTCCTCTGCCTACAGGGTAGACAGAATCCCAAGACAACTTTCATTGGATGTTCAATCAGGTCTTTGTTTGAGACGTCACAAGTGGCCCAGAGTCCAGACAAGTACTGGTGACCTTTCTATTGGCCTGCAGTATTGGCACGTGGATCCAGAAAGGCTTCCTGGATTTGACGTGGGAGATTGGCAATGAATTGAGATTGTGATTTACTGGCAGGTCCAGAGCACCCAGGACTGTATTGTATTCCCAGACCACTGCAGCGTCTCGCCTGATGTTGGCTGGCACGATGCCCACCAACACTAGGAGCAATTGTATCGGTATTGATCTGAAAGAGCTGCTAACGGTCATCTTCAGTGGAGGGTTTGATTATACTGAATAACTAGAATCTGCACCTGCAGCAACTCTTGTAAGTTTCTGATTGATATGAATCACTCAGTTAGTTATAAGAACAGATATGGTAGACATAAGCAATCGTGGTTTAGATTTAGACATCATGTTTTACATTTCCAGTGAGACAGCTGCCTTTGGCTTTGGTGTTATATTTTGTTTCAGATTAATATCCTATGCTGAATATGGAGTTTTTTACACTCTCCAAGTTTCCTCTGCTTACTTATGAAATTATCATTCTAAAATTCATTGTATTTTTCTTCCATGAATAATTCCTGCCCTTTTCTAGGGCTTCAAAGGAAATTAAACAAACATCAAAAATCTAAGTATGGCATCTGCGCGGAAACAGAAGGAGCTGGCAAGAAGAGTGCAAGAGAACTGGGGAATGTATCTGGAGCCAGGATGCACCCTAATAAGTATGAGAGTTCTGCAGGTGCTTTTAATTGGGAAAGGGAGAAAACCTGTAAAGTTTGGGATCTCCTATAGGGCTAAAGGAGTCACTGGGCCAGAGGAAGTTTGAGTCCAGCAGCCTGTGCTTGACTTTTTCTAAAAGCAACTCTGCTCTACACAGAACACACTGAAAATCTTAAATGGACTGTAAGCAAGTCATTTTTTTAAAAGGTCCACATGGAAGTTATGATTCTCCATTTCTTCTTTGATCCTTCTAACTCACCCTTCCTCTTGTCTTCCCCATAGTGGGATCAAAGAAAGGCCACCAATATGAGAAAGTGACCACCACACACCTCTTGCATAGGTGAAGATTTTGATTGCTACTTCTATATGTGTAAGGGTGGGAAGATTCTCCCACCTAAAGGATGGTGGTGGTGATGAAGATTCTTCTGCCATATCCTTAACCCTGAAAGCAGAGAACAGAAGATACTACTACTATATGGCCCCTGTGTAGGGACCGGGGCCTGGGCAGTTATGCCTAGTGGTCAGAACCAGAATCAGAAGCAGGGAACCAAAGCATCAAAGTCAGGATCACACCACACATCCGGGCTAGAGCTGGAATCTGGAGTCACACCAAGAGTTGATCTGGAATCAATGTCAGGAGTCACACCAATGGTCAGGACTGAAGTTAGAATCAGACAGAAGTGCCAAGGGTCAAACCGGTGTCAGGAACCAGGGAACAGAACAGGGGTCAAGCCAAAACCAGAGTCAGAAAGCAATATCAGGGGACAATCCCAGGGTCAAACCAGAGTTAGGGTCCAGATCAGGAATTCACTAAGTTGCTCAGACAACTTCTTGGGCCAGCTGGTGGGATTGGATGTCTGCTCCAATCAGGAGCTTCATAGGCAGAGTTTTCTGGTGGTCCAGAGTTCCACTGACACATTTCCCAGATCGTTCTGAAGAAATGTTGCGGGGTGGTCATGGTCTGGGCCCCCAGGCCTCAGTTTGAGACCGCAATACCTCACAGGAGGAAAGATTAGGAAAGAAGTACAGTAACATCCATGGCTAATCAGGACAAGACTGACAGCTGAAATTTTATTTACCCTTTCCCAGAATACACAAAAAAAAGGCTGTCACCCAATGAAATTAATAGGCAGCAAGTTTAATGAAAACAAGAAGAATTTTTTTTTTTCACACAACATATGGTGAACCAGTGGAACTCATTTTCATGCAATGTTGTGAAGGCCAAGACTATAACAGGGTTAAAAAAAATAGATAAGTTCATGGAGGATACCTCCATCAATGGCTATTGGCCAAGGCAGTCAGGGATGCAACCCCGTGCTTGGGGTAACTCCTCCCCTCCTGGTTTCTGGTAGTCAGAGATTTAGACAGGAGTGGATAACTCCAACTGTCCTGTTGTGTATGCTCCATCTGAAGCTCTGGTAATGGACACTATTGGAGTCCAGGATATTGGGCTAGGTGGACCTTTGGTCTGACCCAGTATGGCAGTTCTTATGTAATACTGCTGCCTAGAGAAGGATGAGAACTGGACCTTCAAACGGAACGGGATGGAGGTGTGGAAGAGGCTTTTTCTACACTCAGATATGGCATGGGGGTGGGGAGTGAAGGAGTTATTTCCTCTCTGTAATAATCTGTTGGGGAGGATCTATTCTATTTATATATACCTGTGGTTGCTCTCTCTAAGCAGGGTGCACTTAGTTCAGTACTCTGTATCAGAATACTGCAATTAGTTAATTTGGAGAAGACTAAAAGATACTTTATATGTTTCTTAATTTAATATTATGTCTTGAACCAAATAATCTCTTAGGTTGATTCCTTCTGGAATAAGGATTATTTGTGGAATTCAGGAAACTTGTGTACCAGTAGTGGTGGCAGCTCCTATCAGTTGGACCAGGCCATAATTTGTTTTATTCGTTATAATACAGAGTTAATACATTCCTACTTCATTAAGATTCATTAACATTCTATATTATACAGAATTACTGAACGTTAACATCTAGCTGCCTAAAGACCTATTATAGTTTATCACATTATTAAAACTATTGCCTTTCACAATCAAAATGAGTGTCTCTAAAATAGAAATATAAAGGAGGATGCAACACATATGAATAATGATACTTTATAAAAAACCTGCTTTGTAATAAAGCTAAATATACAAGATATAAAATTATATACAAAATCTTTAATTTACACAATTACTTTTGAAGGCTGCAGGTCCGGATCAATGATTTTGGTTACGTAGTGCTATTTTCTGTTTAAATCTGCAGTGTCTGAGCTTCCATAACAAAAGACATATTGTAGAAACTGAGCCATTTCTGTGCTGACCTGAATTTTCCCCAGGGGGAAAAAAAAGGCATTATGATGATTCAAGCAGTTCCCATCTTCGTTCCAGAATGGCATAGAAGATTCCTTTTCCCATTGTCTTTAGCTAACTTATGTACATTGTCATTATCGTGAGTTCGAGTAGCTCTCAGTTACAATATCTTAATGCAACATTTATAATCATTGTTGAACTGGGATTGGATATTAGAGGGGGAGGAATGGGGTGGAGAAGAAAAGGAAAGAAATGGTTTATACAACACAGGTTCTTGAGGTGTTTTATTAAATTAAGTTTCAGTGTGCCCCTAATACTTTCTGAAGCCCAAAGTGGAAAGCATGTAGAACAGTTCTCTTTAAAGGCATTATAATGACCTGTATTTTAAGCTCTATAATGTACTTTTCATTGCACTATCTTTAAATTTCTGTAGCTCACTATAATATATAGTCTGTAAGCTTGATGCTTAATGCTTCCTGTGATGGAAGGAGAGGGAACCAACAACTAAAAATATTCTAAATAATATAGCCTGACTTAAGTTTGAGATGCTTAGAAGCAGACCTCTGTGAACCTTTCCTAGTAAAATATGTAGTTGAAACCCAAGCTTACTTTCTGCTGGGTTTCATTATGAAAGCAACACTTTGTGTGTGTGAATCCAATCCAGCAACATGCAAACCATGTCTTGTGATGAGGGAATTTGAATCCTAAACTGCCATTGATGTCAAGTCAATCTGAATTGGATAACTCCACAAACTTGTACTGTCACCATGGGCTTGGCTACACTTGCAAGTTGCAGCGCTGGTAGAGGCTTTCCAGCGCTGCAATTACACCCCGTCCATACACACTGGGCACAACCAACGCTGCAACTGGCTGCTGCAGCGCTGGCTGTACCACTGGCCAGTGGGGGTAGCGATTGCAGCGCTGGTGGTGATCCAGCTGCTCTCATCAAGGTGACACACACCAGCGCTTTATTGGCCTCTGGGGAATAAGGAGATATCCAGAACGCTTTTAACTAAAAATACTCCCTTTGTTTTGTTATGCAGTTTGTTTTGTGAACTCCTCCGGACTCCGTTTGCTTTGAGCAGCTTATCAGCGCTCTGTTTGCTGTGAACAATCATCATCAAATCAAATCTGATCCTCCTCCTGTTGTGCAGCTCCTCCTCCGCTGCTGCTGCTGCTGCTTGCTAAAAAAAAAAAAAAAATATAGCTGTTGCTGTGCTGTGATCATCTGTACCTACAAATCAAATGAGAGGAAACAGAAACAGGGGAGTCGGCAGGCTGTTTGCAATTGGCGTTAAGACTAAGGTCAGAAAAAAAGAAAAGAATTTTCAATGCAGGAAAATGCAACACACACAGTGGCTCAAAAAAAATCCTCTCCTCCCCCCCCCCTGTCCACACACCACCCCCACCACCCCCCTCTTTGAAAAGCACGTTGGCCACTTGAACTTGAATGCTGGGATAGCTGCCCAATGCATCCTCCCCCAAGCGCTGCAAATGCTGCAAATGGCCACACACAGCAGCTGTAGTGGTGTGTGGCCACACACCAGCGCTGCTCCTACACAGCTGGATGACCAGCGCTGCAAACCACCAGCGCTGCAAACCGTAAGTGTAGCCAAGCCCTAAGTTGTTATGTTGCTTCAAACACGGGTATCAACATACTGG
The DNA here is from genome assembly GCF_016161935.1 of Mauremys reevesii. Taxonomy (NCBI): domain Eukaryota; kingdom Metazoa; phylum Chordata; order Testudines; family Geoemydidae; genus Mauremys; species Mauremys reevesii. The sequence continues at coordinate 190,683,884 of NC_052624.1, forward strand.
ATTTTCTCAATGGTTTCATCCTGACAGGGTAGTCCAACCTATTTATATTGTTCTTCTATGTACTTTACAATGATGTAATAATTCATAAGTTAGGTACTATGAACCCTCTGCCCTGTTTGTTTGTGTGTGTGTGTGCGTGTGTAGCATTTTAAATTAATAATGTAAAAGTCTATTGATTTTGTTTACGTGTTGCATTTAGTATACAGGAACATTTCTTGGTGCATTTATGGAATTGTAAAATAACACACAGGGGTAGATTGTAGTTTATAATCATACCCTGCAGCAGCAAGAGCTTTGAATAGGGCTATTTTATAGTGTTAGAGCTTAGGAACTTTGTACTCAGGGCTTGTTTACACACACAAGTAGCACCAGTTTAACTAAAGGTGCAGTGTTGCACCTGATTAGTTAAACCAGTTCAACTTTGGCCATATCTACGCTACCACTTACTTCAACATAACTTACATTACTCAGGATACGTCTACACTATGAAATTAGGTCAAATTTATAGAAATCAATTTTTTAGAAATTGATTTATACAGTCAATTGTGTATGTCCCCACTCAAAGACCATTAAGACAATTAATGCAGTGGAGTGCATCCACAGTACTGAGGCTAGCGTTGACTTCCGGAGCGTTGCACTGTGGTAGCTATCCCATAGTTCCCACAGTCTCCGCTACCCATTGGAATTCTGGGTTGAGATCCCAATGCCTGATGGGCCAAAAACATTGTTGTGGGTGGTTCTGGGTACACGTTGTCAGCCCCCCCCCCCCCCGTGAAAGCAATGGCAGACAATTGTTTTGCGCCTTTTTTCAGTGCAGACGCCATAGCATGGCAAGCATGGAGCCTGCTCAGCTCGCCGCTGCAATTATGAGCGCTGTAAACACCACGTGCATTATCCTGCAGTATATGCAGAACCAGAACCTGCAAAAGCAAAACCAGGTGAGAAGGCGACAGTAGCGCGGTGACGAGAGTGATGAGGACATGGACACAGACTTCTCTCAAAGTACGGGCCCCGGCAATGTGGACATCATGGTGTTAATGGGGCAGGTTCATGCCATGGAATGCTGATTCTGGGCCCGGGAAACAAGCACGGACTGGTGGGACCACATAGTGTTGAAGGTCTGGGACGATTCCCAGTGGCTGTGAAACTTTCGCATTCGTAAGGGCACTTTCATGGAACTTTGTGACTTGCTTTCCCCTGCCCTGAAGCGCTAGAATACCAAGATGAGAGCAGCCCTCACAGTCGAGAAGCGAGTGGCGATAGCCCTGTGGAAGCTTGCAATGCCAGACAGCTATCGGTCAGTCGAGCATCAATTTGGAGTGGGCAAATCTACTGTGGGGGCTGCTGTGATCCAAGTAGCCAACGCAATCACTGAGCTCTGCTATCAAGGGTAGTGACTCTGGGAAATGTGCAGGCCATAGTGGATGGCTTTGCTGCAATGGGATTCCCTAACTGTGGTGGGGCAATAGACAGAGCCCATATCCCTATCTTGGCACTGGAGCACCAAGGCAGTGAGTACATAAACCGAAAGGGGTACTTTTCAATGGTGCTGCAAGAACTGGTGGATCACAAGGGATGTTTCACCAACATCAACGTGGGATAGCCGGGAAAGGTACATGACGCTCGCATCTTCAGGAACTCTGGGATGTTTCAAAACCTGCAGCGAGGGACTTTCTTCCCAGACCAGAAAATAACCGTTGGGGATGTTGAAATCCATGGGGACCCAACCTACCCCTTAATGTCATGGCTCATGAAACTGTACATAGGCAGCCTGGACAGTAGTCAGGAGCTGTTCAACTATAGGCTGAGCAAGTGCAGTATGGTGGTAGAATGTGCATTTGGACATTTAAAAGTGCACTGGTGCAGTTTACTGACTTGGATAGACCTCAGTGAAACCAATATTCCCATTGTTATTACTGCTTACTGTGCACTCCACAATATCTGTGAGAATAAGGGGGAGATGTTTATGGTAGGGTGGGAAGATGAGGCAAATCGCCTGGCTGCTGATTACACACAGCTAGACACCAGAGTGGTTAGCAGAGTGCAGGGGTGTGTGGTGTGCATCAGAGAAGCTTTGAAAACCAGTTTAATGACTGGCCAGGCTACAGTGCGAAAGTTCTGTTTGTTTCTCCTTGATGGACCCCCCCTTGTTTCACTCTACTTCCCTGTAAGCTAGCCACCCTCCCCTCCCCGCTTCGATCACCGCTTGCAGAGGCAATAAAGTCATTGTTGCTTCACATTCATGCATTCTTTATTAATTCATCACACAAATAGGGGGATAACTGCCAAGGTATCTGGGAGGGTTGGTGGAGGAGGGAAGCACCAGGTGGGGTGGGGGAGGAGGGAAGGATAAGGCCACACTTCACTTTAAAACTTATTGAATGCCAGTTTTCTGTTGCTTGGGCAATCCTTTGGGGTGGAGTGGTTGGGTGCCTAGAGCCCCCCCCTGCGTTCTTGGGCGTCTGGGTGGGGAGACTATGGAACTTGGGGAGGATGGCGGTTGGTTACACAGGGGCTGTAGTGGCGGTCTGTGCTCATGCTGCCTTTCCTGAACGTCAGCCATATGCCGGAGCATATCAGTTTGTTCCTCCAGTAGCCTCAGCATTGCCTCTTGCCTTCTGTCACCAAGCTGACACCACCTATCATCTGCAGCCCGCCACTTATTATCTTCAGTCCAACACGTGTCCTCGCGTTCATATTGTGCTTTCCTGGACTCTGACACTGTCTGCCTCCACGCATTCTGCTGGGCTCTTTCAGTGGGGGAGGACTGCACAAGCTCAGAACATTTCATTGCGAGTGTGTTTTTTTCACCTTCTAATCTTCGCTAGCCTCTGGGAAGGAGAAGATAGTGTGAGCATTGAAATATTTGCAGCTGATGGAGGAAAAAAAAGGAGAGTGGTAGTTAAAATGACACATTTTAGAAAACAATGGGTAGACTCTTTATTTAAAATGGGTTGGCAATTTAAAAGGAGGGGCTGTGGTTTTCAGATTAACATGCAGCACAAACCCAGCTTACCCTCCCCCATACACACACACAATTCTCTGGGATGATCACTTCACCCCTCCCCCAACCGCATGGCTAACAGTGGGGAACATTTCTGTTCAGCCACAGGCAAACAGCCCAGCAGGAACGGGCATCTCTGAATGTCCCCTTAATAAAATCACCCTATTTCAACCAGATGACTATGAATGATATCACTCTCCTGAGGATAACACAGAGAGATAAAGAACGGATGTTGTTTGAATGCCAGCAAACACTGGGACCATACACTGTATTATGCAATTATTCCAGACTACGTGCTACTGGTCTGGCGGCGTGGTAAAGTGTCCTACGATGGAGGGAATAAGGCTGCCCTCCCCAGAAATCTTTTGCAAAGGCTTTGGGAGTACATCCAGGAGAACTATATGGAGATGTCCCAGGAGGATTTCCGCTCCATCCCCAGACACGTTAACAGACTTTTCCAGTAGCTGTACTGGCCGTGAATGCCAGGGAAAATTAATCATTAAATATGCTTGCTTTTAAACCATGTATAATATTTACAAAGGTACACTTGCCAGAGGTCCCTTCTCTGCCTGGTGGGTCCGGGAAACAGCCTTCAGGGGGTACTGACTCCTGGTCCAGAGTGAGAAACAGTTCCTGGCTGTTGGGGAAAACGATTTTTCTGCTTGCTTGTTGTGAGCTATCTTCAACCTCCTCCTCCTCATCTTCCTCATCCCCAAAACCCACATCCCTGTTGCGTGCAACTCCATTGATGGAGCACAGGGGTGGGGTAGTTGTAGGGTCTGCAGCTCATCATAGAAGCAGCATGTCTGGGGCTCTGACCCGGAGCGGCCATTTGCCTCTCTGGTTTTTTGGTAGGCTTGCCTCAGCTCCTTAAGTTTCACATGGCACTGCTGCGGGTCCCTGTTATAGCCTCTGTCCTTCATGCTCTTGGAGATTTTTTCAAATGTTTGGGCATTTTGTCTTTTGGAACGAAGTTCTGATAGCACGGATTCATCTCCCCATACAGCGATCAGATCCCATACCTCCCGTTCAGTCCATAATGGAGCTCTTTTGCAATTCTGGGACTCCATCATGGTCACCTTTGCTGATGAGATTTGCACTCACCTGCAGATTGCCACGCTTGCCAAACAGGAAATGAGATTCAAAAGTTTGTGGGCCTTTTCCTGTCTACCCGGCCAGTGCATCAGAGTTGAGAGTGCTGTCCAAAGTGGTCACAGTGGAGCACTCTGGGATAGGTCCCAGAGGCCAATACTGTCGAATTGCAACCACACTACCCCAAATTTGACCCAGCAAGGTCGATTTCAGCGCTAATCCTCTCGTTGGGGGAGGAGTACTGAAATAGATTTTAAGAACCTTTCAAGTAAAAAAAAATGGCTTCATCGTGTGGACAGGTGCAGGGTTAAATCAATGTAACGCTGCTAAATTCAACCTAAACTCGTAGTGTAGACCAGGGCTCAGTGGTGTGAATAAGCCACCCCCCCGAGTGATGTAAATTACTCTGATGTAAGTGCCAGTGTGGACAGTGCTATGTCAGCAGGAGTGCTTCTCCCACTGACATAACTACAGCCTCTTGCAGAGGTGAATTTATTATGCCGATGGGAGCACTCTCTCTCTCTTGTCAGCACAGAGCATCTTCACAAGATGCAGCTGCGCTGATGTAGTGCTTCTACCGTTGCCTAGGCCTTTGTGTGTTATCACTTTCTACAATGCTTTAAACCTGGCTTACAACCTACACATTACACAGCGGCAGTGTAGACAATTGTTGCAATTTTCCAAGACAGTGATATTAGGTGTTTTTCTTAAAGCCCCAAAAATCCCTGTCAAAAGGTGACATTGTCCCTTTAAGAGGAAAGCTACCAGTGTACCTGTGACTGGTCAGCTGATCCCAACTGGTCTTAAAAGATGGCCCTACAGGAGAGATATTGGCAGGTGAACACTGTAGGTCGGTGGGGGAATTATCTATTATGGTTTCATGGTGGAAGGCTAAAGGCAGGAGAGCAGCAGCAGGGCTTGTCGGCTGGAGGAGTGAAGAGGACTGAAAGCAGGAGAACTGCAGAAGGAATGGCCTGCTGATTACCAAATCAGAAAGCTTGAACCAAGGCCGGAGAGGGCTGAAGGCAGGGGAGACAATGGAGGGATTTACCCACCAGCATCTCCTTGCTAGAGAGCTGGAAAAGGTTAATGGAACATGGGGAGTGATGGCTGCTCTCCAGTGAGGTTGAATTCCCAGTGGCGAGTCAAGTGAGAGGATGCACTGCAAAATAAATCTCCAGCTACAGAGTGGTGTGTAAGTAGCTGATGGATTGCGCTAACTTGAGTTTTAACCTATGTTCCCTGACAGGCCAGACAACTTGAGTTAGAAGTGCCACCAAACTTGAGTTAAGAGGTTTTGTGTGTGGAATGGGACTCAGGCTATAGCTTGAATTAACTCTGCAATGAAGATGAGCCCACCCATAGGGCCAGTTGTAAACTTTTGTGGGTTTGAAACAAATATATGCAATATACTCTACCGTTTATTATTATAATTAGCATCCATTTTAATGATTATCATTTATTCTTGATTATCTTTGATTCACCTTCTACCATGGTAGCAGATAGCAAAATGTAAGTGGAAGCAGAAGTTTGTTCTCTGGATTACAGTAGATAGCATGTGTTCTTCCAGCCACTCTGTTCTTCAGTCTGAATACAACCAAATAAATGCAGTACCAAGTATTAAAAATGCTTTGCTTTCAGGTTCCAAGGCAGCTGGGTGTGTGGTTTCTACTGGACACCTTGCTTTCTCAGTTCCTGTAGTAGGAATTGGACTGTGTACTATTTTCTGCACATCAGCTAAGATTCTCAGCCACTGAATGTCAATTTGCAGAAACTTTTACACACATAATAGAAATACAATGAACTCAAATTCATTTGTTGTTTTTTTCAGATTTTAAATCTGCCTGTCATTATTTTTGCATTTCAGACTTATAGCTGTTTTTTGAGGTCCCCCTACCTCTCAAGCAGATTCTGAAACAATCTGCTTAGCTGAGCTGGAAAATGCAGTTCAAACACCATCATCTGTATGCTTAATATGGTACAGGCAGAACCTTTTGTGTAACAATCAGGCTTGTGTAGATGGACACACTTAAGCTAATTCAGTGATTTCTTAAGCTAAAAATCTATTTCTAATTTCCTTTATTTTTGCTAAATCACACAAGCTTTGAAATCCATTTGGGTCTTGCAGTGACCTAAAATATTATTCAGCAGCATCTTGCAGTACCTACAGGGAGAAGGGATAAATGATAGCTTTAGACTTGTAGCAGACCGTCAGCTCCTCACTTTTAAGCAGAGTATGTGGATTAGCCAGGAGAGAAGTTGAAATAAATTCTCTATTTCTCATCTGCAACACTACATAGTCAAGGAGAGCATAATTCTGGCTTTTCCCCTTGGAGGAGTAATGGAAGTGGGTATCAGATCAGTGGCAATTAAATAAACTTCAAACCATTGTGATTGTCTAGGACAGAAGCAGGAAGAAAGGCTGAGGCAGTAGTGGGTGGGGTAAGTGGAAATGTGTTTATTAATAGAGCTGGTCAGGAGTTTTTCAATTAATTGTTTTTGTCATAGAAAAATGCAGATTCTTTGAAACCAAAACTGTTCCTGAAACAGGGCTGGGTTCGATGAATTTCTTAACTAAAAAAAGTCAAGGAAAAAAAAAGATCAGAAATGTAGAAATTAAACATTTTGATGGTTTCAAAATGTAAATGCTGTTTTTTTCCAGTTTGACGTCACTTTTTTTTTAAAATATAAGCAAATTAATTAGACTGTAAAAAGTCACAAAAAAGAAAAAAAAACATTTAAAATTATCTAAATGAAATATTTTGACTGACCCAAACATTAAAAAAAAATGTTTTTTGGCTTGTGAATATTTTCAAGATTTCAAATTTGTCCTAAATTTGAGATGGGGGAAAATTTGAATTCTCCAATATTTGCAGGACAGGAAATATGTTTCCCACCCAGCTCTACTTAGCAGAAGGTAAGAACTATGCAGCATGCACTCCCCCAGAATTGCTGTTGGATCCTAACAGGAATGCAAGCGAGTGTGAAGCCATGTCCCTGACACAGCAGGATTGCTGCAGGTGCAACATCAAATGCCACCACATCCTGTTATCATTATTGGCGGTCGTGGGACTGATTTTTGTCCTTTTCTATGAGCACTGTGGCAGTACAAAAGAGCTGTAAATGAGGCAAAGCACTCCTTTGCCTAAGGAATATCCATTTTGTAAAGGGATTTCCCCCACCAGTGTAGGTCTGATGAATCAGACCCAGAAGTAGCTTCCTGTATTGGAACATGCCAGAGGACAGTTCTCAACTATTCTGCCAGTCTGGGCTGTGGACTAAGGATTTATATGACCTGTCCCTTTAAAGTATTGGAAACTAAGCATGAATAGTAGGTCTACATTTCACCTACAGCAGGGGTTGAGGGAATCTCAATATTCTAAATATCTAAATCTAAAGTCAATCAGTTAAGCTTGGGACTCTCAAGGAAACACTCTGCTGACCCACCACAAAATCCTTAGAATGGCCTAGTGCATAGTGGTGTGATTACTATAAAAAGGAGTTAGCTATATTGGAAAGGCAAGTGGGTGAAAAATAGTTTTTCAGATCCACCTCAAAGTACCAGTGCTGGCTAGCTATACTATGGATATTGGGATCTGATTGCCTTTTGATGTATTGCAGTTTATCTCATCTCTCAGATAATGCATCCTTCAATCAAGTGGGATTTATTTCTTTTACAGAGGTTCAATGAACTACGGTGCCTTTTGTTAAATACTCATGTGCTCTGTATTACATTTCTTATTTTATCTGTACTCCATTCTTTTATCTCACATTTTATTCATCAGCCACCATACGTTGTTGTTATAATTACACCTCTACCCCAATATAACATGAATTCGGATATAACACGGTAAAGCTGCACACCCCGGCAGATAAAAGCAAGTTCGATATAATGCGGTTTCACCTATAATGCGGTAAGATTTTTTGGCTCCTGAGGACAGCGTTATATCGAGGTAGAGATGTATTTATATTTTGTATTGCAGTAATGCTTAGGAGCCCAAATCATGGACCAGGACCCCATTGTATTAGGTGCTATACAAACAAGTATAGAATCTAATGAGTTCTTAATGGCATATTCCAGCTTATCTGGTCTTTTCTGACTTTTTGCCACGCTAAGAGTATCTAAAAACAAACACACAAACAATATTCCCCTCCTGATTATAATGCTCACTTCACTCACATTTTCCAGTTTGAATTTATTTAGCAAGTAATTTGATCTGAATTTAATTTAAACTACATTTCTCCAGGACACACATTTATTGATTTCAGTTTGGTGTGAGACAGTACTATGTGTCTCAATTCAGAGAGATAATGCAAAACTTCCATTATTAATATTCATAGGGTAGAATTATGCAGTGAAATAGTAAACTAATTGCCAATTTCCACCTTCTTTAGCCAGTTATGAAAATGTTTCTAATACACTTTAAACCTGGGAAAATTACTGAAAGATTTTGCTTCTTTAGTTACTGAAATGTATTGACAGCTTATTTAATTATTAGGCAGGGCAACAGCCAAAGACCATCATGGAGAGAAGAAATCAAAATTCCAGGCTGTGGTATCCCTGTGGCTATCTCAGGTGAAATGTTATCAAATAAAATATACATTATTGTCAAACAGGTAGCAAACTCCCTCTGTCTGTTAATTTAATTGGGAGGAGAAGGGAAACCTGACCTGTACTTTTCAACACCCTCCAGTCTCTGTGCATGTTCTTAATATTTTGTCAGATTTTGCTAATTGATACACTGTAACAGGCTGGAAGGTTTGCCTGAAATATCCTCCTGGCAGCTGGTGGAAAATGTGACATGGGTATTGGCAGTGGCGTTTTAGAAGGATAGAATCTTTCAGAGTCTGGGTTGAACAATCCTGAGGTAGGAAGTCTAAGGGAAGCCAAATCCGGGGCAAAGTTTGGAGCTGAACATTGTTACGTTATTGTTGATATCTTTGTCGATAGAGCAAAGCTCTGTAAAGTTGTTGATACAGCAAAGCTCCAGGAAGTGGGTAATTTTTTGATGCCACATAGTGTGTGGACTTGGAGTTAAAGCAGCTTAGGAAAGGTACTTGCTCACATACAGTATTTAGGTATCACAGGAGAGCAACAATAAGGATAATGGCCTGGGTGTAATCTCTCACTCTGTAGAATAGTTCTCTCTCTCTCTCAAGAGGGGCAACACTCCTGTGTTTTAATCCTCAACTGGAATTTCTACATGAGCAATTGTACATGTACAAATAGCAACCAGGATAACCCACATTTATAAGTCTCTGTATTTAGCCAAGCTGAGTTTTGGCATTCAATACTTATTAAGAAAATGATAAAAGAATACACTAACACTATATAGTAATCAAATGTGTTTGATTCCATCATTTATTGCTACTATAAGTAACTCCTACTTCACATTTTCTGAATTATTCAGTATACATCAAAATCCAAACTTCATCTCCGTGAGATATTACAGCAGCAGCAGCAACTGATCCTGGTAATTATTTTTTAAACTCATGGGTTATTTTTTACATAGAGAACAGTTTTTGGAAGATGAAAATACATATCATGTATATGTAATAAATTATATACTGAAATATTTGGTCCCAAGCAGTTGGCCAATATTTAGGTTAGAAGGAGAAAATGATGTGAGTCAAGTATTTCTTTGGGTAGTATTGTTTATTTACAAATATATATATATGTGCACAAAGTCCTGTTTCTTCAAACATAGTATGTATAAAACAGATTTTGAGCAGTTTCCTTGCTCAAAATCTCCAAACCTGCCTTTTAATCCAACTCTCTACTCAAAAGAAGCTCTCTCTTGGTTTCCTCCCAGGGCCACAATATCAATGCTCCTCTGGCTTTCTTCTGCCTTTTCTGGCTGCTTTCTGCTTCTGACACACAGAGACATTCATGGCTGCAATCAAATGGATGTCCCAGCTCCTATATTTGCAATTAAATCTTTGGGGAGCCCCTTTTATTCTCCCTGTTTTCTCTTGCTCAGGCCTTCTATGTGGGTAGTGTTTTGGGTGGTGGCTTCTATTGTTTTAGCTATTTTACTCCAAAAGGGGGCTTAATTGTGTCTTCCGTTTCCCCAAAATGAAGGGTGTCTGGAGATGGGCAAAAAACAGAGTTATCCTGTTGTCCTGCAAGAAATTTTGAGGTTTGGGGGGATAAAATTATTCCAGTTTGAGATGAAAAGTAAAAACATTGACATTTTTCACAGAGTGGAAATGCCCCAAAGTTCCATTTTGGCAGGAGCTGAAATGGAACTTTTTGGCTTGCCATCTGACTGTGTGGAAGGGTCTTGTCAGTTTCACTATTTGCCTGCAGCCTTAAGTGAAATTGACAAGAGTCATCCAGGAGGGCAGCCAGAGTGCTGTCACTTTCTTTGTTCTGACAGAAAGTAAGTCTTTTTTGCAGAGGGGGAAATAGATTCCCGTGGAAAATTTAAATTTTGCAAAAGGGAATTTTCTGTCAGAAATTCATTCCAACTGTAAATCCCTGACCAGCTGTAATGGCTAACAGCTTTAGTGAAGTCTGTGATTGCTCATAGATCTGATATGCTTATTGGAAGCCACTAACGCTCTCTAGCATAACAATACACTTCTAAGAATCATAAAGGAAACACACACTTCAATAAGTAGTTTCTGAAAAAAACTGCCATTCCCTTGAATAGAGTTTAGTAACTGAATAGATTTTGATTATTCAGTATAGCAGAAAATCTATTTAATAACAACTCAGAAAATTGTTTCTAGTATTTATTGAAATATTTTAAATAAGCCTGACCTTGACACACATGATTTTAAAACCTGCCATAGTATAATAAATTGTGTTTTGTTACTCCAGATTCTACGGTTACCTTTTTATTACACAACTGGGATGACTAAATTGTATGCTGATACAAACACTCACACACACACAAGCACTATTAAATAGATGAATTGAAAGAACCCTTAATTTCTCTAACTGCACACTTTTTTGCCAAAAAAGATGATCCATTCTCAAACCATCCATTTGCCACTTTGTGATAAGTATTTTCAAATTCAAGATTATTTACTTAGATTAGATTGTAATACATAATTGATCATTCATAATTGAGATGAATATTATTTATGTAGTTACAGATGTGTAACTCTAATTTTCTTTCTCTATGCAATTCTCTGCACTTGGGTTTCTTGTGCGTGTCTGATATGTATTCAACAATTGTACAGTATTTGAATCCCTTTACTCTGACAGCCATAGTGTATAGGTTGCATAATCACAGTATATTTATGTCTCAACAACTGTATTGAAAACATGTAAATCTCTTTATGCTGATTAGCCACTCTAATGTCTTGACACTGATTGGCTCATCTATTCTGAATTCCAAATTGCTGTAAGCAATTCCCCCTCAGTTTTTCACTACCTTCTCTTACCGAAAATTTTTGACATTTACATAGAAAAAAAGGCAAAAAAAAATCCCTCACCCCCAAAAAGATAGCTATATGAGGGTGCAATTCACCTCTATGTGAGAGTTTTTGTAAGGCCCATATGCTACTTAAATCCTAAGTACTGTCCTTGACAGTACAGGAGTATACATAGCAGTTATTCAGATAGGATGAAATTTCCTCCTATGCAGAGTACCAGCACAAAGGGTTATACATATTTTAAGTCCATCAAATGGAGCTGTAAGAAATATATACTTATTCTTTTCTAAAATAAGTCTCTGACCCCACTAAAGTCAAAGAGAGTATTTTCATTGATGTTAATGAGGCCAGAATTTCACCCTCAGATTTGAAAAATGTAGGACTTTTCAAATCTCACTGAAAAATTCTCTGCAGAATTCAAACTATACCATTTAAACTAAAGATTTAAAGCCTTGTGCTAATAGTATTCTGGTTACAAAAAAGCTAAGCAATAAACAATCTCAAATCTCTCTGTTTCATGGACAAAAATATCTTGTCTATTAATATTTTTGTCTAACAGACCAGAAGTTTTGCATGGGAATTCAGGATGCGGATAGATTGAGACATAGGCTAATTTTAGTATTTTCATGTGTTTCCTGAAGCAGAAAATGTTTGCAGGTTTTTAATTTATGCCTTTTCTTTGAAACCAGACCACTAGTTGACTTTTATGAAGAACTGAAAGAAAAACTGGCAAAAGTAAATAAGATCAGTGTGGTGTCTTTTGGCACAGCTCTCTCTCTATATTATTACATTTACCCATAAAATGCAGAAATAAAAAGATCTCCCTATAATCACATTAATTTTTATTAGTCAAAATGCTTAAATTAATATGTTCATAAAACAAAATGACTGTAATTGATTAAATATTTTTCAGCTGCAGTTATGCTTTTAAAAAACTTTTAGCACACATTTGTAAGAAACTGTATTTAATCCACACTTATTTTATATATAAAAATAGAAAAAGAATTGCTTTAAAAACAGTAAAAGTTGGTAGGTGACATTGCACTTACTATCACATCACTTACAAATCCCTAGCACTTAAAAAGAAGAAAAAACAGTTAGGCTAATTATATATACACACTTACATATAGAGTATATAGAGGTGAAATGAGATAAAGATTTTAATGGAACAAGTTTGGGATGAGTTATATAGCTGTGTGCATTGGTTACCATAAATCTAACTGTGCAACTCTCATGAGGAATCATATATTCTTATAGTGTGTGTAAAATATCTTTTCTACATCTAGAATGTCACAATTTTAAAACCAACTGTCTAAGGGTACGTCTACACTACGGGATTATTCCGAATTTACATAAAACGGTTTTGTAAAACAGATTGTATAAAGTCAATTGCACGCGGCCACACAACGCACAGTAATTCGGCAGTGTGCGTCCATGGTCCGAGGCTAGCGTCGATTTCCGCAGCGTTGCACTGTGGGTAGGTATCCCGAAACTATCCCATAGTTCCTGCAGTCTCCCCCGCCCCTTGGAATTCTGGGTTGAGATCCCAGTGCCTGATGGGGCAAAAACCATTGTTGCGGGTGGTTCTGGGTACAGCCTCACCCTTCCTTCCGTGAAAGCAGCAGACAACCGTTTCGCGCCTTTTTTCCTGGGTGAACTGTGCAGACGCCATAGCACAGCAAGCATGGACCCTGCTCAGCTCAATACTGCAATCGTGGATGTTTTAAACACCTCGCGCATTCTCGTGCAGTCTATGGTGAACCAGGACCTGCAAAGCCAGGCGAGGAGGAGGCGACTACGGCAGCGCGGCGATGAGAGTGATGAGGACATGGACACAGAATTCTCTCAAACCGCGGGCCCCTGCGCTTTGGAGATCCTGCTGGTAATGGGGCAGGTTCTAGCCACTGAATGCCGATTTGGGGCCCGGGAAACAAGCACAGACTGGTGGGACCGCATTGTGTTGCAGGTGTGGGACGATTCGCAGTGGCTGCGAAACTTTCGCATGCATAAGGGCACTTTCATGGAACTTTGACTTGCTTTCCCCTGCCCTGAAACACCATAATACCAAGATGAGAGCAGCCCTCACAGTGGAGAAGCGAGTGGCAATAGCCCTCTGGAAGCTTGCAACGCCAGACAGCTACTGGTCAGTCAGGAATCAATTTGGAGTTGGAAAATCTACTGTGGGGGCTGCTGTGATGCAAGTAGCCAAAGCAATCATTAAGCTGCTGCTACGAAAAGTTGTGACTCTGGGAAACGTGCGGGCCATAGTGGATGGCTTTGCTGCAATGGGATTCCCTAACTGTAGGGGGGCGATAGATGGAACCCATATCCCTATATTGGCACCAGAGCACCAGGGCACCCAGTATGTAAACCGCAAGGGGTACTTTTCCATGGTGCTGCAAGTACTGGTGGATCACAAGGGATGTTTCACCAACATCCACGTGGGATGGCCAGGGAGGGTTCATGATGCTCGTGTCTTCAGAAGCACTACTCTGTTTAAACGGCTGCAGCAAGGGAATTTTTTCCCAGACCAGAAAATAACAGTTGGGGATGTTGAAATGCCTGTAGTTATCCTGGGGGACCCAGCCTACCCCTTGATGCCATGGCTCATGAAGCCATACACAGGCAGCCTGGACAGTGGTTAGGAGCTGTTCAACTACAGGCTGAGCAAGTGCAGAATGGTGGTAGAATGTGCCTTTGGCCGTTTAAAGGCGCGCTGGTGCACATTACTGACTCGCTCAGACCTCAGCCAAACCAATGTCCCCTATGTTATTGCTGCTTGCTGTGTTCTCCACAATCTCTGTGAGAGTAAGGGGGAGACCTTTATGGCGGGGTGGGAGGCTGAGGCAAATCACCTGGTCACTGATTATGTGCAGCCAGACACCAGGGAGATTAGAAGAGCACACCAGGAAGCGGTGCGCATCAGAGAAGCTTTGAAAACGAGCTTCATCACTGGCCAGGGTAGGGTGTGACTGCTGTGTTTGTTGATGAACACCCACCCTCCTTGATTGACTCATTCCCTGTAAGCAACCCACCCTCCCCCTTCGATTACAGCTTGCTTATGGAAATAAAGTCACTATAGTTTAAAAATCATGTATTCTTTATTAATTCATTATAAAAAGAGGGAGAGAACTGAGAAGGTAGCCCGGGTGTGGTTTGGGAGGAGGATAGGAGGGATGGAAAAGCCCACTAAAAAAATTTCACAGTAATGACAGCCTTCTGGTTGGGCTGTCCATGGGGGTGGAGTGGGTGGGTACACGGAGCCTCCCCCCACGCGTTCTTACACGTCTGGGTGAGGAGGATGTGGAACATGGTGAGGGTGGTTATACAGGCTGCAGCGGCACTCTGTGATCCTGCTGCCATTCCTGAAGCTCCACCAGACGCCAGAGCATGTCAGTTTGATCACGCAGCAGCCCCAGAGTTCCATCCCGCCACTGCTGATCTTCCTGCCGCCACCTCTCATCTCAGGTGTCCCTCCTGTCCTCATGTTCACTGGCATCTTTCCTGTAATTGGAAAGATACCACCTCCTTCCACTCATTCAGATGAGCTGTTTCCTTGCGGGTTACTTCCATTATATCCGAGAACATCTCATCTCGCATCTTCTTTTTCCTCTGCCTTATCTGAGCTAGCCTTTGGGATGGAGTAGGGAGGCTTGAAAAATTTGCAGCTGCATGAGGGAGGGAAAAAAGGGAGAGAAGTATTTTAAAAGATACATTTTACAGAACAATGGTTATACTCTTTCACAGTGAACAGTACTATTCACCTTACATAGCACATGTGATTTCACTACAAGGTCGCATTTTTCATCTTAATATTGAGTGCCTGCGGCTCTGGTGTTACAGATCTCACAGACACAGGTCCGGGCATCAGAATTCAGCTTGCATGCGGCCATGGTAAGTCACTGTCTTTCGGCTTCAGCAGTGCTTTACCTCTCCCCACACCGCATGGCTGGTACCATGAAAGCTCACTGCTAATCACCCTCCTTCCCCCCACCCCACTAACCAAACACGAAAAAGCTCATCCCGCTTGGCTAAATGCAGGAAAGGAATTTTTTTTAAGCTGCAGTCCACGAACCCAGTAGGAGAATGGCCATCTCTGTCCCCTTACTTAAATTCCTGATTTTCAACCAGGTTCCCCTGAACGATATCACTCTGCTGAGGATAACACAGCGAGATAAAGAACGGATGTTTCTTGAATGCCAGCAATCACCGGGACCATACGCAGCTATGCTTTGCCATGCAATGATACCCGATTACTTGCTACATGCATGGCGTGGTAAAGTGTCCTACCATGGTGGATGGAACAAGGCTGCCTTGCCCAGAAACCTTCTGCAAAGGCTTTTGGAGTACCTCCAGGAGCGCTTCATGGAGATGTCCCTGGAGGATTTCTGCTCAATCCCCAGACATGTTAACAAACTTTTCTAAGTAACTTTACTGGCTGCATCCCAAGTCCTCAGGGCAAATCAATCATTAAAAAACGCTTGCTTAAGAAACAATGTTTGATATTTACAAAGGTACACTCACCAGAGGTCCCTTCCATGGCTTCATTGTCTGGGATAGTTGCTTGGGAGGGCTGGGAGGGTAATTCCGTCTGGGTCAGAAAAAGCTCCTGGCTGTTGGGGCTAATGGAGTGCTGTGTGCTCTCTGCAAGGTCGTCCTCATCACCTTCCTCATCGTAATCTTCCCCGTCTGCATAATCCTCAGCCATGGCTGAGATTACAACCCTCACCTCGGAATCCACGGACAGGGGTGGGGTAGTTGTGGCGCAGCCCCCTAAAATTGCATGCAGCTCAGCGTAGAAGCGGCATGTTTTTGGCCCTGCACCGGACCTTCCGTTTGCTTCTTTTGTTTTCTGGTAGGCTTGTCTGAGCTCCTTAACTTTCACTCTGCACTGCACTGAGTCCCTGCTGTGGCCTTTTTCCATCATAGCCTTGGAAATTCTTTCAAATACTTTTTCATTTCGTCTTTTGGAACGCAGTTCTGTTAGCACTGAATCCTCTCCCCATATAGCGATCAGATCCAGTACCTCCCGTGTAGTCCACACTGGAGCTCTTTTTCGATTCTCAGGAGACTGCATTGTTACCTGTGCTGATGAGCTCTCCACGCTGGGCAAGCAGGAAATGAATTTCAAAAGTTCGCGGGGCTTTTCCTGTGTACCTGGCCAGTGCATCCGAGTTCAGAATGCTGTCCAGAGCCGTCACAGTGGTGCACTGTGGGATACCACCCGGACGCCAATACCATCGATTTGCGGCCACACTAACCCTAATCCGATATGGTAATACCGATATTAGCGCTACTCCTCTCGTCGGGGAGGAGTACAGAAACCGGTTTAAAGAGCCCTTTATATCGATATAAAGGGCCTCGTGGTGTGGACGGGTGCGGCGTTAAATCGGTTTAACACTGCTAAAATCAGTTTAAAAGCCTAGTGTAGACCAGGCCTAAGAACCTGTCAGGGCTAAAAGTGAGTGCCAAGTTCCATTGAGAAGCTGGGACCCTTTCCTGCCCTATCATATAAATCTTGTGTATAGCAGAAAGACCCACAGAGTATGAAATATATGTGAATTTAGATCTTTAATGGAGAGTTTACCTCCCTAATACACTCCATTGCTTCTGTTCACTCATAATTTCTTCTTGTTCCATGGGCTATTATCAGTCCAGAACCAATACAACTGAATCAAATCTCACCCTTGTTGGCTCTTTCCAAGCAAGTCTGCTAGAACAGCAAACTGAAAACTAGGAAGACATTAACTGAAAACAAAGCTCAAAGCTGTGATGATTTAATAGATCAGGTCCTTAAGCTTATTTGAAAGTTTTAATTTCCTATCAGAAAAGTTAAGTGAACAAAGCCACAAAGACATGTTAGGAAATTTTGCTATTCCCAAGTGTGCCTTGAAAGCCACATTGAATGTAGACATGTGTATGACTTTGAGGAGCAAGCCAATAGAATAGCTGTAGATTACCTGTATATATTAATAGAATACAAGTGGCTTGATAAATGCTAGAATGTGAATCATGCAAAGGCAGAGTGAAATCTAAAGTAAATAAAGAAGTGTTATTTACCCCTTCACATAGCACAAGAACTAGGGATCACCTGATGAAGTTAATAGGCAGCAGGTTTAAAACAAACAAAAGAAGTACAGTATTTCTTCACACAATGCAGTCAAACTGTGGAACTCAAGGCCATGGGAAGGCCAAAAGTATAAATTAGTTCGAACAAGCATTAGATAAGTTCACGGAGGACAGATCCATCAATAACTGTTAGCCAAGATGATCAGGGCAGGGGCAGCTCTAGACATTTCGCCGCCCCAAGCAGGGCGGCATGCCGCGGGAGGCGCTCTGCCGGTCGCTGGTCCCGCGGCTCTGGTGGACCTCCCGCAGGTGTGCCTGCGGAGGGTGCGCTGGTCCCGCGCGGCCACTGAAGCGGCACGGGACCAGCAGACCCTCCGCAGGCACGCCTGCGGGAGGTCCACCGGAGCCACCTGCCGCCCTCCCGGCAACCGGCAGAGCGCCCCCCGCGGCATGCCGCCCCAAGTGCGCGCTTGGCATGCTGGGGTCTGGAGCCGCCCTTGGATCAGGGACACAACCCCATGGTCTGAGTGTCCGTAAACCCCCAATTGCCAGAAGTATCTGGCAGTGGCCACTGTCAGTGACAGGATACTGGGCTAGATGGACCATTGGTCTGACCCAATATGGCTGTTCTTATGATCTTAACATAGATTACTTTCAGGATATGAGACGCAATACATGCTGTTTGGCTGGAACACCAGGTTGTTAAATTAAAAGCAAACTAGAGAAGCACATAATTAGAATACAAATAGCCAGGAAGATATGACAAAAAGGATGAAAGTGGCTAGGTGACTGAATTCAGCTAACTCGGAAGTGCAGACTACCTTGAGAGAGAAAGACCAGAGAGTCTTTCTGACTGGATGGATTAGCATATAGAATGATACTGGAAGCAAAGGGCCAAAGCCTGAAGCCCACATCAGGCGATAGTGTCACTGATCCCTATAGCAATTGTGCCTGCATAAAATGCCATTTTAGAAGCTGAACACAGATGTCAGAATCTGGCTCTGCATGAAGTCGAGTAGGACCCTGGATCACTAATCAATGATGGGAATATTAATGTAGGCTCCAGGTCCTCAGCTGCAACTTGGGGCATTGGGTGCAAAGATAGATTGAGGCTACCTTTGGGCTTCCTCGATATTGGTGTGTTCTGGTCTCAGCTACGTATTTTTGTGAGCAGAATTTAGTCAACTATTTTTTTTTTAAATGTGGACCTATGTGTCTTCCAATTTATACCATGATGAGTTAATATGAATATTATATTTTGGGGGTGAGACACTATAATTAAAATATAATAACTATAAAACTATAACTATCTAGTAGTCTTCTGATGTCTATAAAAGCATTTATTGTTATGGAAATTAATGACTCATAAATAATTCCTTTTTTCTCTTTCCAGCTAGAATTTCATTTCCATCATATAAAACCAGTTGTCAGCTCCTTGTATGAGAAAACGTTTATCATCATAAATAGTGGTTGTCAAATCAATACAATCTCTAATCTGGCTCAAACTGAATACCTGACTTTGAGTCATGAATGAAAATGAGAGAAGAAAATATTTATATTATTCTATCCTGGTTTTCTCAGTTGAAGTGAAGTTCTCTTCACCCTTATAACACCCAAGTAACAAGGCTCTAATGTGCGTGGAATGCAGAGCCTTAGGTGGTGAAATCAATTGCTCCCACCAACGTAGGGCCAGGACTGCCATTCAGCTACTCCTCCACATGTCCACTGCTCCACCTCAGGATGGGAGAAATGGCTGCAGCCTCTCTGCACCACTCAATCATTAAATTGGCTCTTGTGCAGAGAGCCGACACGGTGCAACACACTGCTTTAGCCTCATTTAAACCCCATTTCAGTGGCTTACCCACAGTGTGTTGGGATCATCAGATGCATATTACATGGTCTGCTCTTCATTCCATCCTATATAGGATGAGCATGGAGACTGGAGGGTATAATAGGAATGCAGCCGCTCCATCCTACCTCATACACTGCCAATGTAGGCCTTCGATGGTGTGAAAAAGCTTTGTGCTGGCTGTCTAGCAAATGAAGCTAATGGTAGCTGCAGTGCTTAGTGTCTCTGCAAATCAGACCATTCACATTGAAATTTGGCAACTAAGATTGAAAATATTAGCCCATTCTGCATGTAAATTAGTATTGCCAATATGAATGTGGCTAACTTTTAAAGCATCTTAGCCCAAATTCACCTCTGTGGAACTCTATACTGATTTCAGTTATTTTATTTGGTTATTCATTTGACTTCAGTATAAGGGTAAGAATCCTGGCATTTCACCATAAAGTGTAATACTAGTCAACATAAGAGTAGACTATCTCCTTATGTTTACTGAGTCACATGAAAGAAGTAATGCAATCTCCTCCAAGACTTTTTTCCCCAGAATACCAATGTTACTAACTTTTTTTAAAAAAAAAGTCTATTGTTTTCTTCACTAAGACGCTTCCATCTTTGAATATTTAATCAATTAAAATCCAGGTATATGTGGGAGATCTTCAAAACAGGCATGATCAGGAGTTAGATGCTCAACTTTCGTTGACTTTCAGTGTGAGCTGGGTTAACTTCCCCTTGTGCCTTTGAAAATCCTCTCTGTCATATCTCTATAGTAATGTAAAATATAACACACCTAAAAACTGTGCTAAAAGAACATTGGGTTACAAAGTGAAGCACTGAAAAGTTAGAAAAAATAAACAGGATTAAGCTGCTTGTGCAGTCTTAACTTTGCCCTGTAGCATATACACATTATGATACAGTCTTTAATTACATGATCACATGCTATTTTTTCCCCACAGGATCCTGACCTCACTCAAGTGTTCTATAATAGTCATAGACTCTTTTGCCCCTCTTCCACCCATCTCTGACCCCTTCTTCTCCTGTCCCTGTCCTTTTTCTTCCCATCCCAGTCCTGCTTCCTCATCCCAGTCCAATTTTCTTCACTTTACCAGTCTCCGTCTCCCACCCTTTGAGCTCCTCATCCAAGAATCAGTTTCTTTCCCTGTGCTCCCCACCCCAGCCTCCTCATCCCAGTCTCCTGAGCTATAATATTAAATAAATTATTTTGATGGGACAACACCAACTTAAAAATCTAGTATGTATTAAACAAAGTCATTTGAAGTACTATGCCTGGCCTGGAGCTGCCAGAGCTTTTCCCTGCTGTCGGAGACTTTCTCCTCTGCCTCCCCACTACCAGAGTCTTTCACTGCAGTGGGGAAAGACTGTGGCAGCAGGGAGTCAGCAAGACACTACTCTGATAAAAATAACAGTGTAGATGTGGGAGGCACTGCTTGGGCATGAAGAGAGTCATGTAAGGTATATATGCTGGGGGTTCAAATGCATAGGGTACTTACTTAAACTGTGTCTCACCATCTATGCTGTTATTTAATCCCATGCTAGCTGAGAGTGCAGTCTCTATATGCTACACCCCACCATCAGTGTAGACGTAGTTTATGTGGGTAGGAAAAACTGAAATAGACAATACAAAGTGCTGTCAAGTGCATACATTTAAAAAGAAAAGATATATTTTTCCTCTCATCTCTTTGGTCTTCTTTGAACAATATCAGATAAAAAAATCATACAGAAAGTGTGATTTTTAAATTGATAGTATCCTTTTAAGTGGCATCACTACTGGTACTCTTATATTTATGGTTGTGGCAATCTCTTTTCTTTATTCTTTTCTTTATGCGGCAGCTTCCTGACTGCCAGCTGTGAGTCTGCAAGTAGTTTGTCCTGATAAATGTTACATCTACAATATTTCTGCAGAAGAAGTATATTTTATGATTTTTTTTCCATGTAATTAGAGTTCAGTATAAAAATTTGCCAAACCAGATCTGACCATTAGTCATCATACCCAGGATCCTGCCTGCAGGAGTGGCAGATGCTAGGGGCTTCAGAAGAAGGTAACCTCCCTGCTGCCTATGGTGTATTGAAGCAAAGGTGCAATCCTATACGTGGGGAAGGGGAAAAATCCCTTTCCAGTGCATTTATGAATCATTTCACACCCTGGAGTCTGAAATGGCTTTATAGTTTCTATAACTACAAACATTATTATTAATGATAAAATTATTCAACCCCTTTAAAAAAGAAACCAAAACCAGCTACAATATGTGCAGTGGGGACAAGGGTCATTAATGACCAGAAGTCTTCATTTAATCAAGTTAACAAAATTCTCCAGCTGCTGAGTATCAAGCGGAGGGGGGAAAATTCTCAATCAATCTATGTGCCTATATACAAATTACTTTGCTGCATTCCATTAAATTAGAACCTTGGTATTTCTTCAGCACATTAACCTATACCTGTAGCTGTACTTAGTATGTAAGTGAACTCAGTAGTTCTCACCATTTGCCCTTTTGCATGACATTTATTGGTCTAATTTTCTTACTCAGCTATAATGATCAAAAGATTTATGTTGCTCCGAAACAGCATTTGGCTTGTTCTGAGAACACCAAGCTTTTCGCATATTGGAGTGCATGACAGTTGCTGGGTATGATTAATGCATGAATGGAAGGGATCTGTGTGTGTGTATGCAATAATATGGATTCTGTCAATATTGCTGCATTTTCTAATGAGCAGTGCATAATATTAAGCACTGCTGGATTCAGTTCTGCTTATCACTGATGAATACCAATCTGCTCTCTCTCTACTTAGATGATGATGAAAATGTATTGTATGTGGTCAGCCTTAGCACTTAGCGGGTGTCCATCGCCAGTAATGAGTAGCCATCATTTCACTTCTATATAACCAGATTTATTTGCTATGCTCACAAGCCCTCAGAAATAGATTGGCCCTCTTTATTAATGTATACTGCCCTATATGACTATACCTTAAGCTTATATACCAATATTGTCTTGTCTACTTTTCTCCATTTAGTCAAGGTTGTGGGGTTGTCTTGCAGTCATTGCATCTTTGAAAAGAAATATGGTATTCAATCATCATACTTGATTAACTATTCATTGCTGCTTTAAAAAGGGAACTGTGACCCCGCCCCCCAACTTAATGTTGATCCATTCTCCATGCACAGTAATTATTCAGTGAGGTGGTTATCTTGGGGGCCTTGCTTCAATGAAGAGCTATTTTAATTTGGAAGGAATAACCTTCCCCTAAATAATATGTGGGAAGGGATTAGGAGGAGTCAAATATATTCCCGTCATGCCAGACCAACCAGGATAAATAGTAGCAATGCTGTCTCTAGTTGAATGCTAGCCAGAACTGCCCTAGTAATAGTATAAGTAAATGCTTATTAATCATGGTAAAAGAATTAATCATTAATGGTTTCAGTCATACTAAGTTACTGGTTTTAAAATATATTTACATTTCTTTGAAAAATATAGAGCTGTCTGAATTTCATAATGTAAAAGAAATATCAGATGTTCTTATGTCCTTTTTCTAAGATTCTGATCTTTCTATGTCAAGTTGAATCAATAAAAAATTGGCTTTAATAATGTTAATTAAGTTAGCAACTCAAAATTTGTTTGCAGATTAGTGGTTATTGCTCTTTTGATAACTTTTATATCTGACAAAGAATTACATACAGTTTGTACGTTTCCTCCAAGATTCCTTGTAGTTCTCACTATAGTAAAGGCTTCAGAATAGCTTAATATAACCTGTTGCTTTCCCATACTTATAATTTTATAAAATCTTATGGGTGGACATTTTTCACAAGGGCTGGTAAAAAATTTTAACATTTGAAATTTTGATGGAAAATTTTCATTGAAATTTTTAATTTCTGTGAAAAAGTGGTACAAATTATGTTATGAAACTATTTGCAAAAAATCTTGCCTCATCTTCCAGCCAGCTATATACATGGTTGAAAAAATTCAAAATTATGAAATTTCAATTGGAAATTTGAAAACAAAGGGGGTCAACATTTTTTCCAAAACAATTGTTGATTTTAGAGCTATTGTTTGAGCCACTTCTATTTGCCATGTTTCAGCTCTGCAAGATGGTGATTTTTATACTTTTCTTTCATGAAAGTTTCAGCAAAATTACCCATCATCTTTGATTTATATAGGAATAGGAAAACACTACACTTTTCTTTATAATACAGATTGAAAATCTGTTTGTAAAATGGACCTTTGTCCTGTGGGAAGTTTTACCTTTTCCAAATTAGAGTAAATTCAGAATCAGAATGGAAAGTTGAAATATGAAAAACTTTCACTGAATGAAAATTGTGAAAGGTTTTGAGTCAGGAATGTTGAAAAAAATGTTCAACATTGTTGACTGAAACAAAATGAACATTTTGAATCAACATTTTAACATGAAATGCTGTTTCATTTCAGTTTTTTTCTGAAAAATCCAAATGAAATCACATTTTATGTAGAAAATAAATTAAAATGTTTCATTTCATTTTAAAGTGTCAGTTTGAAACAAACAAGAAGAACAGGTTTCTCAGGCAGGCCTAGGGACTGCTGTTAATGCAAATTGCACAGGACAGACTGAAATCTGGAATTTTCAGAAGTGCTCACTATTGGCCTAAGTCTGCTCTGATTGAAGTGCTTTTGAATTCTTGTGCCCTGCCCCAAAAAGTTTAATTGAAACACACACAGAAAATCCCTCAAAATCATTGCAAAAATCCTGCCTTATTACTGAAGACAAGAGAAAATCACAGGGGGGAAAATCAAGGGAAAAATTCTTTGTAATTTTTCTTACTTTGTAAATAATCTGAACATTCTAAGATTTCTTTCTGTGCTTCTAATTGTGCCCCACTAGAGCAGAAATAGCTGCAACAAAGCAAAGGCCACAACTTGATACGTAATGCCTTGATGAGTGGTACAAAAGTTTACAGTGGCATGATGTTTCTCACCCTTAATGGGAGTGCAGTGGTGAAACCCTGTGCAATTATCTAAAGTTTAACACAGAGAATAGCCTGCTCTTAAATATCTGCATGATATAGGCCTTTAGGGCCCTGGTTTTGCAAGGGATTTGTTCACCCAGAGCAGCTTTCTGGAATGGGTACACTACTGTATACAACTGCTTCTTCACATTGTAGTCAATTTTTCCCCAAGGCCGCATGATTATGAAATTTCTCTGAATACTCCAGGTGTCCTTGCAAATCATCACACAAACTGTAACTCATTTCTTCTGTGAATAGCTGCATCCACCGTTGCATTGGGAAATGAATGCACAAATATTATGCTAAGTCCTTAGGCCAGTGCAAAACGTATTGCTTTTCATATGGATAGGAAAACGGCAAGTGAGCCAAACAATTTAAGTGTCTTTCAATGTCGTTAGTGCAAGGGAATAGAAGAGTGCCTGTTAAAAAATTCTGGTCTGAAATAGATTGCTGAGACAGTACTGTACACAGTGGTGGTGTTATGCTAATCTTCAGTTTACTGTTTTCTGACAGTTGCAAAATTAATTCTGATATACCGTAAGTTAATAAATAATGTATGTGCTGTTAATAGATCCAAAATCTGAAGTTCCTGTTGTAGAACTCTATTGTGCCAAATCATCAGAGAAGTGCTATATTAAAAAAAATGATGCTAAGTTAAAGTGCTTTGTGGTGTTTACTCAACGCGTCCTTGGGCAAGACATTTCAGGAGTTTGGGTCTTGGTGAAGCCCATAGTTTCATAATTTCCATTTTAATTCCACTTTTTCAATTTTCCATAACTTTTTTAAGCAACTTGCTTTTGAACTGAAATTTTTCTGCTTTACAGATTGCAGAGACACTACCTGAATGTCACGATATACTAAATCACAGTCCTCCTTAAACAGAAGGCATTTAGGAATCAATTTGGAAAGGTTCTTAAGCATGTGACTAGCTTTACTTTGGAACAATGGGATGACTCGTGTAATTAAAGTGTGGCATGTGTTTAAGTACCTTGCTGAACCCTGGTAAAGAAAACAGCTATAGCTACAGATGAAAACAGTCCTCTCTACAGCTTGAGTTCCAGCTCTGTCTTTTATTTATTATGGATCACACTATGTCCATACCCATGCAGCACATTTAGTCTCTGATGGTGTGTCTACACTAGCACTTGAATATGTACATTCCAGCTCAAGGAAATATACCCACGCTATCTCTCATCAAGCTAGTACACTAAAAATAGAAGTGTAGCCATGGTGGTGCAAGCATAGAACAGGCTAGCTGCCCCAAGTATATACCTATGGTTTTGGTTGGGATTGTACTCAGGGCAGTTGACCTCTCTCACCACTGGCACCACTGTGGCTATGCTTCTATTTTTAGCACACTAGCTCCATCATGTTACCTGGTGTCTCCTTGAGCTGAAATTTACAACTTCTAGCTCCAGTGTGTTGACATACCCTCAGTAATATAATTGCAAATAAATGTATCGTTACACTGAATAGCTGCAGGCAGGGAGTTAACGTCTTGGAAAAACTCCCTTTCCCAACATTGTTTTGCAGGTATTTTGTGGAGTGGAGTCAGATGCAAAAAGTTAGGAGGTGGGAAGGAATAATATTAAGAAGTATGTCCTCTCCACCCAGAAGAACTGGACACCTTAAGCAGCAATACATGAGGAACTGGATGAAGAAGGATGAAGTTGGAATTTTCAAAGGAGACTAAAGGACATAGGCACCCAACTGGCATTTAATTTCAATGGGGTATTGGCACCTAACTCCTAAAATCCCAGCCTAAAGTCAAATTACTAATATACAATTTATACAATGGCTGGAGGACTAAAATACCATCCTGTTTTAATCTCAATATTTCCTAGATATAGAGAAAAATACTTAGATCCAGCATGTACATGAAAAGGTAACAAATGTGACTTAATGGTATGCACCAAGTAACTGCCTTTTAGCTCAAGTTTGCTGCATAAATCATGGATCTTGGCTTCTTTCCTCTAGCCAATCTCCAGTTCACTTTGTTATTCCTCCTGTACTCCCAAGAGACTTTATTTTCAAAATAGATTTTATCCGTGATGCCATGTGAAATGTGCTTTAGAAATCTAAACAAAATAATGTCAACTGCATCCCTTTGTCACTCCGCTCTATTATCCTCAAAAAAGTCAAATAGATTTGTTAAAGCAGAACTGCCATTCCTGAATCCTTGCTGAGCTCATTTAATGAAATTTGCTCCCACAGAATAACTTCCCTAGCATAGCAGTAAAACTACATTATGGTCCACTTAGTTTTATCTCATCCAGCTATCCATCTCCATTTTATAAACAAAGAGAATGTATGTGCTCTCTAGTCATGCTCTCTAAATTAAACTATTAGCAACAGTCAATCAAATGTCATTTTATTTCTTTTTTGAATGATGGGGAAAAAAGTTTGTTCACTAGTTCTGGGGATAGGATTTCTTTCCACTTTAGAGCACCCTGTTCATTAGTTATCTGTCAAGTGTCAAATCCTTGCTCTCTGATCTTTTGGTAAAAATAACCACCTGGAAGGAAAATGCAAAATAGAACACAATACTCTAGTTCTTACTCAAATTCCCAGTGAAGTCAATGGCAGTTGTGCTTCAGCAAGGATTTCAGGATTCTATTAAAAATATATACAGGTCAGAAAAAAACACATTTATAAAGACCACAGCTAAACTCTGGCAAACTGCTTGATATGTTTCCATTCACCTCAATATATTGTCCTTTTTAGGGTCCCAAACAAGGTTGAAGCTCAGATATGCCAAACAGGATGATTGACCAATGAGTTACCTCCTCCTCTGGTCATACTGGTAGGAAGTCTGGCAGTACTGTATATAGATTACTTTGCATCTAATGCCTCTGCAGAGGAGGAAGGTAGGATTGGCTTGTAAGTCATAGAGTCCATAGGCATGTTGGGCTCAAAAGAGTGGGTTATTTGCTTTGTTTACATTTTAATTCTGATCCAGCTAATCAGCAGTTATGGGAAAGGGACTATTTAAAAGTTACTGAGATTTTCATGTGATTTTTTTTTAAATGTTCTATTTTCTGCAGAAAAGTACCTGAGGATTACAGTGGATGAGAAACTGGATATGAGTCAACAGTGTGCCCTTGTTGCCAAGAAGGCTAACGGCATATTGGGCTGCATTAGTAGGAGCATGGCCAGCAGATGGAGGGAAGTGATTATTCCCCTTTATCTGGCACTGGTGATGCCACATCTGGAGTATTGCGTCCAGTTTTGGGCCCCGCACTACAGAAAAGATGTGGACAAATTGGAGAGAGTCCAGTGGAGGGCAACGAAAATGATTAAGGGGGCTGTGGGCATATGACTTATGAGGAAAGGCTGAGGGAACTGGGCTTGTTTAGTCTGCAGAAGAGAAGAGTGAGGGGGGATTTGATAGCAGCCCTCAACTACCTGAAGCGGGGGTTCCAAAGAGGATGGAGCTAGGCTGTTCTCAGTGGTGGCAGATGACAGAACAAGGAGTAATGGTCTCAGGTTGCAGTGGGGGAGGTCTAAATTGGATATTAGGGAACACTATTTCACTAGGAGGGTGGCAAAGCACTGGAATGGGTTACCTAGGGAAGTGATGGAATCTCCATCCTTAGAGGTTTTTAAGGCCTGGCTTGACAAAGCCCTGGCTGGGATGATTTAGTTGGCATTGGTCCTGCTTTGAGCAGGGGCTTGGACTAGATGACCTCCTGAGGTCCCTTCCAACCCTAATCTTCTATGATTCTTCTATGAGTCTATTGTTTTAAACAGATACCAATATGGACTGGAGCTGTTTGACAAATGTCAAAACTCAACATTTCAATGATGTTTTTCATTGTAATTTTGAATTTTAATGAAAATGAAGGGTCATAATGTTCACAAACATTTTGTGCTGTTTTTTTGGAGTAGCTCTAGCATAAATCTATGCATGTGTTTAGGTTTTGAAATGAAATATTAGTTATTTGTACAGCTCCATAGGTGTGTATGACACTTATTATTGATGCTGGTCTCAGAAGGGAGGCTGAGCTGTGGAAATTGAGCTAATCTTCATTTTTTATTTCTTCATACACTGAGCTTTGTTCTTCTGAGATTAGAAACGCCATCCATGAAAAAAGTGTATTATTATTAATTCATGGGTGAGATCCTCAGCTGATGTAAATCAACCTAGCTCAATTTAATGTGAGTGGAGTTATGCTGATTTACACCAGCTCAGATTGTATCCCAATAATAATAAATATACTACATGTACATGGCTCTCTTCTCATTTATACCATTTAACGCCATTATTTTCAATGGCCTTATTCCTAATTTACACCAGTGTAGTGAGTGCAGAATCAGATCCCAATCATCTCGTTTTACTCCTAGATTTGTGGCCTGTTCAGAACAGGCTCAGGGCACGTTGGTGAGGCACTGCACTGCTTGTAATGCACGTTGTTCCTCGTGTAAACAGAGGATTTATCTTTTCAACCCCTAGGGCTGTTATCCTGGCACTTTTTACAAGCATGAAACTCGCTTACAAATTTAGGTTCATAGACTGCCCTCCATTCACAGGGGAATTCCTGTTGATGTCCATGAAAGTTGAAAGCAGAGTGGGAACAGAATGTAGCTCATATAAAAGAAAAGTGCAGGGAAGAGGGAAGGAACAATTCTCACTTTATCTACCAGGACTGAAACTGAGAGTTGTGTTTTCCCTGGAACAGGTAATGAGATCACTAACACCGAAAGCAGTGCAGAGAGTGCCGCAACACAGCTTAGTGAAAAGAACATATCTATGTAACAAACAAAACAACTCAGTCCTTTGGATTTGATCCTGAATTCTCGTGCACCAGAAACTCCCATTAACTTCAATGGGAGTTTTGGATGCCAAGAAATATGGGACCAGGTTCTGATAGCACTAGTACAGTGGATCTGCAAAAGGGCCTATGGATCTTTTAAACTCCAATTCAGCTCTATTTTAAGGACGTTAAGTGGTACCTAAAAGTATGTGCAGAACTACTCCCACCACAAAGTGAATATCTGTTAAAGAAATAAACTAATTAAAAACAAAAATATTGAAAGTCTACAATAAGTCAGCATGATTTTTCATATTGCTCATCTTTGTACTTTTGGGTGTTGAGAGTCCTAAGTATGCTAGTGTTACTCATCCTCTAGCATAGAATCCTGTGGCACCTTATAGACTAACAGACGTTTTGCAGCATGAGCTTTCGTGAGTGAATACGAAAGCTCATCCAACGAAGTGGGTATTCACCCATGAAAGCTCATGCTGCAAAACGTCTGTTAGTCTATAAGGTGCCACAGGATTCTTTGCTGCTTTTACAGATCCAGACTAACACGGCTACCCCTCTGATACTTGACATCCTCTAGCATGTAGTTGTTGATGAGGAGAACAACAATAAAATAAAAAATACAGTTCACTGTAATGAAGTTATTCGCCCAAAGGATCTACTGTTAAAGGGCCATTTTCTTTTATCTGCAGCTCTAACTCGTTTTAACTACAGAACTCTGCTGCTTAAAGAAATACACTTAAGTAGTAAATACTTTGTAATAATTCCCTGTGGTGGATTCTCTGTGGGGGGAATGAATTGTGCTTCATGGTTCATTGGAGCCAAGTCTTTATCAATATAACTTCCAAAAAAGGAAAAGTGTCTGATAGCTGGGTGTCTGGACTTGATGACCTAAGAGGTTCCTTCCAGTCCTATGTAAAAATGTCTATATGAAGAGAATATACTCAGGGTCAAATGCTACTGCAGTGCACAGACTAGGTAGCTGGACTGTGTGTAAGGGCCCAGCACGGAGAGAACTTGGATTCTTCCCTCATCAGGCAGTCTGTTGGAGTCTCAGGATTCCTCCACATGGCTAATGATAATGATTATAAGATCCATGTTGTTGGTGGATCCAGCTACCAGCACCCATGGCCCACATAGAGAAGTGGCTTGTCTGTTGGGGTGAGGGTACATAGGAACTGGGGTCTGAAGCTCATGGGAGTCCTTGACATCTGCAGCAGTTCTGGGAATTCTGAAGCAGAACTACAACAGGTCTAATGCATCCATATGAGTTTAATTGAAGTGTGTAAAGGTTACATATATCTGCATCAGCTGAAGCATTATGGTGCTTAATAAGTGAAGATACTTGTTAAACCTGGAGTTGCGTGGTGTGTGATCCTTTGGGGGAAATGTTTTATGACTTTAAAGAAGCTCAGTACTAAACCTGCAATGCTACCTTCTCTCTCCATTACAGTGGGAAATACTTTTCAGATTCTAAATGCTCCTCCTCTCCCCACCCCACTTTTTTGTTTTAAATGTCATGCTCTATTGCCAGGAAAACAAGAGATCCAGTGCCCACAGACTCACTCTTCTGATCCACTGACAGAAGTAAGCTCACAACACCTATCTCCACTGCTGACCACATTTATGTTACCATCTATCATGATGGTGGTACTGAAACAAAGTAGTAAACAAAGTAATGCCAGTCAGTAGTAGAGCTAGTTGAATTTTTTTCAATTAAACTTTTTTTCCTATTGAAAAATACCATTTCATTGAAAATGTTTTGTGGAAATGTATCTGTTTCAGTGAAGAGCCAATAGGCTAGTAGTTAGGGTAGTCACCTGTTATGTGGAGGAACCAGGTTCAAGTGCCTATTCTGAATCAGTGACTTAACCATTGGATATAAAGTTAGTGTCTCTCTCTCTCTCTGGACCAACCTGTATATTAAGATTCCAGAATTGTTACACTGAGGCCTATTTGTGTGAAGCAATGGAAGCTACTACACTCATGGTTGAGGGCTCTTCTTGTTCAGAATATCACCAGGCTGAATCGTCAATGGATTTCATGTTCTGTTACCATACTGTGATGGGTTTGGTCACAGACACCCCCTTGGGACTGTCACCTAATGTGCTGAAACTACCTCTGAGCCCATTTTCCCTGCCAGCTTGGGAGTCCAGAACCCTATCTTGTTGAGCCAGACACACTACTCCACTGCAACACAACGCCCCCAAAGCTTCAGACTTAACTGAAAACGGCTTAGCAAATGCTCCTGTCTCTAGCACCCAGCTCCCAATGGGATCCAAACCCCAAATAAATCTGTTTTACTCTGTACAACACTTATACAGGGTAAACTCATAAATTATCTGCCCTCTATAACACTGATAGAGAGATATGCAGAGCTGTTTGCTCCCTCAGGTATTAATTACTTACTCTGGGTTAGTTCATAAGCACAAGCAATTTTATTAAGTATAAAAAGTAGGATCTAAGTGGTTCCAAGTAATAACAGAAAGAACAAAGTAAGTTACTGAGCAAAATAAAACAAAACACGTAAGTCTAAGCCTAATAAAGTAGGAAACTGAATACAGGGAAATCTCACCCTCAGAGGTGTCCCAATAAGCTTCTTTCACAGGCTAGACTTCTTCCTAGTCTGGGCCCAATCCTTTTCAGACCAACGGTGTGGCTTATGGCCTGGTTGCAGCAATCACTCACATCCCCATAGTCACAGTCCTTTGTTCCAGTTTCTTTCAGGCATCTCTTTAGGGTGGAGAGGCCATCTCTTGAGCCAGCTGAGGACACAATGAAGAGGCTTCAAGGGCTTTTTATATTCTCTCTCTTGTGGGCAGAAACTCCTTTGTTCTTTTGTGCAAAGTCACAGCAACAAGATGGAGTTTGTAGCACCTGGGCAAATCACATGTCCATGAATGATTCAGCTTTTTGCAGGCCAATGCCATTGTTTACATGTTAGTTTGAACATTCCCAGGAAAGCTCAGATGTGGATTGGCGTCTCCCAAAGTCCATTGTCAGTTAAGTGTTTCTTGATTGGGCACTTACTGAGAATAGTCCTTTCTCAAGAAGCTGACCAAATGTTTCACTGAGGCTACTTAGAATCAAACACTTTGAGATACAAGTACATAGCCAATATTCATAACTTTAAATACAAAAATGATACACACAGACAGCATAATCATCACCAGCAAATTACAACTTTCTATAGACAGCTTACTTGACTTGACCTCCTTTGTACAAGATTTGGTGCAACTGTAGGACCTTGGTTGCAACAATGTTCTAAACAGTCACAGTTCATGTCAATAATGTCACACATAAAGTCCTTAGTCATTTTGACTTCACAAATTATACCCATATGACAGCAAGGCATATATCTATGCCATGCCAAGAATCTGACCAAAACCATTGTGATATCAGAGTGTGACAGGGTGTATCAGATACTCCAGAAGGTCCTGAGGTCCTACCATGCCCTGCCCCAGAAAAAAAAAGCAGTAGAGTGGGATCCTCCAACCAGCCTAGAGAGTCTATAGGGACAACCAATCAGAGCCAACAGGCTCATACAAAAGGAGTTGCAGGACCTGGCCAGCTCAGTTGCTGGCTGGAGCCAGAGGACACTGTTCCTGGCTGGCTGAGGAAGCTGCATTAGTAGGAGCATTGCCAGCAGATTGAGGAAAGTGATTATTCCCCTCTATTTGGCACTGGTGAGGCCACACCTGGAGTATTGCATCCAGTTTTGGGCCCCCTACTACAGAAAGGATGTGGACAAATTGGAGAGAGTCCAGTGGAGGGCAATGAAAATTATGAGGGGGCTGTGGGGCACGTGACTTACGAGGAGAGGCTGAGGGAACTGGGCTTGTTTAGTCTGCAGAAAAGAAGAGGGGGGATTTGATAGCAACCTTCAACTACCTGAAGCAGGGGTTCCAAAGAGGATGCCAGAGACTGTTATAATCTCTCCAAATAAAGGGGCCTGTGAGAAAGAACCATGAGAGGACAGGGCAGAGACTGTTACAGACTCTCTAGGCAAGGAGGCCTGGGAGAGACCCTGCTTAAACAGGGGACAGTCTGAGGACCCCAGAAGCTGATGGGACAGAGTGGAAAGCAGTCCAGGGAATGCAACAATAGATGCTAGTGAAGGAAGTATCGGGTGGATGCTAGCCATAGGGTTCCTGGGTTGGGACCCAGAGTAATGTGTGGGCCTGGGCCCCCCCTCACCGACTACAGGCAGAGTGGCTAAGGGCCGAGGAGGCAACAGATTTTGTTTGGAGCCTGAGAAGGGGGCAAGTGCTTAATGGGCCTGAGGACCTCAAGGCAGGGCCAACCGTTCGTTGGACTGTGTTATCCAAGACTGAGTGTGACTCAGCTGGGAGGAAAAGGATTGAGAACTGATTGAGAGGAGAAGGAAAGAAAGGAGGAAAATGAATTAATGGTAAATTGAAGAGGGGGGGGAATGGTGGTGTGGGTCTAGTGGGGGTCCCAGTCAATCCAATGGGTCATTATATTCATAAAATGATCTGGAGAAGGGAAAAACAGTAGAGGTGCAAGCAGATGATACAGAACTAACTTACTAAGAGCAGTAAGACTAAAAAGATGAAAAAGAAGAAAAGAAAGATCAAAAAGATCTCAAAAAACTAACAAAATGCAAAAAAAAATGGCAAATGAAATTAAATGTGTATAATGAAAAAAAAAAAAAAAAAAAAACCCCAAACATACATACAACATGGGGGGGCACTTTAGCTAGCTAAGAGCAGAAAAGAAAGATCTTGAGGATAGTTCTCTTTCTGAAAGATGTCACACGCAGTGTGCAGAGAAGTCAAAAAAGCAAAACAGGGAATAGGAAAAAAGAAAAAGGGGAAGAAGAAGAGAATGAGATATATATATTATATAATATATATATATATACATATACCCCCACCATATACTGACTGTGTACAGACTCTCTCTCTCACAAAAAAAGATATTCTATAAAAGAAAGGTTCAAAAAAGAAAAAAAAAATTAGGGATTAGGAGAAGGTTAAGGTCCCATAAGAGGAAAGGAAACTCTTCAGTTTGGTTTGGAGAAGAAAAGAGAAGGGGAAGGGGGAGGAGGGTATAGGAAATATATGAGTGATGTTGAGAAAGTGGGAAAGAAAAAGTTATTTACTTATTTACATAATACAAGACAAGAACAAGGGAAATAAAAATAAAAGGCATAGGCAGCAAAAAAAAAAAAAAAAAAGTTTCTTCTTCTTCAGCGCACAAAACACAGTCAACTTGTGGAACCTGGAGAGAGAGAGAGGTGGGACTATAACAACATAAAAAATAAAATAAATTCATGGTCATGGTGGCTATAGTCCATATGGCTATGATGAGCCAGATGGGTAAGAAATGGTGCCCTCCTGTTCATCAGAGGAGGGGATGGATGGCAGGAGAGAGATCACTTGATCATTCATTGCCTGTTAGGTCCCTCAGGGGGGCACCATGGGCCACTGTCGGTAGACAGATACTGGGCTAGATGGACCTTTGGTCTGACCCGGTACGGCCTTTCTTATGTTCTTATGTTCTTATGTCTGAAAACCCATCTGAAAAGAGAATCTGCTGGCAGAGAGCACCATAGAAGCACAGAAGGCAGGCATGCACCCAGCAGGAGGCACTCGAAAGAGGCGGTGGCTACACCCTTACACAGAGCTAATCAATCACTACCCTTGCTCTATAGCTAATTTGTATGCAACAATTCTATTGGTTGTATGAGAGAGATTGGACAGATGGTGCA
The DNA here is from genome assembly GCF_016161935.1 of Mauremys reevesii. Classification (NCBI taxonomy): domain Eukaryota; kingdom Metazoa; phylum Chordata; order Testudines; family Geoemydidae; genus Mauremys; species Mauremys reevesii. The sequence continues at coordinate 190,718,768 of NC_052624.1, forward strand.
TTATTTGGTCGAACCACAACACCCATGTGTCCAAGTACCAGAATAATCAACAGAAATCTCCCAGCACAACATTGTCAGACACAAATCAACACAATCAGCCACACAACAATGCAGCCAGCATGTGCCATAACCCCAAACACACACAGCCCCTCATTACAGCATGTGTCCTTCATTCACCATCCATACAAGTCTCCTCAACTCTTCCAGCGCAACACACACAAATTAACACAGCAGCACAACCAGCACACACGATAACCCCAAACATCACTCTGAAGCAGGGGTTGGCAACCTTTGGCACGCAGCTCGCCAGGGTAAACACCCTGGCAGGCCAGTTTGTTTACCTGCCATGTCTGCAGGTTCGGCCGATCATGGCTCCCACTGGCTGCAGCCAATGGGGGCTGCGGGAAGCAGCGGCCAGCACATCCATCATCCCGCGCCGCTTCCCGCAGCCCCCATTGGCCTGGGACGGCAAACCGCGGCCAGTGGGAGCTGCGATTGGCTGAACCTGGGGACGCAGCAGATAAACAAACTGGCCCAGCTCGCCAGGATGCTTACCCTGGCGAGCCGCATGCCAAAGATTGCCGACCCCTGCTCTGAAGCATAGAATGTCTGTTGGATCTATGTAAAGTGATGGAAACAGCTACAAGCATGGCTGAGAGTTTAGAATATCACCAAGTTTTGTTTAGAATATCACCAAGTCCTATCATTACTAGGATCTGTGGTCTGTTCCTGTCCAGTTTTTAAGTTCTCAGCTATTTTGACTTTCTGAATTACACCCATGCAACAGCATGGGCTTTCAGCTGCTAGTTAATATTTAATTATTTATACACAGTAAATTAGCTCCACCAGGAGAGCTTGAGAGAGAGTCCAATGGATTGAAGAGCTGAATGCTTGATTCCAATGGTTACTGTTCCTGTCAGCAATGAATTTGGTTCAGTGTCCTAAATGCAGAAAGATAACGATTAATAAAGAAAAAATGTGTGTTGACTTCTGCTAGCCATAGTCAGTCTTCATATAGGCCAACAACCCACTGAATTTTATAGGAGTTTTGTGGGACTAAGGAATGGGTGTTTTGCCTTATGATAGGCTCAGTCCTTTAGTTTCCTTCTTCTAAAAGGACATTCCATACTCCATAATGGAGTTATGGCCTGTAAAACATTCGAAACTTCACAAAGTTCACTTCCGTAAGAATATTTCAAATCTCCTATGAAAGTTTCCAGCAGGAACATTTAATATCAGTGAGAATTTTATTCTCTGTATGCTCATGAATCACTCTTCTTTTTATATAACATAGCAAATAGGAGCCAGTGAATGAATAGCGAGTCAGTTCATTAACACTAAAGCTTTAAGCCTTGCTCTTTTTCTAGACATGAGCATGATCCAGAAAACTTCAGAACTCTTCTGTTCACCCTTTCCTTTTTTCTTTCACACATACCTCTTCAAACTTGGCTTACAGAAAGGATTGAAACAGAAGCAGAAGTACCTGCTTATAGCTGCTCTGATGTTATTTTTTGGCTGAATCTCCAGCAGCCTGTACTGGAAAGAAAATTCTCCCTGTGTAAGATCTGAAAGCATTGCAAGCTGAGGAAGTTTGGATATTTCAGTTAAACACCACAATTTTTGCCTTTTTTTTCTGCACAGAACTTTGCCAATCATGAATAAGAACATAAATATTACTAAGGGACTATGACATTTTGTTCAATGGGACAGATTATTGGCCTCATTGCTGCTGCCCTGTTGTGCCACTCTGGTGATGTAAAAGGTCCATAAATCTGGCTTAATCATCCTCCTAAAGATTTCCTCAACACAGAGGGGAATTCCAAGGTGGCATGGAGTCTGAACAGAGGTTTTTCTGTGGACTTCTCTGACCACTGGGACACCTCGAGGACCAAGGAGCCACTAATATGACCTAAAGTCATCTTTGCCAAGGGAAGCTCATCCAGGTTCCAGCCCAAAATCTTTACTACGATTTTATCATGCCAAATCTTACTTATAAATAATAGGAACATAGTTTATTTCAAATTGGATCTATCTGACAAAACCAAGCAGAATAATAAAGAAGCATGAATGAACACAGCAAGAAAAAATGACCCAGTGGTTTTTTAAAGTATTCAGTATTTCCCATTGTATTAAATGGCCTTTTTAATATTAAAAATGTATAAAGATTGAGACATATTGTGCCCTGGGTGATTCTTCACAAATAGACTACAATACTGAAGTCCAAGTGGTGCACAAAATATTTCTGTTCATGTCTAAAACCTCTTTCTGGCTCCTCACACCCCAGGAGGCAGAGGGAAATGAAGGGGCAGCCAGGCACAACAGACCATGCCAACAGTACCAGGGTTAAAGCCCCTATTACTGCTATCAGCTATGGTCACTCTGGCTGGTGCAACAGTCTTCATAGTCTGTGGGCATTTGATATTGATGATATATAGGCAATAGCCATACTGTAGAAATATAGATTTTTCCCAGTAGTTTGTGACCACATCAACAGTTGTTAAGATGCTTTGAAAGGAGGCTGTGGGCAAAATTCTGCTTTGACCTTATGGAGTTGTGCAGGACAAGGGAGGGGAATGATGCTGGCTATCTGTCCCACCAGAGAGTGCTTGCAGGGTATAAGGCTCATGAGCTTCCATATTAGCTCATGTTTTTGAGTGCAATGTGGGTGACAGCGAACTGGATGATTAGATGTAGCTCAGAGCCAGTAGGGACCTCATCCAGCAAAGCACTTAAGCAGAAGTAAAATTTTAAGCAAGTCATCCCTATTTAACTGCACATGGGCTAGTGTTTAGCTTTAAGCTTATAATCAAGGCCAATGGGACTTTAAATATTTAATGTTAAGCATGTGCTTAAGTTCTTTGCTGAACTGGGGCCTAGATCATGTTCTTTGCATCCATTATGTTAGGGCTGGGCATTCTTCCCAGTGTGCTCTAACATACAGAAGAAGCTTTACCCTGCTGCTTCTGAGGGGGCAAACAGGCTCCCTCTTACAGTCTATCTCCCAACACTACCACCCTCCACCCCGGCCAGCACATTGGCAGCACAGATAACAGGATCTAGTTCTAAATCAATTTCATAAGGTTGCTGATTAAAGGATACATAGGCCACTGATTTAGTGGGTGTTGATCCTGCCTTGAGCAGGTGGTTGGACTAGATGACCTCCTGAGGTTTCTTCCAACCCTAATATTCTATGATTCTATGTAAGTCAAATATGACCTTGTTTCAGCCTCAAAGTAATTTTGAATGCAGTTGTGTGTACCTTTGATCACTTTTCAAAAAAAGCAGCATAACTTGCTTTGCTATTGTTTAACGTCACTTTTCACAGTGTGAAAAAACAATTAAGAACTGCAGCTCTGGGATATTTTAAATGACATTTAAGGGTACCCACGGTAACTCATTAGGATGTGAATGAATCTTTAAAATGAGGAGAAGATGGAACCTGTCAGAATGGGACAGCTGGAGGTGAAATGCAGCTGACAATGACTGTCTTTTGCATAAAGATGAGTACATAATAGGAAAAAGTTTCCACAAATATTTGTTCCTATTTCAAAATGAATTTTGATTTGGCTATATTTATGATGATTCCATATTTACGTTCCCATGAATATCTGATTCCTGGAGGACATTTTTAGTCCCAAATGTTTGTTGGAACTGAATTTTAAATTTTTCTTTGATTTTGAAATTTGAAGTTCATGCTGTTGAGCATTCAACCAGGAATAACCATGTTGTGTGTTTAATAGCCATCAGCTTGGATTGTGAGTGCTCACAATACACAGTTCATGAATGTTCTGTAGAACTATTTGTTGAAAAATTTAGGCATAATTTTGAATAACCAATGTATCAGGTTGTTTTTGTTGGTTTCCAGTCAGTTTCAGGACAATTTTTTTCAATAAAAGAGAAGCAAAAAATATAATTTGTTATTTATTGCAAATTGTTTGTTGAGCTCTTGTTTTGGCCTTGCACAGCTCTGCGAGTCCGATTTAAAGGAGGAAACTGGAAACGTGGGAATCCCAACTTCCTGCACAGCAATGCTGAAGTGATAGTCATCAAAGAGATGGCCTGGCGGTAAGATCTCAAAAGCAGGTAAGAAACAGATAAGCGGGAAGGTAACCGATAAACAGATTACATAAAATACACTGTTCTTGGGATATATTATTATTGTTATTACATAAGTAACTGGTCCAATAAAAGATCATACCTTACCCTCATTGCCTTTCTAATATCCTGGGACAACACCACTGCATGCGCTCATAATACTCAACTATTGAATCTTCATTGGAGAAAATCTGTGTTTTGGCATCAGTGCTGAGGAAGCTGATTGTCTCTGTGCTGAGACATTGGGGTATCAAGAGTTCTTTACAGCACTAATGCCACAGTACCCACGAGCTGAGGCAGCAGTGCTGGGGCAGCTCTTCAAGTGCTGATACTTCTTGGAGGGATCCCAGTGCTTTTTCAAACCCCAGGTCCACCTGCACATGCTCTCAACTTTCCTCTTCCCTCTCTCTAAACACTTTCTGTTTTGCATTACCTTGTTGCAGAGTTTATATATATATAAAAGAGAGAGAGAGAAGGTATAAAAGGGGATCAGTAGCTTAAATGTATCCACCTTTGACTCGATCTACATTTAAACAGAGGCATAAAAGGAATCAAAGAATTCTACCGTCTTGGAAAGTGACAATCAAAAAGAAGAATGCTGGCTTCTTGACGGTCATTACAAAACCCCTCTACAGAATGCCTTCTCACAGATGGCTCGGACACCTCTGAGATATGTCTATGACACAAAATAAGTCTCCACAGACTAGCACTGAAATCTTTGCCATCACAGTCACTGAGCATAACAAAGCAATAATGACACCAGTTCAATAGTGTTGTGACTGCAAAGTCATGAAAGAAGTGCTGCTGCATGCTTTCAGTTGTATTTGACAGGGGGAAGGATAGCTCAGTGGTTTGAGCATTAGCTTGTTAAACCCAGCATTGTGAACTCAATCCTTAAGGGAGCTATTTAGGGATCTGGGGCAAAAATTTGTCTGGGGATTAGTCCTGCTTTGAGCAGGGGGTTAGACTAGATGACCTCCTGAGGTCCCTTCCAACCCTGATATACTATCCTTCAGAGTAAGGTCCCAATCCAGCAAAGCTTTAGGCACTTGCTTCATTTTAAGCACATGGGTGGTTCCACTGAACTCAGTGAGACTACTCACATGCTTAAAGTTCACTACATGAGTGCAAAATCTCAGGGCCTTACATCTCATTTTGTTTCAGTATATCTCTTCCTAAAATATAGCAAATGTCCAATTTAAATATGGTTGACATGCAAAATACTGTCTGTTTTATCTAAACCGAACACAGTATACCAGCTGCAGTCTAACTAGTTCCAAATACAGAGGTAAAACAATCTCTCTACTCCCACTCAAGATTCCCTTGTTTATGCACCCCAGGATCACATTACATCTTTTAGTTCTTATACATAAAAGGATCCAAAGGTTATGCAGTAAAAAGTACAAAACCAGATTTTAAAATCCTGAAAAAGTGATAAAGAAAAAAATGTCCAAAGACACTTTTCATTTTTGCATGTACTTCATACTTGCTTGAAGTGAATAGGAAGTTTATAAAAAAAAAAAGAGAGAGAGAAAAAATCCCAAATATCCAACCATTCAGGACAGAAATGTGACTTCCTATTCTATCTCCAAGTGCATTTCCTGTCAGCAAGCCACTCTCTGTAGATCATGCAGATCAGAATATGATCATGTATGCTTTCTGGGCTCCTGGACATGGGTCCAAATACACTCGTGGGCTCTTCAGCGTTTCCTGTGCTTGACTTTCCTTAGGTGACACTCATATGCCCCATTGGGCTTCCTGAATTTGGCTTCCCTTTGACGGGCCTCATATTCCCCATCTGCTCTTCCAGGCTCCTTGAGTCCTTGACTGGTGGGTGGGGAAAAGTGGTAGTATTTCCCATGTGCACTCACTCACAGTGTGAAAACAGAGTTGTTGCTCACAGTAGATTGTGCAGATTTCATAATATAATCCTCTCGTTTTTTAAGGCTTTGATGAGCAGTGATCTGGCATCTGTGCCACATGTTTATATTTCTATAGGTCATTTTCAGAGATGTCAGATTCTTGCACACTAGTTAATACTAAATGTCAACATTGTTTTCACTGGGTATCTTAGCACCCATTGAGATGAATAGGGCAGGGCACAGTTCTCAGAGCTACTGTTTAAGGTCTGCAGATAGATGTCACTGCATTAGTTATTAGGTTTGTGGGTTTGAGGCTATCGTGGCAAGCCAGAGGGTTTTTTTTCTTTTGTTTGTTTTTTTTAATTAATGAAAGCTTAGATTCTGGAGAATAAGAAGGCAGTATGAAAAGGGTTCTGTGCTGGTCCACAACAGCTGAATCTGAGTCCTCAGTGCTTTCCAAGGGGAAAAAGATTGGGGGCGGGGCCTGTGGATGGAGCAATGCACAGAGATGCTTGGCAGCCTCTCCACATAGGAGCTGGATGGGGGACATGCCGCTGCTTCTGGGAGCTGCTTGAAGTAAGCACTGCCCGGAGCCTGCATCCCTGACCCCCTCCCGGTCCCCGACCCCTTCCCGGGCCCCAACCCTGGGCCCCAGCCTAGACCCCCTCCTGCCCTCTGAACCCCTCAGTCCCAACCCGGATCCCCCTCCTGTACCCCAAACTCCTCATGCCCAGCCCACCCCAGAGTCTGCACCCCCAGCCAAAGTTGTCATACCCCTGCACCCCACCCCCTGCCCCAGCCCAGAGCCCCGTCCTGAATCCCAAATCCCTCATCCACAGCCCCACATCAGAGCCCTTACCCTCTCCTGCACTCCAGCCCCCTGAGTCATCTCAGTGAAAATGAGTGAGTGAGGGTGGGGAAAGCGAGCGATAGAGGGAGGGGGGTTGAGTGAGTGGGGGCAGGGCCTCAGAGGAGGGGCATGGCAGGGGGGGAGGGCATGGGTGTTTGGTTTTGTAGAAAGCTGGCAACCCTATGACCAGACCAGTGTCAGTACAGGTGATGTCAGAGAACTGGACCAGGAAGCTGCACACAGGAGCAGAACCTGGTGTTGCAAACATCACTTGACTGTTGCAGACAGGTGGAGGACAGCCAGCCCTGATATGCCTTGTCTGACTACTGAGTCTAATTGGACCTTGTGATATTTTGGGGTTCAATCCAGACCAGTAAAGTTTGTGTCAGTGCCTGCCCTGCAGCTCTGGGTGACCTAAATGCTATGATGTGGTGTCTCAAAGTCCTGACACCAACAGCCAGTAAATAAGCATGCAGGTCAAACTGTGACTTCCACCACCCAGTTACTTTTTACAAAGTGACCCCAAAACTCCCCCAGTCTTGAATTTTCCCCAAACCATCTCTCTGCAGTGTCCAGCCCTCTCACTGAACACTTAATGAAGTTATTGCCTGTTGCTCCTTTAAGGAGACAATATCCTGCAACTCATTTGACAAACACTCTTATTTCAATCACAGCACTATACTGGTAGTAAAAGTAAAATAAGTGTATTTAACAAAATAGCATAGGTTTATGTGATACCAAGTATAAGGAATAAAGATTGACAAGGTTACAAGCAAACAAAAGTAAAAAATACATTTCTAAGAATAAAACTTAATTTTAGCAAATTACCATCTTTGCCTAAACAGATTTGTCACCTAAACTTAATTCCCAGAGAGTTCAATCTCCTGGGTTGAATGAAACAATCCTCTTTGATTTCAAGAGCTCTGATCCCTTTAATACCCCAAATGATGGTTTCCAAAATGGCTTTCTGTTTCTGCTTATATCACCAAAGTTTACTGGCTCTGTTACAAGAGGGAGGAAGGCTTCCTGCTGTTCTTCCCTTCTAGTTGACTTCCCTTCCCTCTGCTGATTTGCATGTACATAGGGCTTCCATGTTTTGATTCTATAATGCATAAGTTACATTGGAGATGGGGAGGTAGCTATCTTCCCTCCTGTCTGGGAGAAAACCTGTTTTTCCCTGTGGTCACAGATTTTAAAGCATAATATCTGTGAGTATCCATAATTACTGATACAGTATTAATGCATACATTTCATAATGCTATCAATCGCCCATGTGTCACAGGCTTGATACACTTTTATAATGCAGTAATATTGTATACAATCAGTTGATTCAATTGCTTATCATTTGAGGTTCAGATCCCCTATCTTTACAGCCCAGTAAACCTTTGAAATGTATTCTTCTGAAGTCTCTCTCCAGATAGAGGTTCTCTCTCCAGCTATGGTGTAGATGGCATGCTGTCTTCTCCTCTGCTTGTTAACTTGTGAGCTTTAGTTACCTTATATGTAAATAGATCTTTATTGTCTCTACCTGACAGCCAGACTGGTCAGACAAGCAAATACACATTTCTTTGTTGAAGGCAGACTGTTTATGTATTGCTTGCCAAACACATTTTAATAACATCATTCTAGTGCATATTTATAACTCTTTGTAAACTCCATACATACATCACACAAGAATATTAATGCTCAGTGAATTATTAGTTTTCCAATGACATATTACATACCACCTTTTGGGTATATATCATGATAACAGTTTGTTAGGTGTAGTGAGTGTATGAGGCCTGACAAGAGTTGCTGATGCAGACCAGTGAACCACCAATAGGCCTGTGTCACAGACCTGTCTCAGGTGTCCTGGGGTCTCAGGTGGGTAGGACTGTTGTGGGACTAAGAGTGCTGGACCTTAATAAACTGTACAGTTAATATATTGGAACTGAAGCATTGGACACCCTGATTGGGTTTACCTCACTTTGTTGTATGTATTTATATACACGGTAATTGCATTTCCTTTCTTTCATTTTTCCCCCCAAGTAAAAAGTATTTGTGGTTCCACATTCCCAAAGAGTCTGAGTGCTTGAGAGTGGGGAAGAGTCACCTGCAAAAGTGGCCAGAGAAGTCGTAATTTAATTCTCCAGCGCCAGAAATAGGAATGTGGCTCTGAGGGCCATAATTTCTTTTATTTAGGAAAAGGACTCCAAAACAGATTGAACCAAGCTCTTTTTGCTGCAATTGATGGCTGGCAGATGGGTTACAGTTATGTACAATGGGACAAAGGTTTTCAGAAATGACTAGTGCTTTTCTATGCCTCAGTTTTTGGGTACCCGACCTGAGACAACTGAAAGGAGCCTGATTTCTGGAAAGTACTGAATAGCTGACTCTGAAAAACATGCCCCTTTAAAGTTTTTTCAGGTTAAGCACCCAAAAACTAAAGCGACAAACCTTATACATATTAGTATTGAATATACCTGAAAACAGTGAACCTTCTACTCCATTCATTTACAATTCAGGTCAGAGTTACAAGTTTCTGAAATGCTGAACATAAAACTGACAAACTGAAGTGTTAAGAATGTGACCTGGCATCTGTGACCTCTATTTATATTTCTATAGGTCATTTTCAGAGAGGTCAGATTCTTACAGGCTAACAAAGGTTCCACAGTTTAAAAAAAATAAAATAAAAAATAAGTACAACACTGTCTTCAGGCAGGGCGCGGGATAAAAAAAGATGTGGAGTTTCACTCTAAAGTTCTTATTTTCTTTCAAACATAAATTCTTTGGCACAGCTGCTGGATAGTGGTGCTGTTGTAGACACACTGTAAGGGATGGTAACATTAGCAGGCTCACTATCGGATTTGACTGAATGAGCTGGAGAAGGCAGGCAATAAGAACGATGGCTGTGTCGTCTTTCTACCTTATTTCAAGATCCAATTTTAAGATTCTGTCTTAAAAAATAAATAGCCCCCCAACACATACAGGTTTTAGTTCAAAATTAATATAACATCACATAGCAAAATCCCATTGCTAACAACCTAAGCAAACTAACAAAATTATAACAAAACCCAACCCACTCATTCATCATGGCTCTGATCTCAAAATACAACCTACCATTTATATAATTAGGGCCCTACCAAATATACAGCCATGAAAAACGCATCATGGACTGTGGAATCTGGTCGCCCGGTGTGAAATCTGGTCTTCTGTGTGCTTTTACCCTATACTATATAGATTTCATAGGGGAGGCCAAGGTTTCTCAAATTGGGGGTCCTGACCCAAAATTATTGGGGGGGGGGTTGTGGTATTGCCACCCTAGTTATTTCTGCACTTCCTTCAGAGCTGGATGGTCGGAGAGTGGTGGCTGTTGACCGAGGGCCCAGCTCTGCAGGCAGCAGCACAGTGGCAGTGGCACTGGAACATTTTAATAGTGAGGGTGCTGAAAGCCAGCCCCTTTACTTCTGTCCATGCCTCCCCCCGTGAACTGAGGGTGGGAGCGGGGCTGTCTCCAGGAGTGGGGGACCCAGACAGGGGTAAGGGGGCTGAGGCCACAGCTGGGGGTGGGCGTGGGGCCAGGATCAGAGCCCCAGGCAGGGGCTGGCAGCAGGGACCACATGTGCAGGGCCAAAAGCAGAGCCCCAGCCATAGGACTGGGCGCGAGGCCCTGGGAGTGGCGGGATGGGTGCAGGGCCCTGGGAGCAGAGGCCTGAGAGTGGGACAGTGGGGTGTGGGGCCAGGCCTGGGGCCAGCAGATGGATTGGCAGCCAGGACCCGAGCCCCAGGTGAGGGGTTGGAGAGGGGAGTGCAGGCAGAGGCCCGGGAGCAGGGCATAGGCGTGGAAAGCATCTCCAGGATTTATGTGCTTAGCCAGCAGCTGGGGATTGGCCTGGGGCCAGCCCCTGGGACCCAAGCTGGGGATTGGAGCCCTGGGTGCAGGGCCAGCAGCCCCACATAAAACCTGGGGTGCTGCAGTACTCCCCACATCCCTACTTCCCGCACCTATGATCATGCCATCCTTACTTCTGCTCTGGCTGTCCGGAGAGTGGTGGCTGCTGACTGAGGGCCCAGCTCTGCACGCAGTAGCACAGAAGTAAAGTGGCAATATCATACCATGCCAGCCTTACTTCTGCACTGCTGCTGGTGGCGGCACCTCTGCCTTCAGAGCTGGGCTCCTGGCCAGCCGCCACCATTCTCCAGCTACCTAGGTCTGAAGGCAGCACTGCCACCAGCAGCGTGCAGAAGTAAGGGTAGCAGTACTGCAACCCCTCTGCAATAAACCTTGCACACACACCCCCCGCACACACACACAACTCCTTTTTGGTCAGGACCCCTACAATTACAAAAGTTAAATAGCTGAAATCATGAAATTATGATTTTTAAAATCCTATGACCGTGAAATTGACCAAAATGGACTGTGATAATGCATCTTCAAAGGACTTTACAAACATTAGCCCTGATCCTGGGGTGTGGAAACCCTTTACAACTTGCTTAGCTTTACGCATGTGAATAGTCACACTGGGGTAACTCACTGATGATATAATTATATATGTCAGTTAATTACTCCAATCGAGACTGAATTCAATGGGACAATGCACATGCCTAAGCTTTTGCAGGATCAGGACCTTTGACTGAAGTATTTAGTTATGTTATCAAAGAGTTATATTTCAGTTGTGAGGTTATATCTGTGAAAAAAAATGTTTTTGAAGTGAGATAAAGTATTGGAAGTTGGTGATAATTGAAAGTGTGGAGGTATAACTTATATTTAAGATGTGAACATGGACAATATTGGGCATTGGGTATAAATTATAGGAAGCAGTACTTATGTTGTTATGGCAGGCATCACCAGGTGGCACTGTTACACGTAGTCTTCCAGTCTTTTTCTTAGGCTTGGTCTACACTACGATTCTAGGTCGAATTTATCAGCGTTACCTCGATTTAAGCCTGGACCCGTCCACAGGACGAACCCCTTTTTCTTCCGACTTAAAGGGCTCTTTAAATTGATTTCTTTACTCCACCTCCAATGAGGGGATTAGTGCTGAAATCGGGTTTGCTGGGTCAAATTTGGGGTAGTGTGGACACAATTCGATGGTATTGGCCTCCGGGAGCTATCCCAGAGTGCTCCATTGTGACCGCTCTGAACAGCGCTCTCAACTCTGATGCACTGGCCAGGTAGACAGGAAAAGGCCTGCGAACTTTTGAATTTCATTTCCTGTTTGGCCAGCATGGCGAGCTGATCAGCACGGGTGGCCATGCAGAGCTCATGCAGAGCTCATCAGCATAATGTGCACATTGCTGGGGCACATTGCATGGCCCGTACTTTGTGAGAAGTATATGCCCATGTCTATGTCCTCATCAATCTCGTCACTGTGCTGCCATTGCCTCCTCGCCTGGTTTTGCTTTAGCAGCTTCTGGTTCTGCCCTGAAAAAAAGTGCGAAACAATTGTCTGCTGTTGCTCTGATGGAGGGAGGGGTGACTGACGACATGATTTACAGGGAATTAAAATCAACAAAAGGGGTGGCTTTGCATCAAGGAGAAACACAAACAACTGTCAGACAGAATGGCCCCCTCAAGGACTGAACTCAAAACCCTGAGTTTAGCAGGCCGTTGATTTCACAAAACAAATCAGGTCAATTTCTTGTTTTGATCAACTCCATCTATCTTTTACGTCTTAGGCTGGCAGCAGACAGTGCAGTATGACTGCTAGCCATTGTCATCTCCTGGGTGCTCAGCAGAAGATGCTGCATTACGATTGCTAGCCATCATCATCTCCCAGCTGCTCGCCAGAAGACGGTGCAGTATGACTGCTAGCCATCGTCATCTCCTGGGTGCTTGGCAGAAAACGGGAATGATCTGGCTGAGTCACTCCCATGTCTGCCCAGGCACCCCTGACCAACCTCACTGAGGTTGGCTAAAAGAGCACCCAGGAGTACAACAACGATGGGTACCAATAGTAATGCTCCATCTGCTGCCAAAAGGCAATGAGCTGCTGCTGTGTAGCAATGCACTCCCACGTCTGCCAGCACTCAGGAGATGTACGGTGATGGTGAGCTGAGCGGGCTCCATGCTTGCCATGGTAAGGCATCTGCTCAGGTAACCGAGGAAAAAAAGTGTGAAACCATTGTCTGTCATTGCTTTCACGGAGGAAGGGAGAGATGGGGGGGCCTGACGACATGTACCCAGAACCACCTGTGACACTGTTTTTGCCCCATCAGGTATTGGGATCTCAACCCAGAATTCCAATGGGCGGCGGAGACTGCGGGAACTGTGGGATAGCTACCCACAGTTCAACGCTCCATAAGTCAATGCTAGCCTTGGTACTGTGGATGCAGTCCACTGATTTAAAGCACTTAGAGCATTTTGTGTGGGGACACGCACAATTGACTGTATAAAAACAATTTCTAAAAAATCGACTTCTACACATTTGACCTAATTTTGTAGTGTAGACATACCCTTAGTGTGCAAGCAAATATTCAGTCATTATAAAACATACTGTCTTGTTGTGAGTTTTTGTTTATATGAGTTTCTGTTTAGAGGCAGTTGTTCTGTGAAAAGGAAACAGTAGCAGGAGATTTTGCTTTCTGCATTGGTCGCAGATTAGAGTCAGTTCTTGAGACAAGAGTAGCTGTTTGGGATTGCTTTTGGGTATTGGGCAGAGATTCCTAAAATAAGGAATTTCCTACAAGCTGTTTGGCTATTTCTGTTTCAGGATTGGGGTTTATGTATAAATAGAAGAATTTGGAATATACCGGGAGTCTGTGTCACTGATTTCTCTTCCAATGGAAAGCTGATCTGCAAGGCCTTGGACAGCTGTTCCTCAGCCGAGGGATGATGCTGGTATGTGAATCGGATATTTGTGTTTGAAGGCGCAACAAATACAGTACCTTACATTTTAAAAATGCTTTTCAAATTTAAATTTAACTAACTAATTTTCATAAACACTCCTGTAAGGATAAGGAAATACTATCCTATTTTGGCAGATGAGGAAACTGAGGCCAAATGGTTGATATTTGCCCAAGGCTTCATAAGAAGTCAATATTAGACCCAGGATTAGAACAAAAGAATTCTTTATTCCCAATCTTTGCTCCCAGTTCCATGTTTCAATCAAAGAGTATACAATATCTGATTCAATGGTAGGCAAGACCTACCTTGTCTACCCAGGATCCTCCACAGAAAAGAATTCAAGACTATCATTAAACTCCAGACAGGCCTTTTGGCTAATAAACTCAGCTATATTAATGACTTGGCTGAGCTAGCTCTCATAACAACCCTATAACCAAAATAAGCTCACTGTAACTGATCATGTTGTCAGTCAGAAAAAAGAAAACAAAAACCTCCACACAATTACACTAAAAAGTATTTATCCTGTATTTTCTTTTTCTCTAATTAGGGTGCATCTTTTGAGGGAAAATGTGCATGACTGTTTGTTTAATGTACTATTTTAAATAAAATCAAAACCCTACTTTATTTTCCTGTTAAAGTCTGGAATTCCTTAATATATAAATAATACATCACAGGAAAATTATGAATGAGGACATACACACATTTTCTCAAGCTTTCCTCTCAGTTACCATGATACACATCAAGCTGTTGCAGTATAATGTGCCACTGTAATAGTTTTAGTATATTAAATCCCCTCACAGCTGATCCTCAGCACTAATGCCTATGCTGTAGCAGAATATGGTGGTATCCCTATAAATAGTACATTATAGTTGCAATTTGTTTAAGATATCAGTTACAGTATGTGAGGGAGTAGCATAATAGTTAACTTCTGTAATAAGAATTCATTCAAATATCACAATAAAACATATTTCATAGCTATGCTATCATTAGAGTGTTTCACATTTGTGGAATTTGAATGAGGAAATGTACAAGAACAACTGAAAACACATTTTATAGCATTTGAACAAAAGAATTACAATAGGTAGGTTAACTAAAGGTAGGCTTGACAGAATTTTGATTTTTTAATATAATTTTGACATATAATATCTATGTTTATTTTTAAGTATTTTTTTTCTATTTTAAATCAATTTAAGCTTCATAGTTGCATAAGATTATGGGTGCTAAAACATAAAAATATAAAAGCTTAACTTTTCACAGCTGCAGGAAATTATGGGAGGCATCACACATGAGAGTAGACATTGAGATTCAAAAAGTTAGAGCTTTATAACCATCAAACCATAAATTGTTGACACTGCATATCAAAATATAGAGTTAGTATTCTTAAATCAAACTCTAATAAGTTCTCAAGCAGCATTTTTTTTATATTGCCTATTTGTAAATTTCTATCATCATCCATAGAAACATTTTTAATCAGTTTGTGTGTGTACAGAGAAGCTGACCTTTGCTAACATTTATCAATAAAAATATAATCCTTCCAAGCTTAACTAAAGGCAACTGTATGTTATCCTGTTGAGTGACCTCTGTAACAGTTTCACTACCCTGCAATGAGCTTGTGTGTGTGTGTGTGTGTGTGTGTGTGTGTGTGTGTGTGTGTGTGTGTGTGGAGGGGGAGGGGAGGAGTTGCAAGGACAGTGACATGACACTGATCCCCAATTTAGGAAGTAATCAATATAGACAGTAAGGTCCTTGAGACAGAGACTGTCTTTTGGTTCTGTGTTTGTACAGTGTACAAGGAAGTCCTAGTCTATGACTGAGGTCCGAGGCACTAACACTATATACATACTAGCTGCCCACCAGAAGTAGGCCAACATGTGGTGGGTAGGGGTGATTTAGGAGGGCATCCCTGGAAGAATTTCAGTGGCGTGAACCTTCCCACACTTTCTTACAACATTGGATAATTCCTTAAGGACACAATCTGGCCTTTGCTATGGGTTTCTGATATTTGCTAATGCTGTATATTTTCAGCTTCCTAGTTTCATTGCCAGTACCTACAAGAGAGACTATCCATTAGTATACAAAATAATTGTATACTAAATCTGAAATTAAATGTCCCTTTGTGATAACAATCTATATGTTTGGAATTCCTGGCACATTGCTTAGCTGTGATTTTTAGGGCAGAATTAATTTCTGGATGCAAACCATCAGAAGACACCCATACAAACTCCCTACATGTGGTTAAATCAAAATATTGAAGCTAAATACTTACTTTCCATTCATTTCTGAGAGGAGAATTTTCCCATTGATACATAACTGTACATTTTGCCCTACTGGGGAGCATTAGACGGTCATCAATTACTAATTAGTGATTTATGTAAAGTTTTCTGATATTTTATTTTCCTATGCTGAAAGCTGAGTAGTGGGAACTTAGGAAAATGTCAAGCTGTAACTAAAAATACTTTGGAAAAAAATTGTATTTTAAAATGTTGCTTTAACAAGAGGGTTCATCTTTAAAGCTTTCCTTCGATCTGCCTAGTTTCAGCCATAACCATCTAGCAGCAGCACTGAGATGTGCAAATATTTTGCAGACAGTAATCACTGATGCTAACTTTGACTGCAACATTCATCATCATGGCAGTGTTGGCTATGTAAAGCAGTAAGGCTTTGAAAGCCTCCCAGATCGCACTGGGGGGAAAAGGGGAGGGGAGAACTTAATTTAAGGGTTAGAGCTCTGCCCTGTTTTTCTTTTTCCCTCCCCGAATTCCCGAGCTGCTGCTGCTGCTCTTTCTAACGCAAAAAGCCCCCCTCCTGATTCGCACAGGAACGCATCCCATCGCCAAGTTGACGCTAGGTGGCACTCTGCAACCGCAGTTGGCATGCGGGGCAGCCTATTTCCAGAGACAGCTGCACGGGGTGTGTGTGAGTGTCCATGGGATGCCGGGGCGCAGGAATAAGCACTGTAATAAATGAGGCGCTTGTGTCTAAGCGAAGGGTGGGCTTTTAAGGGACAGAGACAGGAACCCGGGGGGCTCGCCCTGCTTCAGGCTGCGCCCAGCGCTGAAACTGGAGCGCGCTCTCAGCAATGTGATAGGCACTAGGAATGGATTTCACGCTGGGGGCTCCCCCGCCCCTCCTTGCATTTACCACTGAACCGGGGCGTGGGCTCTAAAAGCAAATAAGGAATCATGGGGATGCCCCCTCTGTCTCTGGGGCGGGCCTTTAAACGCGTCCAGCTGGTTCCTCCTGGGGGAGAGTTTATCCCGTTTTGGGTTTCCTCTGGGGTGGCTCTGGTGTAAACCCGGCTCGCTGCGGCTGCAGAGCGTAACCGGCCGCTCTGACCCTTGCCAGGACACTCCAGCTGGGACGATCTATCCAGGGCAGGGCCGGGAGGTGTGAGCAGGCGGGGGGGCGGAGAGGGTGTCTTGCCGGCGTGGTCTCCAGCCCCTACGCCTGGTGTGTGAGGCAGTGACGGGTGTCAGTGTGCGTGTGAAAGACAGGGAGGGAGGGAGGAGAGGGGGGTTGTTGGCAATGGGCGGGAGAGAATGAGGCGAGTCCTGCTTCCTTTTCTTTCTGCCAGCACCATCTCAGCTCATTTTCTCTAAGCAATTCAACTTCACGGACAGCTACCTAGCCAGCCCTACGCTCCCATCATGGATCTACCAGGTAACCAACAATATCCCCGCGCTAGCTGGTCCACTTAAAATATGCATCGGCCAGGGGAGGAGGGGATGGGGTAGAGTCTCGGGAAAGGGGGATACATCACGGAGATTTAAATTTGTGTTGAAGAGGGAGGGTAACTGAGATGCAACTTCTCAGAAAGAATCTAAATACGATTTGGTTTCCTAGGATAGGGAGGGGGGATTTCTTAGTCTTTCTTTCCTCTCCCAAGAGTTTAATGAACCGGTAAGTTTCAAAGGGGCACCCTACAGATCACAGCTCAGCTGGCCTGTGGAACAGATTAAAAGTATAAATTGGTGCCCGTGTCTAAAGTCTCCGTAATTCAAAAGAAAGTGTTTGCCGCAAACTGAAAGAGAGCTCCGCAATGACGGGAATATGCCAGCGCTCGGCTTTGCAGTAGGAAAGGGTTTATTTGATTTTTTGTATTAATGCTTATGAAATCGCGTGGGTAACATTAGCGAAGCAGCCGCAAGCGCGCAGAGCTCATTGTCTGTGAAGCTCTTCGGGCTATTCGCGCTTGGCGAGACCAGGAGAGAACCGGCGTCGATCGCACCTTAACAGCTGTGACAAAAAGTCAGGCTGCGGGCGCTTCGGTGGTGATTTAAACACCCGCCTTCCGCAAGGGGGATTACAGGCTAGTCGGGGATCTGTCAGTAGGGTTTAGTTGGCTTGATTTCGAGGCTAAAAGTGTGGGGAGTGAGAAAAAATATACAACTACCGCGCGCTTTTCCTTTCCAGCTCAAACTGCGGGGGGGGGGGGGTATGGCAGTACCACCCCCCGGGAGGGGAAGGGGGGTGCCGGGAGAGGAGACATCTGGCACGGCACTTGGGCATCTCCTGGACCTGTTGTGCCCAGTACTTAGTGACACCCTGCCAGGGAGGGAGGCGGGTGCGCGCTCGCCGGGCGGTGCTGGGCTCGCCAGGGGCTAGTGCGGGGTGTGTGTGGCTGGTCTCGGTGGCTGATCGCTCTCTTTGCCGTTGCCAGGCTGTGCGCCGCCCGCCCTGTGAGGACGCCTCATTGCCCTGCCCGGAGGAGGAGGACTCGGATCTAGTCCCAAGCCAGCTGCCCCGGAGAGCGCAGGGGAGGAACTAGGCGCAGCCTCCCCTCCCTACCCCCTTGCGCCCTGATGCCGGCGCCGAGCGGGAGCGGCTGCTGGCCCCTGCCGAAGATGTCGGGGCTAGGGCGGCGGGGGGCGCTGCCGGAGCCCGCGGGCTGCTGCTCCTGCCTGGCGGCGGCGCTGGCCCTGCTGCTGCTGCTGCTGCCCGCCGGCTGCCCGGTGCGTGCGCAGAACGACACGGAGCCCATCGTGCTGGAGGGCAAGTGCCTGGTGGTTTGCGACTCCAGCCCGTCGGCGGACGGGGCCATCACCTCCTCCCTGGGGATCTCGGTGCGCTCGGGCAGCGCCAAGGTGGCCTTCTCGGCCACCAGGAGCACCAACCACGAGCCGTCGGAGATGAGCAACCGCACCATGACCATCTACTTCGACCAGGTCAGCCAGCTCCTGCTCTAGCCTGCCCTCTCCCCTGGGGCTGCTGCACCTCCACCCCCCATCGCTAGCCCCCCAGGCCCTCCCCACTTACTGACCCCCCCACACACACACACACACCTGCTGTGGTCCCCTCGCCCGCATCCCAGCCACTGCACGGAGTTTGCAGAAAGCATCGCCCCGGCTGAGCAACTTCATCCTCCCGAGGAAGCGTTTGCATTTTCATTATTAATGGTACATAATGTAGGCTTCTGCTTCGCATTTCTATGGCGCCTTCCAGGCAAGGATCCCAAAACTCCCAGCAAATCTTTTCTGATGGGAGTTAAAGGGGGCAAGGGCGTGCAGACCTCAGGACAGCAGGGCATTCAGTATAGCAACCCCAGTGCTCGCGGGGAGTCAGTGAACCTGCCGATTCCGAGTGTATTTGGCAATGATACCGCGTCTCTCTTGGGTGAAGGGTGTTTCCTATCCCGTGTTGTCAAAGTAGTCAAACGATGCGTAGCGAAGGTGTAGGTTCATTTTGCACGATTTATATCCAGTGCAGAATGGTGATACTGTCTTAGAAGGTACCCTGAGCTCATCCTGTTTTCATCGTATCTTTCCTGTGTGGATCTCCGCTACCATTTCGTAGGATTACCCGACTTTGAATGCTGCCCCTGGAATTGTTGTGTTGTTCTGATTAACGAATGCATTGATTTTTGGTCTGCAACGTTATTTATTCTGTTGCATATGGATCTAGAACTCGTTAGTATCTTAAACAAAAACCAACCAACCAAACAAACAAAAAAACCTCTACCCCTCTAAATCTTAATCAGTTACAGCTTAACTAAGGAGTCTCAACCATGCCCTTTGATATCAGAGAGAGAGAGAGAGAGAGAGAGAGAGAGATTTCTGCACATCGTTTATTGTATATGTTTGGCTCTCATCAGTTTGTTCATGTAA
Source organism: Mauremys reevesii (assembly GCF_016161935.1). Classification (NCBI taxonomy): domain Eukaryota; kingdom Metazoa; phylum Chordata; order Testudines; family Geoemydidae; genus Mauremys; species Mauremys reevesii. The sequence continues at coordinate 190,738,505 of NC_052624.1, forward strand.
CTTCATCACCATGTTTCCACAGTAATGAAGCTATTTTCTTTTTCCTCATGGTGTTCATTTTTTCTTTAGTTCATTAGGGCAAATGGTGGAGGTTAGGGTGTTTGATATTTTTAGGGGTGTTGCTTTTTAATTTTATCCATAATTTCAGTTCAGAAAAAAAAGGTAAAACAAGGATTGCAGCCTGTAAATCTAATAGTCTGACAGAAAATATTGAGAAGAGAGAGAACTGGTGTTTGATATGCCTACTGGCCAGACCCTTCTTCCTTCTTCCCTTCATCATCTCAATCCCTCAAATACTAAACTGGGACTGGGATCACTGGTCATCTGAGCAGGAGGTTGAGAAATAAAGGGAAATGGGAAGAAAGGAAAAAAGGGCTTAATAGGACTCTGAACGCTCCCCCCCTTTAATGACTCTCTTAAGTTAACAAGCACAGGGAATGGTAATCCATAGAATATTGTGAGAGAGTGGACAGAGCCAGTGTGGGGATGAAGAATAAGAAAGACATTCGGAAACCCCTTTTGAAACATTCAGCCAGGTTCCCAGTTGTGTTTTGCTTTGGGTTGTCTCATCTGCCCAGGTTTTATTGTTTTTTAAATGGGTTTTCTCAACTGAATTTGGAAAGATTGAATTTTACTACTTGCCTAGTTATAGATAACGAAACATGGGCACATTCACTATATAGTGTGGGTTTTATCCGTGTCCAGTTAAAACACCCAAACAGTTTGTAAGTAGATTTCTGAGAGAGGAGACTGGGCAGAAGAACCGGGGGCCCGATCTTGATCCCATTGACGTCAATGCAAGTTTCATCATTAATGTCAGTGGAAGCAGGAGTGGGCCTCTCTTGCAATGGCCGAGTAGATGTTGGTATTTTGTGAATGTGATTTCCTCTTAATTGTAAATATGGCAAATTGGGAATGTTCTGGGGGAAAAAAAGATAACAAACCCTGAACAGTTTCTTCCCATAGATCTCTCCTGCCCCTTTCCACTTGGTAGAGTGGTTTGGCTAATTAACTTGGCATAGACGGTCACCTTACCTCATTCTAATTGTATGAGTGCTCTCCCATGCAACAGTCTTCACTATTCCTTACTTCAGTTTCTGAGACGGCCAGAGCTTCTTCCTGTGGATATAATGCATCCCACTTATTTATTCAAGTCGGTTATAATTGGTACCAACCCTCCAGAGGAAAAGAAAGAGAGGAGTGAATTGGCAGAAATGATATATAATTCCTCCATCCCTCCACTCAGCTGCAACATGTTTAAGTCCTATTTTGTTATGTATTTGTTTAACACGTTAACTTAGGGCATAATTAGTTCCAAAAGTGACATATAAAAATCCATTGCACATTTACTTGACAGTTACTGTTCTCTTCTCTTTGTCTGTCAGTAATAATATCCCTTCCCCTCCTTTACTTTACTGGGGCTGTGGTGTTTTCACTCAGTCTAACAGGTTTGGGTTCATCACTGTGTTAATAAACCACTTTATGAACTACAATACTTTTTAAATGTCTTGGAAATTGACTCCTTCCCCCTGCAGTACGGTTTAATTGTATTGCAATTACCATTTCCAATAAGCTTTATATAGGTCATGGAGCTGATGCAGAATTTTTCTGGCACTTAATTGATTTGTCTTTGTTTGCTTTCCAGGTATTAGTTAATATTGGCAACCATTTTGATCTTGCGTCCAGTATATTTGTAGCACCAAGAAAAGGGATTTATAGTTTCAGTTTCCACGTGGTCAAGGTCTATAACAGACAAACTATCCAGGTGGGTAGTAATTTAAACACTCCATTGAAGATCCTTCATTCCTGTACTCTTTGCTTTTAAAATGTGGACCTATAAGCACTAGTTAGTATATAAAAACACAATAAGTGAAGAATTTATACATGTATACATGATTTTATACATTTATACATTAAAGTGAACATTTTGTCTGCTCTATAAAATGATGGAATGAAATAAGAATAATCATTGATTACTTTTAGATTAGCTCAAACCTGCTGCTTTTGAGTGTGAAAGGTTAATGAAGTGCATAAAGAAAAAAATACTTAATACTGTCTCTTTGCATTTTAGGTAAGTTTAATGCAAAATGGCTACCCAGTGATTTCAGCTTTTGCAGGGGATCAGGATGTCACCAGAGAAGCAGCCAGCAATGGAGTCTTGCTTCACATGGAGAGAGAAGACAAAGTGCACCTCAAACTGGAAAGGGGTAACCTCATGGGAGGGTGGAAATACTCAACCTTTTCTGGCTTCTTAGTCTTTCCACTATAAAGGAAGACCAAATAGGAGCCAGATTTGTGAGCTAGAACAAGGATTGAGTCGTTAATGACACCCTGAACTTGGCAGAACATGATAATATTTCCAACCACGCAGTCAGACTGTCATGGTAGAAGAATGATAACCTTCTAAACTCCAATATTTGCTTTGAATATTGACAATTCCTTGGGAAACCTGCGCCTCTAATTAGTTTTAGACGACAGTGATCTTTAGGAGAAATGAAATTATCCACCTGAGCAATTTGTACCTGTGATTGTAAAGTCAATTTCGGATTTTATTGTTGGGATCATTGACTTTTTTTCTTTCTTTCTTTCTGTTGTTGTTGTTGTCCTGATGAGACAAATAATTTGGACCACACAATCACTTGTCAAAGGCTCACTCCAGAGCCAGAAGAATCCACCACCTGATGAAGTGTTCTTTCAATGATTTTTTCTTTGTGTTGTATAGCTTTAAGAAAAAAAAAAGAGAAAAAATGGCTTCAGTCTCAGTCCTGTATTTTCTGGGGGAGGGGGAATTCTGGACATTATTGTGTCAAGAAGTGCTTTATCCAGTGAAACAAACTTTGCACGATTGGAACTTATTTTGTTTTGTGTTTATATTTTTCATCAACAACTTATTTTTGTTTTCTGATTTTTGTGCTAAAAATTGTAAGCTAGAATGATCAATAAGACAAAACAAAGCACATATATACTTTGTAGCTCCAAGTAAAATTAACCAATGAACAATTCTATCTGCACTTTTCAAATGATCTTTACAGATGCATTTAGAGAAGGAGCTATGTGATCAAATCCTTAAAGAAACTGACATTTCTGAATTATCCTGACATTTCTAGAAGAAACAGTAGAGGCTTTGAATATCTTATCTGACCATACCCTAAAATATATAATTTCTTTGCATTACTGAGTGTATTTTGGTGCTTTTATCTGATATGTAGTTATTATATGTGTTCATTAATGCTTGAATACAGTTCATGGGAACACTGAAAGATGACGGACCAAACTCCTTCCTCTCCAAGTTAAATAAAAGAAGATCCCTGTTTTCCCCCGCCAGGATCAGGCATATCACCAGTTACCACTAGTATTTTTGAAAGCATATGGTAGTAGGATGTCAGAGACCTGAGGCTGTGAAACTGGTTGAAGGTTTATATATCATCAGTGAATGCACCACAAATTATACAATTTTTTAATTTATTTATTGTCTGTATATGCTTCTCCTCTTAGCATACAGGGTCCAAAGAAATCTGGGTGCAGACTCCATCCAGTACTGTATGCCAGGAAAAGTCATTGATTCCAAATGATAAAAGACGAAACCTCGGGTTGAATTCAAATTCATCCTTTTTCCGTCAATGTAACCAAAATGCTGAATAACTTAAGATTCAGAATAAATGGGTTTGATGTCCACCTTGCTTTTTTCACTTCTATATATAAGGGTCAGAGTATTAAATTGTGCACTTAGGAAATACTGCAGTTCTTGCTCATTAGGCTCATTGGAGGGATTTTGTTTTATTTTATTTTATTTGTCTTGCTATTAAGTCTGTAAGTAATTTGAGTATTTAATTTTTATATTTTGTCAGTTTCCCCCCCCCCCCAAACATAATGCAAAGACATTTGCAGAATGTTCATGGCGGACATAGTGCATTTCAAAATTATGATGGCCATATTGTTTTCATTGTAAATTTATCATTAAAGAACATTTCCCATTTAAAAAAAACATATTCTTTAAAAAAGAAACAAACCTTATCTGTGTTTGCTCTAATACCTCAGATTATTAAAACTGAAACAATTTTAAAAATCTACTGTATTTTCACCATTTATGCTGTTTGTTTATTTTTGGCACTTCACTTAGCTTGGCTAAGGAAAAAAAGACTGGTCAGTTTAGTTTTTGTTTTTAGTCAGTTACACTTTCTGATTCTTATGCACTGGTGCACTGCTGCAATTATTTGGTTACAAACTCTTCAGAGGTATGTTTAAATCAAGAGGGGAAACTATTTCAATTAGAATAAAAAGAAATCATGAAAACAATTTTATAAAAATTAGATAGTCCAAACCCACTTATTTCTTTTATCTAATTTTTGGGTATAAAAGACCTGACAGACTCCTTTGAACAAGTAGACACTGAAGTGGGAGCAAGTTACTGAGTTTAGAGTTTCTGAGATAAACAGGATTTGGAAACAAATCTGAGAGGTTACCATAATCAAGTACGCAGTCGTATTGACCTCAGTGTGGTTATTCATGTGAGTAGGGCGAACCTGATCAAGCCCTGATTCTTGCCTCAGCCAAGAGATTTCAGTCAAGAGGAGGACCCCTTCCCAAAACTAGAAATATTCTAGCAAGTTACTTAGGCCACTGTGAGTGCAGAATATGCAGTAGAATCTCCTTTTTTCTTTCAAGTGCATCTCCTCTATCTTACCCATTTATTTAAAAATAATGGATAGATCATGCTTTCAATCTGTCTTTGAGGTGGGGCAAGGCCTCTGCTTTATTGTTCGTTTCCCTACTGTTTCATTCCAAGTTTTGTGTGTGGTACTAAGGGAGGGAGTTAGAAAACTTGTATAAAATGCTAAATTAAAGACAAACTGAATAGCACATTCTTATTCTGCACTAGCTATACTGAGAATAGTTTTTTTCTTCCCAGAGAAGTCTCTGCAACTGTTAGCTTTCTACCCACTCCATTTTACTAAAGTAGTTTCTAAGACTGTAGAGAGCCCAGTCTGGCTTTCATTGAAGTCATTGAGTGCATCAATGATAAATGTAATATCTCAATATCTGTATCAGGGAGATGAGCCATACATTGTGGAACTCAACAGAAAAAAACCAGAGAGAGAGCCTAATACAGTAGTCATAGACAGTAAATTCAATTTAATAGTCATTGATGAAAGTAACTTTATTTCATTGGATGCAATTTAAGGTTGGCCTAAATGACGTTGTAAATTTCATGTTGGTAAGCAGTGTGAGAGTTAGTAAGTGCAAACATACTTCTTAAGGGAGCAGAAGAATGGGATCATAACAGGAATAACGACCAACAGGAGAATCTAAGAAAGGTGAGACAGGGCAGGCCGCCTGCAGCTCTAGTTTTTTTTTTTTTTTTTTACAGTGATGCCCTTTGGATGGTGGAAGCCAGAAGCTGCATTAGAAAAATAGAAATATTGTTAGTGTACTTTGTTCGGTTCCTGTAGCACTGTGACAAGTACAAGCAGAATTTGAACTTGACCCTTTTAGGTGCTCTGTGCCCTCATCTTCTATTGAAAGCAGTGGGAGTTAAACATTTCTCAGAAGTGGTCAGCACCTTGCAGCATTGACCTGGTTATGCAGAAACCATCCTCCCAACCAACCAATCAAAAAAAAACAACCAAAAAACACATCATGAGTTACATTATGTTTGTCTGTTTTATCTTTTCTGCTTTTACACAGGAACATCCAGTTTCTATTGGAGAAGCTTCTATTTACACTTGGCAAAGTATATGATAGATTTAAAAAATCCAGCATCGTTAATGAGCTAGTTATATCATTTTAATGAGCAATGATTTGTCAGGATAAAGTCTATGGAAATAATATTTACTATAAATATGTTAAAAATACAGTGCATGTCCATGGGACAATTTGCATTTCTAGGCAGTGGGACCACTTGCAGACCTAGCATAAAGTAGCGTGACTCCCATTGGCTCTAGTGTTGTATTTGGCCTAATAAGTAAAGGTCTTTGTTTAATGAATGAGTCTGATTGCTAAATACATAATTTTGATAGACCAGATTCTTACTTTGGTTATGCAGTTTCATGAATCAGAATGATTGAAATATTGCTTTATGATCATTGACTATCTGTTAAAAAGATCCTGGTACATTGTTATAAACTCCTGGGGTTAAGGTGGGTGAGGTAATATCTTTTATTGGACCAACTTCTGTTGGTGAGAGATACAAGTACATCACAACCACAATTATACACAGAAAGGCTGGTTGGACTTAACACAGGGAATCCTTTGATTTAATGCTTTTATAATCAAGTATCAGCAAAATGAAAGTCTGCTTTCTTAGCAAAATAAATAAATTACTATCTGATTGAAAAGACCAGTCTTGCTTTCCTTACTCATATGAGTAATTCTGTTGATATAAATGGGACTATTTGCATGAATGAGGTGGGCAATATTGGGCCTAAATTGGGGAAGTGTAGACTTTTGTCAGAGTCTGATCCTGCTTACTTTTAAAATCAATGGCAATAATCCTTTTTGACTTCAGTGGGAACCCTACCCGCTGCAGGCAACAATCTGCAATTTAAAAGTGTTACAGTATTGATCATAATCCTGCCGATGCAACCCAAGTACTAGAGAAACTCCTTTAACTCATTGTGTTATAAATCCATCTTCAAAATGAGCACCTTTCTGGTTTTATACAACTTTATAAACAATATAGCTGCTTTTTTTTTCCTGTTAGACCTTATTGGTGCCACTCAAAATGAAATTGTTATGTTTATATCATGTCTTGCCTGAAACTATGTGGCATATGTGGAGTTCACATAACATTTCATACTTCTACCCCTTATAAAATAAATTAAATTAATTCAGTGAATCCCAAGCACTCTTCAGCAATAAAATAATAAAGATGACAAACTCATGTGTCTACATTAACCCTAAATGTATTCTGTTTCATTATGCTGATTTTCTTCTAAGTTCAAATATGTAAGAAATTGTAATGGGCTCATAATTACAATTTACATTACATATTTTAATTGTCTGACAAACCTACAGATCAAATGCTGCAAATAATGTAAATAGTAGCCTAGTGAGATATTGCAATATAATTCATAGGAATTCCAAATACAATAAATAGAAAAATCTGCATCAATAGAAAAGTTAAGCACTAACTAACAGGAAATGCCAAAATTAAGGTAGCAACATTGATGAGAGTGATTGCTGCCACTTCCACTATAATAATGATCAATGTCATCTTTAAATATGGGAATGTTAAATAAGTTGCATTGAAATATCTTATGATGTGTTCTTTATTGAAAGGATCTCATTCTGTGTGCCTATTACAATGACTTTGCAGAAATAGAACCTCTCATATATATAACTGCTATCACTACATTAGGCATAATGGAGTTGACTGTCATTACTTCTAATGGATCCTTTTGGCTCTGTGTGTGTGTGCGCACAGTGTGTGTGTATATATATAGAGAGAGATAGATATGGGGTTGTACAAATAGATAGCATTTTCTTATGTACATTGTCCTTCATTTCACCTAAGTATTACCTACAAATATTTTCTCCCATTTTAGAAATAGATACTGTAAAGCGATAGATACTATATATTAATATCTATAACTGAAGATACACTGAGAAATATAATTGCAAAGAATTTTATAAATATAAGTTCAGAGAGCTGCCACTGTTTAAGTAGTGTTTAAGATGAAGTGAAGCACAGAGTTAATAATAAAAAGCTTCTGTGGTTTCAAGAAGCTCCAGTTCTGTTAAAGCTCTTGTGATGTATGAACTCCTCTGTGCTGAGTAATGCATCCCGAGAACTGCTGTAAAACACCAGACAGTGGAGCTATCACAAATTGGCAATTCTTCGTGTCCTTAATCGATTGGCATTGGTTGGAAAGTAGGTAGTACACATCAATGTTAAATCTGTAAGGGAAAATTCATCCCTCTTGTTTAGCGGCTGCAGTATTCCCCTGCTATCTTCCTTTTTTCCCCCTGTACATTTTCTACATAACTATGCACTTTGTATGTCACATGTCCAAAACAAGACTATGGAATCCTACTGTGCATTCATGGGGGTCAGGATCAGAGGGATCACCCTCTTCTCTCACCCCTTCTCTCCCCATCCCCCTCCATACATACACTCTTGATTTTTATCTTCACTAGGAAAAGGGTCAACACTGCAGCATTCATTTCTAAGTAAAAGCAGTAAGTAGAGGATTTGGTGCATGACAAACTATATAAGAGAGAATCTTTCTATCCCTAGAAAATAATTTATCCTTAAGTGCAAAGTTTTATTAGATTTCTTGGGAGATTTTTTTTTTCTAACGGTGGTTTCTAACACATCTGCCTGGGAACCGCCAGCAAGAAACAGTTTCTCTGTCCCTTCTCCTCTCACCTGACCTTGCTGGAGATTCTTGTGTTATCATTAATCATCATAATCTTGCTCAGTATAATAACTGTACCCTTTATCTTGACTATCTAGTCAAAATAAGCTTCCATAATAACTTTATTTTGATATAAAAACATAGATTTTCCTTCCTCTTTCCAAAGGTTTCCACTACTTCCTAGCTCTATAACACAGCAATACATTAACACCATTCTCTTACCAAGAACTTCTCATCACTGAGACCTATATCCTCTCGCTGTATCGTTTGGAGGGAAATTCCTAATTTTGGATTCATTTTAATGCAGACTTTATAAAATATCTTATTTTTGTGATGGAGCATTTTTAACAATGTTTTCCAGTGAAACATTTAACCTCTCACTCATAATGTTTTGAAATCTTGTCCATTCAAATGATCATAGCTTCAGAGTCCTATCTATTAGACACATGAGCCTGCAGTTCTGCACCCAAAGTACCCATTGAACTGAGCCCTAACTAATAAGGGACAGAAAACAAAGACAATTAAAATAGAATGTACATGAGTCAGTGAGTTCTGATAAATATTTTGATCCTGTTAAATCTATTTCCCAGAGGGGAGAATTTGCATATTACAGCCCTTGATCCTCTTAGTCCTTTTAAAACATTCTATGGCCAGAGGTACTAGAAAACTTTCTACATCCTCATAGAGCCTTTTAGGTAATATAAACCTTGGAATGCAAGTGTTAGGAGGCAGGAAAAGAAAAGGAGAATGCAAAAGACAGTTCTTTGAGTAGATGCAGCTATGTGTTCCATTTAGGTGTGCACATGAAGCTGGAGAACTTTGCCTAGCAGTACCCCTTGGGGCCGTGCTTGCACCCTGTGGCCCTAGCCTCTTCCCAGGCTATATAAAAGTGTCATCAGCCCAACCCTCCTCAGTTCCTTCTTGCCACCTGCAGCTAGAGACGGTGCCTGGCATGGGCAGCATGTGACTTCCACATCTGGGGAGGCTGGGTGTGAGCACCAGAAGTCTCCTCCCCTGAGGCCCTGCCCACGCTCCACCCCAGGCCTGACCTGGGGCTCAGGGGAGGGGATGGAGACGTGCAAGTAGGGGTTGGGGGCTCCTCAGGGGAAGAGGTGGAGTGGGGACAGGAAGAGGAGGATCACTGGGGGGGGCACAGAGGAAGAGGATGAGTGGAAGTGGGACCTCAGGGCAGAGTGCAGGCGGGACTACGGCCCAGGTGCCCTTTTGGCGGTGGCGCTCCAAAGACAGTGGGCTGGCATGCTTCCTGAGAGATTTGCACCGCATCCTGTTCGGAGTGGCTTAGCCTCCCCTGGCCTCTTATACCCGTTGCCCATGGAGCTTGGTGTGGTGTTTTCACCTCACATTTTCACTCATTTTCTGAGTCTTTTTTTTCTTTTTGTTTTCCTCTAGATAATAGTTAGTTAGTAGTACCTGTGATAGACCCAGGCCAGTTGGGTAGAGCAGAATAGCAGAAGGCAGATATACTGGCCACTGGATTAACAGTTTTCTGTTCCCTGACTGACCAGAACAGGGGCTGCTCCAGGCTAATGAGAACACCTGATTCTAATTAACCTGCAAAGAGTCAGGTGAGGCCATTAAGCTAATGTGACCACCTGACTCTAATTAAGGCCCCGCTGATACTATAAAAAGGGCTCACTCCAGTCAGGCAGAAGAGAGCCAGGGAGCCAGAGGAGAGGCAGTGTGGCTGAAGGGGTGATTAATGAAGACACCCTCAAACCATCGTTAAGGGAGCCCTAAGGTAAGGGTGAAGAAGGGAGAAACAGGAGAGTTGTGGGGAAGTGGCCCAGGAAAATGTAGCAACTCTGGCAGTGAAAGGTTGGCTGCCAATAGCTGCTACCATTAGGGTCCCTGGGCCGGAACTCGGAGTAGAGGGTGGGCCCGGGTTCCCCTCAACCCACCACTACAGGAACATCTCCTGGGAGGGGAAGTCAGGCCCCTGTTAGGACAGGAGACTAAACTGTTCTGAAATAAGCCCCCAGGGACAACAGAGACTGTGGGAGTTCTCACCAACCTCCTTGCTGGCCTAAGATGAAAAGGGCTCAGTAGACTGTAACCCTGGCCCTAGAGAGAGAAGAGCTACGTGAAGGGTGAGCCACTGAGTGAGCCACTCAGTGACTCAGTGAGCCACTGAGGCTAGCATAAACAGCCTAGAAGTGCAGGACCCACGGGGGCAAGGTCAGAGATCTGCCACATACCTTAGGTTTAGTTTAGTGTTAGAATATTTGGCTTCCCTGTGTGATGTTCACACCAGAGTTCAAGCATTGTTCACTGTGTGGGGTGCCACCCCCAAATAGTGATCCCCACATGTGGTGCTTGTTGTGACTTGGTGAGTGACACATTCTGTAAGTAATTCAAGAAGAGGACTCAGCTGGCAAGAGATTTTTCAGCTGAAGCAGCACCTTCTGGAGCAGGCCATGAGGACTACTTCTGCACCAAAGCCTTTATCTGATTGGCAGTCACCTTTGAATACCGCTCTACATTCAGACCCTACTGATTCCCCCAAAAGGAAGAAGAGTAATTTTCCCTCCTCTGGTGTGGCAAGGAAGAGGTCCCATAAGATTAATCAGGACTATTCCAGTGCTCGAGGAGACTCTCCCTCATCTTATAAGATGAATGCTGACCAGCACCATATCCTTCCGACATGCAGGATGGAGCAGGTCTCTCTAACTGATCCCCAGTATGATGCTGAGATCAGCAAGAGTCTGTACCATCAACTCCAGTTCTGGCCATGGGGCATCTGTTGAGTTTGGTACTGATCATGTTGGTATCAGTGCCTATGGTCTCCATGCAGGTAGCACATCAGGCAGTTTCAGATCTGATTTGCCTCTCTGTGCCTGACTCAAGTTCAGGAGTTTTCCAGTGCATAGTTTCTACCACTTCATCCTCTGTCATGTCCTTGGAACCTTCTGGCTGTGTCACAGAGTTGCCATGTTCCTCAGTATCCCAGCTTGCACTGCTAACATCACAGGGTATGGAATTGAGTCTGATGACATCCTTGACACTGAAGGCCCACTTGGTGCAGATGCACCCCTCAGCTTCATCATTGCAATGGTAGCAGATCCCATCATTGATCTTGGTACAGTCCTTGGTCTTGGTGCTAGAGCCTTCTATGGTACTGGGTGGAAGTGTGTCTCACATGGAACTGCTTGTGCCAATTCCCTAGTCACCATCTGCACCAATACCACCCTGTCCAGATGAGTTGGATGAGTCCGAATGGTCGTTCACACTGGCAGAGCTGGCTCCCCAGTTGTCACCAAAGAATCTCTGGGACTCATCAAGATCCAGGTTGGGGTCATCCTCCCCTTTGCCTTTTCCTGATAGGCACCAGAGAGCATCTTCAGATCAACATTGGAACCAAAATCAGCATTGTTCCTACAGTCAGGACATGGGATCTTGTCCCAGTGTCTACTGGATCTTGTGGTTCAAGAACAGGATCCATTATTGGCACAGCAAACTGCTTCTTTTTACTCTCTGGATGACTCTTGTGTGCTGGGCATCTCCTGGCCGATGCCTGAGGACTTTAAGGCATATGAGGACATCCTTACGCACAGGGGCGGCTCTAGAAAGTAGGCTGCCCCAAGCAGCGCGGAGCGCTGCGCCGCCCTTCCCCGGTCCCGCGGCGGGTCCCCTCTTCCCGCGGCTCCGGTTGAGCTCCTGCCGGCATGCCTGCGGCAGGTCCACCGGAGCCCGGGACGAGCGGACCTGCCGCAGTCATGCCTGCGGGAGCTCAACCGAGCCGCGGGAAGGCGGGACCCGCGCAGTCATGCCTGCGGCAGGTCCGCTCGTCCGGGCTCCGGTGGACCTGCCGCAGGCATGCCGGCGGGAGCTCAACCGGAGCCAAATGCCGCCCCCCCGGGAAACGGCCGCCCCAAGCGCCTGCTTGGTGCGCTGGTGTCTAGAGCCGCCCCTGCTTACGCACATGGCCACTACATTAGGCATCCAGGCTGAATTTCTGAAGGAGAATATGCATAAACTGCTGGATATTCTCCAACCATCAGCCCTCCATCTTCTCTCCATCAGAGTCTCTAATTTTGATGTTTGATGCGAAAGAACTGAGAGGGACAGGAGCGGTGCAGCCATTATATAGCCAGCAGAGGGGCTAGGGCTGCAGGGTTTTCAAACAACTGAGTGATCATTCATCATGAACAGTGGTGAGGTAAAGAGGCTAGAATGTAGGAACAGCAAATGGGTTCCTCAAAAAGCAGGAAGATCACGTGTCTGTTCTTTGCACCTGTATCAGCCCCTGAATATATACATTATGGCTGTACATGTATCCAGAACTCTAAGATAGAGCCCTGACACTATGTTAGTTGCCACAATAAAATGGAAATGGAATCAAGCATGTACACATGATTAGCAACTGTACTGAATATTTGGTAAAGGATAGTGGATTCAATACAAATACCTGTCAGGTAAGTGAAACAGTGTTGTTTCCATCAAATGTGGGAATACATAGTAACAACCTGAACTCCCCTGGGCAAAACCCAGCTACTTACACAGTTAAAGATCAGGCTGCAGCCCACATATCTAGGACCACTAGTTTTAATATGCAATAAGAGAAAACAATGGAAAATCATCTAGTCGGTTTGGGTTGTGGGTTTTTTCTTTCCCCCTCAGTCAGGAAGGAACTCAGTTATTTTAAAATAAGGGGTCCAGATACACTCTGCAGCAAGATCTAATGCTTTTTTTGTGTACAAAGAAGCCTGCTTGTCTCCCTCCACGTCCAGACCCACACAGGCATGATGGCCAGGAGTAGGGGCTTTACCTGTATGATGCAGTTTTTTAGATCCTCCTAGAGGTCTGTGGTAAAAGCCTCATAATCTCTAGGGTGATTTCTTTCTGACTGGCTGGTCTCCCATTCTCCCATCTCCTGGAGAGTGCAGTCAATCAAAGCTTGCTGTGCTCAGTGAGGAGGCAGTCTCCTACCTGACTGAATGTAGCAGCCAGCATTACCGTCCCCTTTCCAATCCTTCCTGTTGTGTAAAGAAAGGGCTGGGAGTACATACGGCTTTAGGGAGGTTTAGATTGCTGCTTTTGCAGGCCCTAGGGTATCAGGGTACTGGTTATGCACTCCTCCAGCTTTGAGTGGGGCCATGAGAGGGACTTATCTACAAATATTCTGCCCAGGAGGTAGAATGCTGCCAGAAGTCTCCTCAAGCCTCCAAGTAAGATAGAGCTGAGGAGATTCCCCGAAAGGTATGGTGAGGAAGACAGAGGGTAAAATGCTAGGGTGAGGGGTGGAGGTACATAGAATGAAACACTGGGAAATTAGGACAGAATGAAATGGGGGCACAGTGTGAAAGGGGTGAAGTGACAGAAACAAACAGGAGTTCAGGGAGTGAATGAAATGCTGGCAAGGTTGCTGAGAAAGAGACCATTATGTGGTGAGGCTGGGACAGAGAACACAACATAGGAGTGGGGCTAAAGGGACAGAGAATGAAATGTTTGGGATAAGAAAGAGGGAATTTAAGAATGAGTGGCTTTGGGGCAAGAGATGGAATGAAGCTGAGAGGGGAAAACAAAGGTAAATATGGAAACAGTGGGGCTGGTGAGGGAACGTGCCAAAGACATAAGTGGGGAGTGGGGAGCTATTATGAAATTAGTCAGGCTGGATGAGGGAGGAGAGTGGGGTAAAATGTGAAATCAGCCAGTGTGTGTGTGGGGGGGGAAGGGTAGAGATTGATCTGGAGGGTGAGGGGGAAGAGTGTTGGAAGTGGTGAATATATTTGCAGAGGAGAGGGTTTTTGTGTGTGGGGGGAAATAGCGTGAGGAATAGGGAATGACTTTCTGTAGCAAGCAAGAGATGAGACAGCATTTGGAGGCAGGGAAGAGGAAGAAATTCATTCATAAAGAACTTCGGAAGAGCTGTTCTGTGGGACTTGTTCATTTGTTTTTGTCTTTAGAATGCACCAGATTCCACTAAATAGTAGGAATTTACAAACACTTAGTTGTAACCCCCTCCTTTCCTTCTGCTCCTTTCCAGAGCCTTATTCCTTCTCTTCTACAAACACTCCTCCTACACCGGCTCACTTCAGTGTCTGCAAATTATTCATCATCCCTGCCAAGTGTTGAGTACATGGAGAGCTTGAGTATCATCAACTCCTGTACAAGGTCCTTGGGAACTGAGAGGCTTCCATCACCTTGTCGGACAGGCCCCTGTTCTGTGGCCTGGTCAAAAGATATTGCCTGGGTTGTTTTGCACCTGCAGATATGACCCGTGTCGCTTGTATCCCTGAAAGTGTTTCCTATCCCCTTTTTGAGAGCTCCATTTTGCCTGTGTACACAGGTTCGGTATGTGAATAAATGAACAATAAGACTAGTTGCAGTTCTTGGAATTTCAAAATGATGATGAAGAATAGGGAGGCGTCTGGGAAGAAAAGATAATCAACAGATGTATTGAATGGCTGTTGCAGTTGTCATTTTTAGCATTGGCAGAAATATTTCAAATTTAGAAATGTTGACTAAAAAATAGATTTTAAAAAAGAAAATTTCATGCATGTTTTCTCCACTTTTCAACTAGCTGTCATGACCAGTAATTATAACATGTGATTTAAGTGATCAACCATACACCTTATACAGAGATTTACAAATATTGTACATTCAAAGTGTTCATTATGATCTGTTCACAACCATCTTGCCCCAAATGGTTGTAAAAGCTACTTTTGGACTGTTATGAATAATGCACATACTTCTAAAAATCATGATCTGTTCATGGACAGGTCAGAACCAGAAAAAGGGCCAAATTCACTAAGAAAATTGGTCATATAAGGAATATTTCAACCAGCTCTACTGTATCATCTTCTCCCGTTCAGCACTAACTCTTGGTCTACTCCCAGGGCCAGCTCCAGGCACCAGCTGAGCAAGCAGGAGCTTGGGGCGGCCAAGAGGAAGGTGCGGCACGTCGGGCTCTTTGGCAGCAATTCGGCAGCAGGTCCCTCTTGGAGGGAAGGACCTGAAGCAGTGCGGTGGAACCGCCGCAGATCGCAATCACAGCTTTTTTTTTCCCACCGCTTGGGGCGGCAAAAACCCTGGAGCTGGCCCTGTCTACCCCTCATATTTTATTTCTTCTATCCCATTGCAGGCAATTTTTTTCCAGAGCAAAGAAATCACCGCTTGTGTCCCGGAGAGGGAGTCTGAAAAATGTTGGGAATAATTAGACCATCTGGTGCTGTAAATCCAACAGAAAGATGTGCTCAGTGGATCATGGCCTAATCTATTCTACAACTACAGCATTGGAGTTACTTCAGCACAAAAGAATTACAAGGGAAAGTGATATCATGGAACCATCACATATCCCTGGTCATCAGTAGGCACAAGGCATACAAAAAATTGGCAGTTATCCAAGAGTCAGTATCATATCATGATAATCAGCTCTTTTCAGTTGCTCTATTATTTAGATTTTTTTTATCTAGGAATAAGTGGATTCTATCAGCTAGTGTGATATCATTTTTTCTTTTGCAGTTCACATGGATTCATTTACAGTTTATAACGGATTGAACTACAGTATCTGAAGGCTTTGCTTAAACCAATGATTGATTAGTACTTGAGCCTACCTGTTTGATTTTGAGACCAATCTTGCTCTCTTTTAAGTTAACTGGATGCAGGATCAGGTGCTGTGTAGCAGTGAATACACATCCATGCATACTCTTGAAATAATAGGAAATACTACTTCTATTAATAGATTCATAGTTTTTAAGATCACAATGGACCATTAGATCGTCTCATCTGACCCCCCTGTACAACACAGACCATGGAATTTCACCTAGTTACCCCTGTGTTGAGCCTAGTAACTTGTGTTTGACTAAAGCATATCTTCCAGAAATGCCTATTATAGTGATCTTTTCAATAGATGGCACTGCTGGGACTAAAACTGTTGCTTGACTAAGATGCAGATTAGTTTTTGAAAAGGACTGCTGGGATTTAGAGAGAGAAAATGGCTTTATGGGGTGGGGGTGGGGATTATTGTCTTTAAACAGGGGGCTCTGTGTTGTGTGTAATTTGGAAATTGTGGGAAGGACTGTTTGTGTTACCTCTGAGGGTGTTGAAAAGTGGGTCAAGTACCACAGGTACAGATAGTTTGCTCAGGAGAGTGACTTAGATGATGCAGGTATGAACAAGCTATAGCTACAGCAAATGAATATTAAAGACCCAAAGGTAATTGTGCAATAAATAAAAGTCTGACTGTGTCTGACTGAATCCACCTCACTTTATTCTCTTTAACTATAGCTACTCCATGGGCTGGACTAGGTTATAAGTGCAAAACCTCCTTGGGGACGTGTTGGTAAATTTTCAGTAATTTAATTTCATCAGAATCCTTGGGATATTGTTATCACAAAGAACTTCTCTCAATATGACACCATGATGAACTCTGCTACTGGGGACTTGTGATTTCATGATCCATTCCTTAAGTTAGGAGAAGAAGCATGTCTCCCTGAGGATCTAACACACAAGTCAGGAAGCTCTCTGCCCTGAAAAGAGCTAGCATGGGTTCATGTCCCTATGTGTATTTTCTACAAGCGGAGTTATTCCTTAGTATACACTCTGAAACAGAAAGCTCTTCAACAGAATACTTTCTCTGATGGCAGAGTATCATTAGTTAGGTGACTGTCACAGAGACGCACGCCAGGTTACAGAATAAACAGAAATAATCTGCCACATCCTGAGGGTTTGAGATAGAATGAGAATCTCTCCTGGGTTAGAACTGTACTGTACATGTGTATGTAACAGACTACAAAAGATAGTTTATTATGGAAATTGAAATACATAGATAGAGGGATAGCACTGTCCCTGTATGGTGGGCTGGGCAGAAATTTCACATCAGCATTCAGTTCAGTCCCAGTTACTGTATTCTAACTCATAGAAATGCTGATAATTAATAATGACTTTTAGGACCTGACCATGATCCCTATGCTGCACACCTTGTTGGCACAGAAATTAATGCAGGCAATGGGGACAGAACTCAGATATTCTTCTCCTGAAGTACAATCTCCTTTTCCTTTCAGATAAAAAAGAATATTGTGTTGTTTGTTAGTAGTTCAGGGTCTATAAAAAATGAGTAGTTTATATGCCATCAAGTAGAGCACAGTAGTACTCATTAAATAGTAAAAAAACTAATTTTCTAATATTTTTGCAAATAAGTTCTCTATGAATCTTAGAAAGCTGAACATATAGTTCATGATAACAGTTAATAGAACATAGGAGTTTTTTCATGAAAGTATGTGCCTTTCTTTCCACTGAAAAAAAATGAAAAGCAAACAGCTCTATTAGTGAGTATTGTTACAACCACCACTGTTTGTAAAAATGTTTGGAACCCCAAAAGTTGAAAATATTTCAGCAAAACACATTATTCAACAAAATATTTGAACCAAGATATCAATGGATAGAAGGATGTCACTCTTTACCTAGTGTGTATGGAAGGGAGAAAGTTCACATCACCATGCAATTCAGTCCCAGTTACTGTATTCTAACTCTCATAGTAATGCTAATAATTAATAATAAATCCATGGACTCTTGGGACCTCATAGTTTTCACTATGCTGCACTGCACGTTGACTCAGAATTTCATGGAGGCAATGGGGATAGTCCTAGTCCATGACTGGGGTTCGTGGGCACTACCACAATACATATACATAATAATAATAATTATATATTTAACAATTATTCAGTAAAAAATATTTATTATTCTTCCATTTAAAATGTTCCGGCCATTCAATCAGGCAGCAGAATCAATACTGTGTGACTTTGGCAACTGACCGCACAACAGAAATAATGAACAGTAAAGCGATAAAGTGAAGAGCTCACAAACTACCCATGGTCTGAGATTTATTTATCCAAATTGTTCCATAAATACATTTTGCAGAAGTGGGTTTGTGAATGTTTCAGACAAAATAAGGTGCTACATTTGTAAGAAATATTACTGGTACCGAATATTGATACTGACCAGCTCTACAATACAAAAAGCTTAGCCGGTTCTTTATAACATTCATTCTTACTAGTGGGCTAGATTCTGAGCTGTTCTAAGCTAGTATAGTTCAGTTTCAATTGATTTACTCTAGTACAGAATCTGCTGCACTGTATATAGACCAAGACTTAAATTTTTTAAACTAAACTTCCCAATGACCCAGTGGGTAAGAAATACTGCATGCATTTCACAATTAGTAAATCGAGGTACAGAAAGTTTGTATGATTTGTCCAGGGTCACAGAGTAGCAGCATGTAATAGAACCCAGGAGTCCTGCCCAAGGAGGGCTTGTCCACATGGGGAACTAGCCCAGAATAGCTATTGCTTTGGAAGTGGATTAAGTTAACACTTGACTGCATTCCTTCCTCATGTGACAATCAGTATTTATCTAACTAAAAAGAATTCCTGAATGTTGTAATATAATGTCATTACTAAGCTCAATATAGGGAGACTGATCCTCCACTGTTTTGCACCGTGTGTAGTCACATAAGCAGTCAGAATGGTAGCACTTTACACTTGTACATCACTATTCCTGGTCCAATCAATGGAGGCTTGATCTTCTCCTTATAAAGCATGCACCATCTTTATTAATTATTATTATTTAATTTTATTAAGACACAAGAGATTTCATTGTTTGAAGCTGAGAAGTGTCACTTCAGTAAAAGACTCTTTTGGAGATTGAAAAAATAGCCTCCTAATCCTGTTTGCAAAATCAGGGGTGGGAGGTGGGAATCCATGTAGCTCAAATTATTTCCTTCAGCTGGAATAGGGTTTTTGTTCTTCTAGGTATTTACAGTTATCTCGGATCTGTGGGACAGGAGCGATCTGCCTGCTGCTGCAGCAGCAAATCTGAAATGTTATTAAAAGTGGGACAAGTCCTACAGTCTCACCTGTGGAAAAACCTAGTGGTCTTCAAGCTGCCAAATTTTTAACTGCACCATACAGTCAGTGGGTAAGAGTTACCGACTGGCAAACTTGGTGGGGAGTATGGACCTCTTAATTAATGACTGAGCTGAGGTTTGCAGGACTAATCTTTTGAGGAGCAGATAACTGTTTGGCGGTACAGATTCTCTGCAGCACTCCCTAAATATAGGTCCCCTATGGCAGCTCTGCGCCCTCAGAAACCATTTTGTCATGATCTTCCTGCCCCAAGCCCCTTCCTAGGCTTGTATTTGCAACATGGAGCATGGAAACACATAGGTGCTTTATAGACAAGGGCCCCACCCTGAAGAGCTTACAATTTGAACAGGGGGGGAAAGTGAAAGTTATAAGAAGGGATGCAACATAAAAGCAATTGATCAAGCAAATAGTCTGGCAATGTTTTTTGTTTATGCTGTTTAAAATCTTTTCATTCTTCATAAGCTCGTCCCACTGGGAAGAGAAATGCCATGAAAGATGTTAAAGCTTGGTGAGATTGGTAAAGCATTATAATGCAAGTGTAAGGGGAGATAATGTTGCATAAGGTACTCCAGGTGTCCTATCTTTCTTCCAGGCCCTAGGAGTTCCAGTCCAGTTGATTTTGGGGCAGAGGTGCTTTTGCAGGATTGCAGTGCGCGGGGATAGAATATAGCATACCATGGAACTGGGCTGAGATGGGGAGAGGGACACGGGGAGTATTGCAGAGGCACTGGAACTCTGAGAAGATGCACCGGCCCACTACACATGCCCACAGATCTGCAGGATGTCCCATGGGATGTATCCTGGGATGTGGATTCTCTGGGTTTTTCATCTTTCCAAGGGCTAACCCCTAGTGTCTGTTGGAATGATCTGACTCCTTCAGTTGAACATGGGATGGAAGCAAGTGAGGGATGATATTACAAGGTTGCTGTTTTCCTTCTCCACAAGGCCTGTCTCATTTGTACAAAACTTAGGTGTGCAATATGGACAAGAATTACACAGATCGCTACACTAAAACAAAGCCATTGATATTTGTTTCCATGTCAATTTCAAATGCATTCTAATATAAGAAAAACAACATATTTACCCCTTCTATTTGGGAGAGCCTTGGAGTAGAGCACCTCTGGGTCAAGAGGAGCCAGTTGAGGTGATTCAGGCATTTGATAAGGATGCAGCCTGGAAGGCTTCCATTGGAACTGTACCAGGCATATCCCATTGGTTGGAGGCCCTCAGGCTGACCCAGGACACGCTGGAGGGATTATGTCTCCCAAATGGCCTGGGAATGCTAGGGAATCCCCCATGAGGAGCTGGAATCTGTTGCAGCAGAAAAGGAGGTCTGGTCCTCCCTACTCTCCATGCTGCCGCCACAGCCCTGACCAGGAAAAGTGGCATAAAGGAAGAAGAAGACATATTTATTTCCTGATGCTTGATTTGGTATATTCACAGGGCACAATTGTATTGTGGTAGAGTGCCTTTTACTGCCAACTGACCATATACTTTTCCAGGCTTTTCAATCAATTTAATTTTATAAAATGATTTGAAAATGTCATGGATGGCCTACATGTGTAATGTGGGAGCAAGAAGTTGTGCTAGGTGATGAAGCATTGCAGCTAGATAACAGAGTATAATTCAAAGGTAGGGAAAATGAGATGCTGCTTAATCTCAATGTTTTCACTGGTGTAACATCTTAAATGAACAAACTACAACTGTCTTGAATTGTTCATTTTCAAGTAGTATCTATAGCAGCTGAATTTGATTGTATCTCTTACAACTAAACAACCATTTAGAACTAAAACATAGCATTGAATCTGCTTCAGTGAAACATTAATCTGCCTCATCAAAGATAATTTTCATGCCTGAGATGCTTATTTGTGGTGGTGGTTTCTGTAGTTAGCTCTGGAATTTAGGAAAATATGTGAGATTTTAAGCCCATAGTAAATACTGCAGAAGGCAATTGAAGCATAATTTACAGAGAGACTTGGAAGAAAACATACAGAACAGCTAGGTGATAATATATGACTATTTATATGAACAAACTTGAGTTTTGTGACATATAGTAAAATGAATAAATCACAGAGCTTACTCCCCTTCATTACATAATATATAAGACTCTCAAAGTCTGTTATGCAAACACTTGGTGGTAGACTAGATGCTAGTACAAGCAGCCTAATTTCAGAAATGATTCACACAGATGTTTAGGGAGAAAATACATAAATGGTATCTTGTAAAAACTAATAGTTAACCATAGTGGTAAAAAATGCTCCTGGACAAAGTGGTTAAAAGAAAATGTTCCTTTTTCTGTCTGGCTGCCTACAATAATTTCTAAGTATCACATATGAATGATGGACACTTTATGAATCTATTATTTATTATTATTATTACATTAACACCTGGGAGTACTAGTAATGGACCCCACTGTGTAAAGTACATGGCAATGGTTCTCAGGCAGTTCTGCTTATCTGCTTATCTATAATAGGGATTCTTGTTAGTCTTTGCAGGTATTAGTGAAAAAGTAAAAATACAGTTATGGAGCAACTATTGCTTCTATTTTACGTTTTTTTTCCCTTGAGGAAGCAAGAAAATTAAGAGGAAAATGATAAGGATAACATTTTAATTTCTGCGTTCCTAAAATATGAAGCCTTTGTGACTAGAAGGACACCACTGAGCCCAGCTCAGCGTCTTTCAATATAAAAAATGCATAGGCATTTGACATTGTATAGGAAAAATTAACTTTGGGGCATATTGGTTTTGCATATGTGCACTTGTTATTACTTTATTTTCTTGTATTATAGTGGAGGTGTCAAAACAAATTCACATTAAAATCAAAGCCATATTATTAGAGTTGGGTATATGCATCAAAATGTAGTTTTACAACAGTTATATTTTACAACATCCTAGAATCTGCTTGTATTTTCCTGAAGGCTGCTTGTGCTTCAGAAGGCCATTAAAATGCTCTACATTCAAATGAAGACGTTTTAATAATACAATAAAGTGTTGTCAGCAGCTATAGTTTTTTTTCCACCTGACTGATATACACTATGTAGCACATTGCCCTGATATAAATTGTATGTACAGCACAGGCATCCTAATACAAAATACCCAGGTTTGTTACTAAAAATAACTGCACAGTCTCCAGACTGATTACATGCATTTATTATGATAGTATTCAAATACCTATCCTGAGCACCAGCAGGCAAAGAGTTAAATCCATACTCAGCTACCCTCCAGGTGTAGGGTAGTTAATGAAGCTGAAGACTCAGTTGGGAAGTCAGAAGGAAGCTGGGGAACACTATAAAAATGGTTCCCTGGTAGCCAGCAGGAGAAGAGAGATTGCTGATAAAGCCTTGGAAGAAAGCTGTTTAGGGAAGTGTTATTGTAATAATATCAAGTAGTCCTCTTCACCATGCTGTGATTATGGTTAGATGACATTGAAGGCATAAGTGTTGTTGAGGTAAGACTTACAAATTTTTAATGGTAGATTTTAACTTGAGTGCTGTTTTTGCTGTCTAATGTACTATCAGGATAATTCAAACCTTAATAAGAGAAGAGCAGGTATACATCATAATATTCCAGTTAGGCATTTCTGCCTGTTTTTGTCTTATAGTATGGCTAACCTAAGTGCACTAAAATAGCTAGCTAGGCTCCAAAAATCATAAGATTTTTTTAAATTTTTTTTTAAACTTCCTTCTAGTTTTTGACACTTTAGGGTTAATATTTGTAAGCTTTTTTTTTCTCTCTGGAGCTGTGAGGGCTAGAAACTGACTCTAACAATAATAATGAAAGAAAGCTGGGCTTTCTTACCTACATATGTGACTCTGGGGCCTCAAGAAAAACATCAAATATCACAAGACTCTTAATTAAAATCTTTTTCACAAGTGTTAATTTGTCAAGTCTAACTCTAAGCCCTCCTCTTTTTGGAGGTAGGAATAGCTAGCACATATTTGAAATACAGATTGCTCCATCTACATGAAAGTGTAATATATATTTAGTTAAAACATGCTAGCACACACTATAAACACACTTTTTATCTTATTCCACACAAGGTCCAGATGGTTCTGTGGAACCCTAGGAGATGACTGCAGCAACATAATCCACAGGTAGGGGCAGCCTATTGCTTCCCATGTCTGCAGAGTTTTCCCATAGTTCTCATAAACCTGCCATACATCAGATACATACATGTCTGGTTACCTTTAGGTATAAGGGAGTATTATCAGGGCTTATGGCCCTGGGTGTAACTTTTTCCCCTACGCTGGCAGTAAGCCTTGTTTTTTTTCAGAAAGTATAGTGTCCATCCCATGGATGTTTAGAGCAGAAAAGGAATAATAAAGGAAATAAATGTCCAATAATAAAGGAAATAAATGTTAAAGGCTATTACTGATATTCTATCATTGCTAGTGGGAGAAACTAATAGTAATATGGATCGATACAGAAATAAAAGGTGGGCTGATTATTGTTGGGGCTTGCTATAGACTAATGGATCAGATTCCACAGGAAGTAACTTTCAGTATTCATGATTACCATGCAGTATATGCAATTTTGATATAACAGCCCTAATATACAGACGCTTCTGCAGACAGAGTCCATCATATGCTAAGGAAAGCTTAAAGGTGACTTTTAATAAGAATCAACCATTCAGCGAATTAGAGGGTAGGGGAGGCTATTTCAGAATAATGATGCATCACACATGAAAGAGTGACTCCCAATTGCAGACAGCCAAGAGAAATGAGGTGCAGCCTGCAGGATAAGGATGAGCAAATAAAATAATAGGTACCTATGGTCAGAAGTGGGGTGGAGTGATTCTATGGATGCTTTTGGAAACCAAGGGATGGTAGGTGGCGAGTATGATGGAAGCTGGGACTGATATGGTCTCTTTTCCTGAAGTGAGAATAATTTGACAATATTGTATACTGCATGCAATCAGCGATTTGGGGGGCAGGCAATAAATGTGAATGAAGGGAATATGGGAATCTTTTCCTAGGAATGAAAAGGAAACCAGTAGAGAGGAAGGATTGCAGCTGTAGATAGGACAGTGATGATAGCCCATCTGTAATTGTGCATCAGATGATCCTCTTTGTTTTTAAAGTAGAAAAGTGGTTTTTGCATGAGTACCTGTTATGAGGAGTCATCCTGGCATCATCACAGGGCCAATGGAAAACACTATATAAAATGGTTATTAAAAACTATTTAAATTACAAGCTGTAACTTTAGGTTTTAAGGGGTTTTCTGATTCTGCTTGCGGGGTAGGCAGCTCTTCAGGTAAGTGTGCAAACTGGGTCTTCACCTTTCAGTCTGCAAAGAGCCAGTCTAAGGCTGGGCAAAGTGGGTTCAGTTGTGCCTCCCTGCTTTTTGAGAGAAGACTGCTTTGTCTCTGTTCTTGGTTCTTGTATGGTAGCATTCTGGAGTCTATGTGATTAAGTAGTGTTACACTCCAGTAAGAATATTATGTTTATCTAACTTCACTGTGCATGCTGTGAATATGTTTGCCTCTTACTTATACACAGCCAAACAGGTGCAGTCCTTCGCTCAAGTTCGAGTAGCCCTGCTGCAATGACCATGGCATGCAGGGATACAGTATAGTCCTAGTGAGAATCTGCTTTCACGCAGAAGGCGTGTGGCCAGATCTGCCACTCCCTCCGCTGGCCTGCTACTCGTCTACCCCAGACTGCTCCTGGGGTTACCGTGGCAGCATCATTGAGTTGGTGGAACTACCTCTGCAAGAAGTGTAGCCCCCCTGCCCACCAGAACAGTGACTATTCCCCTGGAAGTGGGGGCCATGCCTGCCTGTGTCAACCTTGTGCCGCCTTTGCTGATAAAATGGGGTCAGTTCTGAATAGGATCCATCATGTCTTTCTCCAATTTTGGCTTTGAACATATAAGCAACTGATGTTTCTAACATAAAATCAAATATTTACAGCTAAGTGTGTTTGCCCAATAAGGCCAGAAATCCCAGCTTGGATAAGCTGTGCCCAACAGTGCCATCATCAATGAACCTATAGAGGAAAGTTTCGTAAGAATAGTTAGTGTATGTAGTCATGAAACCTGCTTTTTTGCGTATTCTCATGTGCAGAATTTAGTGTCCATTTTGTTCTGTGTGCTGATCCAGCCTGTAACAGACGGGGCACACATAGTGCTCTCCCATGAGCACTTTTTTTTATTCCTGTTTTCTTAAGCTAAAATACATTTACTTCGGACTGAAGGTACCTATTTGCTCTTGGTAGATAAGATGATAAATTTTAGGCCATTCGCTATCCCTTAAGAGATTCAAGTTGACCCTATTACAGAAATGTCTAACTAGTGCACTTCTCTTGGGCTTCCTAAGAATCCAGCTGCAAGTGTAGGATTTTGCAGTTGTAAGGAGACTACATGCACTGAGTATGACTCATCTGTTTATGAGAATTTTTGAGCATTTGGCCCTACATAGTCCTTAGTTCAAAGCACCTACCGTCTACCTCAAAACATAACTGAAGGTACATAGTTAACTCGGAAAACTGGTTACTATATTGCCTTTCTCTAGACTGTTGTCTGGCCTCCATTTGGCTTTCTCCTCCACTGTGGTTTCACGTGGGATGGATTGTGACTTCTGTTTGGTCCTTCTAGCAGTATAGTTCTTATAGCTTCCCTCCCTTCAATCTTCCTCTTGCTTAACAAGAGGTGCCACCATCTCTTTGGTCGCTTTAGAATCAAAGGAAGGTTTCTTATTCCTCTTGTTCCCCTTCTACCTTTAGAAACTGCCTATCTAGGTCTTCCCTATGTGTTTGGTGGTACAGCTAGACTGACAGCTCTTCACACAGACTGCAGGCAGAGACAGTTACTAGAAAATACTTATTTACAGGCTTTCAGAAGCTAGAATAAATTTTTATAATGCTAGTCATGCATTCTTTATTTTAAGAAAATACACTGGATTCAGGACTATCATTTACTATATATATTTTTCTGGCACCTAGGACAATGAGGCCCAACCACCTGACATGGAACAGAAGGCGTTCAAGCGACTATATTTAAATGTCCCAAAAATCCATGCTTCTTGGCACAATGTGTTAAGTGGGTTTCCTGGAGAGTGATTGAATGTAAATTTCAGAGCCCCTGCTATGCAAATAACCACCCTTTTGAAGCTACACAGTGAGAAGGCCATTGACTGGTGATTACTTCTTCCCAGAAGCGGGATATCAAAGGACTGAGCTGTATAAAGAAACAGCTGAACTGTCCAGTCGGGGTTCTTGTTCGTGATCCAAAAATTGACATGAACTTGCAACCACGCGGGTAAATTCAGTTGAGGGATTGGAAAGGCTGACACCTACTAGAGCCCAGTGTTGGAGTTGGGGGTGACCTCTGGTAAACTTTTAGCTTGTGAGTAGGTCCTTTTATTGTTATGCTTTCTCTATGATGGTTCTTACCTTAAGAATAAATGTGCTTGCTTTTAGAACTGTGAGGTAACTTTATAACTGCTGGCAACATGCAGCTCATCACCCTCAAAGAAAGTAAAACACAGACGTTGGACTTTAGGCAAACTGGCTTGCTGAGGATATCAGTGGAAGGCAGGAAGCTGTGCAACCTTGTCCCATTCCCTTTTGTCTTGTGGGGAAGGGGGCTAAAGTTCTTTTACCCCAGTGGCTCTCAACCATTCAGACTGTACCCCTTTCAGGAGTCTGATTTGTCTTGCGTACCCCCAAGTTACACCTCACTTAAACAACTTGCTTACAAAATCACACATACAAGTGTCACAGCACACTTACTGAAAAATGACTTATAATTATATGGTAAAAATGAGAATAAATCAATTGGAATATAAATATCGTACTTACATTTCAGTGTATAGTATATAGAGCAGTATAAACAAGTCACTATCTATATGAAATTTTAGTTTGTACTGACTTTTCTAGTGTTTTTTCTGTAGCCTGTTGTAAAGCTAGGCAAATATCTAGAGGAGTTGATATAGGGGGTATGCAGAGGAAGACCTCTGCATACCCCCAGGGGGTACATGCAGACCCCTGGTTAAGAACCACTGCTACCCAGAGACAGGGCAGGAGAATGAGACCTGACTGGAAACTCCTGGAGTGGGCCAGGGAGGTGGGGAATACAGATGTAGTTAACCTGAAACTGTGGTAGCACCTAGTGCAATGAGGCCTTTCAGCGCTACCACAATATATATGCCTCAAATACTCTTCATAATTTTTTTTCAAAAGTGCACTGAAATGGAAAATGGTTTTAAAATCTACAGCTAAAATAGAGTTAGGAATATATTAGAAAAGCAAGCTATAAATTCTTCACATGAACATTACAAAGTACTTCACATTTGAAACTTAATTCTAGAGGAAAAAAATAAAATCTTGCTAGACAAAGACGTTTGTGCTTTAGTGGAACACCCATGGTAAAAATATTTCATGTTATTTCCAGCAGTTTGATGTACTGGAGAGTTTCCCATCCTTTTAATTCTGTTCCCAAGCCAGTATCTGAGTGCTGCATATGTAACAAAACGTCCTCAGACATCAGATAGAATATATGAAGATAGTAAAAATATTACTATGTCAAGTATTTGGTCATCATCAGTCCAGCTGGAACATGAAGCTGAGTGTTCTGAAGGTACATGTATAAACAAGGCAGAAGGTGAAATAGAAAGCACTATAGATACAATGTGAATTGTCAATCAAAGTTATGCAGTTGAGATAGCATTTTCATATTTGGGATGGGGGGGGCAGGAATGCATAAATCCCAAGTAAAGAGTAATATGTTTATAGATTATTTTCTTGATTCTTATGAAATATCCAGAATAAAAAATGCTGCATCCATGACTACCACTCCTGTACATATTTGATTACTTTGTATAGAAATTTACTACACACAAGCACAAACCTCACCTGCAGTGTCTGAATTTGAATTTAGCAGGTTTATAGCTTTGTTTGGCCCTAGGCACAAGTAATAAAATCCTAGCTTCAAGTACCATTGGGGTTTATGGTATGAAGACATCTGCATTATTATATTAAAATGTTCCTTGGTGTAATAAATATAAGTGACAGTAGTGCATGACTTTCTTTATGAAAAATACATTGATAGCAATATAGTCTTTAAATACTGAAGAAACTGACAATTAAAATTTTATGTTTCCAGTTACCAGCTAAATGCTGAACAGATGTCCATATTACACATTTACTGCTGGTTTACCTAATAAAACTCTGAGTTAAAATGAAATTTAAAAGTACTGATGAAAAGATAGTATTAACCTTCCACTAATTTTAATAATGTTGCTGAACATTTAATATTCTAATTCTGCAATAAGATATTTATTGTCTCTTAGGGCACTACATTGGATTATAAATTGTGTTCTTTGCTTCCTCCATTGAGATCGTAGAGCACATTGGATTTTCAGGCTGGTGATCAAATAAAAGCTGAGACCATACAAAAGCATTTGTCTTCTTTCACAAGTGGATGAAGCATTTTATATGTACCAGATGGATTATATTACTGATCTATTCACTCTGCTTCCATTTACTTTCTGCCAGTTAGTTATTATTCAAACGTACTAATTAAGACTATATATCCAAAACAAGGAAAAACTTTTCCAAAATTAATGTTTTTTTTCATTAGGAGCTAATTTAGCTCCTAATGATTAGCTTGAAAAATAATCAATCTGATCTCAGCAAGATAACTCATTTTACTTAGATATCAAGATTTCCAACCTCACTGCACAGAATATTTAAAAAAAAAAAATAAATAAAATTGTTCATACTCATCAGTTTTTCCATTGATAACACTTTCCAACAGTATTAATTGGGGGGGGGGGACAGTTAAATTAGCATAACTACCACTAGTATCGCCCAACATATTCTTACTCTTTATAAGTTGTCAATGTCAATCTTGACAAAATTATAACTTTAGAAGAAAATCAGAAAAAAATCAACATGGTTTGCAATTTTTTTATCCCACTTTTCAGGCCAACACCACAGCTCATTGAATTTTTTTTAACTTTGAAATTTCAATTTTGAAATTTTATTATTTTTCCAGTTTGGAATTAAAAATTAAGGCAGGAAAAAAAACCCACCATGTGCAATCCTTTTCTGCAATTTCTACAGCCTCATGTTCATTAAATCACACTTTTCCTTTTACTTTGTGTTAACATAAGGGAATTACAATAAAATCCTGGTGAAGATAAAGCAGTTTGTAGTTTTTACACATGTTAAACGTGGTCAAGATAAATAGTAGAGGGAAACTGAAGGTTTATGTAGACCTGCTAAGACATGTGAAAGCAACAACCTGCCTTGTCTTCAGTAGGTTTTATCATGTTTTAGCTAAAACTTTGCTAACAAGAATGTTCAAATAGCATTCACAACCTCTTTTATTTTTGTGAAGTGAATTTGAATCTTCTTTGACCACCAGTGAATTGTCCTACAACATTCACCCAGTTTATTCTCCAGCCAGGTTCTCTCTGACTTCCTAACCAGAATTAATTGGTTATCCACCAGCTCTTTTCTCTCTATGTTCCTGCTTGTTCTTGTACTGCTCCTCTCCTTTCCTACTTGGCCCGTCTTCGTTTCACTCCACCCCTCCATTCACATTCTCCTCACTTCACCTGTCCCCTTCTCTAGTTTTCCTCTCACTCTTTTTCAGCTCTTTCTTGTCCTCTTTATTTCCTAGATCCTTTACTAGCTCATCTGCCTCCTTTTGCTGTTTTCCTAGTATGCTCTCCCAGTACCATTGCTGGTATTGCAGCAGTGCTTATCCAGCACACAGCTAGCCCCCCTTTCACTGATGCTGATCAGCAGGTTCTCCTTTGACAGAATGACACAGATTAGCACTCTACTCATTACTCTTCACAAGATGAAGCCATGAAAATCAGACCAGCTCAATGTGCAAAATACTCACATATTGACGTAGTCCAAAGAATTCAATGAGAGGCTTAAATACAAAGAGAGTAGGCCAGTTTAAAAAAATCCTCCTCCTAAAATCAGAGGAGATGGCAACTTTAGACTTGAGGACAGTGGAAACAGAAGGAAAAAGAAATTAAAAGTCAAACAAGTAAACCCTCATTCAATATTTGGAATAGTAGCCTTTCAACCTAGAGGGTCTTAAAGGAATAACTTGTGGTACCAGTAAATTATTTTTACTCACGACAAATCATGCCCACATCATTGCTGTCCCAGATTCCCTATCACAAACTACATATATGCTGCATTTTTCAATGGAAAAAATTGTTCATATTAAAATTTACTCTTGTTGATTGTCAATTGCAACATCTAGGCAAGGGTGTGTGTGTATACACATAGACTTTTGAAAGGTATTTGACTTAGTACCACCTACTATGTTGCTTAAAAAACTAGAATAATATAAAATTAACATGACACACATTAAATGGATTAAAAATGGTCTAACTGATAGGCCTCAAAATGGGGAAATCTCACTGAGCGGGTATGTGAGTTCCACAGGGGCCAGTTCTTAGCCCTATTCTATTTGACACTTTTATTGATGAACCAGAAGCCAACATAAAACCATCATTGATTTTTTTCAGAGGGCCCAGAAATGTGCAGAGTGGTAAATAATGAAGAGGACTGATCACTGATTCAGAGTTATTTGGATTGATTGATAAACTGGGTGCAAACAAACTGTTTTTAATACAGATAAATGTAAATGTATATGTCTAGGAACAAAGAATGCAGACCATATTTACAGGATGGGGACTCTGTCCTGGAAATCAGTGACTCTGAAAAAAAATTGGGGGTTGGGATTCAGCCAAACGTGAGCTCCCAAAATGATTCAGTGGCCAAAAGAGCTAATGCAGAAACAGGGGCATCTAGAGAAGGAGTTGAGGTTATTTTACCTCTATATTAGGCACTACTGGAATATGGTGTCCAGTTCCGGTGCCCACAATTTAAGAAGGATGTTGATAAATTGGAAAGGGTTCAGAAAAGAGCCCCAAGAATGATTAAAGGATTAGAAAACATGCCTTAGAGTGATAGACTCCAATTGCTCAATGTAGTTAGCTTAACCAAGAGAAAGTTGAAATGTGACTTGATTACACTAAATAAGTATCTACCTGGGGATCAAATTCTTAATAAGGGGCTCTTCAGTCTTGCAGAGAAAGATATAACACAATCTGATTCTGGAAGATGAAGCTAGACAAATTCAAACTGGAAATAAGACATAAATTTATAATTGTGAGAGTATTTAACCACTGGAACCTGTTACCAAGAGTCATGATGGATTCTACATCACTGACGATATTTAAATCAAGATTGGACATCCTTTCTAAGAGAGATGCTCTAGGAGCTATTGTGGGGAAGTTCTATGTCCTGTGTTATACAGGAGGTCAGATAGATTATTATAATGGTCCCTCCTAGCCGTGGAATCTGTGAATAAATATGGTCAAACTAGGACAAGCTAAGCTTGGTCAAATAAAATAGAAGTTCTACGTCTATGCTAAAAAGGTGACAACAAGCAGGCAGTTTTCTTAGATTTAACAGATGTATAGCCAGACTAGGATGACCCCAAATCCTGACTTCCTGCATCAGATATCCAACTGCTTTCTGTGTGATGGGACAATCATGATAGATTCATGGCACAATCAAGGTTACTGCCTGAAACCTCGAGGGTCCTTTAAATAAACTTTTCAACAGCGATGCTTTAAAAGAATATCTGAGTAATACTTTGCCTTTTTACAACACCCTTTATTAAAGAATATCAAAATGAATTACAACCATTTAAAAATAATCCCCAGCTGTGGTAACTATTAGTACTGCCATTTTTAAGATGGAACTGAAGGAAGTAGTGGTTAAATGATTTTCCCAAAGTCATGCAGCAAGTGAGTGTCAGAGCAGGAAGTAGAATTCAGCAGTTCAGAACAGATTCTGTCTCTCTCTAATCAGTAGACTCCCTTCCTCAAATATGAGAAGTTACTGTTTACAGTTCAAGGGTTATTATTAGGCAATCAGCAGAAAAAAGGCAATTTAAATTTCATGATCAGATACTGAGAAAATTCTATAGTGCCTTTCATTAGAGAATTTTATGAAAGATTAATGAAAGAATAAAATTAACTGTCCTAACTCTCTCTTGGCTCTAAATTTAATGAAGTCTCGGAATAATGTTGCCAGATGTACTGGTCAGATCCACACAACTAGGGATGAAAATATTCAACAGTGATTGAAGATTCTAACCAATCAAAAAATCTGGCAGCCATTGAGATTTCTTGGTGCCAACAAAGCATTATCAGTAGTTGCCAAATCAGCCAATGCTCTACAGGAGAGGAGGGGGAGGCATTAAGGCAGGGGCCAGTAAAAGACTATAGCTGAAATAAAGATTGGTAGGGCAGGAGGGCTAGTGGCACAGAGAAACACAGAGCCACACCAGCCTTTTTTCCTTTGTTAGATTCATTATAAAGAATAAAGGGAATAAATCTTTGTGTGTATCCATGTAAAATATAAGAAACAACCTGTGGCTGAGCTGAGAATGGAAACATGTGGCATGTGTAGAGTTTGTGGTTTACTCAGGCATTTTATGTCCCTCATCAGTGTCGTTTTTTAGCACCTCCAGAATATATATAGATTTATCCTCTCAACACCATTGTTAGACAGGGAAGTGTTGTTATCCCAGATTTAAAGGTAGTGAATGAAGGTCCTGACTTTAAGAAGTGATCAGCACACATAACTGCAAATGAAGTCAATGGGAGCTGTTTTCTCAGCACTGTTAATAATTGGACCCGACCTAAGTGATTTGTCCAAAATAACAGAAGTCTGTTGTAGAGTCAGTAATTGAACCCATCTCTCTTGAATACAGTGCCTGAGTCACAATACCACCTTCCTCCCTGGTGAATATGGTGACCATGGTTCATCAGCTACAGGAATGCAACTTTCAGAGGAAAAAACATCCAAAAGACAACTTAAGGTTTCCCCTACCAAAAGCAAGTAAATATTGTCATCTGAAGTGTTAGTGTGATAAATCTGTAGACTAATTTTAACCATTAAAGTATGAAATAGGAATTTTAACCTTATTTTATGTGCAAATCTCATTGCAAAGACAACTACAGAGTTGCTTCCATTGCCTCCAAAATAAACAAATATGTCCCTGTCTTCAAATAGCAATTTAAAGTATAAAAAACAAATAAAACAAAAAATCCTGGGTACATGGCAGTGCTGCCTCAATATATTTTATGCCATGTATTGTAACTTCTATCTGTTTACCATTAATCCCATATCTTATTTATCTTGTAGGCCTTTATCATTTCTGATATGAGCTCACCCAGGATTTAGCCTATCAATACCAATTAAGTAAGTTTTTTTAAGTTGTTAAAAGTTTGGTATGGAGTGGACTCTCCCACAGCCATGAGGATGTCTCATGTTGCTATATCCTGCATTATTGAGTCCATTGAGGAACATGTGTTCATTGTGAAGTCCTTAACGTTCAAATTGTTTGGGTATACTTATTGTGTTGCCTCTTGTAAATCAAATTACTTGATCCTGCCTAAACACATGATCTCCCAGCTACATACAGGTCTCTAGAAACCAAGGTATCAGTACTTAACCTTCAAGACCTGCTGCTTTAAACCAACAGTAAAAAAACAGAGAAATTCAGCACTTTCTAATGGGCATGTTGCTGTCTTCAACCCTTGTGTGATCTGATGCTTCTTCAAGAGAGAGGTGTAGTGAATGCTTTGTTCCCGCCCCTCCCCCCGCCAAAGGAATCCCAGATCATGAAATATGTCAAGAGTGCATTCAGACCAGCAAAACTGTAACATTTACTAAGAAGCAATGATAGATTTTGTAAGATATTGCCATAGTATGGCTGGATCCTTTTAATGATAGAAGAGTTTGGATCGGGTTAAGGGATCTGTAGTCAAACCAAACTTTCCAAAGTTTCAGGACAGTATTTGGATTGAAGTTTACTTGATTCTTAATTTCCCAAGTGGTGAACCCTACCTAACAATAAATTATTTGTATCTTCTTAATAATCAGTTGACTCAGATCGAAAGTGGCAATAAATGATGCATATTGCAAAAACAAAATATTAACTTTAAGAAATGACTTTCAATTCAATATGAAAGACAAGATGCTATCAACTACCATTCATTTATTTTATGGAATGCAGGACTTTGCATTATATGCAGGTGTACAGAAGTGGGGGGCGGGGGGAATCTGAGAATGTATGTGTCAGTGTATATGCAAAAAATAGTAAGATAAACAATGTTAGCAGAAGTTTGTTATGAGCTCCTACCTTGTTAATGTTTCAACTGGGAGCTATTTGCTTCTGAATTTCTCAGTTATTGCATGCAGTAACTAGTGCACTTTGACATATTGGTCACTTTGTGCTCAATTTACAAAAAGCTATGCACCACTTATGCAAGGCTTTTTTTTTAAGCCTTTCTTTCTGAGTAAGGTATTTTAGTAGAAAAGTATGAAACTACAGGAGAATGAGAAAAAGTAGCCAACTCCACTGCATGATCAAGGGGTGCATGATGAAAAGGGAATTTGCTATGACCCTGCACACCGTGCATCTATTCATTAGAGAAATAAACAAGTTGGCAGACAAGGTAGATGGTAAAAATAAATTGCCTAGTGGACATTTCCACTTCTGTATGTCATTTGACTAATGTGTTTCTCAGTAGGAAGAAAACTCTTGAAAGCAGGCACCATCTTATTATGTTGTGTTTGCACAGTGCCTAACAAAAGGGGGTCTAGTCTATGACTGGGGTCTCTAGGCACTACCACAATACTAATAATACTGCTGCAGTCTTACACCATGTCTTGGGTATTAGAAGAGTTACAAGTGCATAGGTCCTAATCCAGCAAAGCACTTGAGTATGTGTTTAATTTAGGTCTTGTCTGCACTACAGAGTTTTGTCGACACTCAAAAGGTGCTGTAATAAAAATCGGTATTGCATGTTCGCACTCACTCTCTCCGTTGGCAGAGCACATCCACAGTTGGGGCACTATTATCGACAGTGTGATAAATGCACTGTGGGTACCTATCCCACAGTCCAGCTTGACACCTTCTGTCTCTAGGTCTTGTGGGAAGGCAGAGCAGATTGCGGCGCATCTTGGGACAGGGCTCAATGTCCCATGATGCATCATTTTATGTCCCAGCATTCCATGAGCTTCTGACTTTCTTTCATGGCAATTTTCAATGGCCCTTGTTTGCTCTGCACTCGGGCATCTTTGTGAGAAAGGATGGATCCTGCATTGCTCTCATATGCGCTGATAACTGTCATTAAGACATCACGGATGGCAGTGCAGTTAATTATGAAGTTCCTAACTGAAGAAGACTCCCAGTTCCTGACATGTTGTGTGATATGGATAGGAGCAACTTTAGATTGCTTTTGGCATTCACAGAACAGCTGCAGATGGTGGACCATCACTTTTCAGCTCAGGAAACAAGCACTGAATGGTGGGATCATATCATCATGCAGGTATAGGATGACAAATAGTGGCTACAGAACTTTTGGATCAAAGAATCATAGAAGATTATGGTTGGAAGAGACCTCAGGAGTTCATCTAGTCTAACCTCCTGCTCAAAGCAGGACCAACCCCAACTAAATCAGGAAAGCCACCTCCCTAGAACTGTGTGCGGAGCTCGCCCCAGACTCATGGAAAGGCACATGAATGAGAGCTGCACTATCAGTAGAAAAGCATGTGGCAATCACTGCATGGAAGCTGGTAATTCCAGACTGCTATCAGTCGGTTGAAAACCAATTTGGAATCAGAAAGTTGACCGTTGGGACTGCGTTAATGCAAGTGTGCAGGGCAATTAATCGCACCCTACTATGAAGGACCGTGACTTTTGGAAATATGCGTGAAATCGTGGATGGCTTTTGCAAAAATGGGTTTCCCTAACTGTGGAGGGGTGATAAATTCCAATTTTGGCACCAGACCACCTTGCGATGGAATACATCTCCATGGTGTAGGGTACTTCTCCATGGTGTTGCAGGTGCTTGTCGGTGAAATGCCCATGGTGATCCAGGAAGGTGCATGACGCATGCATCTTCAGGAACACCAGCCTGTATACAAAGCTACAAGTGGGGACTTTTTTCCAGACCAGAAGATTACAGTTTGAGACGTTGAAATGCCCATAGTGATCCTGGGAGACCCGGCATAGCCCTCACAGCCATGGCTCATGAAATCTTACACAGGAAATCTTGACAGCAGTAAGGAGCGGTTCAACAACAGGCTGAGTAAGTGCCGGATGACAGTGGAATATGACTTTGGCAGATTAAAAGTTCACTGGTGATGCCTTTATGGTTGGTTAGACCTCAATGAGGATAATATTTCCATGCTCATTGCTGCGTGCTGTACATTGCATAATCTTTGTGAAACCAAGGATGAAAGGTTTGTGCAGAGGTGGAGTGCTGAGGTGCTTGGCTGCTGATTTTGAGCAGCCAGATACCAGGGCTATGAGAGGGGCTCAGAGGGGGACAATTTGAATCAGGGAGGCTTTGAGGCAACACTTAGAAAATGAGAACCTGTAATGTATATTTCTGTGATTGGTGCTGCAATGTTATGTTACATGTAGTTTCCTTGGAAAAAATGGTGACGTTTGGGGCTTTATATTCCCGTGCACAAATGATCAAACTGCCTGTGTATGTATTGGTAGTGCTTGCTATCTCAATTTGTAGGAAACAAATAAAGATGAGTTACCATTCAAAACTTTGCTTTTACTGCACAAGAAACCACACACACACACACACACACACACACGCTTGCTGGGGAAGGAGGTACCAGGGAAGGGCAGTCTTTCAAAGCTGTGTGTAGGTCCTGCTATCATTAGGAAAGCTTTCTGAGGAAGTGGAGTGAAGGGGAAACCAAGAAGTCCTGGAAAGCGAAAAGGACTGTGTGGACAATTTTTTGGAGGGCGGGTAGGGTATGGAAAAGAGTTCTTAATGTGCTGCAGGGAAGGGTGGGCATGAATCTTCTCAGTCTGAAGCATTATTAAGGACTTCAGCATCTGCATTTGCTCTTCTATTACTTTAATAATCTTCTCAGTAGGGTGCTTAACAAACTTCTGATTTTCTTTTCTGTGCTGCCTTTCGGCTTCACCCCACTCCTTGCATTCCATTTTCTCTGCATTGGAGAAGCGCAGTACCTCCCAGAACATGTCTTATTTACTCCATCTTGGGTGCTTTCTTATCTGCCGGAGATGCTCGGCCACTGTGTGGGGGGTGTTCCTCATGGCCACATCTGCCCGAGCACAAGGAACAATGCACAGAAGCATGATTCAGTTCATTCAGTAACATAACAATCACTTTCTCACTGACCCTTGGCAAGCACAGATCTCGGCGAACACCCAAAGCTTGTTGGCTGGGGTGTGAGGTGCTCTACATGGGGGGGGGGAAGTACTCTGCAAGGATTGCGGTGCAGCCGCCTAGGGAAATAAATCTAAAATTGTCCCATACTTTCCCACAGGCGGGGCCATTGTAGCAGATATCTCACTGCTGAGGGTAAGCAGGGAAGCGAGGGTACATCTACTACATGCTTGTGGCTTCCGCCCTGGTCCCTATGCTGCTCATCTGTGTGCCGCTTTGGTCCCTGCACAAGTGATTGCCGAATGGCACTGGAAAGTTTCCTATAATGGGGGACATAACAATGCAGCTCTGGCAGGGAACCTTCAGCAGATGATTCCCGAGTACCTCCAGGAAACTTTCCTAGAGATCTCTCTGGAGGATTCCTGTGAGATCTCGGCATGCATCAACACCCTGTTCTGCCATACTGAATAGCTGCACAGGGATACGTCCAGCACACAGAAACACAGGCAGCCTGCTATATTTCTATACCCTGAACCCACCTCTGCACTACACAAACCACAGCCACTTACCAGGAGTCTCCTCTTCTGCTTCTTGCTTGTCGGAAAGCAACTACTGAGACTGGCTAGACACCTCCAGAGTGGTGAACAGTTCCTGGCTGCCAACCCCACTGGGTGACCCCGCACTGACTTCATCACTCCAGGTTAGGTCCTCTTTCTGATACTTCCGTTCCCTCCAAAGTAATCATGGGCTCTTGGCAGTCACCAAGTGGGGTCGCCACTGAGGAGAGTGTCCAGCTCCTTCAAGAACCGACAGGTCTTATGTGCAGCACTGGAAGGATGGTTTGACTCCCTCACCTTATGGTATGCCTGCCTCAGCTTCTTTATCTTCGCTCAGCACTGCAATATATCCCAATTATAACCCTTTTCTCACAAGCCTCGAGAAATCTGCCAGTAGGTATCAAAATTCCTACAGCTCAAGCACAGCCTCCTCTCCCCATATACTAAGTAGATCTAGCAGATCCCCTGGAGAGTGTTTGCTATGATAAGATGCCTTAGTCAGCTGGGAAGATGCAATGAGACCTCTCCATGCCGAGCCAACAGGAAATGTAATATCAAAAATTCCCAGGGCTTGTAAGGGGGAGGGGCGGATGGTTGCTTACCTGGCTGCAGAGCAGTGGATTTCAAACTGCTGACCAGAGCAGTCAGTATGGGCATTGTGGGACACCTCCTTGAGGCCAATTAAAGCAATAAAATCAAGTGTTGTGTCTACACTGCCACGTTGTCGACAAAAATTTTGCCCCAAAAAGCCTTATGTCTCTCGTCGGGGTGGTTTTATTTTGTCAACAAAACAGGGCATTTTTTTCCAGCAAAAGTTGCATTGCAATGTGTACACATTCACTATTTTGTCGCCAAAAGCTGCCTTTTGTCAACACAACTCTGTAGCGTAGACAAGACCTTAAAGTATGTGATTAGTCCCATTGCGGTCAAGTTAGGTGTAGCTAGTTAAGCATATACTTAAGTGCGTTGCTCGTTCAGGGTGTTCACTTCATTCATTAAGAGGAGTAAGTATTATCCCTATTTTCTAGATGGAGAAGATGAGTCATCAAGTCGTAAGCAAGGGCTTCTCTTATGTGTAGGAGGGGGCATGCTGGAGTCCTTCAAGCCCATTACAGCCCAGGTATAAATTGGAGAAGCTCCTGGGACTATTCTAGTTTATGTTTAAACTGTCTCCAGCAGTCCCACAATCTCAGAGGTACAAAGGGAGCATAAAGCCACTTTTGTCCCTTTTCTTTCTGGAGTGTGTCTCCAGAAAGTCAGAGCTCAGAATTGGAATCCAGGTCTTCTAGTGCCCAGTTCACTCTTTAAATGCTTATATGGCATTACTGATTCTTAGTACTGCTGTTAACTCACAAATAGGGCTGATTTACACATGCTCATAATGTTTCCAAAGAGAAGTCTGTTCCACAGGGCAGTACTTTCTCAGAATACTTAGTTTTCATTTACATAAAGCATATATGTTCTGTAAGTTTTTATATAACTACT
Organism: Mauremys reevesii; assembly: GCF_016161935.1. NCBI lineage: Eukaryota > Metazoa > Chordata > Testudines > Geoemydidae > Mauremys > Mauremys reevesii. The sequence continues at coordinate 190,777,998 of NC_052624.1, forward strand.
TTTTAGCAGACTAAAAGGGAAATGGTTATACTCTGAGTAGAAAAGCAATGTTTGTTAGTAACTGGGGTGTACTTAATAAATGTCATTCCTCCTACATTCCAATCCACCATTTTGCTGCTCCTTCCTTTCTATCTTGATTATTTTCAAATGATGTCAGATGATTGGATGCTTAACAGCAATCCTGCTACTAGTTTTGAATTGAATGGAACAATCATTTTCAGTAGAGTGTTCTTTGCACACTCTAGCCTCCTCCTTGTAGGGCGGACACACTATTAAAGGAGAATTCTCCTCCTAAATTGCTGTAGCAAACTCATGATCATTAGTTTATCTCAACAAGATGAATTACACAGATGATGGAAGAAGAAAACATTAAGCTTCTTAAAAAAAAAAGTTTGATATACAGCGATCAGAGTGTACATGCATAACCAATATCACTGTTTAACTGTCTTGTGTGTTTAACAATGGTGAAATAACTGCAAAATATGAAGATCAGTCATCAGCCTGGCTTATTAACTGCATAGCTACATATTTCAGGTTTATCACTGATCAAGTAACTCTTCAGAAATGTGGATGAAAGGGAGACAGGTCCTTGCTATTTAGGGACAAGGACATGGCACACAGAATCCATTCAACTCTTTCACACACAGACACTAACCTACAAACATTTCCTACCAAGCAGTGTTTGCCTCCCTGAACTAGTCTCACAGGATTCACTAGGTCTTGCAGTAAGTGTTTGCAAGTTCAGGCCCTGTACACAGTACTGTGGGGGAAAAAAATAGACATTGCTAGTTCCTACTTTCCACTGAATGCGATTCTTATCACTAAAAAATGTTTGTAATGCGGTCTTTCATATTTTCATTTCCAAACTTCTTTATTGCCAGAGCGTCCCATACTTTTACAAACATTTAATTACCGGGGATCAAACATTAACTTGATCATTTTGTCTCCTCTTAACTTTACTTACCCATTCTATGAACTGTGACCAACACGTGTATTTTACATTTATAGCTCCCTTATTGAGAACATAATCTGGAAATGTGTGAATTCTAAAATTATACTGGAATATTTTGCACACAGTTAGGCCCAGGTTGTGATTTAAAGACAGTGTGCAAGGATGACAGTTAGGGAGGAGAGGCATTGCTGCAGCAGTATCCCCTGGTGAATCCAGGGTGGCTCAATCAGCTTCTTTCTGGCACATTCTGCTACTCTTCTTGGGGGGGAGGGGTTCAGTATACACTCTGCTACTTCACCAGCCCAACTTCTTCGGCTGGTGTGAGGGGACAAGACTAAGGCCCTCACATTCCTTTGTCACTCCTGAATCAATAAATGCAGACTCAAGCCCCAGTGCTGCTGCTGTTAGTTAAGTATCGTGTATCTTATGGCGAGTACCAAATACACAAATAGAGCTGGTCAACATTTTTCAAAGAAAACCTTTTTCTCAGTTGAAGGAAAGCCATGTTGTTTAAATGAAAATTTGTACAAAAACTTGTTGATTTTACATTTTTAAAATGAGAATGTTATTGAAAAATCTAATTAAATGGTACTGAAATTTCTGGTTTACTGAAAACCAACTTTTTTGATAAATGGAAAAATTGACAATATTTTTGATAAAATGGGTCAGTTTCCAACCCTGCAAAATGGAAAGGAATTCACAGTTTTCTTGCAAATTATTTTTCTTTCAGACTTTTTCAAGCTTAATATCAGTCTGGCATGACAGTCATCAGTTTCACTGCAGTACTGTGACCTGAGTGCAAAATACAGGTTCTTGCAGCTAGTTAGAAATTGATCATGTAATGGGCCCTTTCAAAGTAGAGAGGGAATTAGCTTTATATTTAAGTAAATGTTTAGATCTGGATTCTACTACGCTTCATTTCTTCTTGCTCATGCAATTGTTCCATTTAGACAATGGAACTACTCACATGAATGAGTAAAGATTGCAAAATCAGGTGACTATCAAATGTGTGATAAGTCACTTCCAAATAAAAATACTTCTATTTCATTAGGAGAGTTAGGTAGAAAATTGGGCCTAAAAATCATCCCTCAAATAACTCCATTGAAACTAATGAAGTTATACTAGTAGAAATTTGGCCCATCATATTTTATTTGGAACCTTGTACATAATATACCCTTAAACAGAGGGCCTGTCCAGATTAACCTAAACTAGCCTGCAGGAGCACTCTATACAAATATCTCCTCCTTCTTGTCTTGAAAATGGGATCTGCCATCTCCACAGATATAGCCTTCCTCTGGACCTTGCATAGGGCACCACATGGGTTCTGTGATACCACATGGAGAGTAACATGATTCATGTGGAGAAAGAGTACATATTGTCACTCTACTGACCCTACACAGTTCAGTCAGAAAGAAAACAACCTTAAGTTTTATTCTCCTGCCCCATACTCTGTGGTAGGGATCCCTGTTACTGGGAGCTCCCCAGAGCAGCTGCCAACTGTTGGACTTTCATCTGTGAGAACACATTGAAAGCATACTGGTGGGGCACGGATAATCCAGGACCATTGCAGGGGCATCTAACCTCTATATTTGTGCTGCTGGCCTCATTCTGATATCTTGGGATCCATGTGGGTGATCTCAGCCTCCTCTCAACAGAAGAATTAAGACAATTCAGAAGAGAAATTTGAAGAGATTTTTCTCTCCCGTGGGAGGGATGAATTAGACCCAAGGCATTAAAAAATGGTGTCATTTACTGAAGGTGTTGCGGCATTCACTTGTATTGCAAAATGAATAATCACTTTAAAGAAATGCAAGCCTAAATTAGCACAGTATACAGACAAGGGATAAAGAAATACATAAAATAACCTCCTTAAGTGTTCTGTAAAATGTTCAGTAACAGTCTACAGCTTTCACAGGGCAAAGACAAAATGTCTTTATATAAGAAAACTGCTAAATCAGAGCCTGCAGCTGCTGCTACTTTTTGGCTTGTTAGAGCTCAGGGCAGGTTGCTGTCTTCATACCGTTACTGCTTGAGAAACTGATGCGAAAGGTCAGTACACTTTGAGTTTCTGTTTGGGCCTAGAGCTTTGGAGGACAATCTTGCTAAAAAGAACAGGGATTGCAAGTGGGACCTATGGCAACTTTAATGCAAGTGGAAAGCTGCTAGAAGGTAGTAAAAATAAATTAACTGAAAATGGAAAAGAGTTCTTGTGGAAACCTTCAAACAATTGTTTTTATACCAGTGGAGTGTTAGGATCAAGGAAGTTAAAGGCAACCTGTCCTCCAGTTGCTTTTTCTCAAAAACCAACCAACCATTGTAAACCCCTAAATTATCAAAAGGAGTTTAATAAACTGGGAGGACTGGTAGATACATTGGAGGGTAGGGATAGATTACAGAGGGGCCTAGACAAATTAGAGGATTGGGCCAAAAGAAATCTGATGAGGTTCATCAAGGACAAGTGCAGAGTCCTACACTTAGGAAGGAAGAATCCCATGCACTGCTATAGACTAGGGACCGAATGGCTAAGCAGCAGTTCTGCAGAAAAGGACCTAGGGGTCACAGTGGATGAGAAGCTGGATATGATTAAACTCTGTGCCCTTGTTGCCAAGAAGGCTAACAGCATTTTGGGCTGTATAAGTAGGGGCATTGCCAGCAGATCAAAGGATGTGATCATTCCCCTCTATTCGACATTGGTGAGGCCTCATCTGCAGTACTGTGTCCAGTTTGGGTCCCCACTGTGCAAAAAGGATGTGGAAAAATTGGGAAGAGTCCACCAGAGGGCAACAAAAATGATTAGGGGGTTGGAACACATGATTTATGAGAAGAGGCTGAGGGAACTGGGATTATTTAGTCTGCAGATGAGAAGAATGAGGGGGGATTTGATAGTTGCTTTCAACTACCCGAAATGGGGTTCCAAAGAGGATGGCTCTAGACTGTTCTCAGTGGTGGCAGATGACAGAACAAGGAGTAATGGTCTCAAGTTGCAGTGGGAGAGGTTTAGGTTGGATATTAGGAAAAAACTTTTTCACTAGGAGGGTGGTGAAGCACTGGAATGGGTTACCTAGGGAGGTGGTGAAATCTCCTTCCTTAGAGGTTTTTAAGGTCAGGCTTGACAAAGCCCTGGCTGGGATGATTTAGTTGGGGATTAGGTCCTGCTTTGAGCAGGGGGTTGGACTAGATGACCTCCTGAGTTCCCTTCCAACCCTGATATTCTATGATTCTATACACAATATTTCCAAAAAATTGTCACATTGCTAAAAGGCCAAAGGTAGTTTAAATCCTATGCTAGGCCTTCCAGCAAGTCAAGTCTTCTGTCTCAAAAAGTCAGTTTCCAGTATTATGTGACTTGGCACATTAATGTAAATGAATTCAAAGGTACCTCCCAAACATTTTCTTCTGCTCTGCTTTCACCTATATGTAGTCATTCCACCACTATTTGTGGGATGGTGTGGCCTAGACATCATACAATATTTCTTTGCTGTAGCGACCACCTTTCTCTCCCAGGTGCTTGCTCGAACCAATATCTGCCCTGGCTTCTCCTCTTTCCTAGTGTGGGTTGGGTTTGGGATTCTTTTCTGGCACCTGGTTTCTCATTGTGTTATATACTCAGGGGTTCTGTCCCTTGGGGAAAATCAGTGATAACGGTACTAGCTGGCCAGTACTGTATATCACAGTACATGGGGACAATAAAGTAAATAAAACAAACTCACCAAAGGGATGACACACCAGTCTTAATAGCATGACAAATGGTGGACTTTATTGGAAACAGGAAAATAGGATCTGGGGAAGGAAAGGATTATGGTTACTTAATATGAAATAAACAATAATAAATAAACAAATTCCCTGTCTTCAAACACTAACAAACTCCTCTAAATACCTCCCTCCCAGTTACTTTCCCAAGACAGATGGTAGGTTGAAGTATAGCGTCCAGGGGCGGTGTGTTGCAACACTGTGCTGTTGACTGGCTTAAACAAAAGTCCCCTTACTTCATCTTCACACCTGGTTGAGGCAGGGTCCTGACTTCAACCCAGCTGGCTAGTTCCCTGGTCTAGAATTTTCCTGGGGTTTTTGCTGATTCTTGGTAGCCCATGCTGGGCCAGATCTTTCTCTCTGGCTGCTGATCACTGCCACATTGGAGTGGACTACCTTGTGTGAGAGTGTTGCAGGAACTCCCTGAACTCTGCTGTTTCTCTCTCAGCTTTCAAACCAAAACTGAAACTTTTTTTCTCTCTCTCTCTCCCTCTTTTTTTAAAGTCAAGCTCTCCCTGGCTGTGGGAGCTGTGTACTGTTGGCTTGTCATTGGTCTAGTGGCCATCTTGTTCAGATCATTCCATGCAGAAGTCTCCCTATTGGCCTCAGCAGGAGGTTCTAGTTCCTTCCATCCCTACTTAACTCCAAGTATGCTTGAAATCGAGATCAGAGGGCTATGGTAGCCATTGAAGTTGTACTCCTTTTGGCAGGGCCTGTAGAGGTTCATTCTTGCTCTAGGCTCCAGTAGCTGGCCAACTCCAAGTAAGGGGTCACACTTACACATCTGATCCACAGCAATTAACTCTGTGGGTGTTCTAGTGCTCAAGCACCCACCAAAAAAAATATGGGGTGCTCAGCACCTGCAGGACTGGATTAATTTTTCGTGGGCCCTGGTGCCTGGACCATGGCCCCACCTCCCATTCTACCTGCACTCCAGCCTCCTCCTACCCCCCATGGCCACACCTGCCACTCCACCCCAAGGTCCTGGCCCCACTCAGCCTCTCCCCCCCTCCAAGGCCCCACCCCCATTCTGCTTCTTCTCCCTGAGGGCCCATCCTTCACTCACACAGAAGTGAGTGGGTGGAGAGAAGCTCTTACTGGCAAAAACAACAACCAGCACCTCTGGTCTGATCTAGCTGTCTATCCCGAACTCTGTGGATGAGGAGGGGAATTGTAGCAGATACAACTTGTCAAATCCAGACTTAATTTTTTTTTAATGAAAATAAAATAGTGATGTGACGGGTTGGATCACAGAAACCCCCTTGGGGCTGCCAACTGAGGTGCCAAGACTACTTCTGCCCCTGCTTTCCTTGCTAGCTTGGGACTCCAGAACCCTGCCTGGTTTTGCCAGACATGCTTGCCGGCTACAAACACAGAACCAGGTCTGAACCACGTCCCACAAACTGCAGAGTTAACTGAAAGCAGCTTAAGAAGTGTTCCTGTCTTTAACACTCAGATGTCCAACTCCCAGTGGGGTCCAAACCCCAAATAAATCTGTTTTACCCTATATAAAGCTTATACAGGGTAAACTCATAAATTGTCTGCCCTCTATAACACTGATAGAGAGATATGCACAGCTGTTTGCCTCTCCCCCCCAGGTATTAATACATAGTCTGGGTTAATTAATAAGTAAAAGTGATTTTATTAAAGATTAAAAAAATAGGGTTTCAATGGTTCCAAGTGATGACAGACAGAACAAAGTGAATTACCAAGCAAAATAAAATAAAACATGCAAGCCTATGCCTAATATGGTAAGAAAACTGAATACAGATAAAATTTCACCCTGAGAAGTGTTCCAGTAAGATTCCTTTTACAGCCTAGTCTCCTTCTAATCTGGGTCCAGCAATCACTCATACCCCCTGTAGTTACTGTCCTTTGTCCCAGTTTCTTTCAGGTATCCTTTGGGGTGGAGAGGCTATCTCTTGAGCCAGCTGAAGACAAAGGGGTTTAAATAGACCCAGGGGATTAAATAGACTTTCTCTTGTGGATGGACACCCTTTCCTCCCCTTGTGTAGAATCCCAGCTACAAGATGGAGTTTTGGAGTCTCATGGGCAAGTCACAGGTCTATGCATGACTCAGAACGGCCGTGGTTCACATGCTACCTTGAATGTCCTTAAGTAGACTTCTTATGTGGATTGGAGCCTTCCAAGATCCATTGTCTGTTAAGTTTTTCTTGATTGGGCACTTAACTTGCGCATTCCTTTCTCAAGAAGCTGACCAAATGCTTTACTAAGGCTTCACTAAGGCTACTTAAAATCAAGTAAAATCAAGCACAGAGCCAATATTCATAACTTTGAATACAAAAAATGATACATGCATACAAATAGGAGGAATAGATTCAGTAGATCATAACCTTTACAGAGATATGTTACATGGCATATGTAGCATAAAACATATTCCAGTTATGTCATATATGCATTCATATGCATATTTCCATAAAGCCTTTTGGGGTGCAACGTCACAAGTTTATTTCTCTGTTTGTAGTATGGTAGTACCAGATGCTCCAATTGAGATTTAGGCCCCATTGTGGGATCCACTGAACATGTATATAACAAAGACAGTCCCTATCCCAAAGAGCTTATCATCTTAAAAACACAAAACAGAGATAGAGTGATTGAAAGAAATATATTATCTCTGATACTGCAGATGGGCAACTGATTAAATATTCACATAACGTCACACAGGAAGACTCTGAAAGAACCAGGAACTGAATGTCTGAGTCCCCATCCAGTGCCTTACCCATAGCAGCTTCTTTCTACTGTGAAATTTGGCTTTCCAGTTCAGGTGTAAAATGCGAGGCATCACAGAATGAATTTTTGTGTGATTTATTCTTTGTATTTCTGTTTTTTTCCCCTACAGAGTATCTATGCTGTCAATGTGTTCAAACAGCCTTGTATATTTTAAAACGATTTACTGTTAATCCTGATAAAGTGTTGTCACTGAATCTTTTGCCATGTGTCACTGACATTTTTTTTAGTTTTGATTCAGAAGTAGATCCGTCATCTGATCTTTCAGATTTTTGCCATGTATTTCCCTCACACATACTCAAGCATCTGTCATCCTTTCTTCGCTTCTTCTAAGGGATGTTCATGGCATCCCCCCCATGGGTGATGAGATTAACTTTATCCTGAAAAGTGTCAGAATTTCTTTCATACAGTCTCCTCTCTTTGTAACTTTCCTCAAGGAAGGAACAATATTCCTTTAACAGTCTTGTGTTTCACAATCCATGTTTGGACAGTTTATAACAATCCATAGTCCACAAATGTCTTAAACGAAATCTCTTTAGAACTTCATGTAACAGTAAAGGAATTGATAAACTTCAGTTGTCTCTAACAGGTCACTCCTTTGGTAATGAGCATCTAGAATCTTCCTATAACTATCTTAGTCCTAGCCAGTTTTACCTGGAAATCCTTTTTTTTTTACTTGATGGCTTTTTGAAGAATATTACTATTGCTCTTCATCAGCCATGTTTTATAACTACCTGTAGCTGTTGGAGGCGGCAGTGGGCAGCAAAACGAGAAACAAAAGAGTAGACAACTAGGGGCATTCCTAGACTGCTAGTGAGTGGGCAATCATAGAATCGGACATTAGTATGGTAAAGCCCTCCTAGCTCATGTATTCCCTTCCCCTGCCAGTGCAGGATTGTTCCCAATAGTATTTTGTTTATAGTTCTTTTTCCAGCTCAATGGGGAAGAAAGATGGATTTGAAAATGCCTAAATCCAATAGAAGTGAGAAAGGAGGGAGCATAAACCAGGTTGACTGACTGTTCCAGCAGTGAATAAATGAACCTGTTTTCTCTGGGGATTGTCGTTGGGTCCCAGAGTTATTGATCAGATGAACACATCCCAAAAAGATTCTCTGTATAGTGGCATGTTCTTAAGTCTCAACTGGGTGCTTTCTGCTCAGTTTATCTAACCATTCAACTGGTTCTAGCATTCTGAAGCATCTTCCCAAATTTCAATTCACCAGAGCTCTCAAAATGGCTATAGACTTCAGCCCTAATCCTTCAAAGATTTATGAATGTACTTAATTTTACATATTGTGAATAATCCCTTTGACAAGTGAAGCTTAATTCTAACTTTTTGCAGAATCAGTGTCTTAGATATTTGCTGCTTTGAGATTTGACACTCTAAGCATATTTATTCTTTAGAATGACCAGCCCTTTTTGTTCATTTCTAAAACTATCCTAGAGATATTAATCTCATCTCACATTTAGCATCTTTGGAAAAATTTATCTACGCATCTAGAAATATAAATAATTCAAAATCTCTTTTGGAACTAGACGGATCCATTTTTAATTCAACAAATTAATTTTTATAATAGGCTAAATCCTTCGTACCTCACTCCAGGAAATAGTCTTGTTGAAGCTCAAAGATGATTCATTAGAGACCTAAAATGATTCCTGTAGCAGGAGAGAATGAGCTTTGGACAAGTATTTGTATGAGCAAATCCGTATAGATTGACTAACATGTCTAAATCTCTTCCTTGGTGAAGGAAGAGGAAATGATGATAAACAATTGGGATGAAACAATAATTTTTTTTTTGCATTGAATTTCTTTAAAAAAAATAAAATAAAAGAGAGAAACACCAGTGATGCTTTAAATTATTTGAAGTGGAACTCTTTAAGTGAGCTCTCTTGAACCCAGGTTGTCTTTGACCAAAGCTTCCAAAATCGTGCCACCACCTAGTCTACACCTAAAACTTACGTCAAGGCAGGGAAAAATGTCATATTCTGTATAATGTAGTTTGGGAGACCTAACCCCCCCTGTTGACAGAATTCTTCCATTGAACTAGCCACCGCCCCTTGAGGGAGTGGATTTGCTACAGTGAAAGAAAAACCCCTTTAGCTAAGTCCACACAAAGCTTTTCTCTACTTAAAAACTGTGTGTTTACTTAAACTGGTGCAATTGTGTATATAGGCCATATGTATGTATTTACGTATATGTTTCCAGCTCAAAAAGGTTTGAAAGTGATAGCCTGAATAAAGTTTAGTGAAGTGTCTGAACTTCTGAGTATTTATCTGAACATGAACTCCTCACCTTTTCAAGTTTGTGCATCATTGGTTCCTGGAAGGAATGCGAGACTGGAGGCTCACTTTCTCATACACAATAACTTATTAAATCTCACAAGGCCAGCTGTCCAAAGTGGTGACACTTTTGCTGGTTGAGATATTAGTGTAATTTATTGATGAGCCCTCAGAAGCATGAAGCACACATCTGTAAACTGGGTTTGGCAAACTAATTCTGGAGATCTTCTATTAGCACATATGTATGTTGCTAAGAAGTTAGCATTACTGCTGTGACTTCCTTAATTGCAATTAACATTCATACTATTACCCATAAAATGACGTTACTTGTAAAACTATTACTTTGGTAGTCAACCTCACCTAATTAAATATTTATGTATTGAGTCTTTATTACCCAGTAATTAGCCCAGAATGTAATATTAAATTCATCTAAAAGACTAGCCATGTGATCTTATAACTGGAACATAAGAAAAAACCCTAGATACACTAGAAAAAGTGTATTACATGCAATCACAGAAACAGTTTAAACTGAATGCCTCTGTGAATTTTTAAAGAGAGGCTCGATTTGTTCATCTAGGAATACAATTGGCATTTCATTATCCAAAGGGAATATATTTTTGTTTCTTATAGAGGACAATACAAATCCTCTGAGCCTCATTTGTCTGGGAACCAAATTTGGTTGGGAACCAATGACACTGGAGTAACTGGAAGAATTCTGTTGACTTTGATATTATATTTATGTAAAATAATAGAATTTGGCCCATGAAATCTGATAAATGAGCATGCACACTTGAAAACCAGCATGAATCTAATATTATTCCATAGTAGTGTTCTGATTTTGTATATCATCTTAAGATATATTAAAGTCAAACTCTTATGATTACATGGGTTGCTTTTATGAATATTTACTTTGAAGAAAGTAATAGTGTTTGAATTACCTAAACAACTTGCTGAGTTCTTCCTTTTTACATCTAAGACAATATTCTGCTATCAAGCTGTACATAAATACGGAACAATGGTAGTACATGGCCCCTAACCATAGGGAAGATGATAAAATCATCCTATAGTTAAGTCAGTCTTCTGTCTTATGGATCAAAGAAGAAGGAGCTCAGTAATGCTGGTGACTGTTCAAGATGTGGGTCTCAATGTTTTGTGGCAGAGGTAGGACTCCAGAGAAAGTCAATGTTTTATTGCAGTGTGTTGAGTTGACAGTATGCAGCAATAGGAAGAGGACAGTATGCAGCAATAGGAAGCAAAAGGTTGTAATGATGTGCTAGGGGAAATCTCCAGAGATCAAAGATGAGGATGTGTTTTATGAAAATGTGTGTGTCAAAAGTGGAAATGTTAAGTGTTTTAACATACCAGTAGTTAAAATGTAAGTTTTAGTGATACTGACTGGAATAGAAAGTGATGCTGCTACTGCCTTCTGTTTAAGAGTTAGGATCTCCTCTTCTGAAGGTGACAAGCTGACCAACTTCTATGCCCCAATATTGACTGAGAACTTCTCACCGAATTCAGTTTTGACCTGGCTGTCTTTGCAATGCAGAACAGAAAATCTTTCACACAGCCAGAGCCATGTTAGAAGATCTTTACACTAGGACATCACACACTTCCTAGATTCTGCAGGCTGAGCAAAATACATCCACCAGGGGCTCCTTGAATTCCTCCATTCCCCCTTCCTCACCCTCATGCTCCTTGTGTACCCCACTCCCATGCCCCTCTATTTCAAGAACTCCCTGCAGCTCCCCCCATGTTCCCCTCTACTAGATTCTAGGGACTCTATCTGTCCCTTGTTGTTCCCTCATCCATACCTCTGTCCCCTGTTGTCCCTGTAGGGCAGAGGGGTTGTGTACTTCTTTCCCAACATGACTTCCCATTTCCCCCCTTCCCACCTCCAAGGACAGGATCTGTGTGTTCCTCTATTCCCTCATCTTATCTTCATTCTCTTGTTCCTAGGGTGCCTGATCACCACCACAATCACACCCCTTTCTGGGTTCCTGCTTCAGTATTTCCAAGTCTCATAATTTTATCACAAGTGTCAGGATTTCAGAGAGTTCTGGAGAACATTTCACAATGACACAAACTCCAACCTCCTAATAAACTTCAGCCCTGTTGGAAGCTGGAAGTGTCTCTCCCCTCTGCCCGCAGTGTTTTCACAGGGCGAAGCAAAAAGCCCAGCCCAAGAAGGAACAGAGGACGAGAAGAGCTGCCCCTCCTCTAACTAAGCCCTGGTCTATGCTGCGGGGGATCAAGCTAAGCTACACAACTTCAGCTACGTGAATAACGTAGCTGAAGTCAAGGTACTTAGATTGACTTACCGTGGTGTCTTCACCGTAGTGAGTCGACTGCTGCCGCTCCCCCATCCACTCAGCCTGCGTCTCTCGTGGCAGTGGAGTACAGGAGTTGACGGGAGAGCACTCAGGGATCGATTTATCTAGACTAGATGTGATAAATTGACCCCCGTTGGATCGATGGCTGCCTGCCAATCTGGCAGGTAGTGTAGACATACCCTTAGGAAGGGAGTTAGGGGACTACACTGCAGCCCCCAGACATGGGAGAGGGGGCGAAGAACCATAGGATGAGCAGAGATTGCGAGGATGGGGCTGAGCTGATGGTAGGGATAGAAGGGTGCTGCTAGGTTTAGGGATGGGGAGCACCCCTGGTGGCATACAGGTGGGAAAAATAACTAAAATGATTATTTTAACTATTTGGACAATTGATATATATATAGATAGATAGATATATAGATATATTTGTCATTGGCAGATAATATATACATTTATGTAATTATCAAAATTATAGAAAAGATTGGTTTTAAAATTATTTTTGAAATACTTAATGTGACTTAATTGATTATTATAAAACAAGGGATTATAAATACAATTAATATATTAACATAAAAAGCTCTGAAAAGTAGTTGATGTAAAGGTATTCTGGCATGTAAAAATATTCACAGCTCACATAAATCTTTATTGAAAAAAATATTTGGAAAACTTAATATAGCATGTTTTGTGTTTCTTGGCTATTCATTGTTAACTTTATTGGCCTTGTACAGTACTAAAAGTGTAATTTAGATTTTTGCATCATATTTTAACTTTATCACAAAACAGAATTTGTCACTGAGTACTCGATGTAAGCACTCACCCTCTTTCCCCACCAACATGGTTGCCTTCCTTCTACCCCATCTCTCTATTTTTTGAAGGGATACATTTGAGGGGACATCATCCTAAAATCATCCCACACACATTGCCAGAAGAGAAGGGTTTTTAAAAGTCAAAAGACAGACTTAAAAAAATTAAAAAAAAAATTGGATGTTTTTACATCTCATGGTTTATGGGGGAAATCAAGTGACCTTTGTTTTGGAGACTGGCAACATGGTTGCATCCACTCACCTACTTCCCCCATCTAGGTCCCTGCTTCCCTCATCACTCCCTGGCTCCCCATTCATTTGTGGGTCACTTCTTCACACATCACCAAGTCTGATCCACCCCCAGCTCCACTCACTGTCCTTGCTTTCTCCTCTCACCATCACCCAGCCTCAGTCTTCTCCAGGTTCTCGCTTCCACCTCCCACCAACACCCTTGGCTGCTCTGGGTGTCAATTCATCCCCCCACTCTGTTCCCCTAGCTTCCCCCTTACAAAACTTTCCTGTGAGGCACTTTTTTTTCTTGTCTGTATCCTGAACTCTCTCTCTCTCCATGCAGCAAGTTAAGCCGCTGTTACCTGTGATATATAGGCAGAAATAGGGAGAGGCACAGAGATTCCTCTGCCTACAGCACCAGACAGTCTAGTGGTATGTTCACAGCACACACACACAGGGAGAAATTAGATAAATACTTTTGCTGGAAGCAATGTGATGTAAAACTGCTTTATTACTTAGAATCCAGAACCCTAACACACAAAAACCCAATCACAGATAGAAAACAGCCTACTTCTTAAGGCAGTGAGGCCCAATTCCCACCTTGTTTTAAGCTCACCTTTTACAGACAAATAGAAATATCACTGAGTTGAGTTTCAGAGTAGCAGCCGTGTTAGTCTGTATCCGCAAAAAAAACAGGAGTACTTGTGGCATCTTAAAGACTAACAAATTTATTTTAGCATGAGCTTGCATCGCTGCAGTTCACACTTTCGGATGCATATAGAATGGACACACAGACAGGGGATATTTATACATACAGAGACATGAAAAAGGTGGAAGTATGCATACCAACAGGCAGAGTCTAATCAATTGAGATGAGCTATCGTTAGCAGGAGGAAAAAACTTTTGAAGTGATAATTAAGATGGGCCCATAGTGGGTGTAGAGAGAGAAACATAGGAAATATAGAATTCAAATTGTGTACCCACCCCATTCCCAGTCTTTGTTTTTTAGCCACAGTTAATAGTATCTAGTTTGCATATTAATTCAGTTTCAGCAGTTCTCTCTTGAGTCTGTTTTTGAGTTTTTTGTTGCAAAATTGCCACCTTCAAGTCTGTCACTGAGTGGTTAGAGGTTGAAGTGTTCTCCCACTGGTTTTTGAATGTTATGATTCCTGATGTCAGATTTGTGTCCATTTATTCTTTTGCGTAGAGACTGTCGGTTTGGCCAATGTACATGGCAGAGGGACATTGCTGGCACATGATGGCATATATCACGTTGGTAGATGTGCAGGTGTATGAGCCCCTGATGGCGTGTCTGATGTGATTAGGTCCTATGATGGTGTCACTTGAATGGATATGTGGACAGAGCTGGCATCGGGCTTTGTTGCAAGGATAGGTTCCTGGGTTAGTGTTTCTGTTGTATGGTGTGCGGTTGCTGGTGAGTCTTTGCTTCAGGTTGGGAGGCTGTCTAAAGCGAGCGGACTGGCCTGTCTCCCAAGATCTGTGAGAGAGGGATCATCTTTGGATAGGTGTAAAATCTTTGATGATGCGCTGGAGAGGTTTTAGTTGGGGGCTGTAGGTGATGGCTAGTGGTGTTCTGTTATTTTCTTTTTTAGGCCTGTCCTGTAGTAGGTGGCTTCTGGGTACTCTTCTGGCTCTGTCAATCCTCACCCACAACTATTTCACATTTGGGGACAATATATATCTTCAAGTCAGTGGCACTGCTATGGGTACCCGCATGGCCCCTCAGTATGCCAACATCTTTATGGCTGACTAGAAACGCGCGCCTTAACTCTCGCTCTAACGCCCCTACTCTACTTGCGCTACATTGATGACATCTTCATCATCTGGACTCATGGAAAAGAAGCCCTCGAGGAATTCCACCGAGATGTTAACAATTTCCATCCCACCATCAACCTCAGCCTAGACCAATCCACACAAGCGGTCCATTTCCTAGACACTACTGTGCTAATAAACGATGGTCACATAAATACCACCCTATACCGGAAACCCACTGACCGCTATACTTACTTACATGCCTCCAGCTTCCATCCTGGACACACCACACGATCCATTGTCTACAGCCAAGCTCTAAGATACAACCGTATTTGCTCCAATCCCTCAGACAGAGATAAACACCTACAAGATCTCTATCAAGCATTCTTAAACCTACAATACCCACCTGCTGAAGTGAAAAAAACAGATTGACAGAGCCAGAAGTATGCATACTTCCACCTTTTCACAGATTGACAGAGCCAGAAGTATGCATACTTCCACCTTTTCATGTTCTCTGTATGTATAAATATCCCCTGTCTGTGTGTTCCATTCTATGCATCCGAAGAAGTGAACTGCAGCTCACGAAAGCTCATGCTAAAATAAATTTGTTAGTCTTTAAGCTGCCACAAGTACTCCTGTTTTTTTTTTTACTGTGTTGAGTGTTAGAACTCACTTTGGTTGGTCAATGAAGAACCATAATTGTGAAAGGAGAGAATTTATTTGTGTGTGTATTCATTTGTCTTGATGTTACCTCGGGGTGCCCCAAAATTAGAAAGGCACATGTGGATTCATTAGGGGATAGGATGATGTCTTTTGAAATGTCATAATTTAGTAGAAAAAATGTTTTTAAGTGAACAATTGCTATCTGGATTGCCCAACTGATGAATTTTCAGTATTATGTAGATATATCACTAGAAGTTAGTCCAAGGCTATTTCAGTTGCTATATCCAAACAAAATATTTTCTTGCTCACTTTCCTGACTCTTACTACCACTCAACTTCATTTTTGCTGTTATAAAATGTATGGTTTGAAACCCACACACATTTATATTAGTTATAAACAAAACTCTTTGCTCAGGGCATCGTGCTTTTCATCCATCTACAGAGTCATCCATACCACAGGAGCACACTTACTTTAATATTAAATTCTTAAATGTAGCTTAGGTATTGCTCATGTGATAGTACTGAGTGAAATGTGAAACTGTCTAGCTGTCTACAGGCTTAGGATCCCAAAAGGCCCATGGACAGAAAACTGCGAACATTTGGGAAACCAGGATTAAGATATTTAAGGTATCTAGTGGCAGTATCTGCCATTAGAAAATAGGGGTGAAATCTTGGTCCCACTAAAGTCAATGGGAGACTCCCGTAAGATCAGTATTTTACTGAGGATGTCTTACTATACCACAGTATTTTCCCTCACCATTATATTTGCAGAATTTCCTTTGCTTAAAAACGGAAATACTGCAAACATTGTGGTATATATATTTGATCATTTTGAGTGGTAAGTGTTCAGTTGTTAATGATGTGCTCTGAAGTGTTGCCATTCTTGAAACTTTGCTTTAATTTACTCGGACCCACAAGAAGTCAAATTATCTTGAAGAAAGGAAGAAATAAAGAAAAAAGTCTTTCTTAAAACTATGACTGCAAGGATCAGCATTGTTGCATGGTAGGCACTAGTTAAATATCAGTGGCGTAAGTTTGGGGGTCCAGAGGTGGGAGGATAACAAGTCACTATTTTCAAAGCAGAAGACACACAAATGGACCAGTCCCTGAGTGACAAGTGCACTTCGCCAAATAGCTTCCAATTACAACTGCCAAAACACTCTATTAGCCGCTCATGAATATTTGCAACTGCCTCCCTCCCCCCACTTTTTTAATGCAATCATCTCCAAAACCTCCTGGTAGTCTTCATTTCAAAATCTTGGCAATCCTAAACATTATGTGATATAATGCCAATGCCCCTTAGACTTTTATAGTTAGTCATTCTTTGCATATCACCCTTGGTTGAAGAGTGATCTGCATGGGATGGATTTGAGTATGTAAACATGACTAACAGTCATCTGAAGGTAGTTAGGAAGTAGCAGGCATTTCTTTATGGCAATCTTGAGAAAACAGAAGGACTAGTGGAGACTGAGGACTTGACCATAGGGTATCAGGCTCAAAGATTTTATCTTGCAATGTAGGTAAGAAGATACATTTTCAAATGTAAAGCCTATTATTTTTCTTTTTAAAAAAGTCAGGAATGACTAACTTTCAAGGAAAATATGTTTGTATCTAATATACTGGAGACCTTACTGAAGAACAGTTTATCCTAGTGAAAATATTTGCTGTATGCTGCTGTCAAGCTAAATAAACTTGGAGTGTATATACTGGGTAAATGTTGGTCACACACTTGAATGCGTGACTTTTCATAAGACAGTCTAGGATGTTTTTAAACTAACATTTGTTGCTCATTGTTATCATAACTGTACATAGTTAGTGTCAATTGACATTTTATTCAAGGCAATAAAAGTTCCTCTTTACCCAAGTAAAACATTTGTATTGGTTTTGACGTATCTCAAACTGGTGTATTGTAAAATAAAATCTTTAAAACTGTATTACCAGACAAGATGTTGGTTTCAGAACATTCTACCAGGTGGCTACAAATCATGAGAAATATGATGGAACTCCAGCCCAGGACTGCATGCTGATATTTGCACAGAGATTTTCAACAGCCCTTATATGCATCTATATTTTTGAAAGCTTGATCTTAAATGTATGCAGACAAGGCTTTGGCACCCAAAATTGGTTCCCTTAGCACGCACAAGTGGGACTTTTGAGAATGTTTATGTGTTTTTATACCTCATAGCTACAATTTCCCAACTAATACAAATACAGTAACCCTAATTTCCCTTTACAGCAAGGGAAGAGGGACCTATGCAGATTCTGGACATGGTTTAATATTAAATTGCCTTTCAGTATTTGGAAGATAAAATATTGCAAAGCTGGAATGTTTTTAGAGCAAGAGCTAAGTTTGCTAGTATGGCATTCTCTTCCACAAAATCTCCTGGTTTCTCACAATGGAATGAAGGCTTACTTTCTGGAAGAGATCTACCTTATATATTCCAGCTTTCCTGTGAGGAGGTTACCTTAAAGTGTGTGGTAATGTTCAATTTACCTCTGTGCATTCTTTTTGACATGTAATTCTTGCAGGGAGAACAGGAAGGAGGAAGGGTTGTCAGAGGTGATGCATCTACACTATTCAGCTCTCAGTAAAGCTTTCTCTTTACTATGTCAGAAGAGCTGCCTGAGACACTCATAGAGTTGTGTGCTTCTCTACACTCTGGCTAATGGGTGCCCTGGAACCACTTGTGTGTATAGTGAGCTCTGAGCTCAAAGATATTTGATATGGAACTGTATGCTATCAGGGGGCAGGACTGCCTATATTCCATTTAGGTGCCAGATTAGTTGCATATGAAACCATTAGGTGACTAAAATGACTTTAATGCCTTTAGAACTGGCCACCATGGTCATCAAGTTTCACTGTACATTCCTGTTGAAAGCTGTATAGCTTTAACTTTAGATATGAAAGTTGTTAAAAAAAGATAAATATCTCAAGCAGCTCAAGTTTTGTGGAGAAATTTGCCTCTTTCCACTTGAACTATGTTCAGTGTCTATCAAAACTGAGATAGGCAAACCCTGGGATATTTCATTTACCAAAGTTGGCTACTCTTGTGTTAATACCTAACAATGGTCCACTAGGTGTGCTAGTAGACTTGCTGACCAGTAGATTACAGTACAGATATTCAAACTGCATAACAGAAGGGAAATAGCTATGGGAAGAAAAGAAGGAAATCTCAATGTGGCGACATCCAAAGCTTCCCTGGAAATCCAAGTCACAACAGAAATGAATGCACATGAGTATTACAATGTGGTGATTTTTTTTAGTATATATTGCAGTGACACGTACATTGTTGAGAACTGGTTTTCAAAGGCTTTCTGATCTCCAGCTCTAATAGAAGCAAGTTTTCCTGATAATGCACATGAGACTAACCCAACATGAGACTAACCCAACATTAAGTGAACAGGAATTAGGTTGGCCATGAGTAATCCATCATTCCTAAATAATCCATTATTCTTACATATATATAGCATGATGTCATTTTAATCATCTTTGAAAATGTTTACTCACGGGACATATGATATTGGAATTCAAGAATTGATGAGAAATCACTGGAAAATACATTCCTGTAGAACACTGTCAAAAAAATGAGGTAAACAAACTTACAGACTAGTTTTGTTATAACAGCATCTCGGAACTCTGGATGTTTCTGTATGGGATATTTTTTCCTCAAAATGTACCACAATGGCTACCATTGATGCAGCTCCATTTGGATTGCATATGGGATCACTCTGCTTCCTCAGCCAAGTTAGTGAGGCCCAAAGACTATCCTGAATATCAGCTTATTTGTTATATGCAACATTAAGAAACCCAGACTGGGCTCTGCAAACTTATTCACCATCTTCAGTAGCAGAAGGCTTGATCCTGCTCCCATAAAAGTGAATGGTAAAACTTACCATGTGTGAAGAGAAACCAGCCTGGGTCCTGCTGTTTAAATTTTGATGGAATATATGAGCCTAAAGAATCAAAGGCGTTAACTTGACTGTCTCACTGTCCAATATAAAACAGTGTTAAACAAAGTTCGGGGTTTGACCTGATTCTGAAAACACTTTTTTCTATGGCAAACCTTACTCCCATGAGTCATCCCATTGACCTAATGGAGCTATTCATATGAGTAAAATTAACTTTCATGCTTAAGGGTTTGCAGAATTAGTCCCTAAAACAGGTCTTTCTGCTCCTTGTCTTTATCTCCCTATCATTTAGGCGGTTGAGCCTTTTTCCCAGTTTCCAGTGTAATAAAGCGAACTATGCCTCCCCTCTACCAGTCACTGCTGATTAATGAGTTCCTGTGACCTAAAGCCTGTGATTTCTTATTTCATACTGGATTTATACATAAAATTAATTAATATTTTTTAACAAATGTAGTTGGCCATATGTCACAGGTTGAGTTTAGGTACAAGTATCTTATAGGTATATGTGTGATGTATTGAGAAACTGAACTAATTGGGAGCCACTGTTGGAGCTGATTTTTGTATATGGCAAGCCATTGTTAAGTGACCTCTATTTATTTGGTATCATAAATTTACCCTGGGACCTAAATGTGTTCATAGACAACATCACAGTCTCAGAAAGCTTACAATCTGGTTTCCTAACTGTGAGCAATTTGTTTTAACTGAAGCACCTACAGTAATAACTGTCTATGAACAAACATTATTTCTACAGGACTTATGTAAAAGGGAAAACTGGCCAGCAATCAGAATCTTTTCACCTTTTTCATGAAGACAACTGACTGAGATAGTGCCTTTGAATTGTACTGCAGAAATATATGGATATTATTATTAGACACACCAGCACTGCAGTGTATGCACAGGACAATGGACTGATGAGCACTTCAAAACAAATATGCCTGAAGACCTTGAAAACAGAACAGTGCCTGTGTGTCCAGATGATGCATACCAACTGTCAACAAGGATAGCATTTGCCTAACAGGTGCACTATTCAAATTGCCAGCTATTGCCAAATCCCTCTAATAATGCTAATATAGGCACTACACTAAAACATATCATATTTTAAAAATCCACAAGTGATCGTTCAGAATTTTAAGTACATCCATTTAGGGTTTGGGGGCGGTCTGAGGGTAGGTTGTTTTAATTAATACTGTCTCATAGGATAGTGCTGGTTGGAATATTAATAGAAATAGTGAAAGTAAACGGTGGAGAACATTCACAGAAAATTTTGCATTTGTAAACTTAACATAGCTATTTGCAATGGAAACCTTCTTTTAAGATGAGCTCACCAATCACAGAAAAACACTTATCTTGTTACCCAAGTGGCCAGTCAAAACAGCTTAAATATCAACTACCTCCAATATTATTTTATTATTATTATTATTTTTTACAAATTAGCCATAGACCGAGTCCTGTTTGGGGAATAATTAATATGTTTTTTTTAAATAGTGACTTTTTTTTCACAAAAAAACTAATCAATGGAAAAAAAGGCCTAAATATTTCTTGTTTTTACATTTTAGATTTTTTTTCTAGTAATACTGTTGTCTTTGTGCACTGCTAGCAACTGTATGCACTTGTCCTCTTTTGTGTCATAATATCTGGCGTCAGAGTGCCCTTAAGCAATGGGCATTCATTAGCAACAGTGGTGAGCTACAAACTAAAGAAGCTGATCATCCAAGCCTTATTGTCCCATCGAAGTCAATGGGAGTCCTTCCATTGACTTTAGTGGAAGCTAGAGTAGGCCAATTGCCTGTGACATACAGCTCATTTTCATTAACAGTGAGCTCGAGTTAGTATATTGAACTTGAGATACCCTAGCTTGAACTGGGGGTATACAGCAGCTTGGCAGGTGCTTCCCAGCATGGGTAGACAGGCATCCTAGCTCTGTTTGAGTTAGCATGCTAAAAATAGTGGTCTGTCAGTGGTGGCACAGGCAGTGGCTTGCGCTAGCCACCCAAGTATATACCTAGGGGGGTGGGCAGGATTGTACTCGGGCAGCTAGCCCATGCTACCATGACCACACTGTTTTTTAAAACACACTAGCTTGAGCAGAGCAGGCACATCTGTTCACCCACACTGAGAAGCCTCTCCCAGATGCTCTGTAGACATACCCCGACAGTGACCACTTTGCAAAACATTGGCGTTACACAGAGTGATTTGATTAGAAACCCAGAAAGATTAGATTAGCAGAGTGATAGGATTAGCTGCTGACAAGCTGTTACATCTCCACTTCATTAGTGCACCCTACATATATTCCTAGAATCATAGGACTGGAAGGGACCTTGAGAGGTCATCTTGTCCGGTCCCCTGCACTCATGACAGGACTCAGTATTATCTAGACCATTCTTGACAGGTGTTTGTCTAACTTTCTCTTAAAAACCTCCAATGATGGTGATTCCACAGCCTTCCTAGGCAATTTTTTCCAGTGCTTCACCTCCATGACATTTAGGAAATTTTTCCTAATGTCCAACCTAAACCTCCCTTGCTGCAATTTAAGCCCATTGCTTCTTGTCCTATCCTCAGAGGTTAAGAAAAACAATTCTTCTCCATTCTCCTTGTAACAACCTTTTATGTACTTGAAAACTGTTATCATGTCCCCCCTCAGTATTCTCTTTTCCAAGCTAAACAAATCCATTATTTTCAATCTTCCCTCATAGGTCATATTTTCTAGACCTTTAATCATTTTTGTTGCTCCTCTCTAGACTTCCTCTAATTTGTCCACATCTTTCCTGAAATGTGGCACCCAGAACTGGACACAATACTCCAGTTGAGGCCTAATCAGCACAGAGTAGAGCGGAAGAATTACTTCTCCTGTCTTGTTTACAACATTCCTGCTAATACAGCCTAGAATGATGTTTGCTTTTCTTTTCTTTTTTTTTTTTTTTGCAACAGTTGATTCATCTTTAGGTTGTGATCCACTATGACCCCTTGATCCCTTTCTGCAGTATTCCTTCCTAGGCAGTCATTTCCCATTTTGTATGTGTGCAACTGATTGTTCCTTCCTAAGTGGAGTACTTTGCATTTGTCCTTATTGAGTTTCATCCTATTTACTTCAGACCATTCCTCCAGTTTGTCCAGATCATTTTGAATTTTAATCCTATCCTCCAAAGCACTTGCAACCCTTATCAGCTTGGTATTGTCTGTACACTTTATAAGTGTATTAGATTAGTCCTTTGTTCTTCACCTGTGAATACTGCTGTCCCTCCCATCGCTTCACCTTTTCCTACTAATTTCTTCTGCTGAGGTCCCCAGGATCTCTTCATTAGCATTTGACGCAGTATCCATCCCTTTACTTGAACTACAGCATTTTGTGCTGATGGGAGTTGTTACATTCAACATACAAGTTACAGAGACTACCTATTATCAAAATTGTTATTGAATTGTTTGTCCACCTCTTTTGTTTCCAGATTTCTATATTTACAGAATGGTGTATGCAGGGAGGAGTGGTCTGTCAGATTGCCACGTTCCAGGCAATTCAGAGTTTAAAAATCAAAAACAACACCTTAAATTGCAGCCCAAAATGAACAGGGTTGAAGTGCGAAGACATGAGCATAATTGTCATTGCCATACAATCCTGGAGCACTCAGAAGCAGGCAGTAATTCTCTGGGAGTGTGTATTCCCATCAGTTGTACCAACTGCCCACAGCCTTTCTCTTGGTATTTAGTAAAGCCGATTGAAATTTTTTAAATACAATGTTTAAGATGGAAAAATGGTCCCTTCAAAAAACCATTTTTTTTCAAAAGCATTTTGATTGTTTTGCCTTTTTGTCTTCTATAACCAGCTTTGATTGTTGGATTAGTCACATTAGGAATTTTTTTTTTCAAAATAAACCAATTTAGATTCCAAAATTGAAAAACTTCAAATTTGAGAAATCTGATTTTGAAAACATGACCTTCCATGGATTTTTTTAATGGGTCTATTCCATAATGTGCACAACTAAACAATCTTTGAAATCTGAGTGAATTTTTAAAAGATTTTTGACCAGCTCTAATATCTAGTGTACAATGAATTGATCATTTAGGATACAGATTAATCACTAAGTAGTATTTTAGTTTAATTGTCATCCTCCCCAATCCTACTCTCTTGTCTATTAACTGCTCTATTGTGGGGCTAACCCCTATTACACTATTTAATCTAAGTTCAGATGGAGGAAGACCCTTTTTAAATGCAGCACAGACCAAGACTAACATATTTTAAAGAAGTATAGATATAACAACTAATGGCTAAAATCAGCAATATTTATATAACTGATGAAAATAGTACTGTGTACTATTGTAACCTTTTTTCTCTCCCTCAGAATAAACCATGATGAAAAAAATTGATTATTCATTTGGACCCTGGAATTTAGCATGAACATAACTGTGCTTATCAGTTGCACTTCAGGAATCACTGCTCACATTAGCACACACAGTACTTGAATATGTCTATAGTGAAAACAAGAATATATTTATTTAACAAAGAATAGAGATTTGAGAGAAAGCAAGTAGGATTAATGGAAATTAAGGGTGACAAATAAAACGAAATCAAACCATGCATTCTAGATCCTAAACATAACTAAGACGACACCCTCTTGTCAAATAAAGTACTGCTTACCCAAAGTACTTTTCACGACATTTTCAACCAGGATGGCTGAGACCCTACTTTCAATGAGACCAAGTTCGTTGGCAGCTTTTCTCTACAGGTGAAGGAGGCCAGGGCATCTTTCTGCACTCCTAGATATATTAGACCAGTCTTTTGTTCTTTATCTTAGAATACCTCTTTCTGTCCCAGCTGTTCACCTCTCTCCTTGTTAATATTTTTAAGATGGTAGGGAGGCTTTAAGAACATAATTTCCAAAATATATTCATACCTCCTTATATATTATCCACCCATGCATTTCTCAAAGACTATGATGACCACTGTGACAGAGTCTTTCAGTAGAAACCTTACATGACTCTCTTTGGTGAACTAGAATGTAAATATCAGACCTAGGCAATCTCGGAAACCCTTATGCATCCCTGTGCCCTCTGCCAGCTGCCATCATGAGGTCCTTGGGTAATACCATTTGAAGATTATAATTTAATTTTCAGGTACAAATATTTCTAGGGAATTTGCTGTATACTTTGAGGCCAAATCAACCAAACACACTTAAATCTAGTCCCAGGTATGAGGGAAAATATTGTTTGAATGCTGATCATGGTACCAATCCTGCTGTGAAATCTTGCTATTGTGATTCCTTTAGCCATTTGTTGCAATGGCACTCCAAGTAAGTACTCATTATCTGTGCTTGCAGATCCCATTGCAGGGTCCCTGCCAAAGTCTTTCTAGAGTGTGGCTCAGGAAACCATTATTCATCCAGTATAATCTGCTAGGTTACCCTCAGACTAGTTACAGGACTGACTATTTTCATCTTAGGCTACGTGTTCTTCATAGGTTGCCATCATTTTCTAAAAAGTCTGGCCCAACAATGTGGAACAAATTCCCATGAAAACTAAGGGCCATCACAAATCTCAGGTCCAAAGCACAGAAGCATGTACATGGTAGTTAAAAAATAACAAAAAAACCACTACACTGCACATACTATTCACACCCTGGGGAGAGAAGACGAAAATGAACCACGTCTGACAGTCATGTTGTTTAATGTGTTATTGGAAAGCGAGGATGGCAACACTATCTGGTTTCTTTTTAAGTGAGGGAGAAATGGATGTAAAGTTTATGGGGCCAAATTCTTTTGTAGAATACAGAGGATTAATTCTGTGAGATGGTATGAATTTGACAAGGATAAAATTTGGCAAGCAAATCTGACAAGAATAACATTCTCTAGATTCTAGCATCTAAGCGTGTGCTTCAGTGAATAAGGTTTTGGTCATTTTCAGTCTGCTGCTCAGAAAATGCTTTCTTCGCAGCATCTTACTCAGATCAGAAAGATAGATAAAGTGATGATCACAGAGAGAAATAAAAAACTGATAAAAGAGAATACCAAAAAATAGAAAAAGGAGCTGGGGAAGGAGGGTCATTTTGGGGTCTATTCTCCATTGTGGCATGGTGGAATTATGCAAAGAACTCCTTTTATCATTAATAGATGTTCCCTGCATATATCCTCTATATTCTGATCAGAGAAAAGGTGCTTAAAACTGTAAATGTACAAACTAAAAAATGGTAATTATTTCTCCCTTTCAGAGGAAATCAAATTTGCAGAGTTATAGGTAATATACAAATGTAAGTACCCTCAGCATGATGATTTTATTATGATTTTTGGTGTTTTAGACAAGTCCCTTTGTTGAGGTCACCCTAAGATTAATTATTTTGGGCTTTGATTTCTTAAGAATAGGAAAACTGTTCAATCTAACTGGTAGAGTGGATCACCATTTACTCCTTCTCCTTTCACTGCTTCTTTCTTTGTTCAAAGTTAACATATTAAAGTTCTCTCAAACTTCTCAGTTTTAGTGTAACTCTGACTTTCCCTTTCTATTGGAACAATGAAATACTACAATAAAATACACCTTGGGGGCTCTGTTAAGGACTGTAATGGATTGTTCACCCTACACCAACTCTGAAAGGGTTATGGAAGCTAAGAAGTAGCCAATTAGGTTGAGAGGCTACACATGAGGCGCTTAGGCTGGAGAAGCAACCCCTGACTGGCAAATGGAGTTCAGCTGAGCAGGTGTGGGCTGGGCTAGTATAAAGCCAGGAAGCTGGTAGTGAGGAAGTCTGCAGCTACCCTCTCTGCATTAGAGAGGGAAGGAGGAGAGTCCAGGGAAGGAGTAGAATCCCTGGGAGCCTGGCCGTAAGGGAAAGGTGTACCCAGAAAGGTGGAGAAAAGATCCCGCGACAGGTGAGCAGGAAGCAGCTTAGGTGGAGAACAGCAAGAGTGGGGATTAAGCCAACCTTGGCTGCATTTTGGCCTGGAACCTGGCTTACTGTGCAGGCCTGGGTTCCCCTACCAGCCACTGATGGAGTGCAATTGCCTGGACAGTGGGTCTAGTGAGACACCACACCCCAGAATTGGAAATCACAAAGTGACCTGGCTACCGGGGTGAGTCACGGGAAGGAAGCTGCAGCCCCTGGAATGAAAGAGGGGGTTGAGAGACTGCAAGGGGATATTTTGGACCTGGAAGAGGACTATTACCCAGAGTAGCCAGGAGGAGGTGCCACTCACAGTGAGTGAGTACTCCATCACAGGGACTAACAGTATAATTAAAATAACTGCAGTTCAGAACCTATCCTTCAAACTTGGCACTGACTACATATTGAAGTCAACTGAAGTTTTGCCTGAGTAGGAAGTGCATATTGGAGCCTCTTGGTGTTTCCCGTCATATAGAGCTGAATGTATCAATGATTAACATATGCAGTGTTGTTGTAGCTGTATTGGTCCCAGGATATTAGAGAGACAAGATGGGCAATGTAGTATCTTTTATTGGACCAACTTCTGATGCTTCAATATGGGGGGAAAACTCTCTAATTGCACACCTCTAGCTGTCACCTACCACCCCACACTGAAACTCATACAGGGTATCATTAAACAATTACAACCCATACTCAATGGGGATCCTATCCTGAAAGATCTTTCCTGAACTTCCTCTTGTAGACTTCAAACAACCCTCCAATCTCTCAAAGCTTTTCATCAGAAGCAAACTCCCCAACTCAAATTGGCACCAGATTCTGCCACAACAATAGATGCAAAACCTCCACTTCTAAAATGATCAATACCGACCGAGAACACACCTTTAAGGATTCATGGGTCCCATCCTACACATGTCTATCACAATATTTGGTGTACTTAACCCAGTGTATTAAATGTCCAAATAGCAATGATGTTGGTTAAAACCAGACAATCACTACGCTCTTCAATGAACTCACACAGGAAAATTATAAAACATAATAATGCCACATCAGGTGTGGATGAACACTTTTCACAAAGTGATCACTCTATATCTGACCTATCAGGCCTCATCGTCAAAGGAAACCTGCAACAACTCTTTCAAAAGATGAGCTGGGGAGCTTAAATTCATAACTTTATTAGGCACTGAAAATCATTAACTGAATAGAAAGACTGGATTTATGGCTTCTTACAGCAATCTGTAACCCACTAGCACCTCCCTCCCAGCTACTTCTCCACCCGACCCTATTTTCCTCCCTATGGCTGGAGGGGTGTTATCAGGCCACTCCACCTTTAATAGTCCCTTGAAATGTGTTAACTAATTTTAACAATCTGTTCCAACTTGTATTTAGCTGTGACGTACTGATTAAATGTCCATTGTCCCAGAGAAGAAGAAGAGCTCTGTGCAGCTCCAAAGTTTGTCTCTCTCACCATCAGAAGTCCTTCCAATAAAAGACATGACTTCCCTCACCTTGTCTCTCTAATGATTAACATATCAGTAATGACACTTTTTATACTTGCCACTGAAGTCTATCAAAACTGTGTGTTCTCCATTTACTTGCGTTTCTTCTATAGGTAACTGCTAACATCTGCCTTCATCTATGATAGATTAGCTATTCAGTGAATATGGTTTAGAGATTCCAGTGCCAGCAGGGACTATGGTAATCATCTTCTTTGACTTCCTGAATAACACAGGCCATAGAACTTCCCTGACATGATTCATAGAGCATAGTTTTTAGGAAAATATATGATCTTGACTTTAAAATTGTCTGTGATAAAGAACTCATCACGACCCTTGGTAAAATATTCTAATGGTTAATTACCCTCACTTTTAAAACATGCACCTTGTTTCCAATGTGAATTTATCTAGTTCGAACTTCCAGCCAGTGGATCATGTTATACCTTTTCTGATAGATTGAAGAGCCCATTGTCAAATATTTGTTTCCCATGTAGGTACTTATAAACTGTAATCAAGTCATCCATTAACTTTTTTTGTTAAGATAAATAGATAGAACCAAGGAGCTCAAACACTATAGGGCACATTTCCTAATCCTTTAATCAATCTCATGGCTCTTTTCTGAACCCTGTCCAATTCATTATCATCATTCTTCTTGAATTGTGGACACCAAAACTGGATGCAGTATTCTAATAGTGGTTGCACCAGGGCTAAATACAGAATCAAATATCCTCTGTATTCCTAGCTGAGATTCCCCTGTTCATGCATCCAATAATTGCATTAACCCTTTTGGCCACAGAGTGTTGAGCATGGTAGGCAATATTAGGCTAAGAGTCTCTGCAAACCTGACAAGGGAAAAAAGTACAATTCATCTGTAGGCTATCACTTTTTTTGTAATATGTATAGGCTTGACAGAATTCCTTTTTTTTTTAAGAATGAAATATTTTTTAAGAAATATTGATGTTTGTTTTTAAAGCATTTTTATTGATTTAAATTTTCACAGTTGCACAAAATTTTGGGTTTGAAGGATATTTTCTATTTATCGACTTAATTTTTTTCACAGCTGCAGGAAATTATAGAGGTCAGACATTTGGGAGGAAGTCAGAAAATTATTTATGACAGTAGCCATTGAGATTCAAAAAGTTAATTGTCAATATCACATATCAAAATATATAAAGTAAATATCCATAAATAAAACTAATACATTCTCAAGCAGCATTTTTTTATTTGCTTATCTGTAAATTTTGATTATCATTGATGGAAATTATTTTTGTGAGATTGTGTATGTACTGTGAAGTTGACATTTGCCAATAAAAATCTAATCCTTCCAAGCCTAAACATATATTTTGAGATGGTCTGAACAATGTCAGTGGGCAGTTTTTTTCTCTGCTATATTAAACTTTTATTAATTAATGAATTACAGGTAGGTAACAAGAACCCCAGCTGAAAATCCCCTAGAAATTTCAGAGACCCTGGATTCAGAGCCACACTTTATAGCTCAGGCCCAACTGTATAACTGATCTGAACACTCACCGAGTTGAGGAAAGTTTTAATCCAAATCCAGACACCCTAGCTCAGTCTTCATTAATCTGATCTGTGATCTCTTAATGGACTGTGTACAAAATATAACTGTTACCCAGTAGTGTCCAAAGAAGTAGTATTCTAACTCCATACATTGCCAGCATTCATTACATGCATGTAGTAGAGTTGGGCATATAATGCTAACATATAGGCAAACCTGAAGCCTAGTCCTAATGCTAGGCTATCAGTCCTGGCATTAGACGTGCACTGAGGGCAGAGTCAGGAATTTTTCCCGCAGAGCCACAAAGTGGCTGTGGAGCCAGCCTGGGATGGTGCGATCTCCAGGGCTCCTCACATATCTCCTCTGTTTGGTGGGGAAAGGATGAGAGGATACTGCTAAGGTGGATCTCCTGCCCCATTGGCCCCCTGTACTCTGCCATGGAGGGTAAAACTACGAAGAGAAAAGTGATTCTGTTTTGTGGAGGATTTCACTATTTCAAAATGTTGACCAAACCGAAAACCTTCAAAATTCTGTGTGAATGAGGTCCCTGACTTCAAGGCAGCCTGGCTGCTATGGTCCCTGGAAGACTGGTTGTGCCTGACTTGGGAGCAGCTGACAGGCTGGCTGCCATGGTCCCTGAGACTCCTGGGCTCCGCAGCTCTAAGGTGGTCCACATGGCTGGCTGTCCTGGAGCTGAAGATTACTAAGCCCTGGGAGCCTGGACTGCCAAGGATCTATGGCTCTGGGAATTCAGAAAGCAGGCTGTCCATCAGCCCACCTTGCAAAGTGTGGAGGAACTAGGATCCCTGAGAGCCCTGCTCTGTGGTAACCTGCCAGATGAACTATGGAAGAGTAGAGGACCCTGAGGACTTGGGTTTCCAGAGCTTCCATACTCTCAGCAGCCTGCCAGACAGGCTACTGAAGAGTCTGGAGTAGAGGCAGATGTAGACACCCAATTCTGTGGGTGCACAATGCCGACCACCTGCAGAAGCACCCCCTCTCCCAGCACTGCAACTCTAATCCCAGCCTGGTGTGGAGGGGAATCCTGTGGAGTGAGCCTGCCCCTCACTCACCCTGCAGTGGGGGTTCCTGTCGTATAGCTATTACGATTTAGTGCACAGAGCCACTCAGGTTTGGCATGGCTGCCCTTCCAGCATGATGCTGTGACCAGGCCAAAGCTGAGTGGTTCTGTGACCCTGTGTGCCAGGTCACAACACCCCTCACTCAAATTTGGCGCAGCTGCCTCTCTGGCTTAACAAAGGTGCGGCCAGGCCATACTTGAGATGGGGACTCTGTGCAAATGCACCCAGTGCACTTTGGTTAACCCGGACCTAATTTCTGTAGATGCAACTGCACCTATGGTCCCGAGCTAAAGCTGCCACTGGCCTGGAGCCTAAAAACCTGACTCCCCAGAAGCTTGCCAGGTTGGATACCAAGGAGCTGGGGAGGTGAGTTGGCAGGAAAACTCACCTGAGTTGACCTTTGGAGGAGAGGAAGGTGATCAGGAACAATCAGCATGGATTCACCAAGGGCAAGTATTCTGTAGATGCAACTGCACCTATGGTCCCGAGCTAAAGCTGCCACTGGCCTGGAGCCTAAAAACCTGACTCCCCAGAAGCTTGCCAGGTTGGATACCAAGGAGCTGGGGAGGTGAGTTGGCAGGAAAACTCACCTGAGTTGACCTTTGGAGGAGAGGAAGGTGATCAGGAACAATCAGCATGGATTCACCAAGGGCAAGTATTCTTGCCAGCAAGTTAAAGTATGGATTGGATGAATGGACTATAAGGTGGATAGAAATCTGGCTAGATGGTCGGACTCAACAAGTAGTGACCAATGGCTTGATGTCTAGTTGGCAGCCGGTATCAAGCAGAGTGCCCCATGGGTTGGTCCTTGGACTGGTTTTGTTCAATATCTTCATTAATGATCTGGAGGATGGTGTGGACTGCACCCTCAGCAAGTTTGCAGATTACACTAAACTGGGAAGAATGATAGATACGCTGGAGGGTAGGGTTAGGATACAGAGGGACCTAGACAAATTAGAAGATTGGGCCAAAAGAAATCTGATGAGGTTCAACAAGGACAAGTGCAGAGTCCTGCACTTAGGATGGAAGAATTCCATGCACTGCTACAGGTTGGGGACTGACTGGCTAAGTGGCAGTTCTGCAGAAAAAGACCTAGGGATTACAGTGGACGAGAAGCTGGATATGAGTCGACAGTGTGCCCTTGTTGCCCAGAAGGCTACTGGTATATTGGGCTGCATTAATAGGAGCATTGCCAGCAGATTGAGGGAAGTGATTAGTCCCCTCTATTCAGCAATGGTGAGGCAACACCTGGAGTATTGTGTCCAGTTTCTGCCCCCCTCCCACTACAGAAAGGATGTGGACAAATTGGAGAGAGTCCAGCGGAGGGCAACAAAAATTATTAGGGGTAGGGCACATGACTTACGAGGAGAGGCTGAGGGAACTGGGGTTATTTAGTCTGCAGAAGAGAAGAGTGAGGGGAGATTTGATAGCAGCCTTCAACTACCTGAAGGAGGGTTTCAAAGAGGATGGAGCTAGGCTGTTCTCAGTGGTGGCAGATGACAGAACAAGGAGTAATGGTCTCAAGTTGCAGTGGGGGAGGTCTAGGTTGGATATTAGGAAACAGTATTTCACTAGGAGGGTGGTGAAGCACTGGAATGGGTTACCTAGGGAGGTGGTGGAATTTCCATCCTTAGAGGTTTTTAAGACTCAGCTTGGTAAAGCCCTGGCTGGGATGATTTATTTGGGGTTGGTCCTGCTTTGAGCAGGGGGTTGGACTAGATCGGTGGTTCTCAAAGCCAGTCCGCCGCTTGTTCAGGGAAAGCCACTGGCAGGCTGAGCCTGTTTGTTTACCTGTCGCGTCCGCAGGTTTGGCCAATTGTGGCTCCCACTGGCTGCGGTTCACTGCTGAAGGCAAAGGGGGCTGCGAGAAGGGAGGCCAGGACATCCCTTGGCTCGCGCCGCTTCCCGCAGCCCCCATTGGCTGGAGCAGGCGAACCGTGGCCAGTTGGAGCTGCAATCTGCCAAACCTGTGGATGCGGCAGGTAAACAAACCTGCCTGGCCCACCAGGGACTTTCCCTGAACAAAAGGCGGACCGGCTTTGAGAACCACTGGACTAGATGACTTCCTGAGGTCTCTTTCAATCCTAATCTTCTATAATTCTATGAAACCAGATAAGTTTCCAGTGAAAATCTGCCTGCTTTACATCTGCCTTTCATCAAAACTGAACCATCCCCAAAGAACATCTTGACTTTAACAAATCAGCATTCTCTGTTGGAGAAAACATTCTGTTGGAGAATTTGAGCCATTTGAAGCCCTGATGGAGCAGCAGCACGTCTCTGCACTACAGGGTGTTGTGCACTTATGACTCTTGAATCCATTTCTTTCCCTTCTCCCTGTTGGGCACAGAAACCATACTGAATCCACAGTCTGGGGAGCTTCTGTGGCCATAAACGCAGGGGGCAGAAATTGCCACTTTATGCTTGTAGGATAAAAAGTAGAATTTTTTTTTAAACAAATAACCTAAACTAGAGAGCGAAGAACTAGATGGCACGTGCAGAAGGAACAAAAGGAAATGCTTTTAATCTTCTGGGTGACATAGCAAGTGAAATGCTGATAAAGCAAGCATTGTTATGCCCCTCCTTTAAATGATTTCTTCACCCAAAGAGGCTTTCACCACATCCTAATCTTAACTAATGCCATGTCAAGCCAAAGGGAAATTCTTCCCTCAGTGCTCCCTGTGCAGTGATGCTCAACTGCTCTACAAATGATTCCTAATCATGAGCTGAGATAAAAGAAGACTAGATGGACGTGCAACAAAATGTCTGTCAATTGCAGTTTCCTTGTTCTACTTCCCTGTTCTAATTTTTTTTTTAAAGTGGGTTCCATCCCATTAAATAGGGACACAAAAATACTGTAAGTCAGTGAAAGAGCAACTGATTCTACATTTGTATATAAGTCAGGCCAAAGAAATAAACATACTAAATTCCAATAAACATTGTTACAAGTCCTTTCTCATGTGAACATGCTGAGTATATGTGCATTGCAATTTTAATGTCTAGTTTTATGCATGTCTCTCAATTTCCTTTTATATTTTTGATCCTAAAAAATCATACTGCTACTTCAAATATTTTTCATTATTAACCTCATTGTAATATCCGTAAAAAAAACAAACATGAAGTATGACGTTCCCCAGAATTATTTTCTGTATTTTGTTACCAACAAAAAAGTAACTATATTGTAATATAACAAAAATGTGTTTGGAGATGTGACTTCCTATAGCCAGAAAATAATGTTGGATACTGATAATTGCATTGGTCGTTGGATTAATTGTAACAGGGTGCTGGCTAGGAGAAACAAGCCAGGCCCCTGGTAGCCTTGTTCCAGGGGAAGAAGGGTAGTAGTTGGGCTGGCTGAGGGGCCATGCCCTAATTACCAGAGTGGGTCCACCTGCAGGCCTGGGTAGTCAGCCTGCCCTATAAAGCTGGCTAAGAGACAGGAAGCAAGGGGAGATAGGAAAGGGAGGAGTGTGGGCTCTAGATCCCGGCTGGCTGGGAAGTTAGCAGTCTCCCAGAGTGTTGGTCTCTGTAAATAGCTGTAAATAATAGGTGGTGGGAACGGACACAAACAAAAAAAGGACACAGGTGCTGCACTTCAGTTGGTCTCTGACTGCGTTTGTGGAGGGCCTGGGAGAAGGCACTGCTACAATCTCCAAATCAGTGAAATTATTTTAAAGCAGCGGTTCTCAAACTGTGGGTCAGGACCCCAAAGTGGGTCAGAACCCCATTTTAATGGAGTTGCCAGAGCTGGCATTACACTTGCTAGGGCTGAGGGCCAAAGCCGACGCTTGAGCCCCACAGGCCAGGGCCATGGGGCTCAGGTTACAGGTCTCCCAACTGAGGCTGAAACCCTTGGGCTTCGGCTTTGCCCCTCCCCCTGGGGGCAGCAGAGCTTGGGTGGGCTCAGGCTTTGGTCCCTCCTCCTGGGGTCACATAGTAATTTTTGTTGTTAGAAGGAGATAGCGGTGCAATGAAGTTTGAGAACCCCCGTTTTAAAGCATTCTCTGTATATGACTGTTGTTCTGATCTAAAATGCACGTGTATCCTATTTCATATTTCTTGCAGATCTTTTATAAAAGATAAAGTTATCAGTTGGTCCTTTCAGGATGCTTTGAGGTACAATCAAAGAACCAACACTTGCGAGCATATAGTATTCCATGATGTTCACCAATTGTTTTCTATTTATCAGACAGTGTAGCCAGACATCTGTTTTGTAGTCTATTTAGAAAACCCAAGATTAAATAATTTTCTCTGAAGAATGGAATGAGATACCAGCTCAGGTACATTTTGTCATCTGACGCTCCTGGTGTGGTGCTCTTTTCTAGTTAATGTTGATATAAATCGGCTGCGTGAGTGTGTTCCCTCTGTGTGCTGCCCCGGCTCTGCGCAGATAGCTGACCCAGCATACCCTGAGAGAACCCCCAATGACCACAGATTCTAGTAAGATATGAAGGCACCCAGGGCAGGTTTATTATCGAAGAGAAACACAGTCTCCAGCTCCCTTGCATAGAAGTCCAAGGTGCTGCTAAGGTGCTGCTAGCTCGTACTTATGTGCTCCCTGACAATGGACCAGCTCAGTCAGTGGTGGAACTTTCCTCTGCCCCCTAGGCCAGACAAAGACATCCATTCAGGGGTGCATTCTTATACACAGGTACAAAGAAGTTACACATCACTCCTGACGTAGCGAGGTGCAACCCCTCTACGTAGCAAGGTACAATCCCTCTATGTAGCAAGGTGCCGCCTCTCACCTTGTATATGTTGGTTCGAACAAAACAACTCTATCCATCATATTACCCTTTTGACCCTGTCATTGGGATGAGCTTGTTCCTTGTTATCTGTGTGGAGTGTACGAGTATGCGAATGTTCTGATATCTGGTGTCGAGTACCGTTTAGATATGTCTCTTTTTGCAGCATCAGTCCTTTCCTTGCCAGCTTCTGTGAGCAGGGCCTGCCTCTGGCTCACAGCTTAACTTTGCTTTATGTTAGCAAAGTCTTGACCATTACTTTAGTTCAGGCCTTAGGCCTCATACTGGGCCTCTGATAAGGGTTTATGTTTCAGGGCCTCATTTTACTACACATTTCAAAGATATTAATGAAAATTTCACAAGTTATTTCACTTCTGTCTGTTGTTAGATTTGTGTCATTTGATGCTTTTTGGATGATGGCTTTTGTTGAACGTATTAGCTTACAATTCACATGGTACAGTTTGTCAATCACTTTTAATTTTGCAGAATTGTATCCTTTTGCTTATAAAGTATTTCCCTAAAATATTGTCAGGATATTAGAAGGCAGAACAGACTTTCTATTTTTTTAATTGTTAAGTAGTTTGGTTTTTTTCAGACTTCATTGCAAGTGCAAGTTCTGTATAAAAATGTCATTTGTACATTGCTCTAAACTGAAACTTGAGTCTGTCATTACACTACACTAGAAAGAGATTCCCTACATCAGAGAGTTCGCTGCAAGATGATTCCAAAGCAGTAGGTATAGAAAGAAACATCAGTAATTTTTTAATGGGTTCAACTAGCAATTGTTTGTTTCCACACAGTGAATAGTTTATTGCAGATAAGGGAATATTGTTATTGACCCAAAAGATGAAGGCAGTGACTTAATAACTACAAGTCTGACAAAGATCTCCTCAAAGCTGAACTGAGACATAATAGTTTTTGGCAGATTCAACCGCATTGGTAAAGTCTGTGGGGAGACAGGTTTGCTCTAATAGTGTCATCCTTTCCTTAACCCAAACTGATTAAGCAAAGAGATTTTCAAGGCAAACCATTTTATCCTGGTGGGTAGGAGTAGAGATAAATGTAGGCATCGATGTGTAACGAGAAGAGACTAGTTTTTAAATGTTACATGTAAATACACAATGCCAGGGGTGGCCAACTTGAGCCTGAGAAGGAGCCAGAATTTAGCAATGTACATTGCCAAAGAGCCACATTAATACGTCAGCAGTCCCCCATCAGCTCCCCCTCCCCATTCCCAGCACCTCCCACCCACTGGCAGCCCTGTCGATCAGTGCCTCCCCCTCCCTTCCCACACCTCCCAATCATCTGTTTCCTGGCATGCAGGATGCTCGGGGGGGGGAGGGGGAGGAAGAGTGAGGTCACTGCAGGCTTAGGGGAGGGAGCAGGAAGGGGTGGAGTGGGGGGCAGGGCCTGTGGCAGAGCCAAGGGTTGAGCAGTGAGCATCCCCCAGCACATTGGAAAGTTGGCGCCTGTAGCTCCAGCCCCGGAGTCGGTGCCAATACAAGGAGCCACATATTAACTTCTGAAGAGCCGCATGTGGCTCCGGAGCCACAGGTTGGCCACCCTGCAATATGCACTAAGTTACATTTATCTCATACCTTTTGTCACTTCACAGGTAGGTCCCAAATGTTATCCCACAGAATTGTTACTTTATGAACCACAGATTTTTTTAGAAACTTCTAAATATTCTTAACCCTCCAAAATATGCATAGCTGTACTCATGATACGTGAACCTGGCTTTATAGGAGGTGGGAACTGAAAAAAAAGTACATTTTAACTCACTAAAAGTTTGCCAATACATTTTCTGTAAAATATGTACCACAGTATTTCTGCTGGCATAATTTGTATCTCTCCTATGGCTTAATTCATTTTCAGTGACCTGCAAAACTGATATGAGCCTTCACCATTCATCCTCAACTTTGCTCTACATTACGCCATCATGTATTTTTTCCTCTTATTACCTCCCCTCATCCCTCCACAAAAATCATGTGAGCTTACACAAAGACACACACACACACAGAGCAGGACTTTAGTTGAGGAGATTCAGCTGGAACATAAACACTAACCATTCTTACTGAACACTGAGCCAATACTTTCTATCTCACAAGTGGGGAGCTCTACTCTAGGCAATGTGAACAAAGCAGAGAAGAGGTGCATATTCACTGGAGCTGGTCAAAACATGTTCCCAAAAAATGCACCCCTTTTTTTATCAAAGTGAAAATTCAGAAAATTGTGACCATCTCTAATATTTATTAAGCTGAAAACTATGGTCATCCTCAATACAGCCTTCTGTTCTTAATAAATCATAAGAGATTTGTATGTGCATGTCATCTGTGAGCATATCTACACTGCAGCATGTACTACTGGCAGCAGCATGTAGAGTGTGCGTAGCTACACATCACAATGGAAAGCAAGTTGTGTCCACACTGTGATGCGTAGCTACATTGGTAGTGATAGGCTCTGGCAGGGGAGTGGCAGTGCGGAAAGGCTCTGGTAGCATTCTGTGTCAGGGAAAGTCTCCAGCAGCAGCAGAGCTGTTGGATCCTTTCCCTGCTGCCTTCCCACTACCAGAGCCTTTTCCTATGATGGGGAAAGAGTCCAGCCCTGGGGAGGCATCAGGCCACTGCTAAACATGGCAATATAGATGGGAAAGGCACTGATTGGGCATGTCGAGAGATGTCTGATGTGTCTTTGCTCTACTCATCTAAGCAGTTCCTTACTATTCACACTGCTCTTTATAGCTGTAGGAGACATGCAGTGTGTACTCTTCACAGTGCTATATGGAGTGTGCAGTGTAGATATACCCTATGTGTATTTTAGCAAACCTTGTACTGTGATTTTATGAAACACATCTTATTTTAAAGTTCAAAAATATTTTGCATTGTGGGAAGGATAATCTTTTTTGGAAGTTTATTTTGTAGCTTGTGAGGATGACTGTTCCATTGCTCAGTTTTGCTCTTTCTGAAATACTGCTTCAAGTTCACTAAGATGTGCAGCCACATGTAGTGTATGGTTTTCCAGAATCTGCAAATGCTAACAGATGCATGTCCCTATTACCTTCCTAACAGCTACTCCACAATGCTCCTCCTATATGATCCCAAGGATTCTGGCACTTGAATAATGTCATTCCAGCTTCTACAACTGAATTCCCTTTCTGCCACATCAGTGGGTACTCTTTCATTACATCAGTCAGAGATCTTATTGTGAATGATTATTTCTCCCTAAACTTTGGATAATCATGACATCTCAGGAATTAGTGTGTGCCTATTTAGTCATGGACAAGATTGGATTTAGTCATGGACAAGATGTCGGGGCTTCTGTTTTTGCAGGTTTAGTATTATTGCATTCTTAGATAATATATGGCCAACATACATAGAGATGAAGGCAGCTAGAATGTCAGTACTTGCCTCTGACTTGAAGGGTTGGGGAAGGAGATTTCTGGCATGGCCAGAAGTACTCCACACACCAAAGGGAGGTGTGACTAGGCAGATGGACTAGAGGGGTTTCACTTCACTAATCTCCAGTGGTTACATCTGTGGCAGTGCATAATTAGAAAGGTGGTAGCCAGATCCAATCTCAGAAAGATATTGGCTTATTTATTCTATTGCACCAACCAGGATAGGCATGATGCAGATACAGAGCTGGATGCCATCACCATATTGCAAACATTCCATTCCATAACTCTTTACTAATCTTTCCAGTGGGTTTATACTCACTGCACTGGAGAGGTATCCAATAGAAGGGATCCAGTTGGTTAGAAGAACAATGGCCTGATGCTACAATTCTGAAACCTTTTCAAAGAGAGAGAATGGAGCCATTCAAACTGACCTGTGCACATCACTCCACAGTGCCACAGTGGTGTCAATGGAATAGCATTTCATGGTCAATGATATCAAGTGTTAGTGACAGATCCAATAGAATGGGCAAAGGCATTTGCTCTCTGTTCATTACAAGGAGGGGAGTGTTAGATTCCCAAAAGGAAGATTGTGTTATGATTATGTATAGGAACTTGGAGAGCTCTATTTTCAGGAAGTGTTTAATGAGATAGAACAGCATAGGTGAAGGTAGGAATAAAGCCTGAATATTGTATTCTCTTGGCACTCTCTCATTTTATGCTTGAATATTGAGCATTGTGTCAGAAGTGAATTGGTTCCTGCAGGTATATGAAATCAGAAACTAATACAGTTGAAAAGATAATAACTAAATAAAAAGAACCCCTTAAATCCTCCCCCCAAAAAGAGAGATGAATATTCATGTCAGCATACTAGATTCCTGCCCAAAGCAGTTGGACATTAAAGGGGTTGTGTTTAGCAATTGGGCCACTGCGAACTACTACACTTAGGAAGGAAAAATCAAATGCATGAATACAAAATGGGGAATTACTGGCTAAGTGGTAGTACTACTGAAAAGGAGCTGGGGGTTATAATGGATCATTAATTGAGTATGAGCCAACAATGAGAAAAAAACAGGTTAAAGAATATTTCAATACATTGGATGTATTCAAGTAGGCAGGGCTTGATGAAATTCATCCTAGGCCTCTTACAGAAGTAGGTAAAGCAATTATCTTTGAGAACGCACGGAGGACAAGTGAGGTCTCAGAGGACTGAAGAAGGACAAACATAAAACTTATCTTTAAAAGAGGAACAAAGAGGACCTGGGGAATTATAGACCAGTTAGCCTAGCTTCAATACCTGAAAAGATACTGGAACAAATTATTAAACAAACAATTTGTAAGCATTTAGAGTGTAATAGGGTTATAAGGAATGGCCAACATGGAATTGTCAAGAACAAATCATATCTAATCAATCTAATTTCCTTTGATAGAGTTACTGGCTTAGTGGATAGGGAAAAGCAGTAGAAGTGATATATCTTGATTTTAATAGGGCCTTTTTTTCACAGTTCCACGTGGCATTCCCATAAGCAAGATAGGGAAATGCAGTCTAGATGAAATTACTATAAGGTTGGTGTACAACTAGTTGAAAAACAATACTCAAAAAATAGTTATCAATGGTTCTTTGTCAAACTGGGAGGGTGTACCTAATGGGGTCCTACAGGGATCAATCCCACATCCAATAATAGTCAATGAGCTGGATAATGTATGGTTAGAAAGTTTGCAGATGGCACTAAGTTGGGAGGGATTTCAAGCACTTTAGATACAGAATTAGAATGCAAAATGACCGTGACAAATTGGAGCATTGGTCTGAATTCTACAAGATGATATTCAATAATGACAAGTGCAAAGTACTACATTTAGGAAGGAAAAATCAAATGCACAATTACAAATTGGGGAATAATTGACTTGGTGGTAATAGTGCTGGGAAAAAAAACGGTTATGGGGGTTATAGAGGATCACAAATAGAATATAAGTCAACAATGTGATGTACCTGTGAAAAAGACTAATATCATTCTGGGGTGCGTTAACAGGAGTGTTGTATGTAAGACACAGGATGTAATTGTCCTTCTCTACTTGACACTGATAAGGCCTCAGTACTGTAGCCAATTCTGGATGCCACACTTTAGGAATGGATGTGGACAAATTGTAGGAAGTCCAGAGGAGAACAACAAAAATGATGAAAGATTTAAAAATCTGATCTGTGAGGAAAGGTTAAAAAACTGGGCTTGTTTAGGTTTAAGAAAAGAAGATGGGGGTGGGGAAAAGGGACTAGATGAGTCTTCAACTATGTTAAGGGCTGTTATAAAGAGGATGGTAATAAATTGTTTTCTCTATCCACTAAATGTAGGACAAGAAGTAATTGGCCTCATCTTCAACAAGGGCAGTTTAGGTTAGATATTAGAAAATCTACGGGAGGTCGTGGAATCACTATAGAGGTTTTTAAGAACAGATAGACAAATATCTGTCAGGGATGGCCCGGGTATACTCGATCCTGTCTCAATGTACGAGGCTGGAATAAATGAATTTTAGAGGTCCCTTACACCCCTCCATGTCCGTGAGTCTATGGGAAAACTAAACCATTTCAATAAAAAAAGAAAAAAGAAATGAAAAAAGAAAAACAAAAGAAAAACACCTACACTTTTATCTTTAATGGGCAAAGGCTGCCACCTACTCCAAAAGCATTTAGATATGTCAGCAGCAGAGTGGGAGGATCCATGTAAAATCCTAGAGGTGCTCCGAAAGCCTTTTTAACTCCTAAATTTTTATAGATGAATGGCATCTTTTAAAAAATTGCAGTCAAGAATCTAGAGATACAATAGTTCAGTTTATTTCTGAACTGCATAAAATAGCAGACTCACACAATTATCAAACTTTAAAAAATGAACTAATGTGTGATAGATTACTAATAGGGATGAAAGATGCAGGAGCTTGCATGACAATGCTCACAGAGGCCACACTAACTACCAAGAGCCATAAAAGTGTGCAAAGTTAGTAAACAAGCTCACATCTAAATGCAGAGCATAAGTGGAGCAGACCCCAGGGAATTTCACCAAATAGCCCAGGGAAGGCATGAACACACAAAGGAAAATATGACAAAAATTGTGCAAAAACAAATGCACAAATACAAAGCATCAAATAAATACAATGCAAAGAAAGACTTCTGGGTACTCTGGGGGGGGAGGGGAAACATGGACCCATATTCAATGTGCCGTGTGCAAAGCCTTCCCGTGGGGTGGCAACAGCTCGAAACCCACTCTCCTCCGGTAAAAAGTGCACTGTCGTCGTGTATCGTTTGGATTTTTGTCGTTTGGACTGATCCCCTGTCAGCTCGTCATGCTTCTGGTGTTTTCCTCACTCAATACCAAGCTTGAACGAACCCCCAGCTAATTCAGACAGACCCATATTCAATAATGGTGGCAAGAGAAATCATTATGCCCAAACTTGCAGAAAAGAAAGACAAATAAAAAAAACTGCACCACATTGAGGCAGCACCCCATTGACTCAAAGGGGAGATTTTGCATTACGTTAATGCTATGCAAAAGAGCGAAAATATATGGTTTGTAAAGCTGAGACTAACACCAGATGGAAGACAAGGCAGCAGCGCACAAACAAACAGGAAATTGAATTCCCAATTGATAGTGGGGCATCAGTAATGTGCAAGGCTACAAAGACTTTCTCAGTGTTATGCAAGAGAAGTCAGTAAAACTACAACCAAAGCCAAATAAAAATGTTACAGTGGAACAATCATTATACTACTAGGAGAATGTAAATTATAAGCAGAATACAAGTTGAAATTACAGACAATGCAGAAGTCACTGTTTTTAGCTAAAGCACACAAATGCATGAACCTACTGACACTAAACCTGGAACAAACGATTCATACAAAAGATACATAAGAAAAATGAAAAACATATCCAAAGCAGACAATACATTGTGGCATTCTCTGCAGCAGAGCTGCTAAAAGATTACCATGATGATTTTGGAGGACTGAGATATCCTCCAGAGACCTGGATATAGATAAAAAGATTCTGCTGTTATAGCACCTATTATTGATTACCAATTGCATTACAAGAATTACAATTAGAACAATACAGCAAATCAGGGGAATAAAGCATAATTACAAAAGTTACAGAGCCCACAGATTTGATAAGCAACATGATAGCCATTGGGCAGCCAGACAAGCTTTGCATTTGGGTAGACCAAGACAACTTAAACAAAGCACTGAAAAAGCTCACTACTAAATGTCTACAACT
The DNA here is from genome assembly GCF_016161935.1 of Mauremys reevesii. Lineage (NCBI taxonomy): Eukaryota > Metazoa > Chordata > Testudines > Geoemydidae > Mauremys > Mauremys reevesii. Next base: position 190,820,778 of record NC_052624.1, read on the forward strand.
GAAGAAATATTACTTGACTTGGCGAAAGCAAAAATATTCCAGCACTTGATGCCAAAGATGGATATTGGCAAATATTACTAAATAAGAAAAGCAACGGCCTCACCACTAGGTAGGTATAGATGACTGAGAATGTCATTTAGGATCAGACCATCAGTGAAAGAATATCAACACCATCAGTAAGACATATGAATAGGACTCAAGGGATCAGTGTCCTAGCTGATATAATTCTGAATCCAGAAGTGGAGAGAGTATGGCTGAATCTGTGGCAGATCATGACCCTAACTTCATCTTAGAGAAGATGGGAGTTGCCTTACCAAGTGGGGGGTCAGTGCTAACGAGGCCAATTCAGTTAAGGTGGAAGTGGCCTATTCTCTTGACAAGAAGGGGTGAATATCAAGAGAGGGAAAATTATTTTTGTAGTGTTAACAAGAGCAATACAATCAAGGTGGATGTCGCCCATTTCCAACAGTTGACAAGAAGGTGTGAGTATCAGAAGAGGGAAAATTACTTTTTTGTAGTGACCCATCCACTCCCAGTCTTTTTTCAGGACTAATTTGATGGTGTCCAGTTTGCAAATTAATTCCAGTTCTGCAGTTTCTTGTTGAAGTCTGGTTTTGAAGTTTTTTTGTTGAAGAATTGCCACTTTTAAGTTTGTTATTGAGTGTCCAGGGAGAGTGAAATGCTCTCTTACTGGTTTTTGAACATTCCAATTCTGGATATCTGATTTGTGTCCATTTATTCTTTTGTGTAGAGACTCTCCATTTTGGTCAATGTACATGGCAGAGGGGCATTACTGGCACATGATGGTATATATCACATTGTTAGATGTGCAGGTGAACAAGCACCTGATAGTGTGGCTGATGTGGTTAGGTCCTATGATGCTGTTGAGAATAGGCCACTTCGACCGTAACTGAATTGGCCTCGTTAGCACTGACCCCCCACTTGGTAAGGCAACGCCCATCTTTTCATGTGCTATATATATATATATATATATATATATATATATACTGCTTACTGTATTTTCACTCCATGCATCTGATGAAGTGGGTTTTAGCCCACAAAAGCTTATGCTCAAATAAATTTGTTAGTCTCTAGGTGCCACAAGGACTCCTCATTGTTTTTGCTCATACAGAGTAACAAGGCTACCATTCTGAAATCTGTAATTTGAGTTTTTCATATTGCTCTGTTTTGTTTTGTTTTTCCACATCTTGGATAGTTCTCTGGAAAGAACTGTAGACAGAATAGGAACAAAAATTATTACATTTCCTATAAGGCCTGATATTAGTTCTTTGTCTGTGTCCTGTTGATGACTGTCACAGGAGGACTGGATCCTTTTAAGGGTATATGAACACTGTGGCTGGTAGTGAGTCTTCCAAACTTATTCTCACAGGGCTTGAGCTAGGATGCTAAAAATAGCAGTGTGGACACTTGGGTTCAGGTTCTCAAACACACCCGACGCAGTAAGCTTCAGCCTGAACTGGAATGTTCACAGTGCTATTTCTAGTGCTCTAGTTCAAGCCCCAGTAACATTAATTTATCTCCCTGGCTGGGAGGTTTGTTCTCATCTGCAGTGTAGACATACTGATCTGTTCAGAACCTTGATGGGGCCTGATAGAGGACAGGAGTTTCCTTATAAATGGCCAGAAGGAAACAGGGAGAGGAAGTTCAGGGAACTGTGGAGACTGAGGAAGAATCCTTCAGGGAAAACCCTCACATCAGGGGAGTTTGGAAGACAGATCCAGAAGGCTGAGCTCCAGCCAGGTAAAGTATGGGAGTAGTAGTTGAATCAGAGGAGGGAAGACAGAACCCTCCCTTCCGACCCAGGAAGGAGGGGTTGGGCTAGGCTAGGCCCAGACCAGTTTAAAAAGCATTGTGTAAAGGCCTTATGTTCATTTTGAACTACCTTGGGGGAGAGACCATTGACTTCTGTTTGTGACAGTGTGGAACTGATGAAGGGCAAATGAAAGGGACCAGTGAGAAGAATAGCCCCAGGCCCAGACTGAGGTCTGTGGGGTTCCCTTAGTCAAAAGGGAAGAATTTTGGGCCCAGAGGGCCACTGGAGACTGTGTATAAGATTAAATAAACTGTGGTGTCCTGTACCTTAAATGTTTGGGCATCCTATACTCCTCCATCCCCAGTGAAAAGTCTCACTTTGTTTTCAGTTTTGCTGCCAGCTGTGTGTAAATCTGCTCTCCCATATCTATCTGCTTCTCTGCTGACCCCAAATATAACATTGGTGACAAGGAACTTCTATTCAACAAGTGTCCCGTGGTCCCACTGCCTGAATGAAGAAGCAAATAAAAAAGAAGCAAGCTCACCTAGAAACTCAAGACTGAGCAGCCAGAAACAGAGCAGTGGGGAGAGACAGCCTTTATCCTGCACTGAGAATCATGGACAGCAGACGGTTCAGGCAAAGGAGCGTTTTGAGCAATTTATAACCTGCTATTCTATTCCAGTCAGGTGAGTTTCAACCTTGCTGACAGTGATGTCTCTTAAGGCATATGGACTGCTGTCTGACCTATTATCTCCAACTGTTCCTGGAACTGCCACATACACTGCAATTAGAGCAACCAAAGGAACACTTTTATCTTAAGCTAAGCTATGCAAATTGACTGATTGACATGAGACTCATCATCGCTCTTTTGAAGTTGGAGATTTAGTGTGGACATGCAACTATGGTTGTGGAGTGAAATAGGTATCTGTAGAACTTTTAAAATTCATGCACCTGTTTTGTGTGTAATGAAACTATCCCTTGGTACTTATTGGAAATGACATATGGATTGGTTACTGCCTCAACAAGTACTGAAGGCCGGATGTATTCCTGTAGGAATTTTTTGCTTCTCCCATCAAACCTCCTTCTGTTACAACTTCTAATTTCCAAGATTTGTTGGAAGAAACTTTGGTACCATATCCAGTTGATTCCTTACCAGCTCTAATTGACTCTACCAATGATTATTCCTGTTGCTCAGGACACTGTCACACCACCATTACCATGGTATCCCAAGACAGTGAGAAAACCAGTAGTGTGTCTAGACTTCTAAATTGTTTAGCTAATGAGTTGCTATTTCAGGGAAGAATAATCCCTTGCAATTTATGAATCTGCAATAGTCCACCCCCAATTTTTAGTTAGGCTATATAATATGTATTGCTAGCCATATGAATGATGATGTGTGTGTACATATATATATTTGGTAAGTTTTTAAAGTAAGATGGAGGAATGTGATGTCCTGTCCCTTTAAATGTTTGGATGTTCTGCACTCCCCTCTCCCACCTCACTTTGGTTTCAGTTTTGCTTCTGGAACATTCATCTCCACAGCAAGTGTGTGTAAGTCTGCTCCCCTAGTGTGTCTCCTTCTCTGATGGGTCCAAATATAACACCTAGCCAGAAAACAGAGTGCTACAGAGCAACGTCAGGGCATGAATGAGAGGGAGTGCATGGGAAGTTCTTGGTCTTGTTACAATGGCCATACAAAACTGATTCATAAGGGACCAAATGTTGACTGGATTCTTTGGCACTAACCATGTTATTTTCTTAGAAACAAAAGCTTTTATTAGAAAGATAAAAGTGAACTTTTAGCAAGAGCTCAAAATGAGAGAAAAATGTTTTCAATTTAAAATAAAATTGCTTTCCCAGTCAGAGCTTTAAATAACACTAAATATATTATAACACATGATAAGAAAGCCAGTAGTTTATTTCTCTAAATAAAATGCCATAATTTGTATAATTTAATTTTACAAAATGCCCTTCTATTGTGTCATCTTGTGCTTAATCCATGCTTTTAAATTCTAAGAATGTCTTGATGGGATTAAAATTATACCACAAAGAGTATGGAACAATACTATTAGTTTTAATATATTGTCATTTTAAACCAGTCAGCATAATATATTCTGTAAGCGCCAAAAACAGGAAAGATAAACTTTATAATGACTCAGAGTGGAAAACTGTGAAATTCCCAATTTGCATGTCAACACTTAGTCTCTTACTTGAAAAGGACAATGATAAATATCACCTCATCAATTTATTTGCATAGTTTGGGATTTGGTTACACGTGAGAACATCAGAACATGGCAGATCCCAACAGATATGCAAAGATTGCTTAAAAAAAAGAGTTGCAGGTGATAAAAGGGGCTCCGTCATAGTCCTCAACTGTGATGACTTCATGAATGAGGCCAACCAACAACTCTCTGACACCACCTACTACGAAGAACTCAAAGAAGAGACCATATCACAGTTTACCCAGGTATTTAAGTATATTGTCAAATCCTCCCACAAACAACTCCAAGAGAAACTTTACAAACTCATCCCCCATGAACGCACCCCAGGGACCTTCTACATACTTCCAAGGTAAACAAACAAAGGAACCCAGGCAGACCTATCATATCTGACCGTTATACTCTTACTGAAGGAATATTGGGACTCATTGAAACCATCCTCAAACCACTCACCACACAAAGGTATAGCTGGGACACAACTGACTTTCTCCACAAACTCTGCAATATTAACAACTTCCCTCAGAACACCATTCTTGCTACAATGGATATCACTTCCTTATACACCAACATCCCTCACAATGATGGCATAGCTGCCTGTCTCAAATATTTACAAGATAATGGACAACATTCAAATACCCACCCCAAACACATTGTCAAACTCATCGTTACTCATAGCAATTTTACATTCAACAACATTTTGTCCAAACCACAGGAACAACCATGGGTATAAGGCTGGCTCTCCAATATGTCAATCTCTTCCTCGCCAAACTTGAAGAAGAATTTTTGGACAAATGCACTATGAAACCAATGATATACCTGAGATACAGTGATTATATTTTCATCTTCTGAATGGATAACTTAAACTCCCTCAAAGATTTCCACCACAACTTCTACCTATCTGTTAAAGTCTCTCTGGAATGCTCCCACAGTAGCATCAACTTCCTGGACACCTTGACCAGCTTCAGCAATGGAACTCTACAGACAACATCATAAAAGAAACCCACAGATCACCACTTCATTTACAGAGATCTGGTAACCACCCCAAACATACTGAGAAATCTCTTATCTAAAGCCAGGCACTCAGATTACAAGAGACATGCTCTGAGGAGAAAGTCCTGGATATTCACCTTAACACACTCAAAACCACCTTCACCAAACAAAGACACTCCATCAGAGAAGAAGATCACATCATGGAACAGGCTAGTTAAATACCTTGAGAGAACCTGCTTCAATACAGTAATAAAACCCCTTCTGATAGCACATCTCTAGTTGTCACCTACCACCCCACACTCAGACCCATATGGGATATCATCAAACAACTACAACCCATATTAAATGAGGACTCCATCCTGAAATAAATCTTTCCTGAACCCCCTCTTCTGGTCTTCAGACAACCCCCAACCTCTCCAAACTCCTGGGAAGCTCCCCATAGATCAGGACACACCAACTCAAAGCCAGACCTTGCCAGAACAACAGATGCAAAACCTTCAGATATAGCTCCATGGTGACAATGATTAACACCCCCAAACACAAGATCTGTGGGTCCTAAACCTGCCTATCTCAACATATGGTGTAACTAATCCAGTACATTAAATGCCCCAATAGCAACTATATGGGTGAAACTGGACAATCACTATTCTCTTAAATGAACTCACAGGAAAATGATAAAAGATAAAAACACCACATCATCAGGCTGTGGGAGAACACTTTTCATAGACTGATCACTCTACATCTGACCTATCAGTCCTCATCCTCAAAGAAAACCTGCACAATTTTCGAAAGGCAAGCCTGGGAATTTAAATTCATAACTTTGCTAGACACTAAAAATCATGGTCTTAATAAAGACACTGGATTTATGGCTTATTAAAACAACCTTCAATCCTCAATGGCCTTTTTTTTTTGTCCTATGACTGAAGGGGTGTTAACAGGCCACTTCACCTTGAATGGTGCCTTAGAATATGTACTAACTATTTATGCTAAACTATCTGTTTGCTCTTGTAATTAGCTGTAACACCCCAAGTACCTTTCCCAGACCTAAGGAGAGCTCCAAGAAGTTTGAAAGCTCTAATCAACATAAATTGATCCAATAATAGATATTACCTCATCCACCTTCTCTTGATAATTGTTATTTTAGAATTGATCACACTATTGAGATAAGTAAATTTAAAACACACACACACTTTTTGTAGATTCCTGTACATAATATTTAATCAATTTTATTCAGAGAATTTTCTGCCACCAGAACTGAATTTATTTGAAATAACACAAAATTCCTACAAATAATGCTTAGTGTTTGTCTTATTTGTGAGGTGTTCATTTGCAAGGCCTTTACTTCCAATATTTGGAATATTTTGACAGAGGACATTGACCATATACTATGTCTCTGATCCCTCACTGGATACAAATAGTTTTGAATGAGATCTACACTGCTTGTGGTTACAGATTAAGATCCCAGTCCTTATAAACTGTTAAGCACACGTACAATTTTGCTTGTCTTAGTCTTTCCTTTTAAATCAATGGGATTAGTTCTATAAGGTCGCACACACCTGTAAGTGTATGTAAGCAACCTAACTGCTCATTTAGCTATTTTATTAAAAAAATTCTCTCTCCCCATGCTCCTTTTTTTTTTTAAGAGCAGTCTCTAGGCAATCTGAATCTGAACCCAAGAACAGTGGAATTCATGTAGAAGTAGGATCTACAGAAGTGCTCAGTAATGCCTAACTCTTCTCCTACGGAAGGCAGTGGGAGTTCTCAATGGGACCAGAGTTAGGACAACACTGAGCACTTTTGGAAATCCCACCCATGATGTTTGAGTCAGTTCAAAATGTAGCACTGTGATGTTGCCCATCCTTAGCAACAAATAATATGTTGCAATGTTAATTAGAGCCTTTGGGCTTTTGACTAATGGAGGCCAGGAAACTATGCAAGATATTGAGTTTTGGTTTATTTAATGTACAGTGTAAGTGTTCATTAAGAAAGAGGGCATAGATTAACACTGACAAATTGTGTCCTCAAAATCAATATGCCATTGATTAGGTTTTCTTGTGTAGAAACCAGTGTAAATATGTTTTAGATATTTAGGTTATATATCTGCAAATTAAGCAATAATGACCCATAATTTAAACTGTTGTATTTTATGGACTTTTAGGGACATCCGCAAAAACTGTATACAAAGTATGTCCATTTCCATTCCAATAGCAATAAACCTCTCAAATTGCTCTGAACACATAATAACTCAGCTTTGATGAACATTTCCTTTTCTTCAGCCATGGTCTTCTTGCCCTCCACTTATTTTCCAACAAAACTGCAATTTACAGTAAATGCCAAGACCCATGTTCTCTAGTGTGTTGTCCTTTGTTAATATAAACTGATTTATTCAGTTTAGAAAATACTCTGTTAACCCCTTGTTGAACTCCCTTTCATATCAGTGGAAAACTTGTACAAAGAGTGAGTGTGATCATTGGCCTCTCTTACTAGAGTTTTGTTAGATGGATATTGAACACTCTCATTCACTAGGTACTAACTAATATTTTAAGTGCTAACTAGAATTTTAAGAAAACAAAAACATTTTATGTATAATTTTTCAAAAAAAGATATAATGCATATTTTAAAAAAAATAAGCTAGTTTACTAAACTATTCAAAAATGTGTATGTAAATAAACAGTTATTATCAACATGACACTTTGAGTATTCCATGATAGCTATGGTAACTTGAGTTTTTTCTTTTTTAGTGTAACTTGAGATTCACTACACAATCCCTTCTTCTTCTGTTTAGTTTTTGAAGCAGGAATCCTGGGTGAAATAGCAACTGCACTAAAGTCAATGGCAAAGCTCTCATTTATTTCAATGACAGGCCAGAATTTTGCATTGTGTTTTTATAAATATTTGTTCAGTGCTTAGCCCAACTTAGTCCATTGTGAAATATCTCAGAGGCTAAACAGCAAAACCTGCTGCTGCAGGACCCTACAATTACAGGATAGGCCTAAAATGTTCTTAAAAATCTCTATCCATGTATTAAGATATGTTGAATACTGAGGAACCCTAATTATTGATCCTGGGACGGCACTATGAAGAAACAAGGTGTGTGACATAGTCCCTTCTTACTCCACCATAACCTATATTATATGCATAAGAAAGTACTAACCCTGTGAGACATTGTTCCCAAGCTTTAGGCACTGTGTGAAACTTACTAGCCATTCCCTGTAGCTGTTTCACTTTGTTGCCAGCTCTGCCTCCCAGAGGAAATGATGCAGCAGAATGGAAGTAATCCAGGAGCCAAGGATCTCTTGAGGTGAATCCTCCCCTTCTGTTTATGCCCAGCTGGGGAAGACATGGAGCTTGACATGATGGGCTCCTGAAGTAAAGAAAAGTGTTTCCTCTATCTGGATTTAATTTTCATATTTCCTATCAGACTATCTTTGCCTATAGACCAGTGACTCCACTGGTCCTTATTTTGCCTTTCTGGCAGCTGAATTTTGGGTTGACTATTTGAAATAAGGTTGAACTTATATCTGGACCTAACTGTCCAATCAATTTTTATGGTTATTTAGGAGGAAACCGAAGTTGGCCTCTTAGAAACATTGCTGTTTTTTCCCATCTCAAGCATGTTAGTTATTTCTGTTTCTGAATTTTTATATATGAGGTGGGTGAAACAAACTGAGTACAGTTTCCAATCCACTTATGTATTCCCTTGACTGATTGTAGTTCACTTTGTAGTATAAGAAGCATGTCACCTTTGAGTCATTATTCTTGTCTTATGGTTCAGCCGCTATCCTCGCTTTAACAATGTTGTGGTCTTTTAAGTGTTTAAATATTAACCTGCTTAAATTTAGTGGAAAGCACTAAGGGAAAGAATATGATAAGAAATAGTTAGATACCTACTAAAAGCAGAAGATGTTAGAGAGCTTATTCCTTCACTCTCACCCTTCCCTGGTCCTTCTCGCATGAACAGAGAGCAACAATACCCGAAGTCCAAAGGTGCAAACAATTCAATGTTTATTGAGGTGAACTTCCAGCAAGCTTAAATTCAAGTTCCTTTTCCTTATTTTTGAATCCCAACTTACTTCCTGTTTGCCCCTAATTTATATAGTAATATTTTCAGCTATACCTTAACCAATCATTCTACTAAAATTTACCTAACCAATCCTAATGTATTGTAACATGATTAGCTAACCAATACCACCACCTTAATTAGTTTACACCTAGCAAAATTAATTGTACAGCAGATAGAAACAATCACAGAACCAACAGAGACTATACAAATAAACATACAAAACAATACAGAAGTGAGGATTTTACAACTACATCTATACAGACATAAGGGTTTTACAACTACATATATACAGACATAAGAGTTCTCCAGCTGTGTCTATTGATAAGTGAGTTATTACCAGACAGAAAACTATCAAACTAAATTTTTAGGCTCTTCCCTTTCTCTGGAGGTGATAGATCGAATCACCTTCCTAACAGCCCCAGATTGCCTTATTTTAATATGACTAGTTTGGAATGTGAGGACGTGACCATACATTTCCCAGTTTATGGCTGCTAAAGAACCAGGCCTCAGACTGTCACAGTAAGAGAAGGCCACTACACAGACAGTGATTTTTGATTCTTTCTTTTATACTTCTATAACTAGCTAAGTGATAAGAATACACCTAAATTCTTAAAGTATAGGCCTTTGCAGACAGGCCTGAATATCTATATCCTAATAGAAGATACCTCAGAATGAATGCATTATGGACAAAAATTAATCTTCACACCCTGACAGTCATTTTATTTTGCTTGCCTGCTTAGAGGGAGTGCACCTCTAGCATGGTGACAGCAGTGCTCTTTTGATGTCCATTTGCAGGATCCCAAATGTAGAACTAGGGTTAGATACTTATTACTTTGAGTTAACTTTTACTTTTCTTCCCATCCTAGGGTCATTTACTAGTCTTGGATTCTTTGCTATTTATTTAAAACATCTGCTACTGCAGGGCCCCCTTGAGAATGTTTTTGAATTCTCTTGCCAAAGTATTATGATTACAATCATGAGGAATCCTCAGTGGGGATCCAGGAAAGAAAGTGTATTCCCTGAAACATTAGTTCATAGATTTTTAAGGCCAAAATGGACCGTTGTGATCAACCAATCAGCTGTACATTCAGCATCATTTCACCCAGTAATTCCTTTACCAAGTACAAATTTCAGGTTGAACTAGATTATATATTTTAGAAAGAAGACAGAATTGGGAAGAGCTATTTTTATAGAGTATAGGGTGCTGATGCTGATGCGTCAACGCAATCAGCCTCAATGGAGAGCAGTTAAATCACCTTAGATTCATGAACAATATTGTGTTGATTGCCAAAAACACGACCAAACTACAGAAAATGCTATGAGAACTTGACACAAAAAGCAACCAAGTCAGACTGAAAATGAACCGTTCTAAAACAAACTGTATGCAGTCTGTGGCCTTGCCAAAAGCCCAAATAATAGTCAAGGGAGAACAAATACAAGTTAATCAATACAACTCTTTGGGTCAAGAAATTAACATGTGCCATGATCAGGAAGGTGAACTCTTGCAAAGAAGGAAAGCTGGTTGTCACGCATTCAATTCTATGAAGTATGTCCTCCAAGGAAAAATCAACAAGGCAACACACACCAACTTCTTCAACTCAACAGTACTGCCAACAATGTTGTATGGCAGTGAAACATGGGCGCTGACGAAGACAGAGGAGCAACAACAGTCTGTCCTAAACAGGGCAATGGAAAGAAGAATTCTGGGGATTTCAATTGATGACCAAGTTCCCAATGAAGAAATCAGACAGCAAAGTGAAGTGCAGAATGTTCTTGAAAGCAGGTACAGTAAAATGCGATGGATCAGGCATATAGCGAGGCTCACTGACAATCAATGGACTGCAGCTGTCGTCGAGTGGTACCATGGGAATTGAAATTAACACTTGGACAACCTCTAAAGAGATGGGATAAATTTATTGTGAAAAGACATGGCCACACATGGAGAAGGAAGGTCAGGATAAGAGAAGAATGGAAGACGTGTTGTGATCAGCACAATCTATATGAGGGCTGAAGGTCCAATTGATCAAGGTGATAGGGAACTTGGAGCTTCTTTATTTCATTCCAGGGTGTGTCACTGACTTGCTGTGTTACTTTGGGTTAGTCACTTAGGCCTAAATTTTCAAACGTGGCTTGTAAAAGTAAGGCAGCTAAATCCCTATTATGGCATGTTAATATGTGGCCTGATTTTCAGAGGTGCTGAGTGCCTACTGTCACTGCTGACTTCAGTGGGAAGTTTGCCTGAATAGGAAATTTTATTTATTTAGCGTGTGCATAGTCGTCTAGCCAAGCGATGGCATCTTCAGTGGCATGATGCAGTTCTTCTAGGCCATCACTGAACATAGTCAGTGGACATTCATTGGCAACGTGCGTCATCGTCTGTGTTGCACCACAGCTGCACAAAGGGCTGTCACAAAATGCCCAGCAATACTGGTTGGCTGCACAGAGACCTTGCCCGGTCCGGAACCTGTTCAACAGTTACCACTGGCAATAGGGCAGGTCAAAACCAGGCAGGCAAATTATGGGAGGTGAGGGACTGGTTGGGGATTATAACAGATATCCATTTCTCTCACCAGAATGTTTCCACCCTAACAGCCTGGTGTAGCAGATGAGACCATAACGGGTGATGTGATGGCAAACATGCAGCTGGTACTTTAAAAAGGTCATTGTGCAGTGGCAGGCTTGAGTTGATACATACTTTCTCCAGTAACTTGCCAGTGGCAACCTCTCATCTGGTAGGAGGAGGAGCGATATTGCTCAAAACTGGAAGCCATGGGAGTGGAGTCGGACGCAGGGTGCCGGAGATGATACGCATAGCAGAAATGATAGACAATAATAAGATTTACAGATTTGGCTCCATAAGAGCAACAATAAAAACAAATAAAACTCCAAGCATTTCTTTATCCAAACAATACAAATGAAGGTCTCAATTTTATGTTCCATGGTGGGAGAGGTGAGAGGGTGAACCTTCTAAACCAGTGTGGTTATTACTTACACTGGCACAGCCATCTCTGCTAATTTGCAATGAATAGGGGAAAGGCAATGCCTCACTCTTGCCTCACCCAACCATGGGATTGCTAGTGTTACTGGAAAACAAGATGGTCCTCCACTGCATTGCCCATGGTTGCCTCCAATGACAGCTATAATGGAAGGGGTAATTTATGAGCTCTCCCTCCCTTTAACATACCTATTCAGTGAAGTTATATTAATGTCCATAATTATCATACAAAGTTGCCTGTCTTCAGTTGTCACTACAGGACTGTGGCAAACATGCCAGTATTCAGCACTCAGAATTCATATTGCTATACAACTCCCTTATCTGCTTCTGCAAACAACATTTGCTGTAATGACTGTCAGGAAGAGGAAGGATGGTTTAGTGCAGTGGTTCTCAACCAGGGATACACATACCACTGGGGGTACTCAGAGGTTTTCCAGGGGGTACATCAATTCATCTAGCTATTCAGCTAGTTTTACAACAGGCTACATAAAAAGCACTAGCAAAATCAGTACAAAGTAAAATTTCATAGAGACAATGACTTGTTTATATTGCTCTGTATACTATACACTGAAATGTAAGCACAATATTTATATTCCAATTGATTTATTGTATAACTATATAGTAAAAATGAGAAAGTAAGCAATTTTTCAGTAATAATGGCACTTTTGTATTTGTATGTCTGATTTTGTAAGCGAGTAGTTTTTAAGTGAGGTGAAAGTTGGGGTACGCAAGGCAAATCAGACTCCTGAAAGGGGCACAGTAGTTTGGAAAGTCTGAGAGCCACTGATTTAGTGGAATAAGACTCTGGAGCGTGGCATTCCTTTCCTGGTCCTGCCACAGGCTTCCTCTGTGACCCTGGACAGTCACTTCAACCTATTTTGCCTCAGTTAGCCATATGCAAAATGGTATAATACTTTTCTACCACTTGGGGTCTTGTGAAGACAAATTCAGTAATGTATGTGAGAGATTCAGCTACTATGGTGATCAGTGTCCTAGAAAAATCTATTGATGGATGAAATACTGACCATATAACACACCCCACTATTTGACTATTGATGTTTGATATTTCCTATATTTAGCAAAGAAAGTACAGTGAAGTCTAATGCTGCAGTACAATAAACATTGCCTATTCAATGGTGATCCTTGCAGTTGGATATCTAAGGTCCATTATTAGTAGCAGAATTTGAGATGCAAATTTAGCACCTATAATACACAAAGTGCAAAACTGGAGGCAGGATGAAAGTTTGGCTCTGTTTAGTCTGTTTCTATTAAAACAGTAAAACACTGGTGGCTGATGTGCGATGTGCTGACTCTAGTTGAAGCATGAAATTCATTAAATACCTTTTCTTGCTGTAGAAGAGAACTCCACTGGGGCCAGCATAATAATAAATGGTAATGCTCCAAAGAACAATAATAATACTTTGAGCTTATACAGCACCTTTAGTTACAGGATTTCAAACCATTTTATAAACAGCAATTAACTGAGCTTCACAACCTGCTTGTGTGAGACAGCAAGTAATCTATGATACTTTACACATAGATGAAATGATGCACTGAGAAGTTAAGTGCCCCCCTCACCCACCCCACAAGCTCACAAAATATTAAGGGGGCAGATTGAGAATTGAACCCATAATTTCTAGATCTGTCTTTTGCTTTAACTACTATTAATATTTCCATAGGAGGCATAAGCCGCCAAACTGAAAAGTCAGAGTGTGGAAGGTACATTTAATTATAGAAAAATAACTCTCCCCTCCAAATCAATAAACAAAGGCAGATCTTACTTGTGGTCTGGGTCTGAACTGAGATTTGTAGGACTATTTACTCAGCTATAGAATAAAAAATAGTTTCCATAGCAACCACTGCACCTTCTGAAATACTGAGCCATCTTTACAATAAACAATAATATAATATGGAATTGCTTTAACGTATTTATGCAGTGATATTTTTAAGAAGTTGAAGACACCCTCCCCATACTTTAGTATTCCTTTAACTTGCCATTGTATATATTCTTCCTAGATGTTTAAAACATTGAGTGTTTTTTTTTGTTTTTGTTTTTTTTTAATATTTATCATTGATGGTGGTCATCTTAGAAGGTGCTGAGTCCTCTCTGGTATTCTCAGCATCTTGTATGGTTAGTCTTACTGTCAGAAGGGGACTGATGGATACAAAGGACCTCAGGATAATTTTCTTCAGGTGCACAACCTCCCTGACCCCTCCCCCCATGTAATCTGTAGTTTGCGAGGATAAAATGGTTTCCAGGAGTTCAGTCCAGCGAGGTACTGAGAAGGTTGGAGCTGATCCAAAAGCACTGAAGCCCAGGCTTGATTTTAAGTTTAGCATATGCTTAAGTGTATTTCTAGACTGAGACAAAGCACTTTGCAGGATCAAGCCTTCAATGGATGCCTGATTTGGCCCCTTTGGTTTCTTCTTAACCAGACCATAGAAAACACATTGTGAATGCTGCATAGAGAAGCCTCAGCAAGAGGCTGCAATACCTAGTAATTATGTTAATATGTAAAGTTTATATATATTTATAAATAATCTTTGGAGTGTGCAAAAAAAAATAATAAGTGGAATGGATATAAACATTCTGCAATGAATGTGCAGTGTTTGAGGTCCAAAATGGATTTTTGAATTGTATCTTGAAGGATGAGGTGCTCTGCAGTGTAAAAGGGGTTTAAAATAAATTAAATGTTAAAATTATTGAATGTAAGGAGAAAAATAAGACTACAATATTCAAAAAGTTGCAAGGGAACTTAGTGGTTAAGGGGCCACAGCCATGCACATTTTTGTATGTGTCTATAACACCATAGGACAGGAGATAATATTCTACTGGTGTCTGATATTTAATTATCATTTCATAGGCTCTAGGACTGGAAGGGACCTCGAGAGGTCATCGAGTCCAGTCCCCTGCCCTCATGGCAGGACCAAATACTGTCTAGACCATCCCGGATAGACATTTATCTAACCTACTCTTAAATATCTCCAGAGATGAAGATTCCACAACCTCCCTAGGCAGTTTATTCCAGTGTTTAACCACCCTGACAGTTAGGAACTTTTTCCTAATGTCCAACCAAAACCTCCCTTGCTGCAGTTTAAGCCCATTGCTTCTTGTTCTATCCTTAGAGGCTAAGATGAGCAAGTTTTCTCCCTCCTCCTTATGACACCTTTTTAGATACCTGAAAACTGCTATCATGTCCCCTCTCAGTCTTCTCTTTTCCAAACTAAAAAAACCCAATTCTTTTAGCCTTCCTTCATAGGTCATGTTCTCAAGACCTTTAATCATTCTTGACAAAGAGTTCTGTGGCACTTTAAAGACCCTTAAAGACCTTAAAGACTAACAAATGTATTAGAGCATGAGCTTTCATAGGTGAATACCCACTTCGTTGGTGCATCCAACAAAGTGGATATTCACCCACAAAAGCTCATGCTCCAATACGTTTGCTAGTCTATAAGGTGCCACAGAACTCTTTGCTGCTTTTAGAGATCCAGACTAACACAGCTACCCCTCTGATATTTAATCATTCTTGTTGCTCTTCTCTGGACCCTCTCCAATTTCTCCACATCTTTCTTGAAATGTGATGCCCAGAACTGGACACAATACTCCAGTTGAGGCCTAACCAGTGCAGAGTAGAGCAGAAGAATGACTTTTCATGTCTTGCTCACAACACACCTGTTAATGCATCCCAGAATCATGTTTGCTTTTTTTGCAACACACTGTTGACTCATATTTAGCTTGTGGTCCACTATAACCCCTAGATCCTTTTCTGCCGTACTCCTTCCTAGACAGTCTCTTCCCATTCTGTATGTGTGAAACCGATTGTTCCTTCCTAAGTGGAGCACTTTGTATTTGTCTTTGTTAAACTTCATCCTGTTTACCTCAGACCATTTCTCCAATTTGTCCAGATCGTTTTGAATTATGACCCTACCCTCCAAAGCAGTTGCAATCCCTCCCAGTTTGATATCATCTGCAAACTTAATAAGCGTACTTTCTATGCCAATATCTAAGTTGTTGATGAAGATATTGAACAGAGCTGGTCTCAAAACAGACCCCTGGGAAACCCCACTTGTTATACCTTTCCAGCAGGATTGGGAACCATTAATAACTACTCTCTGAGTACAGTTATCCAGCCAGTTATGCACCCACCTTATAGTAGCCCCATCTAAGTTGTATTTGCCTAGTTTATTGATAAGAATATCATGCAAGACTGCATCAAATGCCTTATTAAAGTCTATGTATACCACATCCACCACTTCTCCCTTATCCACAAGACTCATTATCCTATCAAAGAAAGCTATCAGATTTATTTGACGTGATTTATTCTTTACAAATCCATGCTGGCTATTCCCTATCACCTTACCACCTTCCAAGTGTTTGCAGATGATTTCCTTAATTACTTGCTCTATTATCTTCCCTGGCACAGAAGTTAAACTAACTGGTCTGTTGTTTCCTGGATTGTTTTTATTTCTCTTTTTATGGATGGGCACTATATTTGCCCTTTTCCAGTCTTCTGGAATCTCTCCTGTCTCCCATGATTTTCCAAAGATAATAGCTAGAGGCTCAGATACCTCCTCTATTAGCTCCTTGAGTATTCTAGGATGCATTTTATCAGCCCCTGGTACCTTGCAGACATCTAACTTTTCTAAGTGATTTTTAACTTGTTCTTTTTAAATTTTATCTTCTAAACCGACGCCCTTCCCATTAGCATTCACTATGTTAGGAATTCCTTCAGACTTCTTGGTGAAGACCGAAACAAAGAAGTCATTAAGCATCTCTGCCATTTCCAAGTTTCCTGTTACTGTTTCTCCCTCCTCACTGAGCAGTGGGCCTACCCTGTCCTTGGTCTTCCTCTTGCTTCTAATGTATTGATAAAATCTTCTTGTTTCCCTTTATTCCTGTAGCTAGCTTGAGCTCATTTTGTGCCCTTGCCTTTCTAATCTTGCCCCTGCATTCCTGTGTTGTTTGCCTATATTCATCCTTTGTAATCTGTCCTAGTTTCCATTTTTTATATGACTCCTTTTTATTTTTTAGATCATGCAAGATCTCGTGATTAAGTCAAGGTGGTCTTTTGCCACATTTCTATTTTTCCTACCCAGTGGAATAGCTTGATTTTGGGCCTTTGGTAGTGTCACTTTGAAAAACTGCCAACTCTCCTCAGTTGTTTATCCCCTCAGTTTTGATTCCCATGGGACCTTACCTATCAGCTCTCTGAGCTTACTAAAATCCTCCTTCCTGAAATCCATTGTCTCTATTTTGCTGTACTCCCTTCTACCCTTCCTTAGAATTGTGAACTCTATGATTTCATGATCACTTCCACCCAAGCTGCCTTCTACTTTCAAATTCTCAATGAGTTCCTCCCTATTTGTTAAAATCAAGTCTACAACAACTTCCTCCTAATAGCTTTTTCAACCTTCTGAAATAAAAAGTTGTCTGCAATGCAGTCCAAGAACTTATTGGATGGTCTGTGCCTCACTGTGTTATTTTCCCAACATATATCTGGATAGTTGAAGTCACCCATCACCACCAAATCTTGGGCTTTGGATGATTTTGTTAGTTGTTTAAAAAAAAGCCTCATCTACGTCTTCCACCTGGTTAGGTGGCCTGTAGTAGACTCCTAGCATGACATCACCCTTGTTTTTTACCCCTTTTAGCCTAACCCAGAGACACTCAACACTTCTGTCTCCTATGTCCATCTCCACCTCAGTCCAAGTGTGTACATTTTTAATATATAAGGCTACACCTCCTCCCTTTTTCCCCTGTCCATCCTTCCTGAGCAAGCTGTACCCGTCCACAGCAACATTCCAATCATGTGTCTTATCCCACCAAGTTTTGGTGATCCCAAGAATGTCATAGTTGTATTTATTTATTAGCACTTCCAGTTTTTCCTGCTTATTACCCATACTTCTCTCATTTGTATATAGGCATCTAAGATACTGAATTGATCTTGCCTCCCAGTTTTGCCCTGACCCTCCTTTCTCTCTGCCATTATGGCCCAGGCTCCCTCCTATTTCCAACCCATCTCCCAGGTCTCCATGTTCCCCACTTACCAGTAGGCTTTACTCACCTGCCCCGTCGCCTTATTTGACTTTTCCACCTACACTCTGCACACCAATCCACCTCCCTGGGATGTATTCTATCATCTAGACTCCAGGTCAGATGGATCTTGTTCTTATTTAAGGGTCATGTTTCTTCTTTTATGTATTTATTTCATTTGTTTGCTTATCTTTTACAGATGAGAAGTCATTGAGGTAAGATTAGTAGTGGAAGTGTGCCTACAGTGGGGAGATCCGTTTTGCAGCCTGTTTTGGAGGTTTTCAGTTGGGTACTCAGCTGTGACCCTCTGATTCCACTTGGCTGAAGAAGTGGAGCAGCGTTACTGCTTAATGGAAATACGGAGACCATGAATAGTTTTGTTGCAAGGTTCAGGAGAGAAGGCAGCAAATAATCCTGATATCAACCAAAAATTGAGATGTTTAGTCTAGATTTCACTACAACAAGGCTCTTCTGGTCTTTGGTTCATCCTAATTTATGGTGGTTCTTGGTTTGTAAAGGCTCTGTCTAGGACTTGATCAAGCACATGGCTTCTGGATTTGCATGTGTTTCTCAAAGTAGTTAGGAAAACATTGCAGGGCTAGGTATTCAGTTGGTGCGTGTGTTTTCCCCAGCTAGTTATTTTCTCGGGAGCGGGGAGGAAACTTTTTTGGGTACTACTCAAGTGAGTATGTTCTTTGGGGGTTTTTTTATTTTATTTTATTTTATTTTTGTTAGGTGCCCAGTGCTCTGGATAGTTACTTTTAAATATAATGTATAAACCTAAATACAGAAATAAATTTGTGGCATATGCAAAATCTATGAGAGTGTCATGGCATGAAGGTTCTATTGGTACTCAGGCAGATAGCTGCTTAGACAAATTTGATTAAACAGTTTTAGTCATAATTTGCTGATTAATTTAAACATTTTTCAGAGAGAGTTCAATTTTGATTAAACCTGGCCAGAGATCTCACAGACTTCCAGGGTCTGCAGCTTCAGTTGGATAGTTTCTGGGTCAGGGCCCCTTTATCAGAGAACATTTAAATTTTGGGGGTTTGTTCTGAATCAAAACAAAACTAAATTTTGAAATATTGTAATGCTCGAAGAAACAGAATTATTGTTCTCCACACAGTTCTACTCAAGAATATTATGATCAGATAAGGACATAATGAGAGAACCATTATTATAATGCACAATCATGTTTTTTTCTCTCACACTCTCTGTAAGTATGTGTTTAAATATATCTGTATGTGATGCAAAAGACCAATTACTCATGCTTTTAGAAGAATACTTGTTACATTGCTGTAGACCATGCTAAAATATACTTTCACGGTTAAGAAAATAGTTTTGGTTTCTGAATCATCCCTATTAAACTTTATATAAAGCCTTTACGTCATTATTAACAAAATGTCTCTAGCAAATTATGTGCTGAGGAAGTAAAAAGCTTATGTTATCTGGTGCAAAATCAGTGCAATAGTGATGGTAATTTTCTGCAGCATCCTTGAAAAACTTTATTGAATTAAGTTTAAGTATCTTTGGAGTTCATTGTATTAAAGGCAAAAGTTATGTATTATTGTGGGCCAGGACTGTATATAATATCTCAATGGGGGAGATGTGTTGTGAACCCTGGGAAGTGATATGAACTTGTGAGAGCTATACTGAACAGTGTGCGAAAACATAAGAACATAAGAATGGCCATACTGTCTCAGACCAAAAGTCCATCTAGTTCAATAGCCTGTCTCCTGACAGTGGCCAATGCCCGGTGCCCAAGAGGGAATGAACAAAACAGGTAATCATAAAGTGATCCATTCCCTTCCACTCATTCCCAGCTTCTGGCAAACAGAGGCTAGGGACACCATCCCTGCCTATCCTGGCTAATAGGCATTGATGGACCTATCCTCCATGAATTTATCTAGTTCTATTTTGAACCCTGTTATGGTCTTGGCCTGCACAACATCCTCTGGCAAAGAGTCCCACAGGTTGACTGTGCATTGTGTGAAGAAATACTTCCGTTTGTTTTAAACCTGCTGCCTTTTAATTTCATTTGGTGACCCCAATTCAAATTCCTTACCTCTGGTTATGCAAACAGCCCAGCGTTTTGAAGTCACACCGGAGGATAGCACCATTATCTACTCATTACACATTCCCAGAGTCTCAAGATCAAAGGCTCTTATATTCAGGAAAGACTAGCCTATTCATGGTGATGCTACTTCTTAGCTGAGGCTATTAGGAATTTGAAACCATAGAAAAACTCCTTTGTGTGGTTTGAAGGACTGACTCCTACCAGAACTCTTGTAGGAGGTAAAGGATGATCTCTGCTAATCTTATTATCAGGCATATAGTTTCTTTTATTGTTTTTAGTATGTTTTCTCTGTAATTCTTTCATTTAAGAATAAATGTGGTAACTTATGAAGGGCTGTCTGGTAACTTGGAACTGCTGGCAATTACAGCTGTCCATAGCCTTTGGAGGGAAAGCAAAGTTCAGATGCTGTCCTGTTTAAGCAGTCTGGCTTGCTGGGTATATCACGGTGTGGGCACGGAACTATGCAGCCTGCAAAAAACCCAGTCAGGAGGGAGAGAGAGACAAATCTCTGCCCAGAAGAGGTGATAGCTGAGGAGGTAGGAGCCTAGAATGAGTGCCATTGGTCGACCAACCATGGAGAGGGAATGCAGATGCATTTGACTTAAACTGTGACAAGAAGAACACCGGCGTGTTTTTGCCCCTCATTTTGGAGAAGATCTATGTTCTTAAATGTGGATGTTGGGTTAGATTCTAGGCAAATCAGGGGGAAAAGGTGTCTTCATGCTACTTTTGCATCCTTCTGATGCTGTGCTACTGCAAGGGCTGAGAAGGCACCTGGCATAATTCTAGGCAGCCTGAGGTCTGCTCAAAGTTATGTCCGCTTCCCTTGTCCTGTCTACTGCTTGAAGCATAAGCCAGAACTGCAACAGTGGCATGTGCTATGGCCCTGCCCCTCCAGCCTATGGATCCATCTTGGGGGCTTGCAAGGGGCAATGGAAGGCTGCTTAGGGTGGTCTAACATAGTATATGTGTAACCCACATTATTCAAGCTTGACTCTGTCTTCCTCTAGTTCCTAATTCACCTATAGAGGTTTATGTGACTTTTCTAGTGTTTGAGCCTGAGTTTTTAAACTTGGCCAGTAGAGGTTCATTGCTGATGATTAGAGCAAAGCAAAATTTGCAATTTCTGTAACAAGGGAAAGTCCAACATCTCAACATGTAATTTCATCCCAAATTGGGATAAAAAAAATTGAAATTAGATTTTTCATGGAATGGAAATTCTGAATTTTAATTTCACATTTTTGATCCCAAAGAAAATGTTTCAGGTCTGTTAAATAACAAAATATTCTGATTTGGGTCAAAGTGACCCAAAATGGAATATTTAATTTTGATTTTCTGGAAAATCAAGATTTTTTTCCATTAAAAACTTCAATTTTTCAGAATCTGCATTTTCTGTCAGAAAACCATTCTGGCAGAAAGCTCTCAACCAGTTCTACTCATCAGTTGTCTGGGCACATTGCATAACACCTGTACTACATGAGTTTTCTCTTGCTCCATTGAAAGCTCTTTACAGCCCCAGTATGCTGCCAGAGTAGTATTTAGGGAATGGAGAAATCTCTCCCATATATTTTCGTATGGTCTACAATGGCATTACAAGTATTCTTCAGATAGTCTGAGTAATGGGCCCTTTTGTATCCGATGATGAAATTTTAACTTTTAATTTTACCTTTTAATATGTATTTATCATTGTGCTGATGTTTTTACAGGATGAAGTTGAATCAATACAGTTCACTTGTTGATGCTTTTATTTGAGAGTTACAGAATCACATCATAGCACTGTGCATTTCAGAATATACTCAAATGTCCTGAACAGGCTACTTATTCATCATTGTTAATAAAAAAGCATGGAAAAATAGAAACAAAATACAATGTATCTATTAAAATTCTCCTCAATTTCTAGTAAAATAAGGTTTTTTTCTATGGTTAGTCACATTAAACTGGATCAGGCGATGCTAAAAATATTAACTAGAATAACAGATATTTTCTGTGTTATTTGGTATAAACTTAGTAACAAATTGAGATGTTTTTAAAGAGTATCCTGATTTCTGAAAATGCAGTACTTAAAATAAGTCAATAAAATATTTTGTAGAACTTTCTGGAGGAGAATGAGCAATTGAAAAGAGGAAAATACTAAAAACATAACATTCCTTTTTGATAATAATAAATTAATTTGCAAAAATATATTAAAATACATAAACTTTTAGTAATAGCTGTGTTGTAAATCACCTGCCAAAAGTCCTTCATAACAAAATAACACACCTCATCGCAGCCAAAACAAAATGACATTTTTACTTTTAGCTTATGTTACTTTTTATTTTATCCAGTACAAAAGTAAAGGAGATAATCTATTTTTAAAACATTGGCAAGATTTTCTGTAGTAATCAACATAAATATATTCTATAAATATATCCAATAAATATCTATATCTCTACGATCTCACTGTCCATTTAACTGGTTTCCTTAAGGGCTTTGGAAGCAGAATTTTAAAAAAAGCAAAAAAACCCCACACCTTACTTTTTGCAGGGCTGGATGTGCATTTAACGGATTTATAAACTGTGAATGTATGTGATTATTTACCTAGCTCCCCTTAATTCATATCCATATTTTTGAATGCATTGGTTTGATTTTGTTTCTTTTATATTCCTAGTTCAGTATACATATGTAATATCAACTTTAATTTAAATTTAACAAAGTGGTGTATGTGTATCTATACAGGATTCATACATGCACAAAACACTGCAGCAAATTATGGTCCTGTTCCTGCAATTCAATCTGTACAGTCTCCTGTGCCTGTGCAGCATTTGATTAGTGGAACCCCACATGGATGCAGGGGTTCCACCCTACTGGATCCCAGTGCAGGATGAGGTTCTCTATCATCTTTAAAGGGGATCAGATTGTGCCAATAAAATTACTTGACGTTGAGTAAAGCTTTCAAAAGTGCCTAAGTGACTTAGGCATCTAGAAGCTGAGGTCACTTTTGAAAATAGTGTTGAGATTCCTAAGTCACTGAGGCACGCTTGAAAATCACACCCATTACTCCGTTTTCTTTACAAAATATGAAGGGCCCAATTCTACCACCTTTACTCATGTTAAGTAGTAACTTACTCCACAAGCAGTTCCATTGAATTCAATAGATTTAGCCATAAATTATGGTACGTCTCAGCCTGAATAAGATTCTTTCTTAATATTTTTCCCTTTGCTATTCCATTTGAAGCAGCACCCAGAAATATTTCTGATGAACATCTTTTCTTTAATACCTGCAGACAGATATGCACTTAATTAAATAAAGTAAGTTAAATCTTGCTTGGAAAGGTTCCATAGGGTATCTTTCAAATACACCCATCTTTTCTCCTTTATGTTCAAAGGAGTTATCCGGGATGCTTTGTGAGTTTTACTTCAAGCTGCCTTTGCCACAATTTGCAGTTCATTGCTGCACTCTCTGATAATCCTACTACACTGACTGGCTGCAGTTATTACCCTTTATATGAAGGATCTATGCTGAAAGCCAGTTATGAGTTTCTGTCCCTGTGGATCATATGATGAAGTTGAAGCAGGCTGTCATCCAAAGCTGTATAATAGCCTCAGCTGGGAAATACAAAAGTGCCATGGATTATTGATAGAGTCATATCTGCAGTTCTGCTGACAAATTTGATGCCTCTTTTGCTAGGTTTCTAATATTAAGAAATATCTCTGTTAGTATGTTCCTCCCATGTGTTCCTTTTGGATTTGGATTATGGTTTGGCTGTCTTCCTTTTATTCTGGTGATAAATGGCCTTATTCGTAGTGACCTTAATGCTACAAGGAGAAATGATGAACTTACAAAAGTGCTAATGATCTTCATTTAGAAAAATACCCTAGGACTAAGGATAAAAATGATCATTTTAAAATTATCCTTTGACATTTTTCTGTTTTTCCCCCAAAGTCCTTTTTTAAGTCATAAAAGGCATTTTCAGTATCTTGAATATCTGTTTCAGGAAACAAAAGGCATGGTATAGGGATGATTATTTTTGCAGGATGACATGCCGGTGAAATAAATCTTCCAAACACTGATCAAAATTACATGCAGGTTGCCATCAAAATCTTCTGCCACCCTCATGTCATCATATGACACACCTAGCGTGGGGGGAAAAAAGTAGAATTTTTTAAAGATCAAGTTTGACAAATCCACAAAAAAAGTTTGATATTTTATTCATTGTCCTAAAATTGCTACCATTGTTTCCTCATTGTAGCAGCTTCGTTTGTTTGTATCCTATTATAGCTACACTCCTACAGAAATGATTATAGTAAATGAAGGAAATGATGGAAGAAGCTTTCTGAGTAACTGAGCAGATGCTGCATGGGCTATTTCTCCCCCACCCCCAGAACCCAGTCAACTCAGGGGAGAGGATGGGGGAAGGAAAGGAATTCTATATTAAGCTGGAATTTTGTGTCCAGACCGGAAACATTGTAATGCACCATAATTTTGATAAATCCAAACCCTGGGGAGGTCTGAGTCTGTCTCTGGTTCTTTTACTTTAAAAAAAATGGAGAAGAGGGAGAAATGCAAATAGCTGCAAATAAAAGATCTTTCACTGTTTTCTGTGAAATGTCAGCAGATCTCTTAAAGAAGGGAGGGGGCATTAAGAAATATTTTTAGAAACAAATCCTGGCTTATGTGGAGGAGGATCTTGGATCTCATTGTGAAAAATGCACTAAAATTTCAGCACTTACAAATATTTTGAATTTATATCTTTCCTTTGCAAAACAGCAGCTGGGGGTAACTCTCTGTCTCTCTGCACTTTGCTTCTTCACCATTGTGTCTAATCCTTTGATTTACAGCAGTACTTCCATTACTGACGGTGAACAGAAATAATTAACCAATAATGCATATAACAATCTGGTTTATATCCTGAAAATACTGCCAGGGTATATGTGTAAACTTAAATTACAAATAATTTCCTTTTAAGTCAGAATTTTATTTTTCCTCCTTTTCCTGCCAGGGTCCATGTTTTCATTGTCAAGGGGGTAATGTTTTCTCTACAGCAGTCCAAGGCATCTCTACCACATAGCACTGTTCAAAGAGGTGTGTGAGAGGGGTGCTGTTAGCAACTATAAATAGAGCCCCTTCTAACTAACAGCACCCTAGTTAGTTAGAACAGGCAGGGCACCGGTTACTTAGAGTAGGAGAGAGTTAGGCAGTCTGACTGGGGTTGAAAAGTTAGTGGAAATCAGGTGCCCCTATAGGGAGTCTGATGAGCTATTGAAGTAATTAGCTCACCAGCTGGATATCTGAGAAAAGAAAGCAAACAATACAAAAGGCTAAGCCAGCTGGTGGGAAGTTTGCCCTTTTTATCTGCTGCTACAGTGTGTTGTACCTGGAGCATAAGGCAAGAAGTAATAATAATTAATACACTTGGTGAAGGTACCCTTATGTGTGTGTTCTGTTTAATCTTCAGGAGGGTTTACTAGCCAGGGATGGAGGGGAACCTGCTTACAAGGTGGCATAATACTACTAGCCATGGCAGGAGAAACAGAAATTGAAAGGAATGAATGTAGGTTTTAGCAGATTTAAAAGTTACAATTCACCCTTTAAATGAAAAAATCATAGCTGCTGTTGTATTTAATGAACCTGATGATCACTGTTACAGAGTTCAACATTCAGCCTGTACAGGGCTCTATAATTCCTTCAATTCAGGGGTTCAACTGACTGTAACACTCTCTTTTTCTATATACATAATGGTTCTCAATCCAGGCCCTGCTGAAGTTAATGGAGAGACTCCCATTGATTTCAGTGGGAGCTAGATTAGATTTTAAGACTCATTATCAGCTATCATTAAAACTGGCCCAGATCCTCCCTTTTTCTAGATCTTCTGGATTGTCTTTGAACAAATTTAAAGCTGTCAAAATCCAGCTAGTCTCTTTCTCCAGTCCCATCTCCAAAGGGATTTTGCTAATGGAAACAAGGCTTCTGAAGGAAACTAAAAAAATCGTAAAGTGTCTCAGTCTGCATCTCTTACCATATTCTCTCCCTAAAAGAAAGTAAATGCTATCTGAACAAATCTGCAGTTCTTACTGAGGCAAAAAGTCAGTGGGAGTTTAGGCTGAATAAGGATTGTCAGATCAAGCCCTGAGCAGCATAAGTTTGAGAAAAGTTTCACTGTTGACGGTGATGTTCCACAAGACGCTCCCATTACTCTCTGAAAGGAAGATTAGTTAGTAATAACTGCTATTGTGAATGCCTCCATTTGTAGCCTGGTATCCATATTTCAAATGACTTCAAAATGTGTTCTCCAGAGTTTATGTACTGCATAATGTCCCTTGCTTTCACTCTTTAAACTAAAACTAATTATATTATGTTGCCACAATTACTTTGATTATTTTGACAAATTATGAGCATTCAAGTAGATGATATTGAAACATCTGATTTTTTTTTAATTCCCTTAATATTCCCCAGAAGCATTAACTTGCATCTCTGACTTTTAAAGATTACAATCTTCATCCATTAAGGGAATAGTTTCCTTAAATAAATAATTACAGATAGGAGAATTATCATGAAACATCACATTTTTGAGACTGAAGTCAATGAAATTATCAAGGTCAAAGATTTATTATCTCCTTAGGGAGTGCACTGTGATTTCATTAATGCTAATGGGAATTTCATGCGTATATAGTCCCTTCTACATGTCTGTCTTTGTATCTAATCTATCATATAAGTTCTGATTAAAGTGCCCATCACCATGGTATCTGAGCACCTAGGGAATCACAGATGTCTTATAACCAGGTCTTGCAATTTTTACACATCACTGAATTCACGTGGAAAGTTGTACCTGCACAAAGGCTATGGTGCAGAGCCTTTTATGATGAACAGGCATATTTTTCAGGTTGATTTTTTGGGGATATACATGGGCACTATCAGATAAATATTTATATCCAGTCCACAGCCCTATATTTCATTTCAACTGTGTGGTAATATAGTGTGTTGCTGCTATGAATGGTATTGCTATTGATATAAATAGTTATTCTATTCATAGAACAAGTGCAGAATAGGTAGCACAGATCAGGGAAGAGAATCTTGCATTCTAATTTGTTGTGCAAAGTAATAGGAATATACCACCTGGAGGTAGCAATTTATTAATATTCATTACTATTATACTTCCTTTAAGGTTAATTGCTCATGAACTAATAATTACTTTCTTTCAGTGTGTTCATTATTTATTAGCAGTTTCTGACAAAAATAGACTTTTGAGACTATTGGTTATTCACATACTGTTTACCTAAAATGTTTGTTTTTGTGGTGGTAAGTCATTCTGTAGTGTTTTTACTCCCTGAATGAGTAGATGAAGCATTTTAAACAAATGAATATCAGAGAGCAAATAATGAATAGTGTATTTCTGGTGCAAATTTTTGTAGCAATAATCCAGTCACCTGAAAATATGTGAAACTTTCTGCATTCACAAACGTGTTCATTAATGCCTGGCAGTTGTTTGAATAATGCCAAATAATGACTCAGTGTTCATAAATAATAGTGAACTGACCTTGACACTTTTGTGAGTCCTTCCCATCCCCCCATCTGCCAACATACTAACATCTAGCTCTGACATCAATGAAATGGCATATGTTCTCCTGCTATGCAATTGTAACTTGTTGACTTCATTAAGAGTTTTCTATGTGTCCCTTGTGTCAGAATTTGGTTTATTCTGAAGAGATCTATGGCAATAGGGATGAAGCATCAGTATGGATGTTAACTGTGCAGTTCTCTGACAAATCCTTTTCTATTGCCAGAACTGAGCATTAGTCATCAGGAAAATGAGTCTGAAAGAATATGGGTAGGAGTTAGATAAACTCATATTCTAGTGCAGTTGTTTCTGAGGTCTGAAGCTTTACAGTCTATTGAGACTGTCCATTGTCGACTTCTCCTTTTAAAGGGCTGCCAGAATAATCAGTTTCAGTTTTGGAAAAGGGAGAGACATGGTGGGTAATTAATAGGTGAACTGGAACTAAGAAATGTGCTATTTGTTAATGAGAAGGGCAAACAGTAGGTGCTTTCTGTTTGCTCCCAGCTAGTGACAATAAAAATGTTAAGATCCCACCTGATTTTTTTTTCCTGCAGTGAGCTGGAGAGGGGAGTGATCTCTCTGTGACCACAGAGAGAAGACCTGAAGTCAGGCATACATACGTTGGAGCACCAGAAAGTCCAAGATGTGATTGCACAAGATTTGTGAAAATTTGCCTATGAATGTACATACATTTGCTTAATCATGGCACAGAGGAAAATTAATACTACGAGCTTGATGCAGAAATTATTAGGTCAGAAATTCCCTGACCTATATTATGCAGGAGGTCAAGTTAGGTCATCATAGGGTCCCTTCTGGTCTTAAAATCTAACGAACTTATTGTTCGGAGCAGGTAGACACATTTCACTTTTGGCATCTTCAGGGACACCTCCTTCTCTTACTATGAGGGCTTAACCTGGCTTCCAGTTCCTTTTGGTTATGTGGTTACCAATTGTCTTTGTGCACTTAGTGCAGAGATACGTTTAGTTTGGTTCATGTGGTTGATACAAGGGAATTGAGATACCAGTGAAAATAACACATCTCCTTTTGTAAAAGAGAGAGATCCTTACTATATGTCAGGCCAAATATGAAATAAGACCATTTTCAAAGGAATTACAGAAGGTAATAAATGTAAATTATTTCTACTATCTGACCTGCTCCATATGACCTATATCAGTGCAGTTTATATGAAAACAAAAATACAGCAGCCTGAAAAAAAATGGTCTTTCTAAGTAAAGGGGGGCGGGGAGGAGAATGGAACACAAAAAGGCATAAATTAAATATAAGCAAACCACTGCTAGTTCATAGATGCAATTTGAATTTGAACTTTAACCAGAGCTGATTTTTTCCAAGAAAATTCTTAGAAAATGTTTGTGGTTTTCTAACAGCACTTAACCCTAACCACACTTATTAACAAGAAAAGTGAGTCTTGTTAAAGTTTATAAAATGAATTTCTGTGGCTGTTCATTGCTGAAAATGCATAGTAGGTTTACAGAGACCTTTTAAAAATCCTGACTTGGGAATTTCAGCTAGGGGAATAAACATTTAAAAATGGTTCCATATCCCATTGACCTAATTAAATGCCATAAACAAACTGCACATAAAACACACACTTTCCAAATTGCTACATTTGAAAATCTGCACAGTTTCAAAGTCTTAATGATGGGCACAATTATTTCCTGTTTCAAAATGACTGTAAGCTGGCATTTGATCTGTGTAATTTTTAGAACAGCAAGAAAAAGATATTCATATGTGCATCCAATTTAGTCTGAGTTAGCATATTTTGATCTTTCATTACTTGATAGCTGAATATTAACATTTATAGTTATAGGGTGCAATTCTGCAGTTAGATATTTTGTAATTGAAGTCAATGAGAGTTTTATCTGAGTATGGACTCGGACAGCAGCGAGGACAGATGGAGAGAACTGTACATATTTGTTTAGGATTGACCACATGAGGATAAAGAAACATGGCTAGTATAATTTAATAATAAAGTTTAAAATACCTTATTGCTCAAACATGTCCCCATGAGCACACAAACATATACAATAGTGATGATACACTTATATACATTCATATTACATTTACAGTGAAAAATATTCAGGATGCTTTTTGTGTTGTGTTCTCCATAAAACCTCTAGGCTGGTCTGTAACAAAGTAAACAAGCAAGAGAAAAGAAAAGGAAAGAAAAAAGAGAGTACTGCCTTTTGAGACATCTCACTGTTCAGTTGATAGATGCAGTTAAAAAGAGCATCTGTGCAGTATTTCTTTCTCTTTAATTAATGATTTTCACCAGTAATGCATTTATGACACATGCAAACATGTTTGATATGCATTTTATCAAAGCTGACAAATAAAGGTTTAATAAGGCATACATAATTTAAAAAAAAATCAAGTTTGGACATGCTTTTCTGTAGAATGCAGAGATGCATCTTGGCAGCATTCTCCAATCAGTACATTGGAGTTGAGTTTCTTATTGATTCCCTTGGTAAAATGATAGTTTCTCTCTCCCTCTCCCCCCACACTGTGCCCCGGTAATATAGTGAAGTATTAAAAAAGCAGGATAAGTACATTTACAGCCTTCTTACTGCTGCCCGCAGGGTGCTATAAATGCACAAACTGGATATAATTGAAGCACATATTAACTTACCTTCTGTTGTACAGGAAGAACATAAGCAGGCAGTTAATGTTCACTGTGTTGAAACTCTTAACTTGGGGGTTGTGAATTAGCTTGCAGTAGTAATTTGGTAAGCACCTGGGAAAATTGCAAGCTTCGTTTCCTGCAACGTGGAATATGATTAAAAACAGAATATATTATCATCATGGGTACCATTTAAAAATGTGTAGACAGCATTCTGTGATGTTAAAATGGAAATTGGAAGTTGTATTCAAATGTTGAAGATGCTTGCATGTTAATTATTGTCTACCACAGTGCATTGAAAGTGCAATTCAATTATTTGCTTTGTCAAGCAATATTTTGATTAACTTGAACTTTAATTTTGTACATCTGGTGTTTTTCACACTGTGATAAAAACAGTGTTGAAGTATGCTGCTCTGCCAACAGTACCCTTAAACAACAGAGAGAACATATGCAAAGCAACAGTGAGCCATATTAAAGACTGGAAAGACGGTCTTTTCAAAATAAAAAAAGAAACATGTCTTTAAGGGTATGCAATCAAAGGAATGAATCTAGTGGGGTATTTATGGATACAAAGCCTGAGGATATGTTTAGCCCTTAGACTCTCACAAACATTGGCTTTAATTAGGATAATTACATTAGTATAATTACTATACTAAGTTATGATACACCCTTAGGTTTTAATTCACAAAGCAAAACACATTTGCAGATTCAGGCCAGCAGTGAGGGAAATATGCCAAACTAATGGTGAAATAGGATATCTTGATTTTTACACTGGGGGGGAGGGACTGTTTTCTATTTCTTAAGCTTGTACACAATGATTGGGGCTGATGGCAATACACATCCCCGTTAATTCTTTTAATTATGGGGGGAGGCTTTTTGAAATGTTTTCCTAGGTTTATCATTTGCCTGTGTTCTTCCATCCAGAGTGTAGGATTTTTATGTGACAATCAAGGACAGATTGTGCCTGGCTCTGTGGGAGTACTCAGGGTGGTGGTAAGGTGAATGGATCTGCCTTCTCCTAAATAAAATCCATCAGCATGGTTGGGGAGCAAAGGCAACATTCTGTGAAGTACTAGCTTCCTCCAAGGAGAAGACATGAGGTGAGAAGGGGGGAGGGCATGGAGATTCTTAAATGAAAAATCCTATAATTCAAAAAGTATTATTAAATTAAATATGGAGTGGTAATAAGACCCTGTCATGGTCTCTGAAGTACTGTATCTAGAAGGTGATGATTTGTGAAGTTTATAACACAGTGAAATATTCAGTGTGAAAGTTAAAACACTCTCTAAATTTTTCACTTGTCAGGTTGGTTGAGTTTCCATGAAATAGTGGTTTATGCAACATTTTTTCATATGTGCTCACAATTAAAAATAAAAGTATTATTAGAATGAGGAGTTTATTTTCTGGATGCCCAAGAGATCTTGAGGCATTTTATTATGATGCATTATCAAGTTTTGAAGTGGGTTGTTTGAAGATTGACATGTAATTTAAGTCACATGATCTTGGTACTAGTGTCTTAGTGACTGAGCCTACTCTGTTTGCTCAGGAAATTTATCAGAAGCCATTGTAGCTGAGAGGTAGCATTTTTTTCATTGTAGATTTTCTTCAGCAAAAAACTATCTTTTTGACAAAGTGAAAGATTTCTTGCAAAAATTCTGTTTGATGAAAAATGGAAAAACTAAAAACTCACACTGAAAAAAAAATCTGTTTATAAGTTTTCTTCTTTTTTTTTTTAACAAATTCAAAAAGTGGAAGAAAATTCTTGCCAATTGATGTTGGAAACTAAGATATGTTTTTGACGACTTATACTAGAAAGAGATCTGTTAGTCTATAGCACCTCTGAGACACATTTGTTTCTCTTCCACCACCTTTCTCGTTATCATCCACTCAAACCACACATCATTTTCTGAGAGTGTGCTGACTATGAATAAGGCAGTATTTGATCTAACCCAACAAGTCATATTTGGATAATTAAAGTGGGGAACTTCAAGTGGGTGCTCAGGAAATTATTTTTTTTGTCTCCCTGAGAAAAGGACAGAACAGAAATGCTCACTTCCATCTCATCCCAGCTCATCAGCAATGTGTTTAATAATTCAGAAATTCACCAGTAATTGGTGTGTTGCTTAAATGATTGTAAGCTTTAGAAGATGAACATAGAGTATGAACTATTAATGTAAGGTGAATATTAATTGTACTTCTACTTCTAAGTGTGCTTACAGAATCACAACAGTAGCCTGTTGTCATACTTTTGAAGGTTAGTTCTTATGACTTTTGTATACTTTTTTCTTTCAGAGGAAAGTAATATGACTGATCACCCTGTCTTTTGGAATAAAGTAAAGCCTTGAGCTTAAAGCTGTCTAGACTCTCTTTTCAGTTTGTTTTCTGACCTTTTCCTGTAATGCAGCATGTGAACATCTGACAAAACCTTTAATTTTTGCAGGTTAGGCTACATGTTGTTGTTTGGAAGGGAAATGCAACTATAAAGATAAACCCTTTCAAACTTTAATGTTACCATGTTTCACAATTCAACCTAACTTCAGTATTCCTTTGGTTTTCTTTTAAAAAATAAATAAAATAAAAATATTTTTCTGACACCAGAATTATTTTGATGGAATGGTTATGGAAGCTGGAATACTATTTACTTTGAGCACAGACAGCAAAAAGGCAAAATTTTGCTGATTCTTTCTTATTTTAGTTCTTTGAATAGCTTGACCTATTTTCAGTACCTTTATTGCTCCTTTGCCTATTGGATTTTTATCGCAGTCTCCAAATGTTATATAAGCTTATCTGGTTTTATTTAGCTGACATTTTTTTAAGTGCAAAAGGAAGGGAACACCTATTATACCATTCACATTGAATAATGGGGATGTCATAAATATTCTGGAGTGTTTTTCTATAGTGAAAACCATGAAAGTTTCATTTTGCTTTTCTATGTCAGGTTGTGAAAATGAACATACATAGAGATGCATATATTTCATGCAAAGAAACCTATATTAAGATTGTAAACTCGGTGCATGAAATTTAGTAAATGTTAGAATTAAGGTTTCTGGTGCAATCTGTATTTGACTCTTTGGTGCGCATGTATTATGATCGACATTAACTACGTGATCACTTACTATGTTTTCCCCATGGATTCTGCTTCAGTTAGTGCATAGGATGGATAACAAATAAGGCAGGTGCAGTGAATGAGGCTGTCATCTGGAAGGCCCCTGCCTCATTTACAGTACAGTTTGGAAAGTATGGATTAATATCATAGGTGATCACATGACTTTGTAAGATGCTGAACTGACTTACATAAATGGATTCTGTAACTTACTCCGCCACTGCCTTCCTAGGTGATGTTGGCAGAGTCATCTAAATCAGAATGGTCCCCTGTCTGTTCCTTATTTTCCAGGTGCCCAACCAGACATCAAAGACTTGATTTACAAAAGTGCTGAATACCTTCAACTCCAGTTGAAGTAAATTGAAGCTACAGGTGCTCAGTACCTCTAAAAATGCAGGGTTGTGTATATAGTTCCCTAGGCTTTTAAAAAAGACAACTGTAAAAACAGAAATGTTGTTTTGTAGAACAATATGGCATACCACACAATCCCTTTTGTCCCGGAGTGGCGCCAGGGTTTTTGGCACCCTAGGTGGGGGTCCTTCCGCGCTCCCGGTCATTGGCGGCAATTCTGTGGCAGGGGGGTCCTTCTGCACTCCGGGTCTTTGGCGGCAATTCTGCGGCGGGTCCTTCACTCGCTCCGGGACCCGCCGCCGAAGTGCCCCGAAGACCGGGAGCGCAGAAGGACCCCCCCTGCCACAGAATTGCCGCCGACGACCGGGAGCGCGGAAGGACCCCCACCTAGGGTGCCAAAAACCCTGGCGCCACTCCTGGACAAAAGGGATTGTGTGGTATGCCATATTGTTCTACAAAACAACATTTCTGTTTTTACAGTTGTCTTTTTTAAAAGCCTAGGGAACTATATACACAACCCTGCATTTTTAGAGGTACTGAGCACCTGTAGCTTCAATTTACTTCAACTGGAGTTGAAGGTACTCAGCACTTTTGTAAATCAAGTCTTTGATGTCTGGTTGGGCACCTGGAAAATAAGGAACAGACAGGGGACCATTCTGATTTAGATGACTCTGTCAACATCACCTAGTAAGGCAGTGGCGGAGTAAGTTACAGAATCCATTTATGTAAGTCAGTTCAGCATCTTACACTCAAAGTCATGTGATCACCTATTATATTAATCCATACTTTCCACTTCCGAATTGCCACCGAGGGCGGCAAAATGCCGCCCCCCCAAATCCTTGTGCCCTAGGCGACCACCTAGGTCGCCTAAATGGAAGCGCCGACCCTGCTTTTGTCTGATCACCAGTGGAGTTTTATATATTTCGAAAAATAAAAGTTCCTCAGGACACCAGAAATCAAGGATCAATTCATTTCCTCCTTGATGGACCAAAGATTATTTTTTGCATTAAATTCCCAAGAGTGATTCTCAGTTCTATTGTGCGATATAGTGCTTTGTGGTTTACTTTTGACAGATTTAATGCTTCATTTGAATTAACTCCACTAGGAGGCCAGGCTTGGTTAACCTTTCTCTAAATGCACTTTATTTATTTATTTGTGTTATTTTAATGCAAATCTTACCTCATCCTGAGCAAATACTGCTCTGTGGCCTTTGAAACTTAACCTTTCTAATAGTATTTGTGGCATATTTTGTAAATATATGGTATTTGCAAAAATGTGGAGCTGTCCTAGTAATCAAAGTAGCTTATAAATCTATTCTCTAGGAATGTTACAGTTCAGCTGGAATTTTATGATGAATTCTCTCAGGTACATTTAAGTGTTCAATATTTGAATATTTAACATTGTGTGTGGCGGGGGGAAGAGGGAGAGGAGGAGTAGGGTTTTTTTCCCAGCTATTCAACAGAATTCCCTGTCTCTATTTGTTTGTCATAGCATCGTCATATATGCTGCAGAAATGAAAAGCAGGAGGAAATGAAGGAAATGTCTAGAATGGATGTTTATGAATGGATACAGTTAGACTGTATATGGAATGCTATGATTGTATTCAGACTGCATATCTGATGGCTTAGATCTGTGCCTGATACCTTCTTGAATAATGCATCTCATTTGTAGATCTTCATTGGAATCCTCGCTTGCTTTTGCTCCCCTCTATCCCACCCTCCAAAAAGCAGATTGCACCAACTGCAATCAACTGTAGTTTGATTTAAAAAAAAAGCTATTTTCAGTATTCCAATAATCAGCTCCCCCATTTTGGAATGTCTTACACTGAAAGAAATTAGTCCAGTCTGAATAAGGAAAGTAATATGTAAAAGTTTTCTGAACAATTCACAGAAACATATGCTTGTGATACTATAGTCTTTCTTTATTTGATCTTCATAGCATCTGTGAGCAAGAATTGGTGGATTTTCCTGTGTTCAGATGTTGACATGTAGATTACTTAAAGAACAACTTGACTTATTGATAAAGACAAGATCAAATATTTTGATGTGTTGATGTTTTGACTTGTGAGCATGTGAGTGCAGTTCATGACCACAAATCAGTCACCTTAATCCAATCCTTATGAGTAGACATAGTGACCAAATCTTGGTGGCTTAGAATGTTCAACCCATCTAGACTGCAAGACGCTTTCTGTCAGTGTGTTGTAGTGATGTCCAGTGCTGTGCGCTAGGGAAGTATGAAAGAGTGTGGAATCTTTTATTGTGTTTCTGGAGCTTTGCTGTCATAATGCAATTCAGGCTAGGTTATGTCTGATGAGGGAAAACCTCAGAAGTATTTTTGATTTCAACACATGGGCATGCTGGGCCAGGCAATGAAATGTCCTTAAAGATAGAAAAGCCGGGTGGAATGGATAGCTTATATTAGAGTATGTAGATTTTCACCTCTAAACTGTAAGATTTTGTCT
Organism: Mauremys reevesii; assembly: GCF_016161935.1. Classification (NCBI taxonomy): domain Eukaryota; kingdom Metazoa; phylum Chordata; order Testudines; family Geoemydidae; genus Mauremys; species Mauremys reevesii. The sequence goes on from NC_052624.1 coordinate 190,857,021, forward strand.
GGCCAGTATCAATAGTGCACTCTATAGCTGTAGCACTAGTGCAGACAGTACAGCCACAGGAGGGGTTCTCCTATCACTGTAGGAAATCCACATCCTCTGTGAGAGGTGGTGGCTAGGTTGACAGAATTTTTCCATCAACCTAGCAGTTTCTATACTGGGGTTTACATCCGCTTAATTCTCACAGCCCTGAGTGATATAGTTAAGCTGACCTAATGTTGCAGTGTAGACCAGCCCTGAATTATCTTCTGACCCATAATGCTGATCCCTTTGCTTTAAGATAGCAATAAATTAGCAGCATAGGGATCTTGTAGTACTCCTACTACTACTTGTGGATTGAGGACTTAGATGCTTCTGGAGCTTAAACTGGTAACTTTAAGCAATACTAAAATTATTTTAAAGTGTGTTTAAAAATAAAGAAATCAGATGATGTGGAGGAGACTGGAGTTTCTGCAAGGGAACGGAGAAAACAAGTCAAAGAACCGAAACAACAGGGAATCTTGTGAAGCCATATTCAGCTCAGCAGATAGGACTAGGGGACAAAACCTGCCAGACCGTCTTACTGCTCTATCTTGAAAAAACAATTATACAGCAAAATACTCTGAACTGGCCAAGAGATAACTGGATGCACAGATAAGTGCCTGATCCTACACTGTTAAAGTAATGGGATTTTTGCCCTTGACTCCATGGGAACAGGACCCTCACCCCATTTTCCAGAATGCATTTCTTCTAGATGTTTCTAGTTTATGGATTTGTTTACAAATCAGCACAATGCAAAATATTGATAGTCAGGTTCAGAGAAGCAGCTTGAAACTGTGCTTCCTCATGGAAAATGCTAAGAACCAGCTCACATCTTGAAAACTCTTCTGCTCAGATAACAACAGATGCCACATTTAAATGCACAGGATATGCCATTTATCCATTATTCAAAGTCACTGAAATGAATTGCTCTGAATGTTATCTAGTAATATTTTCTGTTTTACATTTATTTATAAAGAAATCTATAGAGGAGCCCATTTTCCTGTCATTAAGAGACATATAACAATCAAAAGCCTTTCAAGTTCATAATGTGACACTGTGCCTTGAAGCCTGCCACACTCTGGCTCAGATGGAGCAGTTTCAGAGTTCTCCGATGAGATTGTTTCACTGCTGGTAATGGAAAGTTCTAATCACAGCATTGCCAGGGAGCCTGGCATGAGTTGAAGAGGGAGGCAGTATGTAAAGGGCCTGGGACATATGTCTTAAATTTATATGGCTAGTAACTTATCCTTGGAACTACATGTGGAAACCAGTGCAAATGACAGGACGCTGATCTGCATTCGCTGCATCTTTTGAGTTCTTCTAAAGGGTAGTCCAATATGGAATGCATTGGAATAAATCCACCCCTCAGGCTATGTAAACATGGATCACTGATGCAATATCTGTATCAAAAAGGAATAGTCTTTGACTTTGGGACAATTGTAAATGGTGGGAAGAAAGAACTCCTTGCCAGAGCTACTGCATGGAAATCCAGGACATGCGGTGAATCCAAAATAAATCCAGGACTGCAAAACTTATTGTCTGTCAGTTAAATGCCCTTACTAGACAGTCACTTTAACCCCCTCCTCCCCTTTTTTTATGACTCTCTATACCTGTCAGCATCACTTCTATTTTCCTAGACTGATCTCTAGACACTTCTGCCAGGCACCGATGAATCACGCTACCAAATTATACAAAAATGAGATGTAGAACTCAGTGTCGTCAGCATACTGGTGTCAGTCTGCCCAGTAGCTGAACAAACACAGTGGATAGGAGGGCTTTTTAAGTGTTCTACTTAAGCAGGTAGGGCATTTATTATGAATCAGTTCAGTGAATACAAATGTGCTGTGTGTTAGAGCTGACCAAAGAACAATTTTATTGCACAGAAATTTTTGAGGTTTCAAAATTTGTTTTTGTTTTGCATTGGAATGAAAACAAAACCCGTTGAATGCTTTCATGAAAATGGAATTGTGTTGAAATGTACATTTTCAACTTGAACCCTCAGCTTTCTGATGTGGGCTGGTAGAAAAGTATATGGGAGTGATTGGCCTGGAGTGTGAGACACCTAGGTTCAAGTCCTTGCTGTGCCTGTTTCAGAACAGAGTTTTTCATCCCAGATCACTCCAAATCAGGCAGAGCAGGGACTTGAACCTGTGTCTCATATGTCCCAGGCCAGTGGCCTCAATGAGTCTCTTCCCACCCCCAGATAAAAATGCTGCTGAAAAAGATGTCTCCCTAAAAAATGTGGTTTTGATTAAACCAGCATATTTCAGAAAAATTCATTTAGTCAACAATATTCCAACTAGCTCTACTATATATTTATATTGCTTGCTAACAATACTGACTTTGTTTCAACAGCTGTAATATATTCATTATCCTGGAGACATACATCATAAGAAAAAAGCAGAAACAGAAACTTTTAAAAAGATGAAAAGCTTGAAATATTGGGATTTGGTTGTTCTGGTCAGCTGGTTCTGAAAATGCTGTTCAGTCTGACTCTCCAGGTACCGGTTTTGCTGGCATTACCTGCTACCCAATAAATTATTTCCAGTGGTGATTATGATACAGGCAATATTATTTCAGTTTTAGAAGCCTTCACACGTATCAGTGTTCAGAATTGGCCTCAAGGATCTTCTGTCTATTTGTTTTATTTCATCAAAACAGGACTTCTAAAGAATGTGTTTTTTAAGTGGAGAAGGCTGATAAAAAACAAGTGCAGTGGCTTAGAGGCTGTGGGGAAAAAATATAAACAGACCTGGTTCAGATACATTCCAAGGTAAGTGGGACATGTCCAGTATGAAATTCAAGGTAGAATAAAATTAAAAATAAGTCAGGTTTTGTTTCCAGTTGAGCTATGAGCAAGAAGCAACTATTATTGACTCAGGGGGAAATATTCATTTTAACACATCCATGATATTTGCCTTTATAAAATACTTTGTGTGGGAAAAGTACAGAATATTGTTAATATAAGACATTGTAAACCACAACCAATACTGAAAAAGCAGGGGAGCTAAACAATAAAGACTGGAAACTCTAGTGAGATAAGAAATTGAAAGTCAATTCCGTTTTCTAAAGAGAGAGGAACTTCAGCTGATTGGCCTTGTGGTCTAACTATGGGTAAAGTTGTTACCTGTCCCCTTATGGGGAGTTCCCAGATTCCCTTGTCCCTAGATTGTGTCCCCTTGTGATGAAAGTTATAAACCTCACACTGGTGCAGCCACAAAAGAGTTAATGTGCAGAACAGTTACTTTCCCAGCTGTGACTAAGTGGCTGACCAGCAACTCTGATAAAACATTGCTGGTCCTAGATACAGAAGCCTCAGTTGAAGGAGCACTCCTAGGAACGGGAACTTAGAGATCTCCCAGGTAGTTGGAGGAGGCCCCGCCTGTGAAGGGCTGCATGCTGCCAGAAAGTCTGAGGGGATTTTGGATCTTCCTGAAGGTAAGAAAGGAAGTTTACCCAGGGAAACAGCAAAAAGTCTGTAGAAACAGATCCTAGCTGCTTACTACAGGATTCTTGGGCCAGAACCCAGAGAAGAGGGAGGGCCTGGATTCTCCTACAGACTTCCAAGGAAGAGGAGATGTAAAAAAGATTGGCACAAAGAGAGACAAGGACTGTCAAGCCCAGGTGTGGGTCTGAAGGCCTGGAACAGGGTCATTCAACTTCTGTTTTACTGGACTCTTTATTACCCCGTCTGTCCACTCCTCCCCCACCACACACAAACAATGAGCGAGCTGGTCAGAGTGTACAGGGAGATTCTGGCAAACCAGTAAAGGGCCTGAAACCACTATTGTGTATTGCTAAAAGCAGCCAAGTCAGCAGGCCGTAAAGTGGAGGGGAGGGGGTTTGGGGTGCCACAGAAAGGGCAGCTTGACCCCGCATCCTTCCTGTTAAGAATTGTGTTGAAATTGCTGATACATGCATTTTAGAAAAGCAGGATGTGCACTCAGGAATATGTCTAACAGTGTCTCAAGGCTGCAAACTCTGGGGAAAAAACCACACCTGGTTAATTAATAATCAGAAGAAAACCTCTTGCTTGACCGTTGAAACTGCTTGCTTAACAAGTTTTCTTTGAAGGACAGGTAATTGTGTTACTAATGTATAAAATAAGGGGGGAAGATTAAGGTGCTGGGACTCTTCAGGATGGGACTCTCCCTCTGGATGCATCTTGTGTTCCTCACCAGCAGATGGGCTGCCGCTGTGGCAATCGAGAGCCACGCTCAGCTTCAGTAATTATCGAGGGTTGGGGGTGTTTTACTAACCTGTTGCAGATGTGTGCAAGTGCTTGAGATTAAGTAAAGTTTACCTTTAAGTGAAAGCACTCTTGTGTTGTCCTGTTTGTGCCAGCCATCTATCGATTGGACGCCCGTGTCTCCCCTGATTTATTTCCTGACACCGCCTTGCACAGAGTAAAAGTTACCAAGAGCTTTGGGTTGAAAGAACCCTGGGTAAGAAGAGGACTGAATTGTAAGAATAGGCAAGCCACTCCAGGCTCAGAGCGACAATTGACAGAGGGTGCCAGAGCTGAAGAGATTTGTTACACCATGCTTGGATATGCAGGGGCACAGCGGATGATGAGTGACCCTCACTGGCCAGCAAACCAGCTATTACACTGATTTGCATCCATGATCCTAAATTTGTGCAAAGGTATTGGTCTCCCCATGAATATGCTGCCAGAGGTCCTTTAATGGCAGGTAAGTTAGCAAAGCTCTGTTATGTAGCTGCCTCATGATAGGAAGGCAAAAGAGCCCTTTCCCTACTCCAGCTACCATTTTACCTTGCTTACATTTCCTCTTTCAAGGATAAATTGTCAATGTAAGCTACAAATTTAAATATTCAAACTTCTATAGCTGTCCAAAATGTTTTTCTCTGTCTGTTCTTTGCCTCCTGCCCTGCCCACGTCCATCATTCATGAATAGAACTGGTCAAAATATGAACATTTTGCAAATAGTATTGAAACGTTGAATTTGTTTCCACTTTTTCAAAGTGGTAGGAGTTTTCTTACAGTTTTTTTCTGAAATTCTTGTCAACATGTATTTTAAATTTTCTGAATTTTATTTTCCATATTCCCACCCCAATTTTTTTAGTATGAAAATAAAATTTTTGATAAAAGTCTTTCTAAAACAATTTTACATACTTTTTATTGAAATCATCATGGAGAATTTTGTGAATAATTAAAAAATTAAGTCAATACATTTTCACCCACACTTTGTTTGTGTGTGTTTGAAAAAGCCATTTATCTAGGGGAAAAAAACACTTCTTACCAATTCTCCATCAATTAAGTTGTGAATGACAAGATACCTGAAAACCCAGAGCATCTGAGACTCACTGCTTGACACTGTGTAGTCAACCAATGTGACCTGCAGCATGGGACCCTGTGTCACCAAGTCAACTGATGGCAGCTCCACCACTTGGACATGTCTGCAACTCCTGCTGATGTTTGCAGTGAAATTCCACTTGTGAGACAGGTGTGTAGACCCTGAATGTGTCTGGAGTGACACTTTATACTTTTGGCTTGTACTTTGTACGAGGGAAGTTCAATTGCCATTGGGTTTGATTTTAAAAGGACATTCTTTACATTTATTTTTTTTCTGTTGAATGAAGTGCACCACAGAGACATGTAAGCTCCACTTTAGCCTCAGTATAAATCCAATTCCAGGTATTCTTAGGAGCCCAGGTGTCCCATCAGATCCTTTGTGACCTACCACCATCATAGGGCAGATAGGTGCCAAGGACCACTCCCTCTGTTATCTTACTGCCCTTTGTGCAGTGGGAAAGAAGCAGTAAGGAGGTTCCAGATGGGAGAATAGCGGGGCAGGATAGTTGACAGGAAGTTCCATCTGTAGCATGTAGGAAGGAAAGTAGCTTGAAGCAACCTTGAGTTTCCCTCCATTCCTCTTCTTGCTTATCACCAGCTCTGTTCCTACAGTGGCCCCTGGAATTATTTGAAGATGTAGATGATGTCACCTGCCTCCATAAGAACGGCCATACTGGATGAAAACATTTCAAACACTTTTCACTTATTTTAATGAAAATATTAAAACAGATCAAACAAAATCAGTGCCCTGATTTCTGAATTGTTCAATAAATAATAAATTGGAATCCCAGCAGGAATACTTTTCACAGTTTCAAAAACTAACCCTATTAATCATCATACTCAGTTAAGAAGAACAAGGTATAACATTCAATAAACTTCTACCACAAAGGGATTAGGGCCATTCAAAATCTAAGCCACATCAAAAGAAATATTTATCATGAAAAGATGGTCATATTTTAGAAATAAACATAAAGGAACAGATCTGCTAGCTTAATATACTATGTATGCATATGTGTGAGGAATTCATTTTTATTATTAGTGTGGGTACTTAAAGAACATAAATGACTATAATCATTAAATGGGAGCATCATCTAAAGAATAACTCAAAGGAAATACTTTTCTGTTGAAATGAAAAAGGTAAAATAGACTATTCCTCATATTACAATAGATTTAGCCTTCCTCATAACATACCTCCCTCTTTGATTCCATTGTGAGTGATGTGTACAGTCTCAAATCTGATTATTAATAATGCTAAAGATTTTTTTTCAAATTAATTGGTGAGAAAACTTAATATAATTAGGGGAAAACACAAAAGAAATTCAATAAGAAAATCAATACCTATACTAAAATGATGAGAACTTACATTCTAGCACCATCTGACCTGAATAAGTCTTTTTTTTTTAAGTACTATAGCTAATGACTGAATCTTTCAAAAAACGTAGTGTTAAATAATACTTCCAGCAATGAAAAGAGTGGAGTCCTACACAGAATAATGCATTGAGTCAAAAGTTATAAGAAGAGAAAAGTGTTTAATCTTCAATAATAAGCAGAAAACCCAGAATTCTAATGCCTGAGAAATATTTAGACAATAACCTGAAGACCCCTGGAAGAAATAAAAAAGTATTTAAACTAAGAATGTGCAACATACAAAAGAAGAAAGCACATGATCTATTTCTTGGAACAAGACTCCAGGGACATTTCATTACTAACTGCCTAATGTCTACTGTGCACCTAGAAGACAGGACTTCCTCAGTATATTTTATTAGTCCCTCTGATCATCTTGTTTTAGGCTTTATACATTATTTCAATAACTATTGATGTGATTATACCAGTTGAGGTAGTGAGTGCTATAGCAGCCAAGTCCTGAACTCTATCTTAATCCACCTCTTGTAGTTGTTCAGAACTTTTCAAATGGGTTACTTTTTGGCCTGAAATTTTCCATGGTTGGTCTTTCCCTTGTGGAAACTTGAGTAGACTTGATTTCAGGAATTTTCTGAGTTATGAAAACAGCAACCTATCTATTTATCTCACAGATGTTACCATTGGAGTATTTTAACCAACATAACTTTCACAAAAAAAACCCCTAGAAACTGCAATTGTATATTATTTTGCATATCTAATTGAAAAACAAATCACGGTTTGAGTAGATCTGAAAAAAAAGTCTTGCTAACACTCTTAATGAAGAAGAAAATGTTGTGGTTTTTTTTTTAGTTTAATTAAAAATTTGAAGCTGAAACTAGACAAAGTCAGGTTAGAAAAGGCACAACATTTTTGTAGTGGGGATAATTAAACATTTGAACAGTGACCCAAGGATGTGATGGCATTTCCATCATGCAAAGTCTTTAAAACACAACCAGATGATTTTCTGAAAGGCTCAAACAGAAGTCATGGGCTTAATGCAGAAATGGCAGGGCGAGATTCTATGGTCTATGTTGTACAGGTCAGGTGAGACAATGGCAGTGTCCCTTATGACTTCAAAATAACTGAATCTTTGAATAAAATTTGTCCTGGAAAATACTTACAATTTCCCACACTCCAGTAATTCCTAGTTTTCCTGATGCAGCAAGGTACTCAAACATATGAATAATTCCAGTATCTTCAATACTCATATGTTTAAAGTTAAATAGATGCTTACATGCCTTGCCAAATTAGGATCAATTTTCTTAACTCTGCTCCTGTTAAATTGAATGGGAGGGTCAATGATAAAACTCCTTTTGACTTCAGCGACCTCTTTGAGTGCTTTTGGAAATCCTATCCTTAGTCATTTCCATTCATATTCATTAGAATTTTCTTATTTTATTTATCTGGATATGTCTTTAAGTATGCCACAGTTAGGGCCTAATCATGCACATCTTACTAAGATGATGTTCCTAGTCCTATAGTGACCACACTATATGGATCCAGTGACCAAACCAAATGTGTACATTGAGGTATGTGTACCAATGCTATGTCCACAGGGTGGAAAGGGGCGGGGGAAGGAGGAGGAATTTCAGAGCAACTATGCTGGTGCTCCATACTTGACATGAACACATCTGTCTTGACCATCCTAAGCCAAAGTCCTGCAGAGAAGTCCTGTGGAAACCTATTTACTCACACTAATTCATAGTGTGAGGATTAGGTCTAAGGAACTTGCCTCTACCCCACCCCCTTTCCCTGAAACATGCGGTATAGGGCAGGCCACAAAGATAGCATATGGGACTAGAGAGATCACTGTTTTTTCCCCAGTATGGCAATGCCTGTGTAATACATGAGTATTAAGCACAAAAATGATGGCAGTAGGGAAACTGCAGTAGTGGTACTACCTATATTAAAGACAAAGCAGTACAGAAAGGCATTTCCTATCAGAAAGCAATGGAAACCTGTAAGCTTCAAAGTTTTTGTAAGGTAAATTCTGTACTGTATCTGGAGAAGATGTAGTTGTTTACTTACAAGTGATTACAGCAACTTTTAAATCAACCTCAACATTAAAAATCATGAAGTTTACTTGAGAAGAACTCTATTCCAGTTTCGGGTTAAGAAAAAGGTAGTGTTGCAGTGACTCACTCTTTCTGCTGCTTACTTCAAACACTTTCTTAAAAGGCTGCTATCTGCCAAAGAAGGCTGGCAACACAGAAAAGCAGGTGAATTGTATAAGTAGGCCTAAAATGGAAGAGAGAAAGGAGGTTAGAAAAAAAATCCAGCTTGTCATACTTGCTTTTCCTCTCACCCTTAGAAAGTATATACAATTACTTTCAGATTGGTTGAAGCAAAGTTTTATTTAGATGTTGGATAATTCATCACGTTGTGTGTGTGTGTGTCCGTTTCTCCACATGTTAATGGTCTGTAACTAGAAAAACAGCAGCATTGTTTCCCTCATACTCTGGTCTTCAGATTAAAAAACAATCTGTTTTTAATACTCACTGGGAAACATTTTCAATATATTGAAATATTGAATATTCAGTAGAGCTCTTCCAGGATGTGAGGTAGCTCCATTAAACAGATACTTTAAGGATATTTTTAGAAGAATCTCCAGAAGAGCACATCTCACTGCCATGCAATGAAGTAAAATGATTATCCTGGCTCCTATCCATCCTTCAATTTCCTATGTTCCTTCAATAGTCCTTGCTTGCACTAGAGAGCTGTGTTTATTTCATTTTGTAGCCTCCCTTTCCTTCAATGCTACTGTATAGGACTCCATTTGTCCCTACTGTACCTTTTAGTAGACCTGTCTTGTGTGTGATGAGAAGATATTATGACTCAGTCTTTGTCTCATCAGATATAAAAATGAAATGTTTTTTCTGTCTTGTATGTTGTCTTCCAGTAATTTTTCAAGCAGTTTGAGCAGGATTCTGACATTTATACCAGTGTATAGGTTAATATATTGTTAAGACCAAAAGAGACCTTTGGAACACCAAGTCTGACCTACTGCATTATAGAGGGTAGAGAATTTCACCCAGTTATAGATACCCTTGCTTTGTGTCTGACTAAAGCATGACTTCCAGAAAGACTTCAAGAGATAGAGAATTCACACTTCTCGTGGTGGTTTGTTTCTATGGTTAACCACCCTCACTGTTAAAAAGTTGTGCTTCATTTTTTATTTTAATTTGGTTTCACCTTCCAGCCATTAGAATCATACAATCATAGAATATCTGGGTTGGAAGGGACGTCAGGAGATCATCTAGTCCAATCCCCACTCATAGCAGGACCAATCCTCAACTAAATCCTCCCAGCCAGGGCTTTGTCAAGCCTGACCTTAAAAACCTCTAAGGAAGGAGATTCCACCACCTCCCTAGGTAACCCATTCCAGTGCTTCACCACCCTCCTAGTGAAAAAGTTTTTCCTAATATCCAACCTAAACCTCCCCCACTGCAAATTGAGACCATTGCTCTTTGTTCTGTCATCTGCTACCACTGAGAACAGTCTAGATCCATTCTCTTTGGAACTCCCTTTCAGGTAGTTGAAAGCAGCTATCAAATCCCCCTCATTCTTCCCTTCTGCAGACTAAACAATCCCAGTTCTCTCAGCCTCTCCTCATAAGTCATGTGCTCCAGCCCCCTAATCATTTTTGTTGCCCTCCGCTGGACTCTTTCCAATTTTTCCACATCCTCCTTGTAGCATGGGGCCCAAAACTGGACACAGTACTCCAGATGAGGCCTCACCAATATCGAATAGAAGGGAATGATCACATCCCTTGATCTGCTGGCAATGCCCCTACTTATACAGACCAAAATGACATTAGCCTTCTTGGCAACAAGGGCACACTGTTGACTCATATCCAGCCTCTCGTCCACTGTAACCCCTAGGTCCTTTTCTGCAGAACTGCTGCCTAGCTATTTGGTCCCTATTCTGTAGCAGTGCATGGGATTCTTCCGTCCTAAGTGAAGGACTCTACACTTGTCCTTGTTGAACCTCATCAGATTTCTTTTGGCCCAATCATCTAATTTGTCTAGGTCCCTCTGTATGCTATATCTACCCTCCAGCATATGTACCAGTCCTCCCAGTTTAGTGTCATCTGCAAACTTGCTGTGGGTGCAGTCCACGCCATCCTCCAGATCATTAATGAAGATATTGAACAAAACCAGCCCCAGGACCAATCCTCCGCTTGATACCGGCTGCCAACTAGACATGGAACCATTGATCACTACCCACTGAGCCCAACAATCTAGTCAGTTTTCTCTCCACCTTATAGTCCATTCATCCAACCCATTCTTCTTTAACTTGTCGGCAAGAATACCATGGGAGACCATTTAAAAGCTTTGCTAAAGTCAAGGAATAATATGTCCACTGCTTTCCTCTCATCCACAGAGCCAGTTATCTCACCATAGAAGGCAATTAGGTTAGTCGGGTATGACTTGCCCTTGGTGAATCCATGTTGACTGTTCCTGATCACTTTCCTCTCCTCTAAGTGCTTCAAAATTGATTCCTTGAGGATCTGCTCCATGATTTTTCCAGGGACTGAGGTGAGGCTGACTGGCCTGTAGTTCCCTGCATCCTCCTTCTTTAGTTCTTGTTATGTCTTTCTCCATTGATTAGAGTCCTTTAGTACCTGTACTCTTCTTGCAATGAAGGTATTTATACACCGTAATTGAGTCACATCTCAATCTTGTTTTGATAAACTAAACAGATTGATATCCAAGTGTCTCACTGTAAGACATGTTGTCCAGCCCTCAAATCATCATGATTCTTATTTGCATCCTCTCCAAATTTTCAGCATCCTTGTAGAAATGTGGACACCAGTTAGATAATGACTTATTGGTAAGTTTTGCATTTTCTTTTTAAGCTCTTTGGACCCTGTCTGCCTCTATGGTTGTACAGTACCTAGCACAACATGGTCCCAGTCTTCATTGAGGAGTCTGGGTGCTACCATAGTATAAATATGAAATAAGTAAGGGCTTGATCCTTCCAAGGTCTGAGCAAAATGCTTGAGCTAGTCCAATAAAAAATGCATAAGTGCTTAACTTCCAGCATGAGAGTAGTCTGATTGCCTTCAATGCTTTCAACATATGATTGAGCTTTGCTGGGGTCAGAGTACTTACACTAACAACCTGATTATGGTGCTATGTAGCAGTAGTGATAGGCACACTTTTAAAGGTGAAAATAAATAAAAAATGAAGGTCACATTAGCAATTTCATTGAAAGGTTATGATCCTACCAACCCTTACTCACATAAGCAGTCACACTGCAGTCAGTAAGATCTGCTTGCATGACTACAGGTTTGCAGGATTGGGCCATAAATCCCTATTTTGAGGGGTTTATTATCCAGTCAAAAACAATTTTTGAGACTGTAATTTCATATCAGTGAGGTTTTATTAACAGTTTAAATTTCAGTTGAAAGAATGCAAGTATCAACAATAATAAGAAAAGGAAACCAAGAATGATGATTAAACCATAAGAAACTTGATATTGTAAACAGGCAGTATTTATTTCCTTCAATGAATTGCATAATTTTGTCAAGCATTAAAATGCAGTATCCATAGAGAGCAGCCACATTGGAACAATTTCACTGTAATTGCTCTAAAGTAACATAAATAGATCATGAAGGCTTTTAAAGATGTTATGATCTGCTGGCTCAGTGATCTGCATTTGATAAAATCCCTCAGGGGCTTTAGAATACTAGATTTGTTTGTGTTGAGCCATCTCAAATCAGTGTTCAATCAGGTAACCTAATGTTTTTGTGCATAACAATAATGTATTAGAGTTTGAATCAGAATTGTGTTTTTTAGTTCCTTTCTAGTATCCTCTCCTTAGTATCTCTCAATTATTCATTGTGCAGGATTACTCGCTAAAGCAATGATTAAAAACGTTAAATTAAAATTAAAAGCTCTGTGATATTACCTTTTATTAATGTTCTTCAACTGATTCACTGGTTGGGATAATCCGATGGGTAGTTCAAATACAAACCAAGTAGCATAAAACTAGCTGCACATACTAGCAGGTCAGGTGTTAGCGTATTAGCTGTAGTGAAATCACACAGCTATTATCTTCCTACTCACATTTCCAAAGGGGTGTCTTCAAGATTTAGCTGAAATATACTACTTTATAGTATATTATACTACTTTATTGGGGGGGGGGGGTAAGAAAGATTTTTTTTATAAAGGATTATTTTTTGCTGTATAGCATATCATGACAGTATATCTTCCTCCCACTACTTGATACCAAGTATTTCATTAAAATATCCTCAGTGCTATTAGCTCACAAAACAAGTTCACTCCTAGTTTAGGGATTGTCATGCTTTCTCCTCAATCAGCTTATTAAGAGAAACTGTGCAGGACAGACCATGCTAGGGAGGGCACTAGGACCCAGGTTGGCCATCTCTCACCATTTCCCTGTTTTATATGACCAGAGGCTCCAGCCTGTAAGAGCAGCTGCTAAAGCAGCCAAAACAGGAACTTTTGGACACTCAAGAGCTTTCCACAATTTTGATTGAGGGTTTTCTCTCCTGTGCTGATTGGCTGTTTGCTCCAACACTCTCCCTCCAATCCCTCACATTCGCTTCACCTTAGCTTCAGTCCACACCTTCCCCTTTTGTCCTGTCCTGTACCCTGACCTCCTTTCCATTTATTTTTATTCCCTCCTATTGGGGCTCCTAATTACGCTGCCTAAATCATGGAAATAACATGCCAATCATATTGATTACTCTACTTATGCATCCTACCCTTTTCCTACCCTGTGTTTCTCTCATATATTTAGGGATTCTACATGAACAATTAGAAGATGGCAAACAGGGTTGTGAAATTACTCCACATTAGCCTGCTGCAGTCTACTGCCTATATGCATCCCGCTAACATACATTAACAGTTCCTTGGAGCACATGGAGTCCTCTTAGAAATGGGAGTAAATCAACGTTCATTAATGAACTGTTAATGCATGTCAACAGGTTGCATGTGGATAGATAGACTGGCACCCCCCATCTTACCAGTGTCTAATTGTTCATATAGACTAGTCCTTAGACTGTAAGCTTTTTGGGTCAGGGAACATCTGCTACTCTGTGTGTGTGTATGCTACCTAAAAATTGGGAGTCTCATTTTTGGTTGTCCCTTAGATACTACTGTAATAAATATGATTTTAAAAAAAGATTCTAAATATTGACATTTAGCTTCTGTAATCTGGTGGAGGTGTTGAATGTGTGACATTCTTACTAATAAAATTCTGGTCCAAACGGCCCAAAATAATGAATTCTTCATCTCAGATATCTGCCTGATGCAGGCATCCTGAAGTTACAGGAAAAAACAGTGCATAAGGGTTAATTGGTCCCAGTGAAGTAAAGGTAAGGAATGTGTATTGAACATTTAACAGCTTGTATCTTTCTTTTCTTGAGTTGTGTTAGCTTTGTTCTAAAAGCTAACACAATTCAAGACAAAGATGGAAACAGTCTTACAGAAGAAAGGGACATCATCAATACATGGACCAGCTACTGCTTTGATCTATACAGCCACCAGACAAATGGAGATCCTAGTGTCCTAGACAGCCCAGATTCAACAGAGGAAGATGACCTTCCAATACAGCCATGAAATCACTCAAGAACAGAAAGGCTCCTGGTATTGATAACATCCCAGCCAAACTGATGAAATTCAGAGGAGAAATTGTAATAGATATACTCACCAAGATCTGCAACAAGATCTGGCAGACCGGTGAGTGACCCTCCATGTGGACACAGTCACTAATCATCACTCTGCCAAGGAAAGGCAACCTGCAACTGTGTCAAAATTACCAGACCATAAGCTTAATTAGCTAACCCAGCCAAGTGATTTGAAAGTCATATTGAAAATATTGAAGCCACAAACAGAGAATATCATCGCTGAAGAACAGCTTTCATGCTGGAAGAAGTATCACAGAACAAATTTTTAACCTTCAGGTTCTAAGTGACAAGTACATACAACACCAGCAGAACATCTACCACGTCTTTGTTGACTTCAAGAAAGCATTTGACAGAGTATGGCACAAAGCTTTCTGGGAAACCATAAAGAAGTACAATGTTGGTTGTAAGCTTATTCTTACCATTAAACAACTGTATGCCAAGGCCAGCAGTGCAGTTCTCTTCAATGGTTCAATAGGAACATAATTTTGCACCACTGTTGGAGTCCGGCCAGGCTGCCTTCTTTCACCCACGCTGTCCAACATCTACTTGGAGCAAATAATGACTGATGCCCTAGAAGATCACATATGCACAGTCAGTATTGGGGGTGAACAATCTCAAATCTTGGTTCGCTGATGACATTGACGGCCTAGCAGGCAGTGAACATGAACTTGCCAACCTTGTGAAATGATTGGATGAAACCTCTGCAAAATATAGCATGGAAATCAGTTCAGAGAAAACCAAGCTGATGACAAACAAACATGATGGGATCAGCTCACTGTCAGTGGACAAGAGCTGGAGACTGAAACAGTTCAAGTGTTTGGAGGCAATCATCACTGATGAAAGATCAAAGGCCGAAATTCTGGCAAGAACTGTGCCAACAGCAGCAGTGGCAAAGCTAAAGCCAATTTGGAGGAATAAGAACATCTCCCTGGAATTGAAACTGCTGCATACATTGGTCATCTCCAATTTTCTCTATGTGTGCGAGACATGGACCCGAATGGCAAATACAAGTAGTAGAGATGAGATAATTCTGTAAAATCCTGGGCATCTCCTACTTCAACCATGTCACTAATGAAGAGGTCAGCAACATCGTCACCCAATGCACTGGGTCATATGAAGACCTCCAATTGGTTACAAAGTGAGCAAAGACTCAAATCCCTGGGTCTTTGGACAATGGAAAAAAATCAGTCAGGTTCTTAAAAGAAGGATTTTATTAAAAAGAAAAGGTAAAAATCATCTCTGTAAAATCAGGATGGAAAATAACTTTACAGGGTAATCAGATTCAGAAAGCACAGAGGAACCTCCTCTAGCCTTAGTTTCAAAGTTACAACAAAACAGGGATACCTCCCTCTAGCAAAGAGAAAATTCACAAGTTGAGAAAACAAACATAAACTAATAAGCCTTGCCTGGCTGTTACTTACAAGTTTGAAATATAAGAGACTTGTTCAGAAAGATTTGGAGAACATGGATTGATGTCTGGTCCCTTTTAGTCCCAAGAGTGAACACCAACAAAATAAAGAGCACAAACAAAGCACCGCCCCCCGTCCCCGGATTTGAAAGTATCTTGTCCCCTTATTGGTCCTTTGGGTCAGGTGCCAGCCAGGTTACCTGAGCTTCTTAATCCTTTGCAGGTAAAAGGATTTTGGTGCTTCTGGCCAGGAGGGATTTTATAGTATTGTATACAGGAGCGTTGTTACCCTTCCCTTTATAGTTATGACACCTCCTACAACTGTGAAGAAGCAAGACAATCTGCCCTAACCAAGATCATCCTCCAAGGGTCAGTACAGGGGAAGAGAAAAAGAGGTAGACAGAAGAAGAGATGGATTGATAACATAAGAGTGGACAGGAATGGACTTCACGGAGACTCAAACACTGACACACAATCATCGGGGTGGAGACAATTGGCTGATTGGTGGTTGGGGCACCATCATTGATGAGCAATGTGGTTATGGGAGTGGTGATGATGATGATGACCATCTTTCTTTTCTAATTACAGAGGGGTAGCCGTGTTAGTCTGCATCAGCAAAAACAATGAGGAGTCCTTGTGGCACCTTAGAGATTAACAAATTTATTTGGGCATAAGCTTTTGTGGACTATAACCCACTTCATCAGATGCATGGAGTGGAAAATACAGTAGGCAGGTATAAATATACAGCACATGAAAAGATAGGAGTTGTCTTTCGGAGTGGGGGGTCAGCACTAATGAGGCTGATTCAATTAGGGTGGATGTGGCCCATTTCCAACAGTTGACAAGAAGGGGTGAATATCAACAGAGGGAAAATTACTTTTTGTAGTTCTAACAAATACATTTGTTAGTCTCTAAGGTGCCACAAGGATTCCTCATTGTCTTTTCCAATTAGATTCTTAAACCATCGCAATTTGACTGCTGCATCAGAAATTATAGCATTAGAAACGTTGAACTGATTAACTGCTAGTATTTTACAGCTTTGGTGTACATTCTAGTTTACTTGAGTTTATTCAGAAATAAATATAAATTCAGATCAGCTCAAATGAGTGCAGTGAACCCTTTGTTGCACAATATGAAATTGTATATTCTCTATAAGTATGTTTGTAATGCTCTGAATATAATAATGCCTACTCGTGGCACAAGAATATAAAAGGGCAACCAAACTAGGTTCCAATATTAGCAATAGTTTTTGAAACTTTTGCTAACCTGGTAAGTTTGTTTATTTTTTTCCTTGTTAAAATATGTATTTTGGAGATTGAATGGAGGCAAAAAATTCTATATATGGAAACATTCATAGAGTGGTTACTGTTTGCATGGTTCCTCCTTCCCAACTGTAACTAAATGCTTGCTTTTTGCAAAATATTTGTCTCGCTTGAGATCACCAAATTAATTTGGACTGAACACTGTCACTTCCGTTTATCTGAGAACTAACAGAATGACACACTGTAGTGTAATGTCAGGAAATATAATGGATCATTGGATTGCATCATGGCATTTGAAGCAAAGAGGTATCACACTGAGTGGTCTGTTTAATCTTCCAACATATCAGAAATTAAAAATGAAATTTATATTTTTTAAACAATGTGAATATTTGAAATAACTATTTATGGTTGAATTCCTGTTTTGCAAAAGAGGACTTAGAGAATACAGTCCAGTCAAAATATAGCTACACTCACTGCCAAACGCCCCCATAGCACAATGCCATGATTTGTCTAAAATTATATTTTTCTTTTCAGTGCACAGGAAAATATTTGCATGATGTATTGAGGCAATGAATATTATGTGCACTTGAAGATTTTAGGTTAAAGGCCCACTTAATAATTAAAGAGCTATTTACGTAAATGAAGGTGATATCCATTTAACATACATATATTACCATTATTATTAAATCCAGTACTCAGCAAGAAACTTTCAGAGATGGTGCCAATACAAGACCCTAAGTTGTTTTTGACTCAGGTAGATAAGTATTGTTCAGCTATTTTTGTGGTGTTGATGTCACCAAAGTATGGATATTACCAACCAAAAAACCTACACCCTTTATCAAATATCAAACTTCCATTTCAAGTCGATACGGGGAATCATTATTTGAATGTTAACTATGTGGCAACATTCTCAATGTGTCATTCACTTTTAACAATTTGAGAACATGTACATGTTCTAAGCAGGAACAGTTGGAACAGTCCTCAATTTGGGCCAAGAAAAATAAGGAAGGGAGCATAATCACATGTCCGTCTTCTATTTTCATGAATGGCAAGATGAAAAATGATAAATGCCTGTTCTGGGGAACACTATTTCCTTACTGGAAAAACTCAACTGTTAATTTTAATTTACTGTAGTTTTTAATTAAAAGTGTGTAGTAAGGTTATTAGACACCACTTTGACAGAGACCAGATATGTTGGCTAAATCATGACATGCATTGAACACCATGATGTGGGGCAAAAAGGGATGTTGATTACCAAATACTCAAATTACTCAAAAATGTGTGGTCTAGAGCAGTGGTTCTCAAAGCCGGTCTGCCGCTTGTTCAGTGTAGCGGGGTGGTTACCTGCTCCAGCCTTAAAGGGATTAAAACAGCCCTGGAGAGGGCTGGGGAAAGGGGAAAAGCTGGGCTGATTGGGAAGCAGCTGCAGCTGGGGCCACATCCCAAACAGACTCAGCTGGCCCTTATAAGAGGGTAGTGGCCAGGAGCACAGACAGATTCTCTCTCTAGCCTGTTGAGAGGGGTGGGACCTGGCTGTTGAGAGCGTAACAAGGTACCTGAGCTGAAGCAGGGCTGGGGGAAGGCCCAGGGAGTTGGGGAGCTCTGGCCTGGAATCCCCCCTAGGGTAAGGCCAATTAGGTACTGGGGTTGCAAGGGGCAGCCCACAGGTAGGCAGAGGCAGCAGGTCCAACCCCCCCTTGCCTGTGGTGAGTGGCTTGTACACTGCCGTCTGCCACAGTGAGTGGGGGCTAGATGGTGACTGGCAGTAGCCCACAACTGAGGCAAGGTGGGGATAGAGGGTTGGGGGTTCCCTTGTGTGGGGAGACTCTGAGACTGTGGGAGTATTGCCAGGGGGCAGCACCCCAAAGATAAGGGGCACTGGGTCCTGGGAGGGACATGGGGGGCCAACAACAGTGGGACACCGGCCTGCAGAGGGTGCTCCAAAGGCTGGAAAAAGAGCTAATTCCCAGGACACCAGCAGGAGGTGCCACAGCGGTGAGTCCCTCATGGTTACATTCAGGAAAAGCCCCTGGCAGGCCAGGCCTGTTTGTTTATCTGCGGCGTCTGCAGGTTCGGCCGATCACAGCTTCTACTGGCCTTGGTTCGCCGCTACAGGCCAATGGGGGCTGTGGGAAGAGTGGACAGCAAATCCCTTGGCCCGCACTGCTTCCTGCAGCCCCCATTGGCCTGGAGCGGCAAACCACGGCCAGTAGGAGCCGCGATCAGCTGAACCTGCAGACACGGCAGGTAAACAAACTGGCCTGGCCCACTAGGGACTTTCTCTGCACAAGTGGCAGACTGGCTTTGAGAACCATTGGTCTAGAAAAACAAGAAATGGTAGGCCAAATCTCAACTGTCTCTTAATGCCAATTCAGAAATGTGACTCCGACTAGTTTAGTCATGTGGTTCTTTGCCTTGCCTTAGGGAACTCCATGATTAAGACAAGCCCAAAAGTGTAATTAAAAACAGAATTTTTTAATTAAAAAAGAGAAACTCAACATAAAAAAACACAACATAAGCAATAAATAATTACTTCAGTTACCATCTCTTCTGTCTGTCTCTTTGTGGAGAGTTTTCAATAGAGGTTACACCTCAAAAGTGGGTCTGCTTTAGTGAGGTCTTTCTTTTATAGGTAAACTAAAATCAAAGTATATAATTCCCCAAATCAACACTGAGTCATATTTTTAGTGTATCCTAGATAACCAAAACAGTTTATAGATAGGCAAGTGAATTTCATTTAAGGACTGGTGAATTCTGTTTCTATTATCCATGATAAATCAGTTTATAAATGGGCAGATATAAGTGATCTTAACTAAGTCTTATGAAACTGAAAGGTAGGGATTTTTTTGTTTGTTTTAACTCAGTTACTTAAAATAAATTGTTCAAGAAGTAGTCCTGAGACATAAACATTAATGAACATTAAGAATCTTAACTTCAAATTAAATCCCGCTATTTCTCTCTGTTGACCAAGGCTAGCTTATGTTTCCTTTCCAGGAACACGTAGTTCAAACAGTCATGTGTTTAACAGCAGAAGCTGTTAATACCTTAAATTACAATATCCTTTCAATATCCTTTCAAAATCATTACATGAAAAAGTTAAATTTAATACCTTAGCAGTGCTTTAGCAAATTCCGTCCCACTAATGATGATGAAGTCTGTGATGTCATCATACTGCAGAAATGGGGCTGAACGGAAAGATGGCTGCCAGCTTGTATTCTTCCTGCCTTGTTGCTGCTTCTGCTTGTAGAGATGAGATGATCCAGCAGGGCTTACATGAGTGCTGAGAGTATGAGTGTATTAAACTGCTTCAGGGTAAGAGGATAACCATATGAGTGTAATAAAAGTGTGAGACAGTATAAGGGTGTGAGAGTAATAAAGTATATGTGAGTGTATTTCAATTCAGAGGAATAGTTCAGTCTAATAGTTGCTGGCACCCCCCAGTGGCAGTTTCCAGGGCGGGTAAAAGGCTAAAAGGCACCGTTCCCCTGAAATAAATGACCTGGGATTTTGCTGATGGGCCTTGTGCTCATGGGATAAAGGGAAAATTTGTGGCCTCTGATGGCTGAGTTTCCCCCATTTAGTACCTGTTGTCCCCCTTGTGGGGGGCAGAGGTGATAGGATTCAGACGAGAAAACTGAGGCATGGGGTAGGCTATGGGTTCTATGGTAAGACATTTATAACCCCCAGTAAAATGATGTAAAATTTGTGGTAGATGAGAGCATGGGTGACAAGACAGACAGCAACTCTCCCCTGTGTTAAATGTAATAGAATTTGCAACCTGCCACTTAAAATCCATCCCCGAGTCTGCCCTTATTTGCTGACATGTCCAGGCCAGTTTGTACCCTTTTTTCCATAGTTCCACTGGAGAAGGAAGGCATACTTCTTTCAGGGCTTGTCTGGATTTAAATATCAGCTGCTGTCACCATTAATTGATGAACACCTTTGTGGGTTGGTCTTGTTAGCATCTTTAGCTCATGAATATACAGTCTGCTAGTATGTATGCAGCAGGGTTATAATTGCTTTTGTCCTTGAAGAAGGAAACTATCAGAACATCTGTAAGGTTAGAGTTGTAATGCTTTCTTATGCTCAGTCCATATTGTGAGATATCACTTTAGTTCCTTCTAGGTTTAATAGGAGTTGAAGTTCTGTTTCAAATGAGTCCTAACACTCTTATTTCCTGTATGAGTTTCTTTCAGCTCTCAACATAGTATTTTAAACTCAAACAATTGTTAAAAAGTGTCTTGAAACTTAAATAGTCATCAGAGAAGGAATTGTCCTTTCTTCATACCAATCCTTGGAAAGGTTCTTCTTGTCGTTTGGGGTTGGAAAGGAAGTTGCTTAAGCATTGCCAGATAACTAATTAATTCCCTAATTCTTATAAATATTTTATATGCAAATAGCTTCTTACATTAGTAACCAGTTATACCAAGAAATGACCCTATTCTGTGTGTACATTATTATTACTATATTTGTACATCAGTACTTACTATTTACAAAACAATGGTATCAGGCAATTATTATATGAAAGCTTGCATGTAGATGCAAAATATTTGCAAATACAAACCTCAAAAGAAACTTTTACCATCTTAAGCATCTGTGGGACAAAAAAGATTTTCACCTTTTAAGTGAAAACATAAGCTACGAGTAATCAATATCTTCTGTAAAACCTTTCCAACCATGTATGTTCTCCCTTAACTTTAAAGACTGTAGATGTTAGTGTATTTATTAAAAAAAAGAGTTTTAATAAGGATATTTCTAGACTTTTTTTGTATGTTTAACTAATGTTTTCCTCTTTGCAATGAAGAGGGGCAGAAGAAGCCCACTTTTATAATTTAGGTCATAGTTCTGTTGTGTGTTTGAGTTCAATAATGATTGGAAATTGTCAAATGGGCACAGATGGAATTATGTAATCAAAGATTATCAATCAGAAACTAGTACACCACTGTACAAAAAGAACAGACACATTACCACCGTTGTTGTAAGTAAAAGAGCTGGCCTCTGTGTCTCTTTCCTCTGCAGTTGGTGGGATGCTGGAAGTTTTATACTCCCCACCTAATTCCTCAAACCTCTGTCTTCTTAAGGGTACAAGGCAAAGAAATCCATTATTTTGTGGGAAAATACTCTCCCATGATTAATTTCACCATGTGTTATGTTCTAACATTTTTGTTTTAACTCATTACTTATGGAATTTCCTTTAATTCAATATTAGGTTACATGATTTACTAAACTGAAAGGGCATTCTAATTTGGTCATTATTACTATGCCTGATTGTATATTGATCATAGTACTGATTCAGTTTCCCCAGTTAGCACTTTGAAATTTGGGAGGTTCTTGTCCAAAGATCAGGCCCAGTATTATCTGAATTACTGTTCAGTTTGAAGCTCTGATGTGCACAGTTGCAACACTCACTCTTAGGAAATCATGTTATATTTATAATAGTTTTAGTAATAAATTCACAAACATTCCAACCCAACAAGGCAGAGAGAGATAATACAGAATGAGCTAATCATCCATATACTTACACCATCCCTTGCAAAACAACCTGAAATGGAAGTTACCATCTTCCTCATCTTCCCCCCTCACCATCATCACCATCACCAATGGTCATCATCCTGGCATCTCCCAAGAGCTACATCTCTCCTTCCCAAAGCACTCAAGCTGGGATACAACTTTTATAATGTGCTGATGTCACTATGTCTAATGCATATTCAGTAGGAGTTTCTCTCCTTTTTCTTATTTGTATTTCCTCACCCTACTAATGTTGGGGTGCTCTTCTCCCATAGGTCATTAATCCTTTTAATCTCAAATTTATTAGCATATATGTCAATTAGTTAACATGGAATTCTTGTGGTCAGACATCTGTTGATGTCCCTGACTAAAAACATTCCAAGGTGGTATAAAACGAGCATCTTGTGATTACCAGTTCAGTTATTACAACATTCTATCTTGTGATATTTTATAATCTAGGGATACTCTTGGTTAGCTGCTAATGCCGATGCTTTTGGAGCCTTATCCCTTAATTAATTTAGCTAAGCTATTGTCTAACATGCCTTGAGGTTTGTAGGCTCATTGCATTATTACCTTGACTTATACCTGTGCCTCACCAAGGAAATACCTATATCTATAGGCTCTACAGATGGGACAAGTGGCAGTTCCCCAAAACAACTTTTAATGGATCCCCATTTCATTATTACAGAGAACATCTGCAATAACAAATGTCACTTATCAATCACCCAGTCCTCTGTAGACACTTTTAGTTGTTTGAGGGTATCTCTTTCCTGTAAATCTTTTTTTCCCCTCAGATTTGGAGGCATCAGCCATTATGGATATAGTCCAAAACTCACTCATATGGAACTCTTGAATATAGGTGACTCACAGCTTATAAACCAACATTCTGGCCTTAGAATTCAAACACACTCTTTGCTAATACCATAGAGAGATTTTTGGAGAATAATTAATATGTGAATGAAGTTAAGATACAAAAAGAAAAAGAGCACTAAAAGGCTTAATATTTACTAACAGCTCTGATAACCCATCCCTAAGCATCACTCCCGCTTGACCCTTAATAGAGAGCATCCTTATGTTCTTATAAAGCCTGTTTTCTTGAAATAGAGATAATCTCTATATCAGACTGGTGCCTTCTATTTCGAAGGCTTCAAAAAGGGAATATTTCTGAGACTTTGATAAGAAAATCTTAGGGTGGTTTGCCTTTCTGACCAAATGGTTTCTAGGTTTGCACTCTACCATTTACAGTAAATTTAAATTTGCAATTAAAGACTCCTGTCAAATATTCTATAGAAAGCATGAATCATATTAACTAAAGCTTAAATAATCTTCCAAAACATAATATAAAATAAAATTAATATAGAATGTTAATCGAATATACACACACACACACACACTCAAAAAGCAACAATGACATTTTATTCATATACAGAAATGAACATGGAATAACAATGAAAAAAACAACTCTTATCAACGTAAATACAATTATAAAATTCCTTTTCATACATAGATTTAAAAATGAAATTGTATAAATTATATAAAATTATACATTTCTCTTATTTATATATATAAATAAAATATGGATTTTTATAATTTTATTCACATTTGATAGAGATTTCTGCATTGTTATTCCATGCTTATTTCTGTATATGAATAAAATGTCATTGCTGCTTTTTATTTTTCTTTCTTTCTTTCTCTTCCACTATGTGCTTATATTATTTAGGTAGTTGTCCATACACACCTCTACCTCGATATTACGCTGTCCTTGGGAGCCAAAAAATTGTACCGCGTTATAGGTGAAACCGTATTATATTGAACTTGCTTTGATCCACCAGAGTGCGCAGCCCTGCCCCCCCCCCCCCCCCCGGAGCACTGCTTTACCGGCTTATATCCAAATTCATGTTATAGCGGGTGGTGTTAGTGGTGTATTGACTAGATAAGTGCAGGGAATATAGGAATTGAAAGCACCTCTGCATATACATAAGTACTATTTCCACAGCATACTTGTACTTATAAATATTTCTGTAATGGTGGACTTGGCACTTACATTTGTCCTTTTTATCAGTACTTTTGGCAACACTGAAATTTATCAACAAATATAGCATGTGTACTGAGGCTTATCTCCCTTCATTTATGTGCATCAAAAACTGTCAGTTTTTTTGCAGAATAGTTTTGATCATGGAAAACAGGAGTCTGAGTCTGGTTGAGGGGAGCTTCACTAAAGTATTGTTCGAGATCCACGCCAAAACATTAAGGCTCAGAGTCATTGGAAGGTCCCAGAAAAAGTATGGCCCAAAAGTCCCTGAGAGAGAACATTTAAAACAAAAAATGTTCCAGTTTGGGAATGGGTAGTGGAATGCAGTTAAAGACATGTTCTATTGTATTCAGGATAAGCCTGGAAATCAAGAGCCCCTGAGTTCTAATTCTGTCTCTGTCTCTGCATTAGCTCCACTGAGCAGTATTGAGAATTAATTAGATAATACTTGTAGAGTGCTTTGAACATGAAAACATTCTGTAAGTGCTAGGTATTGTTATTAGTCTTGTCCTGTAATAAGGATAGTGCTCTCGGTGTTGAAAGTATACCTGTATTAAATGGTTGCTCTGATTATCAACCACGTCAGGTTTGCTTTGGCTTTTAATCACTTGTGAAAGCCATTTATTGCAAAAATACTCTGATGCCATACAAATTAACCCTTAATTAATTCCAGTGCTTGCAACAATACTCAGTCAGCTATTTTTTGTTTTCAGTTTTACCATGAATACTTATAAATTACCATAGTGGTACCACATAGTTTGGAACTTTTTTGACTCTCTCCCTAGATGGAAGTGTTACCAAATAGTTAGAACAGGGGACTGGAATTCATGCTTCAGCATTCTATTTCCAGGACAAATGTTTAGCCAGGCCTCTACCTGAGAATGGGTGGATCGGCTTATGTGTCCTGCATCTTGCAGGAGGTCAGACTAGATGATCATAATGGTCCCTTCTGATCTTGAATTCTATGATTCTATGATTCTACCAAGCCTCCACTTGTGTCTATGAAAAATGATGTATCCACATTCCACATACATTTTGCACACACTTGCATGAACACCTGAACAGTTCTGACATCTATGTGAGTGCACAAGGAGTATGTGTGTGCAATCTATAATACTTACTACTAGTGCTTGAAAGCATTAGAATTATTGAAAGAAGCATGCATGAGTCTGCAACTGAAAAGCTCAGGCGTGCGTGTAAAAAACTTCAGGCACATGTATGTGGAGAATATGGATTGAAAATCAGGTGTTAATCTGTCTAACTCCATTTTCCCTTTTGAAAAATGTGTGTGGAGGGGGTGTGTGTGGGTGGGGGGGGATTACCTTTTTTCACAGAAAAGTGTTGTGAGGTTAAAGACACAGCTGATTATAAATCAATGCAGCTTTGTTGAAGTCAATGGAACTAAGCCAATTTACACTACCTGTGGCTCTGCCCTATAAAATTTTGAAAAACACTTTAAATAGAAGGTATTATTCACTTCAAAATTATTCTAATTTCTGCTGCTAATTATTGGGTGGTAAGAAAGTGATGACAGCCTTTGAAGCTAGGGGAGCCAAATGTGAATGCATTTTAGAGGAGAGTTCAGAGTGGAAGACTGCGAGGGGTAGTGGGTTTGTTTTTTGAAATTCTTGCTTGGAGAATGGGGTAGGGGAGAAGAAGAGAAAATATTAATTAAAAAAACTACCCCCACCCCAAGCAGCTTTCGGTGACAGTTACATCTGGATGCTCTGACATTCCATTCTGATGTTGGCAGGTTGTGGTTGTGGTGGTGGTGGTGGTTTTTGATTACTAATACAGCACCAAGAGCTAAGCTAAGCATTTCACAGACCAGAATGAAGTCAAGGTCCTTATTTCAAAGAGTTATTAATCTAAATAAACAGCTGACAGATGTGAAAATGGATGCAATGTGTGATTGAGTTCAGCACATGGCAGCTAGAATTACAAAATTTGTTTGTAATTTGTAAAAGATCTTCTGTTTATTTTGTGCATGCTCCCCTGAAAAAAGGATTAGGGTCAATAAGGTAAATATTACAGGGGGCTTTTGAGATAATTTGGGAATTCAGGGTATTTAAGGCTTAACATACAACAGGGAATGCTGACAGGCAATGAGATAAGGACGTGTGAATATGTGTAGATAAGCAGTTGCTTTGTTGTTAACAACAAGCACAGACAACAAGGTGCTGACCAATATGACATGTTTATGCAAATTCCTAACAGGGAAGTTTGTGATTAACCTTCACTGCCTGTGAAAGTCTTGATATAAACAATGTGACAATTGAGTTGATTTATCTGCTTCTACTCTAGTGTTAACAAAGGGCCTGATCCAAAGCCTAAGGGAGTCAATAGAATGACTGTCATTGACATCCTTGGACTTGAAAACAAGCCCAGGAGAGGGCAGTGCTTGAGTACGTTCAGGTTTGTTTCTCATCAGGTCACCTTATCATTAATTCTCACAGGTCTTAAACAATAATTTTGTCTGTTTCCAAAGAGAAATGCAAAGGTCTCATTTTTCACATAAAATGGAGTGATTATTCAAATTGGATACTGCAGCACTTTATTGCAGACCCTGATTATCTTTCATCTCATTAAAAAGCTGTTGAAAAATAATTTATGATTTAGTTTCTAACAGGTGATGAAAAATTCATTTGAGCTAATGGCAGAATCAGATTATATTTTATTGCTCAATTTTTATTGGTCTTGATACAAGGGCAGTAGATTAATTATATTTCCCTTTCACCATCTCAGTAACATGAAGAACTATCACTTCTGGGAAGGGAATTTATTTAGTTCAGAAAAGATTCTGTTCTGTTTTAATTACATTATTTCAGGGAATAAAAGAGTAGACATGGCCACTCTGTGTCTTGAGTGATTCATTCAGGAAAGCATGTCCAAGCTGGCTATATAGAGAGGCCTTAGTGAAAGATGTGTTTTAAATGTTAGGGTAGAACCTTGCTGCACTATTGTTATTTCCTGTGCTCAGAAATGTTTAGAGAGAGAGAAGGAAAGAAGATCTATTGTAACAGTCAGGTCACTACAATAATCTGGGGTTGAATTATTTGTTCAGCTGTAAATAAGAGGGGTTTTGTGGAGACTAAAATAGTTCATTGCACTGCAAAAAGTAGTTCTTTTGCCCCCACTTCCTTCTTTCATGTTTGTTTTTTTAAGTGAAAGTTAGTGCCAGTGAGACTGACACAGCACTGGAAACTAAAGGCTTAATTATCCACAGAAGAGGTACAGCATGTTGCAGTTCCTTACACAGCCTGGACTGCACCACCAACGCAAGTTCCTTTTCACTGAACCACCTGCTTTATCCTCTGATCTGGATTGAGCACCTCCAGAGATTAGAGGGTAGTTTAATCTCTGTACCTATTCAATCCTTGGCCTTTCTGGAGAAACTGCCAGGAAGGAAGCCAATTAGGGGCAATTGTACAGGTTTATT
The DNA here is from genome assembly GCF_016161935.1 of Mauremys reevesii. Classification (NCBI taxonomy): domain Eukaryota; kingdom Metazoa; phylum Chordata; order Testudines; family Geoemydidae; genus Mauremys; species Mauremys reevesii. Next base: position 190,885,060 of record NC_052624.1, read on the forward strand.
TTTTTTGTGAGATGTGCATATCTGTCCACCAGGAACTAGTCTGAGGCCATCAACTCCTGTGCCCTCAAATGGACATTGTGACAAAAACAATTTTCAGCCAGACCAAGCAGCACTATATATATTTTGAACTACTGATCTAGAGATGAAGAGCTCTCTGTGTATTCACCTGAGCCCCAAGTAATCTCCCGTGGTCTGTTTTCCTCCTCCTTGCTTGTGGTGCTCATTCTTGAAACTTAATCAAAGTGATAACTGCAGTTGCTTATGTTGAGACGCAACCAAACTTTCAGCACTTCAGAAATAGAAGGTGGGGGGTTTCAACAAAAGTATGTAAATACAAAATGAATGTATGAACACTATGACCCTCGCAATAAAGTTAACTATTTAACTGTTAATTGTTGTTTGTGACCTAGGTACTTTGGTGTGAGTTTTTATGTTTATTTATAATTTATATATATATATATATATATATATATATATATATATATATATATATATATATATATATATAGTATTGTGCATGCATATATAATGCACACACAATACAATGCACAAAATATTTATATATGTTCAGGAACAGAGAGTTGGCAGATAATTTGCCAGCTTCTCAGATTGGTTACTTAAGGGAGATTAGATGTTGTTTGGTAGTTTACAAGGTCACTAGCATAAAATGGAAGTTTCTTCTGAACTGAATACTGCATGTAGAATGGGTGGTAGATTCCCCTCATCAGAAGACATGGACAATGTCTGACACTAGGGTATGTCTACACTACGAAATTAGGTCGATTTTATAAAAGTCGATTTTTAGAAATTGATTTTATACAGTCGATTGTGTATGTCCACACTAAGCGCATTAAGTTGACGGAGTGCGTCCTCACTACTGTGGCTAGCATTGACTTACGGAGCGGTGCACTGTGGGTAGCTGTCCCACAGTTCCTGCAGTCTTCGACACTCAATGGAATTCTGGGTTAAGCTCCAAATGCCTGATGGGGCAAAAACATTGTCGTGGGTGGTTTTGGGTACACGTCGTCAGTCGCCCCTCCCTCTGTGAAAGCAACGTCAGACAATTGTTTTACATCTTTTTTCCTGGGTTACCTGTGCAAACACTATACCATGGCAAACATGGAACCTGCTCAGCTCACCGTCACTGCTGCTGTTATGGACAAGTCTATTGTGGGAGCTGCTGTAATCCAAGTAGCCTATGCAATCATTGATGTTCTCTTATCAAGGGTAGTGACTCTGGGAAATGTGCGGGCCTTTTTAGATTTTAGGTGCATCATATTCCTGTCCTTTGTCGCTGGTGAGGAAGTCTTGCAGCCGTACATTCCAGTCCGGTTGGCGCTGTAACACCCCATAGCACTTCTGTGGTTGACACATGTAACAGCTCCAGGGCTCTTGTTCTTTTGCCTTGGCTGAGGTACCTTGCCCTACCCGGATCTCCAAGCATCCAAGACAGAAGCACCTGCAGCAGCTGGCATTGCTACACAGAAGCAGCTCCTTGCCTTCGCAGCAGATGGTGCAGTAGGACTGCTAACTGTCCTCTTTGGACATGTAGCTTGGCCGGGGGTTCTGGGAACGTCTTCCCTGACCTGCTCCTAACAACTTCCAGGGCATGGTGTACAGCTCCACTGCTTCTGCTGCAACTCTGCTCTCCAGCTCCCCAGCGACAAGCTCGGGGGGATCCGTTCTGGTCCTCCTGGGTGCTGCTGGCAGCAGATGGTGCAGTAGGACTGCTAACCGTCCTCATCCACCACTTCTACTGCAACTCTTCTCTCCTGCTCAGGGGATCCGTTCATGAAGCTTGGGCATTTTGGTTAGGAGGCTATGGTACATAGGGAGGAGGGTAGTCAGTTATACAGTGGATGCAGCGGGGGTCTGTGCTCTTGTTGGCTTTCCTGCAGCTCCAACAGATGCTTCATCATGTACGTTTGCTCCTCCATTAGCCTCAGCATTGCATCCTGCCTCCGTTCTTCGCGCTCACTTAATTCTGTCCTGGCCTCTGCCACTGAATGCCTCCATGCATTAAGCTGTGCCCTATCAGTGCGGGGAGACTGCATGAGCTCAGAAAACATGTCATCGTGAGTGCGTTTTTTTCCACCTTCTAATCTGCGATAATCTCAGGGACGGAGATGATAGGGAGAGTGTAGAAACATTCTACGCTCTACAATTCTGGGGGGAATGTATAGTCACCTGTGCTGCTGAGCGCTGCTGAGTTCACCATGCTGACCAAACAGGAAATTAAATTCAAAAGTTCCCGGAGCTTTTCCTGTGTACCTGGCTAGTGCATCTGAGTTGAGAGTGCTGTCCAGAGCGGTCACAATGGAGCATTTGGGATAGCTCCCGGAGGCCAATACCGTCGATTTTCATATACACCACCCCAAATTCAACCCAGCAAGGTCAATTTACTACTCCCCTCATCAGGGAGGAGTACAGAAGTCGATTTTAAGAGCCCTTTAGGTCGATGGAACGGGGTTGGTTGTGTGGACGCAGTCCTTTTTAAATTGACCTAACACGGCTAAATTTGACATAACCCCGTAGTGTAGACCAGGCCTAGGATTCCTATATACTCTACTCTCTCTTATCATTATGGGAAGGATAATGAGGCAGTGGTTCTATTTCTCTGAATGATCCAAATATTTGGAAGGAGGGAGGTTGTGTTTCTGGCTGTGTGGTTACCTTGGATTTCTTGGAGTCCTGTGAGATGTAGGCACCCCATAGCAAGAGGCCCTGGGCTCTATAGTTGAGTGCAAGCAGTCAGGATATATTAAGTAGTTTATAGTATGGAAAATTTCTACAGGGTGTGACTATGCTGTTCCTATGACAGAGGAGAGTTAAGCTCTTTGTGGCTCCTCCATGAAAAGGAAAAAAAATGCAGAAATTCCTTGTATCAGAATCTGTATCAGGGATAACATTTTTCATCATCACACTTGAATTTTGTTCCTTCCCACTATTTCATTTCAGGTCATCTGGAAACCATGTAGATCAGTGGAATTGAATGGGGCACTTTTGTGGCAGTGTACCTAAGGCACTAGTCAGATTGTGTTACTTCACTAATTCTTCTTCTCCTTGGATTTTTGGTTAAGTAGAGTAAATTAATTACATTTTGTTTGTTTGGTCTACCCAAATCACAAATGATGACCAAGTTCCCTTGGCTAGGAAAATGCATTAAGGTGAGCAAATGGGGAAAAATAACTGATAGCTCACTGTACATAGACAACTAAGATTGTTTAGGAAAGCATGTTAGCTCTGCTGAAGCTATGCGTCAGTTGCATAAGTTGAACAAGCTGTTGATTCGTAAGGAAAGCCTAATAGAATTCCCAAATGAGTAATGAAAGGAGGAAGAAAAAATACAAACTGGATAAGAAAAAAAATCACAATTTCTTTTTAATGTTGAAAATTAATAATAACAGAAGTCTTTAGCAGCGATTGATTATATTTCCAGTTGTGGAATAAAACAGGAACAAATATCTTTGCTCTTTTTCAAGAATAAATTAGAGGTTTCTTGAAAACACTAAATGACCTGACATGGGTCACAAAGCTGCAGGTCTGTGTAGTGCTATATGATTAACTTCAGTGGGGTCAACTAGAAAATGACAAGGACTTACAAATGAATCACCACAGCCCTCCCGTGTGTGTTTGGGCAAGCTGGGTTGGAGATTTAGCATGTGATTGGAAAGAGAGAAAAAAAAATCTTTTGCGCTAGAGTATGCTACCTGGCAGCAGGATTTGGAAAACACACCATGAGAAATCATATGGGGAACTGGAAGTTCATGAGTAAAATCTGAACTCCAATGAGAATGAACAGCATCATGCAGAATTCTGGCCAGAGAGCTGGCAGTGGAGAGAGTTTGACATCTATGATAAAATTCCAACACAATAAAACCTCAGATCAGTAGATTGGATATTGTCACCATTCTTCAGCCATGTAAGTGCAAGTCAACACATGAAGCCCAGGAATTCATTGGCTTTAGTGAAAAACCTAGGATAAAGGAAGAATTGCATGGAGCTCAAGCAAGCGAGTTTGGCTATTATGAAGTCCTGAGTAGTAACATGAAGTGGTACATATCTTTCAAAGGCATTACCAATGGCAAACCTGCTTTTTGTTAATTCGGTACAGAGGACACCTATAGAGAAAAAAGTTGCTTTTGACAGTGGTTTACTCATCAGAAGCATTTATTCTGCACATCAGAAAGCATGAAAAATAAGCAGCAGTGTTAAAAAATAAAACCGATGACACTGCTCTGACTTACAGATCCTAAAATATTATGTACAATAAGCACATTCTAGTGCCAGGCCATATGGAATGTGAATTTGTGTCCATGAAAAGGACTTAGTCGGCACAAGAATGTATGATTTATGCCTCCATACGCCATCATTAGTGAATCTTGCCCCTCAGTTTTGTATGGAGGAAGATTTGTAGGTTACTTAGTAGCAGATCAATAGATGTCTTTACAATTCTTGGTTTTCTTTGGCATGTTTGATGGCTTATTGGAAGATTGAAAAAATGAATTGGAAATATTAACTGTCGTATTCAAATATCTACTTAATTATTTTTAGTTCAAACAAATCCAGTTTATGCCAGTTGATTGCTTCTGTTTTTTATTATGTTTTCTCAGCAGACTGGCATTACATTCTACTGCCTTTCACTCACTATGGAAAAGATGAGATTTCAGCCGAGAGTAAGGATCAACACAATACCACCATTGTTTCCCAAATCAAGACTGGACAAAGAGAAGGGCGATGGGTTGGCAAATGGAGAAGAAACACATTTTCCATGAAAGCTGATCAGATATGGCTAAGTAGCTAGCTAAATGTCTTGAACAATAGTTTTCAGTCAAATTATTTAACAATTTTAATACTACTCTCATATCTCTAATGTGCAGTTATCTCACTATGGCATGGGTGGAAGATGCTCACTTCATGAGACCTGTGACGTTTTCTGTTTTAATTAGTATATATAGGTCAGAGGTTTTTCAAGGTGAGTCTGATGCCATCATCCATAGTGTGTGGTGGGGAGTCATGCTGACACGGGTTGTTGATCTGAGCTGCCCTAAGAGGGAAAGAGAGTGAAGTTTAAATAGAGCTGTCTGGAAGACTCCATTTCATGTTAAATTTCAAACATTGGAATGGAAGGGGGTCGGGGGGACCATTTAGAAGTTGTTTTTTTTTGTTGTTTTTTTTACAAAAATGGAATTGTGTTGACATGATTGTTTATAGATAGAAACCTAAGCTTCTCGATGTCTCTGGTCAAAAGTGACTCAAAAACATTCCTGAAGAAAACATCATCCAAATAAGTGTCAGAAATACTACTTGATGTCATGTTCCTCTACCCACATGACTCTGTTCTTCCAATGAAGGTATGAATAATTCCTATTGAAATCAATTACAGTACACATATTTGGAACTACTTGCATTCTGTTTTTAAGAGAACTGCAGTAACAGGGTAATAAGGGAGGTGAAGGGATAAAGAGGAAAGCAGGTGATTGTGGTACAATTAGTGTGGTTTGTAGTAGACACTGATTCCTGAATAATTGGCTGCCTCCATGGAGAAACAAGAGGGTAAATTCTACCCCAAGTGGATAAGTTGTTGTTATGGTTTTAAAAAGTCTCAGATTGTCCTCAGACCAAGCTGGATGAATGTATTTGTTGCTTGGTAGCCCTTGAAAGGGCAACTGGATGAGGCTAAAGAGGTTTCAGGGTGTAAACTGATAATTAAAATGACTTGCCATCTGTTGAGAAGGAAAAAAAAATGCTCTACCAAAATACACAAATACCCTCCGAGGGGATAGCATAGATGTAACTGGCTGTACAATTTGTCCCAGTATTATTATCTCATTAGTTTTGAGACTAAAATGATTCCTTTAGTAGGAGAGAGAGAGAAGCACAACACTTGGGGATAGCAAACTCACAGCCCACGCAGATGGCTGAGTGAAATTATATCTCACAGCAGAAACACAATTATATTTCATATGAGTTTTAGCTGGAGACATAATCATATATTTTCTACCTTTGTTTAACCACCATACCGGTGTAAAATATTCATATCTAGAACAAAAAACAAGTGGAACTTGTCTATTTGAATTTCCGTTACATACTTGAAACTCAGGCCAGCTTGGCTAAAGTTCACAACCCTTTCAGCAAACCTGACCTGATTTTTACAGTCCAACTTGGAAACCATGTGAAAAATACTCGTTTTTGCAGGGTTTAAAATGCAAGGGCCTGAGTATTTCACACCAGTTTTAAGCCTGAGTGACTCCATTGAGTGAAATAAAATCAATGGAACTACACTGAGAATCAGGCCTCCAAAGTGTGAAATTTAGACTGCATTGTGTGTTTAAGTTTTTGCAGAAATCCAAAGCAAAACCCTTTCAGGTGCAGACTGAAACTGAAAGAAAAGTTCTAAGGAATCCCCAGGAAAATAAAGCCTCTGAATGTTGGGCAGTTGTGCTAGCCTACTTTTCTTTTCATACACAGCCCTATTGGTACAAACCATCATTGTATCCATAGCCAAGAATAAATAAGGGCCAGTAAATCTTCCTGGTTTTGAAGAGAGAGATCTGGGATTGTAAGATATTAGGCATAACAAAATAATGGGCTGAGGAGCAAAAAAGATCATTCCTTATCCTTCTGTTACATATTCTCAGTTTTATAAATATCTGTATCTTGGATGGAGTGTGGACTATGAAGAAGAGGGGAGGCTGCATCTGTTCATATTGTGTTTAAATTGCCTTGTGGTAATTTATAATGTGACAAGTTATTATCTAAATTTGACACACTGTACTATAGCATTATAGGCAATGTAATGCAACATGATACATCATTAATGTATTAAGCCAGGTTAAAAAATTAAAAAAAAAAAAAACAGAAAAACCTCACAACAGACACTCATTCCTTTATTGATTATGTAATCTCTGGGAAATGGTTATTCTAAATTATCCACAATTATTTTACCACTTGTATGTGTTTAAAACAAAAATTAATTATTTTTGCTCTTGACCATCTGTTTTACAAGTACAGTGACAGAAGAGAATTGTACCTGCTGCCCATTACTACTGTGGGTTGTGGCAAAAAAACCCATTTTAAGAACAATTTCCTTTCCATCTACTTTAAGAAATACTTTTCAAAGCTAGGACCATGTCTTTATATGTGTAGATAGCACAATAAGGCCCCAGTATTGATCAAGGCATCTGATATTTACATATTAAATAATAATTATAGGGGTGTTGTTGGAAGTTAAATCTGTGTCAGCAATTCCATTTTTACATGTTTTCATGTCCATAAGAATCTACTCCAACCCAAATCTTAGTTAACAGAATCTGGGCCTCCATTTACCCTCTCTTACCTTAATAAGTGCATTCTTCAGGCAGGTATAGAAGAGTACTCTTTCCTTCCTCTACTCTGTAGAAAAGCAGAGAACTTTTCCACTCATAAGTGGTAGAAATTCCCTTTTCTGAATTTGAAATGGGTGGTAAACCTAAGCTATATATATTCTTTAAGAACTGTCCAACACTCCTTTCTAAGAACCTGGGCTATTTAATTGCTTCCCCCCCACCCCCAACTTTGAATCAAGGTCTTGTGAGAATTTGATAGGTATTGCAACAAATATCCATGTAATACCCTTCTTGTAGTAGGGTTTTTTGTTTGGTTGTTTTTTAATTCTGTTTCATGATTCTTCAGTGTTTTCATTCCAGGGATGTTTTCAGTGTTCAGTACTGTCTATTCCTTTTGAAAGAAGAGAGAGTGTGGGGGGAAAGGGAGGTAGGGAGGGAAGAGAGAAAAATATCCTGGGAAAGATGAGTTGATGGTCCTGGCATTTGTATCTCCTAGTTTTCCCAAGAAATTTACTCTTGTCCCTTCCTGTAAATTCTGGTCAATGTTAAATCAAACTGCATTCCATAAGATTTGTTTAAAAAATATTAAATGAAAAATCCATATTCCACCAACTGAATTTCTCAACTCTTCATAACCTATTCAGCCATCTGTCCACTTCCCATATATGTTTAGTTTCCTTATTGCTTTAGGATCAAATTCTTTTCTCAGCCACACTGGTATAAATCTGGAATAACTCTGCTGAATTCAACAGACTCTGGATTCATCCTACTGTGATTGAGGGAGAATTTACCAATAAGCTTTTCTCTTTTTTAGTTCTCACAGTTACAGTGTACCTTTTTTTTCTTTTTAGTTCAGATATCTAAATATTAGATATTTACCATCTTCATCCCTGAATGGATGTCTTTCTGCCAGTCATTCAAGTTCTTAATCAATTATAAAAACTTCAGCTATAAATTTGTCTTTTCCCCCAAATTATACATTCCCAAGACAAAACCATACTTTTTCTGCTGTTGATAGCATGGGCTTCCGGGTTCACCAGCTTATTAACCCAAAGGCTGTTTCTCTTTCCCCACATTAGATCTCTTCCACTACACAACACAGATAAATTTATGTTGCTAAGTTGTGTAAATTTATTGGCTTTAGTTTTATTTATTCATATATTTTTTGTTGGAATGCTTATGAATTATTCCAACAGCCTGCTTTAATAGCTTTGAATTGTAGGATAACAACAACTGGGTTATGCCATATTGAGTTTCAGAGAACTTTTTCTTTGTCTTGGGGAAGGAGACGGAAGAACGCGACTAGATAAGTGTAACTGAGGACTGAATTTGTTCCCAAATATTTGTATGTATAACAGGATGACCTGCTTCTTTAATTGCAGGACACTCACGGCTGGCCAACCCTGTTTAATTAGCCCCACCCCACCCCCAGGCCATACCTGTATTGGGTGTAGGACTTTAAAAATGGATGAAGCCCAGTAGTTTAGTGCTGGCTGTAGAGGACAGCAATTGGGCTGGGTTGTGGCTAGAGACCTGAGCCACAGGAATGGAGCTAAATCCTGTGGAGGGCCCAAAAGCCAGGGGCCAGGCTCTAGGAAGGCAGTCCTGGGGCCAATGTTCCACAAGGAACAGGGAGCTGAAGAGGAGCCTAAGAGGGATGAGAAGCTCAAGCTCAATGAGGGGATGATAGATGCTTCAGTTGTATCCTGTTTGTAGCTCTGAGCAGTGTTCTACTGAGGGTCCTCAGGGAGAAGTCCTGGGACCTGCTACGCTGGAAAGGAGAATGTGATGATTTCATTGAGTTCTTTGGGACTTTGCTACTGGCTTGGTGGGTAGCTGGGTGAAGAGACTTTGAAGAGGCTAGCTTAGAGAAGCTAACTTGATTCCTGACCAGTTACAGCTGAATTTGAATACTCTGGAAAAAAATTGACCTTTTAAGTGACCTCGCCAGATGATTAGGCTACAGAAGACACAGACAGAGGTGACCAACAGTAACAAAGGGGAAAGCCCAGCAATCTCTACACCCAGACATAATAGAATGATGACCAGTGAGTCACTTCTGTGCACTTGGGGCTTGCTCTGGGCTGGGATATTGTAACAGTACGTAAACAGAGCCTCTTCCTTTAGAATAATCAGCAGGTGGGGATGAGAAACTGAAAACTCCATGAGTTACATTTCACAGAGCTTTCAGATAATTCTCCTCTGTAGTTAGAATAATGTAGTGGGCTATGGAACGTGCAAAGCATCCAATACCTCAAGATCCAGTGAGGAAGGATCATGGAAACTGGAGTCATCCTATGTGAAGGTTTACCCTCTTGCACAGCTTTGATGACCACTCCTCCTACTGACATTATGCCTAAGGTTACTCAGCAGCAGCTGTGGAAGGGACTTCACATCAGTTAATACTCACACTACAAGCAGCATTAACACTCTTTATCAGCTTTTTGCCTATTGGTTCACTTGCAGACACCCAATCCATACCCACAATCTCCCTTTGATGCATACATCTCTCTCCTTCCACTGAGGTTCTTCTGCCCCTAAGGAGATTTGATCAGACGCTTCATTTAATTCCTTTAACTCTTTGATAAGCTACTCTTTTTAAATGTGATAAAAGAACACTAGAGAAAGCGCTGTAGAGCAGCCCCTATGTCAGTAACAGTATATTTTAAAATACCTCTGGATAGATCACTGCAGAGTCAATAATTAATAATTCACAACAAATCATTTATATTGAAAACTTAAACACATATTTTGCATTAAATTGTCCTTGAACAGTTTGCATTTAAATTTATTTGTTTGAAAAATTGCCTAAAATTCTTTGATAGATTATTTCTCCAAATAATTTCTGGTCTGTTGCTTGTCTGTGATCAGACCATTACAAGTGCCCAGCATCTCAAAATTCAAGCTTTGGTTGGACAAAAGTTACATGGTATAATTCTGCTCCCTGACTGAAAGATATTTTCTACTTAAAATATGATGTTTCTGTCATCTTTCATGATGATAATCTGGTCCTTTAGCATATTGTCTGAAAGCAAACTTGGAGAGTGTGTACTCAATTATATCAAATTTGTTTAAAAAAATTGAATGAATATTCTAGTAAAATTTTTGAAGTGTTTGCCCACCTCTACTAGTAAATATGTTAATTATACATATGCAGTTAATTACCAAGGGAATCTTCTACCATGATTTTGTTTCATTACCATATCTCATTGTTCAAATGTGAATCAACTTCTATTTAAAGGGATACTTGTATGTGAGTAAGGCACAAAATTTAGATTTTTGTGTAAAGAGGGGAATTTACTAATTTATCTCTAATATTTAAATAGCACTAGTCTCTGGAATATCAAGGGATTGACATAAGATTTTTCCCATCCAGAAATGAAACTATTGTTTCTTACCTCTTTTGACCGTGGACTGGAAAAGAGCAAACACAGTGGAAATCTATAATAAGGACAACCAACCTGGGGAATTACAGACCAGTCATCTTAACTTCAGTATGCGGAAAGATAATGGAGCAAATAATTAAGCAATCAATTTGCAAACACCTAGAAGATAATGATGTGGTAAGTAACCATCAGCATGGATTTGTGAAGAGCAAATTGTGTCAAAGCAACAAGTGGTAGATATAGTATATCTTGACTTTAGTAAGGCTTTTGATACTGTCTCATATGACCTTCTCATAAACAAAATAGGAAAATAAAACCTATATGGAGCTACTACAAAGTGGGTACATAACTGGTTGTAAAACTGTTCCAAGACAGTAGTTATCAGTGCTTCACAGTCAAGCTGGAGGGACATATCAAGTGGGGTCACACAGGGATCAGTTATGGGTGCAGTTCTGTTCAATATCTTCATCAATTATGTATATAATGGCATAGAGAGTATGCTTATAAAGTTTGCGGACAATACCAAACTGGGGTGGGGGAGTGTTGCAACTACTTTGGACAGTAGGATTAAAATTCAAAATGATCTGGAGAAATGGTTGGAAGTAAATAGGATGAAATTCAATAAGGACACATGTAAAATATTCCACTTAGGAAGGAACCATCAGTTGTACACGTACAAAATGGAAAATGACGGCTTAGGAAGAAATATGATTTGGGGATCATAGTGGATCACAAATTAAATATGAGTGAAGAGTGTAACACTGTTGTGGAAAAAAGCAACCATCATTCTGGGATGTATTAGCAGGAGTATTGTAAGCAAGACATGAGAGAGAATTCTTCCACTCTACTCTGTGCTGATTAGGCCTCAACTGGAATATTGTGTCCTATTCTGGTGCCACATTTCAGTAAAAATGTGGACAAATTGGAGAAAGTCCAGAGAAAAGGAACAAAAATTATTAAAGGTCTAGAAAACGTGACCTATGAGAGAAAATCGAAACAATTGGGTTTGTTTAGTCTGGAGAAGAGAAGACTGACAGGGGACGTGATATCTGTGTTCAAGTACATAAAAGATTGTTGCAAAGTACAAGGAGAAAAATTGTTCTTGTTAACCTCTGAGGATAGGGCAAGTAACAGTGGACTTAAATTGCAGCAAGGGCAGTTTAGGTTGGACATTAGGAAAAACTTCCTAATGGTCAGTATGGTTATACACTATAATAAATTACCTAGAGAAATTGCGGAATCTCCATCACTGGAAATTTTAAAGATCAGGTTAGACAAACACCTGTCAGGGATGGTCTAATACTTAGTCCTGGCTTGAGTGCAGGGGACTGGACTAGAAGACCTCTCAAGATCCATTCCAGTCATATGATTCTATGAAGTATTTTTTCACATAACACACAGTCAACTTGTGGAACTCCTTGCCAGAGGATGTTGTGAAGGCCAAGACTATAACAGGGTTCAAAAAAGAACTAGATAAATTCATGGAGGATAGGTCCATCAGTGGGCAGTGATGGTGTCCCTAGCCTCTGTTTGCTAGAAGCAGGGAATGGGTGACAGGGGATGGATGACTTGATGATTACCTGTTCAGTTCATTCCCTCTGAAGCACCTGGCATTGACTACTGTCGGAAGACAGGATACTGGGCTTTGGTTTGACCCAGTATGGCTGTTCTTATGATTTTTGTCCTTCATTTGGAAACCATCCTTATTTTGATGGAGACTCTGTTTTGACATGTGAGATCAGAAAAGCCTTAGCCTAAGTGCCCAGGAATAATTTAGTTTTTCCTCATGTTATGCTTATCTGAATTATGTCACACTTGACAATTTTGCTTTCCATGATTTATACCTGTCTTTTAGGCTTTTTATTAAACAGCTGTGTGGGATTGGTGACACAGACCATCTAAATGGGTTTCATACAGCTTTTGCTTTTGGAAATCTATTCTATTTTTTCCTTTCCTTTTGTCACCAGTGACCAAACCTCATCATCTCATTTTATAGACAAGGAAATAGGCAGCTCAGGCATCTGAGCTGCCACCCTCCTTTTCCCTCATTCCCACCTTCAAATTATGATTATTGTAAAGGAACATAATTACGGGTAGCTGCTCTGGTAGAAATGTGAGAGCTTTTTTTTTTTTCTTCCATTATTTTTCAATGTGTGCGCTCAAATTTCATTTTCTATAAGGAGAAGGGCAAATAATTTCACTCATGCTGCTTTTTACACCAAAGAATAGAAAATACATGATCCTGTTAACATCACATGTTAAAATATCCTTAAATCAACAAGTCATACCCATTTCCATTGTTCATTCACAAGTTCATTTGTAAGCAGCCTAATTCAAAAGTTTAAATCCGGGAATTAGATTAGTATAACTTCTCCAGCAGCATTTTGCTTACTTTGCTTATCTGTATGTTTTGATTATCATTGATGGAAATGTATTTTTGTTGGTTTGTGTATGGTGAAAATGACATTTAACAGCACTTACCAATAAAAATTCAGTCCTTCCAAGCCTACTCATGGTGCATTGTGCCTACAGCAGGGGCTAAAGGAATGATCATAGCAGTGGTTGGGAGTTCTACTATTGCCCTGCTACTGATTAGTCTTGAGCAAGTTGCTTCACCTCTCTGCCTTAGTTTCCCTATCTGCAAAAAGGGGATAAATGCACTTAACTGTTTCTCAGGTGGTGTGATTCATTAATGTTTGTACAGCCCTTTGTATGTATTCAGTACTAAATATAATTTGAATCATGATTTGAATTAGGTTTTTTTTTCCTTTCCCAGATTTAGCACTCAGTTGTGCAAGATGTTGAAGTATGGTGGATGCTGAGGGCCCCTAGTGTTTCACAGGTTCAGGCTCCTCACTGGGATATTTTGCCTAGAGCAACCTATCCTTACACTACATGGAGAAGGCGAAACAGGTGTACACATTGTTTGGGTATATCCCCTGGAGTACAGGACAGGTGACATCCAGAGCCAGATAAAAATCAGTGGTTTCATTTTGTAGGGTTTGTCTGTTTTCATTCATTTGGAATCCTACCCCTTGACTTTGGATGAAAGATTTGCAAACTGCAACAAATATTTCAGGGACTGTGGCCTGGTTTCAGGGATGTAACAAAACTCACAACCAGATAAGTTTCCCCTGGTATCCTTGTGAAACTTTCCTAGTGCTCCAATAGCTGTCCTATTTCAAGTTATGCCTGTTTCACCTCTTCATACCTTTACAGCCAATTTTACCTCTTTCTCACACAAACCTGGTTTTATCCCCCTTTTCCCGTGGCATTGTGCCTATCCATCTGTGTGCTATTTTCTAAAAAATTACTGTGCACTAGTCAGGGATGTTGAGCAGATCTCTTGCTAGATGTGTATTTGCTCCTGTAAAGCCTCTCTCCCACACCCACCACTATGGTCAGAAGCAAGGAGAAGCAGGGGTGGCTCTAGGTATTTTGCCGCCCCAAGCACGGCAGGCAGGCTGTCTTTGGCAGCTTGCCTGTGGGAGGTCCTCTGTCCCGCGGATTCAGCGGCACGCCTGCGGGAGGTCTGCTGAAGCCGCGGGACCACCTGCGAAGGCAACCTGCCTGCTGCCTTCGTGGCGACCAGCAGAGCGCCCCCCACGGCTTGCCGCCCCAGGCACGCGCTTGGAGCGCTGGTGCCTGGAGCTGCCCCTGAGGAGAAGACCCAGAAGCATACTGGCAAAACAGCGTGTGCGCTCAGCAGCAGTGCTAGTGTAATGCTATTCCACTCCACCCTTATTCCTGTGTTTGAAATCTAAATATCAGTAATACATGTTGGGATACCTAAGGCATTTATGAACTAAAATAATAGTTCATACATGCCAATTTACACTCTCACATGTAATGGATTCCTAGACACTGCTGGTGGAAGCCAATGGAAGAAGTGTACGGGTATGTGTACACTGAGGTTGGGAAATGTGGTGGCATCTAGCTAGATCAAAGTTAGATCAAGCAATCTGTGATAGCCTAGGTGGCTTCGAAGGCCACTCTCCATGACCCTGAGTACATACTCAAGTGGCTGCTGTCAGGCTGTCCTGACTTCAACCCCTGATTTCAGTGTAGGTGTACCCTAAGACAGCTGCTGTGATGGCCATATAGAAGAGGTTCTAGAAGAGGATGAGCATGTCTCTTGTTAGTTGAGGGAGGCCTAGTGCCGTGCCTCACTCTCTTAGCAGAAAAGCAGTAAATGCTATTAACTGAGCAATATGTCAGTCACAGTCTGTTCTGTGGACAGCCTGTGTAAGTCTGGTCTATTTTTTAGACTGGCCTGTCTTAAACTGTTCTATGAACAGTAGGTTAGATCCTCAGACCATGTAAATCAATGAAGTTATGACAGTTTATACCAGCCAAGACTATGGCTCAGTGTGTCAGATTAATCTCGGTGGGAACAAAGAAGTTGTGCCTCTGTTCTGTTGTGCATGGTAAGCTCGTACTTCTTATGTTTTATATCTGAAGAGCTTTCTGTTTGTGGGCAGAGTCAGTGTAAATCTATTAATTCAGGTACTTAATCTGGTCAGTGCTAATATATTTGGTAGATGGTCTGTGTAAGATCTAAATTCTTGTAATTATTTCAAGCAGTGTAACTCGTGGGCAGTGTGTGTAATTCATGGAGTTAATCTGGTTACAGCTTTCTGTGCAGTCTATACAAATCACACATCATATCATTTTAATTACATTGCCATTCTGCATTGCAATCAACCTGTGAAAATCCCAAGGTAATTTAACTGTTAATTAAACGACAGACCTTTTTCCTTTACACCTGGACACAGGAAATACAGGCACCACTAATGAGTCAGGAAATCTTTTGCAAATTAAACGGAGCACTTTGATTAGGAAATGGCCCTGCCAAACTTCTGCAGCCACATGAATCAAGTCTATGTAGACATGTTGCCCTCTCCTGTATACAAATGACATTGAAACATGTTGTCACATGAGATTATACAGGAAGTCTTTAGTTGAGCCAGAAATTGAACCTGCATCTCTTGAGTACCAGCCCAGAGCCCTATTTGCTAGCCTAATGTTTTTCAGCTGGTGGGTTGTGACCTGAGGTGGGGAAGGTGTAACAAAAGGCAATCAGGGCAGCTGAGAGACATTGAAAATGTTATTCTTTCTCTGCCACATTTACACTTCCAGATCAAGTATTATTTGTCAGCCTCTATAAACACACCCACACACAATACAGGCTTATCACTGTTATCGTTGCTATGTTTTTACTCTTTAATAATAAGAGGGTAATGAAGTCTTTTTACTTTGAGTAAGGGATTGCCAGCCTGAAAAGATAGAAAAACTCTGTACCCAGGTCATCCATCCTTGTTCTAACTACAGCTGTTTTTCTTTCCATACAGCTCAATTTGCAGTGAGAGATTGTTGGTCTGTTTATAATTTCAATTTGTAAACATTCCCCAAACCTTGCAGATAGTGGGCACGATAGCAGGAGACTGACCATATCCAAGTGGAGATCTTATGCCTCTTACTGACTAGGGAGTGTCATTCTGTACTCCATGGCAGCACAACTCCACTGAAGCTGCCCTATCAGGGACTCTCCTGGATGTTGCTGCCCTTAGAATCTCCCTGAAATAAAGGGTCTCCCTCTGTAAAGGGGCTCAGTGTAAGAGTTAATGTGGATCACAACCTTTCGGAGAACCCTCCAAGAAGATATATAGGGCAGCGCTGTGTTGGCAGCTAGCTCCAAACCCTCAGCTACAAAGGGAAAGGAAGAGCTGAATGCAGGACGGCCTCCTCCAGGATTATATCACTGGGGCACACTGGCATTTTTTATTTTTGTTTTGTGTGAAAAACTGAAATTTTCAGCAGAAAGACTCTCTTTTTTTGGGGGGGGGAAGAGTTATTTTCATTAAACCCCAATTTTCTATCAAAACAGTTCCAATGGAAAATGAGGCAATTAGGCTCAAGAGTTGTTTAGGATGGAAGAGACTAAAACATGCTTGTATTCTGAGATTCTCTCTCTCTCTCTTTTCCTGCTGTTTCAGAACTGCAAGTAAAGTGTTATGCAAGAATCTTCCTTCATAATGAATGGTAGTTATTTAGCTTCAGTTTCTGTTCTATGTGATTCTACTAAACTATTAAATGATTGGTTAGCCTTTCAGATACCTTGGTAATGGCAATTCCTCTATAAAAACAAAACAATATTTCACAAAAATAAAAACACAATTTTTCAGCTTGGCTGGCATTTACTGTACATTTTCCACATTGTTTTTCTCCATTAAGCATTCCTTGACTCAAACACTGTAGCATAAGTAATGAACAACTTAGCTTGAGATGTGCAAAACATTACAGAAGTTTAAACCGCATCTACTGTAGCAGAAAGATGCAAGATAATTTTTAGTGTTAAAAAATGAGGTAAATCCATTGCTGTGAATCCTATAATGTTAGCTGTAAGACACAATGGCTTGTTATTTGTAACTTATATTCAAATTGACAGGTGCAATGCCACTAGTCAAAAATGATGATTGCTCAGAGCATTTTTTATGTTCTGATCCTTTCTTTGAGAGGGCACTCTCAAGTTTTTAAGTTGGGTATTAAGTGCCTCTGAAGGATGCATGGTTGAGGGAGGCAGTTCTCTTGATTTAAGTATTCTTTGCACAAAGATCTACTCAGCAGAAGGCCTTTCTGCAATATACTAATGTAGCTTACAAAAAAAATCAGAAGAGGAAAAAATATAATTTGGACTGTTCACATGAACTACTAGAAGCTAGCCCTATAACCAGAAACTAAAAGCTTTGTTACTGATAAATATCACAACTATTGTCACTTTAAAGACAACGATGGATTATAGGTGCATAGAAAATTTATCCTTTCCTAGCTGACTTGACCTAAAGATCTCCTGAAGCACTTTGCCTGTCTGTATTGCATATATAAAAGTTTCTAGATTCTAGGTTCAAAAGGGAATCCAATCTATTTCTTGATTATTCCTCACAGTTGACTAAGTCTGACATTGTTTGCTTGTGCACTCTTGTATATATCCCCACTAAGAAGTTTACTCTTCTTTTTCTTATCACAAAAAGTAGCTTTTTAATAATTTATTTTTCTTTGTTTAAAATAGAATATCATGTTAATAATATACAGAAATTATATATAATCTGATATATCTTAGATTTATGGAGAAGCTGTATTAGTAGCAATTATTTTTCTGCATCCCCTTACTAGCAATTCAGATCTTTAACAAGAACAGAGAGTTAAGGTCTTAGGAAGATAACAGCTGTGGCTAACATAGGCAATAATTTTGAACAATGACATAATGAAACTTAAACTAATGATTTTAAAGTGCCTTGTACAACCATGTCCCAAGTGGGCCTCCTGTGAACTGCATTAATCATTTACAGATCTGCCACACCAAGATACTTTAGTCGCTAAACTTCACATTAATTTATTTATAGGTGTTACTCTGGTCCCAGCTCCATAATATCTAAATGTCTCACATTTCTTATGCCTTCAAAAGGAAAAGCCACCCTTTTGAAAATTGTGCCCTTAATACAGAACCTAAGCTGTTCAGCAGTGAGAAGTAAACTGATGGTAGCACCATAAGTGACAATGCACTCTTGAAAGACTGAGTAGGAGCAATGTATGCATTGAGGGAAGAGATGAGAATTTTGAAGTAAACAGAAAGTGCACTGGTAGAAGTTAAAGGATAATAAGGTAGTCTACAAAGATAATACAGGTAGTCTATAAAATATCCCCTCCACTGATGTTTTCAAAATAGATAGAACTAACGCTCAGATGTATAACTCCACAATTTAAATATACATTCAAATGTTCTGTGTGCTCATGTTACCCACATTGTATAAAAATGTCTTCTGATATTGTACTTGCAAAAATGACATGTTTACTTATGCATATAAATGCACTGTTTATTCACACAATCTGCATTTGCAAGGGCAATTTGGTATTTACATCAACAAATCAGGTAACTGTAATGTAATGGATTGTTAGATGTTCGTTCATTCGTTCATTCATTCATTCATTCATTTCTAGAGCTGATTTAAAATTTCTGTGTAGTGTTTTTTACAAAAATTTAAAGCTTTTCCATCGTTGCCCGTCTCTACTCATCATCAAATCTGCATCTGAATATTTATCTGTGTGTGCTGATGCAGGGTTTGCATGCCCAAATATATGTTCTGGAGATGATTTAGAAAATGTAACCCTAAAAATGTTAGGATCTTTGTAGAAAAGGGTCAATGTTCTGGGCACCCCAAACACCCCAATCCCAAATATTTTTTTTTATTTTAGCACTTATGGTCCACCCAGAAATTTTTATTGAACATCAAAGATTACATTACAGCAGTTAAGAGACTGGCTTCTAATAAATGTATGACAGGGAATCCCTCTGCCCTCCTCCAGCATACCAGAGCTGTGATTCTAACACTTTCCTTTTTCTCAGCTAATTAGGAGAAAGAGGAATGTGCCCATAGTGTACATTGGTATCTTGTCTTCTAGAGTGGTCTTGAATGAACTCTTTTTAAAGAGGACAGTCCACAGGACTATAAACAGGACACTCTGCACCATGTGAAACCAGTGCAATTGCAATCAGTGGAGGTACTCAATCTGGTTTCCCCTCCCTTACACACTTTTCCACCCACTCTCCCCCCATGTAACTAGGAGAGGCCGTTTGAGAGGATAATTTTCATTAAGGGTCCTTTCTTCAGGAACGTGCTTCCTTGTACAGTCCATCAGGGACCTTATTCACATGAGTAAGGGCTCATCATGATGCATAAGTGTTGAATAACTAGGTCGTCTATGTAGCATTTAGGGAATTTCTCTCTAATTATTGTTTTTGTTAAAATGTGGAGAGGAAGGTTCTAAGTTTTCCCTCTGTAAAGATCTCAAATGGGCCTCCAGTTTTGAACTGCCCCAAACGACTGTAAGCATAAATTTGCCGGCAAAAATATTTTATAGCATAGACATCTGAATAGCTTCAATCAGGTTTTTAGCATTAACATTCCTCAAAAGCTCTCCTGAAAAACTACAGGAACAAAACTGGAGACTAACAATTTGAAAATGAGACTCCAAATTCGCAAGCACTCTATTCAGCTCCTCGACTGCAAAATAAAATGCAAATAAGTGTTTTGTTGCCATATGCTCTATTTTTGGTCTTTTCAAAGCCATATGTTTTTAGTTCTCCTGTCTGAAGAAATCTCATATTTGGAAAACTCTTCTCCAGAGATTTGAACAGTCACATTACTATTCTGTCTGGAGTTGAGTATTAAAAATGATCCTTTCACTGTTTTTACAATAAGGATTTAGTATTTGTATAACACACACACACAAAGGTAAAATTGAAAGAGCACTTCTGATGATCAGTACATATGGTGTGATAAACCCTGATGGACCTACTGACTTGAAGGAGTATCGAGATGAAAGGAGCATAACTCCCTCTCAGTGTTAGCACTTAGCGGAGTTTATGGAGCCACTAGTCACCCGTGTGATGCATTAGATTCACAGGGTATTAAGGCTAAGACTGTTACTTGGCTTATATTTATGGAGATGGTAGATATTAGAGTCATATAGTACTGAGTTTGAGTGTGGTTGGCCACATTTTTGTCAATATAAAGATGTACCTGGACTTCTATTTGACACTTAATATACCTTCCTACTGCCCAAAATGTATACACCTTTCTGGAATAATTAATGAAACACAGACAGTTGTGACTTTTTAAAATAGGAAAATCAGACATAATGTGAAGTTAGCACTTGATGTCATCTACTAGCGACAACTATGCAACTTCATAAATCTTAGATTCACATTGTGAATGCTTAGTTGTGGGACTAGTAAATTTAATGACTGCATATTTCCAGCTCATGAATTCATAACTAGTTATTTGCAACTTGCAAATCTTATTTAAGAACTATGACCTTAATGTGTAAAGACTTCATGTACTCTAACAATGACAAATACTTTAGCTGATTGCCACAGGGTCTAACCTGCTGTACTTAGCTTTAAAAAATGTATAGCAGAGAAGGGAGTTTTATTGCTCAAGTTTCAATGCAGTTAAATTATTTGTTTGGATATTGTGTGTAGTAAAAAGTTAAATGTTGATAGTTTAAAGCTAGATATGTCTATTGAAGGTAGATTTATGTGTATCGCCAAGGTTAATTCCTACTGCGGCTACTCGGGTACTGCCACCCAGATCACATTAATGCATATGCAGAGACAGCTGCAGCGGCACAGGAGCCAGCAAACAGAGCTGTAAACAGGGGAGTTTGAGTGGGACTTCTGTTGGAGGAGAAGGTATTTGTAGCTATTTGTATTTGTAGTTGTATTGGTATGTGTGGAGGCTGGTAGGGGCAGCGTGCTGGGAGAGAAGCTGAGCCCTGATTAGGGGGCAGGGCTTCTCTGACTAGGGGTCCTATAAAGGTAGCCAGACAGTCAGGCAGTGGCATAGACAGCTGCAGCGGCACAGGAGCCAGCAAACAGAGCTGTAAATAGGGGAGTTTGAGTGGTACTTTACAGGGGGAGTTTGAGGGAAGACTAAGAGAGGCAGGCAGAGGAACACACAAGCTACTGAAGGGAGTGTGCAGTGTTCTAGCAGTGTCTTGGTGCTTGTTGGCGGTTTGTTTTGCTGTGGGTGGTGGTGTTTTGGGTTGGTTTGTGTTTCCCAGATTTACAGGATTTAGGTGGGAAGCCTATGACAGATACAGAAGCAGCAGTTGTAGTGACCAAAGCAGTGGAAGACACAGTGAAGATGACTGGATGTGGAAGCTGCGGCATGTACATGATCCTGGAGGGGGTACCTGAAAAGAGTTTTCTCTGCATGAATTGCTGCCTGATAGAGCTGATGGAAGAAAAGATCCGAGGATTGGAGATGCAGGTGGAAACTCTGGTCGAGTTTAGGCGGGAGTTCGAGCGGATGATGGAGCAAACACATGATGAGGCCAAAGGGAAAAGCTCAGACTTGCAGATGGAAGCAGGACCAAAGAACTCTGAGGGGAGACTGCTGGGTGAGGAAAGTGGACGGTGGAAGCATGTGACTAAGCAAACCAGGCAGAGGAAAAGTGAAGGAGCATAGAGCTCAGGAACAGGTTTGTGGAATGAAGAAGGGGTACAGCAGGTGGTAACTGAAGGTGAAAGGGCAAGGAAGAAGAGAAGAGCAGCTAGCCTTATAAGGAGAGGGGATGAGTCAATGGAGATGACACCAAACATGAGCCCCGGGTGGATACAGGATGGGTTGCAGAGGATTGCAAGGGTGAATAGGAATTGAGAGGACTTGCAGCAAGAGGGAATAGGGGATAGACCAGAGAATCACACTGTCACAAGGAAAAGGCAGGTCTATGTGACTGGGGAGTCCTTACTGAGAAGAATAGACAGGCCTGTAACCAGAGCTGATCCAGAGAACAGAAGGGAGTGCTGTCTGCCAGGTGCTAAGATACGGGATGTGGACCTGACTCTGAAGAGAATCCTAATAGGAGCGGGAAAGAATCTGCTGATTGTCCTTCATGTGGGAACGAATGATACGGCCAGATTCTCCCTGGAACGTAAAAAGGGAGACTATGCCAGGCTGGGGAAATCGAGGCTCGGGTGATCTTCAGTGCAATTCTGCCTGTTCCTAGAGAAGGACAACAAAGGTGTGACAAGATTATGGCAATCAACAGATGGCTCAGGCAGTGGTGTTATAAGGAGGGCTTTCGGATGTATGGCCAATGGGAGGCATTCATGGACAGAGGACTGTTCTCTCGGGATGGACTTCACCTGAGAAGGAATGGAAATAGACTTCTAGGATGGAGGCTGGCACAACTGATTAAGAGAGCTTTAAACTAGGAATTGGGGGGAGATGGTTCGGAGATGTCCAGGTAATCTCCACACCAGATTTTAACATTGACAGGGAAGAAAATGAAACAAGAAAGGATACTGTCATGGGTAGGAGAATGGCCATACGGAGGAAGGGTACTGTAGACACAATTCTAATAGGTGATACTGGTGGTAGAACATCTGGGCCTAATCAGGAAAAGAATGTGAGTGAAGTCAAACAGCGAGAATTAAGATGTTTGTACACCAATGAAAGGAGCCTAGGTAACAAAATGGAGGAACTAGAGTTACTGGTGCAGAAAGTGAAACCAGATATTATAGGGATAACAGAAACATGGTGGAATAGTAGTCATGACTGGAGTACAGGTATTGAAGGGTATGTGCTGTTTAGGAAAGACAGAAATAAAGGCAAAGGTGGTGGAGTAGCATTGTATATCAATGATGAGGTAGACTGTAAAGAAATAAGAAGGGATGGAATGGATAAGACAGAGTCTGTCTGGGCAAAAATCACATTGGTTAAGAAAGCTACTAGAGCCTCCCCTGAGATAGTGCTTGGGGTTTGAGTGATCATGAGCTAATTCAGTTTAAACTAAATGGAAAGATAAACAAAAATAGATCTGTGACTGGGGTTTTTTATTTCAAAAGAGCTAACTTTAAAGAATTAAGGAAATTAGTTAGGGAAGTGGACTAGACTGAAGAACTTTAAGATCTAAGGGTGGAGGAAGCCTGGAATTACTTGAAGTCAAAGTTGCAGAAACGATCAGAAGCCTGCATCCCAAGAAAGGGGAAAAAATTCATAGGCAAGAATTGTAGACCAAGCTCGATGAGCAAGCATCTCAGAGAGGTGATTAAGAAAAAACAGAAAGCCTACAAGGAATGGAAGATGGGAGTGATCAGCAAAGAAAGCTACCTTATTGAGGTCAGAATATGTAGGGATAAAATTAGAAAGGCCAAAAGCCATGCAGAGCTTCCCTTGCAAAGGGAATTAAAACCAATAGTAAAAGGTTCTATAACCATATAAATAAGAAGAAAACAAAGAAAGAAGTGGGACCACTAAACACTGAGGATGGAGTGGAGGTTAAGGATAATCTAGGCATGGCCCAATATCTAAACAAATACTTTGCCTCAGTCTTTAATGAGGAGCTTAGGGATAACGGTAGAATGACAAATAGGAATGAGGATATGGAGATAGATATTACCACATTACCTCAGAGGTAGAGGCCAAACTCGAACAGCTTAATGGGACAAAATCAGGAGGCCCAGATAATCTTCATTCAAGAATATTAAAGGAACTGGCACATGAAACTGCAAGCCCATTATCAAGAGTTTTAATGAATCTGTAAACTCAGGGGTTGTACGATATGACTGGAGAATTGCTAACATAGTTCCTATCTTTAAGAAAGGATAAAAAATGTGATCCTGGCAACTACAGGCCTGTCAGTTTGACATCTGTAGTATGCAAGGTCTTGGAAAAATTTTTGAAGGAAAAAGTAGTCAAGGACATTGAGGTCAATGGTAACTGGGACAAAATACAACATGGTTTTACAAAAGGTAGATCGTGTCAAACCAACCTGATCTCCTTCTTTAAGAAGGTAACAGATTTTTTAGACAAACGAAATGCAGTGGATCTAATTTACCTTGATTTCAGTAAGGCATTTGTTATGGTTCCACATGGGGAATTATTAGCTAAATTGGAAAAGATGGGGATCAATATGAAAATTGAAAGGTGGATAAGGAACTGGTTAAAGGAGGGACTACAACGGGTCATACTGAAAGGTGAACTGTCAGGCTGGAGGGAGGTTACTAGTGGAGTTCCTCAGGGATCAGTTTTGGAACCAAACTTATTTAATCTTTTTATTACTGACCTTGGCATAAAAAGTGGGAATGTGCTAATAAAGTTTGTGGATGACACAAAGCTGGGAGGTATTGCCAATACTGAGAAGGACCGGGATATCATACAGGAAGATCTGGATGACCTTGTAAACTGGAGTAATAGTAATAGGATGAAAAATTTAATAGTGAAAAGTGCAAGATCATGCATTTAGAGATTAATAACAAGAACTATTGTTATAAGCTGGGGATGCACCAGTTGGAAGTAACAGAGGAGGAGAAGAACCTCAGAGTATTGGTTGATCACAGGATGACTATGAGCCGCCAATGTGATGTGGGCGTGAAAAAAGCTAATGCAGTCTTGGGATGCATCAGGCGAGGTATTTCCAGTAGAGATAAGGAGGTGTTAGTACCGTTATACAAGGCACTGGAATACTGTGTGCAGTTCTGGTCTCCCATGTTTAAGAAGGATGAATTCAAACTGGAACAGGTTCAGAGAAGGGCTACTAGGATGATCCGAGGAATGGAAAACTTGTCATATGAAAGGACACTTAAAGAGGTTGGCTTGTTTAGTCTAACCAAAAGAAGGCCGAGGGGAGATATGATTGCTCTCTATAAATATATCAGAGGAATAAATAGCAGAGAGGTAAAGGAATTATTTAAGATCAGTACCAATGTGGACACAAGAACAAATGGATATGAACTGGCTATCAGGAAGTTTAGACTTGAAATTAGATGGAGGTTTCTAACCATCATAGGAGTGAAGTTCTGGAACAGCCTTCCAAGGGGAGTAATGGGGGCAAAAGACATATCTGGCTTCAAGACTAAGCTTGATAAGTTTATGGAGGGGATTGTATAATGGGATAGCCTAATTTTTGAAATTTAATTTGTCTTTGACTACTAGCGGTAAATATGCCCAATCGCTTGTGATGTGATATTAGATGGGATGGGATCTGAGTTACTACAGAGAATTCTTTCCTGGGTGTCTGGCTGGTGAGCCTTGCCCACATGATCAGGGTTTAGCTGATCGCCATATTTGGGGTCGGGAAGGAATTTTCCTCCAGGGCAGATTGGCAGAAGCCCTGGGGGGTTTTCACCTTCCTCTGCAGCGTGGGGCACGGGTCACTTGCTGGAAGGTTCTCTGCACCTTGAAGTCTTTAAACCACAATTTGAGGACTTCAATGGCTCAGACACAGGTTTGATACAGGAGTGGGTGGGTGAGATTCTGTGGCCTGCATTGTGCAGGAGGTCAGACTAGATTATCATAATGGTCCCTTCTGACCTTAAAGTCTATGATTCTATATGCTCAGATATGTAAAAAATGTGCCTCGGGATGTAATACAAAATCTTTTAAATCACATATAAAGTGTATTAATCAAACGCACATTTATTCAAAACTAGACATAAATGCTTTTTTGAAGTTTCAGTAACATACAACCATTAGATTTCTGTTCAATGAAGTTTTCATTCCAGTTGAGACTGGGAACAGAAATTCCAAGAAATAGATGTTTTTTGTAGGATTTGTTGCCTGAGTCAGCTATGAATAGTAAAAAAACTTCCTATTCAGCACCCAAGACACAAAACAACCCCCCTCAAAGCAAATGTACTCTAACTCTATGTTCTTCTACTAATTTCGCCCACCATTTTTTATTTGGAATACCTGAAAGTCGGAACTCTGGGCTTCAATTCAGTCTTTGCCATAGATTTACTTGCGAGAGTCCCTTAAAGCTGCCAAAAGTTACACCAGGACCAGACTAATGCTATGATGTCCCAGGATGCACCAAGTGCTCTTTGACTAGAACTCGTTTCCTCTCCAAAAGTGGAATTAACCAAAATCCATTCAAAAGCTAAATCAGTTGGGCTTTCCCAGGATTCTCCAGCCAAACGAAAGTACTACTCACTCCTCCTCACCAAAAATTAAAAGATTGTACAAGCTGTGGGTATGATGGCTAATACTTGCTAAAAGAGCTGAGTTATTAATAGATATTTTTCTTCACTGGCTATTCTGAAAAATAACAAAAATAGTTTTTGCTTTGGGTCAAACTAAAAATGATTATTTTTTTGAAAATTTAACAGCATTGAAAAGTTGGCAAATATTTTGAGTTGGGTTGAATAAGAAGTTTTGTTTAACCTGACTTGAAAGCAGAGGAGGACTTGATTCAGAAAATGAGGGCATGGGCAAGGCAGAGGGCAGGCACAGTGAAGGAGGTGAGAAGGAAGAGGTGGTGGTGATGGTTTTGGTCTCATAACTTTTCATCAGTGGTTAGGACACTTACCCCGGGATGTGGGAGAGCTGAGTTTAGTTCTTCCATCTTGGGATGTATAAACCTGTAGCGGGGCGAGCACCCCCACTATGGGGAGAAAGGGATTAAAACCAGCTCTGGGAAAGGGCTGCTCTGAGGAGCTAATCAGGTGAAGGCAGGTAGCAACCAATCCAGGCCTGGTAGGGCTGGTATAAAAAGGTCTGTGAGCTAGGAGACAGGCAGTTTCACTCCAGTCTTGGGGTGGGAAGGACCGGGCTGCCTAGAAGCACAGGGTACCTTCAACAGAGCAGTGCTGGGTAAGGGGCAGGCTGAGCTGGGGAGCTCAGGCCTGGTGACCTCCCAGGCTGCGGCCTGACAGGAAGGCCTAAGGGGGTACAGGGGCTGCAGGGAAAGGCAGCAGGTCCAACCACCTGATATTGATGAGTGGCCACTTCAGACTGCAGTTTTCCCCTGAGGGATGGGGCTAAATGAAGATTGGCAGTGGGTCACTGAAGTGAGGTGGGCTCAGTGGAGTGTGGTTCCCTGGGTGAGGGGCAGCACCCCAAGATAAGGGGCACCGTGGTCCGAGAGAGATATGGAGCCTATACATGGTGGAGATAAAGGGACTGCAGAGGGCAAGACACCGGCCCACAGAGGGTGCTCTAGGGCTGAGAGAGCTAAATCCCGGATGATCAGCAGGAGGCACCGTGCCAATGAGTCAGCCATCAGTTACAAAACCCTATGTTGCTCCTGTCACTAAGAGGTTAACAGTGAGCTTAACTTTTCTCCTCAGCTGCAGCTAATTTCTGGACTTGTAATGGGGGGAATAAAAAAGACTGCATTTCAGAAGACAGATCGGCTTCCAGAGAGAATCCTGAGAGGAAACTCCTGCAGCAACTTAATGGCACTAACCCAGCCAAGAAGTGTGACTTCCAGACTGAGAGAATCAGAACATGAGTCTGGGAAAAGCCAACAGAAGATGTGAGGTAGGAAGCAGCAAGGGATCGGGAGGAACCAGTTTCAGCTGCTTCATATAGGGTCTCTGGGATGGAACTCAGAGGAGTGGGTAGCACTGGTTTTCCCCTACCATCCCCAGTAGAAGGAATACTAAGGCATCTGGAACAATGGGGTCAGGACCCCCAGGGGCCTGGAGTTGTCAACCATTCACTAGGGACATTGGTCGTCTGGTTCACCACTTTCTTCACTGCCCCAGAAGGGGATAGACTACTGTTGACCCAGCCAGCTGGAATCATAACAGGAACTAGATGATAATATGGGGTAAACTGACTCAGCCCAACACCCACTACAGCCATGAGAGGGCACTAATGGCTGAAGGCAGCCCTGGGCATCCTTCTTCTACTTGCTCTAAGGAAGGGATTTGAACTTAAGTTCCCACATTGCAGGAGAGTACCTTCCCCACTCGACTATGGGATATTCTGATGGGAGAACAGCTGTTTCCTTCAGTCTCTCCTGTTGAAACTGTTCCACTTTGTATAGATAATTAAATAGCCATTGGTGCAGGGACTTGGGTCTCCTACATGCCCAGATTGAGTACCCTAACCACCAAACTATAGTCATTCTTACTCTTTTTTTTTCCTTATACGAATGACTATTCTTTGTCATTCATAGTGGCAATTGATAGGCATTCATGATAGCCAGTTTGTGACTGTAGTCTGAAAAATTTAAATGTTTTAGTAATGTCAAAACAAACCAGTTCATTTCAACATTACCAAAACATTTCAATTTTTCCATTTGGTCAAAACTATTCAGTGAATTCAACACAAATTCATGAATAGTTTCGAGTTGACCAAAATTGCATTTTTCATTAAATAATCTATTTGCTGAAAAAAAATTCATCTTGCTGTAACCTGTTAATAGTATTGGCTTCAACATAGCTACAGTAGCTGTTAACACCTTTTCAATGTTCATTTAAAAAAAACAACAACAAAAAACAGCATTATTTCTTTATCAGCTTGATACAACAGTATTATCTGTCTAGCTACAAAGGTGTTCTCATTTCCATAAAGATCCATACTTTTGGTAATTTAAGTCAGAGAGGCTGTTTACCATAGAGTTATGCAAGCAGGGTTCAAATAAAATAACCGACAAACTTCTTTGACCCAAACTTGAATCGAACCCAAACTCTTTCTGAGGTTTGAATAAATGTACGTTAAGAGTGACTGCTCTAGGAGCATTTCTGAACTGAAGCAGGCAGTGCCTGAAATCTCATGTGAGTCTTTCCTCAGGAGATTTCTATGCAAATTTTGCAAAACCAAGGTGTTGAGTTTTTAGACAAGGATCTATGAGCTGATCCTTCTGCCTTTGAAGACAGTAGCAAAATTCCCTTGCAGGAACTAAGCTCCTAAACAGAAAATCTGTGTGTACTTTTCTCTATAGAGGTAATTGCTTCTAATTTATCTGGATGCAATAACTACCTCCAACCTTTAAGGGTAATGAGACTTGACATCCATAAAAAAAGTGTCTGTCTAAGTACAATTAAATGAAGCTTTTTAAATAGGAAGACAGCCCTGATTTAAAAGAGAATGGGGAAAGAACATGTTATTGACCATGAGGTGCATCGAAATCTTTTGATTTTCACTAGTACAATACAGTCAACTATTGATTAAAAATGATTGCTATTGTTGTTGGGCAACACCGTGAGATTCTTAGATATCATCTTCTTTTGCCTGACAAAAGAGATACAATGTCAACAGCATGCCAAGGTGATTTTCAATGCAGTTTTTAGAATGGCTGTTTACTGCTATAGATCTTTCTTTGGGCGGGGAGCCAGTATGTAGCCTGGAATAACGTGAAGCAATTGTGCTGTATTGTACTCCCCATCAGAGTTCCCTCAGTCTCTCAGTAGAAATTGGTTTTAGACAAGAAAATCTTTGAACAAAGTGAATTCTGTGCAGACAATTAAAAAAAAATAGAGATTGGAGTAAGATATTCTGATAATTTTTTTTAGTATTATTATAACACTGCTTACTCTTCCATGGGTTAATATTAAAAATAATTGCATATTTATAAATCTAGTTTATAAAAGTTTGCTGCCATCTGACTCACTTAAAAGAATGCCTGGAAATAAATCTCTTAAAAGAATACATTTTCTCTGTTATCCTAAAATGTACTGAATAATTCATGTGAGCCTCTAAAATAAACACAATAAAGAATGAAGTAGTTAAACAAATACATTTTTTGAGCTCCAAGGTTATGTAATTAACTCTTTATTCTGTATGCAGTACTTGGTCGACAGTATCACATTATGACAGGCTGGGAGGAAAATTACATATAAGAGTACTTTGCTATATGTTTACAATAACACAATGTATATTTAAACATGCAATTAGGGATAAAACTGCCTTTGAAAGAGCTATGAAAACCATAGAAAGAAGTTGTTGACTAGAAAATTTATAAATGAACGATGTGGTAAGTGTGTATGGTGATCTCACCTATGTAGCATGCTATCAGGGGAAAGGTACCTTAGGCCTGGTCTACACTGGGGGGGGGGTGGGCGGGTTCGATCTAAGGTACGCAACTTCAGCTACGTGAATAGCGTAGCTGAAGTCGAAGTACCTTAGTTCGAATTACTTACCCGTCCTCACGGCGCGGGATCGACGTCCGCGGCTCCCCTGTCGACTCCGCCACCGCCGTTCGCGGTGGTGGAGTTCCGGAGTCGACGGGAGCGCATTCGGAGTTTGATATATCGCGTCTAGATGAGACGCTATATATCGAACTCCGAGAAATAGATTGCTACCCGCCGATATGGCGGGTAGTGAAGACGTACCCTTATATGTCAGTGATCATTTCATGACTGGCCTATGTCAGCCATAATGCCTCCACAGATACATAGATGAGTGCTGTGAACCATGGTATTTGCCACATCTGTACATTGTGTTCCCAGCTCAGCTTGACGTATAGCTGTGGCCTGGCCACCATCTGCTCACCATCCCCTCTAGTGGCCTGATTCAAGCCTATTGAGTTCAGTGGGCTTTGGATCAGGCCCTGGATCAGGAAGCACTGTAGATGGCATTAGTTTATAAGAAATGGCTTCTTGAATTCATGCCCCTGGGATGGGATGGTGGAAAGGATTCCCAGTGCCCACTCCCTTACAGTGCACCTGGGAAGGGGCAGCCAGAATCCAACCCTTGGATTTATCATGTATGCCAAAAGCTTATATTATTTCCAGTGTGAGATAATGCTTTCTTTTCCTTACCTTTCAGTATGTAAATGTTACTTCATTTCTGAACTAGAGTGAGCCAGTATGACTTGATGCTTTTGCCTGACACTCTAAGGTACTAGTGGGAGGAACAAAGGGTTTGTTTTGAGTCGTCTACTAGAAATATAAGAATATTACCATTCTTATCAGTTCAAGGATTATCCCAAGTATTATCACTGAAAAGCTTTCATAAGTTGTTTTATTTATGCTAATATCTCTCCAGTGTTTAAATACTCACATTGTTGTTTTTATGCTCTTTCCGAGATAGCGACTTAAAACACAAAATAGTGATGTTTAAGACTGAGTAGACAGTTTTTTTAGTAGCAGTGTCATGATAATGATATTTGTACAGCACTTTGAATATTTAAAACCAGATCAGATGATGAAAATCACCACACCTTCTTTAAGTCAATTTAAGGTATGTTGAACACATCACCTGAAGATCTGGTCCCAAAAGTGTTATATTGTACTTAATAATTTTATGAGTAAAATATTTAATATGTGTAACCCTTCTGTCAGGTGGAGCTGGCAGCAATCAGGGTTGGGTTCAATATTTAGGGGTTCCTTTTGAACAATACAATACAGAACTGGCTCAAGCCCCCACCGATTAACCTGGGAAAATTACACACCACCTCTGGGCACCTCTGAAAGGCAATACTTCCTCACTCGCAAGCACAGAGTCTAGGGGTAGAAAAGAATCTTTTAATGAAAGGAGAGAAGTCACCTGAGATTAATTAGGGAAAATACCACAAGCAGGATTCATAGTCATAAAACTGTGAACAGGACACTCACCCCAGAGTGCATGGGGCAGTGCCTTCAGCCTCATGTTCTTCAGTTCTACAACCAAAAATTCCTTTACTATGCCCCTTTCTGTGAAGACCGAGGGTTCAGAGGTGCATCTGTGTGAGTTTGCCTTCTGCCCAGGAGTGGCTCCAGGCCCCAGCACGCCAAGCGCGTGGTTGGGGCGGCAAGCAGCGGGGGGAGGGGGGCGCTCTGCTGGCGCCGCGAAGGCAGCAGGCAGGCTGCCTTCGGCGGCTTGCCTGCCGTGCTTGGGGCTGCAAAATGCCTAGAGCCGCCCCTGCTCCTACCTGGGTAAAAAGGTACCTTGACTTTGCTCTGGCTGTCCGCCCCGCCAGCCATTGTGCCTCACCTGCCTCTCCAGCAGCTTGTTCGCTGTCTGTCAGTCACCTTCTGCTGCCACCTGCCTCTCTGATGTGACCTCTGCACATCAATCTCTTAGTAATTTTCAGCTCTTTTCAAACTGGGCAGAAACAGTACCCCATCTCAAGTGATTTTAGCTCTCATTTGAGCATTTTAACATAATAAAGAGGCTCCTAATGAAGCCTATTTAGCTCTTTCTTTGAACAGTGCCTATCCTGGCACCACGCTGCGTGTGCCCCAGAAGCAGCCAGCAAGTCTGAGGCCTAGGCAGGGGTCTAGGAGGTTCCACACGCCACTCTCGCCCACAGGCACCGCCCCTCAGCTCCCATTGCGGGGGGTGGGGGCAGCGCATGGAGCCCCATGGACCCCTGCCTAGGAGCCAGACCTACTGGCTGCTTCTGGGGAGCAGTGCGGTGCCAGCCAGGACAGGTAGGGACTATATCCTCATTAGCCCATTAATTACCACCTAGGTGCTCATAATCCCTGAATAGAAAGGTTAACTGCCTCTAGTTTGGCCTCCCATCTTCTTCGGGCTGCAGCAACATCAGTGACAAGGCTGCTACTAATAGTGTTCTGTCACAAACCTGGAATGGGTGTATCTCAGTAGGCTCTGCAGCTTTGGGGTTTATTTCTTTTAGTCCTGGTCTATACTACAAACTTATGTTGGTATAACTACATCACTCAGGAGTGTGGAAGATCCATACCCTTGAATGATGCAGTTATACCGTCCTAACTGTCGGTGTTGATAGTGCTCTCTTAATGGGAGGGCTTCTCCTGTCGATGTAGCTAGTGCCTCTCCGGGAGGTGGAGTACCTATTCCAACAGGAGAAGCTCTTCCATCCGCCTAAGTAGCATCTTCACTAAGCGCTAAAGCAGAGCAGTTGTAGAGCTGTAAGTGTAGATAAGCTTTGGTTGTCTTCCAGAGCCCAAGTCTAGCCATGTACAACACACTTCAGGCCACAATGTACAACACATTTATTTTGCTTAGTTTTATTGAAATGTAAAATTTTCAAATGTCATTTCTAGTTTGTGATTTAATCTTTGTAATTCAGTGCCTATCTACAATGGTAATTGATGCTACAGAAATTGGCAAATTTATAGTGTAACGTTAGACTCTGAATGAATGATACATGATGTATCCTATAATCTTTTCCTTCTTCAAGAATTATATTTCAGTTTTTTACCCTTGACACTTACAAATTACAACTGCTTCCTTTTATGCATGTTCTCTAAGAGAACTTGAAAATTATAGCTTTGCAGTCTCAGAAAATAATGCATAAAAACTCCAGGAAAGAAATCCCATGGGTGATGTTAGTTCACTTTATGACATCTGGCAGCCATTTTTGTTTAATACCAGGTTACTTTGGAAACTACTACTTCACTGGAAGACCATGACCAAGAGAAGAAAAAGACACATTTCATTTTAAAGCAGGTGATGAATCTTTCACAGTCAGCACCAACAACCACTCCTAATGTTATTTAGAAGACTGTAATATAACCTAATTAATATGTATCTATCCATTTGCTTGTAATGTAGAATTTGTATTAGGAATGGAGTAGCCAGGTTAGATTAAAGATCCAATATGAACTCTGTCCAAAACTGCAACCAAACTTTTTTCCCCGAGGTATGAAACAGTTCAAATAATTCCCTACTCGTGATACCTCCTTTTTTTGAGGGGGGGGGCATATCTGCACTTCAAATTTCTGGCTGGGCCCAGGAAGTAGGAATGACACAAAGTAGGAATTGCCAATGCTTGATTATACTCAAGGGCAGTCTAATCCACTATCTCATCTCCAACAGCAGCCAGCATCAAATACTTCAGAGAAAGGAGTTAGACCCCAAAGCACACAGAAGTAGAATAATCTGTTCCCACATTAGATCTCATCCTACTCTCTTACAAACCAGTTGTTATATTTCCTGGACAACTGATTCCATCATGAAACAGCCTTTTTTTGTGAGATTTTGTACCTCCCAAGATGTCTGGATGAGTATCTCTGAAATGAATACTCAGAAGAAGTCCCAAACCTTTTGAGATTTTATTTCTGATTATTATTGTGTGCTGGAACTACAGATTCTATATACCAAGTAAAATGAAGATAAAAAGTTCCCTTTATCCCCCTCTGTTGATGTGGGATTAGGTATTTACCTTAATTAGACGTGTTGAGATCTTGCTGGTTTATTGTGTCATTTGTAAGTGCAGAGGATGGTGAAATATCTGAACTAATTAGAATTAGTTAATATTTCAGCCGTGCTCTGAAAATCTAAAATGGTACATTTGTATTATTTTGAGGGTTAACTTTCATAGGCTCTTTTTAGGAGTTTAAAAAAAAAATACTCTAGATCAGTGATTCTCAAACTTTAGCAACCCTAGGATACACATTTTGATTTAATTTTTTTTCAAGGACTCTCAAATCCCCAACTCAGACCCAGGCTCCACCCCTTCCCCTCCTCTTCTCTGCCTCTTTCTGCCCCCTCCCCCGAGCATGCCCCAGCCCTGCTCCTCCCTGTCCCTCCCAGCACCTCCTATAAGCTGTTGAACAGCTGTTCCCCAGCATGCAGAAGGCACTGGTAGGGAGGAGTTGATCCGTGGGGCTGGCAGATCCCAGGAAGTACCTCACAGACCCCAGTTTGAGAAACGCTGGTCTATATTATAAGAAATTGTGGGTTTGAACCTTCTAAAATTTTAATACATAATTTTATAATCTTTTTGGCTCTCTTACAAGTACATATTGAGTTGTCACATCTAAATGCTCTCTGAGTAGAACTGATATTTTTTGGTTCACTGGCAAATAGAAAAAAAATCATTTTGGGTTGACCTCAGACAATTTTAAAACTCTTTCATGAACGCAAAAGTTTTTATAAAAAAATCAGTGTGTCAAACTGTCTCATTTTAGATTTTGAGCATTTGAACATTTTTAATAGAAGAAATAGAAAATTTGAAAATGAAAAGTTGTTTCAAATTAAAAAATCTAAATGTTTTATGTTGAAATGTTTGAAATTCCCCTCTCCCCATTTTTTTCTTTTAGGCAGTTCAGCAAAATGAATACAAATTCACAAAACCTATTGTTGTCACCAAAACTGCATTTTCTGCTGAAAAAGTTTTGGCTGAAAATTTTTGCCCAGCTAATAAGAGTAAAATACAAAACAAAAAAAATAAAACAAAACATCCCCACATTTTTGTACGGTGTGGCAAAGCACTGCCTCTGCTTCGGTAGCCTCCAGTACGCTTCCCCCATCTGGCAGTGGAGGCTTGGAGTAAGTCAGCCCCCATGCTGGATGGTGTTAACCCCCAAGTGGGAGAATGATTTCCCAGAATTTTCCAGACAAGCCTAGGACAGGCCCCAGGGAGTGCCCCTATGCCAAAAAAAGAGGGGAAAAAAAACAATTCTAAGACAAAATAAAAGGGAATACTTTCTCCTACCCTCACTCTGAGGGTGGATGGCCTTTTTATTGGCACCCGCGTGCCAGTCCTTCCGCTAAACAGGCAGTCTGTTATGTAGCTTCCCCTGTAGGGTAGAGAGCAGCTATCCACCCTGGAGCAGCCTTTCTCCCTGCTGCCACTAGCCCTGCAGCAGCTTGTCTCCACCTCTTCTTCCTGCAGGAGGAGTTTTTAAAGGGCTCAGGCAGCCCTTAATCCACCTACAGGATCTCTAATTGACCTGAAAAAACAATGAGGAGTCCTTGAGGCACCTTAGAGACTAACAAATTTATTTGGGCATAAGCTTTCATGGGCTAGAACCCACTTCATCATATGCATGGAGTGGAAAATACATTAACAGGTATGTGTGTATGTATGTATGTATATATGTATGTATTGTGACAAAGTTCCTCCTCTACCTTGGTGGGTCCTGCGCTTATTGGCAGATTTGCTCGCCTCACAGATTCACCCTGCAGGTCGGGAAACAGCCCAGAGACCTTCCCCTATAATAGAAGCCACAGTCCAGGTCAGTTCCTCCTGTGTTCGATCAGGAGTTGGGGGGAACCCGAGCCCGCCCTCTACCGCGGGTTCCAGCCCAGGGCCCTGTGGACTGCAGCTGTCTAGAGTGCCTCCTGGTACAGTTGCGCGACAGCTACAACTCCCTGGGCTACTTCCCCATGGCCTCCTCCCAACATCTTCTTTATCCTCACCACCAGACCTTCCTTCTGATGTCTGATAACACTTGTACTTCTCACTCCTCCAGCAGTATGCCTACTCACTCTCAGCTTCTCACTCCCAGTTCCTCACACACACTTCCTCTCCTCTGGCCTGACTGGATTGAGCCCTTTTATAGCATCAGAGGGGCCTTAATTAGAGTCAGGTGCTTAACTGCCTCACCTGACTGTTAGCAGGTTAATTGGAGTCAGGTGTTCTCATTAGCCTGGAGCAGCCCCTGCTCTGGTCACTCAGGGAACAGAAAACTGCTTATCCAGTGGCCAGTATATCTTCCTTCTACTACTCTGCTGTTCACAACTGGCCTGGGTCTATCACAGTATATGTATGTGTATACATGTATATGTATGTGTGTGTGTAGAAATAGTACATGGAAAGATGGGAGTTGCCTACCAAGTGTGGGTTCAGTCTGCGACAATTCAATTAACAGTAGAATACCAAGGGAGAAAAAATCACTTTTGTAATGTTAATGAGGGTGGCCCATTTCAAATAGTTGACAAGAAAGTGTGAGTAACAGTAGGGGGAAATTAGTATGAGGAAATTAGTTTTTGAAATGACCCATCCACTCTGAGTCTTTATTCAGGCCTAATTTGATGGTATCCAGTTTGCAAATTAATTCCAGTTCTGCAGTTTCACGTTGGAGTCAGTTTTTGAAGATTTTTGTTGTTGAAGAATTGCCACTTTTAAGTCTGTTATTGAGTGACCAGGGAGATTGAAGTGTTCTCTGACTGGTTTTTGAATGTTATAATTCCTGATGTCAGTTTTGTTTCCATTTATTCTTTTGCGTGGAGACTGTCCGGTTTGGCCAATGTGTACATGGCAGAGGGGCATTGCTGGCACATGATGGCATATATCACGTTGGTAGATGTTCAGGTAAACAAGCCCCTGATGGTGTGGCTGATGTGGTTAGGTCCTATTATGGTGTCCCTTGAATAGATCTGCAGACTGAGTTGGCACTGGGGTCTGTTGCAGGGTTTGGTTCCTGGGTTAGTGTTTTTGTAGTGTGGTGTGTAGTTGCTGGTGAGTATTTGCTTCAGGTTGGGGGGCTGTCTGTAAGCGAGGACTGGCCTGTCTCCCAAGGTCTCTGAGAGTGAGGGATCATCATTCAGGATAGGTTGTAGATCCTTGGTGATACGCTGGAGAGGTTTTAGTTGGGAGCTGTAGGTGATGGCTAATGGCGTTCTGTTACTGTTTTTGTTGGGCCTGTCTTGTAGTAGGTGACTTCTGGATACCCTTCTGGCTCTGTCAATCTGTTTCTTCACTTCACCAACTGGGCATTGTAGTTTTAAGAACACTTGATAGAGATCATGTAGGTGTTTGTCTCTGTCTGAGGGATTGGAGCAAATGTGGTTGTATTTTAGAGCTTGGCTGTAGATAATGGATCATGTGATGTGGTCTGGATGAAAGCTGGAGGCATGTAGGTAAGTATAGCGATCAGTAGGTTTCCAGTATAGGGTGGTGTTTATGTGACCATCGCTTATTATCACTGTAGTGTCTAGGAAGTGGATCTCTTGTGTGGACTGGTCCAGGCTGAGGTTGATGGTGAGGTGGAAATTGTTGAAATCCTGGTGGAATTCCTCAAGGGCCTCCTTCCCATGGGTCCAGATGATGAAGATGTCATCAGTGTAGTGCAAGTAGAATAGAGGCGTTAGGGGACGAAAGCTGAGGAAGTGTTGTTCTAAGTCAGCCATAAAAATGTTGGCATACTGTGGGGCCATGCGGGTACCCAGAGCAATGCCATTGACTCAAAGGTATAAATTGTCCCCAAATCTGAAATAGTTGTGGATGAGGACAAAGTCACAAAGTTCAGCCACCAGGTTTGCCATGACATTATCGGAGATACTATTCTTGTAGTCTGTCTTTGTGTGGAATGTCGGTGTAGAGAGCTTCTACATCCATAGTGGCCAGGATGGTGTTTTCTGGAAGATCACCAAATTATTGTAGTTTTCTCTGGAAGTCCGTGGTGACTTGAAGACAGCTGGGAGTGTTGGTAGCGTAGGGCCTGAGGAGAGAGTCTACATAGGCAGACAATCCTGCAGTCAGGGTGCCAATGCCTGAGATGATGGGGCATCCAGGATTCCCAGGTTTATGGATTTTGGGTAGCAGATAGAATATCCCTGGTCTGGGCTCTAGAGGTGTGTCAGTGTAGATTTGTTCCTGTGCTGCTTCAGGGAGTTTCTTGAGCAGATGATGTAGTTTCTTTTGGTAATCCTCAGTGGGGTCAGAGGGTAACCCCTTTTCAGTTTATAGGGGAAAGGGTCGTTATCATTTTAGGGCTAATATACCTGCCTTCTGCCACCCTCTTACAGCTGTCCAGCCTGACTTTGTCACAACAGAAATTTTGGGTTTTTGTACAGAAACTTTGTGTTTTCCCCTCAGCCTAGGTTTTAAACAGTCTCCCATTAATATGGTGATTGTGTGCATTGTAGATGTCTGTGTACACATTTTGTGCTATTTAGTTGGGTAAAATCCAGGTCTATATAGAGAAATTCCAGTCCCTGTGTATTTTATTAAATCATCCTTTTATAGATGTGGGAGGGGAAAATAATTTTCTCACATGAAACCAGAGTTGATAAAGTATGGCTCTTTTGCGCATTTGCTGCTTAGCGCCCATGCAAAATATATCCTGGGTCAAATACAGTGCCTCATTTCCAACAGAAACAAAAAGCCTTGATTACAGATGGTTCCATTTTGTAAATATGGTTGTCTTTCTAGAAAATGATCCACTTTATAGAAAAGTCTCTGGAACTGATTAAACTCTCTGCAGAATAGTTAAACCAGTCTATCCCTACTATCAATAATTCCAGAATTCTCTAGGATGGCTTAATGATGCTGTAGAAAAGATACCATTGGCTACTGAATGCTACCAGCAAAATCCTGTCTCCATTGAAATCAATGGCAAAACTCTCATTGACTTCAGAAATAGCCTCTTCACTGCTCTTATAGAATTTAATGAAAAATGAAAATAGGGCCAAGATTTTACCCTATATGTCTGATTTTTGACATGTCTGGTTTATGCACCTTTGTGTAATGTAAAAGACTACCACTCTGATTCTAGTAGCCTTTTACACCAACTTTGCACAGATACAAATGATTATTGGAGGTACAAGTCTGTGAGAAATAAGGCACTACAGGTGCTCCCCAGGTTATGCAAACCCGACTTACGCAAACCTGAACTTACGGAAAAAGTTCTTTAAGTTCCGTAATTTTTTCTTTCTTTTTTGCGTAATTGTCAGGTCCCCAACTTATGCAAAATTTAACTTATGCAAGGTGTTCTGGAATAGAACGCTTGCGTAAGTCGGGGAGTGTCTGTATATGTTTTAAAGAAATTTCTTTAAAACCACTTTTTAAATGTCCATAGAGTCCTGTTAATTGTGGCCTCAATTTCTATAGACCTGTAGAACAGCATTTTTCATTAAATTCTATAAGAGCAGTGAAGAGGCTATTTCTAAGAAGTATTTCCATTATTCTGTACTAGTTACTTGCATGCAACTGTCAAAACTTCAAAACATGTAACATTTTAACACTGTGCAATTTCTTTAGAACAATTAATCCAAGGATCATTATAAATATGAATTCATTTAACTGCCCGACACACACATGAAACATGTATTATGCTGCTGCTGATGTGCATAGCTTGCAGTAATAAAAATCTAATGAAGTACATGCTCATGAAAGCAAACCCCCAAAAGACGAGCAGAGTGGAGTATTATGTGTTTGGGGGAGAAAGGATCTAAATCTAAGACAAAAAGGGTTTAGAAGCGAATCCTCTTTTAAACAATCCCTAAAAACAATTTTCAAAGGGAGAATAGGAGGACTGAGATAAATACTAAGAGGAGTGATATTCATATCCTACCACAGCAAAGACAATTGCTTGATAATTTTACATGCAACAGTGACCACTATTACTTGTCAGGATGAGGCATGGTGAAGAAAATCAGTACCACCAAGGTCCTTAAAAGTCAACGGGTGGATAAATTGAAACAGAGTAAGGTGTACTAATTTGCCAGCAAGTCAGTAGTGGAGCTAGGTCAAGAATCCAGAAGCAGAGCTGGCCTTGCATAAAGAAAGCACAAAATTCAAGCTCGAGTTATGGGAACCTCAGAGAGTGGGGAAATAGTCAGATGTTTCCTCATTCAGCTGGCTGGCCTAAAAGCTTATCTCTCGAAATCTTCCAATTCTCCATGACAAATGCCTCACATCAATTGCCAAAGTTTATGCAAATTAATATTTTGAAGAAAATGTAATAGCCAGAAGGTGTCAAAGACTTTAGTATTTTTG
The DNA here is from genome assembly GCF_016161935.1 of Mauremys reevesii. Classification (NCBI taxonomy): domain Eukaryota; kingdom Metazoa; phylum Chordata; order Testudines; family Geoemydidae; genus Mauremys; species Mauremys reevesii. Next base: position 190,925,426 of record NC_052624.1, read on the forward strand.
CATCTTTATTACAGAAACCCCAGTTTATACCCTCAGTGTGTATATATAGAGTTTGCAGAGGGCAAGGCCTGGAAGGTATTTTTATTTCCCCTTTTGTTATTTTATAGAGCTGTAACTTGTGGTGCTCTCCAATTATTCTGATAAAAACCATCTGAGAATAGCAACAGGAAATGCTGTTAACATATTTCCATTAGTATAATAATGTGGTTCACATCATTTACATAATAAAGACCTTCAGGTGCATTAATAAAAGGTATAACGATGACTTTTGTGTTCATCTCCTGAACTATAGCATTTGATCGAAATGTACCTGTGCAAAAATAATTCATAATAAAATATTGAAAATCATGTTGAAGTCATGTCATGTTTTGGACTGTTGAAAGAGAAAGAATTCAGATTTAGAGTTCTGTACCACGTACTTGCATACAACTGTCAAAAGTTGATATTCCATTCTTAATTCACACTAACAAGTGGAGCGGGTATACAAAGGGCCTTTGCTGTAGCTGTAGTGTCAACCAGAACAGAACGTCTGAGCTTTGAGTATCATGACAAATCCTTAATGTTATTTAACAGAAAACTCCAGTGATCAGTTATCATAACTTAGAGGACTAAATCGATGTTTTTTTTTAAATAAGGGCCCAGTCCTACAAACACCACCAAATGTAGTGCTCGCAACTCTGAGCATTTCCATTGAGATAAATGAACTTCTCACACTAGTACATACAACTGGTCTGATCCAAAGCCAATTGAAGTCAAAGGGAGTCTTTTCACTGGCTACAGTGGGCTTGGATTAGGGCCTGTATGAATTTAATTGAACTAATCATTTTGTTAAATATTATGCTCAGTAGTAAGTAATTGCAGGATTAGGCCCTATAAAATAAAGTATCCAGCCACATAATGGTGGGGGAAAAAAAGGGAAAACTGTCCGCTCCTTCATGTAGCCAGTGCTCCTACCAAATAGAGCTTTCCTGGGAAAGATGGATGATTTTCATGTCAAGATGATGTATAGTAGCATCAAGCAACATAAACATTGTGCAGCAGGTCCTCAGTAGCTGCAAACTGTCATAGCTCCATGGTCTTCAAGCTGAGGAACTACCCCTGTGTTGGGTATAGCAAAACATGCCTGAATCTTGTATCAAAATGAAATGTTCAATCTCTGGGTTTGCACATTCTTAGTAAATATTGCAAATTTAAATATTATATGGAATTATTTAATAGTTAAGTGAGGAAATTAATGTTTAAAAGAAAATGCCAATATAATATAAAGTATGCCAATACTAAACCTAATTACAAAGAAGACTAAAGCATTAAAGAAATTGCCTTTAATGTAATAATCAATATTAAACAAGAAGTGACCATCTTGGTACTTTTGATGCAAAGGAGGACAGAACAGCCAGTGGAAAGATTTGAGATCAGAGCATGTGAAAGTTCTATAAAAAAAATTTTCATTTCTTTTGTATGTATGTATTCATTTCACTGGTTAAACCAACACTTAAAAAACAAACCCTACTAAATAATAAAAGTGGGTAATCTAATTCTTCAGCCTCCTTCCTCTTTATCAAATTAGTCTTTCTGCTAGAAAATACTGGTTAGGTCCCACTTTTGCATGGTATAGTCAGGCAAAAATCCCATTGAAATCAATGGATTGTTTGCCAATTTAAGTGAAGGATCAGTTCCTAAAATGCCAGCTTCTAGCAAGAAGATCAATAATATTGATGATAATTCTATTAATATCAATCAATTTATTATTCTGTTATATATTAATAGACTTATTAATACATGGTCCCGATCACTGAATGGGGATGCAGGAAAAATTGCCAAGTAGTTGGAAATACTGGTTTGAAAATTGTCAACCCAACCTATATAATGCTACACCGTTTTCCATCAGTCCAGTTCTGCATCATCAGACAGTTGAGAATAGTATATTTCTGCTTGCTTCTTAATTATTTTTGTCATCAAGATATTTCACTTTTAAGGATTTGCTTTTTTTTATATAATTAGATTCTCTTGGATTACACAGGAGTTTTCCTTTGAGCATTGTTTTTATTTAATTTCCTCAAATGATTATAGTTGCCTATATAGTATTATACAATTTCACTCTGTACTCGTGGTAGTGACCTTCACGGTTTTTTTGTATTTTTTAGCTCTGATTTGGTACTTAAGCCCAAGTTTAACCAAAATTATCACTGGGAGATTTGTCAGATGACACAACCTTGTAGTATCCTGAGACGAAAGTTAGCCCTTTTCAGATATACTCCAGTATGTATAACCTGTCATCCTGGATGGAGCATGGGAAACAGCTGCATGGGGAAATAGCCAGCCTTTTCTCTCTTCACAATTCAGGGTTAACTTTCTGAACTCAGGGATCATTTGTTCACTTCCCCTGTTGCTGGGATTCTTTTTTCATCTTGTTTTGGAGATGAGTTTCCAGAGTCCATACTCTTCTGTGATGGCATTAAGATATTTCAGTCTCCCACACTCAAGCCCGTGATGTTAGGATTCAGTCAATCGGATACTAACATGACTTGTTTAGATAGACATACCGTAATTGCTTCACAGTAGTGTCTGTCCAGTCCTTTATTTGAAAAACAAGAAATTTCTGACATTGATTTCAATGAAAGGAGGGTAAATCTGGGTACAACATTGATTTCAGTGGAGTTACGGGAGTGAAAAACATGAAAAGTGTAGCTCAGATTCAGTCATGTTTATGCATAGCTAGTTCTATGTAGCATGTACATATATGCACATGGACACTTGCACATTTGTGTCTCTGCATGTTATCAAGACAGAAAAAACTTCATGTAACTAAAGAAAAACAAATTTCACTTTTGTGCTCGTATAAAGTTTAATTTTTAGAGTATTTTTTAAATTTAGAGTGCTTTTGAAGCATTCAAGATCTTTTCTGTTAAACTGAGAGCACACATTGTGGTATTTATTGACAATGGGGAACAAAACCAGCCTTCATCAAGCCTGTTTGTGATCTCACATAGCATACAGTATTGCATGATGCACTAATTATCATAAAGCATAAAGTAAAATGTTTGCCATTTAAATGTTTACAACTTTGATTTTTGCTTAATAAAAGTTACCAAGGTATGCAGCAACAGTACTTATTTACAAATGGCAATTGTAGACATTGGAATGACAACTGGTGTTGATACTGTGTTGTAGCACATCAGCTATACCTTTCTCTGTGCTCTCCTTAAATTCGTGTGCAGTTAATTGTGTGTTAGGGAAAAACAAAACAAAACAAACAAAACCTGAGAAAGTATTTTTGATTGTTTCACATTTTGTGATTCTAATTTGTAAGTCTTATTAAATGCTTATCACTACAACTTCTGTATGAATTCCAGCACATTTATTTTACAAAGCAGTCATTCTTCCAGTGGAGGGTAGCAAACTCTTCACCTTGAATGGAAATGGATTCTGCAAGCTAGCTGGCAGGCCATTTGTTTTGAGGAATTAAAAAAAAAATAAAGGCAATGCAGGTGTTCCTGTTAGATCAAATGAATGACAATTTCTCTATATTGTTAAGAAATGTATGCTTGTGCAGCCATACTTCATAGATGAAAGGTCAAAACTGTTAAACTTCGTTAGTTTGTGTGTCTTTTGTATGACGATAAATTTCCATAGAGTATTTGTTTTTCTGAAGCATGCAAGATCTTGTCAGTTAAACTGAACACAACTGAACAACATCACATGGTACTTATTGATGTTGGGGGATAACAACCTTCATTAGGCTGTTGTGAGCTTCTAGAATGTAAAGACTTGTTAAATGTGGTTATAATGTACATCAACTCATTGCATACCTGTTTTTTATAGTGATATTGTTTTAAAATCTGTCATCCTAGATATTTAAAGGAAGTCCATCACTATTGTACAGTATGTGTTCAATTTTATGTTGCTGTATAGAAGGTGAAGTAGGTATAACAACTTCTGAGTTGAAATAGATTAGATCATTTTAACATCAGGGTCAGAATGGCTTAGAGGATTGGTAATGTAGTATGTAACCTTTTTGTCACTATTCTGCATTTGGCCTCAGTTAGCAGAGACTGAAACTTGTTACGGTACCATAATATAGTTGTTCAGTGACCTGTGCAAAATGAATTGGTGGTTGTTCCCCAGCTCTTAGTTGACAGGTGTTTTGCCTCACAGTGCTGGTGTCATTCTTGACAGAGACAAGAATTCCACATCACCATTTTTTTTTTTAAAAATGAAGGTGATTAGAGTTAATGCATGTTACCCAGACAGTATGAGGAAACTTGCACTGCTAACATCTATTTTATATGTGGATAAATAAAGGACTCCAGTGTCCAGTATTGTAAATCCATCACCTTTCATAAGCATAAATAAAAACAGATTGAGTCATATAAAAGCAGAGGGAGTAGAGATTTTTGTTTTCCTAGAGACTTTTTTGTATTGCAGCAGATAAGACCTAACAAAAAAGTATGCAAAAAGAAAACTGTCTGGCAAATATTGGCATCTGCTCCAAATGTAAACAACTATACAAGGCTTGATTCTCCAGTGTTGTGCACCTTTTGAGATCATATCTCCCTGTGCAAAGTGGGCACAAGAAAATACCAGATCAGAATGATAGCATTTTTAACATTTATATGACTTTTACCCAGTCTGAAGCCATGAAGAACCAGGTCTATTTTTGTTGAAGACTCGAAAAACATATTTAGAAAATCTAGAAAATTTGAATCTGAGATTCTGTTCTCCTTGAACCTAAAGATACCTGGGTACCATCAATGCCGATCTTGTAAACCACACATTTTTTTTATTATTGTTGTTATTATTATTATTATTGGTCTTTTTCTCCCAGCTACACAAATTTTATGAGACAAAATGAAATGGCTGCCAGCAAAGACTAAGTGTTGCCCTAGAAAGGTCACATGGATGCAGATTTTTTCACATCTGTTCATGGTGAGTAGTGCTTTATTCCATGAGCAGTCTCACTGAAATCAAAGGGTGAAATTCTGGCATAATTGAAGTCAATGGCAAAACTGCCATTGATTTGAATAGGCCCAGAATTTCACTAAGTAGGTCAACTTGCATACTAAGAATGGAATAGTCTTGCATATTGTGAAGAGAGCAAATAATTGTGTGTACATGCATAGAGGTTCAGGGCCTTATATGTACCATGTTTTTTTTAGATAGAGGGAAGACCATAGATTTCCTTCACACAAACATGTTTTATCATTTACCACTTGCTGCATGAATTCAAAAGTTACACAACAACATTTACAATAGGTTAATAGAAAGCAAATATTCAAGAATGGAAAAACCTTCTTTCGTGTATCTGGAAGTTCTGTGGCATTCAGGCCGTTTGGATGTACTGCTTTCATGTTCGTAACACTACAGGTCTGTCGCATCTTACGCTGGGGTTCCGTTCAACAGTCAGCCCGTAAAACGAAAATCGCATATAGTCAAAATTACCTTTGAAAATGAGTTAAATCACCCATAAAGTACAATTTTGTGTATACAACCCTGTACAATACTATGTATTGTATACAGCAATATACAGTACAGTATATAATAAAGACTACATATGCAAAATATAATTTTACAGTATTTTTAATAACATAACAGAGAGACAGAAGAATGAAAGAATAAAAAATGAAAATAGTACAGTACTGTAAACCTGAACAGTCACCAGTCATCCTGGATATTCTTGCTAGTCTTGTACTGTACACACTCCAATGATTAGTCTTCCTTTTCTCCTGACAACACTATCATTGAGTCGTCAGGGCTTGATGTCGATCCAGGAGATGATGGGCCAGGCTTGGGTGATGGAGAGCGAGTTGTAGAGGAAGTGGATGGCTCTGGTTCAGCTCGAGAAGTTGATTATGTAGGCTCTGCTGCTGGTGGTTGTTTTTTCTTTAAAAACATGGTGATTGGCAACTGTCACTGTTGTCTCTTGAGCTCCTCAAACATTTCTTTGTACGGTCTCAAATCATCCGTAATACTATATGTGATTTTGAGGCTTCATTCCATAGAAGGATCATATTCAGAAATTAAATCATTCAAGTGTTTCGCTGCTTGGAACACTTCAGAAAATTTATGAAGACTCCAAGTTCCTGGCTCTTCTTGTTTGTCATCATCTTTGTCTTCTGTAGACGATTTTATCAGTTCCTCTAACTCTTCGTTAGTCAATGTTTCTCTCTGGCCCTCAATTAATTCCTCAATTTCTTCCTCGAGGATGTCGTTGAAGCCATCACCACCCACATGCCTGGCCACCTGAATAATGAGTTTCACTTCTTTGTCAATGGTCGGGAAACCCTTAAAATCATTCACACAGTCTTCCCACAGGTTTGGCCAGCATGCATTGACTGTTTCAGGCTTGATTGCATCCACTGCCTGTTTAATATAAGTGATGCAATCCGCAATGTTGAAGGACTTCCAACACTCCATCACATTAACATTGGGATCGGCATCCATAGTGGTAAGGATCCATGAGAATGTAAGCCTTGTGTACGTGGCCTTGAAACAGCTAATGACACCTTGATCGAGAGGTTGGAGGATGGAGGTGGTATTGGGGGGGAGAGAGACGACTTCAACGTCGTTATGTGCAAACTAGAGTGCCACAGGGTGACCAGGAGCATTGTCTACGATCAGCAACACTTTAAAGTCAAGTCCTTTCTCTTCAAGGTACTGCTTGACCTCCAGACACTTGGGGAACCAATCCAGAAATAATGCTGCTGTCACCAAAGCCTTTTTATGATTGCCAGAACACAGGCAGGAGATTTTTGTTCTTACCTTTTAGGGCATGCAGATTTACAGCCCTGTAGAGCAAGCCCAGCTTTATTAAATGCCCAGCCATATTGCCACAAAGCAACACAGTCAAACGGTCTTTAGCTGCTTTGAAGTCAGGGGCTTGTCTTTCTGATTTCAAAATGTAAGTGCGGGTGGGCATTTTTTTCCAGAAGAGCCCAGTCTTGTCAGCATTAAAAACTTGTTCTGGAAGATAGAGGAAAGGGGCTATGATTTTCTTTAATTGTTCGGGGTAGGCTTTTGCTGCCTCCTCATTGGCAGATGCAGCTTCACCAGTAGTCTGCACGTTTTTGAGGTTGAAGCAGTTCCTAAAACAGTTAAACCAACCTTGGCTGGCTTTGAATTCTTTCTTATCAGAAGGCTGTCCCTCTTTGGCGGGAGGTTTGAACAGCGCATAGATGCTAAGAGCCTTTTCTTGCAACATGTTGCCATTGATAGGCACACATTTACGGTTAATGTCTTCCAGCCATAAGTTTAATGCCTTTTCAGTCTTCACTAAAGTCTTATCACGCACTTGGCTCATCACCTTAGCAGTTACTGAAGCATTTGAGGCCATGGCTTGATGAATTTCTCTCTCTCGAATCTTGATGGCACGGATGATAGATTCGTTGCAGCCATATTTACACACCACGTTGGTGATGGACATACCGTCTCTCAATAAGTCCAACACGGTCAGTTTTTCCTCCAGCGTTGGACCACATCGCTGTTTCTTCGGTTGAGCACCAGATGAAGTAAGTGGCTTGCATTTAGGGGCCATGTTATATGAAAAATATGTATCTTTAAACAGTACAGGTACGGTAGAATCTCACTCAGTGCAGCGAGATGCGCACAGTATGAGAGGCACACTGGAACAGCAGTACTGTAGTGGGAACAGCAGATTCGTTTCTCCCATCTCACACTCACTCCGGGGCATACGCACTATTTAAACTGTTTTTTTGTTCTTTTTTTGCCAACCATCCAGGGTTGTTATAGGGGAGAATCTTATCACATGCCTAAAGACATGCTGTTGCTGTCAAGTCCCCCCCCAAAAAATATTTTAGTGGGAACAGCAGATTCACGTCTCACGCTAGGGAATTGCTCTGTGCATCCTCAGTGGAGAGTAAATGTGTCAGGAGATCTCTCATTCCTAGGTGCAGATTACTTGGAGAAAGAGAGGAAAGCCAATGTTCCACCCTTTCCAATGTGCCAACTAGCACAGGTGCTCACGCTCAGCTTGTTGGTTCTGGTATGTTGGTGTTTAGTAGAGTTTATGGGAACACATATGCAATCCACTTGCTCTGCCTGGTTTGAGACTCCAGTGGCCACCGGGGAGATCATTGTTCCTATTCAACACCACGTTGGCTGCAGCACTAGGGACTAGCCTAATAAATATCCAATAACTCTTTGCTGACAGAAAGACAGTTTGCACTTGATGCAGAGGGAAAAGCTCCCAAATGTCCTCATCCCTGCACAAGCTGTGTGAAATTAAAAAGTTTCTAGCTATTGGTTGTCAGTTGCCTCCATATTGGAATCTATTCAAATTGTCACGGTGGTAATCTCAACATCTCTACTTCAGATTCTACAACTGCCCTTTCCATGAGTTATTGGTATATACCCTATCTACCTTTCTGAAGAATTTTTAAAGCTTGTTTCTTTCCCTTTATAATCCCACAGAAAATGCTTGCTGGAGCATGAAATGTTTTGGTAGAGGTTGACTCAGCATCCTTCTTAACTGCTGCATGGCAGTAGATTTAGATGCTTTGCAAAGGTTGGTATTATAAGCAGTGTTGGTAGCAACATCTATTATTAAGATTGCTCATCATTTCCCATTGTAAGACCATGTTTTCAGTTGCTTATAACTTTGCCAAACATTAACTGTTTGAGCTGAACTTTTTCATGCTGGGTGTCTGCCTCAGGATGAATTTTGAAAATTTCCAACCAAAACATTTCAGTTGTTTCCAAGCATGAGGCTAGAGGGGGGGAAAATGTTTTACCATGTTAAAGTCTGGTGACCTCACCCTTGAGAAGCTCAGAACCACATGGGAATGCCTGGGGAAGTAGATCTAGGGCAGTGGTGGGCAACCTGCAGCCTATGGTCTGCATGCAGCCCAACAGGGTAATCTGGTTCCAGGCCATGAGATATTTTGCTGATGTTGACTGTCTGTAGGCATGGCCCCCCGCAGTTCCCAGTGGTTGGGGTTCACCGTTCCCATCAATGGAAGCTGCGAGAAGCGGAGGCCAGCACGTCCCTGTGGCCCACTGCTTCCCGCAGCACCCATTGGCTGGGAACAGCGAACCACAACCACTGGGAGCTGCGGGGGGCCATGCCTGAGGATTGTCAGTGTCAACAAAATGTCTTGCAGCCTGCAATCAGATTACCTGGATGGGTAACAGGTTGCTCACCACTGATCTAGGGTCTGATTTGCAGAACACTCACAACTGCAGCTGATGTCAATGGGAACCCTGTTCTGAAAATATAAAGAGCTATAAAATGCTGAAAAATCAGGTCCTAGGCTTCTAAAATTGGGCACTCAAAGTTGACTTTTGACAATTTTGACCTTAATCTCTCTATGCTTCAGTTCACCTTCTGTAAAATGGGGATAATACCACCCCTCTCACCTCACAAGGAGGTTGGGAAAATAAATTAATATTTGTGAATCACTCAGATCTATATTGATGCATGAGGAGATATACATATCTCAGAGAGCTGGAAGGGACCCTGAAAGGTTATTGACTCCAGCCCCCTGCCTCCACTAGCAGCACCAAGTACTGATTTTGCCCCAGATCCCTAAGTAGCCCCCTCAAGGATTGGACTCACAATCCTGGGTTTAGCAGGCCAATGCTCAGACCACTGAGCTATCCCTCCTCCCCAATCAATTCTGTCTTTTGAACAGGGTTTGAATAATGTGTAATGAATAAGAGATACACATTGAACAATGGGAGAAAACAAAATATTGAATAGCTGCTCATCATGTGAGCACTGTCCCCTCCCGTGCACTTAATAAGGTAGGGGTCTTGTGGAGAAAACAGTATGTGATCATGTAATTAATGACGGGCTTTAAAACATTCATAATGTAATTTTAACATAGCTTTGTTTGTATGTACTGGTGAATAGAACTTTAATTAATATGTTCAGTATGCAGAATTTGTATAAATGACATGTAAAAGGTAATGCAATGTTCCTATGCCTAGCTACAGACCTTGCCATTCTCTGGGAGGTTTGTGTTTTAAAGCCAGAATTGGAATTTATCAGCCGAACTAATCCCCTTGAATTTTGGTAATGACTATAAAATGGAAAGTTGATGTGAACCAATAACATGACTTTCTTGACTTGGTATTTGAAACATGGTTTCAGCATGGTATGATTCTTAATGAATTAGGTCAAAAGCCTGGTGGAGGAAGAAGCAGTTTGCTCACCTTTTTAGCGCTATGGCTTGATATGACTTAATTTTTGTCTTAAACTTAGCCCTTTTTTTTTTTTAAGTATGAAATTATTTGGATCAGACACAACACCTGCCCCTAAACCTATGTCAGTGCTCTTATCTTATATACATGTTGTCAGGGTGGCTGAAGGCCTAAAGGTTCTTATGTAGAGTGTGTCCCCCACTGAGGGAAGCCATCTGGCTCTCATTTGTTTCTTCTCTGTAGGACATAGTTTTATCTTATTGATTAGATACTGTAGTACAGTGTATATTTCACACAGTTATGAAAAGAACAAAAAAGAAAATGCTCCACGGAAAAGGATCTACTCTCCCACTGATATGCCAGTGAGTTACATGTATGACTTCAGTCTACATTAAAGTGAGTAGACAGTGTAAATTCCCCATACATGTTTGGGACTGTGGATCTTCAAGGATATTGTTTGTTTCCAGCTTAATACATTGGGGCTCAGCTATGGATCCCTGGAAAAAAATAATATTTTTGTGCATCCAGAGGCTAAAAACAGCATTTCCTCTGTTTATTAATGATCTGGAAGAGGGTGTAACCAGCATATTAGTTCACTTTTCAGACTATGCTATATTGAGTGGTTTTGTGAATGCTAGCAAGGACAGAGTAAAAAAAAGGGACCTATGCAGATCTGAAACAATGGGCAACAAATTACAAAATAATAATAATCTTAGAAAAAGAGCAAACTAATATATTTGGGGAATAATGACTAGAAACACTGATATTAAATACAGAGGAAGTACTTTCAAAGCAGTAACATAGAAAAATGCAATGAGTAATACTGGACAGCAAATTGCAATACAACATGGAAAATAATGATTTTTGGCTGCTTTGAGAACTGAAAGTTGATGTTTCTCTATAAAACACAGGTGACACTGCACATTAAGTGTAATATTTAATACAGTTCTGGGTACCTCAGTGCAAGAAAGATGATGCTAAAGTTATCTCTCTATGCTGATGACTCTCACATATACTGACCCCACTGACCCTTTTGTCCTGTGTATTCAGGCTCATCTCTCTTTTTCTCGGATATATCCTCAGAGATGTTTCACTGTTCCCATAAACAAAACATGAAAAATGTTCTTACCATTCTTTCTAAATGTTCTTCTTTCCCTCTTTCTTAGTCATCACAGACCACTCAGATATCTTCCCTCTCACTCAGACTCACAGTATTGCAGTTATATTTGACTCCTCCCTCACCCCACTTTTCTTTTTTCCTTGCATTGAAGACCTTACCACATTTTGTCACTTCTCTTGTAATATACCTGAAACCAATCCTTATTTCCAAACCCCTGTTTTGCACCACTGTTCTATCCCACTTGCACAACTGTCAAATTCTCTCCCTCTTCAGTCTAACATTCAGCAGCTAAAACCATCTTCCTCTTCCTCAACCACAATAGATTTTCACCCCCACGAAGGAAAAAGAACACAAATTCTTGCATGTCCTGAAATACTATTAATGCATCTCTATTATGAGCTAATAGGGGCTAGAGAAGCAAAATCATGGGTTCAGTCTTCCTCTGCACCAAATCTACACTTGGCACAGTTGAGGAGACCAAAGAGGAAGGACAGCTCAAAGCTATCTTTCTGCTTCTATGTTCTTGGTCCAGCCAGGAGTTGCAATAAATTAATGTCAGAAAGGAATATTAGATCATCTAGTCAGAGCTACTGACCATGGAATTTCTTACTCAGTGTTTAGTTTAATAAATTGCATCTATCTAAAACATATCTTTCAAGAAGGCAGCCAGTCTTGATTTGAAGCCTTCAGGATATGGTGAATCCTCCACTTTCATTTATAGTTTGTTTCAGTGACTAATGACTTTCATTGTTAAAAAAACAAACAAACAAAAAACAACAATAAGGAGGGGCTGCCTTATGTCTAATATGAATTTGTCTGGCTTCAGCTTCCTACCTTTGGTTCTTGTTATGCCTTTCTCTGCTAGGTTAAAGACCTTGTAGTACCTGGATTTTTCTCCTTATGAAGCTACTTAAACACTGAAATCAAGTCACCTCTCCATTTTCTTTTTGATAAGATAAACAGAGATCATTCTGTAGCATTTTTTCCAGGTCACAAATGATTTTTATAGTTCTTTTCTGCACAATCTCCAATTTTTCAATATTTTAAAAATATGAGCCCCAGTACTAAAATACTGTGTCCAGTTCCTGTCTGACCAATTCCATAAACAGAAGTAAAATCACCTCAATACTCACCTCTTTGCACATCCAAAGATTGCAGTGCAACTCTGTTACTTCAGCTGCAGTTGTATGCTGCACAAGATCACGATATGGTGGCACACCATGTGCTATGCAATGCCCTCTCCCACATTTGGCATGACTTCTTCCTGCTCCTTCCCAATCTTGATACAGCCTCTAAATATAAAGGACTGGTTCAAGTGTTGTAGAGCTGGCTTACTCACCTTTGTGCCACATGAGGATTCCCCTATTTTTGACTGACCCTTTAGGACAGCATTCCAATCTCTGTGATCATCTCAGGTAGTGCAAAGTAGCTAGACGAACTAGTTAGAGGAGCTAAATGATGATTGAGCCCAATATTGAGACCTTCACTGAGTGATCCACCTGTATCTCTTTGACTTGTCTAAACTTACTGCGATATGTAGAGTACAGTCAATGCATGTGTGGGTACATGCCAAAGTGAAAGGCTCCGGCTGTGGGGAGCTACTGGAGCCTTTTGCTGCTGCCTCCCCACTCCCAGCACCTTTCCCTGTTGCTGGAGCCTTCACTGTGGTGGGAAAAGGATCCAGCACTGGGGAAGCAGCAGGAGCGTGGGAGGCACTGACTGGGCATGTAGACAGCGCAGGTAGGGTATATATATATCCTGGGGGTTTAGGCACGTAATGCATTCTACTCATCTAAGCTATGCCTCACCGTCTACACAGCAATTTATAATTTTGCTAGCAGTGTCTACACGTCACTGTAAGTCTGAATATAACTTTAGTTTTGCTTCCTTACCTCTTCATTATAATAATCACTCAGTAACATTTACCAAAACTACTGTTCCTGATTTTTCAGTGTTAACACACACACCCCTGCAATGTGGCCAGAAAGCCATATAAATGCCATTGATATAATCCTTGCAAGAATACAAATGTGGTGGTGTTCATTTGTAATCCTGCTACTTGCTATAGCACATGCTCAGTTGACTTATATTATGCTAATTAACACTTCTTTGTCTTCTGCAGTAACTATACCTTAAAATTATGAGAGCAATGCCTTTGTGCTCCAGAGTATTTGAAATATTAATTCAGTTTTAAAGGCTGTTCATTTTCTCATATGAATGTTTGAATGAATTGGAAAATCTAATTAATGGGAGGAAGAGAGATATTGGGCTAAAGCAACCTGTCCAAGGTCATACAGAGAGTCAGCAGCAGTGTTTCCTAACTCCCAGCCCTTTGTTCTAGATAGGCAATCCTGCTTTGCTAGTTTGTGAGAACAAGGATGAATGAGGGGAAGGAAGGTCCAGTGGCTAGGGCATAAGCCTGGAACTCAGGAGAGTTGGGTTAAATTCCCTGTTCTGCCACAGACTTCCTGTGTGACTATGGACAAATCATTTAGTCTCTCTGTGCCTCAACTTCCTATTTGTAAAATGGGTGTGAAGGATTTCTGAACCTCAGAAGGGTGGTGTGAGGATAACACACAACACAGATGGGAGGGAGGGGTAGTGATGTTTAGTTTATTGTTTGCAAAGTGCTTTGAGGGCCTTGAATGGAAAACACTACAGATGTGCAAAGTATTTATTAGTTCACAGACTGACTGCCCATACTTTTTGTATTGGCCTGATATTTCAGAAGTGTTAAACTGTGGGATGGATGTGCATGGAGAGCCAACTCCTGCAGTGAACTCAATCAGATTCTCTGCAGGTACAAGGGTTTGTCCATTTGGTACCCACTGCAGGATCGAAGGCTTGTTTAGCTAACAGTTCTGTTCTAAAAATGATTACATTTAATTCCACAAATTCCACTGTCTAGGCCTTAATGCAATTTATTTAAAAGTTTATCTTTTTGAGAGAAAAAATTGTGAAATATTGAGAAAATGACAAGAAAAAATAAGTCCACTGTATTATATAGCATTTATAAAAATAAGAAAAATCATATAATAAAGAACTCCACAAACTCCATGGGTAGAAATTAAATATAAAAAGAGAAGTCCCCAAGTGTTTTTAAATATTTCATAAAGAAATATAATTTGTATTCTGGTACATAAAGCTGCATCATCACGACAAAACTATACACTACCAGAATGCTTAATTTAAAAAAAAAATCACATCAGAAAACAATATGATTATTCATAACAAGATGCAATATAACTAGTTATCTCATCATTTAGAAAGCAGTTCCCTGTTTCCATCTTCAATAGCCTAATCTTTTTTTTTATGAGAATGACACAACAAAAAGTACTAACGTCATTGTCATATATATATAGTGTGTGTGTGTGTGTATATACACCTTATTTTTTTTCTGAAAACAAAACAGAAGCTTGAAAGCATGAAACAGAAAATTCAGGATGACATGAATTTCTTTCAGTGGAATAGTCTTCTAGTATTGGGGGGAAGGGGGAAATCATAGAAAACAACAGAGGCAACGAATAACTCTAAGGTACTAAGTATCAGAGGGGTAGCCGTGCTAGTCTGGATCTGTAAAAGCAGCAAAGAGTCCTGTGGCACCTTATAGACTAACAGACGTTTTGGAGCATGAGCTTTCGTGGGTGAATACCCGCTTCATCGGATGCATGTAGTGGAAATTTCCAGGGGCAGGTATATATATGCAAGCAAGAAGCAGGCTAGAGATAACGAGGTTAGTTCAATCAGGGAGGATGAGGCCCTCTTCTAGCAGCTGAGGTGTGAAAACCAGGGATAGCTCTAGCCATTTCGCCGCTCCAAGCATGGCGGCACGCCGTGGGGAGCGCTCTGCCGGTCGCCGGTCCCGCGGCTCCGGTGGATCTCCCGCAGACGTGCCTGCGGATGCTCCACCGAAGCCGTGGGACCAGCGGACCCTCCGCAGGCACGCCTGCAGGAGGTCCACCGGAGCCACCTGCCGCCCTCCTGGCAACCAGCAGAGCGCCCCCCGCGGCATGCCGCCCAAAGCACGCGCTTGGCGTGCTGGGGCCTGGAGCCGCCCCTGGTGAAAACCAAGGAAGGAGAAACTGGTTTTGTAGTTGGCAAGCCATTCACAGTCTTTGTTTAATCCTGAGCTGATGGTGTCAAATTTGCAGATGAACTGAAGCTCAGCAGTTTCTCTTTGAAGTCTGGTCCTGAAGTTTTTTTGGACTCCACTGGCCATCACATACAGTCCCCAGCTAAAACCCCTCCAATGCATCATCAGGGATCTACAACCCATCCTAGACAATGATCCCATACTTTCACAGGCCTTGGGTGGCAGACCAGTCCTCGCCCACAGACAACCTTCCAACCTGAAACATATTCTCACCAGTAACTGCACACTGAACCATAGTAACTGTAACTCAGGAACCAATCCATGCAACAAACCTCGATGCCAACTCTGCCCACATATCTACACCAGCGACACCATCACAGGACCTAACCAGATCAGCCACACCATCACCGATTCATTCACCTGCACGTCCACCAATGTAATATATGCCAGCAATGCCCCTCTGCTATGTACATTGGCCAAACTGGACAGTCTCTACGGAAAAGGATAAATGGACACAAATCAGATATTAGGAATGGAAATATACAAAAACTTGTAGGAGAACTCTTCAACCTCCCTGGCCACACAATAGCAGATCTTAAGGTGGCCATCCTGCAGCAAAAAAATTTCAGGACCAGACTTCAAAGAGAAACTGCTGAGCTTCAGTTCATCTGCAAATTTGACACCATCAGCTCAGGATTAAACAAAGACTGTGAATGGCTTGCTAACTACAAAACCAGTTTCTCCTCCCTTGGTTTTCACACCTCAGCTGCTAGAAGAGGGCCTCATCCTCCCTGATTGAACTAACTTCGTTATCTCTAGCCTGCTTCTTGCTTGCATATATATACCTGTCCCTGGAAATTTCCACTACATGCATTTGACGAAGTGGGTATTCACCCACGAAAGCTCATGCTCCAAAATGTCTGTTAGTCTATAAGGTGCCACAGGACTCTTTGCTGCTTCTATGGTACTAATACGCATTCACAAAAAACAGAATGAAGGAGACATTCCTGGAGAAATGGAATTTGTCCTCACCCACAGGAGAGAAGGTTGTGAATGGAATTGCTCTGTAACATATTTTACTCCCTCCACTTTCTCGCCAATATAAGTGACTCCCAATAGTTTAGTTGCTGGGCTGATGATGGTTAGCGCATCCCGTGAGCATCAGCCCACTTTGCAAGTTAATTGAGGTTGTCCATTATAAGACTGCTTTGATATTGATGTTGATGAAGTAAATAAGTATAGTTGTGAGGGTGGAGAATTATGTGGTGGAAAAGTCTACTCCTCAACCCCTTCATTCCCTACTTAAAAGTTATTTGATAAGAGATGTTTGTAAGCCAAAGAACCTCCAGACTTTGGTGAGGTCAGGCTATATATATATATAGAACAGGTAGTGATATTCACTGAGGTAGAGCTGTATTTGATACAGACAACATGCCTGTCCCACTGTCTGGTGTACTAGCTTTAGATAGTAACACAAATGTTGTGACAAATCAGATTGGAGTAGGTCTTAGCTTGCATTCAGTTTCTGCCTTGTAGAGTCTGTCTTAAATTCACTCTATGCATGTCATTGAATCTGGCTCCCAGATGTCTGAGTGCCAGCCAAACTGACACATGCAAGCTGAATAATAAAAGTTAGTTGTCAAAATCACCCTACTGGTCTACACAAATGAAGTTTGCTTACATTCATAAGTGTTTTTAATGTCAAACTTGGGTGGGAAACCCTGTGGAGTGCAAGTTTAAAATTGGTATTTAAAAATGTCATCCTTCAATATCCTAAAATATGGAGTTCTGACTTGCCCTCCAATAAACATCACACATCACAATGTAGAGTGTGTTTGAAAATTTGTTGTTGTGCATGTATACATAGTAGCTGTTTTTTGTGTTAAGGGATCTGGTTCTTTATGTAGGATTTGAAGGAATCAGAGCCCTTAATTTTTGGGGCCAGATCTTTTGATGTATGGAAGTCATTTTTTTGCCACCTCACCTACCTGCATGGGCCATGAAATTGGCTTACCCAGTCTAGGGAGAATCCCCACAACACTTGTACTCTGGATATTTTGGCCATACATGAGGATCTGGCCCTTAGTATTTAATTCCCTATGTTTGTTATTGGTTTATGTTTTAATTTTACCTTCATGACATGTTTTTTGTATCTGATATAATGTATCTCTGTGTTTACTTCCACATCTGTACAGCACCTAGCACAGAGGGTTTCAATTCAGAGAAGGGCCACTGGATGTTGTCATAATATAAATATACATCATCACGGTTAATGGAAAGAATATAGAACTAAGTTAACACCAATTTTTTTTCTTGCCTATGAGCAGCTTTCATATATTCCATTTCTTGTTTTTTTAGGAGTAATGCCAGAGCTTATATTTTAGTCTTGTTGAAGGATTCAAACTGATTTAGAAGAGATTTACTGTAAAACAAACCGACAGTGTCTATATTATGAGTTCTGCTCCCTCCCTCCCCGCAAAAGTCCTACCCTGCAAAACATACACTCATCAATCATATTGAGAAGCTGATTTATATTCTCCACACTTCACCACTAACTGGATTACAGAGCTGAAAAATCTTACTCAAAGTTTAAAATGTGATAAAAGTAATCAAATTGTTCTAGTCAAATTCTAACCATGGTGAATAGATGGCACTAATTACCTTTTCTTATTATGCTACAAATGTAGTTTACTCCATCTTTATTCATGAAGTAGTATCATATAGCCCACCAAGGGGACTGCAGCAATATGTAATATTGGCATATTTGTTTCTTTACTTTTATCTTTCCTCTTCATCAGTATTCTGGAGGTGTGGTTTTAGATTGCAATGTATTGTTAATGCTGGACTTTCTCACTTCCTGGTGTAATTATTTCACCCAGCAGAATTGCAAAGTTGAACTTACATAGAAAACTCGAAGAACTCAAATAATAAAAATAACAGCCAGTTTTACTGGAAATGATTAATCTTTAGAAAAGTACAGGTACATATAAGAAATATTCATAGGAAGAAAGTAACTACAACTAAATAGTTACTTCCAGGCCAAAATATATATATTTCACTCAGCACTGACACAACAGCAGCAACAGTACCAACCTCAACAGGGAATTACAGATTAGTTTTAAAAAGTGGTTACTGGACTAGTGATAAAGGAGTGCCCTGGATTACAGATAACACAGAGAGCACCTTTGGCTCAATTTCTACTCTCTGAAGAAATTCCAATGCCAAGCAGGCTATTTTTTGTATGGCTTATGACTGAAATGATACTCTGCAAATCTGAAAAAGTTTAAGGGGAAGGAACCCTTCTGAGGATTTTCTTGTTTCCACTGACTAGAAATATTTGCTTCCTTTTTCCAGTTGTCGTCATATATGGAATCACAGTTCATTTTAAACAAAAATATTTATTAAAAAAAATAAAAATAAAAAAGCTAGAGACCCAAAGAAGCAGGCTTCCACACCACTTGAATTCCAGCTTTGTCTCTTTTGTTTACAGGAGATATACTCTGAACTCCATACAGCACACAGAGACAACTAGTGTCTGTATAATAATTTCAAATACCTATATAATTATAAGAATTATTCATGAGAAAGGGTGCAGGGAGATCCTGCTATTTCTCTTGGCCCACCTGCGCATAGGCAGGCAGACTTCATATGATTCCTCAGTGTGTTGCCATTGCTGCTTGACAACCCTAAGTGGGGGGAGGGCAAGGTTTGGGAGCATCATGGCCACATCTCTTTCTCTGCTGTCTTGTATTAGCAATGGGGAAAATATAAGGAGGTAGAGGTATCCTTCTTAAGTGAGTTATCCCTACAACCTCAAAGACAATGATGCCAAGAACTGCCACTTGTGCAGTGCCCTTGTCCCGCAACAGTCCTCAGCAGCACAGCTGTGACAGGCAAAGCTATAATGAAGCCCATAGTTTGCAAAACCAGAAGAGTAGGCCCGTTCAAAGTTTGGCTTTCAGAATCTCGGAAGCTTATGTGAGTAGGACAATAAAACCTTAATGTTCATCAATTTTCATTTTAAAGGTAAAAACCACATAACTCTTGAATATAACCTAGTTCCATAGGAATTGTCATATTAGGTCAGAGCTGAGATCTATCTGGTCCAGTATCCTGTCTCAGACTGTGGCCAGCACCGGATGCTTCAAAGGAAGGTGGAACAACCCCAAAATAGCCAGATGTGGGATAATCTGAGCCCCCAGCATTAAGTCCTCACCCTGATCTCTAATAGGCAGAGATTGGCCTATGCCACCCACCACAGGGGTCAGTCTAGGTTCTATTAAATTCAGTGTGAAAGACTGAGGAAGCAGCTCTCTTTGGAAAACCACAGGAAGTTTGTTAGAGTGCAGCCCTCTTCTGATATACATTAAACAATCAATCAGACTAGGACATCCATGGTAGAATAGGATGTGTAGAGTCATCAAGAGTAAAGGGCTGTACCCAGATAACCGGGGAAGGTTCTAATCACCAGAGGAGGGAGGTTCTAGAACTGCCGTCCAACAGGAACAGTGTGGGCAAACAACTCTAAGTAGTTTTAAGATAAAGCTTGATAAATTCATGAATGGGATTATATTATGGTGTTGCCTACAATAGTACGGGACTGGACTCAAAGACTGGGCTCAAAGATACTTGACTGGACTCAAGACTCAGGGTGTCCCTTCCAGTCCTATTCCCTATGTTGCTATGAGGCACAGAGGGCAGCAGGGAACAATCTGAGAATAATTTTTGTAATTTTATTGGCTATACTTTGTGGAGCTCAGTTAGGTTGGGATAAATTCAGAATAACTTTCATTGTGTTTAAGTGTTAAACTGAAAAATGCCTTTTAGTCTGAAATGTTATGAGAATGTGGGTGGAGTTTGTGGTGACTGGTTTTTTAGCTACAGGGATCTCAGAAAACGGATCAAATCTCAGGGGAAAATTTCTCAAAGAGATAATTTTTAAATGCCCTCTGCAAAAGTTAGTAAATACTTCACTAAAAACTCTAATGGAAAATGATGCTGTTCTCTGAAAAGTTATTTTGTTAAAACTGGAGATTAAATTCAGTCCCAGTGGTTCTGCTTGTGATACTGTATTCAGTTAAGTTCATATTATTTTAACATTTCCAAGGGGGAAGAATTTATTTAAAGTATTCTCTGTTATATAAGAATACTTTTCCAGGACATGCTTGTTTGGGTGGAAGGAGAATTCCATAAATGATTTTCAGGCATTGATGACAGTGAGAGACATATCATGCATGTCAACATTGGAACTCAGTTACTAGAACTGACTAGGGGTTGGTGGGTTGGTACTTGGATAACTTTAAATCAGTTTGCCTCTCCTGTTATGAGAAACCTTGGGTCCTTCCTTGAACTGTAGGGCCTCTTTCATTTTGTCAGATCTCCTC
Organism: Mauremys reevesii; assembly: GCF_016161935.1. Lineage (NCBI taxonomy): Eukaryota > Metazoa > Chordata > Testudines > Geoemydidae > Mauremys > Mauremys reevesii. The sequence goes on from NC_052624.1 coordinate 190,946,181, forward strand.
TCATGATATACAGTACTTAGGGGTCTTCCTGGAACTGCTGACCTAAAGGGCTTTGCCCTCCCAGGTCCTGGCCTTTGTAATGTGTTTATACGTACAGGGGCCTTTCCAATATCCAAAAACAAGTAAAATGATCTTGAGTGACATTGTTCCTGTAAGGAATATCTCTTCAAAGCAAATAAATATCTTGCATGATTCCCATTGGCAAAGTAAACTATTTCAGTGATGTTTAGTTTGTGACCCTTTGGGACTTTGAGCCTCTAAAAAATTTGCTGTGTCATTGGCAGCAGTGCTCAGTTCCTTTTGGATTTCTTTCCTGAGGTAAATCACTGAGTATAGTGAAGAAAATCCCAAAGTGCCTAGCTGGGCCTTCAGGAATCTTTACACAAGTGACAATGCTTGACAGACCTTGTTACCGCCAAGACCTTGTTACCTCTTCCTTTATGTCTTTTGTGCTGCTTCACAGCTGAACCAATATGAAACGAAAATGTCTAACGCTCTCAATAGAAATGAGGATGCTGCTTTTCAGAGGCCCAAGTGTACCCTTTGCTTTGCCCTTCTGCCCAGTCTGCAGAGACCTCTGAACAATTACACTATCTCCACTGGTGAGAGTAAAGAATTTGCTACCCACTGCTGTGTCTATTACCCTCGGTGAAGTTAAAGATCACTATTTGATCTTTAGGTACAGTATATAGCAGATATTTTTGTCATCTTTTTTTATAGCATTCGCTAGTCATTAAATAGATGGCCTACAGGCTGAAATATGTAAATTAGCTAATTATCTGAATGCTGACAGAAAATTTAGTATTAACTCTTGTTTTCTCAGTGGAAGCTGTGTGGTATCACTATCTCCAGGGCTGAAGAATTTCTAACTTTTATTTCTGTGAGCATATATCAAGTATTTGCTGTATAGTGTCTGTCTATCACCTCCTTTCCCTCCGTCATTCAAAATGCACTTTGACTTAAGATGCCTAGATAGAGCATTCTTTCTTTTCTGAGTCTGCTGCAACCCTATTGTTAGTGGTTGCATTATTGTATATATTGTGTCTTTTGAATGCCCTCTGGTGCTAGTTCTAGTACTTATTATGATGGTACTCTGGCTATGTCTACACTTGTGCGCTTCCCTGAGTACATCTCCATGTATTGCTAGCACATGTATCTTGTACCTGTGACAAGTATCTACCTATGCTGAGCTGGGCATGGGTACACACTGTGTACAGGCATATAGCAGTGTTCACACTACCTCTTTTTGGTATGTGATGATAGTGCTACCATTTCAGGGCAGTATCCCAGAGTCCTGTGCATCACAGGAGACACTCTTGGAACTGCCTTGCTGCATGTCTCTGGTACTATACACTGCCATAAACACATTTGGCGATGGCAATGCTCAGTCATCTTTCCCTTCTAGCAAACTGCACTGGAAACAAGGAGCAAGTATATGATGATGTGGTTCTGCTCCTTCTCGCTGGACAAATTTCCATGCATTGCAGTACTGGATACTAGATGGAATCAGTCCATAAAAAATTGAAACAGTAGTGGCACTCAGAGTAGCGCCTTGTAACTCCCATATTCATCATTCATATATGATTGTGACATTTCATACAAAGCATGCCATGTAAGATATCATATGAAAGGTGATTATGATCTGATGAAACCCAGAATGGTGATGAAGTCGCCCTTTAGCAGCAGAAAGTGCATTGATATTGCCTCCAGATCTGTCTAGATGTCAGTGTGGCCATCGTGGTTCAGATTATCATGGCATGCTGTGCCTTGCACAACATATGTGAGATTAAAGAGGATACTTCCACTGTAAGTGAACACAGGATAGATCTGTTTTTCAAAGCTTATACAGGCAGCCAGATCCCACCCATGTGCACAAAGCTCCTGGTAGATCAGGGAAATTCATGATTCTGTGTGTCCATGAATCATGGATCAGCGTGAAGCCAAAGATGACATGAGACTGTGCCGAGGAACACTATTGTGATGTTATGGCACTGCTGGAAAAGCTCAGTAGAGGATTGCCAAATACGTCTGTTGCAAGACATCTCAGTGGGTTTCTATCTCATGCAGCTGACGTTAAAGTACTAAATGACAATTTGGGGAAGGCCCCTTTTGGCCATGGTTTTGTGCTGAGGAGAGTTGCCTTATGGGCATCACTGAGCAATGTTTTTGTTATGTTAACTGCTCTGTTTCAGGTTGCTTTATGGAAAGCTCTTAAACATCTGCAAAGTTCTGAGGGAGACTTTACACGTTTCTTTCTCAATCCTCACAATGCTTCCTGATGCTGTTGCTGAGAGCACTTTTCAGATGCTATGCATGGTTACTCCCCTGGCATGATTACTCCTATACTATTTGGTGGAGATGGGTGAGAAGGGATTGTGCAGGCAATGCTCAGTGTCAGATATCTTCAGTGTTAATTTAGCCTTGTCTGAATTATCACTTAAATCATTAACAAAGCCAATAAGATGTTTCAGTTAATTTGTCATCTGTTTTTCATTTTGGTACTTTGGACAGCAACAGTTATTACATAGCTTACTTCATTGTCATGAACCTTTTTTTAAATTAACCAAATTCATGGCCAGGTAAAGAGAAGGAGTTGTGGGAGAGATGAAATTGTTTTCATTTTCATGGCACCAGACTTTTAAGAAATCACAGTCCCAGAAGACAAGGTACACAAAAGTGAAATTAACAGTAACTTTTATTTACATACATCCATTGAACATAGAGCTAGAATGATTTGTAACAGGAAAAAATAACACCTCAAAAGTCACATTCCTTTCCTCTCCCCCTTGCAATGGCAAGGGGGGAATGGCTGTGGAATATTGTGGGGGAGGTGATGTGGAAGGAAAAATGATGTTCCTGCATGGATTTTGGGGGCTGAACACAGGCTGGGCTACAAGGGCTGGGCCGGGCTCGGCTCATCATTCCCAACCCTGAATCCTTTGGGAGGAATTCCCCCAAGAGGGCCTTCGGGTGACTGAAGAGGAAGTGATGCTGGGCATCCAGCATGCTGCTCCCCGGCAGGTGGGGAGCCAGGATTTATCACCTAAGCAGCTGCAGGAGGAGGAGGAGGATGTTGTGGTGCCCATTACAATATAGGAGCAGCAGCCATGGTGGCAGGAGGTCCCTGAAAGTGTTCTGCCACTAGTTGGATTAGGGGCTACATGAATGCATGATCTCATTCCCTTTGTGCACACTCCCATTGCCTGTGCTGTTTCTCCATTTGCAGGAATGCCTCATCCTGCCTAAGAACCTTATCCTCCCTTGCTTCTGACTCCATATATATATATGCCAAGAAGAGGTCTTCCAGGGCCCTTCTGCATCTCCTCTGCTCTCTCTGTGGTGCTGCTCCTGCCTTACCACTGGAATGGTTTCCCTTTTGGCATTGGAGTGTCCTGCCAAGTCAAAGACATGGGTAACACTGTAGTTTATTTTCCATGGAAGTTACCTGAATCCGCCCACATAACACAACGGTGCTGCTGAAGACTGCAATATTGATGCTTTTTGGAATCCCAGGAGTGCAACAGTTACAGCCTCCTTCCTTCAGACTGCTTCTGCAGTCCATGAGAAAGGAGCTGAGGGTGAAAATAGAAAGACACTTGCATTATTTTTATTAATACGTTGTAATGTTTACAGTTCCTCCAGGGACCAGTTGGCATGGGATTCACTTCCTTCAGGGGTAACATTACCAGTCACCATTTTTTTTCTTTAAAGGCTGGCCATCTCTTGGAGAACATAGCCATTTTGAGGTACCAGAATGGAAAAGAGAAGGGGATTTCCAGTATTGTGAAGTACACTTGGCCATCTATGCCAGAGAGATGTTTCTGATAATAGTGACCCCTCTACATATTGCTGGGTAGAGCAGTTTGGTGAGCTACAAAGTTGAACAAAACATATTTGACCTGCCATTAAACTTGAAGAACCAGCTTGAATTTTTCCAACACCAAAAGTTTGCTGAATGATGCTTACAGAATTTGGTAGCAATTAGAAAGGAAATTGACTGTATTCTAAGATAGCAGATGGAATTCCCATGGAAGAGGAACAGAGAACTACAGAAAACATCCATCCACCTCCTACCCCTCTTTAATTGTCAAGAAATCCAGCCCACATGTCCAGTGAACAGCCTCTGCCCCCATATCCTTTGTCTTGTTTTTTTAGAGAGTAAGCTCTTTGGGACAAGGACTGTCTCCTACTATGTATTTGTACAGTGCCTAAAGTAATGGGGCAGTAAGTACGGTGGAAATACAACTACAATATTATTAAAATCCTGTGGAAAATATCACCTCAAGCTGTGATCTCATCAGATCTCTTAAGCAAAACAGGAGGTTGGCCTGGTCAGTACCTGCATGTTGGGAAATAGCTTAGTACAGAGAAAAATGTATTGATCACTCAGTAGGTTATACTCCCATCAGAATATATACCTGGGTTTATTAAAATTCCCATAGCATATTTTTGTTGTAGTATAGGTGTTTGTGCATGTTTTGCTGGCACGCCTGGAGCCTTTGCTACACCGGAAGCATTGTCCCCAATGGTCAGGCTTTACGAGGAACAGGTCCACATTAGATGCCATTTTGACCCTTTGCTTGTTGTTGGAGATACATCACGAGTTCAGGAAGCTCCTGCATGTAGCGTATGTTGATCTTAAGGCCGCATTTGATTCAGTAGACCGTGTCACGTTATAGAAGGCCTTAAAGGGCATAGATGTCCCTACCATTCTGCTGGACTTGATTAGAGAGCTGCATAATGGAGCCTGCCCGTATTTGTCTGGGGAACTGGATGTCAACCCCTTTTAAATCAGTATCTGGTGTTAGGCAGAGTTGCATTCTGGCCCCTGCACACTCTTGTCAGGCAATGAATTTCATCATGCAGCATTCTGGCAGGTCCATAGGCATTGAGATTGGTGATCACTCACCCACCTTGACTATGCTGATGACATAGTTCTTTTAGTACAGAGCCCGACAAGTTTCTTGAGGCACTCCAGCATATGGAGGAGGAGTCTGCAAAGATTAGTCTCCATGTTTCATGGTCAAAGACAAAACTGCAAAATCTAGGACTAGTTCCACCAGTGATTCCAATCTCTTTGAGCAACAAAACCATTGAAAGTTTCCAGCTTTTGCTATCTGTGTTCTTTACTTACCAGCTCCTCCAATTCTCACACAGAGGTTCTCCATCAGATTGGCATCACAGCATCTGTCATGGGCCATTTACAACACATATGGAATCAACATCATCTTAGGATGGCAACCAAATTCAGGATTTATTTTGAGCTGTATCCTTCCCATACTGTTGTACAACTGAGAAACTACACCGCACAGACTGGACAAAGCTGGAGGCTTTCCACACAAAATGTCAATGTTGTATATTGGGCATAAAGTGGAATGACTTCATCTGTAATGCAGATGTTTATGGTCATTTGGGTCTACAGACTACTGGGGTCATTGTCTGCAGGTGGCGCCTTACGCTTTTCAGACATGTCGCAAGGATGCCACAAGACATTCCTGTGAATGCCATTCTCCTGGTGGCTTGTAATATCCAGAATAAAATTCCACCGTGGAGGTGGCCCAAAGGCAGACCCCCTATTACATGGATGCATCCAGTCTGTTCCAGTGTTGGACTCTCAGGCCACCAAGCCTTCGCGGTTGCACAGGAACGGACCAACTGGTGAATGATCACTATAGACAACGGTCTGGCTAAGTGTTGATGGGAGAGAGAGAGAGCTAGATGTTAGCCTGAGCAAATACCAACACAAATAATTACATTCTGCCATCCTGATTTCTCCCCATAATTCCAGTTGGTCGTGGTATTCTCCACTTCCTGACTTTGATGGGCTGTACAAACCCTGCACTGGAAAGGAAGGAGTTAAAGAACTACTTTGGGCCCTGACTCCCTGCCTCACTACACCTTCAAAGAATGCACAGGTTGGGGAAGGAGCTTAAAAAGGGGAGCAGAGCACCTCAGTGGCAGGTAGACAGAAGCTGACCTAAATTCTGAGCTCCCGGAAAGGAGCACCGTAGGAGCTCTTGCTGCTTGAGACTTGGTGATGTTGGCCTTATCACGCCTATGCCTCTCTGAAGGTTAGACACTTTAATTCTTTACTTTAGCTGGTGGAAAGAAGGGGGACTGATAGGAAGTGATCCAGGATGGCAGCTACATAGCACTCCAGGGTGCAAGACTTAGGGTATGTCTACACTACAAGAGTAGTTCGATTTAACTTAGGTCAAATTTGTGGATTTGACCTGATGAATTCGAATTTGTGTATCCACACTAAGGACACTAATTCGACTTTGTGAGTCCACACTAACGGGGCAAGTGTCGACATTGGAAGTGGTGCATTCTGGGCAGCTATCCCACAGTTCCCGCAGTCCCCGCTTCCCATTGGAATGCTGGGTAGAGCCCCCAATGCCTTCTGGGGGAAAAATGTGTCGAGGGTGGTTTTGGGTAACTGTCATCATTCAACCGTCACTCCCGCCCTCTCTCCTTGAAAGCGCCGGCGGGAACTCTGTTCGCGCACTTTTCTGGTCAGTGACAGCGCGGATGCCACAGCACTGCGAGCATGGAGCCCGCTGCGATCATCACTGCACTTATGGCCGTTGTCAACTCCTCGCACCTTATCGAACACCTCTTCCACAGTCAGCTGCTGAGAAATCGGGCAAGGAGGCTCCGGCAGCGTGGTGAGGACGTGAAGTGTGAGAGTGGCACAGACCTCTCAAAAAGCATGGTACGCCGTGCCGTGGAGATTATGGTGGCAATGGGTCACGTTCATGCTATGGGACGGCGATTCTGGGCCCAGGAAACAAGCATGGACTGGTGGGACCGCATAGTGCTGCAGGTCTGGGATGAATCACAGTGGCTGCGAAACTTCAGGATGCGTAAGGGCACTTTCCTTGAACTCTGTGACTTGCTGGCCCCTGCCCTGAAGCACCAGGACACCCGGATGCGAGCAGCCCTGAGTGTGCAGAAGCGAGTGGCCATAGCCCTCTGGAAACTTGCCACGCCAGACAGCTACCGGTCAGTAGCGAACCACTTTGGCGTGGGCAAATCTACCGTGGGGGTTGCTGTGATGCAAGTAGCCCACGCAATCATTGACCTACTGCTCTCGAAGGTGGTGACCCTGGGAAACGTCCAGGTCATCATAGATGGCTTTGCCGCGATGGGATTCCCAAACTGCGGTGGGGATATAGATGGCACTCACATCCCTATCCTGGGACCGGCCCACCAGGCCAGCCAGTATATTAACCGAAAGGGCTACTTTTCAATGGTGCTGCAAGCACTGGTGGACCATAGGGGACGTTTTACCAACATCTACGTCGGGTGGCCGGGCAAGGTTCATGACGCGCGTGTGTTCAGGAACTCTGGTCTGTTTAGACGCCTGCAGGAAGGTAGTTTCTTCCCGGACCACAAAATAACTGTTGGGGATGTGGAGATGCCTACAGTGATCCTCGGGGACCCAGCCTACCCACTAATGCCCTGGCTCATGAAGCCCTATACAGGCGCCCTGGACAGTGACAAGGAGCTCTTCAACTACCGGCTGAGCAAGTGCAGAATGGTGGTGGAGTGTGCTTTCGGACGTCTCAAGGGGAGATGGAGGAGCTTACTCACTCGCTCGGATCTCAGCGAAACCAATATCCCCATTGTTATTGCAGCTTGCTGTGTGCTCCACAATCTCTGTGAGAGCAAGGGGGAGACCTTTATGGCGGGATGGGAGGTTGAGGCAAATCGCCTGGCTGCTGATTACGCTCAGCCAGACACCCGTGCCATTAGAAGAGCCCAGTGGGAAGTGCTGTGCATCCGGGAGGCTTTGAAAGCTAGGTTCCTCAGAGAGCAGGGTAACCTATGACTGTCCAGTCTCTTTACAGAGAAGCTGAACCTGCCCCTGTTTCAGTTACTATTGACTTTTTTCAGCGGTTACATACCCCGTTCAACAGGTTTCCCCCCTTCCAACAGACGTTTAAAAATAAAGTTATTGGAACATTTTTAATTAACAAAGTTTTCTTTACTAACGAATTCTCGTTCAAGGGTTCCAACAGGGATGCAGACTGTGGTGGGTACGGTGTGCAGTGATGTACAGACCGCTTCTACACTCGAGGACTGACATGCTCCTGCTCCTACAGCGGTCCTTGGGGGGGGGGGAGGACGGTTACCGGAGGGTGTGCAGGAAGGGGTGGGTTTGCAGGAAGGGGTGAGGAGTGTGTGGGAAGGATGAGTAGGTGTGGGGGGATGATGGCTCTGGCTGGGGCTCAGGGCATCGGAGAGGTTCATGGCTAGGGTGGAAGGGCATGGTAAGGGCAGCCTGCCTTGCCATTTGTGGATGCCAGGCGCTCGGACCCTGGGGCAACATACACCTCCCAGACTGACCTGGGGCAGCAGACACCTCGTAGAGTGACCCGGGTGCCTAGTGACTGCACTCTGTGTGTGACCTGCTGTTGATCCTGCCCCCATGTCTGTACCCTGTTAATGGTGGCTGTCCTATGCAATTAAGAAACCCTCCCCTTCACACAAACTCTTCTGCAAAGAAACATGACGGAAACAGTAATGAACAGCAAACTGTTTTTAATACTCAACTACACAGTTGGGGGATGAAACTGGGATTTGGGATCAGGTGAGCCAGGAAGGCAAGCAATTCTCATACTTTAGGGAATGAGAGCTGTTTGATACATGAGCGCTCTGCTGGGGTGGAGTGACAGTTTTCACGGCCCCTAGCGCCCCTCCTTCTTGTGATTTTGGGTGAGGGGGGGCCAGGACTTTGTGGCGGGGAGGGAGTTGCAGATACAGTTCAGGGGCTCTCTGCTCCTGCCTGCGGTCCTGCAGAACATCCACAAGGCGCCGGAGCGTGTCCGTTTGCTCCCTCATTAGGCCAAGCAGCATTTGAGTCGCCTGCTGGTCTTCCTGCCGCCACCTGTCCTCCCGTTCGCTGTGTGAACGCTGCTGCTGAGAGAGGGTCTCCCTCCACTGGCTCTGCTGGGCCTCCTCGGCTCTGGAGCAGGCCATCAGTTCAGCGAACATCTCGTCCCGAGTCTTTTTCTTTCGCCGCCTAATCTGCGCCAGCCTCTGTGAGGGGGATGCCAGGGCAGTTCGGGAAAGAGCCGCAGCTGTGTGATGGGAAAAAGGAAGTGATATCCTTCCAAAGATACATGTTTGCGAACACTGAACACAGTCTACTCAGTTTCTGTGAACAAGACCATACAGGTCACCTAATCTCATGTGGTCTCAGGACAAGTTCGAATTTTCGGCATTCGCTTTCATTGCCTGGGGTCTTGCACTGGAGATCGGACAAGCGGGGCAGGACAGCAGAATCCGTGTAGCAGCCAGGCCTGGTAAGCCGTAAACTTTAGGCTGCTTAACAGTTAATGGATAGCAGTGCCCTTCTGCTGCAGGCAATCTGGAAAGCATAAAGTCTGACCCTGTTCCAGCCCCTCGCGGCTGTCCCCGGGAAAGATCCCTGTATGCTTTTCCTCTGCAGCCTCCAACACGTGGCTGTTAAACGACGGTCATTGTTATGCAAAGGAAAAGTCAAGCATTCACAATAGTAACATTAAAGTAATTCCCCTAATTAGATGCAGCAGTCGCTGAGCGAGATCACCCTGAGGCGGGTCTCCAGGAGAAACAGAGAGCGAATGCTGCGTGAATCCCTGCACAGACCAGCGCCCTATGCTGCCATGCTGGTCGAGGCGATGCTCCCACTATACCTCAGGATGGCCTGGCGCGGAAGAGTGTGCTTCCACGGAGCACCCAACAAGGCACCTCTCCCCAGGAACCTCCTGCGGAGGCTTTTCAAGTACCTGTCAGAGAGCTTCGTAGAACTGTCCCAGGAGGATCGATCCCTATATGCATTGACCTTCTTTTTATATAGTTTTTATTCCTGTTTTGTTAAAAAATAAATGTTTACATGTTTATAGCACTTACCGACTGATCCTTCCCCTGATTCAGAGTCCGGGTTAACGGCCAGGGAGGGTTGGTAGGGGATCTCTGTGAGGCTGATGAAGAGATCCTGGCTGTCGGGGAAAGCAGTATTGTAAGCGCTGTCGCCTGCCTCATCCTCCACAAACCCTTCCTCATCTTCCCCATCGGCGAACATCGCCGAGGAACTGCCCGTCGACACTATCCCATCCTCAGAGTCCACGGTCACTGGTGGGGCAGTGGTGGCAGACCCACCGAGAATGGCATGCAATGCCTCGTAGAAGCGGCATGTCTGGGGCTGGGCTCCGGAGCGTCCGTTTGCCGCTTTGATTTTTTGGTAGCCTTGTCTCAGGTCCTTGATTTTCACGCGGCACTGCGTTGCATCCCGGCTGTATCCTCTGAGTGCCATGGCTTTGGAGACCTTCTCGTAGGTCTTTGCATTCCGTTTTTTGGAGCGCAGCTCCGAAAGCACAGTCTCATCGCCCCACACAGCGATCAGATCCAAGACTTCCCGGTCAGTCCATGCTGGGGCCCTCTTTCTACTCTGAGATTGCATGGACTCCTCTGCTGGAGAGCTCTGCATCGCTGCCAGTGCTGCTGAGCTCGCCACGACATCCACACAGGAAATGAGATTCAAACTGGCCAGACAGGAAAAGGAATTCAAATTTTCCCGGTGCTTTTCCTGTATGGCTGATCAGAACATCTGAGCTCGGACTGCTGTCCAGAGCGTCAACAGAGTGGTGCAGTGTGGGATAGCTCCCGGAGCTAGTAAGTTCGATTTGCATCCACACCTAGCCTAATTCAACATAGCCATGTCGAATTTAGCGCTACTCCCCTCGTCGGGGTGGAGTACCGAATTCGAACTAAAGAGCCCTCTAGGTCGAATTAAATGGCTTCCTGGTGTGGACGGGTGCACGGTTAATTCGAATTAACGCTGCTAAATTCGAATTAAAGTCCTAGTGTGGACCAGGCCTTAGTTGCCTACTATTGGGCTCAGGATTGGAGCCTGGTGAAGAGTTGTCCCTAAAGAGGGACAACTGTGAAAGTCTATCCCTCAGTGGGAAACGTAGTTGGGGGAAGAACCTGAAGGTACAAGGGTCGGGATCATGAGACTCTGACCCAAGGGGGAAGCCCTGCATCCCTGATTAATCTCCCAAGCTTCCCCATTATTGGACTCTTTATATGTAGCCTGAAAGGGGTGGACTTGAAAGTATTACTTGATTGAAAGATTGAGGCATTGCAGGAGGGGGGTGGTAGTAAGAAAGAGAATTGTTGTGGGAGAAAGCCTGACATACCCCCTATGTGACCACTAGGTGGCATTGGCAGTGAGTGTTCCCCTTTGGTTGTAATTTTCCTATGAGGTCTTAAACAGTTGCCATATTACACCCACATTTGGGATGCATTTCCGTATTGGATGCACTGAAGGTCTGAGGACACCTCAGAGTCTCAGAACCAGTCCTAGACTTACAGAGCTTTAGAATCAAGTGATATGAGGGCTTGAGAATGGGTGTGGGGACAGAAAAGCACTCAAAGCACAGAGGCCAGTGGAAAGCAGTTAATTAACAGGATTTTTAATAATGAGCAAAGGAGCAGACAAAGTAGGGACTGCAGTACTGAGGAGGCGGGGGGGGGGGGGGGATGTAAAATGTGGCCCAGTATCTTTCCCCAGTATCCCTGTCTACCCAGAACTGTGGAGGGTAGACACCCCTACTCTGAGGAAACTAGGGACAACATGGTGCCTCCCAGTCCTCCTCACCATGTGGCCTTGGGGAAGAAATTGCAGAGAGGAACCGGATACTCCAGTCAGTAGGAGCAGATGCCGAGGCAGCCAAAAACAGGGACCTTCAGAGAACTCTTCACAGATTTGATTGGACTTTCTATGCCTTTTGCTAAGTGGCACCATCCCTCTCCCGCTCCCCCCAGTTTCTTTACCTCAGCTGCCCCTCTTCCCCTCACCCTTTTCCTTTCAGTATACCCCTTCCCTTTTCTTTCCATTTAACTGATCCCCTCCTAACTAAGCCTCCCCCCAGTTTTTGAACTTCATGCCATTTGCTGCCATCACATTGTTTGCTCTGCTTATAGCTTTTTCCCCACCTTGTGTTTGTATTGTTGATGTAGACTGTAAGCAGAGCTGTGTGGATAACTGATTGATTTTTTTGGCTTGCTAGCATATAAAAAAAAATTAAAATATTTTGGGTAGATTTTGAGCTTTTATTAACTCTTTTAGAAAATAAACTCCAAGTAAATTTTGAAACCGTCATTTTGAATAGAAACACTGGATTTTTTTTTGTTTAAAAATTGTTGAAATAAAACATTTTGAATTTTTTGCTGTTTATTTTTTGTAATTTACCAAAACAATTTGGCAAGTTGTATGTTAATTCCCAAAATGTTTTCATTCACCAGTATCTGATTTTGGGAGGCAAAAAAAAAAGTTTCAGAAGAAACTTACAATTTGGTTTTGCTCTAATTGTAAGTTCTTCAGGGCGCAGGGTGTGTCTAGTACTTGTCTTGCAGGGGAAAAAATCTGAAACCTTTTTGGTTTTCAGTTCTTTGACAAAAAGTCAACACTTTCCATGGGGAAAAAAAAAATCCATTTCCCAGCCAGCTCTTCTTAGAACTGAATATAATCTTGAAGTTTCACGCTGTAATACTTTGCATTGATTTTTACTGATGGCTTGGAAGCAGGAGAAACAGATCATTCTTATTTTAATTTCAATATCTCTTGCACAGTGCTAGGTTCTATAAAAGTTGGCCTTAAGGAGTAGAAGAGGGGCAAACAGAGGGTGGGCAGAGGATTGCTAACATGTAACCAAATGTGCTTTCTCCTACATCCAGGCAACCAAGCAAAAGTAAAATAAAGCAACTTAGAATGAGCAGTAGGCAGGTAATGATTTTCATATGAAATATATAGGTGTTAAGTGAGGCATAAAACAGACATCAAAGAAGAATTCTGCTAAAATTGAGTAGGCAAATGAAGGATATTTTTATTTTTTCCTATAAAGTTGTGAATTGGAGCTTAAACAGGACCAAGAGGTGAGATCCTATAGCAAAAGGAGATAATTTGCAATTTAAATAAGCTGTCATTGAATTAAGATTTGAAAGGGATGCCAGAGTGTGGAATTCAGTAGCTGCAGTGGAGAAAAGGATTAAGTTACTGTTGTGATAAATTTTAAGGTGAAATGGGACTCGGTGGTGTATATCTGCTGAGTAAATTGTTAGATAAAATTATTTATATGTTAAATATTTTAAGAATTATTTAAATAGTCTTATAAAGTGGCATGAAATCTGGCCACAGCTATACAGTAAAAACCTTTGTTTTCCTTCCCATTGTAAAAGTTTTATTAGACATTGAAATGTAAAGTATAGTATATTAATGAGCTTGATTTTGTCAAATGGTAACATCATTTTCATAACTAAGCATCACGTAAAAATAATCCTTGTTGTTACTGAAAATACTACAGTATTATTTCATAATGGTTCAAAACACTGTACTAACACTACTAGAAACTGGAGTATCTAGACAATTGTGGAGATCTATGATAATATTTATCAGGCAAGTACTAAGGGTCTTCTCTGTACTATTCTTTTTAATGCCTATGATGTTTGTTATTGAATGTCCTTTTAAGATCATTATATAGAAATTTAACCATAGACTATGTGACAGCATTATATTTACAGAAGATCTATAAAAGTTTACAATATTATTAGTTCATGAGTCTCGACGGTAAATTTTGCATGAGTTTTTTAATATAACTAACATAGATCCCATCATCTTTCCAGAATTTAATCAGTAATTTATTAATTATAAGCAAGAAAGTGTCATTAATTGTGAAGGAGCTGAACAATACTTCTGGTACCAGGGCTCGATTAAGTGATAGATGCTAGGACTCCAGCTCCTGGAATCATGCGATGAGTTGAAAAACCTCCGCTTTTTTTAAATTTAAGTCTCTAGCCCTCGTGGTATAAAGATAAGTTTGAAAATATGAATAAATGTTAATGATGCCATGTTTGCCATTGTTATGTAAAAGATGTTGGCAGCTCAAGGCAATGATTACTTATCCAAATCTCTCATATATACCCAACCAGTTTGAATCTCAGCCGTGATCTCAACTTGAATAAAACCTGAACCTTTTGGAGATTTAAATAAGGTATCAAATAAAGTTAGTAAGCTTTTCTTGTTACGGCTTGGTGCTCCTCTGCATGCCTCATTTCAGCTGGGAGACAAAGCAGATGGCAGAAACATTCTGAGGAAGATTATTTCTTACATGTCATTTCTTTAACCAATAATATGACATGTCCTAGCAAAATACAGTGGCTTTAATTAAGATAAATTTATATTTGTTCTCTCTATAAAAAAATAAAAAGCCCATCCTATTTTTTTTAATTTTACTTTTATTCAAAGGGGAACTCTTTTTGACAAGACTTCCGGTAATCAGTTGATTTTCAGCTGCAGCTGAAGCAGAAGATGAATTTATTGAGTAGGGTTCTTCTGTTTCACTGACACATACACAAAATGTAAGTATTGTGTAGGAAGAAAGCTTTCTCCTTTGGTCTTCTCTTGAATGACTTTTGCCACTCATTCTTGGAACCGAGTTGTAGACTTTCTGTCACAGTTTATACCATTCTTGCACAGAAATCTCTGATGTAAACACTAAGGAGAAACTTTAATTGATATGCTTAAAATAATTAGAAAGCAACAGTGTTCAATGGGGTATTTTAGGACTAATGGCTAACAAGGAACCAAATCCCCAGACAGAAATGTGATCATTAGGAAAACTCTGAGATAAAACACCACATTTTAAAGTGCTAGAGTATGCGATTCAAAGTATTCCAAAGAAAATAAAGAATAAAAAAACCTTACGGATATATCACTGTGGAAATGAAGCAGTCTCTTTGCCTCTGTGTATGTGTGTGTGTGTGTGTGTCCTCTGTTGACACTCTAAAATACTAATATTGCTAATGCCTGTGGCCTACTTTAAAAAAAGTAAATTTTTTGTGTAAGTTTCTCAAGACATCTTTTGTCAAGTCCCTGCATATGGTGCTGCATATGGTGCTGTGATGTGTGTGTTCCCCCACATTCACCTTAAAGGGATTACATAGGTCAGATGGGACAATTAACCTATTAGGCTGCAACCTGGGTGCTATTTACACAGAAAGGAGTGCCCAAATTAAGGGAAGCTCACCTGTGGAGGAACAGGAATGGGTTCTAGAAAACCAGGGAGATGGTAACAGAAAGAGGACTTTAGGGAAGAGGCCTACAGTCCCTCTTCCTGGGAAAAGGGTGAGAAAGGGGTTTGGGACCAAAGAGGAAGGATTTGTCTGGTAGACCCAGGAGGTGGGGGTTTAGCTAGGGTGGAGAAACTGAGAAAGGCAATGTAGGAATTAGTCCAGAGGAGAGGCAGGAAGGTTTGGCTTAGTGCAGATCTTGGCAGCTGGAGATAGGGCCCCTGGACTGGACTCCATGATTGGAGGTCAGGCGGGGTTCCCCTACCAGCCACTGACTGAGTGGCATAATCAAGCAGTAATCTTGAAGACTGAGACCATTTGTCCCAGTCACAGAAGGACTGAGTTAGCCAGGGCATTGGATTTAAGGAGTGCCTGGGATGCTGCAGAGGACTTTGATAGATCCCTAGAACAGGAGGACTATAGTAACCTGGCTGGAGGGCCAAGCTATGAAGACAGAGCATCCTGAGTCACAGAGAGCAGGAGAGAGATGGCAGGGTGTGCAGCAAGCTGTGGAAGGGGATGGTACTGAATTTGTAATGAAAGAGGTGGTGGGGCTCAAGCAATTTTTTTTATATTTGCAGCAAGCCCAGAGGTACTGGGGCTATGAACTGCCAAGTCTAGAAGTGCCAGGGCTCAGTCCTGGTGCAAATTAAGCACTTGAAGGGGGTGTTGTTGGATTGGGAAAGAGCTGATCCCCAGAGTTGCCAGGAGGAGGTGCCCCTAGAAGTGAATGGACCTTACATAATATCAGGGTTGGAAGGGACCTCAGGAGATCATCTAGTCCAACCCCCTGCTCAAAGCAGGACCAATTCCCAGACAGATTTTTACCTCAGATCCCTAAATGGCTCTCTCAAGGATTGAGCTCACAACCCTGGGTTTAGCAGGCCAATGCTCAAACCACTGAGTTATCCCTCCCCTCAGTGCATTGCAATTGTCTGAGCACTTTGGAAACAAATAAAATAAAATGTCTTTTTAAAATGGATTTACTTCTGCATATAAATGACTGTTTCACTGTGAACCCAAGAGATATCTAGCTCTGTAAGATTGTGGGACGTCAGGGACTGCAATATACACTGTACTCTGTGGAAAAAGTATGTGTTAAAATATAGTATGTTTTAAAATAAAGTATGTGTTAAAATAAAGGCTAACTTCAAGTTTTTTCACCCTCCTGGAACATTAAATAATTTCTCGTGGTAGCAGCAGTGGTGACTTATCAGAGGTTTGGTCTACCCTAGTCACTCACGTTAGTATAACTATGTTGCTCAGGGGGGCGGAAAATCCAAATCCCTGAGCGACTCAACTATACTGACCTAACTCCGGCTGCAGACAGTGCTAGGTTGACAGGAAGCCCTCCTGTCAGCGCAAGTAGCATCTTCACTGAAGCAGTGCAGCAGCACAGCATATTAAGTGTAGGCTAACAGCTAGTGTTATTGTCCTATAAGGCGGCTAATGTCAGGTTTTTATCAACAAAGGAGAAGATCTTTATGTCACTTGAACTCTAGCAGTAGTTATGCTTTCCAAATAGTGCATTATCATACCATTTCACATTTGGAAAGGGAATGGAGAGATTAATGCCAGTTGTAATGCCTGCTGCCAAATGTGGAACAGCCATGCTTTATAACATATTTAGATCATTTTTTGAACAATGAGCTTTTACGGTATGTTTTAAAGAAAATTAGATGACACTTTCAGGATTACGCAGGGGTTTCCTGCAATATGTATGTTAACCATGGCTATCATGACAGTTATTAGTAGGTATCTTGCATAGTCATTAAGAGGATTTCTTCCTCAGAGCAGAACTACTGGGTATGAAACAAACATTTTTTGTTGTTCACGAGTTCTAGGAAAGAACCAAGAAATTCTGCTGCCTTCCCTATCTCCACCATCCATTCTTTACCCCTTTGTTGTAAGTCGATGGAATATAGGAATGTTTTGAATAACCCTCAATATGATATGCTTTTTGCTAGAACGTTCCACAGAAGGCAAGAGGGGCCTATTAGGGTATGTCTACAATATATACTAAGCCTGGCCTCTGACTGAGGTTTGAGCCCAAGCTCCCAATCTGTCCACACACAAATTTGTGACTCTGATCAACAAGCACTCCTGGCCTGCCTCCTATGACCCTGCTAAAGGGGTGAGAGGTGGAGCTATCATTAAGCTAGAAGGACATCTCCAATGTTTAAGAGAACTATCTGGGTTATCAAGAGTTATAAATTGATTCCTCCTGGTTCTAGTAACCAAATCCAAATGGGGAGCTGCTTATATGAGGATTGAACCAGAAGACTGAGCTGCAAATGCTCAGAAAGAGGTTGTGAAAAACAGAGCCAGCACTAGGCAGAAGCAGACTAAACAATTGCTTAGGCCCTGAATAGCTCAAGGGGTTCCCCTTTTTGCTTTTTATTATGTGTTGTGGGGAGGGTCTCCAAAATTATTCCTGTTTAGGACCCACAGTGTGCTAGCACCGGCACTAGTAAAAAGCACCCTCAGCAGCATTAAAGGATATACAGGGACACAGAGTCACCACAGAACTCAAGGTTGTCTTTAAACTTCCTCAGCACAGAATGAAAAATGAAAGCGCTTTCTATTAATAAACTAAGATGCTATGTTAACATTACCTGCACTACTACATTCAGAGTGACAGGAGTTACATGCTTCCATCTGGTGGTGTTCTCTGACTCCCAGGACGAGAAGTCATGGCTCTAGGATTGGCCCACTTGTAAGGAAGCAGGATCCATCAACTCTATGGAAGAGTAGGAGGAAGTGGGAATAACATTCTGCATGTGTTGAAAACTAAAGAAAACTCCCTCCGTACACACAGTTCTTTCATATTGTCTAGCTGCCTGTACCATTGTGTCTGAAATCTACTGTACCATGTTAACCCCTTACCCAGTTCCTTACAATATATTTTGGAATCACTCTTTCATTTTATTGGAAGTTATTGCACATAAACAATATAAACAGTGCTCATAAAATTTTATGCTATCCACTTAGCACTCTAATTTACTAGATTGTGGCAGTAAAAATCTGTTGGCATTGTTAATGACTCATTAAAAGGGTGGAGAGCTTGAAGTCAACTTTACATGTAAGAATTTCAACATTAAATGATATGAACAACATCAAGAATAATGTTTTGGCATGTCCTACAGAGGCATCTGCTATAATCACAGGATCATTCCTATTTTCTACAATTAATTTATTCTTTGTAAGTACTCTTCGTGGCCTGTTTTTTGTTGTTGTTTGTTTTTTTTTACTAATATTGCATTGGATTGTCAAACAATCTTTTTAAATTCTTAAATCTGTATGATAGAAGATTCTATTTTAATCTCAAAAAGGTCAAGGTGATGAAGAGGGATGGTGTTATCAGTGAATGCTAAAAATGTATTGCTCGTATTTGTACTATATCAGCACCTAGAAACCCCACCTAAGATCAGGGACCCCTTTTTGATAAGCACTGTACAAACATCTGGTAAGAAACAGTCCCTGCCCTGAAGAGTTTACAGTATACATACATAAAACAAAGCAAATGTTACCAAGTGGGAAATGAGGTACAGAGATTAAGGTCAAGGTCACACAATAGTCCTGTCACAGACCCAGGAACTGAACTCAGATCACTGAATCCCTATCTTTCACCACATGACCGTCCAGCAACTGCCATATTAACAAGAACTCCAGTTCCCTAATGTCTGTCCCTTCTATTCAAACTATTCACACAAAGTAGAACCCCTTTCTTTATCTAAGAAAGATTGCTTAGAATGCAATCTTACAAAAGAGTTGTACATATTTTTTTCACCTCATATGCTCCATCACAGTACATCAGCTTAAATCTGTCAGGCTTTGTTGCATCCTCTCACATCTGAGGAGATGTGTCCTAGCATGACTGATCTAACCTGATACCTGCAGTGCAGAAGCTCATGCTAGGTCAGGAAATATAATGCGTACACCAGGGAAACAAAATCACTTTTGTATTTTGCATCCTTTTTCTAAGGGGAACTTGTTTGCTTGACTATTTCAAAAACTTCAAATAAATAAAACCACAACTGGAAAACAAAATAAGGGAGCTACTTGAATCTTATCATTTAATTATCGCTGTTGGTTAAGTGTTCTTGTGTCTCCTAGCATGGAATTTTTGCTTCTGGCACCAAGTTATTTGCAAAGTTCTAGCTTTTCTGTTTTGACAAAGAACTAGGATATTTGCTAGGCTTTGTGAGAAATCAAGACTAATACCAGAGACAAACTAAAGGATCCACCAATGATAGATCTGGGGTTTGCTCAGAATTGAATCGATGTCTGAAACAAGTGACTGACTTGTGAGTTAAACAGCTGAATGTTCACTTATGCAGTATCATGATTCCAACAGTAGCAAGGCTTGCTGTTAGGATTTTACATTAGGCGGGAAGGGGAAAGTTGTTGCTTAACTCAATCTGTTATGTTCTTCTGAAGTACACGATAGGTTGAAATTGAGTTATACAGTTGAAGCTGAAGATTAGTACACTAGAACTCATTTTCTTGGAGTCATTATGCACAGACGCCTGGAGTATAAGAAATATCATTAACTAGAAGTGCTGCTAAATGATGGAGCTTATGACCTTGTGGGCCCAACTGAAAGCTGGTGGGACATTCTCATAATTGGAATGTCACTATGTATGTGTGAAATTTGTATAAAGGGGCAAGAAAGAGAAAAAGAGGTGGAAAGTTCATGCTACTGAGATTAAAATTTGGCAATGAAGTGTGTGGTGGTGAAATACTTTGTGGGTACACATACTGAAAACGAGAAATTGCACTGGGGGTTGTACCCTAGGCTCCCAGGGCTGGGGTAGAGTAAAAGCCAGCTTCCAAAGTTCTAAATATTTCAGGATGCTATAGAAGAATTCAACTACCCAGGCATCTGTTGGGTAATGGCCATACATACTGATATTGAGGGTTATTCAGAGGCATCTAAATTATATAGACAACAGCTTTATGATCTGCAAAGCAGAAAACCCAGCCAGAGGAGAAGCGCTTCTGGATCTACTTATTGATAGAGAGAATTGACTTGAGAGTATGAAAGAATACATCAATACATAAGGAAGAGAGTGGGTTCCTTTCATTCTACCCACTAATTTCCTGTAATCCCACTTCACCTGAGCATTTAGAGTCAGCAGGTACATTTTACAGATTTGGTGGGGCCAGCATGGTGTGGGGTATGGATTGGCATCCTGGTATATGCTTTGGTTTAGTGCAACCCTTGGTCAGATTGTATTGGCAGTTCTCCAGTGGAGCACTGACAGGAGCTTCATGTTGTCCTGCTCAGCGGAGGGCAGCAGCTGTGGTACCAATGCCTTCCCTTTCCTGGAACGAATCCCTCTAACGGCATCTCTTGACCTTTTGGCCTTTCGTTTAAACAAGTTAGTAAATGTCATATACATTTATATTTTTTAGCTTGCTGCCATATGTTGGAATGTATTATAAAATTCAGAGTAGTATGGAAGAAAACATCATGTATCTTAAAAGTACATTTAAAAAAAAAACCCAAACAATACCTGTATCTTTGTCTTGAAAGAAAAGTGAAGTAGTAATTAGGCTATTACAGATTGCAAACTTTATGCCCAATCTAACTCTCTTTAAAGTCAATAGGAATCATTCCACTAGCTTCAGTGGGAGGTATATTAGGCACAACATTGTTTAACAAAATAAAAGTAAATTTGGTTACCAAACAATACAGTAAAACTTCGGCATTATGAACATCAATTTCTGGGAGCTATGAGAGCTCCTAAAACTTTTGGGGAAATTAAAAATGTCATGAGTTATTAATATTTGTAAAGCCTCAAAGCTTAAAATAATTCTGCCAGAGCGCTAACTTATATTCTTCGCACAGTAGATTGTGCAGGAGGAATAAGTTCTCCTTTTATTGTCTCCTTGACTATAGGCTAAAGTAGAGCATTCCTTTTGCAGAATCCCAGATATAATAGTTGTGCACCTTAGTAGATTTGGCTTAAAAAATAAAATAAGTCAATACTTAACATTTCAAACTAAGATATAAATTGGGTTATACAGAACAGTTCTTGTCATAATATCCCAGGTTGTGGCTGAACTGCATAGACACAAGTCAGTGAGTGAGGTGCAAAACCGCCTTAAAGCTCATCTGTGCAATCCTTGATCCTATAGGTGTTCTGCACAAGAACGATCCCCCAGTCTGTGTCAGAGAAACTGCCAGTCTGCTCTGTTTTATGCCAGCTGCAATGTCCACAGCAGTCAAACACGCAGCTAAGGGGTCAGCACATACCTCTTTTTCTCCTCCTCCATTGGCAGCAAGGAGGGGGAGTAGCAGAAGGGCTTTATTGGCTAACAGAGTTTCCTTCTTGCACTGGGCTGAGCCTTCTTTGACTGGTTAAATTAGTATTAGCACCATTTGATACTCCCAGTACTGTGTAAAGCAGCCACGCTACACTGGGAAACCTGGCCTTTGACTAAGAGGGGTAGCTGAGATTTTTATAAGGGTATTTAAAAAAAAAATGTTGCCTACAGCTCTATTGAGTACAGGATTAAAATACATCACCAATATGTGCCTGACGTATTAAATATCTAAGACATTTTGAGAATGTGATTTGTGTATGATAGAGTGGTTATAGCAAGTTGATGGAGAGTGGTTATGAACAGGGCAGGATCCAGGCACCAGTGCAATAAGCACGTGCTTGAGGCGGCCAACAGAAAGGGGCGGCACGTCCAGCTCTTCGGCGGCAATTTGGTGGCAGGTCCCTCAGTTCCTCTTGGAGGGAAGGACCTGCTGCCAAATTGCCGCCGAAGAATGGCCCTGGTTATGAATCATGTCAGTGATTTTTCACACACTGTTTTAAAGGAGGCACCATCTCCCCTTTTTCCTCCAAACCATGCCTCTCCCATTATTAGCAAGAATGATTTCAGCATGGTGCTTCAACTTCATAATAAATACCAATTTTTATGAAAACATTGGCGGTTCAAATATAAAACAATGTTGTAAGCCCTTTTTTTAATTGACGCTAGAACAAGTAACTTGGACTTCAGTCTGAAGTGATAGGCATGTCTGCAGTTCACAGATTGTCTATGATAGCACTGTTGGTTTTTCTTTATGTCAGATAACAATTTGTTGGTCTTGGAAACCACCAGCCCTGGCTACACAACAAAGATCGGTGCTCTCAACAGAAATACAAAACACAGTTCTACGTTTAATGATGAGAAGGAGCTGCAACTGTGGTTATTTCTGTTGTCTGTAGATGGTTTCAAGTACTGATGGTAATTAAAGGACAATTGCTTGAAGCTATGAGCGTATGGAAACATCTTATGGCACTAACAAATGAACACAAAATGGGAGATTTTTTTTTCAGAACGTTTAGAGTTTGATAGTTCTTATTTAAACTAAATAAGAGCAGAAAAATGTATTTCTCAGGGTAATCAGTTAGATACTGATTCAGCAAAGTAATTAAGCACATGCTTAATTTTAAGAACATGAATAATCCCATTCCTCTTCAGCAAAATATTCAAGTACACACTGCGAAACTCCTTCTCACTCTCAACCTGTACCTTATGACAGGTAAGGTAAGAGGCATAGATCCAGATCTGGTGCAGTTACCCCTAGTAGAGAGTTCCCCTATGCTGAGGTGAATTCTCTGCTAAGAATTTGTGCCCAGATTATGGCCCCTTTGTGCCACCTAACTGCAAAGGGACCATAACTCAATTGACAATCTGGCCCTATACGTGCCTTTCTGCAGCATGCTCCTCAGATATTGTTCAGGGACATGAATGTATATTTGGAATCTTTCTAATAGACCTTACCTCTTTGCTTGCATAAACTCCTACTTATGCAAACAAATCTTCCACTGTACAGAACATGGATGCAGATGAGGTTTTCAACATACTGAGTTCTCAGTAGTTTGCTGAATTAAGCAAGAAATCAAAACCATTTTTTGACTCTTCAGAAACCAATTTCTTTAATTCTGGTGGTAACCATCTGATCCTATAAAGCTTTACTTAACTAGTTCAATAAAATGTGTCATCTACAGATTTTCATTATATTAGTTTCTGAACCATTACCATTTTTATTATGAAGAACTGTTTATTGATTTTTTCCTAAAAGCAGCTCACTGCAAGTTCTTTGCATATTAATTTATTGTTTCAACTTCATTTGGTGGATATGGTGATATTCTTTTGCCTTTGGAGTTTCACATACACATTTCTGCCTCAAATATTAATGAACAAGCAAACATTAGTAATGTTCATGTAAGAATTTTTTACAAATAATTCACTTGTGGTCATGTGCATGCTCCTTGGGTCATGATCAGAGACAAGGCAACTAAACTGTGATCAATATATTGCACAACTAAATGTCCTCAAAGCACCCAATAGGTATTTGTACCTAATAGAACTTTAGTGATGCTTGTTTACTTTCTTATAGTTTTAATAAATAAATCATTATTTTTGAAGTGACTTGATTGTTACCCATTTGGACAGAGTAGCCTTCATGTATAAAAATGTTTTCCAAAGAGTCTGCTGTCAAATGAATTATAAGCATCTTTGTGGTACTATACATACTGTTTCTGAATGAATGAAACCACTGTAGTTCTTAATGCATAAACCAGAAACAAATACTGGAACTTGGTAATTAATCTGGTTAGACAATTATTGTCATTGGACTATCACTAGACAACCCTTCAGAATGTTCTGCAAAATTGAACAAATACTTATAGTAAAACAACTATTTACATGCATCTCTCTCATATGCAATCTATGTGCAATCTTTGATTCTGACAATAGGTAGATTCTTTTGCGAGCAATGTCATAATGACAGAGCAGCCCTCTAATTTAAAGCCAGTAATAAAGGGAGAAAATGCTTGGAAACCAGGAAACTGTTTGCTTAAATGGGGAAATAAAACTGAAAGTGACATCTTCTGACCATACTCAACTACCTCTTAAGAGAGCTTAGTTAAAATCCATTACCAGAATAAGATATTCTCATTCTTGACATTATGAATTTAAAAACAATTGTTTCACTGAGCAATTGATCTAGACTAGGTCACTTTTCACTCATACACTATTTTATAACTGTGAAATGCTGTGAAAGACATATACCAAACACTCTATCTAAATTTGGGTACAAAGCAAAACCTTGGATGCAACCCAAGTTCAAGAGGGTATCAGAATCTGGATCTGAGTTTCATAGCTGCCTCAGTAAAGTTCCAGCTCAGAATGATAGACCTGTAATACTTATATCTGATTTTCAAAAGACATGACGAAGTGGACAGTCTTGTACGTAGTGTTGGGCAGAGAACGGTAATTCCCATTCATGGAGGATTTCAAAATGTTGGTTTTGTACTGATTTGGAACAAACCCCCAGATTTCAAAAATATCCCCAAAATGGACTTAACATTCTCCCAGCTCTATTGGGAGCCCTGGCTACAGGGTAATCCACCTCCAAATCTGTGTTGGAGCTAGGGACTTTGGCTGGAGCAGTGGAAGCTTCCTAAAAGTAGGAAGGCCACCAGTATCTGAACCATGGCCCCAGTCCCCCTTCCCGCTGAAGCGCCAGCCCCCGCATTGCCCCTTCCCCGAGGCCTCTGCTCCCATACCGCCTCTTCCTCTCAAGACCTGCCCCCCACTCACTCTCACCCCTCCCCACTTGCTCACACTTATGGCCAGTAAAAAGTGGAAGGGAATAGCCCCCCCCCAGTTTAAAAAGTGATGGGGCCATGGCACTGCGCCCCCTCTTCCATTCTGGCATCCCTGGACCTTGGAAGCCCTGGAAGCTCTAACTGGGAGACAGTTCACTTGGCAGGCTGCCCAGGAGCAGGGGGCCCCAGGAGCCTGGGCAGCTGACAAGCCACAAACCTGGGAGCCAAAGCTTTCAGGCTCATGGCTTCCTGTCAGCCTGCCAGGCGGGCCTCTGAGGAGTTGGGCAGCACAAGTTGTTAGGAAATCAGGGAGGTTTCCAATGGCATTTTGTCAGATCGACATGGTCCTATATAACAAGTCATATTTTTTTACAATGGGAGTAATTAACCATTGGAATAATTGACCAAGGGTCATGGTGGATTCTCTATCATTGACAATTTTAAAATCAAGATTAGATGTTTTTCTAAAAGATATGCTCTAGAATTTTTTTTGGAGGGAAGGGAGTTCTATCTCCTGTGTTATACAGGAGGTCAGACTAGATGATCACAATGGTCCCTTCAGGCCTTGCAATCTGAACTATGAACAATTCAATACCATTGATTTGGCAAATTCTGACAAAAAAAGATGTTTTGATTTTTTTTCCAAACAGCTCTAGCATGGCTAAATTGCACTCCCTGAGAGATTGCCATGAACATGTACTCTTGTTTTATTATTTTATATTATGAAACCCAACCCAAAGAACTGAGGACGTTTCTCAAGGAAATTTAATTTTGTTTAAGATAAATAAATTCTTTTTAGGGAAAGAGGTTCTGTCATATCATATGGTGTTTGTGCACTTTGGAATTGAGCTTGCCCACCATTGCCCTGTATTACCACCACATAGGTGTGTGGGTGTTTTGGGTCTCAGGAGACATGCCAGGGTCAATGGAGCAGAGTGCCAGTGCACTAGCTCTTATGGAATAAATTCATTGGCTGTCCAGTGATTGTGTGGATAAGAAATTATTCCCTAACAATTTTGGAGAGCTGATTAATCCTTCGGTGAGCCATACATTCAACTGTACAGAGAAAGAGAAAAGTGAAACAGTTAAACAGAGGAGTGAAGTTCTGGAACAGCCTTCCAAGGGGAGTAGTGGGGGCAAAAGACATATCTAGCTTCAAGACTAAGCTTGATAAGTTTATGGAGAGGATGGTATGATTTTGGCAATTAAGATATTTCCAAACCAGACATGGGTATTCAGACTGATTTAATAAGTTATTTTGAAAATTTGGCCTTTTCCATTGCTGTTTCCTTTGTTCCTTTAGGCTAAGATTCCACATGACCAATTCTGTGTGTTTTGATGGATGTTCTTGAATCTAGGGCTGACCTTGCCAAATAATGACTTCACATTCTTCTCTATCGATCTGTGAGTTGAGTCTACCTCTGCATGAAGGGCCAGAATCATTTCATAGTTTTACCACACTTCAGCACTTTTCTCAGGGGCATGATAGTAATATGCACTCCACTGCTGCCAAATCCTGTGTCTTGAAACAGTATGAACCATCTGGTTTTCCCGTATTTCCCCCCATTTTCTAACTATTTATGTGTAAAAATGGAACAAGGAAGGTCTTTTATTGTAATTTGCTTTAAGGGAGCAAACAACACTGATTTTTATTCAGTTTCTTTATCTGTAGCTTCTGCAGTCGGTTTCCTCTCCATTTGGCACAAGGCTCCAACACTAACTTTTGCTCACTTTCTTGCAAATGGCCACTTTGGTTTCTTGGCAAAAGTCAGCTTGTCTAATTTCTACATTTTCACTTCCCTTTACTAACTCAGCGTATACTACTACTCCTGCCTTTAACCTCTGCAAAGCAACATAGGTCTCTGGGGTTTTTCACATTTCTAGATAATCCCTTGGATAATCAGTAAGGATGGTCAAGTGGATTTATTATATGGTGCAAATATTTTTATTTACTAGAGAGTGAGGTGGGCTGAGAACAGGACTAGAAATGGGGTTAAATTATCTTATTATGACCTTGGGCTAGTCACGTGGGCCTAGATTCTTAAACGACCTGCCTATATGTGAGATGAGCTCTTTGGAAAATCTGTGACCAAGTTTTGATATCTGAAAAAATGGAATAGTGATGCCTACTTTGGAGGGTGATTTTAGGATTAGTTAATTCATGTGAAATACTTGGATAAGTACCTTATGGGCACAATATTGTTGTTTTGTAGCATTTGTTTCAGTTGCATTTATTTGCATGTGTCTAGGTTGTTTTATATTCCCGCTGAAGAAAGAGCGTGTGGAGCCCCACAGCTTGCTGATATCAGTGGAGCCCTGAATTCCAGCTAGGTTGTTGTTGAAATGTAGTTATTCAGATATAGATTCCCTTCACATTCATTCTCTAGTGAGCCTGTGGCTGTGAGGTGAGTGACTGTACAGCAAGTAGAATTTTAATGGCTATTCAGAATTAGAGCTTACTAACATCAAGCAGACAGAGCCTGCCAGGTCAGCCACATTCCTTAAACAGAACTTGAAAAAGATAAATTCAAAGACAGAGAATTTAAACATAGATGTATGTGCTCCAATTTGGAAATAACTCAGGAGCCTGTGAACTAAGATGTCCAATTAACTGGTACTTCCAAAATGATTCAGGATTCAGTTTAAGTATCCACAAGTTTTGGGTGTTTGTTTGAACCTTGTCTGTACTATCTAGAGTTCTGAGATGTGCAAAATTAAGTTGTCAATCTCTCAAACACATTTTTTCTTCCCAAGACTTCACATTGTTCCTGCTGTTCAAATACAGGCAAACTAATGGGACAGCAATGTTAGACCTAGAATATAGCAACAGTTTCTGTGTGCACATTCCTGCCCAGGTCAAGTACCCATATCTTCTTGCACACTCTTGACTGATATCTGTTGTTATATGTGTCACAATTCAGGGCATCTGCACCTGTAGTCTCACTCCAGGTCCAGCAAGGGCATCCACTCTTAGGCTGACGGCTCCCCAGCTGCCACCTCTCTTGTCTGGATTCTCTCTCTCTCCCTCCTGACCAGGATTTTTCCAGGCTGCACAGTTCCTTGCCTATACTGTTTTGCCTTTTCTCAGAGGCTATAAACAATGTAATTGACCATAGATATTTACCACAAAGCTTTTGCTATGAGAGCCATGTTCATTTTAAGGTGAAGGCATTACGTAGAAAATATATTACAACGAAGAATAGAAAAACCTACCTAAATGCTAATATGCTTACCAGTGATGACCCCTACTCCATCAAGGGATCTGGCAAGTAAACAGTCCTTCAAATCCCACATAAAGATTTTTGTGGTTACAAGTTCATATCACCTTTTGCTCAGAACAAGTACATCTATGAATCTGAGAGTCATTCATTTATACAGGCTGGATCTTTGATCTGGAGAATAGGTAATTCATAGACAGACAATGGGTTTCTCCTCAGTGCCTAACTTGAAAAAGTTGGATTTGAAGGTGGAACTTTACATTCTTCTCATCTCAAGTGTTTCCTAGAAGACCCATTCAACATTCTTTATCCCAAACATTCCTTCTTGTCTGGCCCATTCTTTTAAAAGGGTCATTTGACACTTCCCCAGGGTTTATGTTAGTCATGTCTGCACTCAACATATGTTACATATAATTCCACAATACTGCATTAACACTTGCATTTTTAATACAATGAACTCCTAAGATACTTAAATTTAATTCAATAAGGTTGATGCAGGATATTGCAGGAAATTGCCATATCTCGCACAATAGGTTGTTTCCTCTACATGATTTTAGAAATACATTCTCATTACTCACTCAGCTACAGTTTTATGACTGGTATTCATGCTCCTGCTGACACTATCTGCTACCTTACACAATGCAAAGAGTAAAGTCTTAAGTGAG
Organism: Mauremys reevesii; assembly: GCF_016161935.1. Classification (NCBI taxonomy): domain Eukaryota; kingdom Metazoa; phylum Chordata; order Testudines; family Geoemydidae; genus Mauremys; species Mauremys reevesii. The sequence goes on from NC_052624.1 coordinate 190,974,804, forward strand.
CTGATTGCTGTGTTTATGAACCTTGGGCTATAAGTTGTGTCTTCAGGATGCAGATGAAGGTGCTTTTTTGCAGCTTTTCAGTAAATTTCCCTTGTTCCTTATATAAACATATTCCTTCACTGAATATACACTCAGGCTGGAAATTCACACGAATTTGATAAGGTAATAGGATGGAGTATATGATGCTTCCCTGTTCTGAAGAATGTTTTTTAACCTGTGTGTATCTTCCTTTTCCCCTCTGGAGGGGACAAGTTGGCCTGAGTGTCAAAGGCATAATACTGTACAGTATTTATGGTAAAAGATGTTATAATTACAGAAGCACAGAACATTCCTATCAAGAACCAGTGTTGCTCTTTATTTTGTGTGCTCTTTTCATCTCTCCAGGGCAATGTTATTGGCTGCACTGTTCTGTTCTCTACAGTGGCAGTCTATCTCATTATCTCTATTCAAAACCTAATTGAAATCTAATTAATCTAGGTAGATGTTATTAAACTAGATTACATTAATCTCTTGGAGAGTTGAGAAATTTAAAATAAATTACAACATTGTTCTTTTTCATTGGTGAAAATGATTGGGTCCAAAGTAATTTGTGTAACACATCTGTAGCCAAACACAGCTGTGATGTGTATACACGTGGAAAACAATGAACAAGGGAATTTTGCCTTTAGGTATAACCAGGTATGGCTGGTGTGCATGGATATAAAAAGGTCACAGCAGAGAGAAGTAATTTGCTTGCATGCTTCCTATGAGACTTATTTCCCATTGAGCTTAATACACCAGAGATCTGAAAAAAAAACAAATATACTTCCAGAATAAAAGTAGGTCAGATTTAAGTTTTCTGTTTGCATTATAGTTCCTTGGATTAGCCTACATAAATTACCAATGAGCAATGCTGATTGTATGGCATTGACTGCAGATGGGCTATCCTTAAAAATGTTTTGGAGTTTCCCAGGCAATGTAGAGCTTCTGGAATGGCTCTGTGCAAATACTCCCCCCAAAAAACAAAACAAAACAACTGAGATTATATAAAGGGGAAGAAGGTGGCATGACTAGGGCTGTGCTGGGCTCCAGCTATTCTCAGACCCTACAAGATTATTATAAGACAGCATAACTTGGAGAACATCTGAGACTACTCTAAGGGCACATTTACACTGAAGCTGGGAGTGTGTTTCCCAGCTCTGGTTTACAGACATCAAGCTCAAGCCAAAGCCAGTTCTACCCCAGCTATCCTGTTGTTTTTAGTGTGCTAGCTTGAACAGAGCTCTGTGAGTCTTTCTACCAGAGCTGGGAAACTCAGGGAAATTGCCAGCTGCAGTGTAGAAATACCTAAAGCTGAGCCAGGTGCAAAGGTGTGTTAAAGCCAGCCTAGGAACAGAGACATCTGTCTCTTTCCTGCTTTGACAAGGTGGGTTATGTTGTCTGATGGAGCTCTTCCATCTCTAATTTCTGTTACTCAGATAATTTATTGATAAAGGCCATTTCCCCCCCAAATATGGACACCTAAATGCATACTTGAATAAATAAGTATGTGGCCTGATTTCTATAGCTCTCATTGAAGCCAGTGAGAAATACAGGTGCTCAGCCTCTCTAGAAAATCAGGTCAGCTTTTAGGGGGACATATTCAAAGGCAAAAATGCAAGTTAGGTATCGTAGAGAGATGAGGTAGGTGAGAGGTAATATCTTTTATTGGACCAACTTTTTTTGATGAAAGAGAGAAACTTTTGAGCTACACAGAGCTCTTCTTTAGGTCTTTTTAAAGTCAATTCTAACTTTGATTGAAAGCTAATGGGAGTTAAGCACCTGTCATTTATGTCTTTGAAAATCTCTCTAGGTGGCTAAATATTAATTGAGATGCCTAGCTTTACGCACCCAAGTTTGGAAATATTGCCTGTCATATACCTTTTTTAATACAGATTATAAAGTCATAAGGGACCACTGTAATAATCTAGTCTGAAGTTCTGTATAACACAGATTTAATTCCTGTTTCAACTAGATCATCTATCTTTTTGGGATAGGAGGGGCAGGGAGAGAAAATTTTTATTTAAAAATTTCCAGTGATGGAGTGTCCAGGCTATCCTTGTAAATTGTTCAATTGTTAACTAGCCTCACTGTTTAAAAAGGCTCACCTTATCCATACATATATAATTCCTATACATAGATTGGAAGTCTATATACAAAATGAGTCTGATAATAGATTACTTGACCTACAGATGGTTGAATACTGATGGCCCTGTATTTATGAAGTGATCAGTTGAAAAAGCAAAAATGTAAATAGGCCTCATAGCTCCCTGTATAACAATGACTTAGGTGAAAAAATAAAATGCAGACCAGCTATATGAAGTATCAGAGGGGTAGCCATGTTAGTCTGGGTCTGTAAAAGCAGCAAAGAGTCTTGTGGCACCTTATAGACTAACAGACGTTTTGGAGCATGAGCTTTCGTGGGTGAATACCCACTTTGTCAGATGCATGGGTAATGAAGTGTAATTTGTGGAAATGTAGTAGCAGCTCCTTACTTGTGATTTCTGGAGTCACTGCCTTTTCTTAATATGCTGCTGTTGTTGCATGTAAGACTTTTACATTATAGGAACATTAGTCATTTTTACAGAAACATTTTAATTTTTGCCTGTTGATTAGCTAATTGTACAGGTTCTTTTTTCTCCTCAATGGACAAATTATGTTTAGTAAATTAAATACCACATTTATTACTGATTATCCCCATAATTTAAATAAATATTAAAAACTAGAGCTTTGAGTGACTGGAAAAACTGGTAAGCATGCATTCTTTTCTATACATAACTGAGGGGGGGGAACTTAAATCTAGGGTATGGCTTAATTTTAAATCAATGGAGAATTAATAACTGAGGAAAAAATAGAAGAGAGCAAAATGACTTTAAAAAATTCCCTAATATCCTGGAAAGAGTCCAGAAGAAAATGTAGCTGGCCAAGTTCTACTCTCACTCGCACATATTTAAATCTACAGTAATAAAGATATATATCATATCTACCAATAAAATAGTTAAATGTCGAACTTTTGAAGTGCAGATTTGAGCTACTTACTGAGCGAGGAAAAGTCAAATTATATATCAGTTTTCTCCAGTGTTGACTTTTAAATAACTTCAAAATTTCAACTTTTAACTACTTTATTGAGAGATATGTTATACATCTTTATTACTTTGGACCTGCACAAGCCAGTGATTGTTAAAATTACAACATGACTGTGAAATCTGCATAATAATAATGAATTTGAGAGATCTGGATCAAAATGTCAAAATTTGGAGGTAACTTTATCATGGTACAAAAAAGTTGTGCACAATCTGCAAATAAGGCGAAAGCTTAGCCATTAGTCTATAGAAGGGTCTATTCAGGAGGCAAATTCTTATCTGAGTTCCACCAGTATCAATCCAAATTAACTGTGACTTCAAAATAGTTAATCTTGTTTGACACTGATGGAATTAAGAGCAGAATTTTGATACAGATCTTGTGAGAAATGTTAGATGAAATACTAGCAAAGATTTACAGCCCCACAATAATACCTGCATAGTCTCAATTCAGAGAAAAATCCATATTCAGGAAAACATTTCACCCTATTTTTAAGTCCCAAGCACATTGCTAAATATTAGTATGTGCTTAAGTGCTTTCTTGAATCAAGCTGTAGGCCCTTATCTTCTCCCCCACAGAAATCAATGGTAAAACTTCCTCAGTATATGACCAGAAATAAGAGCTCGATTCTTCTGATGCTTTGCACATGCATTAGATAAACATAAATTATGCACTAATGGCAAAGTATAAGACATGTTTGTAGATTACTAGATGTCCAAATGTAAATTCTGAGATATGTAGGAGCATTAATTCCAGTGCTTTTAATAGGTACATATTTTTGATATTACAAGCAGAATTTTACCGCTTCCCAATATGCTTCAGATTTCATAGGTAATGCCATTAGTCTGTTATCACCATGTAGAGCTTCTTCATGTACTCTAAATATGTGTTTTGATTTGTTTGAATAGAGCCTTTTGTTACGTAGGTCATAGTAGCCTTCCTCTGCAGTTGTATGAGTAATCAATCTTGGTTGTCAACAGATAAAAATGTCTTCCATTTGTAGTCATTCTTCTTGTATTCTGTATGTACATTTGCATTCACTATTATCAGTGCTGAATGTGAGCCGCATTCACAGGAATTAGGCATATAGTGTGTCAATATAAGAATACAAAGTATACTTTTGGCAACTTCGGTGCTGCTTTTGTCAAGTTAATAAATGGAGTTACACAGCCAAATCCACTGGCAGAGTGAGGTTGTGCAAGATTCTTGCACTGTCCTTTCTATCTGGGATTTGAAATGAGTGGGTTCTAGCCAAGGAGAAGGCATGGTTAGAGTACCTGAAGGTGGCACTAACTCAGGACATTGCCTGACAGACTTTCTGTGGAGCTCTAGGCAGAGATTAGAGCTGGCCTCTTCCTGGTAGTATAAACCTCAAGAGAGGACAAATATTTCCACTTGCACTCCTTGGAGTGAATCCCCTCCACTCAGGTATACAGCAGGCAGGTTGAAAGCAAATATACAGTGTTACTTTAGAAAATGTCCTTTAGGGAGAGATGTTTTAGCTATATATCAACACAGACTTTTTGTATAGTCTGCATACCTCAATAGTTAAAATGTAATATTTTGCAGTTAGAAACTGTGTACAATAGACCTTGAAGGGTAGTGTTTGTGTTGCTTGGTGCAGTTCAGTCATAGTTACTGTAGGTATATTAGTGCTTTGAAACTAATGGTTTGTCTTTTTAAATTGTCTTTCTGACTTAAAAGTGTTATGTGGTAATAATATTTTGGGAATACCAGATAAAGCTGGAATGTAAGAAATCAAATGTTCTTTTGGTAATTTATGTGCTTCATTTGTTAATTTATTAAATGTAGGGCCAGATTAACATCAGGGTTAGAAATCAGGCATCACTACATTGTTTGTTTATTTGTTTCCAGCTCTAGGAAAAAAAGCTGTAACCAAAACAAAAACATCACAAATAAGAATCGTTTTGGGGATTTAAACAAAAATGATTATAAATTATTAAAAATTTTAAATATTTTTGACTTTTTACAGAAAATCATTCCCTTTGATTTCCATTAAGGGCAACTTTTAGGCATGTGGAGTTTTGAGAACATTGAATTTTCAAGAGCAATTTGTAAGCATGAAAAGATCAAACTGGAAGGTGGGGTAGTTTTTTGTTTGTTTTAAACACTGTTCAGAATGTCATGATGATTTACTTATAGATCATGTTAGAACCCTGATCAGGAGTTGATTTGACAGGAATTATGTTAGACAAGTCATTCTTCATCTATTAGTAATCAATTTAGAATGATTGAAGGGGCTTAGTCTAGTGCCTAGACTAAGGACAAGGATCAGGTCTTTCATGTGTCCTAATGGAAATTGTCTGATTATGTACTGTAGGCCAATTTGATTAGAATGTTCTACTGAGTGAAAAAGATAAGCAAGAATTCTTGGAAACTTTATTGGCTTCCCATTGGCTAAAATCTGTGTGGACAATTTTAAAATTGGTGAGTTGGGGTGTGTGGAGGACACATGGATTTTTTTTATGCCTGTGAATGTGCCTGTTAAATTTGAAAACAGCACTTGTGTGATTCCCAGGTCCCCCATTCCACATTCCAAGGAAATACAATTTTCCTCACATCACATCAGTCTGAAGGCAGCAATTTTGTTGTTACTCCCATTGTGAGAATGAATGAAGGGCCTCAGAAAAGGCAAATACTATCAAGGACAGAATCACAGATGTGGATGGGAGGGCAACATATATTAAATTAGCCATGTCATCTATGTGCTAGCACAATGGGATCAAATAGCAAGTGATCTTTATTCCACTCTACCCCTCTTTCCACAGTACCTGAACCTTAACTGCTGGAAAAAGACATACCCAAACTTGATTTTAGCTATGATTCTCCCATCATGCTTCAGAGCAGAATGCTGCTGCCAAACTACCAGACTGACCTAAGTGCCTCACTTTTATGAGAACTGTGATCATTAGAATGACGGTAATAGGGACTGGTTTGGGTCCCACCAAGAGAGCCCTCACAATCCTTGTATACCTCTGTCCCAATTTCCCTAAAGGGCTACATGGAGCCTTTAAGGCTCAGTCACAATTTTCTCCCTTTCTCTGAGGGAGGGGATGGTGTGGGGGAAGGGGTGATATAACACTTCAGCTATTGAAGCTTACTCTGGCCAGTGGAAGGCAGGATGTGGAGCCCAGGCCTTGCTAACACCAGACTTGGACCCAATATCCAAGTAAATCAAGCACAAGGGTGAAATGACCTTACTCCATTGCACAGCTGAATAAGACTGAGGCAAACTGTAGCCCAAGGTGAAAAAAAATCAGATGCATCAGATGCATTTTTGCGTTTTAATTTCAGAGTGACAGCTAGTTTCATGATGGGGACAAAGGTAAATAGGAGAATCTGACTGATCTTGTCTATATTCAGAGGGACCATTGAAAAAGCAAGGACTCATGAGAGTTGACAAGCCTTGACATGTCCAGAAGATGCAGGCTGCCTATTGATAGAACTGTTGTTATTTTGGAGAAAGCATGCATAGACTTTTCCTGCACTACTTCTTCCTGGTCACAAGCTGCCGAATTTCTTTTTTCCACTTCAGAGTTCTGTCTTTTGCATATTCTGGACCCTATTCTCCGCTGTCTTGCACTCCACGTAGTCATTTACACAATCAGAATAGTAGTACTGTACATTCACTTTGCACAGGTGTAAAACACTATTCAGGATAAAGAGCAGTGCAGAATCAGGCCCTCAATACGTTTATCACAGAGATAATACACAGAGATGCAAACCCCAGCTTGGCATAAAAACAGCCTGAAGCACAGGGACATAGCTAATCACCTTATATAATCATTTAATTGTTATCTATTGTGGTGGTTCATTCATATGTAATCAATGTGTGATTAATAGATTTAAGTTGTGTGTATATGTACAGGAATAAGTAGGATGGTATTTTAAAGGGTATAAAGTTGACAAGCATTTGTGAGTGATGAGTATATTAGGTATATAAGCGAAGTAAGGCTGTAATGCAAGGCCTACAGGTTGAGGCCTGTAAGATTTTAGCTTAGCATCATTAGGCCATCGGTGTAAAGAAGGGCTGATATGAGGAGGTGACCCAGGAATAATCCTGTACCAGTAAAGTTACAAGATTACTGTAAAATATGTGCTAATAGGTGATGTTGGGGAAAATATGCCACAATGTACTTTTTGGAAATTCTGCAGTGACCACAGGTTTCCATGGGGACTTGTTGATGTAAATGCTAATGATAATAAGGGAAACTAAGGTGATAGCCTATGATAAGTGGGACACCCCAAAATTTACAGGGTATGGAAATCCTGATAAGGGGGAAGGGTTTGAACTCTCATGTAAGAGCATAAGGATTATTGGTGTGAGTGTAACACAGCATAAAAGTGGTTCTGCAGCATGAGCACAGAGGAAGAAGACCATGCATTAAGAGAGCCACTCATCTTGATGGTAGCCTTGGGGATGTGAGTATGAGAACACTGATGCTGAACATCTTATGGTATAGCCCCATTGTCGTTGATATATCTCTAATTGTGGCATTGATCATCTGTGTAGTAAGGCTTTTAATAAAAGGAAGCTTGATAACTGCTTTGGTCACTGCTGTAGTTCCTCGTGTGCTCCTAGAGGACCTAATGCCATTTTTACTGGTAATTCTCACCCTCCTAATTCTAATACTGTATTCATAAATATCAATGCATCAGTAATATAAAGGCTATTGGGAAGTCCACTGAGATTCTACCTCATGTCCTCCACCATCCAGAAATTTTCTTTCAGTAGCCACTATTGAAACTTCCATGTTTTATACCTGTTCCTACACAGCTATATGACCTAACATGTCATAATGAATTGATTGTGTGTAGATTATTAAGACATTTGTTTGTCATTGCTCCAGCTTTTCAGGAGAGATCATGAAACTCCTTAAAAAATTTACATCATTTGAGTTCTTCAATAACGAAGATATCTCTGCATTAGATCCAGGAAAATACGTACATCTTGGTCTTGGGTGGAGTCTTAAGGGACTAAAAGTTCCTTTAATAAATAATCCAGTTCAATCAATATTCTTATTTGTCCTTAAAAGTGATTCAAAAATTCAGCCAAGCCCTTCTACACACAGAAACAACAGCAACTCTTGCCTCAAGGGCCCTTATGGTCATAGGTCCATTGGCTGCCTACCCTTGTTGTTAAATGAGTAAACGGTTCACTAAAAATTTGTAGTCATGCAGTGTAGTTTTGAACAGGTTTCTTTTCAGTTTGAAACCTCAGTGAATGCAAACATCAGATAAATACAAAAAAAAAAAAAGGTTGAAGCAGGCAGTGCGCTGCTGAGCTTCTCCTCTGAGAGATTGAACAAGTTGCTTCTGCTAGAGAAAAATGCCATTTCGAAAGATGTATTTTTGTCTGTTCTATCTTATTTATTTGTTTCATCAATCAGATGTGTTATATTAGACCGTCTTTGCGTGCATACAATGTATGGATTCTGTCTGACTGCTGTTCATCTGCAGTGTATAAGCCTAAGCTGATTTCATTTTATCTGACTGGTTTTTTCTTTCCCTTAGTTTGAAAGTACTTTCTGGGAAGTTGGAAAAGGGGTTATGGTGCTTCTACTGTATTTTTCAAAAGAAGTTATTTTACAATGGAGCAAATATTGCTGTAGTGAGATATTTGTTAATTAATAATCCAAAAATAAATTTATTTGCTAATCATTTTATGTTTCCCCTGAGTTGTACGAGGTTTTAATATTAGCGTAAGAGCTCTCTCCACCACAAATAAGCTCCTTTCTCTTGTGTCCGTGACATCACAGTCTGTTACTGTAAAAGATATTATGATGTAACAAATTCAGCATTGTGAAGAATAGGTTATTTCAAACTGTAAATTTAATTATTCCATTGGATCACCTAATCCACTACTTTGCCAACAAACCATTATTCCCTGCAGTGTATTCTCTTGTACTTTGTCCACATTCAGATGCCCTTGTAAATGCTAAGTATTATCTTACTCCATAAGTAGTTCTGTTTAAGTTAAATATGAGTCCTCGTGAATTACAGTGCTACTAAACTAGAATAAGGGTATCAGAATCTGACTCTACGTTATTTTGGTGATGTGGCTTCTACCACTCTCTTGGGCAGACCATTGCCAGTTGGCTGTTACCAAGTTAGGAAATGCTTTGGTTTTTACATTTCCCTTTAAAAAACCAGTTGTAATCATACTGTTGGACTAGTTTAAACTGTTTTTCTCTCTCTGCTTGATGTCTACGCTGTTCAAAACATTGTGTGATTATCATAATTTAGCCAAGCTACGTATGGTGCATTTTTTGTCACTCTGTGACAGTACCTCCCATAAGGCTCTATGGAAATATGCTTAGAATGTGTTTTATGCTACATATGCCATGTAACATATCTCCATAAAGGTTATGATCTACTGAATGTATTAATCCTATTTGCATGCATGTATCATTTTGTATTTGACATTATGAATGTTGGCTGTGTACTGGTTTGATTTCTAAATAACCTTAGTAGAGCATTTGGTCAGTTCCCGGAGAAAGGAATGTTGAAATTAAGTACCTAATCAAGAAACACTTAAAGGACAATGGATCTTGGAATGCTCCAATCCACATAAGAAGTCTACTTGAGGACATTCAAGGTAGCATGTAAACAATGGATGCTACTAGCTCATCTCAGGGCTTGGCTACACTTACAAATTTGCAGCGCTGCAGCAGGGTGTGAAAACAGCGCTGCAGCGCTTGCGGCGCAAAAGCGCCAGTGTAGCGCCCAGCAGCGCGCGCCCCAGGCCCGCTCCCAGTCGCTCCCCACCCCAGGAGAGGGAGGGGGACAGCGCTGGGAGAGTTTTCTCCAGCTGGCAGCGCTGACACTACTTAGCGCGCGCGCGCTGCAGCGCGCGCGCTTTGAAATGCAAGTGTAGCCACAGCCTCAATTGATTAGACTCTTCCTGTTGGTTCGAGTATCAGAGGGGTAGCCGTGTTAGTCTGGATCTGAAAAAGCAGCAAAGAATCCTGTGGCACTTTATAGACTAACAGACGTTTTGCAGCATGAGCTTTCGTGGGTGAATACCCACTTCTTCGGATGCAAGAATTCGTATTCACCCACGAAAGCTCATGCTGCAAAACGTCTGTTAGTCTATAAGGTGCCACAGGATTCTTTGCTCCTGTTGGTTCGGGTACTTCCACCTTTTCATGTTCTTTGTATGTATAAATATCTCCTGTCTGTGTGTTCCATTCTGTGCATCCGAAGAAGTGAGCTGTAGCTCACGAAAGCTCATGCTGAAATAAATGTGTTAGTCTCTAAGGGCTGGTCCACACTAAGAAGCGGGGTCGAACTAGGGTACGCAAATTCAGCTATGTGAATAGCGTAGCTGAATTCAAAGTACCCTAGTTCGAACTACTCACCCATCCAGACGCCGCGGAATCGACGTCCGCGGCTCCAAGGTCGACTCCGCCACCGCCGTTTGCAGTGGTGGAGTACTGGAGTCGACCACGGCGCTTCTGGAGTTCGAACTATCGTGTCCAGATTAGACGCGATAGTTCGAACTCCGAGAAGTCGAACTCACTGCGTCAACCCGGCTGGTAAGTGTAAACTAGCCCTAAGGTGCCACAAGTACTCCTGTTCTTTTTACTAGTAAAAACTGTGAGTCATGCATGGACATGTGACTTGCCCAGGTGACTCCTAAACTCCATCTTGGAGCTGGACTTTGCATAGGAGTGCTGAGGGGGTGTCCAGCCACAAGAGAAAGTATATTTAAACCCCTGGGAGACCCCTCCATTTGGTCTTCAGCTGGCTAAAGAGGGAGCCTCTCCACCCGCCAGGATACTTGAAAGAAACTGGAACAAAGGACAGTAACTACAGGGGGTGTGAGTGATTCCTGGACCCAGGCTAAAAGGGGATTAGCCTGTAAAAGGGAGCATTCTGGAACTGGTGAGGATCTTATCTGTATTCAGTTTGATTCATATATTTGCACATTTTATTTTATTTTGCTTGGTGACTTACTTTGTTCTGTCTGTTACTGCTTGGGACCACTTAAATCTACTTTCTGTATTTAATAAAATCATTTTTTACTTTATAATTAACTCAGAGTATGTATTAATACCTGGGGGAGCAAATGACTGTGCATATCTCTCTATCAGTGTTATAGAGGGCGAACAATTTATGAGTTTACCCTGCATAAGCTTTATACAGGATAAAACGGATTTATTTGGGTTTACACCTCATTGGGAGTTGGGCATCTGGGTGTTAAAGACAAGCACACTTCTATTAGCTGCTTTCAGGTAAACCTGCAGCTTTGGGGCAAGTAATTCAGATCCTGAGTCTGTGTTGGAGCAGATGGGAGTGTCTGGCTCAGCAAGACAGGGTGCTGGAATCCTGAGCTGGCAGGGAAAAGTGGAGCAGAGGTAGTCTTGGCACATCAGTTGGCAGCTCCCAGGGGGGTTTCTGTGATCCAACCCGTCACACACTCTTTCCTCAAAAATCAAGCTTGCTGCACCTTAATGATTTGTGTTTCTCTCCTGCATGTTTTCATCAATTTGTTGATATTGATGTGCCGAGATCTTAGCTCTCAGTGCCCCTGCCATTTAGACAGGTCCTGTAAAGTTCCTGATCTGTGATATGATGTCTCTCTGTATGCAATCTAAAATCACATTGCAGCACTTTTTTTTTTTGGCATGGGAGGGGGTTGTTTTGCTGCTCTGCTGTGTGCAAACTCATATCTAACTTGTTTTTCAGTGTTACCTGAGGTCTTTTTCAATATCACTGATTTTCATTTGCTCCGTCCCACTGAATTATCTGTATTTTTAATAAGTTTTCCTTGCACATATTAACTTGGATGTTTCCAGTTTGGTTCTGGTTTTATTTCTTGTCTTGATCCTGCAGTACTCACTCAGGCAAAACCTACTCATGAGATCTTTGCCAGAATCAGGGTGGAAGGCCTGGTACTATATTTCTAACCAGTGAAGGTCTGTTTATATTAGCCATTGTCCTTACTGTAATGTTTTGGCAACATGTACTCTAACAGTTTGATATAATCTGTAGGCAGCAGCTATACCTAAGAATGATTCTTAGACAGAGACAGTGAGCCTAAGGCAGGGCAGACCTTACTATTGATATGCTCAGCATCTAAAAAAGAACTTCATTGTGGCTGACATTAAGCATAGAGCAGGTTGCTCTGTAGTTATACAAAGACTCTGAGAAAGAGCATCCTGGAATTCAATATCTTGCAGCTTTATTATTCTATGCAAATATGATTAACGTGGGGTAAAATTTTTGCAAGAGCCTAAATCTCATTTAATTTCAGTGGTATTTAGGCTCTTAAATCATTCACGGTACCTCTCCACTGCAAAAAAACAACCCAAAACCCTGCAACAGTCAGTCTACAGAGTCAGATTTGTAGGGCACGTGCTACGGCACTAAAAATAGCTGTCTTTGAAGCCCGGGGAGCAGGGTGGTCTTCAGAGCCCAAGCTCCAGCATACGTCGAAATGTCTGCACGGCTATTGTTAGCATTGTAGCACGAGCTTGAGCCTGTAAACCCAGGCTCTGAGACTCGCGCCTGAGTTCTTGTTGTTTGTTTGTTTGTTTGTAGTGTAGCAATTGTTTTGTTTTTAAAAAAAAAGTCTTAGAGAACTAGGAAGCTAAGAGAGGATTAGAAAATATATTGTATGTTGTACAGCACCTAACAAAATGGGGTCCAATGTGGTTGTTTCTTATAGGTGCTACTTCAGTCTAAATGTTAAATAAGAAAGAAGTGATCTTGGCAAGTATTGACAGGTAAGCTTTATTGTTTAATAAAATAACAGAAGACATTAAGAGAAGAAACCATCTGTAAGCACTTAGACCCCAATCCAGCAAACTGCTCCATCGAAGCATCTCTTTTAACATCCCTGGGGGTCAGCCCAGGGTGCATCAACATGGAGCAACTTTCAGGATCAGGGCTTTACAATGTAAAAGAATCATGAGAACTAATTATAGCAATAGCCTATATAGAAATTAGTAAAATAAATAACTATAAAAATCAAGACTTGCCAGTTGAAGCCAGACTATTTTCAATAACATTTTCTTTCTCTTGTTACTGCAGTTCTTTATTTATTAGTTACTTTTGAAATCATACATCCGTCCCATACTACAAGTAAATACTAATTATTCTCAGGGCCTTCTTTTACTTGCTGATTGGAGCCTTCATTACAACACACATACATGTCCTTGACAAAACTTAGCTAACTTTAATTCTTTACTTTTATACTTAACCTACACCAATGCAAGTCTTAACTGATACTGAACATTTTTGTTCAATTTCCTCCTCCTGTCTTCATTTCTGTATCTATTTTACTCTGAACAATCCCTTGTGGAGCCACTGGATGATCAAGTGAAAGAAGCAGATGGGCTGAGATATATATTTGTTTAAATAGCTGCCTTTGATGCATATCATTCAGACTTTGGAGTTTCTGTTGACTGGGATTGGAAAATAAAAGAGAAGATTATAATTTTATCATGGTATGACCATCACTTCTTGCAGTTCAGAATCCAGACTTAACCTTTTTTCTCATCGGGGTAGTGAACCTATTTCCATAAGACCAGCAATGATGGATGCCCTCAGACTCTGAATAGTACAAAGCAGCTTTGGTGATGATACCAAATTGCTTGAATTATGGCCTTTTTTTCTAATACTTTTACTGCTACTTTTTAACAGGTTAGGGTACTAGCTGTTTTCAGACGAGTGGTCTAGAAGCATCTTTTAAAGTTCTTAATCTCAGCCACTATCTCCCAATTTGTGCCCTTGTCTTTGGGAGAAAGGTTATTAGGAGGACATGATAATGAAGAAATTCTGGTCTAATATGGACTCTTTAGATTCCCGAGATTCCTATTTCTCAGGCTACACTAAAGAGACTGCGCTGGTCCTATTGATTGTGAATTATGGTCATGTGCCATGATGATTTCTTTCATCTCAATCAAAATCCTTTAGTACTGCTTGCAGTAGTTTTGTTGACTCAACTGCATAACCTGGCAAGGTTGATAGGATCTCGAGTGCTCTCATTCTTGCCTCATTTTTTCTTGAGGGAGCTCTGTTGTAATAATTGTGCCTACAAACTTATAATTAGGGTAAGATCAACTGTAAAAAGTATATGAAAGTTCATAAGATGTTGCAAAACAAATGTTAATGTCAAGTTATTTTCAATAATAAATTTTATAAACAGGTGCCGGAGAATGAGAGAGAGAGTAAAGTGGTCCAAACAAAAAGCCACCTTGATATGATTCAAGGACTATGTTGAGACCATGGTTAGTAAAAACAGAAGATGTGGAACTGGATATCAATGAACCAAAATTGATGTGTTGGATATTAGCCCTAACTGGTGGACAAAATAATAAAGAGATGAGCTATACACCCATCGCTCCCTTTTTTGGGGAGCTAAAGAAGGCTAAAATGGTGTTTAATGGTGTGTTTGTCATGGTATTACATTGGCTGAAGTCTCTATATACCACACCCCACATCTTGTTTAACACTGATTAATGTTGGACAGTGACTGGGTTATGTTAACACCTTGTCCCTATATTCCATCTAAATTAATGCAATAGCTCTTGTAAAGGTTTCTATGAAGTTTGTTCAGTTAGCCCTCATGTTAAACATAGATGTGAGAACAACAGTCAGTTTCTGTGACAAGGTTAGTTGACTTATGGGTAGTCTAATTAGTTGATTTGAGTCTAAAATTCATAGCTTGCAAGCAAAGACTAGGGTAAAGTAATGGGTTTTGCCCCAAATACTGAAGGACAGTAACTTCAAGTCCTTCAAACAAATGGGGAGGTGAATTTTGGAGGACTCTCAATGGAAACCCCATGCCATGTTCCTTCAAATCTAGGACTATTACTCTCAGCAAAGTGAGGGAGATGGATTCTGTAAGCATGTAAGGGTATGCCTATGCTGCATTTTAAAACTTGCAACAGTGAGTCTCAGAGCCCAGGTCTACAGAGTTGGGCTCATAGGGCTTGCACTACACTGATAAAAACAGCTGTGTAGACATTGCAGCTCAGGCTCTAAAGCATGAGGAAGGATGTGGGCTTCAAAGCCTGACCTCTAGCCAAAGCCTGAACATCTACACAACTCTTTTTAATGCCAAAGTGCGAGCCCCAGGAACCCAAGTCTGTAGACCCAGGCTCTGCAACCCACTGCCACGGGTTTTTTAAATAAAGTGTAGACACATCCTTTCTCACATGCTGGTGCACTCTGTGGTAACTCTGTGGTGAGGCCTCAAATCCATTTATTTTTGGCATTCTACAATTTTTGTGTTGGGCCTAATGAATTTTAGAGGCTTGGGTGCATTTTAAATATATATTAAAAATGGCAGTGGAAATATATTTTAATGATGTAATGAAAATTGGTCTAAGCTTTTAAAAGATATCTCAAACTTTTCCCCAGTTTCCCCAGACTGGTCTAGGTCTGTCCAGTGCTGTGCTTGGACAGGACTGTTTAAAAAAAAATAAAGAATTCTTTCTTGGCCGCATCTCCTGTCATCTGAGTTGCTAGAACTTTCATTTCATAGTTTATTCTATGATTACGTTCAGCTTCAGTGATTTTTACTGCTGCCTTAGTAGCTATGAAAAAAATCACTTGATTAGAATATATATAATATGTTTAAATTAAGTAATTACAAAGTAGGCATGAAAAAAAAGTCCCTGAAAATATTTGACTCTTAATTAAGATAAATTAAGCAGTTGCTTAATTCATGAAAACTGTTTTAATTATTCTAACTGGTACTACAGTCTGATATATATCAAGAAAGGGAGATTAAAACTGCAGTCATACAAAGGGAATAGGATTTGTAGAAATCTTATCTAAAGTTTTATAGTTTTGGGGATTTTCTTGTTTGTTTAGTTTCTTATTTTGTTTCCTATGACATTTCCTTTGTTTTACATGAATGTGTGCATACTTACCCCAGGAGAAATACTCCTGCACCTCATACTTCCTCACCTCTGTTTATATGTGAATGCAGGATTTCAGTATTTAGTCTCAAGGAAGGAACAAATAAAGGCTCAGTGTGGAAGCTTTTATTCTGGAATTAACCCACACATGGAGTTTATCACAGGGACGAGCAAACTTTTCAGCCTGAGGGACGCATCGGGTTTCCAAAATTGTATTGAGGGCTGGTTAGCGGAGGCTATGCCTCCCCAAACTGCCAGGCGTGGCCCAGCCCGGCCCCTATCGACCCCTCCTGCTTCTCACCCCCTGACTGCCCTCCACCACCCCATCCAACCCCTTCTCTCAATCCTGACTGCCCCATGGGACCCCTGCCCCCATTCAACCCCCCTGTTCCCCACTTTCTGATTGCTCAGACCCCTATCCACACCCCCGCCCCTTGACCTCCACCCCGAACTCCCCTGCCCTCTATCCAACCCACCCCCACCACACTCCCTGTCCTCTTACTGCACTGCCTGGAGCACCGGTGGCTGGTGGCGCTACAGCCATGCCGCCCAGAGCACCAGAACAGGCAACTGTGCCACCCAGCTGGAGCCAGCCATGCCACCGCGCAGCACAGAGCATCGGGTCAGGCCTGGGCTCTGCAGCTGTGCTGCCTTGCCGCCCAGAGTACTGCGCCAGCAGTGCAGTGAGCTGAGGCTGCAGGTTAGGGGGAACAGCAGGGGAGGGGCTGAGGTCTAACCTCCCAGGGCAGGAGCTCAGGGGCCGGGCAGGAGGGTCCTGCAGGCCGTAGTTTGCCCACCTCTGGTTTATCAGGATGAGTTTTCTGCTTTAAATTCACAGCCTTAATTCAAATTAATTTGCCAGTATAGACAACCCTAAGTGTCTTGATCCCCAACACCAGCATAGTGGTTGTCTCTTCTGGGGATTACAGGGTTGCTGTCCTTATGTGAAATCAGATTTGATCATGAAGCACAGTCAGTCCAACCAGTGTTTTCCCCAGGAATTGAAATTGTGTGTGTGTGGGGGGGGGGGGTTGAATTTACGGGTGTGTGTGTGTGTCAGGGCTGATGAGGGGTGAGACCGTGAGGATGAAGGTGGGCTGTATGGCACCATAGTAAAAACTGAAAACTGTTTCATGATCATTTTATTAGATTTAACTCATGTTTTGAAATCATCACACAAATTTAAAGTTGTCTACTCAAGCATTCTAAGAAACACAACATCTACATCCTTCTTGGTTTCTTGTAATAATTTTGCACAACTCTGTTATTGAACTTCTTGAAAGCAACACGTTCATCTTTGGTGGCTTCTTGTGTGTCTAGTACTTCCATTCCTTCAATTGATATGCTCATTAGTTCATTCACATGATCAGGCAGAAGGCTACTTCTTTCAGAATACAAAATTCTATTCAATGATGAAAAAGAACACTCAGCTGTAGCTGTTGTGACTGGGAGTAACAAGAGATGAATTCCTACTTCTTTCATCCCAGGAAACATAGCATAAAGATCAGGTCGAGCCACTAGTGATAATAAAAAAGAAGTTGAAGTCAAATCTTCATTCATTCATTGTATGATATTACAGTCTGTGTTCAAATTTTCTATTCTGTCCTGAGCACATGGCAGCCCCATTGCTGGTATACCCAAACACTCAATTGTCAGTGTTTTATAGGACAGGGATCTGTAAAAGCTACGTAGAGGTTGGGTAGAATCTATATGTCACTATTGTAGATTTTTAAGAATAAAGTCTGTGTACTTTTTCAGTTGTCTTAAACACTTCTTGTCCTCTTCATTTAAGGATTCAATATAAATGCCTTCATTAGTCAACTTCTGTACTGAAGTCTTTGCTTCTTCCAGTACTTTTTCAATGGATAGCTCTCTGATTGATCCAAATGTAGCTTTTATTGCTGGACAAAGATCTACTACTGTTGTAGCAGATGCCTGGATGGCATTGTTTAATGACCCAAATGGTTTCAACAGTAGACTTACAAGAGAGAGAATGGCAATAGTCTTCTCTGAAGATAGTAGCAAAAGTAATCCACCAGCCTCACGACTTAGGGCAGGTCTACACTAAGGGCGGGGGTCGAACTAGGGTACGCAAGTTCAGCTATGTGAATAGCGTAGCTGAATTCGAAGTACCCTAGTTCGAACTACTCACCCGTCCAGACGCCGCGGAATCGAAGTCCGCAGCTCCAAGGTCGACTCCGCCACTGCCGTTTGCAGTGGTGGAGTACCGGAGTCGACTGCGGTGCTTCCGGAGTTCGAACTATCGCGTCCAGATTAGACGCGATAGTTCGAACTCCGAGAAGTCGAACTCACCATGTCGACCCGGCTGGTAAGTGTAGACTAGCCCTTAGATCCATCCCATCTTGGTAGATACTTTCCAAAGTCAGTAATAATGGCTGGAGTAATTTTAAGACAACAGCCAAGGATCGCTCATGAGAAAGCCAGAGGGTTTTCCCAGGTTGGACTAATTTGAACTTCAGTCTCAGTGTATCTCTTATATTTTCCAAGATATTCAGTCTTTTTGGACTCTTGCTGAAAAAAGAATATAATGAAAACATTAAATTTATAGCTTTTTAAAGAGTCTGCAGCTTGTACTAGTGCTAGTTGGAGTAGATGGCCTCTGCAGTGTGTACAGGAGAGATTAGGGTTACACTTGTCTCTGAGCAAATCTTGTACTCCACCATGTCTTCCAGAGAAGTTTGCAGCTGCATCAAATGCACAAGCAGCCATCTGTTTTGGGTCCAACTGACAAGCATTTAACTCTTCTAAGATGCAGATGCAGCCTATGTGTCTTCTATAACTTGAACATCTAGAAATGCATCTCCTGGACTACCACTGACATCAAGATAATGTACACAATGATTTAATACTTGTCTATTTGCATCGGTGCATTCATCAGCCATGTATGCACATTTTTTGAATGTGGTGAGAGAGGTCTTCACTTTTTCAACTGTTGTCTTTCACTGTTGCACCATATGCTCCTAGCCAGTCAGTTGAGTTTCTTGCATAAAGATAGTGAGCATTTGCTGGTCTTGTTCGGAACCGGTGTTCAACTTGAGGATGAACAAGTGACAATGCACTTAACATTGTCCTCCAGTCTGTAGTGTGTGATATTTCTTGCTTTATTAGAAAGTATGATGCCACACCTATGTTTGTTCACATGTCTCTTGAGGCTCCACCCAGCTCACAGTGATTTCAGCTGAGCTCTCAGTGAGGGAATCTTGCTGCTAGTGCAGACTGGGCCCTATCTTCCACTTAGACCTGATTATCAGTGATTTCAGCTGTAGTGGTCCCTTAACAAAACAAAAGACTATCTATGGAGCCTAATCAGCTCTATCTTTAAACAGTGGAGAGGGGCAGGTCAAATAGTACTTGTGACTCAGGGAGACCATCAAGCAAAACTCCTGTCCCCATCCTCTCTCTTGATGCCCTCAGTCAGCACAGGCTAAGTACAGTTCTACTGCCCTTTACTCATACAATAAGAATAACAACATTTCATCCTCCCGCCCCCCTGCATTCAAGTGATTTGTAACCCAACCCCAGCCAAAATCTATCACTTGGGCAACACATCTCTGTTGGATACCTAGGTAGACTAGGTTTGACTGTAAATACAATCTGGTCCTGAAGCCTTTCCACCCAGCTCATCACTAGCTGTCAGGAGAGCTCATTTAGACTTTGCTTACAAATCATAATTTGGCCAACATCACCGAATGAATGCACTGACATCGTCATAAAAACAAAAGCTGTATAAGGAAGCTAGTCTATGTTCATACTTTTCAAATCTATTATATTTTTTATAATACACTTTATATGCTTTTAAAGTATGTATTAATGTTTCAATTTCAATTCAAATTTCCAAACAATCACTAAATTGGCAACACTGCATGTAACTAATTCACAAAACTAGGGGGGAGCGGGGTGTTGGGGAAATTCAGGAGGGGAGTAGGGCGGTGTCGGGGGGATGTAGGGAAATCGCTGAGTCCAACCAGGTCTCATCTTCAGGGAGTAATGCACTTTGTCCAGTAGGATCCCTTAACTACTTTTCTTGGCCCTGTCAATCAGCCACTTTATCTTATATCCTAGAGTACATGAATTTTTTTTAGCTTTAGCCCTGGTCTACACTGGGGGGGGGGGGGGTGTCGATCTAAGATACGCAACTTCAGCTAAGTGAATAGCATGAGGATGGCAGCGAGGATGTCAGCGAGTCAACCGCTGCCGCTCCCCCATCAACTCTGCTTTTGCCTCTCTTGAGCTGGAGTTTTGGAGTCAATGGGGAGCATGTTCAGGGATCGATTTAGCCACGTCTAGACGAGACGTGATAAATCAATCCCCAATACATCGATCTCTACCCGTAGTGAAGACCTGGCCTAAGAGCCTCCCAAACTGAATCTATCTGTCTGAAATTTCTGTTCTGTCTGTATAAGTATATCTGGGTCTCATCAACAGAAGGTAACAAATTTTTTAGACAAATGAAACACAGTGGATCTAATTTACCTCGATTTCAGTAAGGCATTTGATACAGTTCTACATGGGGAATTATTAGGTAAATTGGAAAAGATGGGGATCAATATGATAATTGAAAGTTGGATAAGGAACTGGTTAAAGGGGAGATGACAATGGGTTGTACTGAAAGGTGAACTGTTAGGCTGGAGGGAGATTACAAGTGGAGTTCCTCAGGGTTGGTTTGGGGATCAAACTTATTTAATTTTTTTATTACTGACCTTGGCACAAAAAGTGGGAATGTGCTAATAAAGTTTGCGGATGACACAAACCTGGAAGGTATTGCCAATACAGAGAAGGACCGGGATATCATACAGGAAGATCTGGATAACCTTGTAAACTGGAGTAATAGTAATAGGATAAAATTTAATAGTGAAGAGTGCAAGGTCATGCATTTAGGGATTAATAACAAGAATTTTTGTTATAAGATGGGGACAAATCAGTTGGAAGTAACAGAGGAGACGAAGGACCTCGGAGTATTGGTTAATTACCACTGTGAGCCGCCAATGTGATATGGCCATGAAAAAAGTTAATGCAGTCTTAGGATGCATCAGGCGACCTATTTCCAGTAGAGGTGTTAGTACCATTATACAAGGCACTGGTGAGACCTCATCTGGAATACTGTGTGCAGTTCTGGTCTCCCATGTTTAAGAAGGATGAATTCAAACTGGAACAGGTTCAGAGAAGGGCTACTAGGATGATCCGAGGAATGGAAAACTTGTCATATGAAAGGACACTTAAAGAGCTTGGCTTGTTTAGCCTAACCAAAAGAAGGCCGAGGGGAGATATGATTGCTCTCTATAAATATATCAGAGGAATAAATACCAGAGAGGTAAAGGAATTATTTAAGATCAGTACCAATGTGGACACAAGAACAAATGGATATGAACTGGCTATCAGGAAGTTTAGACTTGAAATTAGACGGAGGTTTCTAATCCTCATAGGCGTGAAGTTCTGGAACAGCCTTCCAAGGGGAGTAGTGGGGGCAAAAGACATATCTGGCTTCAAGACTAAGCTTGATACGTGTATGGAGAGGATGGTATGATGGGATAGCCTAATTTTGACAGTTAATTGATCTTTGACTATGAGCAGTAAATATGCCCAATATCCTGTGAAGGGATGATAGATGGGGTGGGATCTGAGTTACTACAGAGAATTCTTTCCTGGGTGTCTGGCTGGTGAGTCTTGCCCACATGCTCAAGGTTTAGCTGATCGCCATATTTGGGGTCAGGAAGGAATTTTCCTCCAGGGCAGATTAGCAGAGGCATTGTGGGTTTTTTGCCTTCCTCTGCAGTGTGGGGCATGGGTCACTTGCTGGAGGATTCCCTGCACCTTGAAGTCTTTAAACCACTATTTGAGGACTTCAGTAGCTTAGACATAGGTTAGGAGTTTGATACAGGAGTTGGTGGGTGAGATTCTGTGGCCTGTGTTGTGCAGGAGGATCATAATGGTCCCTTCTGACCTTAAAGTCTATGGTCTATGATTCTATAAGTAGTGTTTGAGCTTATTACGTAATTACTTTCCTCCACCATGTATGATCAATGATCTTGCCCAGTTTCCTTCAGCACATTGACTGTACTTGTTTTCAGGACTGATTCAAAGGGAAGTATCCTACCTACTACATCACTTAACAACTTGTAGTGTCCTAGCTTACTTATGACTGCCTCCTTTCTCAGTGCTATTGACCAGTCCTTAACCTTAATTTGTAAGTTTAAAAGTTGACTGTATGCAGTGCCGGCTCCAAGGTTTTTGCAGCCCCAAGCAGCAAAAAAAAAAAAAAAAAAAAAAAAAGCTGCGATTGGCAGCAGCTCCACCGTGCCGCTTTCTTCTTCAGCAGCAATCCTGCAGCAGGTCCTTCCCTCTGAGAGGGACCAAGGGACCCGCCGCAAAATTGCTGCCGAAGACCCGGATGTACCGTTGGCCGCCCCAAGCAGCTGCTTGCTGGGCTGGTGCCTAGAGCCGGCCCTGACTGTATGAGATGGTGTGGTTGGATATACATATCTATTTAATTTCACATCTCTCATTGGTAGTTTTTATTTCATTTTTTTTCTTTTGTCCTTTGTATCTCTCTCTTCACAGAAGTTAGAAATCTTCTTTAGCTAAAAAATAGGTGAAGCTTTTTTAATAATAGTATTTCTGTCAATCTCTCCCATGCGGTGCTTTGAAAATTTAGCCAATGAATTCCAGCAATTTTGTTTTAAATATCCCCATAGTTGAACTTAATGTCCATTTGCTGTAGAATAATATTCTCTCCAACAGAGTTGAACAGAGGAGTGCTAATCTTTATTCATGAGGCCAGTAAATTTTGTTCAAAGCAAACATCTGCTAAAAGCTGAAATGACTATGAACAAGATGAATCGTGATATTGTTTAGATTTCTAATGACAGTTATTTATAAAAAAAAAAAAAAAAGTTCAGGTTTTCTGGATTTTCCCTCCTTTTGAATACTGAAGATGCTTGTTGAAATTCCAATTAAAAATATGGGTGATTTGATAATTATATATCCCAACACAAGAAATAAAACAGTAAAAATATCCATTAAATATTTCATTATTTTCATTTTACTTATACCAATGCCACATTTCCAAGGATATGTTAGCTCATCTGTACTGTACATTGGACCAAATAAAGAATTACACTGTGCAATTTACTTTATATTTCCCAGTTGTGAAGGGAAATCATTTATAAAACATTACATATATTTATTAATAGTTTTATTAGGAATTGAAAGTTACATCAGTCTGAAAGCATTCTGCGGTGTTTGAGTAAAGTTTGTCATGGTTTCTTTATGCTTCCAGGAGCTTACTATGGAACTAGTAAGTGTGCATACCATAAAAATGGAGCAAAAAATCCACCTTGCAACCAGGGCCGGTGCAACCATTTAGGCGACCTAGGCAGTTGCCTAGGGAGCTGGCATTTGGGGGGGGCGCCATTTTCTTCATCAGCGACCGTGGCGTCCGGATCTTCTGCCCCGGTTGCTGCCGGAATTTAGGCGAAGGGAGCTGGGGCAAGGGGGCACGGGGAGGGCCACCTGCAGCAAGTAAGGGGGGGGGACAGCATGCAGGGGAACTCCCCACCCCAGCTCACCCCGTCCTGCCTCCTCCCCGAGCACGCTGTGGCCACTTCACTTCTCCCGCCTCCCAGGCTTGCAGCACCTAAGCTGGTTGGTGCCGCAAGCCTGGGAGGCGTGAGAAGTGAAGCAGCGACGGGGTGCTCGTGCTCGTGCGTGGAGCAGGGGTGAGCTGGGGCGGGGGGGTGCCTCAGGGCGGAGGGGGGGAGCTGTCACAGGGAGGGGGCGCCTCAGGGCGGGGGTGTGGGGGGGGGAGGGCGAAAGGTGGAAGGTTCACCTAGGGCGCGAAACATCCTTGCACCGGCCCTGCTTGCAACAGCTGTTTTGTGAAAGATGCCCAGCATTCAAAAAGCCATTCAAGGGCAGCTTTTGCAGATTCTTAGTGACAGAAATCAAGAAGGGGCATAATCAAGCATGGCCAGTAGTCCAAGACCCAGATTTTGAACTATGCATGTGAGTAGCCCTGTTGAACCCAGTAATTAAAGTTGCATAAGTATTTGCAAGATTGCAGCCCATGTGTAACTATATGGACCAATTATGGTCATTATGCACATGCTTTATATTATATTCCTAGTTTGGTCATAGACTAGAAAGCAAAAGGGACTATTCGTAGGTAAGGTTTTTCTAAGCACATTAGTGCTGTTATTGATTTTAAGCCATCTTAATTCCAGGTGCCAAAATTTAATCCTGTGGTAATAGCAGTTTGTCTAAGGCTACGTCTATACTACCCACCCGGGTCGGCGGATAGTGTTCGACTTCTCGGAGTTCGATATATCACTTCTCATCTAGACGCGATATATCGAACTCCGAACGTGCTCCCGTCGACTCCGGAACTCCACCACCGCGAATGGCGGTGGTGGAGTCGACGGGGGAGCCGTGGACTTCGATCCCGCAGCGTCTGGATGGGTGAGTAGTTCGAACTAAGGTACTATTCGCGTAGCTGAACTTGCGTACCTTAGTTCGACACCCCTCCCCACAGTGTAGACCAGGCCTAAGACTTCCTTCCTAGATCCCCCAATCTGTTCTCTGCCCAGAGCCTTCCCTTATGATATAATCTGAAAACTTTAATATATGCTGTGGGCTACATCAAAGCTATGCAAAATTCTCTGGCTTTCCTTGAATTTAGAAAGAAACAACTCTTCATTAATTTCCTATTTGTTTTAGATTCATGGATTCAGACATTACAAGGCCAGAATAAATAATGAAGACTATTCAATTCTTCTCTGAAGAATCTGCTTTGCCATCATGCCTTTGAGAGGTATAATAAGAATATTCTTGCTTAACACACGGCCATGGGATCCTAGACAACCAGCAGGGTCTGCATTTATTTCTGAGATTTCAGACCTTGGTAGAGGACTCCTAACTCTGAAAAGTCCACCTAGGTCCTTAAACAGACAGTGCAATCACAAAAGATTATGGTCCTTGCTGAGGAGGGGCTACAATTAGAATGTCTGGGATTTATATTTATTGAGCACATCCTCTTGATAGCCTCTACCAGCACGGCTCTTGTGGAGCTCCCCAGTACAGAGGTATTTAATGATACAACCATATGATTTTTCTTCTGTAGGACTCCAGCATCATTCAATGCTCAGGATGGACAATGAATGAGGAATAGGGTTATAAGAAGAGGAATGATGTTCCCTTGTGGTAAGGTGTTAGGCTGGGAGAAAGGAGAGCCAGGATCTATTACTGGCTCTGCAATAGGAGGGCTAATTAAGGCTTCATGGCCCAGTTTAAGATGATCATTTCCCAACTTCTGAGTGCTTCATTTTGCAACCATTGTTCTTTTAATGCTGTTTTTATGTAATATGTATATATTCACATTTACAATTTCTTATTAAAAATAAAATCCTCACATTTAATGACATTCATGCTTAACCCTGAAACCTTAATGTTCTCATTTTAAAATGGAATTCTGCATTCTTGCAGTGTCATTCTTTAATCTTCTAATAGAAATAAGGGTTTTTTCCTCACTCAACAAATTGCAGGATTGGGGGTTTAGATTCTAAAACCTCTCTGATTGTATTTGCAAATTTTGGTCTTCGTTATCAGGATCTGTAATGATGTCTCTTAGTGTGCCATATTATGTAATAAATCCAGCACATTGGATAAAGCATTAAGAGCTTTAAAGCAAGGCCAAATACTTAGCCCTGGACTATACTACTGGTTGGGTGGGGGAGGGGATCGATCTAAGTTACGCAGCTTCAGCTATGTGAATAACATGGCTGAAGTCGACGTACTTAGATCGACTTACTGTAGTGTCTTCACCGCAGTGAGTCAACTGCTGCCACTCCCCATCGACTCTGCTTGCGCCTCTCGCGGAGCTGCAGTACAGGAGTCGACAGAAGAGCACTCAGGGATCAATTTATCGCGTCTAGTCTAGACATGATAAATCAATCCCCGCTGGATCAATCGCTGCCTGCCAATCTGGCGGATAGTGTAGACATACCTTTAGTTGCATCTCCGTCCCAGTTATTCATCAAGGTAACAGACCCGTTAATAAAGATAGCACTCATGAAGTGCCCTTGTAAAAGGAAATTTTTATTTTCCATGAATACCATCCATGAGGTGCAGATGTTACAGAATAAAACATAATGCATTAGGCTCATACCTTGATACTTGTAGGGTTAAAACAATGAATAAGAATTAACACAACATAAAATCCTATCTGCTGTTGGAGAAGTATAAAATCTCCAGAGGTGTTCTGTTGCACAGCCATATGTTGTTTTCTCACTTAATGTCTGTGAAAGTTTAAAAGATTAATAAGATTACTAATATTAAGACTGAAGCTCAGAGAGTTTAAGAATTAAAAAAAAATAGACAAATGTGGTTAAAACATATAACACCCAGGAAAAAAAAGTTAGACTTGTTGTCTACCTTTAAAAAGAATTTCATCATGTGTCATAGAATGGGTTTTTATCTACACTGGATTTTTCATCTCTATGTATTTCTTTCAGCAACACTTTATATAGATATTAATAAGTGATGAAATAACTTAAACTTTTTATTTTTGCTTTGTACATAAAATAAAGGAATGCCTGCTGCTTTTTCTGTAAAATTTTAAACAGCTAAAGCACCATGCATAGTTCTAGCATAGAGCAAGTAATATTTTATGGCATGAATCAGTATCTTAGCTAGATTTGTTGTACTTATAACCTCTGTTCCTTACTTCTAGGTTGCGTACAACTTTCCCACTCCCTGCTCTACAAACAGGATATTCCCTTGAAATAAGACTCTGAGTTTACTTTAAAAAACATTTTATTAATAAAAAATAATTAAAAAACCACAACCCTTTTAAAAATAAATTTTAAAAAACCCTGAGGGTCTGAAGAAATCCATAGATCTGTGAAGATTCCCTTTGTAATTATTAAGCACTTTCAGTATTAGAATGCAAACCTTCTATGGAAAAAAATGACATAGTGGAGATGCTAGTATTCCAGTCCTGTCTTGGTACCAGTGCACCTGATTTGGTCTTTATACAGAGAACTGTGATATCAAGCTGTGGAAGACTATTTTTTTTACAATGGTGGCATCTGGCCTCTTGGCAGACTCCCCAAGCTAGCACACATTGAGCTGCCTGTGGGTCTGTCACATAGTAAAGCTACAGATGGGCTGGTTTGTCCTCCTTGGACACATCACCTTGAGAATAATGATTTGGGTGAATTCTTGTTCTGCTATCTAGTTTTTAAGATTTTTTTCGTCTTTTCTCAAGTGACTAAAGATGGTATCTCAAGATTTTTTCCCCTCTTTTCATGACTAAGGTGCTGTACTGATAACCTTGGAGACCTTAGATGCTGCAATTACCACAATTGCAATGCCAATTCATCTTCATCTGGGTCTGGAGGGGTAGGCTTCATGGGTCAAAAGTTAGAGTGGACATTGAACTATTTCTTCCCTCTACTGAGGCTGCCAACAGGTACTCAATTCATTCCACTTCTGAGGTAGTGTTTTTTATACTGTGAATACTTGTCCACTAGGATCCAGACCAAGACCATGAAATAGTCTCATATAAGTAACTAAACATCATTAGGTGACGTTGCCCCTTTTCAGTCTGAGTGACTAGGAAAGCTGGGGGCCCCATGCATGTTCTAGGTGGAAGTAGAAATTGGTCTCAGTCAGTCAGTCTTTTATGCTGTTCTGTTTATTTACAAAGATTGTACAAAGTCCTGTTGCTCTGAAAGCAGAGAGAATCAAATAAGCAGGAAACAACTTATTTTGCTCATAACTCCAAGACCACTTTTCAGCCTGATCCAAAAACCTCTTCCTAGGCTCCTTCCAGAGATAGTCACCATATTTTTAGCTGCTTCTTCAGGCTGAGTCTCTGTCTCTCCTTCCTTTTTTAGTTTTCTGTGTTGTCTCCCCCCAGTAACAGTAGCCAGTCACACCCTTTACCCACCTTTTGCTAGTTTCTCAGAAGATTCTATTAGGCTTTGTTTTAACTGTGTCCCCTTAACTGATTTATTCACACATCTGTTTGAATGAGGTTTTAACTCTGCCACCCATCTTATAATAGTGGCAAAAACTTTCCGTAATCTAATGATCAGAGCCCCAATCCTGCAACTAGTTGTACACAGGCAGACTGCAGGCCCGCCCACAGTCCCTCTAACTTCAATAGGACTCCATCCATGTGTGAGAGTTTGCCTATGTAAAACATGGATTCTAATTGGTGATGGATTCCATGCCTATGGATTCTAATTGGTGATCTAGAGATGAAAGCCCATTAATAGAGCTGAATGAATAACTTGCAACAAATAATTAATATAGCAATTTTAGCCTTTTTTTATGTTGGTGGACCACTCGTGAACAGATTGCAAATTCCTCTATTTTTGTTTATATATATATAAAATAGAGGAATTTATATATATTTACACACATATATAGTGTGATATTTTAATGTAATAGATTAATCTAAACTGTTTATCATTTAATATTTGAAACTTGCTAGTTAACGTGTATTATAATTTAAGATAAGCTATTGTTTCCATTCCTTGGTTAGCTGGCTGTGTAAGCACTTGTGGAACAGTATTGTGAAAATTTGGAAATGTCTGATTTCTAAAATGGGAGATTTTCATTCCATGAACATTCATGCCAATCAAATTCTGTTTTATGGAAATACAAAATGGGACGTGAGCATCAGTGAAAATAATTCATTATAAATTTGAACAGTATTGATGGAAAATTACTGAGGTACTCAGGCTGCTCTACCCATTATCAGTCCCCTATGTGATCCAATCCTACAGAAGACATTTATTTTTGTAGTAGTAAGAGCTTTTAAAGAATAACACTTAATAAGAGAGATTCATTAAAGGGAACTGTGTAACAAATCACATCGAGTAACTCCCTAAAAAAGTTAAATCACTTTAACTTGGGATTTTTTTTTATTGAAAGATATATTAACGTGTTTTCATTTAAAATAGTACGTAAGCTTAGTCAACTTGTTTTTCAATGCAAATATGCCATTATAAGCACCTTGAGACTACCCATAATTAAACTTCATGTAACTAAGACTTAAAAAGTCTCCAAATAGAATTAAATCTAGCCATAATTCCCTTACATTTGGTAAACTGATTATGGTTTCAGACAACAATACTTTTATCACCTCCGACAGAGAGCCAGTATCATAGTGCTTTTCAGAAGCTACAGTGTGGGGATCATGTCACTTCAGAAATAAATACAATATCTCCTGGGGAACATAGTATTAGAATGGCAACAGATACAAAAAAGAGTCAAAGAAGAATACCTTATGCAGTCAAAACAATGAGAGAATTTACATCTGTGGCATGTAATTATTCATATTGAAACTGGCTAGGACATCGATGCAGCTACTTTTACTCTTGTTTGAAGTTCTTTTGACACTTTTTTTAAACCACCAGAAATAGTTAGAACTTTGGTTTCATTTCATTTGAATAGCAGCACATTCTGAAGGGATTCAAAAGCAATACTGACACCAACTGAATTACTGACATGTGCAAAGGAATCAAGATTTTCAAAATTAGAGAACAAATTAGCACCTGGTGTAGCTTTATTTCTGTGGAGGTACGACTATTTACACTGGATGAGGATCTGCCCCAAGTGCCCAAAGTTAGGCCCTTAAACTAATATTTAGGCATTTAAAGAGGAGTCTTGGTTTAAAAAATGCTGAGCACCCAGCCACTTTCATAAAGGAACGTAGATTTAAAATCTTGACTCACATCATTTTTTCCTTGTGGTTCTCTTATCTAAGTGTTAACTAGACACATCTCCTTACCTAGCTTGAGAACTGCTTGCTTAAGGAGGTCAGACCCTGAAATGTTAGGGCTGATTGCAGGGCTGTTCGTGCAATATTGCCAAACCTGAACAATTTCCATTGATTGTTTTGAATGTGTTCAAGTTACATAAAACTTTGAAATGGCTTGAGCTAACAGTGCCTAAATACATTATTTAAAAGTGCCTGGTAATTATGGCACCATTGAACAGATGCAAGTTAATAAAATACCATGATAAATCCCTTACCAGACCATTTTATTCAGTAGACAATACAATGTGGCAGTTTATTATCATTCCATAAAGAGCTGAGAAATAAAACTACTTTTATTTGCCCAACTTTGCTCTAAAAAGGCCACATACCCTACCACAATTTATCATCCAGCAGCTTTCTTAGTGTCAGTAAATTATGCCATAAGAAAGAAAATATAAAAGTGGGCTATTTAAAAGACACTGTTGCTTCATCTTTATTTAGTGCCTAATGTGTTTATGTTTTGTTCTTTTGTAGCTTATGAAACTATCAATCTGGTGTTACAATCAAATTATCATACAGGTAACAATACTTTGTTTTGTGCTAGCTTCTTCTGACATACATTATAAAGCTTTTGGTTTGTATTCTTGTTTTGCCATTTCACGATATTTGAGAAAAGCACTTGTATTGTTGAATTGTTTGCTTACTTTTTAAAAATGCTGCAATGCGGAGAAAGACATATGTGCAATAAACTGAATTTTAAATTTCCATTGGTTTAGTGGCAAGGCAGGCTAATTTTAAACTATTATCTTTCAGTCATTGTACCTTTCAACTGAATCACACATATACACCAGCTGTGTTGAAATGTCCATAGGGATATTAACTTCATGCAGTATATGAGTCTTACTGCTAATTCTGTATTAATATCAAGTGACTAAAGACTTATGGCTTCTGACACTATGCATCCACCTCAGTTTTCTATTCTGGAGGAGATAGAAATATTATCTTGGTAAAGGAAAAAGTTCACTAGATTTACATACTTGAGTTACATTTTCAAATGCGACAAATGTTAAATAATTGTTTATCTGCCATTCTGCCTTTGTGTCCTTGTATAATTTTTCCTGAAAGGAGCCTATCTTCACATATGCAGGCTGTTAGATTAACTCCTCCTTATTCTGGTGGAAATAACAGTGGATGACCATGTCCGCTCTTATATCTGTTATTGTAAGGTGCAGAACAAAGGTTTCGGAAATCAGTGGGTATGTTTCACCCAAAGGCTAAATCTTGAAACCAAATATGGCGGAAAAGGGGAAACTCTACAGGTGCTGAACTTGTCCAACTACAAGTGTCTCCCTTCTGGAGCAGAGTAGAGGTGTAAGAAGAGTACTTCTGATGGTGGGAATCAGGAGGATACAAAATAGTGAGGGCTTCCAGAGCATTCTCCCCTGCAGCCTAGATTGGGCAGATGAGTAGGACTGACTTGTCTGCTGAGCTCTTCCACCTTATAAGCCCCAATTCCCCATTAGATCTACTTTCATTTGCTATTATTGACAGTTCTGACAATTCTATTCATATAGTGATTTGACACTCTCCTTGAACACTCATCTTATCAGTATTAATACAAATTGGAATTTAGACAAAGTTGTTCCCAGTTAGCTTATTATTTAGTATCAACATTAATTTATTCTTCTACAGAAGCACTTCAAGGCAAATGGATCCTGAAAGTATGGGATATAGGGAACCAAACTACATCTTCAATGTCATTCATTTCTCAGGCCTTGAATACTTTGGAAAGTTATAAATATAGGAAAACTCTTAGGATAAATATTAGCTGGTGACAACTGTTAGCTGTAACTGCTGTCTTTCATTGTTCAGGTGAGATGTTAAACATGGTCCTTTTCTGCCTACTCCTTACATTTTTGTCCTGGTGGATATTCAAGAATTTGTTTCAAAGAAAGATGGCATTATCTCTCAATAAAACAAATTATGTGAGGTTGTGTTAACTACCACTCAATGCATAGGACAACTTCAGACTTCAGTGGTGTTGCATGGGTGTAACAGAATTTGTTACATAATGGCTGAAGCTTTCATGGTTTGTATTTGATTAATCTATTGTCTATCAGTATTTAATAATTCAGTCAATGCTGTATAATCATGTTTAGAAAGGAGGCACAATCTAAACCAAACTCTGGTTCAAATAGCCAAATATCACCATGAATTCAAGAAATTCATAGTTTCTAGTGCCAAACCTGAGAAAAAAACCCTTATCAAAGAATCTGCAGTTTGGCTGGATAACACATATGGATGCTTGGCTCTGTAAAGGTATACCAGGAAGCAAATACCTTAGAACAAACACCCTCATTATTTTAAAGAATCTTTTTCTTGTGTCACTCTTTTCCACCACTTTTTATATGAAATTGTTAATGCTAGAGGCACAGGTAACTAAGCCAGATGGATTCTGATAGCCTCATGTTGCTGGCTGCTATACAGAACTTCTTTGAAGCTGTCCTTTCTCCTGCTGCCTTGTCCTTGAATTCTGGTGGCTGGAGTTAGTCAAATAGATTTCTCCAACTATATCATATTTACATTTCTTTCATCAGAGACTGAACCAGACAGTTCACTGGCACTTCAAAAGCAGTACCAGAATACTCAAGCAGTCTGGAAGAGAACCTGAGTTGCAGTGGACAGGGCATTTATTCTTCCTTCCAAACTGGGATCTTTTTCAGTGATCCTTTTTCAGAATCACTGGGGAGAGGAGAGGGGAAAAGAGAGAGAGAGAGAGAAAATGACTCTATAGCCTGGTGGTTAGAACACTCCCTACCCCAATGACTTTATTTAAAACTATAGATCCACAGTGCAACAGCTTCAAGAAGAGAGACTGAGGGAGCCCTACTTTAGAATATCTTATAGCCTAATGACTAGAGAACTCACCCAGTTAAAATCCCTTCTATCCCTTGAACTAGGGGTGAGTACCGTAACCACTGGGCTGAAAGTTATGAGGGAACTCCTCCTCCTTGCTTGTTATAGGGATTCAATCTGGTGTTGGGGATATGGGAGTGTGAACACACTCACCTGATTGGGCCCCCACAGGTGAGTTAGGCAGAAGAATGTCTCTCTTTCCCTAGTGTGTGAATCACACTGGGGCTTAGGTGACTGGCCACCTGTGCGGGATGGTAATGCACATGCATAGAAACATAGGCATCTAGGGAACTTTTTATTTAAAAATTTAAGCACAGAGTGGATTTAGGCACCTATAGTGTTTGGGGGCAGCTGAGCATGGTCTCTGTTAATCCCACTGAGGCCTGATTCTACAGTTAAGGCTTCCACAGTGTCAAGCACCAAAGTCCTTTTGTGAATCTAACTTTTAGTGCCTTCTAGAATATCCAGTTGAAAACTTCAAAAAGAAGGGACAGGAGCATTCAGTGGGTTATCCAAATAAATTCCTTAAGGCCTGTGGTTTTAGTAAGTGTCTAAGAATGAAAAGTCTTCAGGCTTCACAGAGCTCTTCGGGTCTGGGAAAGGAACACCGGGTGTCACAGCTAAATATAAGGTGGGACAGACTGCTACCTTTCCCAGACCAGAAGAAGAGTTCTGTGTATCTTGAAAGCTTGTCTCTTTCACCAGCAGAAGTGGGTCTAATAAAATATATTATCTTACCCACCTTGTTTCTCTAATATCCTACTACCAACAACAATACTACAAATAAGAATTAAAAGGAATTTTAACTAAACAGTACTGTAAAGCCCCCAGGATGGGTTCATCCTCTTTTGGAGATTTGGGATAGGGTAGGGAAGCAATAGTTTAAGGTTTCATTTTTATTACTTTGATAGGGCGAATGTGACTGGATGGCTGACGTTTGAGAATAGGATTTTGTATAGTACCTGACTTGCATTATTTTTTTTATATTGAGTTCTAGTCATTTTAATGTGATGCATATGTATGTACTATAAAATAATTCAGAAAATGGACACAGTTTTAGAAGTTAAAACTATAATGGATCAATCCTGCAGTCTTCATTCAATTGACTTGAGTGGCAGCTTTGTATAATAGTAACATCATTGAAAAGTTTTTTTTTTTTAAACTGTAAATCCCAAAGTGCTACACAAAGGTATTTTGTCTATTTTCTTTTAATAAATGGAATCTATGAGTGACAGACTTGTTCAAGATCACTCAAAGTTAATGGGAAACCTGATACTAAAACCTTGTTCTCTCTCTCTGCCTGGACCAGTAAACCATTCCTGTAAGGGAAAATGGGCTACTTGTATTTGGAGCAAAAAACAATGCAGGCCAGCAAAACGAATCTTTTACAGCTCTTCTTGACATATTCCTATGCCCAGTTACCTTGCAAGACTCTAAGGGTATTAAAGCACGGTCAGCATTTTTTCATGCAGAATGTTTTCATGGCAAATATTTGTCAATTCAGAGGAAAATTTTTGAGTTCTCAGCAGGAAATGCTAAATGGAAAATTTATTTTCATTTCAATTGAAAACATTGTTTGGTTTCAGCTTATCAGTTTAAGAAAAATGAAACAACATTTTATGTCAAAATGTCAATTTGAAACATCAGTTTTTGTTTCACTTCGCTTTAAAATGTCCTGGTATTTTTTTAACAAAAAAAAGGGGGGGGGAATAATGTTATAAGTCAAAATGGACTGACAATTTAACTAAATAAACTGAACTAAATAAACATTTTTATTTTAAATCAGTTCAAAACTTCCCAGGGGAAACCCAGAACATTTTGACCACAAAACACGGACAATTTCTCATTCAAAATTTCTCACACAGATTTATTTTTGACAGCTGGAGTGTTTTACCTGTCTGTTTGACAGCTCATTACTCTACTCTTCTCCTGCTAAATACAGAATGAAAAAGATATCTATTTTTTACACAGACCTTGCACATCTGAGAAAAATTTGGAATTTCCATGTTAAGATTTGTTTTCATCAAAAAATGGAATGAAAATTTGAAACAGTGATAATTTTTGTGGAATGAAATATTCTGGAAAAAAATAATTTGTAAATGTTGAATTTTTTTGTCAACTTTTCAGTCAAAACAAAAAAAAATCAGTATTCTAAAATAGAAGCATTTTGTTTCATTTTGTTGAACTAACCCAAAATGCTTTGTTTTGAGTAAGTTCAATATTAAACAGCATTTTCCCATTGTGCTGCATTGTCTAGTGAGAGTTGTAGTTCATGAGCCATATGCTCACATCCTCCCTTATGGGCCAGGCTCCCTTACTGGACTACATTTCCCATGAGGCACTGAGACTCATATGATTCTCATGATGCACCACACAGGTTGGTTGAGGGATGTCTATGTTGCACTATTGGAGATGTAGTCTTCCATGGAGCCCAGCCCAGAAGAGAGAATAGGAGACCAAATGACTATTCCCACCAGGCAATGATCTATAATAGGAATATGCAGTTTAATGGTTTTTTGTGTTGAATCATTTCATTTTGGGTCAGTTCAACATAATTAAATATTCTTATAAATATTTCATTTTGATTTTCCCGTTGTAAAACTGATAATCTTTTGACCAAATTGAAATTTTACTGTGGAAAATGTGGATTTTGCAGAAACTGAATATTCTACTCCAAAATGATTTCTGATCAACTCTAGGAATAGTGTATAAGTCGAAAACCAACCTGTACCAGTGCATAAAGAGGATACAAAGTTTCAAGCCAGTCTATTCTTCAAAACAACTTTGCTTATTAAAATATTCCTGTATATGTAATAATAGTAACTTATTTTCATACCAAAAAGAGAAATATTAATGAGATACATCCTCACTTTGGTGTAAATTGTCATAACAACACCTCAGTGGAGCTAGTCCAATCATTTAACAATAAAAAAAAAAATCTAAGGCCTTAAATGGGTTATTCAAAGCCATTTCCAGTGACTGGGAAGCGTACCCCAGCTTGGGACTTCCAGAGCATAATGGCAGACCATGACCTCTTTTTAGGAATGCCCTTAGAACACTCTCAGTGCAGGAAGCCAAACAGAGTGTAGAGGAGGACCCAGTTAAGTGGCTTTGTCACCCAAGGATACATCCACGAAGGGCTAGCTGGAAATTCTTCTGGCTTTTGAGTTCCTTTGTGCAGGATTGAACTTATTTGAATCTAGCTGGGTTTTTTTGTTTGTTTGTTTTTTTTCATTTTAGAAATAGTCTGTGATCAGATAATTGAAGATGATATTGTAATGAATATACACTAGCATTGCAGTGAGACAGAGTTAAGGCTGCAAGTTGAACTTTAACTTGCATTTTCAGAGCTTTGTCTGTTTACCCATCCATGCTTAATATGGCATCAAAATAGTTCGCCTTTAATTTAAATAATATAGGATTTCCTTTGCACCTGGAGGGTTTTGTGTGTGTGCTAACATAAGTGAAACATCACTGCTATAGAAAAAGTTCTACCCTGCTAGTTGGTAGTTGATAAGATTGACTCATTTCGACTATATGTTCTTTGACTCCTTTAAATTAAATATTTTTTAGTGATTGCTGCTCATGTTTGGGTATTTTCTTGGTATCTTTTCAGGTCTCTTGTTCAGATTCCGAGAATTAGAAAATTCCTGTTTTGCATAATCAGTGTCCGGACCTTAAAGAAGCATAGTTTTCTTTAAAAATATGTCTAGATTAATGTTTGTCAAGTTTTCCTCTCAAATGTTCAAATTATCATGGAATTTATATTTAGCTTGGGACAAGCATAATCTTTGCTTCTCTTTCTTACGGAATCTTCTAAAGGAATTTGCATTTGTTCTAGTGATAAGTAACTATCTGAGATATAGTAACACGTACAGTAGTTGAAAAATTCCTCAGAAGCTTTAGTTTTTGTCGAACAGATAGGTAGAGAGGAATAAAAGAAAGTGCCTTTTAGGGTAAAACTCCCTCAGACTACTCTCAGCAGACATTTACTTGACCACTGCCATCTTTTCACATTTAAAGCTAGATCCAGGTTGTTGGTTTTTTTAAATCTCTCCCTCTGTAAGGAACAATATTAGCTATGTCACTGAAGAAGCAGCGCATAAAGAACCTCTGACCCATAAAGGCACAGTTTTCCCCCAGTTGCCCCTTATTCCAGAAAAAAGCTGTAAATCTTACAAGGGTTAAGATTAAGCTTGATACATTTATGGAAGGAATGGCATGATAAGGCTGCCTACAATGGGATATGCCCCATCCGTGACTGCTGTTAGCAAATGTTTCCAATGGCCGGAGATGGGACACTAGAGGAGGAAGACTCTGAGATACAGAGGATTCTTTCCCATGTGTCTGGCTGGTGGGTCTCATCCACATGCTCAGGTCCTAACTGATCACCATTTTTGTGATCAGGAAGGAATTTCCCCCAGGTCAGAATGGCAGAGACCCTGTGGGGGGGGTTCACCTTCCTCTGCAGAATGGGGAATGGGTCACTTGCTGTTTTGAACTACAGTAAATAGAGAATTATCTGTCATTTAAAGTCTTTAAATCATCCAGAGGTTATGGGCCTGTTACAAGAGTGGGTGGGTTAGGCTTTGTAGCCTGCGATGTGCAGGAGGTCAAACTAGATGATCATAATGGTCCCTTCTGGCCATAAAGTCTGAGTTATAGTTTATCAGAAAATAAGCAAATTTTTCATAGAAAATTTCAGGGTTTTTTTTGGCAAAAATTTCAAAACGGTAAAATGTCAATTGAAAACCAAATATTTTTAATAGGAAATGCTGTTGCATTGCCTCATAGGAGTTGTAGTTTGGGTGTGTCATGGTCCCATTCTCCTATATAGGTCGAGTTCCCTGGTCATACTGTATCTCCCATGATGTACCCATGTTCTCCCTCCTTGGAGAGGAAGGCAGTGCATTGTCAAATTCCCTGGCCATGTTGCATTATGGAAAATGCGATCTGGCCAGAGAGCCCAACACATAGAAGAGAATGGGAACATGAGACAACCAAACTATAACCCTCATGATTCACTATAGCAGCATCACCACATCAGAATATTTTGGTTTTCAACTAATTGTTTTTTGATGAAAAATATTTTTTTCCTGTGGAAAGTAGACACTGTTTGAAAAAAAAATTGTTTGGTCGAAAATCCAATTTTCCATTTTTGACCATCCCTGGGAAAGAGTTCTCAACCCCTCCTCTCCCTCAACTCCCCTCAACTCAGCTCTGTTGGTCAGTAAGTAGGGGAAGGATCCATGGCTATGGCTATTACGGCCAATTCCCCACACATGCACTGAGGGGAGGTAAGTAGCTGTCCTTCCCACACAAGGCAATGGCAATCTTACCCTTACCAATAATCTTAATAAATAACTTTATTTATAGAGTAATTCCTCTACCAAAGCACTTATGGTGCTGTGACAAGCAGTAAAAACGAACAAACAAAACCAAACAAACAAAAAAAAGAAAGAAAAGAAAAAAATAGATTTAAAAATGAAATTTTAATTACAGAACAAACTTCACTATCGACCTTGGAAAGCACCTTCAAAAGCACTCTACGCTGGCCTAACATTGAAGTAAAGTGTAAAATAGGAGTGGTAAAGTTAAACATTTTCTATAAATTTTGGCAGTATTGATGCCTATATCGGGAACAACTCCACTGAAGTCACTATTGCTATTGTGTTGCCAGCTCTGACAATATTGGGTGTATCACTTACAGCCCTGGCACCTGGAGTCAGGTGAGTAAGTGAGAATCTCAGCTTTCTTTCTTTTTTCTTTTTTTTAAACTAAGTTTCTAGCCTTCATATTGGAAAACATGAGCTGAAAAAGCTCAAAAACCTGAAGGCAAATTAAACAAACAAACAAAAAAAAACAGTATTGAAAAAACTCACCCAATTCTTTTAAGACAATTTTATTATTTTGGAGGCTGACTCATGACTTTTGAATGCTGTCAATCAGAGCAAAGAGTCAATAGTTTTGTTTGCCCATGTCTTCTGCAAAATTTGCTTATAACTTTTAATAATTTCCTCCAAATCAATATATGTAAAATGTAAAAAAGCAGTCTTGTTTTAGATTCAATCTAAGATTTTCTTTAATATATATTCTTACATTTTTAACATTTACATTCTTTTGCAGAAGCTTCTCCCCCCCCACCCCTTTCCAGGCTGAATATTAAAATCTTGATAAATATTCTGTAAATTTGATTTTAAAATAGAATTTTTCATCGTAAGGATTGTAGGAATGCCATTTGGCTTACCCAGCTACCGCTTACACTGCTCTATAGCCAAAATGCTTCTGAAATAAATGTAGTCAAACTTTACTAATTCTGGGTCACTGAGAACGAAAATGATGCTTAAAATCGTTGATTGGCTCTAGTTTTCAAGTTATGCTATTGGGTCAGTATATACGACCCTTGACTTGGGAATGGTGGATGATAAGTGAGTTATAAAGGGAAGGGATCTCAATTTAAACCAGAAATGACTAAAATACATCTTTGACTGGATCTATGAATAAATCTATGACTGGGTTTGGACAGTAATTGCTTTTTAGGCAAAACAATGAATGATGCAATCTGAAGCTGGTATTGCATCATACATGATATGAACTGCATCATGTTATTCCTAGAAGTCATGGATGATGCAATCATAACGAAGCTTACATCACTCTGCTGAACAAATTGCCCTATATCAGCTCTAGAAATCATACAGTCTCATGCTCTCTTATTTGTCAGTGTTTGATTTTGCAAAGGGACACATTTCTATTTAGCCAAAGTGAGTAGAGATGCCTCGTACTTGTGTGAACAGTGCAGATAACTTCTGCTATGTTTGTGGTGAAGTGACTTTTGCATCACAAAAGCACAGTATAACCACTATGGTTAAGAAAGCCTATCACCTTTATTTTGGCTGCAAAATTGGAGATCAGGACAAGAGGTGGGCCCCACACATATGCTGCAACACTTGTGCAACAAATCTTCACCTGTGGTTGAACGGGAAAAGGAAATCTATGCCTTTTGCAGTGCCAATGATTTGGAGAGAGCCAACAGATCATACCAGCAATTGTTACTTCTGCATGGTGCCTCCAGTTGGGAAAGGCGTGTCAAAGAAGAAAAAGTGGACTGTGCATTATCCAAACATTCCATCAGCTATACGCCCAGTACCCCACGGAGAAGGACTGCCGGTTCCTGATACACCAGAATCATTCTCACTTGAGTCAGACGAGGAAGAGGAAGAGGATGAAACTTCTGGTCCTGAACCATCAATGTCACAGGACCCACATTTTCTCCCATCCTCCTCCTCTGAACCACACCTCATAACACAAGGTGAACTGAATGACCTTGTCAGGGATTTGGAACTACCCAAGAGTAAGGCAGAGCTGTTGGGCTCCAGACTACAGCAGTGGAATCTCCTGGCAGGAGATGTTAGGGTTTCCATGTTCCGTGACCGTCAAAGGGATCTTGTCCCATTCTTCTTCATGGAAGGTGATCTTGTAGCCTGCAACAACATCGATGGGTGTGATGGCAGCCCTCAACATCGTTCACGATCCAGATGAGTGGAGACTGTTCATTGATTCATCGAAGACGAGTCTTAAAGCTGTTTTACTGCATAATGGCAATGTTTTTTGCCATCAATTCCAGTTGGTCATGCAGGCCATATGAAGGAAACCTATGACAACATGAAACAACTTTTGAGGTGCATAAACTATGACCAACATCAGTGGCAGCTTTGTGGCGATTTGAAGGTTGTTGCTCTCTTGCTTGGTCTGCAGACTGGATACACAAAGTACTGCTGTTTTCTCTGCGAATGGGATAGTCGTGCAAGAGATTCCCACTACATCAAGAAAGATTGGCCACTCCGACAGTCATTGGAGCCTGGGAGGAAAAGTGTTCAGCATCCACCACTTGTTGAATCAAGGAAGATTTTGTTACCACCCTTACACATCAAGCTGGGTCTGATGAAGAACTTTGTCAAGGCCATTGACAAAACACAAGCAGCTTTCAAGTACCTCCGTGGAAAATTTCCAAGGTTAAGTGAAGCTAAGATAAAGGAAGGTGTCTTTGTTGGTCCTCAGATTCGTGAACTTCTTCGAGATGATGCATTTGACCATGCACTGCCTGGCAAGGAAAAGACGGCATGGAAAGCCTTCCAGTTAGTGGCAATAAATTTTCTCGGAAACAACAAGGCAGACAACTACAGGTTGTTGGTGGAAAACCTCCTCAAGGCATACAAAAGCCTTGGTTGCAACATGTCACTAAAGATACATTTTTTGCACTCTCATCTAGATTTTTTTCCACCGAACTGCGGAGCAGTGAGCGACGAGCATGGCGAGCGATTTCACCAGGACATTGCAACAATGGAGAAACGCTATCAGGGCAAATGGAGCCCATCAATGCTTGCAGACTATTGCTGGACAGTGACAAGAGATGCTCCATTTAACGAATACAAGAGACAAGCCAAGAAGCGCTGAGTAGACACTGAATAGGACTAAACTATGTACATAATAGTTTTTTGCCTTTTGTTTCATAATAAATTTTATTTATATAACCCTTTTGCTGATTTTTAAAGTGTTACATAAACAGGACAGGTGAAATATTATCATGTAAAGCAACCATAAACACATGAAAAGACCTAGGTTTACAATTTATGATTAAAACTCTATCTACACAATGTACATAGACATAAAATGTAAAAACTTAAATAACTTAGAAACAGTAGCCAATCAGTTGTTTTAATTGTCATATTTGAATTCAGCACATCAAAATACATAATAAATACCACATTTTATCTCTGAAGCAGACGACTTCTCAAAAATTTGTAGACCAGTGTTACCACTCTTCTTCTTCAGATGGCACTAAAAGGACCTTAAAATCAAGTAGTGGAAGATATTCTTCCAGTGGTGGCATCTGACCATAGGCAACTTCCTGGATAGGCTCAGTGGACAATGTTGCTGATAATTCCAAAGTTGCCTCTGGGTCTGTCACATGACTAGACCACTGACTGGTTCTGCTCTTGTCTTATCATTCTGTCCTCTTCTGATTCATCTTTAATTCTGATAACCTGCACATTCTTATTCATTTTAGAGTTAGATTCTGTATTATTTTCTCATAGGATCCTTTCATGGTTCATCATTATCTGTATATAGCTCCTTTTCTTACTGCCTCCCATCTATTTCCTGATGTGTATCCCGGTGCCACATACAAACTTACAGGGTTGCATGTGCAGCATTTCTGCTATACAATAAATTGGAATCATGCTCAAAAACCAGCATGTCCAATCCAGTTTCTTTTAATTTGTGTTTTTGCTTTGTTTTTGTTTGTTTTGTTTTAACTGTGAATAGGGATTCATGCATGTGAACAATGTATCAGGCAGAGATCTTCACTTTCTGACCCACACCTGACCACTTAGCTGCCAAAGATAATACATTTCTCTTAGTATGCTCTAGTTTATTAGTTCTGTGTTCTTAATAATAAACAGTCAAATGCAACTTTTGGGTTATGTTGCACTGCCTGATTGCAAAATCAACCAAAAAAAGCTTATCTTGTTTTAGAGATCCCAGCTGCTGAAATAAAAAGTTGGAGTGATCTTCTGTTTAACAAACTTTTTTTTTTTGTTTCAAGACACTATTCATCTCAAACATGAAAATCTCCATTTAATGTTTGATAATTTATTAATTAATTAAAATTACAAGAGAAAAAAACCCACCATGATATTGTAGTTCTTCAGTGATACTCTGGTGTAGCCAACCACAGTCATGTTTGACCATCATGTTACCTGAATGAAAATCATGGGGTAAAATGACTTGGAATTATCTCTACAAACAGCCAATTACATCTAAGTAATCCATGCAGGTTAATGATTTAAAAAGCAATTCAATTAAGAAAAGTCCTTAGTACCAGGATTGTGGCTCATTATTTGTACAAAATATTATTTGATTTACTTGTTCAGTTTCAAAATGTTCAGCCCAAATATATCTAAATAAATCAGGGGTGAAATCCTGGCCATTGGTGTCAATGTCAAAATCCAATGGCCTTCGATCAAGCCAGGATTTTACACCAGTTTTCTAATTTTCTCTAAAATAATTTAACATATAAGGGGTACAAAATATATGTTTTAAACATATATTTGCTTTTCTGTTTAATTATGATTCTTCATCTGTGTATTTATCCCTCTTTGAGAATGTTGTTTGATAACTTTATTTTATTTATATTTAAAGTATTAAAATGAAAACACCAGCATTGGGCATCCTCATAACAACTGACTATACAATAATAAAGAATAGTACTATATATAATATGATGAGAAAAGTTAAATACTTTATATCCCATTCTCCATTATGGAGTGAACATACCCTATATCCCATTCTCCACAATATCATAATCTCCACAGAAACACTACAAATAGGTGGCTTTTGCAGTGTCCTCGACATAAAAACATTGCCCCTGCTGCAGACCAAGAGAAAAGAGCAAATTCCAGACCCCAGGAGCTTTCATGGAGAACATTATAAGAGAGAGAGAGAGGACAGCAGCTACAGAGGTCAGTTATCATCCAGAATCATGTTTGTTAAATTGAATCAATGTATTTTAATGATTTTGTGGTGGGTTTTTTCATTTTTTTGGAATTTAAAAAACATGGATACTATACGATCTTTTAAAAGAGCAATGCCTTCTCTCATGTGTAGTCATTGTATTTATGTATTACTGGATTATAGACCAAGTTTGAGATTGGTGATTGTGCTGTTCATGAGATTAGAAGGTTTATATATATATATATATATATATATATATATATATATATATATATATATTTTGCTATCTTTTCTCAGATAGAAGATTCTTTTGAGTCTGAAGAAGACATATACGGCAAAAATCATCCATTTTATGACCTTTAATTTAATTATTTAACGGATACAATTATTATTAAAATAATTTTTGGTGTTCTTTGTTACTTTAACTGTATCATCAGTTATACCTGTTATTGTCTTACCTCATTCATATTTGCCTATAAAAGAAATCACAACCTTGCACATATTGTACTGTGAACACACACATTTCACAATATATAATTAACCACTGCATAAAACATTGACTCTGTGTGTGTGTGT
This sequence comes from Mauremys reevesii, assembly GCF_016161935.1. Taxonomy (NCBI): domain Eukaryota; kingdom Metazoa; phylum Chordata; order Testudines; family Geoemydidae; genus Mauremys; species Mauremys reevesii. The sequence goes on from NC_052624.1 coordinate 191,018,589, forward strand.
GTGTGTGTGTGTGTGTGCGCACATGCACACACATGCCAGATAACGAATTACTCTCTAATAGTTATTGAAATTTACGTATTTGTTTACCCAATAGAAATGTCACAATAAATAAAGTTTTATTAAATAATGGTAGCAACAAAAATAAATCTTTACTTTTTTTTTAATGTAAACTTTCTAAAAGAGTCTGGGCCAGAAAAGGCTTTGTTAAAAATTAACTTTAAAATAAATATTCCACAACAAAGGAGTCATTTTTTTTCTCCACTGTTTCTTATTCTTCTTCCCTTTTCCATTCCCCTCCATTCCATCTTACCTCTCTTCTTTATGGTTTATTTTTGGACTCTCTCCCTCTCTCTCTCAGCTAAATTTTTTATTTGATCTAATTCTATTAACCCTTTCTTCCAAAAAAGGTCTATTAAGTCCAAATATACAGTAAATATTATTAATAACATATACAATCTAGTTATGAAAACCTTGCTCACTGGTGACATCACCAGGTCTACTGACATAACTGGACTCCATTATATATACTTCCTGTATCAAAGTAAACAAACAAAACAAACAGAGACCAAATAAATCAGCACACTGCCTTGGGTTCCTATTGGACTACTTTCTGCTACAGAATGGCCAAGCTCAGACTGGCCTCAATATTCCATACCTTTATGACCCAGTCATGCTTGTCAAATCATTGTCCCAAGAATGAAGCCACTCACTGAAAAAGCTCCCAGTGGTACAGAATGCAGTGTAGGCTGCTCAACTGTTTGGTTCCTGCGCTGGCTCTTAAATGAGGCTTTGATTCAGCAAAGTACTTAAATACATGCTTAACTTGACTTCCGTGGGATTGAAGTATTTGCTTTAATGACTAGACTAGAACATGCTTAAATGCTATGCTGAATCAGGGCTTGATGCAGAGTAATATTCAAGGGCTTTGTCTTGACATTCCTGCTCTCCAAAGATTTTGCCTAGCTTCCTGACAGAGCTGTTCTCACTTCATGAAAATGACCGCCCAAACCCTGATGAGAAGTATATAATCATATTTTGCCTTGTCAGGGAATGGCCTTCCAAATGCCCTTACTTTATGTACGTCCATATTTGAATTATTCATTAAATAAAATTCTTCTTGAAATTCATGCATTTAGGAGTTCTTCATTGTCCTTTCTATGTTATTGGTTTTCACTGATAAGTCAGGATAAACAAATAATACATTTTATATACAGTAATTTGACTAAAGAATAGATATTTTGCAGAGTTCAGGTTTTTTTAAAAAAATTCTCCTTGCTGTATATTAAAAGAGAGCTGTTGTATGAATAGATTTCTAAACTAGTGTTTAAATGCCCATTGAAAAGGTCCTTAATATTTAAGTAAATTTTACTAATGAAAGGAAACAGACGATATTTTAGTTTCTTGATGCAAAGTAAAATATCAAAATGTCTGTCATCTGGATGTTCTCTATCAGTTATAATTATGTAAAAGATTAACCAGAAGAGTGTCAGATCTGTCTTCACCTTTCTACTATATACTCAATGAGTTATAGACCAGATTATTTTGTAGCCAAGTTACTTAATTAGCCCATTTCACAAAATGAATATACTGTATGTTACATTATTGCCATTTATCTACCGGTCCATTGACAGCTAAATTAAAATTATGTGGCAATTCCTCTTCATTACCATCTTGCTAATTTTCATTAGGCTTCTATATTTACAAGATCTTATATTCTTTATACTTTTAATATGTGAGAGTAATATGTTTTTAATACAGCTGTGTGAACCTTTCAAAATGAATTCACAGGACAACCTTTCTCCAACAGGCTGCAGGCTATAGGAAATTTTAACCAGTCTGGTTCTTATTCATGCAATTCTATTCTATGATATTACACCCTGAAAGCAAAGTAAAAGATCCATAGAGCAGCAGTGGAACCTTTCTAGTCATGATGGTGCAGACTAAGGAAAAGAAGACAAGTAAGACTATTACTACTATATATTTCTTTTCTTTTCAGGAGGACATAAAAGCTGGGAAGTGAGAAAAGTGGATCAGCTGGCAATCTCTTGAAGAGCTCTGGGTACTGAAGAGAAAGGAGTGGGATAGTTAGCCTTGGATTAGCTTGCTGTGCAAGTTTGGGCTGCTGCCTTTTCAAACATTCCTGATGTCCTTGTGAAAATACATGCAACAGGTTTTATACCCCCTCTTTCACACATTTACATACGTGTGACCATTGTTTACTTGTGTCTTGCCTTTTATCGATATGTGTCTTTCTGAGAACCCATAATTGAGACTCTGATTGCTGACATAAATTGGTCCAGTCAAAGACATTACCTCACCCACCATGTCTCTCTAACATCAATTCTGCATTAATGTTTTCCTGACATTTCAAATACATTAGTGCAGTTATCCTTATGGTTGCACATACTAAAAAATTCCTAAAACCCATAGTTTCAAGCATAAATGGTTATTTTTGGTTAACTTGTTTTTCACAAAGCACTTATTGCTAAATCTTATAACCTTAAGTCAAACTGCTTTTGCTAACTCTTATATCCTTATACTAAAACATTTCTAACAATTGAACTACTATATGCTGCAATGGACCTAAGTTATTGCCAAGCCTGCCTCCTTAACATTCATACCCAAACTGTATGTTCCCCTACTTCTATTTCAAGTATATTGGCTTTACTCATAATTATTAAAAAAAAACACTTTTTCACACACTATATGAATTAAGCTTGTCTTGTATCCTCTCCAGGATCAGGTCATGGATCACTGGTCAACAGACAGAGACCTTTGGAAGACAGAGGAAGGAAGCTCACCAGTAAGCTTCGTATGACAAGAAATGTTAAATTTTAGGGTCAAATGCCCTTTGGTGAAAGCTGTCATGGGTGAAAGCTTGATTCGCTGTGGGTTGATGGTGTAGGGGACATTGCCTTCCTTCTGTGATGAAGACAGGGCACAGGGAAGGATTTTGCGAGGAGGGTAGTTTGGGATGGGAGTGATCAAAGTAATGGCAAAATGCAACATTTTGGGCTTCTCTAAATGGAAAACTTGGAGTGAATCTTTGGGGTGGCAAAGTCACATCTACTGAGATACAAAGAAATGGTTTTAAAAGTCTGTGAGACTCCAACCCACCAAGTTTTAATCATAGAATGTCAGAGTTGGAAAGGACCTCAGGAGGTCATCTAATCCAACCCCCTGTTCAAAGCAGGATCATTTCCCAGACAGATTTTTGCCCCAGATCCCTAAATGGCCCCCTGAAGGATTGAATTCACAACCCTGGGTTTAGTAAGCCAATGCTCAAACCACTGAGCTATTCCTCCCCCACAAACTTTTACTTAAGTTTTGATTTACATAACCCATTTCCCATTTCTGTAATGCCTCTCACCAGTTTTCAGAGCAAATGGGGCTAGCAGTCTTTAAGTGCCAGGGGGTGACAGGGCAGTTTGCCAGACTAAGCGGTGTTTCAACCTTTCACACAGGGTTGCAGCACCACTTACTGTCACAGTCACAGTGGAGGGGCCACTAGAGAAAATCCGAGTGGCACTGTGACCCTGTGCTTCAGATCACAATGCTTGGAGTGGGGAGTTGGGCCCAGCCCCACAGGACAGGAGCTGTCACTGTTAGGTGAGTGTAGGGTGGACTCACTTTGCAGCCCTGTATCCCACTTGGGCCTCCCCTCTGCACCAGGATTAGGGTTGTGGTGCCAGGGTGGATGGTGTTGCTGCAGCTGGAGGTGCCCCCTTGTTGGGGTGAGGATGGTATAATTGAAGTTGGCACCACTCAGTGCCCCATTTCCTTGTTACCTTCAAAACCTGGCTCTGCCACTGCACCCCATGGGAGGAGATCGAGCTCTTCACAAGCACTAATACATTTAGCTTCACAATACCACCATGAGGAGGTATTATCCCCATTTTCCAGAGGAAGAAACTGTGTTACAGAAAAGTTAAGGATAAAAATCCTGCTCTTCCTTGTGGGAGGTGAAAGGGTCTGAAGAGAGGAAGTGGGGGCTGGAAGAGAGCAGTATTAGTCATGAGTATGGTGCAAAAATTTATTGTGTCATACAATACAATACAATACAGACGTTGTAGGGGTGGAGAAGATGTGCTTTCAGGCTGTCACTTTGCTGTTCCTTTGAAAAGGAATCGAATGTGCCCTAGTTAATGCATGCTACTGACTTCCTCGTGTGGTCCCAGCAGCAGACCCATGCTCTGCCACCTAATATTCTCTCTAGTGCTACCTTGCTGCTCCACAGACAAGTTGGGGAAAAGACGCTGCCCGGGCATTCTTCTTTCTCCATTAGTGCACCAATACAACACAAGGTAGAATCTAGCCCAAAGTATTTGGTCCAACTGCACTATTAATAATCGTAGTATTGTGAATAGAACCTACATGAAGGTGTCCTGATTGCCAGTCCCCTTCCCTGACCACTAGATCCCATCTTCTACCAAGACCCTGCAATGTGCTGGTTAAAGAAAAGCACTGGGAATTAGCAGGCTCCTGATTTCTAATCATGTGGAGCCACTGACTCACTGTGTGACAGACTGGTAAATTGAAGTGGCTCAATCCAGCTAGAAAAATGGCTAATAAACAGTGAAAAATGGATTCAAGGTCTGAACTTAGATTTCCTGAATAAATAAAGTAGAAGAAAAATGGTCACAAGATGGTACTGTATGAGATGTCACTGTATCTCACTGAATAAAATATACTTACCACTTGACCTCTAGTAGCACAACGTAAAGAGAAGCAGCTACAAATTTGCTGGATGCACTGAGATTTAGTAATACCTGAAATAGACAGACAGACAGACAGACATCGTGAAGGAGTGTCTAGCTGTTTCAATGCAATAATCCAAAGACCATTCTAATATAAGTCACAATAATTAATAACACAAGCTCAGATTTTCTTTTTGCATTTCATTTCATTTTATTTTTAATGTAATTGACCTGAATGTTAGCCACCAGCCCAAATCACTGTGATATCAAATTTTAGTATCTCTGTCTAGTTCAAATCCTACCACAGTTTATATATGTTTGAAAGTCATTGTTGTGGGCCTGAGCCAGTGCCTATTGATTATCATGGCAGCTTTTTGATGGCATGTGTGAATAGATTTAGTGGTCTCAATACATTTCACTGAAAGAACCATTATTTCTGGAAGCTGTTAGCAGTCTCAGAAGAGAGACCAAGGACTGGATGAAAATGGAGAGTAACATACTCTTGCCTGCTCTAGACAGGTTGGGGTGGGGAAAATTGCATGGCTAATATAGGTGCTGTACTTGTCCAGGGTTGCTACATAAAGTTGTGAAATTTCTATGAGGAGAGCCCTTAACCCAGCACGAAAACCACCCCAGGTGTGAGCAATCAAGAGGTTAGAGCACTCAAAGGGGCATGTGCAAGTGATCAATTCAATGCACTGGGTATTCCAGTTGCACTTCTGAAAATCATTCTCATTAGGGTTACCATCTGTCTGTATTTTTCCTCACATGTTCTGCTTTTTAGTTCTTAAAATGCTGCCTGGGAGGAATTTTTAAATATCTAAAAATGTCCAGGAAAATAGGGATGTATGGTAACCCTAGTGGTAACCCCGAGTGGGGGGAGGGTTGCATAAAATTAATGGGCCTGAATACGAGTATAAAAATACAAGAAATATTGTGCAGATTGCCTTGTTTGTTGTCATATATAATTTAGTAAAACACTTTTTTTAATTACCTTAATGGACCAAAAAAAAATGTCCAGCTTGACACACCAGAGTGCCACACAGGGTCAGGGGGCCTTGCAACTGAATTTTGGCCCAGTTTGCTGTAGAATATATTGTTTTTTGTCCATAGAATTGATTGCAATAGTAAAGTATGCATGGTCCTGTAGAGACATCCCTATTTCCCAGCATATCTAAAAAAGGCATCTTTGATAGAAAAAAAAGTAGCCCACTATAGTTGTCTCATATGTTGGCCTGTGGCAAAGCCTTGAAGAGGTTTATTTGTGTGCAAACCTTCACACATATTACTGATGAACTTCAGTCAGAGAGAGTTTTAGGTCTAATAGGCACAGATAAGGATACACATTCTAGATAGGTTTAAAATAATGAGCTGGCCCGAATGCTATTAAATCAAGAGAAGGTAGCATTAGAAAGTAGTGAAAGCTAGTATTTACACACTGATTAAATGACAGTACTTCACCCTTCTTGCCCTTGTTTTATATTCATTCCCATCTATCACTTGAAAGCTTTTCCATTAAGGGCAACACAATCCTCTTCAATATGATGAGACTGATTAAACAGAATAGAAGTTAAAGTTTAGTCACTGGCATATAATGCAGCTAAGCATGTCTGTGTTGTAACGGAGCTGTGTGACAAGGCTCGCGCACCTTCAGATGCTCAGACTCCAAGAGGGGTGTGCGACATATCTGTAAGAAAATGCAATAGTGTTCTAAGTTTTTCCCTCTCTCTCTCACACATACTTTCATTCACACACACTCTCTTTCACACATTCTCTCTCTCTTCACTGTGAATTTAAAAACGAACCTGAAACTCATAGGAGGAGGAGGGCAGGGACCCCAGCACATCACTGAATGGGCCTGTCATAAGTAGTTAGTTAAGGGTTAAGGTCTACCTGTAAAGGGTTAACACAGACCTGGTGAAACACCTGACCAAAGGACCAATCAGGGAAGAGAATTTGAAAATCCCAGAGAGCGGGAACTTGGGTCTCTGTGTTCTTTGTTCTGAGTTCTTAGCCGTCTGGACCTACACCAGTCCAGATGTTTAACCAAGTCTGCTCATCTTTCTGAACTAATTTCTTCTATTCAAGCTAGTGAGTATTAGAAGAACTGGGTAATTGCATATAAGAATCTTGTGTCTGCAATTCTGTGTGTTTGCATTGATTATTCGTAATTTTGCCTGTATTGTTTGTACTGAGGAAAAGGGAGAAATTTCTCCAGGGATTAATAAGATTAGACCCTATGAATGTCTATCTTGGATTCATAGAGATTGTGTATTTTTTTCTCTTCTTTCTTTTATTCTTTTAATAAACTCTTTTAATTTCAGGACTTGGTTAAGTTCCTTACCTGTGGATTCAGGGGAAGGAAGCTAGGCGCCACTCTGGGGAGACAAGAGTTGTCTCCAAGCAGAGAGAGAGCAGGAGAGGGAGGGGGGAAGTGGGCTGCTTCCCTGTGTGTAGAGATTCAAGGGATTTGAATCTGGGTTCCCCAGGGGAAGCTTGGGGGACAGGCCGTGCGTCAGACACGTTAACCTGACTGGTGGCAGCGAGAAGGAATCCTACCCTAAGGGTTAGGGTGGGGGGAGAATACCTGCGGGTCCCCTCTTTGAACCCACAAGCTCAAAGTGGGGGTGAGATCCCATGACATGGTGGCAGCGGAGTTTCGAACCCATTGTTAGAAGAAATCTTCAGCCAGGTTGGCTGGAGGGAATTGAGTTTCCAACAGGCTTTGTAGAAGCAGTTTTTCTTTTGGGTTGCTTGGACAGGCAGCTTGAGGAAAAAGCAGTTTTCTTTCGGGTGGCATAGAAAAGCACCTTGGAGGAAAAGAAAGTGTGTGCATTCCTTAGGTGGGGGGAAGTGCCCTCACAGGTTTGCTGGGGAGATAAGGAATCTCAAGACAGAGGTTTTTAGCTCTGGTTGCAAGGAGGTGTGTCCCTCCTTTGTGTGATCAGGATTCCTTGGGTGGGGGGAGTGCTCCTCCGAGCTCATCCCGTCCAACAGGGAAAACAGGTTTGGCGAGGAGAGATAGCTCCTGAAGCCAGTTTTTTTTTCCTGTGACTTTTGAAATGCAGAAGCCAGGAAGCCAGTGAGATTTTCACTAGTCTTTTCTCGCAGAGAGACAGAGAGTTTTTTAGATTTTCCCTGTTGCTCAGTACAGAACAATAGAGAGTTGCTACACACAATTTGCTATACACAGGATTAATTACCCTTTCTTTACTCAAGTTATCATAAACAGGGAGGGGGTGTCCAGCACCCCAAGGCACAGATATGACGGAAACAAGTGACCAACTAGAGCTTGCTCGATTGCAAATAAAAATCCTGGAAGCCAAAGAGAGAGAACACAAGATGGCCATGGCAGCCATAGAGGCAGACCAGAAAGCCAGAGAGGCAGACCACATCAGACAAATGGAATTAAGAGAGAAAGATCTGGAAATCCAGAGGCAGGCTCTGGAAGTAGAACAGGCTAAGCAGCATAATCCACCACCCCATCCACCTACTGATCAAACTTTTCGGAGAAAATTTCCCGCCTACAGGGCAGGTGAAGATGTTGAGGCCTTTTTAGAAAACTTTGAGAGGGCCTGTATTGGATACCATCTTCCTAAAGACCAATACATGATGGAGCTGAGGTCACAGCTCAGCGGACAATTATCCCTTGTGGCAGCTGAAATGCCTAGAGACCAGATGGACGACTTTCCACTGTTCCTAACCAAGGCCAGACTCAGAATGGGCATCACCCTGATCACGCCCGTCAGCGTTTCAGAGCCCAGAAATGGAAACCAGAGATGTCATTTCCAGAGCACGCTGCTTACCTGGAAAAACACTATTTCTCATGGATATCAGGATCCAAGGTTAAGGAGCTAGACGACCTACACCTCCTGATGATGATGGAGCAGTTCCTAGATGGTGTTCCTGAGAACATTAGACGCTACATCCAAGATGGTAAACCAAAAACTCTCACTGAGGCAGGAGAGATTGGAGCCAGATGGATGGCATCGGTAGACAACACGAAAGCTACTGCCAAAGGGAGCGAATCACACAAGGTACCCACCGAGACTAAACCTTACCATCGAGGGCCAATCAAGCCCACACCTACAACCCAAGCACAGTCACACCCTACCTCTTCTTCTACCTCACCAGTTTCCAGTAAACCAACACAACCCCGTGACCCATCAAGTGGGCGATGTTTTGGATGCAATGAACTGGGGCATATCAAAGCCAAATGCCCAAAGAACCTGAACCGGGTCCAACTCCTTGCACCTGCACACCAAGGAAACCGAATTAGATATCTCTCAAATACCCATATGCTTTAGGGAAACTTTGAGAGTGGACGGAAAGGAAGTTATCGCATGGAGAGACACTGCAGCACATGTGTCAGCTATCCACCGAACCTTCGTGGACCCCAAATTCATCAACCGAAAACCAAAGTGACAGTTCGCCCCTTCATGTCAAAACCTGTAACATTACCTACAGTGCGTTTACCTGTCCAGTACAAGGGCTGGTCAGGGACGTGGACTTTTGCTGTCTATGACAATTATTCTGTCCCCATGATACTGGGCAACCACTTGGCCCACCACGTTGAGCCGCCAGAAACAGAGGAGTGGTTACACGCAGCCAAGCCAGACGAGCTGCTGCACCCATCCCTGTTCCTGAGCCATCCACCAAGACCCCGTCTGTGTTACCAGAGACCCAGACAGAGGTGGTGGAACCGGATCCCAGGCCAACACCGACAGCAGCCATAGTTCATCCAGTCCCAGAACCGGAACTGGAAGGGCACCCAGCGCCAGCACCGGCGCCAGCTATTACAACTCCACCGCCAGAGGGCGACAACGGGCCTGAACTGGAAAAACCAGCAGACAACCCTACCCTAGAGGCTCAGCCGGAGCTTGAAATAACACCTCGTGGACCAGCGGAGAGCGGTTCACAGTCAACAGAAACAATCTCATCACCTACATCACTTCCAGAGGAACTGGTGTCTCCCGCCTCAAGGGAACAGTTCCAGACAGAGCAGGAAGCCGATGACAGCCTCAAGAAAGCATGGGCGGCGGCACGCAGCAACCCACCGCCTCTCAGCTCCACTAACCGATCCCGGTTCGTTGTGGACCAAGGACTTTTATACAAGGAATGTCTTTCGGGTGGACACCAGGAGGGCTGGCATCCTCAAAAACGGTTGCTAGTTCCGACGAAGTACCGGGAAAAGCTCTTAAGCTTAGCCCATGATCATCCCAGTGGCCATGCTGGGGTGAACCGAAGCAAAGACAGGTTGGGAAGGTCCTTCGACTGGGAGGAAATGGGCAAGGACGTTGCCAAGTATGTCCGGTCTTGTGAGGTATGCCAAAAGGTAGGAAAACCTCAAGACCAGGTCAAGGCCCCTCTCCAGCCACTTCCCATAATTGAGGTCCCATTTCAGCGAGTAGCTGTGGATATTATGGGTCCTTTCCCAAAAAAGACCCCCAGAGGAAAGCAGTACATACTGACTTTTGTGGACTTTGCTACCAGATGGCCGGAAGCAGTAGCTCTAGGCAACACCAGGGCTCAAACTGTGTGCCAGGCCTTAACTGACATTTTTACCAGGGTGGGTTGGCCCTCTGAAATTCTTACAGATTCGGGAACAAATTTCCTATCAGGGACCATGAAAGACCTGTGGGAAACTCATGGGGTGCATCATTTGGTTGCCACCCCGTACCACCACCAAACTAATGGCCTAGTGGAAAGGTTTAATGGAACATTGGGGGCCATGATCCGCAAATTCGTCAATGAACACTCCAATAATTGGGATCTAGTGTTACAACAGTTGCTGTTTGCCTACAGGGCTGTTCCACATCCCAGTTTAGGATTCTCACCATTCGAGCTGGTATATGGCCATGAGGTTAAGGGGCCATTACAGCTGGTAAAGCAGCAATGGGAGGGGTTTACACCTCCTCCAGGGACTAACATTCTGGACTTTGTAAGCAACCTTCAAAACACCCTCCGAGACTCTTGGGCCCTTGCTCGAGAGAACTTAAGAGATGCTCAAGCGGAGCAAAAGGTCTGGTATGATCGACATGCCAAGGAGCGGTCCTTCAAGGTAGGAGACCAGGTCATGGTCTTGAAGGCGCAACAGGCCCATAAGATGGAAGCGTCCTGGGAAGGACCATACATGGTCCAGGAGCGCCTGGGAGCTGTTAACTACCTCATAACATTCCCTGGTTCCTCTTTAAAGCCTAAAGTGTTTCATGTTAACTCTCTAAAGCCCTTTTATCCCAGAGAATTACAGGTCTGTCACTTTACAGTTCAGGAAGGAGATGACACCGAGTGGCCTGAAGGTGTCTACTACGAAGGTAAAAGAAATGGTGGTGTGGAAGAGGTGACTCCAAGAGGGGTGTGCGACATATCTGTAAGAAAATGCAATAGTGTTCTAAGTTTTTCCCTCTCTCTCTCACACATACTTTCATTCACACACACTCTCTTTCACACATTCTCTCTCTCTTCACTGTGAATTTAAAAACGAACCTGAAACTCATAGGAGGAGGAGGGCAGGGACCCCAGCACATCACTGAATGGGCCAAATTTACCCCCTTGCTGGGATTTACCTTTATTAATTATTTAAAGAACAAGAAACTTGAGGTAAAGTCCATGTTGCTTCTCCTGGAAAGACCCAGAGCAGGAGGAGTGAGGCCAAAGTTAAGCCCCATTTTGAACCACTTGGATTCGGAGCTCCTTTGGGGACCCAAACAGCCTCCTGATAGCCCTGAGGGGGTTTGTTTCTTTTTTTCATATCTTTCTATCATATTTCAGAGAGGGTTTATTTTTCTAAACTCATGGTCTTTGGTTTGTTATTTTATAGATTTGTTTATTGGTCTGTATTCCTTGCAGAGCGGTTTCTCTTGATTCATCCAGTTTTAGATATTTGAAAACAGTCTTCAGGTTATTGCAAGTTGAGCTGGCTTTCCTTAACAGGCTCCTTTTGGCCTTCGGGTTTTCATCTGTTGTTGTCACTATTGAATGCATGTTGTACTCAATTAGTTGGTGTGGGTTTGGGATATTTTTGTCTCCTGCACCTGAGTATCTTGTCAGAGTTCTATTTCTGAGCCTGGCTCTGACCTTGGATGCTGCAACATCCTGGCCCTTTGTTAGCATGAAGGCTTTCATTCTCTTGTCATTTTCCCTCACTTAATAGTTCTTAACCTGCCAACAACCAAGTCCTTGCTTTGTAAGTCTGAGACACTGACATGATGGTAATAATGCTACAAGCTGATGAGACCTTTGCTACACCAGGGTTCCCGCAACTGCTGCTAAATCAGCTGAATTCCCTAGTGTCCACATCGTCTAAATATTATGCAGAATATTAAATATTCCATGTGATACAAAGACTCCAAATGAGGAACTCAACACCAAACAACAGAGGATTAGGTTTGAAAGGGGGGATCTGTTTCTCAGAAATGATTGCACAAAGTTTCTTTTTAAAAAAACTCCTTTGTTTTCTATTTCAGCATTTCTGGTGTCAATACTTTACAGTAATAAACAGCGAGATAATACCAGGTCTATGTGTGATGAAGGCAAGTCTGGGTGTGAATGGGTGATGTACAGTATCTCTTAATGAGGCACAGCAGAGAAGTATGTTTCTCCCTGTGTTTATTGCTTTTCTTTCTTTTATATTTCCTCTGTGGCTGCTGGCTGTAATATGCCCCCTGCTCTGATTCCTAATTGCTGTGAAATGACTAAGAGGGAGGAAGCTACAGCAGGGAAAAAATAGGTGATTTCTTCTTTGTGAATCTGACTCAGCATTTGGCAGATAGTCAGACAGGATTCTGAACCACTGAGTCATCACTCTCACTCATTCTCTCTACTCTAGGTCTGCAGGCTCCATCAGTGATCCATGGTTCACTGAAACCTTCTTTCAGAGTGGTAGCCATGTTAGTCTCTATCCTAATGTTACTCACACCTTCTTGTTAACTGTCTGTAATGGGCCACTCTCTTACCACTTCAAAAGTTTTTTTTCCTTCCTTGGTATCCTGCTGTTAATTGATTTATCTTGTTAGACTGACCTCACACTTGGTAAAGCAACCACATCCTTTCATGTATTTTTCCCTCTCTTGTATTTTTCACTTCATGCATCTGATAAAGTGGGTTCTAGCCCATGAAAGCTTATGCCCAAATAAATTTGTTAGTCTCTAAGGTGCCACAAGGACTCCTCATTGGTTTTGCTGAAACCTTCTTGTACTTCTGAGGTGCTGAGTCATGATAACATTCTTGTCTCTCTAGTTCCTCCTGTTGGCAGTGTTGCGACTCACTGGACATTGTGAATCAACTCAAGTAGCATCTTGGATGACACACACAAATCCAAACTATAATTAGGTCACAAATGGAAAATTCAGTTCGATCTCTCTCACTCTAGTGAATGTTTGTCCATTTCCATAAAATAGTTATACAGTTTGCAATCACTGTGCTACTTCCAAATAGGAGGTGTGTAGCAGCTCAGGATAGTGCACTTGTACTTCATCCTCCCAAACTATGCCTGGAGGCTGCTAGCACAGTCATTTCCCTCACTTTCGATACCATCAAATTTACATTAAAAGGCATTTTAAATAAAGGTTGTGGAGTGCCCCTAAGAGATGCTTTCCCCAGTCAGGACATTAATATGGTGAAGTTGTGCAGAGGTGACCCCACACATGATCCATTAGGGAAGGGTGTTTGACTTCTCCCAGAAGCCAACCTCCTTTGCAACTCTGCTAACAGGGAACGGTGGTAATACAGAGACCGATGTTGACTGCAATGCTGATGATTCTTGTTAGCAGTTTATTGTCCATAGGGGAAGGGATATACAACCCTGCAGCGGAGATTTAGGAGTGGAGCAAGGCAAACAATTCACAACAAATAATTTATTTGGCTAATTCAGCCCTTTTTTCTGTTTATGAATTATCCACATACAAGTCTTAATTTTTAGGAGTGTGTTTATCATTCACCGTTTTTTTTAATACATATTTTGTGTGAACAAACGTTAGCCAATGGATTGTTAATTAACTCTTCATTCTGAGAATTCATGCAAGTATCTGTCATTTTGTGATTCATTATTTATACTGTTTGACACATAGCTAAGGCTACGTCTACACGATCTCTTCTGTTGGTATAATTTATATCTCTCAGGAGTGTGAAAAAAACACACGCCTGAGACAGTAACTCGCCTCTGTCCCGGCTCCACGTCGCGTCTGTGCAATGCACAGCGAATGCCTACTCCAGCCTCTGGTGGGCGGCTAGTGCACTTATTCCTGTTGCCTTAAGTTCCTGTCTCTAATCACCTGTGTGAAAAAAACACACGCCTGACCATGAGCGACGTAAGTTACACCAACAGAAGCGCTGGTGTGCACAGCGCTGTGTTGGCGAGAGAGAGCTTCTCCTGCTGACATAGCTACCACCGCTCCTGCAGATGGTTTTATGATGTCGCTGGGAAAGCTCTATCCCATTGGCATAGAGCGGCTACACGAGCAATCTTACAGTGGTGCTGCTGCATTGGTACAGCTGTAGACAGGGCCTTAGTCACATGTAATTGTTTCTCTGTCCTACATAGTTGATCTAAGCTTTATAAATAGGAAGGAAACCTGATTGAATTAATGGGGAAGTTAGGAACACTTTAATAAGATGGGAGGGGGAGGCAGGGGTGGAGAGAAAGCGAGAGAGAGAAAGAACATTTGAAGTGAGAGCAGCACACTAAGAAGAGAGTGAACAAGCAGAAGGAGAGCAAGTCCAGGAAATTTTTGAACATTTTCCCTCTTCTGTACACCGAAGAGCATTATACATGGCTATGTATGTAGACCCAGATTTTAAAATACCTGGGACAAAATATACAAAAATAGGGGCATAAAGTTAGACTTTTAAATTCATATTTAGGCACCTGAATAGGTGACCTGATTCTCAAAAGTACTGAGCACCCAACAGCTCCATTTAACTCATGCTCTTTTTTATTCTCTCCCTGCCATCACCCCCAACAGCCTGTACTAAAGCTTTACCAAGCTGTGAAGGCTGTGATAAGGCATTCCTTTGACAGCTTCAATGGTGTCTGTCTGTCAGTTTCAGTATGCGGATAGGTAGGTGGGATGGTGTATTCCTAACTCGGGGCTTGGCTACACTTACAAGTTGCAGCGCTGGTGGAGGCTTTCCAGCGCTGCAATTAACACCCCGTCCACACTTGCAGGGCACAACCAGCGCTGCAACTCCCTGGTTGCAGCGCTGGCTGAAAACCCATCCGGGTTGGGGTATAAGAGTGCAGCGCTGGTGACACCAGCGCTGCTCAGCAGGTGTGGACACTCACCAGCGCTTTACCTGTCCTCCAGGGAATAAGGAGCTATCCCAGAATTCCTGTTCAGCCACTCTGCACATCAGTTTGCACTCTACTGCTCTTGCCTCAGGTGACCCGCCCTTTAAATGCCCCGGGAAATTTAAAAATCTCCTTCCTGTTTGCTGCAGCCAGGTGTGGAGTGCAATCAGTTAATCAGTTACAGGTTACAGGTAACCATGCCTCCACAGGCAAACGAGCCCCAGCATGGAGCACAGGTGAATTGCAGGACCTCATCAGTGTTTGGGGTGAGGCGTCTGTTCAGGCACAGCTGCGCTCCGGCCGTAGGAATTACGATATCTTTGAGCAGATATCAAGGGACATGCTGGATAGGGGCCATCAACGGACGCACTACAATGCAGGGTGAAAGTTAAAGAGCTGCGGAGTGCCTATTACAAAGCCCGAGAGGGGAATCGCAGATCCGGATCCGCGACCTGCCGTTTTACGTGGAGATGGACAACATACTTGGGGTGACCCCACTGCCAATCCCAGGGTAACGATGGACACTTCTGAGCAGGCTGGGGACAGGAGGAGGAGGAGGCTGCGGGGGAGAGGAAACCGCGAGTGAAGCTCCTGGGATGGGGAAGAAACCGCAGATTCCTGGAGGCATGCAGCCAGGAGCTCTTCTCAAGCCAGGAGGAAAGTACCCAATCGCAGCAGCAGCCAGCAGTTGCAGAAGGACAAGCAGAGGAGCGGTGTACGCGGCTTTTATTCTCTGGGTGGAAATGTTTCTGGAGAGGAAGGGGGGTTATGGATGCATGCATGGCAGCGTCTAGATGTGGAATAGCCCGTTGATGTGGTCTATCACGTCGCGGTAATCTGCTTCAGTTATCTCAGCAAAAGCTTCATCCAGAGCGTGGGCAATATGCCTGCGCAGGTTTATAGGCAGAGCCACTGTGTCCCTTGTCCCAGTGACGGTGACGCGTCCGCGCCACTCTTCGGCCAGGGGGGGGGGGCCCCTTTCTGAACCCAGGCACGCCGCAGAGGGTCCCGGGCGGACTCCACATTGCTCTAAAAGGGCCCCCCGCTGTTCCTAGTGACTCGCAGTAGGGAAACATCTTCCAGGATTAAGTCCTGTGAAAAATGTTGGGAGACTCTTTAGTGAAGAGATAGGGAGATAAGATCACCCTGCATCTGCATCTTCACTCAACCCCTCTAGCACTCCAGATTACGCAACCAGCTCCCCTCTCACTCAAGCCCCACTCCTCACTCACCATTTCGTGGCTTCTGTTGTGTTTTCCTTTTGGGATAAAGAATGCAAGTGAGAACTTGCAAGTGAGAACTCCTCAGTGTAACAATTCATGTCTGGAGATAGTGGATACAATGCTGCCCGTGTTAAATGTTGTCATTTCTGTGTGTACAGTGACCTTGACTGGACTGCCCAGATGTTCAACATCACAGAGGCTTCAAAATTTGAGAAAATCCCGAAAGAGCAAAGAGGACATGCTGAAAACTGTTCTTCAGCACTCTGCTACACAGAGAAAAGAATTGAAGGAGTGGAGAGACAAAGAAAGCACGACCCACAAGAGAAATGAAGTGGCCAAGAGGAAAAGCACGGAGCGGCTGCTAAGCATCCTGGAGCGCCAGCGGAGTCTATAGAGTCACTCGTTGCCATGCAAGCAGAGCACTACCGTGCTACTCCCCACCCGCCGTCCTTTGTGCCTTGTGCCCCAATGTCAGCTCCAACCACCTTTCCCCAGCATCCAGGCTCTTACCACCACCAGCTGCCTCCAACACCTGTACGTTCCCCAACCAGCCCTGATACCTACCACCACCCTTACCCTCTGCATTCAACCCCCATCACCATGCAGTATATGCACCCTGAAGTGCAGGATTCATTAAACAGCAATCCAGACATGGCATATGCAAACTTGTGACTGTACAGTTCACCAACCCACACCCTTGCCCTCTTGTGTTAATGAAATGTTGTGTGTCTGTCTGTCTGTCAAGGAAGTTTTTTTCTTTTCAATAAAACAATTCTTGGCTTTGAAAACAGTCTTTATTATAGCAGATAGTGAAAGACACCTTAGCCCAGTAAAGAAAGAGGCACTGCAAATCATATTATTATTATGGATAATAGAATAACAGTGTAAGCAGTGCAATTCACTCCCATGCAAGGCAGCAACATTACTGTTGGCTTTCAGCCTCAAATTCTTCCCTCAAGGCATCCCTAATCCTTGAAGCCCTGTGCTGGGCCTCTATTAGCCCTGCTCTCTGGCTGTGCATATTCAGCCTCCAGGACTTGAACCTCGGTGGTCCATGCCTCACTGAATGTTTCACCCTTCCCTTCACAAATATTATGGAGGGTACAGCAAGCGCTTATAACGGATGCTGCTTTCCCAAGTCTAGCTTCCCATACAAACATCTCCAGCGAGCCTTTAAACGCCCAAAAGCACACTCCACAGTCATTCTGCACCGGCTCAGCCTGTAGTTGAACCGGTCCTTGCTCCTGTCAAGCTTCCCTGTATAGGGTTTCATGAGCCAAGGCAGTAACGGGTATGCGGGTCTCAAGGATCACAGTGGGCATTTCGACATCCCCTACTGTGATCTTCCTGTCTGGGAAAAAGTCCCTGCCTGCATCTTCCTGAACAGGCCACTGTTCCAAAGATGCGTGCATCATGCACCTTTCCAGGCCAGCCTGTGTAAATGTCAATGAAACGCCCGGTGATCCACAAGCGCCTGGAGAACCATAGAGAAATACCCTTACGATTAACGTGATGCCAGGTGGGGCCAGAATAGGAATATGCGTCCCATCTATCGCCTCCACAGTTAGGGAAACCCATTTGTGCAAAGCCATCCACAATGTCCTGCACGCTCCCAGAGTCACGGTCTTTCTTAGCAGGATGCGATTAATGGCCTTGCAAACTTGCATCAAAATGATTCCCACGGTCGACTTTCCCACACCAACCTGGTTCCCGACCGACCGGTAGCTGTCTGGATTTGCCATCTTCCAGATTGCAATAGCCACCCGCTTTTCCACCGTCAGGGCAGCTCTCAATCTTGTGTCCTTGCGCCGCAGAGTGGGGCGAGCTCAGCACACAGTCCCATGAAAGTGGCTTTTCTCATACGAAAGTTCTGCAGCCACTGCTCGTCATCCCAGACTTCCATGACGATGTGATCCCACCACTCAGTGCTTGTTTCGAGCCCAAAAGCGGCGTTCAACGGTGCTGAGCATTTCCGTGAATGCCGCAAGCACTCTAGTGTCACGCGGCAGACAAATCCATATTGATATCATCGCCGGACTCCTCACTGTCACTTTGGAGCTGAAGGAATAGCTCGACTGCCAAACGTGTTGTGCTGGTGACACTCATCAGCAGAGTCCTCAGCAGATCGGGCTCCATTTGCCACAGAAATCGCGATTCACAGAGAGTAACAGAAAGACACTCACAATGGCGCCAAACGCTGCCGGAATGAATGCTGGGATGTGAAGCGATGCACCACGGGGCGCTGGCAAACAGGAAGCGGAATGACCCGCACACTTCCTTCCTTCCCACAATACTCAGCGCCAAAATGGGACGAGGTGCTCTGTGGGATAGCTGCCCACAATGCAGCGCTGGTAGCTGTCAGTGTGGCCACACTCCAGCGCTGGCCCTTACACAGCTGCATGAGCAGCGCTGTAACTCCCAGCGCTGCAACTTGTAAGTGTAGCCAAGCCCTCGGAGAAGGAGGCCACTGAATATATTTCCAATAGTGCAAGAGGTGGTTGAAAAGGGGGGTAGAGGATTTGTGGGGGAGAGACTGCTAAAATTTTGGTTTGCATTTTTCTCTGAATCTTTATTTTCATCAGCATTTTCTGACCAGCTCTTATTAATGCAAGCTGGGTCAGCCTTTGTGGAAGCAGTAGCAAGATCATTTGCTAGCATGCCATGTGGACTTCAGTAAATTTAGACCAGCAGTTGTCCTACTAGAGACATTTATATAACTGAGCTGGCAGTTCCTTTTCAGTTGCTACTACTGCTCTGTCATTTTCAATCTCTCCTATGTACAAAACAGCCAGTTTTAGCAATGTCCACATGACTATGACTCCTGCCTGATGCTGGTAGCACATTCTTGTCAGTTTCAATTCACATGCTGACCCTTCTGATTCCAGGTGGCGTTTTTTTAAACTTAATTACCAGTGAGTGGATAGCATCACACTTTAGAATTCCAGCTAAAGACTGAGCTAATGTTCTCTCTAGCAGTGGAGGTATGATTGCTTAGCATTCAAGTTTTCAGATTTGTATGTGTGACGACATTCGTCTCAAATGCATCTTCTTTAGAATTCCTCTTAGCAGTTTGCTCGCTATTTTCTTTTCTTTTTTTTTTTTTCATTAGACAGCTTATTTTTTCACAGGGTTTACAGGGCCATTGATATGAAGATTGCTGCTTTTTTCCTCTCAGACATTCATGAAAGGGAGGCTTTGCAAGTCTAGCTGCCTGCATAAACACTTGGAGCAGTATGTGCCAACATATTTTTATCACCTCCTCCTTGTTTTGACTACTACATACATCAGATGCAAGACCTCCTGGGACATCCATTTGCATAGCTCTGTTCTCATCTGCAATTTGTTAATGGTCTAAGTCATTTGCTGAGGCAATTTCCTAGTCAGTGTTTACCCACAATCAAATGCTACATGTTTTCAACATTTTCAATAAAATAAGTCTATTTTGAAGACCACGGGAAAAGATCAATATGACAGAAAATCAGTAATGTTGTTATTGCATCACTACCGGATATAATTCCTATTGTATTTGGCTTTATTTTCTCTACAATGATTTCCCATATCGGAGATGCTGTTTTTATTAAGCATTCAAAGAATTCTACCATGCTGGAATATTAACTGCAAAATGCTTGGGGTCAGATTGCAGCCTTTAGCAAACAGCCAAAACTGGGGTGTTGCACAGCTTCAAGGCCTCAGTGGCAGATTTTAGATGGGCATGAGGCAGATTGTGCTTCAGAATGCACAATCCTTTCCACAGCTTCCTGGTACACAGTGGTGTGCATACTTCTCCATCTCTTTGGATAGCACCACCTGTTTTCCTCTCTGTGTTCTGTCAACTCCATCACTTGTTGCAAAGGGGGAGAGAAGCAGATGATTTGTCCCCTGCCTGTAAGGATGAGCACTCTCCATGCTCCCCTAAATGCAAAGAAAGTGAGATTGCCTCTAGCCTTTTTGTGCTAGGCACCAATGCAGCAAATACCTGAACTATGTGTTTAACTTTAAACACAACAAAGTGTGATAAGAGGGCAGAATGGAGATGAACAGCTTCGTTCTGTACTGTTCCTTGCAGTGGATTCCCCAGTAACATGATCAGCTATAATTTTCCATGAAGAAAACCTCCAAACAAACAGAAAAAAATATTTTGAGTTCAGCCAAAATCAGCTTAATGAAAAACAAACAAAAAGCCAGACGCTCAAGATTCTTTTAAAACACCAGAGAAGCAAAGTGTTGAAATGGAATGATCAGGCCAGACTTTTCAGAAGGGATATTTTCCTTCTTAAACTGTTGTAAGAACCTGATTAATGTTGCTTTCACCTTAACATGGAATATAACTTATAAAAACGGACTGTGAAGGTGAAAGCTTAGCAGGATGTCAATGAACAAAATACAAGTACATTTCCTAACATACAAAATAAATCGTTGGCTCTGTACTTTCCTTCTGAGAGCTTTAGGTGTTTTAATCCAATATATTCTCATTCTGTATAATAGGCTAAGTGCTACAGGCAAAGTTCTCTCAAATCTGCACTGTGGATCTTCACTTCAGTATTCTGCTAATGCTCTCACCATGTGTATGGAACTCCTGTTGATGGAATGCTGTGTATTTCATGAGAGCAGAGTATTGTGAAGGAGCTATATTATTGCCCACCTGAAGGGACAATTTGGCGCAGTATACCAAATCCTCAGGACTGGCCTTCTGTTCCCTCCCAGTCTTGTGCCAAACTCTACTCATCCAGAGGATCTAACCCTATATAGTCAAACCTTTCAATGGGCCAGATCCTCAGCTGGTGTAAAGCAGCCAGCATAGCATGGTATAGTTCAATATATGGAATATTAAATCAGTGTGACTATTCATATGTATAAATATTTTTAGCTCTATAAGTCCAGGAGTAAGGTGAAGGGTCTGACCACAATGAGCTCACTGCGGGATCAGGGTCTAAATTTACAAGGATTAAAAAAGTGAAAAATCTTCATGTGGGATAATATTGCGACATTGTACTTTAAAAGGCAATAATCCTGGGCCCACGTTTACTACCATTATTTATGCTGAGTAGTACTTACTCTGAAAGTAATGGCGCTCCCATTGACTTGACCTGGACCACTTGTGTAAGAAGGTGCTATTCAGCATGAATAAGGAAGGTAGTTTTGGGCTCATGTGTAATAGAAAGCAAAAGAAATCCTGTAATATTGTATAAAAGTACTTAATTCACATGGAATGATGTAGGCTGAATGAACTCATAAGCAAGGGGCTGGGGAATAATACTAGCAGCTCTGAGGCTGGAAGACTGAAATTGAAGGTATTTTAATGAGCCAAAGGTAGATGGGATGGTCTATCTGACCTTTACATAATTAAGTCTATTGTTCTTCAGATGAGCAGGGCCTGGAATAGACAGTTCAGGAACAGAGCTGCTATTAGCGATTTGCAATTTGGGATATTTTTATTGGCTCGAAGGAGAGAGAGTTAGTAGAATTTGGGCAAGAATACCATTTGTTCCAAGGGGCTTTGAATTTTTCAAATTGCTGAGACACTTGAAATGGTTCAGACCAATCTAAAATGATTTTTTAAATTAAAATGTGGGTTATTGGCTCAATATATAAAGGACAGTGCACACCTAGCTTTTAAGTATTGGTTGTTAAAAAGGTGAAGATGAAAGGTAAGCAGGACATCAATGAACAAACATGTACGTTTCCTAACATACACAAAAAGTAAATCCTTGGTTCTGTACATTTGCTATAATTCTCTAGAATAGCTTGTCAGATAATCAAACTGCCTATATACATCATTCTAATGAAACCATTTACAGGGGCGTTTTGCTGATGTCAGTATCTTTCTTGCCCCAGAAGACGTATCCAGATAAATTCTGTCAGCAGCACAAAGGTGGGTATGATGTAGGTGTCAGGGGGGAACAAGAGGGAGAGACTGCAGTCTAGGCTGAGCTTGTTAGCTCCTGAGTTTGAGTCTTTATCAAAAAGAACTCTGCTGTCCTAATTATTAATTAAAATAGCAGCTATCTCAGAGGGAAAAAAAATCTTGTTGAGAATGGGCACATGCTGAATATTCATGATAATGTAGGTGCATGCTCCCCACAGTTTGCAAACTGATCTTGAAAGCACCATATAGGCAGTCAGTTCATTTCCAACTGCACAGCACTTTATTTATACCACTTGCATACATTTCAGAATAATGTTCACAGATGAATAGTCCATTTTTGATTTGTTTGTTGGCTACTGTATATTAAATGTATATTAAGGTTGGTAAAACCTTCTATATACAGTCAGCATATCTGTTGTCCAGTGTAGTCAGGCAGAATTGTCTTGGAGTACCTGAATCTCTAAATCCTGGAGACGCGATATATTTCCATTTCTCCTCGGAGTGACTATGCACATATACATTCTGTTACCCAGAGTTATTTCAACCCAAAGCTCTTGGTAACTTTTACTCTGTGCGAGGTGTTGTCAGGAAATAAATCAGGGGAGACACGACTATCCGATCGATAGCTGGCTGGCACAAACAGGACAATGTAAGGGTGCTTTCACTTAAAGCTAAACTTTACTTAGTCTCAAGCACTTACACACATCTGCAACAGATTAGTAAAACACTCCCAACCCCTGATAATTACCAAAGCTGAGTGTGGCTCTCGAGGGACACAGCGGCAGGCTTCCAGTGGCCAAATCTTCCGTCTGCCGGTGGGGACCGCAAGACGTATCCAGAGGGAGAGTCCAGACAAGTCCCAAAAAAGTCCAACTACCTCAAACTTTTCCCCCTTATTTATACATTAGTAATAGAATGACATGTCCCTTAAAGAAAACTTGTTAAGTGAGCAGTTTTAATGGTCAAGCAAGAGATTCCTTCTGATTTTTCCAGAGTTTGCAGCCTTGAGGCCCCAATAGACATTCCTGGGGCACATCCTGCTCTTCTAAAATGCATGTATCAGCAACCTCAACACAATTCTTATCAGGAAGGATGTGGGATCAAGCTGCCCTTTCTGTGGTACCCAAAACCCCCTCCTGCCTTGGTCAAGCTGAGACTGCTGACTAGGCTGCTTTTAGCAATAAGCCATAGTGGTTTCAGGCAATTTGCTGGTTTGCCAAAATCTCCCCGTACACATTCCACTGTAGGAATATGTGTACCCAATGCACTTGAGTTGGAAACTTTCACAAGCAGTACCACTAGGTGGTGTATGCAAATCCACCTTCCTTGTGCTCAGAGTCAAGGGCATAAAAGGGGCATGGCTGCTGCCTCCTTCTCAGTCCCTTCTTACCAGCTGAGATGAGCATTATTCTTGAGCCTCCATTATTCTTGAGCCTTGATTAACCATCTTAGAAAGAGAATTTCTCTTTTTGTACATAGCTGTAGTTTAGTTGGTATGGTTTAGTAGTTAGTTAGTTTAAGGATTTTTGCTGTACAGAAATCTCCCAGATTTAAACAATGTGCCATGTGCAGGGCCGTTATCCCTGTCACAGATAGATGTAAACGTTGGCTAATGTTTATGGGTGAGGCACATGTGGCGGACAAATGCCCTATCTGTACTTTTGTTCCACTTGTGGTTGAAGAAACCAAGGGATTTCTGCCTTAAGGTTCATCTCCTCAAAAAGGCAATGCGTCCTTCTTCAGAGCTTGACCTTTACCAGGTCAGAGAAGCAGGTTCCTCCACAAGGAGTGCCTCTCTTCCTGTCATGGCTCAAAAGCTGGTTGGACTCCATTGGACTCAACTTCACTTCTGCCTGCAGACTTTAAGGTCTTCCAGAACTTCTTGTGGAGAGTGGCTGCTTCTCTAGAAGTGCAGGCAGAACATGTGCAAGACAATCCACATAAGCTGTTAGCTGTCCTGCAGACTCCTGCTCTCAGGAGGGGTGGCCCTGTTACCCAGGGTTTTCAGAACCCAAAGTAGTGGTAACGTAACTGTTTCACTTCAGGAATAAATCAATGGAAACACAGTGCTTCCAGCTGATGAAAGACTGAAACAAATAACCTTGCTCTTATCTAAAAAAAAATCATATGTATCCTCCTGTCTGTGACCCAGTACCCTTAGGGACCTGAATGTAGTTTTGTCCTGTTTAATGGGTTCTCCCTTTGAGCACTCAGCAACAACTTCCTTATCATTTTTACCCTGAAAACAATGTTTCTAGTAGCAATTATGTCTGTGAGAAGGGTGTCAGAGCTCAAGGCATTGTTAGAGGACCCATCTTCGCAAGGTTTAATCTAGACATCAAAAAGTATTTTGGATTATATGCTGGGGCAGACTAAGCCCAGAGGCCCCCTGCTGGAGGTCTCAGGGTCCTGCCACACTCATCCCAGGAAAGGAGCAATAGAGAGGTCCTCCAAGCAGGGTAGAGTGGCTGCAGGGAAAGCAGCCAATGAGAGAGGCTGCAGAGAGCAGCCAATCAGGGCCCAGCAGGCCCATATAAAAAGAGCTGCAGGGCCAGAGTTAGCTCAGTCTACTGGCAGGGACTAGGGGAGTAAGAGGTGCTCCTGGCTGCCTGCCTGCAGGGGTTGAAAGGGGTGGACAGATTAGTTGTTGGTAGGGACCAGGGAAGCCTGAGACTAGCTCCTGTCTAGCTTCTGGGACTAAGCAGGTAGTTACTGTCAGGGACTGGAGGAGTGAGAAAGGAGCTTCTGGCTGGCTGCCAGAACTCAACTAAAATGGGCTATGGGGAGGTGTCCCAGGGAAATGTAGAGCAACAGTTAGTAAAGGGACACAGCAAGAGGCTGCTATATTTAAAGGGTGCTTGGGCTGGGACCTAGAGCAGTGGGTGGGACTGGGTCTCCCCTCCCCAGCAGCCACTGGGGGAAGTGGCTATGCCCTAAGGAAGGGAATTAGAACTGTGGTGCCCCAGGAAAGGGGGCTGTCCTGGGACTGACTCAGCAAGGAGCTGTAGCCAGCAAACTGAGTCCAAGAGGAGTGGTTCAGCAAGAAGTCTGAGGACTCAAGTACTGGCAAGGAGTTCCCAGGGAAAAAACTCTTGAGGTGCTGCTTGATTCCAGAGTAGAAGCCTTGCAACCTAGCCAGGCCAAGCGAGGGTACTATGATGGGCCCTGCTGGACTGTTTTAGAAAAATGAACCCAGGGAGGGGTGCAGGACACTGGGGACATTTTAGATTGTGACACCTGGAAGGGGTTTGTTTGTTTTGCACATGGACAGAGTGTGACTTGGCTGGAGGACTGAGTTACCAAAGACCCACCTGATAAGTGTAGTGGCTGACACATGCACATACTCAGTCAGTGGCTGCTCAGAGAGGTGAGTACACTCCATTATAGAACATAGCCATCACTGAGAGGATTAAAGAGCAACTAGTTACAGCCAAGTGTGGATATCACTGGATTTCTGACTGTATCAAGCTTGCTATAATCTAGCAATGGTTGCTCCTCCTCCAAGAATGCCCATTCCACTAGGACCTATTCCACTTTGCCAGCCTGCCTGAATAACATGCCAATAGTGCATGTTTGCATAGCATCAACGTGGTTATCAGTACATATCTTTTTCAGACACTATGCTATCCTGCAAGCTTCCCAGGATGATGAGAATTTCAGCAAATTAGTGCTGCAGTCTCTTTTCGAGTAATCTGAAGTCCCACTCATCCACCTGTACGGGAATTGTGGGTGAATCACTTACAGTGGACTGCATATGTACACAATCATTTGATGGAGAAAAAATGGTTACTTAAATGTACAGTAACTGTTGTTCTTCAGGATGTGTTGTGCAGTTCCCCAATACTTTGGATCGTAGATGTCAGCAAGGAGGAACTGAGAGGGAGTAGGCAGCCCTGCTCTTTTTATGTCCTTGGCTCTGAGCATGAGGAAGGTGGGGATGCATGCATCGCTTAGTGATATTGTTGGCAAAAGTCTCCAAATCAAGTGCATTTGGCTTACATAGACCTCCAAAAGAATGTGTATGTGTACAACACATTTCAAGGAACAGCAGTTTCTGTACAAGTAAATAACCATTTTTTTTCTACTGACTTCAGGGGGAGTTGAGGGCATTCAGCACTTCAGAGCCTGCCAGAATATTGCAGGAGGAAACAAGCTGGCAGAGAGACATCAGTGGACAGAACATACTACATTGACCAATGCTGAAATCTCTCCTGTAGTGTAACATAAACAGCAGTGGGCAAGGTGTTCACAAAATCTGATATTATAGGGGTTGATAAAGAACTGGAAATGGGGGTTTTGCTCCTAACCGCAAAGTTCAGTAACCTCAGCCACATCTTGATATTAAAAATGTTTTCAGCAAAACTTCATTGCATTGTACCATCTGCTCATAAGAGCCTTATGCTCAAGGGAATCTTTCCCAGAATAGGTGGCATAGAAGTTGTATGATGTTGTGTCTTCCTCATTCTCAGGGGATGAATTCCCGGTGCTGAGATGAGTTCCTGTCTGCATCCTGTAGAACTTGCCATACCAGTATTGCCCTGGCCTCTTCGTTTGTCATTCAGTGTTAAACACATTCTAAGACAATATGCATTTCCTCACCTTTTGGGGGCGAAGCCAGACTTTTAGGCACCTGCTCCCCTACATGGTGTTAACTTCGCTTGTGCCAATCAGAAACAAACACAAACAGGTTTTGGGCCCCGTCCCCTATGACACTTCTATGATGTCATTGTGGGTACTTTATGGCCTGCCTGCCATGTGCAGGCAGGGAGAGGAGAAAGAAAAACTAATCCTGTGTATACCCGTGTATCCTGTGTATGCCCGTAACCGAGTCTGATCACCTCGAAGCCTCTCTCTCAGCTCACGTGTTTCAAACAGAGCTTCTACGTTTGCCGGTCGTTATGCGTTGGTTTGTATTTGTAAGTATCAGTTATTACTAAATGCTGCATCTTTGTTTATAAATATTGTTAGTAGATATTTTAGTCATTGTGTGTTTTAAGTTTTATTAACTCTATTAGCTAATCATACACTGCTCCCTTACCCCTTGTAATTATCCCCAATAAAACTTTTAAATTGATTAAGTTTAGTGTGTGTGTGTGTGTGTCTGCAGTTTGCATCGTGACCCACACTCTCCTTGCATCTCTTACCAATATAGTCTGTTGCCACGTGCAGCCTGGTAAATAACAGGCCTGCATTTTCTTTCGCCCCTGCGAGTCCGTGGCAATCCACACCCGGAATATAGAGCTAGTGTAAGCTTTTGTGGCACTGTGACAAACTGCTGGGGATACCCAGAGCAGTGCAAGACTGCGCTACCTCTCTCATCCTCAGCAAGTGGGTGACAACTTCTTGACACACCAGCTTATCTGCTTTGCTAGCAAACTCCCCCAGGTCTTTCCCACCCCAAACCTTGCCTAGCAGGTAACAATTCAGCCCCTGAAGTCTGCAGAGATGTGTATCTGAAATGCCCCTATCACTGTACATTCATAGAGGATAAGATTGCTGCTCCTTTAAAGATACAGAAACAGCCACTTGCTATCTTGACTGGAGTTAAGAAACCACATCAATTCAATCACAATATTGGGTTGGTGTAGATAAAATAAAACAAATTTATATAATGAAAAAGAAAGTAGTTTTAAATGAGTTCAAGTAGAAGGGATAAAGATAGAAAGGGTTACAAACCAAAGTAAAAATACTTTGTAATGGTTAAGACCTAACTTAACAAGCTATTGTCTTTGTTCAAGGAAGTTTCCTCACCAGTCTTCCTTTTCCTGCAATGTCTGCCTAGTTCTGAGTCAGGATCCCCATTGAGACCACGGTGCTAGTTTTTGTTTTCTCCTCAAGTGAAGAATAATTCAGGGGTTTTCTGCCCCTCTTTTTATAGTCCAGTCTACCTTTGAAAATTATAGCTCTCAAAGTTCATTGAATCGGCTGCAAGAAGCTAGAAGGCTTTTTGAAGCAGGTTTATCCTCCATTGAGATTAAGTAGTGACTTTGTTCCTACTTTGCTCTCCTGATGGCTTTGTTTGCCTGGAATGCAAATGTGCTTTTCTTTGTCTTTGGTCATCCCTTGCTCAGTTTACATGGAAGACACATTCAAGCAGTTGGAAGTGCATTCCTTTGTCTGGACATAAAAACTGTTTATCAACTCCCCCGACATGCCTGGTTTAAATACATTTTAGTCATAATTCCAGCATATCTGTATAATCCTTTGTGAGTTGACCATACATACATCACCTAAAAATATTAGTGATACATCACATAATAATATTAGAGATCAGTGAGTTATTAGTTTTCCAATGACATATTACATGACACCTTTTAGATACAAATTATCACAAGAGTGAGTTGGGGTACAATGAGCTAGTCAGGCCAGCTGAAACTCACTGCTAAATACCAGGCAGCCCCTTGCCTTCTGGCATAGGGATGGTTTTAGGGTCACAAGCATCAAATCAAAATTTACAAGCACTCAGGTTGCTTTTGGCTAATGTGAACAGAGTTGATTAATTCTGTCTTGATTTGCACTCTAACCATTTACTTAGACCTAACACAATGGCTTGAAGAGAGCAGAGGATGCACTTCTAATTTGGACTTGGGCTGTAAACCTTGTCTTTTTACATGAGGACTTTGGCTTCAAAAGGCATTTTTCTGTCTCATTCTGAATTATCATATAAGGCCAAAAAAGTCAAGCGTGGGAGCCTAAAGTTAGGCTTTTAAATCCATATTTTGACAACTAACTGAAAGAGGCCCGATTTTCAGCAGAGTCGTGTGGCCACAAATCTCATTAAAATGAGTAAGAACTTTAGGCGTGCAGTGCTTTTTCAAAAACCAGGTCACTTCTTTTAAGATATCTAAATGTGGATTGAGGAGTCTAGTTTTAGGCACTCCATTTTGAAACTTTTTGCCTAAAACTATCTGAGGATTTTTTTTCTCTTGAGCTGCCACTTTTCCAGCCAGCCTGTCACACTAAACACACCAGTGAGTGCCAGACAGCTGAAGAAGGGGTTCAGCCCTCAGGGTTTGTAGTCTAAAGGACAGAGATGTGATGTAACAACAAGAATACTACCAGTATGGATGGAGTAAAAGAGGACGCTAGAAAACAATCTCATTTGTTCTGATTAATATTGCATCTCTCCATCATGAGCATATTCAATGAATTGATGAACATTTGCCAGCCATTTAAAGTGTTGTTAATTATTCCACAGACTGAGTTGCTTAAGTGTTTTTGGTTAAGCTATCTTGCTACAAGATGCATTCAGGAAATAGACAAAACCCCTTCTTACTGAACACTAGGGAATATATAGGAAATATGTAGGTGTTTATAGAAAAACCTTGAAATCAAAATAATTTAGAAGGCCTCTAACAGAGGCAGGGCCATCCTTAGGATTTATGGTGCCCTAGCCGGGATTATTAAACTGGTGCCCCTGTGCCTGTCTTGCTCTTAGCAACACAAACATAAGCTTACACTAGTGGAAAACTTGCCACATGCATGTTATTAAAACCAGTTTAACTTAGTTAAGCACACTGTAATGCTGATGGACTAGCGCTGAAGAAGTAGCACTATAGAAAAAATTCAGATTTGACAGAATGATGCAAATAATATAATTTTTTTAATTTGTCAACTTTATTGGAAATTTCTATGAAGAGGTATTGAAACAAGGATTTGTTTTTAATTAAAAGCAATCTTTCTGGCTTTCTTGGCTGCAAAATCAGTAATAATGTCATCGTATGACAAAGACAAAGTGATGTCTTGTTTGATTGCAAGAATAGCAAGACCAGTCAAGTGTTCCTGACTCCTTGTAGAGCGGAGATAGTTTTTAATGAGCTTTAGTTTTCAGAAACTCCATTCTCCTGATGCCACTGTTACAGGAATTGTCAGTAGAATACGAGTGGCAATGTACACATTAGGATATATGTCAACAAGTTTGCTGGTATGAGTAAACTGTACAATGTCCATCATCGATTTTGCATGTGGCAGCATTGATGACAGTGTCCTTAATTCTTCATACAGTTCAAGTTTATTTAAATCAAAATGATTGCTGTGCTTCAGGAAGCTCTCAGTGCACCTGCGTACTGGCCGGCAGACAAGCATCCGCCGAAATGCCACCGAATTTTGGTGGCATTTCGGCGGATGCTCGTTCACAGCCACAGTCCTTCGTCTGGCACCCGCCAGACAAAAAAGGTTGGGGACCACTGCTCTAGGTTCTTGCACTTTGTCATTAGTTGCTCTTGTTTTCCTATTTCGTTGAATTTAATCCTGCTCAGCCCACTACCAGCTGAGTGAATGGAACCCCAGGCCGACAGCGGGTTGAGTGGCTCAGCCGGGGTCTCAGCCGCCAGCCTGCTCAGCCCGCTGCCAGCCTGGGGTTCCTTGGGGGTCCCCAGGCCAGCAGCAGGCGCTGACTGGGGCTGGTGGCCGGGACCCTGGGTGGCAATGGGGCAGCAGCTGGAACCCCAGAGCAGCAGCAGGCTGAGCCGCTCAGCCCGCCGCTGCGTGCCATCGAAAATCAGCTCGCTTGCCACCTTCGGCACGTGTGCCATAGGTTGCCGACCCCTGCTCTATACACTAGTAAGGAGATGGGCATATTACAGTTGTTGGAGGACTCTATTTAGCAGTAACAGGGCTATAGGAAAGCCAGTCAACATTTTTTGTTTCTCTGATGAAAACTGGCCCACTCCCTTCCCCATACCAAACTTGTCACAAATAATTGTCAACAACTCAATTTTCTGTTTTTTTGGCTAAGATACTGATTTTTTT
Organism: Mauremys reevesii; assembly: GCF_016161935.1. Classification (NCBI taxonomy): domain Eukaryota; kingdom Metazoa; phylum Chordata; order Testudines; family Geoemydidae; genus Mauremys; species Mauremys reevesii. Next base: position 191,049,414 of record NC_052624.1, read on the forward strand.
AAAAAACATATTGAAATTGAATTCAGGATTGTTAGCAAGCATTTTTGGTGAACAAATTTGTTAAATGACAATCTAAATGGCAACGCAGTACTGCTTTCATGCTTGGCTCACCCCCCAGCCTGCTGGTCCAACAGCTGCAGTAGATAAGGAGATAGGTGGAAAACTGCAGGACCCCAAAATCCATCTCTTGGGGTGCAAAGTGGCAACAGCAGCAGCAAACCCTCAGGTCCGATCACACACCAATGGGCACCTCCGCCAGCCCAACAGACCATGGTGAAGTTAGCACAGCATCTGATCTCAGGGACGGGGCACCCATGGAGCCACAGCAGCTCATCCTGCCCTGTGCAGCTCCCCCTGGATGAGATGGATTGCTGCCAGCCCGGGGGAGAGACGCACTCCCCAGCTAGGATGACCAGATCCAGATGTCCTGATTTTATAGGGCCAGTCCTGATATTTTGGGCTTTGTCTTATATAGGTACCAGTTACCCCCACCTAGGGTGACCAGATAACAAATGTGAAAAATCAGGACGGGGTGGCGGGAATAGTAGCCTATATAAGAAAAAGACCCAAAAATCGGGACTGTCCCTATAAAATCGGGACATCTGGTCACCCTACAGTTGAGTTCCTTCCCCCTTCCCAGAGACCCCAGCAGCCAATCCCTTCCCTCAGACTGTGCTGCATTCGGCTCTCTCTAGGACCCAGCAGCCCTGCTCTTACATGCTCCACTGCTTCCCGTCTGTCCGGGCTCCCAGCGGAGTGGTGCCCCCAGACCTAGTGGTGCCCTAGGTGGCTGCCTGTTCTGCCTATGGCTAAGGATGGCCCTGAACAGAGGGAGCATCCAATAACATAATCTGAAATGTTTTTTACAACTCTTATCTACATTTCCTCCCTGCCCTAAAGAGCTTACACAGGAAAGGCAAAAACTGCAGTCATTTGTCCAGGTCAGATGGGAAGTCTACAAGAGCCAGGAATTGAATCTATATCTCCTGAGTCTGAGTCTTCTAGTTTGACCACATACTTCCTCCAAAACACACACTCACATGTCTCCACCCACTCCTCAATGCTAGGAAATAAGTCCTCCATTTTTTTTTCCTGCATGGAAGTGAAATGAGCTACTAAACCATTGGTCTAGCCATGTTCGTTCCCCTCCCCCCTCTTGTTATAAAGATCTTCTGCCAGTAGGCTTTTGGGTAGGTGTTCCCTATTCAAAAGAAAGAAATGCACCTATACCAAACTCACACATTGAATCATCTGAACTTTGGCAAAGTTCAGATCTAAATCTGGAGTCAAAATTTTCAGTTTCTATAATGGGCCAAACCAAAACCTTATATCAGAACACCCCAAAGTATGGGGAAGTCTGGATTTGACCAGTATGTTATACAGGTAACCTACAGAGGCTTGATCCAGTTCCCATTAAAGTCAATGGAAAATCTTTAAGCTAAGGTTTTCTAAGGATCCCATTGAATTTCCTTTGAAAAATCTTAGCATTTTTTATTTCAGGAGGAGTTGGATGAGGCTTTATATGTATATGAAGTAGCAAGTTGCCATTTTTTTTAATTAGCAGCATTCCCCTTAACCTTTAGTCATGTTTCCATTGTTTTATTTGCTTACAACATATCTGATCATTAAATGTCACAATTACGATGAAATAATAATATAATAAATTAAGAAAACTTCACTAGAGTCTAGAAGCAGCAGGTCTGAACATTGCAAAGCTGACAAACTCTACTTATTTAAAATTAGAGTAATTTTCACTTGCAGATAGTACAGAAGGATTCTACTTCAAACCTAGGGAAAAATTAGAATTCAAAACGTCTATTTCTGCAGTTTAAGCACAGTCATTTTGTCTAATCATGTCTTATGTGTTCATTCTGTTTGACATTGTGAATTTTCCACTGAGCAAGAAAAAATGACAAAGGTGCAAAATGTTTAAGAGCTGGGATTTTCGAGGCTGTCATTCATGCTATGTCTTTTCAAATCTCAACCATTCAAAAACTCCCATGTTGTTGGAAACCTGGGGGGTTGAAATTCTCTTCTTTAACATTTAATGAAACTGTCCCACAGACACAGTACACTGTTTCTGACAGGGATGACAAAATTGCTGTCCCCCTAAATATGTTTTTTAGTGTTCTTTCCATTTATTTTGTATAAAGTGCTTCTACCAATTTTAATGTGAATGATGTTAGCTCTGGTTTTTGTTCCATGCAGGAAGCATGCTGCTGTTTCTGATTTATATTGATTTTAAAGTAAACTGTGGTTTGGATGAAGCCTGACTACTGTCAATTGTATCGTATAATTAGATTAATGCACAGCACATTACAGCTGAGCAAATGCAGGCCTGGTTGGGTTTGAAAGGATTGGAAGGAGAGGAAAGGAAGCATGTAGGGTTGCACATCCAGTTTATTATTATTAATGATTATTTCTTATTTCATTTGTTTGCTAAGTGTGCATGCTGTCAATGCCACAAAGAGCATTTAATTGAGTATTTGGGGGGAGAAGGAATGAAGGGAAATAAGAGAGGGAATATATAACTGTGGTATGATATTTTTCCCCAAAACCAAGGTTTGTGAATGCAACATCACGCATAGCAGCTAAGGAGTAAACATTCTACCTTATATAGCAAGATCCCTTTGCAGTCTGGACAGAGACTTCAGACAGGAACCCTCACCTGCATCTCTGCCTACAATCAGGCAGCTAGGATGTAATAGGATATCATAATGAGCCTAACTGACAACATGCAACCCTGAGTCCCAGAGAGAGAAACCAGCAGTAGGAAAGCAGACAGAAGTGGTAAAGGAACTGCAGATAAGAAGGCCCCAATAATAGTGAGTGTGATGATATGCCCCCAACTTTTCCTCATTATTTACCAACAGCCAGCAATAGACATGGTATTATATAATTTATACACCTTCCACCACTTGATTGCTCCCACAGGCCTTTCTACATACTGCACTTTTTACTTATTTGGGAGTACAGGGACTCCTAGATTTAAAGGCTGGTTGGTCTAATCACTGTTCTGTTGCTGTCTCAGTAGTTTTAATGCACTGAAAAATAAAACTGATGAAGCTGGTTGTTCTAATGTGTGTACTTTGAGACTCTGAATGCTTCATATAACATCTGAACTAAAAATGTCCCTCTCCCCACCTAACACCAAACCTCACAATAACAATTAAATGGTGCGAGTGGAGGAAATTAAATTTATACTAAAAGAGAAAAAATTCACTCTTTCATTTTCCATCTCACTTTTGTACCTCACGCTTCTTCTGCTATCTAACAAAGAAAAAAATTGTACTTTACTGGGGTGAGATTTTCTGCAGAGGTTTCATTGATAAACTGCAAAAATATCTTGGAGTTGCACATTTTCAAGCTGATTTCACTCCCTCTGATATAACCTCTTTTCTATATACCCAGCTCCTGCTGCCACTGTGGATTTCTCAGCCTTCCAGACTGATAGGAAGGGTTGATTCTGGTGGACTGAATCAATGTTACTTATGAGAGGCTGGTACCAGCGGAAGCAAATGAGGGGCAATTGCTGAAGCAACATCAGCAATGCACCAGTGCTGCAGCATTCTATGATATTTTGCAGGTAAGGGAGTTATTAATTCCTCATATATGAGTGTTTGGTTTAATGTGTGATGTTCGCAGCCCCTATACTGGAGTTTCACCTTTATCGTTTTTCACTTGGCTGTGACTTCCCTCCCCCCCCCACCCCACCGAGTTTGAAAAAGATTGCTAGGCTTCCTCTTGATGTAGTTGTATGGATACAGGCCATGTGCAATAAAATGTTTTACCTGCTGCACAGAAATACGTTACAAACCTGTGTACTCTCCCATTAGCTCATCAAGCTCAAGAATGGGCCTTGTGTAAACTAGGGGAGAATGTGTTGAACCAGCTCATGTATATGCCAAACTGTTCCCCTGTGTAGTATGTGAGATCTACCCAGATGCAACTATTCCCTCCACTGGCTGACTTAGTGGAGCTGTTTTCTTTGACTACCATTTAGAAGCCTGTGTGTTGGTACTTAGAACTGCTCCATTTTAATTTTCTCCTTATGCTATATCTATGTCTTTATTACAAATGATAGGAAAATGGAGGGATGGGAATGTTCTCCTGAAAATTTTGACTTTTCTTCGCAAAAATGAAAATTTCACTGTTTTCTGCATCCAAAAAATCCCCACAATCTGCCCAAAAAAGTTAGTTTAAAACAAAAATCTAATTATCATGTTTGAGGAAAGCAGGCTCTTTCTATGAAAATATAAGTTTAGTTAAAAACTTAATTTTCATCAGGAAAATAAAGATTTTGCAGAAAACTTCTGACCAGTTCAATATATAATAAAAATATTTTAAAACCAATAACCTATTGCAAAAAACCCTGTTCACTTCACATAGGTTTGTTCCTATAGGGTAAAACCAAGTCCTCTGCAACACTTTGTCTCTTGATAGGGTTCTGTGCACTGCTCACAATTGTAATGGGACCTCTAGCTTCATGTGTTGAGTCTCTACACTAGCTTTCCATAGGCCAGTATGAATGTGGCACTGGAGTCAGACCGGAGACATCTGAGACAAATTGGCAAGGAGAGGTATAGCTGCTACTTCAACCCATAGACTGAAGTGAAACTCAGTATTGTGACCAAAGAATTGAAAAGATGCAAGATAGATATATGTGGAATCTCAGAGCTGTGACAGAACAGTAGCAGTCACTTTATGATGATGGATGGGTATATGGTGTACCACTCAGGTTCTGAGAAAGTGAGAGAAAAGGGGGTTGCATTTATCTTGTGCAAGGAGACATCAAAGTGTATGCTTGGATTATATCCAATCAGTGACAGAACAATTACAATCCACTTTTAAATGTAGCTAGTCGATATATCAGTTACATAGGTTTGTGCCTCTACAACAGCAGCTGACAACAACACAATTAAGTCCTATGAACAGTTTGAAGAGCTGCTCATTAAACTACCAAGCAAAGACATCACCCTTGTTACTGGAGACCTGAATGTGAAAGTTGGAGCTATAAGTACTCATAAAGAAGTAATGGGACACAATTATCTGGGTTTACAAACTGAAAGAGGAAGTAATTTAGTCATTTTCTGCTGCTCTCATTGTCTGGTCATTACAAATATCATCCTCACCCAACATCCTAGATGTGTTTATATACATGGATATCACCTGATGGCATGGCAAACTTGATTATGTAATGATACATGTATGCTGGAGTTCAAGCATCCAATGGACAAATATTTTCCTGAGTGCAGACTGCGGGTCAGGACATTGACTGGTAGCTTCAAACATAAAAATAAATATTAAGATAATGTTTGGCAGGTCCACTGCATCTGGATTTGTCCAAAATCTTCATGACTTCTGTGAAGAAAGGGTTTGAGGCATTGTTACAGGTGAAAGATGAAAACAACCGGACCAAACTTAGTTTTCATTTTATTCCAATCAGCCTCAAAGCGCACATTCAGAAAAATCAATGTTGGACTACATCATGCTATTTCATACCTGACTGTGAAAGGTTGTTAAAGAAAATACATTAAACACAGCAACTAGCCGCTCCCTGGCACTAACAAGTAGAGCCCTGCAAATCCGCAAATATCCACTTTATAGCCACAGATGTGGTTCTTTGCTTACCATCTTTGCAGATGACGGATATGGATCAACATTTTTTATCTGCACAGGGCTCTAGAAGAGTAGTTCTCAATGGGAGTCTGCAGCCTCCTGGGAGGCATGGTTTCAGGGGGTCCACCTGCAGAGCCAGAGCCTGGAGGACTGGCAAGAGGCTCAGGACACCGGGCTCAGATGCCATGGCCCCGGAGCCCCCTTGAAGCTGGCTGGTGGCCCCCCCAAGGGGCCACGGAAGCCTGGTTGAAAACTGCTGCTATAGAAGCTGCTGGTGTGGGTGCAGGTGTGAATCGTGAATTGGATAAAATTTAATTACCGCAGATCTGGATTGGATGCAGATCCAAATGTTTGTATCTTTGCAGGGCTTTTTACGCGCAAGGCTTATGGCTGTTAAATGCAGATGTCATGCGTAAGGGTCTTCCTCTTGCTAATACACATGCCCTCCAGTAAAAGTATGGCAAAGAACTATAAAAATACTCTGATTATTAAAAAGAAATCTTCAGCCCAATCAAGGACTACACATGGAAATAAAGAACATAGAAAATAAATAAATTACAGAACTCTACAGAATGAACTTTTAATCTGTTTTATGAGGCTTCTTTGGAATAGCCTAAAGTGGCATAACGCCAGCTAATCATATAGCTCATTCACAAACAAAAGAATATATTCTTGAACTTATCGTATATATTAGCTTCAAAATGTTGATATCAAGATTTGTGTCATGTTTTAAAACAGCAGGGAATAGTGTTGTGACATGCAAAGCTTTTTATTAAGATTATGAAGTATTGGATATTTTTGCTGAATCTTCAAGTGCATTTTTGTCCATTTCCAATTTTTTTAACGTTTTAAGTGTTGAACCACAGCACAAGCTTGAATGTTTTAAATGAAACAGTAAAATATGTATCTTGAGTTCTGCTTAGAAATGTTTGTAATATTGCTAAATAGATAAACAAATTGTTAACACAGCAAGCAAGGCAGATGGGGCTCTGCCTCATCATAATGAAATATAAACACGTTTTTTCTTCATTTGTCCTTACTTTTCCTATTAGCAAGATAGCAGATGCCAGAAACCATTACAGTAGGCTTAAGAATATATTGGAGTAGAAAAATACAAAGAGCAAGCCTCCTGCTTCTTGGAACCATTGTAACATTTCTGATAAGTTGAAACTAAAGGGGGTTGATTGTAAAGCAAATTCTCTCACCTGTAAAGTGGAGGTATAAAATTGAAACTAGGTGTTCACCAGAGATTCAGACTCTGGCAAATAGAAGGGCAAATATTTGCTTGTTTGCACAGGAAAATGGTGCCATTTATGATTAGGCTCAAGTTGAAAAACAACCACAACAGCTCTGTCTAGTTATGCTTACCTTTTTTAATGTAGCTTGTAATTTGTGCACAGAAAGAGACTGTGATGGAACTGTAGTGAACTGACCTTGTGGCTGGCAAGCTTTTAGTGAATAGGTGCGTTGAACATGCTAACATTCAAGCCCAACAGAGAAGACATGGACACTTGATTATCTTGGACCCAAATGTGTATTTTTATATACAGAATCCAGTGGATTTATTGACACTAAACAACATTAAAATGAGTTGCGGGGATGGGTGGAGAGGAGTCAGTAGATGGAAGAATATATATCCAAAATACTACATAATTTTAAAAACACTTTTTCATATGTTCATGGACTTCTAGATTAAAAATAATAGGGTCGAGTAAATTTGGGGCAAAGATTTTGTAAATAAAATACAGAGATTGGCCATGTTATAAATTATTCTAACTTTTTAATTCTGTATGTAAAAGAAACGTATTGATTTTTGATTTTATGCAACATTGTCTGAAAAGGCAGACAGAGAAAATGAGTGTCCTTAAATTAAAAATGGCCTACTCTAATACTCCTAATTATGCTGTTGGTTCATTTTCAATTTTCTCACTGTAATATATTGTAAAGTTTTTAAAGGGGAAATGTCAGGACTTGCCTACTAGTAGCATGGTTTATTATTTGTGTGGAACACATGTCATGGGCACAACACTGATGATAGACTATGTCCCTTTTTCTATATACTGCTACTAAAATACAGAAATAACAGATACTTTCTCTCAATGTGATGACGTCTATCAATATGGAATAGCTTCACATTGCTTTTTCAGTAACATCTATTTTAAGTGTTGTAGAGCAGGAAGCAGACTACAGGAGATGAGTAACGGTTTAGGTTGATATGGGCCAAATAGACTGGCTAACAGTAGGGACATGGAAAGTTTGCTCTGATGGTTCCAGCCACTACTGCTGAGCTGAGGGTCTGTTACCACTGTAGCAACATCCTTTGCCTAAGACCTCAAAGTGTCCAGGATCTGCAGGTAGGGAGGGGCACACTGGCAGTGGGAAAAACATGAAATTGTTCTTGCACCCAACTCCGTGGAAAACTGATGGGGAGAGACAATAATTCATCCTGAGACATGAGCTGTTGAGGTAGGAAACTGCATGTACTACTTGTCTCCTTCCCTTGCCTGTGCATGCACTTCCAGAAGTATTTCTATGGGAGAAGGACACCAAATCCCAAATCATTGTCAGCAATTTTGTGTGTTGCTATTTTGTTGCTAAAGAGTTAATACACGGAAAAGTAGATTCTTTATTAAAGAATTTATGTAAATGCATGCACATATGGTGAACAAAAATAACCTTCCTTTGGTTATATTTGATACCCCCTAGCAGTAAAATATTGCTTGATCACACTGATCTTAGCATAACCTATCAGTTTTGTTTTCTGGTTAAATTTAGCATGTCCCCAAATATTCCAGCATGAAACATAACTGTAAGGGTTTTATCTCAGTTACTGCAACATCTTAGAGCAATCTTGCCCTGTTCAGACTCATTTAGAATGTTCCTGCAAAGATAATTTTCCTAGCGCAGCACTTTGAATACATGACCCCTATCTTTACATCCCTCCACTGGCCAACCCTTCTCTGTTGCCTCAGACATAAGCTACTTGTTCTCCCTTCAAGGACCTATCCCTTTACTGGATATCATTTCTCATTCACTTCTGAGATGTTGTCTCTCTCCTCCAATCAGCCCATGCTCTCAGTTTCCATAGCTCTCTTGTTAACTTTTCAAACAAGCACCTTTGTGGTTTCTACCATGCTGCCCCACATGCTTGTTGTTAATGTCCAAAAAGCTACCTCTTTACCCTCCTCCAAATCCCTACTTAAAACACTCTTGCCATCATGCCTGCAAACAACTTGATGGTTGCTGGTATGCCAAGACCAATGCCTATCATGCTGACCAATACTATCTTATTCTTTCCTTGTGTTCCCCTGTCTTTGTCTGCTTATCTCCACTTATTGTGTCTTGTCTTTTATTGGATTGTGAACTCTTTGGGTAAGGACCATCTTTTTTGTTCTACATTTGTACAGCACAGTGGGTTCCTCGTCCATGACTAGGACTCATAGGAACTGTGGTAATTCAAATAATAACAAAGGATAAACAACTCCTGCAGCACAATTTGAGTGAAATTCTAATGTGGAATAATAGTTTGTGTGTCTGAATTAGATTAACAGCTGTACAAGGAATGCTAACACATTTATATTGTAGCAGGAATGTTTTATTATATAACTAGCTACTTATGTATTAATTTAAAATCTACTAAAGTTGAGACATTATAAATTTAATTTTATAGAATGGGATAATTTGAGGGGGATTTATAAAGAACAAGCAAAGGTTCCTAACAATTTATTGCAAACAGGGAAAATTATCTAATGTAATTTAATGTTTAGCTTTTCAGAGGCTAAATCTTTAATAATAAATATAGTAATAAACAGACTCAGAAAAGAATTCTGAGTATATAGATGTAGGAACTGAGTGTGTTACTGTTCGTCTCATAAAACTGGCTACTATATATGCACGTACTGCACAGGGTTTTAATAGGATATTTTAGTTATCTGAGACTAGGATTGGATCTATGGGGCTGAAATCTGATATCTGTGCAAGAAAGAATAATTTGGGGGAAAGGAAGGAACAGCACTATATTCACACAATGAGGACAGTACAGATGGTTGGTGCTACTCAGAATAAGCCATGCTATTCATTCTAATTGTTCGAGGAAAGTGTGTGTGTGTGTGTGTGTGTGTGTGTGTGTGTGTGTGTGTGTGTGTGTGTGTGTGTGTGTGTGTAAATCTGGCTGTGGATGATAATTATCATAGCTAGGCTCCTGCTAGTTAACAGTACTTCCGCTGATGTCCTTGTGGAAAGTGATTAGCTGATTTTGTGGTCCTGTCGGTCACTTTCTTGTTTGGAGCAGAAATCCATTGATGGAAAGGCAGATATTTTCTTACTGTAATTTTTTTAAATTACAATATGAACACATTTTCTATTTTCCTGAGCACAGCTGGTAACAAACTGCACGTGGACAACTCCCTTGTTAAAAGATTCCTTAGGCTGGACACTGTTGCCCGGTCCCAGGAAACAGCTACTTTGGGCCTCTGTCTGTCCAGGACGCTCATACAATTCGAAGAGATCCAACTACTTTAACACACTCTGTCCCCCTTTCTCTCCCTTTGCCCCTGCACTTAGTCCAAGTCCCTCAAACTGCATGGTTTGGAAAAGGGGTTCAGGTCATTAACCCGCTGCCTTTGGGCAGCTGTGCAACACAAGGATGCTCAGAAAGATCCAACAGTCAAGCCCAGGAGACTGCTTTTAACCAACACAATGCCCTTACCTCTCCAAGGGAGGTTTTACTGGATGCCATCGTCAACCCTTTCTATGGACAATGTCATACTGAATGGTTATACATCAGTGACCCCTTTATGGTAGCCATTAGCACCTTTCACTGTAACACCACTTTACTCTTGTCCACATCGGGGTCTGTATATATTTCTCCTTTTAAAACCCTATGCCCTGTTCTGACTATCCAATCAAGGATTGTTTTTCCTAATCATTTTTTACTGGATATAACATAGTTGCTTATAGCAACTGAGACTTTCATTATGAGAGAAACAGGGTTCAGCTAAAATTTAATTCATGTGAAAGGGAATTTGATATAAACCGTATTTCACTGTGCAATCAAGTGCATTACAAGTGGAAGTGCTGGGCTTAGCACAAACTCAACTGAATCATATAATTCTTCTCTAAAAATGCTAGGTGTCATAGTCTAGTAATCACAGATTTCTTCTGGTTGGTTGAGAAGGGCCCAAGGCCTCCTACAATCTTCAGTGGGAAGTGTGGTTAGAATCTGACATGAAGATGTGCTGCTATAGAAGTAACGGGACAAGTATCTGTATTGGAAAGGAAAAGAAATAGGGACGGAGATAAGTTTGCAAGAGCAGGGGCCTCACAAGGTTCCGATATCTTGGATGAACTACAAGACCACTTTCAGGTGCTTACCTGAACTAAACCTCATTTTGTTGTGGTTCACCGATCAGTAAGAGGGGCAGCCCAGACTAGAGAAGTAAGTAAAAGGACTAAGAGCTGAGCTTCTCAAATTCTAATCCTAGCTTTTCTATCAACTCAAGGCCTCAGTCTGGTCCTTACTTCCCCAATTTTACAGAAAGAGTAATACTCACCTAGTTCCAGTGGTGTTGAAACGATAAATTAGGTACTTTATACATTGCTTTGAAGATACCAAATGCTATACAAGTGATATTGATAGTCATAATGGTCATGCTATTCAGGACTGATCCTAGGATTTTCAGGGCTCTATATAAGTTAACTATTAAGAGCTACTCATTTAAAAAACTATTTTGAAGTCAAACCACTGCTTTATCCCCTGCCATTGGCAGTCTGTGCAGTGAATCTCCGTGGAATTAAACTCATGGAGTGCACTGGGGTCCTACTCCCTTCTCTACCTCCTCAGATCCTGCCCTCTCTTGCCCTTGAGCAACAGAACCACAGTGGCTCTACTGCCAGAGGGTCCCCGATACACCTGAAGAAGGGGGATGGGAATTTTCTTCAAATGACCTGACCCTTTAGATTAAATTCACATTTTTCAAGGCTGTTAGCATTTCACAGCATCTCTAGCATGAGATGTCTAGCCTCTCATAGCTGTTCTGTATCCCACAGAGAATGACTCTTTGTGGATATCAGTCCAGACCCTCACAATTGGCTTTAATTGCTATTGGAAGGTTGGGCAGAGGATCACGTTCTTGTCTTACCCTGAAGAGCAGTCCCTCCAAATCAGGACTGAGGCACATTAGCAGAACAATATGATCAAAGTAGCATAGCTATTGACTGTGCTGTAGTCACTGGCCAAATTAAAAATAAAATAAAATAAATGAATGCCCCAAGTTAGGCACCTAAATAGAAGTGAGCTAATTTTTCAAAGATTCTGAGCACCTGAAAATCCAACTGACTTTTTCACACCCAACCTATTCCATCCCAAAGTTTAATTTCCACCTTAACACCCAGGGTGGGATAAGAAAGAGGCTGGCCAGATATAGGTTCATGTTGGGTCCTCTTTCTTCTGAGTAAGAGGAGAAAAATGGTTCATCCTCAAAGTGAGCATCAAAATTCGCCTTCCCCTCCCCTTCCCCAACATTTTTGAAGGCATTGGTTGTCCCCATTTTCATTCACTGTCTTGTACCAGACAGACTGAGTGCGGAAGGTGGGAGTAGGAGGTTACTGGTTCTCACTATATTATTTGTGTGTCATGGTTTCCTATCCTGTTTTCCTTCTCCCGTTGCCCTGCCCACAACTGCTGGTCTCTTTCTGGAGGCATTTGAGGGCTGTTGGGGGTATCTAGCTTGATTGGCCTCTTCCACCCTGGGCTAAATGCATGTGAATGCTGATCCTTCTCCCTCTTGCATGGCAGCCATGCTGTAAACCTCCCGTGATCTGCTGTTTCCATGAAGGAAACCTAGCCTCTATTTTTAGATGTTCTCATCAGAGTCTAGGACTTAGCTGGTGACCAGAGACTTCAAATCCCATCCTGAGAAAATAATTTTGGAGGATAGGCCTTTGTATACAAAGAGGACAACTATCAGGAGGAAAACATCTTTTATTGGAAGATTTCTCAATTTTTTTCCATGAGCTGTCAGATGATATATGAGGAAAACCAGCTTTGGCGGTATTGTCAGTCAACCTGTGAGATCCCTTAATTATCATGCCCATGGCATTTCACTGTTTTTATGCAAGCGTGTTTGTGTTGTCTGCATTTAGTTTTCCCACTGTAACACTGGAAAAGCTAAAAGTAAGCAAAAGTGAAAATGTAAATGCCACGGTCTTAGCTGTAATATTAAATGTTCCTTGTGGTTTTAAGATTACCTTTTGCACAGTCTGTTGATGCATTCTGGCAAGCACAATATTAAAAGTTTGCTTGGTGAAAATCCCCTTAGTTGAACTTGACAGAAAGTAATGTCAATAAATTTTTAATCATCTGAGGAGAAAATACTCTGCTTCAAGATGGGTACCATAGAACAATACTTGCATGGAATATTTATGATTTACTTTTTAATCTCAAAATCTGTAATTCAAGGATGAATTTTAATACATTTAATGCATTTATTTTAATCCTTAAATTGCTGTAGAGTGATTGAGTCAGGGCCACTGGAAAGTTAACTGTTGAACAGAAATTTTGTTTTTGTAGGTGCCAGTTTTCAAAATTGCATTGCTTTCAGGGTTTAGCATTGGAGAGGCTAATCATGATTTAGAAAATTTAATATGACTGTGACTGTACATATTTTGTTCTTGGCTATTCAGTTCTTCTGTGTTTCCCATCTCTCTAAAATTGTAGTTCTGCTTGTGGAAGTATATATGTTCCAGTAACCTAAAACTCTTAGAAGTAATGCTCCTTTGGGGTGAAATTTTGCTGTACCCAGCCAATTCATATATTTATTTTCAGTACACCCTTCAAGCACCGTCTCTACTTCTAGGAGTAGAAGTTTGTAGCATTATAGCTGTTATTACAATGTCACCATGAACTGAACAATATATAATCGCTTACTTTAGCTGATGGGTTGGATTCTGTACTCAGGTCTAGGTCCTTTGCACCACTTGAGTGGTGCAAAGGGTCAGAAACAGGCAGATAATTCCCCTGTCATAGGGAAGCACCCTACTGGTGTAAATATCTGCCACCTTACCCATCTTAACATGGGGTGAGCGGTGCCTGTGACAGGAAGTGGGCATGGCAGAGTTACCCTATGCTAGGCCTGTCATCAGTGCCATCCCTAGGAGGATGCGAGGCCCAGGACAAATCAGGCCCTCGCCAGCTTGGGGGGCTCCTGCTCTGCATTGGTGGCTGGGCAGAGCCCTGGGAACGCAGAGTGGCAGCCAGGACTCTGTACATGTGGGGTGGTAGCACCCTCCACACCCATAGTTCCCACACCTGTGCCTTCTGGGACCGACTGTGCCAGCCAGTTGCACCAGCCTGCAGGGCCCCACAAAGCCCTTCACCCTACCAAAGGGATAGCTCTGCCTATCATACACTAGCATAGGGTATATCAAATGACCATGCACTAGTGGCAAATCTTAGAATTGCATGTCAGTAGCGGTTAAGTAGCTCCAGGGCTGTCCCTGAGAATCAGGGAACTGAAGCCTACTATCTTATACTTCACTCTCTCCTCTGTGCTAAACAGAACTCTGGCACAGAATGGAATCTGCCTCTCTAGGTGCAATCATGAACAATAACCAAGGTTGGGTTGTAGATTTCTAAACAATCTATCAATGCCATTGATAAGTAATCAGACTGTTGTATGCTTTTGGCTGGAAGATAAGCCAGTCTTCCATGTAAAATATACACATGACTGTAAGAAAGTCTGAATATCTTCAGATTTAGTCACTCTACTATTAATGAAGTACTTACATTATGCTACTTAACCCTAATACCGAGATCTTCAGTACACACTCTGAATAATTCATCTTGTTTTTATGAGTAACTGCTTTAGGTTTTGTAAAGAAGAACTGAAAGAAGTTGCAGGTATTCATAGATTCCAAGGCCAGAGGGGACCATTGTGATCATCTGCTCTGCCATCCTGTGTAACATAGGCCATAGGACTTCCCCCCCACAAAAAAATTCCTAGAGCAGAGCTTTTAGAAAGACATCCAATCTTGATTTAAAAATGTTAAGTGATAGACAATCCACCATGATCCTTGGTAAATTGTTCCAATGGTTAATTATCATCACTGTCAAAAATTTCCAGTCTGAATTTGTCTAGCTTCAACTTCCAGCAGTTGAATTGTGTTATACCTTTCTCTGCTAGATTGAAGAGCACATTTTTAAATATTTCTCCCCATGTAGATATTTATCGACTGCAATCAAATCATCCCTTAATCTTCTCTTTGGTAAACTAAATAGATTGAGCTCCTGAGTCCATCACCATAAGACATGTTATCTAATCCCTTAATCATTCACATGGCTCTTCTCTGAACCCTCTCTAATTTATCAACATCCTTCTTGAATTGTGGGCACCAGAATTTGATGCAGCAGTCACACCAATGCCAAATACAAAGATGTAAAATAACCTCTCTACTCCTACTCGAGATTCCGCTGTTTTATGCATGCCAGAATTGCATTAGCTCTTTTGGCCACAGAGTCACGCTGGGAGCCCATGTTCATCTGATTTTCCACCATGACCCCCAAATCTTTTTCAGAGTTTCACTGCTTCCCAAGATAGAGCCATCACCATTCTATAAGTATGGCCTACTTTTTTGGTTCCTACATTTGTAGATTTACATTTAGTCATATTAAAATGCATATTGTTTACCAAGTTTATCAATAAATCCAGATTACTATGAATCAGTGACCTATCCTCTTCACTGTTTACTACTTCCCCAGTTTTTGTAATGCCTACCAACTTTATCAGTGAGTAGTTTATGTTTTCATCCAGGTCACTGATAAAAATGTTAAATGATGTGGGGCCAGCAACCAGTCCTTGCTGGGTCCCACGGGAAAAACACCCTCTTGACAACAATTCCCATTTCCAATTACATTTTTAGACCTATCAGACAGTTTTTAATCCATTTAATGGGTGCCATATTATTTTTATATTCTAATATTTTAATCAAAATGTTGTGTGGTACCAAGTCAAGCATCTCACAGAAGACTTAACTATATTGAGTTGAATCATCAACTGCCTTAAATAGAACATAAAGATTTTTTTTAAAATGATTTAAAGCTAAGGGTGGCTATGTGAAATAGTTCATGAAATGATTCAAGCTGCTGTAATATCATGTGAATTTGGGGTTGATACATGATTTTTTTTTTATGAAAGGTAGGTGTGTCTAATAATGGAATGGAATTACTATTGGATCAAATTAACATAGAAGTAATAACTTATGTAGATAAACTTTGGCATTAACTTTAATTGGACCATTATACTTATGGTCATAGAAGACTAAATGGGAAGGACTTTTTTTTGTTAAAATGACACAATACCGAAAACATACATAAATACAACAAAATTGTTTTCAAATTAGGACTGGATAAGATTTGCCACTTGATTTGTATTAAATTCATATAAGTTATTAAATATATTGATAATTTAATACATAATATTCCAGACGTAATATAATCAGTAATCACCAACATTTCCGCCATAATTTTTCTTTTACATTAGTTTCTTCAGTTAATTGAATCCATTCTCTGAACTTTTTAACACTGTGGCACAGATTTAATGTATTTAGAGGAGCTGTGATTAAATAATAATTATAAGATTGGTATATTAAGTGTTTGATACTGTCACTATACCATATTGGTCCTTCAACACACTCTGTCATTCATTCACAGACTTTGAGTACACCTGATTGCACCTAGTCCAGTCAAACCCTGAGAGGAAATCTCCCATGATAGATTTGGGGAAATAGAATATTTTAATCAGCTGTTTAATATGTGTGTGTTCCATTGTCTTCTACTGATACTGGTTTTACGCTACTAAGAGATACCGGAGATCTACTTTGAACTTAATTGTTAGGAGCCTGGGCTTTTAAGATAACATAATGAAAAGCATTCTAGCCATACTTATTGTCACTGTGACATTACTAGGAGCTATAGGTAAGTAGCACAGTGACAACCCTTAGTCTTAAGGAGTTGCATATTATTTGGTGTTCATTCTACTATGTTGCTGTAAAGCAAACTTTCAGCTCAATAATTCCTACAAATCAGTATCTTAACTGTCTCTATTCTGTGCCATTCCTAGATAGGGTTGGAGCTGCAATAGTAGATGTGTATACGCTATTCAAGCCCTATACTCTCAATCTTTGGCATAGCTGGCTAGTTGTGTTATCTACTAGATGTCAAAGGAAGAAAACAGCTGCGCCTGTCTTTTCACAAAGCTAGACACCTGCTCCCTCTGTTCACATTGTTTGTTTCGTGCTCTACTACTGTGAGTTGTCATTATACTGCCTATATGGCATGGAGTCCCTCAAGATTAACTCTTTCCACTATCAAAAGCTGTGGTTAGGGGTCATAAGAAATAAAGCAACTTTATCATACACTTAGAAATAAGACAGTAATGATGTATAAGATCTATTTCATCATTTAGTCCATTCCCTTCCCAACAGGTTTATTCCCTTTAATACATTTGAACTTCAGCTGTCCAAATGATGGCACCTGATCCTTTCAAAATTCAGATCTGGGCAGGGCACAACAATCCATTCATTAGTAATATCTAGACTTGAATACAGCAGTTCTCTAGGAAGGAATCTTTGAAGCAATCTCAGAATACTGCAGGCCGTCTGCTCAGCCCCAATGACCCACAGGAACACATCACCACACTCCATATTGACTCTCCATTGACAATTGAGCGCACATCTCTAATTTTGTTTTTTTACAGCATTTCCACTCTCCCCTTCCTGTGAATGAATCCCATAATGGCCTCACTACACTGGAACAACAAAGGGAGATTTGTGACTGTGAGATACAGAAGTTGTACTAAGATTATGGAACTTCTTTCCAGATAAACTATCTAGTTCCACCAGAATCTGAGATGAATGTGAAACCCACCTTTTTGCCTAAACTTTCTTCCAAAAGTCTTACAGACATCAATACTGTAATGCAGGAGTGGCCAACTTGAGCCTGAGAAGGAGCCAGAGTTTACCAATGTACATTTCCAAAAAGCCACAGTAATAAGTCAGCAGCCCCCCATCAGTACCCCCCACCCCCCGGCTCCCAGAGCCTCCAACCCACCGGCAGCCCTGCTGATCAGCGCCTCCCTGTCCCTCCCAATCAGCTGTTTCATGGCATGCAGGAGGTTCGGGGGTGGGGGAGAAGGAGCAAGGAAACGTCAGGCTTGGGGGGCGGGGTGGAGTGGAGACAGGGCCTGTGGCAGAGCCAAGGGTTGAGCAGTGAGCATCCCCCAGCACATTGCAAAGTTGGCACCTGTAGCTCCAGCCCCAGACTCCGTGCCTATACAAGGAGCTGCATATTAACTTCTGAAGAGCCGCATGTGGCTCCAGGTTGGCCACCCCTGCTGTAATGGGTAGAGCTGGTAGTTAGTCCAAAGTTAAGGTTGCATAATGCTTTTCATTATGTGCTCCTTTTTTTCATTGTTTATGACTTTGCCAAACTTTGTTTTGTTGGAAATATTCCATGCTTCGTGTTTGGCCATCTTTCACTGACACAGCCTGAGGCAACCATTTTTGAGAATTAGATTGTAGAAAAAATTACCAATTTACCAGTGTTTAAAAATATTTCCAACCATGCTTTGAAGAGCTGTAGTACCTTCAGGTATGAAGCAAGAGCTTTAAATTAGGCACAGGGACAGCTGTAGTGTCAGGTGCTTTTTGTGGTACTCATGAAAATACATCTAGATTTACCAATTATTATAAGCCTCATAAAAATCTATTTGCATATGCTAAATGCAGTGTGGTAAGCTCTGAATGTTTCAGTTGCATTGAGCATAGTCCAGATTCCGAGCTCCTTATGTGCCAGTGACATTAAACATGTTCAGAGGCACAGAGCAAGCTAGAATCCTAGATGGAAGGACAGTGCAGTAGCAGCAAATGCTGTTTCCCTTTTCACCTAGATGAGTGGTTTTCAGTCTCTACTATACTGGGACCCCATTTTCCATACTGGAACTTTGCAAGCCAAGCCAAGATCCCCTTCCCGTTCAGGGCCGCCCAGAGGATTCCAGGGGCCCGGGGTCTTCGGCAGCGGGGGGCCCTTCCGTTCCGGGACCCGCCGCCGAAGTGCCCCAAAGACCTGCGGCGGGACCCCCACCGCCAAATTACCGCCGAAGCGGGACCCACCACCGAAGTGCAGCCCGGTCTTCGGCGGTGGGGGGGGACCCCGCTGGGGCTCTTCGAGGCACTTCGGTGGCGGGTCCCGGAACGGAAGGGCCCCCCGCCACCGAATTACCGCCGAAGACCAGGCTGCGCATCGGCGGCGGGTCCCGCTTCGGCGGTAATTCGCCAGTGGGGGGGGGCCTTCCGTCCCGGAGCGGAAGGACCCCCTGCCAGCGAAGACCGGGAGCGAAGAAGCTCCTGCGCTCTGCCCCGTGAGAGTTTTCCGGGCCCCCCGGAGTGAGTGAAGGACCCCGCTCCAGGGGCCCCGAAAAACTCTCGTGGGGGCCCCTGTGGGGCCTGGGGCAAATTGCCCCTCTTGGCCCCCCCCGGGCAGCCCTGACCCTATCCACCCCCCCCAGAACACCCACAATCCAACCCCCCCATTCCCTGACCGCTCCCCCAACCTCTGCCCCCTCCCTGTGCCCTGACTGTCCCCAGGACTCCCTGCCCCTTAGCCAACCCCCCCGGCCCCAGCCTCTTACCCCCGGCTCCCTCCTCGCCCAGAGTCTCAGCGCCTCACTGAACAGCCGCAGCGTGTCTCCGGCGGGGCCTGAGCTCCATCCTGCTCAGAGCCACGTGGTGAGGGGGCGGGGCTGGGAGTTCCACGCCGAGCGGAAGGAGCTGAGCTCAGCCCGGAGCTCCCAGCCTCGCCCCCTCACCACGCGGCTCTGAGCGGGGCGGGGCTCAGGGGCCCCAGCGGAGACACGATGCGGCACTGTCTGAGGACGCCGCTTGATGTGCTAGGGCTCCAGGAGCAGGACGGAGGCGGGAGCCTCAGCTGTTCTCTTGGGGGCCCCTGTGGAGCCCGGGGCCCGGGGCAAATTGCCCCCTTTGCCCCCCCCCCCCCTCTGGGCGGCCCTGTTCCCGTTGAACAATATGTGAAGGCCAGAGTGGTCAAGATCCCTTGATGCCTATTCACAAACCCCAATTTGGGATGGGGAATGTTTAGGTTAAAGAAAGAGGAAGCATGGAGAGTACAAGGAGAAACAATCTACTTTAACCATTACAGGAAAGTGTGCTAGGCACAAAAAGGAGACCATACATTGTTGTTTCAGCTCAGGGCTGGTTTTAAGGGCAGGCCAGCAGGACAGTCACCTAAGGCACCAACCTCCATTTCTATGCTGCTTGTTGGGGGTTTTTTTTGCAGTGGGTTGGCTGCTCCAGGGATGGGAAGGGAGTCTCTGAAACCATTTCCCATCCTGACCGGCAATGCATCCTGTCTCATCTCTGCTACTGACTGGTGTTAATATTTATCTGCACTTCTCAGACCTTATTATTAAGTCTCAGGACTTAGTAGGCAGGCAAGTATTAGTCCTCTCCGTTTTACAAACTAAACATTGGCAAAATGTCTCCTCAGGCAGACCTGGGAATAGAAACCAGAGGCCATATTATGTACTACACCTCCAAGAAGAAAAGCGAACAATGTGTTGTATATAGGGCAAATTTAGGCTTGTGTTTGAAACATTAACTGTTAATTTCCTTTTAGATGCTTGTACCACTACAGTCTTTTTAAAATGTAACTTTAACTTTGAATTTCCAGGATTTTGTGTGTGTGTGTGTGTGTGTGTGTGTGTGTGTTTTAATTACAACATTCTAGTTGTTTTACTTCATTATTTATACCTTTACTGTAATTTAAAGGAAATGTTGTATACAGTTAGTTGCCCAGTCTCTGTAGCTTTTAAATGCCCCAAGTTTAGACTCTTGAGTCCCATAGCTTTAAGAAGAGGGAAAGAGTCTGACAGGTTTACGCATGAAATTAATGGTGGTTTCACTCTGGAAAGGTGCCAAATTTAAGGAGGTGGGGTGAAGAAAACATCCACAATATGTCAACTCTTACAGACTTTGATTTATTTTTAATGATGCAATGCACTTTAGGAAGCCCAAAGATTCACTCATTGACAGACTAGGTGTCATGGTGTGCTGTATTGTATAGTATTTCTTTTTCTGAGGTGGGTGGCAAGATGGGGTCATGATGTTGAGCTCCTGTAAGTAGCAATTATCTCTTTGGGGTGAGGGGAAGACAAGATTAAAGTTTAGTTGAATGCCAGCAAACCACTCATTCCTTTCCCTTTCCCCCCTGTTACTTGTTTATACTTCTTACCCAAGTGTTTTCCTAAAGTTTCACTGTTGCCAACTCATAATTTTATCATGAGTCTTACAGTATTTGGTGTTTTTATGTAAAGTGCTGGTTCTTGGGTCATGGGATTATGTGAGAATCTGTTTTCATTTTTAAAAAAAATCCCTAAATTACTGGCCTTCTGTGCAGAAAAGCTTGAAATCATGAAACTTAAACTCCAAAATAAGAAGGTAAATAGAATCATGTATTTTTAATATGAAGCCAATCTCATAGTTTTTGGAGGATTGATGCATGCTTTCTGAATACTTGTGGCTGGCAATACTAATGTTTCCGTGTGTGTGTATAAACATATATCTCCATAGACAAATCATGTAATTATGCGCGGAAGTTATCATTTTTATATGGAGCTACTTTACTTGCCAGTACAACTACATGTTTTGCACTTGTCTTCATCGGATCGCAGATGCATATATGATAAGCTGAACATTTGGTCCCCTATTTGCATCGCACCAGAACTAGTCAGGGGTGAAAGTAATTTAAAGGATTTACCGGTACTCTGGATTCCTTAGGAGGGGGCAGAGCCTCAACCAGAAGAGGTGGGGCCTATAAATCCCCAGGCACTTTAAATCAGGATTTAAAGGGCCTGGGGCTGGGGCAACAGCAGCTGGGAGCTCTGGGCCCTTTACATCACCCCCAGAGCTCCCAGCTGCAGAGGCGGCTGGGAGCCCCAGGGGTGATTTAAAGGGCCCGGGGCTCCAGCTGCCACTACTGCAGCAGAGCCCCGGGCACTTTAAATCACCATCGGCGGGGGCTCCCGGCTGCCACCGCTACCCCAGGGCCCCCAGCTCTGTCGGAGCTTTAAAGGGCCCATGGCTCTGCAGCAGTCATGGCAGCCATGAGCCCCGGGCCTTTAAATCACCACCTGAGCCCTGCTGCTGGAGTCTTGGGGTTGCAGCAGCCTGGGGCAGTAGCAGCAGCCATGCCCCAGGCCCTTTAAATTGCTGCCAGAGCCCCTCCGCCGCTACCCCTGGGTTCCGGCAGGCTCCAGGGACAATTTAAAGGGTCTAGGGCAGTAGTGGCCATCGGAGCCCTACTGCTGCAGCCCTGGGGAGGTGGTGGTAGGGCTCTGGCTGCTATTTTAAGGTCCGGGGTGGTAGCTGTGGCTGGAGCCCCAGACCCTTTAAATTGCCGCCCAAGCCCCACCACCGCTTCTCCAGGGCTCCGGAAACAGGGCTCTGGCAGTAGCTGTGGCAGGATTTTTAACAATGTTTTAGGAATGCTAAACATTGCTAAAATATTTTTCCTGCAGCATGATGGCAGGGCTTGGGCGCAGCTACTGCCCCGGGCCCTTTAAATTGTCCCCAGGGCTCTGGCAGCAGGGCTCTGGCGGCTATTTTAAGGGCCTGGGCTGTAGTGGCTGCCGGAGCCCAGGACCTTTTAAATAGCTGCCAGAGCCATGCCACCACTACCCACAGGGCTCCAGGGATGATTTAAAGGGCCCGGAGCGGTAGCTGTGGCTGGAGCTCCAAGCCCTTTAAATCGCCACCTGAGCCCTGCTGCCGCTTCCCCAGGGCTCTGGCAGCAGGGCTCTGGTGGCAATTTAAAGGGCCTGGGGCTCCAGCTGCTGCTTGGGGCTCCAGGCCCTTTAAATTGCCGCCAGGGGAAGACAATCAGCCCCAGTACGGTGCACTGGCTCTTGCCGGTATGCCATACCGGGGCATACCACCTTACTTTCACCTCTAGAACTAGTTATTTGAAAACCTCACATTCAGTAATTCCTGCCAGTAACCTGTCATCAAGTTTCACCTGTATAATCATATGGTGATACAATTTGTGATTACTTTAATTCCTCTCATTTTCAGTAGGACCTACATTTCACAAAGGAACAGAATACAGTGCCATAGAACTTACATGAAACTTAACTTTGTGCCATCCATATCTGCTGGTGTATTGAAGTAAATGTATTTCATGTCTTTGTCTTGCCTCTTCTACATCCTAGCACTTGCTATTGGATAGAATGTTACTAGATAAGTCTTCCACACTGATGATGAGGAAGTTTGTTATGCAACCCATTCACACCAAATGGGGAAAATAAAAATATTACTGGCAGGAAAGTCTTGGCTTCAGATAACAGACAGAACTTATCACCTGTACTCCTAGTGAAATATTTACAGTTATCATTAGTGTAGGAAGTAATAATATTAGTGTCTTTTTTGATAATATAGAAATCCTAACCATTTCTTGTCCTTAATCAGTCTTACAATACTTATCTCGCATGCACACAATATTTTGTAAAGTGCTTTGCAGTTTACTGACATTAAAAATGCAATATAGTAGTAATTTACAGTGATGGTAATACAGAATGAAATTTTCAAAAGCACCTCAATCTCATTTTCAAAAGTCATTTGGGACTCTAACTTTCAAAGGCTCATAAGTGCCTCCATCATTTGTGAAAATGGGTCTTAGGCTCTTTTGAAAATTTGTAAGTTACTATTCAGAATATTTCTAATGTAATCAAATACTGGCTTCATGGCATACACTGATCACTTGTGAGGAAGGAATTCCCCCCCCCCTTATTGGCTAGGTATGTCATGTTGAAGGTTGCCTTTCTGAAGTATTATATATGGGCCACAGGACAAAAAAGGCACAATTCATCAAGTCCATCCCCCAGCAAATGCTGACAATGCATGTGATTTTAACCAAAGGCTGAAACTGCAGCTGATCTAGTCTATCATTTTTGACCATATAGGTTTTGCTCTCATTATGATTTAAGATAATTCTTGCAGAAGATCCTGTTAAATTGCAAATATATATCTAACTATTAGTCAATAATAATCCTTGAGGATTGAGCACAGGATAAGAAGGTAGGAACTCCTGATTTCTAATCTCAACTCTGCCGATCACTCTGTGACCCTTAAAAACAAACAAACATGTAACCTCTCAGGTTCCCTTGAAGGTTAATTTATTACTTGTCATAGCACTTTACTACTGTTTGTTCTAGAGCTATAAATCTTTTAATCATATACAGAAGCTATAATACAGCAAGTGATATTACAATCCTCCACAAAGTATTGTAGCTAATATTTTATCAGAATACAACTCATCGTGTTATGTAAGGCATTTAGATAAATACAACATTAAAATGAATAAATGTCTGAAACAGCTGTTTCATTTGTGCTACCTGCACATCTCTGTAAGATTATCTCCTGTCAGATCAGTCTCTGCTGTTATTTCAGATATCACAGTGTGTTCCTCCGTATCTGTTCTTGTCTGAAACCATTTCATGTTTAAAGATACATGCAAGAATGGTTGTGATGCCTCAAATGGAGGATCATAATTTATGACCTATTAGCTGGAAGAACCAGGAGGAAGTACTGTATACCTTCAGGAACAATGAAATTACCCAAATAGAAAGCATCTTCACTGCGGGCATAGTTGTACTCTGTTTCCAAATAAAGATCTTTTATCCACCTTACAGCTATGCCCAGCAGCAAATAAGAAAATACATCATTCAGACAAGTGAGCTGCTTAACTCTGTCCCTCAGTATAAGATGCTATTTTCAGTAATCTCAGTACACAGCGGAGCTAATAGTACAGCATATAATATGTCTGAACATTTCTCTTTCCAGTAAAGCCAAAGAATAAAAGCTCATTCTGTGAAATAGGATTAACAAAAAACAAGCTACCATCAATGGAGCTGCATTTTTAAATGGAAAAAGATAAACTGATGTAAAATGTTAAGATCTTATGTGTCTTTAGATTCCCAGTACAGGGAGGAAGCACTGCTTATTGAAATAGTGCATTGTGCTATCTAATCCTACAACAGTTTATTTTTTAAAATGTTCTTCCTCCTGTCACTTAAACACTGTGGAGTATATAAAAGAGACTAGTAAGTCTTTCCCTTGTTTATTGCAGTTAATCAGAGCAAACTACTGTCCTAGGCTATAGCACCCAGCTTTACTTCCAAGTTAAACTTGGTGGTAGTGGCCACTGGTGTGACATGGAATGCAAACAGCCCTGCAGTCCTCTATCTGTCAACTTGTCTACATTTTTACAATAACAGTGATTGGATCCTACTGAAGTCTCTAAAAGGCAATATCTTTCTGGGGTTGGTGACCTTGATTACACAAATAGCATAACTCTTCCAGCAACTATCATTGCTGTCACATACCAATGTATATGTCTTGACAGAAACTGTGTGTGTTTAAACTTAAACCTTTTCACTACATCCCATGTAAATAAATGCTCAAAAGCTATCTGCCCTGTGGGTCCCCTCTATTTGAAATTTGAAATCTGGAATCAGAATTGGAATCAGTTTATGTTCTCATTTGCAATACTGTTTCTATGGAAATGAGAGCGTGAAAAGGAAAGTTGATGCTATATAATGTATTACCAGAAATCATTTTTAAATGTCTGAGTAGTAAGTACCAAACATAGCAACTGACATGGAAGGAGTGACTAAGGGTACTGAGCTGGGTGTAGAAGTAATGGCATATCAGTCTTAATTGTAACTTTCATGGCCTCATCCTCTTCCCCATCTAGACTGCTGGATGAGGATCTGGCATGCAGTAGTAGCTATAGAGCCTAATTTTTAATATAGCAAGGGCCTGACTTTCAGAAGTGGAAAATTCCAATAGCTCTCATTGACTTCGGTTGGAGTTGCTGGAGTCTTAGTACTTCTGAAAATCAGGCCCCAAGTATGTATCATTCTGTAAGTTGTCTGGGACTCAATTGTACCCTCAGTGTATTGGCCCGAGGGGATCAGTGGTGTGCAGTGCTACTCCACTTCAGGGGATGCGGCACACTTCACTATCATGACCTCTGATTATGTGTTCTGGCCCTGCTTTTTCCCCACCCCATTTGGAGTGTCTGGCATTGCAGGGGACCATAGGAGGAAGCAGTTCCTGCACTCATATACCACAATGCAAATGAAAAAGAGGTCTGGCCTCCCTTCCACTGCCCACCTTGAGGTAGATAGATGGGTAGTATCTGGGGTTTTTAAGGTTTTCAACCATTTGGATAATGTTCAATCTTATCAGTATGATCAAAGGGTACTTTGTGCAATCAAATAGACTCTCTAACACAGAGGAAAGATTAGGGCACTAGGTTGTGACTCTGGAGACTGGGTTCAATTCTTTGCTCTGCCCCAGGCTTCTTGTCTGACCTTGGGCGAGTTATTCTCTCTGTGCCTCACTTTCCCATCTGTAAAATGGGGATAATAGCACCCTACCTTGCGGGGGTTGTATGAGGATAAACACTAAGGATTGAGACACTCAAATACTGTGGTGATGGGAGCCATAGAAGTACCTTAGATTGAGAAATTGTTCCATTTGATTGCATTACAGATGGTGAGAGGCAATCTTAAACCAAAATCTTATTTTGCTTTCTAATTTACTTTGTAACAGGATGTGTGTGCATAGGATTCATGTCTTGGTTTACAGAGCTTATGGTTCTATGCCCAGATTACTCATGAGTAGAACTGGTTAATACTGTAAAAGCATATTCATGAACATCCATTAAAATAAAAACTGCAAATTAGCTAAGGCATTTGCAGTCCGTTGTTTGCTTTTTGTGATCAGTCATGACATCACAAGAAGGTGCCCCACCTATGTCTGTGAATTTGAACAGCAAACATGTAATAGCCCAAATATTCATGCTAGGTGTGTATGTGTGCATGCGGGAGGGCTCATCTTGAAAGTTTATGCATTAGAAGTAATCTGTTCAGAAAGCAGAAACAACATCATGGAACTATAAGGAGATAACTGGCTCTGTGGATGAGGGGCAAGCAGGGGATGTGTTATTCCTTGACTTAAGCAAAGCTTTTGATATGGTCTCCCACAGTATTCTTGCCGGTAAGTTAAAGAAGTATGGGCTGGATGAATGGACTATAAGGTGGATAGAAAGCTGGCTAGATTGTCGGGCTCAACAGGTAGTGATCAACAGCTCCATGTCTAGTTGGCAGCTGGTATCAAGCGGAGTGCCCCAAGGGTCGGTCCTGGGGCCAGTTTTGTTCAACATCTTCATTAATGATCTGGAGGATGGCGTGGATTGCACTCTCAGCAAGTTTGCAGATGACGCTAAACTGGGAGGAGTGGTAGATACACTGGAGGGTAAGGATAGGATACAGAGGGACCTAGAAAAATTAGAGGACCAAAAGAAACCTGCTGAGGTTGACCAAGGGCAGAGTCCTGCACTTAGGACGGAAGAATCCCATGCCCTGCTAGAGACTAGGGACTGAATGGCTAGGCAGCAGTTCTGCAGAAAATGACCTAGGGGTTACAGTGGATGAGAAGCTGGATATGAGTCAACAGTGTGCCCTTGTTGCCAAGAAGGCTAACGGCATTTTGAGGCATTGCCAGCAGATCTAGGGACGTGATCATTCCCCTCTATTCAACATTGGTGAGACCTCATCTGGAGTACTGTTTCCAGTTTTGGCCCCACAATACAAGAAGGATGTGGAAAAATTTGAAAGAGTCCAGCAGAGGGCAACAAAAATGATTAGGGGGCTGGAGCACATGACTTATGAGGAGAGGCTGAGGGAACTGGGATTGTTTAGTCTGCAGAAGAGAAGAATGAGGGGGGATTTGATAGCTGCTTTCAACTACCTGAAAGGGGGTTCCAAAGAGGATGGATCTAGACTGTTCTCAGTGGTACCAGATGACAGAACAAGGAGTAATGGTCTTAAGCTGCAGTGGGGAGGTTTAGGATGGATATTAGGAAAAACTTTCACTAGGAGGGTGGTGAAGCACTGGAATGGGTTACCTAGGGAGGTGTGGAATCTCCTTCCTTAGAGGTTTTTAAAGTTAGGCTTGACAAAGCCCTGGCTGGGATGATTTAGTTGGGAATTGGTCCTGCTTTGAGCAGGGGGTTGGACTAGATGACCTCCTGAAGTCCCTTCCAACCCTGATATTCTATGATTCTATGATTCTAACTTAGGTGACCAATCACACTCTAACTAATAGCTAGTAGGAAAAAAATATAGTGTGAAATTTTTTTAAAACTATTACTTGAATAATTTTGAGTAACAATCAGATTAGTAAACCCCTAAAATCTGTTTATAGATATTCTGCACACAGAAAAAGGGCCTAAATATTGACAAAATTCTGGAAGCAGGTTATCTAGCTGAATTCATGAGCTATCATACACAAGAAATTGCCTCTCTTTGATACAGTTTCTCTTTCACAGGCTTAGTTTCCATGGCATCTGAGCCTTCTTTTTCTCCCTATTTCACCCTCATCATCAAAATTATCTTCACATATGTATACTAGAGCATTGTATGATACAAACTTATGAATTTTTGTATATTAATGACTAGAATAAACTGTCAATGAAGATCTGTAAGTTAAAGAGAATTTTGAAAATGCTTTCATACTCAGCATATGAAGGAAGACTGAGTAGCCTGTTTTATGATCGGGTTTATGTTATATATTTCTTTTGACTCCCCTGCCTGTCTCTTTGTAGAAATATAAAATGGTCTCATTTGCTGCTTCAGTGGTATCAAATAATGCATTTGTCCAACAGTGAATGAGGACTTCTCAATTCCAGAGGTGAGCAAGAGGGGTCTTTAGTATATTTTTAAGTATTGAACCACATCAGTCTTGAAAACATGTAAGCACAGGTTTGAGAGGAAGGGGAAAAATGTTTTTCCTTCCTCTCACATGCCTCTATGCCCTGAAGCTTGTTTTGTAAAAATATATCCCAAATTCTGTCTTTTTCTTTTTCCATTCTTCTGCTATTATAGACTGTCATCGGAACAAACTTCTGTCTTTGGAAGGTTTAAAGTTCATGCAGCTTTGAAAAAGTGGATATTTTAAATAATCTGATGTTGAATCATCATATGTAGGGTGCAATATTTCATTGAGGGGATAATGAAGGATTTTGAAAATTGGTGTATCCTCTGTTGTAATTGATGGGGGATATATTTTAGTAAATGTGCTTGACTGACTGTTCTTATTATAAATTTGAATTGTATCCACTGAAATAGCAATAGGGCATTTCCAGGCAAATATAAAACTTGGATTCTTAAAGACAGTAATTATTTGGCCTCATAATTCCACCTAATGCATGTAACTGTAAATGAACCATGGTTGCATATACAGAGAGACAACTTAGTTGTTATTGAGGACTGAACCCCAGGCTAGGGCCTGCACAACTGAAATCAATATTAGGCCACAGAAGTTTCTGCTACTTGAATCACTGTTTGTCAGTATGTCATCAGTAGGAAATGGACAGCAATCATGTTGTCTTGTCTAAATTCAAAAAAAACTTTGAGGGTGAAATCTGGCATTTGTCTTCTACAGTCACTGATTACCATGAAGGGATTAATAATTTATTTTGTAAAACAGGTGTGAACCAAAGTCTGTCTTTATTAATTCAGTATTTAACCAACCACAGATAAATAAACCCATTGTTTGGTTAAGTGTAGCAAATTCTGAAGGGCACTGTGTTGCTGACAGACCAGGTGTCAGCTCTTGCCAAGGTTGTAGGTGTCAGCTGAGCACTGACAGATTTATAGCTGGAAACCAGACCAGCTCATGTGTATGTTAGTGTTGTTCAAGATAGGTATTAGACTTACAAGAATGTGTTTAGTATGAGCCCATCTACAAGGGGATATGCAAATTTTGCCTTATATCTGTAAAAATGCTTGCTCAGACCCTGTGAACCCAGTTAAGAGGATTGATCCACCACCCATAAAGGAGGACTATCAGAACTAAATGAGCCATTGTGGAACATCATGATGCAAGCACTTGGTTAATGTCTCTCTCATACCCATGAAGGTGCTACATGCAAGAAAGCCAGTCCCATCAGGTTGAATGCTGGAAGAAGGGGATAAAACAGGGACACAAGAAAATTTTCTGTTTGCTGTTTAGACTGTCACAGTGCTGGATGTAGGAAACAGAAGCAGCGATTCCCGGGGTCAACATGGGTTAGCCCTAAAGGACACACAGCGCTGACAGATTACTAGAACTCTGTCAACTTTTAAAACCATAGACTAACTGATTTGTGTGTGTTTGTGTATATATTGTGACAGAGTTCCTCTTCTACCTTGGTGGGTCCTGCGCTTATTGGTGGATTTGCTCACATCAGTGATCTTCCCCTCTGGTGGAACCCACAGTCTGGGTCAGCTCCTCCTGTGTCTGATCAGGAGTTGGGAGGTTTGGGGGGAA
Source organism: Mauremys reevesii (assembly GCF_016161935.1). Classification (NCBI taxonomy): domain Eukaryota; kingdom Metazoa; phylum Chordata; order Testudines; family Geoemydidae; genus Mauremys; species Mauremys reevesii. The sequence goes on from NC_052624.1 coordinate 191,079,480, forward strand.
CCCAGGCCCGCCCTCTACTCCGGGTTCCAGCCCAGGGCCCTGTGGATTGCAGCTGTCTATAGTGCCTCCTGTAACAGCTGCATGACAGTTACAACTCCCTGGGCTACTTCCCCATGGCCTCCTCCAAACACCTTCTTTATCCTCACCACAGGACCTTCCTCCTGGTGTCTGACAATGCTTGTACTCCTTAATCCTCCAGCAGCACACCCTCTCACTCTCAGCTCCTTGCACCTCTTGCTCCCAGCTCCTCACACACGCACATCACTGACTAACTGGGAGACTTTTAACTAGTTCCAGCCAGCCCTTGATTGGCTTCAGGTGTCCCAATCAATGTAGCTGTCTCCACTGCCTTCTAGAAGGATCTTAATTGGCCCCAGGTGTCTTGATTAACCTGGAGCAACTGCCATTTGGTTACCGTGGTACCAGGGATTTGTTTAGCCTGGGGCTAACATACCTGTTCCTCACAACTTTACTGTACCCATCTGGCCCTACCCCATCACAATATATATAATATGTTTCACTGCTTTAACTCTCTCATTTCCTTTTCCTAGTTAATGAGTCCTTAGTGTAGTTTACTATAGGATTGGCTTCAAGCATTGTCTTTAGTGTGATATTTGAGGTACAATTTGACCTGGGGTAAGTGACTGGTCTCTTGGGATTGGAAACAACCTGAATCATTTGTGATTTTAGGTGTATAGCAACCAACTATCACTAAACACAGGCCTACACTACTTCTTATGTCGATCCAACTCTCATCACTCAGGGATGTGAAAAAGACACTCCCCCTAAATGACGCAACTTACAGCGACCTAAGAGCTGTCCACACCAGTGCAATGTTGGCGGAAGACACTCTCCTGCCAATATAGCTTCCACCTCTTGTGGAGGTGGAGTAATTATGCTGTCAGGATAGCGCTCTCCTGTCAGCATAGAGAGTCTTCACCAGATGTAGCGCTGCTAGTGTAGCTTGCCTGTGTGGCAAGATAGATTGGAATGCCCCTGGGGACTGTATGTGGCACCATGGTAAGACTGTTATTGTGCCTAAGGAGTTCACATTTGTTACTGGGTTGGTGAGATCTAATTATAGAACAAACAGCAAGTTTGGCGTTTCTGTCCTGCTTTCTAACCACCTGCTGCCCTGAAGGTTGGCACTCACAGTCATGAACTACTCCACACGATGTGACAGGCACCATGTAGCTCGTCATTCAATGTAGTACTTCTGTCAGGTCAAGTTCTGCATCTCTGATATTTTAGGTATATTTTTACTAGGAGTCAGAGATTGTAGAAAAAATTATCCTCTTTCACCCCTTTACTGCTTTTAAAGGGAAACTTAACTAGGTTGCTCTCCATTTTTTTCCCAGTATTCTTGATCTTTGTATAATCCTTTCAGATCCCTTAAACACAGTCACAGTTTCCTATGTACCTGTTTACTGCTTTTAATTCCACTTCATCCTTATTTGAATTTGTACTTTGTCAATTTTCCATATATTTTACTATGGTGTTTTCAGAGCAGTTGATCAAATCCCTGAAGAAAATCTTGTGTTGAAGCCCTCTAATTTAATACAATTAAATGGATGTGATTACGTCAATAAACTTATTTGTTTACTTTTTCAACAGTAATCAAGTGAAGAACAATTAAGAGTCCATGATATTGTTGCTAGAATTTGGGTTTATTTACACTTTGCAATGGCCAGAATTTGGCAGCATTTTCAGTTTAACCAATTTAACTAGCTGTGGTAGCGTGTGCATGAGTTAGATCGTGTTATTCACTTGTACCATTAAGGAAATCCAAAATGCTATGAGTAGCTGTGTTGATTATTACCTTGCCCAGATTGGTTAATATTAGTGGTTTCTAGGGCAGGTTATGTCACTTTAATTTGCAAAGGAAGGAAAAGGAAATAAAAGAAATCAATCATTTTTCCTCCACTTAAAACAGTCATATGTATTGCAAGGCTCCTTCCCCTCTAGTTTTTTCTGTGACTGTCACTGTTATACTGTGATTTTTTTCCCTCACTTTCTTCCCTGTGCTCTCCCCCAGTTCCACAATATCGACACTGCTGTTCTTTTGGTCTATGTTGTATTCGTTGATACACCACTTTGATTTAGTGGCCAACGATCCATGTGTCTGTGGTAGAGGTTATTTATAGGCACAAGAGAAGAAATATGAGAAATATTAGTGCCCTATACTGCCAGCAGTGTGTAATACCAATTCCAGATATCAAGCAATAACTAAAACGTTGCTATCAGTCCTTCAATTTGTCATCATTTGTCCACTGTCACTTTAAGCTCCTGGGATGTCTGATGTAACAAATGAGTTGCTTCTTCTCAGTCTGGTTTTGTTCCCAAGGGAAGAACTTGCCCTTTATTCTTGTAAACACCCAAATCCAGAGCCAAAAGAAGGCTCCAGTGCCCATTGTCACTACTGGCAGCTTCACTGCTTTCTCGTGTTCAAAGGCAGATCCAGAGGTATATACCTGAATTTAGTGTGTGTCCCACATTATATTTTCATAAGGCCTAGTGCTCATCCCCTTCAAGTCAAGTGTGAGTTCAATGGCAGAAGGAGTGGGATGATAGCCGTTCTGCATCATCTCTCGTATTTCAATCACAAAAAGGGGTTCAGGCAATAGAATCTAGATCTTCAGTGCTTTTCTTTACAGTGCTCCACCTGTGAATTTGGCTGATGATTCTGGTGTCTAAAATGCTAGTGGGATAAACTAGGCTCATAACTAGAATATCATCATCCCCTTTAAAACCAAAAGAATTAGTGATAACTCTGTACTTCATGCCTCAAAAATCTTCCCGTTAGACTACTAGGCTTATTTAAACAGAAAGATATAATGTCTTCCCTTTCTTAATTTTTAAAATAAGAATAGAAATGGGTTTCAGATTCCCAATTGTCCATTTCTATAGTCTTAGATTCTGCTTTGGGACGCCAGAGGAGCACTCTTTAGTCAGGTCTGAATCAAAATGTTAGTTTTTATGATAGTTACAGGTTTAGCTAGACTTCTATCCATTTTCTGCTCTCACTGATGACACCCACCTCAGAACTTGAGCCTCTTGTTCTTACCTAGTTGGAATGGAAGCTCAAGATTCTTCCACTCTTAGACAAGGACTTGGGTCAGGCTACGTCATGTATGCCAACTGCTTATCACCCTCCAACACCAACTGCATTTTAGGCACATGTGTTTCTTCCTTTTGGGAACCTGTGACTAGTGAGACAGTGACCAACAAAGTATTTTTATTTATGGAACAAAGCATTAGTGAAAAGAGATTTTAAAACATCCGACATGCGTATTTAGTCTCATCTAATTTTACACTTCACTGGAAGCAAATGTTGGACTAGCTTTTCTCTTATGTTACAAGAACAGAAAAGACCCAACTAAGGAAGCCAAGGTGCTCTTGGAACATTGCCTTGTCTCTGTCTGTCTCCTAAATAATATCTCCAACAGTCAGTTTCCCGTTTTTTTCATGGAAAGCTGGATTTTTCTGAAAGCCCAAATCTTCTCTGTGTGTTTGGGACCAATTACAATATTGCTCTTTGCTACAGGGCCAAAGTTTGAAATCTTTCTTCATCTTCACACTCCTTCCCTCCCCTCCCACCCCGCTGTTTGGTCAGTCAGATCATTGAGCTGCCCTGGCACCATGGCCATTCTAGTCCAGTAGGGGAACCTAGTCCACAGAGGAGAATGGGGGCATGAAGTAAGCAAACTACAACTCCCATGAGCTACCATGGCAGCATTTCCACATCTACATTTTTGGTTTTCAGCTCAAAATTTTCAGGTTTTGCGTGTTCGTTTATTCAATTTTGATTGAATGGCATTTTCCAATGGGAAAGTATGTCATCGGAACATTTTCAACCAGTTCTACTCCTGAGTACAAGGACTGTGTTACTACTGGCACCAACACCACTGCCCAGGGTCATGTATCACTTTTTGAACTGGACAGAGGAGCTATCTAGCTATAGGGCAGTATATTTCTCTTTGGAGCTGAAGCTAAACAAATTTCAGACTGGAGAGATAGCATAAAATTTTAACAGTGAGGTTAATGAACCAGTAGAACAATTTACCAAGGGTTATGGTAGATGGATTCTTTATCACTGGCAATTTTTAAACCAAGCTTGGATTTTTTTCCCTAAAAATATCCTCTAGTTCTATGCCCTGTGCTATGCAAGAGATGAGACTAGATATTCACAATGGTCCCTTATGGCCTTGGAATCTATGATTGTTTGTTAAGAGGGGATAGGGGCACAGTCATTGCTCTCACTGGCAGCATTGAGAGGCATTGTGTCTGCCTGAAGCCCAATATTGTCTAGAGCTACAAGTAGGGATATGTAGTTCCACCATACTGGTGCAGAGCACAGTAGAGCCTGTGTTGACTTCAGTGGATTGTCTGCAGGAGCAAGCCTTTTGCGTCAGGACATAGCATTCACGCCAGCCACAGAGGCACAGAAACAAACTCTGCCCAGATGTAAAACTTGTGGAACTGAACTCCATCTTTTTTCTATGGATGTTTCAGTTTCTGTGTTGTGCTCCTTTCATAAGGAAATATCTACTGAGTTTTATCATTTCCTTGTAGACTTGGTCGTATTTTTTACCAACTGATTGACAAGTAAATGACAATGTCCAGATTAATCAGTTTTACTGAATTACTTCACGTAAAATGTGATCCATTAATTATTTCAGAGTGAGGATCAGAGAGTGCTGCATTCATATCTTTGTTAAAGTTTCTTGGTTTCAGATGTTTTTGTTTTCTTGTCAATGTGTCCTCTTCTCTGTTTACTGCCCTCAATTCCCTCCTATGGTTTAAATTCACTCTCTTAGCTTGTCTCAAAGGGAAAATGTTATTGAATCACAGGAAGAGATGGTATCAAAGAAATAATTTGCTCATCTACTGTATTAGTTTAATATCTCCCTAGTGTGTACCTTGCAACTCCAAATCTTTATATTTTTAATATCTTATTAAAAATGGGCTTGAAAACAAACCTTAATTACTATGGCTCACAGTCACATGGCCATGCAGTTAATTGACTTCTTAGTTTAATTGTTTAATTAACTGCATAGCTTGTAACATCTATTCATGTAGTTGGAGTCATCATTTTCAAATAAAAAAAAAATCAGTGTGCACAGCCAGTTTTAATAAGTCAACAACCTAACATCGTATTTTTAAATCACTTTTTTTCCTGCTCCCTTCTTCTTTTTTGAGTCTTCATTTTCCCCTGTCATTCAAGCCCTAGGGTTTTCCTGTGCTAATATGCAAGATATTCTTCTTCCATGCCTGGAATCAAGACCTTCCAGTTCCCTCCCCAACTGTCATCCCTGTTGGTGTTTAGGGCAGTTTTTTTCTTCTCTTCTCCCACCATGTGGGATAAGTATCACATCCTCAACCTCATTGCTTTGGCCAGGTCTGCACTATAAAGATTTACTGGAATAGCTTTGTCACTCAGGGGTGATTTTAAAAACCACCCTACCCAATGTAGATATGCTGGCAAAAAATGAACAAACAGTGTAAATGAAGTTATGCCAACATAGGTGTACCTCTATCAGCATAGCTAATGTCATTCAGGGAGGTGGTGTTATGTTGACAGAAGAACTCCTTCTGTCAGCATAAACTGTGTCTACACTAAGTGGTGTAGCCTGCTTGTCACCGCCCTGCTCTTTGTGTGAACTTCCTCTTTGCCTCCCCCTCTCCCGTTCATCATCCTCTCCACTCCTCCCTTGCCAGAAGGGAGGGGAAAGGAAAAGAGGAGGGAGACGCATGGTGAGCGAGCTGAGTGGGAGCAGGTGGTACCTGGACGGAGTAGGGGGGCAAGGCCTGGGGAAGAGCAGGGGTGGAGGCGTGGGCAGGGCCACAGGCAGAAGAGGTGGGCTGGGGACCTAGCATCCCCAAGCGGAAGCTTCACCCACTGCCCATGCTTGCTTCCATTCTGTAAAGATTCAGAAAAATTTGTTTGTCTGGTTTTTGGTATTAAAGATGTTTTTTAATGTAACAAGGTTTGAAGAGGGGCATGTGAAAACATAATTTGGATTTATACTACTATGAAAAAAGGAAATTATTAGTATTCTTTTCATTAGTAAATCTTGTAACTCTCTCACATAAATTACACTTTAAAATAATAACCTTTCACAAATCAGCCATTTTATTTATAAATAACTTATAGTATATATGTTTAAAATAATTGCTAGTAACAATTTTTCATGAATCAAAGAGTATTTTTATAATGACTTTTCACAGATTTTAAGGACACAAGGGACCATTATGATTGTACCTCATCTGACACATTGTATAACAGACCAAAAGAACCCCACCCAACTATGTAACTTTCATCATGTTACCATATTTTTGTTTTTAAATACATATTTTATAATCATAGTGAAACCTGGCAGTACTAGTTAATATATACCCTAGATGTTCTAGAGGGATTTGCTAAACAGGTTTTGACCCAGCCTACTGCAGTTATGAAAGATCAGGGTTGGCCTTAAGGACATAGACTGGTGCCCAAGCTGAGAAGTTGGAGGGAGTGAATAGAGGATCCATGAAGCAGTGTATCATCTGGCCCTGGCCCAATCCCCCTCCCCCCCGCATTGCAGGGAACCCCTTCTGAGCTCAGTTACGAACTACACAGAGGTGGAGAGAGCGGGATTTCTCCATCAAATTTCTGCTGTCAAATTTTCTTACATAACCTGATGAAGTCTCTGAACTCAACAATTCACCTATTCTGTTGTGTGTAATAGAAACCCTTACAGAACAGGAAATATTTCCATTCATTTGAGTGCTCGGGACTCTGTTTTGTTCACAAATATGAACCAATATCTTTTGCGCTGCTTCAGTGGAGGTGCCACGTCAGCTCTAGCAAAGTATTTGTTTTCATCTGAGACCCGAAGATGCCCAAAGACTTAACAGGAATAGGCATCCTTTTCAAGGAGAACCACATTGGGAAAAATTGTACAAGTAGTGAGGGATGGTTTTGGCTGTAGGTGGGCGATCACAAACGATCCTAGTGCAACTCAGATACCTACTTAGCAACAGCACGCTAACTGGCTGCCTACTTAGCTTTTGGCCAATATAGCTTCTTAGGCTCACATATGCTGTACTTTTTGCTGGCTTTTCTGTTCTTCCAGGTTTCATGTTAATAAACACACAACACATCTTCCCAATTGGGGGGGAAAAAAAATCCAAAACAATCAGATGTACTAGAGTTTTTGGCCAGGTTCATTTAACGTTTTGCATGCAGACATTCTAACTTCCATTATGCAGTTTAATTCCCTTACATATGTACAATTGTCTTGGGGGTGGGGGGACTCACAAACCCATCATCAAGATATGCATCTTTATAAAGAATAAGTAATGGCCATTGAACTTTTTTTTTTTTAATTTTCTTTCATGCAATATGTGCATCCTGCTTTTGATGGCTGTTAGATGTTCAGTGCTAAAGCATATGTTTGAAGAAAAGTTGTATAAGACTGTAGGGAATATAAATCCACACAATAGTTTTCTAAATCCTTTGCTGGTTCTTTGATCAGCTCGTTCATACCAGCTGCACAGATTGCACCTTCATATTCCTCATGTAACATACTGCAATGCTATGCCAGCTTCTGCAGCCTTATTTACATTTTTGGTTTTGCTTTACTACTTCTGTACAATGAAATCTAGTTCCCTGAACTCATAATTCTGTTTTGAAGAGGTTCTATTAGTTCTGAAACACATCTCTGTATAACTGTTTCCATCTCATCATTTATTGTACCATTCAGTTATATTTTTTTTCTATACAAAAACATAAAATCTGTCACACTTCTCTTTATTATGAAATAATCCTGAAACTAAGGTGCTGTAAGATATTATTCCATAGTCTTATCTCCTTTAGCCCCTGGAAAGATGTATTTAGAATTTCATTATTAGGCCCTGATCCAATGCCCATTATAGTTAAGACTCCCATTGATTTCAGATTGCATGTCGAGAAACCTATAGGTCTTGCTCTTTTTTCTCTGATACCACACCTATAACAAAGGCTATGATTTAGGGCTGGTCCACACTAAGAAGCGGGGTCGAACTAGGGTACACAAATTCAGCTATGTGAATAGCGTAGCTGAATTCGAAGTACCCTAGTTCGAACTACTCACCCGTCCAGACGCCGCGGAATCGAAGTCCGCGGCTCCAAGGTCGACTCCGCCACCGCCGTTTGCAGTGGTGGAGTACCGGAGTCGACCGCAGCGCTTCCAGAGTTCGAACTATCGCGTCCAGATTAGACACGATAGTTCGAACTCCGAGAAGTCGAACTCACCGCGTCGACCCCGCTGGTAAGTGTAGACTAGCCCTTAGTCACAGGAATTTTTAGTAAAAGTCATGGACAGGTCACGGGCAATAAACAAAAATTCACAGCCATGACCTGTTCATGACTTATACTAAAAATGGAACAGGGGGGCAGCGTTGCTGGGAGGTGGGGGCGGTGCTGCTGGGAGAGGGGGCGCCCAGGGCCAGCGACACCGGCTGCCATGGGCCACAGACCACAGCTGCTCCTGCAGGCCAAGGACCGCTACCAGGACCAACGAAGTAGCGGCTGGTGTGGCTGGCCCTGGAGCCAGCTGCATGGGAGGCCCTGGGGTCAGCCACGCTGACCACTGCAGAAGTCATGGGAAGTCATGGACAAACTCCGTGACAGACACGGAGCCCCAACTATAACTGAAACCAGTGCATAAAACTGATTTCAGTCATATGCTTTTTCAATTTATCCGTATGTGTTTTCTTATTTGTAATTCTCATGGAAGCATTACAGCTAACATCACTTTAAATGTATCTAATTTCAAATTCATACCATCCTAATGCAATGCATTGTAGCTTTTGTTGGTATTTTTTCTAGTAGCCTGCTGTTTAAACTTTGAGCCAAACTGTGGAGCTCTTACTCCTATTGGGAAGCATTTACTCACGTGGGTAGTCCTGCTGACTTATGAATTTGTGACGGTGATATTTGTAAATTACTGAAAGATAGGACAGGGTACAGCTAGTCTTTGTTATGGAAAGCAGCAATGCATTTTTCAGTCAGTGTTTACACATCAGGGATATTTGATAAAATTTCCTCACTCAGGCTTTTATCTCAGCAGTAAATTGTAATTAATACAATATTTTGGAATGGATATAGGGATTAACTTTTTATATTTGTTTCCTAAGTCTGACAGCTATCTATGATGCATGATAGGTATCATGCTCTCATTCGTTATGGAGTTCAAAGATTGTTTCCATCAGAGTACCTCTTGCCAGCCCGTTCCTAGGACTGTCCTCCTATTAGTTCATTTTTTAAACTTCATTATTTCAACTTAGTAGTAGTATAATAGGAAAGAGGTTGCAGGGGAAAAAATGTGGGAATGCAACACAGAGGACCAGGCATCAAGAGTGAGGCTATGGAAACACTGCAGCCTCCAGCCTAACCCTAACAAACCAATAGCTTTTTTTTTGGTGACAGTTTATATGATCAGTCACTCATCTTTCGTGATTATTTATAGATGAGTCAGGGAACATATTCTATGCATAATTCACACCCCCAAAAATCTGTGTTCATGGCTGCATGCAACTCAGAAGATTTCATGTTCCTCAGGACATGAGGGTACCAGATGTCTCACATTATGTGAGCTGGGATTAAAAATGCACAGAAGAGGGCGCACTCAGAAGTGATATGTGAAATGGTTTAAGATAAACCCCTTAAACTTAATTGGTTTCCTTTACACTTTCTTACTACAGGGGTGACAGTAAGCTGTACCCCAAGGCAGGGCCGCCAATTGGGGGTTGCAAAAGCAGCAGTGACGTTAAAGCGCTGCTATGGCAAAGGACCCTGCTTAAAGCGCTGCCGTGGCAGTACTTTAATATTGTTGCCCCTTTTGATCCCTCCACCCACCAGGCTGCCAATGGGGAGAGGGAGGGGGCAAAGTAAGTAGCTGCCTCGGGGCCCCGATTTAAAAGGGCCTGGGCGGCGGCTGGAGCCATGGGGGACACTGACCCTAGCCCCGCCCCTTCCACCAACCCCTGGGGAGAGGGGGCTCAGAGCCAGCCCCGTATTGGTAAGAGCTCAATTTTATTTTCATCCCGGTCTTACAGACACCCTATACTTACTTCACCTGCTCTACTGAGGTAAGAGAGTTTAAGTGGATGGAATTTATGTATAGGGAGCCAAAAGAAGGTGTAAGCAGGGGAGGCTATTTTAAACTCTCACCTTCTATCTCAAGAAGCCAGAATAAAAGGTATGATTGTCACTTTTGTGCTACAGGTTGTTAATGGGAGATGGAAGGGAACAACTCAGCCCACAGACTGGGCTGTACCAGTCAGAACAGGCTGTATAACATGATCTAGGAATAAACTACAGCTTTATTTTATTTCCTTTGTCTTTTCCTGACTGGGCCACAAAAAAGAAACGTTCCTAACTCAAGAAGCCAGAAAAAGGTATAAGTAGGTGTGAATTTAAAATAGCCTCCCCTGCTTTATCTTACACCTTTTTCTAGTATACAAGTTACTCCACTTAGAGGCTCTTACACTTTAGCAGAATATGGGAAAAGAAGCCTAGATTAGTCTAATTGAGAATAAGGGGATTTGTCATTCCTCACCTTATGTATAATTTTCTGAATTTGACTCTGAGTGAAACAGGTCCAGTAGTCAGTGCCATTACAGAAAAAGCTGTGAGAGCTGGGAAGAGAGAGAAAGCTGGGAAATAGCCAGGTAGCACCACTTGGCTTCAAGAAATTACTCCATGCCAGGGAACTGAGACTGAGAGTCTGATCCTTCTGTGGTGCAATGACAATGAAAGAGAAGTGTGATCTAGTGAACTGAGTATAGGTCTGATCTAGAGACACACATGATGTTGACTTCTTCTGTGAAACAGAGCAAGTCATATATACCTTTTCCCTCAATTTACCCATCTGTAAAATGGGAATAATACCTATTTCAATCAAATATTGTAAGGATTGATCAAGAACTGTGAGGATGAAAAGTGCAAAGTAATCAGAAACAAAGTTATAATGAACCGTTTAAAAAACCCCAAAACCTAGAAGTGAAAAGTAATCAACTACGGGTATGTCTACACTATGAAATTAGGTCAATTTAATAGAAGTCAATTTTTAGAAATAGATTGGATAGAGTCGATTGTGTGTGTCCCCACTAAGTGCATTAAGTCGGCAGTGTGCATCCACAGTACCGAGGCTAGCATCGACTTTCAAGCATTGCACTGTGGTAGCTATCCCACAGTTCCCACAATCTCTGCCGCCCATTGGAATTCTGGGTTGAGCTCCCAATGCCTGATGGGGCAAAAACATTGTTGCAGGTGGTTCTGGGTACATGTCGTCAGGCTCCCCTCCCTCCGTGAAAGCAGCAGCAAAAAATAATTTCTCGCCTTTTTTCCTGGGTTACCCATGCAGATGACATACCACAGAAAGCATAAAGCCCACTCAGCTCACTGTCACCGTATGTCTCCTGGGTGCTGCTGGCAGACGCGGTACTGCAGTGCTACACAGCAGCATCCCCTTGCCTTGCCTTGCCTTGCGAATGGCAGACGGTGCAATACGACTGCTAACCATCGTTGTCCTGTAGGTGCTCCTGGCCAGCCTCGGTGAGGTCGGTCGGGGGCGCCTGGAGAAAAATGGAATGACTCCAGGTCGTTCTCTTCTTTAAGTTTTTTGTCTAATGGAGATTCAGTCCTGCCTGGAATATCATGCCAGCTGGAGGCTTCTGCCTCAGGCTGCTCTCCCAGTCGGCAGCACCGCGAGTCGCACCTACCCCAGCCTACCCCTTGCTCCCATGGCTCATGAAGTTTGGACAGTAGTAAGGAGCAGTTCAACTATAGGCTGAGCAAGTGCAGAATGGTGGTAGAATGTGCCTTTGGACATTTAAAAGTGCGCTGGCGCAGTTTACTGATTCGGTTAGACTTCAGCGAAACTAATATTCCCATCGTTATTACTGTTTGCTGTGTGCTCCACAATATCTGTGAGAGTAACGGGGAGATGTTTATGACGGAGTGGGAGGTTGAGGCAAATTGCCTGGCTGCTGATTACGCACAGCCAGACACCAGGGTGGTTAGAAGAGCACAGCAGGGTGTGCTGTGCATCGGAGAAGCTTTGAAAGCCAGTTTCATGACTGGCCAGGCTACGGTGTAAAAGTTCTATTTGTTTCTCCTTGATGAACCCCCCCCCCCTTTGATTCACTCTACTTCCCTGTAAACCAACCATCCTCCTCTTCCCCCTTTGATCTCCACTTGCAGAGGCAATAAAGTCATTATTGTTTCAAATTCATGCATTCTTTATTAATTTGTCACACAAATGGGGGAATAACTGCCAAGGTAGCCCGGGAGCAGTGGGGGAGGAGGGAAGCACAGGTGTGGGGTAGTTGTAGGGGCACCCCCTAGAATGGCATGCAGCTCATCAGAGAAGCGGCATGTCTGGGGCTCTGATCCAGAGCGGCCGTTTGCCTCTCTAGTTCTTTGATAGGCTTGTCTGAGTTTCTTAAGATTCATGCAGTACTGCTGCGGGTCCCTGTTATAACCTATGTCCTTCATGCCCTTGGAGATTTTTTTCAAATATTCCAGTATTTTGTCTTTTGGAATGGAGTTCAGATAGCACGGATTCGTCTCCCCATACAGTGATAAGATGCAGAACCTCCCGTTCGGTCCATGCTGGAGCTCATTCAAAAGTTCATGGGGCTTTTCCTGTCTACCTGGTCAGTGCATCTGAGTTGAGAGTGCTGTCCAGAGCGGTCACAATGGAACACTCTGAGATAGCTCCTGGAGGCCAATACCATCAAATTGCATCCACACTACCCCAAATTTGACCCAGCAGACCTCTCCTTGTCGGGGAGGAGTACAGAGATCGATTTTAAGAGCCCTTTAAGTCGACAAAAATGGCTTCGTCGTGTGGAAGGATGCAGGGTTAAATCGATCTAATGCTGCTAAATTTGACCAAAACTCATAGTGTAGACCACGGTTATGTGAGAGATTTTCCAGACCATCTACTTGTTTTCACTCTAACTTGTGTTTCTTGCCCTTTCAGAATCACACTAACTGCTGTTTCTTCTCACCCTGACTGGAGAGAGTTTTACGCTTGGTATATCCTTAAGGCAAAATTCTCTTCTTAGATATAAACAGTGGATCTCAGCTTTGATATTCTGCAAGCTCTACATGCCTGGAACTCCCCATAGTAACTGAGAAGAGAATGTTACCCTTAATGGTTTTTGTTTGTTTTTGTTTTTAAATTTTGGTTTTGTTTTGTTTCCCTGGAATAGTAGGGAATGGTGGTGTGCTTGGGGGAGCAGGTGGCAGTGGAGCGGACATGAGCTGAGGGGGGAACGGTTCCTATGCCCCCCCAGTGTTACTTCCTGCAGCCCTCCCCATGTCCCCAACTGCCGCAGCTCTCTCCTGCTCCGCCTGCTCTCCTGAGCGTGCCGCCGCCGCTCCACTTCTTCCCCCTCCCTCCCAAGCTTACCGCAAAACAGCTGATTCGCGCGGCAAGCCTGGGAGGGAGGGGGGAGAAGCGGAGCGGCAGCGCACTCTGCGGAGCAGGCAGCAGTGGCGCGAACATGAGCTAGGGGGGAGCGGTTCCTCTGCTCCCCCCAGGGTTACTTCCTGCGGCCGTCCCTGCGACCCCCACTGCTGCAGCTCACCTCTGCTCAGGGCCGGCTCCCGGCTTTTTGCGCCCCAAGTCCAAAAAAAAAAGGACCCGGAGTGCCGCCCCTTGGAAAGTGCCACCCCAAGCTGCCTAGAGCCGGCCCTGACATCTGTGTAGAAGAAGCAATGAAATAGCTGCCAGATTTTCGGTTGCCCCACAGTTGTTGTTACTATAGCCTAAATCTTCTATTTTTTATCCATCGTTCTCTAAACAACAAGGAGTATCTCAAGAAGTGAGGGTTTTTACCCATGAAAGCTTATGCCCAAATAAATCTGTTAGTCTTTAAGGTATTACCGGACTCCTTGTTGTTTTTGTGGATACAGACTAACACGGTTACCCCCAACACTTTATTCTCTAAACAGTCACTTAGCAAAGGAGAACTGTTGTTGTTGGGGTTGTTTTTTTATTTTTTATTTTTATTTATTTATTTATTTGCATGTATGGAAGGACAATTCATTACTGAGGAGCTAAGTATTTCCTGGGTTTTCAATTCAAATGCCACCTGAGCAACTGAATAGACTTGCAGTAGGCAGAATAACCACTACAGGCTGTCATGGCCCTGCTAGCCTCCTATTCTGCAATATTTTAAAGGAGGCTTTCCTCTTTCTGGACCTTATGCCTGTTTTTTCTACAGTTTGATAGCTGCATATTGATTCAGTCTTGAAAGCGTTTCCCTCTTCTCTACTGATGACTAGAACTTTAAACTCTATCCACATGTTTTAATGAGCATCTCACTGAAAGAAGGGCAATTTTTCACTGTTGCTGTTCCCTCTGTTTCTTTTCAATGTGGAAACATTTACTGATTGCTAGTCTGAAATCTCCCATTAATGAGCTGCACTAATTAGCAGCCTACACATGTAGCCAAGTGGAAGAAGGGGTGGGAAGGGGGGAAAAAATCAATGCTCTGAGTTCTATTTCTTTTACAAATTGTTTTTGTTTTTCATTGCAGATATCACCAGGTTTAATTTCTTGGCAGTATTTGGGTTAAACAGCACTTATTGCCACAGTGATCAATCATTGGCATCCTCATACTAAGTTTAAAGACACAATAGAAATATCTAGCACTCTTCAAATTCCTGCGACTAGAGAACAGTTTATTTAAAAACCAAAATTTTCTCAGTGGACAAGTTTTACTTACATTGTCAAAGTTTAGGGTTCCACCAAGATTTGATAGTCTTTGATTAAAATGCTCCGATTAACACCACCTATACAGTGTTTCAGTTTTACTGCCTTAGTATGCAGTTTCTTGGCTGCTGAACTTCTAGTCACACAATGTCTTTAGCAATAGAGTTCAAATAGCCTCAGTATTTCCAGCCACTCCCCAATACCTCTCCCTCTCAGACACACATGCTCAAACGTTTATTACTCTTTTAATAATATTGTTCTTGCTTCATTTCTTGGTGTTTGCTTTTGCAGTGCTAGAAGATAAGACAACGAGATTCTAAGGCAGGGGTAGGCAACCTTTTTAGTAAAGCTATTGGGAATGACTGTTTAAAGCTAATTTGTAAACCTATGAAAAGGAGATTCATTTTTCAATTGTTGATATTCCCTTTTTCTGTTAAATAAAACAATTTTATGTGTATAAATTTTGACACATGCAGATCTCCAAGAGCTTTCCCCACCTGGAGGTAAAAAGATTTACGATACAGATTACTGCAGTTTCCTGAAAATTATCTCAAGATGGCAGGAGACCTTTACAAACATATTTGCCATGAGGTAGACACACAGAAGGAGAGGTGCACACAAATATAATATAGGATGGAAAAAATCAAGATCAGAAACTTTGAACATCAGTAACTTCTTTTGATACACAGCTCTAAATGTGATTGATGATACTTAGACTGGAACTTCAGGTCACCGTACTAAGGGTCAGGACACCAAAGCAATCGCTGGGGGGGATAAGCCATTGCATTGGTTCCATGGGAAAGTTTTTCAAGTCTGTGTTAATCAATAAGTTTGCTCAATACCTCTTAGAGCTTCCCTTTTACTCTTCTATGCCTCCCTGTATCCCAGTGCACTCAATTTACAGTGTATGAAAGAAAAGAAAGCTGTCTCCTTGTAAATAATACACCAAAACTTTTACGATCCATTTTATAGGCCATATCTAAAATACTCAGTGAAAGAAGGGCAGTGCTTTATCTAGCTGGTTGCATAGTTTGACTTTTTAATGTATCATGTTATTGATTTCTTATTTTTAAGGGAATTTAGAAAACAATAAATTAATGTGATGGTCCAATTCTCATTTAAAAAAAAATAATGGAGGAAGCAGAAATAATCACCATGTGTATTTAAGACATAATGAGATTATTTGCTGCCATTGATTTATAAATGGTTTTAAAAAATAATTTTAGTATGATAGGAAACTTCTACTTTATACAAAATAACGTAACTGCTCACCCTACAAATGTTTTGGTTTTAATTATTTATACATCCTTCACCTTTCTTCTTTCTGTTCCATTTATGTGGGAAGGTGGGTGCTTGTTGGATTTTCTTGCACAGCTTTCTGAATTTCTATAACATAACTTAAGGAATAGTGGAAAATTCAGCCTCTCCAGCTGGTGATGAGCTTCTTAACAATAAATTCATATTAAACCAACCCTAGCTAAATGGTCTGGATTCGAGTTTTCCCAAAGATTGGGGTTGTTTGGGTCAGACCTTAGCTGCATTATTACGGTATTCAGAGTACTATAGACATTAGGCAACTATATATTAACTGAAAGCTTGTTTTGTTTGTTCATTGCTTGAAATGTTTTATACTGAAATACCAGCATTCAGGGGATGGAGGATGCTCTTGTTAATGTGCCAACCTTCTGAGGGGATGATTTCACTGCTTCTGATCAAGTTCACCACTCCCTGGATCCTGCTAAAATGTTCATTTAGGAGATTCTTCTGCATAAGTGTTTTTTGTATAAGTCATTTTCTTGACTTCCAAATGGAACATGTTGCACCAAATATTTGGGCGAGGAGGGAAGGATAATTTGCTTATGATCCTTACAAGGAACCCAAACACCTAAGCACCTATGTAACTTTACTCACATGAGTAATCCTAGTGATATCAATGCAACTACACATATGAGTAAAGTTATTCATTATTCATGCTTAAATGTTTGCAGGATTTGGGATCCAGGTGTTTATCCCAGCTCATCACTCCTCTTCCAAGCTGTATGATGTATTTTGCAATCAGAATATAACTAGTATATTTAAGGAATAAAATATAAATGTTTCTAACACAGTGGAGCTTAACATAAGTTTGCTTCCTGCCTTGGCTATAGTTATGGAAAACATTTTTGTTTAAAATGGGCAAAAAGGGGGGGAGAAAAACAAATTAGATTTACCCAAGTCTCCTAGACCTCATCTCTCTTCCATCACATCCACCTCCCAGCTCCATATCTTCTGCAAGCATAAATAGCCCTGGTAGTTGCAGTTTATCCCAAGCTAAAGGTTTATTGGAGATCCCCATGTTTAAAATATTGGCAACTCATTATCAGATAGTAATTAAACATAGCCAACATTACATTTTTTATTCACCTATGTCTAGGGTAAATGGCAGACAGCTCTATGCTTAAGGCTTGACCTTTTTAGAGATGAAAATTCCATTTTATCTAGTATCTCTAGTTCAAAAAAACAGAAGTGGCAATTGTGTATTCAATATTTTATAAACAATAAAATATTTTTGTATATCCAGTTATTATGAAGTGGGGCCGGATCATCAGCTAGCATAAATGCTTAGGTTTTTCTTATTTTTTTAAATGTAAATACAGACTGGTTCTCTTAAAATGCCTCTTAAACTTTATTTTATTTATTTATTGTGTTTTACTTTAAAATACAAACTAACTGTGGCATGAGTTCTTAATTATGATGAGTCCCATGTAGGTTGGGAGATTTAAACTGTATAAGTGTCATAAAGTTAAGCATAAAATATTTAATATCTTTCTATAGAAGACAATGACTGAAATGGAGTGAGCCTTTAAGGGCTTGAATCTGCAAATAGTTAAATGCATTTGTGGATTTACTCCTGCATGGAGTCTCACCGAAGGTAGTCCAGATAGGAGTATCTATACATATATGAATAACTAATCACAGGATAAGGCCAGCTCATTTTAATTTATAGAATCATAAAATGAAGGGTTGGAATCTCCAATTCACCCCACTGCTCTGAGGCATGACCAAGTATACCTAGACCATTCCTGACAGGTAGGAACATAAAAGTGGCCATACTGGCTCAGACCAATGGTCCATCTAGTCCAGAATCCTGTCTCTGACGGTGGTCAGTGCCAGTTGTATCTGACAGTTGCAGGTTTAGGGACACCTAGAGCATGGTTAATAGCCATCGATGGACCTATTGTTTGACTATTCCAAAAGAAGGACAAGTGACACTGGATATAGTTTAATCAGGCTGCAACTTTATTATTAGATGTCTGGGAGTACCCAGCAGATAAAAGTGTACAGTGCAGGTAACACCATGATCATTTCAACATCTATCCAGGGGCTTCTGCCAGTCCCCACTTTTTTCCACCCTAGTTCCTCAGCAACACATTGCTAGGACTTTACTATCCCTCCTATCAAATGAGGGTTAAGGTGGGCTATAAGGAAGAGGGAGGTTATCTCCAGTCTGTAACAGTCACAGGAGTCCCGACTCTCCCCCCGCCCCCTTCTGCTCCTTTAACAAACAGCTCCTTTTTTAAGTCCTTTAACAAGCCATTTATCTGTTCACCCTATCCCTTCCCTATGGAGTGCCGGCACTGGACATCCACCCCACACTTACATGATGGGTTGCAACATCATAGCCTAACTCCCATCCCTACTCACTATGACAAATCCTTCCCCTGCATCTACTGTGGGGAAGCAACCCCCCTCTCCCCGCACCCCCCAAAAAAACACACACACACTCCATCTAGGCCAATCTGGTGGTGAGGGGAAAAAAATCCTTCCTAGCTCCCCTAGAAAGGAATGACTATCATGATGCTAACAGCAGGTCCTGAGCGAAGCTAGTATGTTGCCACCTCCAAGGGGAGGGAGATGGGGTGCTGTTCTGTCTAGTTTGGAGACAAGGGGCTTCTCCTACTGGGCTTGCCCCTTATCAACTCCCCAGCCCTTCCGGTCCAGGGATGAGTCAACATTGTGACACTGACCCAGTCCCCTTTTCCAGCAGCTTCCAAGCCTTTCCCTCACCCACCACTCAAAAAACACTATACCCCTTTTCCCGGCAGGCCAGACAACAACACCACATAGCTCACGTAATGATGTGGTGCAGTCATCCTCTATGAACTTATCTAATTCTTTTTTGAACCCAGTTATACTTTTTGGCTTTTACAACATCCCCTGGCAACAAGTTCTACAGGTTGACTGCATATTGTGTAAAGAAGTACTTCTTTTGTTTTTAAACCCGCTGCCTACTAATTTATCAGGTGACCCCTAGTTCTTGTGTTATGTGAAGGGGTAAATAACTCTTCCTTATTCGCTTTCTCCACACCAGTCATGATTTTATATGCCTCTGTCATATTCCCACTTAATTGTCTCTTTTCTAAATGGAACAGTCCTAGTCTTCTTAATCTCTCCTTGTATGGGAGATGTTTCATCCCTCTTATCATATTCTTGTCCTTTTCTGCACCTTTTCCAATTCTAATATATCTTTCCTAAGATGGGGTGACCAGAACAGCATGTAGTATTAAAGGGGTAGTCATACCAGATATTTATATAGCATCACAATCCTTTCTGTTTTATTATCTATTCTTTTCCTAATCGTTCCTAATATTGTTAGGGTTTTTGTTTGTTTTGTTTGTTTGACTGCTGCTGAACATTTAGTAGCTATTTACAGAGAACTATCCATGATAATTCCAAGATCTCTTTCTTCAATATTAAAAGCAATTTTAGACCCCACCATTTTAAATATACAGCTGGGATTTTTTTTTCCAATGTGCATTATTTTGCATATATCAATGTTGAATTCCATCTACCATTTTGTCATCCAGTCACCCAGTTTTGTGAGATCCCTTTGTAACCCTT
The DNA here is from genome assembly GCF_016161935.1 of Mauremys reevesii. NCBI lineage: Eukaryota > Metazoa > Chordata > Testudines > Geoemydidae > Mauremys > Mauremys reevesii. Next base: position 191,099,114 of record NC_052624.1, read on the forward strand.
CACAGTCAGTTTTGGACTGAACTATCCTGAGTCATTTTGTATTGTCTGCAAACTTTCCCACCTCACTGTTCATGCCCTTTTCCAGATCATCTCTGAAGATGTTGTATAGCGTAAGTCTCAGTACAGACCTTTCCCTTGAGCACCTGGCATTGGCTGCTATCAGAAACAGGATACAGAACTAGATAGACCATTCATCTGTTCCAATATGGCAATTCCTATATCTCTAAACGTCCTCACCTAATGATAGAGAAACATAGTATAATATCATTGGTAACTGCATGCCTGGCCACTTTCTAAATATGTCTGCTAACTTATGTGTATTTATTGCTGTTAATGCATCAGAGTCATGCATTAATTAGTGCTCTTAAAGCAAAGGGAAAAATGGGTTGGTGAGAAGAGCTGCCATGTATCAAGTGGTAAGCAATATGATAAATAGGTCATTGAGTGTTTTATATCATCAAATGCATTCATGACAAAAGCTAAATCATTTAATCTTGTCATTTCACGCAATAGGTTCCAAAATAATAAATTGCAGAAGTGTAGTAACTTATTGAGTGCTCTTAGCCTCAAGAGACTTGTGGATTTAGAACAGAATCCTGGTACCCCATGCTACAGGGATGACAGATACTAGAGGATTCATTAAAACATACCATTATGTATACCATATTCATGGATTTTTTTTTCTTCATTTACTGAGTCCGTAGTATAAGCTTTTGCTATAGTCTTGCTCTTCCAACGTTCACACGGCAACAAAAATATCTGTTTATAGTGTCTGCTTAGACCAGTGGTTAGACCTGGGGGTTCGCGAAATGTTACAGGGGGTTCTTGGGGGAAAAAATTCCCTAATGGCAGACAGAGCGGTCCCTAGGGACCCCGGGCAGCACAGGGCCAGCATCCCGGAGCCCCTGAACTTCCAAGAGCTAAGCAGATCAAAGCAAGCATATCTATCACACTGAGGAGATTTCAACTTCAAAACTCCTTATAAGAAATGGAAGGGGAGGTGAATATTTTTTGCTGTTTTTAAAATAGGCAGCTAGTATTGTTTTTTAAATTATTATGAAGAACAAGTTTAAGCTTTGTTGTAACGTATGTTGTTTGCCTGGACTGTTCAAGCCCTGAATTCTTGTGTAGGAGGAAAAATTTGAGTTGGCTTCCTAAATACCTTCATGCTGTTTCATATCTAATACTCCTTGATTAAAACATAGGAGCCTGGTCTTATAACAGGCTTATTCAAATTGATATAAGCTGTGAAAGTGAGATCTTGGAAGAGTGTTGCCATTTTCATAACATAATACAAATATTGTAATGATAAATAATAATAGTGTGTAATAAGCATGTCATGAAAACAAATTTTATATTTCCAAGATCACTGCTTTTTTTATTTTATACTCAGGTGAAGGAGAAAATCCCTGGAAATATTCATTTTTAGGAGGGGGTTTATGAGACTTGACATTTTAGTGAAAGGGGTTCACAGGTTGTTAAAGTTTGGGAACCACAGGCTTAGACTATTATCTGATAATTTGTTATGACTCTTTATGATATTTCTTAAATATTGACAACTTGCTAACCTGAGATATCAACAAAAATAACTCCATGTTGTTGTATGATGACAGTTTTGGAAATCACAATGGCAATTTTGGAAATTACAATGTCAGCTGACCTGAGACAGGGAACTACATAGAACATGAAGGCTCTCCCCACAGCACAATGCCACAAAAGCCCTAGCATAGCATAATGCTGTGATTCCAGTGCACATAGGCCTTAATGCACCTTTGGAGTATTAGTGCTGTGTTCAGTAATGCCTCTGTCCATGATGCTGTGTGGAGGGAGGGCACAGCAGGCAGATGCCTAGGGGCATTGGCATTCTAGGGAAACCTACAAGTTAAAAGTGGATTAAAAGTTAAAAAGTTTAATACAGTAGAACCTCAGAGTCACGGACACCTCAGGAATTGAGGTTGTCCGTAACTCTGAAACGGTCTGTAACTCTGAAGAAGAGGTTATGGACTTCAGCCAAGTAGGGGGTTGGGGCTACAGCCGCAGGGTGCTTGGGAGGGGGGAGGTTGTGGCTTTGGGTGGGAGGGCTTCTGACTATTGGGGCACCAAAGCACTGTGGGGGGGGCTCAGGGCTTCTTCCCCACAGCAATACCAGGGCTCAGACCTGGGGGAGTGCTGGGCTGAGGGCTTCAGCCTTGCGGGAGATACTGGTGCTTGAGACGTCAGCCCCACAGCTCTGATACTGGCTTCAGAGCTCGAGGCTCCCCACAGCTCCATTCCCTGCTTCAGTGGTGGAGGTGCTGAAACCTGCACTCCCCTTGTAGCTAAAGCCCCGAGTCCCGGAACCGCCACAGGGCTGAAGGCAGGAACTGAGCTGAAGCCCCCAGCCCCAGTGCTCCCCGCACCCGCATCTAAATCCCTGAGCCCTGGTTCTCCCAAGGATCAGAAGCCCGGAATCCTGGGGCTGCATTCCCAACCCCAACCCCCATTTGTTAAAGCCCCAAGGCAGTACAGTATTTGGTGTGTGTTTCTTTGTTTGTTGGCCTGCGTTGCTGCCTGAGTGAGGACCCCAAAGGTGCATTAAGGCCTCTGGTTCTGTTCCACGTGGTGTCCGGTGGGCCGGTAAGTCCGTAACTCTGATGTTCATATCTTTGAGGTTCTACCGTATTTAAATTATTGTTTGTATTTCTTTGTATTTCTTTTTTTTATGGAAAACATGAAGTTCAACTGTTCGCTGAAGATGTTGTGCCTAGGGGTGGATATAGTGTAAATCCGGCCCCAGTGGAGGGGCGTTAGTGCAGTGGCCTAACACTCCCCTTTGCCCAGTACCTGATGTACATAATGTACAGGACAGTGGTTCTCAAACTTTTGTGTTGATGACCCCTTTCACACAGCAAGCCTCTGAGTGTAGAAGCAGCAGTTCCACAACAACATTGGGCATGACTGGGTGGATTCTTCCCAGGTCCTCCAAGTCCTTTTTAGATCCCTTGTGCACAGCCTTATTATTCAGAGTTTGGATAGCAGTAATAGTGGGCTGTGTTATCATTAATGAATCAAATCTTGCATTGTCTCCATTGTGAGAATTGCCTAAGAACTGCACTATTTATCCCAGTATACAGAAACTATCAGCAGACTTGAGTTGAAATTTTCATTGTCTTCCCTCTGCCCCTCCCCGCCATCTCCCTCATTTTTAGACTACAGCAATAAGAGATGCAAGGCTAGACCTTGTAGGCTAAAGCAGTGTACATGCATCATATTGACACTTGAGACACTGCATCCTCTTTATAAGAATTTTGAAAGCGCTGCCATATCAAATTCACTCCAACTATGACACAGTCAATTTTAACCAGAGAATATGAAGATTTTTTTATTTGTTCATTTTTGCCCCCCCCTCAAACCGAAATGTCACAAGGTCCAGTGTATTCTAGTGAGAAATTATGGTATTCATTTATTTTCCTTAAAGATACCATGGTAGCTCTACATGCTTGAAATTCAGTGTTTGGGGAACTGGTGAGAGAGCACACAGATAGAAACAACTGAAATGTCACTTATATAATAGGTAGTTTTTCCCAGTACAGCAAATAGGATAATGCACTTTCTTGTTATCAAGCTATTTAACTGATGTTGAATATCAAGATTTTCCAGTAATTTGGGAAACTTGCCACTTAACAAGTGAAATATTGTGTAAGAGAATAGAAGACTTGCTTTTCACTCTCAGTAAGAGAATGATGTGTTCAGGAAACAGTGACTTAAGCAGCTGGGTTTTATTTTCTCATTCTGAGAAACCCTTTCTTGCTGCTTTATGGACCTTCAGACATCGCTGGAAGCAGAACTTCTGGTTATTCAGAGCTAAAACCATGTTAGTAACAGATGACTATAAAGAAACAAGATGGTTATCTAAATAAATCAGTGCAGTGAATCTGACTGCAAGAAAAAGCTAACCGCCAAGAGTTGGGCTTGACTCAACTGGCCTAAGGTCACTGTCAGCAGGAACTGTAATGAGCAAGTTTGTTCCATCAGAAGAGTGAGAAATAGGGATTTATATTTGATCTTGTCCAGCATCAGCCATTAAGAGGCAGAAATGAACTACACACTTTAAAAACATGGTAGACCTTCACTGCAAATTGGTGTGGATGCTAAATTGAGTCTGCAGACCTTGTTGTTTGTTTAGTGCTAGAGGTGTGCATGGCTCATTACAGTCATGTAAGAAGACAAGGTCCTTGCCCTAAGGAGCTTACAATCTAGGTTAGATAGCAACAGATAATAATAATAGACCCTGATGGGTGAATGAGGAGGAAGGAAGGGCAGGATACAAGATAAGAGGAAGGGAATGTTGCCCTCAGGAGAGCATTATTTTACAAAGGAAGCAGCTCATATAATTTGTTTTTCGTTTTCATACATTTCTTGCCTTTATATTTGTTTTTATCTACCATTTATATTTTAGGCTTTTTACAGGGTCCATAGTTGAGAATCAAATAAAATATAATACCCATGGAAAGCAGAGCTAAATTGCTTTATTGGAATAAACATATCCATAGACAGAAGCACAAGACAAGATTAAAAGCCACTGGAATAAATAAACCCTTAAAAACAAAACAAAAAGCAAATAAAAAAGCCACACCACTCTCTAGTTTTCTAATATGTGGAGAAGAATGAGATTCACCAAACTAATATAGGATGTTTTTGTTTTTGTTTTTTTAATACCCAAGTGACTTAGGAGCTCATGTCCTACTGACAATTAGATTTGTGCTCCTAAGTCTTTTTGTTGGCTCTTTTGCATATCTGGCCTGTAGTACTGTAGATTTCCAAAAGAAATATTTTACTGCAGTTACTCAGGGCTTCTCTACACTATGTGCTGTAGTCTGCACCAGAGTTTAGTCCACACTACCCCAGGGAGCCCATAGCTCTGAGCCAAATTCTGGGACATTGGTGAGTAGTCACCAGTCCCAAGTTATGAGGTAGTTCAAAATTCACATCAGGGCCCCAAACTTTGCAACATGGCCTCATCTCTAATTTTAAACTACAGATGAATGAACCAACATCAAGGTTGTCAGATAAACATCTCAGAGCTGAGGTGCATAACCAAACATATACAAACTGCTTTGGTCTGCAGATGAATGCAAGGTTGTTCTTGTTTTGTGTGAAAGACTGAGAAAGCCAGCTACTTTCTATCAAGAGGAGTCAAAATGCTTAGCTTTAACTAAGGCCAATTAGCTATTCCAAGAGTGCTCTGATAAGGCACATCTTCCTTGTTGCTTGTTTGCTTCTTTCATTTAATTTTTGAATTTATAAACTTCCATACTTGACTTTGAAGTATCCAAAAGTCTTCTTGAACCATCAGAAATGATTAAAATGACACCATTCTCCGGTAGCCATCTAAGTGTGCATTCTCCTTCATTTAGAATAGTGAAATATTCCATTGATAGAATGAACAGAACCTGTGATAAGGGGATCTTCGAAGTGTGCCACACGTACCATTACTAGATATTCTAAGAGCAGCCATTTTTGCTAATAGTACTTCATGAAGCCGATTCATCCATGTGTAGAAAGTGTCGCTGGATATTTTTTTCTAATGCACAAAAGCTCTGCAAGTGGTACCTCAAGCAGACTGGCTGGCTGAAACTACAAAGGAGACTTTTCCTGCTCTCCATGAACTGGCTGTATGGATAAGGTGGCAGCATTTTGGGCAGATTGAAGGGAGTCAAGTGATTATCTGGCTCGCTATAGATATTGGCTGCAGTAATAAAGGCGAGAAATAATCTGGGTCTGAAAAAGATTTTGGAACTGGGAACCAGGACGAATTAATGGAATTGCCAGCAGGAGTCCTCAGAATGAGGAATTAAGAAAACAGAAGAACACATGGTTAATCTGATAGCTCACCAATCCTGCCGTCTCAGTCTGCTTTAAAGTTGTGCTTCCTGATAACTTCTCCTTCAAAGGGCAAATCCTGCCATCTGATCTCAGGGTAGGTCTAAAGTAATGTGCCTATTTGAAGTAGTCTGGAGGCAGAAATATAAAGTTGGGGCATATGGATTATTTCATACTTCTGATATGGTTATGAGATGAGAATTGCAGCCTGTAGCAAGGATCATGTGTACTAATATACAAGGGCAGTCTAAGATACAGTAAAACAGCCTGTGTAAATCAGGAAGTTTCAAGGGGTGTGGTGTGTTGGAGGGACAACCACACTGCGTGCTCTAGTCTCCATGTGTTTGTACTGGATTACACATACACAGGCTTGGTAGAACCTGATATGTATATATATTTTATATAATTTTTATGGCTAATAATGACATTGTTAAGCATTTTAATTATCTAGTTAAATTTTAACAGTTGTGCAGAATTATGGGTTTAACACTTTATAAATTCTTTTTATTGATTTAATTTTTCACAGTTGTGGGAAGCTATGTGTCAGTCAGACAATAGCGGGGTCAGACAATGTTTAGACACTAATTAAATGCTGAAATTCAAAACGTTAAAGCTTTATAACTATTAAAACACAAATTGTCACCATCACATATCAACATATACAAAGTAAATATCTTTAAATCAAACTCTAATAAGCTCTGAAGCAGCATTTTTCTTCCTTTGCCTCTGTAAATGTTGATGATCCATGAGAGAGACCAGTGCTATTCAATCTGGGGCAGGTATAGCATTTTACTGGTTGTGGTGTACCTTCACCACCCTGCATGTTCTCCTTAACCTTGTAGTACAGTTAAGGTAACTTGCATACTACAGTGTGATTAGGACCAGTAGAGGAGTGATGGGACTAACCAGCTTTTTTAACTGTGGAAGCATCCAGCAAAGACCTGCAAAGAGATTTTGATTGTGATGTAATGACTATGAGTGTGATATGTAAATTGTTTGGTTTCACTAAACTTTGTCCTTAATAAAGCTGTGGTCTTTCCCTGAAGATTGCAAATGGTTGGCGTGTGTCTTGGGGCAACGGGAAGAGGTTAATTATCCCCTGAAGCAAGAGTGTTTGTATCCCTTAATAACAAAAAACAAAAAAAGAAGTGTTTATTCTACCTAATGCAACTGCCTGATGCATCACAGGGGAGGGAAGACAGTACTTCTAGATGCTCCATTGCCTGTTTTGCTGCAGAACTATGGGATTAGGATAGGAGCTCATCTGGCTTTTCCTGAGCTAGAGAAATAGTGAAATAGTTAGACTGTGGGCTCTTGATCTTTTTGAAATATTATGTTCAGTCTTCAGGCTGAAAAGTTAGAATGCCACTGGTTTATTACAATATTATTTCAGGGTGAGCACCTCTTCTTTTCCTTTATGATTCCTATTCCTCATCATGGCATTTAGTTGCTTCTTAAGCATGTCGTCATCCAGCTTTTCAAATACTGGTGTCTGCCCCACCCTCTGCAATAGCTAGCAGGGACTGCTTTACAATTTATACAGGGAGACCATATATCAAAGCGCTTTCATGGCATCTTTAGTCACTATCGATTTAATAAATTGGATCCTCTAGAAACTAATGACAACGTACAATTCTCCTATTTCATTGTTCTTCCCGGTTTATTTTTTTTTAAACTAGTTCTGTCTTAAAAGGATGTGCTTACACATTAAAATTAGTGTTTATTTACTTTTTAAAAAGTCACTGATACTGTATACTGCTGATAGCAGTTATATGTGCTGTATCCTAGATTCTGCAGTACTGATACTTTGAAAGCATTATGTGACATTTTTTTTCTATGCAATTAAAATTGTAAATGTTGAAATTGTTATACACAGGAAAACACTGTGTGCTAGCAGAACCAAACTTTATTATACTGTTGTGTATGCAAAACTATTATTAGTTTTACAGCAGGCATTATGCACAGTGACCACAAAAATGTTAACTATTAAAAATAAGGGTGGTTATAAACATCTTAGGTTATGTTAATAAAGGAAGATTTGCAGGAAACCATATCTTTCTTTAGTTTAAGGTATTCAGGTGATAAGTTAAAGGATTCAAAGTAATTTAACCGTTGTTTTCATGCCAATAAGTGACTCATGCTAAACAAGGCTATAAATATTCTAGTGGAAATACCATCTATTACTCTTTTTAAACACAAAAGTTAAAACCTCAAGTACAGGTACAAAGTGAACAGTATAAGCCATGAAAGGGTATAAATTAACTCGTAGGGCCAGATCTAGAAAGATTGACTCATGGCAGTAGTACTCTCACATATACTGTGGGCCAGTTCTTTAGGATCTGAGAGAGTAAGGACTGCTTTGAGAGTAAGGGTTGCCTGGTCTGATCTTTATATTTTACAAAGGAATGAGAAACCCCTGATCATATTGTTCTAGCATTTTAGGCCAGAGATAACTAAAAATTGAACTTATTACTGTCATTGTAAGAGTCCTCTCTGATATTTGTCTTCTTCAAAATTGGCAGAGTAAGCTGTGGTTATCAATACAATCTCCTGATACTGTACATTATTCTATTCTAATACACCCACTCATATATACACATTGCTCTATAATTTATATATAAATATAAAATATTAATTTGTACTGCCATGGTTCCTAGGAACCTTAGTGATGGATCATAACCTCATTCTGCTAAGTGCTGTTCAAACACAGAATAAAAAGATGGTCCCTGCCCCCAACAGCTTACAATCTAAGTACATTCTAGGGCTGAAGAAATTGGTTTGAAAGGAATAAAAACCAGATTGAATCTGTGCCAAAAAACAGAACTAAACCTTTCCTGCAGTTCTGAGAAGTGAATGTATGTGTGTACGCAGGGGCTTGTGCACCACATGGCAACAGAAACACTAGAAATAAGCCTAGCATGCCAAATTTGGGTCCCTATTTGAATCCTATCTTTTCCAAAGTGTGAAGTAGCTGGTTACATCCAGGAAATACTGAGAGAAAAGCTATTCCTCTAATGTTTCAGAACATGAAATACTTTTGTTAATGATTACTAAAGGGATTGCTATTTTCCAGTCCATTATATATCTTTTATGTCTGTTTGATATTAACAGATTTCATTCTACAAGAAGCATTGCTCATGATATTGCTCATGAGCCAAAGTATAGCCCAAGGTGTAGGGATATTAAAGAAGTTACTAACAGTGATTCCCCCAAGTGACAGTGACCCCCCAGTTTCACCAAGTACAAAAATCTTTTAGTTTTTCTGTTAAAACTTGTAAGCTCCTGTCTGTAGAAACCATTGATCGTGTCTGTCCTGTGAAAGATATTCTATTACTATGTAAAACTTACAAACAAGTTAATTGACTTCGTTCTTGAAGTGAACGCTGTGAGCCTTAAGCTGTAATTGATACAATGTAAACAAACGCTCACTTCATTTTAACAGCAACGGCTCCTAGGCACACACCCTGAAAGTGGTGGAGACAGTCAATTAAAATATGGTTGAGATATGGAATGTATGTTGATGAATGCTTGATATACATGAATGGTTAGGGAGGTGCCAGCCTAGAAAGGGAGTATCCATCAGCTGAAGAATGCGTCAAGTGGACCACCAGACAACCCCAGAGGGTAAACTGGGATCCACCCCAACACCTGGAAGGATGAGAAACACAAACTTTGGACAGTGTGGAGCCACCAGGAATGTGTCCTCTGCTGATTGAGTCAGCAACAGCAGGATGAAACAGTTCCCATAGACTAACATAGGAATTAATTCCTATAAGTATGGACTCTAAAGACTGAGGACTTTGAGTCTCTGGTTCTGCTGCCAACCTCCAGGAGCCTCAGGTGCATCTGACACAGACTCAGCTCCATCTTCATGACCAAGATACCCGGCCAGTAACTTGGCATGAGCAACTTCTAGACTGGTAACTATAACACCTATACAGAACTTGAATGAATGATTGTGTGAATGAATATATATATGTGTGTGTGTGTGTGTGTGTGTAAGGAATAAGTAGTCAAACAACGTTGTTTACTTTTATCTTTTGCTTTATTGTTATATTTACAATAAATGTGGCATCTTTGCCTTATCCCTCTTAATAAGATTCTGCTGGCTTTCATTATATTGGTATAACAAAGGAGGTATTATAATATTGGCTAACCAGTGCATTCAAGTTTCTGAATGCTTATTCCAAATGAACTAAAACATCATCTGTTATCTGCTACTCTCTGTACACACATATGTTGATTATATTTCTTGATAATATATCAAGGTTTTCCTTAGCTTTATTCATTTTTTGCATAGTATTTGGTTTTAGCTAAAAGAGTTGCTTCACATCTTTTATTTGTTGTCTCTCATCCCTAAGAATTATGTAAAAGCAGCAAAGAATCCTGTGGCACCTTATAGACTAACAGACGTTTTGCAGCATGAGCTTTCGTGGGTGAATACCCACTTCTTCGGATGCAAGTAGTGGAAATTTCCAGGGGCAGGTATATATAAGCAAGCAAGAAGCAAGCTAGAGATAACGAGGTTAGATCAATCAGGGAGGATGAGGCCCTGTTCTAGCAGTTGAGGTGTGAAAACCAAGGGAGGAGAAACTGGTTCTGTAATTGGCAAGCCATTCACAGTCTTTGTTTAATCCTGAGCTGATGATGTCAAATTTGCAGATGAACTGGAGCTCAGCAGTTTCTCTTTGAAGTCTGGTCCTAAAGTTTTTTTGCTGCAGGATGGCCACCTTAAGATCTGCTATTGTGTGGCCAGGGAGGTTGAAGTGTTCTCCTACAGGTTTTTGTATATTGCCATTCCTAATGTCTGATTTGTGTCCATTTATCCTTTTCCTTAGAGACTGTCCAGTTTGGTCGATGTACATAGCAGAGGGGCATTGCTGGCATATGATGGCATATATTACATTGGTGGACGTGCAGGTGAATGAACCGGTGATGGTGTGGCTGATCTGGTTAGGTCCTGTGATGGTGTTGCTGGTGTAGATATGTGGGCAGAGTTGGCATCGAGGTTTGTTGCATGGATTGGTTCCTGAGCTAGAGTTACTATGGTGCGGTGTGCAGTTGCTGGTGAGAATATGCTTCAGGTTGGCAGGTTGCATTTAGCCATATGGAGTGGAAATCCATCAACCTCATGAAGAAACTTGCACAAATACAGATGGATATCATCTTCCTTTCCAAATGTAAATGGATGGACATCATACTTAATGGACTGAAGGTAAAAAATCCACTGCTATCTACATACTACACAGACCACAGTGAGAGATTATGCCATACTCTATCAAAGAAACTGAGGAACCACCTGATCAGCATCCTATATAGCAAACAGGAAAACATCAAAAAAGAGCTCTCCAACCTGGAGACTCTCATCAATAACCAAACTTCCATACAAACGGACTTCACTAAAATAAGACAGGAGATCTACATTACTCACTTCACCTCTCTACAAAGGAAAAAGGACTGTAAGCTGTCTAAACTCCTACCTGCCACATGGGGCCACAACCGTGGTACCCCTAACCCACCCAGCAATATCGTCAATCTATCCAGCCACACACTCAGCCCAGAAGAACAGTCTGTCCTATCTCGGGGACTCTCTTTCTGCCCTGCCACCCCCACCAACATGATACAGTTCTGCGGCGATCTGGAAGCCTACTTTCGCCATCTCCAACTCAAAGAATACTTCCAGGACAACACTGAACAGCGCACTGATACACAGTTACCCTCCCACCAACAGCACAAGAAGAAGAACTCCACATGGACTCCTCCTGAGGGTCGAAATGACAGTCTGGACCTATACATTGAATGCTTCCGCCGACGTGCACAGGCAGAAATTGTGGAAAAACAACATTGCTTGCCTCACAACCTAAGTCATGCAGAACGTAATGCCATCCACAGCCTCAGAAACCAGCCTGACATTATAATCAAAGAGGCTGATAAAGGAGGTGCTGTTGTCATCCTGAACAGGTCTGACTACCAAAAGGAGGCCGCCAGACAACTCTCCAATACCAAATTTTACAGGCTACTTCCCTCAGATCCCACTGAGGAATACACTAAGAAACTGCACCATCTACTCAGGACACTCCCTACACTAACACTGGAACAAATCAACATACCCTTAGAGCCCCAACCAGGGTTATTCTATCTACTACCCAAGATCCACAAACCCGGAAATCCTGGACGCCCCATCATCTCGGGCATTGGAACTCTCACTGAAGGACTGTCTGGATATGTAGACTCTCTACTCAGACCCTATGTTACCAGCACTCCCAGGTATCTCCGTGACACCACTGATTTCCTGAGGAAACTACAATGCATTGCTGACCTTCCAGAAAACACCATCCTAGCCACCATGGATGTAGAGGCTCTCTACACAAACATCCCACACGCTGATGGAATACAAGCTGTCAGGAACAGTATCCCTGATGATGCCACAGCACAACTGGTTGCTGAGCTCTGTGCCTTTATCCTCACACGCAACTATTTCAAATTTAATGACAATATATATCTCCAGATCAGTGGCACCGCTATGGGCACCCGCATGGCCCCACAATATGCCAATATTTTTATGGCCGACCTGGAACAATGCTTCCTCAGCTGCCGTCCACTCACGCCCCTTCTCTACCTACGCTACATTGATGACATCTTCATCATCTGGACCCATGGGAAGGAGACTCTGGAAAAATTCCACCACGATTTCAACAGCTTCCACCCCTCCATCAACCTCAGCCTGGACCAATCTACACGGGAGGTCCACTTCCTAGACACCACGGTGCAAATAAGTGATGGTCACATTAACACCACCCTATACCGAAAACCTACCGACCGCTATGCCTACCTTCATGCCTCCAGCTTCCATCCCGGGGACACCACTAGATCCATTGTCTACAGCCAAGCACTGAGGTACAACCGTATCTGTTCTAACCCTGCAGACAGAGACCAACACCTAGAAAATCTCCACCAAGCATTCTCAAGACTACAGTACCCACATGAGGAAATAAGGAAACAGATCAACAGAGCCAGATGTGTACCCAGAAGCCTCCTACTGCAAGACAAACCCAAGAAAGAAACCAACAGGACTCCACTGGCCATCACATACAGTCCCCAGCTAAAACCCCTCCAATGCATCATCAGGGATCTACAACCCATCCTGGACAATGATCCCACACTTTCTCAGGCCTTGGGTGGCAGGCCAGTCCTCGCCCACAAACCTGCCAACCTGAAGCATATTCTCACCAGCAACTGCACACCGCACCATAGTAATTCTAGCTCAGGAACCAATCCATGCAACAAACCTCGATGCCTACTCTGCCCATATATCTACACCAGCAACACCATCACAGGACCTAACCAGATCAGCCACACCATCACCGGTTCATTCACCTGCACGTCCACCAATGTAATATATGCCGCCATATGCCAGCAATGCCCCTCTGCTATGTACATCGGCCAAACTGGACAGTCTCTAAGGAAAAGGATAAATGGACACAAATCAGACATTAGGAATGGCAATATACAAAAACCTGTAGGAGAACACTTCAACCTCCCTGGCCACACAATAGCAGATCTTAAGGTGGCCATCCTGCAGCAAAAAAACTTTAGGACCAGACTTCAAAGAGAAACTGCTGAGCTCCAGTTCATCTGCAAATTTGACACCATCAGCTCAGGATTAAACAAAGACTGTGAATGGCTTGCCAATTACAGAACCAGTTTCTCCTCCCTTGGTTTTCACACCTCAACTGCTAGAACAGGGCCTCATCCTCCCTGATTGATCTAACCTCGTTATCTCTAGCTTGCTTCTTGCTTGCTTATATATACCTGCCCCTGGAAATTTCCACTACTTGCATCCGAAGAAGTGGGTATTCACCCACGAAAGCTCATGCTGCAAAACGTCTGTTAGTCTATAAGGTGCCACAGGATTCTTTGCTGCTTTTACAGAACCAGACTAACACGGCTACCCCTCTGATACTAAAGAATTATGAATACTTCAAAGAGGTTTCTTTTAAAACTGGGTGCTTAATATTTTTTCTTTCACTTATAGCTCCAAAAGTTGTGCTAGCCACTTCACAGAACACTACAAAAACCACTATCCTTGCACAATAATTCTTACAATTTACCTATTAATCTTGACATGATTCATGGGGGGCTGAACAGCAGGAAGGGGATGAAATTAGGAAGGATAAGAATTACAGTAATGAAATTACATGATACTCCTTTTTATGCATGTGCACATCACATTGGTTCACATATTATAAATTTTACCAAAAAACAAGTGACAATTTCCTCTTAACTGAAATCACCAATAAATCATTTTTACCTATGTTTTGTTATGTATGAAATTTGTCATAGTTATGGTGCAAATCACAATGGCACCCAAAAGCTTAGAAATGCTTTCAATTTGCGAACAAATCATAAGAGCCAGTTGTCCCTCCTAGCCAGCCTTTCCCCCCCTGCCCTCAGGTACATTTCCTGTCTGAGTGATCCAGCTCTGGCATTTCTGGGCTGATACATTGTTCCTTCTCCCTTCTTTATTCCTAATGTCTTTTTGGGAGCTGGTCTGATGAAATATTCTCCCCTCCCCTCACCCCCCAGCCCCGAGATGAAGAGGGAATATTTTTGCCATTCTTGAATTGTGTGTGAAATTTGTCTTAGCTCCAGAGAGCCCATCTTTGAAGTGTAGGATACATTCCTGCCATGCTTATCATAAAACTAATTCTTGCACTGAGAGCGATTACTACATTGTTCCAGACACTACTAAACTTTAAACACCAGTGTAAAAAAAAAATGTCCACAGCAGACAAGATTACCAGATTTAATTTGGATAAAGCACAGTGGAAACATTTTGGGGGACTTCTGGGAGCAACTTAGTTTTATTTTCAAAATTAATTTTCTTCTAACCAGACGAAGGAAGGAGAGGGAGCATAAAACTCAATAAAGATAGAGCAGATTTTCCCCCCCCTGAAATAATCATAAAACAGCCTTAAAGTTCTCCTGAGACTTCCCCAGGATTTCAGGATATTAGTCTGAGGCAGGAACTTTTGTTTTCATCAAGTTTATAATTTTAAGAAGTTCATGCAAACATTAAGTCAAAAAAAACCCAAAACCCTAAAAAGCAAGTACTCATAATATCTATTTCCAAGCTTCTAACAAAGGATTATAGAGCCTTATCTACATTAAGAATTTCCTCTGAAGCCAGCCACCTTACAATGGTGCAACACCCCCACTCCATGAACACAAAGAAAGTTGAGATTTACACAACTTAAACTTACCCCTCCTTGAAACTGAGGTAAACTCCACCAATGTGATCACTGTTTTACGTGTCTACATGGGAAGAGTTAAACTGGCACAATTACATTGGTGACTGACTGTTCATTGCTTGAGTCCAGGTGAATTAACAACATAGAAAAGGCCTACATTTTTGCTTTGGCCTTTCACGAGCCCACCTTTCCAAATGGGACCACATAGTGTAATTGACAGTTACATTAACCACACAAATATTTAATGCAAACAAATTTACTGGTAGGACTGGATGAAAAAATGTAAGTTATATTCTGGGGAAAAATTTTTAACAAAATTGTTTGGAAATTTTCATAAGGTTTTTTTTTCCATTTTTTTTGTCAAAATAAAATATGGGGGGTTGGTTTTCACTTATCTGTCCCTTTTTCATCTCCCCCCAAAAAGGCGAGTGTCATGGCCCTTGCTCAGGGTTGGTTGGTAAGGGAACACCATCTAGTGGTAGGTCAGTGAAATGCAGGGGGATTGTTGGTAGGGGAGCCCGGCCCTGCCACTCCACTGGGCTCTGACCCAGGGCCCGTTGAGGGCTATCAGTGCTCTGACTTCTGTGGATACTTAAGGCAGTCCTCATTGGGCCACTTCCTACCACCTCCCTTCAATTATCCCAAGATTGCCATCTGGGATAAGGCAGTGTGAGGGCAACTGCCTCCTCCTGAGCTATGGCCCACCCTTCTGGGCCAGTTCAGTCCAAGGCTTTCCCCTGCTGGGGTAGTCCAAACAAAAATAAAGGGGATCTATAAAGTTCAGAGTTTGCAGGACGGAGGAACGCTTCCCCCTCAGGCCCTCCCTCTCCTCAGAGAGGGGCCTTTGGGCAGTTGTTAAGCTGAGGGAAGGCAGAATCTTTCCCTAATCTCCCTGGAGCTGCTGGTAGCGAGTCTGCTCTCCTCCCTTATCTGCCCCCAAATGAGTCACTCTCCTGTCTTTTAACTCCTTGTCCAGTTGGTGCATTTGCTACAGGCGTGGTGGGGCTGGCTGGGCCCAGAGTAGTTTCTTAACCCCTTGTTGCTCAGTGTGGAGTTTGTATACCTCATCATGGGGAGGGATAAGGGAGAAAGAAGAAATATCTGGAAAATCTTTGAAAAACTCAAAAAAGAAATCCTCAGAAAACTGAAAAAAATCAACTTTTTCATGGAAATCTATTTTTCAAAAACTGTTTAAATGACAAAATATTAACTGGCTCTATAGTTTGTTATAACAATAAACAAGCTATGCAGGTATTGCCAAAGTTTAAAATAGGGAAAGCTCCCTCAGATATCTGTCAACAGTAGGTAAGATCCAGCCAGGACAGGGCTTCCACTGGTGTTTTATTCCATATCCATTTGGCATTACTGCCCGTACTTGATCTTGAAGTAGACGACGTTGCACTTCATAGTAACCTCTCTCTTGTGGTCAGAGACCATTTTTCCTCATCTTTTCTGGATTAGAAGTCTTATTCCTGATGATCTGAGGAAATATATTTCTCATAGTTCCTCATATTTTGGACATGGAGTAGAAAGTGCCTCTATTTCAATCTCTCTTCTGTCACCGTGTCTGTAAAGTCCTGTTATAGATGAAGATATATGACGCAGGAAGGTCTCAATATTTAGTATAAATCACTTACCCACGTCAATTTCCCTCCTCCGCCTTCATTCCTTTTTTACACCTCTCTCTCATCCCATGACATGTCATTTTTTTTGTGTTTCTTCTCTGCATTATTGCCTCCTCTTTTAGTGTCGTAAGCCTTGCAGCAAATTTTGTGCATTATGCTTGCATTTCTGGATATTTCCGAAACTGTTATGCCTTTTGTAGAAAAATACCTATGACATTAATACAATTGGAGACTGTATTGTAGTCCATACACTCAAAAAAAAAACAGATTTAAGGAAGCTAGTGCAACTTTATCTGTGGTATTTCCTGATTTTAAGTGCAGGATCTAATCAGACCCACTCATATGCAGCACCCTGGATCTGGGTTTTCTGTTCTGAATTGGGCTAAAAACTCAAATCTTTTTTCTTTTAAATGCAAACCAATAATCTGAAGAAAAAAAAGTGTTGGGGTCAATTTAATATTTCAAAATTATTAAAATGAAACATTTATTTAAACCTTTATTTTAATATTTACATTTTAATTGTATTTAATTTAAAATATTTAGGCTAAATTTCTTTAAAAAAAAATCAATCTGAACCAAAAAACCCAGATTTTTTAATTTAAAAAATGTCAAAACAAGACAAAAAATTTTGAAACATATTTTCCAATTTTTTAAATCAGAAATTTATCCAAACTGACCTTTTTTCTCATGAATGATTTTGGTTTTGACTAATTAGTACTTTCCAGTGAAAAAAATGTTTAAAGCTTCCTCACCAGCTTTAATCACATCCCTCATGATGAGAATCCATGCTCTTTATATCTGTTGTATGACATAAAGAACATCTGTACAGTTCTAGACATTCTTATTCGGTGATCATAAGTGTAACAGTGATGGAGAAAACAGAGACTATTAAAAATGTACAGTAGAATATACATTTGCCAGTGAGGCACAATATATGGTAGATTGTGGGGAAAACAACTCATCCTCATTTCAAAACAGCATGTAGTCAAAGCATTTCTGTTGGCTATGGGCTATGGGCCTCAGCAGCTAGACTCAAGGAAGAGAGACATCATGCTGGAATCTATAGTCTGTTTCTTCTTGGATCAGGTAATCTCCTTTGTTTTGATCTTTGACCATAATTTTAAGCATCCTTCACTCTAAACCTCGTGCATATTGTGTATTACTAGAAAGGAGATGGAAACTTTCTGGAGTAGCTTCCAATTACTGATCTTTTCATATTCTTTGTTGTGTGGGAAAGGTAGCAATTTCTATAGAGTAGTCCAGATATGTCTGGGTAAATTTGTTGTTAGTTGTTAGTGTCACTGCTATTATTAACAAAAAGTAGACTATTCCTGTGCAGTAAAATTCAGCTGTCAAGAGTCTGTTGCTGAAAACAAGCACATACAAGTAAACTTAATCAATCATTCCTGATTTAAACAAACCATTGTGCAGCAGATAGAACTTGTCACTAAACTGACACATCAGGTTTAAAGGATTAATTTTATGTTAGTTATACTGATGCTAGAGCAAATTAACCTCTGGTCTAACTCAAATGGAATAACAATAGGGATAACAATTGGCCTATAGAATTTAATAGTCTGTAGCATTCCTAATATAAATCTCCCCGAAGGTTGGAGAGTCAGCTTTCTTTGGAGAAGGGTGGGTACTTCTACCATTTTCAGTTAAAATCTCTCTGTTGGAAAAATCCACCAGAAATGGAAGACTCTTCCCTAGAATTTGTCTCCTTTGCTAAACTTCTCTAGTCTGTTAAATGACAGCTAGAAACCTCCCCAAAAACAGGCTCTCCCACAGATTTCCATTATTTCTAGTTCTGGTAAGGTCAGAAATAGGATGACAATAGTTTCTCATGCTATTCTAGTACTTCTATTTCCACTTTTAACTAGAGCTAGGAATAGCAAAAGGGCAAGAAATTAATTGAGGAGAAAATTAACTGAACTTTTTAGAATCTCACGAAGGTTTGCTGAGGTTTGGGTCAGTGTGTGTGCTATCTACTTTTGTTTGGTCATTCTTTATTAAAATAGCTAACTGAACTATTTGCTGTGAGTAACTTAGCGGATGAATTTAGCATTTTCTGCTGCATGTGACTAGTTTGTGCATTGATTTTTGAAAGCACAATAACTAAGTATTCACTGGATAGTTTGCCATAAACTGAGAACTGGTTATCCAATCAGCCCCATTAAACTGTTCGCTTTGACTTTTGTCATGTTCTTTTTATTATTGATGGCATATGCTTGATAACCTACCTGGTGGTATTTTTGCCTTCTGATCGGATGACTGTGACTTCTTAAATGGAAAAAACGATTACGTGGATAATGAACAGTAAATATTACTGTTTGTGCTTGAATGTCCCTGTTCAAGTGCAAATGCACTTGCAGTCAAATGCAGACCAGTATTTGTGTACAAAACAAGAATTCCCTCACCAAACATTTGTGCAACCAAAATTGATTTGCACACATTGTCACATACTGAAAAATAAAGGATATGAACATGATTGAACTGAACAGCTGTTCAGAATTAAAATAAATAATTGTGTACACTCCTTTCAAAATATTTCACCAGCTCTACTTATTAAAAATATTGCTCTATAATGGAGTATCGACAGATATTTTGGCAGTGACCCAAATCTGATTCTTGGTAAAGTTTCCCGTAATGGCACTTTAGTAATAAATGAGGTAGTAGTATAACTGTATTGTAAATTTATATCTTACAATTAATCTTAAAAGTACATGAATATTGAGTAGTCAAAAAATATATTTAGGTTTTGATCCTGCAATCTGATCCACATAGGAGGTACCCCCTAAGCTTGAGCAGAGTCCAAATAACATCTAGAGGGATCCAGGCGGGTAGATCAGATTGCAAGATCAGGACCTAAGTTGTTATAGGTATACCCAGTGGCGGATTTAGAGTTAGTGGGGCCCTGTGTGCAGCTTCATTTTTGTTCCCTTCCCCCTCCCTGCCCTCAGGACCCAGCCAAGAAAAAGAAAGCTAGACGTGGGTCCAGACATGGCCGCGGGGTGGCAGCTGGGCCCATAGGCGCAGGAACTGGGGTGGAGGAAGGGCTGCTGATAGAATTGCTGGGCCCCTGGGCAAGGTTGGGGGGCTGGCACTGGGCTCCCAGAAGGGGCGGGGCCTCGGATGGAAAGGCGGGGCAGGAGGCTAGCCTCCTCCAGCCAGCCCTTCAGCACTGCCTGGGCCACTCCACCTGGGCTCCGAGGGCGATTTAGCTGCGATAGCAGCAGTGGCCGGGAGCCCTGGGCCCTTTTAAATCACCAGGCCCCAGGGCAGCTTCCCCTTTTGCCCCCTTCCCCTCGCCCCCCATCGGTGGCCCTGGGTGCAGGGGGTGCTGCAGCATCCCCACATTTTATGCAGGGCTCCGCTGCCACCCCACACCACTTATGTTAAAACATATTGTCAGGAGCACAGAACCGCCCGGGCTTCTGAGGAGACAGGTATGTTTTGGGGTAAATCCGCTCCTGGGTATGCCCCAGTTTTCCAGACACTGTTAATCTGAAATAAATTGGTCCCCCATTTCTGAAATGTATATAAAACCTGAAATTCAGAAATGGGTAAATGGGAATTAGACCTTTATGGTACTCAGCATTTACACTTTGCAAGGGTTCTTGCAAACATACACTTCAGTTTTCATCCGCACAGTTTTGTACCTTGGGTTCCGCTTTGAGTTTGATTCATGCCATAGGTCTACTACATTTGGGGGTAGCAGATGAAGAGAGGGGGAAACCAAGAGGGAGAATTTTTTTTCCATGTAAAATATGATGCTCATGAGAGAGGCAGCGTAGCCAGTCAGATCTGACCTTAGGCAACTTTCTGTCCCCATAGTACATCAGCACGTTTTAGCCTATCCCGCCTTATTAAAAACACTTTTTAAAATGTTGCCGCTTACTGTACCATTTTATACTCACCCTTCATATTATATAAAATCCTTTTCAAATGTAATTTGTTCCTATTACATTTTTCGCTTTCCTATACAACGTATTATATTATCTTTTCCTCTGCCCCGCCCCCCCGTAGCGGGGGAGTCATCCCACTCTGGTTAAGAGGGGTTAAAAGTAGCCCTGGATCGGGTTGCAGCTGAGAAAAAGGCTAGGCTGATTGGGGAAGCAGCGCAGCTGGGGCCATGCCCCAATCAGGCCACAGCTGGCCCTGTAAAAGGGCTGTGAGCTCAGAGGCTGAGGCAGAGACTCTCTCTAGATTCTGAGAGAGGAGGACTGGCTGCCTGTGAGAAAAGGGTACCTGGAGTGGAGCAGGGCTGGGGGAAGACCAGAGGCGCTAGGGAGCTCCAGCCTGGAAACCCCCCAGGCTGCAGGCCTTGCTAAAGGCTGGGCAGGGTACTGGGGTTGCAGAGGTGCAGCCCAGGGTAAGCAAAGGCAGCAAGTCCAAACCCCCCTTGCCAGTGATGAGTGGTTTACAGACTGCAGTCTGCCCCAGCGAGCAAGGGCTAGGTGATGACTGGCAGTAGCCACTAAAGCAAGGTGGGGATAGAGGCTTGGAGGTTCCCCTGGGAGGGGAGACCCAGAGACTGCAGGGGTACTGCAGAGGGCAGAACCCCAAGGGAAGGAGCACCTGGGTCTGGAAGGGACATGGGGGCTTGAGGCAAGCAGGACATCAGCCAGCAGAGGGCATTCTGGAGCTGGAGAGCTAATTCCCAGGATGACAAGCAGGAGCTGTTGCACCAGTGAGTCTTGCTTTGCTACACTTCCTCAGTATCATTTTTCCTTGATTGTATAATTATTCTCTTCTCTTCCCTTCCATCTTTCTTTTCCTATGTTATGTCCACTTCATCCTTTGCCAGATCTTCAGTTTCTCTCCCCTCTCTCTTGTGGCATTTCCAGTCTCTGTACTCTCCCTCTCTTCATTTTCTCTCAAGTGGTCTCCTGCCTCCACAAATATAAACTCGCACATGCCCTTTTCTTCCCATCCACAAAAGATCTGCCTCCCCCTTTTTGATCAAGCAAAGGCACAAACACATGCAGACTCACTCACAGATCACTTACATGTGAAGGCTCCTTCTCCCCTACCACCAGGACTGAATTTAGGGGCAGGTGACCTAGGCGACTGCCTGGGTTGCTGGGTTTTTGGGGGTCACCAGGCTTGCAGACGTATAGATCCCAGAATGCAAATCGTGCATCAAAGTCATTAAATGGGCTACAAATGCAATAAAAAATAAGGTATTCAAAAATTTAACAAATTGGGGTGGGACGTGCCAAAGATATTTCTTGGCTGGGGTGCCATTTGGTCTAGGGCTGGCCTTGCCTACAACATCAAATCCATTCTTTCACATCTAGCAAAATGATGAAATAAATGGGTACTGCAAGGCTCTCGCAGGAGGTAGCAGGTAGAAGGAGATGAGGGAGGGAGACAGTATGCTTATTTTGACAGAAAACTGAAAGCTGTTTTAAAAGTGTGTATACTAGAAAGAGCATATGAAAGATGAAGGGAGGAGGAGGAGAGCTTTATTGTGTTGCAAGTTGTGTGTTCCTGGATGAATGTTCATACTGTATAGCGTGTCCTTAATATCTTTGTGTGTTGTGCAGTGTTTGCTATTTCTAGTTGGCATTGGGAGGATTTGCTTACCAGTAACTAATTGCTTTTCCCATATTATACAAAGCCTCCTGGGTGGTAGCATCTATCTTGAGCAACATTTTTCCTACATTAAGACAGTGCAGTATCCAGTGAAGAAAAATAAAAGCACATTTTCTTTCCCTGTACTTTAGTAGGTGGGGCAGCAACAATTCTGTGTGTTTGACAAACAGTAAAATTAATTTCTAACTTTTCCTTCCAGAGAAGGAGAGACAGTGCAATGAATAAGGGAAGAAAATCACATTTGTAATTAATTCTATTGTAGCAGAAGAGGGGGAAAAAAACCAAAACTCTGCTGTAAAAAGCAATGGAGAAGCAGCTGAGAAACCATCTAGTTCTGTGAGACAGATGGTCCATTGCTATTGTGCTTGATGAGCGCAACTGGTGCCTACATGGCAAAAAGTGAGAGCATTCTCCCATTCTATGCTCTCGTCCAAAACCAACATTATGGGACTGGCACTTCTCCGGCTACTAGGCTGTAGTGCTAAGTATATCTTAAGCATATGTTCCCTCAATCCAGTCAGCCCCTGAGGCCAAGCAGTAACTGAGTATGATGATGTAATGCAAATGATGATTCTCTTTGTTAAACAGAATTTAAAAAGGAAGGCAGGCATATTGCCCTAGGCAATGAGCGTGCCTGGTAACGTATTAAGCTCCTAAGCTATCTTTTCTGTTGTTTGTGTGTTTGTTGTAACTAATAATTAGAGCTGGTTGGAATAATTTGATGAAAATGAAATATCAGCGAAAACAAAAATTTACACTAAGGTTTTTGTGCGTTTTGTTCCCCGCCCCCCTTCTCTTCCTTTCTGACCAGTTTTCCTATAAAGGTAAATCAAGTACACTCTAAAGGCTCAAAATTAAGCAGCCTAGGATTTCAAAAGTTGAACACTCAAAGTGTCCTATTAAGATTAAACACTCTTACTGGGACAGATTTTCCAAAGTGCTCAACACTCTCCTTTCCCCCACAGCAGATCTCATTTTGACACTTAGGGCCAGATCTTCAAAATAGATTAGCATGTGGGTCAGAGAACTCTTTGGAAAGTCTGACCTCTTATATGGTACCTAAAGGGAAACTGAACATTTTTGAAAATTTGGCCTCAAATGTGGGTACTAAGCCCCATTGAAGGTTCTGGCCCAATTATGTACTGTTCCACATAGGTAAGAGCCCATGTTACGTTCTCCTTATCACTTTTTGATAATGTTTTTCTTTAATTGGGGGGGGGGAAGAAACCTATTATTGGTTTGGGTTTCAGTGACCAAGAGATTGAGACACTGACAGAGTTTTTTCATGCTGCTTTTGTTGTCCTTAGTTATGTTACTATCTTACGGGAAATGATATTGGACCCAGTTCAGCATAGAATTCTCATTTAGGATGATAGCCTGGCTCTGCCTTTTTCATTATAAAGGAATTGAATAGTTTCCTGAGCAGCTAGTCAAATATTGGTGCTCTAGGGATGTTCCAGTTGGAAATAGAAATTGATGGAGTCTGGTATATATTTTTGATGCAATCCTGTTTATTCAAAAGGAATGTACATATCCTTCTTCTCCGAATGCAGGCGGAACCAACAACAGATGGAGAATTTTCTTAGCTTTTTATCCAACACCAGACACACAAGCTCTCTTTCTCTAGCTTGGTCCAGGGTCACATTGTGCTTATAGGCTTCTGCTTGGCTTTTTGGCCTCTCTGTTCTCCGTTTCCATGTTCTCTTTCCCACACACCCCTGAGCACAATACCCAGTTGAACCCTCTGCCCACATGGTGATAATTTCTGGATAGGGTCTCTTTAGGCAATGTCTACAATACTGATGCTGTAAGGTCTCCCGTGTAGCTATCCTATGCTGGCAGGAGAGAGCAATCCCGCCGGCATAATTAAATCACTCTCAATGAGCAATGGTGACTATGCTGGAGGGAGACACTCTCCCACTGACATAGCGTTGTCCACACTGGCACTTTTGTCAGTGAAACGTATGTCCTTCAGGGAGGTTTTTTTTATTTGTTTTTTTTCACACCTCCTGACCGACAACAGTTTTGCTGACAAGTGCTAGTTGTAGACAAAGCCTTAAACTTCGTTTTAGATATGACCACTTAACTGTCTCTTGCACCTATCTTACATGGAGTAGGCTCATGTCAGTTTGAATGAGGAGTTAACACACAGTTTCACCCAGCTTATAACAATATATACTGCCTCTTGTACTTAATGCTGCTCTAAGCAACTAGGCTGAGTGTGTGTATGTGAGCAGGTCACACCAGTTTTAGCTGTAAAGGAAGGGGATATTAGGAACCAAGAATCTTTTTTTGGTTTTATTTCTGAACTCTAGCATTCCAATGTGTGGAATATTTGATTCTATCATTGCTTTGTAGGTTATGCATTTTATTTATTATATGCAACGCTAGGACTGGCTGTACTTTGTGTTACTTTGTGCCCTTCCCCATTTTTATTGGATAGAAATAGGATAGATTAGTCCCATGTAAACAAGTAACTGAAACATGGGACTCCATGCTCTCAGCAGTGTAATACCACAAGTAGACCATTATGGATAGCCTTAACAAAAACAACCTTTAAATTATACCATTGGATTGATTTGCCATTGAAGACTGTGGTGTGGTGGACAGGAAAGTTGAATGCTGTATCCATTTTGTTTAGGAATTCGGGGGTGGGGGTTGGCCATAAGTCTTCATCTCCAGCCTGACAGCAATGAAAAGAGCAGCTGCGAACCAGTAAATGTTCAAGTGTGTATATACTGATAGAGAATTGCCATTTGCTTTTTCTGGTATGTTTTCTTTGAGTTCCTATAGCAAACTGTCAGTAGTAATTGATATCACTGTTAGCCGCTACCCTTCCTATCCCAGGCACAGTCTGTGATCTTGGTCTTACTCCAGTAGTGCACAACATCTATATAGGTTAAAAAGAAACATCTGCCCCTCCCTATATTGTAGATCCAATTTTAGAATCGGGAATTAGACCAGGCATTTCCAGTTTGGATAATTACTTTCTGCCACTTTGAATTTTCTCTGTAGATTCAGTTAGACAAAGTGTTTTTTCCTGCTTCTAAAATGTGCTAAACTGTTGTCCTGTTTCACCACAGAAGTGACTTCCCGTCAGTGAACATATTACAGAATGGTCATTATACTCCATAGTATGCAAGTCATCATGCTAAATTTCTTAATTGCTGTGGGATTCTTATAGATTAAGACTGCTATTTAAGTGTTAGTTGTTACAATCATAATGTAGCATAAACACTAATAAATGGTATTTCCAGGATTGGCATAAACATCTGCTTTGCTTTTACACTCTTGCAATAGAGGAGAAAATTCTGTATTATTGATTGTGGTTATCATTTTTCTGTGATGATATATACTTTGATCCTGATTATCTACTGCCTTGCACTTTGTTTAATTATTTAAGACAAGTGTAAATATTTACCAAATCAGAATTGTCGCATTTTACATTCACTTACCAAAGGAAGCCAAGGCAATGGAAAATTGGCGTGATTATTTCCAAAATTATAATATATGTAAAGACTGGCCTTCCTCTTAAACAAGCACAGATCCCGCTGATTTGGCCAGCACAAGGCACCCTCTTAGATCACCTGGTAGAATTGCTGCCTTCAGAACTCAAGGATTGCATTGGTTTATTGACTGTTATAAAATACAGAGCATGTACACAGTGTGCCTGGGGACTCTTGTTAAATCTGTCCTACTCTCTGCTTAGTAGCTGATAGACACAACAATCTGTCGTGATGATACAACTAACTCCTGTTTGAAGTTCCTGAAAGATGTATGTAGACCGTGATTTCCAACTGAGACAGGTTTAGTACAGCTTCTGCTGGCTTTGTCAGAAGGAAACTCCTTTTTGACTCACCTTCTGCTTATGGACCAAAAGATTACTGCTTCAAGTTTTATCATTAGTTTTATGCAGAATGCACACAAAATTAACTCAGTCACGGGAAAAGGGATGCTGCTAACTTGTTTACATCTGTTCTACTATCTAGCCACCAGTTGCCATAGAAAACTCTTTCGCTTCCTGTGGAATTGAAGGTCAAATATAGAGTTTTTCTTTAAGCTAGATCTGGAAAATGGCTGAAAGACTCTGTACAAATATAGAGAGCTGTGTGCATTTATTAGCTAATGTGTGTAATAGCACTTTGAAATTTAAAGTGTTGGATAAGTGAGCTGTTAGAAGTATTTACTAGCTTTAGTGTTCTTTCTTCAAAGACAGTGGGTTCTTTGATGCCGTGCATGAATTCCGATGTAATTGTTTATACAGTAAGTGGTCATGAGAAGACAATCTGAAAATGATACTTCCTTTGTAGCAGAAAAGCCCTACAGTACCATAATTTAATTTTGTAGCTGTCACAGTAATTACTTGAAAGCCAATTTTTGAGGAGACGGTAGAATAGCCTTTATACAAAAATAAATGAGGACCACAATTTGTTATATATTTCTATGCTATATTATAGGTAGCTCTTTAAAAAGTGTCAGATATCCTGTGTGATTACAGATAATGAACTGCCTAAAATCTGGAGGTGATCTCCCACCTCAGTGCAGCCAGTGGCCTGTGGTCCCCACTGCCATGCTGGAGCCACATTTATTAATAAATTTGCAGAATTTTTAAATATTGTGCATATAATTAATTTTTAATTTTTGGCGTATAATTCCCTCAGGAGTAATCTAACCATTACTTTAATCTACACAACTGAATTGACTTGAATACACTCTAACATGACCTGGTCAACTAGTGTCACAACAACATATTTATTAGTTCTGAAATAAATCAAATCACTCACTTGCACTTAGTTCCTCATTTAGCATTTGCATAGACTTCACACAGTGTTGCTTTCTTTGAAGTCTGCTACATATAGAATGTGTGTGTGAGACTGCAGAGTGCAAATGCAATGCAAAATCTTCTTTAACATGATACATATTAAGCACCATGCTCAATCAGTTTTTCCTCAGGATTTGCTTGGAGGAGGAGGCAGGAAGCATTTATTTTTCCATTCAATTGAGTTAGAATTAAATGGGCCTGAGTTGTGAAGTTTAAATCTGGATCTAAACTTTCTCAAAGTGGGGAAAGAGTGAGCAGGGCTCGGAAAAGGCATTACAGTTTGGGACCATGTCTACCTAGGTCCCTGTATATGAATTGTGAACTAGAGATGTGTCTCAATTAAAATGTCCTCCACAAATGTGTTCATATATTGCACATCACGTTAAAAGAAAGTTATTAAGGTTGCAAAGTCAAGCACTCAAAAGTTAGGAAATGCCAGAATTAAGGTTGAGTGTGCAACCTTAATTTGCCCACCTTATGCATGTGCATGTGGAAAAGTAGTATTGAATCATGTAATTGAAGACTATTAGAATACATACTCATGGCTCCCACTCTCTGCCCCCAACTCCCAGACCCAGTCTCCTTGTCTAGCCAGTCCCAGTCTCCTCCCCACCCCACCTACTAGTTCTAGATTTCCTCTCTGTCTGTCCACTCACCACCATTCACTTCAAGTCTTCCCTCACATCCCATAGGCTCCTTGTCCCAAAGTACTCCTCCATACCCCTCACCCCACGCTCATCTCTTGTCTCCTCTGTATTTGAATGAGTAGCTTCCTTCTCTGTGCTGCTTGGGTCCAGCAGGGGTTAATTGAGAGCACAGGACAGACAGGTTCCTTAATATATGTTCCAGTTCATGGACCCAGATATGATCACAACACAACAGTCCAGAGCTTCAATTGTAGGGAAAGTCCTGCACAGTCTTTTGAACCCTCAGGCTGAACCATACAGTGAAGGTAGGAATTTAGCTCTGAAGCCCTAGCAAGTTTCTACTGAGCATGTGCAAACTGCAATTTTTAAAGTCTCATAACTTAGCCTAAGTTTTCATTTGGACAGCAAAAGGCACATCCATGACACCAAAGGCAGACCCCTGCCAAAGTTCAAGACCCCACTCCAAAACATGGAAGAACTAGAGGTTTTGTTTTTTAAAAATAATGGCTACCAGAATGATTTAACATGGGCAAAACAACATATTTTTCTCTAATCTTGTTCTTGGAAATTACTAAATAATTTTTGCTTTTTTTTCCCCAGAAAAAGTTCAGGCTGAGGCAAGCATCCAACGTGGAAAATTTCAGCCCAAAGAGTTAAAGTTTGCAAATTTATAAGCAACTGAAAACAAAGTCTTATAATGGGAAGGATCAGGCATACTTAAAGAGAGATGGTGCTACAAGCTCTGCCTATAACTATTTATGTAGATGGCAGACGAGGAATGGGCTGGTGGTGTAGGCTATTGGTGTGCTGTTTATATTGATAGAGACACTTTCCAACCCCAGAGAAAACACAGCCTGTGATGTCTGGAGTGTACAGTCTGGAGTGTACACTGCTCATGATGTCTCAAGTTCCACCACTTAACACAGCTTTCAGTGATTTCAGCTGTTAGTGGGGGAGTCTCATTGTTAGTGCAGGCTGGGCAGTCTTATTCATCAAAGACACTGTTCCTAGCTGGTCTAATGTTTAGACCTGGTTTTCAGTGATTTCATCTCTATTGATCTGGAACAAGAGACTCATTCCACAATGGAGAGGGGGATGGTCAAATGGAGTCGAGGAGCCCACACCACCACTAGCAGAGGCCATACCACCAGGTACAAACACCTGTCCCCACCCTCTCTTATCTCTTCAGGCATGCCAAGCACAGTTCTGCTGCCCTTGATTCACCCAAGAAGGATAACCCTTCATTACACCTGCACTCAATAACAAAGTGACTGGCAATCTGACACCAGAAAAAGTGATCATTTAGGCAAAGCAGCTCCATCATACTGTTCACCTATGCAGAGTGGGTGTGCCCATTCAAACAAGGTCAGCTCCTGAAGTTCTCTTCCCCAGCTTATCACTAGATGGCAGGGGAGAGCTCATTCAGACTCTGCTTACAAGAGTTGTCAAGGTGTCACCCCCACTCTGAACTTTAGGGTACAGATGTGGGGACCTGCATGAGATAACCCCTAAGCTTACTTACTAGCTTAGATCTAGTAGCTGCCACCACCAAATAGTTTAAACAAACATTTATGGGAGAGTCATTTGGAAACTCTGTCTTCCCCCCCAAATATTTCTCCAGTCTTTATCCCTCTTTTCCTGGCAGGATTGAGACTGATTTACCTCCCACCAATTCCTGGTGAGCCCAGATCCAAAAAACCCTTGGATCTTAAAACAAGGGAAAAGCAATCAGGTTCTTAAAAGAAGACTTTAATTAAAGAAAAAGGGTGAATGGAATACCTCTGTGAGATTAGCATGCAAGCTACTCTCACAGACAACAGATTTAAAACACAGAGCATGTCCCTCTGGGGAAAAACCTTAGTTACACAAAGACATCCAATTTGATTCTCCCTCTATGCAGAAATGAAGTCACAAAAGAAAATAAACATAATCTAATACATTCCTTCTCTAAACACTTACTACTTTTAAGAAATGTTAGATGGCTGATTCCTGGATCCTTCACTCTGGCACAAACTTTTCTGAACAGACAAAGACTGATTTCCCTCCTCTCTCTTTGAAAACATCTTGTCTCCCCATTGGTTCCTCTGGTCAGGTGTCAGCTAGGCTATGTGAACTTCTTAACCCTTTACAGGTAAAAGAGGAATTAACCCTGGACTGTCTGTTTATGACAGGAGTAAAGGAAATACTCTCTCAGCTGTATTACTTCCAGGTATGACCGAAACGTCTGCTGCAGAAGGCAGCAGAGAAGCACCTAAAATAATCAAGACAAATGGGAGTGAAAATTCATACTATTATTGTAGCAGATTGTCACAAAGCAGGGTTCCCTCACCCTTGATTCCTATCTAAACCAGTTCATTCCCTCTCTCTCACTCGCACACACACACACCAGTGGCAAGTTCAACACTATGCTTTATTTGCAGTCTGGAGGGACAGGAACTTGTAATAGCACAACATAAAGCTTTTATCTTCTCCCAAAACATATGGTGAGAGGGGAGGAAGAGATCTCACCTCTCTCAGACCCTGGACTTCTCTGGCCCTTCCTTCTGACCATCCCCTCTCTCCTCCTTCCTCTTTCTCTCTCTCTTAATTGTCCTCAGCTGATGAGTTGAAAACCTTGTAAATTGGTTAATCATCCAGTTCTTAAACAATTATTTACTCAATTGGCCCATGTGGGGATGTTTGCCAAGTGCACAGAATGGTGATTCAGCCTTAAGCTACTCTCACACTGTCACACAGATATATTGACATTATAAAATGGCATCAGCTGACTATTGCTTCTGAATACTACAAGCACTGCTTTTTCATAGTGTTGTTCCTAGGAGTGATGAGGAAATCAAGGGTATCTTTGCACAGGAGCTACTGCAGATACTAAAATGCCCGATCGATGTTCAGCTCTGCAGCCTCCTGCATGCCAGTTTTCACATAAACCACTGGTCAGTGTACATGACCTGTCCTCCTTTGTATCTGATCCACAGAGGATGTGAGTCTGCCACTTCCAGCAACAGATCTTGACTCTTTAACTTAAGATGTAGAAGCTCATGTTTTCATCTCTGCTACTCCCCTGTAATCCCTGGTGTCATCCCCAACAGTGGTCATCACATTTGTATGTGGACCTGTCCAATCCATCTCTCAGTATTATAAACACACAAACATCCAGTAAATTAACACAGCTGTACCTTTTCTGAATTGCCTGGCATCCTTGTCTTGTGTTAAATTGAACTATGTCCTTCGATTCCTTGATGGAAAAGAGCTTCTAGATACTGTAGAGTATTGCAGCTTCTGTTTACAGAAAATATAATCATTTCCATAAAACCTAAAAACCTAAACATATCTTTCCTTTTCATTACTCAAGACAGTTTCTAAAATATTAGGTTACTCTTAGTTTTTATCTACAGACTTTAATTTCCTATAAAATATACAGCATCAGCACTTACCTGCCACATACTCAGAAGGCTCATTCTTTGTTTTATACCATGTTTTTATTTCAGTCAATTTGTATTTCAAATCTTAAATCAAGAAGCTTTCGAGATAGTTTTGATTAATTTAAGGCACAATGTGGCTTCTTTTCTATTTTCTATTTTGACAGTAATTTACCATAGTGTAAAATTGCTTTGGATTAACATGAATCAGAATTCATTCCCATTAACAAGATCCATTTCAAGATTAAGCCCACCCACAAATCAACTTTTTTTTGTCAGTTTCAGTCGTAATTGCTTAGCAATAACTGGTATAACTCTACCATGTCTTATGAGAGTATGTGATTTAGACAAATAGAAAGGATGTTATGTGAAGCATAACCTTGAACTCTATGGAAATATTAATACAACAGGTAGTGTGGTAAATTACTTGATAAAGGCCCTGGTTTAAGGATATGTTATTCTAAGAGTGGGGGAAGGTCCTTTTAGTTTATGTGCTTTGGGACTGCTATTATATTTCTTGTAAAGAGCTCTATTCATTAGGAAATAATACAGGGTTACTACAACTCTCTAGCTGGAGTGTAAAACAATATGTAATGAATGGGGCGCTAAAACATTTTAACTTAAGTATTCATATATATATTTCAAAGGCACACTCTTTTTGTGGTAAGGTCATTTAGAGACTCTGTTATATTAAAATAAGGTCAGTTGTCATCTGTTAGTACAGGTGGGGTGATGTGTAAGTAACAAATGTATTTCTAACACATACATGTTTTATACAGCAATTTAAGGAGAGCTCACATTTCAGAGGAATTATTTATTCATTTTCTCTGATTTCTAAATCGAAGAATACCTGTGTTATAGAAAGTAGAAATGTACTACTTTAGTATTCAGTAGCTTCATATTGCTCTATTACTGTATGAAAGATGGAGGGAAAAAAATTGAACAGGATTGCCAGAGTTAACCAATCACCTTATAATTCCAAAAGTGTGCACATTTCTTTGCCTTTATAACTTCTGTACATCTCAAATAATGTACATCTCAAATAAGTTTAGCTAATTAAACAATTTGAAGTTTATTCATAAAAAATATGATTGTAGAATTTTGGCTGTTTAGTGGATGCATAACACTAGTTCCATATTTGAATTGTGGGCCACTGGAAACTTATTTTTATTCACCTCTAATTTAATTTAAAAAAAACAACAACAAAAAACCAATTTCTACTATATATCTATTTGTATACTGCAATATGTTCATGAGAGTAGTTATAACAATAGTTTGACTGTCATCGTTAAGACTATGTAAGGATACACACTAGCAGAATGTGACCCTTACTATAAATGGTAGTCAAATAATATGCTAATTAGAGTTTGGAAATTCACACCTCTTCTAAAGGTGGAATGCTAAATAAAAGTAAACATTATTAAAGTAATGCACATTTTAGAAGCTGTATTGGAATCTGTTGACTGGCATATTACCATAGGTAGTATTTAGATATTTGCTAGCAGGATTCAGTATGCCTGTGTTTACAATGTTTGCTATTTATAACATCAGCATTTGGCAACACCCAGGATTTGAGTTGGGCTAGTTTGTGGCTTGGTACTTTTTTGAGGTTGTCTGTATGTTTTCCAGAATGTCAGCTTTCATTTTAAAAAGAAGAGTGAGTCTCTAGCTCTTATGATTGAAAACCTGAACTTGAGTGTAAACTGAGGGAAAGATTGGCCTGTATGCACAGATAGCCTGAAACAGCAGCTCTAGGAAATGGGTGCAGTGTTGCCGACTCTTGTGATTTTTTTTTCATGAGTCTCTGGATTTCATCCAGAGCTGGAATCAGTTATGCCATGAGAAGAGAAATATTGTGCATTCCAGTCCTTCAAATCTCAAATTTCAGCACCGCCTAGGGGGAAAACCCTCTCTGATTGGCTGCCTTCCCCACCTCCTAGGGAAGGGCAGCCAATTGGAACTGCTGAGGGAAGCAGACAGATCTTCCTCCTCCCCTGAGGAGCAGATATCAGTCTTATTGGGGAAAGGATGGAGGGGATAGAAAGAGTCCAGCAGCTCGAGATGGATCTGCTCTCTCCTGCTGCATCCCTCCTCTGAGAAATGGGATGGCTCTCTGCTTCTCCCCTTTCCCACTCCCTCCCTGCAACCCTTGTCCTGGGAAAAGGGGAGCCTGCTGCAGCCCTGAAGATGAAGGGTGAAGACCCCTGGTACTGCAGGAGGAACAAAGGTGAGGCTGGCAGGGCAGGAACAGCACAGATATTGGGTCAGGATTGATAGGGGACTGGAGGACATAATTGATTTTGGAGGTTGGGGCTCGGAATGAATTGTTGGCAAAGGATGAGCAGATGTGGAGATGAGAGCTTTTGCATTAGTGGCGAAAATTTGGGAGTGTTGGCAACCCTAATTTTCACATATGTTCACCTGGCCTGAAGCAGACTACCTGATTGATTACACCACCTGACTGGTCAGGAAAGTTATCTGGCTGGCTTTTAACCCAACAGCAGAAGCAAATCTCTGGTTGCTCAATGCATTCATGCCTGCAGCTGTGATCCTCCCTGTGCCTACTGCTCCTTGTCTTGCTACTGTCCTGCTCAAGCCCTGCTCCTATTCCTGCTTTCCCAATCTTATTCCTGCTCAGTCCTTATTAACCCAGCTTGCTCCTGGTTGTGGCTTCCTTACTCTGACTCTGGCTCTAGATCCCAGCTATGATCCTTGGCTTGACTATTAGTTCCTGGTCAAAGTTTTGACTCCTGGAGTGGCTACTGGGCTCTGATTCCAGTCCTAATCCTTGGACTAGGTCTACTTCCCTGCTCCTACTTTAACCACTATGCCTGACTTCTGCTCCACTCACTAGGCAGGACCACTCAGTGTCCAGGGGATTTAAAAAATCAAAACAGACAAAAACAAGTTATCTTTAAAAAAAGAAAAAAAAAGATTTTGGGGGTCTGACTCATGAATTTTAAATCTTTGGGGTTGGCAATACTGGAACAACCTTATTGATCTCAGTAGGTGTGTTAACTCAAATGCCCCAAAATGATAATTTACAGGTCAATATTCTTTAACTATTTCACTTCAGTCAAAGCATATAAGAAAGGAAAGGGAGAATCATAATTTTACAGTCTATTCTAAATAGCCTCTCATTTTGATTCTGAGTGGATGGTGTTTGGGTGAACGATATCATTTCTCCTCCTCCTTCCCATTTGATCTGCAGAGCCAAAAAGACATAAGGGAGAAGAGGAGGCCTAGGGTGCAGCTAAGTCCTACCAATGTGAAGTCAATCCTTCAGAGCCCAGTGGGGCATCCGCAACTGACCAGAACTCCATCAGAGCAATGAGGGCCAGGTCTGCCCTAGAGGTGGGTGTGGGGCCAGGCAGTTTCCTCCCTGAAGCTAATGGCTTCTGTTGCCTCCTCAAGCCCTTGCTGGCAAGCACAGGGACTAGAAACTTTCTTTTTTAAAAAAAAAATCATAGATTCTGATGTCATGACTGTGGGATCTGGGGCCTTAGGAAGACTTCCATATTTGTACCTGTGCTGTACCCTGGCTTGTCCAAGGATGTGTGTGTCTGAACCTGACTGAGGAGAGATTCAAGACTGAGGAGTATAATGGAGGCCACGTATTTTGAGCATCTGCACAGGAGCTTAAGAAAGTACCACCATCCCCCTCTTTCCCTGCATTCTAGCCCTGCAAATAGCACCTCACAATGATATTGGTCAGAATTAAAATATTTTTCTTGTCCTGTACTCTGCAGCTAACTGAACCTAAATTCTGCTGCTAGGCCTCTGTGTATGGTACAGCAAAACTGGAAATTCTGTATCCAGTTCAGGTGAATTTATGCAATGGACGTTTTCTTTAATCAAGTAACAGAAGCTGCAGAGTATCCCACCTGATATTTGAAAGAGACTAATTTTTAAAGGATTTTTTTTTAGAAAAGTCTGTTAAATATTAAACTGTACCAATTCAACCTTGCATGGAGATGTCTGTGAAATTACTAGTTTTAGTCTTGTGACTAGCTATGTAATTTACAGTACTTGTAAAATATGGGTGAGGCTGACAGACAGACATGTTCCCTAACTCTGCTTAATGTTTAAAAAAAATGCATTCCAGTCTTTCAAATCTTAAGTTGGCCTCATTGATAGGCATAAGAATTTCTTGGCAGGAGAAGCACATTACCTTAGAATACGTATCAATCAGCCATACTAATTGGGACTACCCTTTCTACCCTTGTGTGATTAATAAACCATGTACTTGACAAGTGAATAATGTAACCTCTTCCCCTCCCTCATTAATGAGTCTGTTCAGTACAAATGCAAATATATTTTTAAATAAAATAAAATAAAATCATGTCTGTGCGACCTCATTATAGAAAGAGATACTTGAGGCTATCCCTATGAGTTGTAAAGAAAATCTGTAACCTGCTCTCAAATGTTGCCCACCAATTAGAATACAAATGTTACTACAATGTTTACCTGTAACAAGTCAACAGTTACCAAAATTTACCACACAGTAGTTCCTGAGATGTCAACTCTTTAAAAAAAAAAATGTATATTCTTTGACAATTTGTCTCATTTCAGTAATCTCTTCAGTCTTGTGTAGTGATTAGAGCACATGATTGGCAGCCAGTGTCCATAGATTCTAGTCCGCTACTAATTTAGTGTGTAATCTCTGAAAATTCACTTAATCTTTCTGTGCCTCAGTTTGCCAAAATATAAATTGAGTATATTAATACCTGCTTCAAATGGGTTTTTGAAGCTTAACACATTACTTCATTATTATTATTAAGTGTTTTAAGATCCTCAAATGAAAGATACTATGTAAATGCAAAGTATTATTCTGCATCATGTGTTATGAAGTATTCTAAGACGTGGCTGGGCAGATGTCCCATACAAAACAGTATTTTTCCGTCTCACTGGAACAACTCAGAAAGAACTTTGAGGAATAAAAAAAAGCCTGACATTGGTTAAGACATGAAGCCCTCTGCTAACTTCAGAATCCATAAATAGTGTGGCTATCGCTGAATTCAAGATTCAAGAGCTTTCAAACCCTCACTACTAGGATGAAAAAGGGCCATGTTTAAAACAAAATAGTTACATATAACATTTTATTTTTATCTTCCGTCCAGTGGAGCCTAGACTATTGGATCTGATCATGGGGGTCTTAAAAAAATTGAGAGTAACAGAAATATCAACTTCCGGGTTTATTTGTCATAATTTAAACAAGGCTGGGCATCTGGATAGTGCGGGGCTTTATCAACTATAATATATAAATGCTGTCATGACAAAGTAAATGTTTCGCAAAACTTGAAGAATTATATCTTAGATAAAACATCTATAGGTGATAAAGATGGCTTTTTAATTCACAGAGAAATGAAACTCTCTGTGGGTACGTCTACACTACGGGATTATTCCAATTTTACATAAACCGGTTTAGCAAAACAGATTGTATAAAATCGAGTGCGCGCGGCCACACTAAACACATTAAATCGGTGGTGTGCGTCCACGGTCCGAGGCTAGCGTAGATTTCTGGAGCGTTGCACTGTGGGTAGCTATCCTGTAGCTATCCCATAGTTCCCGCAGCCTCCCCCGCCCCTTGGAATTTCCGGGTTGAGATCCCAGTGCCTGATGGCGCAAAAAACTTTGTCGCGGGTGGTTCTGGGTACAGCCTCACCCCTCCCTCCCTGAAACCAGCAGACAACCATTTTGCGCCTTTTTTGCTTGGTGAACTCTGCAGACGCCATAACACAGCAAGCAAGGACCCTGCTCCGCTCAATACCGCAATCGTGGATGTTTTAAACACCTCGTGCACTCTCGTGAACCAGGACCTTCAAACCGAGGCGAGGAGGAGGCGGATACGGCAGCGCGGCGATGACAGTGATGAGGACATAGACACAGAATTCTCTCAAACCGCGGGCCCCTGCGCTTTGGAGATCCTGATGGTAATGGGGCAGATTCTATCCATTGAACGCCGATTTTGGGCCCGGGAAACAAGCACTGACTGGTGGGACCGCATTGTGTTGCAGGTGTGGGACGATTCCCAGTGGCTGCGAAACTTTCGCATGCGTAAGGGCACTTTCATGGAACTTTGTGACTTGCTTGCCCCTGCCCTGAAACGCCATAATACCAAGATGAGAGCAGCCCTCACAGTAGAGAAGCGAGTGGCGATAGCTCTGTGGAAGCTTGCAACGCCAGACAGCTACCAGTCAGTCGGGAATCAATTTGGAGTTGGAAAATCTACTGTGGGGGCTGCTGTGATGCAAGTAGCCAAAGCAATCACTAAGCTGCTGCTACGAAAGGTTGTGACTCTGGGAAACGTGCAGGCCATAGTGGATGGCTTTGCTGCACTGGGATTCCCTAACTGTGGGGCGGCGATAGATGGAACCCATATCCCTATCTTGGCACTGGAGCACCAGGGCACCCAGTACGTAAACCGGAAGGGGTACTTTTCAATGGTGCTGCAAGCACTGGTGGATCACAAGGGACGTTTCACCAACATCCACGTGGGATGGCCAGGGAGGGTTCATGACGCTCGCATATTCAGAAGCACTACTCTGTTTAAATGGCTGCAGCAAGGGAATTACTTCCCAGACCAGAAATTAACAGTTGGGGATGTTGAAATGCCTGTTGTTATCCTGGGGGACCCAGCCTACCCCTTGATGTCATGGCTCATGAAGCCATACACAGGCATCCTGAACAGTGGTCAGGATCTGTTCAATTACAGGCTGAGCAAGTGCAGAAGGGTGGTGGAATGTGCATTTGACCGTTTAAAGGTGCGCTGGTGCACATTACTGACTCGCTCAGACCTCAGCCAAACCAATGTCCCCTATGTTATTGCTGCTTGCTGTATTCTCCACAATCTCTGTGAGAGGAAGGGTGAGACCTTTATGGCGGGGTGGGAGGCTGAGGCAAATCACCTGGCCGCTGATTACGCGCAGCCAGACACCAGGGAGATTAGAAGAGCACACCTGGAAGCGGTGCGTGTCAGAGAAGCTTTGAAAACGAGCTTCATCAATGGCCAGGGTACAGTGTGACTGATGTGTTTGTTTATGAACACCCACCCCCCTTGATTGACTCATTCCCTGTAAGCAACTCACCCTCCCCCTTGGAGTACAGCTTACTTATGCAAATAAAGTCACTCTCATTTAAAAATCATGAATTCTTTATTAATTCATTATAAAAAGAGGAAGAGAAGTAAGGGTGTGGTTTGGGAGGAGGATAGGAGGGATGGAGAAGGGCAGTAAAAAAATTTCACAGTAACGACAGCCTTCTGGTTGGGCTGTCCATGGGGGTGGAGTGGGCGGGTGCATGGAGCCTCCCCCCACGCGTTCTTACACGTCTGGGTAAGGAAGATGTGGAACATGGTGAGGGTTGAGGGTGGTTATACAGGGGCTGCAGCGGCACTCTGTGATCCTGCTGCCGTTCCTGAAGCTCCACCAGACGCCGGAGCATGTCAGTTTGATCACGCAGCAGCCCCAGAGTTGCATCCCGCCACCGCTGATTTTCCTGCCGGTCTTCCTGCCGCCACCTCTCATCTCGGGTGTCTCTCCTGTCCTCACATTCACTGGCATCTTTCCTGTAATTTGATACCACGTCCTTCCACTCATTCAGATGAGCTCTTTCCTTGCATGTAACTTCCATAATATCCGAGAACATTTCATCTCGCGTCTTCTTTTTCCTCCGCCTTATCTGGGCTAGCCTTTGGGATGGAGTAGGGAGGCTTGAAAAATTTGCAGCTGCATGAGGGAGAGAAGTATTTAAAAAGATACATTTTACAGAACAATGGTTATACTCTTTCACAGTGAACAGCACTATTCACCTTACATAGCACATGTGA
The DNA here is from genome assembly GCF_016161935.1 of Mauremys reevesii. Classification (NCBI taxonomy): domain Eukaryota; kingdom Metazoa; phylum Chordata; order Testudines; family Geoemydidae; genus Mauremys; species Mauremys reevesii. The sequence continues at coordinate 191,138,169 of NC_052624.1, forward strand.
TTTCCCTACAAGGTCGCATTTTTCATCTTAATACTGAGTGGCTGCAGCTCTGGGGTTACAGATCTCACAGACACAGGTCCGGGCATCAGAATTCAGCTTGCATGCGGCCATGGTAAGCCACTGACTTTCGGCTTCTGCAGTGATTTACCCCTCCCCCCAACACATGGCTGATACCATGCTAGCTAAAATAGCATGCAGCTCAGCGTAGAAGCGGCATGTTTTTGGCCCTGCCCCGGACCTTCCGTTTGCTTCTTTGGTTTTCTAGTAGGCTTGTCTGAGCTCCTTGACTTTCACTCTGCACTGCAGTGAGTCCCTGGTGTGGCCTTTATCCATCATAGACCTTGCAATTCTTTCAAATACTTTTTCATTTCGTCTTTTTGAACACAGTTCTGTTAGCACTGAATCCTCTCCCTAGATAGCAATCAAATCCAGTACCTCCCGTGCAGTCCATGCTGGGGCTCTTTTTCGATTCTCAGGAGACTGCATTGTTACCTGTGCAGATGAGCTGTGCATGGTCACCTGTGCTGATGAGCTCTCCATGCTTGGAAAGCAGGAAATGAATTTCAAAACTTCGCAGGGCTTTTCCTGTTTATCTGGCCAGTGCATCAGAGTTCAGAATGCTGTCCAGAGCAGTCACAGTGGTGCACTGTGGGATACCGCCCGGAGGCCAATACCGTCGATTTGCGGCCACGCTAACCCTATTCCGATATGTTAATCCCGATATTGGTGCTACTCCTCTCGTCGGGGAGGAGTACAGAAACCAATTTAAAGAGCCATTAAAATCGATATAAGGGGCCTCTTAGTGTGGACGGGTGTGGCGTTAAATCGGTTTATCGCTCCTAAAACCGGTTTAAACGCGTAGTGTAGACTAGGCCTGTGTGGCAAGCTTAGCAAAAATAGTTGTTCAGCACTTGTGCTGACTGCCAATGGATGTTTACTCTGAAAGCATATTTAATAATACTGCCAGTGGAATTACTGCTGTCAAGGAAACCTTTAACTCAGTATTTATATATTTATAAAGGCAAGTCCTTGAATTCCCTAACAGATCTGTATCCAAAGGGCCTTGTTTTACAATTCTCTTTGAAAGCTGAAGTGGAGGACAATTACTGAAGATAAAGGACACTTAACAGACACAGGACAAGTCAGCCAACAAACTGTAGATAAGGAAAATGAGAGGTCTCCAAGAGACAAGAAATACACATGTATGGGGTAACTATCAGGCTGAATTTTAAGAGAGGAGAAAATCCCCAAATTCTACTGTAGTACTGGTTACATACCTGTAACACTAACAAATAAAGTTATGACTATAAATAATGTACATGTAACACTAAGATAAATTATCCCTATAAATAGCCTACAAAGAGTAAATTAAGCTTCTCAGAATAATTGTTGAACTCTACTAACGATACAGGGGGGAGAGGGGAAGAAAGTCCAGTGGCTATAGCTCTAGCCTGAGATGCGGTAGGACTCAGGTTCAGTTCCCTGCTCTGTCACTCACTTCTGTGTGACCTTGGGTGAGTCACTTAGTCTCTCTGTGCCTCAGTTCCCATCTGTAGAAGAGGATTCTGGTGGATGTGAAGCTGTTATGTAACAGTCTAAGAATACTGATATGCAATAACTTTATGAACACTGTACGTGGCCTGGTCAGTGAGGTGAAGTTACTTACGTTGGCTTGCTAGATTTTCCTGGATGAATGTACTGATCTGGCTTAATAAAGAACTATTGGGAGGAAAAAACAAGCAAGCAAGAAACATAACAGCTATAGCTAGACAACCTCCCAACACACACTTGAGGAAGCTTGGGGAAGCCTACAGGAAGCTTACACCTACCAGAAAGGTCTAGCTTATTAGGGCACTAGCCTAGAACTTGGGAGGCTCTGGTTTAATTCTCTTCCCCACCACAGACTTTTTGTGACCTTGGGAAAGTCACTTAGCATCTCTGCCTCACTTCCCAATCTGTAAAATGGGAATAATAGCACTTTCCTACCTCACATGGTGAATATAAACACATTAAAAGATTGTGAAGTGCTCAGATATTACAATAATGGGTACCATGCAAGTACTATAGATAGACAGGATCCCCATGTAGAAGATGGATAGACACCTGGTAAGCTAGAAGTGTATAGTCTGTATTATTTTTTAGGACTTTTTTTCTCTGAAATGCTTTTGTTCTAAAATACTTTGTTTTAAGAAGGACGTGTGGTTCTGGACAGTGAACAGACTTCAGGTACGGAACATAAGTCAGGCCTGCTGAGGTAATCACAATTAGTACCTAGGGACAGCAACCCAAGATGCAGTCTGAGAGTGGAAGAATTCTATGATTTGACCCTTAGAGATGGTTCAAAACCTGGGTGAGGATGCACTTGAAGAGACCGTGAAGAGTAGCCCAGTAACTGTGGCAAGGATAATAGCACTTCCTTACCTCACAGGTTGTTGTGAGGATGAATGTATTATAGTGAAACATTTTAATTTATGGTAATGGGAGCCATATAAATACCGTAGATAGATAAAGCCCTTCACTCTAGAATATGACCTACACTTTGGCATGCACTTCCTGCAGTGTGGCACTAACCTTTTACTAACACTTCATCAAGGTGTTTTATAGAAATAGCCTTGTAAGAATTTGAAAGTGTTCCCATAGTCATAGCACTGGCCAATTCAAGAACACTTTACCTTTCATAACAAGTACTTCTATTGCAAAGGAGTCAGATAGTGAATACAGAAATGTCATGTATAAATTACAATTTCATGGGACTGACTCCTACAAAGATTACTATTTTTTTTTATTCATACTGAAGATGAGAACCAGGATCCACTGTGTTAGGCACTATCCTGAAGAGACAATCAAAAGCGACAAGAGAAGCAAAGGATGGAGAAAGAGGCACACAGAGATTAAAGTGAGTTGTCCAAGAGGCCACACAGTCAGTCAGGTGGCTGAATCTGGAACAGAACACAGCCTTACTCTCTGTGCGGTGCCCTATCCACTAGACCATGCTCCATTTCTGTCAGATAAATGTATCTCTGTCAGATAAATGCATCTCCTCCCATTTACCTGTTTATCCATGTTTTCTTTCTGAAAATGCAGATTTGGGTTGACCAAAACATTTTGTAAATTCATGTTGAATTCCCCAAATTGTTTGTTTAAAAAAAAAAAGGCAAAATATTCAAAATATTTCATTTCAGCATTTCAAAACAAAAATGTTTGACTTTTCAGTTCAAAATGACTTCTTGTTTTACTTTGGTTGTATTTTTAAAATAAGGTAAAAATACTCAAATAAAAATTTTATTTCTATTTTATGGTTCGGCAAGTGAGCTGAAAAATCATTTATTCTCATAGCTCTATTTTCATATTTTCTAAATGCTATATTGTGAGGTCTCTGGGGAAGAACTTGTCTTTGTTTTAATTGTTTGCACTTTGCCTGATACAATGGATCCCTGATCTTTGTGTGAGGTCCTTAGGTGCTACCACAATAGAAATAAATAATAATGTGAGGGTTGTGAGAAAAGGAAATATGGAAAATTAAACTGTTCTTGCTTGGCTCTAAGTTGTTTTCAGGGGACAGTTTGACCATGTAGAACTGCCAATTCTTAACTTTCCAGCCTTGTTTTGAGTTGCACACCAGAACTCTAATGTTCCCCAGTAATGTGTCCTGGTGAATGCCAGAGTCCAGTAGAGCTTTCCACAAAACAGTCCCTTAGTTATCAAAAGCAGCTTTCTGTAGGAAGGATTCTCTTTACAAACAATCTAATATTATGAACATGTTACCTTCTCATTGTGTACTAAGAAGCTGACATACTTAATAGGCAGATACTATTTCCATGATCCCTAATAGGTGGTTACAATTGCTTCTTAAGTTGTAAGCTCCTCAGGGCAAGGACAACATCACATGTTTACATTGCACCTAGCACAGTAGGGCCTGATTCTATCTGGGGTCTAAAGGTGAAGCTGTACTATAAATTGTTATGTATTTCTATACATGGTATAGTAGATTATTTATAAGTATTGCCATTCAAATTAGGAATGTTATTGCAATCTTTCTGCACCAAATGCTCAGATAAGTCATATCATTTAAACTTAGAATGTAAATCTATCTATACAGGGATTATCATTAATTATTTCAATCATTTTTGCTACTTCAGCTTTCCACTTGTTCTGATGTTTCTTATTTTTTCCTCTTTTATTTATTATTATTTTTCATGTCTACCTTTCTTTCCTTTTAGCTTTGCCACTTGATGATTTCCAAAATGTTCTCAAAGGAAGTATTGATCTGATTTTAATGGAAAGGGATTTTGGCAAGATTTGTGAAATGATAGCTTAGTTATCTATTGAAATGGTTTTCAGTGCAGCCTGGGATTTGTTGTTTTGGCCACTGAATACTTTAATGAGGATTTGTAAACAAATGAGGAATGACACACAATTTTTCATTTGGTTCATTTAGGAATTTAGGTCAATGAGAGAGCTACGTGGATTGAATAGAGGAATGAGAGCCAGGAACTCCTGAATTCCAGTCCTGACTCTGACACCTTTTATGGTCTTGGGCAGGTCATATAACCTATTCAACTCAGTTTGGGTATCTTATGCTTTGTTTTTAAGGAGGAGAAAGGGGAGATTATAGTGCCCAGCCCACCAAAGAACTGTCATGACTAACTAAATTCAATAGAATTGAGGAAAATATTATTATGACTAAACTATCACATGTGGACTTATCCAGAGCTGGCAAGAAATCTTCATTTGTACATGCAAAATTGACTTAAACATTCATTTTACACCAGAAAGGTCAGGTTTTGCATGCAGAGGAGTCTAGGGCACCCTCAAATATACTGAATAATTGGATAAGAGAAGACAAACAGCAAGAAAATAAGAGTCCTCAAAGTGAGCACAGTGGGAAGCCTCTTGTTACAGAGATTGCAATCCATTTCAGTTCCAACATTCAGTTTCCGTGTGAACAGACCAATTTTGAACTCCCCAACCCCAGTGAGTTCTAGAAATTAAAGGTGCAGTACACAGATAATCATTACAGTTCACAAAGATACCTAGACTAAAGGGATTTACACACAGGGAGCATTTTATTTATAAGGAAAATACTTTTATCACCAGTGGCCAATTAGGAGATTGCCTGCATATGTCGTTTTGACGTGTCTACGTCTACCTATATTGAAATAATGCTTAAGGCCGTAAGAAAAAATCATGGACCACCATTTTGTGGCGGAAATTGCAACTTTTAAAACACACCACAACTTTTTATACCTGCCCCTCCATCATGCTGAAAGCTAAGTGGGGGACACAGTGTTTGATCTGTGCTGCTGCCTTGCTTTGAAAGGCAAGCTGAATACCTTGGAAGAAGCTGCTAGAACTTATGTGTGGGCACATACAGAGGGCTCGTGTTAATTGTTTGGGGTGGGGGTTACCTACAAGGTACCTAAACTCAACTTTAAAAATTGGAGGCCACAACTTTTGAACCAAAGAATTATGACTTTCTTACATGTTTCATAATGCATGTCACTGTAAGACCTAGGCACCATGTGTCAGCTTTTCTGTGACATTACTTCACTATAGTACGTAAAGTCCAAATCTACTAAAAACATCGTGATATTAAGAACCAAATTTTGTCCTATGCTAATAGAGCTATAAGACCATTCTGACTCTGCTCACACAATAGTTAATCTCCTTTTTTTTAAGTTGAAAAATGTATAAGATTCAGTTGCAGAATTCCTCAATTCAAATGATTTTACAGATTGATTTCTGACTCAGATTAACAGTTGTATGGTTTGCTTAAACTTTTAAAATCTTAATGTTAGCTCTTAAGGGACTGGGAGTGTGTTTTCATTTGTTAATACAGAGTTTTGTATTAATGTAAATGTAAATTGGATCATAAATATAAACCATATATATCTATATAGATTTTATACATAGTATAAATATTGTTATGGAAAGGTTTACCATATTGTGGTATTACACACAGTCTTACCAGTTTTTTTTTTTTTTTTTGGTAGTGTGTGAGCAAATTTTTAGCTTTGATAGAAAATGTGGTGGTCATGGTGGATAGGTGATTGTTTGGGGGAGGTGTGGCAGACAGTAAGAGAGTTACCCTTCTGCCTTTATCTCTGAAGCTGAAATAAATTCTTAAGGTAGAGTCTTTCCCTGGGAACTGGGCATTGGTGGGATTTGCCTTTGTGCCGTTTGTGACCACCTCTGTTCCAGGACAATTGGTATGTAAATAAAACAAGTTACACCAATATACCAGAGTTTGTGTCACTGACCCACAAAGCCTCAACAACTACCCACTTGCCAAAGGGGTGACCTATGAAGACAGTGGGGCCACTGGGAACAATTATAGTAAACATGTGTTTTAAAATAACTTTTATAATACAGAGTGATTTACAGAAACAGCTGTCAGGCAGTGTTTTTTATGGTACATTTATTTTACCCACCAATGGCTTCTGGGAAGAAACCAGTTCATATCTTGTTAATACACCACAATCTCAAGCAACATTAAACTTAACATCTTGATCTTTTGTTTAGACCTTAGTCTGCTAGTGATTGAGAGATGTTAGGAGGGATTGAATAATTTTGTGGCTATCTCTTGAGATATGCAGTTTATTGCCTACTACCATCCCTGTACTGTATGTGTACATATTAGAGAGATACGTCAATATAATGTAAATAGTGATTTCATTCTTTGTAGGTGTTTGGTAAATCCTTTGTGAATTACTGGCATTTGTAAATTAAAGTGTACATTAAAAAACAACAAAAGGAGCAAGGCTAATGCATCAAAAATGTGCTTTATTTTAATAACAGCACTTCAGTTTTATGTGTTTCTTAATAACATGTTGTAGCACTTAGTAAAAATAAGAGTTCTTAGTAATTAGGAGTCCATACTATAATGCTCTGGTAATAAATCTTTGCTAAGAGTGGGTCAAAATACCATTTCTGGTGCAAATGATAGAGATTAGCAAGGTTCCACTGTATTTTAATTCCATAGCCAACGTGAGTTTAATGTTATTACTATTTATTTAATGATAACTTTGACTGTATACAATTAAATTATAACAAAACAAAAAAACCTCTTTTAGTGTGTGATAGAGAGCCTTTCATTTTGCAATTACTAGTCCTGCCCAATCAGCAATGACCAGAAGGTATTATCATCTGATGGCTCTTCTCTCGCCTATATGAAATTAATGGGACAAGTGTACGTATTACAAAAGGACTATCTGGCACTAATTAGCAGTTGACTGACTAACCCTTGTTGTGGGTAGTGGTGTAGCCGTGTTGGTCCCAAGACATTAGAGACACAAGGTGGGTGAGGTCTTTTTATTGGACTGACTGCTGTTGATAAGAGAGACAAACTTTTGAGCTTACGCAGAGCTCTTCTTCGGGTCTAACCCTTGAAGGCATTTGCGGCAGTACTGCATACATTTTTCACTCTTAGAAGTTTCACTAGATCAGAATCAAGGAATATTGGCAGGAGAGTGCAGAGAAAATTGGCACTGCTGCTTGCCATTCTATAGAGAAATATCACCCTTACAACATTTCAGGTCCCTGAGGTAAATAAGTAACATTACTTCAATATTGTCTGGTCTGTTTAATCTAGCTACATCTTTTTGTACTGTGGTTATCAGCATAGTACATGAGCACCTTACAATTTTGTTTGGAGGGGAGATCCTTATCTTAAATGTCTTCCCTAAATTTTTTACTTTTTTTTCATTAATTACACTTTTTTATTTATTGCAGAAAAATCTAAATCAACAAAGTGAGCTCGACATTATCTTTATACCACAACCTCACTGTTTGAGTCCAAATGCAAGGCACCCTTCAACTTTGCTTTCCCTCAGAACAAGACCTAGCACATTAACTTACTAAAACAAACCAAAAAATGCCACCGAAAATCCTTACATATGCATTTTTTTTTCTCTCGGGAGGTAGGAGGATTGAAGACCTACATTTGATAGGAAATTAAACAAGGAGATTAATATTTAAATCTGAAAGATGTTTGAATACCAATGTAGTGAGTGGTACAACAGCCTGAATAGAATAATAAACCACAACACCATGTTTCTAACTGAAAAAGCAAAACTGGAAAATTTTCTAAAATGGACAATTATAGAAGACTTCAACCTCCAGAATTTAAATCTGGCATGTTTCCAAGCACTAAGATTAAAGAAAAAGGTTTTTTAAAAAATAATAAAGAAATTAACACTATCACGGCCTTGTCAGAAGATTGTATTGTTCAAAAAAGTAGGGACATTCTCTTTGGCATTCCTTTTACAAAAACCTAAGCACAAGATTCTTGGCTCCGCTTCTTGAGTCAACTTTTGCCCCCTTGCATGTGCACCAGTTGAGATAGCTGCATATGCAAGTCTGAAGGGACAGATTCATTTAATGTTATGCCATTTTTAGCACTTAGCAAGATCACCAAAATATGGTTAAATTTAATTAGGTGAGACCCTTCATCGAGCTTATTTTCTAAATTGTTTTCTTTGTGTGTTTAGAAACTTAATAGGGGAGCTTACTCACTGGTATTCAGAGGCAGAATTTCACCTGTGGAAAAATCCAGTCCCTTTAATGTTCTCAAGTTAAGAAAAAGAAAAAAAACACACACTACAGTGTTTGTGAACCTTGATATTTTAGTTCAACTTTCCAATCAATAGCTTAATAGCAACTACTGCAGCCTTTAGTCCCTAAGTGAGAGCTGGCATTTAACTAATCTAATCAGCTGAGAACATTTAGATCTATGGAGTCAGAGCTATTACACTTGCTGAAAAACAGGATATATTTCTGGAACAAGGGACACATTCGTCAACCAGGGCTGTGTCTTACGTAGGGTTTTGGATCTTACAAATATGTTGTTCTATTACCTGGTAATATTTATTGCTAAATAAATAAGACTTGAAGCTATCATGAACTTACCCTATTGAGTGTATGTTCATATAATGAAGGAAACATGTTTAGGTAGCCCTTCTGCACCAATGTAAGGAGGTTCTTCCTTCAAAAGATTAAAACATCTGCCTTTAAACAAAGAACATCACCATTATCAGGAAGGGAAGGATCTGGGAGAAAAAATAGACTTTAGAGGCACAGAGGTAAAGAGCTACCTCTCAAACCATCCAGAAGCATTTTGTTGTTTTGAAGGTGGATTTGTTCTGGTTTTGCAACATGTTGTTGCACAAAAGGGCTTTCCTTATCACCTTTTCCCCCCTTTCTTCTCTTTTGAATATATATATTTGTTTTTAGTAAGAACCTACTACCTATTAAGGATAATCAAATAAGAAACTCCCTCTGAATCATTGATTAGGTCCGAGACCCAAAGTTTGGATTCAGATTGAGCTTCCTTATACGTCCAGTGTTTAGGACTCTGCCCACTGATGCTCTTAATTTTTTCTTCTTCTTCTAGAGCCAGACTAAAGTGAAATTTTTGGAAGATGCTGTAATGTCTTTTACTTTACATTTTGCAACTTCTTAACTTTTAGGTTCCGCTCAGTCCTGGACTCAGATGTTTTTGAAATATCATGGTAAAAGCTCATCTTTTGTCCATTCTAGCCAAAGCGTGTGGACTCAAAAGGTTCAAGTATTTTCTTTAAGCATCCAAACTTTTGTTTGCTTCTATGAATAGAGCCTGAATTCTGAAGTCAATGTTAGGCCATCACTGTTACAGATTTCCAGTCTAAGGTGATGTCTGCAATAATACTTATTACAGTATAACTTATGTTGCTCAGCAACGTAAGTTACACCGACCTAAGCACCAGTGTAGACAATGCTATGTTGGCAGTTTAGCTTCTCCCGCTGACATAGCCACCATCACTTGTGGGGCTGGAGTGTTGAATTGACAAGAGAGCTCTCTCTCGTCGGCTTACAGCAGTTACCTTAGAGAGCTTCCAGCAGCACAGCCGCATAACTGCAACTCCGCCACTGTAAACTGTCTAATGTAGTTATAGCCTGATTATATGATTGCTACTGACCTTTAGGAGTGGTGCCTTCTGGGATAAAACATATGTTGCAACTGGAAAGCCCCGATTTGAGGTTACGCACAGGCATACCAGCTTAAAATAAATAAATTGCACGATCAACCTGGTATAGCAAAACAAACAGAAAGGCAAAGGAATCCAATGTAAAGGCTACTCTGTGAAAATGTTATATAAAAACAACATACACCATGAAAACCAAATAATTCAGGTGGTGAATTTGGACCATTTGTGGGTAGATTGTTTGACTGTTTGTTCTCTGTGTATAGGCTGAATAGCTGGGCTTGGGCCCCTGAGTGTAAGCCCTTTGAGCTTTGATCAGCCCAGCTATTTGAAGGGTCTCAGTGGTTAATCTGTCCCTAATGGTGAGGGGTGGAACTGAATTTAACAGGGAAGATTTTGTATAAAAAGTCACTTGCTAAGTGAATTTGAGAGCTGCGGAGAGAGGCAGCTAATGGGGGAATTTAATTAAGAGAGGAAGCATGAGAGGCTGTCCTTGTAGGTTCAGCAATATGTGTCAAGCGATGCAAGAGTGGTAGTGGCCTGCATCGGATGTGCTGTGTTTTCTTTCCTGCCTGAAAACAGAAGGGATTTCCTGGGCATGAAGCGCAAGTTGTTGGGTATGATGGAGAATAAGATTCTTGGAGTGGAGGGACAAGTTGAGATGCTACTAAGAACCAGAGAAGCTGAGGACGTCCTAGACAACCAGATTTGAGAATCACCAGTACCCCAGGTTCAAGGAAGAATGGAGATGGTCATAAATGAATTGGTGAGAAAGGATGCCTAGAATTTTGTAACCACAAGAGGCAAGCAGTCACAGCAGCATTCTACACAGTTAGAGATAGATGAGGATGTGCAGACTGTGGCCACCAGAAAGAAAAGAAAGAGGAGGATTTCCATACAGCTAGAAGTTTCAAATGGATACCAGATTCTCAACATGAAAACAGTTGAAGTTACCTCTTGAGGTCCAGCTGGTCCAAGGGAATAGAGACATGTAAGGGACATCCATGTGGATCACAGCTTGGCCAAACCTCTAAGAAAATCAAGCTTGCCTGCAAAACGTCCTCTGACCATCCAAGAAAAACAGACAATCATTGTTGGAGAGTCAATGCTCAGAAGTATCTAGAGAACATTCTGCAAGGGACAGGAGGACAACAGGTGTGGTGCCTTCCTGGAGCACAAGATGTAACTCTAAGGCCTGGTCTACACTATGAGTTTAGATCGAATTTAGCAGCACTAAATTGAATAACCCTGCACCCGTCCACATAACAAAGCCATTTACTTTGACATAAAGGGCTCTTAAAATCGATTTCTGTACTCCTCCCTGACGAGGGGAGTAGTGCTGAAATCAACATTGCCGGTTTGAATTAGGGTTAGTGTGGAGCTATCCCACAGTGCACCATTGTGACTGCTCTGGACAGCAATCTGAACTCAGATGCACTACCCAGGTAGACAGGAAAAGCCGCAGGAACTTTCGAATTTCATTTCCTGTTTGCCCAGCCTGGAGTGCTGATCAGCACAGGTGACCATGCAGAGCTCATCAGCACAGGTAACCATGCAGTCCGAGAATCGAAAAAGAGCTCCAGCATGGACCGTGCGGGAGGTACTGAATCTGACTGCTGTATGGGGAGATGATTCTGTGCTAGCAGAACTACGTTCCAAAAGACGAAATGCCAAAACATTTGAAAAGGTCTCCAAGGGCATGATGGAGAGAGGACACAATAGGGACTCACTACAGTGCAGCGTGAAAGTTAAGGAGATCAGACAAGTGTACCAAAAAACCAAAGAAGCAAGCAGACGGTCCGGTGCAGAGCCACAGACATGTTGCTTCTACGCTGAGCTGCATGCAATTCTAGGGGGGGCCGCCACCACTACCCCACCCCTGTCCGTGCATTCTGAGGAGGGGGTACTCTCAGCCATGCCTGAGGATTTTGTGGATGGGGAGGAGGAGGAGGACGACGAGCTTGTGGAGAACACACAGCACACCGTTCTCCCCAACAGCCAGGATCTTTTTCTCAGCCTGACTGAAGTAGCCCCCCAAGGAAGTATCCTGGACCATGAAGCCATAGAAGGGACTTCTGGTGAGTGTACATTTGTAAATATAAAACATGGTTTAAAAGCAAATGTTTTTTAATGAATAATTTGCCCTGAGGACTTGGGATGCATTTGCGGCCAGTACAGCTACTGGAAAAGTCCGTTAATATGTCTGGGGATGGAGCGGAAATCCTCCAGGGACATCTCCATGAAGCTCTCCTGGAGGTACTCCAAAAGCCTTTGCAGAAGGTTTCTGGGCAGGGCAGCCTTATTCCGTCCTCCGTGGTAGGACACTTTACCACGCCATGCTAGTAGCAAGTAATCTGGTATCATTGCATGACAAAGCCTGGCAGCATATGGTCCCGGTGTTTGCTGGCATTCAAGCAACATCCGTTCTTTATCTCGCTGTGTTATCCTCAGGAGAGTGATATCGTTCATGGTAACCTGGTTGAAATATGAGAATTTTAATTAAGGGGACAGAGGTGGCTGTTCCTATGGGGCTGTTTGCCTGTGGCTGAAAAGAAATCCTTCCCTGCAGTTAGCCAAGCCGGGAGAGGGGGGAGCATTGACGCTGAGCTGTTCGCGTTTGGCTAGCAGGGATCTTCCCTGATACCAGCCACGTGGTGGGAGGAGGGATATAGTGATCATCTCAGAGAATTGGATGGGTGGAGGGTTAGTTTGGTTTCTGCTGCTGCACGTTAACACGAAAACCGCAGCACTCAATGGGCTTTGCTTGGTATGGGAAAGGAGGGTGCTGCTTTTAAGAAGGTTGCAGAAGCCGAAAGACAATGGCTTACCATGGCCGCATGCAAGCCGAATTCTGTTGCCTAGCCCTGCGTCTGTGATCTCTAACACCAAAGCCAGAGGCACTCAATATTAAGATGCAAAATGTGACCTTGTACCAAAATCACATGTGCTATGTAATGTGAATAGTGTTGTTCACCGTGAAAGAGTATACTCGTTCTGTAAAATGTATCTTTTTTTTTTAAATAATTCTCTCCTTTTTTTCCCTCCCACAGCTGCAAATTTTTCAAGCCTCCCTCCTCCGTCCCAAAGGCTATCTCAGATTAGGCGGTGAAAAAAACTCAAGTGAGATGAAATGTTCTCTGAGATCATGCAGTCAACCCGCAGTGAAAGAGCTTATTTGAATGAGTGGAAGGACACAGTATCACAATACAGGAAAGCGGCCAACGAACGTGAGGACAGGAGGGATGAACGTGAGGACAGGAGGGACACTCGAGATGAGAGGTGGCGGCAGGAAGATCAGAGGAGGCTGGATGCAATGCTGGAGCTACTGCGGGATCAAACGGACATGCTCCGGCATCTGGTGGAGCTTCAGGAATGGCAGCAGGATCACAGAGTGCTGCTGCACCCCTGTATAACCGCCCTCCCCCCTATGTTCCATAGCCTCCTCACCCAGACGCCCAAGAATGCAGGGGGAGAGGCTCCATGCACCCTGCCACTCCACCACAGTGGACAGCCCAAGCAAAAGGCTGTCATTCAACAAGTTTTGAAGGGGCCTTTTCCTTTCTTCTCTCCTCCCACACCCTACCCAGGCTACCTTGTCAGTTCTCTCCTTATTTTTATAGTCAATTAATAAAGAATACATGTTTTTTGATAGTGACTTTATTTCCTTTGAAAGCAAGCTGTGATCGAAGAGGAGAGGGTGGGTGGCTTACAGGGAATGAGTAAATCAAAGGGGGCAGGTTTTCATCAAGGAGAAACAAACAGAACTCTCACACCATAGCCTGGCCAGTCATGAAACTGGTTTTCAAAGCTTCTCTGATGCGCACCGCTTCTTAGTATGCTCTTCTAATCACCCTGGTATCTAGCTGCGCGTAATCAGTGGCCAGACGTTTTGCCTCAATCTCCCACCCAGCCATAAATGTCTCCCCCTTACTCTCAAAGAGATTGTGGAGCACACAGCAAGCAGCAATAACAATGGGAATATTGGTTTGGCTGAGGTCTGAGTGAGTCAGTAAAGTGTGCCTGTGACCCTTTAAACATCCAAATGCACATTCTACCACCATTCTGCACTTACTCAGTCTATAGTTGAACAGGTCCTGACTACTGTCCAGGCTGCCTGTGTATGGCTTCATGAACCATGGCATTAAGGGGTAGGCTGGGTCCCCAAGGATAACTATAGGCATTTGAACATCCCCAATGGTTATTTTTTGGTCTGGGAAGTAAATCACTTGCTGTAGCCATTTAAACAGAGTAGTGTTCCTGAAGACGTGAGCGTCATGAACCCTTCTCGGCCATTCCACGTTGATGTTGGTGAAACGTCCCTTGTGTTCCACTGGTGCTTGCAGCACCATTGAAAAGTACCCCTTGCGGTTTATGTACTGGCTGCCCTGGTGCTCCCGTGCCAAGACAGGGATATGGGTTCCGTCTATCGCCCCACCACAGTTAGGGAATCCCATTGCAAAAGCCATCCAATATGACCTGCACATGTCCCAGAGTCACTACCTTTGGTAGCAGCAGTTCAGTGATTGCTTTGGCTACTTGCATCACAGCAGTCCCCACAGTAGATTTGTCCACTCCAAATTGATTCCTGACTGACCAGTAGCTGTCTGGCATTGCAAGCTTCCACAGGACTATCGCCACTCGCTTCTCAACTGTGAGGGCAGCTCTCATCTTGGTATTCTGGTGTTTCAGGACAGGGGAAAGCAAGTCACAAAGTTCCATGAGAGTGGCCCTATGCATAGGAAAGTTTCACAGCCACTGTGAATCGTTCCACACCTGCAACGCTATGCAGTCTCACCAGTCTGTGCTTGTTTCCCGGGCCCAGAATCAGCGTTCCACGGCATGAACCTGCCCCATTAACACCATGATCTCCAAAGCACCGGGGCCCGTGGTTTGAGAGAATTCTGTGTCCATGTCCTCATCATTCTTGTTGCCGCACTGCTGCCACCTCCTCGCCTGGTTTTGCAGGTTCTGGTTCAGCATAAACTGCAAGATAATGCGCGAGGTGTTTACAATGTTCATGACTGCTGCGTTGAGCTGAGCGGGCTCCATGCTTGCCGTGGTATGGCATCTGAACAGGTAACCCAGGAAAAAAGGTGCAAAACGGTTGTCTGCCGTTGCCTTCACGGAGGGAGGGAGGGAGGGAGGGAGGGAGGGAAAGGGGGGCCTGATGACATGTACCCAGAACCAACCACTACAATGTTTTTTGCCCCATCAGGCATTGGGATCTCAACCCAGAATTACAATGGGCGGGGGAGACTGTGGGAACTATGAGATAGCTACGGAATAGCTATCCACAGTGCAACACTCGGGAAGTCAACGCTAGCCTCAGTACTATGGATGCACACTGCCGAATTAATGTGCTTAGTGTGGCTGCATGCACTCAACTTTATATAATCTGTTTCCAAAAATCGAATTCTGTAAAATTGGAGTAATCCCATGTTGTAGACATACCCTAAGATTGGATAGGCCGCTGAACTCGACAGAAAAGGATCCATTAATGATGGTTCATATA
Organism: Mauremys reevesii; assembly: GCF_016161935.1. NCBI lineage: Eukaryota > Metazoa > Chordata > Testudines > Geoemydidae > Mauremys > Mauremys reevesii. The sequence continues at coordinate 191,153,643 of NC_052624.1, forward strand.
AGCACGAATGACAACACATCGAGATATCTCACAGACGGTACGGGAACTTGAAAGCTTGCTGAAGAAAAATGTTCAAGCAATCTTCTCTGAAATCCTTCCTGTCCCACAAGCAAATGAAGAAAGAAGATTCTGGAAGTGAATTGCTGGATGGGTAAGTAGCATAGGGTGGAGGACTCTGGTTTTGTGGAAATTTGGTCCACCTTCTATGGGGAGAGGGGTTGCATAATTTGAATGGCCTACAGTTCAGTAGAAGGGGGACAAATCTCGGTGGGAACAGACTGGCTAGAGTTGTCCAAAGGAGGTTAAACTAATAGCAAAAAAAGGAGAGTAAAAAGGCGGAATATACGAACACTCATCAGAAAATTGAGATGCTGAGGACAAAATTAATCAAGAAACTAAAGGACGTGAAGAGAGGAAATTCATGAATTTCCTATATGCTCATACTAGGAGCCGGGGTAACAAACAAAAAAGGAATTGAAATTGCTCATTTATGAGCATAATTTCAATCTAGTTGGTGCCACTGAAGCCTGGTGGGATGATTCACTTACCCATTGATTTTAACATTGCAGTTATTACCTATTTAGGAAGGATTAAGCTGGCAAAAACGCAGTGGGAGTGGCTCTCTGTGTGTTTAAAAAAAAAAGGCATTACCTATTTGTGTCACTGTTAACACAGCATATTATTTTGAATGCTTATGGATCATTGTCCTAACTGCTAAAGAACAACATGGGGAACTAGTTGGTGTGTGTTACAGACCACCAAATCACACTAAGGAGCAGAAATAGCAGTTCCTTATGAACCATGTGATCATAGGGGCTTTCAATTTGACAGCCATATGCAGTTAATCTCTGACTGAACGTGACTTGATTACATTTATAATGTGTAATCAGAATAAAGTACAGACCATTTTACTTACACACACACACACACACACACACACACATTGCTTTAATAGGGCCAATTTCATAAAGCTGAAAACAATTATGAGCCAAATAATTTGGGAGAAAGAATTTAATCAGACAAATGTGAATGATCATTGGGAATCACTTAACATCTTACTGAATGCCCCAAAAAGCCACAATCGAGGAAGAATGTTGTGCTAGTTAAAAAGAGCAACCTGGTTTAGAAGGAAGTGAAGGCAGCTGTAAAATAGATATAGATATATAAACAAATGGAAGAAAGGAGAAGTGTATAGTAAAGAATATGAATCAGAAGTTAAGAATGGTACAAAATTAATAAGGGGAGTCAAGGGACACAAGGAAAGTCTATGGCCAGCAGAATTAAGAACCGAAAGGATTAAAAAAAAAACCTGAGGAAGAATTATCAATAATTATTCCTAAAAGGCAGAAGTGTGCAATAAATATTTGTTCTGAATTTGGAGAAAAAGCAGATGCAGTCTCACCATATGATGATGATAGCATTCTTTTCCTTCTACTAGTATCTCTGGTGAATGGTAAACAGACGATAGTAAAGTTCAACATTTTTACATCAGCAGATCCAGATAACTAGATTTCAAGAGTTTTAAAAGAGCTGGATGAGGAGCTTGCTGAATCATTAATGATGATTTTCAGTAAGTCTTGGAGCACTGGGGACATTCCAGAAGACTGGGAAGAAGTTAATGTTGTGCCAATTTTTTTAAAAGGGCAAACGGGATAAGAACATAAGAACATAAGAAAGGCCGTACCGGGTCAGACCAAAGGTCCATCTAGCCCAGTATCTGTCTACCGACAGTGGCCAATGCCAGGTGCCCCTGAGGGAGTGAACCTAACAGGCAATGATCAAGTGATCTCTCTCCTGCCATCCATCTCCATCCTCTGATGAACAGAGGCTAGGGACACCATTCTTACCCATCCTGGCTAATAGCCATTTATGGACTTAGCCACCATGAATTTATCCAGTCCCCTTTTAAACATTGTTATAGTCCTAGCCTTCACAACCTCCTCAGGTAAGGAGTTCCACAAGTTGACTGTGCGCTGCGTGAAGAAGAACTTCCTTTTATTTGTTTTAAACCTGCTGCCTATTAATTTCATTTGGTGACCCCTAGTTCTTGTATTATGGGAATAAGTAAATCACTTTTCCTTATCCACTTTCTCAACATCACTCATGATTTTATATACCTCTATCATGTCCCCCCTTAGTCTTCTCTTTTCCAAACTGAAGAGTCCTAGCCTCTTTAATCTTTCCTCATATGGGACCCTCTCTAAACCCCTAATCATTTTAGTTGCTCTTTTCTGAACCTTTTCTAGTGCTAGAATATCTTTTTTGAGGTGAGGAGACCACATCTGTACACAGTAACTCCAAGATCTTTTTCCTGACTCGTTGTAGCTAAATTAGCCCCCATCATGTTGTATGTATAGTTGGGGTTATTTTTTCCAATGTGCATTACTTTACATTTATCCACATTAAATTTCATTTGCCATTTTGTTGCCCAATCACTTAGTTTTGTGAGATCTTTTTGAAGTTCTTCACAATCTGCTTTGGTCTTAACTATCTTGAGTAGTTTAGTATCATCTGCAAACTTTGCCACCTCACTGTTTACCCCTTTCTCCAGATCATTTATGAATAAATTGAATAGGTTTGGTCCCAGGACTGACCCTTGGGGAACACCACTAGTTACCCCTCTCCATTCTGAGAATTTACCATTAATTCCTACCCTTTGTTCCCTGTCCTTTAACCAGTTCTCAATCCATGAAAGGACCTTTCCTTTTATCCCATGACAGCTTAATTTACGTAAGAGCCTTTGGTGAGGGACCTTGTCAAAGGCTTTCTGGAAATCTAAGTACACTATGTCCACCGGATCCCCCTTGTCCACATGTTTGTTGACCCCTTCAAAGAACTCTAATAGATTAGTAAGACACTATTTCCCTTTACAGAAACCATGTTGACTATTGCTCAAGAGTTTATGTTTTTCTATGTGTCTGCCAATTTTATTCTTTACTATTGTTTCAACTAATTTGCCCGGTACCGACGTTAGACTTACCGGTCTGTAATTGCCGGGATCACCCCTAGAGCCCTTTTTAAATATTGGCGTTACATTAGCTAACTTTCAGTCATTGGGTACCAAAGCTGATTTAAAGGACAGGTTACAAACCTTAGTTAATAGTTCCGCAACTTCACATTTGAGTTCTTTCAGAACTCTTGGGTGAATGCCATCTGGTCCCGGTGACTTGTTAATGTTGAGTTTATCAATTAATTCCAAAACCTCCTCTAGTGATACTTCAATCTGTGACAGTTCCTCAGATTTGTCACCTACAAAAGCCAGCTCAGGTTTGGGAATCTCCCTAACATCCTCAGCCGTGAAGACTGAAGCAAAGAATCCATTTAGTTTCTCCGCAATGACTTTATCATCTTTAAGCGCTCCTTTTGTATTTTCATCGTCAAGGGGCCCCACTGGTTGTTTAGCAGGCTTCCTGCTTCTGGTGTACTTAAAAAACATTTTGTTATTACCTTTGGAGTTTTTGGCTAGCCGTTCTTCAAACTCCTCTTTGGCTTTTCTTATTACTCTTGCACTTAAGTTGGCAGTGTTTGTGCTCCTTTCTATTTGCCTCACTAGGATTTGACTTCCACTTTTTAAAGGAAGTCTTTTTATCTCTCACTGCTTCTTTTACATGGTTGTTAAGCCACGGTGGCTCTTTTTTAGTTCTTTTACTGTTTTTCTTAATTTGGGGTATACATTGAAGTTGGGCCTCTATTATGGTGTCTTTAAAAAGGGCCCACGCAACTTTCAGGGATTTCACTTTAGTCACTGTACCTTGTAACTTTTGTCTAACTAACCCCCTCATTTTTGTATAGTTCCCCCTTTTGAAATTAAAGGCCACAGTGTTGGGCAGTTGAGATGTTCTTCCCACCACAGGGTTGTTGAATGCTATTGTATTATGGTCACTATTTCCAAGCGGTCCTGCTATAGTTACCTCTTGGACCAGCTCCTGCGCTCCACTCAGGATTAAATCGAGGGTCGCCTCTCCCCTTGTGGGTTCCCGTACCAGCTGCTCCATGAAGCAGTCATTTAAAGTATCGAGAAATTTTATCTCTGCATTTCGTCCTGAAGTGAAATGTTCCCAGTCAATATGGGGATAATTGAAATCCCCCACTATTATTGGGTTCTTAATTTTGATAGCCTCTCTAATTTCCCTTAGCATTTCATCATCACTATTACTGTCCTGGTCAGGTGGTCGATAATAGATCCCTAATGTTATATTTTTACTAGAGCATGAAATTTCTATCCATAGAGACTCTATGGAACCTGTGGATTCGCTTAAGATTTTTACTTCATTTGAATCTACACTTTCTTTAACATATAGTTCCACCCCTCCCCCTGCACGGCCTGTCCTGTCCTTCTGATATATTTTGTACCCCGGAATGATTGTGTCCCATTGATTGCTCTCAGTCCACCAGGTTTCTGTGATGCCTATTATATCTATATCCTCCTTTATCACAAGGCACTCTAGTTCACCCATCTTATTATTTAGACTTCTGGCATTTGTGTACAAGCACTTTAAAAACTTGTCCCTGTTTTTTAGCCTGCCTTTTTCTGATGTGCCAGATTCTTTTTTATGTGACTGTTTATCATCTGATCCGGCCCTTACATTATACTTCTCATTCCTCTGCTCCTGACTATAACCTGGAGATTCTCTATCATCAGACTCTCCCCTAAGAGAAGTCTGTGTCCGATCCACACGCTCCTCTGCAGCAGTCGGCTTTCCCCCATCTCCTAGTTTAAAAACTGCTCTACAACCTTTTTAATGTTTAGTGCCAGCAGTCTGGTTCCACTTTGGTTTAGTGGAGCGCAGGAGCTGGGATGATATGGTTAATTATAGGCCTGTCAGCCTTACATCGATTCTGTGGAAAATAATGGAGCAGCTGATTTGGGACTCAGTTAATAAAGAGCTAAATGACAATAATGTAACTAATGGAAAACTAATTTGTCATCAGTTTATGGAAAATAGTTCCTTTCAAACTAACTTGATCTCTTTTGTGATGAGACTACAGTCAAATGGGAAAAGGTACAAAAGAAGGGGATGCCAAAATGTCTTCTAGTAAAATAAGATTTGCCATACCAAATCAGACCACTGGTATTCTACATCATTTGGTTCATAAAGGTGATAGTGTTGACATAATATACTTAAACTTCTATATGGAGTTTTGAGTTGGTATCTCACAAAAATTTGAATAAAAAACTAAAATGATATAAAATTAATATAGCACACATTAAATGCATTAAAAACTAGCTAACTGATAGGTCTCAAATTGTAAGTGTAAACGGAATCATCATTGAGCAGATCTGTTTCCAGTGGGATCAAACAGAGATTTGTTCCTGGCCCTCTGCTATTTAACATCTTTATCAGCGACCTGGAAGAAATCATCAAATAATCACTGATTAAGTTAGCAAATAACACAAAAATTGGGGGTATGGTAAAAAATGAAGAGGACAGGTCACTGATTCAGAGTGATCTGGATTGTTTGGTAAACTGGGCACAAGCAAACAATATGTGTTTCAATATAGCTAAATGTAAATATATACATCTAGGAATAAAGAATGTAGGCCATACGTATAGAATGGGGTAGCCCTATCCTAAGGAATCAGCGACTCTGAAAAAAAGATTTTGGGGTTGTGATGTCTAATCAGCTGAAAATCAGCTCCTAATGTGACTGAGCTAATGTAATCATGGAATACATAAATAGAGGAATCCTGAGTCTGAGTAGAGATGTTATTTCACCTTTGTATTAGGCATGGGTGTGACCACTGCAGGGAAACTTTGTCCAGTTCTGATGCCCACTATTCAAGAAGGATGTTGATAAATTGGAGAGGGTTCAGAGAAGAGCCACACAAAAAAACATGATTAAAGGATTAGAAAACATGCCATTTAGTGATTGAGCTCCTTGAATCAATCTATTTTGCTTAACAAAGAGAAGGTAAGGAGTGACTTGATTGCAGTCTATAAATATCTGCATGGAGAACAAATATTGAATAAGGCTCTTCAATCTAGCAAAAAAAGGTATAACATGATCCAATAGCTAAAAGTTAAAACTAGACAAATTCTGACTGGAAATATGTAACATTTTCTAAAAGATATGCTCTAAGATTTCTTTTTATTTGGGAGGAGGAGAAAGTTTCATGGCCTGTGTTGTACAGGAGGTCAAACTAGATGATCACAATAGTCCCTTCTGGCCTAAGAATCAATGACTCTTACATTTTGACACTAGAAAACATATTTGGCTCACACAGATATTTGAGTGATACACCCTGCAATCTTTTTTCAGGAACCAGAAGTGAGAAGGTGACAGCATGGTGTTTATGCTCCTCCATCCATCCCCTTTCTTATCTGCTTTGTCATCTTGGAATGGATGATGTTTCAGCCTTATCCCCTGCTGCTGGTGTCTCCTTGTTCTTTAGGCCACTGGAGGCCATGTATCCTGCTATCTTTGTCTCTTGTGAGATCTCATCTCAAGGTAGCCAGGTAGGCCGGTATTCCAAATCTATTCATATCTTGATTTCTGTGGACTATTGGAAATTCAATTCCCATCTCAAAGCCGTAGGACAAGTAGTCACTTTCACAAGTCCCATTGTTCTACAGCTTTAAAAGTGTCAAAGGCACTCTGAGTCCCAGAGTTTGCTGTCATATAGTAAATTCTTTCCCCCTCCTGCTGTTCCTGCTAGTCAAATGGGAAAAGGTACATAAGAAGGGGATGCCAAAATGTCTTCTAGTAAAATAAGATTTGCCATACCAAATCAGACCACTGGTATTCTACATCATTTACAGTACATCCCAGTACAGCTTTAAAGGAAGGCAACCTCTCCTCATATTATGTACTTATCCAGTTGTGCAATGTTACAGATTGTTGTTGAGCTGAAGTGGAATCCCTTCTGACTCCTGAACAAAGAGGGTGAACTTTTGTCCTGAGTTTCACTCTATAGCCTACACTGTCTCCAATACATTAACTGGAAGTGACACAGGAGTTTTAACTGGATTGTAAAAGGTGGAAGGTAGTAGAAAGTGGTCTAATGTCTCTGTCAGTGTTCTGAGGTGAACTCCAACTCTATCCCCACCGTGGTCTCCTCAAGGACACCTCAGGACACCAGCCATCACCTCTCTATGGGTAGGCACCTGCGTCCCTCTTCCTGCAGACTAGGAATTCAACCTTACAGTCCCTCTGCACTTAACTGTGATTATCCCAGCAGGTCTGACCTTAGTCTAACACCAGCAGGTTGCTCTCTCTGAGGGATAGTGATAGGGTTACCAGTGATCAACAGTGTTATCAGTGATCACAGAGAATGTGTTTGTTTAGGATAAAAGCATTACAGAGAACACACACTATAAAATAACAAACAGTCTAACTTACCAGATGCCATCCACATTCCAGACTAAGCGTGATAAATTTATGGAGGGGATGGTATGATGGGATAGCCTAATGTTGGCAATTAATTTGGCAATTGATCTTTGATTATCAGCAGGTAAGTATGCCCAGTGGTCTGTGATGGGATGTTAGATGGGTTGGGATCTGAGTTACTACAGAGAATTCTTTCCTGGGTGCTGGCTGGTGAGTCTTGCCCACATGCTCAGGGTTTAACTGATTGCCATATTTGGGGTCGGGAAGGAATTTTCCTCCAGGGCAGATTGGCAGAGGCCCTGGAGGTTTTTCGCCTTCCTCTGCAGCATGGGGCACGGGTCACTTTCTGGAGGATTCTCTGCAGCTTGAGGTCTTCAAACCGCAATTTGAGGACTTCGATAACTCAGACATAGGCTAGGGGTTTGTTATAGAAGTGGATGGGTGGGATTCTGTGTCCTGCATTGTGCAGGAGGTCAGACTAGATGATCATAATGGTCCCTTCTGACCTTAAAGTCTATGAGTCTATGAGACCCTGGCAGGTTCCAGTCCTTCAGATCCTACCAGCAGGAGTTTGTCCTCTTGGTAGAATCTCATCTCTATTTTTGGATCAAAATGAGAGCTCTTTTAATTTGGTCAGTCTGGCCCTTTATACCAAAACCTGCTCTTTGTCCTCTGGACCTCTTGAACCCAGCCTGAGCCAGTATAAGCCATTTTCAATAACTCAAGGGGTGGGGGTTCTTCTCTGGAGTTGTTTCTCAGTCCTGGGATCTGCAGTAATTCCCCTCACACACATGCAGTTTAATTCCTAGAAAGCTTGGTAAGCCATCCCCAATGTACCAGTTGCATTTTGGAGATTTTGCCTTTTATGATAGTGTAAAAGCCATAATCTGTTAGTTTTGTTTTTTATATGCAGTATATAAGACGCTTCTCCCACAGCTCAACTTATGGTTGCTTTAATGTAGTATTTATTGTTCAATTTTCCTTTACGTTGTTTTTATGGAGGTGATTTTTTTTAAAGTTAGCACAAAGCTTCCATTGATATGATCAGGTCTTCAGGCTCCCATTCCCCTACTCATGAGACAAAGTTCAGGACCTGAATCACTCTGTCAGTCTCAATCTTTTGCTTCAGCTCTTCATTCTGGATCCCCTGTTCTGTCATTGTATTTATGTGCTTGCAAATAACAAGAAGCACTGGTTCACACGTGAGGCCATTTACTGCTCTTGGCCGATGGCAGAGCAGTCAATGGGAGTTGTTTACAGAGATTGAGGGCACTTAAGGATTTGTGCAAAACTTCACTGGTTAACTGGAGCATGACAAAAAGAAACTACAGTTCCCCCTCAAAAAACAAAATCCAAACCTTTCTTAACATCAATAATACTAATAACTAAGGACTTGATCCCCTAAAAAAGTCTTACTATTGTGAGTATTCCATTTTTGTGCTAGTTGGACCATTGTAGCCTTTAGGGTTACCCGAGGTGAATGAGGGTTTGTAGGTTTAACTTAGTTAAATTGAGCACCATTCATCCAGAGTTTACTTCTGCCTCTGTAATCCCTACCTGCTTTTATAGCTTCTTGGACTGACAGCAAGAATAACTTGGAATAGGCCCGAGGCTGCTCTAAATTACCCGGCTATCAAACTAGTGTACTGCCAGCACCAGCACAGAAAAACCCAAAGATGGATTAAAGTCATCACTGCAGTCCCTTCTGAGTTGCACTATGCATTCTTCAGCTGTAAGTGGGTTTATATCTTTACTCCAGAAAATCAAAAAAAAAACCTTTAAAGAACTATTGTTGTATAAGTACAATATTATTATTGTATGATAAAATGAAGATCGTGGGAGTAATGGTAAATTCTTTTGAACATTTACAGCAAGACGGATTGTAGTACATTTTTCTTTTTACTCTGAATGGTTGTAAAGACAGAGAACTGATGTAGCTTCTATAGATTTTCTGAGAAGAGGGAGAGGAAGGAGAGCAGAATTTGTTTTCAGGCGGGTCTATAAAAGCCTTTGTACAAAGACCTTGCTGATCCAAAGATGGGGATAGGGAGAGATATCATTAGAGGGAATTCTGCCATGGTTCTACATTCAGGAGGAATAGCTCACTAACATGAGATTGTTTTAACATCAAGTCCTAGAGGATACAGATGATAATGTTTTCAGGAGGTTAAATGGGATGTTGAGTTACACAAGTAGAAGAGCTGAAATGTCTAAGGATTGTATTCCCCTCTTACCCACCTGCTTTCAGATGTGTGCTATTCCAGCCCCAGCACAACGGGGAGATGTTAAACACACACTAGATGAGTCATTGGTAAAGCCAATACAGTGATTTGTGTGGATGCTCTGGAGCTTCGTAGCCACTTATATTACAACCTAGAGAGAATATCCAAAAGGCCCCACTGCTCCACCTCTCCCATAGCCCCCAAGTACAAAAAACTCCCTTTAAAAACTGTCGGACATGTGATCCAAGGGCAGTAGAAGGGAAAAAAATAAACCTTCCCTTATTTCATACATTCAGCTTAAGCATCACAAAATCAAAGACACAGAAAAGAGAAAGTAGATCTGTTTCAGGCATTCTAAGAAATACTCTTTCCCAGTTTCTTGTTTCCTTAGCTCAGATCTATACTAAAAATGTTTGCCAATATAGTAATGTTGGCTAAGGGTGTGATTTTGTTATGACATTTTTATACTGGTAACAGCACAAAAATGGTTTTTTGCCGGTACAGCTTATTTTTCTCAGGGAACTAGTATAAGCCATACCAGCAAAAATACTACATTTAAACATAACATTTTCCCTTGCAAAGGAAGGGATATGAGGGCAACTGTACCATTCACTTTCTCCATGTTTCACCTGCTAAGGCAGGTCTTCTTGGAGATGAGGGAGGTGGCCCGATGTTCTTGTACTCCCAATGTGGCCTTCATGGAGTGCTGGATTTGCATGCTCCCCCATTACCTCTGCTGTTTTTGAAATGTCCTCTTTTATTCAGCATAGCACAAATCCAACAACTGAAGACGCATCCACCCAACCAGCCTTCTACAGCGTTCGATTTACTTACTTACATACATACATACATAAAATAAGCATCCCTAAGAAATGCCAGAGAAAACAGTGTCTTGATAATGGCTGCCAATAAGGACAAAGAGAAGGTATCTAACTAATATAAAATACAATACCGTAATTGACCTACGATACATTTTGCAAAAGGGAAAATCCCCTCTGTATGACAGTAGTCAGTATTAATACTGGGAGAACTGAAACAAATCATTAGCCTATGACTATGTGATAGTAGTGCCTGAGGTTCTGATCCTGCAATCACACAAGTTCTTAACTTTACTCATGTAAGTATTTTCACTTATTTCAATAGGAGCACTCCTATGGGTAAAGTTCCCTATGTAAGTGTTTCAAGGACTGGAGCCTTAAAATACTGAGTCATTATTCACAGTGTATCTTATTTTGCAAATTTAGATCCCATTGCCTCTTTTAAAAAAACAAAGAAGTTATATATTCAAAATATATTAAAATAACAAGAACAAGTAGAGTTTGCCATTCTCTTTAACTTCAATTTGCATGGGTATTGCCATTTGTGACACATTGTATAGTACTGTATCCCACATAGTTTTAGAATCCCTCAGAAGAGTGCAGTCTGTGACGGGATCCCCAGGGTGCAGTCTGGGTCTGCTCTGCCCCTTAACTCTCCAGCCTGGGCTCTCTCTCACAATGCCTCACTAGTGACCAGCAGCAAACTCCTCCAGGTGCTGTTATCACTCAGTACAACCACATGTAGCCCCACACTCAGCAAGATTTCATGAATGCTCCCAGACCCACTCATGAATCATATAGAGAGGGCACGAGCCGAATCCCCCTGGCTCCCAGCCTTCATCTTGAGCAGTGCAAGCCTATTAATTGGTTCACCACTTCATTAATGGAAAGTGGATGTACACCAGCCTTTGCCAAACCTGAGCAGATTTACTGAATGCTTCAGGAAAACTCACTGGTAAAGATAGACAGTAAAACAAGTTTATTGAATACAAAAGATGTATTTTAAGTGATTATAATTGATAGGCAAAAAGTAAGAGTTCATTACCAAAAATATATATATATATAAGTACGCAGTCTAAACTCTCAACCCTATTAGACTGGGCAGCATCTAGATTAAGCAGTTTTTCTCACCCTACTGGTTATTGCCGTTCATAGTACACAGGTTTCACCCTTGCAACCTGGGCCAGTCTCCTCTGTTGGAGACCTCAGACTTCTGAGCTTCCTTGTTGCTTGTGGCATAGGCCGGGGAGGGAGAAAAGGTGAAGCATGGGTCCACTGTGTTCTGTTTTATACCCTTAGTCCATGTGCTTGGAGAGCACAAGTCCAGGCATGTCTGGTGGGCACTGCTGAGTTACCAGGCAAGGTTGAGCAATTTCCCTGGTATAGCCTTGTGTAAGTGAGTCATTGAATTGTAGCTCCCTTGCTGGTCAATGATTGTTGATGGGTTCTTTGACACCCTGCCCAGGTGTTGGTTACTTTCCTTGCTGTTGTCTCTGGGGAGCTAATATCTGGCCGATTCCCCAATTTACAGCGTTTTTAGTGACCATTATCCAACACAATCTCATAACTTCATATGCACTAATGATATACATATTTAGATAGAACAATGACTTTCAACAGATCATAGCCTTTCCCCTGATACCTCACACAGCCTGCTTTATATGCAGTATCACAATTATATATAGATGAGGAATATGGGGGTTACAGGGTGGTCCTTTGTGGTATAGAGTGTCACACAGTGTATAGGGGCTTGAGTACACATGCAGGTAGATATGAATTTAAAGCGGTATTGCTAGTCTGAAATAGTCTATTTCCCCATGTAGACAAGCCCTAGGAGGCACAATAGTGCCTCAAGAATAGAATGGAATCCTTAAGGCTGAAATTCCTGGCTTCTGTGCGGATTTTAGTCAGGTCCTTAAAGTTGTTTTAACGCACTGTTTTCTATTTAATTTTCTTAAAGTGAAGAAATTGTATGAAGCAGAGTTAGCACTCATCATTCTGTCATCTTTTATCTAGCTTCTTCAAGTATCACTTCAATATATAATAAAACTATTACTATGGATGATTAATGGGATTTTTAAACACACAAAAAATTCCCTTTTAGCTTAAACTTTCAAGAAAAATAGCTAAATTATTCAATTTATATAATTGAGAGTTTAATAATTAATAAGTTCTTGTACATCTTTACATGCATTTCTACTACTACACCAATATGAGGAGCTAAATTACTACTTTCAGCTTTTACTTTTTTGAACTCGCCTTATTTGACTAGATCCTTTTAACAGAAAGAAAAAAACCCATTAAACAATAAATTATGAAAACTTTATTAAAGAGGAGCAAGAAAGATATTGAAATGTATAAATCTAACTCATCTGGCATCAGTTGTGTCATTTTATTTGTGACATCAGAGTTGCCTGTTTGGAATTTCATATTCCTAAATAGAAGAGAATATAAGAGTTCTAATTCAAAGCATCAATCACAGAAAATGAACATAACCTCTGTCACTGCTGAATCAGGCCATCAATTTATTGCTTTGTAAAAGCAATCAGCAAGCTATCAAGCAATAAAGTGTATGAGATAAGTGCTTCGTTTGAGACAGCACAACCATTGACAATGATATACTGATGGAGAGTAGCAACTATTTTCCAGCATGGTATGCCTATTTCTTGTTAAAAGCCCTGTACTGTGCAACAGATGTGAAATATGTTTCTTATTATTATGGACCAATCTAGTTTGTTTAATAGTCTTGTATGCCATTTAGACATGCTGTCTTATTTAATGAGGTTATAGTTGCACTCCTTTGCTTTCTGTGTGTTTCATTTGGGAGAAGTACAACTGCAAACTGTTTTACATTCAGTTTTCCAAGGGACAGTGAGCACCTGGACACTTGTTTTCAGCATCTTATTATGGGAAGCATAGGATGGCTGCAGCAAATTGCAAGATCACTAAAATACTGTCACTTCATACTAAAAGAACAAATATTTTACATTGTATTAACAAGATGTGATTGGCCATTTTATAGAAATCTGCTAGGTGTTTTTCCACTCTTCTCACTTCTGTTTGTTCCTGGTAAAAGAGAGAATTATGTAGAAACATAGCAGAATATCTTTTAGTCAATACATCTAATCTGCACATATGAGATAGATATGATACATGTGCATGGTAAATTCTGCAACCCTTATCTGTTCTTTTTCAGGAGGTCTTTTCCATATCATTTGTGCTAGAAAAACTGAGTGGCCTCAAGGACAATGAGCTAGTATAAATAAAGCTTCAGATAGGACCTACAGTATCCTTAGGTAAATTGGTTCCATTTTCAAGCCTTCAATCTTAAAGCCTGATAAATGTATGACTTTGTTCATAGAACATTTAAATATTATTTTAGCTTTCTTGATGCATTAATATTAAATATCAAAGTTGCTTCCATTGTTAATAACTTATTAAATACCATTTTTAATCAGTCATGGGCATATTTATCCCTGATTCATTTACCTTTTTAATGTGATTGTTATTTTGAGATTGTTTACATATTTTAATTTGCTAGAAATTCATTTTGTATCTACATCACTTTTATTTAAAACACTGATTGACTGTGGCTTGCTTTTATATATATATATATATATATACTATCTTTTGGTAGGATTTATCACTGATGTTTACTGGCACATAAAAGCTTGAATATTTTTTTTAAGTATTTTACTATTCTGTTAACTGAGTACACAGGTAATTGTCAGAGTTTGGTGGTATGGAAGCCAGATAGTTTTGAGTGCTTATCCAGCAAAATGCTTAAGCACATGCTTAAGTTTCTATTTACAAATATTAACTAACTAGCCTCACAATACCCCTTTGAGGAAAGTAAGTATTATACCTACATATTAGGTGAGTAAATTGAGACACAGATGCATTGTCATTTCCCCAAGATCATATGATGATTGAGTGGCAAACTAGGAATGTGAAACAGAAATCCTCATTCCCAGGTCTGTTGAATTCAAAATATTATATTGTGATCCTCACCATACTGTGAGTACCTCTAGAAGTCCAGTAAGCAACACAACTAACAGCTGTCACATTTTGTTTGTTTTCTTATCCTCTCCCCAGGAGAGTGGAGAATTTTGGTAAGGATTGCTATATATTAATAATAGAGAATGCAAAGTTAAAGAACTGCAGCTTTCAGTTGGAGAGGAAGGTGAGGAGGTTTGTGATGATCCTTGGTTCTTGGGGAGGGGGAGCTCATTCCACAGCTTTGGACTGGCCCCAAGAAAGTTCTGTCTCCTACACTGATGAGCTTATCGTCTTTTGCACTTACTTTTCAGTTACCATTCACTCCAGTAATGTTCACACATCAGTGGAAGAACAGAAAAAGCTTGGGGTCTGAAGTCTTATCCATATGCCCAGTAAACAAACTGTTTAGATAATCAGTCTGTTGATTTGAAATCTCCTAGCAATAGATTATATTTTAAATTGAGCTGGTTGAAAAATGCTGACAATTTTTCACCTAAATAAATAAACAAACAAGCATAGAATTTCATTTTTTCTAACCCTTAAATTGGTTAAAAAATGGAAGTAGTACAAAAAAGGGATAAAATTTTGAAAACGAGACTATTTGACCAGTTCTAATTTGAAAATGTTTCTCTCATCTGTTTTCCTCTTTTTTAGAGAAGAGGTGATTGGATTTATAGCATAGGCAAAGAAGGAGCCTGTTTTAGGGGTTAAGATTAATTTCCACCACCAAATGCAAATTTTAAATTAGGATTATACCTTAAAAATGATTTAAAAATATTGCCCATGTGTGAGAGATGCCACCATGCTCAATTAACTGCTTCCTCCTCATGCACCATTCACAATGCCAGTGGCTCAAAACTGATATGTTGATAGTCAGCCAATTAAATGGGCTTTACCTAGTCATGGATCATCTTCAGCTACACCTACAACTAAAGATTTACTTGAGGTCCTGATGCCAATGTTTAAAAATTAGTGTAGGGCCTGAATTAAGCAGTATGACAGAATATGCATTCAAGATGCAGCTGGTGATTCATATTAACTTGTTCAAATTGTATATATTTTGTCTTTTCAAGTCCTCCATAAAACTTAACCCTCTCCCCATCCCAACAAACTTTACTCCTAACATGAAAAATAAAGGGTCCAAACTATCCTGTAAATTGTATGCCCACAATTTCCTCTAGAGTCTAAGATGGATGGGCCCAAGATTTTTTAACCTCTGTGATAGGGCATCAACCCATTCCTTTCTCTTTTCTAGACACAAACTACTCCAAGATCTCCTGGTCAAACACCTTGTGCAATTTGTTTACAGGGGTCTCCCCACCACCTTTATAGACTTGTGCAGCTCTGTATTTACAAGCTTACAATCTTTAGCTCATTCAGCCAAAGAGACGGGGAGACAGATGGTATCTTCCCCTGAGAGTGCTCTCCTGACTTTCAAAAGTGTCCAGAAGACAAGCCCAATCCTGCAAGATGCTGATGGCTTCCAATGATCATTGACTTGCATGGATGTTGGGGGATTGCAGAAAGTCAGAGGAACAAAAGGTTGACCCATGGTAATCTGTTTCTGCCATGCATTTTATCTCCTATGATGTTGAAGGGCCAAATTCAATCTTTAAGTTCTTCTGACACAAGCTGGTGGAATATAGGCTGAGGCTGAGAAGTCTGCCTAGAGGAAGAGGATAGTGTTATAAGCTGTGCCCATCCATTCCCCTGCTCGGTGTAGGGCCAGAGAATGTTTGGTGCAGTGCTTGAAGTGGAGGGTATAAGATTATCAGGGGCCAGAGGTTGCCTAGCTGGCAAAACACATTAAAGCTCTAACATGGTGGCAATAAGAGTTTGAGTGGGGACTGATCAAGCACATTTTAAAAGAAGTTTATTTTAAAAAGTTCTCCAGATACATAACTGCACGGTGGTTCTGGGACCTAAGTACATTTTGTATTCAATTAATTTCTAATCCATGTCAAAAAAAGTAATTGTACCATTCAAGCTGTCCTCCCTCCCAAATAGCTCCTATTATTATATTAAAAGCAGCATTTATTTGTTTCCGCTTGATAGCACAGGGTCAACTAAATGCACAAGATCTGTCTCTTTAGCTCATTATGTGTTAAGAAAACTTATTAAAAACTCAAGCGTGCTGTTAATCTAGGATCTTCTGAAACCCCAGTAATGATCCTGCCCGGAGTTTCAGAAACAGAACACTGATTTTAAAAAAAATAAAACCATACAAATGTTTCTGGCTCAAATCAAAACCCTCTGTCTAGGGGAGCTGTTTGAAAAAACGGATTCCAGACCAAAATCTAAAATGTTCTGATGCTGGAGTATATATGGAACAGAGATCTGTGTAGGGAACACCCTATCACTGGTACTGCAAGAACAGCACCACCTTCCAGTGCTCTCCAGCTCAAATTCAAGTTGTTGCTTTTAATCTATTAAATCCTTCCTTGTTTGGGTCCTGGGTGTCTTAGCACTTCTCTACATGTGAAAATTTATACCACAGTAAGAAAAGGTGTACGTTTAAACTGATATATTTATACCAGAATAATTCCATGTGGACACTCCTATTTCAGAATAAGAGTATCTTTTTCCTTGGTGTATTGCATGTCTTTTTGGAAGTGTTAAAGCATATAAAGGCCTCTTTTATTCCAGAATAAAAGCATCCACACCAGGAGCTATACTGGTATAACTATATTGGTTCAACTACACCAGGACAATTATATTAGTATGACTGCTAAAACTTTCCTGTGCAGACAAAGCCCTACACTATCCCCTCTTTCCCTACCTTGCTCTAAGAATTGAGATCAACTGGGATACTTAAATTGACATTGCCCAGCTTTGTAAAGGTCATGGGTTTGGGAATACTAAGTTATCAGTGGAGAGGTCTTGCCTTAGAAGTTTGCTTGCCCCTTGGCTTTAGGGTTGCCACCTGTCCAGGTTTTCCCAAGATCATCCCTTTTTGATAATAGCTGCCCTGGGAAATCTGTAAGGATTCTCAGTGCAGACTGCCAGCAGTCCAGTTTTGTGGGCTGAGGATCACTCAGATGTCCTGGGATCTTGTACATCAGACAGGGAAACCCTACTTGGTGCAAAAGAGCCAGAGTTTATTGATTTGTTGGTTGATATGCTGTGGGATTTTTTTTTAATTGCGTGTGTGTGTCTGTGTGTATGTGTGTGTATATATATAGACACCAGGTTCATAATGCAAATTATAAAATACAATAAACCTGTTGCAAAAGTTAAAAGCTGGAGTAACAGTGTAATTTTATGGCCTGTGTTATACAGGGGATCAGACTAGATGAATTCCTGATTTCTTTTGGCAATGAATCTATGAATAAGCATCTATACAAAGCTTTAAACTCTTTGGGTTCTCTTGTTTAAATATCCTCAAAATATGCCTAGAATGAATTAAAAATTCCTACCAATAAAAATTAAACAATAGCAGAAAAAAGAGCAATAAGAAATTTTAATTATATATAAAATACTGTTCCTGCCTAGAATTACCTTATTAAAAACAATAGAAAAATATCTTCCCCCTCCTTGGAAGACTCATATGAGTAAGTTCTTAAGTTCCTAAGCTTTCCATCTGTTACTGGATACACTCTTCCTAGTCAAGCATTAATTAGTCCATTAGACACATTATGAAGAACCAGCCTGGAGAGAATACTGCACTGCCCTTCTACAAAATGTCAGTATTTACAAGCAAGAAGTATAAATGTGCTTGTGAAACAAAACCTTAGATCATAATTTTGAAAGTGTGCAAGAGAGGGGAAGGTTTGGAGCAATGAAGAAAATGGTGATGTAAGCCTGAAGCTAGATAAATCAAAGTAGTGAGTGAAACAAATAGACTGGTTTGAGTTTTAAAACACAGAAAAGACACAGGTTAATTTTCACTCTTTCACCCTTCCTATCTATGCACACCTATGTGTGTCCATGCTTTGCAGGTGTACCACTGGTAAGTGTGTTACAGGGCCTCTCTGTGCTAATCTACACAGGATATGAGTTGCTACACCTCTCAGCTATTGGCTCTTCATCTTAAACTGAGCAGTTTGTGCTTTTAGCTCTGTAGGTCCCCAATTCAGTTCCCAGTTTGTTGGGCAAGAGAGTGGCCAACATATGTACACCTGCTTACATAGAATTATAGAAGTGTAGAATTGGCAGGGACCTCAATAGGTTGTCTAGTTCAGTCCCCGGCACTCAAAGCCAGACTAAATAATAACTAGACCATTCCTGACAGCTGTTTGTCTAACCTGTTTTAAAAACCTCAAATGATGGAAATTCTACAGCCTCCCTAGGCAATTTGTTCAGTGTTTAACTACCCTGATAGTTAGGAGATTTTTCTAACATCCAACCTAAACTGCCCTTGCTGCAATTTAAGCCCATTGCTTCTTGTCCTATCCTCAGAGGTTAAGGAGAACTATTTTCACCCTCCTCCTGGTAACAACCTTTTATGTAATTGAAAACTGTGATTAGTCGTCTTTTCTCCACACTAAACAAACCCAATCTTTTCTCATAGGTCATGTTTTCTAAACCATTAATCATTTTCATTGCTCTTCTCTGGACTTTCTCCAATTTATCCACATCTTTCCTGAAACGTGGTGCCCAGAACTGGACAGAGTACTCCATTTAAGGCATTACCAGTGTGGAGTTGAGTGGAAGAATTACTTTGCGTGTGTTTCTTACAACACTCCTGCTGCTACATCCCAGAATGATGTTTGCATTTTTTGCAACAATGTTACACGGTTGACTCTGACTTAGTTTGCGATCCAGTGTAATCCCCACTATCCCTTCCTAGGCAGTCATTTCCTATTTTGTATGACTGCAATTGATCTTTCCTAAGTGGAGTGCTTTGCATTTCTTCTAACTGAATTTCATCCTATTTATTTCAGGCCATTTCTCCAATTTGTCCAGATCATTTTGAATTTTAACCCTATCCTACAGCACTTGTAACCCCTTTCAGCTTGTTATCATCCACAAACTTGTGTATTCTTCATGCCATTATCTAAATCATTTATGAAGATATTGAACAGAACTGGACCCAGGACCAATTCCTGTGAGACCCCACTCTATATGCCCTTTAAAATCCTGTAGCATGACGTCAGTATGTAAAAGTTTTTTGCAACTGCACAAAGCTGCTGCTTGTCTTTGAAATTACATGTCTAGGCTAGCTAGGGGCTCTACTGGAATTTGCTCCTTAACACTACTGCTGCCACCTGTGATGCACAAAAACCTCGGATATCTGGGATGATCCTGAGCCCATAATACTGAGCAACTGGCAGTGTGTACAGAGAACTGTTACAGATTTCCCAGGTCAGCTACCTCAGAAAAGGGCTAATCTTGGGAAAACCTGAACCAGGTGGCAATCTTTTTTACACATATTTTGAAAATGGTTTCTGTTAAAATGACATTGTTTTCTCTCTCCATGGGATTTATGTCATATGCAATCTTTTTAACCACTTCTCTAATGGCTGGCTGTAGATCTAAATATCAAGCCTGAGTTCTTTCTGCCTCTTATATTATCAATAGTAACAGAAGCTCTGCAATCCAGATTTAGCTGAGAATAGTTGGTGATACATAACTCAGAAGAGAATCCAGCTTGCTCTTCTATAGGTCTATTGGCTCGGCAGTGCTAATGATGATAAAACCTTGCTTTTTGTCAGTAATACACAGGGAGCAGATGTGGAGAATACAAAGGTGCTTACCTGACCACAAGTGTCAGTGGGTGCAAAGAAAAGAGTATAGTGAAGGACCCTCAAATATGGCACTCTTTTAGTATTAGTCTTGATTTGTCAACATAGCAAACGTGGGTGGGGTTGGGGGGTGGGAGTGGAACAAACTTACTCAACATCTGGGCTTTCTGAAGATGACCCCAGCTTAATCAAAATACTTCACCAATAATTCTTTTTATGTACAATAATCCTACTGTGGTATTATTTGATTGATTTTTTCATGTTTCATGCATACAATGTATAATTATGTAGAGAAATGTATCTTCTCTTATTAGTGATAAAATGGTAATTATTGCATGATACTGTGGAATATTAATAAGAGTCTAAAATGGGCACAACAGAACTTTTTTAAAAGGGCAAATGTAGTTCTGCGTGTCACTCATACTAATGAATGCTTCTTGACAGCCTGACACATACTGTGTGCTGTCGAAAGGGCATTTATTCAAGAAGAAAGCAAATAGAGCCTGTTTGTTAGTGAATGCTCTCTTACTGTATAGTCATGCAACTGATAAAAGATAGACAAGAACTTTATATAGGCCACTTTCTGCTACCTTTGCTCATGCTGAGGAGTATCTTACTCTGTAAGTAATGCTAGATGAGTCAATGGTAAGCGTAATGGTGGCAGAATCTAGCCCAAATATAATGTCATATGATATAATGTATATGTATATAAATATATATGTATAATTAGTGTGTGTGTGTGTGTGTATTACATACATACATACAAACACACACTCTTAAAACAATATGGGGTAGATTGTACAACTCTTACTCCCACTGCTGGGTCTGCTAATGTGAGCAAATGCTCAGCAATGTAAAGGTTGTGTGAGCTAGTGTGATTTTGCCCTGATGTATTTTTCTTTATGGCAGGGTGAATTTTGTTGCAACAAAGGCATGCTAAACTGCTGTGCCCATAAAATGTAACATTAGGTGCTTTTGTCAGACTCTGTAGATTTCATGACTGTTTCTAAGTAAGGGCTTGTTCATGTCCTTGATTCACATATTTATTCTGACTCAGAGCTGTTCAGCAGACAAGTTAGTGGCCATTAAATTCACATGCTTTACACGCACTTTGTACTCACTCTCACAGATTTATAGACAGGTACCATATTTTGAAGATAATTTAAATTTGCAGTAAAGAAAAAGTACTTTGTTCTATAACAGCAGACTTAAGTGATTGGGGGGAAAAGAATGTAATATGATGCCACAGCTGTCACATCTCCAAACGACTTATATGTCTCATAATAAATTACTGCTACTATATGTAAAGTCAAAATAATTATACGCCTGAGAAAATAGCCTGTGGTAAACAAACTTCTGTGGAACAAGTAAAAAGCAGACTTGTAGATAGAAAATTAAAATTTCATAATACCAAGTATGCTAGATATTCATAATTCTGTCTTCTCGACATGATTTAAAAAATTACCATATCCTCATTTCAAGATACCTTTTTTTTTTTTAAATTAATTTAGGACTCCATAATATCTATCCTAGGAAGCTTCACGCAAATTCAAGATAGAAAATAATAAAAAATAATGGAATATTGTGCTTTATATAATCATTTTATAATCTCTTATGAGTCAGCAAAGATTGAAATAGCTATGTGGAATATTCAGTAGTTTGTGTTTTGCTGAATCATATGAGGAAGAATACCAGCAAGAAATTAAAAGTGACAAGGTTGGTTGCTTTTTGGTTCATGTTTCAGTAGACATCCATCACATTTTTTTTAAATAGTCGTCTTTGAGGAGGCATGGATTTTGTTGTCATATCCTAGGAAAAGAATGGTGGAACAAAGATAAGAAACTCTGGTCTAGAATAACTGCTTTTTAATAGCTAATGACTAAGAGCCCAAATAATCAATTATCTGAGATTAGGACTGACAGAGAAATCTAAACCGTTGTTGGGAGATGTATTTGTGAGTTTGCTTTACTTGCTTCACATCTAATTACAAGCAAAGATAGACATAGCTTTACTAGTTATAGGTTTTTGTTACATTTCTAAAGTAATTACTTTTCTAAAACAAGTGTGTAGAAGTGAAATTTGTGATACTGCAAGTTCTTTCTTCATTAATGTATCTAATTTATTCTACAAGGATTTCTTAACTGTTCGTAAAATTGATTCTCAGGAAAAAAATGTGCTTAAACATTTCACTCAGGAGATGAGACAGAAATGTTCACTTTGAGCTGTTTGGAGAACAAGCTGAAGTTCAACAAATGTAATATAAAGAGAAGAATTATTGGCGGAAAAGATTTTTTTAACTGTATGTGATTGTAAGAAATACTGCTCAGGAGAAAGTCACGTCAGACATCCACTCTGGTGTATTACTACAGTAGAAACTTTTTCAGTTAGTAGAAACAGGTGAACTTATTAATCTGAACTTGTTTGACACATCTAGTTCAGAGGCAACATCTCCTTGATAAGATTCTCATTGTTTTACAAGGGCCAAGTGATCACAGTCACTTGCACTAACTACTTTTGTTGGCAGATGACAACCATTCTAGAAGTTTCTCATAAATTGTCAGTATATCAGTTAATGCCTAACCACCAGACTGAACTTGCCCCTGTGCACCTATATCACTGAAAACCAGTAAACAATGTGACTGGGAAACAATGAGCATCTCTGTTTTTAATGTCACTGATGCAATGAAGTGTCCAAACAGGTAGACATGGACAACTGTAATGCCATCAATGACATTTTTAAACCTGAAAATTATGAAACATATGAAAGTTTTAAAAGGTATTTTAGGGCAAAGCATCACACGTTCAGAGGACTTTGTTAAAGTAGATGCTTTATACATATATTTATGAACATTAATGTAGTTTGAGTAGCATCAAATCTGATTTGCTTTTAAAGTCTGTTTTGAAAATAGAAGTTGTGATGGGTTAGATCACAGAACCCCCCCTTGGGAGCTGCCACCTGATGTGCCAAGATTACTTCTGCCCCTGCTTTCCCTGCCAAGCTTGGGACCCAGCACCCTGTCTTGCTGAGCCAGACGCTTCCATCTGCTCCAACACAGACTCAGGGTCTGAATTACTTGCCCCAAAGTTGCAGACTTAACTGAAAGCAGTTAATAGAAGTGTTCTTGTCTTTAACACTCAGATGCCCAACTCCCAATGGAGTCTAAAACCAAATAAATCCATTTTACCCTGTATAAAGCTTATACAGGGTAAACTCGTAAATTGTTTGCCCTCTAGTAGAGAGATATGCACAGATGTTTGCCTCCCCCCCCCCACCTCAGTATTAATACATACTCTGGGTTAATTAATAAATACAAAGTGATTTTATTAAGTACAGAAAGTAGGATTTCAGTGGTTCCAAATAGTAACAGACAGAACAAAGTGAACTACCAAGTACAATAAAATAGAACACGCAAGTCTATGTCGAATACAGTAAGAAACTGAATACAGATAAGATCCTCACCAGTTCCAGAATGCTTCCTTTTACAGACTAACCTCCTTTTAGTCTGGGTCCAGCAATCACTCGCACCCCTTGCAGTCATTGTCCTTTGTTCCAGTTTCTTTCAGGTATCTTTGGGGGTGGAGAGGCCCTCTTTTTAGCCAGCTGAAGACAAACTGGAGGGGTCTCCCACAGGCTTAAATAGACTCTCCTGTGGGTGGAGACCCCCTCTTCTCTCCTATGCAAAGTCCAGCTACAAAATGGAGTTTTGGAGTCACCTGGGCAAGTCACATGTCCATGCATGACTGAGTTCCTTACCAGCGAAGCCACATTCCTGGGAAAGCCCAGATGTGGATTGGTGTCTCCAAGTTCATTATTGACTTAAGTGTTTCTTAATTGGACACTCACTGAGAATAGTCTTTTCTCAGCAAGTTGACCAACTGCTTCACTACAGCCTACTTAGAATCAAACAAGTATGCAGCCAATATTCATAACATCAAATATAAAAATGATACATGTATACAAATAGGATTAATAGATTCAGTAGATCATAACCTTTACGGAGATATGTTATGTAAGCAGAGTCAGGATGAGCTCTACCCTGACATCTGGTGGTGAATTGTAGCGAGTTGTGGAAAAGAACTTCAGGGGCTGATCTTGTTTGCATAGGCACACCCATTCCACCTAGTATGAGCCCACAGCAGCTCAAATGGTCACTTTGGCTGCTGTGGGATCCCCAGATTCTCTGTTACTGGGACAGGAAGAATAAAGTGTTGTTACCCTGATTATGTGAATCAAGGGCAATGAAAGTGTTTTATGACAGAGGGACTCACCATCAACTAAGTAGCACTTGCTAGACAAGGACATGGGATCCAAAACCCAGTGAATTGAGAGAGGCTGGGGGACAGTTATTTGTATCTGATGGTATGGGCCCCTTTTGAGGGCCTGTAATACCAATTGCACCTCCTCCACTCTCCACTGAGGAATATCAGAGCTAATTTTAATACCATTAGGAGTCTAGTTACAGGCCGCTGAGCAGAATTCACTTTGGGCCAATGGTGCACCAGCAGTGAGGCTCCCCAACTACAAGCTGAAATCACTAAAGAGCTAAAATTGCTGAGAGCTGAAATCACTGTTTAATTTGAAATAAAGAGGTGCCAGGGCTCAAACTTTTTTTTTTATATTCATAACTGATGCAGCAAGCCCAGAGGTGCCAGGACTATGAACAGCCACGCCTAGAAGTTCTGGGGCTCAGGTCTGGCAAACCCTGGCACAAATTAAGCACTGCATTTATCCTGAAGTATCTCAAATAATTTAAAGCTTCTTGCCTATTAATTTTGGCACCTCTGGTTGAATACACGGTACGTTACAAAGGGTAGCAATAGAATTGTGCTTTGGTCTCTGCAATGATGAAGAGACTAATTTCATTTTCTTATTATTTTTGCCATAGCCTGAAAATATACAAAATACCCCTGAGGATACCCATGAAAGTGTAAAACCATACATGCTGTCAAATTACTAGCGTGTGAAGGGGTTTTTGTTTGTTTGTTTGTTTTTAAACCCCATCACCCTCATGATGTATTCATGTGTAGACATAGACAACCTTACCCTCTATTATTGGTGTCTTCCCCCTCCTCCACACCCTGCACATGATCCAGAGAAATTCTCAGAAGAAAGGAAAAGTCCCCATATGAAAGGAGTAGCAAAAAGCCTGTCCTCACTGCAGTTGCTTTATTATACAGGGCTGTGGGTTTAATGTGCTCCAGAAAACCCTTATGAAGTAGTATACATGATACATTCAGTTGTATTGAGTGAATTTTACATGTCCTTTTCTATCTCTCTTACAATGTTGATATTGGTTTGTGTGGTCTTTATGTATTTTTGCAACAGCTTAACAGAGTGTTTCCTTTTTGTATTGTTACATTCCTAGAAGTGCACAATTTACTCGTAAGAGTAGTCTTGTTGTGCCACGGCCTGAACCATCCACATGTCCTATTGGGTTCAGTGGAAGCTGCAGTTGTTTAACATCTTTCTTAGGGTATGTCTACACTACAAGACTATTTCAAATCAACTTAAGTCGAATTTGTGGAATCGACCTTATGAAGTCGAATTTGTGTATCCACACTAAATACACTAATTCGACTGTATGAGTCCACAGTAACGGGGCAAGCGTCGACTTTGGAAGCGGTGCACTGTGGGAAGCTATCCCACAGTTCCCGCACTCCCCTCTGCCCATTGGAATTCTGGGATTTCCCCCCAATGCATGCTGGGGGAAAAAATGTGTCGAGGGTGGTTTTGGGTAACTGTCATCATTGAACCATCAATCATGCCCTCCCTCCCTCCCCGAAAGCGCCTGCGGACAATCTGTTCATGCACTTTTCTGCTCAGTGACAGCGCGGACGCCACAGCGCTGCGAGCACGGAGCCCGCTGCAGTTATGGCCGTTGTCAACTCCTCGCACCTTATCGTCCACCTCTTCCACAGTCAGCTGCTGAGAAATCGGTCTACTTTTCA
Source organism: Mauremys reevesii (assembly GCF_016161935.1). NCBI lineage: Eukaryota > Metazoa > Chordata > Testudines > Geoemydidae > Mauremys > Mauremys reevesii. The sequence continues at coordinate 191,179,644 of NC_052624.1, forward strand.
ATGGTGCTGCGAGCACTGGTGGACCATGGGGGACGTTTTACCAGCATCAACGTCGGGTGGCCAGGCAAAGTTCATGACGTGCGTGTTCTCAGGAACTCTGGTCTGTTTAGACGCCTGCAGGAAGGTAGTTTCTTCCCAGACCACAAAATAACTCTTGGGGATGTGCAGATGCCTATAGTGATCCTCGGGGACCCAGCCTACCTGCTAATGCCCTGGCTCGTGAAGCCCTATGCAGGCGCCTTGCACAGCGACAAGGAACTCTTCAAGTACCAGCGAGCAGTGTGACCTGTGACTGTTCAGTTTCTTTACAGAGAAGCTGAACCTGCCCCTGTTTCTTTACCAAGTTATTGTTGACTAGCATCTGCAGTTACATACCCCGTCCACCCCGCTTCCCCCACTTCCAACACACGTTTAAAAATAAAATACATCTTCCACTGTAACTTTACAAAGGTTTCTTTATTGATGACTTTGCATTAAAGGGTAGAAACTGGAACACAGACTGTGCTGGATAGGGTGTGCGGTGATGTAAAGACCACCTCTAAACTCGAGGAATGACAGGCTCCTTGTCTTCCTCACGCCACCTCTCCTCCCGTTCGCTGTGTGAGCGCTGGTACAGAGAGAGGGTCTCCCTCCACTGGCTCTGCTGGTCCGCCTTGGCTCGGGAGCACCCCATAACTTCAGCGATCATCTCGTCCCATGTCTTTTTCTTTCGCCGCCTAATCTTTGCCAGCCTCTGTGAGGGGGATGCTGTGTCAGGTCTGGAGACAGTTGAAGCTGTGTGATGGGAAAAAGGGAGTGAATTCCTTGCAAAGATACATTTTTGCGAACAATGAACACAGTCTAGTCTGTGTCTGTGAACAACACCATGCACAGCACCTTTCTCATCCGCACTCCTGCAGCAGGCAATCCGGAAAGCATAAACTCTGCCCCTGTTCTACCCCATCGCAGTGTCCCCTGACCCTTGCACTTCTGGGTTGAGATCCCAGTGTCTGATGGTGCAAATTTCATTGTCGCGGGTGGTTCTGGGTAAATGTAGTCAGTCATTCCTTCCTCCGGGAAAGCAACGCCAGACAACCATTTTGAGCCTGTTTTCCCTGGATTGCCCTGGCATACGCCATAGCGTGGCAACCATGGAGCCTGTTTTGCCTTTTGTCACTGTCACCATATGTGTACTAGATGCCGCGGACAGAGGCGATTCAGCAGCGCTACACAGCAGCATTCATTTGCTTTTGCATGACAGCAGAGAAGGTTATCAGCCATACTGTACCATCTACTATGCCACTGTAAATTGGCAAGGTGATGATGGTTACCAGCCGTATTGCATTATACCTTCTGCTGCTGTCATAGGTGCCCCTGGCTGAGATCAACTGGGGGAGGGGGGAGACAAAACTGGGAATGACTCCCTGAGTCAATCCCTCCTTTATGGTATCTAAAAATAGAATAATTCCTGCATAGAATATGGGGTTAGTGTAGTAGAGAACCAGAGAGCACAGCCACTCCGTGTCAGATTATTCAGGAATGATGAGCTGCATGGCATTCCCATAGGGTGCTCCTGCAACAACCCCACCTGTTGCTTCCCTTCTCCCCCAGCCTTCCCTGGCTACCGTTGCAGTATCCCCTGATTTCTGTTCTGAAGTAATACAGAATGCAGGAATAAGAAACAGTGACTTGTTACTGAAATGAAATAAGTGGAAGGCAGCCTCCAGCTGCTATGATTGTCCAGACAGGACATTAAGCAGTGTTTGGGAGAGGAAAACAGCATCCTGCTGCTATGACAGTCCAGGCAGTACAGAATCTTTTCTTTACACATGAAGGGCGGGGGCTGATGGAGCTCAGCCCCCTGTTGCTATGATGTAGACGGTTAGCAGGCCATCTACTTATGGGCTGATGACAAGGACGGGTACCAGTCGTATTGCACTACACCATCTACAGCAAGGCTGATGATGATGATGAGAACGGATATCAGTCTTACTGCACCATCAGCCACCCATGAGGCGGGGGGGAGGAGAGGATGCTACAGTACAGTGCCGCAGCATCGCGTCTACCAGCAGCATTCAGTACACATAGGGTGACATTTACAAGAGTCAAGAGACGATTTTTTTTCCTTTTCCTTCTGGGGGTGGGGGAGGGGGGTACATTGACGAGCTATGCCCTGAACCGCTGTGGACAATGTGTTTGACCGTACAGGTATTGGGAGATCAGCCAAGAATGCAAATGCTTTTCGGAGACTGCAGGAACTGTGGGATAGCTTGCTTCCTCAGTCCCCCCTCCCTCCATGAGCATCCATTTGATTCTTTGGCTTTCCGTTTCGCTTGTCACGCAGCAGCGTGCTGAGTCTCTGCTACGACGTCTGTCCGGAGATTTTTTTTAAATACTTTGGACCAGGCGTAACATTACAGTAATTCCCCTAATTAAATGCAGGAGTCTCCGAGCGAGATCGCCCTGAGGAGGGTCACTGAAGGAGATAGAGAGCACATGCTGCGTGAAAGCCAGCACAAACCAGGGCCCTATGCAGCCATGCTCGGGGAGGCAATGCTCCCTGAGTACCTCATGAAAGCCTGGCGCGGAAAAGTGTGCTACCACAGAGCACCCAATAAGGCAGCTCTCCCCAGGAACCTCCTGCGGAGGCTTTTCGACTACCTCCAGGAGAGCTTCGTGGAGATCTCCCAGGAGGATTTCTGTTCTATCCCCATATATATAGAGACCTCCTTTTCACATACTTCAGATTCCTGTTATATTAAGAATAAAAGTTTACATGTTTAAAGCACTTACCGACTGCTCCTTCCCCTGATTCAGGGTCCGGGTTAACGGCCGGGGAGGGTTGGTAGGGGATCTCCGTGAGGGTGATGAAGAGATCCTGGCTGTCGGGGAAACCAGCGTTGTAAGCGCTGTCGCCTGCCTCGTCCTCCACAAACCCATCCTCATCTTCCCTGTCCGCGAACATCGCCGAGGAACTGTCCGTCAACACTGTCCCATCGTCAGAGTCCATGGTCACTGGTGGGGCAGTGGTGGCAGGCTCTGTAGCGTCCGTTTGCCGCTTTGATTTTTTGGTAGCCTTGTCTGGGGTCCTTGATTTTCACGCGGCGCTGTGTTGCATCCCGCCTGTATCCTCTGTCTCTCATGGCTTTGGAGACCTTCTCATAGGTCTTTGCATTCCGTTTTTTGGAGCGCAGCTCCGAAAGCACAGACTCCTCGCCCCACACACCGATCAGATCCAAGAATTCCCGGTCAGTCTATGCTGGGACCCTCTTTCTATTCAGAGATTACATGAACTCCTCTTGCTGGAGAGCTCTGCATCGCTGCCGGTGCTGCTGAGCTCGCCCCGATGTCCAACCACGAAATGAGATTCAAACTGTCCAGATAGGAAAAGGAATTCAAATTTTCCCGGGGCTTTTCCTGTGTGGCTGGTCAGAACATCCAAGCTCGGACTGCTGTCCAGAGCATCAACAGAGTGGTGCACTGTGGGATAGCTCCCGGAGCTACTAAGTTTGATTTGCATCCACACCTAGCCTAATTCGACATAGCCATGTCGAATTTAGCACTACTCCCCTCGTCGGGGAGGAGTACAGAATTCGAACTAAAGAGCCCTCTATGTCGAATTAAATGGCTTCCTGGTGTGGACGGGTGCACGGTTAATTCGAATTAACGATGCTAAATTCGAATTAAAGTCCTAGTGTAGACCAGGCCTTAGTTTAGCCTACTAGAATGTCATGAGTTAGTTAGGAGAACAGGATTGGGCTTGCCCATTTACAATATTTTTATCTCCTTTTTTCTATGGTAATATAAGTAAATAGGTTAAAGCACTTCATTGTTATATATCAACACAATACCTGTGTTTGATGTTTTAATATATTGTCAATATACGATGAAGTTTCCTGTGCTGCATACAACTGGCATATCCTTATTTAAAAAAAATAATTAAAAAACGAAGAATTTTTTTTTTTAAATTTACTTGCTGAACACAACAATAAATGAGGTGGCTTCCCCGCCCCCTTTTTTCTAAAACGTCTTTTCTTTCTCCAGTGGGCATTAAAGGTTTGATTTGGAAATTGGCAGAAAGGCTCCTACCAACTTCAGTTGGCTCTGGATCAGACCACTGAGTTTTTGATTAGAGATGAAACAAAAACTTTAAATAAAGTGAAACATAAAGTAAGCAGGGATGTTGTGTAGGCACTGAATAGTGCTTTTCCAGGAGATAGTTTGCCTTCATATTTTGGCCAGATATGTGCTGCAGGGGTGCTGGAACAGTTTGTATAGTGGGGGTGCTGAGAGCCATTGAATCAAACTGTAAACCTTGTATATAATGGAAACCACTTCAAGCCAGAGGGTGCAGCAGCACCCCCAGCATCCCTAGTTCCAGCGCCTATGTTGTGCCATACAGAGTAAAACTACATAATGACTTTAGATGATGAAGGGAGCATTTAAGGAGGGAGTTTTGTGACCTGGATCTGTTGTGAGGAATAATGAGAGAATTCATTCCCACAACTGAGCTCCAGTTGCCTTAAAGTTAGTCTGATATCAAATTAAACAAAAATGTTACCTCTTTGCCTGAAGGATGGCTATATTAAGGATACTTTCAACATCCACAAGAAAGGACCTTCAGTTTAGACTTTAAGATCATTATCTGGACTTCTTGTTGCTGTTAAGCATTGTCATTCCTTTATCTCTCATGTAGTTGGTATTCTGTGTCTGGGCTTCCTTGGAGCTCCTGCTTATAGCGGGAGTGACATATTATTGCTGGATATGTGCATCAGAGAACACTGGCAGTTGCAAGCTGAATTGGTATGTGAAAAGCTAACCCCTTCGGGGATCAGTGGGAATCCCTAGTATATGCATGTCTGCTTAAAAAGACTCCTCGTATATACTTATATATGCATTTTTATAAAAAACGCCAATAGATGGTGACATATTGTGTTTGTACCTGACATAGTGCCTGACCTGATATGGCAGGAGCTATGTTATTTGGTTTGAGAGTGGATTCCAGATTCCTCTTTTCCAGATTAAGAGGAAATAATAGATTGACTCCTCTATCGATTACTATGTTTTACTGTATGGTCTGTCAGTCATTAACTTGGTACATAAGCATCTGACTCTGGAGAAAGCTTCTCATTTCATGAGCACTCATAAGAATGGCCAAACTGAGTCAGACCAAAGGTCCATCCAGCCCAGTATCCTGTCTACCAACAGTGATCAATGCCAGGTGTCCCAGAGGGAGTGAACCTAACAGGTAATGATCAAGTGATCTCTCTCCTGCCATCCATATCCACTCTCTGACAAACAGAGGCTAGGGACATGATTCCTTACCCATCCTGGCCATTAGCCATTAATACACTTAACCTCCATGTATTTATTTAGTTCTCTTTTAAACCCTGTTATAGTCCTAGTACTATGGGAGGTTGGTGGTAAGTATTACATTCTCATATATATTTTCAGTATGAAATTCTCACTAACAGGTCAGAGATACAATTTATGAGTATTTAAAGCACACACTATCAGTAACAATAAGAAGGTTATGAATACGATATTAAGAAGCCAATTTGCATGCCTACTTCTGTGTACAAACTTCATTTTCTTAATTTCTGTCTGCCCTTATATGTGTAGATGCATAATTAAGGAGCTGAGTGCCTATGGATATGTCTACACAGCATTTTGGAACCTGTGGGAGAGAGCCTCCCAGCCTGGGTAGATAGACTCGAGTTAACGGGACTAGTGTTCATAGAATTATTGGGTTAGAAGGGACCACAAGGGTCATCTAGTCTAACCCCATCCAAGACAGATGGGTAGCCAGCCTCCTTTTGAAGAATTCTGAAAATTGCTGGGTGGACAGCACTTTTGAAGTTGCAGCTTGGGCTCTGAAGCCCAGCCCCATCCCTATACTTCAGAGCCCCAACTGCAAAGCATTGCCTATACAGCAATTTTTAGAGCGCTAGTGCAAACCCCGCAAGGCCAAGTTTGTCATGCTGGGCTGAGAGGCTCGATCCCCCATGCTCCCTTGTGCTCCAAAATGCTGTGTAGACGTAGTCCTTGTGGCTAAATAGCTGCCCCCATAGCCAGATATTCATTAAACCTCATCTTGAACATTTGGTAAGTGCACAGTCCCAAATAGATGGGAGACTTTCACCTTGGCTTTAAGAAAATCACACCTTTTGTGTAATGGAATCATTTTGATGAAATTTAGCTCTCTCCATATGGAACCTTCTGGATACTAGAGAAGTCTAATGTACTTTAGAGCTGGTCTATTATCCTGAATTACCTCACTAAGGTAACAAAGGACAGTTGTCCTATTACAAAGGACAATCATATCACAGCGAAGCATATATCAAGTGATCCTTTCCCTGATATAAAGTTATTCAAAAATATCCTACATTGGGACTTTACCTTAGTAAGTGCACAGCAGCTAGCAAAATGGGGGCCTAGTCCTGATTGAAGCTTCTGGGTATTATTGCAACATAAATAATGGAAGTTTAATATTCACCTACACATAAGAGAAGTCCAAATGGATACTACTGACCAGTCAAGTTTTTTTTTAGCCAGGGAGAAATAGACTTTTTATTTTTACCTAAGAGAGAAGGAGAAAAGAAAATCTAAGTAACCCTTGAAATTCAAACTATGGCTCTGCACTGAATTGTTGGCCTAAAGCAGGAGGACATCTTGCATTTGATTTTTTTTTTAAAGAGGCTAGTATAGTTTACTTTGACAACCATTTCTCTTTTTCTACACTTTGCTTTTGAGTTGGAGGCACTCACTGTGAAAAGTGTCTTATTCCCCTGCTACAAGAGAGAGCTGTACAATTTCCTGGCCTTTTAGTCAATCGTTTCCCATTCAGGAGAGTCAGGGCAGTTTAAGTACTGCTCTGATGCTTGGAGATTTATTTTAAGATGATGTTTTCTCACTGATTTGTTGTAGTTCTTGTATGGAGTTATAGATATTACTCTTTACTGTCAGTGTCAAAAGTGATCAGAATATACAGCATGCCACAGCAGGAGCAGGAGCGTCTCTTGGATGTATTGCATGAGTAGATACATGTATTAGATTGGAATATGATCTAACTCAGCCCTTAAACAATATTCCTGGTCTGAAACATGGCCAAGGGGAAGGAGGAAAATATTTCTTCTCTTCACTATGTTCTGATGTCTCCTATTCAAAAATATTTTACCCAATAATCCACTGGCACAGGGGATTGCTGCAATCTCTTGGACTGCAGCTTCAAACCTCAGTTGGAAGAGATGCTATATATATAGAAGGGTGTGTGTGTGTGTGTATATATATATATGTATATATATATATATATATATGTATATATATATATATATATATACACTAAGTGTCTATATATATATATATATATATAGACACTTAGTGTCTAGCTCATATGTCCCAAAGGGTCACAATCAATGCTGTCCCAAATCTCTGTTCCTTAGTGGTATTTCATAGTAGTACTTGCAATGTAAATTGAGTGCTCTCATAAAATCTATACTAAAGTCTGTAGCTAATACTTAGTCCATTTAGGGATGGGTTCAGCACCCTTTCAATACTTTAGAATCCCTAACACCAGCATAGTTACTGTGACTCACTACTGAGACTTCAACCATGTTCATCTTCTGATAAAGATGAGATGAATTCATTGCACATTTTTTTTTCAAGAATCCCTTCCAACTGAGGTCTGAAACTGCAGTCCAAGAGACTGCAGCAATCCCTTGTGCCAATGGTTTATTGGGTAAAAGATGTCTGAGTAGGAGACATCAGAACATAGTGAAGAGAAGAAATATTTTCGTCTTTCCCCTTGGCCATGTTTCTTTCACTCAGAATAACAGTTTATAATTTAAAAAAAAAATCACTTTCTTAGATCCCAGAACTATCCAAAAAAAATTTAATGCAAAATTAAGCCATGGAACACTCTGCTGTGGAATGTTATTGAAGCAATTGGCTTAATAGGATTCAAAACAAGATCAGATAGAAACATACATTAAAAAAAACCAGCAGCTGTAGATACATAAGCTCAGATAAAAATTGAAGGGTTAGTAGTCCTCTTTCAGGGCCAGACATAATCACCAGCTGGGAATATTAGGAATATTTACTCTTTGTGAAATTGCATTCATTGTACACTTCCTTGCCGAGCTCATCTTACTTTCACAACAGGCAAACACTGATGCTGGCATTAGAAAAAGTAACTGAAGAAAACGCATGTGTACAACAACAATAATTAATTATTCATTTCAGGCCTACTCCATCTCCCATGGACATCAATGGAAAGATATCAATTGACTTCATTGGGAATTGGATCAGGTCCTTGGTGTCTTTTGAAAATATCTTGTTTCTTTATTACGAAAAGACAAAATAAAGACAACTGTGATTTTTTTTTCTATTATAAAAGAAGGGGCACAAGAAGTGATGGGTAAATTGTGTTCTGGTTTACTTTACATTGGTGTATTGCCGAGTGAGAGGGTATGGGGAGCCATGTGGACTTTTTATAAAAGAGTTGAATGAATATAACCCCAGATCCTCCTGTTTTTCATTAACTAATTCACCTTCTCTCACCCTAAAAAACCCCAAAAATTAGAATAAAAACTTTCTTTAACAACTCCCTTCATTGTACGTGGTGTCAGAAAACTTTAAAGAAATGACATATGGTCCATAGTATTCAAATTTCTATGCAAATGAAAGTGAACAAAGCTGAATAAAACAAAAATAGCCATCCAAGGAAATATTTGATTTTTTTTATCTTCATGACAATTTTGCTAAAGGGTTAAATAAACAACCTTCTCCCCTGATAATTTAACATAAGCAGCTTTTCAAGTATTTGCCCTAAAGCTAAATATATCCCAGCAATGAACCAACAATTAGCCAAATGGCTGTGATATTTCAAAAAAACCCACAGATTACTTAATGGTGTCAGGTTGGTCTTGTGCTTATGGCTCTGGACTGGGACTGATGAAATCTGTATGTAGTTCCTTAATCTGCCATAGGCTTCTGGTGTCACCATGGATAAATCGACCTCTCTGTGCATCAAATCTCTATTTGCAAAACAAAGATATGCTTCTCTATTCTATACTTTATCTTATTTACTGTAGGGGGAGAAGTAGCAAACTCTATATTTAAATTGCCTAATCTTTCTTTATTTTTTCCGTTTTTTTAAGTGGTTGAATGCCTCCATATTTCGAAGCAGGACCTTGGCATTTTGGCATAGGCATCGTCCTGAGGTCAGGGAGGTGTTTTCTGTTGCCCCCTTGCAAATCCATGCAATTTGGTAGAGTTATAAACTACCAAAAATCTTCACTGAGTATGCTGTAGCCTTACTGGGCCTTCTTAAATGTTCCAGCACATTGAGCATGCTCCCTTGCGTCTCCCTGCATCAATCCAAAGAAGTCACAGGGAGATTACAGTCGCAAACACTGGAGGGTAAGGAGGTGAACAGATTCCCCTGTCCGCTCTCATCCCTCCAGAACTTTTTCATCCATGTCAGTAGGACTTCCCCCAAACTATGCCTGCTCTATAGCTATGGAGTTAGATATGAAAATGTTTATCCTAAAACATGACCTCCTGCTGCTGCTCATCTCTGTTTAATGCTCCCTGGACCAACCCACTTGTTTTCTCACTTGTCCCCAGCTGTTACAGTCAGTGTTAGGTCATCTGTGCTGCTGCTGGCAAAGAGTGCAGGAGGAGAAGGAATCTAGGTAAGGTGGCAATTCCTCTTCCTGTAGCTCCCCTCCACCACACAGAGGATTCAGCACTAGGATGTAAAGGGGAGCATGGGAAGGACACAGTGAAGACTAAAGACAGTTGGAGGCAGGAGGGGAGAGAGCTCAGACCAAGAGGTGGAATTAAAGCTAGGTAAAAGAGAAGGGAGGAGAAGCTCCTTCTATTGCGGAGAGGATCCTGAATGTCTCTGTGTGTAAACCTTTTTCTCTTTGCTATGCAGGGGTAGAGGGAAGTTTGTATAACAAGTCTCTTGTGTGTGGACTGGAGTTTGGGGAATCAGTATGTGGAAATGGATGGTGAAGAGAACCAGCACATGTTCTCTGTATGTAATTTAGATTATAAACTCTGGGGAACAGGTACTGTCTCTTACTATGTTTTTGTACACAACAAGTGTGTGCGTGTATAAATAGAGAGAGAGAGAGAGAGAGAGAGAGGTGGGTTTGGCAAAATTACATTATTTATATTTTTTTTATAATTTTGATTGTATCAATATTTATTTTTAAGCATTTTTTCTATTTATCAATTTTAAGTGTCCAGTTACAGGAATTTATGGGAAGGTGGGTTCAGACACTGTAGGGAGCAATCAGACATTAATTATTTAATAGTAGACTTTGAGATTCAAAGAGCTTAATAACCATTAAAATACAAATTGTCAACATCACATGTCAAAAGATGCAAAGTAAATATTTTAAATCAAATTTTAAGAAGTTCTCAAACAGCATTTTTCTTACTTTGCTTATCTGTAAACTTCGATTATTACCAACAGACATATTGTTGTTGTTTTGTGTGTATATGATGAAATTGACATTTACCGATAAAAAGCTAATCCTTCCAAGCCAAAGTATGTAGTACAACTGGTCCTTCTAGGTACTACTATAGTACTACTAATAAAAAATGTCTACAAAAATATGAAAATTGCTAGGATGCTGGTGTGCTGAGGCCACAGCCGCTCATGCTGACAAATATTGTCTCATTGTTTTCTTGTGGCCCCCTCCCTCCTCCCAGACTGTATCAATCTAGCTCTAATTCTATTCTTACATTGTAAGTTCTTTGAGGCAGGGAATGTCTTCTTGTTCTGTGTTTGTACAGAACCTAGCACAGTGAGGTCTTGGCCCAGGACTAGGGCTTCTAGGCACTACGATAATACAATTATAATAATGGTAAACTCGAGGAGAGAAAAAACACCCAAAGAAAATGATGTTCTTTGCCATAACAAAAAAAGTTTGTATAAAATGTATTTACTTTTGGCTTTTGCCGCAGATACAACGGAACAGCCATTTTGCTAGTAGTGAACCTACCGGACAAATGTAAGATGCTTTCTAATACCCCAGTGCATGGTTTGCAGAACTCATTGTTTTCAGGGCTAATGTAAATAAATTGTTCAGTGTGTAAGACATCCTTAGGTTAGGTTTCACATGGAAAGGTAATGATTTTAGTTTTCATTATTAAACTGTACAAGTATTTTCTATGGTCCCATGAACTTTGTAATCATTTTCAGCATGCTAACTTGATGCATCATGATTCATTTACCAAGGCAATTGTCTCCATAATGAGCCCGTGTTTATGCATTTTCTGTAAACATATAAACCAGCTTCTCATAAGATTTATGCAAAATGTTTCCTGAACCTGCAGATCAGAGCCCTTCAGTGCATTGCCTCTCCCCGAATGTCGCAGGGCTTTAACTCCATTTATTTGAAATGCTGTGGAGTTTTTAATGTAATATACAGGAATATGACATATTAGGTATGAAGAGTCACTTTTTGTTCTCACTATAAATTTGTGTATGTGTGTGGATGTCAGTGTATTCTTAATTTGTTTTAATTTGTGGTGTTCTAAATTCAGGCAAAAAAGTGGTCAGTCTGGATAAGGAGTTACGGTAGTGGGCAGACACAATTTCATCTCTCTCCCCTCCCCCAATAAACATAAATTTCCAGGGTTTTTATTTTATTTTTTATTTCTGTGCAATCTGTCAAGATCAATGTCAGAGGTCATCAAAATGAAACAAAACATCCTACAGGTCAAACTTATTTTCCTATGTACAAGAATGGTTTTCCTATGGTTCCATTGACTTCTTGGGGTCTGGTTGCATCAGATAAGTGAGAAGTGTTTGGCATTCCTTTACCCATCCTGTGTATTACTCATGTGAGTAGAGTCACTGAGCTCTACTGAAGCGTGAATAGGGGTTGCAGAATTATTGGGCTTTATGTTGCCAATAATGGCAGCATGAGGAAGGCAGCTGGGTTACTGAAGAGATAAAATAGCAGCAGCTATAGGGCAGAGAAGATTTTTGATCCTAGTAGTTAGTGTGGAGGGTTCATATTCTTAGCAGTCTAATGAGTAGTTTAATGTTTGCAAAACATTTTAATGATGTAAGATGATATTAAAGTTCTATGATTTTATTTTAATTAGGTGACCATGTTTTCAAAACCCAAGAGGACACTCTTGTTTTCTTTAGCCACTCACCTTGTAGTTTAATTTTAAGGCTTACCTCAAGGCTATGCTGCTTTTTTTGGTTTTTGTCTTACATCTCTCCCTGACACTCTGTGTCCCGTTTCCTATTTTATTTCGCAATCCTCTCCTTCTGCCTATATAATCTGTCCTACATATTTATGAATTTTATGATTTATTTTTTATACTTCTGCCTCTGGTCCTTTTATCTCTGTCCAGCTGGGCACCGTCATGGCCTAAAAAGGTTTTAAAAGCTTGTGTCTGCACTGGTTCCTCTTGCTTCTGTCTCTGATGTCTCCACCTTTCCCTTCTCCTCCCCAAGTTTTTCTTTCCCTTTTCGAATCCCTTTTTCACTAGCTCTGCTTTTCCTCCTATCATAGTTATCCCTCATCCCCTAGTTCTTCTGAAGCATCCTGCGTACCTTGTCTGATTTCCTCCTGAGGGGGCTATAACAGGCCTGAAAACATTCTCTTAGCACTGAAGCCTTTGGCATCCTGAAGATCCCACGGTCCAGAGTTCTGAGTAACCTGAAGGTTTAATAAGAGCTGCTGCCTCAGGACTGGAGCACTCTTTCTTTTGCACCATTCAAGGAATGGACAGGATTTCTGCTTTAACAAGCTAACAGATAGCCAGCATCACCCGGGGGCATTGTATCTGTCAGGAGAGATGCTGATGTAATGTGTTCATAGCACAGCAGCACCTTTAAAGGCTAGGTGACCGTTTGTACTAAATTCTAGCACAACCAGGATAAAATCCTGGCTACAGTACAACCAGCGGGGATATTATAATATTGTGAAAAACAGGATGATCTGACTTCAGCGTTTACATTTCTTATCTGACATTTTCATATCTTTCTTCAGGGCACAGACAAAACACATTAGAGATTGCAGACAGACATAACAAAGCCTGGGATTTGCGTGCACCTCTCAAAGGTAAAAACTCAAAGTTCAGAACTGTGCTGTGCTCCAATTAAAAGAGATGTTAAAAGGTCTGAGTAGTAAAAACACCTGATGTGAACAGAGAGAGACAAAAGATGGCAAACAATAAATTAAGTTTATCACATAACCCATCAAGTGAGACTGGAGACAAGTACTTGTAATACACAGTAAGGGGTGCATTTCAATCTTGCATCCACAGTGGATATTCATAGTGTATATTCTGCAATCCATTTTATTTGATCTAATCTAGATCAAATCATTCTATGGTGATTTCTAAGGCTCCTTTTTTGTTGGTATCAATGGAAGCTGCATTCAAGGAATGACTTCAGGATTGCATTACAGAATCTAATGTAGATTGCAAGGGAGAAGTTTGCCCAAACTGCTTGAAGAGGATTTTTTTTAAAGTATTCCTTAATTTGTATAATGGGTTAGCTGATAATTAGCAGGGTGGCTGGGCTTTTCACATTTGAAAAGTCTCAAATACAGTGCATCTCCAATTCCAGAGTATAGAATTTTGTAGTGTGCAAACAAACACACATCATGCTCACTTACCTCTAATAACTGCACAGCATTCTTCTGCTATTGAATCATCTGTACTTTTTAGTTTTGAGTCTTAGTTCATGCAGAAATACAGGTTGATTCTGTAATGATGTACAGATGAATGCTGAGGGACGTACCTAATTGACAGTAACACTTAGTCCCAATGAATACCGAGAACACAGCGTCTAAACGTCATTAACTCTTCAGATAAATGTTGTTGGTCTTGGAAGGATGAAATAATGACCAGGAAACTATAGCCCACTCATTGATGGGGAATTCGAACATCTAAGAAATGCATTTTTAAGGAAAAAGTAAAATGGTAACTCGTTTTAGGGACTGGGAGGGCAAAAGGCAAACCACCATGTTGAGCCACTTGCTAGTGAGGCAACGAGGTACATTAGAAGAACTGTGCAATGAGTATTATAGAAGTGCACATGTGGATGTTTGCTTTGTGGATTAAGGTGAATACAGAGCACTTTGTATACTGAGCAAGTCATGATGTTGATGTTAGTAATCCTCCTTCCCAGAGACATTAGAAATACTTTAAATTATTAGGATGATGGCCAGAATTTCTGTAGCCCATGATTTTACCTGAATTCCACCATTTCAGGACTCTTTTGAATTTTGATTGTCAGTGGTTCCAGTGTTAACACCAAGAAGAATAAGTAGCATGGACACACTTGATAGGTCTGCCTTACAGGAATTAAATCTGCCAAACTGGGCTCAAACCTGCTAGACTGAGGTCTGATGAACTGAGGGCTTAATTGCACTGATAGTCTCTATGTCTGTTCTTGGTTCAATGTAACTAAGAGGTTTAGTGCATGCCATACATCTTTTCAATCTATCAAGTATTTCAGATAAAGAGGACCAGTGTTTTTCAGGTTTTTTTTATTGCTAAAACATGAGAGTAGACCGAATTATACAGCATGAGCAGCTGAGGGTCAGGTACCAAGATCTGCAGTAAAATTCGTCCATACGGGTAAAAATCAGCCACTGTAAGGCAATGTACCACACACCTGCCTGGTAAACAGCACTGTGGGATGCTTCTTATTACTACTTCCTGTGTGCGAGTGAGCAAGTGTTATGAATGGCAGCGAATGTACTAGCTTGATTATGGGCCAACATTGCCTCTGTTCCCAAAAACCCTGTCAAATCCATTCTGATCTGGTGAAACCTCTAGCACACTGCTGTGTTCCATCACTGTATACCATTTGCCAGCATACTTGAGCAACTCTGCCTGTGCAAAGCATGCATTGCTACTGTCATCCTTCACCCTTACATAGATCAGGGCAGGATTTAGTCTTAACTATAAGATAATATCTCCATTTAATAAAAAGCCCATAGAGGAAGACGGTTTGTATGTAGCTTTCCAGAAGACACAAGTGTAAGATTAGCTAAACTTCTGTGGATGAGATTAGCTTTACCACTGCCCAAGTTAAGATAATACTGTGACCATTGCTGCTGTTTCCCTGCATGCAATTACATTTTTTTGCATAGCTATTTGACCTCTTTTACGATATCAAAATCAATTAACATCTTATACTTCTACTTGGTTCCTTGAGCCCCATCACATTAGAGAAGCAGTTTCACTCTGGGTTATGATATTAACTCAGTATATCAATACATGCTGCTAAGAAAGGAGAGCCTCAGAGAACGTATGAATCAGACTAAGAGGAAAGAAAAATGGTAGATGAATGTAAGCTTCCCTAAAACAAATACATTAACATAAAAGCATAAAAGTTCCTCCTATGCTGAGGCACACATAAAACCAGAATGCACTGTGTAGACATTATTCAGTCTCTGTATGTTGATAAGATGAATTGAAATTGTCTCTGCTAGCACCTGAACATCTAAAACAAATTACAAACTAACGGGAAATAGCAACACTAGGAACAGAAATATAGACCATTGATAGGTCTTATGTGAGTGTGCCATTCTTCACGTCCCAGCCTTAATGAATTAAAACTAAAAATCACCTTTCATCCAGGGACCTAAAACTATTTTTTCAGGTGGGTATTAGCTCCATTTTACAAATGGGGAACCTGAGTCACAGATAAGCAACTTATCTGTGATCACACAGCAAATCCGTAGCAGAGTCAGGAAAGAAAGAAGCCCAGCTGGCTGGCTCCCAGTCCAATGTACTGGTCCTTTCAGCAGGCTGCCTACACTAGCTTGTCTCCCATCTCCATATAAACTGTTGCTGCCAATGGCTGTCAACAACAGTTTCTCTTTATTCCTATCCCCCACATTCACCTGTCCTTCAAAACTGTTTATATGGAGTACAGATGGAGAACTGTTTCCAGAACTATTACTTGTTCCATCAGGGCTCAATAACAGTACCTCTAATGTTGTAAGGGGAAAAAAAATCTCTCATCTAAACTAGAAGTTTAATCATTTCAGGGAGGGGAAGCCAGAGGGAATCTGTTTCTGACAGTACTGTCCCCAAGAGGTCATTTTCTGCTATACTATAATTATGTCTTCATACCCATTCAGTCCATTGCCTCTCTGCTGTGACCAACAAGCTATTGCTAATGGCAGGTGCTTTTTGTATGGTGAGGACTTGAGCACTAAGAAATGTCCTGTTTTGGTCACCGATAGCCAGGAAACCTTTGAGGATGGAAAAAACATGATTTTTTTTTAATATAACTGCAAACAACATTTTGCTTTCCTCCCTCCCACTGTGTTCTGCATACTGAAAAATCTCTAGAGATTTGATAATGTGACTTGGTATCCTAGAACATCTTGTCTTAATGTGGCTTAATGTAGTGCAGTACAACGCAATTAATCACCTGCAAAGTTAAACCAGAGAAGAGTTCACGGAGGCAAGCTGCCTTGAAAGATGTATACATGCAAAAGACTCACTGCTGCCTATCACAAACAGATTAAGATCTTTTTCCCCTGCCTATTCCTTCATGGCTAATGATGAACACACAATCTGCACAAACAAGCAATTTCTCCTGCTGCCTTCAGGAAAAAGCAAGTAACAGGTAATTGGTCTTGGGACCGGGACACATCTCTAGAAAAAGCTAAGCTTCAAAGGATCTGATTTACAGCTATTATTAAGGCAAACAAGAGAAATATGCACAATCTTCCACTTTTACTCTATGCACCAAACATTAATAATCATAATAATGCAGATTCAGTATAGCTGAGCCAAGTCTTGAATAGTGCTGAGACTGTGCAACCACTCTTAAAGTAGTTGGGAGGTGCAGATGCTTAGCACCTCTCAGAATTTGTCCTACATGTGGAAATAAATTGTGTATATTCATATAAAAAAGAATTACATCTCTAGTCTTTGAGAAAAGAAATTAAGTACCTGGTCCAGCAGCCCTAAATATCATGAGTTGTCCAAGTGAAGTTTATAAGGTTACCCAAGAGTAAGAGCATCTGGATTGAGCACCAAATAGCCTCATATTCCACACTGGAAATCAAGACTTTACACTGTAATCTTAGCCCTAGAGTCAGCTTGAACATCTATTCAGTGTAATCTATGCATGAAGTGTTGGCAAATTTGAAATGAACCGGATCAATAATTCTTCAGAAAAGCAATACTCTGTTGTTTTCATTAGGAGCTGGTCGCTGTAATGCAAAATGAAATGTCACCATAATCTTCCTTCTCATATAAATAACAACTGTTTACAGGTGCAGTTATTTAATAACTTAGACTCATGACATAGCTGAAATCAGTACTGTCATGTTTGTTATAGTTTCTAAAATACACCTTGTTTGTTGGAAATTAAAGGCCAACAACTAATTTTGAAGTGTTGTACGTGATTAATTGTTGTATAACTATTATACAAATGCTATTGTCAGCATAATTGGATTAATTGTGCTTAAAGTAACTTTTGTGTAAATTTGGAGTATGGTAACTTAATTGATTTAAGTGGAATTATTCTGGATTGACAATGTGCAGTAAATAGCAGAATTTTGCTAATAAGCCTTCAAAATAGGGGTGTCAAGCTCATTTGATAGAGAGTGCAAAATTTTATGTTTAATTATGGTCTGTGGTATAATGTCAAGAGTATGTATTCTCTGCAGTATAGAGTGAAATGCCTTCTGGTGTCAGTAGGGGATTGCAGAGATTAAGAAGAGAATACAACCTTTATGTAGCAACTAAATGTTTAGTTAAGTATTTGTTTGGTGCCATATTGTCATATTAACTGAGTATGAAAATATGCTCCCCTTCAGCTCCATTGCTATTTCTGCCTTTTGTTTCTCTTCCTTCCCACTCTTCCTTCCTATGTTTGACACTAGAGTATCAACATTGGTCTTTAAAGCTAATACTCCTATCAAATTGATAGAGGTGAGCAGAATTGAAGCCTCTGAATCAACATTTCAGGCTGCATGCAGACTCAGGCAGATAGCACTGCATCAGTTACACTCTGTTTACATTTGGAAAGTTATCTCTGTAGCAATGCAGGGCTGGAAATTTACCTTTTTTTAGAATGAAAGCTTAGACTCTGGAGAATCTGAATATATAATTGCATGCTACATTGTTAATAATAATAATAATAATAGCTAGATCCAATAAATACATCACGTGGGCAAGATCCAGCCCATTGGATGTCTGTGTTTGACACCTGGCTCTCTTTTACTTAGCAATATGTGATTTAAAATTACAATTTTAAAACTTGTAAACTTTTTGCGTTCAGATTTTTCATACCCCTCAAAGCAAAGGGTATTAATACCATGTATATGACTGACATTTAAAACCCATTATAAATTATCTAAAATGACTTTCATAATAATCGGCATGTCATGAATTTATGGTCCAGTGAAGTACCAGGGCTAGAAACTAATGCTGCATGCCATTAGAAAAATAAGATTTCAGCTAACCAATGGAGAAGGTAGCTGTTAATTGATACTAATAGGTGACTATATATATTAGATCTTAAATCTGACAATGATTCAGGATTGCCTAATACCAGTCCTGGACCCTGGACCATTGTAATTTACGTGTCCTAAAGCTATAGAAACTTCCATGTCCTTTGCCATCCTACCAGGGGGAAATACAGGGTCACAGATGTACAGGGGGATGATCAAGTGGGTAAAGTGCTGATTTGAATGAATTCTCCTCCTCTCCAACCCAAGAAATTCTTTAACCATAATTTCATCTCCAATCCCTGCAACTTCCTTTATTCCTCTTCACCAGGCATGAATGTTCTAATGTCCAGTTACCATTGATTTACACAGCCTGTTGGGGCATACATTTGTCAGGATTTGGCACTTTCTTTGTTCATTTGAAGTAATCCATAATCTACAGCTAGTAGGGGGGTGAGCTACTATAGCTTTGTGACTTTAGAGGGTAATGTTTGTGATGGAAAAATTTAGTCCTGTTCCTTGAACTAATCAGATTACATCGGAGGATAGAATTGAGGATGAGAGTTAGGGCTAGGTTATGTTTCAGTGAGACTCGGTGGGCCCTGTGGTGCCTCAGCTACAGGATTGTAGCAGGTACAATTTCAGCATTCCAGCTTGCAGAGGGGACAGCCTGCGACTTGTAGTCATTATTTTGTTAATTGCATTTTATCCTGATAACGTTAACAATTTTTACTTAGTGTAACCCCTTTAATTGAAATAGTTTCTAACATGTGTCTGCCCTTCTCTCTGCCAGACTAGGAGAAAAGTTCCTTTTGTGTGTGTGGATGTGTTGGATGTCCAATGACTCTGTTAATTGGAACATCTACAGGACTTTCATTCAGGCTTCCTGGTGCAGTGGTTCTGGTTAACCAGTCCAAGCGATTTCTATGCACCACTGCTAATACAGGCCCATCAGACGCGTGTGTGTTTGTGTGTGTGTATGTTTCCTTATTATGGAAAGGATTCTGTTTCCTTATATGCATTCAACTTGCTCTAAATTTTCTTTATTACAAGTTTTAGGACTATTCTTGATTGGACCTTTAAAAGAGAGAGAGAGAGATAATAAACCATTTAATTATTCCAGGATGCAGGGGCGGCTCCAGGCCCCAGCACGCCAAGCGCGTGCTTGGGGCGGCATGCCACGGGGGGTGCACTACTGGTCGCCGGGAGGGCGGCGGGCGGCTCCGGTGGACCTCCCGCAGGCGTGCCTGCGGAGGGTCCGATGGTCCCGTGGCTCCGGTGGAGCATCCGCAGGCACGCGACCGGACCAGCGACCGGCAAAGCACCCCCCGCGACTTGCATCCGATGAAGTGGGTATTCACCCACGAAAGCTCATGCTGCAAAATGTCTGTTAGTCTATAAGGTGCCACAGGATTCTTTGCTGCCTGCCAGAATGGGAATTTTTCCAGGGCTATCACACTTCCTATCTCAGAAATTTCAGACATCAATGATAATTAAGTTACAGTGCTCTTTCTTCTCAAGGAAAATAATTTGGTGCATAATTCACAGCTCTGTAGGACAATTACTAAAATAGATTGTATACTTCAGATGCCTCGCTTTACTCTCCTGTGACTGTTTCTAAGTAAGAATGCTTAGCTCAGAAATACACACAATGCAAAAAGTTCATGTTATTAACAGTTTCACTTCTGAATTATTTTAACCACCATAACAAAGTCTCACATTGGAACAGTTTGGAATAAAAGCAATACTTGCAGTAACAGGAGACTGGGTTAATAGAGTAAAAGCTTGACAGAGGAGATGGACATTTTGAAAATGAGGAAAAACTACAGTTGTATGCAGTGTTATTGTAACCATGTTAGTACCAGGATATTAGAAGAAAAAAGTGGGTAAAGTAATATCTTTTATTGGACCAACTTCTGCCAATCTCTATGTGAAAGCTCACAAGCTTGTCTATCTCACCAACAGAAGTTGGTCCAGTAACAGATATTACTGTCCGAATTAGATTGCGGTTCGTTCAAGCTTGGTATTGAGTGAGGAAAAGACAGGCAGGACCAGGGTAACACTGAAAAGCCAAGTGGCTGCGTTTATTTAGGGAAAGGTTACAACTTGGGCCGGGGAAGGAGGCAATTTTCCAACTGGGACTCAGATAAACAATGCAAGCAAATTCAAACCAATAACAATGTACTGTATACTGCTCACCACACCACCAAATAGACAGGCACACCAATCTCTCAAGGTAGGAATCGGGTTCGTCAGGGCGATGCCCGGTGCACACAGAAAAGAGACCCACAGGCCACTGCCTCAGCCACCCTTGCTTTCACACAGAGGGTAAACCCAGAGTGTGGTGCGGCTGCAGCTGGGCAGATTCCACTCACTCAGACCGCGGGGACTGGACCCCCTTGGTCAGCTATTCTCTAAGTAGAGACAGCTCCCAAGTTTAACCACACACACTAGACACAGACAGAGCAGTGATTCATTCACATAAACAGTTTACAATTAACAATTCAATAACAATTATAACAATTAAACAAGCTAGCTAGGCAAATGTGCAAATGTACAAGTGTGCAAATGTGCAATTGTTTGGGGCTGGTACCAATTTGGGAAAGGGAAAAATGAGAGGCTAACTATACTAACTGCCATAAATTAAAAACAAATACCGCACTCCAGGAGCAGCTGACCAGCAGAACAGACACCAGGAGCATGATGAGGCGACCGGGACCAAGTCCAAAGCGAGAAATCCAAAAACCAAAAAATAGATCCAAAAGATAAATCCACAAGTTGAAGTTAAACGACACGACACGAGAGCTCTATACCGGGAAGAGACCCTGGCTGAAAGGTTGATCAGACCCTCAGCTAACACGCGGATACTCCACCAAAGAAGATGATGGTCAAGACAAGATTTTTTGGGGGGAAACCTAGTTTTATCGAAAGGTCTCACTCCCTTGTGTCGGTCTCTGATTGGCTCCCTGGTTCCCCCTCCCTCCAGGTTTCGAGCTGTTGCCACCCCACGTCGGAAGGATTTGCACACGGCACACTGGGGTATCTGGGCAGAATTAGGTCTCTGTATACAGTACTCTGGAGTTGCTAGGCAGAACTAGCCAGACCTCCAGATGACCGGGCCCAAAAAGAGCGGGAAAATGCACACAGCACCAAAATGTTGCACACGACACCACAAGTTGCTGGGCAGGATCAGGTCTTTGCACACGGCACTAGCCCGACCCTTAGATGACCCAGAAAACAAAACAGAAAAGCATACACAACCAGTGTTGCTGGGCAGGATAGCATCTCTGCCCTCTCCTATGCAACAAGAACCTGGTCCAAGATGGAGGCTGCCTTGCCCTTTTAACAGGACAAGATGGCCGTGGACCGACAATTGGCCATACAGAGCCATAACTATGCATCGGATTGCGACAATTACCTCTCCCACTTTGTCTCTCTGAAAAACTACAGAGGCAGCCTGGAGGTAGGGGTGGATTTGGTTTAGTGAGTGGAAGGAGTGGGGAACAGAGAAGGGAATAAATGGGGTGGAGTGAGAGAGGTAGAGTCTGAATGAAGATGCAACCTGGAAGATTCTGTCATTGGGTAACTGGCCCTTTTAGAAGGGAAGCTCACTCCAGTCTACTCATAGCTAATGAATGTCCACCATCTTGAGGATAAGTGATTTTCCAGCTGGCTCTTTGATCTGAGAGTTCAATGTGCCCATATAGTGGAACATTGCCAGTTTATCTCCTTGTTTCCATAGTATCTTTTGGGAGTGAAGAGCTTGGTAAATTTGCCCTTTTTTTTCCTCTAAACATTTCAGTCAAGTGTGTCTTTTCTTACTCTCTTAAAATGATGGCAATAAGTTACTCACCTATCTCATAAGGGTGTTGTGGGACTTCTTTAATGCCTGTGAAGCACTCTGAAGATGAAAAGTGCTATAGAAATTCTAAGTATAATTATCAGTAAGTCAAAAATATTTAAGTGGGCTTTAAACTACTTTACAATATTCCATAATATTTTGGGGAGTACCATATTGGCATCTTTTATATCCCAGGCCATCTTTTCAATGACATGATAGCTAATTACAGAGAAAACTGCTTTCCCCACATGAATAGAAAGGAAGTAGAATTCAGCAATGGAATGTCACAGGGTAGCTAGCTGTCTGAAGGAGAGAGACAGCCAGCCTGGCTCCCAAAGGAGAATGAGGCAATCCAGATCCACTGGTAAGTAGCTAATTACCTACCCCAAAGTTAATAAGTTAAGGAACACATGGCCTAATAAAGGCTTACGAAGACTCAGTCAAAAGGCCTCAGAAGACAGGGAGGAAGCTCCTGAGGAGACAGACTTCTCAGGAGAGTTGTTTTTAAAGAGCTCATCAGGAAAGGTCCTCCTGGAAAGAGCAGGATCTAAAAGAAGCAAAGCGCTAGGGTAGGCTCAGTCCCAGCAAAAGGATTTTACCTGGTTATGTTAAGAGGTCGAGGTCATTGGGAACTTTACGCTGCTCCAGGGTGGAGTTGTAGCATTTTTACCTCTGCAGGTTACCTGAATCCAGAGAAGGTACCCTTACCCAGGTGATATTAGGAGGCCAGACTCCAGAAGAAGATTCTGGGTCTAAAGGACCTTACTAGTGAAGAGCCTAGATGGTGAAAAAGGGAGGGACTCAGATACAGGCAGACTAAGATTAACCCCTTCCCCCCACCCCGCGCAACTAGGATGCTGAAGTGAGGCTTGTTTGCATACATGTCTGGCCTTTGATTTAATAAACTAGACCCCTGCAGGGGCACTGTTCACTATATATAAGCGTATGTACAAGTGAAATCATTGATCCAATAGGAAGAAATTGAGGCATGGATGCAACCATGGTTCTGTATCAGGGCATTCCAGGAGCCAGTGCCCACTGTAACAAAGAACCACATTACCAGCAAGGTAGTGGTAATTTGGAGTGAGTTCAGAAAAGAACAACAAAAATGAACAGGAGCTGGAGAGAGTGACTATGAAGGAAGACTAATAAAACTGAATGTGTGCAGTAGAGATTGTAAAAATGCAGAATTTCTGTTCCATGGAAAATTCCAATATTTCAGAATATTTTGTGTCAAACTGGAACAAAAAGTCAAAACTTTGAAATTCCCCAGGAAATAACATTTCTGAGAAAAATCATTTTGATTTTGACTTTATTTTTATATCTTATATTAGTTTCAATTTTATTTTATAAATTGCTTTGGAAAATGTTACTCTAATTGTTTTGATTTTTGATAATTGGTATTCTAATTTGTTTATTAAATTGGTACTTGGTTTGCTGAATTGATTTTCTAACTGGTCATTTTTCACTTGTTGTTATTAGTTTGATAATTGAAATACATATATTTTAGATTTTAGATTTTCAAAATAAAAAATCAAAGTGTTATGTTCCAATAAGGTTGTTCAGCTAGTCTAAGTGATCACTAAGGGGAACCTTGCTGTCAGCAAATAGTTGATGGGCTATAAATATCAAGAATGGAGATTAAATTATTAAAGTGGCACCCAGAGGTAGGACTTTAATTAAGAAACTGAATAAATTCCCCAACAGAGGGAGGGGATTACTTGAGAAATAGTCTTCCAAGGAAAGCATTGGAAGACCCAGAATTTGAGACTTTTAAAATTAGACTATATAAAACGTTAGAAAATGTATTTTAGAGAATGGTCCCACGCTGTCAGTAGAGCTGGACAAACTTTCCCACTGATATCTATTCAAATATTGATGTAAAAATTTTTTTTACTATGTGCACTCTACTTTTTTTTGCTTTCTGTGCATGTATGTACCCAGAGGAATGCTCACTAAAAGGAGAATTTGAAACTAATATTGGAAGATATTCACAGAAAATGATTTTTTAATTCTTTGGTGGAAATGTTTATACCAAGCACTTAATTCTAATAGCAATACTCATCCAATCAGGAGACCAAAATATACAAAGTAACTTATTTGTACTATCAAAACATCTTATCTGTTGACATTTCAGCTATCATATATTTACAACAGACTGCTTGTAAATAAACTGTAGACCAGGATTATTCATGGAACTTTGGTGAACAATTTCAGATATATACATTCAAGAAAATCATGGTATTGCAGAGAAAACACAAACAGTAGGTGAAAAAAGATGAATCAGTACATGCATGTACTATTTGCCAAGCACTAACTGGCAGAAAATAGATTAGATGGTCCTGTCATTCTTTTCCATTTCTAACTTACATGAGTTATTAATAGAATTTAAATTATTTTTTCTCATGATAATAATTGTTGCCACCTCTTCTAATTGTATGTAGTGGAAAATTACTGTTAAACACAAGCTGATGTTATAAATGATTCCTCTGAGCAACTAATCAACATGTATTACCAGGCTGCTAGACTTAATCCAATATTATAAAAACATGTAAGGTTAAAATTTTTAAAAAGAGGAAATATTGCACATGTGAGGAAAACTAGTGCACCCCAGCAATATTTCTGCATAGGCAATAAATTATTCTTGCTTGTGCTTTTAATTTGTTAATGCTATGCTTAATATCAAATTATTGTGCAACAAAATAAGAACACAGAAACACCTTTTGTCATCTTATGATTGCCACTGCATCTGCAAAAAACAATAACTAGTTGCCTAACTGCACACTCAATTACATATTTTTCCATGTATAGTTATCAAATTAAAGCTTTCAATTTGCAATGGATTGTAAATTTCTTGGGTTATTTCATAAAGTCGAGAGCAAAATCTTCACTTGAATATGTATGTGAAAAGTGCTTGTACACTTGCCTGAATTAATGTTCTGTTTTAAGGAAGTAGTGCAATGGTGCAATCTGGTATATACAGGTTGAGCCTTATATCCACATGGGTTTCCAAAGAAGTTACTGGTGCTCTGCACAAGTTCAGGGGTCAACCAGCACAGATCAAATTGAAAGAGCAAGACTTAGGTCTGATCTACACTTGAGAATTGTACTAGTATAACTATGTTGGTTAAGGGTGT
Organism: Mauremys reevesii; assembly: GCF_016161935.1. Taxonomy (NCBI): domain Eukaryota; kingdom Metazoa; phylum Chordata; order Testudines; family Geoemydidae; genus Mauremys; species Mauremys reevesii. Next base: position 191,205,068 of record NC_052624.1, read on the forward strand.
GATTTTTACCAATATAGCTATACCAGTGCAAGCCCTAATGTGGATGCAATGATATCAGTTTAAAGATTCCCTTCCAATATGGGAATAGCTGTAACAGTATAAAGCACCTTTACAGAAATATAACTGTGTCCACAAGTGGTTTGTACTGCTTTAACTATACCAGTATAGAATTATTAAGAAGGAACACAAAACTAATCCAATGGCGGGCTTGCTGACCATATAGTATTTCATTATGTAAAATCCCCCTGATTTGAACTGGACCTTTGTGAACAAATTGATTGTAAAGGAAATCAGTACAGTTGCTGCAGTAGAGATGATAACAATACAGTAATCCTCTCTGGCCCAATCACTGAGTAGTACAGTTTCTCACCCACCTAGACCCAGATATGCTGGTGGTTGAAGGGAACAGAAGTATGAGTACGGCTAAAACATTGTTTCCTCAATTATAGGTCACAATCAGTCAAACAAATAAAAATCTGCAGGCATGGAGCTACTGCTAGGGAAAAGTAAACACCTAGTGAAAGACTCATATTCAACTTTACTGAGCTCCCAATTACATGGTGAGTGAAGAAATTACATAGAGGCAAGTGAAAAATTATCCCTGACTTAGTATTTTTCCAAACACTTTTCCATTGTGCATGCTGTGATTCCATAGACAAATCAGCTTCTGACCCTCCCTCAAAACTCATAAACTTGGAAATCCAGGGCCTGCTTTTCTTCTCAGGGTATGTCTAATGTGAGTATTAACTAACTTGGGTTGAAATAGCAGTGAAGATGCAGGTTATTAGCTCAAGTTCAAAAGCAGGCTCCACAATCAGTTTGTACTCATGCTGCTAACCAGGGGCGGCTCTAGGAATTGCGCCTCCCCAAGCTCGCCGCGGGGGGCACTCTGGCGGTCGCCGGTCCTGCGGCTCCGGTGGACCTCCTGCAGACGTGCCTGCGGAGGGTCCGCTGGTCCCGCGGCTCCGGTGGACCACCGGAGCCGCCTGCCGCCCTCCCGCAGCACGCCGTCCCAAGCGTGCGCTTGGCGCGCTGGGGTCTGGAGCCGGCCCTGCTGCTAAGCTCAGTTAAAAGACAAATTGATGTCTTCACTGCTATTTTCACCTGTTGCCTTTTTTGTGCTGTGTAGACAGACCTACCCATCATTATGCTAGAGTAAATCAGGAATAGTTCCACTGACATCACTCGATTTACACCAGTGTCAGTGTAAATGAGAGAAGAATCAGTCCTCCAGACTTTACTTTTCTCATATATAAGACTACCTAGATAGGTTTATTTATATGATGCTGTAACAAAAAATCATTAACATTCATCCACACCGACATGGTTTTTAGTTCCTCTTGAGTCTCCAGCTAATGTTTAAGTACAGATTTTGGCAATAGGGACCTGTAGGTTTTTAAGGCATTAATGAGTTTGGGCTGCAGCCTCTTTCTTTCTCAAGTATATAAAAACATGTAGGCTGTGAGTCAATCAAGCTTGCTTATGTTTTCTGTGGCAATGTAGAGTGGAACTGCTGTTAACTAAACAAAAAGGAGCACTGAGCAGTTATCTTACACTGGTGTGTATAACAGTGTGTATAACGGTATTTTGTGTTCATGTAAGAACAATGGCACCAAAAAGTGTTAATCCCAGATCACTCAGGCAAAATGCCTGTAATCAGCAGGAGTGAGCCTGCATAGATCGCTGCCATTATTAAAAGCAGCAAACAGATAATCATCTTGTTCATTAGTTGTAAGAGCTGATCCAAGAATAGGAGCCTTCCAAAGCTAATGTTTTATTGCTTAGGAGTGAAAACTCGGTATACTGTGTGAATTGGAGGTGGCAATTGCTGAAGTAATCATTATAGACTGTTATAATTTTAGAGTAGTTCCACTTAAATCAATGTAATTATTCTGGATTTACACTGTTGTAATTAAGAGCAGAATATGATTCACTAAATTTAGCTGCTATGGATTAAATCTTCTAGGCTAATTGTTAGATGTAAAATTAAGTATGGAGCATTCCAGTATATACTGTTGGTGGTTGATAATATAATCCTTGTTTGTATTACTACATGTAACAAGTTGACAAAGTGAATTTTGAATGCAAGTGAAATGCATTCTGTGTCTGCATACTGTTCTGTCTCTGTGTGCAAGGAAAAACTTGTTTTTAAAAACAAAAATCAAAACTAACCTACAGGCTTGATTCACCATTCTTAATTACTCTTTTATGCCAGTTTTACAATTGTGTACTTCCACTGATTTCAACTGAAAGCTGAATCAGGACCTTTAGTTCTATATTATAATATTGCACCACATCCAGGGCTGGCTCCAGCGTTTTTGCCGTCCCAAGCGGAAAAAAACCCCCACCTGCAATCGGCAGCACTTCAGTGGCAGCTCTACCACTGCTGCTTCATTCTTTGGTGGCAATTCAGCGGCAGGTTCTTCCTTCCTTCCCCCCACCTTTCCGTTGGCCGCCCAAAGCACCTGCTTGTTGCGCTGGTGCCTGGAGCCGGCCCTGGCCACACCTCATATCAAACAGTTGGTTATTACTGTTAGACCCTCCGAGGGTGGCTTGATATGTATAAGTGTTGGGTTATGAGAACATATCTTGCATTTACAACAACTATAAATGTTCATTACTTGATTGTGTGGCAGGATTTTTATTAATATTGAATACAAATATAAGCACATATTTTTGTTTCATACCAGAATTCATTAAGTATTTGAAAAATCCTATCTTGTGGTATTAGCTTGTGCGTAGAACAACATAAGTAAATGCACATTTTTGCTAAGACAAATGTAGTAGGCAGACAAACACAATCTCAGGTGCTTAAGCAACTCTAATGGTATAGGTGAGTATTTCCAGTTCAACTTCTTATTCCTGTTATTTCAGATTTAACTTCACTGATTACTCTTTATCATTTTAAAAAATAATCCTCAAAGTTCCATATTACTAATTTTAAATAATGCACCTGTTAAAACAACATGAGGGAGCATGTGTAGTTTAGTTTCAATTATATGAACAAATAGTATTACAAGTAAAAGACATCTGGGGCACTTTCTGCTAACTTAATTGTAGAACCTTTTAAATGTTTAGTATTTAAATGGTCCATAAATTAGCTTTTCAGCACCATGGAAAGCTCTGGGTTTATCAGGTCTAGAAGCAATAGTCAGATCTCCATTAGGTGTGCAATCTTGTACACTGTAAAAGTAAAAGTGTTCATAGAAATTAGAGGGCAAAAAAGACCCATTTGGTTATTTACTCCATTACCTTGACAGTACAAGTGTCTTTTGCCAGGTTAGTTTCCAAATCACTAAAGTACTGTGGCTCTAACTATTTCCCTGGGGGACTATTCTACAACCTTATAGAGCTCACAGTAGGAGAATGTGTCTTGATATTCAGCATGAATTTTCATTTTCTTCATTTAAATCCATACTCAGGATACTCCCTTAGTGCACCCTGAACAATCCCCTCTTCTACCTTGGTTGTCCCCAGCTTTCAAACATGTATAGACTTATCAGACCTCTCCAGACATCACATAACAAAGCATACTTAGTTCTTTAATCTTGCTGTTTTGGTTTCTCTATTCTGAATCCTTTCTATTTTATGGAACACATCTCAGCCCTATTAGTGTAGATTCCCATGTACATTTCACAGAAAATGTATATGCAATTTCTTCATAAATCACTTGCTTAGGAAGCTATAATCGCATTCACAGAAATATATGATGTAGATTTCCATTACTACTATTACTGGAGCTAAAGTTAGAACATTTATAGTCTAATTATGGCTTAATGTACACTTAGATCTGCAAGCCAGGAGACCAATGGAGGGAGACCATTGAGTTTCACAGAACACAGCTTCTGCATAAAGATTGCTCTGTTATAGAAGCCATGTGACATCAATGTGGTCCTTTTCTTACTATGTGTCCTTCCCTGGATGTAGCGATAGCTGCCATGTTCTCTATATGTATTAGTAGGAATAGACTGGTGGTTGGTAAATGTATGGAATGGCTCACAACCACAGCACAGGAAAACCTTAATGTTGCTTTTTGTAGAATCTGGGCCAGATTTCACCAGTGCTCTCGGACACAATTATCTGGTTAGCTGAGTTAGCTGGGAGAGGGATAGCTCAGTGGTTTGAGCATTGGCCTGCTAAACCAGGGTTGTGAGTTCAATCCTTGAGGGGGCCACTTAGGGATCTGGGGCAAAAATTGGTCCTGCTGCTGAAGGCAGGGGGCTGGACTCAATGACCTTTCAAGGTCCCTTCCAGTTCTAGGAGATTGGTATATCTCCAATTATTAGTTGATGGTTGCTTTGGACCGCCAGAGAAGCAGAAAGAGCACACCAGTGAACTGGGCCCTAGATTTGAACCCAATGACCACCCTGCACTACAAGCAGGGGGGCAGTTGTCCAGGCTTGCTGGAGGAAGGCAGTAGCTTTATGGCAGGGCAGGGGTAGGGGGGAACAAGGTCAGAAACTGCTGCAAGGTGGGTGAGTGTTGGTCAGCTTTGCAGCACTCACTCACCCCTGGAATGTAAGGGCGAAAGGCTTTAAAGGTGCAAGCTCTGGTGTTGGAAACCCCTTTCTCCATGCAGCAGGCCAGGCAGCAGAGGATCCAGGCATGATGGGCAGCATGGCTCCACCTGGTTGCAGGAGGGTGAGAGCAGGGAGAACAGGGGGAAGCTCCCCCCTTCCATGGAGAGGGACAGGCTCATTCTGGGTAGGAGCTGCTCGCAGAGGGCGTGTCAGCTAGTGTGATTGCTTAGTGTCAGATCAGATCACAGGCATTGGGAGAGGGAAGGGGAGAGGAGGCGGCTTAGTTCCCTCTTGTCCCAATCCTGCTTTTACCAGATGCCTGGAGAATCAGGTTTTGCTTGGTTCCTGCTGTGGCCAGATTAGCACCGGGAGAAATGTACCTTACTGGGTTGGGGGTAGGGGATAACAAACAGGCATGATAGGCAGTTCTAGTGGGGGAGAAAGGGTAAATGGTAGCCCAGGGGCGGGCTTTCCACACCAGAGGCAAGGGGTTGTTACCAGGACGGGGTCAGGGAAGCCCATAGTGGTGTGTTAATATAGGCTCACTTTGAACAATATTAGATGTGTGCATCTGGGTTTTGTGCTTGCACAGGTAACAGTGTGTGGGCAGAATTGTGCCCACAATTTTCAGCCCCTGCAACTGACTCCATACAGATTCAGTGATCTACCCGCACCCAGTAAATCTGGATTGGAGCCTTTTTGGAAAACTTCAGTGTAAAAGTAATAATGGTACTGTTCAGAGTAATTGGGTCCCTTCCTTAAACAAACTATCAGTATTAGTAGTTCAAATTAATATATAGTAGTGTACTTTAGGGCAGGAGTAGAGAGGTTTTTTCAATATAGTGCTTCAGAATTCATATTGGAAACCTGTTGCTGTATTTTGTAATGCATCTGAATTTATTTTATACTATTAGCTTTTCTTCCCTGGGATGTTTAATTCAGACAGGTTTATGTAATTGCATTGCACATTGGGATTATCTGGATTCTGTCTGATTTAGCCATAGATGAGTATTATGACAGTCCAACAAAGCTAGGCTCTTTCCTGTCATTTTAGGTAGTAAAGTGAAAAGATTTGCCGACTTTCTAGTGAATTCACGTCTCTCCTAATTGCCCCCCGAGGAGCAAAGTGTCAGCAACAATTTCTACCAAATCTTGCATAATGATTAAAAATGGGGAAATTGAGGTAGCTGAAGTAAAGGTCACTCTATAATCTCCATTTATTGAAACAAATAGAGTTAATGGAAGTACTCCATCTTTTGTATATATCTTGGTGAGTTTTTTCTTTTAGTACTCCAGAACTGAGACTTTCCAAATGTATTAAATTGTGTTTAATGTTCTGTTTATGAGCTTTCTGCATTGATAGTAATGAGGTGTGATCCTCTTGTTCATGCCCTTTTCCTTGAAGAAAATTAACATTTTAAGTAAGATTTAATTATACATTAATTTATCAATGACTGAGGACATACTCATTTCCAAAGAGGGGAGGGAGAGGGGTCTGTATTGCCTAGCTGTGGGGATGATGAGATTTAGCCTTGTGGACTTCCATAACTTTGATTAGAGGAATGAAGTAGTGTCAATCATATCAGAATAATGTGAAAATGAATTCACTCTCTCCTATGTCTCTCTCACACACTTACTGCTCTAGACAAGTTTTTACATATTTGTTGTAGCAGAGTTATTCAGGAAGCATTGCAACATGTTAATATTTTACAGTATATATTGTAGTTTGTGTAGTTAGGTCTTGTTACATGAATTAATCTCTTAATTCCTAGGCAGGATATATCTGTTAGTCATTCACAGCCATAGCTACAGTACTGGAGAGCAATGCAATGCCATGGAACAATGTCATTTCAACAGCTTGTTTATATCTAGTTGTTTCTTGTTTTGTTTAATAAACAGAAGACTTCCATGTGGTCTCATGATCAGAGATTTGCTGAGCCATGTTAGGCAAGTCACTTAGATCTGCGAACACTTATGCACGTGAGTAGTCCCAATGAATTCATTGAATTCAATTGTACCAGTCGTGTGTCTAAAGTTAAGCATGTGTATAAGTGTTCCAGGATCAGGGCCTTTAACATCTGTATGTCACGGTTTATAAAGTGTATAGACTACTCCCTATCTCACAAGAATTTTATGAGGTTTAATTAATGTTTTCAAACCACTAAAATGTTCAGGTGAAAGATACTATAGATGGGATTATTTCTCTGGCCACAAAGGGTTTGGCTACACAGGGATAAAAAACTCACAGCTGGCCTGGGTCAGCTGATGTGGGCTCATGGGGCTTGGACTCCAGGGCTGAAAAATTGCTGGCTAGACATTTGGGCTGGAGTCTGAGCTCTAAGACCCTGAGAGGGTGGAAGGTCCTAGAGCTCAGGCTCCAGCCAGAGCTCAAACTTCTTCACAGCAATAGTTAGCCCTGCAGCCTGAACCACCAGACCCAGGCCAGCAGTGGTCATTCTGCCGGTCTTTAATCCCTGTGTAGCCTTGGCATTTAGTGACAGCTCTCTTGGACTGCTAATGCTGGCAGCAAGCCAACTGACATCTAATGAGCTGTTTGAAAGGCAGGGTAGCTTCTGGAATTATAGAATAGAATTGTGATACAGAGTAAAGGGAGGAACAAAACTTCCATGACCTCTACAGTACTTGTAGAAAAACATTATGGCACTGGCTTGTTAGATTCTGGTCTGAACAGACCAAAATCTGACCTTGATTTCAGTTTTTCGTAAGTTAAAAAAATATTGTTTGCAGTGTTGGTATGAGAGAACAGTGTTACTTTCATTCATTTAATGAATGAGAACTTTTTTTATCCAGCAGAAAGAAGATTATATTAGGGTTCACTCTGCAGTAATCCTTTTATTATTTGAAGTGACACTTATTCTCTCTCATAAGGATGTAAAACTTTTATAACTCATGGCTTCAACACAGTAAAACTACTGATGAAACATAGTTTATTATGTAGAGGTGCACCATGGGATGAATATACTGTACAGGATGGATTTAAAACATGCCCTGAGAAAGTACAGATTTTTGTTTGGCTAACAGTTTACAGGAAGTTCAGAAAAAAGCACCAAATTCTATAGAAATATTGCTCATAACATGATCTATAAAATTAGGTGATTTTTCCCAGGACACAATTTACTGGCAACAAAGCTCAAATAATTAATTTCTTGTTCACAATTATAGCTTGATCTTCAGTTGGTGTAAATCAACATGGTTCCCTTGGAGACAGTGAAGCTACCTCAGGGTACACTTCCTGGGGATCTTGCAACTTCATTTTCCACTTCGGGATCTAACATAACATAACACTGCCCATTAAATGCCTACTAATCTTAATTTTTAAAATGGAAGCATGTATTGTACCTGTTCGCTGGAATCTGCTGCATTCTGTAGGCCTACTCCTGATCACACTTACACTTACAGTGGACGAGAAGCTGGATATGAGTCAGCAGTGTGCCCTTGTTGCCAAGAAGGTTAATGGCATTTTGGGCTGTATAAGTAGGGGAATTACCAGCAGATCGAGGGATGTGTTCATTCCCCTCTATTCGACATTGGTGAGGCCTCATCTGGAGTACTGTGTCCAGTTTTGGGCCCCACACTACAAGAAGGATGTGGAAAAATTGGAAAGAGTCCAGTGGAGGGCAAGAAAAATGATTAGGGGGCTGGAGAACATGACTTAGGAGGAGAGGCTGAGGGAACTGGGATTGTTTAGTCTGCAGAAGAGAAGAATGAGGGGGGATTTGATAGCTGCTTTCAACTACCTGAAAGGGGGTTCCAAAGAGGATGGATCTAGACTGTTCTCAGTGGTACCTGATGACAGAACAAGGAGTAATGGTCTCAAGTTGCAGTGGGGGAGGTTTAGGTTGCATATTAGGAAAAACTTTTTCACTCGGAGAGTGGTGAAGCTCTGGAATGGGTTACCTAGGGAGGTGGTGTAATCTCCTTCCTCAGAGGTTTTTAAGGTCAGGCTTGACAAAGCCCTGGCTGGGATGATTTAGTTAGTTGGGAATTGGTCCTGCTTTGAGCAGGGGGTTGGATTAGATGACCTCCTGAAGTCCCTTCCAACCCTGATATTCTATGATTCTATGATTCTAAAGTCAGTTCCTTTAAGGCAGTGGACTTGCATCAACTTTAAAACAGCATAAATGGGATCAAAATCAGGCTCTGTGTGTAGTTTCTGAAAGTAGTGCTGTTGGAATGTTGGTACGTTAGAGGTGTGTTACTGAACCTGATACATGAGTCAACAATGGAGGTGCATTTTGGCCCATATACAAATATGCCCTCTCCTTCATTAACACCAAATTCTAACTGTTGAAATTTAAGACACTTTTCCCAGGTCCTGTACTAGTCTGGAAGTTCACATTGCCATAGTAAATATTGGTCTGGTTATGTGCTGAAAGAACAGCAACAACCATACAGGAGAAAAACCTAAAAGAAGCTAACAATGCTATTACAACCAATGTGCATTGGAATAAACACAGCTGGTTTCTGTCAACATCGGTCATAGATATTTTTAGGATTTGTTTCATGATGGTCACACTCTGCATTTATCCATGACTTATGGACAAGTTGATTCATCTCCTATGCTGTTCCTTTCTACCCATTCATCTAGGACATAAGTGAAGAGATATTGATTTTGTGTCCAGGTGACACATCACTGGGGTGTGGGGGAAAGGGGAGGACATTGGGCCAAACAGTTTCCTGGTAGAACTCTAACTTCAGAAGAATTGCATTACAGATGAATTTTGTCCATCAGGTTTATTAATATTTCAGATTCTATTATCTTGGCTCCTGGGGCTTGTTTTCTTACACTAGCTAAGTTCCATCCTGTCTTTTGGACAGGAACTAGTGCCTTCAACACACACATACCCCTTCCCCATATTCCCTACTATGTTTGTGCAGTCTGTTTCAGTTCTAATACAAATTAATAGGGGGGACCAAGTGGGCACTGCTGTTAGAGGACAGAATGTGATAAGTGCCGAAATCTGTCTTAGTTCAACCTTTCCATACTACACCTACTTCAGTTGGTGGATAGGGTCTAGTAAATTGTATATTGTACAGAATCAAATTAAGCTATTCTATGCCACTTTGATCAATGTTCAAGCCAGATAAATCAGTTTGCATGTAAGAGACTGACAGATGAAATGCTAGATTCCACTCTTGTACCAATGTAAATCTGGATATGACAAATTTACATTGGTGCAACTGAGAATAGACTTTGACCCCATTTCTGAGTTTTGAATGTAGTCAGAAATAGGATTTTCTGGCAGCCTGGTCATTGTCCTGCCTGACTATCTGTGCTTACAGTGATAGATGTGTCTGCCATTGCTGCAGTTAGTCCAAAGTTTTGACTATAAATAATACAAAACAGACTCTCTGTAGAGGACTCTTCTGTGTAAGACTCCAGTAAAAGTTGTCTGTGGAGTAGGATGTAGAAATGTAACACAATTATGTCTCCACTGTCTTTGATTCTGCAGGCAGAGGCGGCTCTAGCCATTTCGCCACCCCAAGCAGGGCAGCACGCCGCGGGGGGCGCTCTGCCGGTCGCCGATCCTGCGGCTCCGGTGGACCTCCTGCAGATGTGCCTGTGGAGGGTCCGCTGGTCCCGCTGCAGTGCTCCTGCAGGCACGCCTGTGGGAGGTGCACCGGAGCCGCCTGCCGCCCTCCTGGCGACCGGCAGAGCACCCCCCGCGGCATGCCGCCCCAAGCACGCACTTGGCGTGCTGGGGCCCAGAGCCGCCCCGTCTGCAGGTAAGGCTCTTGTCTAACTGGCTAATATATGGTTCCATTTAGATCACAGGTGAGAATGAGTCTTATCCTGCCACTAAAAACTTGATCTCCACTCTGTTTCACTGGAGGATTTCCTCTGCCATCAGTGGAGTTATACTGATTTAGACTGGTGAATGGTATTTAGTAGAGCTGGTTGAAAATTTTGTGATGGAACAATTTTCAGTTGGAAAATGCTTATTTGACAAAATTGACATTTCTTGGAACATATCAAGCGAGTTAATATTTTCAGTGACAAATTATTAAAGAACTTTCTTTTTTAATAAGGTCAAAGTGCTTCATTCTGACTTTATATTATAATTTATAATATTTCAATTTTTACTTTTATATCCTATGATAGTCCAAATGAAGCACGTTGACATATTTCATTTTGCTAAGGTCAATCATATTGAAATGAGACATTTTGATAATGCTACTTCAATATTTCTGAAAAAAAAAATTTGTTTCATGGGCAACTTTGAAATTTCAACTTTTTCTTTCAATTTGATATGAAAGGTAACTTCAAAATATTAGAATTTCCCACTGTAGAGAGAAGTGAGTTTTGAGTTGCTCTAGTCCAGTGGTTCTCAAATTTTTGTACCAGTGACCCCTTTCACATAGCAATATCTGAATATGACCCTCCTTATAAATTAAAAACACTTTTTAAATACAGTTAACACCATTATAAATGCTGGAGGGAAAGTGGGGCTTGGGTGGAGGCTGACAGCTTGTGGCACCCCCACGTAATTACCTCACAATCCCCTGAGGGGTCCTGCCCCCCCCCTAGTTTGAGAACCCCTGCTCTAGTATTTTGTTTCAGGTCGTTGATGTTTGAAGTCTGAAAAAGGCAATGATGAATTAAAATCATTTAAGGCAATATTGTTTGTTTTAAAAGATTTCTTTACTTAAGAATTCCCTAATAATCTGTGACAATATCAGATGGCCATGGAAATGGCAAAGCATTCATTCACTCTGATTAACTTTTTCTCGAAAAGAACTCCAACCCAGTCACTACAGGTGCAGCTTTATATCAGACACCTGCAATTTTCATATACACTTTTGTTGACGTCTTCAGGTTAGATGCAAATGTTTATTTGTGTAATGTTTATATTATTTCAGTGGGAGCTCTATGTTTTGTGAAAGGTTTTATTGGGTCCCTTAAAACCTCTGGTCCATGATGGAACCAATGCAGGTGACACAATGGACAGAGGTAGCCCAATGTTTCAATGGAGCCAAATGATTTGTCCTGATAAAATGTCGCTGGGCTCTTGGGATCATTTACATGAAAACATAACACCTCATTGTCAAATCCATCACAAATGTTAACCTAACCCTCTAGAAATTAGGTGGAAATTGCCCTTTCATGATGGAACTACCTTGTCCATCCTTTCATATTATGCTTTTCTCAAAGAACTCTATTACAGAGAAAGTGTCATTTTCCTTATTTCATTATCAATAAATTGGAGTAATGAAGATTGGCTTACATAACCGTTCACAGCTACAGGTATGGCCAACAAGAATGCTGAGCAACAGGCCTTACCTCCTCTAGGCCAATTATCAGTAACCAAAGCATTTTTTTTATTTTCCAGTTTAAACTAAACAGTGGGTCTTTCCTGTTCCAGGGAATGGGAGGTTTGCCATTGTCTTTAGCAAGACAAAGAATTAGCCCATAATATCATAGAATCATAGAATCTCAGGGTTGGAAGGGACCTCAGGAGGTCATCTAGTCCAACCCCCTGCTCAAAGCAGGACCAAACCCAACTAAATCATCCCAGCCAGGGCTTTGTCAAGCCTGACCTTAAAAACCTCTAAGGAAGGAGATTCCACTACCTCCCTAGGTAACCCATTCCAGTTCTTCACCACCCTACTAGTGAAAAAGTTTTTCCTAATGTCTAACCTAAACCTCCCCCTCTGCAACTTGAGACCCATACATCCCGTCACTGAAATTGACATGAGAGCTCAAAAAGAAAGATCTAAAGGGAAGAAACAGAAGACAACACTGTTGAACATTTTACAGTTTATTTCCAGAATGATCCAGTAGGTTTGTTAAAGATTTTTAGTATTTCATTCACCTAAGCAGTCATGGCTGATCTGCATACATTTACACTTTGAGAATAAATGAAGCATTTCAAGAGTTTAGGGAATCACAGTATCCAAAAGACTATTTTTTGTCCTATTAAAAACATAAACTATGTTTGCCATTAACAAATTCAATAAATCACATCTCAAAACTCATTTAGCGAATGTCTCTATTGAAAACCCAGAGTATTTCAGTCAAATAATTGATTATAATTCTCTGGTAATTAGTTTATTGTCTAATATTGTGTATACAACTCAAGTTGTTTTCTAGTCATGCTCATATTTCACCCCAGATACTAAATATTTATAAATACAAGCTGTCTCTGTTAGAGAAATATTGATAAACAATTTTCAAGTCATCCCTTTGTTCAGCCTGTCATTTAATCATACTCAAGAAGCAAAATATTTTTAGATACAAGCTGTCTCTGTCAGAGCAATCACTTTCATCTGATGTTCTGGCTGTTGAATTCATCAGGGAAGCAGAAGTGGAGAATGCTCAGAGGAGATTTAAATAACCAAGAGCACCCCTCCTCCACAGAATCTGCATTTTGTAGCAAGGGGGCCCAGTGCGTCTCTCAGCTCCACTTGGGCAGCCTCATTGACTTGACTGGATATCCCCAAGAAGAGATATTACAGCTATTGCAGGCAGCAGCCCGATTTCATTTGTAATGGTGTGACTGGATTAACTCCAGTGAGTTACTGTAGCTTTACACTGGAATAAACTACATCCGAAGTGTGGCTAAGAGTGAGTATGTTATATGGTATATCTGCCCTAGGCTTAGTGCTGAATTGTGTAATGTAGATCCTGAACTTTCAAGTCACATACATATATTTTAAAGAACAGCCAAGTTTAAGACCTGGAATTGAAAGTCTAACCCCCTGCTCAAAGCAGGGCCAATCCCCAGATTTTTACCCCAGTTCCCCTAATGGCCCCCTTAAGGATTGAACTCACAACCCTGGGTTTAGCAGGCCAATGCTCAAACCACTGAGCTATCCCCCCGAGACAAACCACTGAGCTATCCCTCCCCACCCAGGATTTAGCCTGGTATAAGTAATAGGAGAGTTAGCCAACTGTATTTAAATGATGCATCTGTCTCCTATGTAAGGATGTGGTAAATATTATGTACAGTTACAATGGATAAGCTAATGGACATACTGGACCTCATTTTTATTTACACAATCTGCTCTAGCAGAATAAAGGGAGCTTAGATGCAATCAGGTGTTATCTGGTACATAGCCCATGCTTCCCCCTGTACGCAGAGCCAGGATCTGAGCAGGTGTAATATGGTTGCAGTAGCCAGTAGGGTGAGGCCTCACTTCCCTCATCTCCCCTGCCTGATTGTGTTAGGCCCTGGTCACACTCTAGCATAATGAAAAATGTTGTTGCAGTCTGAGCAGTTTCCTTCAAATTACAGAAAGAGAAGAGTAAGCATGAGACATGACATGTTATATTGCTCATTGTATTAGAACATGTATTTTTGAACACTGGGACAACTCAAATATTCCATAGCAGAAAGCATGGTCAATAAATGAACCAGAAATGACATCCCAGATTATAGTGATTATATATTAGGCCTATTATTGCCATGACATGCTTTGTTGTACCACATCAATAATGATACCCATGATTTCTATTATAGGCATGGGGGTGGAGAAATCGCTGACGATCTCTGGGAAGCTGATGAAAATATGGAAGTGAGCCTTACTAGGCTAGATTCCCAAAGGAATTTAGATACGGCAAACGCTGACTGTCACCACATCTAACTCTCACTGCCCAGGGGAGTGCACTCACTCCCAGGCTACAGTGTCATTCTCATGCTTGCTCTCTCTCTGCCCCAGAGATTCGTGCATTACTTATCCAAAGTGAAACGGCTTCAACACTGGACCAGAGAGGAAGAGTTGTGCAAGCCTGAGAATGACTTTGTAGCCTGGTGGCTATAGCACACATGTAGAAGATCCAAGATCCAGTCCTCCTGCACCCAAGAACTTTTAAATTATGAACAGCTTGAACAGGAGATACTGAGGGAGCCCCATGTCACAATGTCCTGAAGCCCAGGGGCTAGCATGCTCACTTGAGAGGCACCAGATCCCTCTTCAAAACCTCTCCTCCCCCACCCCCAATGTGGAGGTCCCATAGGAGTATCCTAATCACTGGCTAAAAGAGACAAATCTTCCACATTCCACCCACCCCCAGTGATTTTGTTTAAGATCCTTATGTGGGGGCCATGTGGTTTGTGAGCTCTGAACATACTTACAGGATCAGGTCCCACACACAAGTTGGGTGGAGGAACGCCTGTTTTCCCCCAGATTGTGGCATGGGGCTCCAGAAGAAGAAACAAAGGTGCCTGTTTTTACTGGAAAAAATTAAGGTACCGAGTGAGTTTAGGTATCTATAGGGTTCAGTGGTAGCTGAACGGGGGCTTTGTGAATCCCCGTAGCACCTGATCCTGGGATTTAGGCACTTACGTCTTTCTGTGAATGACTACACAACGTGCAGAGCAAAACAGAATGAATGTTTTTGCCAGTGGTGGCTGCTTAATCTTCTGTTGCTACTGCAGGTGACACCAGAATTTGTTATAAATACCATCCAGCCATACTTCTCAACGGGTAGAAACCAGACAAGTAGGCAGAGGTGATATGTTGGACCAAGCTCTGCTGCAGCAAGAGTATTAGGTGAGATTGCTGCCAGCCTCCCTCAATGAGTGAGATTTTCGCTTCCATTCCAGCCCCTTTGCAGCAGAAAAAAGTGCCTGAGAAGAGTAATGGGGTCTGGAAAGCTCTGGAGCCATCTGGCAGAGAATTATCCCAAGGACTCAGTAAAGCAGCTGCAGGCTGTCTTCCAAAGATTCCCCTTGCAAGCCCTGGTGTAGCCGATGTGCTGGGAGCAGAAGAGGCATTGCAGTCCACAGAACATAGGCAGGCAGGGATTCTGGACAGCATTGCTGCCCTTAGGCAGCCAGAGAGCGGTTGTTGTAACTGACAGAGCCCTTGGGGCTGTTTAAATTATGTGGAATGGTCCAGAATGGAGAAGGTGCAATAATGGCTTAAAAACACCTTAGCCCCCTCTTCCTCTGACCTATGAGTTTTGTGCTGCACTGCTTAGAGGCAGAACCCAGAACCTCACTATGGATGCTGGCATCCTCAGGAGTAAGCTGAATCCCCTGGTAGCCAGGGCTTGCATTCAGTGGAGCTCTGAAGTGGAACAGTTGTGTATGTTTCTACAGGATCGGGCCTAAAAATAATTTTACTGTAACAGCCTCACTAGAACTGGTTGAGCAATGCTATATGTTTTTCTGCAAGCATTCAAATGAAACAAGTGTTTCATTTTCATTTTTTTACTGTAGCATTTTTGTGGGCTCTTCCATTTTTTTCTTTCTTTTTCTTTTTTAAGTAAACAAAACTCACATTTTTTCCCCAACAACAAAAATGAAAGTGTTAACAAATGAACACTTTCACTTTGGTAGAAAACCTTTTTATTGTTTGTTTTTAAATCACCAATCAAATTTCACTCACTATAGTTTTATATAACATGCATTACATAATATAATGTATTACAGAATCCTTGTTCTTACTTTGGTCTTGATCACTTTTAGGCATCAGTGGGGAGTCTGAGTACTGACTAATAGCAGGATCTTTGGAGAATACCACCACAGAGGACCTGGTTAAACACAATTCTCGGTGGCACCTTACATGCTATAAGTGAACTGAATTTGACAAGGTTGGAGAGGAGGAAGTACATCACTCATCATGAAAAAGTTGAAGATACTGGGCCAAGTGCCAGCTGTGGGTGAGACTCTCCTCACACTAGTTCTCATGGCATGTGTTTTAAGAAGAAGACATGCTTTGTCGGTGGTAAGCCAGAAGGCATCTGGTAAGCACAGTTTCAACACATGAGAAACTGTCTGAAGCAGTCACTCTTAACAAGAACATTGCACAAAAAAGTAAAGATAAGGGGGTGCACTTGTTATGCTCATAAGAAGCACACAGAATCTTTTAAAGGGGAGAAGGCAATAAGCCACGTTTATTGAGAGTACAATTTAAGCATTAAAATCAGCATGCTTCCATACACTCACATCCCCCCCCCAACACACACACACCATAAAAGGTTCTGCAGCTGGATTTTATAGTTAATAGTCCTTAGTATTGCTCGGTCAGTTCCAGTGGCCAGCTGAAACTGCACACGAGGGTGGGGAGGTGGGCCTCTGTCCAATGTGTTTCAAGTTCTGATGCTGATGCAGAACGAGCCCAAAGTCCCAAGGCAATATACCTTTTTTTTTTATAGCAATAAGTTCCCATACAAGTCTCTGGACCTCGCTGTGTTACGCCAGAGCTGTTCAAGGTTGCTCCAATCAGCATTATTTGGGTTGTTACTGGGAGTTATCTGCAGCTGTTTCTTATCTCGTCCCTCTAGCTCCACTTTATATCTTGTCCTTGGGGTGTCTGCCTTTGCTTTAGGGTCATCAATCTGCCATCTTGGTGAAAGTTGGTGCCTCTTGACTCCTCTGCTCCCTTCTTGACCATCTGGCCTTGCTGTCCTTTCTCAGTTAATTACCAGACATTCTTCACTCACACCAAACAATAAATAAGGCAATTACAGCCATAAAACTTCTATACTGATTGTGTTAATGATTGTTTTTAGAAGGAAAGAATAAATTCAGAACTATTTCTTCTTGCTAATTCAAGGCTACAATTTTTTCTTACTAATTCAAAGCTAGCAAAATGGAGTATAAAGCAAAATAAGCAAAATGGAGTACAGTTTTACTTGAGACAATTTCTTCCCATTAGGCTTTTGCTTACACACTGACCCAAAAGATGCCCAGGCATATTGACATTGTGTGTCACATAGAGTGCTACACCAAAAAAGTATGTAATGTGTTGCGTCAAAATGTAAAAGCGACAGAAACAAATACTGATTTTACTACTGCAAACTGTGCAACTCAGCTGGAGTTCATAAATTGCCTCTCAAAGGTGTTAAGGGATGGGAAAGTGGTAGCAATGTACAATATAGAGGCTAAGTATAGAGAAATATGTGCTTTGAATAGAACTGAAGAGGAAAAATGCTTAGCAGAAAGGCTTTTAAAGCATGTATTGAAGATGAACTGTTGGATATGGACAGAGTTTTTAGCAATCTTATCTGCCGAACTTAATGATAGAACATAGCCTAAAAAAGCTGTAAAAGATACGGTACTATCAAAAGCGGAAGAAAGCACTGAGTCATCAGTAATATGAAGACTCTGTTTGCAGCTGCTAAATTTTTACAGAAAGGCATTTTGTGCTTCAGTACGTGAGAGTTTCAGGGATTCATAGCTGGTGCCAAAAATAAAATTTAGTGTGACCTGTACTGCTGCTGTAAGTGGTGCATCAGTGGTCACAGTGACTTCAGCACCAGCAAGTAGGACACTGAGCAAACGGAGCAAAGCTGCCACTGTATTGCAAAGGCTCACATACAAGTGCCTGAGAGAAAGGCAGGTTTCCAACACACATGCAACACTGTGTAGCATATGTGTAATTTGCCACTGCAAGTAGCGGTTGGTTTAACGATTCATTCCAAACCCTGTAGCAAATTCCTCATGCAGCTTATGCACAGCACTGACTCCTCCAATGACTATAACAAAGTACTTCACTTGGAGACTGCAGCTGCAAACAAGGTTCTTCACTGCATGGAACTGAATGAAGGGTTTGTACATTTCCCCCAGACCTTGTCAAAGGTAGGTTTAGATTTTGTCCTGACAATAACTTTAACTTTCTTGAAGATATGAAGGGTACATTTGCCATCTGCTTATGATGCTGCTATGGTCTGCTATCAGGAGCGTATTAATGAGGACCAGTCTGTAAAGTTGGCTACAGTGACTCAAGAACATCAACCTCAGGGCACAAACCCCACATTTGTTGTGAGTTTCTTAGAGTTCGCCAGCAAACCATCCATATAAACTCCTCAGGCATTATATAAGCCTAAGCATGGAGTCACAGTCACCTTGGGTACTTGAATCTATCTTGTCATATCCAACTCCAGAGCTGGAGCACCCACAGGATCAACTCCCCCCTCCCTCTCTCCCTCCCAACTACTGAAGATCAGCTGTTCCATGACATGCAGGAAGCACTAGTAGGGAAGGGAGGAGCAGGGACAGGGCAGGGGTGGGGCTTTGGGGCCAGGGGTGGAGTGGGCAGGGCCAGGAAGAGGAGGGGTTGGGTTGGGGTGGGGGCTTGGGAGAAGGGGTGGAGTGGGGGTGGGACTTGGGGCTGAACATCCCTGGGGCAAGTTGGAAGCTGGCACCTGTGGTTACATCAACTGTAGTAAAGCTTTACATTCACTAACCTTGCACACATTTGGTTATGGTGCAAAAGTAGGTTATTGCACTTCAGAGGCAAAAAATCATTGAGTACAGCCTCAGCTAAAGAGAGAGATTTATCTTTTAAATGATCTGAACACCCAAGGACATACTGTACCACACCATTTCAGGAGAAAGGTACACTCCAACATGGTGGTTGGTCAAGGATCAGAGAGACAACATGTCTAGCAGTGGTGCCTTAGACAGTGATGATACTGATGATGACTTGAATAAATGAATGTTTTCAGTTCTACAAGTCAAGACTAACTTCCAAGGATTGCCAAAGTTCAATGTCTTTTTTTTATGTACACAATTCACTCTTGTGTTAAAGCATAATTTTTTTTTTAAAGTTGATCTTTAAGTATTTTCTCAAATATATCTACTTATTTTTTCTAGGTTCGTCGTGTTTGGAGCCATTGTGTTTGTGGGAGAAAGGGCTCTAGAATGATACCCAACTTGATGCATTTCTGATGACGTATTCTCACAACTTCCACCAGGCGGAGGACCTGCAGCTTTGGACTGGAGGAGAAGGGTAGCGAGTCCCCCTGCTTTGTTACAGAGGATGAAATTATGATTCTGTAGATTTTTATGAATTAGATAACACATCCTTTATTTTTCTATCATCAACTTGCCCACAGAATGAGGTTTTTTTTTTTTACATTATGCTCCCAGACTACCCTTGGCTCTACGAGTGAATGAAAAGTCAGTGGCATCAGTAAATCAACTTAGACTTTCTTCCAGTATAGCTCTGTAAAAGTTAAAAGACAGGTGCCTGTCGGATCTACCTACTACAGTATACACTTGGTTTGTTGTATTGGCACTGCAATGCTCGGGTTTTCTTCTCTTCTAGACTGAAGTTCTCCAGAAGTTCAGATTAAAATAAAACATTGTCAACTAATATTTCCTTTTTGCTTTAGCTGGAGAGCTGCATAACTGCTGTTGGACATTACATTTTCTATTCCTAGAGATTACTTAAAGAGGTCTTTATTAACAGATGATTGACAAAAATTTGCATTTAATATCGTTGGAGGCATAGAATATCCTGAACCATATTTATTTTTAGAGCAAAATGATTGATCAATTAATAACTGTGATCACTGTGGTAAAATATAATCTTAGCTGAATTACTGCCAAAATATTTATGCAGCATATTTAATTTTTAAATGAAATTAGTGGTTAGCAGAGCTCTGTGCTTAAAATAAAATTAGGAGTGGAGAGATTAAGACCAGGATAGGGTTCAGAATAATTTACTATATTGCTTCTTTAGCTCGGTCAGCAGCTGAATTTGGCAACATGCTCATTTGCAATTTGATATTGTTTATTTTATTCTATTGTTTGTTTTTATTATTTATATTAGGGCCATGTCCAAAGGCCACAGTAGGATCATGATCCTCTTGTGCTGGGTGCTGTACAAACACACAGAACTATCTCCACACCAAAGAATTTACAAAGTAAATAATCAAATGACATGCAATTAGATGTATAAGATACTCATCTAGCAAGTTCCTTTTGTTATTTAGATTGATTATTTTTAACCATTCCCCATCTGTGCAGGGTCCAGGTGCCTCAGTTAGAATGCTACACTATTGCTGTCCCCAGTATTCTATTCTTCCAGCTTGTTCACCCCATGAAAATAAATCTAGGGAAAAAAATTTCTTTGCCTTCAAAATTTTCTTTCTTCAAGTGAGGAAAGTCTGCAGCTCCTGCTGGCAGCTCCTTGGAGGCAGAAAACAGATCTATCAATCATGGTACAGTCCTGAAGACCCACCCAGCCAGCCAGTTCAAGATAGCTCTATGCAGCAGCTTTGGCACTAAAGTTTTATTCAGAGGTTATCAGATAGCACAAACATTCATATCAACACTTCCTAATGTAAGCAACTTCAGATTCCACCACAACTACCAAGGGGGACGGGGCGAGAGTGCTCCTCTGCGTAGTTGGTGAAATTTGAATTCTAGATAATGAAAGTGTGGAAAACATGAGCAGGTGGCCACTCTACATCTCTTTTTGTAGGTTGGATATGATCCTTCAGGCCAGAAGGCTTCCATGGCTCTGAATGAAAGTGCACCAATGTTAGTGGAGGCAAAGGGCACCTTTGAAAACTTATTAAATATTCCAAGTTAGCCACATGAAAAATGAAGGCTCAGGAGAAAGGTGAGGTGTGTGGTTTTGTTTTTGTTTTTTAACTTATGTTGGCAATATAGGCCACAGCTAGGGATTTTCTGAATTAGATACAGCATTCACTGTTGATTTCTAGAGTTCTATTGAGATCAAGACTTTGACAGTTGTGTGTAGCAGTTTTTTTTTCCAAAGGCATTTTACCAGGGAGCGGGCAGAGGCGGAAAAGGAAACAATTTCTTGTAACCAGCTTTTATTTTAGGAATAAAGGCTGTTATAGCATAACACAACTTTGCCCTCATGAGAGATGCAGTACTGTTGTTCCCTGTTAAGAACCTCCCAAAATACTCATTGCTGAAGCGACAACCTCTAAAGACAGAAAATCTATGGGTGTGTAAAGAGGGTTCGTCATGGCTCGTCCCTCTCCAGGGTGGCAGGGAACCACACCGCCTCCCTTAGTCCCTGCACTGGCTTCTGGGGAATCAGTCATGTCACAGGAGTCCTGGCTCAAGCCATCCAGCAGGGGCTGAGTAAACAGGTAACAGTTAGCAATTAACAGCCCAGGCCCTGGGTCCGGGCGGGACAGCAATGAATCACAGCTCAAGCCCTTGGGCAGGGGCTGAGCAGCAGTTTATATAGGTACAGCAGCAGTGAGCCTAAGGCCTGGTCCACACTTATAAGCTACGTTATTCACGTAGCTGAATTTGCGTACCCTAATTCGAACCACTTACCCGTCCAGACGCGGCGGGGTCGAAGTCTGCGTCTCCCCCGTCGACTCCACCACCGCCGTTTGCAGTGGTGGAGTACCGGAGTCGACCGCGGCGCTTCCGGAGTTCGAACTATCGCGTCTATATCAGATGCGATAGTTCGAACTCCGAGAAGTCGAACTCGCTGCGTCGACGGGGCAGGTAAGTGAAGACCTACCCTAAGGCTCAGACCCTCAGGCAGGGCTGAGAATACAGGTAAATAGCACACCCAGGCTTCCGGCTCCAAGCAACCTGGGAGAGGGGAAGACTGCCATCCGTGACTTGGGTGGCAAGGGGGAGGAGGGAGGACAGGCCTGCCGACTCCACTGCATCCCAGCCTGGGGCCCTAACACTGGCCAAAGGCCCGCTACTATGTCAGTGGGAATCCCATCGCAACACACTGACATGGGTTCTGGCAGTGTTGTAGCCAGACTTGGGTCAGCTGCCCCCGGGCTACTTCCCAACTTGACCCAGGTATCTCCAAAGGGGAAGGTGGTGTCCGTAGGGTGGTCAATCACCATTGGATCCTCTGAGTAGCTGGTGAGGGTAGGCTCGGCAACTCTCCCACACACTGATCCGCGTCAAGTATCAGACAGTTGGACCAGTCTCCAAGTCCGCCACTGGTTTCTGGAGTCTCCCCAGCAGGAGCTGGGCTGGAGGCATCTGGCCTCTCCAGCGGCTGCCTCTTGAGTGAGTTCTGGGAGTGGGCTCTTATGCTTCCTGTCTGGCACCTGACCCTCCTAGGGGGGCAGGCTTGGAGTGCTCTGGCTCTGGCCACTCTGGTGTTCAGCGGAGCTCGTCCCTCTCCAGGGCGGTGGGGAACCACTCCACCTCCCTACAAGGCACTTCTGACAAGGGATCAAAAAGATGCATAGGCAGAGCATTTAACATTTAATATTTAGTTACAGAAGCAAGGTGGTCTCAGTGGTGCGGATTTGAGAAACATGGCAGCTCTAAGAATTTTTCTTGCTTCTGGATGCCTGCCTGCTGTCTCTGACAGTTGGAAATGGGTACTGCTTGGATTTTAGAGTCTGAGGTTTTAGTCCCACATTAAGATTTTACTGTAAGAACACCAGAAAAAATAACTTAACATTATGCCATTCACATAGGCTCTTTATAGATGCCCTGTTCATAAATTACTTTCTCAAAACAACACAAAAATATCTGAATCTCTTATTTTAATTAGTACCTCTCACATATCATGTAACTTGGTTAAATTTTTCTGAGCTTGGGCACAGAATTTTTTTCCTTGGGAGCATTCTTTTTTGTAGAGGAGGCATAAGTGAGTGATGGTTGCCACCTGCTTTGGATATGAGAACCAGGACCTCTCTGGATATTGTGGGGCTACTTGGCTCACTTCTGTTTCTTTTTTTTAACCCCCTTATGAGTGTGTTGTCTCCTTGAGAACACTGAACAGAAGAAGAGTTATGCTTTTGGCCATGAAAGAAAGTGCAAGTTTGTAGGTACAGCCAATTAATCTCTTAATATGGAATAATATTTTGGTTTCTTTGCCAGGTTGTGGATGCAAGTAGGTCCATTGATAGGTGTGTGACCCAGGGCTCACCTCTCCATTGAAGATCTTAGGTTGCAGACTACATCTCCCAGATTTATCCTTTGCTTTTTCAACTAGTTGATTATTACCTTTCTTTGTGGTGGTTGAAGTAAAACGGAGGTGTTTATTTTTCCTTCCTCGCTTTTGCCCAGGAACAGAAAATATTAGACATCCATAGCCAGTTTGAACACCTGGTACCTTCTTTCTTGCTGATAAGTCACTTCTGAAGTGTTGTAAAACACCACCAATACATCTTGGTTGATCAGGATTAGAGTTGCAGCTCTTAGGGACTATCTAATTGCTCTGAACCTGAGCCAATGGATACTGTGTTGGAGGTCTGTCCCCACCCCCACCATTAGCCTAGGATGAAATTGTTCCCTGTTCTTGAATCTGGCATAGATTCTCTCCACCTACCCTCTCCAATTCCACCACAGTGTGGCATTCTGTGCACCCCTTGGCAACAGCAAAAGGAAAGGCAGGGATGGTGTGTCCTGTGAAATCAAGGAAATTTCTGCAGAAAACTCACGGCATCTATGCATAATAGCATGTCAGTGAAGAGACCTTTTGTTCTGATCCAAAACATCAGAGCCCTGATAGATGTGACTGGAGAACAAATGTCATTGTATCTTGTGGCCACCAACTTTTAAATCCTGTTCGCTGATAGAAATAAAACTTCTCTGGAGGTGGTTTTTGCTGATGACTCCGAAAATTAATATTGACTGCATTGCATCATTTGGGTCTTGTTGGTGTTGACAAATCCATATAGTTCCAGAATAGATACTAAGGTGCATAATGGCTATTTTGTGGGCCTGTTCCAAAAAGACTGCTTCAGTGACTCCCATCATCTTAGAATGAGTAAACATTAACCCTTTTCTTGACGAAAACACTATGTGGTGGGCTTTGCACCCCACCATCCCTTCGTGGTGGTGGGAATGGGGTGTGAGGACCTTGCCACTTACAAGTTCACATGCCCACCTTTGTGCAGAAGGCCGGTTGAGGCCTAGTGGCCTCTCTCTCCACACAGTCACCCCTTGATCGGGGTAGTGTGGCCTAGCGGCCGGAGTCCAGGTAACTCGCCCACAAACATTGGGGCAGTGTGGCCCAATGGCCATGGTCCATATAACTCATCCCCCATGTAGGCGCAGTGCAGCCTAATGTCCAGAGTCCATGCAATCCCCCACTCTCAAGCGGGGTTGTGCTGCCTCGTGGCTGGAGTCCATAGGATTCACACAGTTCGAGGGAGAGTTGTACGGGGACCCGGGCCCGCCCGCTCCACCAGGTTCCTACCCTGGGCCGTGGTAGTGGCAGCTCGGCAGGGATCCACCCACAACACGCCAAGCGCCTATGCGGCTCTAGGGCCATTTGTCTCTAAAGTTCCCCTGGGTCACTTCCTACCATAGATGCCAGGTTCCCTGCTTCATGGGGTCCTCCGGTCTGTTCCCCTCCTGTGACATCCTCCATCTGGGTATCAGGGTGCGTCCCAGCTTGGCTGGCCTCCGGATCCTGGTGTGCAGGCTCTCCCTCCTCAGGAGCTAGCACCGTGCCTCCTCCTCCTCTGGTGGTCTGCCCAGACTGAGCAGCTCTGCAGGCTTTTATACCTGTTCTCCAGTTGGAGCATGCCCAGCAGAGCTTCCGGGGTGTGGCTTCCTCTGCTAGGAAAGAAGGGTTAACCCCTTCAGTACTAGTGTGGGTAGGGTGACCAGATGAGAGGGAGAAAATATCAGGACACATGGGAGGGTGGTCCGCCGGCGGAGCAAAAGAAAAAAGCCAAGTGCTGCCGGCGGAGCACAAAAAAAAAATAATATTGGGACAAATTTAGTCCCAATCAAAGATCGGTCGGGACACGGGACAAACACCTAAATATCGGGACGGTCCCGATTTTATTGGGACATCTGGTCACCCTAAGTGTGGGGCCACTCTGTCCCATCACACACACTGTTTAGTGTTCTGCATTTTCAGTTTTTATTCTTGAAAAATAAAATTCTGGGAATTTTTCTCTCTTTATTTTCCAAACATTAAAACTGGGTTGAAATTGGGTTAAATCTAATTTAAAACATCAGGAAATATCAGGAAAAAATAAAAAGAAAACTTAAATATGCACACTTTACAACAGTATAATTGAAACTTTTTGTTATGTACAAAGGTATTTTTGTCTCCCTTGGAGCTAGTAGTTTTCCCAGAAATCCTGGTTTGTGTATGCTGCATAATTTTCTTCACAATATCATCACTCATGTTGAGCCTCTTGCTTTCTTGGAGGTAGCCCAACTTTGAAAATAATCTCTGTATTTCAATAGATCCAGGGACTCAAAACTCACCATGCCACTTTGCTGAAGTTCAGAAGAATATCTTGATGACTGTTCCAAAAAGCCTGCACATCCAATTTCACATTGTCGTGGTTTAGGCATGTTCATGTAAGTAGTAAATTTCCCTTCCAGATTTGAAATTTCATCGTTCATGACAAATGGTTGAAACACTTTGATATAATGATTGTAGTGTGCTGCAAAATTCATTTTGAGGATGGGGTTCAACACCAAGATGACATTCCAAAGAGTATCTTCGGCACCAAATACTTCAGGGATCAGATTACAGGCCACAGTCATTTCCCATTTCCCCCTGAGCTTTGTGTTGAAGGTTTTGAATCCTTTTTTGGGTTTCTAATGTCAGGGTTGGAAGGATGTCCAGAAACAGCTGGGTTTTCTTGCCATAGGATGCGCTTGCAGCTTTTGTGCTCAATTCAGCTGAGATTTTGGTTGTCAGGATCAGGTAAACATCAGTATTGGCAAACATATTGGCAGTAGTTGGAGAAAACGTCAGTGTTTTCTGTATGTCACACAGTGATTCCAAGTTTTAAACAATGAACATTACCTTGGTACACAGAATCTGGTGGTCATTTTGGTTATTCGCCAGCTTCTTCTTTAGAACCAACAAACTCGGGATGATCTAGGAGACACATTAGCACACTCCATGTGTTATTTACATGACAGGCAGCAAAGTACAAGCACATCCACCAGTGTGGCACTGCAGGGGTAGGTAATAAGCTATTGGCTCTGCACTCATTTCACACTGTGTAAAACAAAGCCTTCAACTTGTTTGCATACTTGAAAATGGCCCTGAATCCAGTGATGCAAGATTTCACGTCTTTCATTTCTTCTGTAGCAGTAGCCTCTGACAGTACAACAGTTAATCAGAGGAGCAGGACAGGTAACAGGTAGCAGCTCCGGTTTCAGTTTGAACTTATCCATGTAGGAAGCAGTGTTAGTTGTGGCCCCATTTTCCAAAGTTAGTTGGTATGTCTCAAACATGTCAGTTATTGTTGCTGACAAAATGGCTGTCAGCAGAGGGGATGAATGTCCCATCAGCACAAGACAATGCAGGTTTATTTGCTGTGAAATAAAACAAAAATAAGAGGTCAAGAATCGGATGCTCCAAAGCATCGGGAGACTCGTCAAAAATCAGACTAGACACCACTTTTCCATCAACTCGTTCCATCAGTTTAGATACTAAAGCATCGTCATTTATTTCAGATACTTATGAGTGAGGTTGTCTGTTTTTGCTGCTGAACAGAGCCACCAATAGGCCCCTCTGTAATTAACAGCGGTTGGCCGGCAAACAAAGAGCACGCACAAATTCATTGACGCAATCATTCTATGTCCTGTCTTTCATTAAAGCCCTGTGAAAAGTCCTGATATTGACTGTTTATCCTATAGCTCACTTTCTTCTTTAAGCTTCTTGTGTCACTTGCTTTTGATATGCCTGAGGACTGACCTTAATGCTGCAATACTTGCAACACAATGCAACCTATTTGGTCCTGTTTTTACTTTTTAAAAAAATTTCTGAGCACTGATTTGCTTGTTGGTATTCAGGCATAGATTTGCAGTTTTGCCCCATGTTTATTTTTATCTATCTGTGAAGGATTGATTATTTAAATTCAGCACTATACTAAATGGATGCAAAGAAATATGTGGGCAGAGTTTCCTTGTGAGCCGATCACAGCGCAATATTAATATTGTTTGATTTTCCGACATCCACTGCATGGGTCTCTGTATTTTACACTGAGGACTCAACAATCATGTAAAAAGAGTTTTGTTAAACACTAACAAAGTACCTGAAAAAATATTGACTGTATTGATAAGGGAGTTTGGTTTATACTGATTTACATCTGTTTAATTAAAAAAGCTAGTAATTTATCAAAGAAAAATCAGTAAAAACTGAAAATGCAGAACACTAAATTAGAACTTGGAGTGGCAGGTAGGCCAAAAGGTGCAGTAGGATACCGGTAATATTGTCTGCTGCATGTGAAGTTGAAATCTCCTGCGGGAGGCTAAATAATACTGTATAAATAGGTGGTTTTAGACCAATTTGTGATAGCCATTTCCAATAGTTTATTCTTCCTCTTATGGTGGAATTTAGGATCTATATCCTGAACTCTGGTTTCCAGAGGAATCTGTTCAAGAACTTCTGGTTGAGAATCCGTTGACTTGTTCCCAGGGAGATCAGTTACCTAACCTTGAAACTGATTGTATATTTCAGTCTTCATACTTTGGTGTTTCAATCAGCAGAGGGACAAGGGGATGTCAATAGCCTTGATTTTGGAGTTACATTTAATTTGCAGTAGGAAGCCAGGCTGGATACCTCTGTCTAAAAGTCATTCTTCTCATGTAGTATTGAACCAGCACTTGGAAATTTCATGCCACTTGCCCCTGAAGTCATACTTACTTAAAAGATATACAGAGTTTTTGTTTGTTTGTTTGTTTGTTTGCCTGCCCCTCCTGTAGTATCTTCTTTCTTGTGACACTTGGTGTATTCAATACGCTAGTTAGAATTACTGGAAGAAATCCAAATTGGAGCACAAGAGTATCAATACCTGTGGTAATGTCTACACTTCTTTTTCAGCTACCAGGTTTCCTTAGATTTTCCTATTTTTATTTATTTAAAGGAGGTTCCCGTGGCAGTTCCATTTACAGTTGTCAAAATGTCTTCCCAGTGCGATGATTAACAGAAACCTGTACTACTTTGCCTGGGATTTGGCTTTCCATGGTCTCAGGCTCAGCTGGTGATGTGATTGTGACACAGAATTTATTTCATTGCTCTTACTGTAAATCTCATGTTGGCTGGTGAGGAGGAGGGTACGCTCTCCCACAAGAGATATTGCTAAGGAAATCTTTCTTAAATAAGGCTTCAAGTTCAGAAGATCTTCTGATCTTGAATGACACAGTGCACAACAGGGAGTGTGACCTTGCATGCATGAGTCGAGCACAAGAAGCCAGGACAGCATATGAAGGGACTGCTGAGGTGACTTAATTTTTTTATTATATTATTCTTTTAAAAACAGACTTGCCACTTCTTTTGCAAGACATGACAGTTGTACCAACTTTGGGGAGTATAAATCATAGTAGATTTACCTGTGGTTGAACTAACTCCCTTTCTCTCCCACTTCCTCACATGTTTTCTTTTTTAGAGGCTTATCTGGGGGAAATAGAGAATCTGAATAACAAGGAGTCCGGTGGCACCTTAAAGACTGCTATTCAGAAAGATTTCAAATTACTGCTATTCAAAATACCGATTGTGTGATAAGAGTCTAAAGTCTGGGGGAGGGGGAGGGAAACCTAGTTCTGTTGGCCTACACCTCTCCATCATAAATTAAAAACACACACACACAAAATAAAAAAGCTGCCTTCAGTTATTAGATGGCTAACTTGGTACATTTTGAAAGCTTTCAAACACAGATGCCTTCTTCCACCTCAGAGTCATGGAAGCCTCCTGGCCTGAAGGATCATATCCAACATACAAAGAAAGATGTAGGCTAGCCACCTTTCACACCTTCACTCTGTTCTACAAACTAAATGTGCAAGTCCCCTCAGTCTTTACCACTGGAGGAAGAGAGACACATACCGGGCTTACTCAGTAACTGATTTATTTATTTTTAGAAAAATGTGTGGTGGGAGGGAAAGAGAGAAGCTGTGAGATACAGCTTCTCATTCATCCTTTGTTTTCCTCCTTTGGTGAGACACTGCTATTGGATATCCCAATGTAATGTAGCTGCAGACCTTCCCTGTGAAGAACAGGAATATTTATCTTACCTAAATAATTTCCTTTCTTCTGGTTGGAAAAACTGCAGATCTAACTCACCTAGCACAGAGATTATAGTTTTAAGTGAGCTTTAAACTGTCATACTCATCTCCAATTTCCTTGTTGACATGCTATATCTGTCCTCCATAGTTGTGGTGGTATTTGAGGCTTCTCTGCAGTAGGAAGTGTTACATAATTATTTTGTTCTATCCAATAATTTCTGAATTAAACTTTAAAGGACTTACCTTTATGTAGCAGCTTTGGAAGTATCTTTTAATTGGCTGAGTCTTCAGGGATGTGGCAACTCCCAGACTTCCTTGCTTGCCAGGTCTGCTTTCTGCCTCCAACAAGGTGCAAGCAGAAGTAAGATCTATTGTAATGGTTCTATGGACTTTCCTGTGAAAAAGAAAAGCTGGTTAATAAGATAGTATTACTGGATGTGAATAAAGGCACAATGTCTTCTGCACCTGTAGTCTAATCTACCCTCTCCCACTATTGTATAGCAAACAGCTACAATAACGAGCCCTGATATTTCAAACACTTACCTGCAATCTTTCCATTGACTTCAGTGGGCTTTAGATTAGGCCCACAATAGTTGGAAAGTTTTATCATCTACTCTATTATGTACTTGAATAACTCTCTGCTGGCTTTTCCTTTGCATTTTCCCAGCTACATATTATAAAAATCCTAAAATAAGTGGCAAAAAAACCCTTGCTAAATTTAGAACCTCCTAATTCAAAGAATGTTTTTAAGAACTACAATTTTAAAGTGTAATGGAGAATCATAGGGACTTCAATAGGTCATATAGTCCAGCTCCCTGTGCCGAGGTAGGAATATGTATCTTCCTCTTCTACCTAGAATTTGATTCAGCCATTTAGATGTAGAATCAGAATTTGTAAAAAAGAAAAGAAAACACTCTATCTCCTGAATATCTATATTTCCAGTATTTATTAACAATTAAGTTTTCAATGTTCCTTTTCATAATAAAGAATTGTTTAAAAGATGTATAAAAGATAAAATAAACTATGGCAATTTCATCATTTAACTGTATTCAGCAGTAGCACAAAATAGGAAGCAGAGGGAGCATGTCCACTGAAGGACAATTTTTCATATTAGTTCTAGCTGTAGATATTTGGATTCGCAGAAAAACCTTTATCCTCTCTAGGAGTTTTCTATATGAAACAAATTGACGCTGACTCTCCCAGTTACACTGAATAACTTAAATGGCATTTTTTGAGATGTATGCTTTGGTGGCACCTTTTCTTCAGGTTCTCTGGAATTAGTGTGTGGAGAAGTGTAGGGATATTAAAAAGTTATCATTTCACAACAATACATTTTATTTTAAAAAGAGACATTTCAAATAAACACTAATTTTGAAGATATTTGGAGATAATCATCTTGTAAAACCTGATGTAAACCATATGAAAAATCAGCTCATTAGTGACATACAATCTAACTGAACAGGTTTCAACCCATCCCATGCTTATGTGAACCCAAACAGTCTTTTCAAAACATGTAAAGAGGATCTTTCATATCACCCTAAGTAAATTACATTTTCAAATTCAGCTTCCATAAACTCAGACTAGAACTGATCCAAAAACTTGTTTATAAATGCTCTTGGTTTATATACTTCTTTCTAAAAAATGTAACTGTTTGGATATGATGCAGTTAAATATTGAATAGGATTCTAACAATGTGTTTGTTTTGTTTGTGACCATATTAAAAATTCTAATTTTTATTTTTTGCAACAAGCATTGACTAGAATGTGGATTTCTGTTTGTACCTGACCTTAAAAATATTCTTCCTATATTTTGTAGTCATGGCTTTAGAATTTTAAAATAATAATTAGTCAGTTTCTAAGATCTGCCTTTTTCTTTCTGTCCAGGCTGCCAAATTTCAAGTCTAGGCCCTCCATTGTGGTTGAGCTTTTGGATTTGGTTTGTACAATTCCTAGCACAATCCTAACTGAGTACTTTGGACACTACTACAATTCAAACAATTAAAAATTATGATAATTTGAAAAAAACAGAGGTAACTATCAATAGTCACAGATTTAAATTTATTCTTTCTAGTGTTTTCTTTTTTATTACAGTATTATTATTATTATTACTACTACACATTTTAAGGCTTTGCGTACAAAGTAACACCAATTAAAGATCATTCATTTTGGAGTAGGGAAGAAAAAGCCCTAGAAATTTCCAATTGCTCGACTGAATAAAATAGCTCCAGCCTTCTATTCTTAAACCAGACAGTGTTTGTAGTAGTGCCGAGTTCCCTTTTAAACTAAAACCTGCTATTTTATAACATCCTACACTACTTGCAAAGTTAAATGTTGTTAGCACAATCTACGGCAAGTTGCACTAACCCAATTAAATTAAATTGTTCTGATAGTAAATGTACAATTACTAATTATCCCAGCCTTCTAGTAAATCAGGTCTATTGCCCAGATTTTTAAAAAGAGTGTTAATGCCTTTTGGCATAACTCAATTAATGAGTAATGTGTGTAAAACGAATGGATTTTCTGTAACATTTGTTTGCATGTTGCATTCCTCCCATCTTAGATTAGGCAGGAAAATTATTGCCTTAGCTGCACCCCCAAGTGGCTAGCTGAATAACTTGATAAATATTAATACTATACTTTGGAATATAGAAATTTCCATTCCAGACCAAATTAATAGTTCATTCATTTTGTATCTTGTCTCCAACAATGGCCAGTACTAGCAATGACTGAGCTAACTGGGGGAGGAGGGGGAGGAGAAAAGGTGCTCCCCTGGCAGCCTTTAGGTGTACATCCGTATGCTGTCTTTTCACACGCAGCTGGAGAGTGAGCCCTCTCCACACCCACATTGCAGTGGTGGGTTCTGTCCCAGAGGGCTGGGCCCAGCCCTCCATTCCAAGTGTTGTGACATGGCACGCAAGGCCATGTGGTGCTATGACTCCTGCACATCAGGTCACAATGCCACTTACTCAAATCTGACCTGGCTGTCCTTCCATCATGACAGAGGGGCAGCTGGGCCAAGCCTGAGTGGTGCTGCAACCACATGTGCCAGCTTGTAACACCCAGAATTGAGAACCGAGTCCAGCTCCATGGGACAGGAACCACTGCTGCCATGTGAGTGGGGAGCGCACTCACCCTCCAGCCTCCTCCTCATATTCCACAAACACCTCCCCCCTCATTGGGCTGGAATTTGTGATATGGCGGGTGGTCCATCACCCTGCCAATTGCAAAACTTGGCTCTGTCACTGCATACCAGCTGCTGTTTCAGAAAGAGGTGCAAAGAAATCCCTGCATTTTGTATCTTTTCTACCCATGATTATGAATGTTTTCATTATCATCTAATATCATTCTCTTTTGAATCTTCCAGACTCTTGATATTAATGCCATGTTGTGGTAATGAGTTCCCAAGGTTAATTATATTTTCTGTAAAGTTTTTCTCTTGTTCGGTTTTAAAGTTGTTCTTTTTCAGTTTCATTTTGTGTGCCTCCATTTTTGGGTGCCCAACTTCAGACATTAATGTAGCCCTGTTGTCAGTGGGCAAATACTTAGCATTTTCTGGGAAAAAACAAACAAACAAACAAACAAACAAACAAACAAACAAAAAAACAGGCTTAAAGGTGTCTGAGGTCAGGAATCCAAAGCTTGAGGCAATCATTAGTCACTTTTGAAAATCTAGGGCTCTGTTACTGCAAATTTCGCCACCTAACACTCAACCCTTTCTCCAGATCAGTTGTAAATACATTTACAGGTTCTGGTCCTATTACAGAACCTCAGGACACTCCACCGTTAACCTTCTATAGTGTCAAAAACTGACCATTTATTCCTATCTTTTTCTTCTTTTCTGTTTTCACCCAAATCCAGGATAGAACTTGACCTCTGACTCAGAGTACTTAAATTTCATTAATAGCTTCCTCTGAGAGTGTCAAAGGTTGCGCAACATGACTTTCTGTACCAAGATAATCAATACTGACAGCACTGCTAAGCAGGATTGTTCCAAGTGCAAAGACAGTCAGAGTCAAGAACAAAATGTTCAAATCTGGATACAATAGGTGTGCCAGGCAAAAAGCTCATGCACCAGATTAAAACCTAATCATGAGGATATTAGAAATACTTTATCTTCAATTACAATATATTCAACATATAGATTCCTATTATTTCAATTAAATGGTTCAATAGGACTGCAAAAAACAAAAATCACTTCCACCAGAGTGTGACATGATTTTTTGTGCGAGACCATTCCACTCTTCCTATCAGGATTAGAGAACATACATCACTTAAGCACATGTAGTATTGGGCTACACCTACACTACAGACCTTACTGTGGCACAGGTGTACCCCTGCAGCTGCGCCACTGTAAGGTCTCCTGTGAACTCTCCTGTAGGCATAATTAAACCACCCCCAATGAGCAGCAAGAGCTATGTCGGCGGGACAGCATCTCCTGCTGACATAAGGCTGTCCACTCCTTTTGTCGATGAAACTTATGTCCGTCAGGGGTGTGTTTTTTCACACCCTTTACCAACAAACATTTTACTGACAAAAGTGCTAGTGCAGACATAACCCCTTGGTCTCAGGCTATTAGAGAGAGAAGGTGGATGAGGTAATATCTTTTATTGGACCAACTTCTGTTGGTGAGAGAGACAAGCTTTCAAGCTTACACAGAGCTCTAGCTTAGGTCTGGGAAACTTATTCAAAGTGTCACAGCTAAATAAAAGGTGGAAAAGATGGTTTAGCATAAGTAGTTAACACATATTTCAAGGGGCCATTCAAGATGAAATGGCCCATTAGAACCCTTCCAGTCATAGGGAGGAAAGGAAGCATCTGTTAGTTGTAATAAGCCATAAATCCAGTCTCTATTCAGTCCATGATTTTTAGTGTCTCGCAAAGTTATGAATTTAAGCTCCCGGGCTCATCTTTTGAAAGTGTTGTGCAGGTTTCCTTTGGGGTTGAGGACTGATAGGTCAGATATAGAGTGATCACTACATTTCCCAGAACTGAAGTAGAGCTCTATGTAAGCTTGAAAGCTTGTCTCTCTCACCAACAGAAGTTGGTCCAATAAAAAATATTACCTCACCCACCATGTCTTTCTTAAGCATGACAGTATTACTGTGCCTTCATAAATGTTATCTGGAATTTTTATAATAAGTGTATGATGACTTTCATTTGAAGACCTTAGATTTTTCAGTGCAGCATATGAAAATATATTGTCCTGAATGACAACTCCTATTTTAATGTGCACATTTTATCTTTGTATTATAGAATAATATATATTGCTATACTATAGTTTAGAAAGATAATTGTGTACCAGAAACACACACTATTATTAAGTAGTGTTAGTGAAGTGTACACTCAGTACTATCAAATAGGCACACCTAATAAAGATGCCTTCTGGATGCTGTTTAACACTGTATCATGACAAATTTATAAGCCACAAAAATCTGTATATTAATCTCTATACATTACTGCTATAAAAAGCTTCCAACGTTTCTATAAATATCACAATATTATTGTTTTCATCCCTTGTGAAATCCTTTGTATGCTCAGATAATGGCATTTCTGCCAACTTTCTAACATATTGTAGCTGAACAAGCATCAGCCTTTTCACTTTGTACTATTCTGGATCAAACAGAAGAATCCTGAGTCTAGGTGAATGTAAAGCATTGTAGAATCAATTAAACCAAGCTGTTTTATGTATAGAAATGACCACATGGGAAGCAAGGCGCAGCTGTGTGCAAATGTACTTTACAGTGATGAAGTTGTTCTTCTTTTCATAAAAAGTGCTGACAGCCAGAAGTTGATGTAAGACTTTCCAGACATGGCTACAGCACCATATACATCTAGATTATTTATTTAATGATTTTATTTTAAATCAGCAAGGGAATGATAGAGTTTTAAGATGGAATGTCCGTTTCCAGTGCACCATACACTCTTCATACTCGGTGAGATACATTCAGTACAGAAAGCCTGGGAAAATGTACTTATGAACCATTTAAATACCTGCAAACCCTCTAAACAAAGGTTAAGTGGGACTTAAATGTTGCACAGGCTCTGTACACAACAGGTTTTCTCCAGTTAATATGGTAGTTTCTAATATGATGAAAGCTGAAAAGTTTTAAAGCAACGTACATAAACTGTGCCTTGTTTAATTCATGTAATCCTATGTCTTATGTATTTTATCTATAAAAGAATAATCATTTCCCATCACCCTTCAGTAAGAACAATAAATAAAGCTTAACATACTTAAGATATAAAATGGACCTTGCTTACCCAGCCATCAAGGAAATAATGCCTCCCTTATTAATTTATACAAGATGGAACTGTACGAGTCTACATTTAAACCCACAGACTTGAACAAGTTTGCATTAGCAAAATAATGTTAGTATTAAAAAAAAAAAAACCTTGAAACACACACATACCACGTCACTCCACTCAAAGCAGATTAACGTCTGTGCATATCAAACCTTAAATAAACCATTCACATCATCAATACAAACTTCACTTTTTATATTATTAGGTGAAACTCAAAGGGGAATATTTCATTTTAAAAGATGAGATTCTCTTGCAGCAAATTGAAATGTACCATGTTCATTATTTATGTATTGGACAACATAAGTAAATGGGTCTGTTTTTTACTAAGGCGTCTCCACTTAACAGCCAAAAGAGACCACCTTCTTTCATCCATAGCCATAGATATCAGTCTAGTCCAAAGCTGAGCATTTTCTGTTCTTTAATTTTGCTATTCATTAGCAATTATGTTTTCAGAAAAGCAGCAAAGAGTCCTGTGGCACCTTATAGACTAACAGACGTTTTGCAGCATGAGCTTTCGTGGGTGAATACCCACTTCTTCAGATGCAAGTTTTCAGAAAAGAAACCCTCAAAATAAATGCTGGAGTAGGAGAGGAGAAGAGAAGCTCCGTTGCATGCGCTCCATACCACGCCCTATGGAAGCACCCTCTCTATTAGCTCTGAGGCATTGTCATTCCATGGGCTGGGAGAAAGATTAACCCAGAGAGCAGACCTTCTTTGCAACATGATTCTCTTAGAGCCAGGAGGCTATCCACATGAAAGATAATACTATTTCTAGCAGAATTCATTTCTCTTTACTACTTATAAGGGTTTAACCTAGCAGCATGCCTGCTGTGGGAGAGGGGAGACTGAGAAGCATATGGGGCAGTCCTTCCATATGATTGGGGGTTCCTTTTCTTCTAAATTATTAGAGATCTATGGTGTTTGGAGACTTGCCTCTACCATAAATATTTCCTCCCTGAGGAAAATCTAAGTAAGAAACTGTGAGGGTTACCTTTATGTAGTTTACTCTGTCTCCTTCCCATCCATTTAATTTAGAAAGAGGGCAGTGGGAGAAGAGGAGGGAAATACACAATATAGCTAAAACATTTGCATTTCTGACAATTATATGTTTTGACTTTCCTTATTTCCTCATTCATATGTCTAGTTTGTTCCTTCACTTATCAGCAATGATTAACAGTCCTGGTATTAAAATACACCTTTGGCATGTTGAAACAAGCATTACTTGTAATCGCCATCTATGTTGATAGCAAATTAACTTGCTCGGAAAGAATCCTGGCCATAGCTCAGTTTGATTTATTAAAAGGCAGAGCAAATAATGTTGCTCCTGAAAGGGACACGGCACATGAGGGACTAAGTCATCTTTACTATTCATCAATATAAAGTTGTTCTACGTATTCTCTTTTTAAGTTTTATTTAATTCATAGATACTGGTACTGATTGAATTTTTATCACTTATTTGCAAACCATTTGTCGCAATTTGAAAGCTAATTTTCAACACTAATTTTTTCATGAATATTGCATCTCCCTGTTTCGTTACATATTCAAAGCTGCTGATGGTGATTTAAAAATGTGTTAATAATGTTTAAGGAAAGATTCTGACCAAAAAATACAATAAATTGACATTAGTACAATTGAAGGGAAAAGTCTATCGCTGCACCAAACACAATCATGTTTCTATTTGGCAACAGCAATGTGGTTCCCACTGGTGCTGTGTCAAGTTGAATAGAGCAATGGCATATTAAAAGAAATAGGGTAATATTTGTACCGTTTACCGGTATATCTTCACATGTACATGCGTTTTGTATTTTACAGTATACCTAAATAATATATCATTTGTTCACCTTCATGTAAACTCTTTTTAAAATACAACTCAACTACTAGGGGGGAAAAAAACCAAAACTGATAATGAAGAAACTATGTAAATGAAATAGTGTCTTCTCCCCTGCTGTTATGTTACACACTGAAAAAGTTACAATATTTATCATAAATATGTTTCAATATATTTGAGAGACAGATTATAGCAACAAAGTTGTGCTAAACTGACTTTTTCTGTTTGGTTTGTCATTCCATTGTCGTAGATGTAATCATTTTGACTAATGGATGTTGATGTGACAAAGTTGGCATTTGCTCACTGAATATTGTTATCTTGCTTTCTTATCCTAATGGTAGTATTGGACCTAAAATGTTTATAAATGAGTTATAAGTATTCTCTGCCCTATGTTTTGAGAAGGAAAATATCATGAATTTGTGCTCTATTCTTCTCCAGACTACAAAGATAATATTAATCTATTAACCCACCATTAAACACACTTGGTGTGGACTCTGTACCTGATATCAAAAACATTCTGTCTAACCCCAAGTAACAGTCCTCAGAATTACTCAATAGCCACCTGATTTATTCCATTCCCAGAAACTAACCGGTATGTCTTTTGAGCTTAAAGGTCTTCATTTTTTTCTTTATTTCATTTTTTTTTAGAAAGAACTACAATCCTATTACAGGTAATCTGCAAATTTAAGACAACTCTGTATGGCTGATTTTGGGATCCAATTTTCCAGACAAACTTATCAAAAGGCAGAAACAAAGAACAAGGATAACTCTAGAAACCAAGGGAAAGGCACTGGGGAAGCCTGCTTTCAAAAATATAGTGACAAAACTGAAAAGGTCTGTCAGATTTTACAATCACATTACTAAATTTTGCATCTTTATTTTTGTGGAATTCTGTCATTTTCATAATTTTCATAGGGTATTATAATTTTCACAAAAATGTGTAGCTGGAGCAGATAAGGTAGCTTTTTGTAGGAGGAAATACAAAATGGCTTCTTTCTGCCACACCTCCCAATCCATGGAAGCCTCTACCTATGGGATGAAATGCTGGACCTACTGACTTCACCCATGATCTTTACATTCTTGGCTTCTGTAGACTGAAGAAGCAAGTGACAGTCCCTTACATGGATTGCTGGGGATTTCTTATATCTGATATAATGCTGACACTGTCCACTGTCCCTCCACTAAGTGAATGTGTATTAAATATAGATTGGAAACTAATAGGAGCATATTAGCCTATAAAAAGGGACTAGGGAACAATGAATTTTGGTGCATTCATTTATGGTTGTCCAATATGAGAAATCTTAAAGGAATATAATTTTTCAAGAAGCAGGTCCTCAACACTTTCTGACAATGATGCCTCTTTCACATGTCAGGTTGGGTACCCAAAAACTGATACTCCCACACTCACTAGTTGCTTTTGAAAACTTATTCCTTAGCTTCAATAAGATGTGGTGGCCTGGGAAGCAGAAAAAAAGAAATGGGCTTTTACACAAATCTGCTGACCCTCTTGTACATGCTGAGAAATACAAGCAGATTCAGTACATCTTGAAACATCCACAGTTTTTATTTCACATTCATTACAGGGGTAGGTATATTACAATTTATTTGATAAATTTAGGACCTAATCTGAAGCCCACTGAAGTCAATTAGATCCTTTCCATGGACTTCACTAGGCTGTGGATCAGACTTAGTCCTTTTCGTTTGTCTCTTAGTAGATAATGATTTAACATAAGAACAATCATACTGAGTCAGACCAAAGGTCCATCAAGCCAAGTGTCCTGTCCTCTGACAGTGGCCAATGGCAGGTGCTCCAAAGGGAATGAACAGAACAGGTTATCATAAAGTGATACTTTCCTTGTCACCCCAAACCCAGTGTCAGGGTTCCCTCCCCACTCTGAACTCTAGGGTACAGACGTGGGGACCTGTATGAAAGACCCCCTAAGCTTATTTCTAGCAGCTTAGTTTAAAAATGCCCCAAGGCACAATTTCTCTCTTATACCTTGGATTAAGTAATGCTGCCATCACCAAGTGATTTAAATAAACATTTAGGGAGGGCCATGTGGAGCCCTACCTTCCCCAAATATCCCCCCAACCGCCTACACCCCCTTTTCTGGGCAGGCTTGAGAATAATCCCCCCAACCCCTTACACCCCCTTTCCTGGGGAGGCTTGAGAATAATATCCTCACCAATTGGTACAGATGAACACAGACCCAAACCCTTGGATCTTAAAACAATGAAAAATCAATCAGGTTCTTAAAAGAAGAATTTTAATTAAAGAAAAGGTAAAAGAATCACCTCTGTAAAATCGGGATGGTAAGTACTTTACAGAATACAAAAGACTCAAGAACACAGAGGATCTCCCCTCCAGGCAAAACCTTAAAGTTACAAAACCAGGCATAAACCTCCCTCTTACACACAGGAAAACACAAGCCAAAACAAAAGTAAACTAACGCATTTCCTTGCTAAATACTTACTAACTCTATAGGAGTTGGATTGTTTGCTTCCTTGATCTGACTCCAGCAAGCGCACAGAACAGACAGACAAAGCCTCTGCCCCCTTCCCCCCCCCCCCCCGCAGATTTGAAAGTATCTTGTCCCCTTGTTGGTCCTTTTGGTCAGGTGCCAGCCAGGTTACTTGAGCTTCTTAACCCTTTACAGGTAAGATAATTTTGTGCCTCTGGCCACAACAGACCCCACAGCACTCTATACAGAAAGGTGGTCACCCTTCCCTTTATATTCATGACACCTAGCTTCTGGCAAACAGAGGGTAGGGACACCATTCCTGCCCATCCTGGTTAATAGCCATTGATGGACCTATCTTCCATGAATCTATCTAGCTCCCTTTTGAACCCTGTTATAGTATTGGCCTTCACATCACCCTCTGGCAAGGAGTTCCAGAGGTTGACAGTGCATGAAAAAATACTTTGTGTTTCTTTTAAACCTGCTACCTATTAAGTAGGTATTCAGTATTCAAGGTATGGGCGTACCATGGATTTATATAAAGGCAATATGATATTTTCTGTCTTACCCCTTTCTTAATGATGCCCAACATTCAGTTCACTTTTTTGACTGCCGCTGCACATTGAGTGGATGTTTTCAGAGAAGTATCCACAATGACTCCAAGATCTTTCTTGAGTGGTAACAGCTAATTTAGACCCCATCATTGTATATGTATTGTTACGATTATGTTTTCCAATGTGCATTACTTTGCATTTATCAACATTAAATTTTGTTGCCCAGTCACCCAGTTTTGTGAGATCCTTTTGTAGGTCTTCACTGTCTGCCTGGGACTTAACTATCTTGAGTAGTTTTGTATCATCTGCAAATTTTGCCACCTCACTGTTTACACCTTTTTCCAGATCGTTTATGAATATGTTAAATAGGACTGGTCCCAGTACAAACCCCTGGGGGACACCACTATTTACCACTCTACATTCTGAAAACTGACCATTTATTCCTACCCTTTATTTCCTACCTTTTAACCAGTTACCAATCGATGAGAGAACCTTCCCTCTTATCCCATGAGTGCTTATTTTGCTTAAGAGTCTTTGGAGAGGGACCTTCTCAAAGGCTTTCTGAAAATCAAAATACACTATATACACCGGATCTCCTTTGTCCGCATGCTTGTTGTCCCCCTCAAAGAATTCCAGTAGATTGGTGAGGCATGATTTCCCTTTACAAAAACCATGTTGACTATTTCCCAACAAATTATGTTCATCTATGTATCTGACAATTTTGTTCTTTATGATAGTTTCAACCAATTTGCCCAGTACTGAAGTGAGGCTTAATGGTCTGTAATTACCAGGGTCACCTCTGGAGCCCTTTTTTAAAAAAATGGTGTCACATTGGCTACCTTCCAGTCATTTGGTAGCTGATTTAAATGATAGGTTACAGATGACAATTGTTAGTCCTGCAATTTCACATTTGAGTTCCTTCAGAACTCTTGGGTGAATACCATCAGGTCCTGGAGACTTATTACTGTTTAGTTTATCAATTTGTTCCAAAAACTCCTCTAATGACACCTCAATTTGGGACAGTTCCTCAGCTCTGTCACCCAAAAAGAATGGCTCAGATTTGTGAATCTCCCTTACATCCTCAACAATGAAGACCGATGCAAATAATTCATTTAGTTTCTCTACAATGGCCTTATCGTCTTTGAACGCTACTTTAGCACCTCAATCGTTAGCAGTGGCCCCATTGGTTTTTTCAGCAGGCTTTCTGCTTCTGATGTATTAAAAAAATTGCTATTCCTTTTGGAGTCTTTGGCTAGCTGTTCTTCAAATTCTTTTTTGGTCTTTCTAATTATATTTTTACACTTCATTTGCCAGAGTGTATGCTCTTTTCTATTTTCCTCATTAGGATTTATCTTCCACTTTTTAAAGGATGCCTTTTTGCCTCTCGCTGCTTCTTTTACTTTGTTGTTTAACCACAGTGGCCAGGGGTGACTCCAGGCACCAGCACGCCAAGCGTGTGCCTGGGGTGGCAAGCCACAGGGGGGCACTCTGCCGGTCGCCACGAGGGCGGCAGGCAGGTTGCCTTTGGGGGCATGCCTGCAGAGGGTCCGCTGGTCCCATGGCTTCAGCGGACCTCCCGCAGGCGTGCCGCTGAATCTGCAGGACTGGGGACCTCCCGTAGGCAAGCCGCCGAAGGCAGCCTGCCTGCCATGCTTGGGGCGGCAAAATACCTAGAGCCTCCCCTGACAGTAGCTCTTTTTTGGTTATCTTACTATGTTTTTTTAATTTGGGGTATACATTTAAGTTGAGCCTCTATTATGGTATCTTTAAAAAGTTTCCATTCAGCTTCCAGGGATTTTACTTTTGGTACTGTACCTTTTTGATTTCTGTTTCACTAATCTCCTAATTTTTGTGTAGTTCCCCTTTCTAAACTAAAGTGCTACAATGCTGGGCCATTGTGGAGTTTTCCTGACCACAGGTCCAGCTATATTTACCTCTTGGACCTAATCCTGTGCTCCACAGAGGACTCTCCTCTGATGGGTTCCAGGACTAGCTGCTCCAAGAAGCAGTCATTTAAGGTGTCAAGAAACTTTATTTCAGCATCGCTTCCTGAGGTGACATGTACCCAGCCAATATGGGGATAGTTGAAATCCCCCATCATTATTATTGAGTTTTTTATTTTAATAGCCTCTCTAATCTCCCTGAGTATTTCAGAGTCACTAATACCATCCTGGCCAGGTGGTCTGTAATATAGCCCTACTGCTATATTCTTATTTTTCAAGCATAGAATTACTATCCCTAGAGATTCTATAGTACAATGTAGTTAATTTAAGATTTTTACTTCATTTGATTCTACGCTTTCTTTCACATATAGTGCCACTCCCCAAGCAGCACGACTTGGTCTGTCCTTCCAATATATTTTGTACCCTGGTATTACTGTGTTCCATTGATTATCCTCATTCCACCATATGGGGATAAAATATGATGCCTATTATATCAATATCCTCATTTAATACTAGGCACTCTAGTTCACCCATCTTTTATTTAGACTTCTAGCATTGGTATAGAAGCATTTTAATTCTTACTAGTAGGTTCATTTTAATAGTTAAATGAATTAGTTTTTACAAACATATTTGAGATAGGGAATGCTTGTGAACTGCTTGTGGCAAGTTTTATGACTTGCAAACCAATATTGCATTGTATTATCCTCTAACTGAGAAACCTAATTTTTGGCCAGTGAATGACAGAACCTTAACTACTACAGCAACTCTGTTGCTTCCCCATCTAATATAATTATAAAAGAATTTTGTTTCTTGATTAAATAAATCTTGGCTACAGGCCTCATCTTTAACAGTATTACTGTTAGTGAACAGTGAGCAATAAAGTATATGGGCAGGTCAAAGAGAAATCTGCCTTTAATTTTTGGCAAGATGTTCAGAAACAGGTTTTTACACTGTACTAACTCTTCAAAAATCCAAATGACCAACAAATGAAAATGATTGCCATAAAGTGTCCATATTCATAACAGATCTGAACAGATTCATTCTCTCTCAATTTCTGCACAGTATAAGGCCTTCATGATAGATTAGAGGGTAATAGTTAATTAAATAATGACTAAGACCATGCCTAATACGCCACATGTATAAGTATCAACAAGTAGCCAAAGTAAAACACACTATTACAGTACTAATTTGCCACATACGTTTTTAGACCATTTGGCTTGGTACTCAAAATTAAGACATTGGACCCATTCAAATTTCCTTTTTCAATCCCACAGATCCCTACATTTATGGGCCATTTCAAATTGGGAAATAATGTGGGCAGCCTTCTTGTTTGACTGATCAAACTATTATCGAAGAACAGACAAACAAACCACCCCAACTTTCCTCATTTGCTTTCCTCATTTATTTCCCTTATTCCTCAATAGAGGGTCTTCTTACCATCCAGGGAAGACAGTAATCTTAGTCCAAAGGTAATGACTATCATACTAAGAGATAGTCCTTGTGCTGTTTCCTCTTCTCCAACTATAGTCCGCTCCTGGGCTGTTGTCTGGGACACTAGCATAACTAAAAATATCAGTAATCAGCTTATTGCCACTTTAAGGGCCCAGAGCAGAACAACACTTACATTATCATCAGCAT
Source organism: Mauremys reevesii (assembly GCF_016161935.1). Taxonomy (NCBI): domain Eukaryota; kingdom Metazoa; phylum Chordata; order Testudines; family Geoemydidae; genus Mauremys; species Mauremys reevesii. The sequence continues at coordinate 191,248,968 of NC_052624.1, forward strand.
GATGCTCCCCCTTCCTTGGGCCACTGACTGTTCTGCTTCTAACACTGCCATCCTGATGCTGTGATATGATGATTCCAGAACATATCTTTTAGTCTCCTGTCTTCCACCTCAAATTAGGAGGACTAATACGAAGTCTAAACCCTGCCAGAGCTACATATGTCACTTTCTGACTCATTCCCCTACTCTAGCTGAGCAGCTAGAGCTCCAGCAGAGTCATTTCAAGTTAGAATCTGTGACTAATTCCTATCTTTTCTAATGTGGTATATAAACAGTAGGAAAGGCAATGCTATTTACTTGCTCAATAGCTGTATAAAATTGAGCAGGCAGTTTATTCCTAGATTTAGAAAATGTATTCAGTGCTGTCATTGTAAGATTAATGAATCATTGGGATGCTTCTACCAGTCACACAAGCCATGCAGAGAAGTCAACACCTTGAACAGAGTATGAAATACCATAATCTAATTTCAAATTGACCAAATTTACTAATCCTCAATTGACTTAATGTATGAACTCTTCTAGCAGTATCTAGCAAGACTGGACTTACATAAAACAGTGAGAATAAGCAAAAGAAATACTTACTAGTTGTCATAATGATATCTTTACACCCACTATTCTTGCATGGAATACATGAATGTATGAATTGCATTGACACAATATATTCATCTTGGACTAAGCCAATGCTCATTGAAGTCAATGAAAAGACTCCTTTAGACTTGGATGAGCATTGGATCATGCCTCTAGAGATTTCAAGCTTTCTTATAGAAACTAGAAGACAATAGTTCAAAAAAATGCCTCTCTCTTTAAGGGCTCTCTTGCCGTCATACAACTACTGAACACTCTCCTCTGGAGTGGAATGTCATTGTTTTCTCAGCCCATTGCTATTTACCTCATGATATATCATTAGTGTGAACCCAATTGCCTAGATCAGAGGTCCAACGCTCTAAACTTTCAAGAAGTAGGTAATGCTTTATAGCAAACAAGTTGCAAAGCCGTACAGACAAAACAATGGAATTCAGTATGTTCTTCAAAATCCGGCATATTAAAGCTTGTAATTTGTAAGAAATGGGAACTGAAAACATTACAGATATGGGGGCCCTGTCACTAAATTATAATAGGAACATTTCTGTATGATTTAAATATTCTTGTTGTTAACAGATTTACACTCAAATACAAATGATGATCCAGCAATGCAGCTGAGCATTTCAGCATTAAAAACCATATTTGATGAGAACTACAAATATATAAAGTAGTGGCAGGCTATCAAGAAAATCAAAATGCAATGTAATGAGCTGATCAAGAAGCAAAGCTGAAAGAACGATTAGCAGATGACAGACACAATTGTCCTACATTAACTCAATTTTGCTCCCTACTTCTAACTTATTCATCAAATCAGCTGTGAGCAGTGATGAGGTATAAATTGCCTGAAAAAATACATTTTCAGAGTGTTACAAGGGGAAATACATGAACCATCCCCCAGTCCCTATTAAGGGAGTTAGCATGTGTAAATGCTGCCCCACTGCTGTGGTGCACATTTTTTCTTATATTGGTTTGCAAAGAAAACTGTGGCTGAAGCAGCACCAGTAATACCAGTCCCACCAATTAATCAGAGGCTTTTTTTAAGAAAACTTCATGAAAACTATCATACTAGGGGAGTGAGCTTTAAGAAGTTGTAACGACCATAGAGAAATTAAAATTTAGCTCTGGGCCCGACATGAATTATCCAGCAATGATTTCCACCTTAAGTTTAATTGTTTTATAAACCAAAAGCCAAGACTGTGCATTCCCCCCCACACACTGCCTCCTTCATATCCAAAGTCAGGATGCAAGGTGAGCCTTGTAACCAAAAATCAACCAATACTTTTTTTCCCCCAGCCGCAGTATGGATTTTGAAATTACTATTTACTGTCAATGTTGTTGAGGATGCACGAGGCAGAACACAACAGCTCTTTTGTCAGCAGTATTGACAGCAGTAAACACTTGAAGCAGATATGACTCAGCTCCTACATAGGAAGCAGGTACCTGCACTAACAAGATGTTATTTTTAGAGTTCCTTTTCTAGCGCATAGTTTTTGCTGATCATATTTAACTGGCTGTCTCGGTAACATAAAAATAAAGCATTTCATAGCTATAATCCAACATTTAAAAATTGAAAGGCAGTTCTAGCAGGCAAAAGGCTGGGTTTTTTGAGGGGGGAGGGGCATAAAGAGCTTTTTTCTACTGATGAAAAGCTAAGGGGAAAAAATACTAACTGGGAAATACTCGTGATTTTTCCCAGGAGAAAAAAAATACTGTTCTTGTCTCAGAAAGTTCTGTTCATTGGTGGATATGGCAAGCGTTACAAACATTTGTGATAATATCAGTTTTAACACACATCTTATGACTAATATCTTATATAAATACCTACGCATCAACGAGCAGTTCCACTGTGCATCACTAGCAAAGTTCATTGTCCCTGACATTTTACTGTAATGTTGATCTCCCTGAGGCACTTGATAAGCTTTGTTGAGCTAACATATTTTCAGTGTCCCTATGCTGTGCTTATGTTGCCTCATTTCCTTTGCTCCTTGCTTTTGCACTAAAGAAAAGAGAAACATTAATGAATGAAGTAGCTTCCCCTGTTTGCTGTCAACCCTGCTATAGGTGGAGCTGTTAAGCACTGCTTGTAGTTAAGGTTGCATAACACTTTCCATTATAAGAATATGTTTTTCCATTGGCTTATAGATTTACCAATCTTCAGCTGTTTGAGTGAAATTTTCCACCCTCTCATGTCCATCTCAGGTTAGATTTTTCTTTTTTTAAAAAAAAACCACCAACAAAAAATGGTTCAGCCATTTCTGAGAACAAGGTTAGGGGAGAATATGTTGTTTTCCCCGTGTTAAAAAATAATCTTACAACCATTTCACTGAGAAGCTTTAGCAGCTTTGGCGCTGGGTGTGGGGCAGGGGGTTGCTCTTGTACCAAGGCTGTGCCTTTGGCTAGTTTTGTGAAAATTCATCCAAAATTGACCAAGTTATAAGCCTCTGAAAAGTTTCAGCAGAGACTTGTTAGAGTTTGGCAGCAAAATTCTCTGAAGATTCCATCTGCACTGGGCCTGCTCCCCGCCCAAGGAAGCAGGGTTGAGCAGGACTTTACCTGACATTGCTACTGGGGACGGCTGTGGCACCAGGCTCTGTCACTCAAGGCAGAAATATTTTCTCCCATCTTATCAATGCTCCCTTCCTGCTGATGAGAAGCACCTGACTGGAATGCAGAGGTGTGAGAAACTGGTGGAAGGGGAGGAGGACAGGTCAGGAGCGGGGAGGAACAGATAAGGAGTCCCTAGCCTGTTTGTCAGTGAGTGGACATGGATGGCAGGAGAGAGATCACTTGATCATTACCTGTTAGGTTCACTCCCTTTGGGACACCTGACATTGGTCACTGTTAGTAGACAGGATACTGGGCTGGATGGACCTTTGATCTGACCCAGTATGACCATTCTTATGAGACTGAAACCAGGGTAAATTGGCAAGGAGTAGAGGGGGCAGAGGCAGAGGCAGAAGGGTCTATAACTCCTAGAATGCATTCCCATCCAGTCCTGAGTCTCGCTATTCCTCTGTTTTCAGCAAACAGGTGTTAAACCTACTAGGTAAAGTATATGTCTCCACCCCCTGTAGTGCCAGTCCACATAGATGATATCAGCTTACCAATTACTCAGCTGTGAATCTAAAACCCTCTTAATTATCCACGATTTTTTTTTGGGGGGGGGCAATATGGTTTCACATGATTGAAAAACACAGAAATTCTATTTGCTTTTTGAAAACATGAAGAAATCACATTTTTAAAAGATTAAGAACATTAAGGTTGCAAAATCAAACCCTCAAATGTTAGGAAATGCCAGAATTAAGATGGCTTGTGCAACTTATGATATAGTCTTTAATTACATGATCACATGCTATTTTTCCACAGGTCCCCTACCTCATTCAGTATTATTTATAATGTACACACATTTCATGCATAAAATGGCTATATTTTTGGAAATATTAATAAATTGAAGTGTATCGCTCAGAAACAAACAGGTAAAACATGGAGGCATGATTCTACAGCCCTTGTGAAAGTGAAGTTGCCATTGGTTACACAAATGTTCACCTCACAAAAACCACCACTGTAACTCATGGTACTCCTGCTGCTATCTTCAGCAGTAACCATGGACCTCAGAGAGGTGATCTGCCCAAGTTAAAATCCAGAAACTAATGCAGCAGCAGTTGATTATTCTATACCTGTCTCAGTTACCAGCAGTTTGGCTCTCCTCATAAGCAATCTGGCCATGATGCAGCAAAGCCCTTAAGCATGTGTTTAACTTAAGTATGGGAGTAGTCCAGGTTACTTCAACAGGATTACCTATGTACGTACGTGCATAGTGGGATTGGGACATTTTTTTTAAATGAATCTGACAGAGATAAGTAATAATAAGAAAAAAATGGGGGTGGGGGAAGGCATGGGGGAAAAAAATCTGGTCACTCATGTAAACTCTATTGTAGCCCAGTTGAAGTCACAAGGATTGTATGGATGTTACAGAACACAAAATGATAAGTTTTGCTTTATTAGGCATATAGATGGTAGATGTCAATAGCAAACTTTTGAACAACACATATAGTACAGTAGCAAGGCAAAAAACAAATCTATTTTTTATATTACTTACTCAGTCAGTCACCTAAGAAAGACCAGATGGCACAATTAAAGAAGAATCCGTTACAATGGTACAAAAAAGGGTGATCAGTATTTCTTGCCTACCACTGTAATTTAAATATGGACTCATTTGTTACATAGATTGGCTAGGAATTCACTGTCAAGCTTCATTCATTGTCATGCTTATCTCCTTTAGAAGGCGAATTTAGAGTTAATGTATTTCCAACAAATGTATTATATATCCAGACAATGGAGATTAAATATTCCAATAAATTAAGATCAAGAAAAGAATCAGTAATACACAAAAACAGACTAAAATAAAAAGACTTCCTAACTGGTTTTAAATGAGTCTGAGTTGTCACAATCCTAACAGAGCTAAATTATCATCTTAACCTGCATGGCTTGGCAGGGGAAATGTATGATGCACCTCCCCAGGCATAATGCCTCTGAGAGCATAGATCAGAGTAACGCACTATTAGAACCTTTTAAAGGATGCATATAGCCCATCCATTGTGACAGGCTGATGCTGAAGTCACTGCTAGTCAGGTTCCATCTTTTCACTCAGGGAATGCTGAGACTAAGGTTGTGACTAGTGAACAGGGATAGGGCAAGTGAGACATGATTTTCAGCCCTTCCACCCCCTTGTGCACCTGTGCAGGACTAGTCACAATCTAGCCCTAAGTACACAGTGCAAATTGTGTTTGATCTTTCATATATACTGTCTCCACATTTTCCTTTTTTTTTTAAGCTACAGACTCATTTGGCCTACCCAACATTAAATAGCTGTAGCGATGAAAAGCTTTAATATGTATATAGCTCCTTTTAATCTAAACAGCGTCACTTATTTTTTTTATGCACGCACATATGTGTGTGCACCCACACCCCAGCAGCATGGAAATGCAGCTGTCTTTGGGGTGAAAGGCAGCAAACAATTGTCATATAGCACAACAGCTTGAAGGGGAAGGAACTGACATCAGGGCAAAACTCTGCTTTTATCAAACATGCTTTAGGCTCTTCAGGGCTTGATTCTATACACTGTTGTGCAAGGTTAAAAAAAAAGGATGCGCAGAAGGGACGGAGAACCAGTTCCTGGATTAATGAATGTTGCTTTGTTGCCAGAAAGTACAGTTGGAATTCGTAGTAGCAGGGGTGAAGCTAAAGAGAGCACATAATAAAGCAGCTCATTAGAATGCTGACCTCTTACTCAAGTGCCCACCCATTTGCTACCCACACGCCATCCTTTTATTTATTTATTTATTTATTTATTACAATGTGATCTTGGGCCTGATGCAGAGACCACTGAATGGGAGTATTTCTAGTGAATTCAGTGCGAATTGGTTTAGACCTTTTGAGAGCAAGGCACACGAGCAGTTTGAAACCTCTGTGCAGTGCCAGGCATTATATCTACTATTTAGTCCTCCTTGATGTTCTACCATGGAAGGTGGAAAGGTTGGTGCAATGCTGCCAGAATGTGAACATGCTGTTGTTCAGGGAATTTCGCTGTTCCAGGTATGATCCTTGGCTGCTAAGCCAATCCTTTCAGCAAAGATCTAGTGTGAAATGGACAGGAGGAACAGAATGTTGCAGAGTCCTTTCAGTCCATGAGCGGGGTTAAGCGGGGAATGATGTCATGCAAAAACTAAGATTTTATTTAATTAATTTAAATCTTCATCAAAACATATGTCCCAAATTCTGCAGACACAAGTCAAAAACGTCAAAATATAAAAGCTGCTAGCATTAACCTTGGAAATATTATCTCTACTGCCAATTCCTCAGAACGCTTATGTATCATTTGGTGTGTCTCATAAAGGTATAGACTTGTTTGTTTCTTGACTTCCATGCTGCTTACAATTTCTCTAGGATGTTTTAATGTTTTTCCTCAATCTTCCTTGCAGCCAAATGATGGAAAATATAGAAAGCAGCTAGCAAAGGCTCAATGAAATAACATCCAAGAGCTGGATTCACAGAAGGATTTAGGCACCTAACTGCCACTTTTGGTGCCTAAATCCTAGAATCAGGCCCCTGTGGGATTCACAAAGCCCCTGAACCTGTAGGCACCTAAAAATCACTCAGCACCTAGATTTTTGTAGTAAAATTTCCCTAGATGCCTATTTCTGCCTCTCTGTGTGTGCACTGCTATCTCATGCTACATGGCTGCACACACCTAAGCCCCAGACTGATGCACAAAGTGGACATTCTTCTGCCTAACTTGTCTGCGATCTGATAAGCAGGCTCCAACTTTACCTTTCAAATCTGACCCCTATAGATGCATTTACCCAAAACAGCCAGAGGGGAGGAGCTTCCTCAAAATTTTTAACCCAGTAGCTAGGCTAGATTAGTGTGAGACCTCCAGTTCAAGTCCTCCACCTGAGGGGCAGAAAGTTTTTGAATAGGGATAACCTATCTCTCAGGTGACCCCCCTAACCATTGGGCTATTCTGATGTGCGGCTTCCTCACTGTATCCTGTTGAAACTGTTCCACTCTGGATAAAAATTGTCTGGAGCAGGGGGACTGGATCCTGGGTCTGTCCATCCTGCTTCTAGCCAGAATGGCGTAAGAGCTTACCGCTAAGTTTGCATTTCACTTTGCAGCTGAGAATCCCAAGCCAAGGCAAGCACCTCCCTGCAGCCCAGACTGAGACATCTATCTGCAAGTTAGGTGTGGGAGTTAGCACACACCACTTGACTTGGCACTTCTCATTGGCTTAGGCAAGGAGCCTCCTAACATGCTAGCTTCTGTGAATCCCATGCTAAAGTGCCTCTCTGTCTCCATTCATTGTATAAGGAGCCTCGGTGCCAAACTCAGGCTTTGTCAATCCCAGTGATTTTCTAGGCACCTGTAAGTTAGTCATGGGGGCACTCAGCATTACCAGACCTAGGTTTCTTTCTGAATCTCACCCTAAATGTCCTGGAAAAAGTTTTTAAGGATTTCTGAAAACAATAGTAACCACTACATGTTGCTGAATAATGGAAACATTTATTTGTGAATATTCAATGAAAAATGCCTGAATTTGCAAGAATTATTATTCACAATTAATTATTTACCCAGTTTTCAAGTACTTAATTATACAGTATGTTATTATTTCACACAATTCATTCACCTTAATGATGGTTGTTCTCAGTCTTAATAAACAGCGCGTGGCTAAAATAACATAGTCACAGGTTGTTATCTCTGAGTATATTTTAACTACCAATATACAACACTAGAGATAGATTTTTTTGTCTTTTCACTTTCCCCTATTTACACACCATTATTTCCTTGGAACAGACAATTTATGTTATAGATTTCTTTAGACATGGGAAACCATTTTCAGTTAAAACAAATCTTCACGTGGCTCATTCTCAACTGAACTGTCAATATTCATCAGAGTAATTCACTGCTCAAAATGTTTTCCACAGCAGTAACAGATCTGCTGTTGCCTTTCTTTGCCCTGGAAAACTTCCATGCATCTCTGTTTGTCTTGTTAGAGCTGATTCTAATAACTGGGCAGAAATTGACACTTGAGACCAACCTATTCCCCATCATGTCTCAAGGGAGTGGGCCATGGTGTGTCTTCAGTGTTGGAGTCCAACTGCTAGAATCATGGAGACCCACTTTCACTTAGAATGACCTTCCACAAGCCACCACAAGATTTTGTGGGGCTCTGTATCAAGGCAGTAGCTCAGCCATGGTGCTTCTGAGTGTTCCAACATGGTATCATACTTTGATTGTCATAGTTGTTGCTTCTACTCTGCACACTCTTGTCAAGACAGTGAAGAGACAGGAAGAAAATATGATGCTAAATCTGCAGTTTCTCTGCCAAATTGTCTTTAGGCCTTTCCCCATTATTTTTTTTAAAAAGGCAGATCATGTCCTAACATCGAAAATGGACAATTCCATTTTGTTATTCCAGAACAATTGGTGAGGCTGTTGTTATTGCTCCCAGAAATACATTTTTGCGGTGTTATTTACAAGAAAAATGCATTATTTTCTGATTCAAGAAACCACAATGTTTCCATCTGTAGTGAAAAAAGGACTTTTCAGTTACTGTACATTTCTATTTAAACTGAAAGGGAAAAAACAGCTAGCTCAAGAAAAAAATACACTTTACAGTCATTCTAAAAAACATTATTTAAATGATTAAGCATGTGGCAGGGAGGTATAATGTACTGCATGCCTAAATTAGGCTTGTTTTGAAACATAAGTAGCATTAAGAATATGGTACTTTACTATACAAAGTTATTGGGAAAGATGTAGAGCATACTTCTATTTGTTACTAATAGTGACTATTATTCACTGTTATTTCTGCATGAGATAAGACACATATACTATCCTTCCCTAGTTCCAAATGGTTATATTAATATTTTCCAGCACTCTTGCCATAGTTCCTAAATCACTTTCCAAGTCACACCTTTCTATTTTTCCTTTCAACTACCCCACACAATACAAAGAGCAAATCAATTCACAGAGCATGCCCTTTGACATGTATCTCATGCACGTGACATGTATCTCATGCAAAACCGGGATATAACTCTTAGGAATTTTGGATCATATTTTATTGGTTGTGGAAGAGCATTAAGGAAGATGGGAATTATACATGTATTTTCTCCCCAGTTACAAATGTGCTTTACTTTACGATTACTGTCATGCCACGTATTATGACATCTAAACACAACTTTCTATGAATACATTTTAATAGGCATAGACAGTGCTCCCTTCTTGCTACAGACTCTTTTGTTTTATATATGAATAATCTACTCTTCCTCTCCTGCAGGAGACACAATGAGGGATCGTGCATCCTATTCCAGTCACTGGGATGGAACAGCCTCTGTAGAGCAGCTCCATAGTTGCTCTGCAGCACAGGAGACAATTTCTGCTTTCTTCTCAATTGTGCAGCTGCTTGGCATACAGTGGGCTATGCAATTCCTGGGAAGAGAAATAGGTACGCACACACACTGCATGAAGTCCTAGCAAAATTCCAGTTGACATCAATAGGGTCAGGGCTTCACCTCCACTCAATTGAGCTTTTAAAATAATTTCAACAGACGGTGATAAATTCCAAATCAAGATTACCTCAATTTCACTATGATAATTGAATGCTTTCCATTGTAGAATGAAGAATTTACATGAACAAAGTACCACTTATCAGAGGGGTAGCCATGTTAGTCTGTATCCACAAAAACAATGAGGAGACTGGTGGCACCTTAAAGACTAACAGATTGATTTGGGCATAAGCTTTCGTGGATAAAAACTCCACTTCTTCAGATGCATGGAGTGAAAATTACAGATGCAGGCGTAAATATACTGATACATGAAAAGAAGGGAGTTACCTCACAAGTGGAGAACCAGTGTTGACAGGGCCAATTCAATCAGGATGGATGTGATGCACTCCCAATAACCGATGAGGTGTCAATACCAAGAGAGGGAAAATTGCTTTTGTAGTGAGCCAGCCCTGTCCCTGTTCAAACCCAAATTAATGGTGTTAAGTTTGCAAATGAATTGCAACTCTGCAGTTTCTTTTTGAAGTCTGTTTTTAATGGTTTTTTTGTTGAAGTATGGCTACTTTTAAATCTGTTATAGAACATCCAGGAAGACTGAAGTGTTTTCCTACTGATTTTTGTAAGTTACTATTCCTGGTGTCTGATTTGTGTCCATTTATTCTTTTACATAGAGACTGTCCGGTTTGGCCAATGTACATGGCAGAGGGGCATTGCTGGCACATGATGCCATATATCACATTAGTAGATCTGCAGGTGAGTGTCAGCAAACTCTATTGTCTTCTACATTACAACTATTAATGTTTCATCTCAGGCACTACAACATTAGATAGCTCCTGAATCTAAATAGTGAGGACTTCTATTCTATATTCTATAATTCACACCCCCAGATTATGAGAGGGGTCATCTCAGCTGCTGCTCTTTTGCTATAGTTTGGTACATATTTCTATTGATACAATACTGGAAGGGTCTGAATGTTGTTTTTGCAGAAGATCATAGCACCAGAAATCCCCTTAGGTTATATATACTGTTGGAGACATAAATCATCCCCCAAACTAACAATTTCAGTGGGATTGAAAGACTATACTGGTGACCATTAAGTCTGCAGCATTTTCCTTTCACACATACCACCTATTGTGAAGTCTTCAGTTTCTGTTTCAGGCAGTATAAACCACTGATTCCCCAGTAAAAGTTCACTAACCATTTTTCTAATGAGACAGACCTTTGATTTATTTAATATAGCGCACAATGCGAAGTTTAAAAGGAGCATGGCTTCTCCCAGAAACACACTTTAATAAGGAATTCTACAGCAAAAAACCATTTGAGATTTAATCAAACAACATGCTATATAGTTATTCATCATGTAAAAACCACAGTCCTGCCATCATCTTTAATTGCTCTCTTCAGGTTTTAAGAGTTAGCTTAAAAATCATACCCTCACCCCTTGGGGGGTGGAGGAGGGGGAACAACAACTGAATGTTTACTTCTATAAATCTCTTCTTTTCCCAAGGAATAATACCAATTGAAAATTCATTTACAATTCTTTCAATGAGGCATCTTCTCTTTGGTGCAAGTTAAAAAAACATAGATTCTGAGGATTTTCATACAGTGGAAATCTTCTAGCCAGTGTGTTATCTGCAAGGTTGACCATTCCTCAGGACACTCAAGTTTTACTTCTTTTGTGGGGTCAAACAAAATACACCCAGAGGGTTACCTTTCTAACTACTGAATTCATCTGTAACCATACTACATTGACCACTAGGTGTGGTGCTCATCTTAACACAGGGTTTATAGATTCTAGATAGGCCAGGCTTTATAAGGATCAGTATTCTAGAGCTACAAGGAATGTGATTAGTGCTCAAGGCCCTTCTTCCCTAAGTGCAAGGAAAAGTGCTCCAGATATTAACAGGCATTATCACTACAATCCATTATATCAGTTACTAGGGTTGGTCAAGGTCTGCAACTGTATCTCAAAAAACTAACCCTCCCCCATCTGCTCTTGAATCACAGCAATACAATTATGAGAATTTTCAACATGGCATATAGGTTAGGGCTTCCAACAAAATGATTGTTGAAAATGAATATTTTTGCAACTAAATATTCCATTTTGGGGGAGAAAATCAAATTTTTATGTTCCAAAATTGATCTTGATTTTTGAAAACTCCCATTGATTTCAATGGTTGAGGATCCAGCTATACATATCTGGATATTTAAATATCCCACAGTTGCAAATAGACTTTTTTGAGGCAGTATTTTCATTTCAGAATAGTTGCCCAAGTCAGATTAAAAAAAGCAACCAAGTTTATAACATTATCTGTAAACCTTTCATTGGCCTTATGGAAAATCAAAAGGCAGATAAATTGGAGTAAATAGTAAGGTAGTAAGGAAAGAAATAAAATAGGAAAGGAGGTAACTGTGCTTAAATGATTTTGTCTCCTCGCTAGATCATCAAAAATATACCTCACCAAGTCATGCAGTTTTACCATGGAGCTTTTATTTGTATGACAAGGTGGAAGTCACACACCTGATTAAGGAAGAAAAAAATTAAGAGCTCACTCCTGAAGGAAGGAAGGCTCAGGAAAGAACATACTGTCATTTTATGTGGCCATCAGACAGGAAAATGAGAAATCAATCTTCTGAGGCAAAAAACAAATTGATAATTTTCACAGCTAGAATTTCTGAAGATCTGTTTGCTTAACAGGCAGGTCCAATTGTGTTGAATTCAATATCACCAGGATAGTTGTAGCAAAGAGGAGAACTTCTACACCCACACTGATATGTGGATGTACCTTGCTTGTTTTCATCGTAAATTATAACCTATCACTTTCAGAAAATGTATTGCTTTAGAAAAAAATGTGTTACTGAAAAAGATTATGGCATCTCATAACAGTTTCCCATAAACAATCGAACATAGTACCGATACCACAATTATTTAGTAGGAAGTTTGCTTCTCTTTTGGAGTGCTCAGAGCTCTCATAGGCATCATGTGATATGGAGTTATGTGATTTACACAAAAATACAAAACAAAATAGATGGTAGTAGGTACCTTACTTTAAAATAAGTCAATACAGCTTAATTAATAGTTTCTCTCTCATTTGTATCTAAATTTATTCCTTGAAAGATTTTTCACCTTTCAGTATTAAAATGAAAAAGAAGGTTTAATGGTTCCCCAAAGCATATAATCAAGATTTTCAAACAATGGTCTCTAATTTTATGCTTGAAATATATTTTTGTCCTGGCAGTTTATTGTTTCAAATTACTTTCAGGCATAATTTACATACCTACCAGAGTGCCTAGCTCCCTCACAAACATTCTTGCAAAGTTATAGGCTACAGGATCATTTTTTTGTGACAGAGCCAAGTGTAAACTTTTGCCTCTAAAATGAACCTGCCAAATGTTTACTGAATGATTTTATGAATAAATGAGGTGGGGGAGAGGAATCACTTTTGGTTTTTGCACAGTTACAAATTCCGCCATGTACATAATTGTGCAGAAGGATGGAGCATTCAGAGACAATTCACCAACTATATACTGTATGATGGCAGGTCATAAAAATCAATCTGGAGGCTGCTAAAGTTAAAGAAAGAGCAATAATAATAATAAAATATGTTTGAAAATGGTTTTGTACAGGTGTCTAAACACAGTCTCCCTCAAAACAAACTTCCTGCTTCCACAGACAGGTTCGTAATATTAACTTGAAGCTTCAAGAAATACAATGCAGACAAATAACAGAATTGAGAACAATGGTAAAAGAACAGTAATCCTTCAGTATTATAAATGGATCCATATAGTTAATAAATACCTGAGTTCTCACAACCTTCCCTCTTAAAGTGGAACTCAATGACTGCAACGCATACTAACAGCCTCACCTCTGGAGTGAAAACACAAAGTTGAGAGTCACAGAATATCCATAAAGCTCAGAGAGCAGACTAAAAATTCAGAAGGCAAGCTGAAGATGGCCTTAAATTAGGAGTCCATAAAAAAATAAGCATAACTCAGCATTAAAGAGGGAGCAGAGGTGGGGAAGAAAGCATTCTGATAAACATATCATACATATAGGGCCCAATCCTATACCACTTACGAGCATGCAAGACCAAAAATGAACCACCACTACTGTTCTGCTGTGCAAGGATATGGTCTGGGTGATAAGAGGCTGAACAGGCTGTGAGAAGGGCAAATTGGTCTGTAAAATACACATACCCACCACACAACAACTCTACATAGGATAAGTGCAGCTGCCGTAAGACACATGAATATACAGATATACCTGGCTCTGCCTCAGCTCAGAGGGCTGGCCTAGATGACCTCTCAAGGTGCTTTCCAGCCCTACATTTCTACAATTCTCTGAATGAGTGCTGCATATTATCTAGAGCAATCCATTTAAGAAGGAATTTTGTTTTCTCAGCTTTCCTGTGAGTGATGGTTTCTACTAGAGATGGTTAAAAAAATTTCTGTGCAATGATTTTCTGAAAAACAAAGTTTTCTGCAGAAAAATTTCAGTTTTATGGGGGAGGAGGATTTTTCTATTGGGAAAATTAAAATGATGGCCACCTGGCTTCCTATTTGGAAGGCTTTTGTCAATTTCACTTTCTGTTGATGAAACTGACAAAAGGTTTCTCTGATGCTGGTAAACCAAGTACCAGCTCTGGCCAAGGCCATAGACATTAGCTCAGAACTCACAAACTGATAGCAGGCAACCAAACCAGCTCACCTTTATATTATTTTTGTTCAAAATAAGTATTAGTATTATAAGAATGTATTTAGTGTTTAGACTCTATGGAATGCTTGAGAATTGCTGCATGCTTTAATCTCACTTGTAATGTCTGTATTCCATGCTATAAGGAGATATGCAAGTTTTGTTTTATAATTTTTAAAATGTTTGCTCTGAACTTGTGAACTCAGAGACAGGAGTCTCTCCCCGCCTCCCGCAACTTGATAGGAGGCCATTAAGGAACATTACAGAGACTTTCCCTATCACACCTTGGAAATGCTACCTGTCAGGGAGCTCATCTCATCCACTGGAAGGCTAAATGTAAAAGATAAAGGTGGTCACAAGAAAAATTTTCATCTCTTCACCCTCTGAACTCTCACAGGACCAGAGACACTAAACAGGCAGAGAAAACTCACAGGTTACCCCTGGGTCTTCCCTGAAAGACATTTTGTATTGACAGATCACTACATCTCTCTCTTTAGGCATCATAGATGGTAACTCATTTGTGTGTATATGCTTGCTTGCTTTAACCTGTAAATAACTCTCTCTAGTTTCTTTTTCCTAGATAATAAACCATTAGTTAGTTTATTAAAGGACTGACTACTAGGATTGTCTGAGATACAAATTGATCTAAAGTATGTGACTGGTCACTTGGGACTGGGAGTAACCTACATGTTTTGTGATCTTTGGTATAGGTGACCAACTATCACTAAGTCCAGCTTGTCTGGGTGCAAGATAGACTGGAGCTGGGCCGGCTCCAGGCACCAGCCGACCAAGCACATGCTTGGGGCGGCACGTTGGGGCGGGGCAGCGCTCGTTTTGGGTTTTTTTTGGTTCAGCGGGGCAGAGCTGGAAGGTATTTTTTGTTTGTTTTTGTTTCTGCCGGGCGGCGCTCGGAGGGGGGGGCCTTCGGGCGGCGCTTGGGGGGGCTTCAGACAGCACGGCGCTCGGGGGTGAGGCTTCGGGGGTGCAGTGCTCGTGGGGGAGAGTGTTACGGCAGGGCGGCGCTCTTTTTTTTTGCTTGGGGCAACAAAAATGTTAGAGCCAGCCCTGGACTGGAGTGCCCAAGGGGATTGTATGCAACTCCATCGTAAGACTGTTAGTGATCCACGAGTTCACATCACGTTGGTGAAATCTAGTTATAGAACATACCACCAGATTGGGGTGTCTGCCCTATTGTTGACAGTCTGTCCTGAGTAAGGCACTTATGGTCGTGAGGCACTCCAGGCAGCATGTCTGGAGAGCAATATATCCCCAGCTCTGGGAAAGAGAGAGGGAGAGCCCTTGTAGTTGTGATGGAAGACTATGAAACTGATAAGAGCCTTCCAGGGTGGCAGAAAGATAACACATTATGTTATGGTTCTCCTGAAACATTTTTTTTTCTTGAAAACCCTTCCCACAAACAAAACAAACACACAAACAAACATGTTTTTGAAGTTTCATTCCAGCTTCCAATTATATTTTTTTTCTCCAAAACCACTTTTTTTTCCCACAGGAAAGTATTTCAATTTTCTGGCCATCTCTAGTTTCTGTCTTAATCCTTATTCTTTCTTTTTCTTTTGGAGTTTTGCCTGGATAAGGAACAACTACTGTAGAATTTGGTCCACAATATTGTAGCAGGGAGTTATTACCACTGTTGCTGTTAAGGTTGCAAAGCAGTTTCACCTACAACCCACTTATTTTGACATGCTTGTATCCTTCCCCAACATTTCCCTTTGGGGCTGAAATTTTGCATGCTTGGTTTCTGCCTCATAAATGTATAAA
Organism: Mauremys reevesii; assembly: GCF_016161935.1. NCBI lineage: Eukaryota > Metazoa > Chordata > Testudines > Geoemydidae > Mauremys > Mauremys reevesii. The sequence goes on from NC_052624.1 coordinate 191,265,084, forward strand.
CTAATATATATGCCCAGACAAACAAAAGGAACCGACTTCAGCAACACTTGTACCTTTTCTGTTTTCAGTGTGTGTAACTATCTCTGTAAATAAGATTATTTTCAGGAATGTTCACGAAAACTTGATTTAAGCAAATACTAAAGACATTAATGGAAGATAAGTTCTGAACAAAAATAACTGGATTTATATACCAAAAATCTAAATCCTGAAGTTATGTTCATCCATTCAGAGAACAAAAAGGTAAAACACCAAAAGCTAGGATTATCTGGTCATGTTAATATTATGCATCTGCATATTTTTCTATTCCTTCTTGCCTTGTTAAATTTAATCCTTAATGTCTCACTTTTTTAAAAAAACTCGTGAATACCATAAAATATTCAGGAGTATATGTGGCTGAGCAACCTTAACTTATATAACTTGTTAACTTCTGAGAACTTGATATCAGAGTATTAACACTGCATTAACATTAGTGGATTTTGTTTTTACATTTGATATATGAATATAGGAATGAGTTATAGAGGGTGTCTGATCATTAAATTTGTCAGCATTGAGTTAAGTCATATTATACACATGAATCAGCTGTCCTGACTCTCCTTATATAAATGAAGGTTAATATCATGCCAGAGAATCTTCCATTATTCTTATACAACATAATTTATTGTTGTCTTTTTCCGTGACACTGTTCTTTAAGGTTGGGCTTTTCAAAATCAGTAGCCATTTGAATAACATCATTCTCATTGTAGTAAATGGTAAAACTTCTGTTTACTTCAGAGGGAGCAGCCTAAGGCCAATGCTGAGAATTGTTTAAGGATATCACACCATAAGTCTGCAATTTGGTTACACATACAGTCTCTTTGTAGGGATGGAACATGTGCAATCTCATCAGCAAAAGAGTGCATGCTCAGTGAGGATAGACTTATCAAAGATTTTAGCTGTCAAACTCTAGTAAGTCTCTACTGAGCATGTGAAAGGAGGAATTTTTCAGATGCTTGCGAATGTTCAAATTTTGGTGGATTTTCACTAGTATACAAAAGGTACATCCCTGACTCCAAACCAATCCTTTGCCAAATTTCAAGTACTTGCTCCAAAGCATGAGGACACTAGAACTTGTCAAATAAAAGATCTTAAAAACATATATTGACCAAAACAATATATTTTTTCCAAGCCTCATTCTCAAAAAATGTGTGAACCATTTTGCCTGAAATTAATCAGCCTGAGGCAGACACCTGACATGGACAATTTTAGTCCAAACAGTTAAAGTTATAAGCAACGGAAGGTCAAATATCACTCAATTTATTCATGCAAGTAGTCCCTCTAACCTCACCAGAATTACTCATCAATAAAGTGAGCAGTATGTAGACCACAGTAGAATAATAAACGTACATGTAACTAATGTGTGCATGCGCATACACAGACACCATAATTCATATAGAAAAACAGGAGTCTCAATGCCTCAACAAAGACTGAACAGCAATTTTTTTGAGAACTCATGTTAATAAGACTTCTTACTTTTTTCCAAAATGTATTACAGTAAACTGTAAACTAATATTACAATTAAAACTAAATTACACTAGTCTAATAAATAAACCAAGTACTTTGTCTTTTATTTTTAATTGTGTGTGTTCAATTATGACCTAATTTGCAAAGATAGATAGATAGATAGATATCAGTAATTTCTAACAGATCCAGTCAAGGAGTCATCAGAATGTTCTTAAATAACAGCAGCAGAATTTAACCTTTTTAGCCTCCTAATTTATTACCTATGGGCTCAATTCTGAACACCATTATTGAAGCTAATGAGAACTTTGCTTGAGTAAGAGCTGTTTATTTTAGGTTATTAGGAGCATTCTGAATAGAAGGTTGTCTTTGTTTTCAGCTATAATTTTCAAATGGGGGTAAATGGCAAAAAGATGAAAATATCAGAAAACTTTTACACTCCTTCATTTACAGTGAATGCCTGAACTTTAATTTCCATCAGGTTTTCATATGTGATTGCAGCCCAAGCTTCCCATTAGGGTTACAGAGTATGTAATTAAAAATAAAGTGCATACTATTCAAATTTAATCCAGTTAATCAGATGAAAATAACCCTTCTTTGTACTCTTTCCTTTTGAATTACAGATGAGGCATGAAAAGAAATCTTGACCTTTCACCTTTAGCTTTTTCATGCAGCCATAAATGCAATTTGTTGCTTGTTCACCGCAGGCAGATTGGTTTCAGGCTCACAACTCAGAGATCTTGTTCTCTCTTACATTAATCATAGTTTGCAGTTAAATTTATAATTTTATTTTGGTTTGCTTTGTTCCAGTGCACCAAAGAAGACTTAGAAAATGGTCTGCAGGCCAGCATCCAAAAGATTAGTACATATTTTAATCAAATTATATTTAGCTATTTATTCTTTGATATTTGATGAAAGGTAAACTAATAAATTGAAACAGTTTGGTCTGTAATTACGCAGATAGATTAAAAAAAACATATTTTTTCCATAAAATATTAAAAGTTTCATTTGCCTATGTTCCCCTGTACCGCCTGATAATTTTGATTGTGCAGACAGAACATTTGGGTTAATATTTAGCATTTTTGCTTTGTGTGTTTTTTGTTTGCTTCATTTTGTTTGTGCATAAGGAGCAAGTACCTAGACGTGCTATAACGGTGAAGCAGGAGGAGCATGACTACACTTCTGCTTCCAGTAACAGCCAACACTTCTGCTCTAGCTGGCAATTAGGTCCAACATACTGAGAATATGGCCTATGCTCCATTAAAGGGTTTAGGAGTTTCAGTTCTTGCAGCTCTGGCATTTGCTACCCCAAAATGTATAGAGGCATCGTGCCTTAATGTATTCCCGGCATGCAGAATGTCTCTGGCTACTATTATTGGCTCACCCTCCAAAACATGAGAAAGCCAGAAGCAGGAGTATGGCTAACTGATCTGTAAAGTATAGAGATCCACCTCCCAAAAGCTCTGCAGAACAGTACTGGAGCCTGTTGCAGCAGCCACAAGGTGCCTGAATAGGTGCCACATGTTTTGAATCTTAGCTATTTGAAAACTACTGTACTATAACCTCCCTTGCTTTACTAACTGTATGGCTGCAGCATGTCTTTCCTCTCAAAACTACCCGAACTACCAGATCAATTTGAGTGAATTATTATGTTTATCTTAATGAAAAATATATTTTATTTAAAAGAACCCCCAGTAGTATTCCCTTCTATCCTTTCTTCACTATAAAATTATAAATTAGTGTGCAAAGAGAACTATAGAGTATACAGCCCCACATTCCATTAAAAGCATTCGACCAATAGTACTTACAAAAGAACTGTTTTGTGGAGCTGTGGAAAGTGTAATGGTTTTATTTTACTAACAGGCTGCTTTTGCTTAAATTAGTGGTAACTACTTATTATTACTCATTACATGTGTTCTGAAGTGAATCAACATGTTTCACACTAACTGGTCAGCACAGACTCTGCTGGCATGAACTCAAAATTCTCTAGTGTGCATGAATATAGTGTATTTTAAAAATCACATCCCTATAGTGCATATTGCTGCTCAGTGTAGACAAGCCCTTACATTTCCTCAGTCTGGTGTTTTCAACACAAAACAGCCCTTCTAGCTTATCACTAGATTCTGGATTCTTTGAATTCTTAGTAGTGTGGTCTTGGTCCTTGGAAACCCTCAATGGTGCGCTTACACCTATATAATATTGCACATTGCCAGTGTAGAAAACAACAAAGATGTGAGCAGTACCAAGAATGCATTCGACAATTAATGAGGAAAAAACAAATTACTTTTTCCTTTCCCCATCAGAAGTGTAAACTGTTTGCCAAATTGCCTTTATAAGAAATTAACTTCCCTGCTCATTAGTTTGATTCACATTATTATTTTTTTTAAATCTCCATCACAACATACTTGACTAAGAAAATATTCCTTTTCTCAGGGGAAATTCTTTTTTAGTTCAAAACTTGCCTTTTACTGAAGTCCCAGTGGAAATAATGTTTTCTCTTGATAATCTACCAATCTATAAAAGCTGCAAAGAATCCTGTGGCACCTTAAAGACTAACGGACGTTTTGTAGCATGAGCTTTCGTGGGTGAATACCCATCCTTGCATCCGAAGAAGTGGGTATTCACCCACGAAAGCTCATGCTACAAAACGTCTGTTAGTCTATAAGGTGTCACAGGATTCTTTGCTGCTTTTACAGAGCCAGACTAACACGGCTACCCCTCTGATACTTGCTACCAATCTAAGCTTTCTTCTTATATCCTAGAGCAGCGGTTCTCAACCTTTTTTCTTTTTGAGGCCCCTCCAACATGCTATAAAAACTCCATGGCCCACCTGGGCCACAACAATTGTTTTTTGCATATAAAAGCCAGGGCCAGTGTTGTGGGGGTAGCAAGCAGGGCAATTGCCCAGGGCCCACCACCACAGGGTGCCACACAAAGCTAAGTTGCTCAGGCTACAGCTTCAGCCCCGGGTGGTGAGGCTCAGGGCCCTGAGCTTCAGCCCCATGTGGTGGGGCTTTGTCTTTCTGCCCTGGGCCCCAGCAAGTCTAATGCCAGCCCTGCTTGCAGCCCCCGCAGTGGGCCCTGGACCTCTGGTTGAGAACCACCACACTAGAACATTTTTTAAGAGGAAGATTGATTTCCAAACTGCTGTTGGCTAACTAAGCTATGGTTCCAACAGAAAGAAAACATGGTCCAGTTTATGTCACTGACTCTAAAACTATGCCATAGTCTCCATCTCTATATTAAGAGAGGAAATTACCCCCAGCACATAGAGGAAATCAGCATTTACTTCCTGATTGGTTAATTTTCTTGCTTCTGCCTGGTCTTATGAGCCTCCATATATATATATAGACCCTCACGGAAAATTAATAACCAACTACTTGAAGTGAACAAATAAGGAAAGGAGGGGAGTGGAGGTGGCCTTCAGTTTTTCTTGAGCTCCCTGCCAGCTGAGAGTGTCTCCTGCTCCCTTCTCAGAACAGCTATTCTTCCTCTGCAGAAGGCAGGTTGGGAGTACTCCTCTAAACAGAGACATTCATGGAGGTTTCTGGGAATGTTGAAAGAACATTTTTGTGTGTGTGTGTGTGATAACTCTGATATTGAAGCTCCCCAATAGATTTCTAAAAGACAGTCCATGAGCATCTAATAAAGCTATATCAAATGTGATCAATATAATTATTTTATTATAGCACATTGTAAAAAGTTTGTTCTGTTAAAACCTGGTGTTAGTGATGAATTTCCCTGTAGTTATTTGTTTTGTGGAAAAACAACAAGCTAAGAGCTTTAAAATCATCATACAATAAAACATAGTCCCTGCCTCGAAAAACTTATATCTAAGGATTTGGCTACACTACTACAGAGAAAGCTGCATCTATTTAACTTATATGGGCTTGTAAACTGATTTAGGTAAATCAGTTGAATTACCTGTGTGAACACTTATTTCTGTTAAAAGTTGTTTATTTCATTTTTTTTTAAACCCACTAAACCAAAACAGGCCACTCTTAGGCCTGGTCCACACTGCGGGGGCGGGAATCAATCTAAGATACACAACTTCAGCTATGAGAATAGCGTAGCTGAAGTCGATGTATCTTAGATCGACTTAGAATCACTTACTTCGAATCCTTGCAGCACGAGATCGATGGCCGCTACTCCTCCATTAACTTTGCTTCCGCCTCTCGCTGAGCTGGAGTTCAGCAGCCGACAGGAGAGCAATTGGGGATTGATTTATCGTGTCTACACTACAAGCGATAAATCGATCCCCGATAGATCGATCGCTACCTGCCAATACGGCGGGTAGTGTAGACGTACCCAAAATAAGTGCCCACATAAAGCTTTGCGAGAGTTTAACTTAAAGTGTAAATTTAAACCATGTTAGTTAAACTGTTGCAACTTTCTTGTGTAGACAAGGGCTAAGGGATGCAACCCCATGCTTCAGTATCCATAAACCTCAGAAGTTGGACTGGACAACAGGAGATGGATCACTTGAAACTGCCCTGTTCTATTAATTCCCTCAGAAGCATTTGGCACTGGCCACTGTCAGAGACAGGAAAATGGGCTAGATAGACTACTGATCTAACACCATCTAGCTGTTCTTATAAGACGAGCCATGTATGAAGCATGGAGGAAATGACAAAATATACTATTTTTTTAACGTATAGCTTAAAATAAGTGAACTCCAAAAATAATAGGAGATCCAAAAGAGGATGAACCAAAATAGTAGAACAGAAGATCTAGAAAGAGAAAGGGAGGGGAAGAAATAGAAGAAGTTAATGCCAGGCTATCTTGATCTTCTCTTAGAAGAAGTTGGCAAGATCTTGCATAGAGGGTGAAGAGGGAGCGTGGAAAGAGGGACTGACTGTAGGAAAGCATCAAAAGTGGTGAACAGATGTCTAAGACTGAGTATGAGAATAAATGAGAGTGGAAGAGTCCTGCTTGAAAATAAAAATGACAGAACTGCATATGCAAGAGACTTTCTCCAGTGGTGCTTGGCAGCACTAAAATAAAAGTGATGTAACTGGATGTTAGGAATGAGCCAGGGATGGGTCTTGGTGAGACAAAGCAAGATGGGGGGGGGGGTAAATGTGTTAAGCGTGCAGCAGAAGGTTTGACTGAGTCAGTGGAAGAGGGAGAACAGAGTGGGGAGAAAGGAACCAGGAGTGGCACAGAAGTCATAGGCATTAAAATGCCAGGCAAAGGGCTGGAAGTTAAGGAAGATGAGGTGGTGTCCAGTTCAGAGCAATGATAAATGAAGATAAGGTTGAGTTAGTGGATATTTTAGTCAGATAAAGCTGATCCAGGCTGAAGCTCAAACGGTGGTGAAGGTGAGAAGGAAGATCACTAAGGGTCAGATTGGCTGTCAGTTTGGAAGCTGACGCTACAGAAAATGCAGATGTGAGATTGCTAGAAGCAACCAATTCTTTTTCTTGGATCAATTAGAAGACATTAATTAAATGGCTAGGAAATCACAGATGGCTGGATTAATTAATGAAGTAAATAAATCAGATCAAAAGAATCCACGAGTGTCAGAGGAGTGGTATGTACTGGGAAGATTATCACCAATGATTTGTGATTTAATGTGCAACGTTGTGGAAATGTCAATGTGGAAACAGGCAAGTTGACAGAATATACAATCATGGCAGAAGTGCTATGCTCACTGGAGCATCTGCTGGTACTGCTGCTTCTGGCTGCAGAAAAACTGCCTGATCTACTTATCATGGGGCTTTTAAGAAGTAGGTGACTAAAGAAGTTGCTGGTAACCTTGCTCTGAAGTTCCTAGGCTGCTGGATGTTTGGAGGTGGTAGGGACAAGAGAAGACTTCTGACTGCTTCCTGGATTCCTTACTGATGACAGCAGCCTTAGCGGGGGAAGACTAACTTGGCAAGTTCCAGCCTTTTAGGAGAGAGGGGTGGGGGTGGAGGGGAAGATGAGAGCCCTGCTGAGTGGCTCCTGGATCACCGAGTGGTCCAACAGTTGACCATTCAATATCTCCTTTCTGTAGCTAATGCGTTACATTAGTAGAAAACTAGCAAATAGTCCTGTGGCACCTTATAGATTAACAGACGTATTGGAGCGTGAGCTTTCGTGGGTGAATACCCACTTCATCGGATGTATTCACCCACGAAAGCTCATGCTCCAATACGTCTGTTAGTCTACAAGGTGCCACAGGACTCTTTGCTGCTTTTACAGATCCAGACTAACACGGCTACCCCTCTAAAATTAAAACTAGTCCATCTAGTCTTTAAATTAACATCACTGTTGTGTTTGCGCAGCTCTTCACATTTGTTTAACTACATTGTTTAGTCTAGAAATAATCATTTCAAAAATGGATCTAAGCTCTTTTCCTCTATGGTTTTCTTTTAGAAAAAGTATTAACAGACCTAATACTTGGTAATTGTTTTAGAAGCAATTTCCAGCTACAGTAGTTCTAGGAATAAAATAGAATGTGTCTTACCATCCTTTGACTGGCTTCATTATCCTGTATATACAACTTATCAAACCTGTCTTGTAAATTGCAGTGTACTTCATCAACACCAGCAACGCTTGCATAAATAACAGAGTTATGAGTTTAAAATGATAATTACCAGAATCTAATGAATCGCATAAATCATTTATAATGAAGGGACATAAACAAGGACTCAGAGATGAACACATTAATAACTTGAGTTTTGCAAAAGCAATGAGTAGTTTAATTTACATGGAATGTCCGTAGACATTGAATTCTATCAGTGAAATAATTAGTAGCTAATTTAAAGGGATAAACGTATCTAGCATATTCCAAATTGGAAAAAAATGAATATTAAAACCATGACTAAACTATGATCATTACTGTAAAACTACAGTATATGATCTATAATGGTATATCAGAAGCTGATAATATTGTTTGTCAAGATTAAATATCTCCTCAATGTCTCTGGAGCCTGAAAAAAAAAAAGAGTCTATACATCTGTCCAAAACGTAGATCGGAAGATATTTAAAACAAGATCCTAGATATGCTGGTTCCTATAAATGTTTAGTTCAACCCCCCCCTTTTTTTAAATTTTTTTGTCTCATTAGGATTATTTCCTGATATCTTCCACTCTTTTTATTTTGACTGAATAAGAACTTTCAAAGGTCCCTGACTAGATTCCTGGAGAGCAAAAACAAAATATGTCAGCATTAACCTGGCCTTTCTGTCCCTTTTGCCATTCCAGAACAGACTGCAAATATCAAGTAGGCAAGACTCTGACTTCTGAAGAAAATCTGGAGTAACTCTAGGTTGCCACTAGTGAAACTTGGATCAGAATCTGACTTATGGTGCAGTGATGATTATCTCAGCATCACATGCTATTAAGACTTCCTTGTTGTTCTGGACAAAGTTCATCACTTGGCAAGAGATGTAGCTGCTGGGTTATTTTGCTTTCTCTACTCATGTCCCATATCTCTTCTCATCAAAGGCAAGACAATTCATAATGAGTTATTTATAACCACAGAGAAGAAATACTGAATTATTCTTTTGCCTTTTGATTTTCTTTTTTGTTAGTAATCTGCTAAGAGTGCATAGTGCTGCACAGATATGGGATAGCACTTACCACTATTTTTATTATTATCTTCACCATTCTATAATCAAGAGAACAAAGTCTGAGAGGAACTTGCAACTTTCAGGTTAGGTTAGTATCTACTGTAGCTACAATGTATTGCTGTCTATGTTTGAAATAATGAATTAAAACCAGCAGAGAGTAATGATTGGTAATTAATCCAAACTATTCACGTATGACAGCTGGCATGCTTTTATTTGACTGCCAGGTGTCATCCAGATTTCTTCTTGATATCTAATGGCAATTAATATTTCATTATTCAGAAAGATAGCAAGCATTTGCAATAACATGCTTATGCTACCAAATACTACTAAAAGCAATGATAATCTTTGTACTGCAATTAAAATGATTTTGGCAGGAAAGCAAACCACACAGATTAATGAAAGCTGATTGTTCCTTTTAATACAAAATGTTGTTATAAATATAACAATAATAATGATCAAGGATAATAAATAGCCATCATGCATAACTGTTTGGCTTGTGAGGAATATGCAATGAGTGAAATTCAGCCTTGTGCAAATGACCTACATGAAGCTGAATCTTAGTGCCTGTGTGCAAACCTAATATTTAGTTTGAAAGACCAACAAAAAATCCCAATGTTTCATTCTGTTTTTAATACACAAACATCCAGTAATTTTTTATCCCACCAAAGCCTTCATCACAGATATGCAACCAAAGCAATAGATAATGGATTAGATGACCTAATTAGTCTTTTCTCTCTCTAATTTTTATGATATTCACATCCAAAGCCTAAATTGCTTAGTGTCAAAATAGTTGATTTTGCAGTGCCACCATCCAGCTGTTACACTGTGTAAATACACTATTTATTATTACACTCACTCATGGTAGTTGCCTACATTTTATGGGCCACATGCTACCTTCTGCTACACACTGATGAGGGGAGGAAATTGTGGCAAAATTATCTGAAAATTGGACAATGGGGTAGAGCATTGTTTGTGTTTTCCATGCCTTTAGAGACAGTGAATACCTTACAGCTCCAGATCTATGGGTAAGTCTACACTGCAATGTAAGGCCAGCGTTAGTGGGACTCGAGTGAGATGTCCCGTGTTAGGGAACCCTGGACTTGAGAATCTACATTGTATTTTAACCCTACGTTTAGAGATTTTTCGAATGTGTGCTTGAACACAGGGGTCTGGTGTCCACACTGCAGTGTACAGACCTGAGTCAAAGTAATCATATCCCAGAGTCACTAATTCCTTCCCCAAAATGATGCTGCTCTAGCCCTAGGACAGTAGTGTACTGTCAGAAAAACTTACTGCCCATCCCGTTTGCTTTGCAAAAGGCTCAATCAGTTCGCTCTCTATTGTAAACCCAGGAGGCTCCCTGATAGTGTGCGTGCAGATGGGTGATAAGAAGAGAGTGGGTTAAAGCTGACCTGAACTGCTGTCTTTTGCAAAGGGGTGTGGGGTTGCTTCCCTTTTCAATATAGTGGCTTGCAGAGTGTTGGGATAGTTGTCCCATGGAATTGTGGGATACATCCAGCTGACTCCCAGGACCTGGGTCGAGTGGGACTGCGTCTACCTTGTAAAGCAATAGGGCTCTGGGTCCTAGCTTAACTTGAGCTCAGACCTTCCAGCTCTTCAGGGTCCTGGGTCCGAACCTTGGGTTAGCACAACTGTAGTGTAGATGCAAGAGGGGTTAGGCTTGAGCCCGGGCTCAAGCATGAGCTTACATTGCAGTATGGACATACCCTTCAAGGCTAGAACTCTACAGCTTAGCGACAGGAGGAAGTACAGACTAGAAACAACTGGTCACTGCAAATCTCTTCAGTAATTCCAGCTTGTTGGACAAGCAGTAAATTTCCCATGGCAACTTTGATTCTCCTTGTTCCCACCCTATCTGAGGGGTGGAAGGGAGTGGGCATAAGTGAAATGATCACTAAAGACTCAAAGATGCATCTATATGAGGAGAGTCTAAAGACTGGGCTGTCTCTGACTATAGGTTTGTACCAAGTTCAGCATGGTGGGATTCTCATCCTAACTAGGCCCCTGGGCACTACTGCTCTACAAATTGTAAATAATAGTGATGACAAATGTGGATAAAGCAACATCTCACCTTGGAGCCACTGTTCGAGACAGGATACTGCAGTAGATGGACTTGGGCACTTCCTCTGTTTCTGTGGCGCCACGATGCTGAGGAGTGGAGGCCAATAGAGCATCACGTGGGCCAGGATCTCTTCACATGAATGGCCTGGTGTGACAGGTTAGCCTCTGCTCGTCTCACTGGTCAAGATTAGGACTAATCTTTGAGGTTTATGTGGCAAACTCTACCTATTCTATGGTTACCTAAACCCTTCTCTCTAGAAGGGAGAATCAGATGGAAACTCTGTGTCATTCCTGCTATGGCCTCTTTGTGCTCAGCTGCCCTCTTGAAGATACCCTCTGACCAGAGTGAATCCCTGAGTGGTGCAGCATGCTCCAGTTCCTTCCCCACCCAGTGCATCAGCATAAAGGATGCATCTGAGGTAGAAAGGGTTTGGTGGAGATTCCTAGCCCTCAGAACAGCTCCTTAAGGCCACACACAGCCAGGTACAACACAGCAGCTATAAGGGCACTCTAGGTTGTGCAAATGGTCAGTTCTGGCCCAGGACAGGCATAATGTAAAGCCACTTTTCAGCCCTTTGTTGTATGCTGAACACAATTCATATGGACCACAGTGTTCTGCTATGTGTTCACCCTTCCACGGATTGGCCCAAGGTCTGGAAGACACATGAGATAAATAACCTATAAACATTGAAAAACAGACTCTCAAACTAAAAAGACAAAATTGTGCTAAAAAGCCTTGTAAATTACAAAAACAAAAAGTGCTATCCTTTATTGGTAGAACTCAGTGTAAGCGCTCATTTCCACTGTAAACCAGGGTTTTATATTTATTTAGTCCATAACTGCAAGTGAAATATATAGTATTCAGGTCAGAACCTGAGCTGGTGCAAATCAGCATAGTTCCATTGAAGCTAATGGAGCTACACTGATTTACATCAGTTGAGGATCTGGTCCAATCTCTCATATTCCATTTCTGATTGTTTGTTTTTACAAAGAAATATAGATGAAAGATTCAGCTTGTATTCCTTTGAAAACAATACTCAAGGAGTGACTCAAGGGTTCGTGATAAGCAACATACATTTACAAAATATGGATGATCTTGTAGGTAAGGCAATGGTGAGAGGCAGGAAATGTGGATTATTTTGTTAGAAGTGTTAAGGATTTCCTTTGTAACCTTGAGCAAGTCCATTCCTCCTTGTCTGTTTCAATTTTCTCTTTTGCAAAATAGAGCAAATAATAATTATTTACCTCCCAGACATGCTTTGAGACTAAGTTTCATTAGAATTTGTAAAGTGCTTTGATTGTCTTGGATGGATAAAAAAAAGTCATCGGAGTATTTTACCTCTAGCTCAATGGTTCAAATGTGGCATAGATAAGTAGTGACCAAAATCTATTTTCTGCCAGTGTTGGCGTATGTGGAATTAATCATTGGTGTCACTGTAGTTCCCAGTGGAGAAGAACTGAAATCACAAAAAGTTGCATTAAAATGGATACTAATTTCCACCTTTGCTGGCAATCCCAGCAAAGCAGCGTAGGATAGAAATATATAATGGCAATGAACTACCCATTCACTCCTACAAGTGGTCCCTCCAGAACTGATTTCAGGTACTTCAGAGATGCAGTATTTGGAAGCGTGTAAAATGTCTGCCCACAGTCTGCTTTGTAAACTGTGGTTTTCAGTGCTATCAATTTCATTAGCATCAAACTATATTATATATAGCTATATAGTTACATATACACACACGTATATAAGAAAAGAAAAACAAAACCCTTCCATAAGCTCTGGATATTACTATTAAATTGCCTTATCATAATTCTTTTCAGCCTCCTAATCCATTTACAGTTGGTGGTGCTAGACATTAAGGGTTTGATCCTCTTTTCAGATGCATGGGCACATATCACCCTAGTATATCAGTTCCTAAATTCGAACTGATATCCCACCTAGACAGTTTAGATTAGTACACAGGAAGATTTTAGATACCTATTTTGGAGTGATCCAACCATGGAAAAAAACAGCTGAGACCTTTCTGATCATATTCCAAACTACATTTATAACCCATACATTGTCTGGGCTGGATATTTACTTTTATTCATAGTGAATTTTTCACCGGTCTTCTACAGTATAGTTATCTTCCTTTATGACCGGATCCACTGACGAAAAGACTCTCATGGACTTCAATGGATTTGGATCAGGCTTTAAATACATATTTAAACACCCAGGTCCTATACAGTGCATGGGTAAGTTGGCAATTGGATTAAAAATTATATTTAGAGGTTCAACACACTGCACAAACACTAATCCTCATACTACCCCTTTAAGGCAGGCGTTCACAGGGGTCTTCCCACCTCTTTCTGATGACAAAACTGAGGCATAGTGAGGACCTAAATGCATTGGGGCTGATTTGGCCCAATGTTCCTAAATGGAGCTTGATGTAGATCAAATGCAATAAAGATGACAGCAGTTCACCTAAGATAGCATATGCCTTGGGAATGCGGCCGCTCTTACTTTACTCACATTTTTAAAAAGAAATTATCTTCATTCTTCTCACATCCCCCAAGGAATGGAAAATCACCAGAATTGAGTAAAAGGAAATATTTGTTTCACAGCAGCTCAGCTAATTTCCAAACACTCAACAATACCATGAAATTTATCCAGCAGTGAGTTGAAGTGAAACTTGAATACTGGGGCAACCTCAGCTCCCTTGAGCTACGCTGATCGCATACACGGGGCATAATCAACTTACTAAGGATTTCCTCGAGTGCAGGGGAATCCTCAGATGACATATGGCTAGGGCTCCGTGTCTGTCACGGAGGTCACAGGAAGTCACAGATTCTGTGACTTTCTGTGACCTCTCTGACTTCTGCAGGGGCCAATGTGGCTGATAGCAGGGCCGCCCAAGCAGCTTGCTCTGGGGCCAGCTGCTCAGGTAGCCCCAGGGACAGCCACACCAGCCACTGCTCAGGTGGCTCCAGCAGCAGTCCCCGGGCGGTTGGTCGGAGCATCCATGATCCGCAGCCCTGGGCAGCGGTCCCCATGTGGCTGGCCAGAGCAGCCACGATCCGCAGCCCCAGGCAGTGGTCCCCAGCCAGCCAGAGCAGCCGCGATCCCCAGCTGGCAGGCTGGAGCAGCTGAAGTCTGCAACCGCTGGCAGCTGGTGCCGCTGCCCCCCTCCAGCAATACCTCCCCACACTCCCCCAGCACCTCCCCCGCAAAAATTTAATCACACGTATTTTTAGTAAAAGTCATGGACAGGTCAAATGCTGTGATTTTTTTGTTGATTGCCTGTGATCTGCCTATGACGTTTACTAAAAATATCTGTGACTACATTTTAGCCTTACATATAGCATCTGGGTGGCCTGACCATAGCACTGCTGCATTTTGATTATCCCCATATGTTGGAATGGAGTGCAGTTTAGAGAAGCACTGTGGTTAACTCATTCCTCTTTGTATCTGTTTAAGAGAAATCCACTCAGGTGTGGAGAGCCTGTCCAGGTCCACTGGAATACTCAAAGTCCTGTGGCACAGCAGCAGCCCGTGGGAGAGCCAAGTGTGAAGGTGTCACTCAAGTGAAGTCTGAGAGTCTCTGCATGTGTGGAAGGGTGTCTCTGTTTGGGCCTCAAATAAGCTGGGGAGGTCAGCTGGATGAGCCTGTGTGATGGCCAAATCCCAGTAGAGAAGCTGGAGAGGAGCTGCAGCCATTATTCCAGCCCATAGAGCACAGTAGCAGAGCAGCTGAGTTGCAGTCCTGCAGCCTAGGGACAATTTATGGGCATGTGGTTTCTTTGTTAAAAATCTGAAATTAAACACAAGTTGCCAACAGGAGGAAATAAACTAATTAAAAATATAAGAAAATCATCACATGCAGCCTCAAAGCTATGTTGCAAAGTCAATTCAGAGACTGTTTGGGGAACAGAAGTGCTTAGAAATAGTGAGAAGGAGTAGACTAAATTGTGGTATGGTTGTTTCCACACTATTAACTGTTCTCCAGTTACCCATATTGTATATATGTGAAAGCTATGTAGTCTTGTTCAGTATGAAGTAATTACATAAAGAAATGTATTTTAAATATTTTTAAATATTTAATTTGTTTTAGTCAGTGGCATTAACCCTATTGTTTCTTTCCCTACTTTTCCTTTTCATTATTCTTTCTTCTTTATGGAGGTGTGATTTTGGATGCCCTCATATTAAGCTTAAGTCCTGTGTTGTTTTCCAATTTTTCAGAGCCACTTTAATGGTCAGATTATGCATTGTTGCTATATATGTATATAGGAAAAGTTCATACCGAGCTGGGAAATTTCAGGCTTACCTACAAGGACATGCATAGCAGAATCTTGATCTCGGGCAAAGAGCTGGTTGCAGTTCAATATGAAGCACTAGATCATGTCAGCAAGATTTAACTTGTTATAAATTGCATCTAATCTCACTTTCAGGCATGTTGTGACCCCCGGGGTAAGTGTGTGTTATGTTTGTAAACATTATTTATCACCTGCCCTTTTGACAGATGATGCCACAAGAGCAACATACATTCCTCTGCATTAGGAAATGCTTCTCCGGCCCCATTGTTTTCTGCAAATATAGTTCCTGGAGGGCCTAGGTACAGCAAAATACATGTAAATGCAGAGCTCTGCAGTGCATTTCTATATGACTTTATTGTTCATTGATGCATGAAAGCTGGCTAGTCCAATGGGACGCAAACAATCATACCAGTAGATGTGAATTGATCAGAAACGTTGCAAGTGGAGACCTGCTGCTTGTGACTTACTGTACAATGTCATTCAGTTCAGACCAAGTGAGGCTTGCCATAAGTGAGAGAGAGAAGAAATATCGTGCATTGGGGGAGCTAAATTACATTGCATGGTGGCAGTATGCCTGTCAGTAAATGCGATTAAAGCAATTCCTATTGTATAGATCTGTCCAGAACCATAATCGAGGAGAAAATGCTTCAGTGAAAACTATAAAAACTGCAGTTAAATTGTAAATTTAATCAGCATTGATTGGCTGCAGCTTTAGAATTTATTAGGGTGCTAAAAAATTCTGTTTTCTCCTTTTTTAAATGGGACTTACAATATCACTTGGAGGTAGTAAAATACAATCAACATTGATTTTTTTTTTAAATTTCAGAACTTAAAAATATTTATAAAATTATGACTCATTTCTCTCTCTCTCTAATTGCTTGCTTTTATAACACTTTTCAGTGGAGCAGTTTCACACACTATGTGTTTACAGTACAATACGATACATTGGCTTTCAGTTTTAGTGGCAGATAAGGCAGAGCTATCTGGTCACAAAATGTTTCATTTATATAAATACTAATGACAATATTTACAATTGACACACACAGGAAAAATCACAACCATTCCCAGAGCTGCACCTTTATAGGCTTCAAAAGTTGCCCTGGAGTGTTTAAATATTGGTGCGATACCACAGACACCAGGCGGCAGTGCGGTATTCAGAGATGACTGAAGTTTGTGCTTTAAGGTTTAATCATGACTAGTCTGGGTTCAGTCCGTTCAGGTTGCAGAGTCAAGCTCTCAAAAGTTAGGAAAGGCCAGAATTAAGATTGGCTGTGCAACCTTAATTTGGCCCGCTTGTGTATGTTCATCATAATAGTCTTGCTTAACATCACTGCAGGATGTCTGTGGCAGAGCCAAGAATAGAACCCAGATCTCGTGGGTGCCAGTCTAGTGTCTTGAAGGAGACCATTTCTTCCTCATTCTTGCTCCCTCCTACACATAAGGTGTTTAACAAATAGTGTTTTAATGTATGTACTATATAACAAATAGTGTGTTAACGAAGATTATCATAATACAGACCCATAATGGGACTGAACATTGGGAATTAGGAATCTGGGGTTGTATTCCTGACTTTGTGGGGAACGTGGTCTAGTGGTTACAAACAGCAAAGATGAATCTATAGGTTTGGCACATTTATTCTGAAAAGCATTGTGACTGAGTGGATAAGGCTTGAATCTGCTATATTAGAGCCAGATTCTAGATTCTATTGTGGCTCTTTGATGCTGCTCTTGTAAGAGAGGAAGATATATCACCTAGGAAATTCCCCCAGTGCAGGAGCAATGTAGGGACAGAATGCACAGCTCTGGGCTGCCCCTGATATAGAAGACATGTTGTGTTGCATGTTGGAAGCACAGTGGGTGTGATCAGCTTACTAGGCACTCCAGCAAATCCATGGTGTGGGGAAACCCAGGGGTAGCTGGATAAAGCTACCTTAATTTGGAACAACTTTCAGCTTTGTGCAACAGTTTGTTATTTAAGACTTCCACAAGCAGCTCATACTCTGGGAAGCAGAAAGGTGGGTAAAAGTCATCTTCCCATCCTTCAGCCCCTTCTCAGGGTGCACTTTCTCTACTGCTCCTCCTGAGAAGTACAGCACTGAATGTGGAACTTGGATTCTACTCGCAGCATTCTTGCAACTGACCCTATGTAACCATTCAGTTAGTCCATCTAAAATATAGGGAACGATATTTGCCTGCCTCCAAAATTATGAGTATGAGGCCTTGCTTTAGAATAAGGGCTGTGAAATGCAAATAATTATTAAAACCAGTTAATGGAAGAGATGACACTAGAACTCATTGTATCCTCTTGATATCTAGACAAAGAACATGGCAGCAGCAGTGGCTTGTTACTGATGCTATCTTGTTCCTCTAGTCTGAGGCTATGGGTCTATGCCTTTGCGCCTAAGAGCATGCTCAGAGAAATTATCATGTTAAGGATGTCTGTGGGACATGAACACGTTCAGCACAAATGGAAATGTTCAGAGAGTTTATCAGCCAGCTTCTAACAAGCTGTACTGAGCATACTCAATTTTCAGAGGCTTATAACTCAGTCAGTGTGGTTAGATGTACACTGGGACAGATGAAGCACCTCTCTGACTCTAGGGTCAACCACCTGCCAAGTTTCAAGCTCCTGTTCTCAGCCTGAATGTGCCAGAGTTCTTGAAAAACATTCTGGGGAAAAAAAACTAATTACTGTTTATGACTGACTACTTACTATTAACATAATTACTTATTTTTTCAGAAGCTTGTTTTCACAAACAGCTAACAGTTGTGCTGAATTGAGAATCAGACTGAGGCTGAAAGCAATTGTGGAAAATTTCAGTTGGCAAAGTTATAGATGCTCATAATATTAGATATTATTAACTACAGACACTGGTACCAGCTTAAATATTAATATTCTGGTTACTATGTTAATGTTAAGGTTACTAGTTTCTCTCTCAAAAGTCAAGAAATAACAATATTACAGTTGTTCAACCAACCTTACTATTGCATACTATTTCTCAAGTCATGTAATATAACATCATACCGAGTTTTGTTACCACTTAATCCCCTGTGTATCTTTTTCCCCTCACTCTTTTATACTTAAACTAATATTAGTATTGCAATGGTCCTGTAAATCTTTGATGACTTATCCTGTTTTACAAGATGGGTGTAATTTAAGGAATGGAGCACTTAACTATCAAGGTAACTTAGTTGCACATTGCAGACTTTTGTAGGTACAAGTCAGGCAGTTAGAAAACTAACTAAGCTGCAAGCTATCCTACAAACACTATGCATCTGGATAATTTCATTCTCATGAGTAGTCCTATTGAAATCCAGTGTGTCTACTCTCATGAGTAAAGTTTTAAAGCATAAGTGTTTGCAGGATTGTTTGCGTCTATGTTTATATCTCAGTAGATTTTAACCAATGATGGGTTTGACCCAAAGCCTGTGGATGTGAGTAGGAGTCTTTCCATTGACTTCAATGGATTTAGGAGAAGCCTAAAGTCCCTAAACCGTCAAATATTTAAGCATGTATTTAACTTTAAGCATGGTATTAGCCCCATTGACTTTAATGGGGGCACTCACATTTTTTAATTTAAACACATGCCTCAGTGCTTTGTTGCATCAGGACTGACTTTGTTAATGTCAGTACAGAACTTTCCAACAAACAAGGCCTGATTCTACCATATATTGTGGCAGCTGTCTTAAACCATGAGGTAAAGCACCTGAGAATGTTCCTCTTTTAAGTAGATATCAGGCGTGTTGCTTTGCCGTAGTGGCCATTCACACCACCCAGCTGCTGACATCGGACTGTTGAAAGGATTAATTAGATAATATTAGTAAAGCTGTAGGAACATGAAAAGGTCTCTGCGTAATGCAAGGTGGTATTAATATCAGTCTTCAATATACTACATGCAGAGAAATAGGTGAGCTGAAAGAACATAGTGGGTACTGACAAACCCTAAAGAGCCCACTTACTTCTGAGCTCCTTTAATCAGTATAATTATTTTAAAAAATAATAAGAAATACCCAGTCTCCATTTTTGCAAAAACAATCAGGTTTATTCTCTATCTAGAAGAAGGTAAAGTGTTTGTGCTGTTATTATAGCTTTTCTTTACTCATTTCCCAATTTACAGCATCCCTGCTCCTGTGCAAAGCCCCTGGGGAAGAGACTAGGGGAATTTCCAAATTAAGTTGGGTGCCATTCAGTGTGTGCTAAAGCCATGTTGTGGTCTGGTAATTTAGAACAATTCTACTCGCTATTATTTCACTTGTGCCCTAAGTCACACCAGAGCCCTTCTGCATTTCTGTAAGATCATGATCATTTCAAAGAATTGTAAAGTGAGATACCAAAAACTATTGTACAGAATAGTGAAAATAAATCCATTGTAAGAACACTCTTTCAATGTACTTTTAATTACTTGCATTTAAGTATTTTCAAAGTAGCATTGCAATTGAGTGAAAATATTTGAAATCCCTGGTAATTAGCAGAACTTTCCAAGCTAAACTAATAAACAAAATAGACAAACTAGGTAAAATGCCTCCTACTGTTTAAGAACTGGCTTTCCAACCTAAAACAATAATTAGATTCAAACTCAATATTCATAGTGAATAAATTCCTCCTTCTGTTTGAACACAAACAATAGGAGGTCAAAACTCAGCTCACGATGCAAGACAATCTGATACTTTTCTATGATATGTTTATGAATTATATTAACTGAACCTTTTTCTGCAGGTGATGAAACCAAGCATTCTCAATTAGTAACCATGGATGCAAAGATATAGTCACTTCAGCTGTCTGCTTTTTTCCTAATGCCTCAAGGTTATTTTCCCTGGTAGTTTATCATGACAAATACCCTCTAAAAGAAACCCATCAAAGGGTCTATTCCAGGAGGTAGGAAGGGGAACAAAAACACAGACAGGATTACTCTGATTTTCTGTAACTGTGACAGTCAGAGTGTGGTAATGGTGGGTAACCTCCCTAACTTTAAAGAGTTCTAGGTGAATGTAATGCTCATAAAAATAGCAAATTCACAGCCCTAGCTACAGTCATGCTCAGGGCAAGCGTCTCCACACAGTTTAGTACCCTGACCTAAACTCATGCTGACCGCGCTGAGCGGGAAATCACAGACCCCCACTCCCTCAACATTTTCACCAAATTGACAGAAAGCAAACATGTTGTCAAATTTTGCTGGAAAAATGTTTCAATAATTGTGTTTTGCACAAGCCATTTTCATTGTTTCTTTTTCAACATTTATAGCTAATAAAATGTATCTGCAATTTGTTGTAAGAAACAAATGCAAAGCTAATTATAGACAAAAGGTACCTTTAAATTTCTAAATAAAATACACTTCTCTCCTCATCTATCCAAGTCTGTTTAGGAGACCACAGAGACCACATTCTCCAATCCATACAAGGGAAAGATCAGTAATGGGAGAGGCAGTGAAGGCCCTTACACTTCCCCTACCATCCTCTCTACTTCCCCCACATGCACATGCATATATAACTCCTTGCAGCTTCATGATTCACCAATCACCAGCTGAGTCTCGGAGGGTAGGGAGAGGACAAAGCCTCAAAAAGAGGATTTAGACCAAGCAGAATGAATGAAACGGTGCCATTTTTATTTCATGGTTGGCTACATATCTGGGTGTGAATTCGGATTTAATTTACATCTCAACCCAAATATACAGACAGCAATAATAGTCATATTACACAACTAGCCTATTTATTTGAATTTGTATTTACACCAGAAGACTAATCTCTGTCTTACTGGATTATGATAAAATAGTGTATATCCTGTAGAGCCAAAACAAAAATAATAAATAAAATACTGTAGGCCAGAGACCACTTCTCCGATTTCCTGTTCAAATGAAAGGGGGCAATTCTGCCTATGCAGTATTATTGCCTTCAGTCGATCCTGAACCCAGAGATACCCCTCAGTGCACCTTACACTTGGTTTGGGAGGGTGGAGGGCATAGAGCATGGGAGTGAATATTTTCTGTGACAATGTCCCCAGTTAAAACTATACATTTGCCAATGGGGTTTATTCTGCTTAAAGTACTTATGACTGCTGGGGAACCCAATCAATTGGCAATATGGTTCCTGCTGGAAACATGTTGCTGGGCATAGTGTGGCTAGGTTACTACCTCAGCAGATGTGGTAGTATTTTCCTGACAGCACAATAGATTCAATAGAGTTGGGAGGTTTAACCTGCCACTCTGGTCCTCTCCTCTGGATTTTGTCTATGAGGAGATGATCTAGGCCAATGATAGAAAGAAAGAGAACACATATAACTACAGAAGAATTGAAAGTCCAGGTTCAGTAAATAAAAACAGATGGATATTCACTACACAGTTTGTGTCTCCCGGAAGGGTAGAGGGCAAGGAAAGGTGAGGGAGAAGAGCAGTCCTAGAAAAAGCTTTACATCAAGGTGGGAAAATCCCTTGTATATCTATGAAAAGAAAGCCCTATTCAAGGGGGAGGCAGGAGAACTAACAGAGTGCTAAAAGGTAGCATTATTAGCATAGATCTTTTTATGAACACTGGATGTTAACAATGAATATAGTAGTATGCAATATTATTCTTTTAGTTGAAGTATGAGGAAGAGAGATGCACAAAAGAAGAAAAAATCAAAGAAGAACTGGTGACAGACAAATGTTAATTTAAGAAAGAATAATAAGGTAAAGGGAAATATATCTCATAGAA
This sequence comes from Mauremys reevesii, assembly GCF_016161935.1. Taxonomy (NCBI): domain Eukaryota; kingdom Metazoa; phylum Chordata; order Testudines; family Geoemydidae; genus Mauremys; species Mauremys reevesii. Next base: position 191,287,200 of record NC_052624.1, read on the forward strand.
GTATTCTTTTTTAAATAAGAGGAAAAACAAAGTAATATTCTATTGAGATTTGAATACAAGATGGAGCAATCTGATATATTAGATTGCTAGCAGGGGCGGCTCTAGAAATCACGCTGCCCCAAGCAGCGCGGTGCGCTGCGCCGCCCTTCCCCGGTCCTGCGGCGGGTCCCTTCTTCCCGCGGCTCCGGTTGAGCTCCCGCTGCGGCAGGTCGACCGGAGCCCGGGACGAGTGGACCTGCCGCAGGCATGACTGCGGCGGGTGCCGTGGTCCCGCGGCTACGGTTGACCTGCCGCAGTCATGCCTGCGGGAGGTTCAGCCGAGCCGCGGGACGAGCGCCCCCTCCGCAGTCATGCCTGCGGCAGGTCCACTCATCCCGGGCTCCGGTCGACCTGCCGCAGCCATGACGGCGGCAGGTCCGCCGGCCCAGACTCCCGCCCTCCCCGGCGGCAGGGGACGCCCCCTACATTTTGCCGCCCTAGGCACCAGCTTGTTTTGCTGGTGCCTAGAGCCGCCCCTGATTGCTAGGTACAAAGACAGTGGAGAAGATGAACTCAGTGGGATGCAGACAAAAAATGATAATCTCTCCAAAGAATGAAATGACGTATTCAGACCAAATAGAATGGTAGATGGGCTGTCACAATTTCGGTAGAGCACTATTCCAGGAAGAGTAGTAGTTGGTGGTCACAATAATTTCTCAGCCAAAACATTATTTTACAGTTTTAATTTAGCATTGTTTCCTTTTATTTATCATCTCGCAGCCTCAACTTTCTCTTTGAATAGCTAGCTAGTCAGTGCCATCCATAGACTAGATAGGAAATCTGACAGGGAAAGATTAAATGCATATAATAAAATATTCATATACCTGGAAAGCCAGGGAAGAAATTAACACACTATCAACTTGGTTTATAGTGTCTACTAAAGAAGCATTTTCATTATAGTAATTGCTGTATTCCATGTTCTTACTGGTCATCTCAGAGACATGTTTGCACCAATTTAAATGTATAGGAAAGTAAAGTGATAAGCTGAATATGCTGTGACCAATATGTATGGGCACAATCATGTTTCTACTGACGTAAATGGTAAAATAAGCACTGATTTCTATGGGAGCAGTATCAAGAAGTTAGGACCCCATCCAGTGGGTAGTTTGTCCATTGACTTGTCCGGAGACAAACTCAGAGCAGTATGGGCATTTAAAAAAAATAGAACCAAAAACATACCCAAACAAAACACTGCACACACAATTCTACCATTGCGGGGAGGATGATAGAAAGAACAAACCAAACCAACCCAAATATGACACATTAGCCATGTCACAATGTACTACTGGAAAGTGCTCAGATATTACAATGATGAGAGTAGTAAAAAACCTATATATAATAGAATTGTAATGTTGAGGATACAATATTAAAAAAAAATCTTTAAAAGGAAACAGGCTAAGTCTGAGAATTTACAGTTAGTTACTGTAACTAATCTACTACAGTGGCAGCAGCATTAGTTCACTAGGGCGGTAGTCGCATTAGCACTCTATACTGCCATCCTTAAATTCTGAATTCAGAGAAATTGTACTAAATTCTGTAAAACTTAAGAAAAGAAAAGATGCATATCAATAGCCCTAGCATAATCTATTTAGCTAAAATAGTGTAGTAAAGCCATTCTGAATGTATAGTTTAAGGTAATCCCTATCTGTAGGTTTAGAATTTTTACATTTGAATTGGCTAATATGATGTTTTCTTGAACCAAGTTTTAAAATTCACTACAAATTCTGGAGCTGATTGAATTCACTGAGAATAATTTATTGAAAATGAAACCCTATTTCCTGTTCCCAAATCATTCATGAATCACTCCTGATTTCTATGATGTATTCATTATTGACAAGCATTTGCCAAAAAAGTTTATGTACATGATTTTCAGCCTACAGATTGTTCATGAACTGTGAACTGTTCACTTCTACTAGTCACTATTTGAGGTATGTGATTGGTTACCTAAGGCACATAGTAACATTTCTGCTCCTTGACTGGCTGACTAAAATTTTCAGAGATCATGACCATCCCAAGCTTGAATGATGTCTTGCCCACATGTTCAGGGTTTAGCTGATCGCCATATTTGGGGTCAGGAAGGATTTTTCCTCCAGGGCAGATTGGCAGAAGCAGGGGCGGCTCTAGACAGTAGGCTGCCCCAAGCAGCGCGGAGTGCTGCGCCGCCCTTCCCCGGTCCCGCGGCGGGTCCCCTCTTCCCGCGGCTCTGGTGGAGCTCCCGCCGGCATGCCTGCGGCAGGTCCACCGGAGCCGCGGGAAGACGGGACCCGCCGCAGTCATGCCTGCGGCAGGTCTGCTCGTCCCGGGCTCCGGTGGACCTGCCGCAGGCATGCCGGCGGGAGCTCCACCGGAGCCAAATGCCGCCCCCCCGGGAAACGGCCGCTCCAAGCGCCTGCTTGGCGCGCTGGTGTCTAGAGCCGCCCCTGGGCAGAAGCCCTGGGTTTTTTTTGCCTTCCTCTGCAGCGTGGGGCACAGGTCACTTGCTGGAAGATTCTCTGCACCTTGAAGTCTTCAAACCATGATTTGAGGACTTCAATGGCTCAGACACAGGTTTGATACAGGAGTGGGTGGATGAGATTCTGTGGCCTGCATTGTGCAGGAGGTCAGACTAGATGATCATAATGGTCCCTTCTGACCTTAAATTCTATGATTCTATGTAGGCATCCTATCTGAAAAAAAAATTGGCTTAATTATGAAAAGCAGAATAGACTATATTTTTAAATGAAAACTTTTTTAAAAAATCTGGAAACAGAGTTGTTGAGGAAACAGAAATATATGTAACATACATTGTCCAAGAAATAAAGCACTTTTCTCAATTATTAAACTCAGTCTCAATCCCTTTGTTCAGGGTTTAAGGGAAGGAAAAGTACTCACAAGTCTTACAGAAGCAAAGATGGCAACAGTCTGTGCTGACCACATGTAGTGTCAGTGGAATGCAAGCAGAAAGTATCCCATGGGCTTGTTATCCTGAGATTTCTGTAAGGAAATTTTTTAAGAGAGCTACTACATCGACAGAATAAGAGACATTCACGGTGTGAACATGCCAGCTGTAATGAGAAAGTTTCAAACCCGCTGGTGTGACCTGCCCTAAGCAACCTTCGGTAACATGCCAGGAAATTGATGTGGCTTTTCCCCAACTTGAAATGGAAAATTAATTAGCAATCCAGCACAATAAAACTGATTCCCAAAATCTCTGTCTTATCTATTGCACTGGATACATATACATTGTAAATGAAATAGACCAAACAATATATTCTAAATGCCTCTAATTTTAAATACAGGGTTTTAAAAACTGTATTTTTTTTAGATATTTAGAAGCCAAACTATTTAATAAAAGACACAATATTTCCTCACATACCCACACACAACATAAGATTCTCTTCTATTACAACCAAGTTTTTACTAATCAGGGGTGAAATCTCAGCTTCACTGAAGTACATGGCAAAACTCCCTTTACTTTCAGTAGAGACAGGGTTTGACTAGCTCATTAATTTCAGTGGGGCCAGGGTGATTTTGTATTGTGGGTTTTTTTCTTTGTTCCAGAAGTGAATTATTTTTATCAGGATAAAGCAACAGCAAAGTAAACACCAACATTTAAACACAGACTTCCATCCTGCAAATTATCTGTGGAAGAATGGATCTGCCCATTCAGATGAGTTTGCAGGCTGAGCCAGACTCATATCAGATTCAGATTTAGTATGACCTGCACAAAGAGGTGCACGCTGCACCTCCCTACACCAGACAAGCCCATAGTGCTCAGAAGTCGGGGGGAGGAAAAGGATGGGAACTCAGAGGATGTAGGGGATCAGAGCTTTATTTTTCACAAAGGTTTTCATAAAAGGCCCTGAAGCAGAAGTCAGGGCCTGACTGCATCCTCTAGCTGCCCGGGCCCTCAATCCCAGCCACAACCTTTCTGCCTTCAGGGGCCCAGTGCCTTGGTTTAAATTAGAAGTCAGAGTCAATCTAATCTTGGGTACATAGTTTCTTTGAAGGGAGAGGGGGTTGTCAAGACTTCTGGCCCCTTGCATCTTCTTTCTGTGCAGTCATTTATACACAACCACCAATCCTACTTAATCCTATGTGACTGGATAAAAAAGGGCAAAAATGAAGATTAGTTTAACCAGGTGCTGCCTACACTCTATACTGCCTTTGGACACTATATTGTTACTATGAGTCAGCTGTTATACCCCACGTGTAAGCCATCAGTTTGTAGAATCAAGAATCACACCAAGGCCCCAATTCTCAGTTCTTAAATTGTTGCACTTAGAGCAGGAATAGAGAGGAGAAGAAGGGTGGGCAAGTATGATTTAAGCCACTCTGAGCCCAAAGCGGCTCTAACTCATGCTTTGCTTCCAATGGTCTCCTATAGGACTTGGTAAGCAAAGAGTAACTGTAGTACAATATGCTTGGGCATGCCTCCTCAGTGTCCTGGGTCCATTCCCTCCCTAACCCCAGTTTATCTCCCAATGCTCCACTTGCGGTGGAAGCAGAGTGAACACAGAGCTCCATGTCAACTCTATGCTAGCCAGGAAGGCCGTTACCACAGCAGGTATTTGCAAAGGAATTTTGCGCGTGCGACACACACACACACACTTAATGTAATTCAGAATCAGACTTTAGGATTGTCACACTCATTATGAAGAATAAGGGAGATATCTCTCTTATTTTTTATTAATGTGATGTGTACCTCTGACTATTTGATTACTATCATGCTGTCTGTTACATGAAAGAGTTACCTTAGTCCTGGGGGTTTACAAATCTACAGAAGATCAGACAGTGGTTGTAGATGTCTGGCACTGCTACTAAACAAAAACAAACAAACAAAAAAAACCAGATGTTCAGAGATGTTGTTCTTTTGTCTCTACCCAAAGAGGGGACAACCACCCCCACCTTAGGACAGAGCCAAGGCCCTAGCAGGACTGTACGGATTACCAGCCAAAGACTGGTTGGTACAGAGGGTTAGAGATGGCAGCCTTTTGGAGGATTGCAGAGTGGCAAAAACCTCAGGGGAAGGACAGGAAGAGACAAGGTCCTAGAAACTGCTGTTAAAAGGAGATGTTCTCCAGCCAGGTGAGACCCAGAAGAGAGGGGAAAGGGTATTGAAAAATCCAAAACTCACCAAAGGACACTAAGTAACACCCAAGGGGCTCTTAAGAGCACAAATGAGGCAGTCTTTTGTGTACAGATGTTTGGGTGGTTTTTGTGCTTTATTACAAGTAAAGTTTAGAACTGACTTTGCAAAGACTGTGTAATTTGCATAATTGTCATGAAGCCCTGAAGGGTTAAACTGTAAACCAGTGTCCTCCAATGTCACACTCTGGTGAATGTATGTTTAAGCTATTGGTGAGATTTGGAGGATCAGCACCAGTCTTGGGGCATAGGACAGCTGGACCACAAGGTCCTACATCCGAAGAAGGGGTACCTGCATTGGAGTTTGTACCCCAGGAATGAATCTGAAAGGCCAGACATGGAGACAATATGTGGATGCTGTTCAGATTCAATAGGTTTAAAAACACATGGGATCGAAGGTTTTGGTCTAATACAACAGGCTTGTGACCATCCATCCATCTATATTCAAAGTTGTAAAGCACCACTGAGGAGGTTGGCAGTGAGGGCACCAATTCTGGTGCCTGGATTCAGATGAGAAATTTAAACCATGGTTTCTTGTGTCTAATCTAAATACCCTTCTTGCAGAAATATATGCTCCATGGTAATGAAAGAAAACAGAATAGTGTAAACCCTGATTTTCCTTCTTTAAAGAAAACGGGTTTTAATATACACGGCTACATACAAGCTGCTATTGAATATTTCATGGCTTATTTGCATACTCATTGCACCATCACTATCTAATAAAATGACTTCAAGATCAAGATTGGGCCCTGACTTTGTAAAATGCTTTGAAACCAAGTCCTATTCTAAGGTTTGTTTGTTTTTTAATTATTTGTGGCTGAGGTTTGTATTCTTGAAAGACCCAGATGAATAGTACAGGCATGAGACATGCATAATGCATGCAGGAGCTTGAAGAAGTTCCACACAGCTCTGGCCATGTATTTCAATCCTGATTGGCAGCATCCGTGCTCTTCCAGTCATGAGTCTCTCTGGAGGAAGGAATTTTAATTGTACTACATTGTACAAGCAGCAATGTTATGGGAATGAACGAGACAATGATAAAACCATCAAACGCCTTTGTCACTTAAAAAAATAAAATAAAAAGAGGTGAATGTCTATAATGATGACCTTTGATGCTGAAGCCTTCTATATACAGGGTCTGTATAGCACTGGCATCCTTAGCGCAAACTTTCTCACATTGCCATTGTCAATGGACAAATAAGCACTTCACACACTGTCGGCACTGTATTAATAATGGTAGTACCTCAGTGAACCACCTTTTGTTTCAAAGCAACAAGCACATTCCTTCTCTGTGATATATACATGCAATGCCCACTGAAGACAATGGGAGTTGTTAGTGCATATCTGCCAGGGAGAAGAGATTCCAGTCTCTACAACCTCTTGCTCCTTGACTTCTCTGTTGTCAAATTTCACTTATGATCTAATCTAGGATTTGAACTCACGAATGAAGAGGTGAAAAGCTAATGTACCATATGAGACATATTGAATTACCAAGCTACCAAATAAATTTATCCTCTAAAATATCAATGACAAGGTTCCTTATTGTTCATATGGGGATTTTTTTTTTAAATCTCAACCCCAAAATGAGTAAAATGAAAAATAAAGCAATCCTGAGAACAGAATGTAACAGGGCACTAACCTTTAACTTCTGGAAACGGTTTTAAATTGTGTTTAGGTCAGAAGTGAAAATGAGTTTAGTGATTCACGTCAAAACAAGGTGCCACAACAAGTCCCTTCATTGGATTTCTCTGTTCAGGACAGGGCTAATTCGTGAGGTTCTTGAAAATCAAGATTAAATTGTACAGTACCTCAGATCTCTTCAAGGTTGCTTGCATAATGAATGCATACCTCTGCTACTGACAACATTTTCAGTCTCTTCTTTTGCATAACCCCTTTTTTATTTAAAGACAATATGTACTATTTACACCTGATTCACAAATAACAGTCACCAGAAAGGAGGTGGAGTCCTAAAATGGTGGTCATTTAAAATGTCAGCACTGTGAAATATATAAAATAGGCATTATACCATAAATGAGTAAGAAGCCCTTTCCTTTCTTAGGGGAAAAATGCTATATGAACATATTCCTATAAGGAATGCTGTGCAATCAAATATGTTGTGTTTAAAAACACAGTCAATAATTTCAAACTTGGGTATCTAAAGTAAAATCCATATTTCAGCTTCTGCTTAAGATGCTGAGTGCCTGCAGGTCCCCCGTTTTGAGTTGTTGGTGTATAGCACCTCTGAAAAAAATCAGGCTACTTATATAAATGCCATTGTTTAAATCTTAATTCTAGGGGTCAGGTATAAATACCAGATCTAGGGAGATCAAGTTAAAGCTGTCATTTTCTACTTCATCAGTTCTGCTGTATCTAGGGATTGGAATGCATGAAGTTCTGTATTACATGGTAAATTGGCTTAAACTGCAGTGTTTGAAAGACTGAGCATGGAGGTAAAAGAATGGGGTTGTATTAGGACGAGCAGGAGGGTTTAAAAAGTTGTAAGATAAAACAGTACCCTCTCCTCCATTCTTTTCCCTCTTTAATTTTACATCTTCCTACAACCTCCCCTAGGTGTTTTTTTCCTGTTACAATCCTTGTTTCAGGTCCCTCTGTGTATAAGTTACTTAGCTCATGTAATTTACAGCACCACTTAGGATCCATGGACCATACTGTGCCATTGATTTTAAAGCAGAGCTCCCCATCGACTTCAATAGTAAGTTCTGCTTGAAAAAAACTAAGGCATAATATGGCACCATATGTGCAGCAAAAAGCAGATGTGGCAGGGTGAGTTAGAAATACAATTGAATCTTCTTGCTTTGTAGGTTTATGGCAGTACCATAATGTTATTTGAATGAAATTTTATTGGACTGAACAATATCATTGTGTAGTATATGCACCACAGATCACTGATCCCTCCAGCATTCAGATATTGGCATCTGCCTTCTGCTTCCACTAACTTCACTGGGAACAGGATCAGGCATATTTTCTACAGTCTATGCACTGAACATGCTTTATTTACCAACAAATGACATGGAACATCCTGCAAGATCTGACATTTAGTGTGTCATAATTTGTGCCCTCAGTCTGACTTGGGAACATTTCGTCATCTTTGCACAGTGAATTCCTTTCTCTTGTCGATGAATATGTCTACACATCCAATCCGTCCTCTTAATAAAAGAGAGAAGAATAGAGTCCCTGGAGATAGTGAATTATAATGAAAGGGCTACTGAAAATTAAATATTTCCTTAGAGCTCTTTAAATTAGGATAAAAAAAAATCAGAGAACTTGGTGAGCAGAAAAGAAGACCTGCAGGTGGAAGATTATTAAAATACATTTGCTCCAAACAAGTCTGTCTTCAGTAAGAGCAGTTTCAAATGAAAATCTCGGCTAGATCAATATAGCACAGCTTATAATGACCTAGTGTTTTTTTCTCTTTCCATAGTACTAATATCAGTAACAGCAGTTATTAAAGTCAGCATCTGAAATTCAGAACCCTGAAATTAGCTGTATTATCCCAGCCCTATTAATTTGTCTCCAGCAATTCTGGAAGCTATGGAAAATTCCTAGCTTGCAGACAAATTGGGAATATAAAGAAATGTGAACTGTCAACTTTTAGAAAAGACAGCTTGCTCAGGATCTGCAATCTGTAGGAGTTATTATTTTGTGATTTTTTAAACAACAGTCCATCCAGGACAGACTTACAAATCTCGTATATTTAAAATGGCAGCAAGTCATTCTATTTATCTTTCTATTTTCTGGCTTCTGTGATTACCTTTTAAACATGTTGTACTGTGAATGTACACACACTTTTTTATTCTATGGGCCAGATCTTCAGATATGTAAATTGCCATATGCTGATTTTTCACTATCTGAGAATCCGGACCCTTTAATTTTAAGAAAATATATAATGGTTTCAAAAGTAGCAATTCTTACCTAAGAAAGTTAACATTTCCAAGGCGAGTTACTCTTGAGATGATAAAAACAACGAGGAGTCCTTGTGGCACCTTAGAGATTAACAAATTTATTTGGGCATAAGCTTTTGTGGGCTAGAACCCACTTCATCAGATGCATGGAGTGAAAAATACAGAAGCAGATATAAATACATGAATGGATGGAGGTGCAAACCTGAAGCAAATACTCACCAGCAACTGCACACCACACAATAAAAACACCATCCCAGGAAACAAATCCTGCTACAAACCCCGGTGCCAACTCTGTCCACATATCTATTCAAGGAACACCATCATAGGACCTAACGACATCAGCCACACCATCCGGGGCTCGGTCACCTGCACATCTACCAATGTGATATAGGCCATCATGTGCCAGCAATGCCCCTGTGCCATGTACATTGGCCAAACCGAACAGTCTCTATGCAAAAGAATAATGGACACAAATCTGACATCAGGAATCATAACATTCAAAAACCACCAGGAGAACACTTCAATCTCTCTGGTCACTCAATAACAGACCTCAAAATGGCAATTCTTCAACAACAAAAAAACCCTTAAAAACAGACTCCTAAGTGAAGCTGCAGAACTGGAATTAATTTGAAAACTGGATACCATCAGATTAGGCCTGAATAAAGACTGGGAGTGGCTGGGGTCATTACAAAACCTAAACTAAATTTCCCCAATACTAATTTCTCCCTACTGTTACTCACACCTTCTTGTCAACTGTCTGTAATGGGCCACTCTCTTACCACTTCAATAGTTATTTTCCCTCCCTTGGTATCCTGCTGTTAATTGATTTATCTCATTAGACTGACCTCACACTTGGTAAAGCAACCCCCATCCTTTCATATATTTATACCTGCTCCTGTATTTTTCACTCCATGCATCTGGTGAAGTGGGTTTTAGCCCACAAAAGCTGATGCCCAAATAAATTTGTTAGTCTCCAAGGTGCCACAAGGACTCCTCATTGTTTTTGCTGATACAGACTAACACATCTATGACTCTGAAACCTGTCATCTTGGGATGATAAGTATTTAGATCTGGATATCTGCCATTTTACCTTTAATAAACATCGCTTGTGAAAAGTGCTTGGTTCACAGCAGTGGGCAGTAAAGTTCTTTTTATCTACACAACAGGTGCAGTGCACACAGCAGTAGTGCAAGCTTCCCCTCCCCGCTGATGTGCATCAAGCCTCTTTTTCAAGATCACCTCTTGAAGGGATTAGTTAGTTCAGTCACCAGGGCCATTCAATCCTTGGCTCTCTGGTGAGGCTAAGAAAGTGAAAAATGTTGATATGATACCTATCTCCAAAGAAATGGAGTAAGACCTCCAACACCTTTCATATAGGGCACACAGAACAACCATCATATACCCACAACTTTTGTTCACACTCACAGCCAAAAATACCTGGAATCTTTTATCCACAATCTGGATCTGAAGCACTCTTGGGTTTACTTTTTTCATATCCACAATTTGACTGATAAAGTCTTGAAAGAGGAAAAAATAATCACTCTCGTAATGATGTGACAAACTAGAGCTTTGTGTGTAAACAGAAGTCTCTCCCTTGCCAATCTTTGATGGTTTATATAAAATAGAACTGGGATTGGAACTATTCCTGCCTTTGGTTTTGTTGAATTTAAGAAATACAATTGAACCAGGGACTTAAATATGAAAGATTTCATATTTTATAACCCAGTTCCTAAGCTACCAACTTTCAGGCTTTGAGCACATGAACATTTTCTTTGGTTTCAGTCTGTTTGGGTGTAGCTTACTATGTCCCTTCTTCCTGAGAGTCTCCTTGGATATGAAATCTCAAATGGCAACTCAGTCAAAATTACCACATTTCAACTGGTTTCCCATTGAAATAATCTCCATGCGCAAATATTCCAAAATCCTACCAACAACAGATAAATTAGCCCACCTGTTCGAAATATTGGTTCAGGTTTGCTGATATGATCATGAACCCATGTCACTTTTTTGACAAATCTAATCTGAATTTCAAGTGTCTAGCACTACGAAGTAAATTTCACGTACTTTGGGGGTTTACTATGAACAATTTGCATAGTCAGTCCCATTTTCTTGATTATTAAATATACAAAGACTTTGAGCCTGCTCCTGCTTCTAGTGGAGATTATTGTCATGGATTTAAATGGGATCAAGATTGGACCTTTATTTTTCTAAAAAGTGGAAATAAATTTTATTTTAAATTCTAGATTTTTTAAAAAAGAGCCTTTGATGCCACCAGTAAGTGGAAGTTCATTTTTATTAATAAAACAGCCATTAAAAAAATCATAAAGTTAAAAATGTGCTGACCTTTCTGAGCAAGTTTGAGTCTTGAGCTAATTTATCTTGTGGGGTATTAAACCACTTAAAATAGGATTTTTAACAGTGAAAACACTGACCTAACCTTTACTTTGACAGCTTGATTGTTGTTTTCAGGGTAAGAAAAATGAAGCTAAGAATGTTTGTTTTTCCATTGTGGAATACTTCACCACTTGCCATTCACATTATATGTGTTAACTCATTAGTCCTGAGTAATCCCTCTGTTATATGTGTGGTATATATAACCCATGTCCCTTTGTTACACTGATAAAATAAATAAGAGGAATAGCTGTAATCTATACAGCTTCAGTTCATAATGGCTCAAATGATCAAACCTCCAATTAGGCTTTTAATAAGGGAAAATAACAGAACAAAATCAGAGTTCTTAAATCAGATTTTCTGTTTCTGGGTTAGTGATTTGTCATGCACTGAAAGGAATGTGAGAAACATAGTTGTTAAGTTTTTCAGTTGAAAAGTATCCCAGATAGCATAACTCAAGTGTTTTGTTTCAGAAGTAGCTTAGATCTCCCTTTTCACCCTCTCATTATCTCTCTTCAATTTCTCATTTTATTTTCCCAATCTCTCCTTTATCTCAAGACAATATTATTAAAACATTACCGTTCATATTAACCTCATGGTGAGCAGCAGCTTCTCCAGGCACTGGCATGCAGGGTCGGATTTCCAAAGGGATTTAGGTACCTGATACAGATAAGCATCTTGTGGGATGTTCAAAAGTGCCTCAGAAGATTAGACACTCAATTCCCATTGCAATTGTGGCAACTATTGTAAACTAGATTAATACCAATGTATGGGATCTTGGTATTGCTTCCCTTAGCCAATACAGCTTCCTACTATTCCCCGCTAACCTTCAGCATACCCAACATTCATTGTCCACTGCCAGAAACACCTCAGGCCTACCCTTATGAAAGCATGAACGTATGAAAATCCCCATATAGGTGCTTATTTGGGCTTCCAGCCTGACATAAGCATACAAAAGATGTTCAAAGGGATGACTGCCCAGGCACAGGGCAGGGCAGAAGGATGGCCACATAGAAATGTATTGAGTCACAGGTGTGGCCAGGAATAAGCATATACACCAAGATTCAGAGGGGCTTGCCCTAGCTAGCTATGATATTGCTACACATACACTATGGAACCCTGGTAGACATTATTTCTCCTTGGCACTTAACTGGCTTCTGGGCTTGCCCCTCCTTTACAAAAGAAAAGCAGCTTGGCGGTGAGAGGATTGAGCTGTCTTTTTGAGGTAGACATGGGCATAATTCTTACTTTTGTGCACCAAGACAGATAAGGAAGGAAGGCCGGCTGGGAACACCAGTGAAGTGTCACATGGATTAGTTAGTAGGGGGAGCACACTAGCTAGCATAATAGTTATTCGTTACTTTTTAAAGTATAGTGGTATCTGGCTATAAACTATAAAAGATGTGAAACAGTTCCTTCTAGACAAATCTTAGAAAATCAGAATCTGCAGATGTATGTGCTACAGCCTTTTCTTCATACTGTGATGTGTTATTCTTTGTCTTGAAATATTTGATCTAGCATACAATGCAGCTATACACTGTATTTTTACTTTGATCATCAATAAAATGCTGACCTATGTTTTCCCTCCCCACAGAAGAATTATGTAATCTACAGTAGAACCTCAGAGTTACAAACACACCAACTACACACCTCATTTGCAACTGGAAGTATGCAATCAGGCAACAGCAGAGAGAAACAAAATATAGTGCAGTACTGCATTAAACTACTAAAAAAATAAATGGAAAAAGTTTTTAAAAAGATTTGACAAGGTAAGGGAACTGTTTCTTGCTTGTTTCATTTAAATTAAGATGGTTAAAAGCAGCATTTTTCTTCTGCATAGTAAAGGTTCAAAGCTGTATTAAGTCAAATGTTCAGAGTTATGAGCATTTCAGAGTTACAAACAACCTCCATTTCCGAGGTGTTTGTAACTCTGAAGTTCTACTGTACTAAAGGAACAAAGGTATTTGAGTATGTTTCTGAATGACCAGGGAGGACACCTCAATAATAGAGTTTCATTTTAAAGTACATTGTTCATTGTTTACTTTCCGTCCCATGGGAGAGGCTTTACATGTAGCTTCCCGACAGATTACAGTTAAAAAAATTTGAGAGAATTGTCTGGCGGAGGGAAACAAGGCAGCAGGTGCTTCCTCTAGAACCTGCACATCAGAACTTTAGTGTATCTGTGCTCCAGTGAGACTGTGGAGGTGCTCATGAGCTCAGATCTCCCAGGAGGCTTTGCAGCTGCAAAGTCCTGCCTGCTCTCTCAATTGATTCACCTTTAACACTCTCATCTGTTGTGCTTGTCTCTGTAGTTCCTTTCTCTTTCTGTCTCTCTAATTTCTCTAGCATCTCTTCCTTAATCTTGTTCAGTTTAATTCTCCTATTTCCCCCCCTGGATTCAGAAACCAATGAAATATTGTCAATATGTAAGGGAGATATAACATAGGGGGGAAAAAAGAGTTTTCTTCTATTTCAATATGAAATAGGAAAGAGCAAAATGATTAGAAAATCCTATTTCTTTTGGGAGGGCATTAACTCTCCTTATACTGCAGAGGCATTACTACACGTTGGGGAGGGGGGGGAGGGAGAGGGAGAGTGGGAAGAAGGGGTAGGAAGGATTGCAGTCAGTAGAAACAGGAAATAAATAGAAAGGGAGACAAAGCTCACATCTGGCTGTATGCTTTTTCAGTTGTGTTAAGTGAAAATGACATAACAAATATTACAAATAAGCAAGCTTCTGGACAAAACAAAAACAAAAAAACCCTAAAATGAAAACCAGAAATATTTCATGCTAAGATAAGTTTGAATATACATTCACAAAGCTAGGTTCCATTCAAAATAATGTTGAAGAAGCTTAGTATTGTCCCCAATGCCTAGGTACACTTCTAATATTAACCACTTTACTGTTATTCCTGTTTTCAGCAGAGGAAGCAGAGAAGGCCATCATGTTACAGGTAGAGGAAGGCCATCAAAACAGGGCTCTATGAATCAGATTTTAAAAGACTGCAATCTTGTAGCCTGCTGAGCACCTCTTGCAAGGTGCTGGGTACTCTTAGGTTTCACGGAAGGAGTAAGTCAGGTGGGAGTTGAAGGTACATAGTATCCCCTAGGAGGCACTCAGCACCTTGCAGACTTGCATTTGAAAAGTCTTGGTATCATATTAAAGATAATTCCATGTGACTGGTGATCTCTTCTACCCGTTGATCACACTTACAAGAATTACATTGTGTCCTAGATCTTATTGGTTTGACTTAAACATTGGTCTAATTAAAATGTTGATTCAGCATACAACATTCAAAATAATGAGTCAGATATAGTTACATATCTATTCTTCTAGTCTTCAATAAGTCAAAACTAGAATAATAGAATCATAGAAAATTAGGGTTGGAAGAAACCTCAGGAGGTCATCTAGTCCAACCCCCTGCTTAAAGCAGGATCAACACCGACTAAATCATCCCAGCCAGAGCTTTGTCAAGCCGGGCCTTAAAAACCTCTGAGGAAGGAGATTCCACCACCTCCCTCGGTAACCCATTCCAGTGCTTCACCACCCTCCTAGTGAAAGAGTTTTTCCTAATATCCAACCTAGACCTCCTCCACTGCAACTTGAGACCATTGCTCCTTGTTCTGTCATCTGCCACCACTGAGAACAGCCGAGCTCCATCCTCTTTGGAACCCCCCTTCAGGTAGCTGAAGGCTGCTATCAAATCCCACCTCACTCTTCTCTTCTGCAAACTAAACGAGCCCAGTTCCCGCAGCCTCTCCTCGTAAGTCATGCGCCCCAACCCCCTGATCATTTTCTTTGCCCTCCGCTGGACTCTTTCCAATTTGTCCACATCCTTTCTGTAGAGGGGCCCAAAACTGGACACAGAACTCCAGATGTGGCCTCACCAGTGCCAAATAGAGGGGAATAATCACTTCCCTCGATCTGCTGGCAATGCTCCTACTAATGCAGCCCAATATGCCGTTAACCTTCTTGGCAAGAAGGGCACACTGCTGACTCATATCCAGCTTCTCATCCACTGTTGTCCCCAGGTCCTTTTCTGCAGAACTGCTGCTTAGCAGTCAGTTCCCAGCCTGTAGCGGTACATGGGAGTCTTCCGTCCTAAGTGCAGGACTCTGTGATGGATAAAAAGTCTATCTACATTTTTTTTAAGAATAGGATTGGTTACTTCCCCCACACACACCCCTAATATTATGTCATATAGCTGTTTGGAAGAGATTTTCAAAGGCACAGAAGGAGCTAGCTGTCCAGTTCCCCCACAGTCAATAAGGTATGAATGCCTAAAGCACCTTTGGGCCTTTGAAAACTAAGGCCCAGATTACCAGTCATTAGCCAGATAAATTTGAGTTAGCAAAGTGCTTTGTTCTGACATGGGATTCTAAATCCCTTAAGCAGTTCTGAAACTCTCAGCCTCTAGCTTTCCATCAAGGCAAATATGTCTTTTTATTATTTTGATGGCCCAAATTGTCACTTTAATTTGCTATATTATTTTTTTTCTTTGTCATAATCACTATCAAATAGTATGGACAATAGTTCTTGCTTGTTTTGTTGACGTTTGATCATCTAAATCACCCCCTGAGTGAACACTAAAGCCTCCCTTTATGGACACCTGGCAGATGACTTGATATGTCATAATGAGTTCAGTACCTGTAAGTAGGTGATTGCTTTATGTCTCACAGGTTATTTTTTTCTAGTAAATGAGTTTCATTGTTGATAAGCCTCTAGCAGATATATGCAAAATACTGAATAGCTGATGTACCTAATTGTTAAATTCATAATATGAACTACATCTCATCTACCACCAGAAAAAAACAAAAAACAAAAACAAAAACAAAAAAACATTCTGCACAGCTGTTCACAATATAGCCCCAATCACTTCAATAAATATTATATATTATATGCAAAAAAGGTCACTAAAATAATGTTAACATTCCAAAGTCAAGTGTTCAAAAGTTAGGAAATGCCAGAATTAAGTCAGCCCATGCAACTGTACTTTGTCGCCCTTGTGTCAATGCATTATGATATGGTCTTCAGTTACATGATCACACTTTTTTCCCCACAGGATCCCAGCTTCATTCCGTGAATGAGTATTTATTCAGTAATTTTTCTTATTCTCATGATTCAACATGTGGCTGATGCATTATTTACAGTACATCATCCAAACTTATAGTGCATACAGAATTATTAATTTCTCCAGGCACGTTTCAATGGTGCTCTCATTATAGTATATTAGCTCTTTCCAAACATTAATGAATTTTATCTTCACAACACCCTCTTAAGGTGAGATGCTAGCCTACCCATTTTACAGATGGGAAACTGAGGCATAGAGATTAAGGCCAAAACTGTCAAAATTGTCCACTAATTCTGAATATCCTATTTAAGACTCATAAGGTCTGTATTTTCAGAGTATCTAGCATTTTATAGCACTCCATGTGTTCAATTACTGCTCATTGCAGTACATTGCAAATCAGACCCCAGGTGTTTCAAATGAGGTATTCAGAAAATAAGGAAAACACAGTGGGCACCTCTGAAAACAGATTTATGTGCCCTTCCCAGAACCATATAGCAACTCTGTGGGAAAGGCAGGGATAGAATCTAATTAGTCAAGGCGGCATTCAAGGGTATGTCTATATTGCAGTTGGGAGCATGCCCCCAGCTGGGATAGATGGACACGCACTAGCTCTGATAGAGCTAGCATGCTAAAAATAGCAGTGGACAGCAGCACTATGGGATAGCTGCCCAAGAACAAGTTTGCCTGACCCAAGGGTCCACACACAGGTGGCTAGCCTGTGCTACAGCGTCCACACTGCTATTTTTAACATGCTTCCAGATGCAGTGTAGACAGACCCCCAATTGCTTTACTCTTAAGTACCTCCTTTCTCGTCCTGCAATACCCTGCCTCATTCATCACACACCTGCCAATTTCTGCAACAAATGAAACAAACGTTTCTTAGACTCTGGAAAGGTGACATTTCTTTGTTCAAAAGAAAGGTTCAACCATAAGAAATGCTCCTTGTCATTTAGACTAACAGAACAAAAACATATGGTGCAAACTCCCCTTGGGGTCTTGTGTGGTTTAATCTTAGAACTGGTCAGAAGTGAATTTTAAAAAAAAGTCTCAAATTTGTTTCTATTTCAGAGTTCAAAAACAACCAACCCATTTAAAAAACAATATTTTTTTTGCAAAAATAATCATGTTTGATAAACAATTTCCTGAAAAAATGATTTTATTAAATGAAAAGATTTTTCGTAGCAATTTCAATAATGGTTTTGAAAAAAAATTGATTTTTTAAAAAAATGAAAACTTGAAATTTGAAAAGTCACAAAACCAAAAATCACAGAACCCAATTTTTTTGAGAGGTGGGAAATCAACAAATTGTAAAATTTTTCATTTTGATCAGAAAAGGCCATTTTGTGATAAAAAAGGTTTAATTTAATTTTTCCCCACCAGTTCTATTTATTCCATGTCCTTTCCCTCATCTTTTTCTGCATGCCTTTTAGATGCTTGAGGGGAAGAATTTAAAGGTGTATTTTTGGGATTTAATTCATGTTTTCTGATTATACTCAATGTTCCTCATTCATTCTCTTTTCCACGGGATTCTCTCTCTCTCTCTCTCTCTCTCATACACACACACACACACACACACACACACACACACACACACACACACACACACACACAGAAATAATAAGGCAATATTCAAAGCATGATCTCTTCATTATGATTTCAGCTGGTCTGACTCCTATGATTGGAGTGGTTTGACATTTTTTATTGGTAGCTAAATTGAATAGTTCTTCACCTCAAGCCTAACAGGTTAATAGCAGCGAGCTCTCAAGCTGGGAGAGCATATTTTCTTATATCTGTGGGGAATGCTAGTCACTGCAGCTCTACCACTGATGCTGTTCTTACTCTCGGATCAGAAGGCAGATGTACATACCATCTCACTCGGCTTTGTCACGGATGGGTTATGGATATCTTAACTCTTGGGGACACAGATAGTTCATTGTTAAAAGGCCGACCATGTGTAAAACTGTTCAGTCAATACTCTGCTGATGTGTTTAATAATTTCTGTGCTCCACTGTGTCTATTCTTATAAAGTTTCTACATTAAATACAAGGCTATAATCTGACATTATGAGTTCAATTAATTTGCAAACTATGCTGGAAATGTCAGGTACTTGTAAATCTGTGTTAAAATGTCATTATCCATCTTGCAAAACACTGAATGATTTTTATTTTACAAAAATGTATTATGGCAATGTTCATGCCTTTGAAATTATTCTTATGACTGCTATTCTCTGACCTATAACAGTTATACACAATCTTATTATATCAGTACTCTGGAGCTGTTTAATGAGCTCATGCTACTTACAATCTGTTTTGATGTGCACAATTATTTATCAGTTGTTGAAGCTATGTTGTTCCTGTGAAAATGGTCTCTCAAAGAATGCAGCATTTGATGTACAGTGTTAGAAATAAAAACCAGTGGGAACATAATGATAGGAAGAACAATACTGTCATTTCTGAGCTGAAATTGCCATGACTATAGCAGCATCTCCAAGGAATACCCTGCTCCCCCACAGCCTCATAGATTGGGTGTGGGGGGAACTCTGTCTGGGGAAAGAAAAAAACATGGTCTCTTTAAGGATTACTGCAGCACTCCACCTTTCTTGTGAACTTAAGGAGAGAAGGTCAGAGGCTCTGAGGCTAATTGGCTAGACAGAAGGGTGCAGCATAAGGATAAGGATTAGAACAGGACTTGGTTTTGGGGCGTTGGTTTGGGCATTGTATTAGTTATCTTTTGGGCGCACGGGAGGATTTTCTCCTCATTACCAGATTGGTAATGAGGTGAACCAGGGACCCAGTGGGTAGGTTAGGTTGTTAAATTCATTTTGTTGCAGTTTCATGTGCACGGGTGCCGAGAGCAGGTAATCATTCAACAGGTCAGCCGGTTCTGTGACAAACCATAACTGGAAGCAGGATTAAGGGAAGTCATCTCTTAAGGTAGGAGGGGAATGGGGTTGGGGCTTCCAAGGTCTGGTAAAGTGAGGAGACAACCCTCTCATCATCCATTTAATCTTTGTATGAGGGGAGGGTGATGGAGTACCAGAAATGGGATCAGGTTAATGGGGTTGGAGCCTGGCAGCCCTCTACCAAGTGATATGGATTACAGTACAAAAGATGACCTGCTCTGGACAAATTATTCCTGGATAGTTTCCAGATGTGTTACTTAATAAAACTGTGGCCTAATTATACCACATTCTTGGTGTCTTTTCTTCCTGTGGCATCTAGGACAATGGATTACACAGCAAAGATATAATTCTCTCAAATTCTGTATGTTGGCTAAAAGGAGCTATAGAAAGTTATCATTTCTTGTTAAATTCTATGGGACTTTTCCATAAGAAATTACTTTAAAAATAACCTCAGTGAAATATAGAAGAAGATGTTAAAAGGATATATATGTTAAGTGTTGTCAGGATAGAAGGAAAATGGGAGAGGTACCTATCTATTGAGGTTGCAATCGTGATTTAGAAGCACAGTGTCACAATCATTGATCATTTTGTAATAACTAAATGGTTCCTATCAACATGCTGATAGACTGCGATATACAGAAAACAAATACTGTAAACTGACAAATTCATTGCACACACTATTAAAGATACATTTCTCACTTGCTGATTTTCAACAGAGTACCACAATATGTGCTGAAAGACTTTTTTTGCTATACCTTGAACTGTGTGAAAAAATTAATTTATAGTTTCCAAGTTAATGAAATCTTTTTTGAAAGATTATTCCAGTGTGCTTTAAAATTTAAACACCCCATGCAGTTTTGTGACACAAAAGTATGAATAAAAAGTGCAAAGAAAATCAAAACATTGTCTATGAATGTCAAACATTTACTATTTTCTTTAATGTTCCAGTGTTAGCTCTTTTTCTTATTGCATGGTTCTAAAATCTGAGAAATCATCAACCCTATATTAGAAAAGTTGCCTGCTTTTTAATATGTCTTGCACTTGTTAGAAGGCACTTGTTAGAAGGCAGTTCATGTTAAGCTTTGGATGGATGGAAAGGGAGAAATTCTGTCCATGATAAAACATTATTGAACAAATAATAAGTTAGAGTGGAAATATATGTAAAGTTCAGACAAATACCATATCAGTTGTTCAGATCAATACTAGTACTCTTACTGTGAATGTTAAATGGATTTATAATGGTACTACATGTGCACTGAAAACATAATTTTTTTGTCTTTACAACAGTATTTCAATTCATCTACGCCTAGTGCCCGAGCTTAAATTACTGCTGAAAGAGCCAATTATTCTGGCTAGCTGGTTTATGTTTAATAATTTTGATAAACATTTAATCATTAAAATATGACTATGTAATTCTGAGCCCTTAAAACATGAATTTTCTCTTTAAGATTTATCCAAGCAGAAAAATTTGGAACCACTGAACCCATAAAAAACTATGAATACTGATAATGTTGTGATGAAAGCTCCTTGTTGATGGAGTTTGGATCTTCCTTGAAGTAGATGGTTCCTATAAACATGTTCAGTGCTAAGACATTTCCCCATTCTTGATTCATGTATCCATCAATCACCTCCATGTGGTCACACAGTCTGCACAAACTAACACAGCAGTCCTAGGACTGCATGGATCTCCCTCAACATACCTGACTGCAAAGGGGACAACCAAACATAAATGAAACTTAGATGACAATGCAGATGAGGGGGTTATGAGAAAGGAGGGAGGCTCCGACTGAGACATCTCTCTGTCTCCACTTATCCCACCCTAGTCATTTGAGTACCTCACACTCTAGTTCTGGGAGGGAGGCTGCAAGTAATCAAGGAATTATATTCTGTATCAAGGATAGAAGGGGTTCTGCCCTCCAAGGCTTATGAAACTTTCTTGGTAGTTGAAGAAGATAATTTACAGCTTGATTGGGTCAACATTCACACAGGCATAGCAACTAAAAGTAAGTTATGCAGATATAATAAAACAGGTGTATACTTTTCTGAGGAATATTTGCACATTTCAAAAGAGCTATATGTTGTCTTTAGGTAAGCAACGAAGGTAAAGATTATTAATGTTGCCAAAGAATTAATCAATTAACCTGGTCATGCACAATACAGTAAATTCTTATAATGAGAAACACAATTTTCCATCACTATATGATTGTTAGTCTGAGAAGATGGGGAATTACCTAGTCACTGAGCCACAGAAGGTGTTTAAAGTTACAGTGCATAAATGTAACATTGTTGATATCTCATGGGAATTCTAGAAATCTTGTGGTGATTCAAATAGACCACTCCCTTCAATAGAAAAAAATATTTGAAGGAATAGAAATTCAACCCTTAATTACTTGTATTTGGACTTAAATTTGATAGCATGGTTTACAGCCTTCTTTTCAACAAAAAAATAATTTTAAGACACCTAAAAAAAAATGCAGAGACAAGCAGCAAAGTCAAAGCACACTTTTCACAATAGGGATCACTCCTTATTTGTGAACTGTACACCAGGAGTGACAAGAGTAGGAGGAAACAAATTGAGATATACTTAATTTAGGTGGTGGTGTTTTTTTTAACTTTCACTGACAGATATTACAGTGTGTTGTATCCTTAGAGTGACAGCTTCTAGACTGATGTCCCACTCAAATATTTCTACAGGTAGTACTTTCTCTACAAAACAAAGGGAAACATGACTTTTTTTTTTTAATCTGAAGAAGCTAAGTCGTGCTTGCTACCAAATAGGACCCAAACATTTTGTTGGTGCAGAAATGTTCATATTAGAAAAAGCCCATTTAAATAGAGCAGAAATACTCTATTCCACAAATATATGGTCCCCCCTCCCCCGCCTGTTCCTTTTAACTGAAAAGCTGTTTTATGTATACATGTGATCACATTGTTGCTTTTTGCCCTCTCCTGCCCAGGTACTGAAAAGTACTGATGTATTTTCCTGTGTGCTACATGGACTCTCCTGCTGACAAAAAGCATTAAGACCACATTTTTGAAGCAGAGATTAGCCCAAAAGAAGAATTTGGAACTAGATCTATATTTTCCTAAAGTTGGGTGGTATAGGGAAAAGAATTTGGCAACATTTTTCATACTTTTTTTTTTTTGGAAGAAAAATGCAGATTTGGGTTAACTGAAACAATTGCTAGTTCTGGCTGATGTCAGCAAATTGTTTTGGTCAAATTAAAAATAAACAACAATCAGAAATGTCAAACAATTTGGAATTTTACTTTTTTTCCTTTTCAGAAAGCTGTTTTGTTTCAGAATGGCATTTAATTTTATTTAATAATAATAAAAATAATAAAATTTTAAAAAGACCTCAAAAATGAAACATTTGGGCCAAAAACAGTTCAAACTATTTTTTAATTTTTCATTCCAACAGAAAAAAATAAAAATCACAGATTTCCCCCCCCCCCCCCCCCAGGAAACTGGCTGGATCCACACTTCCTCAAATTTCAAGGGTATTTAGATCCAGGGTTTTGATTTGGTCTCATCTCTATTCATGAGAGTCAGTTATAACTGCATATGCACAGTGCTGTAGTTGGTTCTAGATGCTTAAAGGATGCAATGTTCAGATTTAGTAGAGTTATAACTAGAGATGGGTACATGTGATTTGGAAGCTATTAGAACCCACCCTGCTTTGTTTCCTCACTCCCACTCTCCATGAACATTTGGCCATTTTACGGGGGAAACAAATCAAACTGAGCCTTTTTTGGGTTCTGAAACTGTTGATACTATTTTCTCATTACTTTGCAGCCATTTAAGTCCAGGTGCTGGCTGGGACTGGAATCACATATGATAAACGCTGAAGGAAGAGCAGTTTCTATGCTTTTTGGCGTGAAGCAGTAGTCCTGGAAATCTCGCAGGAAATCTTCTACTTAAGATAATACCAACCACATTTTACAGGAGATTGAGCTAGTTTGGAAAAACATCCAAATTCAACTCAAACGCTGAACAAATTGAGTTTTACTCATGATTAACAACGTGAAATCTCACTCTATCTCCAAAGTAAAATATTTATGGCAGAGCTGCGTCTATTTTTTATTTAGGAAGTATTCAATTTCAAATATTTATTTATTTTTCTATCTCTACATGTTACAAGCATACATCCCATTCATGTTGCTAATGTAAAACCACTTTTTTGTTTCCCTTGTGTCTTACTGTATAATACAGTAGGCTACACTATTATACAGTAAGAAAAGAAGAGCGACAAAAATATGCATTGAACAATGGAGGAAGAAGTATCTAGAAATTACAAGATATGCTCCCCCAGATCTGTGAAAACTCACATAGTCATTAGTACTGTTACAGAGGATGGCTTAAGAAAGCAAGACATCAGGAAACAGAATAAATAATGTACAACCAGGACTGATAGAACATTAATAAATAGAGCTAAGAAGCATGGCAGAGACAGAATGAAGCTAGAGAAGAGATAGAATGCACACTTGGAAAGTCCATGGCCTCACATGTCACTGCCCACTCCATCACAATGATATGTTGTCTGATCAGATGCAGATGCAGCACGCACACCAAGTGTCACCACAGAAAGGACCTAATCATAGGGAAACTGACAGGAACACAGAATAGGTGGGTACAAATTAAGCCAATGAAGTGCCACTGGTAATAAGCACAGAGAGCCTGTTGGGAGTCCCAAAAAAACCCTGACAGTATCCAGGTAGCAGATGGTGAACAGGTAGCCACACTACAGAGAAAGCCAAAGAACCAAAACCAGTAATGCTGTCCTGACCTATACATGTAGTGCTGACATACATACAGCATCAGTACAGGAGTTGTTGATCCACTAGAGAAGAGCTTACTACACATCCCTCCTGTGTGTACATTATATAAATATACAGCCCAACTTCCCTAGAGTAAACCATTGTCTGAATACCATGTAGAAGGTAAGATACCAGCACAACCTTTTGATGTAAGGCATGCAGAAAATAACACTGCAGAGAGAGAGAGAGAGAGAGAGAGATGGTAGTTTTCTCTCTTCATCTCTCTCCTTCCTCCCTGCCCTCCTCCCCATCCCCCACATGATAGAATCCAGAAAATCACCCATGTGTTGGACCCTGCAGTTGAAAGAATACCCAAAGCTGGCAGTAGGTAGGACAGATAATCGAACAGGTAGTTTCTATCTCCTTCCCTGATATTACTGATTTTCAGAAGAATGAACTGTAAGCAAAAGTCAAGCAAAGAGTGTGCTTACTGTAACTTTCCAGACTTTCTACTACTTATGGACTGTTAACTGGAGTCTAGGTGGGGAAATTTTTGACAAAACAGTTTTTAAGTCATAAAATGCTGATTTTTTTAAAACAAACATTTTTGTAGGAAAGAGTCTGTTTTGACAAAAAAAATGTTCATCAGGAAGGTTTCTCAGGTCTGGGATGGAATTTCTTCTCACAATGAGAGAGATACAAAAAAGGCCCATACCAGACTAGCCAACTGCCTCCTGGTTAGGGTATTCACTTGGGAGGTAGGATACCCAGGTTCAATCCCTGCTCCAAATCAGGCAGAGCAGGGACTTCCACATCCCATGTGAGTACCCTAACCACCAGGCTAGTCTGGGGGTTGTTTTCCCTTTAATGCATTTTTGAGTCTGTGCTCCAGACCCCCTACCAATCTAGGATTAAAGGATGTAACAGGTGGATATGCAGATAAACACAAACGCCCCTCTTTTACGTCCTGTTCACACAAATGAATGTGATGGTATTTTGTGTATCCAGGTTCTCCTGTGATTCCATATACTTTGCCTCTTACCTTGCCTCCCATTTTTTTCCAGTATGACTGTGGTTGGGGAACCCTAGATCTTTACACTATTGCTACACCATGGCATGATGAGGTATATGGATTTTGGCTTCTGTTGTGTGATTTCTCACTTATGTTAGCAGGGGACTATGGCCTCATCCACTGAACATCACAGAAGCATGATACTACGTGGCCCAATATTTTTTTCTGTAGAATAGATGATCATGTCACTCATAATTTTGTTAACGGTGTGTGTGTGTGTGTGTGTGTGTGTGTGTGTGTGTGTGTGTGTGTGTGTGTGTGTGTGTGTGTGAAAAAATGAAACCTTAAACGTTTTTGCCACATCATACACCATACCATTTAGCTATAAAACAGATTTAAAAAAACCCCCAAAACAAAATGTGTAATTGCTTCTTTTTGCAAGAATTTAGATTTGTTTACTTGCTCTTTTTATTAAAGGGCTTAACTACTGAAACCAGTGAAAAAAGTATATCCTGCCCACCAGAAAAAAGAGGCAAAAAAAACAGCACTGGTGCTGAAAACATTCAGAACTGTGACACAAATTCATGGATGTTTCAAAAGTAATTATAGATGACATTTGGAGGCTTTCATTTGAAGAAAGTTTACAGGATATGACCAAGGACACAAATGAATTTTAAATGAAAAGAATGAGAATTCTTTAGAAATGACTGTCAAAGAGGTAGCAGCCGGAAAATGGATCATTGTCTGTGTCTTTTAATAGCTTCTTGGAAAGGTCAAATACCAATTGGTCTATTACTTTAAATAATCCAGAGTGGAGTTATATGTTCAGCTTGTGATGAAATGTACATTGCTTTGCACAACATAAAAATAAAGGAGCCTGATTCTTCTCTCATTTACACCTCAGTAAATTAGTAATAGCTCTATTAAATTCAATGGATGTACACTGCTGTAAAACTTCTTTAAGTGACAGGGATATCAGCATGAGGGCACTGTAAGATTTATGATGTCTTTAACTATTCATTTCCTAGTTGTTACATGTTTCAGTTTTGTAAATGAATGCCTAGGTAAGCACATTGTTCCAATTTATGAACCGTAGCTTGCTTTTAAACTTTTTTTAGTACTCTAGATTTTTCATTTATTTTTTAAAAAAAGTAAATGAAGATCTGGTATAAAAAAAATAATAATTGGGAAAGAAGGAAACACCACAAGTTAAAGGAAGAAGTGAAACTAGCCAAGTTGATTGTGCCATAAGTTTTTTGTTCATCACCCAGTCCACAGTCCATTGAAATCAATGGGAGTCTTTCCATGTACTTCATCGGGATTTGGATCAAGTCTCATATGTGTACAAATTGTGAAATTCATTTGTATTGCTTGCATGCAGTGGGTGAAATCCTGACCCCAGTGAGATCAATGACAAAACTCCTATTGACTTAAATGGGGCCAGGATTTCACCCAGTGTGTTCTCATCAACATCATATGAACAGCTTTGCTTTAATTGTTGAAAGAATTTGTTGACAAAAGGGACCTCATAGACTATATTTTCCAGCAGCATTTCTCTTTTTTTTCTCTGCCCCTTCTATGACTGTTAATCATGTCTGCCTTTCAAATATTCTCAAACATTTTGCTATTTTTTCCTTTGAAAACTGTCTTTTGCACAAACCAGTGTCAAAATATAACTACATCTCAAATTTTACGGTCTCATGTGATTTTGTTGGGAAGATAAACACAATTAAATGCCAGGCACTTTGCAAAAACTTCAAAAAGGAGTGTTGATTTTATGCTAAGTGGGGTATATCAACAACCTCAAACCTTCCTCAAAGGGAAATTATCAGAGTTTTGTGTAAAAATGTGTACGTGAAAGGTATTATTAATAAAAACATATTTTCAATTGTTTTTCACCAAAGAATAAAATCTGCTTGGATTTAAACATGCCTTTGAAGCATTTCAATAAAAATATTGCATGACTGTCCAAGAACATGACACCAGAAAGTAAAAATGACTATTTTATTTAAAAAAAAAAAAGTTAAAATGATTAATCAGCTTCCAAGCTGACCGGAATGAAAATGTTAACAAAGAGCATAAATGGTGAAAATTATATTTGATTTTTAAAACATTCCAGTTTTAACTTGATGATGGTGCCTAAGTCATGAAATATTTTACTTGTGCATCTCTCTTTCTCCACACACAGACACACAAGACAGACAGGCAGGCAGGCATTGGAATAGCACCTGAGACACTATTCTTCTGTTATAGGACATAAATAATGTTCACGCTTATCCTGGGGAGGGAGATTTTGGGAAAATATGACATAGCTTTATGAAGATTTTTCAAAAGTCAATGCATAGAATGCAGTCAGGATCGGTGGGGATTTGGTGGCATTTAAGGCTCATGTCCAATAGAGAGGTTTCTGAAATTCTGTTTCATGGACTGGACTGATTTCAGTTCCTCCCCAGGATGAGATTTATTACATGTTTCTAAAGGGAAAAGAAAATGTTTGTATTTTCCCACTGAAGCCTTTAACCAGAGTTTCTTCGTGCAGACAGAGGCAGGCAATGTGCAATGACCTGACTGCACCATGATAGCCACAAATTTAGTGTCTGAAGACTAATAAACAGAAAATTGTCATGATAAATCAAGAACAAGGAGTTTATAAAACAGGCCTTTACAACTGTAATTCACTAGGAAAAGCCATGGGATCAGATCCGCAGCTGATGATAACTGGCAGAACCTGATTTAGGTAATCAGAGCTATGCTGAGGATCTGGCTCATACTCTTCAATTATCCTCAAATTCACACTTGTATACATTCATATTCCTTTTATTTTATTAAGGCTGTAGCCCAGGGGTTGGCAACCTTCGGCACGCAGCCCATAAGGGTAATCCACTGACGGGCAGCGAGACATTTTTTAAATATAAAGAGATGTACATTTTGAAGGCTTGACTTTCAACCTGGGGATTTCTTCTACCACAACACTGTCATTTTTCACATCACAGCTCATCGGCCAGTGAAAATATATATTGTAAGACATAATGAGATAATATGACGAGGGTAGTGAAACATTCTCTGCACATGTGAAAACGTGTTCTGCATTGTAGGAGGTTTGCGAATAAACTGACAACTTTTCTAATGATTTGCAATACTCTAAAGTTTCCCATTGAAAAAGGCAAGTTCATTAGCATCAACTTTAAAGCAGAGACAGGTCAGAAACAAATCTATTTCCTAATTCTTGGCCACAAGCTGTGTGTGTATGTTTATTGTTGAAGAGGCCTGGTTAGAATTCAAGGGCCTGATCAAAGCATGGTGAAGTTAATAGAAAGACACCCATGACTTAAGGTTGCACAACAACCTTAAATCCGGCACTTCCTAACTTTGGAGTGCTTGACTTTGCAACCTTAATGTTCTTTCAGTATAATTTTTATATGTAATTATTACTACAACATTAGTGGACAATAAAAATTGCGGTCTCTTAAATTAGTTAGGGCTTAATTCTGCCCCACTGAAGTCAATAGGATTTTTACCATTGACTTTAATGGGAGCAGGAGGAGATAATGAAGATGAGAAAGTTCCTAGATGTTCTTTATTCCAGACCAATAAGCCTTCAGTGTGCATTTTCCAATGTACCTTCCCAACAGAGCACCACTAAGAAACATAAGACCATATTATATTTCTGTTATCTTAGGGTTTTATACTGCTTCCCTTTACAATAGCATCTGAGCACTTTCCACCTAAACTCAATTGCAATACTGAAATGTCAAGTGGACTTCATGGAGTCTCTGGCACCTCTCATTGAAAGCAATGGGAGGACTGCTTATGAGATCTAGACAGGCACATTAATACAGGCCTACTGTACTTACTGTATTTTTCTAAGTGTTTACACAGAACCTCTCTTCTTAATACATTTGTAAATACTCATTGACAGAAAGTCATCTTGTGGATTAAATTATCCACAGTATACTTAAGGGTTAACCAGAAACTTATAAAAAGGTAGCCATGTAAATTAGAGCCTACACATAGACAAAATCTACTATTTCCATAGCCAACAATTAAGGGCAGATTAGTCATAACTCTCCAGTGCATTCTTGTACTGTTGGACACTTTTGCATTAATCTTTCCCAATCTCAGCTCCTAAAAATGGAGAGTGAGATTTTTGCTTTCATTCACTCCATAGCAATCTAACATGCTGCAAATACTAGTGCCAAAGTGTTGATGCAGTTTTGACAGTCTATTTGTGTTTGAGCACCACAGGTGTTCCACTCTGGCTTATAAGCAACAACCCTGCTTCTTGTTCTGGTGAACAGTGGTATGTCACAGAGGTAAAGTCTGAGATTTTTAAAACCACCTATGGGATTAAAATTTCCAGTAAACAATTAAAATTAATGAAAGTTAAGAGCTTTGGACATCTGATTGCCATCACCTTGAGTTAAGTCTCTAAGCGGCAAACTTTTAAAGATATTTAGGCCACTAAATATGCAGACCGATGCCTAGCAGGGTTTTCAAAATAATCTAGATGTCTACCTTCAGTTGATTTAAATTCAAATGTTATTTCCATCTTAACATTTGGATGCAAAAGCTGGAAATCCAGCAATGGTACAGACAGACCTCTATATGCCTTTGAAAGCAAATGCTTCAGAAAAATACTAGGTATTAAATGGGATGAATTTATAACAAACACCGAGATTCATCAGACAGTTCAACAAGCCCTTATCTTTAAAGGTGTCCAGAGAAGCAGATGGAAATATCTGGGACACGCATTAGGAATGAAACAAGAACATCTGCCATGGCAGGCATATCATTGGGCATCTGGATGAACAGACAAAAGGGGCTGACCAAAAGAATCCCTCCATTGGACACTACTGTCACCCTAGGACCCCCTCAGTGCCAACTGGCAAAGGGTTAGTTGTTTTGTAATAGCAACTTCTATCAGGCCTGACAAACACAATACATCTAATTCTTTGCTGGCGTAGTATTTATCCAAGAATGATATGTGCGAGTTTAAATGAAAGCCAAGCTCATGCTGGTCATTAATATAATTGTGAAATGTATGTACTGATTACATTTAAAAAGTCACATCTACATACTGAAAATATGTCCTTATAGTTTGTATCAAAGTGTGACTTCCCAGTAGAAGTGAACAACTAGTTTTGCCAGACAAACAGATGTATATTCATGTCTCTGCCTAGATTCATACATAGAGTAAGCATTGTAAGCCACACTTACAATGGAAGCAACACTTGTGGGAGGGAGTTCATCCTGACTCTGGAGTCTAAACAATGAGTTTTGGAAAATATAAAGAGAATTTAAAAACAGCATTTTGGTCTGCACTTACTGAGAAAACCCTTTGTAAGGTATAGGGATATTCATGAAAACCTGGATCCCGGTTTTAACTGAAAACTGGCACCTCCATCAAAGACTGAATCCTTGGGAGAAAAATCTACTTTATAAAATAGAAGAGATAACCATTAGTAAGTGCAGACCTAGGATTTTGTTTTATGTTTTGTTTATATATGTAACCAGTTCTGTTTCCACAAGTTAGCCTTTGTCAGTATCTCTTAAATCTTAATCTTTGTTAATACACATATTTGTTTTCACTATAAGTAGACTACAGTGCTGTTGTCATAAAGGACCTGAACCTGTGCTGTACCAGACATGCTGTGTGTACATTGTCTCTCTGGGGACAGCTTACTAGTAATTACTGTGAGTGTCCAGTGGCAGGCACTGGATAATGCAGGAATCACTAGCAGTTTGCTGCATTAGGGCCCAATTCTAGGGGGTCTCAACACCCTGCACTGAAACTGGAGTTTAGTGTGCTGTTATTTCACCGGGGGTGCTCAGCACATTGCAGGATTGTGACCTAAATGTAAGGGAAAATGCATACTGCATAAAATAGAAACAGAACAAACACCTGCAGGTGTTAATTGTCTGCCTCCTTCTCCCTGACCCGTAACTCAGGTACAAACTGCTGCCCAGCAGGCCAAAATACAGTTAAAACTATCTCCTTCTTAGCAGCCTGCCGGAATTCTGCATTGCTTGAACTCCAATACCAAAGTATAATGAAGCCAGAAATCTGGGTTTTTATATTGCTAAACCAGTTTTAACTCCACAAATAAATAATAATATTAGTCATTCATTATGCCCCACATATTTAACCTTCTTTGGTACTGACTGAAGCAACATCTACTTTATTTGAAAGGAAGATATATACAGTAATGCAATCCCCCTCAGCAAAATAAAAATGAAGGTACACATACTTCATATTATTCACATGCAGATTTCATTATGGTGGTTAACACAAGACAGGACAGAACAAGTATCTGAGAACTAAACCCCTCATCTATGAGAAAGTTCAGACCCAAATCATGAACACCACACCTGGGGTTTAACTCAATAAAGGCCCCAAACCAGTAAAGCACTTCACTTCAAGATTCATACGGGTGACTTGAATCTTGGGAGTGATCCCACTGAAATTAGCAGGACTACTTCCCTCCTTAAAGTTATGTATGTGCAAGTAATCTGATGGATTGTGGCATAGCCAGATCCCATAACTAAACATCTCCCACTCTTGGGGAGAGGTTGGATCCAGACCAGCATCCAAATCGTAAGACTGTGGCTCAGATTGAGCTCTATTACTAACTCTTTTTCTCCTAAAGTTTTCAACCTCCTTTCCCAAGGGAGAAAGCACACAAACAAAACCCCATTTAATTATACATAGGCTTTGCAGAATTTGCTTTTTTTTATCATTTTGATGAATAACACTGTTTATTTGTAAGCTTTTCAAAATTTATCAGATTTTCATAGTTCAAAATGTATGGGTTTTAAGCCTTTTTAATTTTTATTTATTTCAATTTTCACAGTTATAGGAAGGCAGATCATTATTTAATGGCAGCAGACGCTGAGATTCAAGCACTGAGAGCTTTATAACTGTTAAAACACATATTGTCAACTTTGCATGTCAAAATATACAACTAAATATCCTCTAAGTAAACTCTACTAAGTGCTCACGCACCATTTTTCTTACTTTCCCACCTGGCCAGTCCAAAAGTTATGTGAAGTCTGGAGCTTCCCCCACCACTGGCAAGCGGCTTTTGTAGGGGCTAAACTCATGTAACTGTCTGTGAGAGTTGGTGAACTAGGGAAAGGGAAAACACACACAAACGATGAGAGTGATGACAAGCACACAGAGCACAGTTCTTTGCTGCTCTGTATGCCATGTGCACTAGTTAAGCTTTGCACCAGAGGAGCCTTTGCAAAAGGATGGCAACTTAGGCTAACCCTGAGGGCTGCCTTACCCTGTTGCAGGTGTTGCATCAGCCCTCAGCAAATCCTAAACGGAGAGGAGGCAGAAGTCTTCTGTCCTCTCCCCAGCACCTGAGCAGGGATGGACCTGACTTCTTAATTCAGTAATGTTTTTTTTTAAATGTTCTAATTATGATGGGGCAGAGTTGGGGGAGGGGATGAGTTGTTAAGAACAAGAAAGTAAAGGGAAAGTGGTTATTAAAACAAAGGAGAGGAGAAGAAGAGAGGAAAGGACAGGACCAGAGAGAGAGAGAGAGAGATGGATGGGAGAGTAAACCTGGCAGCAGGTGGACTGGTAACGGAGTAAGGAGGAGCAAGCAACCAGTCATCAGAAAGAAGCTAGTACTGGGTATTCAAATCATAGCTTGCAGAGCCTGATGACATTGCCCGTGTCTGGGACTGATGCTTCCAGTTTTAGAAGCTGCTCTTGTACACTGACCATGTCCCATGAGGTGTTGCTGTGCCTCCCCTCAGCCAACCTGGCTTAAGTTGTCCATTGGTTTTGTGCTAACCCACTTCAGAGGGGTGAATTTCATCCAAAAAGAATTGTATTTGTTTTTCCATCATCACTAACAGTGTGGTTACTACTGGTTATTTTGTGCAGCCGCTATGAAATTCCATATGCTGCTTTGTAGAGAAAATATACCATAATGTATGTCATACCACCAAACTCATTCATCTGTTGTTACACCATCTGAATTAGCCTACAGCCAAATTACATGATAGCTATTTGTTTGATAAATTGAAGAAATCAAGGTTGAGTCTGGCTGATTTATAACAACTCAAATTCTTTTTCATTTACTGTATTATGAACTATCCTAGCACCCTTTTGTGCTGTTTACTGCCCATATGTGACACAGAATGTTTAAAATGTCCATAGTTATCTATAACATAGCCATAAAGTTCTGCTATTTTTCTAGAAGTATAAACACCACGACTGCCAGTAACATATTCAAAATTATAACTGAGTCACTACAGTATTATCATGGATGGGATGGTCTGCAGTGTGTGCACCATACTAAACACTACCTTTTCCTTATTGCTTACATAATCCCATGCATCACTGATAAATACAACAATGTGAAACTTTTTCACTAAACTGAAAAGCAAGAAACAAAATTTGAGAGATGGAGGAGTAGTACCCTCTCACGCAGGTTACAGTTGCAGTAGAAGGGCTCATATCAGTATTTCTGAAAATGACAGTGTTCACATTTGTCAATGTGTTAGGTAACAATGAGGAACTTGTATGGCAGCAGGCCACTGTGAAGTGTAACAGAAAATGGATTTCATAGTTCCTATGGTAATTTGGGGTTCTTGTGCATTCTCTTCAGGATGCACTAATGATGAAAACAAAAATCAGTGTTAAAAATCATTCCCGGGGGTAATTATTAGCTTCAATAAGGAAGATCAGAGATGAGACAAATAATAAGTTGAGATTGGAACAATGAGAAATATAAATAATTGCAAAATACCAAATATCCCCTCTGGCCTCAAGCACAGGAATTTTCACAAGTCAAAAAAGACTCCCTTCACATGCTCCTGCTCCCTCCCACCATCACTACCCATAATCAGCACCACTACTCACTCCCACCTACTAATACACTCCCTCTCCTGAACCACACCACTTACTGCTCTTTCCACTCCCTCCCTCAATCTACATAATCCTTCATCTATTACTTGGTAGGTCTTATAAACATCTTTTTCACAAGAGACTGCCCTAGTCTTTATTGGGTTTAGTGAAATTAAAAACAATATTATATGTAAGCTATTTCAATAAACCGCTCAGTTTTCATTAAGACCCCAAGTCAGCAAGGCACTTAAAGCAGGCACCTAAATTCAAGCATGAGTAGTCACGTTGAAGTAAATGGCAGTATTACTCACACACTTAAAATTACCTCCATGTTTTAGTACCTTGCTGAACCAGGGTGCTAATGTTTATGTTGTAATAATAATTATTGAGGGCCAGATACCCCTGCAAGAGATGCTCAGGTGGAATAAAGTCAACAGGATCCCTTTACATAGTTTCCCCCAACATTATTCCATCAGAAGGACCAGGATTTGTGCTCCCTAATAGAACAGATCTCAGGACCAGATCTCAAACCTTTGTATTCCAGAGGCTCAAAGGCCAGAGTCATCTACAAGGAAGCCCTGTGACTCTGCAGCTGCCCTTACCTCACCCACAGTGCCTGGCAGACCACTTCCAATTACTAGGGACTCCCTTAGTTAAAGGTGCTCTAAGCTATGCCCATTAAGTGGTATCTCCAATGTGGAGGGGGTTCCACAGAAAGGAAAATACAGCCCAGGGCTCTATTCTTTGGGCTGGTGGAGGGATTGGAAATATGTACGTCTATCCTGGTCTGCCCATTCCTCTCCAGATCACTAGTCTTCAAACCGCAACCCTTTTCCCACCATCTGCCCTGTGGATTCCCTGACTTGCACAATGCCTTCTGAATGAGGAAATGGTGCCAGGGACCCAGTTGAACCTCCCTTCTGCACAGATGTGAGGAGATCCTCACATGGAAGGTCTATTCCATGCACAAATATCCATAAATTCTAGAATCCTGTCTTTGACAGCAACTTACACTTGATACTTCTGAGAAAAGAAAAATAAAATAACCCAATGCATCTGCATTTGCAGTACTGTACACGAGGGGGGATATTACTTCCCAATTCCAGTGGTGATCAGGTTATGCTGTAAAGCGACTGTTTAAATCATCCAGCTCTTCACAGTTTTTGACTCTGTGTGAATAAATTAACTCCACACATAACACTTTCCTGGCTCCAGGTATTTGTACTGAATTAGGTTTTCAAAATATCTTTACTAACCTTGTATGAGGCTGACTCTTCACAATTCCCCTTCTTTCTAAATTGCATTTGCATGGAACTCAGTGTGTTGACAAGGTTACACAAATGCAGTGCCTCATTACAGTATGGAAAGAAAACCTTTCAGCCTTATTAACAGGATTCAGAACAATTACACTAAAGCCTGATTCTGAAGTTTTGCCTAGGGAAGGCAGGACTGCCTTTCTAGGTTCCACTTTTCTCCTTATATAGCCCCCTTGATGCACTACCTAGAACCTTAAATTTTTCTGCTTATAATAACAACTCATCACTCTGTGTTTTTAAATGTACCTTTATAAAAATGAACTTCAATTATTCAATAAAAAGCTCTTACATGCATAATGTATGTCTGCCTGCCTGAAGGACCATGTGCTGTGGCTGGCAGTTGGAAGCTGTGAGCTTCTAAACAAGGTTTGAACTCTAGAAGCCTCTGTTCATTGGCTGAGCCTTAGTCAGGGGCAGGGCTATCAGGAAGGCCAGGGCTTTATAAAGCAGTGAGTCAGTGACCAGGGAGCTTCGAGAGGGAGTTTGGAAGGGGAGTGGAAAGGGGCGAGGTTCACTTGCCATTCTTTAAAACCATGGTATAACCTTTAAACTAAACTATAATCAAAACTCCTTGATTCAAACAAACCCCCTATCATTAACCTAGGCAGCTGTAGGAGAGAATGCAGGCAGAAGCCCAGCAGCAGAGTGGGGACTATCCTATTGCGCTCAGTGTAGCATGTATGATTACCTGCCCTGTGGGCGGGTGGCGTATGTGTGCATTTGGTGCAAGGAGCTCCTGGCCCTCAGAGACCGCGTACAGGCTTTGGAGGCCAGGGTGGCAGAACTGGAGGAGCTAAGGGAGGCAGAGAGGTATGTTGATGAGGCTTTCCGGGACACTGTAGAATTGTCCCACCTCTGGTCAGACAGCCCCTGTGCTGTTAAGGAGGATTAAAGGAACAGGGAAGGAGATCAGTCAACAGGAGCAAAGGGAAACCTTCCTATAGTTGGGACCCTCCTTCCAGATGACGTTGGGGTTACCTCTCTGGGGGAGGGAACTCCAGTCATTAGGAAAAGGCAGGTGTTTTAGTAATGGGAGATTCGATCATTAGAAACATAGATAGCTGGGTTTGTGATGACCGGGAGAACCGTAGGGTGACTTGCCTGCCTGGTGAGAAGGTTGTGGATCTCTTGAGGCATCTAGATAGACTTATGTGTAGTGCTGGGGAGGAGCCGGTGGTCATGCTACATGTAGGTACCAATGACATAGGGAAGTCATTATGAGTCAACAGTGTGCCCTTGTTGCCAAAAAGGCTAACGGCATTTTGGGCTGTATAAATAGGGGCACTGCCAGCAGATTGAGAGACGTGATCATTCCCCTCTATTCAACATTGGTGAGGCCTCATCTGGAGTACTGTGTCCAGTTTTGGGCCCCACACTACAAGAAGGATGTGGAAAAATTGGAAAGAGTCCAGCAGAGGGCAACACAAATTATTAGGGGGCTGGAGCACATGACTTATGAGGAGAGGCTGAGGGAACTGGGATTGTTTAGTCTGCAGAAGAGAAGAATGAGGGGGGATTTGATAGCTGCTTTCAACTACCTGAAAGGGGGTTCCAAAGAGGATGGATCTAGACTGTTCTCAGTGGTACCTGATGTCAGAACAAGGAGTAATGGTCTCAAGTTGCAGTGGGGGAGGTTTAGGTTGGATATTAGGAAAAAAAATTTCAGTAGGAGGGTGGTGAAGCTCTGGAATGGGTTACCTAGGGAGGTGGTGGAATCTCCTTCCTTAGAGGTTTCTAAGGTCAGGCTTGACAAAGCCCTGGCTGGGATGATTTAGTTGAGAATTGGTCCTGCTTTGAGCAGGGGGTTGGACTAGATGACCTCCTGAGGTCCCTTCCAATCCTGATATTCTATGATGAAGGTAGGAGAGACTTCCTGGAGGCCAAATTTAGGCTGCTAGGAAAGAGATTGAAATCCAGGACCTCTATGGTGGCATTCTCAGAAATGCTTCCAGTTCCACGGGCAGGGCCAGGCAGAGCTTCAGAGTCTCAATGCTTGGATGAGACAATGGTGTAAAGAAGAGGGGTTTAGATTTATTAGGAACTGGGGAAACTTTTGGGATGGGGGAGCCTATAGAGGAAGGATGAGCTCCACCTAAACCAAAGTGGAACCAGACTGAGGCACTTAGTTTAAAAACTGCTCTGCAACCTTTTTAATGTTAAGAGATGAGGGAAAGGCAATTGCTGCAGAGGAGCATGTAGATCAGACAGAGACTTCTCTTAGAGGAGAGTCTATTGATAGAGATTCTCTAGTTTTAGTCAGGAGGAGAGGATGGAAGAGGATAAAGTATGGGCCAGATCAGATGGGAAACATTCACATAAAAAATAATCTGACACATCAGAAAAGGGCAGGCAAATAAACAGTGACAAGTTTTTAAAGTGCTTGTACACAAATGCTAGAAGTCTAAAGATGGGTGAACTAGAGTGACACTCTATGTGAAAGAAAATGTAGAATCAAATGAAGTAAAAATCTTAAATGAATCCACATGTTCCATAGAATCTCTATGGATAGTAATTCCATGCTCTAATAAGAATATAACAGGGATCTTTTATCTATTATCGACCACCTGACCAGGACAGTGATAGTGGCGATGAAAGGGAGATTAGAAAGGCTTGCAAAATAAAGACCTCAATAATAGTGGAGGATTTCAGTTATCCCCATATTGACTGGGTACATGTCACCTCAGGACGAAATGCAGACACAAAATTTCTCGATACTTTAAATGACTGCTTCTTAAATGTATACCCCAAATTAAAAAACACAGTAAAATAACTAAAAAAGACTGCTAAATTAAGTGTAAAAATGTAATAAGAAAAGCCAAAAAGGAGTTTGAAGAACAGATAGCCAAAAACTCAAAAGGTAATAACAAAATGTTTTTTAAGTACATCAGAAGCAGGAAGCCTGTTAAACAACCAGTGGGACCCCTGGACAATCGAGATACAAAAGGACCACTTAAAGATGATAAAGTCATTGTCGAGAAACTAAATGAATTCTTTGCTTCGGTCTTCACGGCTGAGGATGTCAGGGAGATTCCCAAACCTGAGCCGTCCTTTGTAGGTGACAAATCTGAGGAATTGTCACAGATTGAAGTGTCACTCGAGGAGGTTTTGGAATTAATTGATAAACTTAACAGTCACAAGTCACCAAGACCAGATGGCATTCACCCAAGAGTTCTGAAAGAACTCAAATGTGAAATTGGGGAACTATTAACTATGGTTTGTAACCTGTCCTTTAAATTGGCTTCTGTACCCAGTGACTGGAAGATAGCTAATGTAACCCCAATATTTAAAAAGGGCTCTAGAGGTGATCCTGGCAATTACAGACCAGTAAGTCTAACATCAGTACCCGGCAAATTAGCTGAAACAATAGTAAAAAATAAAATTGTCAGATACATAGAAGAACATAAATTGTTGGGCAAAAGTCAACATGGTTTCTATAAAGGGAAATCATGTCTTACTAATCTATTAGAGTTCTTTGAAGGGGTCAAACATGTTGACAAGGGGGATCCAGTGGACACAGTGTACTTAGATTTTCAAAAAGCCTTTGACAAGATCCCTCACCAAAGGCTCTTACATAAATTAAGTTGCCATGGGATAAGAGGGAAGGTCCTTTCGTTGTCTGACAAATGGTTAAAAGACAGGGAACAAAGGGTAGGAATAAATGATAAATTTTCAGAATGGAGAGGGGTAACTAGTGGTGTTCCCCAAGGGTCAGTCCTAGGACCAATCCTTTTCTACTTATTCATAAATGATCTAGAGAAAGGGGTAAACAGTGAGGTGGCAAAGTTTGCAGACGATACTAAACTACTCAAGATAGTTAAGACCAAAGCAGATTGTGAAGAACTTCGAAAAGATCTTACAAAACTAAGTGGTTGGGCAACAAAATGGCAAATGAAATTTAATGTGGATACATGTAAAGTAATGCACATGGGAAAAAATAACCCCAACTATACATACAATATATTTAGCTACAACTCACAGTATGTTAAGTATGTGCATATGGCTTTACAGGGGCAATGCCTGAATGAGGGTGCCAGAATCTGGCCCTGTGAATGTGACTTGAATATCCAACCCCAGGAACATCAAAGAATGAATCAGGTACCAGGAGCAGGATGACAATTCAAGAGAAAACTTTGTATAAATCAGTTAAAGCGAGGCTGTACCTTTACAATATGTTCTGAGTAAGAAGCTGCTCATACCTGCACCATCCCAGGAGCAGGAGATTTATTGTAACCAAGCACCACAATTCATCCTCTCCTTACCACTTGCTCTGGAGAAGGAGTAAACTATTTCACTTCTTTATTTTAAACAGTTTATTCCCTATTATGTGCGTGTCCAGCTACATTGAGCAGTGATGGGGAACAGCGAGGTGCAGCTCTAGGTTTCTGCATACCTCTCACCTACTTGTTTGCAGTGGGGAGTTTTGAGCCAGGAGCTCCTGCTCTGCACACTCCAGTAAGTGTCACAATTTGATCAGGGCTGAGCAGGAGAGTAAGGTGTGGGAGGGACCACTTACTCCCCTGCACAGCACAAGAAGGGTGGTGACAATCTCGCCCTTGGTAAGCTAGGGGGAAGGGAAAGGAGCTAATGCAGTACCTGACTGTTCAACAGCCATTTGCCAAAATATATACACCGCTACCTCGATATAACGCCACCCGATATAACACAAATTTGGATATAACGCAGTAAAGCAGTGCTCAGGGGGGCGGGGCTGCACACTCCGGTGGATCAAAGCAAGTTCAATATACCACAGTTTCACCTATAATGCGGTAAGATTTTTTGGCTCCCAAGGACAGCGTTATATTGAGGTACAGGTGTACTGTATGTTGGGGGCTCCTGAAATTACTCAATGCTTGAGATAGAGACACACAGAGAGAGAGACACAAAACCACTCTTATTTAAAACTAAATTCACAATCCTCTACCACACTTGAAATGAACTTCTCCCACCAAAATCCTTTTCTGCCTTCTACTCATTACTCCTTTTGATTTTAATGGAAACAGAATTGGTACCTTGATGAAGTGACTAGAGACCTCATTCTGCCTGGTGTACTTTCTGTATGTAAAGGTCTAAAAGTAAACTAAACACCTTTCCCCCATCTTCCTCTCCTTATCCCTGACTCCCTCAATATTGCCCCCTCCCCAATATGATGACAGGTTCAGGCAAAGTTCTATAGTTAAAAAAACAAACAAACAAACAAACAAATAACTCTCTGAACTGAAACTGGCATGCAAAGCGAGCCTGGGACTATTTAATAATCATCCAGCCATCTGAAAGAAACTCATAAAAACTGAGAGAGGTGCAAGACTATGTATGTATCACTGTACACAGATAAATATACAATAGAGTATTAATAACAGGCTATGTTCTGCTTTAAAAATGTCATGATGACAGTTTCTCTATATTCTTTTAAAAAGCCAGCTGGGCATGAAATCCACCCATTTAGATATTTCTGTGGCATAAGAAATGCTATCTGTCAGACTGATGAATGTTGACAATGGTTTATGACTCTTTCTGCTACTATTTATAACAGAGGTTACAATTCTGACTTTGTCAACCTATATATTTTTATTCTATTATTACAGATGATGGTGGGTAATATATTACCCAGGGTAGATGCTTGATAAGTATGGTATCATCACTACAGTCTACCCACTCTTGTATCACAGCAAACTGACTGAAGCTATACTAAAGGATGCATGTTCATTGTTCTTAACTTATTCTTATAAGATTTTTTATTTGTTTTGAGAGCTATATTATGATTGATAAGATTTCACAATTATTTTTCAAAAACCTGGAGTCTAATTCTCTGATCCATCCAAAATATTTTCTCATAGCCGTATTTCTCTATGTTTGGCAGAAAATAACCTAGTAACCTTCTTTAACTCAGAAGAATGGAATCTACAGATAGACTAGATCTAATAGCCTTTTCCTGCAAGTGACAACTATTCCCTATGGAGCATTTACTACTGTTCTGTCCAATTTCTTTTTAAAAGTGCCAACCAATAGGGTTTTCCAACTCTTACCATGGGAGATTATTCCATGGGAGAGTAATAGATCTCAATATCAGGACACTGTGTCTGATATTTAGCCTACATTTTCATTGTCTTTATTTCATCCTATTACACCTTGATACACCCCATTTTATTATGCTAAATAATTTGCTTTCCTTCTTTGTGTTTAAACCTTTCTAAAAACGTGTATACTCAATGAGGTTAGGGACAGCATATACATATGTAACTCCTCTAATCCTTCAGATAAATCAGTCCTTTATGAATTAAAAAGAACCATCCTAAATAGATCAGATAAATTATGATAGGCAGCTCTAAGATTCATGAAACCTCTCTCATTTATTGTGTTTGATGGTTTAACACCACCTGAATTTTTAGATAGCCAATAGGCTGAGTTGACATATTATGTTGGCAGGTGAGCTGCTTAAAAATATGTTTTAGCTAGAGCTATGTGAAAATATTCACACTTCTAGCAAAACTGTCAAAAAAGTCCTATTTTTGTCAGATTTGCAAAACTGAGCAGTTTGACATTTTTTGCCTGAAATTTTCTTGTTCTACTTCTCTGTCTACGTAAGGATGCTGTACAATGTCCATCACTATAGTAGCTAAGTACTAATAAAGTTAGACATATTTCTGTTGTGGAAGAAGGCATTCTTAAATAAGTGAAAATTGCCTTTATTGTTAGTGAGAGCTGGGAAATAAGGCTCTGATCTAGCACTTAAGCATGTGAGTAATACTCCTATTGAAGTCTCCTTACTTAACTATTCACATGGTTTAAGGGAAGCATGTGCTTGAGGGCTAAGCTGATTGAGAGGCTAAGTGGACTGGGTGGTGTATGCCTGATCTTGAAGGAAACATGGGCTGTGAACCTTGAGAATTAATTTCTCTGTTTTGTGGTACCTAGCTTCCTCTTTGATTATTGGGGTACAGAACTCAGGCAAATAATATGTATCAGATAAACTATTCCTCTTACCCAATCAAATGGGTTGAGTCTGCAAACAAAGCTGGAAAGAGTGTGGGAAACAGAAAGACTGTGCCCTGCACCACAGGATGTAGAAGAGATTCTGGGAGCCAGCATGCTGTCAGCAGGGGCAGCTCGAGGCACCAACACGCCAAGCGTGTGCTTGGGGCGGCAAGCCACTGAGGGCGCTCTGCCGGTTGCCACGAGGGAGGCAGGCAGGCTGCCTTCAGCGGCTTGCCTGTGGAGGGTCCGCTGGGCCCGCGGCTTCAGCGGACCTCCCGCAGGCGTGCCTGTGGAGGGTCCGCTGGTCCCGCGGCTTCGGCGGACCTCCCGCAGGCGTGCTTGGGGCGGCAAAATGCCTAGAGCCACCCCTGGCTGTCAGCCACCTTAGGTCTATACTACAAATTGGCATCGGCACAGCTGTACCATCTGGTGAAGACGTTCTAAGCTGACAATAGAGAGCTCTCTCGTCAGCTTAATAACTCTACCTCTGTGAGAAGCGGTACCTATGTCAGCAGGAGAACTTCTGTCTACACAAGAAGTTAAGATCAGTATAACTACATTGCTCAGGGATGTAGATTTTTCACACCTGTTAGCAACTTAGTTACACCGAAGTAAGTATGTAGTGTAGACAAAGCCTCAGTATCATACCAAATCAGATTCTGATTCCCACACTCGCACCGAGTGGCTCCTTACACCACAAGTAGTCCCACAGAACTCACTCACTCAGCTATTCACAGAGTAAGGTGTTGTTCAACATGAGTAAAGGGTATCAGAATTTAGCACACACACTTACCCAGGCAAACTGACAAAAAAGAAAATACAGAAGAAAAGAATAGGGAAACAAAGTACTCAGGCCTATCCATTTTTAAGGAAATCATTACAAGTGATGGCCTCAATTGTGAATCAATGGGACAATTCACATATGCATAGTTAGCCACAAGCATAAGGGTTTGCACAATCTGGTCTTTATTTTGTGCCTCCAATACACA
Source organism: Mauremys reevesii (assembly GCF_016161935.1). Classification (NCBI taxonomy): domain Eukaryota; kingdom Metazoa; phylum Chordata; order Testudines; family Geoemydidae; genus Mauremys; species Mauremys reevesii. The sequence continues at coordinate 191,330,563 of NC_052624.1, forward strand.
AATCTGATCTCAGACCTGCCAACTGACCCTTAGTTCCCACCTGAACCACTCTATTAGACGATGTTGCAAAATAAAATGTCATTTTACCTTATATGTCCGCACACTTGCACTATCTTTATATTATTGTTGCAAAATCTTCAGTTTATGGCAAGTGGATTGAGGAAGGAAACACCATTATTGCTAATAATTCTGATTTAGATTACTAATGTAACATTAAGTTTTCAGCATACAGAGGGGTAGCCGTGTTAGTCTGGTTCTGTAGAAGCAGCAAAGAATCCTGTGGCACCTTATAGACTAAACATCTGTTAGTCTATAAGGTGCCACAGGATTCTTTGCTGCTTCTACAGCATACAGAAAATACTGTTAAAAGACAATTGTTTTAGAAAGATACTGAGTTTTGTTTATATAGGTATAATAAGGGAGTTAATTAAATTAAAAAAGCTGTTAATGTTACTAGTTAAGAACTATGATTATCTTTTCCGATTGGTTAAATAAAATCCAGTGAGAGGGAGTTTTGTTTACTAATTGTGTTAATCCTGTGAAAAAACAAAAGGAATAAATAGGTATTTAAGGGCTTAAAGGAATGTCAGTTGCAGTTATTATAGAAAAAACAACTACTTAAATCTTTTATTTAAATAATTTCACTGTAAGGAATAAAATATGTAGAAGACAAATAGTGTAAAATCTCAATTGTACTAAAAGAAAAAGAAAAAGTATGTTGTTTCCTAAAGTCCTAACTCTCATAACTGAGTGTGATTTAATCTTTCTAGAAGAATTATTTTTAAAGTATGCAGTTCTGAATAAAAAGGCTACGGGGAGTTATTAGTTGTCCAGGACAGGTGACAATATGAACATCCCAAATCTCCTGGTAACTAGCCTCTAATAAATCTGTAGAACTTATAATTATCCAATAAAAATATCTGGTTTGAAACTAACAAGCATTATTACCAGCTGTTCCAATAGGATAGCCTAGGCCTGGGGAGGTGGGGTAGAGGAAATCAATCTTATGCTAGTCAGAATGGGGGCTTAAAAGCCTCATAATTTACTTGTCTTTAATTATAACTGGCTTTATAAATCCATGCTTAGAGGTATAATTTTAAGGAGAAGAATCTCTCTCATTATTCAATTTACAACAAGAATAATAAGTATTATTAATGCTGATAATTCATGTGATCAATATATTCTCAGTCATTTTTCTTTCAAAGAGAAACATGCACCAGGTAGTAGGTGTAATTGCCATTATATTTTTCAAAATGTGAAAAAGGTGTGTCAGCACAGTTCATATCTGCCAACTTTATGGTTATACAGCCCCAGGAGATTGTGGGTGTTTGTAAGCCCACCTGAAGTTTGCCAGCTCATGGAACTTTGGACTGAGCCTCTAGAGCATCCTACCCTTTGAACTACAACAACAATGGCTACCAGAGCCCCTTTTACACATTTCCCAGCAAGTTTGTAGTCAGGGATGTGGACAAAATGGACTAAAAACTCCTGGTGAAGCCAATTAAGAGGCTTCTGAACGAGCTGATCTGGACAAGCAGTTTGTTGGGCTACAATGCTGCAGTGCGAGGGGACAGCCTGACAGAAACAAAGAGACTAGATTTAGTATCAGTTTTGCGCTTGGGAGATGAGAGAACAGTTGAGGGATTCTCCACTAAACAGCTGAGGGATTCTCCACTCCCCCTCCCCACTAAGGGAATCTTTGAACCGCTGTGGTATCTAGTGCACACAGGTCAGGCAGTTGCAACCCTATGGAGACCAGCATCCAGAATGGCAGAAATCTGACCTGATGCCGGCTACTTCAAGGCAGCTGAGACCTCCGCAGGACTCCAGACCCAGGGCACCAGGACAGTACTCTGCCCCACCCAAGGGTGAAGACACTGTAAAGAGGACCTTTGTTTGTGTAAGCTGCCCAACCTTTACAATGCTGCAGCACTTGTCTCTGGACTCATCCTCACCTTACCATCTACTTTGGAAGGTGCCAGGCAGGAAGCTGGGGGCTGAGAAGAGATGTGAAGTGGGGAATTTGTTGGTGCTTTAGTAGTTATTGGTTAGCCCTAACCCTTTCCTTCTCCAGATTGTGTTCTCCGGATTCCAAAAAATGTCCTTCTTTGTTATGTTATTTGGGGATTGTGATACTCTGTACCTCAAAGTAGCATCCTGGGACCCCCACTGCCATATAATTATGATACGTTTTGTACAAAGTATACCTTATGAGGTATCATTTTAAAAGTCTTGATTTGTTGAACATTAATAGCATGTTGGATTATATGTACTTTCATTGTATTTGAAAGTATGAAGTATGCTATATGTGCTATTGAAATATGTTGTGAGGCTGGGAGATGCCCTCAGCCAGACTTTCTGTAAGGACAAAGGAACACTGATCACTGGCCAGATGGGTGTTGATGGCCCATCAAAAAAGAATCCACTATCCCAGAGGCCCCTTAGAGAAGACACATATGCAGTGGAGACTGCTTGTCCAATGGGGATTGCCTGACATCCATGTCACAGCCAGGATCTTTCTAGCAGCTGGAAGAAGGTATAAAAAGAGAGAGAGAGCAATGGCATGTCTTCACTGATAGAACAAGGAATAATGGTCTCAAGTTGCAGTGGGGGAGGTTTAGGTTGGATATTAGGAAAAACTTTTTCACTAGGAGGGTGGTGAAGCACTGGACTGGATTACCTAGGGAGGTGGTGGAATCTCCTTCCTTAAAGGTTTTTAAGGTCAGGCTTGACAAAGGTCACCTTGGCTGGGGTGACTTAGTTGGGCATTAGGTCTTGCTTTGAGCAGGGAGTTGGACTAGATGACCTCCTGAGGTCCCTTCCAACCCTGATATTCTATGATTCATAGCGCTGGGAGAGAGCTCTTCCTGCGCTCTAAAAAAAAACCCAAACACCTCCACGAGGGGCACAGCTCCCAGTGCTGGTGCAATGTCTACACTGGCACTTTAAAGCACTGCAACTTGCAGTGCTCAGGGGGATGTTTTTTTCATACCCCTGAGTGAGAAAGTTGCAGTGCCAGTGTAGACAGGCCCTAACATCATCACTTGGCCTCCCCCTCCCACCCCCAATCACAACATCTGGAAGAATGTCTGGCAGACAAAGACTTTGAACTGGGGAAGATTGGTCCCGGGCTAGAAGGGGGTCCTATCTGTGTACTGAAGAACTGTACACTGCTTGTACCATCTGTTAAGTGGCAGTGTAGACACAGCCACTTTCAGTGCTAAAACTTTAATCATTCAGGGATGTGAAAAAAACCACCTCCCTGAATGACAAAAGTTTCAGTGCTGAAAAATTCAAAAGTGGCAAATTCAAAGCTGATAACAATGAAATCCTCCCCCCACCCCCCGAACACGTAATCAGACTGTGAAACTCATTGCCACATTTAGGCCAAGAAGTCATCGAGATGCAAAAACAGATTGGACATTTCTATGGATAACAAGAAAATCCAGAGTTGGCATAGTTAATTATGATACAATTTTTGAAGGGTTTATTAAACCTTTTGCTTTAGTGCTTAAACCAAGCTCTAATTATTAGAGACCAGCATGAGACCTAGTGTGTGGAGCAGATTATCCTACATTTGCCTACTGCAGGGTTCTTGCACTTTCCTTTGAGGAATCTGGGGTTGACCACTGTCAGAAACAGGATACAGGACTAGATGGACCTCAAGTCTGATCCAGTATGACAATTCCTATGAATCTATGTACAAGTCTGCACTCCAACAAACCTATTCATGATCTGAGGATTTGACTCTTAGGAACATAAAGTTAAAGGAACAAGAGATAGCATATTTCATAAATATTCTTTTCAAATATGTTTGATTCTCTTATAATTTCACCAAAACTCTTCTTATCAATTTGGGTTTTGATTTGAAAAAATAAATTTGATGATATTCTATAAAGCATTCGAAAGAATATTACAATTCTGTGCAATAATCTGCAACTGTAGTTTCAGTGTAGATTCCTTTTATTTTATAGTAACATTTTTGATTCCTTTGAGTCATGAGTCAAGCACAAGAGGCAAGATTCAACTGATGAAGATAAAAAGAAACAGACAACATCCCCCAAGAGCCCATAACTTATATTCAGTTCCAGCCACAGAAATTGAGTCATTACCTTTTCAAAATGAAGACAACTTACTTAGCATTATTATTGACAATTTTTCTCCCTTATAAAATCAAATTGACAGTTTTTTGAGATGCAAATATATATGATTTTAAATCGCTTATTGCCATAGATACAGGATATTTTCAGAGTAAAATATTTACATTTTCTTAAATAAAGATTGATTCACTTCTTCCTTTATCACAGTTGGTTTAAATTAATACAGTAAGAAAACCAGAGGTTTCTTTATATCACTATCATAGGTATATTTATTATTTATTTTTTGTGTTTGGTTAAATAAATTCATGTGACTGCTAATGGCCTAATGAATAGTGTTATCAACCCATATGCATGAGTATGGGAGCAGCCTTGGGACTGTCAGTCGTCATGCCATCTGGAACAGGGACTATCATACAGATAATGTTCTTAGGCCTATGGGAAAAGGTATATAGAGTGCATTGTGTCTGTGCGTTCCTCTAACAGCTGCTTACAAAGTGGTAACAGTCTCAGTGGGGGCTGCCTGCCATTTCACTTGTAGGGGGACTATAAATATCACAGCTGTTTCTCTGAGATAGATAGGGAGGGGTAGGGAGAGGCAGCCCTAAATGAAGTAGCAGGCAAAAGATTTAGAACTACTACTTGAAGGCAACTCTCTTGAGTCACTGCCTTAGAAAAGCAAGATCCCTTTAAATATATGCTGCGCAAAGCATTGTCCATTTTGGTGCCTGATGCAGGAAACTGATTTATTGTAAAAAACAAAACAAAACAAAACCCACAAACCCACTGTGGACCAGATTTACCAGTATCCTTTGGCTGCTAAACACTACTCCAGTGATCCAAAGAAGCCATGACATGCTGGAGATTCCAGCTCTGTACATAAATTGCACTGATTTTTTTTTTAAATCAGTTCTCCCACTTAACACAATTTTGTTCTTAAATTAAGACTGTGTACATCACAAAAATCCTATGTATTTCTAGATATTTCTGCCTTGTTGAATGGGCATCCAGTTAACAGTTTCACTCAGACGCTCATGCTAAACAAGTTATCAACATCTGTTGTTGTCTGCCATAGAGATATATTTGGGTATGAAAAACACTGTGTTATTACATCTCTTCACTTAAAACTCTCTGCTTGGTTCAGAAAAAATGACCTTCCTAGGTCAGTGAGGTTTGATTACCTTCTGCAAGCCTCCTGATGCACTGCCAGGATTATGACCCCAGAAGCAAAAACAATTAAAAACATTTTTCTTAAATTTCTATATGAGAGGGTTCTGATAGTGCCCTAGTTAAAGGCACTATGACCCAGCCACAGATTTTGCCTTTTAAAAGAATGCTTGCTATACTTAGTAGAAAATATGTATCTGAAGGGGATCTCATTCACTTTCCTTACAGAAGAGGACTGAACAGCACACCATGCCACTGTGTCCTTGAAGATCATTTTAAAAACCTTTGAGTGTCTATAAAAAACCACCCTATTTTGAGAGTTTGCTTCCACCCTCTTTCATCCACCCACTATAAAAGCAAACAACAACAAATGCTCTGAGGCAGAACCTATCTGTATTGCCTGTCAAGTAAGTTTTAGGGTAAGCAAACTGGAAAAGGGGCCATGCCATCCTCTGTGTCTTGCAGAATACTGAGCTCATTGGCAGTGGCTATCTAATAAATAACAACACACCCAGAACCAAGAGGAGCTGTTTCTCCCAGACTCACCTCAGGTGACAGGAGCACTGCATGCAGTTTCTGGGACAGGCAGGACTACAAAGATCCTTCTTGCTTCACAGTCTTAATTGCCTGTGGGTGAGATAATTCACATATGACACTTCAGATAGTTCTTTTCATTGCCTTGACCATGTAAATAACTGCAGAACTCTGTTAGTAGTGTATTAGTTCACTGTTCCAGAATCAGTGGGCAAATTCTCTGCTGGTCTGAATAGGCACAACTCCATCCACTTTAGAGAATTTGGCCCAGTGCATTTAAAAATCTATTGGAAAACACTGCACTATGGTGGATACCCTGCCACCTGCCAATTACTTTGCATAAAGCCTAAATAATTTTATGTCAGTATTTGCAGTATCCCCTGAAGTAAATAGTTAGATGACACTGTGAATATTGCAGAAATCTTTCTAATCCAAGAGAAAATAGGAATGAGAATAAAGTGACTGAGATGCAAGTTACCTATACATAGTGGTGTGACCATGGTGTCCAGAGACCAGTTAGGGCAGAGGATGGAAAAGAAAATGGTCCACAGACCTGCCCAAAAATGCATAGCCAGTTCTGCCTTCATTGATTTAAGGGGTAGATATGGTAGGTTAGATGTGCAATAAGGTGGAATACAGGATCCAACACCATCATCCATCATTAGAACATGCAGAGAGTGAGACGCTATTTTAACCTGTTACTAGTCATAATGAGTGGCAAGAACAGACTGTCTCTATTCCTTCTTATACCTTTTCTACACTTACAGAAATATGATAATTGTGCAGAATCAGAATTTTGCCATCAACATGTTTCATATCTGGTGCAGTTTGATAAGAGCTCTGTCATCACTCTCCGATATGTTTAAATCAGTACAATTATTCATTATTTTATTACCTATAAATCTTTTTTTAAAAAGACTATTCATTAAATTCAACAGATAATATGTGATTTCCCCCCTGTTCATGTATCCAGCCATAAGAAAACATTTAAGAATGTGTTTTTGAGAGCTTTTCCCATGTTCTTTTTCTCCCTACAGTGTCTTCAGTGTTTGACAAACACTTAAATTAGCTCTTTTCGGTGTCTGGTGCTCAATCTATGCTTTGTCTTTTTTCCTCATGTCTGCGTCACACAGTCACAAATCCAGTTTAAGGCTTGTCCCTCCTCTACATCAACTGAACAAAAATCACGATTAACATGGCTTCCCTCTACATCTGACCTATCCTCACCAGATTCATTTTATTTCCTACCAGTTTGATAGGGCAGACTTTTACATTTTCATTATTTGGTCCTTCACTGTGATCATGGCGAGATTTGGGTTTGAGATTTTTGAGACGCCTTCTTGTATGCCTCCCTCCCTCACTGTCCTATCGCCAGCCCCATTCCACCTGAGCACTCCACTCCAGTCTTCCCTTTTACCCCTTCTCTCCCACCTCCCCTTTATCCCTCTTACTTCTTGCCTACTGCTCCACTCCTCATCCGTTCCAGGCATTCCTTCTCACCCTAGCCAACACTCCCATATTTACATTTAAAAGAAAAATAAATGCTTCATAACCACAACATTCTGAGCACAAAGATAACCAGAAAGAGCTTCTTACTTCTACCCCCAACCTCCCTCCAATGTTTGGTAGATTCACCAGCTGTGTCATTTCTTATATTAGAGTGTAAGCTCTATGGGTCACAGACCATTTCTTCCACAGCACAATGAAGCACCAATTCTGATTGAAGCCTGTATGTGTTGCTCCAATTCAGTTTAAAAAAAAAAATCACCAAGATGTATGAAGCTCTTTTGCAACTTTATTGATTGCCTATATTGTGATGGACTTTGAGCTTCTAAGTTTTGAAAAGCCTGTTCTTCTGGGGGCAAATCTTGCCCCCTGTTCCATGGGTGAATAAGTATATCTAGTAATGGAACCCCTCAGTAGGAGGGGACAGGGTTTTAGAGGAATCATACAAGGAGTTGGTATCCTCTGCACTAAAGAGGTCAGCCCTGTCACAGGCCTTCCCTGGGTGCCAGTGTGCTGGGTGTGGGCAGAAAGAGGAACTGATGTTATACAGCTATTCCTGTCCTCCTGGCAGCAAAGGAGATACCTTAAGGCCACAGTGATGAGAACAATAGCATCTGGCTGTAGATCAGAGCTATAGCTACTTTGTAGCCTGTGAAGAGAATTCATTCTTCCCATCCCTAAGCCATTGCAGAAATCCCCAGTGAACAGTCCCTCTGTTCTGGAAAGTTTGGCCTTAAAGCATGGCTGCAATGGCCACCATCTTGGCCAACACACTAGAGACTGAACTGGGCACCTTCAAACCTAAAAACACAAGCTTTTACAGCTTGAGTTGAAGAACCAACACACTTTAGCTGGGGCTGTAACCGAATCATTTGCCCCACAGATTGGGCACCAAAGAATACATACACTCGCATGCATGTGGATTGTTTGCACATTAAAATAAGATAAAAATAGAATGAGTGCTTTTGGCCTGAGTTTTTTAAATTAAAAAAAAGAAAGCTAGCATAGAAAAAATGACATTGCCCTTATTAACAACTATATGCGGTTCATACTTGCTACTTAGAAACTCAAAAGTCTGCCACATACATAAAGATTGTGAAGCGCTCAGATACTGTGGTAATTGTGGCCACACAACTACGTTAGCTGGATGGATAGATCACATTCTTGGTGAAAGGCTGCAATTCTTATACTCTCTAAAAGGATATTTATGGTACCATTTAAACGCAAAAGACTCTTTGGAATAAGCATTAAAAACATATCTCCCCTTTTCTAGATGTGGGCTAATGATGACGTTCTATATGCAAATACTTTCCTTGCACCTCGGAAAAGCACAGATTGGTACATTCACATTTATATGCTCACTGAAAAAGTTAATGCCCAGAATAAATGTTGCTTGTACAAATTTCTGAGCACAAGACAAGATTTAGACCCATATCTAGCATTATATATATATAGTAAGAGTTATCTCCAAATTTCATTTTAATATATTGACAGTTTAGATTAACAGATCTTAGTCTATTTTCTAATGTGAGACATTTTGTACCATCTCCAGCATTTTAAAATGCCTATTTCTTTAATAATCACCTGATATTAATTTGTCCATTAAAATTATTTTAAAATCCACTGTTATAAATCATCATCGTAAAGTACCTAACAGTCAGATAGGGCTATAAAGACCCAAATATTTACATGCCAAATTTGAGGCAAACTTTGGAGAATGCATAAAGATTACTGGTACTCACAATGCCAAAAACAGTAGGTCTAAATGTTTTAAAGAATGTGTGGTAATATAGTAAAAGAAGCCCTCATAGATTTAATGGTATTTAACCTAAAACATGTTGAATTCTTCTAAATGCCCTAAGGCAATTATTCCAGAATGTCAGTTCAACCCTGTCTAAAAGCAGCTGCTCAATAAGGACATTTCTCACAAAGAGGTATAATCTGATGAGCTATGGCTAAATGTTGAGTTTGAGCAGAACAATTTTAAATTACTTTAAATCTGTCTATACCATAGTGGTTTTTAATGGCAAGATTACTTAGGCTCCTATGCTTCCATCTGATGCATGGTACAGAAGGGAACAAAATCATAGAATCATAGAATCTCAGGGTTGGAAGGGACCTCAGGAGGTCATCTAGTCCAACCCCCTGCTCAAAGCAGGACCAAATCCAACTAAATCATCCCATCCAGGGCTTTGTCAAGCCTGACCTTAAAAACCTCTAAGGAAGGAGATTCCACCACCCCCCTAGGTAACCCATTCCAGTTCTTCACCACCCTACTAGTGAAAAAGTTTTTCCTAATGTCCAACCTAAACCTCCCCCTCTGCAACTTGAGACCATTACTCCTTGTTCTGTCAGCAACTTGAGACCATTACTCCTTGTTCTGTCTAAGCATATTTAAGTAAACCTGTTGTTTTTCCAACCCCGGTGGGGAGGGGCTGCAAAACAAAAACAAAACAAAACATGGAGACAGCATCTTCCAGTGCAACAACTTTCCCTTTTTGGGCTATTCTATGGTGCATGATACACGTTATACAGGAGGAAGTGCAGCCACTGGATACAACATGAAAGCTGGTGTAACTTACGTTCAGTGAATGTCCTGTAATCAATGGCTCTCTGAGTAGCATTAACTTATAAAATAGCCTGTAAGACTAACCATCGCAAATGGCCAAGGGCTGCTATTGACAACGTGTCATGGGAGGCAGCCCTATTTTCAGAACATAGGGAGACCCTATGCTGAGTGCAGGAAATGGGGTACCTACAGATGAGAGAATTGTCAAGTTGGGCCCCTCCATTTGTCTGGATCACCAGCTTGTGAGAGATTTGGTATTTGTGCCACGTCTGGGAGAGAAGGATTGGCTGAGGCAAGTCACAATTCTTCCTGACACCCAAAGCTACAAATGCTTTTTTTGGCAAGGCACCTCTTTCTACATCCTTTAACATGAAAAGGGCACATATGTACCACATCGAACTATATTCTCTCCTTCTTAATCTCAGCCAATAAATGAAAGTTACAAGAATATAGATTCAGCAGAGGAAAGGTTGTGGGAAAATGAAAAATTAATTGCATTATGCCAAACCTACTGATGGGCAAATCAGTACAAACAACAAGGATACATTTCGTCTATGGTAATAGACAATTACCAATACAATGCATGTATGACCACATGCATTTTTCCAAAGCCAAAACAAATTAGAAATGGATGTATACTGCACACTACAGTATATTTCTTTAGGTGTGGTGGTGGGGGGGACTTTAAAAAGGGGACAAGTCATAAAATTGTCATATAAGAAAGACAGGTTCCAAGAGTATATTAAGACTCTGATCTGAACAGGAACAGATTTATAGCCCAAAGCACCATGGAGATGATATTGCTGTGTCTTGAGCTTTACCATCACTTATCGAAATAACTAGCCTGTACAGTGGCAATAGTACACCAGCATCTTACCTTAAATTGAGTCAACTGCTTCATATGGAGGGTAACATTTCATATAGATAGTCCTATTTTCATAAAATATATAGGGCAGATCCTTAGCTGGCATAAATGGAACCATGTTGATTTATACCAGCTGATGATCTGGCTCAGTCTACAGTGCTCATTCTTAAAAAAAAAAAAAAAACCCTAAAGTGAATACTGCAAATACTGAGACAACCTAATAAGCTATGTATCTGAAGTAAGCTTGTCAAGTTTAAAAAGTGTATTTTATATGTGGAATGAACAAAAGAATGCATGACATGCCATAGTGGCTCAGACAGGGGATGCTTCTAGGGAAAACATAACCCCCACACATGTACACACACTGCACTTACTTGTTCAATACTGTACCATGTGAGGATGTTTCCTCCTGAACCCCACTAGTAGTCATCTATGTCCTGACGAAGTGGGTATTCACCCACGAAAGCTCATGCTCCAATACATCTGTTAGTCTCTAAGGTGCCACAGGACTCTTTGTTGCTTTTTACATTAGCCCTTGTTATCATTGTAGTTTTATTGCTTAGTCATCACATTTCTATCCACAGTTCAAAATTTGCCTAAGTACACGTAAGTGCCTACTTTGTGTTCTTTATGCCATATCTTATTTTGTTCTTCCCATTTCCAAACTAAATGGACCCAGTCTTTTTCCATCTCTCAATCTCATCATATAGAGACCAGCCCCTTTCCAACCAGGTCTTTTATTTTCATTGCCCTTCTGTGGAATGCTCTTATTTTTGCTATGTATTTACTGAGATGAGGTGACCAAAACAGAATGCACTGTGTTTAAAGTAAGAATACTGGGTGTGATTCCCATTTACATTAAGGCCATTTTATACCACTCTAGCCAGGGCCGGCTCCAGGCACCAGCTTATCAAGCAGGTGCTTCGGGGTGGCAACTCCGGAGCAGGGCGGCACTTTCAAGTATTCCGCGGCAATTCGGCGGAGGGTCCCTCACTCCCGCTTGGAGCGAAGGACCTCCCGCTGAATTGCTGCAGATCACGATCGCAGCTTTTTTTTTTTTTTTCTCTTTTCTCTGCTTGGGGCGGCAAAACCCCTGGAACCAGCCCTGACTCTAGCAGTGTAGAGGGCCTTAAAGGAGTGTAAATATAATTTGCTCTCAGATATAATTGCTCACAAAAAGCCAGTGCTAGACATGAATCAAAAGATAAATTTTATCCAACCTGAATCTGAATTCCAATTAAATCTTTAACATACGAATACAAACTATTACACCAGATGCCAAATACACCTGTCCACATAGACATGTAGTAAATGTTTTAAGTTGTTTATGATTCATAAGAGCACAAACAAAAAAGTCATCTGAAAAATAGCCCACTATAATTTTATCAGGCTCTCCATAAATATTTGTTATGTGGCCAAGAATAACTTCATGTCCAAGGAGTCATTTTTTTTAAAATAAAAAAGTAAGTTAGAAGAGCTTGAAGATAGGCTCAAAATGAGAGTGCCTTCTCAAACATAACCACTGTGTTCTAGAGCAGTGGTTCTCAAACTAGGGCTGCCGCTTGTTCAGGGAAAGCCCCTGGCAAGCCGGGCTGGTTTGTTTACCTGCCGCATCCGCAGGTTCGGCCGATCGCGGCTCCCACTGGCCGTGGTTCGCCGCTCCAGGCCAATGGGGGCTGCGGGAAGCGGCGCAGGCCGAGGGACATTCTGGCCACCCTTCCTGCAGCCCCCATTGGCCTGGAGCGGTGAATCATGGCCAGTGGGAGCCTTGATTGGCCGAACCTGTGGACACAGTAGGTAAACAAACCAGCCTGGCCCGCCAGGGGCTTTCCCTGAACAAGCGGCAGCCCTAGTTTGAGAACCACTGTTCTAGAGTAACAGTATCATAATATGAGGAGGAAAAAATAGGATTGATGGCTAGTGAGGACGCTTTATTTCTCCAACTTGCAGTGACTACATTACTTATGAATGGCAGAGCTACAAATGAAAACAGCAGCTACTGTAACAAATGTATAACAATTTAAAAAATGTGTACACAGCCATTCTAAGATATTTTATTTATTTGCTATGTATGAATTGTAATTTTAAGTATAGTTTGGGCTTTTTTATTTTCTAACTACATTATGCAGCATTTAAACAAAAAAAAAACAAAAAAAAAAGGAAGATTTGTGAGGAATGTTGTGTCATGCATGCTAATGACATAAGTATATTTCCTGAATGGTGCATCTAGGATATAATGAAAACAAACCGCATACATCAGCTTACTGACTTAACATGAAAAGGTCTGGTAAGTAAAATACATCAAACTATTGGGGCCTCTTTATAGCTTGCTCCCCAAATCTTTAGATATATTCTACAAAGAAAAGTTAAAACCTTTCTTTATTCAAATTAACAAAATTTGGAGGAAATGTTAATGTCATCTAGAAATTGCACCAGGAGACAGTTCTGCTATTGACTCGCTATGGCTCCTGGCTAACTTAACACCTCTCTGTAACAGTTTACTCATCTGCAGAACACCACTCCTGCATGTTAGACTTAGTTCTGTGAGATGCTAATTGCCCTAGTGATCAGCATGTTGCAGGTTTGGGTCTTGAAATATGTTTTTCTCCTGTGTGTTTTCTCCTTTCCACTTCTTCTGCAGTCAATGCACTGCGAATGAAGTGATCAGTAGCAGATGATTCTGATAACAGCTGATTTCTACTGCTGTCACTAGGCACACAGCAGGTGGGAAAATCCAACAGTGAAGTTCAATTGCCTACAACTCTTGCTCTAATGGTCCGTAATGGTCTACTGTGTACATTAATGTTATCAGCTAGGACTGGGAACCCTCCTGTCCTCCTGGTAGCTGTCAGCTGTGGCCTTTCCCTTCCCTTTACTTAAAGGAAGTGTTACTATAGAACTTGTCTGTTTCCTGTAAAATCTGAGAATTAAATATATTGCCAGGATCCCTGGCATCTTTCTCCATGCAAAAAGGCTTCTTACTATATGCAATTACCAATATATTATTTTTCATATTACAGTAGCAAATAGAAGAAGAATACAGACTCAAAGAGCTTGGCTTGTTTAGCCTAACCAAAAGAAGGCTGAGACCAGGGAAGGAGAGGAATTATTTAAGCTCAGTACCAATGTGGACACAAGAACAAATGGATATAAAACTGGCCATCAGGAATTAGACTTGAAATTAAACGAAGGTTTCTAACCATCAGAGAAGTGAAATTCTGGAACAGCCTTCCAAGGGGAGCAGTGGGGGCAAAAGACATATCTGGCTTCAAGACTAAGCTTGATAAGTTTATGGAGGGGATGGTATGATGGGATAGCCTAATTTTGGCAATTAATTGATCTTTGACTATTAGCGGTAAATATGCCTAATGGCCTGTGATGGCGTGGAATCTTAGTTACTACAAAGAATTCTTCAGAGAATTCTTTCCTGAGTGTCTGGCTGGTGAGTCTTGCCCACATGCTCATGGTTTAGCTGATCACCATATTTGGGGTCGGGAAGGAATTTTCCTCCAGGGCACATTGGCAGAGGCCCTGGGGTTTTTTCGCCTTCCTCTGCAGAGTGGGGCACAGAGGATTCTCTGCACCTTGAAGTCTTTAAAGCATGATTTGAGGACTTCAATAGCTCAGACATAGGTTAGGGGTTTATTACAGAAGTGGGTGGGTGAGATCCTGTGGCTTGCGTTGTGCAAGAGGTCAGACTAGATGATCATAATGGTCCCTTCTGACCTTAAAGTCTATGAGTCTATGAGAAGTCCGAAATGAAATCAGGGCTCCATTGTGCTAGGCACTGTAGAAACACATAGTAAAAGACAGTCCATGCCCTAAAGATCTTACAGCCCAAACAAATAAAAGAGACAGGAGGAAAAACAGTAGTACCTAGAATTGAATCCAGGAGTTCACTGAACCACAATGCCTCTCTTTTATACGCGTATATATTAAACATACATTGATTGCGTGTGCGCACACACACACACACTTATTTTAAAGAATATTACAGTTGCAAAGCCAAGCACTCAACACTAGGGAATTCTAGAATTAAGAACACTTAGGCAACTTTAATTTGGCCCTCTTGTGTTTGACACAGTCTAATTATATATTAGGTTTTTTCCATAGACCCCTGCCTCATTCAAGGCACAGAATGGCTAGTGGTCAGTGAATATGTACATATTATTTTTTATGCCCAATTTGAAACGTGTAGGGTTTGATTTTTCAGATTATGCAGCTTTTTATATGGCCACAGCAGAGCTCCTATTGATTTCATTTGCAGCTATGAGGGCTCAACACATCTACAGACCAGATCCCAATAGTCTCATTTGGGACCCAGTAGCCAGCTGTGAAAATGTTGGATTGCCTGATCTCTCAAGCATCACATTGGAACTTCCCTATAGAACCTGAAATTGAACCCATTATTCCAGAGATTCAATCCTTTTCTATCTAGCAAATAGCTGTGAAAGCCAGTGGCAAAGTATGTGTCTCCACCTCCCCCTAGTGGCACGTCCATATAGAAGATAACAGCCTTCCACCACTTGCATCCGAAGAAGTGGGTATTCACCCACGAAAGCTCATGCTGCAAAACGTCTGTTAGTCTATAAGGTGCCACAGGATTCTTTGTTGCTTTTACTAGTTACTCTGTTACCTCAGGTAGAACAGGACTGTGCTGTGGATCTAAAGATTGTAGTCTTGCTGATGACCATTGCAGGGACTCAATATGGTTTCACTGGGTTAAATTTGTGTTTTGTTTTCAAGTTAAGTTTTTAAAAACTTAGGAAGTTAACATTAAAAAATACTAAAAGAATATGAACATTGCAAAGTGAAACACTCAAAAGTCCCCAGGAGTGGGCAATAGCCACTGTTTGGTAAGTGTGGTGCCATACTAAGCAAACATGAGGAACAGTTATAAGTGTGTGCAATTATTATTTTTGTAGTGTGTTCCACAGATTTGAATTCCAGCCTTTATTTGCAGGCATTCCAATGGTCATTCACTGTGTTCAGAGTAACTGTACTGAATGGTAGAAGCATTACTTGACACTGTGATAGGAGGAGAGGTATGCATATATCTTGAAGGGTGAGGTATGCTTTATTTCACCACAGGGTTCTCTAGGTTTTGTTAATTGAGTTGCACAAAAGGTGTCTTGTGATGGGGATTGCCGGCAGTCTGGTGATACATAAGACAGGTAGCAACAAGTCCTTAATAAGCAGCATGTGAAGGCACGGTATCAAAAGGAAGCCTCAGGTCAAGGGCGGGGTGGTTTGAGTGGGATAGGCTTAGTGTTTGAGTGTCAGCTGATGTAGCTAGCTCCTGTTTGCCATGCCTGACCGAAACCTGGTTTTGCCTGTAGCACCTTTAAAGTTAAAATGCTATTATGTATGTTACTGGCCCTCTGAGCAATGTCCCAATGCACAAGCTTAAGGTTGTGTTGTAGGAGGTAGTGTATACACCTTGTATTTTCGGGGTTTCAGAGGATTAAGCTGTGACATTCCCCAGGGCACAATGTGGACTGTTCCCTTAACTCTCTAGCTGTGGATGCCTTAACTCTCTAGCCTAGGATGCCTTTCACACTGCTTTACTGTCACAACAGCACCTCTTGGCCTTTAGCATGCAAATTCACACCCAGCTAAACACATGATCACTCTGACCAGTCACTCATGAATTACATAGAGGGTGACACCCACAAATTCTAATTCCTAGCCTTGTCTCCCCAGAAATGTGCATCTTGTACTGTCCAGCAGACTACTGAACAATGCCAGATCACAGAAATTCCATCATTTCATCAAAGGAAAATGATATATGCACCAGCCTTGTTTATCCCAAATTGAATCCCCCTCCCCACACATGCACATACAGTTGAACCCTGTTATGTCGCCGGCCTAGGGGTTTGCCAAAAAGCGTCGAGATAACCGATGATCGAGATAAGGCGAAGCGGGGACCGGGTAAGCGGGGCAGGGCGGGCGGCAGGCGAAGCGGGGACTGGGTAAGCGGGGCCAGGCGGGCGGGCGGCGAAGCGGGGACCGGGTATGCGGGCTGGGCGGGCGGGGACCGGGAAAGGAGGCCGGGCGGACGGGCGGCGAAGCAGGGACCGGGAAGCGGGGCGGGCGGGCGGGCGGGGCGGCTGGGCGGGTGGCGGGGACCGGGAAGCGGGGCCGGGTGGACAGGCGGCGCGGCGGGACCGGGAAGCAGGGCCGGGCAGGCGGGTACGTGGGGAACCGCGGGGCTGGGGACGCGGGGCTGGGGAGCCGGGGAGCGGGCGGCCGGGGAAGCGGGGCGGGCGGGCGGCAGGCGAAACGGGGACCGGGTATGCGGGGCTGGGCGGGCGGGTGGGCGGGGACCGGGGAAGCGGGGCCGGGTGGGCGGCGGCAGGGACCGCGGCGGCGGGCCGGGCGGCGCGGCGGGACGCGGGGAGCCGGGCGGCTGGGGACGCGGGGCGCGGGCGGCTGGGGACAGGGGGGGTGGGGGACGCGGGGAGCCGGGGCCGGGGGGCCGGCGGCTGGGGACGCTGGGCGGGGCGGCCGGTGAGCGGGCGGCTGGGAACGCGGGGAGCTGGGCGGCTGGGGCTGGGGAGCCGGGGTCGGGACGCGGGGTGGGAGCCGGGTGGCCGGGGACGCGGGGCCAGGGCAGGAGTCGCGCGGCTGGGGACGCGGGGCCAGGGCAGGAGTCACGTGGCCGGGGAGGGATGCGGCAGGAGCCGGGCAGGGCCGCCGCCGGAGTTAGTAGTTTACCGGTAAGTGGCAAATTCGGCGCTCTTCTGTGCTCGAGATATTAGGGTTCGGCCAGATTAAAGAATTGACATAACCAATGAGAAACCGATAAGACAAAGAGGGAGTTTGGCGGTTCCACTTCTAAAACGTCGATTTAATACGATTGGCAAGTTAACCGAGGTCGAGATAAATGGGTTCGACTGTACTTTAATCCAAACACACAGATTAAGATAAAACGAAAACTTATCTTGTTAACTAAAGGAAGATAGATTTTAAGCGATTACTGGTATAGATGCATAAAAGTCAGGATTGATTACAAAAGAACATAAAAGAGTAACATGAAACTTGACAAGCTAAGTGGCCTTAAAAGCAAAGATTTAATATCACTATACACTGCGATAAATTTTACAGGCTAGATCTCCTTCCAGACTAGGACCACTCCCCGTCTTAGTTCAGTTCTTTGAGAGTTGTTGATGCAATGAGCAGATGGAAGGAGGCAAAGAGAGTTGAAGGTCACTGTCTCTCATTTTATATCCCTCCCCCAACTTCAAGGATTACTACCCCCCCAAAAAAAAGCTGGGGTGTAGGTGACAAGCAGTCACTTGTGGACTTGAGGTTTGAAACATATCTGAGATGCAATGTAAATTTCTTATTTATACCTGCACATTGCTGAAGAATGGGTGTGATAGCCCATATGATTTTGTTGATACCTGTCAGGGGGTGGCAGTGTCTATGTCTCTGAAAAACTGATTTGGACCCACCTTTCTAACTTTGGAACATGTTACAGCAATGTTATACAGTAGAAACTTATAACTTTATATACAATGTGGATACACATTTTACCAGGACAATAATGTTCAGTAGATTATGAGTTTTCCAATGATACCTCTTTTTGTACAAAATTTATCATAGTCTTGTAAAGATGGTGAGCATAATAGTATAGCCCATCACATAAGGTTGGTCTTTCTCTAGATTCTGGAAATGAGTGAGGCAATGCTTAGCAAGTTTGACTCTGTGTTAAAATCCTAGGACAGTCAATGAGCTACACATACATTGTTTGCAGCACCCAGTGGGATACATAATGTATCAGAAGTTCTGCTCTGCATGTTTGTATCAATTCACAACACATATGAAAAATATCTTATTTAGGAAGACTATATCAGCACCATGCATGCTCGCAGGGATCAGAGGAGCTAAAGTGTTTGTATATGATGCCTGCATTTGGGATGGATCATATCAGGCCCTTCTCATGCCCTTGTTCTACATCTGTGTTAGTGTTCCCTTCCCAATGGCAAAACTGTATCTACACTGATTAGTAGATCAGTAGGTATAAATATGTCAACTGGTGTGAATTGGTGAAGGAGGAATTTATGACCCATTAAATACTGTAGCATCTCAGATCAGAAATGAAGGCTGTGTTTTAGTTTGTGATCAGGGTCTAACTGTGCTACCATGCAAGCAACTTCTCTCTTTTTTTCCCTCCACTCATGCTGTAGGCATCTTCACAGGTGAATTACAGAGACTTGATGTACTTGATGATCCAACAATGCCAATCAAAGATCTGTATTATCTCCTGATTCCTTTGATGCATAATTTATGCCCACATAAGTATTTCCATGAGGAACATTCCTGGGTGCAGAATGTGGCCATGGGTCCAGCAATAAGCAATGCACAGAATAGTCTCAGGCACTTTCCTACATCCTCAGCACAGAGGATTGGTATCCAGATAGTTGAACTCAGTCAGTGACAAGCAGGATGCAATTCAATAAGCATGGGAAAACTGGATTGGGACTTCCACCTACCAGTAACTGTTAGCAAACTAATGGATCACGTCTATAACTGATTTCTGCTTTTAACTTTCTTACAGGCCTTCCAGCATCATCAGTTTCTATACAATGAGGACTGAATGCCATGCAAGTTATGCACATACAATATATTTTTTTCAAACTTGTTCCTAATAAAGATATTTGACACCATGTTGTCACTTTCACAGGTTTCAAATATTGGATCCAAGTAGCCTTTCCGAATACTGATTTTGCTTCTTGCATGCACACATTTCTGCATGTTTTCTTTTGCTTATGCAATTGTATGTATCACACTGCAATGTAAATCAAAGTTGCTTGATGAATTACCAATCAAATTCTAGTTTATAGACTGAAAAAAAAATTAAAAATGAATTATTGGTTATATACCATGTTTACAGTAGGTGGGAAGCCCACTCTGATTGGCTATATTTAAAAACTCACAAGGGGGTAGGATAACTGAACACTGGAAACCTTAAGAAATAGCACACATAGATTATAATACTTTAATAAAATACTTTAAAACCCCACACAAACAGCCTTCTGTCCTAGCACCCCTTCTGAAAGGATTCTTCCTTATTCAAGAGCAAGTTGGAATACAGTGAAGGACTAGAATATGGGGTGCAAAAATGCAGTAGGATAGGTTTGCCAGAAACTACTGATTTACTCTGATTAAAATGCTATCAAACATTACCCCAATCACTCACTAGTTCCTTACTTCTGACTTGGACAGAAACCCAGAGGTTTCTGAGGAGGGCAGAAATCAGGCAGACAGTCAAAAATTTTGTTTAACTAAGAGTTATATGGAGGGAGTTTTGGTGCAGAAGGAGGCTTGGGGCAGGGGGTTGGGGTGAGGGAAGGGTTTTGGGGTGCCAGATCCG
Source organism: Mauremys reevesii (assembly GCF_016161935.1). Taxonomy (NCBI): domain Eukaryota; kingdom Metazoa; phylum Chordata; order Testudines; family Geoemydidae; genus Mauremys; species Mauremys reevesii. The sequence continues at coordinate 191,350,680 of NC_052624.1, forward strand.
GGCGGCGCTCACCTCCCTGCAAGTGGCGATCTGTCTCTGCTGGTCCTAGGTGGAAGTGTGGCCAGGCAGCTCTGCACGCTGCCTCTACCTGCAGATGATACCCCTGCAGCTCCCATTGGCCATGGTTACCGGCCAAACAGCACTCAGGGCGGGGCAGGGCAGAGGCAGAACATGGAGCCCCCCATGGTCGTTCCTCCACCTAGAAGCAGCAGAGACATGTCGCTGGTTCTGGGGAGCCATGTGGAGCCAGTCTGTCTCTCCTGATAAGTGCCTTCACCCTCTCTCTGCCTTGTATCAGTGGCAAGGCCTGCCAAGCCGAGAGCTCTGGCTGAACCCTTCATTCCCTTCAAATTGCAGCACTGCTTCTCACCAACGCTTTATTCCCCACGGGGGAATTTGGCTTTTGATTCGTTTAAAAAGTCTAATGACAATTGCCAGTCTCCCGGGTCGACTTTCTGAAGAGATGGGCTCTCATTGCTATGGCAACTGGAGCCAAAACTCAAAAGCAGCAACCAAAAGACTTTGGGTGCAATTGGAGAGTCTCAGTTGCAAGTGGGATTATATTTAGGCTTAGAAGGATTAGCTGGTTATTGGTAAATGTCAGTAAACATTGATTTCATCATACACATAAACCAATGAAAAAATATTTCCTTTGATGATCGCTGTAATTTACAGATTGGCAAAGTAAGAAAAATGCTGCTTGAGAACTTTGGTTTGATTTAAAGATATTTACTTTATGCATTTTGGCATGTGATGTTGACAATTTGCATTTTAATAGAAAGCTTTAACTTTTTGAATCTCAGTTTACTGTCAATTAATAATTGTCTGACCCTCTTGTCATAATTGCCCAGAACTGAAAATTTATATTGATACTAAAAATGATGCTTTAAAAAAAATTGATATCTATCAAAATTATGTAAAAAATAAAGATAAAATTCTGCCAAACCTAACTATATTACATGAACCTCTATACCCAGAATTATAATAAAGAATAACTGGGATTTCTGATAAATGAACTCACTGGGTCTCCAGGTGTGACTATCTATTGTTACGGTAAAAGCAGGAAATGGCTGTCATCTATTAGATTTCATTGAAATACCCAAGAAATGTTAAAAAAAATAAATTACAGAAAAGTTACTGAACTTCAGTCTGTTGCAGAAGTCATTATTATCTTTAATTTAAAAAATGATAAGTATAGTGCGAGCAATTTTGCTCTGGCAGTTAATTATGCCTGTAACGTAGGTAGCTATACATGTAAATGCTAGAATTTCTACCCAGTTTAGTCCTTGGAATTACCTGTGAATACAAAATTAGGCCTGCAAATTTGAAAACTGGGCTGACACCATTTAAAAAATGTGGCCCTAAGAACTGTAAGCATCTTGCACTTTCAACCAGCAGAAATCAATGGCCTTTTAATGGGAGATCTGAGGAAAATGGTGATTGTTTAATATTTTTTTTGTTTCCCCTTGTTTCATTCAGAAACTAGCACTTCATTCAGCTTCAGTTCTGTGGGATCACTCTCTTTCTGAATTAAAAAAAGTTTTCAAATTTCTACCAAAGCTTGTGGATAAAGCATTGGAAGAGACAGATAGTGTAAGAATCTCATTTTGTCTCAGATCCTCGGAAAGTTAGCTGCTCTTGAACCTCATCAATATTCAAAATTATTTTATCAGACAGGGGACACAGGATTACCAGGGGAATAGAACACATACTTGAGACATGTCTTCAAAACAATAAACTAAAGAACGTATGAGTGGAGTAAAAAGAAAGCAAAAGAATAATCAAGAATTTGTTTTGAAAATTTCACTTACCACTTCACACAGTGAATTCTCAGAACAAGTCCTTTTCTGTCCACACAAGCCTTCGTCTTATCTCATGCGAGATGTAAGATAATATATTCTTTAGTTCTCAGAGAGAGTAAAACCTCTTGTAACACCGTTTGTAACAATTTCAAAGCTAGCCTTTTTGCCTAATGGAGTCACACAAACCTGTCAGCTGAACCAAGAGAAATACAGTAAAAGCTTTGTTATCCAGCATGTTGGGGTGGATGGGGGGTTGCCTGCAAGTCAAAAATTCTGTTTAACTAAGAGTTATATGGAGGGAGTTTTGGTGCAGAAACAGGCTTGGGGCAGGGGGTTGGGGTGAGGGAAGGGTTTTGGGGTGCCGGATCCAGGCGGTGCTCACATCCCTGCAAGTGGCGACCTGTCTCTGCTGGTCCTAGGTGGAAGTGTGGCCAGGCAGCTCTGCACGCTGCCTCTACCTGCAGATGATACCCCTGCAGCTCCCATTGGCCATGGTTCCCGGCCAAACAGCACTCGGGGCGGGGCAGGGCAGAGGCAGAACATGGAGCCCCCCATGGTCGTTCCTTCACCTAGAAGCAGCAGAGACATGTCGCTGGTTCCGGGGAGCCATGTGGAGCCAGGTAGGGAGCCTGCCTGGCTCGCACAAACTGGACTTTTAATGGATATCAAATGCAAGTTTCTAGAGCGTTCCAGTTGGCAAAGTGCCAGATGATACAGCTTTTACTGTACTATCTTTGCAGAACACTTAGGCCTGGTCTACACTATGGGCGGGGGGGGGCGGGTGTTGAACTAAGGTACGCAACTTCAGCTACGTGAATAGCGTAGCTGAAGTCGAACTACCTTAGTTCGAGTTACTTACCCGTCCTCACGGTGCGGGATCGACGTCCGCGGCTCCCCCGTCAACTCCGCCACCGCCGTTCACGGTGGTGGAGTTCCGGAGTCAACGGGAGCATGTTCGGAGTTCGATATATCGCGTCTAGATGAGACGCAATATATCGAACTCCGAGATTTCGATTGCTACCCGCCGATCCGGCGGGCAGTGAAGACGTACCCTTAGATACTATTTTAAGTACCTCACAATTTTAAAATGTAATTAACCTCACATCACCCTGGGGTGATAGGGAACTGCTATTATCCCCTGTTTATAGAGGGGAAATAAGGCATGAAGAGAGTACACAAATTGCCCAAGATCACACAGGAAGTTTGTATCAGAACAAGGAATTAAACCCAGGACTCCTAAGGCCCATCCTAGCAACCTTAGAACTGGACCATCCTTCCTTCCCAATAGTGTCCTTCTGAAAACCAGTCCATATACTCAGGAAATGCTGCAACCAACAGGAGGCATCAGCAACTCCATGTAAAATTTCTTTCTCACTTTAAATTTTCTTGGCTTCTGTGGTGACAGGTGGCACAAAACACACACAAGACATCTGCACCATGGGAGTTTAACTTAATCAGGGACGCATCCTGTGCCTGACTTTGTGGCCACAGAGGGTCCCTATACAGTAGAACTGGTATATAATAGAGGAATTACAGAAGGGACAGAAAGATCTATACATTGAGTGAACAATTTAAAAAAAATATGTCTTGACTACATTAACACAATATAGTGAAACTCAACTTAGCCAGTCAATATTACTGAACCAGCCAAAAAATAAATACAACATATAATAAAGATAATTTTGATTTTTTAAAAATAAAAATAAATAAAAATTGTTGCTTTAGTTGCCGTCCTGTAATATAATTTGTTGCGACATGAATACTTTTGCCAGAGGCAGAAAGAAAGGTTTACTTAAATAATATTCTTCTTCCTGTCATATCTTATTATAGGTACCAATGTACTGTACATAGTTACAGAAAATATACCCATACCTATAGTATGCACACTTTGTATCTTTCTAATAGTCTCTATATCTAAGTCCTTAAACCATTGAATTGCAAATTAAATCCAAGGCAAAATCTGATACCTCCATTTTCATTTAACAAGATTCCTTTAGTACTCATGAGATTCATAAGAAATTAGATGCTATCTGAAGAGCTAAGATTTGTAATAATGGCCCAGGTATTATGAGGATTAGAGGAATATGAATGAACAATCCCTCAGCTCATAAAAGAAAATGAAAAAGGATAAAAGTTGCATTAACTGTTCAGTGGTGTTGGCTATGTATTGTATGTACAGCTGCGCCAAATTAAAAGTCACTTGATCACTTAACTAAATATGGAAGATATTTCTGCAAAAAGTAAAAGATTATTGAAATCCTCAAAGTATTGTGTCCTTACATTATTCCAGATAAAAATCACTACTGAACAGGTTATATTTCCCTTTATTTTTCAAACCATTTTAAGGTTTTTTTTTAATTAAACGTTCTCATGTAAAACCTGGGATTAAAAAATTAGAGGGAGGGGAAGAAAAAAAATATTATCTAACACCGTGGCAGGCACGCCTCACTCTTTGGGTACAGAATAGACTCAGCACAATATGCTATAATGTTTTCCAAAAGTTAATTTAGAGCTGGTGTTGAATTCAGCACAGATTACTACTTCATCCTGGTTGGTCCTATAACAAAGAATTACACAGGTGACACCTCTTTGGAAACATGGGGAAATATCACCATACCTAATGGGAGTTGTAACATATTGGAGTACATACTGTAACTCAGCCTATGCTGTCTGTACTCTGAAAGTAAAAGAAGCTCGGGGATCTACAAAAAAGGTAAGGACCTGTACAGCATGAAGCTCCACTGGGGGGGGGGAACCTTATATTAAATTATTTTAATTGTGCTCAGAGTAAACTATAAGGTCTACAAGGCCCAGGCCTTTCATAGTTTTGCTTAGAGTATTGGGTTGTATGTGCTAAATTCTTTCCAAGGGGGCTCAAGTCACTGGAAAGAATCCCATTCCCAACCCATTCTTTTGTCTCTCTTCACACCCTAGGTCTAATTCGGGCCCTGTTTCTGCAAAGGGATCCATGTGGATGGACTCCTGAGCGCGCATGGAGTGAATAACTCAGACACAGGTTAGGGGTTTGTTATTGAAGTGGATGGGTGAGATTCCGTGGCCTGCATTGTGCAGGAGGCCAGACTAGATGATCATAATGGTCCCTTCTGACCTTAAAGTCTATGAGTCCCACTTACTCTGAGTCACAGTTCCTTCCCAGGGCTCTCCTAAGGCCATACAGATAGAACAAACTGCTCTTTTCAAATGTTTTCCCCTCCTGAAATACAATAAATAATCATAAGAAAAAAATGAGTGTTTTTCCTCCCCTCTCCCCAAGCATTTTCTTCCTTGCTCAAGGGTAGCCTATGTTATGTGTAAGACATAGAAAAACATCCCCCAAAGCCAGCCTACTAGAAATGGTTGCCCTGAATATGCCATATGGTATAATAATATTTTTTTCTATTCTATCACCTATTTTCTTCAGTCTTTCCCAAGCAACAGATGCATCAAGTTGAACTTTTGACCTCTTAATGTTTAACTAGGTTTAGAATTAGGCAAAATGCTCTATGCTAACTAGAATTTCCCCTATATAAAGGGAATACCCCACTGACAAGATCAACTGGCTTTCTATAAGGAAACAGGTGCCAGCTACCCCAATATTCTGGAGAATCTGGCCCATTGTTTCTATGGCATATGAATAATGAAATCTCCCAGATTCACATAACTGTCTCCTTCAGTTAGGACACATATGGATAAATAGAAGTTTTGTTGTTTGGGGTTTTATTTTAAAGCTGCCTTTTATGCAGCTGGCTCTTTGTCATTCTAGGACTTTGTAGCACCAACTGCCGTTTAGGGACGAGCATAGCTCCTTATGTTTTTGTTACTTGACACAACGCAGATTATTGATGTCCTCCTAGATGGACACTTCTGAAAGAACATTAGATCATTTCTTTCTTCTCCTAGACTCTCCTCTACAAAGTATTTCTTTTCTAGACTTAATTTATCATCACACACACTGTATTGGGGGTTGGGGAATGCAAATAAAAGTACAAGTCCCACAGTCATAGCCAGTGCTTCTCAACATGTAACTTTTAAGATATGTATGTAGTATAACAATTCTTTTCATCACAAAGGAAGGTCTTTTAACAATTCATTTAGTGATAAAGGAAGGTTGTATCTTATATGATTGTTTTTCTCAAGTTGGGAGTAAGGACTAATGCTATGCTATTCTTTAAGGGCTGTTCATTTGCGGAACAGTCTCAGTGTCATTAAACAGAAGAGCATCAAAGAGTACAGGGTAGCATGCTCCACTCACTCAGGTTGTTAACGAACTAGAAGAACCTATGAGAGTTTGCAGGAGTGAGACCCAAAGGATTCTTCACTGCCGGCTCTCTGTTTTCTCATTGCCTTTTTGTTTGTTATGTTGAAAACTAAGGCTATGGCTACACTATGAAATTAGGTCAAATTTATAGAAGTCGGTTTTTTAGAAATCATTTTTATACAGTCGATTGTGTGTGTCCCCACACAAAATGCTCTAAGTGCATTAAATCAGCGGACTGTGTCCACAGTACCGAGGCTAGCGTTGACTTCCAGAGCGTTGTATTGTGGGTAGCTGTGGGTAGCTATCCCACAGTTCCTACAGTCTCCGCCATCCATTGGAATTCTGGGTTGAGATCCCAATGCCTGATGGGGCAAAAACAGTGTTGCTGGTGATTCTGGGTACATGTCGTCAGGCCCCCCATCCCTCCCTCTGTGAAAGCACCATCACTGTATGTCTCCTGGGTGCTGGCAGACGTGGGACTGCATTGCTACACAGCAGCAGCTCATTGCCTTTTGGCAGCAGACGGTGCATTACAACCGGTAGCCATCGTCGTCGTACTCCTGGGTGCTCTTTTAGCTGACCTTGGTGAGGTCAGTCAGGGGCGCTGGGCAGACATGGCAGTGACTCAGCCAGGTCATTCCCATCTTCCGCCGAGCACCCAGGAGATGACAATGGCTAGCAGTCGAACTGCACCATCTGCTGCCAGCCTAAAGATGTACAAGATAGATGAAGTGGATCAAAACAAGAAATAGACCCGATTTGTTTTGTATTCATTTGCTTCCTCCCTCCCTCCCTCCGTGAAATCAATGGCCTGCTAAACCCAGGGTTTAGAGTTCAATCCTTGAGGGGGGCATTATATGTAACAGTTGTTTTTCTCCTTGATGCAAAGCCACCCCCTTTGTGGATTTTAATTCCCTGTAAGCCAGGTCGTCAGTCGCCCCTCCCTCCGTCAGAGCATACAATCGTTTCATGCCTTTTTTCAGCCCAGACGCCATAGCAGTGGAGCCCGCTCAGATCACCGCGGCAATTATGAGCACTGTAAACACCATGTGCATTATCCTGGAGTATATGCAGAACCAGAACCTGCCAAAGCAAAACCAGGCGAGGAGGCAATGGCAGCGCGGTGACGAGAGTGATGAGGACATAGACTTCTCACAAAGTACGGGCCTCGGCAATGTGCAATCATGGTGTTAATGGGGCAGGCTCATGCTGTGGAACACCGATTCTGGGCTTGGGAAACAAGCACAGACTGGTGGGACCGCATAGTGTTGCAGGTCTGGGACGATTCCCAGTGGCTGCTTCGCATGCGTAAGGGCACTTTCATGGAACTGTGGGACTTGCTTTCCCCTGCCCTGAAGCACCAGAATACCAAGATGAGAACAGCCCTCACAGTTGAGAAGTGAGTGGTGATATCCCTGTGGAAGCTTGCAACCGGTCAGCCGGGCATCAATTTGGAGTGGGCAAATCTACTGTGGGGGCTGCTGTGATCCAAGTAGCCAACACAATCAAAGAGCTGCTGATATCAAGGGTAGTGACTCTGGGAAATGTGCATGTCATAGTGGATGGCTTTGCTACAATGGGATTCCCTAACTGTGGTGGGGTGATAGATAGAACCCATATCCCAATCTTGGCACCGGAGCACCAAGCAGCGAGTATATAAACCAAAAGGGGGTACTTTTCAATGGTGCTGCAAGCACTGGTGGATCAAAAGGGACGTTTCACCAACATCAAGGTGGGATGACGCTCACATCTTCAGGAACTCTGGTCTGTTTCAAAAGCTGCAGGAAGGGACTTTCTTCCCAGACCAGAAAGTAACCGTTGGAGATGTTGAAATGCCTATAGTTATCCTTGGGGACCCAGCCTACCTCTTAATGCCATGGCTCATGAAGCCATACACAGGCAGCCTGGACAGTAGTCAGGAGCTATTCAACTATAGGCTGAGCAAGTGCAGAATGGTGGTAGAATGTGCATTTGAACATTTAAAAGTGCGCTGGTGCAGTTTACTGACTCGGATAGACCTCTGTGAAACCAATATTCCCATTGTTATTACTGCTTGCTGTGCACTCCACAATATCTGTGAGAGTAAGGGGGAGACATTTATGACGGGGTGGGAGGTTGAGGTAAATCGCCTGGCCGCTGATTACGTGCAGCCAGACACCAGGGTGGTTAGAAGAGTACAGAAGGGTGCGGTGCGCATCAGAGAAGCTTTGAAAACCAGTTTCATGTTCTCCTGCACAATGCAGGCCACAGAATCTCACCCAACCACTCCTGTATCAAACCCCAAATCTATGTCTGAGCTACTGAAGTCCTCAAATTGTGGTTTAAAGACTTCAAGGTACAGAAAATCCTCTAACAAGTGACCCGTGCCCCACGCTGCAAAGGAAGGCGAACCCCCCCCCCCCCCCAGGGCCTCTGCCAATCTGCCCTGGAGGAAAATTTCTTCCCGGCCCCAAATATGGCGATCAGTTAAACCCGTAGCATGTGGGCAAGACTCACCAGCCAGACAATCAGGAAAGAATTCTCTGTAGTAACTCAGATCCCACCCCCTCTAACATCCCATTGCAGGCTATTAGGCATATTTTCCGCTAATAGTCAAAGATCAATTAATTGCCAAAATTAGGCTATTCCATCATTTTGAGTTGTCAAACAAGTTTTCCCTAAAAACAAGACACGTGTTTTGGTGTTAAAGATTTGAGCTTGTTACTGACACAGCTTGTGTGTTCTCATGTGTGAGATGAATTATATACCTAATATAATTGGGCAACCTTTGGGATGCTTCGGCACGAGAGGTTAGAGAGATCATGTAACAGGAAGTCACTTCCAAAACAAAGGAAAGCCTTTCCTTATACAAAAGATGCTGTCCTGCGTAATGTCTGAGCCTAATCAAACTGCTAATCAGAAATACTCACCCAAGCCACTACTGCCATGTTAGTGATACACAGACACCAAGACTCCCCCTTGTGGCCACTGTGGCACTATTCCCCCTGACTCAGTTTCCTCTTCCCCTCCTCTTCCCTCTCCCCCGCCCCCCAGGAAACTCTCTTGGCACCACCCAGCATGGTGCTCGTAACAGAGAATAGCTGCAAGTGCAACATAAAGAAAACATCTTATTAAGCCCGGCCACACTGGGTCAGACGAATGGTCTATCTACCCCAGTATCCTTTCTTCCCACGTCGGCCAATGCCGGGTGCTTAAGAGACTATGAAACAAACAGGACAATTTTGAGTGATCTGTCCCCAAGCATCCAGTCCCAGCTTCTGGCATTTGGAGGTTTAGGGACACCCAGAGAATGGGGTTGCATCTCTGACTATCTTGGCTAATAGTCCTATCACCTACGGACTTATCTAATTCTATCTTGAACCTAGTTATACTTTTGGCCTTTACAACATCCCCTGCCAACAAGTTCCTGGTTGACTGTACATTGTGTGAAGAAGTACTTCCTTTGGTTTGTTTTAAACCTGCTGCCTACTAATTTCATTGGGTGACCCATATTTCTTGAGTTATGTGAAGGAGTAAATAACATTTTCCTACATACTATTCATGATTTTATACAACTATATCATACACTCCATTTTTTTTGAGATGCGGCAACTAGAACTGCATGCAGTATTCAACGTGTGGGTGACCATGGATTTATATAGTGGCATTACAATAGTTGCTGATTTATTATCTATCCTTTTTCTAATGGTTCCTAATATTCTGTTAGCTTTTCTGACTGCTGCTGCACACTGAGCAAATATTTTCAGAGAACTAGATACAATGATGGCAAGGTGTCTTTCTTGAGTGGTAACAGTTAATTTAGACCCCATCATTTTGCATGTATAAGTGGGATTACTTTTCCACTGTGCATTACTGTGCACTTATCAACATTGAATTTCATCTGCTGTTCAGTGAGATCCCTTTGTAACTCTTTGTGGTCAGCTTTGTACTTAACTGTCTTGAGTAATTTTGTGTTGTTTGAAAGTTTTACCATCTCATTGTTCTTCTTTTCCAGATCATTTATGAATATGATGAACACCACAGGTCCTACTACAAATCCTTGGGGGACCCCACTAATTACCTTTCTTCATTGTGAAAAATGACCATTTATTCCTATCCTTTGTTTCCTATGTTTTAGCCAGTTGACCAAACTTCCACCCTGTTTTATTAGTTTATATGAAATATATGGACCCAAAGAGTCAAAGGTGTTAACATGATTCTGAAATTGTCCAACATTAAACAGCATAAAAAAGGTTCAATGTTTGGTATACAGACACCTCAGCCTGCTTAGTACCATGGCAAACACACCATCAACAGTCCTTTTAGCCCTCTACTAAAAGGTTCAGAAAAGAAGGAAAAAACAATTAAAGAATTTGAAATGTAAAGTATTAAGTATGTCTAACATCTCTTATTCCCTTTTCCTTTAGCTGGAGAGAGTTTTAGAAGGAAAAGAGTGTGGGATGTAAAGCAGCATTCTAAGAAGCTCAGTGAAGAGAGGAACTAGATAAGAGAAAAGGGATTTGTATCCAATAGCAAAATGAATAATTTACTTCATGTAGTTTGGTTCTTGATTAGTCAACACTGAACATAAATTAAACTTGTGAGTTTGGTGTCAATTAATGTTTTGCAAATAATTAGTGATGTTTATATTCTCCACATCTGCATTACAGGATAACTGAGATTAGCAACTTTCTATGGGACTTTTTGAAAATGTGCCTTTGGCACTGCACTGCAAGTTTATAAGCTATTATTCAAACACTAAAAATGCCAACAAATAATCTTAATAATAAAATACCAGATATTAAAATATCATTTCTAATATTTGAAAATAATACAGAGCACTAAGGCACTGTGACAAAATAGTGAGCCAGTTTTATCTGAAATTATCAGAAAGTTTAATTATATGCCTGATGCAAAGACCTTTGAAGTCAGTGGTTTCATTGGGCTTTAGGATCATGCCCTAATAGCATAGAACACAGTGAAAAAAATAAAAAAGATAATAAACTGCAAACCCACTCAGAAGGAAATCTCAACTGCAGATACACAATGTTATACAGAAAGAGAGAAACCCTCTGGTAAAATGTGCAATTAGCAGCCTATATTAGAAAAAAAATATGTTGCCATCAGTTTAATACTAGTGCAATACCCATAACGCATATACATTAAGCAGCTAAAAGTTGTGAATCATGGAAGAGACTGGGGAGTGAATATAGTGTTGTTTCACCTAAAGGTAATCATTTTCAATAAAGTCAGCGCTTTTAAAATGAATATTGACGTAACAGCACTACACTATTGTATCACGAGTAGGACTTGGGGTAAAAGCCGAGGCATCACTAATAGTTTAGCAGAAATGTGGAGAGTGGAAGAACAAGGGCTACTTTTACATCTCCTGATCTATGTGCATAGCAGTAGGTGATTTTAGAAGCTTGGGTAAGCAGGTAGCCAAGTAAAGTAAACAGAAGTGCTTTGATTAAAATGTTATTGTGATAAGAGGAGTTTTTCTGAATTGCTTTAAAGATACTTTTCTTTGGAGTCTACTTTGTTTTGCTGCTGTATTATTAGCTAAGATCTTCTTATCTTTTTTGATTTTTCCCTGACTCAGTGGTTTTCAACCTTTTTTCATTTGTGGACCTCTAAAAAAATTCAAATGGAGGTGCAGACCCCTTTTGAAATTTTAGACATAGTCTGCAAACCCCCAGGGGTCCATGGACAACAGGCTGAAAACCACTCCCTAGATCCTAGGAAGGATCCTAAGATGTCAGTGTTAAGTAGTTTTTAACTACCTAATGGTGTAAGCTTCAAAAGAAGCTTAAAAAACCCTACAAATCTTTCAGTTACCAATTTCTCTCTTTATCCATCAACCTATCTCAACAAGAGGCCAACAAGCACATTAAAAGGTTGTAGATTTTTCTGTGTCAATTCCTTCTTAACCATAATAAAACTAGAAATATATACCTGAGACTCTTTTTCATCCCTTGTGGCCACTCAATTGCCTATCATTTGCCATCTCACTCACACTCCTGCTTCTTTCACCCACTCCTTTTGTATTATCTCCATATGTTTAGGCTTGATCCTGCAGACTTATGTGCGTATGTACCTTAGGCCTTGATTCAAGAAAGCACATAAGAATGTCCCTTCATCTATCTCTAGTCAGGAAAGGAACCTGAGCATGTGCTTAACGATACACTTTAAATTGACTTCAGTGGGACTGAAGCAGGTGTTTAACTTTAAAGACATGCTTAGGTGCCCTCCCTGATTAGGAATACTTTCTTGAACTGGGACCTTAGTCCCTGATCCTTCAAAGACTTCAATGCAACCCAGAAGTGCAAGTGGGGCGGTACCCTCTGGTACCTTGTACCTGCAAGAGATTTCTAGCTGGTACAGTGTAACAGAAAGACATGGGGCCAGCCTGCACCCACTCCCCCCCGTGCCGGAGCACATGGGGGGCAGTGCTGCGCTCTGATCCTCAAAGGAGAAATACGTGGCTAGGGAGGGAAGGCTTTGTTTAAGTTTGTTAGCTTATGTATTGTGCTGTCAGGAGTCCTCAAAAGGGGAGGGGTGGGGGGACAGAAGGTGTTTAAATAAAACAGAGTTTTTTTATTATGTTTCTCCCCATTGGTCTGAATTATCCATGACATTCATACTGAATCACATCAAGTCCAAATCATTAGAGGAAAGCCTCTGCTTGCACTGACCAGAGGATTCTGATGTCAGCCCAGTTCTGCAGCCTGACAGGAATCAGTGGTGTTGTCCCCAGTGTAATTAAACATAGAATACTTCTTTGCACCCAAACTAGTATAATATGCATTTTGTTAACTGGAACTGGAGCAGCAAAACAGAGAAAACAAATGCCTCATTTTCCAGCTTTGTGGGAGAGAGAACTGTAAGTGAAGATTATAATGTTAGACAGTGACAGCCTTAAACCAGCTGCCTCAGGAATCTGCCAAGAACTTTGCTCAAAATATGTTCCTCATCTTAGCAATGGAGCTAAGACTTATCACACATCTGCCCACCTTTATTCGAATGAAGCTCCTTCTGATCTGACAGCTCAGGCATTGTCAGTTTCATCCAGAACAATTACAAACTTGGAACCTAATTCTGTAAACCCTTAATCATTTGATCAATCCCAATAAAGACAATGGGACTATTTGCATGACTATGGACCACTTTTATGGACTGGTAAGAGTTTCAGGAGTCTGTTCCTATAAACAAAGTGGAATCCCCCATTGAAATGCAATGTTTGGGTACAATACCATAAAGCAGTTTAGAATACATTTCTACTTAAAATTTGTCTTTTAATAAGTCATACATATGCTGAAATGGCTCCTCACCCAACTCCCATATTCCATATAAACAAACTGAATACTACATATTTTGGGGAAAAGTGAGTAGTTAAGCATGTTGATGTTTGTATATACAAAGGAGGGGGGGTGTTGGAGGGGACAGGGAGGGCATGGAGGCCCCGGAATGGGAGAAGGGCAGGGTGGAGTCACATGGAGGGTCAGTGGGAAGGTCACGTGCCCCCCCACCTTGTGTCCCTCCCATGAGTGCAGTACTGGCAAGACATGATTTCTACTTGCATCACTGATGCAACCACTCACCAAGAGTTAAGTTAACTAAGTAATTGTTTGCAGGAACAGGGCCTTAGCCTGTATACTTTGAGACACCGTTGTGTTTTATTATGTATTTATAGAGTACCTCACACTATTTTTAGCATTATATAGATAACAACAATATATAAAACATTTGGATTTTACACAGAGAGATACTATGCAAAAATGTGGAAAGTCTGGACAGAAAGAAAACTTATTTTCTGTGGGTTTTGCTATGCTGAAACAGGAGCACGCTGTTAATTGAAGTTAGGATTTTTTTTGTTGTTGTTTATGTGGGGCACTGGCTAATCAAGAAGCAAACACATGATATTTTGCAGTATCAAGCCCAGTCAGTACTCAAAATACCAACTACATGAAAATTAATTTTATATTTCTGCTAGATGTGCTTTTACACCTAATCAAAGCCTAAAACAAGCATTCTGGCAGAAATTTCTGTCTTACATACGTCATCCAATTGCTCTGACTACTTTTTCAATAAATCAAAGCCGCACAATTATAAGCAGGGCTTATAAGGTTGCCATTATAAGAGCCCATTTTCAGTGCCTTATAAGTTTGCCAGACTTTAACTGTTGGGGCTGAAAGTTTATGTCAGGTATTTGCCTCAGGCTGAAAGTTTTGGAAATGTTCAGCCTTTCTGAGAATAAGGGCTGGTTTGTTCATGATAAAAAAAAATCCTGGTGGAATTTTCTTTGAACAGCTCTGGGAACCCCATAATTTGGAGCAGGGAGTTGATATTTTGCAGGAAGATAGCCTTTGTGTCAGGGATGTGCCTTTTACCATGCCTGTGAAAATCTGCCCAAATCTGGCCAAGTTTAACGCCTTTGAAAAAATCACAGTTCACACATTCTCAGTAGAGACTTCTTACTATCCAGCAGCTAAAGTCTTTGAAGATTCCACTCATTGTGTGGGCATGTGCCAGCCTCTCACAGCTCCTAGTGCTTATCAACTTGCATATGTGTCATCCCCACGTGGCAACTGAACATGCTTCATCCCCTCATAGCTCTACATATGACTGGACTGCGCAGTAGGGTTGCTAACTTTCTACTCGCACAAAACTGAACACCCTTTCCCCACCCCTGCCCCGCCACTTCTCCAAGGCCCCGCTCCTCATTCACTCCATACTCCTTCCTTCTCTTGGTTGCTCTCCCCACCCTCATTCACTCGCTCATTTTCACTGGGCTGGCTCAGGGGGTTGGGATACAGGAGGAGGTGAGGGGTGGGGCCAGGGATGACGGGTTTGGGGTGCAGGAGGGGGCTCCAGGATGGGGTGTGTGGAGTCAAGGGGTTTGGAGTATTGGAAGGAGCTCCTAGCTGAGTCAGGTGGTTGGGGGGGGGGGGCATGGGTTCTGAGCTGGGGGTGCGGGTTCCAGGGTGGAGCCAGAAATGAGGGGTTTGGGGTACAGGAGGGTGCTACGAGCTGAGGAAGGGGGTTGGAGTGCAGGGGGGGTGAGGACTCTGGCTGGGGTTGCAGGCTCTGGTGTGGGACTGGGGATGAGGGATTTGGGGTGCAGGAGGGGGCTCTGGGCTGGAACCGAGGGGTTTGGAGGGAAGGAGGGGGATCAGGACTGGGGAAGGTGGTTGGGGTGCAGGAGGGGGTCAGGAGTGCAAGCACCAGGCGGCACTTACCTCAAGCAGCTCCCGGAAGCAGCGGCATGTCCTCTCTCCAGCTTCTACGCAGAGGCGCAGTCAGGTGGCTCTACACGCTGCCTCATCCACAGGTGTCGCATCACAGCTTCCACTGGCTGCGGTTCCTGGCTAATGGGAGCTGCAGGGATGGCGTTTAGGGTGAGGGCAGCGTGTGGAGCCCCCTGGCTTCCCCTACTTCTGGGAGCCGTAAGGGGGACATGCCGCTGTGTCCAGGAGCTGTGCAGAGCCACCGCAGACAGGGAGCCTGCCTTAGCCCTGCTGTGCTGCCAACTGGACTTTTAACGGCCCAGTCAGCGGTGCTGACCAGAGCCACCAGGGTCCCTTTTCAACCAGGTATTCTAGTAAAAAACCAGACACCTGGGCCTGGCAACCCTACTGCGCATGCATGATCCCCACAGAATGACTGAGCATACTCCCTCCTGACCAGAACTACAGGCATAAAGCCAGACTGTCCCTGTAATGGCTGCTGTGGGTCAGGGTGGAGCCAAGTGCCAGAACTGAGAGAGGGGAGCCTGACTTTCCTGTGCTCAATGACACCCTCTGCTGGCATCCAGACAGCACTAGAGGTGGAAGAGGTCATTCAAATAAAGAGGGGAGAAAAGTAGATAAAGAGCCTGGCGAGTCTGAGTCTGGGAGCAAAACAGGACTGAGAGTTGGGGAGGGAAGAGGGAGAGAAACTGGGTCTAGGATTGACTGGCCAAGGAGACTGGGACGGGAGGCTGGGACTGAGAGCCAATGAGGAAAACAATTGCTTGTGCAAGCATAATTCGCCCCACTTGTGCGCATACATTATGATACAGTCTTTCATGACAGGATCACATATTTTTTCCACAAATTCTATTCCCACTGAATGGCATTTATAAAACTTGGCATTTATCTACTACTTTTCAAATATTACTGAGAAACAAAGTAATATAATTAAAATATCATTATTTCTACTTTGCTGATGAGGAAACTTGAGTAACAGAAAGGATATGCAATAGGCCCAGTAATTATGAAAAATCCTATTTCCTTTAATAACAGTATGTGAAATTTGAAATAGCATCAAATGAGTAAAAAAGAGCTTTGTTCCACAGACTAGTGTTGCTGATCATGATTCATAGCAATACACATACTTCTTCTACATCTGTTATGAATGCTTCTTTTGAAGGTGAAGCAGCTCCATCTAATTCTTACTGTTTCTGCTGCTGATTTCTTCCTCAGTTAAATATGATGTCAGCTTTCACAATCAGGTTAAGAAGTAGAAAACCAATGTCATAGTACCGAAAGTTAAACAAGGAGATGGATTTTTCTCTACAGCTGATGATCTGGAATGGGGCTTTATACTAATTTAAACAGAACCTGAGAAGGGATTCTCCTGTTCATTTATTTCAATAAGATACCTTATGTTAAGTATGTAATGCAGTAGCTCAGACAGACTAGAAGGAGCTAGGTCAAGTGGCCAAACTATAAAGCAGCATTTGAATCACCATCCATGTCACCTGCAATAGCTGCCTCATGGTATCTAAGACATCAATGTAAGTTTCCATTAAATCTCAAAACAAGTCAAGATATCAATATGTCTAGACCTCCTTCAGTGAAGAAATTTTTTCCTCCTTAAAAAACTGACCAAAAGGAATCTATCTCACCAATAATGAACAGACTATGAAGAAATTATCTGTGGGAAAAATCAATGAGGCAAACAGCTGGTCCTCATCAGGAACCATTTCTGCCACAAAAAAGAAATCAGCTAATGTGTAATGACTAGGGTGAAGGGTTCCTGGGGCAGGGGGCTAAGAAGGAGTTGAAGAAAATCAGTATTTAGGGCATTACAATTACAATTCAAATACTATAGAAAGAATATATATATATATATATATATATATATATATATATATATATATATATATATATATATATATATATATATATATTTAAAATATCAGGTCTTATGTGTATAAAATAATTGTATATGTTTTATTGCCCCCAACCCTTTCATTCTTGCCTAGATTCACAGATTGTAAGCTCTCTGTGTAAGAGATACTGTCTGCCTCTGTGTTTGCATAACAACTTAGAAAATTGACAAAAGCCATTGAGCTTGTTGTCTGAAATCCAGACAAACATAAAAGTCTTCCACTTCAAAAGCTTATTCATTCAAATGGAATTCTACCTAGCACATGACTGAATAAATAATTTAGCAGAAAGTAGGAAACACTGAATATATAGTAAAGGATTTTGGAAGGTAATTTAACTCACTTGTATGCCACATTCCTGTGGCCCAAACCTGTGTACAGAAATTCCTGATACACAAATCAGGGACTTGCACACAGCTATGACCAGTCAGATACATGTTTAATGATTGGAAATGTATGCCGATGGCTAACATTGACTTTTAGGCACACAATAAACGATATTAGAATGAATGTTATGTTATTCTTCATTTTGTCCAAAGGATGATGCCAGCACATCCCTTGGCCCGCGCTGCTTCCCGCAGCCCCCATTGGCCTGGAACAGCAAACCCTGGCCAACAGGAGCTGCGATCACCGAACCTGTGGATGCAGGAGGTTAACAAACTGTTCCGGTCTGCCAGTGGATTTCCCTGATGGGCTGCATGCCAAACGTTGCCAATCCCTTTTCTAGAATAACAAAACACTATACCTTTCCGGAAAACAACAACAACTAGCCATACGAGGCTGTTTATTCCTAAAATAAGTCCATGGGTGTCAGCTGTGACAAAGAAGCATATTCATAACATATAGTATAACTTTGTGATAAAATGAATTTTTTTAAAAATCACCCCATTTTTACCCCAAATAGGTAAATATAGAAAAAGAAGAAATAATCCTGATGGTGTAGCAAAAAGAATAAATATTTAAAATTTGGCATGACCTTTTATGTACTTCTGCTCTATTAGTTGCCTACTGTCTGCAGAAAAAGATGCTGTTTAACTTTCAGAGTCGATTTATGAGGTAGTCTGGGATATGCTTCACTGGGGAACACCATCACAAAGCCAAAAATAACACATTCATAATGTCACTTTCTCAAATTCTTCTACCGTCTCAGAGGATTTCTTATTGCATCTCAGCACATGAAAGATTTACAAGTGGTTTAGAAAATGGCCTTGAAAAATCCCAAATACTAATGGTAGTTTTCAGTGTGTAGTTCCACTGTATTGTATTAAGAACTGTATTGTATTAGTCCAATACAATACTAATAAAATCTTATGATAATATAACTTGATGAATGAGTACTACTTCTTCCATATTGTATTAGCACTATATTAGGTTAATAGGATGCAGTCCTAACACGCTATGATGGATGAGATGCATGTTATTGTCTGCAATTATGTATATGAAAAATAAACCTTGCTCCAGTATTTTCCCATATTTGATTTCAAAGACAGATTTGGATGTAGATCACAACAACTTAACTTTTATAGTGCTTTTCATCTGTAGAACTCAAAGTGCTTTACAAAAGATGTTAAATATCATTATTCCCACTTTACAGATGGGGAAGACAAACACTCTTAGTATCTTGCTAGTAAATATTAACCTTTTCAGTCCTTTCTTTCTGTATATTTAATTCATTTATATGTCAACTATTCTTTAGACTTTTTATGATATTAACAAATAGGATATCTGAAACAGGAATTTTATTTATTTTTTGTGGCACCTTCCTGTCTATAAACCACCAATGTTTTCTGTTGGGGAATCAATAGGGAAAAATGATTGTGGGTAAGAAGGACCTTCAGAGATATTATCTTGAAAAATTGTTAGTCCTCTCAATTGGAAATAATTATGCCTTCACAACTAAATCAGATAAATTGAGAATGTATAGAAATGACATCAGGACATATGTTTCTTTCGCAAAGAGATTTCCTTTATTTGGAAACCCTGTATGATGACACTGGTATAGGAACTTTGTGGGGTAATGAAACTGCGTGTCTCTCCATATACAGGGAAGGGGAGAGACAGCGTCAGCTTTGATCTGACAACAAAAAGTGGTAATGTGTCCATGGGTGGTGCGTGAACCACCGGCTCGGGGAGGCTAGCCCCCAGCCCTGCCCCTTCCACCTGAGGCCCCTTCTGTTCTGCCTCCATGCTGCAGCTACTGGCCCAATCCCACTCCAGGTTAGCCCCCCAGCTCCAGTGTGCAGGAGGGCTGATTGGAGCCAATGCATGCAGGGAGTAGTGGTAAGCAGTGGGTGGGGCCACACATGTTTGGGGAGGCACAGACCATGAATCTGTCTATGCTTTCTATATATTGTTGTACCAATCTTTGATTGATAACCTTTGATTAAATAATTCCAATTGAGCCTGTTATTTGACAATCTTGAGTCATCATTAACTCAGACATGTAACAAAACAGAGAGGTGAAGTGACTTGTTCATGGTCACAAAGCAGGTACATGGCAGTAATGGGAAAAGAAATATTAATTCTTTACTTCCTTGACAGTGTCCTGGTCTGTGGAACCAGGATACTTCTAAATATATCTTTGTACGTCAGCTCACACCCTCTATGGAAGTTATTGAAGTAGTGAATGAGAGAAATGATTTGGTTATTCCATCCTCTCTTGTAATTTTCCACTCTGTTGTTGTTGTTGTTGTTAATTAATTCTGTTTATGCACCACTTTCTCCTAATCATATCCTATCCTAAATTCCATGGCCGGATCACTCCTCTTCATAAATGCTTTCCAACTGAAGTAAACAGAACTAACAACATGCTTAAACATGGGTACATGCTTAAGTATCTTGATGATTCAGAGTATAAAGCAACACAAATATGCAATAGGCCACTCATGAACTCATGATCCTCTAGACTTAATTTTCATGTAGCTGTTCAATACATAACACATATAATATGGACTATGCTGGGTTCTGATTTGGGAGAAATGATGTGTCAAACCAGAGGGGAAAATAGCAAAAATACACGTGAAAATATTTCATACAACTTTTCTAAATGTGAATAAAATTAGCATTTATGAGAATTTTAAATGCTCACACTGTCACACAGCAGGAGAGTCATAGTTTTCAAAGCCTAATTCTTTTGCAAAGGTATCTAGGCTCATGTCAGCTCATACCTAACTTTAAGCACATGACTTCAGTGGGACTGCTCATGTGCTTCAGGTTAGTTAGGTTTAAATACCTTGCTGAATCAAGGGAATAGTGAGTAGAGCTGGGTAAGCTATGAAGAAAAAAAAATCCACAATATCTGTTTTCATATTTAAATGGATTCACTTTGGCCATACTTCTACTCCTTTTTGTGTTCACATATCACAAACATTTGTTCCATTGCTCCACTGAATTTCATAATTACTCTTGCAAGTACTCATGGAAAATAGACTTAATTTTACATATCTGAATATTTGTATCTCAATCGATGCACATTCATACTAAAGGTAAAAACAATATTATGTGACTTATCTGACTAATCAAGACTAACCAACGGAGCTTGAGTAACAAGTAATAAACAGTAATAAATAACTTATACTTAGTATGTACATAGCTCTTTTCACAAACATAGGTCTTGTTCAGTAAAGCATAAAAGCATGTGCCAGAACTATAAGCAAGCTTAAGTCCTTTTTAAAATTGACCAACTTCTGCTGGTGAGACAAGCTTTCCAGCTCTTTTTCAGGTCTGGGAAATGTACTTAAGAGTGTTACAGCCTCTCTAGGCGGCACAAATCAGGCAAGCAGCGGCGCGCGCGCGCCGCCGCCGCTTCCCAGCCCCCCCCCGCGCCCCCTCCCGGCCATCGGCTCCCCTGGGCGGGCGGTGTGTGGGGCTCGCGAGCCCCGCCGCCGGCGGCGGCGCCCCCACGGACCCAGGACGCCGCGGCTGCGCGGCCCTGCGCGGCCCGCTCAGCGGAGCTCGGGGAAGACGGGAACCCGCCGGAGGCCCGCCGCGCAGGTCGCGCGGCCCGTCCGCGTGGACCCCGACCCAGGCCGCAGGCATGGGCGAGCGGGAGCCGAGCCAAATGCGCCCCCCAGGATGCCGCCCCAAGCGGGTGCTTGGCCCGCTGGTGCCTAGAGCCGCCCCTGGTTACAGCTAAATGCAAGGGGGAACAGATTGTTTAGCAAAAGTAGTTAATACATATTTCAAGGTAGTGTTATTGTAGCTATGTTCGTGCCAGGATATTAGAAAGACAAAGTGGGTGAAGTTTTATTGAACCAACTTCTAATGGTGAGAGAGACAAGCTTTTGAGCTTAGAGAGAGCTCTTCTCAGGTCTAGATATTACCTCACCCACCTTGTTTCACATATTTCAAGGGACCAATGAAGGTGAAGTGGCCCATCAACACCTTTAAGTCATGGGTAAGGGGGAAAGCTGTGGGGGGGGAGAGAAGGGATGGGGGTGTTAAGTGGGTTACAGATTGTTATAACAGGCCATTTCACCTTGAATGGACCCTTGAAATGTGTTAACTTCTTATGCTAAATAATCTTTTCCACTTTGTATTTAGCTAGGACGCACTGAATACATTTCCCAGACCTGAGAAAGATCTCTGTGTAAACTTGAGAGCTTGTCTCTCCCAGCAACAGAAGTTGGCCCAATAAAATATATTACCTCACCTACCGTGTCTTTCTAAAATCCTGAGATCAACACACTTACAACAACACAGCATATAACACACACTAGATCAGCATTTTAAAGCCTTTTTGAAAATTTTATTGCGTGAATGTTACTTCCTCTTGTGTAATTATTCAGCTAATTGTGCTTTGTATAAATTTTCAGTGATTTCATTGCAAGTTGACACCTTTAATATCTGCACTTGATGTGAGAATATTCCTCTTGCTTTACAGCTTCTCAGGTTAGGAGGAATTATGATGTAGTAGGATATTAACTATCCTATCACATTATTTATTGCTATTTTTAAACCCAGACATGTCACTGTTTTTAATAGCTTTTCCATATTAAATCAGAAAATAATGCATTAATGTCCTATGTTTTACACCCATCAGAATATGTTGATGAATCATTATGACTCAATATAAAAATGTGTCTAAATACGTAAAACTAATTTGGCCGATGGGCAAATGTAAGCTGAGGGACTGCAGATTGTTTACTATTCATAAAAGTTAAAGATATTTCTTATTCTAGTCATCGAAAGCTTTCTCTAGCATATGACATAAGTCACGAATCTGTAAGTAAGTGAAATTTTATCATCATATCCCTTTGAGGCTGTATAAACAAAATTGTCCCGCTGCTTCCCACGAACATGGAAATACATATGCATCTGTCCACTTTTCACATTCTTCTTAAACTACACTGTCAGTGCAGAGAGTCTGTAGACAGGACAAAGCCATTTTACCCAGTGTGTGTGTTTCTTGTATTAAAATATCGAGAAATAGATTGTGTATGTTCTATGACATTTTAGAGTGCTCCTCTTAAGACATCCTGAATGGTCCTGACTTTCAGATGGTATGCATTCAGCACTCTCTGAAAATCAGATCCTGGGCACCCGAAAATCATTTCACTTTTGAAAACTGTCTTTCCAGGGCAGAGCTTTTATCGATATCAATAAATGTAGTATGCACTCATTAAGGGTGCTATATAACTCCTATAGTTGTAGCTTATAAAACGTAGAATTCTTCAGTGGTGCATTTAGAGGGGGAGAAGGACAAATTCTGGGCTTTTCTATGCATAGGTTTACTTAAGAAAAGAGAAACGCCTGCACCCTTTGACAGTTAATGAAACTGACTAGGAGCAAATGAGAAGTACAGAAAAGGTGAAAATGTTGAGCAGTGCACAGGCTGCTCATAAGTAAGCTCAGCTACCAAAAATCTGGCCTGCCAAGTGTGAACTGGGTTTTCTGTGCTTATACAAAGATAGGCACACAAACTGTATCCATGTAGAGGCAAAGGGAGAAGTTTACAATGATGATTCTCAATTGCTTGTGTTGGGACTAGTAATAATTAATGTGTCAAAGTCACAAACAGCACAACCAGCAGACCAGAATATCTGTGGTGCCATATTGCTCATCTGTTTCTAGTTATCTTTCCAACTGACCAATTGTGGAGATGTAATAGAAGTTTTGATGTCACATAAGTAAAGTGCTTTGTGCTGCTGTTGAGCATTCTGATAATACTTTGATGATTCATTCACACTATCTGCTGTGTCTCTCCAGTGTGATGATGATGCATAGGGACAACTCACAGACAAAGCTTTTTGTGTTAATTCCTCCCATTTTCCATTAGTGCAAGGACTCATGCTGTGCAAGGGCCCAGTGTGCACACTGGTGCCATGTGAACATTTACCAAGTGCTTCATCCAATCTCAGACAATTTCCATTGGTGACTTTCAGAAGCGTAGCTGGAAGTTGCATAGAGAGACTTGTTCATAATTTACATGCCTCAAAGATGTCTGCTTTTTTGCCAGAATGGAATTTTCTTTCTTGTGCATTCTTTGCAGCAATACTTCTGATCACATATAGGCTTTGAAAGCTTTGTGATCTATCACCCAGGATTTTGGGAGCCTACACTCCTTTACCAAGGAGCAAGGATAAGTTTCTCTTTGTTCTATTTTTTTTTTATTTTGCCCACTCAAAGCCTAAGTGATTTTTGTCTGAACCCTCCCACTGGTTTAATCAGAATCTCCACCTGAGAGATTCTCTTTACTTCTTTTTAAACCACAGTTAATTTTCCCTAAATGCACTTCCATTTATATATTTTTTTTAATTTTCTTTCATTTGAATTAAACAGTAATTAATGAAGGATAAGATTTGCTTTAGTATTCTATGCACATCACAGACAGCACAGGGAAATATTAAAAGGATGTACTTCAACTGCAGAGGTTTCATAAAATGGTGTTCCTAAAAATTATATTATAGTATGAGTTGGTTATGCCATCTGGATTAAAATTTGTCCAAGACTGATTTGTTCTCTGTGAGAAATATATGGATTGTGTCTCTTAGTGGCATGTTGGGGCAAACTGGCTGGAGCTAGCACAGAGATGGCTACACTGCACCCTCTGCATCTGCTTAGCTCTTTGCATCTTGAGTATTATTCATCCTCAAGGAGGGGAATTGGTTATGCTGCTGCCTTCCCTCTTTCAGGATTTCTGCTATGGGGAAGCAGCTATGAAATCTATTAAGAGGTCTACAGGAGCACTTCAAGTGAGACTGTTGAGGGGATACACTAGATTAGCACATCTGCAAACTGCCTTTGTTGAGCCCCTTACCTAGACAGCACCACCCGTTTTGAGGTCAGCACTAGCCTCTGCCCTTTAAAGCAGATTGTGGCCTCCTTCTGCATTTGAAACTTCTCTCCCAGAAAGGAGTTGGCCCGGGGCTAAATCTAGCTAATTCTGTTCCTGATATGTCAGATAATATAATAATGTATTGCAATAATATGGAAGATTAAAATTATGCTTCATTCTTGGTACCGTGGCTCCTAGAGGACTACGCTCAGAAACCAGGCAAGGAGGATTTGGCCCTAGAAATATAGCATCATTCTCTTTGTTAAATTCTGGGTTGAGTGTATCTCTCTTAATATGCACTTGTAATCATTTTGAGGCATATCAATCTATTTGGCTCATTCTCTGTAATTGTTCTTATGGAACTGTTTTCAGTCTGAAACTTATACTATCAGGGCTTTTTCCAGTGAGTACTGTATATGGAGTTAATTGTTAGTAACAGGTATTTTAAAGACCCACTGATTTCTCATAAAAATTTTGAAAACCATTCAATTTTGAGTCACTTTGGAGCCTATACATTACATTTCCTGCAACCCTGTCCCCTTGTTTATTTCAAGGAACATTTGCATGTAAACAAAATCTCTGTTCATCTGCTCCTGTTGCTTCTTCCTCACCTAATGACATAATCCTCTGTTTGGAGCATCACAATTAGTTGCTATGGACACATTTATGATGTCATAAACCGGAGTTTATATCTCCAAATTGGGAATAAGTAAAAAAAAAAGCAGATGAACCGCAAAGATCCTGTTATGCAAATGTGCCTCGTAATAAAAAAAGATGGATTTTTTTGTCAGGGGGTAAGAGACATGAGCAGAAATGTTCTTAAACAGAATGTTTTTCTAAGTTTTCCATGCGATATCGGCAAGTTTTCAAAAGTTGGTAGATTAGGACAATATATTGTATTCTTGAGCTACCCTCTTCAATATTATATTCATATAGTGCCTTTCATCCCAAGGATCCCTAAGTGATTTTCAAACTACATGTAGAATAAACATTTCCCATCACTGAAATGCAGTCATTTCTGCAGGGATGCAACATGGCAGCATTTTAAACACCACATACCAACACAACACAGCAACATTTTAGGGCAAAAAAAGAAGTAGAATGAAATTAATTAAATTAAAATGTGGCCAAGTCACTTTGACTGGTGCATTTCAGTAAAGAAGAACTGGACCATGATGCACGGGAAGCTGAAAACACCCTGGCCATTTTGGTATGGGATTTTTGTTGTTGTTTTTTTACAACTACCATTACTACAAGCCTGGAACCAATGCTGCAAGCCATCTGAAATCTCAGAATCTTAGGTTTACTGCACTTATTGTATTTGTGTTACAGGAGGACTCCGAATATGGATCAGAGCCCCATTTCTCTAGGCATTGTACATACACATACGACAAAGATGGCCTCTGCCCCAAAGAACTTGTTTAAAATAATGCTCTAATTCTAGAGTTCAGAAGAATATTGCCTGTTGAAATCATACTGACCTGAGACCATGGTGCACTCTTAGCAATTAAAATATAGGTAATGAGAACAGCAGTAATTAAAAAAAAAGTAGGGGGACACTAACTAGGAGGAAGAAGGTATGGGTGAAAGTTTCTGGAAAGGCATTGGAAAGTAGGGTAAAGGGGGGGTGAGAAGCAGCAGCAGACTCTTAATAGGTGTAGGGGAAAGAGAGGGATTAAGGAAACTGGTATCCTCTAACTCATGTACTGTGTTAATGTGAAATGCACATCTGTGCAGAATTTGCACAAGGCATAGCAATGATAAGTCTCTCTTAGGCCATACTTTGAGAGCTTAAGCTGGACTTCAGTGGGGTCAGCTAATGGTCTTCTGCACAGGGGTGCATTTACAAGTTGGGGGCAGATTGTGAATTCTTTACTCTCACTGCTGAGCCCATTTGATTTCAGGGAATTACTTGTGTGAATAACTGGTCATGAATGGGAGTGAAGGGTTCACAATGTAACCTTTAATATCTTAAGATCTTTTGAAATGTATCTATTTTTTAAAAAAAATCAGTTCATGTTTATGTACTTTGGGGAATCTCAAACTATGACCGGTCAAGAATATTACCTGGAAGGCTGCAGTCTCATTTGTGCCTTCCTCTGGACAGGTAATATTTTAACCTCTGTAAAAAAGAAAGGTGTAATATAACTTATCTATAAATAAATAAATTGTTCCATATAATATATATTTAAGAAATCTATGCAAAATTTAATAAGCCTTCTCCCCCTGCCTTGAGATCTGAAAGATCTAAGAGAAAATAAGTCAAATTCAAGAAAATAAGTTGTATTTGTTTTCATTAAAATATAATGATTCCCTTAGTACTTGATTCTTTTCACAATTCAAACATTAGCACAGCATGAGGATAAAAGCAGATTATGAAACACTAAGCAAAAATTTTGTTCAGGAACACTACATCCTAAATAAAGAGCAAGTTCAATTGTTATAATATTTGATATTAGACAACAGGAGGCACCATGTTTTGAGTGCTAAAAATAAAAAAAAAAACACATTTTGGTAGCCTTGTGAAGGTCACCAGAAACCATAATGTAACTGTGGACATCAGTGACAGACTGGTACTTGAATTGTCTTCAATTATCCTTCCCAAAACGGGGAAAAAAATCCATAAGGTGCTTTAAATTAATGGATCTAACCTCATGCTTAAAGTTCAGCATATAGTTATGTCCCTTGTTAAAATGAGGCACAGATTATAAACTAGGGTCTTAGAATGTAAAAGAGACCATCATTCTGATCTGTGTTTGTATAGCACCGTGCACAATGGGGTTCTGGACCATCACTGGGATTCCCAGGCAATCAGGCAATACAAATAAATGATAAATAATAAATAAATAAATAATAGTAATAACGGAACAGTGAATGAGATGAGTACTTATTCTCTATGATATTTGCTTTTTGTCACTATCAATTGTTTTTTATAAAATTATTTTAATGAATGTTCTCTAGAAATGTCTCAGGGCTGTTACCTGGACTCATAGGTGCTGAGTTCCTACAGTCCTTGGGCGATGCTCAATCCCTGCTCTACCCCAGGCCCTGCCCCTACTCTATTCCTTTCCCCAAGCCCCCAACCCGTATTGCCCCCTCCCAGAGCACGCCCCTCACCCCTCCCCAGCACCTCCTGCATGATCTGAGGCAGGCAAGGGACACTGGAAGGGAGGGGCAGGTGTTGGGAGGGAGGGGATAGGTGCTGATTGGTGGGGCCACCTGCGGGTAGCAGATGCTGAGAGGGAGGGAGAGGATCTGATCAGTGGGGCTGCCAGAGGATGCGGCGCATCCACCGAGTTGGCACTTGTGCCTGGACTCTTCTGTTTATCTACACAATAGGCACACACAGGCAGTGGCAGTGCAAGCTCCTTTTCACTGTTGCACAATTGTGTTTTAACCCTGCTTAGGTGGGGACACTTCTTGAGGTGAGAGAATAATTCAGTTCCCAGGTTTATTCATCCTCTGTACAAGACTGCCAAGAGGGCTAATTAGCACTAGCTGAACACAATTTCTAATTATTGTATTAAGAATTAGAAAATGTGCAACTTCATTAGAAATCAATACTCTGACACTTAGTAACTTTTGCTTGGAGCTAGATACATAGCATGGTGATTGAGTGTTTTATAATCACCTACATAGTTAGATTTGAGAGAGAAAATATTTGATATTTGCCAGTTTAAAAAACCTGAAACCAAGCCCTATTCAGAAGGAAAAGCAACATAGTGTATGCATCATACTTACTTAATTCTAAAACACTTCAACACACCTCAAGCAGAAAGTAATAAAAAAGAAAGAAGAATGTAAAAAGTGTGGAGCTGCAGGGAAAAGGAACAATGACTGAAATCGATAAGTGCTCGCCACATTGTACCAAGGATAATGCATTGATTTCTCAAAATGAAGCTTGTTGCCATTTTGGAAAAAAGATTGCATTGTGTGGAGCTGAATACATTCATATAAATCACTCTTGTGTTAAACCATCAGTACTGCCCAATTATTTAATCTAAAAAGTTTCTGATTTTTAAGATGATATAAAAACATTCTTCTCATATGGGAAAACAATGAGATCTGGAAGTGAAAGTAGACTTGAGAGTCAAAACTCTTGCAATCTACTTGGCATGCAAACCTCATACTCTTCCTGGTCTTGCTATTTTCCTCATACTCCTGCTGACTGCAGTTAGAGCTCTTATAGAGCCTTCTGGGGAGAGGACTTTCAGTACTCTCACTTTGACTGAGTGCCTAGACAATAATATGTCTCCTGTTTCCTATTATTTTTCATAGTATGAAACAGCTTCTTTTTCTTTGAGGGCTTCCAATAGTGAATAATCCCATAACCATGTGGTTGCAATTTTTAAAATTTTTTCCAAAATTTAAATTAAAAGCAAATGCATTAGGTGCTAGGGTGAAGGACAGGGAGACCTCTAAAGAGACCACTAAAATAAAAATCAGGTAAAAATAAACATGCCTCAGACTAATACTTCAAAAATGCCACTAGATGAGCTACAGCCATGTGTTTACTCCAAGATTTAACACAATATTAAACAGTTGTTTAACTATTAACATGGTTAACTATTAACACAATATTAAATAGTTATTTTCCCTAACATGGTTGCATGACCGACCTCTTCAGGCAAGACGGCTAAGGCTCACCTCTAATTAGTATGTCTGTTTGGCCTTTAGTCCTTTTCCATGATCTCCAACATGAGCTTCATAGGCTGCAGGAACCTGTAGGATGTCTTACTCTCTGAACTGCTCTGGTGCACTGAGGAGGAAAGCCAAAGAAAGGTAAAATGGAGGGCTCTCACACTGTGAACAGGAATATAGAAGATCAACTGCCATAGACATTCTGGTGATATGGGTGTGACATTCTGTACCTTGGGGGAGCACCCTGTAACCCCCATATTCCTCATTTATAATTGTGATCTAGCTTATAAAGCATGCCATGTGAGGTATCAGGGAAAAGGTTATGGTCAGCTGAAAGTTATTGTTCTATCTAAATAGTCCACTTTAGTGCATATGAAATTATGAGATTGTGTTGTATGGTTGTCACTAAAATAATGCTGGAATGAGCCAGATATTAGCTCTCCAGAGAGAACAGCAAGGAAAGTAACCAACGCCTGGGTGGGGTGTCAAGTCAAACAACCCATCAATAGCCATT
Source organism: Mauremys reevesii (assembly GCF_016161935.1). Classification (NCBI taxonomy): domain Eukaryota; kingdom Metazoa; phylum Chordata; order Testudines; family Geoemydidae; genus Mauremys; species Mauremys reevesii. Next base: position 191,380,302 of record NC_052624.1, read on the forward strand.
GTCCAGCAGAGGAGCTACAATTCAATGACTCACCTGCATAAGGTGACACCAGGGGAATTGCTCAACCTTGCCTGGGGACTCAGCAATGCCCATCAGACATGCCTGGACTTGTGTTCTCCAAGCACATTGGATTGAGATTATAAAACAGAACACAGGGGCCCCATGCTTCACCTTTCTCGTGCCCCTACCTATGCTGCAAGCAACAAGGACACACATTAAGAAGACTTAAGATTCCAACAGAAGAGACTGGCCCAGGTTTCAAGGGTGAAATCTGTGTACTATAAACGGCAATATCCAGTGGGGTGAGAAAAACTGCATGATCTAGAAGTTGCCCAGTCTACTAGGGTTGAGAGTTTAGAAACAAGTAACAATAAAAATGTATCTTTTTTCACCACAATGGCAGCTAAACACACACCTTTCATTGATCTGTTTTTCTTGGCAGGTGTGAGAATGAGGATTTGTCTGTGGGTGCTGTGTGTATATGTCAAAAATATTCAATATTACAGCTGGATGACATTTTTTCAGCAAATACTTTATACCCCTTATCACCATCTCCCCCCCCCCCCCCATGAATGTTCACTGGGCCAGTGGAAAAGAGTGAAAATGACTCTACAACCTGGTGCGTAGGTACTCATCTAGGATGTGGGAGACCCAAGTTGAAGTCTCTGTTCCAAGAGGCAACCATCCGTCATAAAATTTTGTAGTTCCCTCACATTTTTAAAAGCAATTTCCATTCTATTGTTTTACTTCAGACACAATATAATAAAACAACTAAATAAAATCGAGAATGTTTACAATGTATATTAGTAACCTGCAATGAAGTACACTTTAACTTCTTAAAGAAGAATGTTATCAATAGTGAATCTATCTCATAGGGTGGACCTTCCTGAAAACTTTAGTCTAAACACCTTGTACTTGGGCAGAAATGTGGATCTGTATTTTGCAGCTTTATTCCATCTTTAATGTGGAAGAACATAAACCATGCATTGTTTTGTGGATTTAAACTCCACTGAAGAGATGGTTAGAAATCCACATACTGTCCCTCAAGTACTATAGTCTGTATACAGTTTTTACATTTAGAAGAAAGCTGTGTAAAATCACATGTAGGTGGACAGTTTTGCATAGATTACATCTCTGAGAAGACCCCTGTGCATTGTTTATTTACCAAACATAATAATAATTAATAATATGAAATAGCTTTCATTACTGAAAAAAAACACAGCTACACCAGTTTTCAATGGGAAATCACAATTGACGCATTGGCCTAAAATCCCCATTTTAGGATATTTGAGCACAATAATGTAATATTGGACACATACAACAATCCCAATAGGTCTTTGGGAGTAGAAAAAATGTCTTAATTAGTCCTTCAGGTGTACCCTGTACATTATTCCAATTTTTGGAAGCCACTTCTTGGAAGATTTTACCTCACAACCAAGCAGAAAGGGTGCCAAAAGAACAAACTTAAAGTACTAAATCAACCTTTTCTTAATTTAACTGAAAAAAAATTGAACAATTTCAATCAATCTTTCACATTAGGATCAAGCTAAAGTACATGAGGTAGCATCTATATAAAATATAGTTTGAGGGACCTGGTTATGACCATATTGAGCTGATAGAGTAAAATGTTGACACATAAAAAAACACTTCCAACAATAAGAACCTCAATCACGTTTTATGACCTGAAGAAGAAAATTCCTATGGGAGCTGCATACTTCATGAAGAACGATGTAGTAGACACTTACTCAAAACAATTATATAACACAGGTAAGTTAACACTGTTAACAACTGGGTTGGTGGAAGGCAACTGGCATACTACATTGTCCTTTTATATAAAAATCTGAATGAGCTGTACTTTAACTTTAAGTTCTTAACAGTAAGTTTGGAAAATCCAGGCCCCTGAGCAACACAGTTATACTGACCTAACTCCTGGTGTAGACAGCGCTACGTTAATGGAGGGCTTCTCTGGGAGATGGAGTACCTATGCCAATGGGAGAAGCTCCCCCATCAGCGTAGGTAGCATCTTCACTGAAGCGCTACCACACTGCAACTTCGCCACTGCAGCTTTTTAAGTATAGACAAGCCCTCAGCCAGGATACTACCTAGGGTGACCAGACAGAAAATGTGAAAAATCGGGACAGGGGGTGGGGGTAATAGGAGCCTATATAAGAAAAAGACCAAAAAATTGGGACTGTCCCTATAAAATCAGGACATCTGGTCACCCTAATACTATTGCAATGTAAATATCAACTCTCACCCTGTCTATATCCCGAGTCATACTTTGTGTGGACCATTTTAACTTTTGGCTGTTCCTTGGAAGGAAGGATGGTCATGGTTTAAGGTTGTGGATTGGGACTCTGCAGACCTGCATGACATTCACTCTCTCCCACAGATATCCTTTGTGACCTTGGGCAAACCGATTAGTATCTGTCTATGCTTCAGTGTCTGGTCAGTACAAATAATGGGGAACTTCCCTACCTCACACGGCTATGTAAGTGCCATAGACAGGTCACAAACTTTGATTGATGGAAGCATGTGGCTATATGACTGATGTGATTATGAACATTAGTGTGAATGCTTACATATTATAGGGATATTTACTCAAAAGTATTTTCAGTTAGATTTAAAGCAATTAATTTGAGTATTTCTAATAGTCTTCATCTTTTAACAATGAGATTAAAAAGAGAGATTCCTTACTGTTTTTCTCTTCTCCTTTAATTGTGTTCATATTTATCTATTTATTTATGACATTTTGGCAATGAGTGTAAAGCAACTGATAGTTCCCTAGTTACATATTCCTAGCCTGTTGGCATTCACATCTGTGTATTTATTTATGTCATTAATTAAAATATTTTATTTGGTACCAATTAATTGAAATGTCTCATTTTCAATGGGTCTCCATGGGCACATCACAACGGGAGTACTAGCATACACTAAGGTATATTATACAATTAATACTAAATGACACTAAGCTACCAAGAAAAGAATCAATTACAATTTCAAAACCTGAGCTGTAGGTGCAACGAGAGTCTGACTAGTTAATTGTCAGCAAGATATTTCTAAAATGTCTCAGTACTAGCAAAAAATTAAATATATTTGGACCAAAATGTTATTGAAAAGAGTGAATGTCTCTCCATAGAATCTGTTTGTATGTAGTTGTCTTGGTATTAATTAATCTTGTAAATGTCAACTCACCATTACCAGGAGGTTTAAGTTTAATTCAGTTATCTATTAATTTCACTTCTAAAGCCTCTCTTAGGCAGGCATCTTGGAGCATTTTGAAATGATCACTCAATTAAACAACTGCAACACTAAACAAATATGCTTAATCTACAATAGTTTTCAAGATTTACCTATAGTATGGAAAAAAAAAGGGAAGGTATTTCTATTGTAGCCTCTGGCTACATGGATAAAATTGGCAGTTGTGTGACTAACTGAATACAAACATAAACTTGTTGAATGAGTATAAAATAATTAATATAAAAATTAATGCACAGTTAGGGCCTCAGAAGTCAACAGAAAGACTCCTATTAGCTTTATTGGGCTTCATTAGGCACCCAGTGAGAGCTCAAATTATCAAGACCATAAATGCATTGGACTGAGTGTTACATGCATCTCTAATTACAAGGGCAAAGTTATTTTGAAATAACAAAGCACATAAGCAAGGGTCTCTATTTATTCAATGTATTTATATATGAAAGCAATTTTAATTTCTTCAAATGCTGACAGCAAAAATCTGCCATTATTTACATTCAGGGTTTGTCAAGGGAATATGATTTCAATACAACAAATCACTCAAGCATGTTTGTGCCTTTAGGTACATGAGGAGTCCACTGAAGTTATGCATGTGCTTAAATGGTTGGCTGGATCTGGATTGATGAAAGCAAACTTTGTTACACTGTATCCATATTTTTCCCCTCAATTTCCTATAAATTCACATTATTGAGTAATGCATTTGATTTTTAATTGTTCTGGTACCAATATATCAGTCTAAATACCCCTATTGCTAAACAAACAAACAAACAAAAAACATGCTCTTTTATGCCCTTAAAATGTGAGGACCTACATTTTCATCCATGAGATAACACCTCCTTTATCCAATAGCATCAGGCTGAGGGATTTGTTCATTAATAGAGCTGGTCAAACCAGTCACTGCAAACAATTTACCTGACAAACTTAAAACATTTTCTGGTCATGAATTGTGATTGAACAAAGCACTTTTTAAAATAAATAAATTATATTTAAAAAAAACTTGGCAGTTTTTATGTGAATAAATTTGAACTATGGATTTTTTCCACTCACAGTTTGTAGTGAGCATGCATTCAATTAAAGATATTCAAACTCATCATTTGAAATTTTTTTCTGGTATTGTTTCTGTTCCCTGATAGACAACTTAATCTTTATAGGTATAAACTACTTCTGCCTCAAAGACATTTCAGTTAATCATGAATTTAATTTAAATTTTCTGATGAAACAAGCTTCTGCTTGAAATTCACTGTCTGAACATTCCTACGAAAAAATTTCAGTCAGTCAAATATTTGTGAACAGCAAATATTAAAGGGAAACAGCATGCCAAGTCAAAACCCAATTTCTAAATTAGCAGAGTATTTGCAAGCAGGTTGTTAACATATTCAGCCTCTTCTTTTCAGTACTGACTCAGACATGCCTGACTGACTGACTCTTGAAGGATCAGCCCCACTACTTGCAATACTATGAGTTTTCTCTTAAGGTGTTCTGAGGTCACCTAAACCTGCTTAATTTATAAGATCTGACAAAAATCACAGTCAGAAGTGACATGGCTACATGTGTAAAAAGGGGGCAAAGGTATTGAACCTAGACCTGAAGGACATCATTAACATAGGCCAGGTCTACACTACAGACCTATATTGGTCAAACTACATCACTCATAGTACTGCCTCGCAGGGACATGGATTACCTACACCAATGGGAGAATCTCTCCCATTGGCATAGCAGCATCTTCATGGAAGCGCAGCAGCTGCACAATGCAGCATTTTAACTGTAGACTTTCACATAGAAAAAAGGTTTAAAATGAGAAGACATGAGACTAGTAAAATTAGAAAGGCAACATGACCCAAAAGTAACTGGTTGGCTGAGAAATCGATAAAGATAAAACTGATGACAATGAAATAAAGTTCTGCACAAGTGTAGACCCATTTAACATTGAGGTATTAATTGTGAGTAGAGGATATTTAACATCAAAAAACTGTGATGATGATGTTCGTCCATCGTTTTCGAAGAAGACCTTGACATCTAGCAAGTTGTAAGCTGTCCACAGTGCGTCTGCAGGTGGCTGGCAAGGCCAATACGGGCACGGAATGTTCTGCCACATGTCGGGCAGACATGCGTGGGCACCACTGTTACAGCATTTGCAGCTCTGGCTTTACGGAGTGCTCGCTTCTCTTGTGCTATGGTTATCCTTCTGGCTTCAGATGTCTGGCAGCCTTGGTGGATCAGCGTACGCCATGTCGATCGATCTTGTGCCAGGTTTTCCCAGGAGGTGATGTCAATATCCAGGGATTTAAGAGAGGCTTTCAGCGTGTCTTCTTTTGTCCCCCGTGCGATCGCTTTCCTTGAGACAGCTCACCATAGAAGAGTTGTTTGGGGATGCGGTAGTCTGGCATCCTTACAACATGGCCTGCCCAGCGTGTCTGGGCTTTCATGAGCAGAGTGTAAACTGACGGCAGGCCTGATCTGGAGAGGACTTCTGTATCTGGCACCTTATCCTGCCACCGGATCCTCAGAAGTCTGCGGAGGCAAATCATATGGAAGTGGTTCAGCTGCCTAGCGTGCCTCCTGTATACAGTCCAAGTCTCACTGGCATACATCAGGGTAGTTAGCACTACTGCTTGGTAGACTTTAAGCTTTGTAGCAAGGCTTATTCCACGGCGGTCCCACACGTTGGTCAGCAGTCTGCCAAATGCAGAACTTGCCTTGGCGATTCTGCAATTGACCTCGATGTCAATTGTCACTGCGCGAGAAAGGGTGCTGCCAAGGTATGTAAATTGGTCCACTGCTTGCAGCTTTTGTCCCTTCACTGTGATGGTGGGCTCTTGGTGTTGGGCTTTCGGAGCTGGCTGGTGCAACACTTTGGTTTTCTTTATGTTGATGAGGAGGCCGAAGTTGTCACATGCTGCTGCGAATTTATCCATGCTAGCTTGCATTTCCTGCTCTGATCCAGCATTCAGGGCACAGTCGTCAGCAAAAAGGAGGTCTCGTAGCACAGTCTCCTTTATTTTGGTGATAGCCTGGAGTCTTCGCAGGTTGGACAGTTTCCCATCAGTCCTGTATCTCAGGCTGATTCCCAAGGAACTGTTCTGAAAGGCGTCTGACAGCATAGCTGAAAACATTATGCTGAACAGGGTCGGTGCCAACACACACCCTTGCTTGACGCCGTTTGTGACGGAAAAGGCCTCTGAAGCTTCTCCGTTGTCCAGAACACGAGCCGTCATGCCATCATGGAACTGACGTACCATCAGGATAAATCTGTCAGGGCACCCAAACTTCGACATGATGCGCCACAGACCTTCGCGACTGACAGTGTCAAAAGCCTTGGTAAGATCCACGAAGATGGTGTACAATTCGCGATTTTGCTCTTGACACTTCTCTTGGAGCTGTCGGACTGCGAAGATCATGTCCACAGTGCCACGCTCTTTGCGGAAGCTGCACTGTGTCTCGGGTAGTAGACCCTGTTTCAGGTGGTCAATCAGGCGATTCAGCAACACTCGTGCAAGGATCTTACCTGCGCTAGAAAGCAGTGATATTCCTCTATGATTATCGCAAACTTTTCGATTTCCTTTCCTCTTATAGAGGTGTACGATGGACACGTCTTTCAATTCCTGACGAATAGACCCTTGATTCCAGAAGGACTGGAACAGCTGAGTGAGTTTGTCAACAAGCATTGCACCACCATCCTTATAGATTTCCGCTGGAATCGCATCAGATCCTGAGGCCTTGCCACTGGACAGCTGGCTGATAGCCTGTAGGGTTTCAGTCTCTGATGGTGGAACGTCCAGGCTGTAGTTGATATCTGCCTGGGGCATTCTGTCAATCGCCTCGTTATTGATGGAAGATGGGCGGTTCAGTAAGGATTGGAAATGCTCAGCCCAACGCTGTAGAATCAGAGTCTTCTCAGTAATAAGAGTTACACCATCTAAGTCCAGTAGAGGGGAACTCCCTGAAGGCCGAGGTCCGTACAAGGATCTAAGGGCTTCGTAGAACCGTTTGGCATCGTTTCTATCAGCAAACTTCTGGATTTCATCCGCTTTGGCACTCAACCAGGAGTCCTGCATCTTGCGAAGCTTGCTCTGTACGGTCCTGCGAATGTTGTTAAAGGCATTTTTCTTAGCTGCTGACAACAGGTCATTCTGATGAGCACGGTGAGGGCGGTGCTTTTCAGCAAGTAAAGCCTTGATCTCTTCGTCGTTTTCATCAAACCAGTCCTGCTGTTTCCTGTGTGAGGGTCCAAGAACCTTTAGTGCAGAAAAGTGCACAATATTTCAGAAGCGTTCCCAGTTCCTCTCAACATTTTCCTCTAATTGCAGCTCTGAGAGTTGGTTGCCAAGATCTTCTACTAGTGAAGCTGCTGTGTTGGGGTTCCTCAGTTTACTGACGTTGATCTTTTTCATCACAACTTTGTTTCCCTGCGGACGTCTTTTTGGCTTGATGTGAAGGCTTAATTTAGAGATGATAAGTCTATGATCTGTCCAACAGTCAGCACTCGGCATGGCCTTGGTCACCCTTACGTCCTGTCTGTCTTTCCTCCGCATGATGACATAATCAATGAGATGCCAGTGCTTGGAGCGTGGGTGCATCCAGGACGTCTTTTTGCGAGTGGGCAGGCGGAAGATGGTATTGGTGATGATCAGATCATGAGCCGCACATGTCTTCAATAGTAGTAGGCCATTGCTGTTGCATTTGCTGATTCCATTTTTTCCAATGACGCCATCCCAGGCGGCGTGATTGGATCCTACTCTCGCGTTAAAATCGCCAAGTAGAATCAGCCTGTCGGTGTGCTTCACGAATGAGAGTAGGGCATCAAGATCTTCATAAAACTTGTCCTTTACTTCATCCAGATTCGTCATTGTGGGTGCGTAAGCGCTGATTAGTATAACTCGTTTTCCTCTCGGTAGTGGAAGATGCAGTGTCATGAGTCGATCTTTCACGCCCTTGGGAAAACTGGCAAGTTTGTGGACAAGATGATTATTAACCGCAAAGCCAACTCCAGATTGATGACGTTCGTCACTGCTGCGTCCACACCAGAAGAATGTGTAGCCACCTCCTGTTTCTGTGAGCTGACCTTCGTTGGCTAGACGAGTTTCACACAGGGCCGCAATATCGATGTTAAATCTTGTGAGCTCTCTAGCGACCAGGGCTGTTCTTCTTTCTGGTCGATCTGCTGAGGGGTTGTCTTGAAGCGTGAGTACATTCCATATACCAATAATGAGTGGTGTCACTTTACGTTTTATTATTTGAAAATTTGTTGTTCGACTGCATAAGATGGGATCCCCTCCAGCCGCGGTAAGCTGGCCAGGGTTCTATGAAGCAAACAATGTTTAGGGCACCTTTTCTAGCCCCTTCCTCTTACTCCGGAGGTGAGCAGTGTGGTCCTAAAGAGGACTGCTCAGTCACTCAGGTAGACACCGAATCCAGCTGTTGCTTCGGTCAGCAGGAAGACAACCATTAGACCTGAGCCGCCTGTGTGCAGGTCCACGGCTACAGCTCCCAGTGTATCCACACCTGCTGCTTCGTCGCTCGCCCATCGCCACAAGACTTTAAGGTTTACAGAAATTGGAGGGATGTCAAGACTTGCGCGTGAATTGGATTAAAGTGAGGGAGAGGTGCGCATATTCAGCCTCACTCTCTCTTCCCAGATTCCATCTTGCTCCAATGGCAGGACAAAAGTCGAGACGGTTGGAGATGGGCTGGGCGCAATGGTTGACCAGGGCGTCTTTCGCGTCTTGCCGTGCTCTTAGCGTACCACATCGCTTGCAGAAACCGCCTTCATGACCGTTGGTCCTATTCTAAAAGGTCTCATCCGCTCAATCCGCCGGAGTCTGTCTTCACATGCTCGGGATAGACAAGGCCCTATCAAAAAACTGTACATTTCAACTGAAAGACTAAAATAACCAGAGTACAATTACATGCACAATAGGTCATGAAATACATAAACATATAAACATATTCTGTTTAAGATTATCAATCTACATAACTCCATAATCAACACAAAATACAGGTTGTAAAAACTTATTCACCCTTATCCTGGAAATGTATCCGCATATTATTCCTACTCATTCAATTCACAAATCAAAACAAATATTTAATATGGCAAGAGAACCATCTATCTGGTGGGGGGAGGGGGAGAGGGGAGGAAAAGCTTGGGGGGGAACAACAAAACAGATTTAAATAATTTTGATTTGGAATAAAATGCTTTTGTTGTTATACCAGGGCACCAGCCGCTCCTAGTTAGGGTTAAGATCACTTTTTAAATTCAATATTCTTATTTGAAATCAAACATGTAAAAAGAGAAAATAGGCCTTAAAATCTATGCATCTATGACTTGGAGCCACCTATTTAAAGAAATGCTTTACTAAAGTGAATAACACTGCATGGTAAATACAGTAATCTGCCTATTTCTTTAGGCATGCGTGTTTTCAGGAAAATAGGTGGAAGGAATGTCATTACCTGCACAATGCACACCTTGAAATGTCACATCATTTACTGAAGAATATCAGTTATATAATTGATGTATAACTTATGAGAAAATAGTGTTCTTTCTTTCAAAGTGGCACACATTTCAATTGTCTTCACAGTAAATGATTAAAATGCTCATCTTAAAAGGATGTCAAGGAACACACAAGAATGGAAACAATTGGATAGTCTAAACAAATTACACATATTAACCTCATAAGAGCCAATTGATAATTATGCACATTAGCCTCTTCTACAAAGTGACCTAGCAGTAAAGAGAAAACTAAACTGCATACTTAAAAATAATGGAAATAGATAGTTAGTATCCACAGGATCTAATCTTTAAAATATAATGTAGACCAAATATGGGGCTCACACTTCTCTACAGTATGTCTTTACGCATCAAACCAGAGTGTTTATATTGTTTATTCATTTTTTGAGCAGTAACTAGTCTTACTGTCCAATGTTTCGTTCTGCACTAATATATCACACACAACTTTATCTAAGAGTTTTATATTTCCACTCATCACCCTTGTATTTGAACACCTTCCATATAAAATCAATATCAATACCAAAGTCCCTAGGGGATTTCATGGACGCTGATACTTCTCCCTTTACAGGGTCAGAACTCTGTTTGGTATAAGGTGGTTTTTTTGTTTTTAATAATCCGCAGTATTTTCAGGTACTCTCTATGGTATCTAATCCATCAGACAAGAATTGGCTTCAATCTCTTTTTACAAAATTTCTAACGTGTTATATAGATTTGCATTCAACACTTTGGTAATACATACTGTGTGTCACTCAGCATTCCCAAAGGCATCCATGGATCTGTATTGAAGTGCTTTAATATTAGACCAAAGTCCTTCAACAGATGATGTTGATGAAGAAAAAGAAATAAATTAAAGGAGCCATAAATATGAAAGTGATGCATCAGTCTCACATGAAAGATGTTTTACAATCTTTTCTTTTAAAATCAATAATCTACTAAGTAGGTACGGTATTCTGTACTGCTCTATGTCTGGATACTTCAAACGGGATAGAAATGTTTCTTGCATGAGTCTTTATTTGGAACTATGGATTGCTTTTTAAATCCATATAATTGTCCTTTTTTTTAAACTTTCAGTTTATTTGTTACTTGTTCAGTTTTATTCTCCTTTCTTCTACTAAGATGGGAACATCTCAGTATTTCTTGCATCAGCCATTATTCCATATTTTTGCTAAATAGGTCCCTCTCACATCTCCAGTTTAGGCTCAGTAATTACAAGAACTCAGAAAATACTGAGCTTGAGCTTTCAGCAAAGCAGAAAAGTGGATTGTTCCCCAAGTGGTTTCTGCTTAAAGTAAGGAAGGAAATTGAGGAAACCAGACAATTAAATTTTACACCACTATGCCATATTTTGCTAAGTCATATTTTGTTCAGTGTGACCAGAGACTACTTTGCTAGCTCCCTACAGTGAAGAAATTTCTTATGTTGATTTATTTATGGTCCAGTTTCTGCTTTTAATTTGCAAAATTAGGATTTTTTTAAAAAAAGAATTGCTTTAGAATAATTGGGTTTAAAAGTCTGTTCAAGTAGCCTGTAGTCACATTATTTAAGTTTAAGATACTCTCTGAATTCAAATGCTAAAGTAGGTCAAGAATGGTAACTGCTTGAATAAGAGACTCGAGAAAAACACAACCTCCTAGCACTTCAATGGATGTCATTCTTCCTTCCTTAAACCCTGATCCTGTAAACCCTTATGTATGTGATCAAGTTTCTGCTTGGGAATAATCCCATTGAGTTCAAAATATAACTTCAGAAAGAACTGAAATCAAATTCCTAATAAGATGGTAAACATGTCTGTTCTCTGGGTTCTTGCTTTGGTCACACAACTGAGGATAGATTAATAAGAATACAGACTGTAACTTTTTTTTCCATTTCATATATTTCAGTCTTCATTGGACAGACAGTGTTGAATTTACAAAGATTATGATAAACTGCTTCATTTTAAGTGTTAAAGTGATGAGACCTGCCAACTTTTGAATTCACTTCAGTGGAACTACAGGTCTGTGTCAAGTTAAGCATTTACATAACTGTTGTAGGATAGGGGCCTTAATATGGAACCAACACCACAGCCTGGTATCTTTTGAACAAGATATTTAAACAAGATAATTAAAGATTCCATTGCACTTTTCATAAAATTAGCTCTGGCACCCTTGCCAAATTCCTTTCTGTATTATTACATTTTGCCTTTCTAAATTTCTAATGCAATTTGAATTTGATATGACATTCTTCTTTACCGCCTAGCCTAAACTATTATGTAGCATTGCTCTGTGCCACTATGCAGCTGCCACATCCCATCCCTGTGGAGGGTGAAGCAATTCTGATATTTTGTAAAGTGCTTTGGGATGAAAATAATTACTGTATATCAATTTTATTACTATGTACAAGACAAAGGTGAAAATATTTGACTTCCAACTTGCCTTATGCCATATCACAATGGATATTTTTGAGAAATAAAATGTAGTGATCCTATTGAGTGAAAAAGCATTAACACGTGGCTTATGTGATACATAACAAAAGCCAGAAGTTTACTTGTGTCACAACTTTAGTCTTTAATGCCTAAATTGTGTAGTTTATCATAGACCTTGGTAATTGCTACATTATCTCTCCTATGCAGACTATAATATAAGATGAAAAAGTGGTAGGTGGCCATCTGTACTATGATTAATCTTTTCTCACTTGTGCAACCAAAGCAAGAACCCAGCTAACAAGAATGTTTTCCCTCTTAATAGTTTTTTGATTTCAGTTCTCTCTGATGTCAATTTTTCATGAACTTTGCTCATATTAAGTGATTGGGAGTTTACTCCTCCCATAGAGAGGACTTAATACTGTAGTGAAGAATGCAAACACAAGAAGGGCCATCAGAAGCAGCATTTAAGGACAACATTTTTTGCCTGTGGTAAATTCTCTGCGTGCAGTTTAAAGGTGTTTTGCTTTAAAATATGAAAAAAGAGGCATGAATTTCTAAAATGAACAAGACATCACACTTTTTTTTATACAGTATCTGTGTAATGAGGACAAATCAAATAATGGAACTCAGCAAAATACACTGAGATACTTTATTAAAACCAGTTGAATGCTTTTAAAAATTGCTAATATTTTAATGAATATATGACAGGTTTCCTCCATTGTTATTCCAGAGGTAATTTTTGTTGGTTGTGGGTGTTCTGATGACTCCTGTTTTATTCATGAAAGAGACAAGGACAATCAGAAATTGGAAGGAAGACATAAAAAAGAGGAAAAGAAATTGAAGTACAGAGACAGAAAAGAAAAGAGAAAATGGAGGAAATGAGGAAAAGACACAAACAGGCCTAGCACCTTTAGGATTACACATTTTAAAAAGTATGCTAAAAAATTTCTAAGGCAGATCAGAAAACAGTTTCTATGATTTTTTTGGAACAAAATGAAAAACATACATTGCTTGAGAATTCACTGGGTTTTTTATTTTCCATTTGTCAATTACATGAATAGAACAAAAAATGTTTCACTTAGTTTTAAATTGAAAATGTTCATTTCCTTTTGATTTCTCTGTCCCCATTTTTTATTCCCCCTTTTCCTCCCCTCCCTGGAAAAGAAGGGGGGGGAAGGAACAAAACAAAAACAATTGAAAGGAAAAAACATTTCACTCAAATTGTTTCACTGGGGAAATTTTTTTTTCCTCCCAAAAAGAGCAATTTCCCTTGAAAAGCTGAGTTTTTGTTTGTTTGTTAACTGCTCTATTTCTTGGATTTTATTTTATGACCCTGGCAGTAAAGGCAACTGAAAGGAAGAGGATGAAACTATTTGGGGGCATGTGGGTGTGGAATATTCAAGTTGATTGTGACCAAAGAGAAGAGGGATTGAACTAGCATTCCTATTTCTCCAGTTCAGTCAATGCATATAGATGACTGGAATATCACAGAGGAATAAACTGACTTTATGTAGAGAATAAAAAAAGTCAACAGCTGAACAACTCCTAAAGAACCAACATACCCTTTCCCTAAAATAAAAAAAAATATATTTCCTAAAAGTAATAACAATGAGGGATGGGGTGAAAAATCCAGAAAAAAAAAAGGAGGAAGTATTGTCTTGTGGTTTAGAACAGAGGACTGAGCATCAACAACTCCCAGATCTATTTCTGGCTTTGCAACTGTCCTATTGAGTGACCTTGGGAGAGGTACCTATCCCCTCCGTGCTGCTATTTCCCCATCTGCAAAGAGTGAGCATTAATATTTACCACCTACTTCTCAGCACTGTTTTGAGGCTTGCTTAATGTCTGTAAAGTGCTTTTATATTCTTAGACAAAAGACTTCATGGCCTTGATCCTCCACTGCAGCTGAGGAACACTGGTTCAGCTGAGAAAGCAGGTTTTAAGTCAGTTTTACACTTTCCCAGTCATGGGGCATTCCAGGTCCTGGTTCAGTCTGTCATAAACTAGACCCAAAAGAGACCAGCAGGGCATAAGGCAACACTGGCCATGCTCCCATTTTCCCAGCCACACCACCAACACTACCCCAGAATTCCTGTGTGCAGTGAAAATCCTGCAAAATGTCCTGAGTAAGTACAAATGAGTACATAAAGCCACCTTAATGTACCAAAGAAACTGGCGCCATGCTTAAAAAATAATACATTATTACTATTGCTATTATTAGAGACAGAGACTTATCCCACTTAATGTAGAACATGATGTGAATGTATGGTGCATTTTGCAATGTATCATGTATTTTGTACAGCAGCTAATAGCTCTGAAACAGGTATTATTAACATTTGCTTGAAGTTCTTGCTGAGCGGGGCAGGTATTCAATCTGGAATTTCTAACGGAGCTTAAGAGTTCAGCACCAAATACTATTGAACTCCAATGTTGGCTGGGTGCCTATGCCCCTTATGCTTGTTTGAAAATCCCAGCCTTAAATTTTAGGTTTACTGTGTGTATTTGGAAATTAAAACAAACAAACAAACAAACAAACCTCTGTACCTGAGACAGCTGATCCAACAATGGATGTTTAGAGACACTCGTTCCTCAGGAAACATATATTCAGTATTGGACTGGCCCTGCATTTATTTCAATTTCCCTTTTCCTCTCCAACTATAATATATTTTAATATATTATTATATGATCAGAACATATAAAATCTCGTGACAGTCTGATTTGCATCACATGTATTTTTAAACAATTTATAAATATGTATGAAATGGATATAGAACATTAGCTGCATCTACTAAGTTTGTTTTCCTATATTTTAGTTTCTCCTCTCTATCTATAACATATAAAAAAAGAGAGAAAATATGCCTTTCTATATATATATGCAAATAGATCTAATCAATATACTTAATATTCATTCATATTCATGCTACATACTTGAGACAAATAGCAAACAGCTTATGTAAATAGACTAAGGGTATGTCTACACTACAAGAGTAGTTCGATTCAACTTAACTCGAATTTGTGGAATCGACCTTACAAAGTCGAATTTATGTATCCACACTAAGGACACTAATTCAACTTTGTGAGTCCACACTAACGGGGCAAGCGTCGACATTGGAAGCGGTGCACTGTGGGAAGCTATCCCACAGTTCCCGCAGTCCCCGCTGCCCATTGGAATTCTGGGTAGAGCCCCCAATGCCTGCTGGGGGAAAAAATGTGTCGAGGGTGGTTTTGGGTAACTGTCATCATTCAACTGTCACTCCCGCCCTCCCTCCCTGAAAGCGCCGGCAGGAAATCTGTTCGCGCACTTTTCTGGTCAGTGACAGCGTGGACGCCACAGCACTGCGAGCATGGAGCCCGCTGTGATCATCGCTGCACTTATGGCCGTTGTCAACTCCTCGCACCTTATCGTCCACCTCTTCCACAGTCAGCTGCTGAGAAATCGGGCGAGGAGGCTCCGGCAGCACAGTGAGGACATGAAGTGTCAGAGTGGCACAGACCTCTCAGAAAGCACGGGATCCCACGCCATGGAGATCATGGTGGCAATGGGTCATGTTCATGCTGTGGAACGGCGATTCTGGGCCCGGGAAACAAGCACGGACTGGTGGGACCGCATAGTGCTGCAGGTCTGGGATGAATCACAGTGGCTGCGAAACTTTCGCATGCGTAAGGGCACTTTCCTTGAACTGTGTGACTTGCTGTCCCCTGCCCTGAAGCGCAAGGACACCCAGATGCGAGCAGCCCTGACTGTGCAGAAGCGAGTGGCCATAGCCCTCTGGAAACTTGCAACGCCAGACAGCTACCAGTCAGTAGCGAACCACTTTGGCATGGGCAAATCTACCGTGGGGGTTGCTGTGATGCAAGTAGCCCACGCAATCGTTGAACTACTGCTCTCAAAGGCAGTGACCCTGGGAAACGTCCAGGTCGTCATAGATGGCTTCGCCGCGATGGGATTCCCAAACTGTGGTGGGACCCACCAGGCCAGCCAGTATATTAAGAGAAAGGGCTACTTTTCAATGGTGCTGCAAGCACTGGTGGACCATAAGGGATGCTTTACCAACATCAACGTCGGGTGGCCGGGCAAGGTTCATGACGAGCGTGTTTTTAGGAACTCTCATCTGTTTAGACGCCTGCAGGAAGGTAGATTCTTCCCGGACCACAAAATAACTGTTGGGGATGGGGAGATGCCTACAGTGATCCTCGGGGACCCAGCCTACCCGCTAATGCCCTGGCTCATGAAGCCCTATACAGGCGCCCTGGACAGTGACAAAGAACTCTTCAACTACCGGCTGAGCAAGTGCAGAATGATGGTGGAGTGTGCTTTCGGACGTCTCAAGGGGAGATGGAGGAGCTTACTGACTCGCTCGGATCTCAGCGAAACCAATATCCCCATTGTTATTGCAGCTTGCTGTGTGCCCCACAATCTCTGTGAGAGCAAGGGGGAGACCTTTATGGCAGGATGGGAGGTTGAGGCAAATCGCCTGGCTGCTGATTATGCTCAGCCAGACACCCATGCGATTAGAAGACCCCAGCGGGAAGCGCTGTGCGTCCGGGAGGCTTTGAAAGCTAGGTTCCAAGCGAGCAGCGTGACCTGTGACTATTCAGTTTCTTTACAGAGAAGCTGAACCTGCCCCTGTTTCTTTACCCAGTTACTGTTGACTATCCTCTGCAGTTACATACCCCGTTCACCCCGTTTCCCCCCTTCCAACACACATGTAAAAATAAAATACATGTTCCATTGTTACTTACCAAAGGTTTTTTATTACTGACTTTGCATTAAAGGGTTGAAACTGGGACACAGACTGTGCTGGGTAGGGTGTGTAGTGATGTAAAGACCGCTTCTAAACTCGAGGAATGACAGGCTCCTGCTCCTAGAGCGGTCTGCAGTGCCGGACTGGTTGTTTCAACGGAGCCTGCCATCCCTCCTTTTCGGGACTCTGTGTGCGGGGGCTATGTGACCTTGTGGCAGGGTGAAAACGGTTACAGATTCCCCTGCTGCGTGGCTCTGTGGTCCAGGACAAGGACCGCTGCATAAGATCTGTAACCGCCCTTCCCCGCTACAAAGTCACGTACCCCCCCACCCACACAGAACATGGAAACCACCTCCCATACCGACCAGGGTGCCTACTGACTGCACTGTGTGTGTGACCTGCTGCTGATCCTGCCCCCGTCTCTGTACCCTGGTAAAGGTGACTGTCCTACGCAATTACCAACCCCCTTCCCCCCCCCCTTCAAACACAGTCTTCAGTACAAAAACATGACGGAAACAGTAATTAACAGCAAAGTATTTTTTAATAATCAACTAGACAGTTAGGGGATGAAACTGGGATAGGGGCTTGGGTGAGTCAGGAAGGGAAGGACTTCTCAAAATTTAGGGAATGAGAGCTTTTGGGTAATTGAGCACTCTGCTGGGGTGGAGTGACAGTTTTCACGGCCCCTGGCGCCCCTCCTTCTTGTTATTTTGGGTGAGGGGGGTATGGGACTTTGTGGCGGGGGAGGGCGGTTGCAGATACACTACAGGGGGGCTCTGTCCTCCTGCCTGCGGTCCTGCAGAACATCCAAAAGGCACCAGAGCGTGTCCGTTTGCTCCCTCATTAGTCCAAGCAGCGTTTGAGTCGCCTGCTTGTCTTCCTCACGTCACCTCTCCTCCCGTTCGCTGTGTGAGCACTGGTACTGAGAGAGGTTCTCCCTCCACTGGCTCTGCTGGGCCGTCTCGACTCGGGAGCAGCCCATAAGTTCAGCGAACATCTCGTCCTGTGTCTTTTTCTTTCGCCGCCTAATCTGCGCCAGCCTCTGTAAGGGGGATGCTGGGGCAGGTCTGGAGACAGTCGAAGCTGTGTGATGGGAAAAAGGGAGTGAATTCCTTGCAAAGATACATTTTTGTGAACAATGAACACAATCTAGTCTGTCTCTGTGAACAAGACCATGCACAGCACCTATCTCATGCGCACTTCTGCTGCAGGCAATCCGGAAAGCATAAACTCTGCCCCGGTTCCACCCCCTCGCAGTCTTCCCCGCCCCTTGGAATTCTGGGTTGAGATCCCAGTGCCTGATGGGGCAAAAATCGTTGTTGCGGGTGGTTCTGGGAAAATGTCGTCAGTCATGCCTTCCTCCGGGAAAGCAACGGCAGACAATCATTTCGTGCCCTTTTTCCCTGGATTGCCCTGGCAGACGCCATAGCGTGGCAACCATGGAGCCTGTTTTGCCTTTTGTCACTGTCACCGTATGTGTACTAGATGCCACGGACAGAGGCGATTCAGCAGCGCTACACAGCAGCATTCATTTGCTTTTGCATGACAGCAGAGATGGTTAGCAGCCGTTCTGTACCGTCTACCATGCTGTTGTAAATTGGCAATGAGATGACGGTTACCAGTCCTATTGCACTATACCTTCTGCTGCTGCCATAGGTGCCCCTGGCTGATATCAGCCGGGGGCGCAAAAGACAAAAATGGGAATGACTCCCCGAGTCAATCCCTCCTTTATGGTATCTAAAAATAGAATCAGTCCTGCCTAGAATATGGGGCAAGTGTACTAGAGATCCAGTGTATCAGAGAACTAGAGAGCACAGCCGCTCCGTGTCAGATCATGCAGGAACGATGACCTGCATGCCATTCACAGGGGGTGCTCCTGCAACAACCCCACCTGTTGCTTCCCTCCTCCCCCAGCCTTCCTGGGCTACCGTTGCAGTGTCCCCCCATTTGTGTGCTGAATTAATAAAGAATGCAGGAATAAGAAACAGTGACTTGTTAGTGAAATGAAATGAGGGGAAGGCAGCCTCCAGCTGCTATGATAGTCCAGACAGGACATTAAGCAGTGTGGGGGAGAGGAGCCCAGCATCCTGCTGCTATGATAGTCCAGGCAGTACAGAATCTTTTCTTTACACATGAAGGGCAGGGGCTGATGGAGCTCAGCCCCGTGTTGCTATGATGAAGACGGTTACCAGCCGTTCTGTACCGTCTACTGGGAATGACCGGGAGGCCAGTCAGGAGCACTCATGGGCTGATGACGAGGACGGATAGCAGTCCTATTGCACTACACCATCTGCCACAAGGCTGATGATGACGACAGATATCAGCCATATTGTACCTTCAGCCACCAAGGAGGGGGGGCGAGGATGCTACAGTACAGTGCCGCAGCATCGCGTCTACCAGCAACATTCAGTACACATAGGGAGACATTTAAAAGAGTCAAGAGACGATTTTTTTTCCTTTTCCTTCTGGGGGTGGGGAGTGGGGGTACATTGACGAGCTATGCCCTGAACCACCGCGGACAATGTGTTTGACCCTACAGGTATTGGGAGCTCAGCCAAGAATGCAAATGCTTTTCGGAGACTGCAGGAACTGTGGGATAGCTTGCGTCCTCAGTCCCCCCTCCCTCCCTCCATGAGCGTCCATTTGATTCTTTGGCTTTCCGTTACGTTTGTCACGCAGCAGCGTGCTGAGTCTCTGCTATGGCGTCTGTCTGGAGATTTTTTAAAAATACTTTGGACCAGGCCTAACATTACACTAATTCCCCTAATTAGATGCAGGAGTCGCCGAGCGAGATCACCCTGAGGAGGGTCACTGAAGGAGATAGAGAGCGCATGCTGCGTGAAAGCCAGCACAAACCAGGGGCCTATACTGCCATGCTCATGGAGGCAATGCTCCCAGAATACCTCATGAAAGCCTGGCGCGGAAAAGTGTGCTACCACGGAGCACCCAATAAGGCAGCTCTCCCCAGGAACCTCATGCAGAGGCTTTTCGATTACCTCCAGGAGAGCTTCGTGGAGATCTCCCAGGAGGATTTCTGTTCTATCCCCATATATATAGACCTCCTTTTCACATAGTTCAGATTCCTGTTACATTAATAATAAAAGTTTACATGTTTAAAGCACTTACCGACTGATCCTTCCCCTGATTCAGGGTCCGGGGTAACTGCTGGGGAGGGTTGGTAGGGGATCTCCATGAGGGTGATGAAGAGATCCTGGCTGTCGGGGAAACCAGCGTTGTAAGCGCTGTCGACTGCCTCCTCCTCCTCATCTCCTTCCTCATCTTCCCCGTCCGCGAACATCGCTGAGGAACTGGCCGTCGACACTATCCCATCGTCGGAGTCCACGGACACTGGTGGGGCAGTGGTGGCAGACCCACCGAGAATGGCATGCAGTGCCTCGTTGAAGCGGCATGTCTGGGGCTGGGCTCCGGAGTGTCCGTTTGCCGCTTTGATTTTTTGGTAGCCTTGTCTCAGGTCCTTGATTTTCACGCGGCACTGTGTTGTATCCCGGCTGTATCCTCTGTCTCTCATGGCTTTGGAGACCTTATCGTAGGTCTTTGCATTTCGTTTTTTGGAGCGCAGCTCCGAAAGCACAGACTTATCGCCCCACACACCGATCAGATCCAAGACTTCCCGGTCAGTCCATGCTGGGGCCCTCTTTCTACTCTGAGATTGCATGGACTCCTCTGCTGGAGAGCTCTGCATCGTTGCCGGTGCTGCTGAGCTCGCCACGATGTCCAAACAGGAAATGAGATTCAAACTGGCCAGACAGGAAAAGGAATTCAAATTTTCCCGGGGCTTTTCCTGTGTGGCTGGTCAGAACATCCAAGCTCGGACTGCTGTCCAGAGCGTCAACAGAGTGTTGCACTGTGGGATAGCTCCCAGAGCTACTAAGGTCGATTTCCATCCACACATAGGCTAATTCGACATAGCCATGTCGAATTTAGCGCTACTCCCCTCGTCGGGGAGGAGTACAGAATTCGAACTAAAGAGCCCTCTAGGTCGAACTAATTAGCTTCCTGGTGTGGACGGGTGCACGGTTAAGTCGAATTAACGCTGCTAAATTCGACATAAACTCCTAGTGTAGACCAGGCCACAGAGTTAGGCAGCAATCAAAATAGAAGTTACAGTGTATATTCTGACCCACCATTCCCATACAAATCCCACCTCATTTAGAGCCAAATTCTGATACTCTCTCTCATGTACATGTGGTAATTTTCTTTGTGATTATTTCAATGTAAGTATTGAAAACAACGGGACTACTCACCTAGTTAAAGTTAAGTGCTTTGCTGAATCAGAGTCAGAGTAAGTACTACTCAGCTGGTGACATTTTAGCTTCATTATAGTCAATGATTTACTTTCCATGGACTTCCATGGGGCCAGGATCTTATCCAACATGAGTAATGGTATCAGAATCTGGCCATGAGAAGTTGTTGCAGGATCAGACCAAAAAAATGGATACCTTAGGCCAAATTGTGTTTTAAAAAAAATCCCACCAAATCCCTTTTCCTACAATGTCATGGAAACCACAAAGTGATTTTTCATGTAATGCAAAATGCTGAATAGATATAGGTAGATTTCTCCCCTCCCCTCCCCCCCAACTCACCAGAATACCAAAAGCTATTGAACTGTAATATGGACCAACAGATAGTGAATCTTTATAATTAAAAAATAAAAAGATGCAGAAATGACTTCCTATTTTCTATCACCCTTAGATAATAAGAAAGAAAGAAAGAAAGAAAGAAAGAAAGAAAGATATTTTTCCCCGTCTGACAATCTACAGTTTCATGTTTCAACCAAGCATGTATTTTTATGGCTGAATTTTAAACTTCTTGTAATACAAGTCTTCAATTGTAACACAAATATACTGTTATATTGGAAAGAATATCACCAGGACAACAACTGCTATTCTTCTCATTAGCTGTTTGATACCAAGTATATTGATTCAGTGAGATCAGCCTGACAAATTAGGATGTACTAGTTGAAGAAACTAAAAAGTGTGTGCTTAAAAATGCACATCTTATTGAATTACTATTAGAGCGGTAACCTTCACTAACACTTACTTATAATAATGAATCAAGAATAAGGAAATCTGTTTGAACAAGGGTATAACTGCCAGCTAAACATACAGTCAAAACTACTTTGCATTAAACAGCGACAACTAGCTGTATAATTGGATAGTCTAATTTGACAGCATGTGTACTGCAGTGAGCTTGAAAGAGCTATCAAGTGTTAATTCTGTCTTGGAAAGTAATCCTTATGAATAGCCCTTCAAGTTTGGGTATTTTTTTAGAAGGAAAATTGATCATGGCATTTACAGTCCTAGCTATTGGCATTGTGTCATAAAAAAGCAAGCCAACTTGAAAGATGAATCATATGCAATTTTTCTGTCATGACTATTGATTATCTTTCAACCTATAAAGAGCATGTAAGGTTAAAAAGCACTTAAAGATTTATTACTTCTATTGATCCATCTTTTCTGTAGTGATGAAAGCAAACATAAATCCTTGTTCTACTGAATGATACAGTAAATGTGATTGCTTAAAGAAATTAAAAGCAAGTTAAACATACGAAATTAACACACTAAAATCTTTAGTGTAAAAGAATTGAATGAGTGTCATTAATTTGCTATGCTCATATGAAAGGGTTTAATAAATATTTTGATGTGGAGAATGTCAGACTTTATGCAAATACAACTTTAAACCCCATTTCATGTAGAAGACTGAAAAAAAAGGGGCATCTGCATTCAAATCAACTTCAGAAAAAAAAAATCTATACACCATTCTTGCTGAATTTTGTTGGTGTGTTTCAGTATTTGCTAACACTTTGTACATAAGTAAGGCTACTAAAAAGTGTAAAAGAACTGGAAAAGTCTATTTATGTGACAACAAATTTGGGTTAACTACTTTAAGAGGTCTCATATTTTGGAAACTATTCTTCAAGAAAATAGGCAGAATCCATTTTAGGATACAATGTATTCTAAATACAGGGTACAAAAATTGAGTTTTCTTCATGCTTATGTCTTATATACACACAAAACTTTTATCTTATACCAGTATAGCTACTCCCTTATGGAAAGGGGAATAAGCTGCATCAGTATAAGGGACCATAATAATAGAATTACTGCATCTACACTATGGATCATACTGATATAACTATTTAAACAAACAAAACAAAACACACTCTTTACCAAAGTAGTTATACTGGCACAAAATCTGTGTGTTGACCAGGCTTTCATGAATGCCAATTTTTTTTAAATGCAGGAAATTGAACCTGGTATTTCAACATTTTTTTAAAAAAGAGAACTTCAGAGCACCCTATTTATATTAATTAATTATGAATTATATTATTATTACTATTGACTCTTCATGGTACCCACACCTAAAGGCCTGCCAATATCTAATCAATTTAACCCCTTTCTCTTTACACCATCTTCTAATTCACACGTTAATTCCCTGTGATAGAGTTACAGTTATGGAGTGTTCCCTTCTAGCATGGGGTGGCCCTACAGATGGGAAACTGAGGCTAGCCTTTTCTCCAACACAGACTGGAACAGGGGGCTCTAGCTTTTTTGCTGCCCCAAGCATGGTAGTCATGCAGCCTTCAGCGGCGCGCCTGCGGGAGGTCCGCCGGTCCCGTGGCTTCGGCGTACCCACTGCCGAATTGCTGCTGAATCCGTGGGACCAGCGGAAACTCCCGCAGGCAAGCTGCGGAAGAAAGCCTGACTGCCGCCCTCGCAGGGACCGGCAGGGTGCCCCCTGCGGCTTGCCGCCCCAGGCACACGCTTGGAGCACTGCCGCTGGACTGGAATATGTGACAGGTTAATTAATTAATATGTGCACCTCAAATGACAAAATACAGTTCAATACAATAACTCAAAAGGTTTAGGCTGCACCGCCTTCTGTGACTCCCAGGTTTTTTTAATCAGTCTTAATCAACTCTTCAGACTGGAGGGCTCTTCTCAGGCTTACTCCTGGAGTCCCCTATTACAGTAGCTGAGGAATTACCACCTTTCTCTATTTTTATCAGAAGGTGGGTCCCATCTAAGTAGTTTCTCTCCCCATTTCACCTTCATCTCTTTCTATTACAACATTGGCTTCCTCAACAGGAGTATTAGACATCCAGTTCTGAATTACAGAATGCTCTACAGTGCTCTTGTATATAACTCAGCACCTCTGGCCTCAATTTAATGTACTTAGGCTCTGACAGCCACGAGCTGCTCACACCAGGTACGCACACAGTCCCCTCGGCACCATGTAATTAGTTGTACATTATGGACTCTGTGCAATAAATTGGATATCACCCACCTGGATTGATCTAGTTTTTTCCCCCCCTCCACAGTCAAACGCAAGTTATTATTTTATGACTGGATTCTTGACTGTCCTAGGTTTTATGTTTAAGATAAAAGCTAGAGTTTATTTGCCTTTTTATATACTTCATTTTAGTCCATTAATAACTGATCAGATTAATCTTCTGCACAATCTGTGTTCTGCCATTAACTTTTAAACAGTATTATTTAATTTAGTAAAGCATTTTAGCATACAGTTTGCATTGTGGATGCTATATAATAATAGTGCAATTGTGTATGTCATTGTCCTTTTCTTCTCTTACTAGAGTTCAAGAGCTCAAACGAAGCAACATGTAAACAATATCCACCCAACCTGAGCCTAATAAAAGTCTCACATCCCTGCTGTGTCTTTCCCAGCTTCCTGCACAAGAGGATGTTCTTTATATACACAAAGGAAGGGAGTTTAATCTTGGATAACTGGTAATGGCTAAGAATACAATTCTGTCATGGAGATCACAGATTCTGTGACTTTCCAGGATCTCCATAACTTCTTCTGGGGCTGGGCTGGAACAACTTCCAGCTCCGGGGCCACTGGAATAGCAGCCAACAGCCCACCAGAGCAGTGGCCGGGGTTGAGTCAGCCCCTTTGGGGCTGGAGCAAAGATGATCAGCCCCTGCCCCAGAAGCAGTGGTGGGGCTGGAGCAGTTGCAAGTCCCCAGCAGCGCTCTACTTGTCCCCTCACACCCAGGGTAAAAGTCAGAGACAGGTCACAGGCTTCCTTGAATTTTTGTTTATTGCCCGTGACCCTGTCCCTGACTTTTACTAAAAATACCTGTGACAGAATCTTAACCTTAGGAATGGCATATAAAAGCTTACCCTGTCCTATTAGTCAAAGGTATAAATTCCACTTAGGCCATTAAGCATCAACTGTTGATAGGAGTGGCTGTGACCGTCTGTACCCTTATGTTCACCCTTTTTACAAGGCTATGATGAATTTTGTAGAAAGTATGCTTTGTGAGGTATCATTTGAAAACTCAAGTCACTGGTCATTATTTTCCTGGTAAAATATGTGTGCCAACATTGTATGTAAAGTTATACGTTTCTACTGTATGACATCACTGAGAATGCTCCAAGTTTAGAAAAACAGGCATAAACTAGTTCCTCAAAGACAAAATGCAATCTGGTCCCAGGTGTCAAAAAAATCAAATGGACCAGCACCCAGTTAAGCGGCCATTCCTTGGGAGGAAGAAGGGTGTGAGCAAGACATATACATGTTGGCAAAAAATCAACTGGAAGTTCCCATCTTCTAGACTTGCTGTGTCCTGAACCATAGCTGGAAATGATTCTCAAAGAGGAGGAAAAGATATAAAATTGAGGAACAGAGGCCCCAGATCATCTCTCCTCTCTTTATATTAACATGTATGCATCTATATAGAACAGAGCACAGCATGAAAAGGAAGCAGGCAAGCTTCCTACACTATGCTTCCTTTTCATGCTGCACCCTGTTCTATAGATGCATACATATTAATATAAAGTATCATGCTCTAGCAACTTCTGTATGCATGGCCTGCTAATCTGGCATGTTTTACAAGCTCTGAATTCACTTTATAACACTATAACTAAGTTTACATACAACACTATCAAATTGCCTGCCCTGAGATATGTTTGTTTAATTATTAGTCCTCAATTATTTTTCTTTGTAAGTGTGACCCTGGGAGCCCCTCAATGCCAACTGGACCCTCTACCCTGTAACTCACATCAGGCATGTCACTCTCACTGCCTCCAACACACTGTTGTCATAATATGTATCTCAAAGGTACCATGTAAGGTATCATATGTAAACTGGTGACACGCAGGTCACAAAAATCATGGTGTGATGCATGTATAGGTTGTGTACAAAGAGTTATAGAGGTGTGCTGGAAATACATTCTTAAAATGTATTTGGAAGACAGTGCATAAACCCAGTGCGCCCTAGACAAAGGAATGCATATTTACCTGTCTGACTGGCTTGGTTACAGGCAGGGAATAATGAAAGTATATTTACGGTATAAAGTAAACAAAGCTATCAACTAAACAAGCTGGGGAGAAGACCATTTTATCAAACAGGGCAGGGAACAGAATCTGTACCTCAGGAATCCTTCATGACTCTTGAGACAATGCACATTGGGAAACATAAGGGAAGCAAAAAAGATCTTTTAGGGATCCA
This sequence comes from Mauremys reevesii, assembly GCF_016161935.1. NCBI lineage: Eukaryota > Metazoa > Chordata > Testudines > Geoemydidae > Mauremys > Mauremys reevesii. The sequence goes on from NC_052624.1 coordinate 191,406,701, forward strand.
TAACCAAAGGGACAGAGGGTACAGAACTCTGAGCCTGTGAATGTTGGATCCCCTAGTCTGGGGATGCTGGGGGTCTGGGGATGCTGGTAACTTGAAGAAAGAAAGAAAACTGCTTAGGTAAACATTTTGAATTGCTAAGATTAAGCTTTAGTTACGAGAAATCATGTTTTATTTTGTTCTGTCTAATCAAACCTGTCTCTCTTTCTCTTGCTTAGAATCTCTTACATCTGTGTTCTTTGTTAATTAACTGCCTCTTTGGAGGCAGCAAACTTAATTTCTATGAGTGTCCAGTGAGGGGGAGTAGACACTGCCAGCAGATGTCTCTGGGGATCTTGGGAAATGTGGTTCACAGATTGTTATCATCAAGGAAAAGTTTCGAATGGCAGAATCCTGAGGAGTTTGCTGGCAAGACAGGCTGGGGAGCTGACAGTGAGAGCTTTGCTGATGCTAAGATCTCACTCTTGTTAAGGCAGAAAGATAAAACTTGCAGTTCTGGGTGTCCTGAGCATTATGGCACAGTAGCAACAAACTATGCAAAAAGGTAAAGTATGAAAAAAGCTAAAAGGGATTCATATCTAGTAGGGATGTGTCTTTTCTACCCAAGTCTGTCAAATTCTTTTAACTATCTGAATGCTCACTTATTGAATTTCTGAAACTCATTGAATTTGTACAGAATAACTGCCTGCAGAAAAATTAGTTTTTGCTTAGGAAAAAGAAAATCACCATACATTAATGTTCATCTATCCACTTCACCAGCTACCTATCAGTATTCAAAGGCCTGACCTTCATCTAACCAATAGGAAAAAAAAAAAAAATAACGGAAGATGCTTGTTTTCTCAAGACTTGTACAGCAAAGTGACATTCACACTGTTTTTTTGTTTTGTTTTGCCAAGTAAATAGGTATTGTAATTATCCCTTCTATGCTACCAGACTCCTTAGACATTCTGTATGCATTTAGTTGCACTGCACTGTAGGGAGCATTAATTCTGCGAAGCTAAGAATGAGTCTTATAATGATGGTTAACCTTAAAGTTTAACCTACAGTAGCTGCAGAAAACCTTGTCCAGACCAGTTTGACTTGACTCTCTATATTCAGATTATCTTGGCTCTAAGAATCAAAACATGCACTAAGCCATGGCAATCTGTATATTTATTAAATGACTGCTAGGATTTATATTAATACATTCTCCCTACCTTGGATCTTCACAGTATAGAAAGCTGTTAGAGCTAGGCACTCATGCGAAGCTTGAGATATCACTGATTGACTTACCGAAGGTGGACAGAAAGAGCAAAAGAAGTAACATTTCATCTTAAATAGATTTAACATAAGGCCCCAGAATAGGCACTCAAGTCTTTTTTTACTATTCTCATGTTAAAGAGTTGCTTTAATACTGGCTGTCACTCTTTGAATATCAGAGCTGATAAAGCACTCAATTGAGTTTCTGTCCCACTATGTTTCCAGCTAATCTGTTCTAGTACTAACTGTGAATGAACAAAATAGCCACTAGGGGTTATGAACAAAAAACATTCATTAGTTACTGTGCTGGACTAGACTTGTTTTGCTGTAAATGGAGTATGATCTCATTTAGTAAAGAGACCAGTAATCTTTATCTTTACACTTTCTAAATACACCTAATAAAAAAAATCCTCATATTTCCTTAATTCAAGTAGTTCAAGAAGTGCCATGCCAAATCTGCTACAACTGTTGTACAGTATTTGCATTCTTAACTTAATTTCATAGTTATCTGGATGTATTATTTAGTAATTCTTTTTCAAAGTTTTCCACACATTTGTAGTAACTGTTTATAGATAATTGGCCAGATTTTCTCCTGCACCATAAACCACTTGGTTCAGGGGAGAGGGAGGGCAATCAGGAAGCCAATTATTACCTCCCCTGATTTACTGAGATATTTTGGCCCTGGCATGAACTGGCACAGCCTAACAGCAGCTGTAACTCAGCCAGTCTATGGAGTGGGATTTTCAAAATCAGTCAGAATAGGCATACCTCTGCTCCCACTGCAGTTACTGTAGAACTCTCATTGACTTAAGTAAGAGCAGAGGTAGGCCAACAGTAAGTATAACTGAAAATCCCATTCAAGAGCCCAAGGAAACATATGCTAGCAAAAAATTGTTAGGGTGGAGCTGCGCTCTGCTCTACCCCCTTCCTGCCCTTCCTCAAAGAATCACAAACATAGGGCTGGAAGGCACCGTGAGGCAGGACCAAGTATAACTAGATCATCCTTGACTGGTGTTTGTCTAACCTGTTCTTAAATTTGAAAACCTCCATACAACTTCCCTTGGAAGCCTATTCCAGTGCTAAACTATCCTTATAGTTAGAAAGCTTTTCCTCACATTCAGCCTAAATCTCTCTTGCTGCATATTAATCTAATTCCTTCTAGTCTTACCTTCAGTGGATTTGAAGAACAATTGATCACCATCTTCTTTATAACAGCCTTAACATACTTGAAGATTGTTATAAGGTCCTCCCCTTTGTCTTAGTTTTTTTCGTCAAGACTAAACATGCCCAATTTTTTAACTTCCTCACGTCAGGTTTTCCAAACATTTAATCATTTTTGTTGCTCTCCTCTGGACTTTCTCCTGTGTATTCATATCTTTCTAAGGCCTTGTCTACACTTACCAAGGGTTCAATGTGCAGGGATCGATGCATTAGCGGTCAATTTATCGGGTCTAGTGAAGACCCACTAAATCGACCAGAGATCGCACTCCCATTGACTCCTATACTCCACCTGAATGAGAAGTGCAAGGGGAGTCAATGGGAGAGCATCTCCAGTCAACATTGCATAGTGTGGACCCCGCAGTAAGTAGATCTAAGTACACTGACTTCAGCTACATTATTCACGTAGCTAAAGTTGCATAACTTAGATCGATCTCCCCCTGTAGTGTAGACAAGACCTAAGTGTGGTGCCCAGAACTAGACAGTACTCCAGCTGAGGCCTCACCAGTACTGAGTAGAATGTGTTCTCCTGCATCTTACATAAGACTCTCCTGTTAATAAACTGCAGAATATTAGCCTTTTTTTGCAGCTGCATCTCATTGTTGACTTATATATAATTTGTGATTCATTATAACCTCTAGATACTTTTCAGCAATAATACTACTGACCCAGTTATTCCCCATGTTGTAGCTGCGCATTTGATTCATCTTAGTGTACTACTTTGCACTTTTCTTTATCTTGTTCTTCAATTTCTCAGAGTCATTTTGATTTCTAATCCTGTCATCCAAAGTGCTAGTATCCCTTCCCAGTTTGGTGTTATTGGAAAATTGTATAAGCATATTCCTCACCTCCATTATCCAAGTAATTAATGAAAATACTGAACAGTTCCGGACCCAGGAGAGACCCCTGTGGCATTCCAGTAAATATATCGTACTCCTCACCCCTGTTTGACAGTGAACCATTAATAACTCCTGTGTCTTTCAGTTTCATACCCATCTTACAGTAATTTTATCTAGACAATATTTCTCTAGATGCCTTATGAGACTGTTATGTGGGACGGTGTCAAAAGCCTTACTAAAATCAAGATCTATTATGTGTACAGCTTTCTCCCTGCCCACTAGATCAATAACCCTGTCAAGAAAGGAAATTAGGTTAGGTTGTTTTTGACAAATCCATGTGGGCTGTTACTTATAACATTATTATCCTGTAGGTGCTTGCAAATTGATTGCTTAATAATTTGTTCCAGTATCTTTCCAGCTATGAAAGTTAAGATCAATATAATTTCCTGGATCCTCTTTGTTCCTCTTTTTAAAGATAGGTGCTATCTTAGCCCTTCACCAGTTCTCTGGGACTTTATCCATTCTCCATGAGTTCTCACAGGTAACTGCAAAATGGTTATAAGATTGCTTCAGCTAGTTCCTTCAGTACCCTATGGTGAATTTCAATACATCCTGCCAACCTGAATACATCTAACTTATCGAAATGGCCTTTAAGCTGTTTTTCCCCCTATTTTCACTTGCATTGCTTCTTTTGGGTTGTTAATATTAATTGTGCTAATTACCTGGTCCAAATTTACCTTTTTACTGAAAACTGAAGTAAACTAGGCATTTAGCCTTCAGACATCTTGTTGCTGGCCATTATTAGCTTTCCTTCCTTCCTCGCTAAGTAGACTAAATTCCCTAACTATTACACCCGCATCTCTGATCTCATTTCCTCTTTCTGTCCCTTAAGCTCCCTGAACTTCTCCCAAGCTCATTTTTCACCTGCATTCCCCCCTCCCAAGTATTTTCTCATACTTGGACAACCTTCCTCTCTTTCTTTACCAAATGTACACTCTTTTTTCCTTCATATAACTTCTCAAAACACACTTCATCCATCAATACTCCCTTCCACCTTTTCTTCCCTCAGAATCTCCCAACATCCTCCCATTCCTGAAACATTAATCCATGTCCTGTCTGGCCTTTTGTCCATTTACAGTAAATGGTCCTTGGTGTAACTGGATTTTTCTATCTGTTTGTAAAGCACCATGTAAAATTTATACTGCTAAATTCTTGGTATTTAATAAAGAAAATATATAATACCACTAAAGAATAATGGACCAAATCTTTGTCCAGGTGGTCAGTTGGCAACATGACTAGGCACAACTACAACTGGGCTCTAAATTTTTGGACTGCTGCTCTTGATAAGGGAGGCCAGACTTCATATCTTCACCTTTCTGTTATATATGGCAACGGGAACTCCAGGAGGTGATATTGGTAGAGATATGCCTCTATTTTCTCAGTGACGGATGGTGAAACAATAAGGAGTCAAGTTATCGCCCTAACCTCTTTCCCTCAGGGAGATATTTCTGCCAACTATTTGTTTTTGTTAAACAAAAATGTAAAAAATAAAAGTAGAAAAATAAAATTCCCAAGAGACAGAATTTTGAACAATATGAGACTAGCTGTCTGGCTTTTCACTAGGGTATTTCCCTAAAGAGACAGCTTGTTTTTATAACTTTTAGAATGTTAGTGTTCTGTAGTTTGTTCAAAACAGAAAACAAAACCAAGAATTTTGTCTATTAAAGGAGTTTTGATTTACAAGTTCTTTGCCTTAGCCTCTTGACAGTGCTTCCCTTGCCTATACTTTATGATCTTCTAGTCAGCTGCATCAACAAAATACATTTGGAGTTTGTGTACTGGCTGTATTCCTGTATGAAGTAAATTTCTTGAGTGAGTAAAAACTCTTATGTACTTGCAGAAATTCAGCAATAATGAGTTAACAGGTTTTTCCTCTCCACAGGATGATTTAGTCAGTTCCATTATAAATCTATCTATACAACTCAGTGAAACCCATTATGACTGTGCCAAGATGTGATAAAGTAGAATAGGCAGAATTGCTAAAAGTGACATGGAGTAAATTTCTGAATAGAATTGAAAATATAATGTAAAACCTGGATAATACGGTGGAGATTTGAAGTTAAAAGAAAATTCCTTTCAACTTTAGTGTACTTTTCCATAATATACTTGTCCCATGCACGTATGTTAAACTGAACCATATCTGTTGAATTACAACTACATCGACACACTGTGTGGTAATTAAAATTTCTCTTGAGTGTCTATTTGTACATGAATCCAGTGAGTTAAAGTCCATACAATGCTCTGAAGATGTACAATTTCACTTAAAAATTAAAAACTATTATTTTTATCTATACTTTAAAGAATAGTAGGACCCTCTACCAGTAAACAAATATCTTGATACAATTATTTTTTCAGAACACTTGAAAATTATTTTTTAAATATCCTGGGCTGCTGAGAAGGTAGTGAAGGAACAGGAAAAAGCAAATATAATATTGAGTTACAAAAGACGGAAATAGAGGAATCCTAACAATTAAAAACTAAAAATTTTATTTCTAGGCCTGATAAAGAAATGGAAAATTATTGAGGCAAAAGTAACTACCCTTTAGAAGGTAACAATAATTATCAATAAGCATAAAAGAGTTTATAAACAATAAGTATTGACAGACAAACTTGATTCCTTTTAAACATATATGCATAAGATTTGGGTGTGTATAATTACAAAATCTGCAGATGAAAAGAATTTAGTAGGTGAAATATAGTTGCACTTTAACTAAGCATTTGATACCATCACACTGAAATACTCATTTGCATTAGCTGGGATAAGAACAGTGTTATGTGGAGTGAAAATTGACTAGAAAACCATAAAGAAAGGTTAATGAAAAGCAGCAATATAATGAGTTATGTGGAAAAAAATGGGGCACTTCAGGGATTTGTGTAAGGTATGGACTTTATTTACATCTATGGGGGAAAAATGAACAACCTGTTAAACAAAATCTTTACTTTCATTAAAGTTCTGACAGTGTTCTAAGTGCTATAACAAGACAAATAAAAGATGTGTTTTTTTGCACCAAGTACCTTAAAATGGAAAAGACAAAGATCATGTAAGCATGCACTCGAGAGACCCGAAGGATAGTGATAACATACAACTTATTGTTACTAGAAGAGAGTAGTGATAATGTTATGTTGACAGTTGGAATTTGCAGACTTTGTGGAAGAAGTGGTTTTTCAGGGAGGATTTAAATTAAGTGATATTTAAATGAGTCTAGTATAATTGCTCAGGAAGGCTATTCTAGACATTGGGCAACATGTAAGAATGCATGAAGAGAAGAGTGAAAGAATGAACTGCAGGCAGTGGAAAGGCTGCCATGACTGGTGCAATGAAGAGAGATGTGATAAGAAACAACATTAGAGATTAAAATAAGAATAGCATTGAAGCCACCCCTTAGAGATAAGGACGTGAATGGGTAGGCATTTGACAGGAGTATGACATTGTCTGAACAGTTCATGAGGAACATGAACTAGAGCTAGATGTACTGAAGGGGAAATAGAGAGATCAGAAAGGAGGAGGTTGCAGTAATAAATTAAAGAGAGAACTAGCACATGACTGAGGTTTTAACTGAAGGAACAGTGAGTAAGAGACATGTTTGGTATATTGTACATTTTAATAAAGAAGATGACAGAAAGTGAAGGAAGCAAAGATGAGATGCAACGAATATCATTTTTACTTCTTATAATATTTTATTTTATGTCCTTTCAAGTTATTTTTATGATAGTCTCTTTTCTTAATTTGGAAAGCCACTGCATATTCAACCACCAGGGTGTTTTAATTAAGGGGATGCATAAAATAGCTGAGTATTACACAAGGACCAGCATTTACATGATGAAAGGGACAAATTTTTCAGTGTTAATGTGTTTAAATGTTAAACAAAAAAACAATATTTTGTAATTTTTCTCATCTGGAGGTATATACAGTATAGCAAGTTGTCTTAAAGTCTTGTGTTACATACTGATCATTATTGGTACTTTGGTGGCATTAAGTCTCTTGCAAACATTTCAACATTCTAATGTTGATCACTAAGAAACATTTTAAGGTATTTTTTTACTGTAAGTTTACTAAGTATGCATAGTAAACAATCAGTAACTTCAGGATATTTAGCATCTAACCAATATACCCAGCCATATTTTGTGCTGTATTTTGAAGTGAAGTGTAATCAACATCACCTATAAACCTCCACTGCACATATCAGTCTGATGAATAAAATATCTATTCAGAATTCGCATAATTGAGGATGGGTGCTGCTCTCAACTTCACTTTCAAAATATCAAAAAAAAGACTGACATTCATTTGTCCATTAACAAATGAGAAACATTTTATTTTGGATGCTTCTTTGTCTGCATAGGTAGACATGATAGAAGCAGCAGAGTGATGAAAGATGGTTTGCTCATAAAGCCACATGATTAGTTTGTTTTGGAGAATCTATGGGATTTAAAGATAACATTGCTATAAGTCTCCCTGTTCTTCTCAAGATTCTAGTGCTCTCATTAGAATCCTTTAATTTCATAATAAAAATGATGAGAACCATTCCTACTCCATTAGCTGAACTCCTTTGGATGCTCCAATGGCAAATCTAAATGCTTCAAAATGGAAAATTAATTCCCTAAGTCAATGACTACAAAGTTACCCATCATTATACCTGACTAAGTTTCATAACACTTTGTTTTAAGGTGAAATGTATAAATACTTAATTATGAAATGTAGTCATTTCTAATATATGCATATGAATTATATGTATTATGTGTCATAGTAAACAATATAATAATACTGCTCTACTTACCTTCATATGTAAGGAAAATAAAGGTAAATTTGGAGAAGCAAAACCAAATTTCATGTTCAGACAACAAATTATGCAAGCCTTTTTCCTCCATTAACAGCCATTTGTTAGTAAAGATAGGAAAAACAGGAGAATTAGCCATTGACAGGGCCGGATCCCTATATGGCAGAAATCAACATAGCTCCAACCAAGTCAATGCCAGACTAGCTCAGCTGAAGATCAAGCCCATAATTGTTCCCTAGCAGGACTGATTCTCTCAAACTGGCTGCTAGTATTGAAGCCAGAGTTTTCTTTGGTAGATTGCACCCCAATCATCCTGTTCAGAAAAGCAACAGCAATGGTGGCAGCATGCATTTCTCATTCTGATTTGTGATTCGTGAACTAATATCAGCAACATTTGCACTGGTAGGTCCTGAATGAGGACTATGCATATTAATTTATGTTTACACTTAAAAAAATTAAATTGAGACAACAGATGCTTCTATTACTGTAAATATTGCTATGGTTGTATGGCAAGTACAAAGTGGAAAAGTCAACACAAATATAAGTAAAAGCATTGTGAAATACTAACTTAATTTCATGCTGATGCATCATTTTCATAATCATGGGCCCATCCTGCTTCCACTGAAATAAGTGGTCTTGATTCTTCTCTCAGAAATAACTCCACTGACATCAGTGGAGCCATATGGGTCTAAAACACCTATAACACAGGAGAATCAAGCCTGATGTATGTTTTGCATTGATTTCAATGACAGCAAGACAGAGATGCTACTGAATTAAGGATGAAGAGCTTTGTGATTATGTAATAGGCATGCTACCCTCAGCTCAAAACAGGCAGTTACTTGATATCACACCCAAATTTGATTGAATAAAGCAAGTGAAAGTTAAAAATAGAATCTAAATAGGAAACTATATCTAAATTGTGGGAGGACTTGGTAAGTCTGCGTCTTCAAGGCAAATTATAAAACAGGAGAAAAGTCTTGTACCGCTGCACTGGATCCCCTATCTTCACTTAATCCACCAGTTCCCTGTTGTTCTTGTGAAGACTTAACTGCACACACATGAAGGGTAGGATTTCCAGAGTTTCAAAAGCACCTAAGGGATTTAGGAGCACACATTCCATTGATTTTCAGCCCTTAGGTGCTTTTGAGAGTCTTCTCCTAAAAAGTAAATAAAATCATGAGTCTGTGCCCCTCAGGTATCATTCTGCTGCAAAAAGAGTGCACAGAGAAGTGCAAATACTGGATATTGTGAACTCTAATACTTAGGCTCTAAAACAAGGAATTTGGACCAAAAAAAAAAGATTCATTATCAGCACCTCTAGACTGGATTACTACATCCTCTCAGGCAAGCTACTAGCTGGAAAGATGCTAAAGAACATATCAATATCCCTCTAGAAAGTCGGACATCTGAAATAAGCAAGATATGTTCGAGACTTAGTAAAATGACATCCTGACAGTCGTCCCTCTAAAAAGGTAGTAAATGGGTTCTACCTGGATTATTGTTTGAGAAGACATTAGATGGTCCAATGCAAGTCAGTTTATTAATCAAAGATTAGACCCTAGGATTAAGCAGCACAAACACAAAAGGTAACACTCACCAATTCTGGGGATCTAGTCTGTAGCTTACCCTGTTCTGAGCTGTGACAGTTTCAATGGACCTTTATAGACAAGATGTTTATCTCCTGTTGCAATTTGTGATTAGTGATGTGATTGATACCATTGAATTATCAATAACGCCAATCTTGATGACAACACGGCTTACACATTATGCTTCAAATTTCCCTCACATGAACTTTAACCTATATATCTGAACACAAGTTGAAAAACATGTTTTTTGACAATTACTTCATTTTGGCCTTTGCAGTTGAAAAAAAAATAATGTGTCTATGAGACTTATTCCTTTCTTATGGTTTCAGTTACAGCTCAGCATAGCAGAAAGGTACTTTAAAAATAGACTGTGAAAGTATGTTACAATCATTTGCCTCAGAAACAATTTAACTGCTAATTCCTAGTAAATGTTCATTGCTTCTTTCTTAGCATTACTTTCAGGCTTCATGGAATTCCTTCTAATAATTATTTAGTATAGTCATAATAAAAGTTTAGTTTTTAGGCCTCAGGTGTCAACAGATTTTACGAGGCTAAGGCCCAGTGGCACTTTGCTCAGCTGATTTTAAGGACAGAAGGCAGCTTTTTGCCTCATCTGCTTTCCACATCAGACAAAGAAACATGAGCAAAAATATCAAGCAATTTTCTTTTAAACAAATCTCATGAGAATATGTTTCACTATTATTTCTAGTGATGTGAAACTGCTTCCGAGTTCTAATGTAAATGTTCTATGCTTTGATGGAACAAGGCACTCTTTGGGGTGGAATTCTGGGATCAAATGTCAACCTTTGTATTAAATAAAATAACAATATGTGCTGAGAAAATTAAAATGCTTTTAATATCCAAGTACTTAAAATCTAAGATTCCTGGAACACATAAGGCCACCTGGCCCACATCAGAAAATGCACACGGTTATGCACACAGTTACTCCTACAATGCCTACTGAATTGTCAGTCTGTGTAGCAGCATTTTATAGTATCATTTAGTAAGCATTTACTCTGCATATGTGCATACTTTATAATGAAGAATCTAACTTTATTAATCATTCTGTTACTATGAATACATCAAATGTCATCTTAATAAATTGCTACCATAATTTTCAATACTGTAGCTATGAATGTCTATTTTCCTTATTTTAATTAGTTGGCACTTCCAGTTCAGTGGTGTATTAAAAATGTAGTTAACAATTAATATCCTTCATAAGATTTTCTCTAATGTGGTGTTTGTTTTCTTCACTTTCCCCTTTCTCATCTTTCTCCTCCCCAGTGAAACACTGAATTCTAAATGGCCATCTGTCTAACGTATTTGTGTTTGTAGATAGAGCTGATTTATTTACAAGACACATCTTGGCATGCATTCTTAGATCTCACCTAGGGTCTCAGGAAAACTGGGAGCTGTTTCATAATTCACAGCCATCAATTGAAAGTACTTTACATTGCTTGTGTTGTCTGCACAGGGTATATAAAATATTTAGACTCTACAGAGGGATTTGAAGAGACAGTTTTGTCACATCAATTTTGGAACTTTGCATCGCACATGGCCAAGGAAAATGGTCGAAATTTTCTCCTTGCCTGTCAAATCCCACTGAAGCAAGATGTCCATGAAGTCCCTTAAATAAAATTGTTACATGAAATCTACATTTAAAGAACAAAAATTGGAGTGTGTGTGGCAGCACAGTCCAAAGGAATAATGTACTGAATCTAATTAGGACACTATAAAATATTGAAAAGGAGCAGTGCAGTTAATAAGGTTTTGGCTTTAGAGGTACCAGATGAAGATTCCCCTCCACAATGCAGGGGAAGAGTGAAGTGAAAAGGGAGGGGTGTGAGAAGTTAAGAATGAATGGATGAGGTTCTGTGCCAAAGAATAAGCCATCAATACTAAAGGTCAAAATCTTATTGTCATCTCTATTCCTTTAAAAATAAAACAAAATATTATCCGACCACTTCTTGGACCACTTTTGGCACATCTATGCACCACACGCTGTGGGAACACATAATTGAGATATGCACCATTGCTCCAATAAGGCACATCCTATTATCTTATTGTTTAATTGTATTTTCTGAGATGCCTTCTTGCTGGGAACCAGTTTTTCCTAGCAAAATGCCCTTTTGCTGATAATGAATACACTAAAACTGGTAGTGCCAAGGAGTTGAGACATTCAAGAGAGTGCAGTGAGTGGTTGAAAATTATATTCTACTTTCATTTTTTCCTTTTCTTTTGTGTCATGAATTGTAAAATATCAGCACTTTATTTTGAGGCCATACAAGTCAAAGCTAACAGAAAGGCAGAGGCTTCCAGCAGGGATGATGGGTCAATCAGACACCTCTAGTCTCAGCATGGGGCTTCTCCTTCAGCAAAGGTAAAATGGGTCTGCCTTGGAATTTTCCCAACAAGCTAATGGTTTTTACTGTAGCAACAGGCTATTATTTTTCTCTATGATCTTTTGCGAGTGCAAGTAACTTTGTCTAACATGGAATTGTTTAAGGTTCCACAACTAAGTAACCTCTGAGGTAAGCTACATAATGCTCTGCATTTTTGGAATGAATACTAATTTATAAGTTTAATAAACTTCATTTTTAATTTCCAATGACTCTTTATTAATTAATTATATTTGCCACTGAAAGACCTGTTTTTGTGTGTGAGATTTATTTTATATTATTACACAGTTTCAGAAAGAGGATCCAAAGATGATGACAACGCATAGGTTTCAGGTAGCAATAATAATGTAGGGCAGGTTGAATGAAGAGAACCTTCCAACACTAAGCATTTTCCCTGTACACTATGGATATTTGAACTCTCCAGTGTAAAGTTATGGAGTCAACATCATCTTAGTATGACAACCAAGTTCAGAAGTTATTCAAACTGTATCCTTTCCATGCTGTTGTACAGCTGTGAAACATGGACACTACGCCGTTCAGACTGGATAAAACAGGAGGCTTTCCACACAAAATGTCAACATTGTATATTGGGCATTAAGTAGAATGATTTCATCTGTAATGCAGATGTTTATGGTCGCTCGAGTCTACAGACTACTGGGGCCATTGTCCGCAGGTGGCACCTTACGCTTTTTGGACATGTCACAAAGATTCCACAAGATGTTCCAGCCAATGCCGTTTTCCAGGTTAACATCCGGGATAAAATTTCACCAACTGGGGTGTGGAGGCGGCCCAGAAGCAGACTCCCGATTGCATGGGTTCATCAAGTCTGTTCTGATGTTGGACTCTCAGGCTGTCAAGTCTTTGCGGCTGTGCAGGAACGGACCAAATGATGAACGATTGCTATGGCCTGGCTAAGTGTTGAAGAAGAATGTAAAGTGACCACCTTAGACTCCTTCAACTCTTTTCTCAAAACAAACCGGTTCCATAAAGCATACAGTAATGCATATGTAAACTGCATACATTTATGCCGCAATCTGATAATGGCTAGGTAAGAGACAAGTTGTGATTTCTACCTGTCAACATGTACCTTCCTCCCAGATACCTCTAGTGGCATCAGAGAAGCCCTGCAAGTGTCCCCTGGCCTCAGTTTCCCCTTGTTTCCTCAATAAACCCACACACAGGCTTTTATGTCCAATAATGTTCTTTTTCCCAGGGTCTAATTTCTTTATATACAACATAAAACAAAACTCAGTCCTGGGGCTTCCTTCCTCATCCAAACCGGCACTCTGCAGCAATTCCCTGCCTTGGCAGGTCACTCTTAGCCTTACCTTGTTAGTGTCTTTCCTTACTCCTGTGGAGTCTGCTCTCTTTCTATCCAAAACAGTTCATAATAGTCTCCTTGAGTTCGTGCATTTACCCTCTTGTCAGTACTCCGGCCTGTAGTCTCAGTCCCAAGTTCCAGGACTCTCTGCTGGACCCTACTGACTCCTGAGCATGCCCCCCACTCTGCAGTTTCCTGTTGCTCTTTACAGGGGAACCAGGTGAAACCTTTTTATGTGTGCCTCCTTAGTATTCAGGGTTGGCTGGTCTCAGGACTCTAGCCCTTAATGGGCAAGTCATCCTGTTACACTGCCCTTGATTGGCTAAAGCTTGTACACATCATATTTTTGTTGTCCTGTCTTCCCAGCCTACATCCCCTGCCACACTTTGTTTCATCTACCTGGTATATCTCATCTTTGAGACTGCAATCTCTGGGATCGGGGATGCCCAGTCTAACAATGGTAGAACTGTGGGGTTCGACCCAGAGGGAGTTGAACAAAATTGGCACCTGAGGGTACACTCATCAGGGACTGTAAGGAAGCATAACAAGCCATTCATCCTGTAACAGGCAGGAGGGTGGCACAAGGGTGGAACAGAGGGCATGGTAGCCTGGTAATCCAATCTAAAGAGGATGCAGTAAAAGTCAAGGCCTATCACCTGAAGGGAGGGCCTAGAGAAACACTGATGGATCAAAAGTGAAACTCATCCATGAGCTGTCCAAGTGCCTGACATTGCAGGCCAGGTTGGACTGTTGGTTTTATTGCTGATATTTTTGTAATGTGATTTTGAAGGAATGACTAAGATGGTGCGTTACAGTTCACTGTCCAGAAAGGTTCCGAATAGACCCAAGCAAATAATTGATGATATTTCAGTTTGTCAGCCAATTGAAAAATCAGAAAAAGATATTAAGTTTTCTGAAACTGGTTTTTCTTCACACACAAAAAATCATTTGGGTTGAATTTAACATTTTGAATGTAATTTTAAAATATTTTTAAATGAAATTTCAAAATGGTTCATTTATAAATAATCAAAACAAATTGTTTCAATACTTTCAAAAACATTTTCACGGTTTTGTTTTGTTTTTCCCCCCTCCAGGGGTGGACAAAATATTAACTACATAAACTGAATTTGTGAATAGTTTTGGTACCCAGAAAAATGCGTTTGAGGCAAATTTATTATTCAGCAACCACAACCAAAAAATATTGCCCATTTCTAGTACTATATACACTTCTACTGAAGTGACAGTTGAGTTTCTTAACCACAAGCAAATATCATGTGCCTCAAAAATATCTACTAGAAATCTAAATCAATTGAGTTAATATTTGCAAAATTTGCAGGTATATCTCCCACTATTTTATCTCTATGATTTAGTCATTTTCTGCATTGCAAAAACTTCATGTCATGGAGTCACTGGGCCAATGCTCTGGAATTACTCCATATGAAGCCAGTCAGGACTCTTGGGGAGCATGCCTCCTCACTCTGAGTATACTGTCTCCAGGGCAAGAAGGCTTATACAACTTCCATCTTCCCGGCTCTGATCTCGGAGAATTCAGCATCCCCTTCCACACCATGCACTTCCTGCCGTGAGTCCCGCAGCTTCCCCAGAGGGCCCTACACCCCAACTCCTCAGGCAGCAGTGACACTCAGCCAACATGTAGAACAGAACTTGTTAGCACACAAATCAGTGATTTTCAGCCAAGTCCATCTTGGAGAGTCCTGGCCCAGAAGCCCTGGAATCCCCCTTCTTCCAGTCCCCCAAAGCAGACTGCCAGCTTCCAGCGACCCAATCTCAGACACCCCTGTGCCCCTCCGCCTTCTCTTTGTCTCACTTCCCGGACAAAGAGTCACCTGGTCGTCACCTGGTTGCATCCCTCTCCTGGGTCTCATGTTACAAAAGGCACTGGTCATAGCATGTGTGCAGGCAGCTGGAGCAGCCTCACCTGCCCCAGAAGTCTCAGTCAAAGTCACCCACCCCTATTCCCACCACCAAGGTATTGGTGCAGCACACAGGGAAACTGAGGCACACACAGTATTAATGCAAAACAGTAAAACTCACATAGGCTCAACAGAAAGACTCACATACAACATAACAGGGGAAAATCCCCACTTCATCACATCTCATATGGTAGGATCCACTGTTAGCCCGATAGAGAGATGGCACAGAATGGAAAGAAAATCTTACTATATAGAAGGAATATATTGATTAAAGAACTTTCAAGCTTTCACATTGAAATGTTGATTCTAACAGTAGCATATAGAAGGTGAGGATTTAGTTTGTCTAATAGACAAATGGGAAAATGAGAAGGGTTCCAATGATATACCATTTCTGATGCTGCTACCATATGTCAAGTTTCCTATCCTGCTTTTCTTTCCATAAAAGATATAAAATATAATATTAGGCTGCTGGGACCACTTTTCATACCAAGCTTCAGAAATCTAATTAAATCAGTACAACATTTAGCTAGTAAAGTTTTGATATGTGTACCGAGATATTGTAAAACACAGAATGTAAGAGCATCAATCTGTCTTTACCATCATCCATTTACATGTCATACTTGCTAGGTTTTAGTGTATAGCCTCTTTCTAATAGTATCAGTGAGTGCTTCACAGAATAGGGCCTTTCACTAGTACACCCTATCAATTGCAAAATGATCGTGTCCCTTTTGGGGGCTCTTCAGCAGCTGAGCTGACCAGATGAGCTCCCAATTAGCAAGTTATATGGTAAATGTGTTTCCACAGATTTGAATATCAAAGACATTAAGTTAAAACTTCTTTGAGAATACTTTTTCTTCTATTGGGGGTGGAGGAGGCACATGCAGGGGAAATCTACAATTTGCTTTTGCTCATTAAAATGAGGAGACTAAGGGACACAGTGCATGCGCGCACATACACACAAACATGCACAATCACAAATATATTTTTCCACATGGACAGGGTGAAGAGACCATCTAGGACCCACAGAATACTCAGATATCTGAATTAAGCCGGTCACATCAGAGTCACTACCTAATTTAGTGGCATTTCTCAGAACTAAACACTCTGAATGGCAGATAAGAGGTGAAAAAAATTATTGTGGTAAATAGACACTGCTCTAATCACCTCCCCTCATTGGGGTGCTGGAACAATTTGTATAGTGGGGGTGCTGGCAGCCACTGAACCGAACTGTAAACCCTGGATATATTGGAAACCACTTCAAGCCGGGGGTGCGGCAGCACCCCCAGAACCCCTAGTTCCAGCACATATGTCCCTCATCTCAGCACATTAAAACATTAATGATGAATTCTCTGAGTTCATCATCCCCTGAATTACTACATGGATATGGATAATAGGAACATGGATACTGTATCTCTACAGTACTTCAGTTATATGGAGTGGCAACTAGAATGGTAGGATTCTGCCATGGGGGCAAGTTCTATTCAACTCCATTAGACAAGCCCCTTGCCTCAATGTTTTCTCAAAAGTTAAAAATAGTTGTCTTTGAACTGCCAGCTATTGCAGGCCCAATGAATTACAAATTTCTTGCCTTAAGGATGGCTAGGGGCAGCATACTTCTCCTGTGATAAAGGAAACAATGGTGGCATGAACTTTGCATTGCAAAATCCCATTGCATAACTATATTTTAATGGCAACTCTAAAAATGAAATACAAAGTAGTAGTTTTATTGGGGTTTGTTTTTTTTAAAGGACATGTCAATTAATTATTAGTTGTTTTAAAAAATCCATTTCAATATCAGAAGTAACAATTAATTCTAAAAAGCATCTAAAATAATATTTTAAAACACTTTTTCTTATTTTACAATGATTTCTCTGCAAGCTACAATTTTACTGCATTTAAGTGTCAGGAAGAGCCAGTTTCATTCTTAAGAGAGACTGAAGACTATGACAGCTAAATGTTTCCTTTATTAAAATTTATATGTCTGCAGTACTTCTAAGACTATTCAATTTTCTATTAGACATAAAGAAATCAAAACTCCAATCTGCACCTAAATAATTTCACAGGCAAACAAACTGAGGAACAAAAGAGCTGTATGAAAAGTCTGTTAGAATGAACTTGGAGTAACTTGTCTTATGTTTTAAAAAAAACAGATGGATGAAAAGCTGAGTAAGGTAGATGTTTTTTTTTTAAAAATAGGAGATGGTCTGTATCATGATCTCATCTTGTCCACACCCTGGAAGTTCAAGTTGGGATGGAGAGATTTGGATATATGGTTCCAGTATTGGCACAATTTTTTAAACAGAACAAAGAAAAAATAATGGAGATATATCTATCTCCTAGAACTGGAAGGGATCCTGAAGGGTCATTGAGTCCAGCCCCCTGCCTTCACTAGGCAGGACCAAGTACTGATTTTGCCCCAGATCTCTTAGCGGCCCCTTCAAGGATTGAACTCACACTCCTAGGTTGAGGAGGCCAATGCTCAAACCACTGAGCTATCCCTCATAATAATATATAATGTTTTACATATTTAGTTTTGTTCCTTTGGCTCCTATCTGAAAATTGTAACAGCTGCATGTCATGATCACAAAAAGAATGGCTCTGTTGATGTTCCAATGAAAATTTCTTTTTCATCCCTGTACAAGTATGGTATTAACAAAGAGGTGGTATTAGCACACGCAAATGGCTCATCGGCTGGTACTCTCTTCAGCAGAAGGAACCCAAATATGGCAGATCGAGCTTTTAGTCTGCACTCTAAGGGTATGCCTACACTACAAAATTAGGTCGATCTTATTTAAGTTGACATTGAGCCTCCAATTTAAGCAAGTCAATTTTGCATGTCCCTACTATGCTCATTGTGTCGGCGGAGCGCATTCTCACTAGCAGGGCTTGCATTGACTCACGGAGCGCTGCACTGTGTGGGTAGCTATCCCTCAGTGCACGGAGCTGAGTAGAATGTTGGGTTGGGCTTGCAATGCCTCATGGGACCAAAACATTTGCGTGGGTGGTTGAGGGAACATGGCATTAGCCGCCCATGATGCACATATCTCCCATCCTCCCTGAAATCAACAGCAAACCAACCAAGCTTTTTTGCACCTTTTCTCCTAAGCCTGAGTTATCCATGTAGACACCATAGCGCGACAAGCATGGACTCCACTGTACACTGTTGTTGTGTGCATTACAAACACCTTGTGCCGTTCCCTGCAGTATTTGCTCAGCCGAAGCAGGAGTCGCTGCATGGAACAAGGTGAGGGTAACAGAGGCGGAAAGAGTGCAGATGCTGCAACCGTCTGGTTACAGCCCTGGTCCTTATGCTGCAATGCTGTGTGCCGCAATAGTGCCAGAAGAGTTAATACTGGAGTGGTGCAGGAAAGTGTCCTTCTGCGGTGGATGAAATAAAGCAGCACTTCCCAGAAACCTTCTGCAAAGGATTGCAGAGTACCTCCTTGAAAGCTTCCTAGAGATCTCCATGGAGGATTCCAGGGCCAACCCTGTGCACGTAAACAGTCTTTTTCTGGAGTGGTCATTGATAACCACTATCCCAATTTTTTAATTCAGATTCAACATTTAAAATAATAGCATGTAGCCCCTACAGTTTGACTGAAAATGTGTACACACCAGAGGTGTCTTCCCGAGCATCATGCTCTGTTGACAATTGGTCAGGTGAGAGGATGGGCTCCAGAGTTTAAAAAAAAAAAAAGAGTTCTTGGCTGTCAGGGAGAATGGATCCTCCACTTGCCTGCCTCGCATTCTCCTCCTCCTCATTAACATTGTTCGCATTGTTGCTTGAGATCGCCCGGGACTCCTGGGAGGTATCCATGAAGCATTTGGGGGTAGTGCTGGGGTCATGAAGCGTCTCATAGAAGCGGCATGTCTGTGGCTCAGAACCAGAGTGACAGTTCGCCTCCATTGTCTTCTGGTATGCTTGCTGAAGCTCTTTTATCTTCACACAGCACTTCTGTGTGTCCCTGACGTAGCCCTTCTCCCCCATTCCCCACGCAATTTTGACATAGATGTTAGCATTTCTTCTGCTGGATCGGAGTTCTGCCTGGACAGACTTTTCTCCCTACACAGCAATAAGATCCACCACTTCCTGTGTGCTCCATGCTGGAGCGTGTTTGCGACCTTGAGCATCCATGATCAACTGTGCTGATGAGGTCTCCATGCTGATCAAACAGGAAATGAAAATTCAAAAGTTCCCGGGGCTTTAACAGGGGGCAGCTGTTTCCTGGGTGCCTGGCTGAATTGCAGTGGAGTTGAAAGTGCTCTCCAGAGTGGTCAGAGCAGAGCATTGTGGCACACCTCCTGGAGGCTAATTGATTCAAATTACACAATGCAGTGTCTACACTAGCCCCATGTCGACACATGGATGTCGACTCAAGCGCTAAGTCTCTTGCAGAGGTGGACTACAGAAGTCAACTTTAAAAGCCCTTTAGGTTGACAGAAGAGATGTGGTAGTGTAGACACATACATTAATAACTCGATCTAACGGGGCTTATGTCGACTTAATTTTGTAGTGTAGACAAGTGAAAAATTGGACAAAATACAAGCAATGGAATTGCAGTTCTTTTCACCTTTAAAAAAAATACAGTCAAATCCTGGTCCAGTGCACTGCCCAAGTAATGGTTCAAGTGCAAGAGATGTCTTTAGGGACAGAGGAAAGGAATCCTTCCCCAAAATATGGAATGGCAGAAGAGCTTCTGTAACAGCATCTGACTCTCCTGCATTTCCATTTCTTGGTGGGAAATAGCCAGTAGACTCACCTAGTCACAAATCCAAAACCCTTCCCTCTACAAAATATAGTATAAATGACAATCATGTCCCTAGAGTTTTGGGGCACACTGAGCCCTGTTCTATGGCATACAGTACATGTGACCACCTCCATAAAATCCTGTTCACATTTTCCTAGCATATCCTTTGAGTCAGGGCTCTCTTTGGCTGTGGAAGGGAATGAGGACTAGGATTTGTCCCACAGAGTTTTCACAAATACATAGAAGACATAATTCCAAAGTGCAAAATGTCCACTAGAATTTACTGCATGTTTCCATGCTATGATTCTAGAGATTTTTTACAACTGTAATAGCACTAAAGTAACCAGAGTTGGAGATCTAAAAGACACTTGTAATGACTGAAGTATGACTTTTTCTGCCACTACACAGTCTCCATCAGTATCAAACAGCACTGGATGAGCAGCTATGAAAAACCTACACTCTGTGGATTTCCCGTCTTCCTCCCACCCCCCATTAATGGATCAAATGCAATGTGTCTTAAAACATGGTCAGATAAGCATGTGCCATACTTTGCATACTTAAATGTATTGTCTTTTAATTTCTGTAAAGCCTGGGGAGATTCAAATATGGAGAATTGGAAATACATGAAACTCCATGTTCATCTACAAATCATTTCTTTTTTATTTGGGTTTACACCCTCCAAACTTCATTTTCAAGTTCAAATTAAGCTCAAAAGTCAGCCAAAACTACTGTGATTCACACTGCTTCCAGTTGAAATAATATTCTTTTTGGGTACTTCTGAATAGGAAATGGATTTATAAATTTGACCCAGATTGACAATCTTTTTTACAAAATCCTTTAGGGCATCCTGACCAAATGTTAGGTTGGTAATGAAGACCCAACCAGGATACAATTTTACAGTTTGTACAATTCTATAGAATATACCAGTACTGCACAGAAAGTGTTTGGTCACTTCCAAGTTTTCCTTTCAAGCCAAATATTCAAAAAGTGGCTTCCATTGGTGCACCTGCAATGTCACGTGTGCACTTTTCAAACCATAGCATGCACAAACACTGGTGATAAATTAACATGTGCACAACCTACTTGTATAAATGGTGTTTGTGCGTGCTTTGCCAGAATGTCTCATGGCCAGAGTAGCACTCCATCCACCTAACAGGGAGATGGGGACATAGGTAGCTTTCCATCACCTTTCTGCCTTCCCACTCCTGGAAACAATGAGGGGCCAATTCTGTCCCTGTCACAAATTAAAACATCCTCTGGGCTGCTCTAAGCTGTGCTGGCAGACATGGTTCAGAGGGGCTAATTCCACCATACTTCATTTCCAGATTCAGGGGATAGGGCCAAAAGCAGATGGCGAAGAGGCAGCTCAATATCCCTTTTCTTAACGAGAGAATTCCCATCTGTCTCTTTAAGCCAGCTTTCTGTTTTCTTTGCACTGCTGCGGGGGGAAGGGAAGATGAGGATGGATCAAGGATTTGGCCTGCAAATTTCAACAATTTCACTCAGAGGTATTCAAATAATTATGCATCCTGGTCCCACTTCTTGAAAAGAGCATGCACACGAGGATTGAATGCCAAATTGGGTGGTAACAGATGGAGACTGGCATAAAACACCACTGAAAATATAGCCCTTTTCTTACAAGTATGTCTTACCTCATGAGAGCTATAGAAGTAAGTCCATCTTGAGTTATAATAGGAGGCAGTGGGCAGGTGGAATTCCATTTAATAGTTACTTAAATGGCTCTGAGAGATGCAAATTCAGTCATTTTGCAAGATCCACAGAAAGGTGCATGGAGACAAATGTGTACTTAACCCTGCCTCTGTAGAATCCTCTGAAAAGCTTGTGACCCATGGTAGGAAGTGCAAGAATGTCAGTACATACTAGCTCATCTGTCTTGTTTGACTGATGGAGAAGAAAAACATAGGCTGACAGACAGAGCACTTTGAAGCAGTTGGTGATGCTGCTGCAATTCATTTGCTGGACATCTTGTTAGAGACATTGCAGAAGCACTTACAGAAAATTATTTCTATGATTTATTAAAATTGAAAAATAGATACATAAAAATACCACTTATACATTACAATTAGATGGCTAACCATCATCTCATTGGTGAAATGCTTTCCTAGTCACAGTACCTGGACTTTTATATACATTACCAAAATCTGAAATTAAAACCCTCTGGTTTGGGAGGGTCAGTTAAACTGTTTTTGGAAAAAAAATCAAATTCCTGCAAATCTAACCAAATGTGGCTTGATGTATCTACTGACTCACTTTATTACAAGCAGATACTGTCTTTTGGCAGAGATCTACATCACTGTAATATTGGATACAGCATCTCTCTGGGTGGACTATCGCTTGCCCTTCCAGAAGGATTGAGACCTGATGATCTACTGGGTGTTTTCTATTTCTTAGTACTAAAATCCACCACCAGCACATGAGGACAAATTAGGCATTGGCACCTGCCTGTGTCAGAGCTGTTTGAGGCTTTGTAAATCTGTGGTTATTTGCTTGTTAGTTGAATTTAAAAAGAGTTGGGATTTTTGGTTTCTATTTAATTCTCAAATAGTGAAATCCTGAGCCACTCTCCACATCCCTGGGCACAGAAAACCCCAGAATCACAACATTTCCAAAGTGGATGATAGGGGCATGATGTGGACAGGTACCACAAAGATGTCTATACCCCTACATGCTATGGGCCAGTGCCTCCTGTCTTGTGATTTCACTCACTTTCCCTAATATATATCCATTATCTTTGTGTTATTTAACTCTGGACATCTACTAGGATACAGATTGATAATGCATAAAATAAAATAGGATTGTATTTAATTATGCCAGTTGCTAGCATCCCCAGTTAAATTTCATTTTCACTACATAAAATAGAAGAAAATGTTAGATGAACGCAACTTTTTGATAAAACTCGATATAATGGTTCCAACTAGGGTGAGCATTTTTTTGCAGTTTCCTGCCATTTGACCTCTCACTGAGAGCTGAAGAATCAGAGGCAGGAGAATAATCAGATTCACTAAACATCTGAGGAAGCACAGGGTTTCCTGCAGAAAATATATAAATATAGTTGCAGTCCATGAAAATAAATGAAGAAAGCATCACAACCATTCAGTTTATTGTACATATTACCATGCAATCCTAGACAGATGTCAAATGAATGTTGTTAGCTCTAAGTATCAGTGATTTAGAATTATAATTAAATTATTTGCCTTTCAATACTTATCCAGACTGGTAAGTGCTTTCAGGATGCATAAGGGACAAGAGGGATAAAAGTGTCTTCTCATCTGCACTTAATAGTATGGAAACTGCAATGTTCCCAATCACTAGGGGGTTGAAAACCATTCTCCTAAAAAGCATTACCCAAGTCATAAATTTAAACATATAAAATGAAGGGAACAAAATAAACCAGATAGCTAGTAGGGAGGTTTAAGAAGGAAAACAATAGTGTAAAGCTGGAGAGAATAGTCAGGAGGCCTAGAATTCCCTAGCTGGTGCTTGACTTTTACTCAAGTTTTCTGAGATTGCACAAGGGCTCATGGTCTAATGAGGATACTGAAAGTGTTAAGCAATATGACCCCCATTCAGGAAGACATTTAAGCAACACATATTAAGTATTTGACTAATCTTACTGAGGTCAATGAGGCACTCCTGCAGTGCTGCCATAATGTGCTATTAAATGTTATATGATTTCATTGTAACACGGTTATGATCATTGCTGCAAACAGTCCCATGATGATGCAGAAAGTTCTGGCTAATTTCAAGGACAAAGGCTTTTCCTACAATGCCATGTAGCCCAGAGACCAGGTAGTCTAGTCCCAGTTCTTCCGTTGACTGCTGTTAATATTTCTGTGCCCTTCATAGCCCTTATTACTAAATGTGGATTCACACTGGTACCTTGGGGAGATAACCACCACTAACCTAGTTCACAGATAAAATAACTGAACTTCCACAAGGCCATTTCAGGCACATCTGGCACTAGAAACCGACTCTAAAGCAACAGAGACTGGTCTCAGACACTTTGCCATATAGTCTTTCAGAGACAAATTAGATGCCTCAGTAACCCTGTAAACGTGCCTGCGTGGATCACAACTGAGAATACCAAATTTTCTAAAAAATAGGGCAGATACACCCCAAAACTGGTGGTTATTCTCCCCTAAAATATACCAAACCACCAACAAAAGTAAACTTCTGTTTCACCACACTGGCTAACAAGAAGTCAGAACAGCAGTTTCTTTAGGCATTCCAGTCCTTGTATCACCATCAAAAACACTAGACTTTAAGATGAGTGGTTCTTTATAACCAATTGCATCAAATAAAAGGTTCTTCTGATCCCAAAGGGCCAACCATACATCCAGGTCAATGTACAACTCAGATCTTACCAGGGCCGGCTCTAGACCCCAGCGTACCAAGTGCGCGCTTGGGGCGGCTTGCCGCCGGGAGGACGGCAAGCGGCTCCGCTGGACCTCCCGCAGGCATGCCTGTGGAGGGTCCGGTCGTCCGGCGGCTCCAGTGGACCTGCCGCAGGCATGCCTGCGGAGGGTCTGCTGGTCCCGCGGCTCGGGTGGACCTCCCGCAGGCAGAGCCGGGACCCTCCGCAGGCACGTCTGCAGGAGGTCCACCGGAGCTGCGGGACTGGCGACCGCCAGAGTGCGCCCCGCGGCGTGCCGCCCTGCTTGGGGCGGCGCAATTGCTAGAGCTGCCCCTGGATCTTACCCAACAATCATGCTGTTGTCAATCCTTTAGTATCTAAAATCTAAAGTATCAGAGGGGTAGCCGTGTTAGTCTGGATCTGTAAAAGCAGCAATGAGTCCTGTGGCACCTTATAGACGTATTGGAGCATGAGCTTTCGTGGATGAATACTCATTTCGTCAGATGCATCCTACGAAGTGGGTATTCACCCACGAAAGCTCATGCTCCAATACGTCTGTTAGTCTTTAAGGTGCCACAAGACTCTTTGCTACTAAAATCTAAAGGTTTATTTATAAGAAAGAAAGAAAGGTGAGAGTTAAAATTGGTTAGAGGAATCAAATACATACAACAATTGCAAAGTTCTTGGATCAGGCTTTGTAGCGGGGTGGTCACCTGCTCCTGCCCTGAGGGGTTTAAAACAGCTGTGGCAAAGGGCTGTTGCAGGAGAAAGCAGCTACAAGGCTGATTGGGGAAGCAGCTGCATCAGGGCCACGCCCTAATCAGACCTTAGCTGGCCCTATATAAAAGAGGCTGGGAGCCAGGAGCTCATCAGTCTCCCTCTAGCTTCTGAGAGGGAGGGACCTGAGCAGAGCACCTGAGTGGAGCAGGGCTGGGAAAAGGCAGAGGAGCTGGGGAGCTCCAGCCTGGATAGCCCCAGGCTGTGGCCTAGCATAAGGCCAACGGGTACTGGGGGTTGCAGAGAGCAGCCTGGGGTAGGCAAAGGCAGCAGGTCCAAACCCAACCTTGCTGGTGATACTGAAGTCTGCCCCAGGGCGCAGGGGCTAGACAATGACTGGCAGTGGCCTTATACTGAGGCAAGGTGGGGATAGTGGGTGGGGGTTCCCTGGGGAGGGGAGACCCTGAGAGAAAGGGGTTACTGTCAGGGGGCAGCACCCCAGATAACAGGACACTGGGTCCAGGAGGGACACGGGGGCCAAGTGGCAGGGGACGCTGGCCTGCAGAGGGGTGCTCCAGAGGCTGGATGAGCTAATTCCCAGAAGCAACTAGCAGGAGGCATTGCAGGGGTGAGTCCCACATTGCTACAGGCTTGATGATGAAATAATCTGCTGTCTTAGAATCAATTCTTTGGTTGCTTCCAAATCATTGGAAGGTCCTCAGTCCCTTGGTTAGAATACTCTCATTATTATAAGTCTATAGTCTAGAGGTCTGAGCAGGAAAGAGGCTAAATGGAGATGTTTCCAGCACCTTTTTTAGTTTCTGTCATTTGGAGGTGAAATCCATGGTTTCAAACAAAGCCCTCAGTACAGCTAGTGGAAAATTACAGGTAAAAGATGGGGTTTGGAGTCACATGGGCAAGGCACATGTCTCTGCATGATTCCGCTTAGTCACAGAGGAAGCCAATACCTATACTCCAGGCAGAATGTTCACAGGACAGTCCATTCAGTGCAGATGGGCATCTTTCATTGTGAGTTAAATGTCCTTTTGATGAGACGCCTAACTTGAATAGTTCCTTTAGAGTGTGCTGGCTAAATATCTTGTGGTGTTTCCCAGAAGCAAACCAATTAGAAATATAGGTATAAAGCCAATACTCATAATTTCAGATACAAAAATGATGCATGCATTCAAATAGCATAATCATTCAGAGAATCATAACCTTTCCATAGACATCTTACATCCACATTTTGTACAAGATTTGTTGCAATTATATAACAGCGGTAGCAACAATGAACTACATAGTCATAGTTTAATCATATGATATCACAACTCCCTCCCCCTCCCACCCCACACAGAGTGATCTGTGCCACCTTCTAGGAAGTA
The DNA here is from genome assembly GCF_016161935.1 of Mauremys reevesii. NCBI lineage: Eukaryota > Metazoa > Chordata > Testudines > Geoemydidae > Mauremys > Mauremys reevesii. The sequence goes on from NC_052624.1 coordinate 191,433,291, forward strand.
GACCACATACAGAGGTTCATGACACTGCTACTGCCTTCATACTGCAGAAATCTGGCTTCTTTATTCAAGGGGTAAAGACTCGTATTGTGTTACACACAGAGGTTCCAAAGCTCAGCCCCCACAGACAACCCGGGGGGGGGGGGATTGTTTAATTTGGATATGCAATCTGTAACTATTAGAACAAAACCTAATTGTTGAGGTCAAAGTAGGTGGTGGGATTTGGGTTTTTTATGTTGTTTCTTTGGTTTTTAAGGGATAATGGGGGGAAATTATGATTCTGAAAATCTTAATCTTGCAGCAATCAGGTGATGTCTTGTGGGGCAGCGGAGTGTTATCCCCCAGGTCTGTGGGCAAAATACTACACCTCTCTCTGCCCCAGTTGAGGGGTGTTCAGGATCATCACTATATTTAAAATATATATAAGTACAGGGATCCTAAAAATGAAAACAGTGAGATATTGAGAACAGTAATTTGACACTTTCAAACCTACAGAGGCTAAGCAGAAGCTCCTTCTCTGTACAACTTCACTGAACAAATCAAATCTATAAAGCCCTAGGATGGCAGTGCTGGTAAGAATAACATTCTTTCAACCCTCTGATTGCTGCTTCTCACTTTCAAAACAATTACATACATTCCACAGTCTAGAACATGTGTAATCCCAACAGAATATATCCTACCCAAAAGTGCTTTGTATTCTTTTCTCTGAATGTTCATTTCCTACATAGTTTACTGTAATTGAAATATACTACCAATATGCTTGAAAACCCAAACAAACTGCAAAACAAACAGGCTACTCTTTTATTGATTACTTCTTCACTTTTCAGGTCATAAGTGCTGTCAAAATAAATGTTTCAACCTAGAAGGGTTTTTCCCCCAGCATTTACAGATTAACACCATATAATGGCATCAACAGCAGAGAAACTACTGTAACTGGAAACAGAGTACCCAAAGCAGCACTACACACAAGTGTGTGGTGCTCAATACTCCAAACACTTAATGAGTGAGGAATCATTTCCAACTTCAATCCATAGCAGACTGCAGGGCCTACTTAATCTGATAATTCACTTTGTCAAGGAGGAGGAATTGGGCAAAAGGTCTACCTGGTACTTTCATCTTTAAGGCTTGATCCTTAAAGGACTGTTTGTTCTATTTCCACATGAATGTCAGGTTCTTTACTCAAGAGTTATTACAGGGATTTCCACTCCTTTCCTCATATGCACAAGATGACAGATTTCTCTTTTATACCCCAACCTGAGTAACTCACAACATTGAAAAGAGCAGATTCAGAGAAGCTAGAAGATGCCTAAGTATAATAAAGTCTTGTTAACATCTTATTTCTTTTAGAATACAAATTATTGCAGTCCAGGATTATAAGTGATATAAAAATGCCAGATGTTATGACTTGAATGGTGGAATAAATTCCTGCATATGACAAGCAACAACGTCACAGATTTAATAATGTCTCTTGTCAGTCTTTGTAAACAAAATACTAAAAAGATATTTGTTTTGTTACAATTTACTCTTTTTCCCCTCTCTGGGAAATTTTTTTAACCAAAAAAGGAAAGATATAAATAATAAATGCAGATTAATAAAGTCTGAATGGCTGAAAGAGAAAAGCAAAGAAATTGAACAAACAAAGTAAGATGTATCAAAAGATAAGAACCTTCAATTACAGAAGAAAGGTATCTAATGCAACCCTTATGGACAAAAATGGACAATACTTGACAGACCCCAAAGACAAGAGTGAGAGATGGCAAAAATATATCAAGGAACTATATGGTGATGATAGGCCTGAAAAAGATCAACTGGAGATTAATCAAGTAAGCCCATCAATAATGGATGAAGAAATCATGGCATCAAGAAAAAGACTTCTGAATGGAAAAGTACTAGGTTGTGATGGAATACCAGCTGCATTGTTAAAAAGCATAGGGGATGAAGGCTTGAAAGCCTTGTCAGAGATGATAAAGAATATGTTTGAGACAGGAAAATTGCCAGAAGACTTTTCAGCCTCACCATGTATCCAAATCCCCCTCCCGCCCCTAATAATAATGCTATGGATTGTAAAGACTATAGAACAATCAGCCTAGTATCTTATGCCTCTAAGATACTTTTGCAAGCTGTTCAAGATAAAATACAAGGCCAGACTGATAAGGAAATAAGTGAACAACAATACGGTTTAAAACATGGAAAGGGCATGATAAACACTATTGTGAACTTGAATCTCATAATACAGTGATAAATTAAAATAGGGAAGGTGGTGTACTTGTTTCATTAGCTTCCAAAAAGCATAGGACAGAATCTACCCCCTATAAATAGCTTACCAAATTAAGATCTGTAAGGTCTGATGGATACGAATTCCAAATAGCATAACAATTGTAGCGGAATCAGAAGTTTATTGTAATGGGAAATGAAAATCTAACAGATTAAGAGAGGAGTGAGACAATATAGTATAATGTTACCAACTTTTACCATTTATAGAAAGTGTTTGATTAAATTAATTAAAAAAACAGAAGGTATTAAGATGAATGGAAAATAACATTCACTGTGCAAATGACAGTGCTATTGGCTGATTCAGATAAATGTCTGATGTTGGTGGAGATCATATATGAGTATGGAGAATATGGTCTATATTGAATGTGTACAAGACAAAAATCTATAGTGGTACGCAAGGATCCTGGTAAAACATACAAGATTCCAGTGAATGATGCAGCTGTAACCAAGTGAGACATTTTTGCTACATAGAGAGTATAATTCTGATGGAAGATCAGATGCTGAAGTCAGAATAGCATGGGTGAAAGAGAGGTTCAGGAATATTAAACATCTGATGAGAAGGGACATAACTCTGAAGGCAAAATTCAGACGCTAAAAAGAAACTTACATTAGGTCTGTGTTAAATTATGACTGCTAACCATGGAATTCAAAAATTGTAAATAAAGAAATTAAAATCCTTCTAATTATGGTGTTATAGAAGAATTCTAAATAATAGCTGGGTAGACTGAATAACCAATGAAAAAGTATTGGAACTCAGCAAATGTCAGTCAGAGAGCTAATTAAAATTTGCCTCAGAAATCAATTTTTTAAGAGATTCAGCAGGCAATGCATGTTTAGGGGCACTTGAAGGGAAAGTTGATGGCCCAATAACATGAGGCAGAAAAAAGATGATCTTGGATGGATGATGTATCACAAGAATTACTGATCCGCAAAGATTAGCAGAGGTTCATACAAAATGGGCCACCATTGTTGCAAACCTACAGTAATAGAGAGGCCACATCTATGCTACATAAACAGGCTACCAACTCTGTGACAGACCAGCTGAAATCAGAGCAGTGGGGCAATTAACTGATGTATGGATATCAAAGAAATACTAAAAGGTCAGTGTGTTCAAGCCAATTTATATGTAAGATGTAACTGTATTGTTAAACTTGACTATATCCTGTTTGCTCTAATGCATGCCGTGTAGTAATTAACCCTAGATCAAAAAGTTGGGAATTTAGTGTGCAGAACTTCACAGATACTAATGAAGGATACCTAAATTGTTCCCATTTATCCATCCTATTGTAATGAATGGCTGGCAAATGTTAATTTCAAGCAAGGGTCCTTTCCTGTTCAACTATGGACATTCACAGCTCAATCAGCAGCTTCTTCTCATCAAAACCCACCTGGGAGGAGACACCTGCATCTCTGGACTGAAATTCTGATAGGGTGGAATTCTGAGCAATTGGACCAAGATCCCTAGAGTCATTCTAAGTAACCCTGAGAGACTATTGGAAACCATCAAATTACTACACCTCTGCTATCATATTGGACTACAAACTTTGATTCACCTGTAATGTATTTTATTTGCTTTAACCTCTCAATAACTCTAATTTATTTTTCTTAGCTAATAAATCTTTAGCTTAGTTCACTAAAGAAATTGGCTTCAGCTTTGTCCTTGAGATCTGAGGTATACCCTGACCCTGGGTAAGTGACTGGCCCTTTCGGGCTGGGAGTATGAAATGTGTGATGATTTGGGGGTTTAATAACCTTTCATCATTAAGTCCAGTTTGTGTGGATAGTCATATAGACTGGAATGTCTAAGGGAACTGGCTGTGGCTTTATAATATGCTAGTACAGTGATCCAGGAGCACACATTTGTTGCTGATTTTCTTTACATTTAACTATAGACTATATCATCAGTTCAGGTTGGTCTGCTTTGTTTTCTAACAGTCTGACTTGAGATTGGCTCTCTCAGCTGTGATCCATTCCAGGCACTGCATAAAGAAGAAGAAAGGAAGAGTTCCAGATTTAGTCTCTCCAGATCAATGGTTTTCAAACTGTGGTCTGTGGACCTTTGGGGATCCATAGACTGTCTAAAATTTATAAAAGGGCCTTCACCTCCATTTGAAATGTTTTAGGGGTCCAAAAATGAACAATGGTTAAAAACTACTGCTCTAGATGCATACTTTGAGGTAGAATGTGACAGGATAGTAATACTTTAATGACAGTTAAGTGAAAGTGTAGCTTGAGATGGCATCATGCAAGTAAGTGAAAGGGAGCTGTAAAGAGATCTGAAATGGTTCTTAAATTGTACATGGGGTATTCTTTCTGGGGAGTAGGGTAAGTGTGTGAGTGCATGCCAGGATCTGGAATCTCCTGAATTTTATAGTGCCAAGAGCCAGTGTGAGTATGTACTATGCACATCTTCAGGCATATTTGAAAAGGGTAAAAGTAAGATGCTATGGGCAACCTCCCATTTTCTCCAATACTTTTGTCCTTTAACAGTGTTAGATGGATTTCCATGGGACCGAATGGGTTGAACCAAGAGGTAAAGAGCTTGTGTATTTCATCAACTGTGCAGTTGGCAGAATAAAGATGTATGTGTAAACAGGGCATATAGGGGGAATCGCTGAAAGAGGGCAGAGTTAAGGGTTGCATAGGAACCTTAACTCTGCATTTCCTGGTTTTCCAAAGTTTGAGTTTTGCTTAACTTAGTGTTCTGCAAGGGGTGCCTAGCACCCTTACCTCTGTGTTAATGGAGTTTTTTTGCCATTTAATTTTTTTTTAATTTTTAAACAGGAAAAGAGATGTTGGTGGCAGGAATTATTAGTCATTTAGGCAGTTGTACATATCATGTCTTGCCATTTGCAAACCAAGCCATTCAGCCTCTCTCCCGCTCCTGCCCACCCCATCAGCTGGACCCTATCAGCCCTTCCTCATTACACCTACCCAGCCATTCCCCTGACCCATTTACTGTGTTCCCTCTTCCAGCCTGGCCCCCTCCCCACTATTGTACCCACCTTGATCACAAGCAGGGAAAGAATCTGGTCTCAGGAAAGTGAATGGGACTACTGACTGACTTACTAACATGATCAGGTGCAATACATTAAACTTTATGAAAGGGAAGTGATTTTTAAAGAGAATGAATATACCTGCTTGCACTACACCACAGGATATTTGTAAATCCACAGGATTATATCTGTATAAACCTCAGTTTGTGTGTGTGTATTAAAGGCTTATGCATGTTGCATACAACTATCTCTTGTACTTCAATTGATTAAATTAACCACTAGCTAACCTCTCATCTGAAGCTTTCAAACTATGCACAGAGAAGAAAACTTACACTCCTCACCCCTCCAGTATCTTTTTTTTCTGGTCTCACAGGCCCCCTGTGACAAAGCAATGGATATAGAAATTTTAAGATATGAATGTTAAGGAATTCTTTGATAGTAAAGTCCAGAGCTCTGAGGGCTGAAGAGTTTTGTGCTGACAAAGAAACCAATTGAAGTGAAAGCTCTGCCTAGAACCAACAAACTTGTAATTTAATATTTTATGTACAAACTCACCCCCACCCACCTTAGTGAATAGCGGTGCAATTATTTCAGTAGGAAATCAGTAATTCTAAGTGATATTCTGACTTATAAGTGGTCTAAATAGGGAACACATAACATACATTTGAGTACTCCAGACATATCCACCCCAGCCTGTCAGAACTACAGGAAGTGAATACCATAAATAGTTTTACTTTTCATGAGGCTATTAAGCCATCTAAGCATTTTAATTTAATCTGCTCTAAAGTCAGCAACTACTTTGGTCTGTCTCTTTAAGCTAGAGTTCACATGTCTTATTCTGTGACACTTCCCATCTGGGTGTCATACTCTTGGAGCACATATTTTAACATGGAAGCACTGCAGAAAGAAGGATGACTAAACTCAGATTTAGGTAATAATTGAAGATATACCAAACTCCTAGAACTGGAAGGGACCTTGAAAGGTCATTGAGTCCAGCCCCCTGCCTTCACTAGCAGGACCAATTTTTGCCCCAGATCCCTAAGTGGCCCCCTCAAGGATTGAATTCACAACCCTGGGTTTAGCAGGCCAATGCTCAAACCACTGAGCTATCCCTCCCTCCTGAGAGAAGTAACCAGAATTTGCCCAGAGAGAAGTAGCAGCCAGATTGAGAGATTGACTGGAAGGAAATATTTTATTTTAACATGGCAATGGTAGCTCTAGATCAAGGTTTTAATTAGCTGGGTTTCTGAATATGTTCATTGAGAACTTTATCCAAAAGGTCATTGAGTCTTCCAATTGACTTCAATGGGCTTTAGATCAAATCCTCTTTGCTATGTCACTTTTAAGAACTATATTGTGGCTACATTGCTAGTTACTCCTCAGCTTCTGATGCTCTGGAGCTTCCCTACTACAATGGCCACAAGCCCACTCGCTAGACAATCGACAACAGGATATGCCTGCGTGAATCCTGGCTCTGAAGAGTAATTTCATGACATTAGTTATTGAGCATGAGAACACTGGAATGGCTGTACATTAATTTCATTCTACTTTGCGCCTTATTATGAATAGGGTAGTGCCTCAGGCATCCTAATGTTAAAAGTCTTCACTTCTTCGGATAGGGAAAAGGAGAGAGATTGAGACAGTGGGGCTGTTTTATAGAGCAAGAAAATTCTTTGGGACAGGCAGTCATTGGATTTTTTTATCATTATAATCTCAGTCTTTGGGATATCAGCATTGGGATATGCTTCAAGGACAAGGATTGGACTGTTATTACTGTAATGTTTGATGAATATCGTAATCCATTTCCAAGCAGTATATTCAGGCCTGATCCCTGCTTATGGAGCCCATGTCTGGCACAACCGTCTAATCCTCTGATGGTAGCACTGACATTAAATTTCCACCCAGAAGTCAGTGGGAAGCCAGTGTTCAATTCTGAAAGAACTAGAATATTTTAAAAGGAGGGATCAGCATTTAACAAGTATGCAGTTTTTTTGTTTCGTTATCAGCTGTGGCTTGTGTGATTTTCAAGAGTGGCTCCACATGGAGCACATTTCAATAATCCAGTGAGGAAGTCATAATGGCCTGATTATTCTGGTGAAGTCCATAGACAAGAGGAAAGGTGACAAACATCTATCCACACAAAAGGAGATACTGTTGGTCACTGAGGCAATTTTTTTCAAGAGTATCTTTGCCACTTTCACCTCAAATAGCAAATGTCTTGGTAAAGAGCAGGCATACCCCTTCAGAAGGTGTTTGTTTAGACAGAACATCAGCCAGCTGACTCTTATCCAGATTCCAGTCTTGGCTACACAATGACAAAACCAAGATACCACTCTATCTAAATCTGATGAAGTTGCGACACAGTACTGCACACCACCCATGTACCGATGATTCTACAGCTCAGTGTCCGAATTAGCTGGGGGTTCGTTCAAGCTTGGCATTGAGTGAGGAAAAGACAGGCAGGACCAGGGTAACACTGAAAAGCCAGGTGGCTGCGTTTATTTAGGGAAAGGTTACAACTTGGGCCGGGGAAGGAGGCAATTTCCAACTGGGACTCAGGTAAACAATGCAAACAAATTTAAACCAATAACAATGTACTGTAAACTGCTCGCCACACCACACTAGATAGTCAGACACACCAATCACTCAAGGTAGGAATCAGGTTCGTCAGGGCGGTGCCCGGTGCAAACACAGAAAAGAGACCCACAGGCCACTGCCTCAGCCACCCTTGCTTTCACACAGAGGGTAAACCCAGAGTGTGGTGCGGCTGCAGCTGGGCAGATTCCACTCACTCAGACCGCGGGGACTGGACCCCCTTGGTCAGCTATTCTCTAAGTAGAGACAGCTCCCAAGTTTAACCACACACACTAGACACAGACAGAGCAGTGATTCATTCACATAAACAGTTTACAATTAACAATTCAATAACAATTATAACAATTAAACAAGCTAGCTAGGCAAATGTGCAAATGTACAAGTGTGCAAATGTGCAATTGTTTGGGGCTGGTACCAATTTGGGAAAGGGAAAAATGAGAGGCTAACTATACTAACTGCCAGAAATTAAAAACAAATACCGCACTCCAGGAGCAGCTGACCAGCAGAACAGACACCAGGAGCGTGATGAGGCGACTGGGACCAAGTCCAAAGCGAGAAATCCAAAAACCAAAAAATAGATCCAAAAGATAAATCCACAAGATAACAAATCCAAAACGACACGACACGAGCTAGCTATATTGGGAGGAGACCCTGGCTGAAAGGTTGATCGGGCCCTTCAGCTGACACGCGGATACTCCACACTACGAGCTAGCTATACCGGGAGGAGACCCTGGCCAAAAGGTTGATCAGGCCCTTTAGCTAACACGTGGACACTCCACCAAAAAAGACGATGGTCAAGACAAGATTTTCTGGGGGGAAACCTAGTTTTATCGAAAGGGTCTCACTCCCTAGTGTCAGCATCTGATTGGCTCCCTGGTCCCTCCTCCCTTCAGGTTTTGAGCTGTTGCCACCCCACGTCGGAAGGATTTGCACACGGCACACTGGGGTATCTGGGCAGACTTAGGTCTCTGTATACAGTACTCTGGAGTTGCTAGGCAGAACTAGCCAGACCTCCAGATGACCGGGCCCAAAAAGAGCGGGAAAAATGCACACAGCACCAAAACGTTGCACACGACACCACAAGTTGCTGGGCAGGATCAGGTCTCTGCACACGGCACTAGCCCGACCCTTAGATGACCCAGAAAACAAAACAGAAAAGCATACACAACCAGTGTTGCTGGGCAGGATAGCATCTCTGCCCTCTCCTGTGCAACAAGAACCTGGTCCAAGATGGAGGCTGCCTTGTCCTTTTAACAGGACAAGATGGCCATGGACCGACAATTGGCCATACAGAGCCATAACTATGAATCGGATTGCGACACTCAGCACATATTGCCTTCTCCTTCAAAGGTCTCACATAAAGGAAAGGTGAAAAGACAGAACCCTTGAGGAATATTTTGTTCAATTTCACAAGACAGATGAACAATTGCCCTAATTCACCATCTGGATCCTTTTCTGAAGTGATTCCATCTATCCTCACTGTAAGAGTGCAAGACTCAGCCCTGCGACACCTCCTGGTGGTTGTCCTTGGGAAATTAGCTCACCAGCCTTCTGGAGCACCCTCTGCCAGCCAGTGATCCCCTACCGCTGGGCTGCCATGTCCCTCCCAGGACCCCGGTGCCCCTTTAACTGGGTGCTTCCCCCGGCAGAACCCCCACAGCTCTGGGTCTCCTCCTTCCAGGGGAACCCCCAATCACTATCCCCACTTCACCCCAGTCTCCATCTGGCCCCCGTTCACTGGGGCAGACTGCAGTATAAGCTACTCATCACAGGCAAAGGGGTTTAGACCTGCTGTCTTTGGCTACCTGTGGGCTGCCCCTGCAACCCAGTACCTAATAGGCCTTACCAGGCCTGCAGCCTGGGGCTTTCCTAGGCCGGAGCTCCCCAGCTCCCTTAGCCTTTCTCCAGCCCTGCTCCACTCCAGATACCTGGTTAAGCTCCCTGCAGCCAGGCCCTCCTCTCTCTGAACACAGAGAGAGACTGAGCTCCTGGCTCTCAGTCTTTTTATACAGGCCAGCTGTGGCCTGATTGGGGTGTGGCCCAGCTGCAGCCGCTTCCCCAGTCAGCCCAGCTTTTAGAGCTGCAGCCCTCTCCAGGGTTGGCTGCTTTAAGCCCTTCAGGGCAGGAGCGGGGTAAGCACCCCACTACACTCACCAAATAGTTAAAAATCTCATGATTTATTGCTGTTACTCACAGTAACTTCCACATAAAAGACCCAAAGAAAGACAAACTAAGAAAAAAAGAGTGGTTGTTTATATAGAATAAGTAGAACAAACGGTTGGCAACTGTGAATTAGAAGTCTATGTTATACCTTTGAGAGGCTCTGGGGAGGTCATTCACCATTAATGAAGCTTTGGGAGGTTATCATAACTTGTACATGGAATAATAGCGTCGTAATTAAATATTTATCTTCTTTTATCTTGAGGATTTAATTCTGCCTTGAGATTTCTGGGTCTGAAGTCTTACCATAGCAAATTGTTCTAGCATTGTTTGAACAGTCAAGTCTCAGCGAGGCAGCTATTTGAGTAGAAGCAGATCAAGGGTACATTTTGATTGGGAGATTCTTGTAATTCAGTGGTCTGATTTCACTTGCCTGATTGCTTTCAGTGTATTTTCGCAATGAATCACAACAGTAGTTGTATTGTGTTTAACTATGTGATCCATGTATCACAGTCTTGTTTTTAATGACTCCGTTTGTGGGAATCAGGCTTTCCTTTTTTTAAAAAAGTATTTCACATTTTATCCTTGCCAAGGTCTGTGTAAAATGAATGAATGTGTCCTATCTGTCTTGTTACGAGAGATGGCCTAGCCAACTTCTCAATAGATTTGGATTCCCATTAAAAGTTTTCAGTTGTCTACTTTCCTTTTAGCTACTGCATGTAGTGTATTCTTTGCAGATATCTTCCAGCATCTAAACTACTCAGACAGAACTGCAGGAGATTCTGCCCACAAACTTTAAAAGGATAACCCAGTGATAGAGCTAGATCAAGGTGTATATTAAATAAGGTGAACTTATCTGGACAAAATGCAAGTTGGTTCGTAGCTCTTAAACAGAATCTAAATCTTAGAGGTTCAAAGTAGTTTGGTTAACAAGCTTAGAAAAGGAGAAAGTAGGTAGGATCTCAGGATGGATGCTAATATCCTGAACCTGGCAATAGGTCTTGTCATGCTAATACACTGTGCCCTTTTCCTACATCCCTATGACCACCCATAACAACAACCTTGTTGTGGAGCTAGCAGCTCTAGTAACATCTTGACCTTCATGAAATTAAAGTCTCATGTAAATAGGAATTACACCAAAACGCCACAAACATGCTCCCAGAGAATACAAAATTGTAATTGAGCAACAGTGGAGACTAACAGAATAGCTAACGAAAAATTGCACCATGCAGTTGCTGCATCCAGAGAGACAATGTATATTGCCAGGGCAGGAGTTGGTAGATGGTGCTTACAGTGTCTTACAAGTTCGTTTTCTGAACGTGCGAGTAAGATTTTTTTTTTTAAGTCCTGGGAGAAACCTGTGGTGATGGTGGTGGGGTTTTGATGTGTTTTTTTGGGAAAGCTGTGCCAAGCAGAAAGGGATTTTGCTCTCTGCCTTATTATCCTTAACGTGAATCAATGTCTCAAGACTGATTTGCTATCTAGAACCAGACATTGGTATCTGAACAGAGATCCCTGAAAAAGGAGTTTGCCTGTCAGCAGGGGCGGCTCTAGGCACCAGCGGGCCAAGCGCCCGCTTGGGGCGGCATCCTGGGGAGGGCGTCATTTGGCTCCGGTTGAGCTCCCGCCGGTATGCCTGCGGCAGGTCCACCGGAGCCCAGGACGAGCGGACCTGCCGCAGGCATGACTGCGGCGGGTCCCGTCTTCCCGCGGCTCCGGTTGAGCTCCCGCAGGCATGACTGCGGCAGGTCCGCTCGTCCCGGGCTCCGGTGGACCTGCCGCAGGCATGCCGGCGGGAGCTCCACCGGAGCCAAATGCCGCCCTCCCCAGGATGCCGGAGCCGCGGGAAGAGGGGACCCGCCGCGGGACTGGGGAAGGGCGGCGCAGCGCTCCGCGCTGCTTGGGGCAGCCTACTTTGTAGAGCCGCCCCTGCCTGTCAGCCATTTAAGACCGCTAGGACTGGTGTATATATGTAAATAAAACAAACTGTATTAAAAACATATTCCATGCGTCATTTATTTTCCCTCCAACGGGAAGCTGACCTGCAGTGCCCTAACATCTGACATCATTCAGCAGAGGAACAACAATATTAAACAATCCTAGTCCAGAACTTAGAGACATCCCACTGTTCAATTTTTGCCAAAATCCCTGCCATGGTGACTGCCTCAGAGCTGGGGACTCCAGGGCTTCCAAACTCCTAGTCCAGCTGATTTCCTGAGGCTTCCAAGTTCCTGTGTCAACAGAAAGGATCCTGGAATTCATGAGAACCCCCAGTGCTTCCATGCTCCCTGCTGTGGAGCCAGGAGCCTAGCCCACAACAGACAGCCTGGAAGCTCTGGCATGCCAGGGCTTCCCCAGAGCTGCAGACCCTGCAAGCTCTGGTGTCCCCAGCAGCCTGCTAGGCAGGTTTCTGATGGAATCCTGCCTGTGAGTCAATGAAAGTTCATCGGACCCAAACTGTTTCCACAATACATTTCAAGTTTGATGAACTGGCATTTTCCAGTGAAGCAGAGTTTCTGACCAGCTCTCCTTCTGACATACTTTAAATATTTCCTGTTACTTGTTCTTTATGTTTAGCTATTTGATTTTTATTTTATCTTAGATTTCTACATTTCCTTCTTTCATCGAGCGCCAGGGGCAAGACTCAAGTGCACTGTAGTCTGGTGTAATGGCTTTTACATGCCAGAAGAATTTAGAACATCCCTGAGGCTGTTCTAAATTATGCCAGGGGCTGAATTGATGCCAAATTTATCAGGGCAGCATAGAGATGACTGAAATCTATATCTTTGTCTCCCCCACTCCTCAGCTACTATGCAGAGTTCTAGAACAAATGAAAATTTAGCCACTACTATTATACATCTAAACCAAAATGTATAACAGACTTTTCATACTTCCATAAGATCCACAAAATCAAGCCAGTATTAACAAATACACACTTCATCATTCTGACTCATCACTTCTAGATTTCCCTGTGTCTCATCATCTTGAGTGTGTATGTTTGTCTTGCAGATCATAAGTACCTCAAGGCAGGGGCTTTCTTTATCTGTGACTTTTACAGCTCCAAGCAGATTATTGGTGCATAACAAGCAACAACATACAAGTGAATAGGTTTTAAAATTAGTGTTATAAAATGAAAGTTATGAAGAGGGATTAAAAAATACAGGTCTGCTCTGAAAAGTGACGACATAGAAATTACATCTGCCAACAGATCTGTTCTTGTGTGCATTCAGAATTACAAAAAATAAATACATATTATTATATCCCTTTTGATTCCTTTTAGCTCTGCAGAGCCAAAAAAACTAAAAGAGAACGAGCTGGATTCTATTCCTTCTTTTGTATCAACAGAATTGTTTGGCTAGAAACTAGAATTTAGTATTCAGTAGCACTTGTAAACTCCATAGAAGGCAGTGAGATTGCACATCAGCACAAGCTTGATCTGCAGAACATTTACTAGTGGTGATGATGCACTAGAAGGAAAGAACCCAGCGTGGCTCTCAGGTCCCAGGCAGTTTACATTAAACTGAGCACATTTGTTTGAGAAATCACTGAGTTACAAAAATGGAAATCCACCATCAAAATCATTATACCATATATCAGTCACTTTCAGAGATGAATTAAATACATTATATATATTTTTGTTTTCTATATATCTTTTGCCAATATATCTTTGCCACTTAGCATAGAAGAATGTACAAACGTATGAATTATAGATGGAAGAAAATAAGTAGTAAGCAGAGAATCTACTGATATCCCACAATGTTTTAACTTACAACTGTGTTTCTTTTTATTTATATTTTATTTTAGGCAGAAGAGAAAAGATGGTAGATGGAAGAAACTAACTTTTGTAGTTTAGATCTCAAGTTTGAGAAACACTCTGAATATACAAAGGATGTAACATAGAACACACAGACAGAAAATTCTCCAGAATTCCAGTACCTGCAAGTTTTACATTTTATAAACATTTACTCTACTTTTTAAGTTCTTGCAGTTTATGAAAATCTTGAATTTTCCTGTCACAGTGTTTCACTGTTCAGCCTTTGCTTGCATATCCTGTGTGTCTTTCAGACTTTAGATGAACAATGAGGGTTTGCTGCTTTAGTATTAGCTTCATTCATACACTTTTGAAAGCAAAAAAGAAATATAATCATAGAATCATAAAACTGGAAGGGACCTGAAGAGGTCATCTAGTCCAGTCCCCTGTACTCAAAGCAGGACTAAGTATTATCTAGACAATCCCTGACAGGTGTTCGTCCAACCTGCTCTTAAAAATTCCCAGTGATGGAGATTCCACAACCTCCCTAGGCTATTTATTTCAGTTCTTAGCCACTCTGACAGTTAGGAAGTTTTTCCTAATGTTCAACCTAAACTGCCATTGCTGCAATTCAAGCCCATTGCTTCTTGTCCTATCCTCAGAGGTTAAGCAGAACGATTTTTCTCCCACCGCCTTGTAACAACCTTTTATGTACTTAAAAACTGTTATGTCCCCTCTCAGTCTTACGTCTAATTATGGTGATGTTTTTAATGTTCAAAAAAACCAGCAATTGAATAATAAGCAAAGCTAAAGCAAGCATCTGTAACTCTTTCTGTTGTCAAGTATCAGAGGGGTAACCATGTTAGTCTGGATCTGTAAAAAGCAACAAAGAGTCCTTTACAGACTGACAGACGTATTGGAGCATAAGCTTTCATGGGTGAATACCCACTTCATCAGACGCATGTGCTGGTGTGTTTGCTGCAGGTATTTTAACATAAAAAGTGGCACACATCAACATTTAAGAATCGGTGAATTCTGTGAAATTAGCCTAAAGAGATGACTTAAGACAGAAGTGTTATTTAACTTTCTTTTTTAAATTTTCATATGGTTATTTAAGGCTACCTTTTTATAACAGCTTTTTGCCCAAGATAACATCAGAATGCCCATACTGGGTCAGACCAATGGTCTATCTAGCCTAATATACTGTCTCTGACAGTGACCAATCCAGATGCTTCTGGCAATTGCAGATTTAGAGACATCTGGTCCCTGACCAACTTGGCTAATAACCATGATGGATTTATCTTATCTATACTGAATTTCATTTGTCATTTTGCTGTTTAGTCACCCAGTTTTGTGAGATCCTTTTGAAACCCTTTGTAGTCAGTTCTAGAGTTAATTGTCTTGAGTCATTTTGTATCATATATGAATTTTGCCACCTCACTGCTCACCCCATTCTCTCCCCCCCACCCGAAAAGTCATACTTAATGATTATTGAGAGTTAATAAAACAATTAGGCCAAGATTTTCAAGATTGAGTGCCCTAAACCTAAGCTTTAAAATCCATATTGAGGGACCCAGCAGCTGCCACAATAGTTTCTGGAAGCTAATAGGTGTTTATCACTTTTGAAAAATTACATCATTAAAATAGAGACCTAAATATGGATTTAAGAACCCAGAGGGACTTAAGCATCTAATTTTTAAAATTGTGGCCTAAAATTTATTTTAGGCTTTTTAAAAGCTGATTTGTGACTATATTTAGATTTTCTAAATTCACGCCCAGATGCCATTCTGGGTCAACACTGGCTCGTATTGGCATAGGTACCGGCAGAGTGATCCAGCAGTACAATATATGGAAAAAGGTTGCAGCAGAAGAAAACATCAGCGACTTTCTGTCTGGGGGTGCAGCTTGAAAGCTGGGAAGGGGCATTTCCGGGGCAACAGATGGATGTGGTGACTCAGTGCACTACAGAACTGGTTCTGTAATTGGCAAGCCATTCACAGTCTTTGTTTAGTCCTAAACTGATGGTGTTAAATTTGCAAATGAATTGGAGCTCAGCAGTTTCTCTCTGGAGTCTGGTCCTAAAGTTTTTTTGCTGGAGGATGGCCACCTTAAAATCTGCTATTGTGTGGCCAGGGAGGTTGAAGTGTTCTCCTACAGGTTTTTGTATATTGCCATTCCTAATGTCTGATTTGTGTCCATTTATCCTTTTCCTTAGAGACTGTCCAGTTTGGCCGATGTACATAGCAGAGGGGCATTGCTGGCATATGATGGCATATATTGCATTGGTGGACGTGCAGGTGAATGAACCGGTGATGGTGTGGCTGATCTGGTTAGGTCCTGTGATGGTGTTGCTGGTGTAGATATGTGGGCAGAGTTGGCATCGAGGTTTGTTGCATGGGTTGGTTCAGTGGCACCGCTATGGGCACCCGCATGGCCCCACAATATGCCAATATTTTTATGGCTGACCTGGAACAACGCTTCCTCAGCTCCTGTCCACTCACGCCCCTTCTCTACCTACGCTACATTGATGACATCTTCATCATCTGGACCCATGGGAAGGAGACTCTAGAAAAATTCCACCATGATTTCAACAGCTTCCACCCCTCCATCAACCTCAGCCTGGACCTATCTACACGGGAGGTCCACTTCCTAGACACCACGGTGCAAATAAGTGGTGGTCACATTAACACCACCCTCTACCGAAAACCTACAGACCGCTATGCCTACCTTCATGCCTCCAGCTTCCATCCCGGGCACACCACAAGATCCATTGTCTACAGCCAAGCACTGAGGTACAACCGTATCTGCTCTAACCCCGCAGACAGAGACCAACACTTAGAAAATCTCCACCAAGCATTCTCAAGACTACAGTACCCACATGAGGAAATAAGGAAACAGATCAACAGAGCCAGATGTGTACCCAGAAGCCTCCTACTGCAAGACAAGCCCAAGAAAGAAACCAACAGGACTCCACTGGCCATCACATACAGTCCCCAGCTCAAACCCCTCCAGCGCATCATCAGGGATCTACAACCCATCCTGGACAATGATCCCACACTTTCACAGGCCTTGGGTGGCAGGCCAGTCCTCGCCCACAGACAACCTGCCAACCTGAAGCATATTCTCACCAGCAACTGCACACCGCACCATAGTAACTCTAGCTCAGGAACCAACCCATGCAACAAACCTCGATGCCAACTCTGCCCACATATCTACACCAGCAACACCATCACAGGACCTAACCAGATCAGCCACACCATCACCGGTTCATTCACCTGCACGTCCACCAATGTAATATATGCCATCATATGCCAGCAATGCCCCTCTGCTATGTACATCGGCCAAACTGGACAGTCTCTAAGGAAAAGGATAAATGGACACAAATCAGACATTAGGAATGGCAATATACAAAAACCTGTAGGAGAACACTTCAACCTCCCTGGCCACACAATAGCAGATTTTAAGGTGGCCATCCTCCAGCAAAAAAACTTTAGGACCAGACTCCAGAGAGAAACTGCTGAGCTCCAATTCATTTGCAAATTTAACACCATCAGTTTAGGACTAAACAAAGACTGTGAATGGCTTGCCAATTACAGAACCAGTTTCTCCTCCCTTGGTTTTCACACCTCAGCTGCTGGAACAGGGCCCCATCCTCCCTGATTGATCTAACCTCGTTATCTCTAGCCTGCTTCTTGCTTGCTTATATATACACACCTGCCCCTGGAAATTTCCACTGCTTGCATCCGAAGAAGTGGGTATTCACCCACGAAAGCTCATGCTGCAAAACATCTGTTAGTCTATAAGGTGCCACAGGATTCTTTGCTGCTTCTACAGAACCAGACTAACACGGCTACCCCTCTGATACTTATCAGAAGAGGCTGGTTAAACTGACTTTTTCCCCCAATATACTAAAAATTACAAAAGCCCCAAACTCAGCTTTTGCTCCAATCTTCCCCACTGAATAAATCCCCATTCTTCATGAGCTAGTTCCCAAAAGACAGTAGGGTGAGCTAAAAATGCTGACGATTCCGAGTTCACTGAACTGGCTTAAAACCAATGTCCAGTATCTGTGTACCCAGAATTGTGCTCAATTATATCATGAGTTACTGAACAGCTAGCTGTGCAGAGTACTATTTGATCTGTCCATGTGCTGAAGTATTTCTCCGAGTGTCAGTGGGCCTCTATGAACAGGAGCAGTTCTATATTTCCTAATAGGATTGCCAGGGGTCTGGTTTTCAACCGGAACATCCAGTCAAAAAGGGAATCTGGCAGCAGCTGGTCAGCACAGCTGACCAGACGCTAAAATTCTTGTTGGCCACAGTAACTGGCCTCTGCCAATGGGGAGCGGGAAGAGCAGCAGCTTCTCTCGGTCAGCTGCTGATGCCTGACAGAGAGCAGTGGCCGGCTTCTGGACTGGGCTCCAAGAGGTAAGTGCCACTGCCCTGGAGAGGGGGAGGGGAATCCTGTCCACACCCTCTTCTGCCCCAATTGCCCTGGCCCTAACCCCTCACTATGGGGACCAATGCCTACCTGCCCCATCCCCTTGCTCTGGGAACCAACACCCCCCCACCCCACTATGCCACGATTGGGCAGACGGGCAGGCTCCATGTCAGCAACTCCCAGCCGGGCTCTGCAGGCAGCAGGTGAGTCCCAGAGAGGGGAGAGTGAGCAAGCGGGGGATGGAGAGCGAGCAACAGAGGAAGGGGGGAGAGGAGTGAGCAGGGGCAGGGCCTCAGAGAAGAAGCAGGGCAAGGATGTTCAGTTTTCAGCAATAAGAAAGTTGGCAATCCTCTCTCATAAGGCAGTTTAGGGGTGACTGAAATATTAGCCACAGCATTCATCCTATACATTCACAGATTGCCCATAAGCATTACTGATCGGGACTCATGTCTTCATCCATTCTTACTTCTCACTAGTGCCCATTTCCAATGCAATCAGATGTTTGCTCATATTCTGAATCTCTTTATCCAGAACAGCAACTAAGCAAAACAATGGGCTTCACCCAGTGAAGTCAACTGAAGGACTCCCCTTGACCTCAATGGCTTTTGGATTAGCCCCAAGGAGTGCTATCACTGTCTTCTCACACTTTTCAGAAGCCGGCAAGAAAAAGTCATATGTAAGTGATAAACACTATTTGTAAATGGTTCACAAAATGAATCCAAGTACCAACAATAGCACAAAATGTTGCAAGGATATCTATTTTACTCTTACACATTTATAATTGAAAATAGCCAATCAGACATATTGTCATAATTTTATTTACTTTATACAGTATTTGTCACTAAACAGTATAAAGTTTACAGATGAGCACGTTTGTTTTTTCTGGACAAAAGGGAAGACATTTATCTTGAACATTAACTAAGAATATGTATAATTTCAGGTACATAGCTAACAGTTACCATTGTCTTCTGGAGCCTATACAATGGTGTCAAATTCCCTTCTTTTAAAAGAAAGTTTTAACCACAAAATAATGTTCATTTGCTAAAATACATGAGAATATTTAACTTCATGTATTCTGTGTGTGTATTTCAGGATTTCTCATGTGTAGAGATAGGTGAAAAAAAATAAAATCAAATAAAGGTAAGTGATCATACATTAATTTGAAGCATGGGCATTTTGATTATACGCTTCAGATTTTATTAGCATGTCACACAAAGTTCAAGAGTGACCTTCACTCTCATACATACTTGTATTTAATATAAAATATGATTAATCATGCCTGCTTTCTTTGGAATAATTAGCATATAATTTTGCTTCCTTGGCATACTCCAACTATATCATTACTTTTGACTACAATTAACACAGCAAGTATGACACAAATGAGTAGTCTCAGTGCAAGATCAATTATATGTTTAGGTTCCTATCCTGCCTCTACATACTGGATGTAGAAAGTGATTTCCTTCCCATCAAATAGAACAAAAAGGTACTTTGTGAAAAGGAAAGCAGAGCACACAGATTCAGTATGTTAGGCAATCAGTACATGGTAGATCATAATAATGTGAACTGCACTCTCTAAATAGGAAGAGCTGTTAGTTAAAATATAGGGTGAGGGCCTGACACTATTGTAGTCCATGTGAGTTTTGTCATGGACTTCCACTGGGCCAGGATGTCACCCGTAATGTCTGACACTAAGAAAGGAGATGTACAGGCTAACAATAAGAACTACTGAGTAGCAGAACAGACTATGGAAACAGAATACCATTACTGCAAATATTCAAAAAACGATTAGACACTGAATCCTACTACTGGGATCTTCAGAACAGTCTGCCTGACCCTAGTGATCTTTTCTAGCTTAATATGGCAATTTCAAACCAACAGTATTTAAAAGAGAATTCACTATTAAGTTCAAAGAGTAACAATACAATATAGTTCTATGACTAACTGTGGCAATTATATTGTGAAACATGCTTAAGTCAAATCAAGTATATGAGATTGTGTCTTTAAATATAAAACTGGTTTGCCATTCATAGGTTACTTTCTCTTTAACTAGACAGTGCTTTAGAAGCAGTTTGAATAAGCTGTTCTTTAACAGAGCTGGGCCAATACTGCACCACATTCTTCAATAACCATTTGACTGAATTTGCGTTGGCAATACACGCAGCCTTTTGATCTCTTTCTAATGTCTGAAGGGTTGAGTTTTACTAGTATGAATGTTAGCAGAAAGCAAATGTCAGAGATACAAGTAACTAATGGAGGCAGAATTTTAAATTAACATGTACAAATACTAATCTTGGTACTGCTTTATGTACAACCAATCAAGCAAAAGAATATATGACTTATCTGACCAGTAAAGACTAAAATGTCAATTTTAAATGTCCCAAGTGAATGTTCATGATAAATTTATTGAGTAAAACAAATAACCTTCAGAAACTGTAAAACAGATCAGTTGTATAAATTAAAGAATGCTGTGCTTTACAGACGAAGAGGCTATATTTGTTGAAAAAATCCTTTGTTGCAAATTATTCACTAAGACCTAATTAATAATGCTCTTGTGATGGATTCACTTTGTCACAGGTCATGTTAGTATGGATAATGGCTTGTAATAATGTAGTATAACATGCAAGTTCATGAGTAGCTGGGAGAAGGCATGTCTTTGTGCTGGGAAAACAACACACATCACCATTAGCCAGAGGTGCTGGGACAACTTTTATAGTGGGAGTCCTGAGGGCCATTGAACGAAACTGTAAACCCTATATATGATGGAAACCACTTCAAACTAGGGCGTGCGACAGCACCCCCAGAATCCCTAGTTCAACCCCCCCATGTCATTATCTACTAGTCCCTGTCATCTCATATGAGCGAGGAATGTGATCCAATTGAGTAATCACATTTCTAAATGCTCTAGAATGTTTAACATATATATCTTATTGCCAGCTGGCCTCAGTTAAAAAAAATCTTCAAAACAACATCATTTTCATGATGTATTATGTTAATACATCATAAGAGTCATGTTGATCTGATGATGTACACCACTAATGATAAGACAGGTGGTGGGAAGAAATTCATTTTTCAGCTGTAACCTGTGTTGCATTTGCCAAAAACTTAAGAGATATTTATAATAAAATAATATTAAACAACTTTGTAAAATGTCACTTTAAAAATACTTTTAAGTGCTAGAAGGGCAGGGAATCTACAAGGTTATAATGCAATTAAGAAAATTATTGCCAGTCTGTCTGTGAATCACTTTTCAAGGCTTACTTCAATTAGTCAGTCTTCCAGTGCTGACTTCCACTCCACTATTCCTGCCCTTTCAAATCTGTGTTACTATATGTATAGTGGTAGGGAGCATTTATTTTAATCACAAATTAAGTATATAAGAAGTTAAAATAGAGAATCAAAATATGAATATAAAATAAAGTATCTCATGATTAAAGCTAGTTGGAAATATTCCAATGGAACATTTTCCCACCAGAGAATTCCAATTCATCAAATGTCTCACGGAGGTGATTCGATTTTGACAAAGTTCGGAAGCAACCCAGGCAGGAGTCCAAACCTGCCTGCCCTCTGTTTCCATCCCAAACCTGCCTGGTTGCCTGCCAGCTTTCCCATGCACCAATCAGGCTGTTGGGGAACCCAGGCTCCTGCTTCTTCAGCAGTCTGCCTGATGCGTGACAGGGAGATGAGAGCCTGGAGACCCTGGATACGATGAAGTTTTCTTGGTGGATAGCAGCAAAATGAGGCTTCCAGGCTCTCAGTTTGCAGTCCAGGGGGTCTGACAGGGATTTGGAAGCCATGGCTTTCAAGTGTCAAGGCTCCCAGCTGAGCTGGGGCTCCTAGAGCTTCTAGGCTGTCCTTCCGCCCACCAAATGGGATGATTTGTAGTTAAGAACTTAGAAGTACTGGCTCTCATGCTCATGGCTTCTCAGCAGTCCATGACTGAGGCAGTCCATGACATGGACTTCCACTGAATTGGTGACCTCAGGGTTTCTAGGATCCATGGCCGCATGGCAGACCCTAATCCCTTCCACAGAGAATTTCAACATTTTTCATTTTGTTCCAAATCAGAATGAAACCAAATAAATATTGAAATCCACTGTGAAATGGAATCACCTTTCTCTGCAAAGCTCTACTCTTTAACTTTTACAGCTGTAATTGCTGGTCTTTCCTTCCACCACCTCTGCCTCTGTTATCTTATACTGGAAGTCCTACGAAGTCTTTCATTTAATCTTAGTCTCTCTGAAGTGATGATCCCGGTTGTGACTGTTACCTTCCTGTGGTCTCCATTATATTGCATTAGAACATGACCATCTTTCCCGATTGGTTCTAGTAGCCCATTGTTTTCTATACTATTTCAGGTGTCATTCAGTGTTGCTTAATTTGGAATCTACTTTAAAAAAATCCCCCCTTCTCTCTCTCTCTCCATGTGGTACCAAAGATACAGCTCTCTCAAAATGACAAAATGGCTATTTTTATTTCCACTCCAGTTTCTCAGAAACTGCCTATATAATGGTGCACAACAGACTTTTTTAAAAGGAAAATATAATGGGCACGTGGCCTGGTCAAAGCATGTGCACTATAAGCTAAAACCTACAGGCCATGCTCCATGACATCTAAAGCCCCACCATAAAATATCACTCTGGGAATGTCTAGACAAGCCAGTTCAACAGACTTGGGTTTGCGGGGTCATGCTAATTCTCTACAAATAACTGTATAGACAGCACTTTGAAACTGCAGCTCTTACTGGAGCTCAGGCTCCAACACGTAGAGAAGAGAACAGGTTTCAGAGCCCAATCTCCAGTCTGAGCCACAACTTTAAAAACTGCTGTGTAAGTAGCACTTTGGAATGCTAGCACAAGCCCCGCTAACTCAAATCTGTTGATCCAGACTAGAAAACTCACTCCTGCAGGCCATGTAGATGTACTCTACATAGCTTCTCTTATGGGGACAACTGCAGATGGTCTATGGAGCACATTTTCTGAAACTTTCAAGGGAGACAGATTCAAAATGGAATATGCCACCCCACACTTTTCTCCCAGTTAGAGCAGTTCTACAATGAAACCTAAAGACAGAGAATTAATTTATATATATTATATGCATGCACACACATATACAGGTCTCCATGCTGATCTTGTGCTAGTGCTTTAACCTCACTATTCATGCCACTACATATTGTAAGCAAGAATTACTGCACAATTCCTCAAATAGAAAAATCTGTGTCATCGTGTAAACGGGTCGACTCATCCCTGCGGTGCCTCTTACTGGTGACTCCGGGGAATTAGCTCAGTCCCAAGTCCGGAGCGCCCTCTGCAGGCCGGTGATCCACCTGTTTACTAATGGCCACCGTGTCCCTCCCAGGACCCAGGTGCCCCTTTAACTGGGTCTCCCCCTCCCAGGGGAACCCCCACCCTACTATCCCCACTTTGCTTCAGTGTTGGCTACTGCCAGTCATTCTCTAGCCCCACGTCCTGGGGCAGACTGCAGTATCAGCCTGTTCATCATTGGCAAGGAGGGTTTGGACCTGCTGCCTTGGCCTACCCCTGGGCTGCACCTTGCAACCCTCAGTACCTGTTAGCCCTCTGCTAGGCCGCAGCCTGGAGCTTTCCAGACTGGAGCTCCCCAGCTCCTCTGCCTTTCCCCAGTCCTGCTTCACCCTCAGGTACTTTGTCTCAGTTCCCTGCAGCCAGGCCCTTCTCTCTCTGAAGGCAGAGAGAGACTGTCTGGGCTCCTGGCTCACAGCCTTTTATAGGGGCCAGCTGTGGCCTGATTGGGGTGTGGCCCAGCTGCGGCTACTTCCCCAATCAGCCCAGCTTTGAGAGCAGCAGCTCTCAAGCCCTGCCAAGCTGCTTTTAAACCCCTTCCGCCCAGGAGCAGGGGTCCACCCTGCTACACATGGTTACAGAGCTAGCTGTACCTTTGTCCCCTCTCTGGTGTCTCTGACTGTACCATCTCAGGCCTTATGTTTACTCATCCCACAGCAGTATTCTGCAATTCTCCCACTCTTAAGCTACATCTACATTTGGAGTTGCGGGTGTGATTTCTAGCTTGAGTAGAGATACTAGCACTAGTTCCCATTGAGCTGCATACTAAAAATAGTAGGTAGCCAAGGTAGCATGGGCAGCTGCAGGTGGTTGCTCAGGCTAGTTGCTCTGAATACACACTCCTGGACCTTGGACTACCACTATTTTAAGCTAGCTACTCAAAGAGAGCTAGTGCAAATATGTCTGTTCATGCTATGAATCACACCCCTAGCTCCAAGTGTACATGCAGTCTTAGACTGGACCCTAAGCTATAGTGCCCTGTGTATAACCTCTCTTACCCTGCAGGTCTGACTGAATTCAGACACCATTCAGGAGTTTGTGACTAGTGACTATTATAATGATCAGCTAGCCTTCTTAAAACAAAAGAATTGTTTATTTTAAGAGTAGGAACAAAGCTTTTAGATAAAAAAGGATTATGAAACAAACCATCTATACTGTTTCATTCATTAAGTGAAAAGCTGAATTGGCCTTTTAACTACAGTTCCACTGATCATGATAAAATGTTCCTAAAATAGAGAAGATGTAATATAAACATTACAAATAATTGATGCCCAGATTCCCATCCTGTGTCTCTTCAGCCAGAAGTTGCTAGTACATAGCCAAGTTGGAGTCTTGTCAGACTCAGCTGGTTACATAGACTGTTTGGTATCCTCTATGGGTGGCTACAACTGGAGTGACCTGAGTCTCTCACTCACCCGTCTGAGTCTAGCAAACTTTCTCCCTCTTTCTCCCTATGGGGATAGCCTCCGAGATGGTTTTTGGTTTCTCTGATTTGTGATGTTCTGTAATACATTGAACAAAACATGGAACTGTATACTGCCTTCACTGATCTAAAACAAACCCAAAAAACTGTTCAAAACTGAGTAGCAATGGCCTTTGGAAAATTCTAGAAATGTTTGGTTGCCCCACCAAATTTATTAACATCGTACATCAATTCCACAAAGACAAACTGATGAAGTATTCTCAGATGTTGCTCTCTCTAAATCGTTCCCCATATTTAATGAGGTGAAACAAGGTTGCATGCTGGCACCCATCCTCTTTGTCTTTTCTTCACAGCCATTGTGAATTACACAACTGTCCATGACCTCTCCAACAGGGCATCTACATAAACTACAAAACTGGTGGAAAACTCTTCAATCTCAAAAGGTTTTGTGAAAAGACAAAAGTCCTTGAGACACTTGAGAAGCCCTTTTTGTGGTTGATTGTGCTCTACTTAGTCATACTTAAATTGACCTATAGCTCATCCTTGGTTCTCAAAGGCAACTAAACAGTTTGGAAGAGGACTTGTTTTTTCCAGGCTAATGGGGAGTCCAGCCAGTTTCATCAACTACAACCACTGAGCCAAATATCACCTCTGATTGTACTAAACTAAAGAATATCAATCATTTTACATATCTTGCTATGATCTCATGTGACAGCTCCCTGGATCAAATATATATAAATAAATAAAGGCAACCCAGGCTTTTGGAAGACTTTGCCATTCGATACTCACCCAGCATAGCATCAAGCAGTAAAAAAAAAAAAAGATTATACACAATGCAGCCATGAGAGCATCCCTCTTCTATGAGTGGGAAATATGAACAGTTTACCTCAGACATATAAAAAAATTGAAAAAAAAATCACATGGGCTAACTTCTCTATTCTGAAAGTCTGCTGGAAAAGCAAACATTAACATTTTTGAAAGAGCAAAATCAACCAGCATTGAGGCAATGATTATCAAAGCTCAGCTTAGGTGGACAGGTCATGTTATCCGAATGGGTAATGATAGACTTCTGGGGAAAAAAAAAGTCCTCCATGGTGAGCTGAAACTTGGAAAGCGCAGGAAGGGCATTCATTGCTAAGACTTCAGAAACATCCTTAAGCAAAATCTCAACTCATGCAGCATAATATTGGTAACTTCAAAGATACAGCCAAGGACAAACCTGAATGGAGAGCAATCAATACAGGTTGTAAACATTCTGAGACAGATAAAGAAAAGGGCTAATCATTATGCCATGTGTTCAGTGGGAACCTATATATTCCTGTACAACCTTTCTTCTCACAGATTGGACTATATAGCCCCAAGAGAATAAATGAGATGCCATGACATTATTGTTGCTTCTGACAGCTAGCCATACAATCACTATAGGCTCTCTCTGGGGGTTGTGTCTGCTGGTTCATAGGTATATCCTGTTCCTTCAGCTCACTTATCCCTCTTGCTGACCTGAGGACCACTGCCCATCATGACTCCTTTAATCCACTCTATGTCTCTCTAGTGGATAGATCCCCACAGGAGTGCCTCTCTCCAGGGCCAGTAGGTCCTTGGCTGACCTATTGCATTAGTGTGCCTGCTTTCTCTAAATGTTGGTGGTCAGGTGGGCAGCTCGGTGGTAACAGCCTTTCTGCTAGTGGTTGCCACACAACCGGCAAGTGTGACATTCTTCTATCAAGGTGTGGAGTTGAGAATTCATTCCCCACCAGTAAGCTTTCTCAGGAAAGATAGCTGTCAATGCCCAGGTATGAGGCTTGTATTTATTGCATGACTTCCTTACATAATGAGGTGAGGATGACATTCTGTCCTCTAACTATGGTTCCACCCTGCACACTCAGCTCCTCTTTAAATTTGAAAATATGGTTCTGCTCCTCCTGGTACTCTGCTTGTATTGTTTTATCCTTTTCTACAGCCTTGTTGATGTCCATCAGCTTTTGTCACCATTGTTGCACACAGCCGAGCCGCACAGGGGCCAGGGTGGAAGCCACAGGCTTGGAGCAGACCCTCCCTTGATTCCCTGCTCACCCTCAGCAGCAAGATATCTTCCATAATGATCACCTCCTGGGGAAAATGTGGGGACAGGAATGATTATCAAGCCCCCTGTAGAGTGCTGGCTTTCCCCAAGAGCCACATGCCCAGTGTACAGCAGGGTCCGGAAAGAGTGATTCACCCTTGCCCTTGCAGCTACTCACCATTTTGGGGGTCTTGTGGCTCATGTGTGCTTGCCTGGGGTCAGCCAGTTAGTGACAGGTGTGAGAGAGTACTGGCTGTTTTAAAGCACTGAATCAGTGTTGTCTGTGTTGCAAACAATACTGCTTCTTTAAAATGTTGCATTTAAACTTTACAGAGATTACCTTGGGAGCCCAGCCTCCCTCTTTGTTATCAGCGGCAGAACGGCTGCGCAGAATTAGAAAGCAGCCAAGAAGAACTAAGGAGGACTTTCTCCATGAGGTTATGATGCACTCCGCTGCCGAGAAACAGAAATTGAAGGAAGGAATTAAGTGCACTACTCACTGCACTCAACACCCATCCCTTTGAAGTTTGGCCCTGCTGAAGTACAGTACCCGCTGCATTGTACTCCAAAGAAGAAGGTTGGATATGATCCCTGGAGATACATAAATCTTTAGCCATCCCAGGACCCGTCCTCCTCCTGGGGACCTCCTCTCCCCTCATCCTCCTCTCTGCTGATGTATTTTTTCATTTGACTCTCTCCTCCGGTTCTTGTCTTTTAATAAAAGAATTGTGTTGGTTTGAAAGCAATCTTTATTGTATTAATTGAAACAAAAAGATCACGGCAAAGCAACATACAATTATATTAAACCTCCTTATTGCCTCATGTGCACCAATCACCTCTAGAATTACATGCACTGCAATCCCTGCATAGCAACAAATATTAGTGGCTTTCAGTTTCAAATTGCTGCCTCAAGTCATCCCTGATCCTTATAGCCCTGCGCTGTGCCCCTCTAATAACCCTGTCTCTGGCTGTTCAAACTCAGCCTCCAGGTGCTGAGCCTCTGCGGGCCAGCCTGAGTGAAGTTTTCACCCTTCTCTTCATAAATATTATAGAGCGTACAGCACACATCTATAAGCATAGTAATATTGTCATAGTCCAGGTCCAGCTTCCCAGAGAGGCATTGCCAGCGGGCTTTTAAACAGCCAAAAGCACACTCAACTGTCATTCTGCACTTGCTCAGCCTGTTGTTGAACCGCTCCTTGCTGCTGTCAAGTTGCCCTGTGTACGGCTTCATAAGCCAGGGCGTTAAGGGGTAGCCCAGGATCACAATGGCATTTCAACTACCCCTACTGTGATCTTCTGGTACGGGAAGAAAGTCCCTGCTTTCGGCTTCTTGAGCATGCCAGTGTTCAGAAAGATGCATGCGTCATGCACCTTTCGGGACCAGCCTATGTTAATGTCTGTAAAACACCCATGGTGATCCACAAGCACCTTGAGAATCATTGAGAAATACCCCTTGCGATTAATGTACTCAGTGCTAGGTGGTCTGGTGCCAGAATTGGAACGTGCATGCTATCTATCTCCCCTCCGCAGTTAGGGAAGCCCATTTGTGCAAAGCCATTCACAAAGTCACTCACGTTGCCCAGAGTCACGGTCTTTTGGAGCAGGATATGATTAATGGCCCTGCATACTTCCATCAACACGAGTCCAACAGTCAACTTTCCCACTCTGAACTGGTTAGCAACCGATCGGTAGCAGTCTGGAGTAGCCAGCTTCAACAGTGCAATCACCACATAATTCTCCAATGACAGGGCAGCTCTCATTCTCGTGTCCTTGTGCCACAGTGCTGTGGCGATCTCATCACACAGTCCCATGAATGTGGCTTTCCTCATTCAAAAGTTCTGTAGCCACTGCTCGTCATCCCAGACATGCATGACGATGTGATCCCACCACTCAGTGCTTGTTTCCTGAACCCGAAAGCAGTGTTCCACTGTGGTGAGCACCTCAGTGAATGCCACAAGCAATCCCGTGTCATAGCTACTACGTGTGGCAAGATCAGTGTCACACTCCTCTTGCCTTTGTAGTTTAAGGAATAACTCCACTGCCACTCATGATGTGTTGGTCAGAGCGAGCAGCATACTGGTCAGCAATTCAGGATCCATTCCTGCAGCCCGAAGAGAAAGGGTGCGCAGTACACAAACTGTTGAAAGATGGCGCCAAATGCAGACAGAAGCACAGGGATTTCTGGGATGTGAAACAATGCATTATGGGTCATTGGGACAGGACCCAGGATGCCATGTGACCCCCTCCACCTTCCCACAAGTCTTAGCAGCAAAAAAGAAAGAGGTGCTCTGTGGGAAGCTGCCCAGAGTGCACCGCTCCGAATACCTCTGCAAGTACCACAAGTGTGAACACGCTATTGCGCAGGCAGCTGACAGTGTGAACACACAACAGCAGTTTCCCTGCAGTGCTCTCTGAGCGGTGCTGTAACTTTGCCAGTGTAGACATACACTCTGATAGGTCTCTGCTGGCATTAGTGACCAGCTGTTCCTGCAAGAAAGCTACATTGAATCCTTTCTTCAATGCATCATGCTGAAGAGTCAGTGGCTCTCCTGGCTGGTTATACTTGAGGACAAGAGTAACCGTTATCCTTTGTTTCAGCATATCAAACACTTGCTTTTTGGGACCTGCCCAGTCCCACTCAACATCCTGCCTTGTGAGCTGATGTACGAGTTCTGCTACTGCAGTTGTGGACAGAACTTGGACAGAAAATGTCTCATTCCTATTAACTGATGTACCTCTTTCACATCCACTGAAGCTGTCATGTCTCGGACTGCCTTGATCTTGTTTGGATCTGCTTTCAGTCTCTCTGCTATGAGCGTATATCCAATGTGTGTCACCTCATGCTGTCTGAGTCAACATTTTTTCTGGGTTGAGTTTTATGTTCTTGTCCCTGCACTGCTGTAAAAAAGTTTATAGTTTTCTGTCATGGTCTCATTAAGCTTTTGTATGATTGCTCCCCTCACCTGCAATGAGGATATCATCTTCATTATTTTCACCTCAGGCATTCCTTCCAGCACTTTGGTGAGTCTTCTCTGGAACACCTCTGGTGCATGACTTACGTTTATCTATATGGACAGCCATCTGTAGTGACCAAATGGTGTTTCAAAGGTTGTCATAATACTGGACTCTTTATACAGACCTTTGTGTCAAAACATTCATATCTCAGACTGTAAAGATTCTGGGGTTGGAGAGTTCAGGGACAGTAGCATCTTTCAGATGCCCTGTTCAGTGGCTTTGGGTCTACACAGATGTGAAGTTGGCCAGATGGCTTCTTTAGCACAACAATGCTGCTTACTCAGACTGTACTAGCCTCTACAGGTACTGGCTTCTACAGGTACTTTTCTGAACATTTGGAGCTCCTTGTGTACTGGATTATGTAGTGCCTCTGGAATTTTCCTTCATGGTAAACAGTACCCAGGTTTCGCTGTGGGATCTTCTTCCAGTCACAACTTTCTTTATGGCACCCATTGGCCTTGAAAACATCCTAATATGATTTTAAAATTGTTTCCATTGTCCATGGGCCTTTCCCTTTTGCTTCTTACATGGCAGCTATAAAATTCTTATTCTGCACTCTGAACAGATGCATGGCTCATATGACTGCATTCCCCAAGAGGGGTTTGTGGTGTTTACCATTCACTACCACAAACTTCAGTTGGTCCTCTGTGATTTTTCAGGTAAGTTACTATGAGATCATATTTTCCTGCAGCTGCATTATGCTCTCATCATGCATTATTAGATTGCAACTTCTCTTTGCCATGGGTATGTTAATTCCCTGAGGTATTACATTGTGGAAGGTCCTGTTATCCAGCTGAAATCGCACAGGGCATATCCCTATTAATATTGTTGCATGCAGAGAGGTCGATGTTGTCTCTTGTTGCTTTCTTGTCCCAGCCGCCTGGAATTGATATTCTCTCAGACTCAAGAACAGAATCAAGAGGTTCTCACCCCTGTCTGATGTGCTAACCCCCTCTTGTACAATTCTGACTGAGTCTTCCTGGGACATTTCTCTACTTTTGCACACACTGCTAAAATGGGTGAACTTGCCACATTCCTTGAAATGCTGCCCTAGTGCAGGGCACTTCTCATGTTTTCTGCTACAGTAAATGCATCTCACTCTGGCAACCTGCTCTCCTTTGCTGTTGTTTTACAACATGTACTCCTTGGGGAATTGTGTCTCCTATGGCTTTCAGACTTTCAGTGAGGCTACCACGGCAGGCCCCATGTCCAAGCATCTCTCTAGTTTGAGACTGCCCTCCAAGAGCAGCTGCTCCCACAAGTGGTGATCCCAAGTGCTGCAAACTATCCTGTCCCAAATTATGGAATCTGTCAAGTCCCCCAAATTGCATATAGCAGCCAGTCTGTGTAAGGCTGTAACATAGGGGCCTATTCCACCCCCTTCGGATTGGTCTCTGTAGAAAAAATGTGCGTCTCCATAACTTTGTTCCACTTTGGGGAGTAATGATTCTCCAGGGCTCCTAGGACTGCTGTGAGGCTTGATGCAGTGGGGAGTTTCAGAATACTACAGACCTCTGTGCCGCCTTCTCCAATAAGGTAAAATAATAGTTTTACTTTCCAGCTGTGTACAGCTCAAACCCCTCCTTTCACCAGGTCCACTGCTGGCTTAGGTTTGTGTCTGAAAAAATCTAGGGCTCTGGGGGAGCTTCCGATTGAATTCCATGACTTGCACTGCAAGCAGCTGCCCTTTAGAGAACTCATTACTCAGGCACTGCCACCATGTTTCATTCACAAAGTGTGAAACAGATTGCAGGTTAAGTTGAACAAGTGAAACATCATTAAGCCCTGTGCATTGCTCTGTCCATATGGTTGAGTTCAAGCCTAACTCCTCCACTTCCCTGTTTTCCTGGCATTCCATCAATAACAGTCTCTCCAGAAAACACCAGCCTCCTGACTCCAGTTCCACTGATCAGGATGCATATACACATCTACTTTATGCAAAGGTCTACCATTCCCTGATGTCTGGGCTGTGTGTGGCTCCGGCATTTGGGGAGCCTGGCCCGAGCGCCAGAAGCTTCCACGGCACCCAGACTGTGGCGCTGCCCGTGCTTCACACCAAGCCCCACATGGCATCCTCCGCATGAGGTCCCACCCATGCTCCACCCCCACTTCCCTGAGTGGCAGGGGGCCATGGGAAATGCTGAGTCCCTCCACCTCCCCTCCCCCGAGACCCCATTGTCCACCACTCGCCGAATCTCTCCTCTCCTCCACACCCCCCCGTGGCTCCTGCCACCCACTGAGTCCCTCTATCCCCTCTCTCCCGACTAGCAGGGCGCTCTGGGGGATGAGGGGTGGAGGGACTCAGCGAGCTGCAGTGGTCAGGACCTGTGGGTGGGAGGAGAGGAAAGAGTCAGGACTCAACAAGCAGGGGAGCCATGGGGGAGAGGGGTGAAGAAGGGGAGGGACGGAGTGAGCGGTGGGTGGCAGGGGCCTCTCAGGGGAGAAGAGGAGGAACTCAGTGAGAAGCCACAAGGGCCTTGGCGGAGGGGCGGAGCAGGGACAGGAAGAGGCAGAGCATGGGTGGGGCCACAAAGGAAAAGCAGGAGGGGCCTCAGGGGCAAAGTGCAGGTGGGGCCACCATGGCCCAGGTGTCCATACTCTCAAAAAGGTAGTGGCTCAGTGGCTCCCCTGGCCTATTATACTCACCACCTATGCCCTGATGGTAACCAAGGCACGTCTATCTCCTTCAGACACACTCAGTGACTGCCCCATTTCTGTCTGATTCAAAAGACACCCCTCTCTAAAACCTGCCCACGCATTTTTGATCTCCTATGTTCACAGGCCTTTCCTGACCTGACCTGACATTATATTTTAACAACTCAAGTATTTGCTGAGAAGTGGCTTATCCTGAACCCTTCTTTCTCCTTCCTGCTTGTTTTTACTGACAGGCTCCTGTTAAACGTTTCAATAAACAGGCCAATATATACTATTCCTAAATTATTGCAGAGCAGCTCCAATATTAATCACAATATCATTTAAGATAGTCCAAAGCAACTAAAGAGATTTTGTCTACTTTCTTCTGAGGATAACAAAGCAAGCTAGACTTACTATAAAAAGGGCATATATTACAATAGATTCTGCATTGTACCTTTGGGATCTCACATTTCAACCAACATTAAGTACGAAAAGTAACTAAAATCTAAAATTACTAAATCCTTCAGTGCTCCCAATGAACAAAACAGACATATAAAAAGACCCCTTTTTTAGGAACTCAGAATATTTCACAATGGAGGCTTTGTGCTAGGCATTAGGCCACTGATTAAATTTGGTGAAATTATCTCAGGCCTTGGTTACACTTGCAAATTACAGCACAATAAAGCGGCCCACAGCACTGTACCTCACTCCCCGTCCACACTGGCAAGGCACGTACAGCGTTGTGTCTCCGCGGCTACAGCACTGCTGGTACCCCACTCCCCAAGAGGAATAAAGTTTACTGCGCTGCCGCTGCAGCACCAGTGTGGCCGCCCAATGCGCTCTGATTGTCCTCCAGAAGTATTCGGCAGTATCCCACAATGCCTGTTCTAGCCACTCTGGTCATCAGTTAAAACACTACTGCCCTGGCCTCAGGTGACCAACCATCAGACCCGCCCTTTATATTCCCCAGGAATTTTAAAAATCCCCTTTCTGTTTGCTCAGCCAGGCGTGGAGTGCTATCAGCGAATCTTTTCAGGTGACCATGTCTCCACGTGCCAAGCGATCCCCAGTATGGAGCAATGGCGAGGTGCTAGACCTCAGTGTTTGGGGGGAGGAAGCTGTCCAGTCCCAGCTGCGCTCCAGCCATAGGAATTACGAAACCTTCAGGCAGATATCAAGGGACATGATGGAAAGGGGCCATGACCGGGACGCACGGCAGTGCAGGATTAAAGTGAAGGAGCTGCGGAGTGCCTACCGCAAAGCCCGCGAGGCAAACAGCCACTCGGGCGCTCCCCCCGCGACCTGCTGATTCTACAAAGAGTTGGATGTGATACTTGGGGGTGACCCCACCTCCACTCCGAGCAACACCATGGACACTTCAGAGCGGGAGGAGGAGGAAAGCGGGAGTGAGGGTGTGGGCGGGGGGAGACACCCCGGAATCCCAGGAGGCATGCAGCCAGGAGCTCTTCTCGAGCCAGGAGGAAGGTAGCCAGTCGCAGTGGCCGGAACTTGTTGGAGGACAAACAAAAGAGCAGGTTCCTGGTAAGCGGCTTTTTTTTTGGGAAGGAATTTTTTTCGGTGCGGGCTCTTTGGGATAGGAGGGTTAGGGCTACATGCATGACTAGATGTGGAATAGCGCACTGATGTGGTCTATCACATCACGGTAATCGGCCTCGGTAATCTCTTCGAAAGTCTCATCCAGAATGTTGGCAATGAGCTTGAGCAGGTTTCTTGGGAGAGCCACTATGGTCCTTGTCCCAGTCGGGCTAACATGTCCGCGCCACTGTTCCATGAGGGGCAGGGGGACCATTGCTGCACACAGGCAACCTGCATATGGGCCAGGGCAGAAGCCACATTGCAGTAGAAGACCCTCCCTTGCTTCCCAGGTCACCCTCAGCAGGGAGATATCTTCCAGGACAAACTCCTGTGGAAAACGTTGGGACAGTGTTCAGTGTAGGTGCCCCCTGCAGCTGTTGGCTCTCCCCAAGGCACAGAAACCTGTGGACAGTACAGCCGTGAAAGAATCAGTCCCCCTTACTCACCATTTTGGGGCTCCTGTGGGTTATGTGCACTCTCTTTGGGACAGAGAAATTATGCTATTATGTAGACTGTGTGTGCCCTCCTTAAGTGCGGGGGAATCATTACTCTGTCTAGTCTAAACAATGCTGCCTCTGTTAAGTGTTGCATTTTGCCTTTACAGATGAAACCTTGAGATCTCAGCTGTCCATGTTATCACTGGCTGAGAGACTGCAAAGACTCAGGAAGAGGCCGTGAAAAAGCAAAGAAGACATGCTGCAAGAAGTGATGAAGCAATCTCTTAAAGAGAATAAAAAAGCACAGGAGTGGAGGGAGAGCGAAAGCAGGATCTGTCAGGAAAATGCAGCACGCCGGCAGTAAAGCACGGACCACCGGCAGCAAAGCACAGATCAGCTGATAAGCATCATGGAGCGCCAAGGGGACTCTATCCAGGTGCTTGTAGCCATGCAGGCAGAGCACTACTCCCCCGCCCCTCTGCAGTCCTTGTCCCAAAACTCTTTCCCTTATGCCCCCATGTCACCTCCAACCCACTTTCCCCAACATCCGGGTTCTTACCACCACCAGCTGCCTCCAACACCTGTATCTTCACCACCCAGCCCTGACAACTACAACCCTTACCCTCTGCACTCAACTCCCATCACCATGCAGTATAGCCATCCTGAAGTGCAGTACTCATAGCACTCCAGACAGGACATACACAAATCAGTGATTGTACCGTTCCCCACCTCACCCCCTTGCCCTTTCTGATTCCCAAGCAGTTGTGTTTCTTTTCAATAAATGGATTTTTTGGCTTTGAAAACATTCTTTATTATTGCATAAAGTAAAAGATACCTTAGCCCAGGAAAGAAATAGCCACTGCAAGTCAGCTTAGCGTATAGCACGTGGATATAACAGCGGCGATGCTGTGTTCCGTCAAGTCCAGTTTCCCATACAGAGATCGCCAGCGGCCCTTTAAATGGCCAAAAGCACAGTACCAGCTCAGCCTGTAGTTGAACCATTCCTTGCTGTTGTCAAGGCTCCCTGTGTAGGGTTTCATGAGCCATGGCATTAACAGGTAAGCAGGGTCTCCAAGGATCACAATGCGCATTTCGACTTCCCCTACTGTGATAATTGTAATCCCTGATAATTGTATCCCCTACTGTGATATTCTGCTCTGGGAAAAAAGTTCCGAAAGATGTGTGTGTCATGCACCTTTCTGGGCCAGCCTGCGTTAATGTCAATGAAATACCCACGGAGATCCACAAGCACCTGGAGAACCATAGAGAAATACCCCTTCTGATTAACGTACTTGGATGCTAGGTGGAGTGGTGCCAGAATAGGAACATGTGTCCCATCTATCACCCCTCCACAGTTAGGGAAACCCATTTGTGCAAAGCCATCCACAATGTCCTGCATGTTTCCCAGAGTCACGGTTCTTCTTAGCAGGATGCAATTAATGGCCTTGCAAACTTGCATCAACACGATTCCAACGGTCGACTTTTCACTCCAAACTGGTTTGCGACTGATTGGTAGCTGTCTGGAGTTGCCAGCTTCCAGATTGCAATAGCCACCCACTTCTCCACCAGCAGTGAAGCTCTCAAGCTCGTGTCCTTGTGCTGCAGGATGGGGGTGAACTCCTCACACAGTCCCATGAAAGCAGCTTTTCTCATCCGAAAGTTCTGCAGCCACTGCTCATCATCCCAGACTTGCATGATGATGTGATCCCACCACGCAATGCTTGTTTCCCAAGCCCAAAAGCGGTGTTCCACAGTGCTGAGCATGTCCGTGAATGCCACAAGCAATTTCGTGTCGTATGCATTCCAGTACTCTATATCATCGTCAGACTCCTCACCGTCACTTTGGATCTTAAGGAATAGCTCAACTGCCAAACGTGACGTGCTGGCGAGACTCGTCAGCATACTCCTCAGCAGTTTGGGCTCCATTTCCCGCAGACTGAAAAGGAAAACAGATTGTGCTGCACAGAAACCGTTGAAAGATGGCTCCAAATGTGATTGGAAACACAGGGATTGCTGGGATGCAAAGCAATGCATCACGGGGTGTTGGGACAGGTCCCAGAATGCCCCACACCAACGCCCCCTTCCCACAACCCACGGCGCCAGAATGGGAAGAGGTGCTCTGTGGGATAGCTGTGGGAGAGCTGCCCATAATGCACCACTCCCAATGCCACTGCAAGTGCCGTGAATGTGGCCACGACCGTGCGCTGGCAGCTGGCAGTGTGGACAGACTGCAGCGCTTTTCCTACTCAGCTGTACAAAGGCAGGTTTAACTCACAGCGCTGTACAGCTGCAAGCGTAGTCATGGCCTCAGAGGAAAGATTTGATTCAGGGATTTTTCCCCTCATGTAGCAGTTTATTTGAAGTACTGTAGAACATCAGCGCCTCAAGGTGACATATTGTCTTTTAAAATTTGTATCATCATCTATGTCTTGATAAATAATGAGTGAAACTTAGAAACGTAACACAAACATATGACAATCTAAAGAAATATGAGCTAGTGGTTGAAGCACAAGACTGTAAGTAAAGAGATCTGAAAATAAATCTCCCCCCACCCCACCATCTGCCAGAGACTTTTTTTGGTAAGACCTGGGCCAAAATTTTTAGATATGTCTGCTATTTTGGGGACCCAATTTCAGACACTTAGGGCCTGATTATTCAAAGGTGTTGAGCAGCCACTGCTCCCATTGATGCCAGTGAGAACTATCAGTGAACAGTTGGGGAGGAGGAGGGAATAAATCAATAAATAATACCACCAATCAACCTGATGGTGTTCATTATTCAGAAGTAATAGAAGGCCCAGTTCTGTAGATTCAGTCCATTGCTTTAGTGAAAGAAGTTAGCTGGCAGATCTTTGCCAGCTAATCCAGTTAGCTATTCATTTTGTGCACATCAAACAATTGGTGTGCAAAATTGCATATATAAATAACTGGAAATAAAAATAATTGTAGCAAACACTGAAATAGAGAGTTAGCCTTTATTTGTGGGGCTCAATAGTTACAATCTAAGTCTAAGGCATTTTTCAAAAGCCATGCGTGTCAAATTAATATTAATCAGGTTAAGTTATGCCTCATAAATATGTAATATATCTATTTGTTCATCATCAGGGATTACAATTATGTTGATAGATAACAATCTGGTTTTATTGTAACCATAGATAAAATTAGAGACAATTTAAATAGCAATTTTATTTGCAACATTTTGCCTACTCCTCACCCCACTCCCACAAACCACAGACTTTTATGTCTTTTTTTTTCCCCTCATGCATTTCTTTTTCTTTCATACTTAAGGATATATATCCATGCACATATATATGAGAGAGAGAGAGAGAGAGAGAGAGAGAGATTTAAAAAAAAACATGCTTATATCATGGAAAAATAAGCATGTATTGTGAAGGAGCTTATCTTTAAATAAATGGTTTTAAAATCATAACAATGCTATCCATTTCTGCATTTTTAAATCTCCAGATAAAAGTTCCACTCCATAAATGCTTCAAATAATGCTTCAAATGACTTCTATTGCCAACATTAGAGGAGAATTGCTATTTAGCTATTCAGAGCCAATCATATTCTAATAGTTCTCTTGGTTTGATGCAGGCAGGCAGAGAGAGCACACATGCACCTTTGGCTTTGGTCATTCATATGAAGGCTTTAAAGTAACAGCCCTTAAATAATTAACCACAAACACTGTGTTAAAATGCCATTAAGGTTGAAACAAACTCACAAAAGCTAAGAAATTCTGAAGTAAGCCTTCCAAAGTCTCTTTAACCCTTTCACGAAGGAAGCAGGGTTATCTGTTCTACATCTCTCGCTAGTAATTAGATGTGCTGCAGCTACAATTAAAGGGGCAAAGGTTTAAGCTCAGCCTTGTATTTCATTATTAAATCACATAGGGTGACAGTCTTTCTTGCATGGACTGATAATACTGGGAAATGTGAATTGTTTCCCCTATGGGTATTTAAGAAGCATGCATAGATTGACTGAGTTTATGGAAATTGCCGACTCATTCCCCAGGATTTATATCCTTCTGTGAGAATGCTTTGGGGTCCATAGCACTGCAGAGCCCTGAAACAGCTACTACTGACAGTAGGAAGAGTTGAGTTCAAAAGCAGCTCGGCCTATCTCACTGGAGTAGGAAGGAGGTGACAAGCAGCAGAGGGAAGCAGAAGCAGAGAGAGAGAATAAGCAGAGGTGGAAATGCTACCAAAATCCACACTTCATTACATGCTGCTGGAGATCAGGGATAGGGCAGGGTACTGTTAAGTGATATTTATTGTTTATACTCCATTAGCACCTAGAAGTCCTAACTGAGATCCAAGCCCCATTGATCTGGGAATTGTTCCAAAGACTTCACAATCTCAATAGACAGTACAGAGAAAGAGTAAGGAGAAAGGATACAGCATACAAACAGAGGGAGCACCATGGTGGAGAGCATACATGATGCCATTTCCATTTTTTTTTAAAATAAAATATTGGTTTTGTGCCTTTTTTTAATGTACTATGGATGCCAGGGACAATAGCATAGGAGTGGGAGATGTTAAAAGAAGGGGATGAGGGACATAAAAGAGGGCAAGAAGAGCACATCAGGAAAGCAAACAAGAAGGAGAAAAGGAAGGAAGGAGAAGAGCATGGATCTCATAGAGGTAATGTACACGATATATAACAAACCTTGAGATTGTCCGGAAATGTGATAGCACCATTCTCCTAAGAATTGAGTGGTCATTTGTGATTTGTCTGGTCATTCTGATGGCAAAAGTGCACAGCCTAACCGACGAAACAAAACTAAACATTCACAATACCCCCTTCCTGCTCCTAAACTGCTTTCCACGGATAGTGACAAATTGTTTAAACAGAATATGTACTGTGGTTCTATCTCTGCACTAGCACTGGTGGCGATCAGGATATACCTGTTACAATCCAGTCACAATCAACTAGCAAATTTCCTGATTGTGCCAGGTGCCCCTGGACATTACATTAATTTGATGTGGATTCAACATTAAGATAGGTAGGTGAAGAAATTACTGTTCTGCCTAATTAAACAAAAAAAATTTAGACCGTCGCAATCAAAAGGTTTTATATATAATGCACAAAGGAATACAGTCCAGTGAATCACAACAAAAGGCAACAAATCATTCTGCAAACCAATCTGAAAAAGCTTTAGCAAAACTAAAAAGGTACCAAAGGTTCCAATGTGTGGTTTGCAAGCCTGATTTAACTGCAATTTATATTACCTAAGTGCTTTGCTTTAGGTCCCCAAGTGTCACATAGATCAAAACAAATGTTTAGGTTTAAGTGCTGCATTTCCTTTTTCAAGAGCATCTGCAAAAATGTAAATGACAATGTCCCTACATTGACCTTAAGGCTGTAAAACTGAAACAATCAATTAAACAAATTAGCTTTCTGTTTTTATATAACTTCCTCTTCTGTCTTAGAAAATAATCATTAGTTGGTAGAAACCTCCTCAAGACCATGTTTTTCTTCTACCGAGGTGAGATTTTTGTTTAGTGAAACATGCAAACTATTTACCTTTGTGTGAATCAAAACAGCCTTGATTAAAATTGCTTAAGTCTGAAATATTTACTTTTCCTCCTTTATCTGTAACTTTTATCTAATTCTGTAGGAGAGTTATAGGTCTGTTTCCTGTAGTCCCAGCTGCCACTGGGGCAGAGGGCAGGGTTTAGTACCTCTAGCAAACTCAGAAAGGAAGTAGCTATACACTATAGCATTTTTTTAAAAACCTGAGGCGACCTTGTGGCACTTTAGAGACTAACACATTTATTTGGGCATAAGTTTTCCATGAGCTAGAACCCACTTCATCAGATGTATGAAGTAAAAAAATACAGGAGCAGGTGTAAATACATGAAAGGATGGGGGTTGCTTTACCAAGTGGTAGGTCAGTCTAACGAGATAAATCAATTAACAGCAGGATACCAAGGGAGGAGAAATAACTTTTGAAGTGGCAAGAGAATGGCCCATTACAGACAGTTGACAAGAAGGTGTGAGTAACAGTAGGGAGAAATTAGTATTGGGGAAATTTAGTTTAGGTTTTGTAATGACCCAACCACTCCCAGTCTTTATTCAGGCCTAATCTGATGGTATCCAGTTTGCAAATTAATTCCAGTTCTGCAGCTTCATGTTGGAGTCTGGTTTTGAAGTTTTTGTTGAAGAATTGCCACTTTGAGGTCTGTTATTGAATGACGAGAGAGGTTGAAATGTTCTCCTACTGGTTTTTGGATGTTATGATTCCTGATGTCAGATTTATGTCCATTTATTCTTTTGCATAGAGACTGTCCGGTTTGGCCAATGTACATGGCAGAGGGGCATTGCTGGCACATGATGGCATATATCACTGCAGCAGTCCTTGGGAACTCTTCCTTTCACTTGAGTCTAGTGCATCTATAGTGGATATGGGCTCAACTATTCTAAACACTTTTTGTGACGTCCTGAGCACCTCTGTGGATGTCTGTACTGATGTCAGGTGAATCTTTTCATGGGCATAAAAAAAACCCACCTGTTTTTACTCTGATATTATTGCCTGTATTTGTAGAGTAAGGTGAATAGCAGCAGCCCTGGTGCGAAGTGCAACTCTTGTTTAAAACCACTGACTTTGGCGGAGTTGCTCACATATCTGAGAGCAGAACTTGGGAAGATACAGTGTGGGTAACTACACTCAAACTTTCCCATGCTGTTCTAATGAATAGGATAATTATGCCAGTTATCAACATCACAGAAGGTGAGGAGGGTCAGGTCTTTAATGCTTATAAAGCACTTGGTGCTTCAGGTAGAAGTTCATAAAAAGGGGAAAACATTATTTTTAGTAATTGATAATTTAACCCTGTCTTAGAAGGAGCTCTTTAGGAGACAGAGGGTAGTTCATGCTCCATGCCCGTACAGTCCTGAGTCACTCTAATGAGTGTGCCAACAAGAAAGTAAATCATGAAGGTGGCTTTTGGGGGGTGGACATCTGTTCACCGGGAATTGGATAGAGATCAGCAATCATTTTACATAGGTCACCAAACAGGCAACAGTGAAAAAACAATCTGGGAAGCTACTGGGCAGGGTTTCCTTCAAATCAGAAATGTAAAGATTCCCGGTCCCAGACATTACCATTCCTTTAAGCCCTTCAGTCGCAAATCAAAGTAAAGTTTACTATGCGTAATATGCAGGATATTATTCTGTATGTAGGTTAGAAATTCCAGTGTATAGTTGCCATTCAAAAGTCAACATGGTATTGTGCATGATACATTATAATTATTTCCTGTTCTAAGGTCAGGGTAATACTGCGATATGTCCAATACCACCCTGTGATAACGGTCAGTAAATGCTGCTTGCAAATGGATCAGAAATAGAACATCTCAAAAAGGTATATTCATTTGCATTTTAAATAAAAGAATGTATAATACACAGTTTATAAATACTGACTGATATATAGGAATGACTCCTTCAGAGAAGTTCTAATGCATCGGTGACAATACTTATTTAAACAAAAAATTGCCTCATTACTACACATACCTCTCCAGTAGACCACAGTGATCTCTTTGATACATTATTAATATGAATTCCAAAAAAGGACTAATTACAGTTTTACCCACGAGATAACTTTTCTAGTCGGTCATAAATAGAATGCATTTTAAAACTTAGTAATTTATTCTTCACCTGAGTTTCCTAGTCTGATATAAATTGAAAAATAAATGAATACATTCTCCATCTCTCATATTCACGGTCACCCAAACACACTCTGAAAGCACATGCTTCTCTATTGCATGGCCTTTATCATGTGTGTGTCAGACAAACTGAAAATATTGGCAGCATAACTCTGACCTAGCATTCTTTGCACGCTGCACTGCTTAGATGCACATGGTAGAAGTAGTTTTAAATATGTTTCACCTTTGTGTTATATTAGTCAATTATTAAACTGATACCATGAGGGGAGAATACAATGTGAACAGGAAGTAATTAATAAGAAATCCTGGAATTTGCAGAAACTTTTGCCGAATGTTCCTATAGGGTTGATCTCATGTAATGCGAGGTCAACATCAAAGGATCCATTGGAAAGAAGAATAAATCCCCTCTTAGAATGGAGCCAACATTTCAAAGAAGATTTGAAATAAGTCTGTTTCCATTTAAGATTACTTTGGTGAAAATGTTATTTAACTAACATGTTTTGTTGTTTCCAACACTGCGGACAAATACTAGAAAAAACTGATTCCAGGCTGTAGTTCATTTAAGCAGGCAGTGCATGGAAAAGGCTGGTTAAATTGTGCCCAGAAAGCAAAAACTTTGAATAATATGTAATGCTAAAAGCAGGGCCGGCTCTAGACCCCAGCGTGCCAAGCGCGCGCTTGGGGCGGCATGCCGCTGGGAGGGCGGCAGGCGGCTCCGGTGGACCTCCTGCAGGCATGACACCGGAGCTGTGGGACCAGCGGACCCTCCGCAGGCACGTCTGCAGGAGGTCCACCGGAGCCGCGGGATTGGTGACCGCCAGAGCGCCCCCTGTAGCGTGCCGCCCTGCTTGGGGCGGCGCAATTGCTAGAGCCGCCCCTGGCTAAAAGCACTTTTTTATGGGTACTCCACATACATGCTTTGCTACCATAACAGCAAAAGGCCTAATCCCTTTTGCTACACAGCAGTGAGGTGTTCAAAAACAAAACAAAAACAGAATTTCTGCTGGATAGCCCAAAAATTAGCAAGTGGAAAGGAACTGAACCAAGTCCATAATCATCCGACCCCCTTCCTGCCTCCCAAGAGCCTTTCTTTGCAAACAGTGTGTGTTTAAGAATCTGTGGGAGCAGGCAGTACTCAGTGTTAACCCCTAAGAAATTCACATTATGGCTTCAATCCTGCAAATCTAGATTTACGTTACCGTATGTATGTGTGATTTGTCCCACTGAGTTAATGGGGCTTTTCATTCAAACAGTTGCATGACAGGGATTTACATTTACTCAACTTTTCCATTTGAGATTAACGTTCCAACATTAACTCCAATTAAGTGGCTTCATAGCCCTTCCAAAAAGGGGTGAGAGTGCAGACTTGGGCTTCCAAAATGGCATTTTACCCTGGGCAGAGGAAGAGAGAGAACAGCTGTCATCCTTAAAAAGTCAGCCTTGAAGTCATCATAAACAGAGTCTACATACCATCATCTCAAACATGTAAATTATATTATATTCTAAGCACAGGGAAACACTTGACTATCTCATACCAAGTACTAAAACACAGCAGCAAGTGTAGACTTTATGATAGTGAAAAGTTTAGGTCAAGCAAACTCCCTACCTCCAAAATTCAGCTTTCACTTTTCTCTACTCTTCCGCCCCTTATTTCCTTAAATCCTCCTAATCCTACCTGTGCTGACAAAGAAACATCCCAGTGCCATCTGCCTCATTTCACAGTCACTGCTAGTGCAACCACCCTCCTTGCTTTTGCTAT
This sequence comes from Mauremys reevesii, assembly GCF_016161935.1. NCBI lineage: Eukaryota > Metazoa > Chordata > Testudines > Geoemydidae > Mauremys > Mauremys reevesii. The sequence goes on from NC_052624.1 coordinate 191,477,411, forward strand.
TGCACTGTGATAGACTAGGGGAAGGGGGTAATGATGTGTGTATCTACAGAGAGAGCAACAGAGAGAGAATATTTGCACTAACATGATTCTTCTTAAACTATCCTCAAGTACAAATGGAATGAGAAGCCTTTCCAGATATATTATGCAGGAGTTTAAGGCTGAGAGTTGATGAATTTGTTTTCTCCCCAGTTTTGGACAAATTGTCAGAGTATTATCAGAATAATGGAGAATTTGCTATTCAAGTGACAGTATCTTCTCCACAGATATATGAAGTCCACGGAGTAAAATGTCAACATTATCTTGAAGGCAAAGAAAAAAAAAGTCACACAAGTGTCCACATAGACACAATTGAATCAAAAGAATAAACTGTTGTATCCCCATGTCCCTACATCCTCAGAACAACTGTGTGAAACAATGGTGCCTTCTGGAACAGATGGTGGCTGTAAACACAAATCAGGCTTTGCATACTGCTTATATTTGTTCCTGACTGATCTCCTATTTAAAACTGAATACACTGGAATTAAAAAAAAAAAAGAGAGAGCTAGAAGATTTCTTTTTAAAGTGTAACAAATATTTTGAGAAAATGATGCTCATGCTGGGTTTTTATAGTGTTGTTACTTTAAATAATGCTTTGGACTTTTCCTTTACTGCATCTGTTTCCCAACCTTTACCATAAGTAAAGTAACTGATATGTAGTATTCACTGCTGGTATAAGTAGTTCAGAATCTCATTCAGCTGTGAAAATCTGGAATGCACATATTTTAGTGTTAATTTCCTATCTGCTTAGATTTATTTTCTTAAAGGAAAGGGTGAAGGGGAGAGCTAGAAACAAAGACCAAAGAGAAAAATTGAATATCCAGCCATACAATTTGTTTAGTAAAAGATTCCTGCTAGTGTAAACAACAAGAAGAAGAAAAACCCGGTTTGTTTTGAGGCTCACATAGCTTTGTATGAAGGGATTTTTTTTTGTTTTTGTTTTTTTAATTGAATCTGATCCTTATTGCTTATATAAGCAGCCAGTTCCTTTATAATTAGATTCTCAATGCCAAACCACACGTATATTTAACAAGTAATATTGTATTTCCTTACTTACATAGCTTCCAGTGATCAGTCATGGGTTTGGGGACATATTAATTAGAAACTAGACTTAGTTATTTGCCACCTGCTTCCACCCAGGGGAACTAAAGAGTGCCTGTTTGTTGTGAGTTAATATGTCGACAAATATTTATGAAACTTGAGCATTTTCTTAACTAAATGAATCAATTACCTGGTAAGGGCAGAGCAGGGGTTGCTAGACAGAAAAACTTGTAAAATATTTCTCTCAATGTTTCAAATCATTCACAATTATTCTAATGATTCTCATTTTATTTTTTCAACTTTTTTCTTTGTTGTTAAGTTTCTAGGGCTTTTATAAAGTTAGTAGAAATGCAGGGAAATTTCTCAAATCATGCATGCATCTTCATGGTCCTGATCCAGAGACCACTGAAAGACAATGGAAAGATGCCTGTTGACTTTTTTTCTTTTTAAAGCAGCTGGTCAGAGGATGTCAGTGCTACGAAAACAGACAAGTTGGAAAAGTATTAGCTCCTTCAAATGACCAAGTTAAATAAGCCACACTTAAAGCAAACTCCCTGTCCATATTTCTCCAGGTTCATAAACCCAAACATGGGACCCCAATGATCAATTTAACCTCAATTGTACCTTATTATATTTGACCATTTACACAACTAGGGGTTTGGGTTTTTTACTAATAGTTTGCTATAGACATCATCAATTATATATGGCCAAACAGTGTTTTTCTATCTGTCCAGCATCATTGTGGTGGTAGCTCCCAGGCACAAAAATAGTTAAGGATGGTGCTGTTAACTGCTGATGTTAAAGTATAGTGCTTAGTATCCTGTGAGCTGTATATTGCAGGCACCTGAGCCCACAGAGAAATTCAGCAGTATGTGAATGAATCAATGAATTTTGCACAGAAATTTAATTGGGAGATGTCTATGAGACTGACAGTGGATAACTGAAGTAGAATATGGTATGACTGATATTGAGCATTAGTTTGTGAAGTCGGTAGCATTAAGTGAAGGTTTCTTAAATAGTGGCTGAATTATAGTATACTTAGGGATGAGTGGTACATTGCACATAAATTCTCAAGATCTTTAACTTAATTAGCTATTATTATCTCTACATTTTTCTGCACTTGATTTTATAGAGATACTAAAAGCACAATCTTTGTTTCTTATAATCGTATTTGTTTATTCCCACCTGAAATCAGAAGTCTCTGTTTGTGGCATCAATCACAGCACAATAATTGACTGTGATGTCACAGAAGATTATGATTCAGGTGAGAGATAGCAGCAAGAGCAGATTAATTTTTCTAAAATAAAAAATGGGTTTTCATACAAATATTCTTCGTAATGCAGAAAAATGGAAGTGAAAGACAGACAACATATATTCTGGCACACACCTTATTTGCTTCTAAAAATAGAAGATTTTCAAAGCTTTCTTTTGAACCCACCCCCTTCCTTTAAAGGAAACCTAAAAGGAAATTAAAAAAAAAATGGTTTTCTTCTTTATGATGAATAAAACCAAAGGAGACTAAAACCCCTTCTCTTGACCCCTCCCTCACCCCCCTATTTTTTTGTCATTTTTTCCTGTTTTTTTCTACATGAGAAGTGTCTGTGTGGTGTCTCTGAACAACTGGTGAAATCATGAAATCATGTAGTTAAACCTGATATAGTTAGATGGTATATTTTTAGTAAGTTACAATTCTCGGTTAACACCTAGTTAATTCAACTGTCTAAATGAAAAAAGATCTTTACATTTATAATATACATCTGAGACCTATAATTCTTCCAGCAAAATAAGTAAAGATCAGATTTGGCATACACAACTCCTCTTTAAAATAACAAAACAACCTCACACATAATGTTACATAAATGTTTTCCAGGTCTTCTTTATATATCAAAGAAGCTAAGAAAAGGGTGAACCCCTTCTTTTCCCTTTCACAGACCAGCTTTAAAGTGAAACACATGTGGTTCTGCCTTGTAGCTGTCTGAAGCTCTGCTACTATTTCAAGTTTTTGATGTATGTGCCTGTTTTGCCTCTCTATGTAAAAATCAGTAAATAGGCATCTAATTATCAGTGGTTCAATTCTGACAACAAATCTTCCATTGACTTCAATTGGGCAGGATTTCATCCCAGACTGATGCTCCCAATATTTTTTCTGAAGAACTCCATTCTCGCTTCATACAGAAACCCTGCTCTTTCAAGGGGAGTCATTATTCAGCTCCCCTCCCCCTAAAACAAACAAACAAACAAACAAACAATGCAGCACTCACTCACTCCAGGTATCATCCTGGAAGAATAGTTCTGTTATGCAAATAACCTAATAACAGTTATTGAGCAACTGGTTGGATTATAGTTAAATTCAGCTGAATACATGCACATTAGACATCTATATTGTGCTGAATGCTATCATCCATCTCCCCAACACACTCTGGCCTCCTTGCAGGCGGCGGCCGGGGGGGGCGCCAGCGCTGAGCGCCCAAGCCGCGCGCGGCGCCGCCCGTCCCCCCCCCCCCCGGGTCTCTTTCCCGGCATCGGGGGGAGGGGGGAGGGGGTGGAGTGGAGCTCTCTGTGCCTGCGGGCCGCTGCAGGTCGCCCGCCGGACGAGGAGGACCTGCTGCCCTGCCTGCTGCGCGCTCAACAACCGGAGGCGGGCGGGGCCGGACGGCCGCGAGTCATCGCGGCGGGCAGGCCGCTCCCCGCTCCAGTGGGACCTGCCGCAGCAGGCATGGCCGCGGACTCCACCGAGCCAAAATGCCGCCCTCCCCAGGAAGCCGCCCCAAGCGGGCGCTTGGCCCGCTGGTGCCTAGAGCCGCCCCTGCCTCCTTGCAGCATGGTTCCAGTCCTGAAGGAGCCATTGTCTCCAACTGGCTCCATGCAATTACAGGACTGGGTCTGATCTTGTTTTTGATTCAATCAATTGACTTCCAAATAGACAAGGATCATGCCCCAAAATGTGTTTAATTGAATTTGATTATTAGGTTTTATAATGCAAGTTCTGGAGGATGTGGCAACAGTTTCCATAAATTTATAACTAGTTATTGATGCTGCTTTTATGGTGGCAACATTGTTCTCTGTAATCAGCCCTTAAAATAGAACTAATACAAAAGCTGATTTCTTATGCACTATTGCTATAGTCCAAAAACTCAATTAAAAATGTATCTTTGTATTCTATATTCAAATCTCCCTTCATGACCTCAGTCATCAAATTTCTGAAATGTAAAGGGAAAAAAAAACTTGTTTTGATTTGTAATCATTTATCATTTTATGATTATTAATGTCTTTCTTAGCAATAGAGAGTCGTTTTATCATTTCCTGAAGCATAGGATGACCTAGTCCCACTCTGAAATGCACTGACAGACACTGTCCTATCGGGATGCTAATTGTGATAAACAAACAAAGGAATTTGTAAATACTTTGAGCTAGATGGTGCCCCTCTCCTAGTAGGCTGAGCAGGGGAGTAGGCGAGGGTAAACTGATCCCTCAACTCTTATTCAGCCTACTTAGATCTTGATGCAGAAGAGAGACCTTGGTTCCCCAGATACTCCCCCTGTGAAAAAATGGGTGGGAAAGGATTAATTGTGGGCCAAACCTTTACACGGCCTACCCCTACTCACTGGCATGAGAAGCTGGTCAGGGACAAAGGGGAGAAGGAATACACTATACCCTTTCAAAGGCTGCAATAACTGAATTCCCCTCTCTACAACACAAAGGAAACATGGAAGGAATTGTAACACAATAAGTAAAGCCAAACTCAAAACATTGAAAATCATCGGTTAGACCTCAAAGTTATGAGACTGGCCCTCCAAAATCATGGGATTTTAAGGAAACATCATGTTGTTAGTCAGTCTTGACTTTTTAACTACACTCTATTCCTCTGCCCACATGTGTGAAAATTTCAGATTGAAGAGTCAACCTTTATGACACACAAAAATGCATTGGAGCATGAGCTTTTGTGGGTGAATACCCACTTCGTTGGATGCAGCCGACGAAGTGGGTATTCACCCATGAAAGCTCATGCTCCAATACATCAGTTAGTCTATAAGGTGCCACAGGACTCTTAGTCTGGATCTGTAAAAGCGGCAAACACGGCTACCCCTCTGATACTTGACAAAAATGCATGTTTCTCCCTGGCTGCTCAGATGGAGACTCCACTTACCCTCGTACCTCCACTTATCCTCACCGCTAATATAAGGGAACTGGCCCTCCAGCTCCCATTACTGTCTTGACTCTCTCATCTCTTAATTTCTCACCTGCCCCTATATTCCCCTCCTGGGTGAAAACTATAAAATGGAACTGGATAATGAACAAACATCCAAGAAACACAAAACACTCACCCTATGTATCAAGATTTCCTATTATTTTTAATCAAGATTCATGTGAGCTGTAAAAATGTCTTCACAACATCAAGCACTTTGGTAACTGCTGGAAAAACTCTAAGCCAAGCAGAGATCTAACTCAATACAGTAATTATATATATAATTTGTGCATAAAACATTCCCAAACATTTCCAAAATAATTTTAAATCCTTCCACTTTTCTATAATTTTGTTCAACATCGATTTGCAAATTATCCAATTACAAACAAATTCTGTTTTTTTTTTTAAAAATCTCAATTGTCCAAATGGCTAAAAGTTATTTTTTTTAAACTATACTTTCCTTCCACTGACCTGGGAAAAGGAGAAGTCCCAGGTCAGTGGAAGGCAGGGAAAAGAGGGAGGGGAGGGTTGTGAAAAGCTGCTGTTGGGACTGGGGCAGAGAAGTAGTGGGCTCTGATTGTTGCAGCAGCAGACTGTTCCCCCCCGCCGCCCTCCCACTCCACCCTTCCCATGCCTCCCACTGCCCCAGGACACTCTCTTCCTACTGAGATGGAGTCAATCCATGAATGAAAGCAGGGCTCCATGGCAAGGGGCTATCTGTGTCCTCAGACCCATATTAGCCTTGAATATTATGGGAATAAGGAGCTTCTTGCATCATTGCAAGAGCTCTTGCAGCAGGCTCCAAAATCCCATGACTCACCATTAATTCACAAGGCCTGGTCTATATTAGAAAGTCGGTTTAAGTACATCACTCACGGCTGTGAAAAATCCACCCCTCTGAGCGGTGTCATTAAGCCAACCTAACCCGCAATGGAAGAATTCTTCTGTTGACCCTGTGACAACCTCCTGGGGAAGTGGATTAACTATGCCAACAGGAGGAGTTCTCCCACTGGTGTAGGTAGTGTCTACACTGAAGGATTACAGCAGAACAGTTGCAGCAGTGCTGCTGTAGCATTTAAAGTGTAGACAAGCCCTGAGAGTTCACAATGCTGCTGAATCTCAATTTCTTCCCTGAGCTATTCCTGAAAGAGCAGTTACATGCTACGTGGGTAGCTGTTCTTGTGTAAGGATGTTGGTGCATCTGCAGAGACTGAAGGACACCTTAACCCTCCATTTTGCAAGGCAGTGATATAGACTGCAGAGAGCAGAAGTAGAATAAGTATTCATACCATTTTGGCCGAGATAGTCCCTTTTTTAAACCCTGTCCGGGCTGTCCTGACTTTTTTTTTTTTTTTAAATGGGGTATAGTGCAGAGGAACGTGCAGGAGTGGGGTTGTGGAGATGCTGAGGAAGGGGGAGTGCTCGGGCAAGCAACTGGGCCAAGGCCCACAGAGGGATGGGCAAGCTCTCGGGTGTGTGGCTGGGGTGTCCCATTTTCCTTTTGGGAAATATGATCACCTTAGGCAGAAGAGACTGTGGTGGGTGGAAGCTTACAGCAGGCTCTTGTTGCTATGCTAGAGAGAGTACATAACTGGAAAGAATGTAGTTGTCCAATATAACGCTCCCTAGCTTAAAAGGACCTCAACCACACATGCAACCCCCTGCTCCAAGCTGAGCCTAAAGGAGCCATCTAACCTTCTGTGGAGGGCCATCAGTTCTTTGTTATTTTTCTGTTCCCTAATTCACAACCAGAGGAGTTGTAGATAGGAAGCCTCAATGATTAAGTAAAAATTAGACCATGACAAATGGAACAAAGAAAACAATTTCAAGATTTCAGAATTTCTTTGGCAATATCAACCAAGCCAGCTGGTAGAGGAAGGAAGGAATCTTGAGGTACCTAGGGGCAGAGGTTATGGGGGGAATGAGGGAGGGGGAGGTGAAATAACTATATCAAGAACAGTCATTAAAATACATCCTATCAATAAAATTATCTCCAGAAGAAGGAGCAGACCCTTCTCATTCACAAATCTTCAGAGGAGTTCTGGTCTACAAGTGGGTAAAAAGCTCAGTCAATGTAGTTTAGTTTAAGTAGTCAATGTAGTTTAAGTTCATCTTTAGTATAAAAAAACTCTGATTTACATAGATATGCATCTGTTTATTCAAATTAGTTAGTTTACTAATTATTCAGCACCCCTTTTATTTCCTGTTGTTGTTGCAGCAGCACCTTATCTAATATTAAAGTCTATTTGGTTAACTGACAACAGTAGTCAATTTATTCAAGAGGCTCTTGTCTCAGTCTTTGAGAATGATACCCCAGGCTTCTTGCCAAGGATACAAAGTGCTGTGGATGATATTTTGGCCATCTGCTCATGAGTAAGGAGAGAGAGAGATTGCAGGCTCTGTTCTTAACAACGTGCCACTGAGAGTCTTTAGGTACAATGGTCAAAATGTCTGGAAGGTCATAGAAATCAGCACAATTTGAAAAAATCAAATGTTGTTCTCCTGTAAGCTTCATATATGAGTTCACAGTAAAGAGGCTAGACTGACAGCTTAGCGGCTATCTTTGTTGGTGTTTGAGGTAGAGCAGAATACACACTCACCTTTTGCAATTGTATTGGTTCTCTATTGATAATGTTAGTAAAGTAGAGATGATTCTTTTGAAAGATGCTCTCTCTAAATTTTTGGCACTACACAATGTATTTGCTGAACAGTTCCCATTATAGGTCAGCAGAAATTGCTTGACAAAACCAACACAATGTTGTGAAAATGTTTCTCGCAGGGAGCAGAGAAGCTGCCAGATATAAATTCCTTTTTTGGCTCTGAACACACAGATACACTGCTTTTTCATACGGGTTAAAAGTTATTTAATGTATTTGAGAGCTTGGCACCTAATTCCCATTTGTGCATTTGAAAATCTCTCCCTAAAAATGCAGTACATATCTGAAATAGAACAATGTGTATAGAACTTGGTGATTTAAATTCACTACAGTTTTTGTGCAAACTGTTATATTGTTTGAGTTCACACAAGCTCTTATTACTCTCCACATTTTCTTTGAGGTTTTGATTAAAATGAACTCTAAGATCTCAAAACAAAACTCAGCTGAAACTTCAGAGTTTTGCCTGGTTTTGCTTCAGTTGAGGCCACTGCGGTTAGCTTGATTTTCTGTCTGAAGCCATAAATACCTGCCAAGTTTTCTCAAAACTTGCCTGCTAGCTCACCATTTCTCATGGTCTCATTTGTTCCATTTCTCATGGTCTCATTTTTATTTAGTCATTGAAGCTACCTAGCCACAACTCACTAAACTCTTAGTGAATCTGGCTACAAACCAGGCAAGCCTCAAGGGGTTCATTCCCAGGATTCTCTTCAGCACTAAAAGGTTATGGGGGATCTCAACCTCACAAATGAGAAGACAGCAGCAATGTCCAAATGATCCTTTGGGGTTCTACTCTGGATAAAGGAATATTGGAAAGAGATGCAGTAAAGACACTTAGCTTCTCCCACTCCAGAGAAAAGGCTCATGTGGCTGGATACCTGATGTACAATGTGCCTTGTTAAAAATAGCTAACACTGCATACCTACTGGTTTACACACACACAAAATCTGATCAACTGCACAAAATCAAGGAAATTAAGAGGAGGGACACATTTTCAAGAACAGCCTATATTGTGCCTACAGCTGAAAATATGACCCACAGTATGTGATCTTATCCTTGGTCTTAAGATTTCCTATTCTCATCTGACTTCATGCACTCCAATACTCATGGAATGACAAGAAATAGACTAGCAAACTTAAACAAAAATTATCAAGGATGGTACAACCAACATTTGGCCTCCCCTTTTTTACTTTGTCTGTGTACTCAAAACAAAATAAGCCACTATTTTTCTATTTAGAGAGAAAAAAGAGAATTCCCGAAGATCAGAATTTGAGATATCCTAAAACCCTTTTATAGGCGCACAGAAGAAAGTTTACTAAAGTTCTGGTTTCTGTTCCATCTTTCCATGAGTGCATTTATGGAGGCTTTTAATGAGGGTTTTTTTCTTTGTTGTTTTTGTTTGTTTTAAAATAATTATATATATATATAAATAAAAATACCTTCATAGTGTCTTTTCAACTCAGAATGTATTTGGTCTCACACATTTTAAACAGATTCCTAGTGTTATTTTAATGCATCTTTTTCGTATATAATTAATTTCTATTGCCAGGAGAATTCTAATATGGACATCTTCCTTCTTTGTTTAGGCTATCCCTGACCTTTGCTTAGAGATTTCTTAGTTAGAGCTGTTCTTGACTGAATTTTAATTAACAGTATGAAGGAAAATATAGAAAAAAAATCCTACCTCTAGATAGAAGCACTGCATAATTATTCTGTGGCTTTAGCTTTTAGTTTTATAACAAATGATTGATAGTTTGCAAACATAAACAACAGCTGTCTCTAACTCAGGCATAGTTCTGATTGTTGTATACATGAAAACTTGTTGAATAAAAGTTAATTAATTCAGCTACAGTTCAACATAGCAGCTTTAGCTCCCCGTGAAAGACCGGATTCCAATCAGATCCACCACAAGGGTACTAAACAACTTCAGTGACTTTTTAATAATATTTGAAATTATATGGCACCTTTTAGTTGAGACACTCAAAGCATTTTCAAAATGCTGCACTCCTACTCAGACAAAATACCCACTGAGTCCAACAGAAATCTACAATAGGAATTTTCCCTGAATACAAAGTATAGGACTGGCACATTATTTAAACTTCACAATGCCCCTATGATACATAAGTGTATTATACTTACGTTGCAGATGGATGAACTGAAGCAGAAAGAGGTTGTGACTAGAGGTATTTCAGATGGAATGGACCAAAAATGTCTTTTGAAAAATTGACATTTTCCCCACAGAAAATTTCAATTTTGACAGAAAATTTAGACTTTCTGTGGGGAAAATTGAAATGACAATTCTCTACTTGCCTGCTTCTAAGGCTCTAAGGAGCTGCGGGGAGTGTGGAAGGACCTTCTGGAGCACCAAATTTTAACTAGGAGTTGAAGGAGAAAGTGAAAGAGGAGAAAGCCTTAACCTCTGAGCACCATCAGCTCCAAAGAGAAACCAAGAGAATGTCCCAGTGCTGTGTCACTATCACACATGGATGAAAAGGGAAAGATCCCCAACAAGTTCCACAATTCTTCCAAGTCCCATCTCCCCTCCCCTCTCTTTGGTGTGTTGCGGTCAAATGCTACTTCTGTTCTACTGAGGAGAAACATGTTTTACCTGCTCAGTATAGCTTCTAGCACAAGACTATGCAGTTCACTGCCCCCTCCTGGTGTGTTGAAGGAAGAGCTGATGGAGTATGCTCAGAACAGCATTCTCGCTCCTTCGTTCTGTTTAGATCCCTTTCCCAACCCAGAGTCCTCTGCAGAGTACAGTTTGGCCCTGGATCTAAAACCAAGCCCTATGTCTGTGGTTTCATGACATGCCATACTTACTGTCAAATCAGTATAGTTCCCTCCACAGAACTATGACGAGGTATGGAAAAGCAACTGCTTTCAGCCCTATTGAGAGTCAGTATTTAAAAAGAAAAAAAGTCTCCAAAAGGCAAAGGTGAACTCTCTCATCTCTTAAGTAAAATCAGGGTAGCAAATCAACTTTTACAGTACTTAATTTAAGTTAGCGTCCATTCAAGCATAGCAGCATTTGACAGAAAAATATTGGGCAGTAAGCCACATTGTTGTGTCTCAGAAAAGCATAAACATAAATGTGAAGCTGAATAGACACATTGTATTATGCCCCATAGAAATACTTGCACTTCTCTACTAATGAGAAAACAGCCAAATGTTTTCTTTCACTTCATTCTGATGTTCCTGGGTCAGGAGCCTTTCACTGAATCTTCAAGCTTTTGTCACCTAAAGATCAAAGCTTCATGCTGAGTCTGAGTCATTCTCTTACAGAATGAGTTACCACAAACAATATTCAGAGCAGCAAAAGTAATTGAAATACATTTAAAGGACAGAATCTATGCACTGTACAAGGCTACCTAATACTTTCAAAATACTCACCAGCCTTCTCAAAACACATTAAGATGTGTCTTTCTGCTCTGCTCCACCTCCTCTGGCCCCCGAGACCAACTAGAGCAGTAATTAGATTAGGGTTATCCACTGTCCTGAAGTTCTATACATTATTCTACACTCAGCTTCCTCTTTACCTCAACTTGATCTTTTCAGGACACACAAAAGTGTCCCCAAATTTGTGAGAATTTACTTTTTCCACAAGAAGTGGTGACAATATCAGGTTATGTTCCATCTTTTAAATTATTTTCATTGGGATGAAAAAACTTGCCCAGATCTAAACTAATCCCCCTCTTGCATAGTACAGGATGTACCCAGAGGCACATTTAAACTCAGGGGAAGCCTATAAACATATCTGATGGTTCTCCAGTCATCCTCAACTCCTACTCCTCACAGGCAGAAAGGAAGGGAAATACCTAGGTGACCAGCCAATCCCCCACTCAGAACAGGTAGATAGTGGCCACATTTACAGGCTCCCTGGCTTTACTGAACAGACACAGCAGCAGAGAAAGGGTGTGCATGTAGCAAGCAAGGTTATGCTTTATGCAGTTGCATAGGTTAAGGGTTCCCAGTCTGAGACCCTCCTGCTCTCTAGGATACTAGTCCTTTACAGAGAGTTTGAAACTTAGACATTTCACCCTCAAGAAAGAAAAATATGAGATGAACTTACCTACTCAGAGAATCTGCAATGTTCCTGTAACCATATTGGCCCCCAGGATATTTGGGAGATAAGGGGGATGAGGTAATATCTTTTATTTGACCAACTTCTGTTGTCGCTTTGCTACAGCCTTGTTAGCACTACAAAAGTAATCAACTGTTGAGAATAGGCCACTTCCACCTTAATTGAATTGGCCTCATTAGCACTGACCCCCCACTTGGTAAGGCAACTCCCATCTTTTCATATATATATATAGATAGATATACACACACACATATACAAATACATATACACACTGCTTACTGTATTTTTCACTCCATGCATCTGATGAAGTGGGTTTTAGCCCACAAAAGCTTATGCCCAAATAAATGTGTTAGTCTCTAAGATGCCACAAGGACTCCTCATTGTTTTTGCAAATATTATACCATTCTTCTCTATTAAACACTCCACTGACGATGACAAAATACCAGCAGCCAACAATGCTCTATGATGCCACCTCTAAGCATCACTGTTATTTGTCAATGGACTGTGATGTGAAGCTTTATTTTAAAGTGTATGATGACTCAAAAATCTGTTAGATTATTTACTGTAGGAGCATAAAACATGACAGTATTGTGCAAAGTTCCTCTGATTCATACCTAGAAAAACAAAACAACAATAAGCCACTTTCAGTGCTACTGGTGTGTCAACTAAAAATGTTCTCTTTTGTGGTAAGGTACTTTACAGAAGACAGCATGTAAAATAGTTTCTTCACGTCTATGAAGATGAAAATGTAGAGGAAATGTCTGCAAAGATTCACATTTTTCTTGATTTTTGAAGAGGGACAGATGTAGTAGTAGGATTTTATGTTTGTATTTTAAATAATTTAGAATGAAGGATAAAGAATAATAATGTAGCTTGTATTAAATGTATTGGTGTATGATTTGATCATATCCTGCCAGCCATCCATTCTGAATAACAGAAAGGAATGGCTTAATGGGCCAATGGGTAGAGATACATCAGCCAGAATCTGTGTCTGGACTGATTTCAAAGCAGTAACAGACTTGAGTGTCACCAATTTGTTGTAGGTTTAGCATTTAAAAATAAGTAAAAGAATGCCACGATTGTTTTCTTTTGCATTGAAATTTGACGTTACTGTTCAAAATGTTCTATGTAAATTAATTGTTTTGTGTGTGAATAAGGAATGTATGTGTTAAGAGATAGGTGTGAAGGCCATCGCTGAACCAGATGTATGAGGGAGGAACCGGAGACAGACACAAAGGTGCCAGGAGGCTGCAACATGTCTCTTTGAAGCATCAGAGGAGAGATTGATGACACTAACAATGAGACAGGCACCTATCAATGGGGACAAGATAGCGGTGATCAAAACCAGCATGGAATAACTCCCTGAGGAACTTGATGTAAAGAATGAGAAGTACAATTTAAGAAAACAAGCACTCAAACAGCATGACGGCGCAAAACTCATTGGTCCCAATGAAGGAAAATCACTATATAAATAGGGTGCCTTGCCACGAAACTTTGGGTTCGTCCTGCCAAGACGTCCCCGGAGCATCGTGTCGCGACTGATGGAACCCGGCTCCTGCCTACCAGTGATCAACCTAGTTGGCCACTAGGTTGATCTGGATTCTGGACTGGTAACTATAACATCGATTGGTGAAATTGTGTGTGTATGTATGTGTGTGTGTGTGTGTGGTTTGACTGAATGCATATGCTAATTGTTGTATCTTCAATAAATGCAGCGTATTGCCTTTTCCCCTAAAAAAGATTCTGCGTGCTTCTTATAAGCATAACAGACAACTGTATATACTGTTGACAGTGCATCAGAAAGCATTAATCCATGTACCACTATTTTTAAAGCAACTTTCCCCAAATTAGCTGTTATTGTCATGTATCGCAAAAGTGTGGCCAAAAATGCATGAAAAGTTCTCAAGTAAAATGAAGGGCTATCAAATGTTTCACTGAGTTTTTTACCTCAGTAAAGGTGGTTTGATTTAAATATTGAAGAAATGCTTTTATTTTATAGAACAAGATACAGTACTCTGCTGGGTGACATTCCAGGCTGAAGGCTGTCATTTGTTCTCCATTTTTTAATCCAGAGATTGCCTGATGGCTAGGCTACTTACCTGTAATTGGAGGTTCTTTGAGATCTTATCTGAATTCCACACATGGGCTCTTGAGACCAGAGATTTCTAGCAAGTTGCATGTGTTACTCCATTCCTGCACTGTTGTTCCCCTAATGTTTCTAACCAAAAGTATAAGGGGTGGTGTGGATTGATGCTTTCCATTCCTCTTCTCACTGCAAATCAGAGAAGACCTGAAGCAGAGTGGAAGGAGGACAGGTAGTGGACAACACATCTCAAAGAGCCTTCAGTTACATGTAAGTAACCTCAATTTCATCTTTGAGTACTGGTCCTTATGTATATTCTGCATGTCGGTGACTGGCAAGTAGTAGTCAAATAAGAGGAGGGATGTAAAGATGCAGTCGGTATAAACATCTGCAATACTGCTGTCACAACTGTGGCATCTGCAGAAGACTTGGACTAAGGCATAAAGCTTTGTTAACAATTCTAAACTGGAGGCTGGTGAATGAAAATAACTTCCTCAGTAGAAGGTCAAGATATTTAGTACTCTAAGGCTATGCCTGCAGACAAGAGTGTTGTAGCCTGGATCCTTTTAGGACTGCTTGTACTACTAGGGAGTTGGGGGCAGGATGGGGAAACAGAAATTCTGCCCCTTTAGCCAGTACAAAGTAAGACCTCTCAGTCCTTTTCAGGGTAGGGGTGCAAGATGCAAGAATATGTCATACTACTCTGACTGGTTCTCTGATGGACTCATTCACTAAGAGAGCCACTCAATTGGGACCAGTAGACTGTAAAATTTCCATAAGCTCATGCTGCATATCATGGATGTCCATATTGCTTCTGATCATCAGATAGTCATGGTGAGGATAGGGCAATTACCTCATCAGGTGAGGAGGAGAAAGTGGCAATCATTACTGGTAGATCAGGCTTGACATCCTTTTCCATATACTCTGCAGGAGCTGATTGTTGAGGCCTAGGAGGCAAGAAACTATAACTCATGCACAGAACTAGAGTGTCTAGCAAAGGGATCCCATGGACCCCGATAAGGCAAGTATGACGGATCAACCAGTGGGAAGGGGAGTTGGAGATGGGTCCAAGACATCTTAGAGCCTATGTCCAGGCTAACCTTCCCATGCAGAGGTGACAGCTTGTTGGATTCATCCAATGAGAAGGTAGGTTCTGGCTTCACCAGTAGTGCCATCGGTTCCAGTAGATAAAGGCTGCGACTCATGGCAGACACTTTCTCCTTGAGACAGATTCATCTTCTGTGCTCTGTTTGGTCCTCTGACACCGCGAATATGTTGACTTGGTTGGATGGCAATGACTAAATATTCTAGACCTAAATCAAACAGAAGAGGAGAAACAGGGGCAGCCCTGCCTTGTACCTCTCTCTAATGTAAATGGGGCAGAAATAATACCATTGGTAACAACCCTGGAAGTCGGGTTAGAGTGTAAAAAGCTTAATCCAAGCAATACATTGTTTACTAAGTCCAAATTTTGCTAATATATGAAAAAGATTGACTGCATGGCCTGGGACCAAGGCCTTTTCAGCATCTAAAGAACTGACAGCTAAGTGTCCTTTAGAATCTCTCAAGGCAGCAATAATATTAATCAGTTGATGCAAATTATCTAAGCCACGTTTATTATGAAGGAAGATTACTTGTTTTATGCAGATAATGTGTGAGATACCTTAGTCCAGTCACATAGCAAGAGCTTTGGCTAAAATATTAGTGTCACAATTGATTAAAGCAATTGGCCTATAATTACCACATAGTCCAAGGTTTTTCCCAGGTTTAGGAAAAAACTGAAATTACAGCGTCTCTCAACAGGTACAAGAATTTGCTCATTCTTGGCCTCACTGAACATATTCAATAATCTAGCCATTAAAGATTTAGAGAACTTTTTGTAAATTCAGTTGGGAACCCGCCAGCTCTAGGAGTCTTTTCGACCTTCATATCTTTTATAGCCTGAGTCAGTTCCATGATTTCTAGAGCGGCATCTAAAAGTTCCTTCTGAGAGTTAGAGATCTGTGGCAGAGACAATCTGCTAAAAAGGTTATCTAGGGCATCTTTATTGACTCCCTCTTCAGCTAAATATAATTTTGAATAAAACTGCTGAAACTGTTTAACATTTGACTGTTGTATATAATGGATTGCTATTATCATGAATAGCAATAATCTTATTTCCATTAGCCTCTTGCTTAAGTCTGTATGTCAACAGCTCACCATCTCTCAGCAGATTCCCAGTAGTTTTGCTTCTACCAGAATAAATCAAACTCAGTCTTTTGAGACACAAGTTTGTTGATTTCCTATCTTAGATTGATGTTTAGCGGTGTTTCTCTGGGGAGGGGGCAGAAGCATAGTCTATAGAGCCCTGCACAGATATACATTTTATATAGGGTTTCAGTTCTATTTTCCCTTTGCTTCATTTTAAAGGTGGCATAAGAGATGCTTGCTCTGATGAAGGCTTTAAAGTCTTCCCAAAGTGTGGCAGCTGATATTTAAAAAAACAAAAACAAAACAAAAAAACAACAACCAAAAAACCCCCCAAAAAACCACCACTAAGTTCTAACTCATGCTTGACAGAGTTAACAAGTGATATATCAAGCAGCAGAGAAGTATTTAATCTCCATTTTTTTAGTTGGGGGTATGTATCCTGGGGGCCTAAGAGTCATATGTATAGGAGCCTGGTCAGATATAACAAAAGTACAAGTGCCACAATCAGTGACAGAATTGATCAGGTCTTGTGACATTAAGAAATAGTCCAGTCATGAACATATTGAATGAGCTACAGGAAAAAAAAAAAGTTATAGTATCTGGTCATAGGATTACCCAATCGTAACATATCTTGTAAGCATAAATCAGCTACATACATATGATGTACCTGACAAATATTGGTGTTTTTATTTGGAGATGGAGAAGCTTTATCAAGGACTGGGTCTACAGTTGTTAAATTCTCCAGCTATAACACGATGATGGCCATGTCAACAATACAAAAACAAACAAACAAACAAAACTGGGATTGTCTGGCTTGGCCTGCACAGTTTGGCAAAGATAATTATAGAATTTCCAGTTTGAGGCTTGAGGAGCCTTGTGCTCTGAATATTAACACTCAACTTTTTAATGTATTAGTATAGCAATGCCACTTAATTTCTAATTGTAATTCTAAACCAAGAGGCCTACCCAATCTTTAGGCAGTTCACAAGGTTCAGGTTCTATCAGATGTGCCCCCTGGAGCACGGAAATGTCAACATTCTCTCTTTTTTTAAAAAAAACATTGAATATTTTTTTCTTTTAATAGGGTTATTAAAACCTTTTATATTCTAGGAGACAATTATCGGAGCCATCATTGTTAAAATACACTGGATAAAATATAAAGTCATTTAGTGAATAAATGAATTGCAAATTTTCCTGAACAGTGTACAGTTCATGCATATTTAAGCAGCAAAAATACATAATCTAGGGGTAGTGTATCACTTCCCAGTACATATTCTACAGGAGTGGGAAGGAAATTCTCAGCATGGGATGGTAACAGGAAGAGGTCAGAAAGCGGAATTAAATAAGTAGAAAAGAAAAAAAAAAACCTGAAAAGATAATGGAGAGAAAAATACCCATTAGTACCATACAATCAAAAAGAAGACTCTGTTTAAACAGTCAAAAAAATAAAATAAATACACACACTTGACACCCAGAGGGGTCAACCATATCAGGTTAAACTTGCAGATCCTCAAAGCCCCTGTGGCTCCAAACATTACAACTATAGTAATCACCTTACCAATAGAATATTGATACATTACATTGATGCTCCTTTCCTATTAGTTAATGCAATAGGAAGTTAAATTGATAATAACCCATTAACCCTTCACCATCAATGAGGGAGAAAAAAAAAGAAAAGAAACTAAAATATCAATATTACCTGGCATCCATCAACTTCTTTAAAAGCAGCCATATTAGAACTCACACAGCAATACATTAAATCCATACAGTTGAATCACTCCATAGATGTCTCTTCTTACAAGGGAGGAGTTTGCAGATTTGAGGTATTTTTCTGCCTCCTGAGGGGAACTGAATTATAGTATCTTCTTGCCATTCTTAATATGGAGCGTTTCCAGGTATTTAATAAATTGCTTCAAGTACATCTTCCTGGCCATTTGTTTTGCTTGGTTAAAAGCAACTGCATCATGAGCATAATCTCGAAAGAACAGTATTGTAAATCGCTTGTTCTCCCGACAACAGCTCCTTTTTGTTAAATCTGGATTTCTCCAATGTAAGCTCCTTGGTGATAAACTTCAGGAACTTCACAATCAATGCTCTAGGCCAACTTCCTGGAGCTGGTTTGGGGGCAAGGGTCCAATGTGCCCATTCTATATCGAAAGTCTGCTGGCAGATCCAGCAATTTAGTTAGCAGTTTAGGGACACATTCGGAAGGTTTACCCCTCTCTATTCCTGCAGGACACCCACAATCATTATGTAACATCACTGTGAGCAGCTTTCTAGATCAATTAGCTTGGCCTCAGTACCCTTAACCTGATTACAGTTCTTCATAACCTGTCATTTGTTCTCTTTGAAATCTTCTACTTCAGAAATTCTGTGTTCTGCTTCACCCATCCTTCTGGGCAGAACTTGTTGTGCACTCTGAATCTCAGTCATGGTGATATGTAGGGTGGAAACACTGTAGATTTAATTTCAACAGTATCTGGGTACACCTGTTGTAGCACAGCCATCAGCTGTGTTCCACCATGCTTGGTTGTAGAAGGATGTGGAGGCATATCGCCTTTGTTCTTCTGGTGCTTTCAGATTCAGAAAGGAAGATGCAGAGCTATAGGGCAACTTGGGGGTTTCACTAGTCAGGTGCAATATTTTGGAGGGTTGGATGTTGGGGTTTAGGGGATGATAATAGGGATTCTTTGGGGCCACTTCAGAGCTTAAGCAACCTGCACCCACCTTTGTTGCAGCACTGAATGGTCAGGATGCACAGTTCTTAAACCCCAGGACTCTTGGCATAGTCCTTCTCCTTAGGAGGAAAAATGGGAAGGATCCCCAGGGTGGGGGAAAACTACTCTACACTAGCTGTAAAACTATTAAGGCACTACAAATGGTAAAATACTAAAACTATGCATAAACATTTACAGATATGAAGACAATGAAGAATTTTAGAACACAGGATTCCAACTCAGGTCATGTGGCAGTAAGAAGGAACAACAGAGGCATTGGTCTGCACTGCTTCTTATAATTTTGATTCCACGCACAAGGGGAACAACGGTGCAGGTGTGGACCAATGGACACTACTTGCTAAAAGTCTCTAGTCTCAGGCACATAGATGGAACACATATGGACCAGCACTTGATGGAGAATTGGAAGGCTGTCAGGCAGTGTTCCTTCTAAGTTGTGCACCTGCCTGGCCACGCAACAGTCCATAAAGTACCACACACTTATTACAGCCCAGGGCGGCCTGCCAGAGAGGGTGTCATAGTCAGGGTTTGCCTGAGTCCCACCTGACCTGACAGAGGTGGCAGGTAAGCAGCAGCATCTGAAGATGGGGGAGGGACCTGAGCTGCGGGGGGGCAGTTGGATGACCAGCCAAAACAGGTGACTTCTCCAAAGCAGGGGTGCCCTCCTTCCCCCAGCTCCACTGCTGTGTGCAGCTGCCGCTGCACCTGTTCCTCCCCCGGAGCCACCCCTGGCAATGTTGTTTGTCCTCCTGTCTGCTGAGCCTGGGGGGCGGGGAGAGTGAAGTTGATATTGGGGTGTCCTCTTTTCCCCGCCTGTGTACCCAATCTCCACTGAGCTGGGTGACAGCACTGGGGAAATCTGTCTCTGCTGATGCCTTTCTGGGTCTGGAGCTTCCGGCAGCTGCTTGTGTCTAAACAAGCCTTCAGGCTCCTGATCCTGAGTGTTCTTGAAGAGACAGCACTCTCATACACTCACTCAGGCACACAAATGCCCGTCAACACACACACACACACACAGTCTCCCTCACACAGTCCTCCTAAAACACCAGGGCTCCCTAGGCTGTGCTGTGAAGTGAGCATCAGCATTTGTTAATTATCCCTTGTTATAATATTCTTTTTTCCTTCTTCTGTGCCTATGGTAACTTATTAAAAATTGCTGTCAGGTTCTCATTTCAGAAGATGAAACATACCTTTCATCTGGAAATTCTTCTCTGGTCACAAATACAGGCCTTATGCAGCATTAAGTATCAGGGAACCCACATATAAGAATTAAGTCAGGGAAATATGCTGCTTAGAGCAGATCTTCTCTTCCTATAGTTTTGCCAACTTCTTGATAGATTGAAATGGGATGTCCTTCTTCCATCTCGCTGCAAACTGGTTAGAGTACTTGTATAGCTCCCAGGATTTTAGTGCCTCACAGTCTTTAATGTATTTATCCTCACAACACCTCTGTAAGGCAAGTAAGTGTTGATGGCAATTTCAAGTTCTGATTAACATCAACTGTTTGGGGTTAGAATGAAAACAATTATGCAACCTTCACCACAGCAGCCATCACCATTACAAGAAGTTATTTCTGACAGGACTCAGTACTATAATCTCCATTTTACAGATGGGAAATAGCGACAGTGAAAGTACGAAAAAAATACTTCCACTGACTTCATTTGGGCCAGTATTTCACTTTAACTAATTTGCCAATGGTCACACAAAAACAGAGTTGGCCAAAACTCAGAATTTCTAGTTTGCAACAAATTTTGACATTTCATTCTCATTCTGAGTGAAACAAAACTTCAAAACTTCCAGCAAACTCTAAATTCTAAAAAGAAAAAAAAACAAGATTCAGAAATACGGACACATTGCATGTCCTAAACAAAATATGCTCCCTGGATGCATCAGCAGCTATGTGAAATTGACATAATTATTGTTGGTTTTACTGCTGCATACTACTGAACAGCAAAGATAAGGCACCACTGAATCAGGGCTGCCCGGGGGGGGGGGGGGGGCAAGTGGGTCAATTTGCCCCAGGCCTTGGGCCTTCGGCGGTAATTCAGTGGTGGGGGGTCCTTCCACCCCAGGACCCGCCGCCGAAGACCCCAGGACCCCTGAATCCTCTGGGCGGCCCTCCACTGAATAGCAGAGATAAAACTGACAAAAATCATGCACATTTCACTTAGCCACAAGCAGGGCTTCTAGGAGCTGTGGCTCTGGACTGGCCCCAGTGTTTCAAGACAACTGGACTTAACATAACACAACACAACACAGACTTGACATAACCTGCAGCCATCTTGTGCACTTAGCATAAGCTGGAAATAAGAAAACCACACGGAGTCAGGAAAAGAGCTGGCCTTGGCTTAGGCAGACAGAACAAAACTACTGCACAGCTGCAGTGGGTTACTAACAAAGAGATTCATGAGAAGGAGGGACAAGAGAGAGTGTGAAAATTTGACCTTGATCTGGGTTCCTGTGTAAGTTTCTTGCTGAAGTTGTTTTGTTGATAAACAGAAAATGAATTATTATTTGCTGTTGATAGGCTGTTGATAGGGAGATTGTTACCCTATTAGGGGCCATTATGAATTATGTGCTTTGTCTAGAGAAAATTTGTAAAGAGTTTAGTTAGAGAGTGCACTTTGGAGCAGTTTGGATTTTCTACTAGCAAGGAGTCACTGACAAAACTCTCCAGCAATTAGGAGAAAGGCTGGCCACTAGAACCCTGCTGCTGAATCACTTGACACCACCTCAAAGTTTGGGTAATTATTTTTGGGGTGTTCAAAGACTTAATTTTGATGTGTGCTTTGTACTCAGTGAATACAAGAATGGTGGAAGCACTCTTGTGTGTACCAATCAATTATCAGACAGAGATGCTATCTCCCCCACTGATTTATTTCCTGAGACCACCTGGAAAACAGACATTAGTTACTACAGCTTTGGGTTCAGATAACCCTAGGTAACACCCATCATGAGGGCTATGTGAGGCTGGAGACCCCAGGGCTTCCAGATTCCCAGGCCAGCTAGCTCCCTGGGCTGTCCAACTTTCAGAGTAGTTGGCTCACCATGCTGTAGGATTCAAAAAAGTTAGTCAAACTCAGTATGTTTCCCACTATCCTTGTTTCATCTGAAAATTCACAACCAGCACAACACAGGAAGTCTGTGGCAAAGTAGGGAATTGAACTTGGGTTTCTCAAGTTTTGGGTTAGCACCCAAATGACTTTACCACTCTTCCTCCTTGGCAGCTTTCATTCATTGAAGACTACCATCATGGCTTTCAGATCATGCCCAAAGAGAGGCGGAGGCCATATATGAATGTTATACCAATATAATAAAAACCAGCAGGATCTTATTAAGAGGGATAAGGCAAATATGCCACATTTATTGTAAATATAATAATAAAGCAAAAGACAAAAGTAAACAATGTTGTTTGACTAATTCCTATTACTACTTATTCCTTATACACACACATTCTGTGAATGAATATATATATATATATATTCATTCATTCACACAATCATTCATGTAAGTTCTGTATAGGTGTTATAGTTACCAGCCTAGAAGTTGCTCATGCCAAGTTACTGGCCAGGTATCTTGGTCATGAGGATGGAGCCAAGTCTGTTTCAGATGCACCGGAGGCTGGCAGCAGAACCAGAGACTCAAAGTCCTCAGTTTTTGGAGTTCATTCTTATAGGAATTAATTCCTATGTTAGCCTATGGGAGCTGTTTCACTCTGCTGTTTCTGACTCAATCAGCAGATGGCACATTCCTGGTGGCTCCACACTGTCTAAAGTGGCACATTCCTTCCAGGTGTTTGGGGTGGATCCCAGTTTACCCTCTGGGGATTGTCTGGTGGTCTACTTGACACATTCTTTGGCCCATGGATCCTTTCTAGACTGGCACCTCCCTAACCATTCATGTACATCAAGCATTCATCAACACACATTCCATATCTTAAGCAGAGTCAATCAACGGCTTAAGGCTCACAGTAGGGGTGGTAACATAGAGTCCACTTCAAGAACAAAGTCAATTAACTTATTTATAAGTTTTACATAGTAATAGAGTATCTTTCACAGGACAGATACAATCAATGTTTTCTGCAGAGAGGAGCTTACAAGTTTTAACAGAAGAACTAAAAGATTTTTGTACTTGGTGAAACTGGAGGGGTCACTGTCACTTGGGGGAATCACTGTTAGTACCTTCTTTAATATCACTACATGGACCACTGTTATTTGCATTTGCACACATATTTGTGCTTGGTAAATTCAACATACTAATTCTATTTGTTGAGATGTTTTCACAGTGAGTCATATTTTCATTTAATTGGTTCACTCCAGAAAGTCTACTTCATTGATTTCAAGAGAACTGAATAATTAACTCAGCAATCATAGAAGTTAATTGGGATGCAGTAAATTAGCAAAAGTGAAAAATGTGCAAACAAAATCATCCAACATTTTATGGTGCAATTGTGTTGGAGTTTGTTTTGAGATTTTGGGATTTGATATAACAATATTTTTCAACTGGGAATAAGGCAATATTACAAAGTAACAAATTAAGAAGCTAGTTATACTAAACACCAAAAACAATTAACTATATCACCAGTGTTAGTTCTGTAACTTCCTAGTAGTGCTCATGCAGATGGTAGGGCAGGGCCGCCCAGAGGATTCAGGGGGCCTGGGGCAAAGCAATTTCAGGGGCCCCTTCCATAAAAAAAAAGTTGCAATACTATAGAATATTATATTCTCATGGGAGCCCTGGGCAAATTGCTCCACTCCCCCACCCTCCACTCCCCAGGCAGCCCTGGGAAAAATAAACATTTAAAAACCTTCCGTATCTCGGCACAAATCCAGTTTTGAGAAAACTTCTTTTCAAGTCACCTTTACAAGGTATCACTAGTTCTCAGCACCAGCTAGTGCTAAAAGGCACTAAAGCTCATTAAAAGGGTTGGACAAATATTTTCCATCAAAACTTTTTTTGGATCCAAAACTAGGGGTTTTTTAAAAGCAGAATTTTTTTCAAAATTTGTTGTTTTTGAAATTAAAAAAAAAAAAATTTGAAATTTGAAACCTGAAATTTCAAAAATGGCCCTGAATTTGCTGCTTGCTGTGGTGCTTGAAAAAATCAAAAAAAAAAAAATTTAAAAATTTAAAAAAACTTGAACAAAAAAAACAAAAAAAAAAAAACCCATGAAGATTTCCACTTTTTTGACCAACCTGCTTCCTTTTTCTGATCCTTGTTTCATAACTTTGGGTTTGTTTCTTTTCATTACTTTTTCTTCCATTTTAAGATTTCAAATGGGTCCATCAGCCCAGAATCCCTGGCCCCCACACTCCATCCCGCCAGCCCCCCCCAAGCCAAGCCAGCCCAGGCCAAGTGCACCCAAGTGGTAAGTCTCCAGCCCATCATCTCCATCCATCTCCACCCCATCTCTCTCCCATCCCATCTCCACCCTCCTCCATGACCAACTCCATTCACCCTCATTCCTCTTCCATTACTCCAAATCCTACCTATTAATCCTCCCAGACTCACAAAGGTCCTCTCGTCTAGAGACTCTGGGGGTGGTTTACAAACTATGTAGACTACACACTGTTTTACAAACATTGCTGTACATTTGACTGGGATGTTGACTTTGAGTGAGAAAAATGCCAGAAACCTGAAAAATGTGAAAAATGAAAAATGAAACACATGGTAAAAAAAAAAAATTAAAAGCAAAAAAAAAAAGGGGGGTTGGTGGGGGGGGGGGGGGGTTGGGACTGGGGGGGGAGCTGTCAGTGTCACCTCCTGGGGGTCGTGGAGCTGTCAGCCTCCCCTCAAAATATAAATAATATATATATAAAAAAAATATATAAAAATATATATAAAATGCTATATGAAAGACCCACTTTAAATAATGAAAGGGGAACTGGGGAAAACTTGAGGGGAGGGGGAATCCTGGGGACTGGGGTGGGGGGGGGGGGGGTTGGGGGGGGGTAGGGGTAGTAGGGTTGGGAAAGGTATATGATAGCCTCTCCCTCCATGGAAATCCCTCCTCTCATGGAAAAATAGCTGTGTTAGCTTGCCTGCCTGCTGAATGTCAACAACAGCCTCAAACAGCCCCCCATTAGGCCAGGGAGGCTCCCTGCCCCCCCTGCCCCCCCCCCTGCCCCCCCGCCCCCCCCCCCCCCCCACCCCCCCACCACCCCCCCCAGCGCCCCGCCCCCCCACACCCCCACCCCCCCCCCCCCCCCACCCCTCCACCCCCACCGCACGTCCACCCCCCACCCCCCCCCCCCCCCCCCCCCCCCCCCCCCCCCACCCCCCCCCCCACCCCCCCCCCACCCACCACCCCCCCCCCACCCCCCCCACACCCCCACCCCCCCCCCACCCCCCCCCCCCCCACCCCCCCCCCCCCCCTCCCTCCCCCCCCCCCTCCTCTCCCCCCCCCTCCCCCAGCCCCCCCCCCCCCCCCCCCCCCTCCCCTGCCCCTCCCCCCCCCTCCCCCTGCCCCCAGCCTCCATGTGCACCCACATCCAGAGGGCTCCTGGCGCTGCTCTGGCATGGCTCCAGAGGCCCGGGCCCCGCCCCCCGCCCCGCCCCCATGCCCCTCCCGGGGCCATGCGGGGAGGAGGGGAGGAGGAGCCCAGGCCCCACCCCCACCACGCCGCCCCAGGCTGCTCCTGGCAGGCAGGAGGGCCAGGGGAGGGAGGGGGGGCCAATGAGGGAGGGCTGGGGCGGGGGGGCCGCCCGGGGGGGCCTGCCCCACCCCCCCCCCCCCCCCCCCCGGGTGGCCCTGCTGGAAAAGAAAAAGAAAGAAGAAGAAAGAAAGAGAAAGTGAAAAAAAAGAGTCTCAGAAGTCTCTTCCTTTTTCCTCCTCCATTTATTTGGATACTATTTGGATACTGTAAGTAAGTAAGTAATAGTCAAGAAGAAAAATAGAAAAATAGTTTAGTGTGTGTGGTCCATATATTTTGGTACATGAGAAAATATGTGAAAGGAGAGAAAAAAATAATGCAAAAGTCCTTTGGTTTTTAAAAGGCAGGAGAAGCACAAGATCCATAAGACTCAGGGGCCAATGTCCCACAGATCCCTGCCCAGCTTCATGGAAAGTCTCTAGTTTCCACTGCCTCCCACTCAACCGATCATGGCAGCCCTGGCAGGCCAATATTAGTATGTATTTATTTATTATACTTTACATAGCCTATCATAGAAACACCTATCCCATGTGTTAGGGGTCCTTGCCACCAATTAAAAGTTATTACATAACCATACTTACAGCACATGTCCACCACCATCCTATATCCCATGACAGGAAAAAACATTACAAATCAAAATCTCACTGAAATTAATGAAAACAGAACTGGAACCAAACAACTAGAATAAAAATCATGTAGTTTGGTTTATTATAATCTATTGTCTATAAGTTTAAGTGAGGCAAGAGATTTCAAGGCAATTTAACTACACAGTAAATTTGAACAGTGGGAGGGGGTGTTAGTGAGCTAGAGGGAGACAAATAGGGTGACCAGATGTCCTGATTTTATAGGGATAGTCCCAATTTGGGCAGCGGTTTCTTATATAGGCGCCTATTACCCCCCACCCTGTCCCGATTTTTTACACTTGCTGTCTGGTCATCCTAGAGACGAAAAACTTAACTGGAAGCCTGATTTCAAATCAGAATAACGTGTTTGTAAACTATCATCTAAAAACAGCTTGACCAGGTTCCTTCAAACTTTGCAGAAACATTATCCCTTGCTTTCCCAGTAAATCTGGCAATTTTCAGAAAGACTCAATTTTCCAAGCCAAATATGGCTTTATAACAAAGCTGGTATCAACCTTAACCAGGCTACTTCCAAGCAGAAAGGGGGTCACAGAAATATCACACTATTTCTTCAGCCCTTTCCTTTTTGTTTCTAAGTCAGCCTCCCATGCAGTGAGAAGATATTTAATGTTATGAAATTAAATGGCCAAAGTGTGTGAAATTTGTCATTACAAGCCATAGCAGCCCTCATATTTCATATTAAAATTGACAACCATATTTGAAAAGAGCAATCAAATCGGAACTATATGGAGAATTTATTCTGAAGTAAGTGACGTTGCAAACCATCTCTGTATGTCTCAAAATAAAAATGTTAAATGTTAGATAAAGAAACTTTAATTCTCATTTATATATATCAGTCATTTTTTCTACCGCCATAGTCATTTAAGACCCCCACTTCTAGGCCCCTTTTATAAAATGGGAATTATAGTTAAGATTTAGGTTTACACTGTAGTTTGCTAATGAAACATCATTGTTTTGCAATTCTGTTTATGAACTGCAATACAATTGATCCCCTTCAATGCTTATATTGGTGAGCGATAGATATGCTCATAAATGGAAGTACAAGTTATGAAATAATCCAAAGAGAATAAAGTTGTACACACAGCATGCAGTAGTCTGTTTAAAAAGTTAAACAACTCATTAGCTGAAGGTTTCTGAAGTTAAAATTCTTTTTCCATAGCCACATCATGATGCACAAAGCATCCTTGCATGCACTATTAACAGGTTGTATCATATATTGTAAATGCAGACTCTCAGTGTTTCTATTCTTTTGCATAAATCACATAAAAACCTACAATTAGCCACCTGTATTTTTTTTTCTTTTCCAAAGCCTGATCAAGGCAGTATTGCTTAGTATTTTGATTAATAAAGTTTACAGTATCTGTCAGGTATTTACCAATGTAATGAGAAAATAAATGGGACACATTAATGAAGCTCTGACTATGCAGATATGAACAGCCTTGATAGTGATACTGTAGTCAAAACAGTAAAAATCCTTATTATGGTCCTCTAATCAAACAGCTTGCAAAGGAAAATACATTTACTCTAAAACAGAGTTTGAACTTAACTATTAACTATGTCCACATTTAGAAGGCATGATCAGCATACTGTGGCTGTTTCCTCCTATAATGCATGAGATTTCCTAAAAAATGGCAAACTCTATGGGGAGACAGACCTTTATAAGAGACCAAAGTTATAAAGCATCCAATTAAGCTAGGCAATGCTAGTGAGTTTGTCTATAAATTCCATGGGAAATCTGTTCATCCTTGAAGTTCATTAGTAAATAAATTGAATAATGTTTCAATATCAAATATATTCCATATGCAATTAACGTGATGACATTTGTTCTCAGCTGTCTCCTACGGCTGGGCTAGGAAGGCTGTATGACAGAAAAATTATGTACTGTAAAACTTGTTTATGCATCAGAGTTAGATATTTCCAATGCTTCTTGGAATACCCAATATTAACATTGTAAGCTCCTCAGCGTAGGGACAGTCTTTGCATTGAATTCATTGTCAGCAAATAAATAAATAAGCAGTTCCTTTATTATTTTTCTGTTTAATATTAACCATACCACTATATATATATTTTTAAAAATGACAAACTACTTGATCTTGCCTGTACTGCAGTATGTTTTCCACAACTAATTAGATTGTGGGTAGTTTTTTTATTTGTTTGTTTTTAAATGGCAAGAGGCTTTACTACTCATGCCTGTAACGATTCCAGTTTAACACAGGACAAAAACAGAGCTGACACTACGCATTCATCCCCCTATATCTTGAACTCCTTAGCTGTTTTACAATTTCTTTTAAGAAGAGGAAAATAAATTGTAATATGGACAACAATATGAAGTTTAACATTCTGCTTTGTACAAGTGCTCAGGTCGTAAACCATTGAGAAACAAGCTTTACAATGGCAAAAACAACTGACATTCATCTATAGAATCTTGACTATAATGCTATATCGTGAGAAATACCATTTATAGTGTGTCAGAGAAGTACAGATAATTTACTACTGCAAACAACATATTGAAGAACTTCAGTGCAGTGAAATTAATACTTATGTCTGTGGAATAAAAAGCTACTACCCATTCCAGAGTTTTACACATCATTTGTAGAATTTATCCCTCCTGGACGTTAGCATATGATGTCTAGATGCAATTGAAACTAGCAGCTTGAAAACAACTGTGTCAAACTAAAACAGGTCTAAAATATCCTTCTTTAAAAGCAGATGAGTATTTGAATTCACACTGGTATAAAAATCAGACCAGTGCTTAAGGTGTTTTAAAATCACTTTCTCCACTTGGACTTGTTTACAATAAAATTGAATTGAATTTAAAATTGAATTTAACAGTGCACAGCAATTTTTCTAAACGTAAATTTGCAGGCAGTAGTCATTATTTAAATCTAGTTATAAACTCATACAAATTGAAATCTATATTCCTAGAAATTCAGTTTTTACACATTTTAGTCATTTTTACACATTTTAGTCATGCTAAGGCAGATACTTGTATGAAATTCAGCTATGTGGGAGACCCATTAATAGTTGGTCTTAGTACTTAAACATCCCATTCTGGAAGAAGCAGAAAAAAGAACAGTGGTAACACACACAGATTCTGGGGAAAGTTTGGGTCATCGTCTATAAAAAGTTTTATTGGTGATGATGTAGATAAATGAGCTTACCTCAATGACAACAGATCAGGGATCAATACCTAGTCAGCGAGCCAAGGAGGCTGCTAAAAGTGCGAAGGGGCATTGAAAGAAATCAGGTGGGACCGGTTGGCTCAGGAGATTGCTGATAGGTTTTGATATTTTCACCTCTAAACCAGTGTGATTTTAAGTTGAGCCAGCCTGGTAGTGATCAAGAGTTATTCACTCAAAGAAGCCCCTCAAAAGAAAGCATTCAATACATCATAATACCTTACTATCACTAATGGTACCACTATAGTCTGGACTGAGACATAGAATCACAGTTCAACAGACTGAAGTAGAAATAGAGACAAAAAACCAATCTACTGTGCGTGGTATAGACCATTTACAGAGAACAGCATAACCACATGATGCTTTAACCCAGGTTTACCCACTGTGGTTATCTGTCCTATTATGGACAGACCATTATGGTCTGGCTTTGACGCAACAGATCTTCAGGCACTAGAAGGTCTTGACTTTAGATCATGACCCCCCTACTGCCAACAGCCCACTTAGAGGTGTCACCTCACAGTGACATGGAGAAAGGTTAAATACAAATAAGAAAACACGTGACAACAGCAGTAGCAAATGCATGGAATTACTGCAGGGCTGACTATGGCTCAGGCTTTTTAGTAGTTATTAGAGACAGGCCAAGGAGATTAGATTTAGATCTGTTTAAGTGACAGTTTAAGATCATATGAGGACCAGAGTTTTGGTTTGGATCCAACAGCAAGTAAAAATCTCAAAAACTGAATTCAAAGGAGATTTTAATCCAAAATAGGCTAACCTAACAAAATCAGATGACAGTCAAAATGACGAACACACATTCATTCATTAATCCCCACAACATCCATATGAGACAGATATTGTCTATTTCACAGATAGGGAAACTGAGGCAGAAAAGTCAAGTGACTTGTCCCAGGTTCCAAAGCAAGCCAGCAGCAGAGCCAGTATTAGACCTAAAGGCTCACTGGGTCCCAATACTACTTCTCCTCTTCTTCTGGTCACACTGAAGACATGTTTTAGAACATCAATAGTTATTATAGTCAATAGAGAGTAAAGGAAGAAAGTGGGAGACAGGTGCAGTCATGGAAATGAGAAAAAGCAAAGGAAAAGCAAGAATGGAAAATTTCTGGCCAAACATTGCCCGTAGGATTGGGAAAACACCTACCCTCGCATTGTGAATCTGTTTTCAACTGTGAAAAAGCCATCTCTGAACTGTTTTCCTACTCGGTGTCTGGGAGTTAAAAGGCCTTTCCCCATGAAAGCAGTTGATGTTATCATTATAGTGCCTTGGTTTTAGGGTGCTATGTTACAGGGGACTTTGCCTCTTATGCCCTGCTGGTGGCCGCTTTCTTGGTCCCACAATAGTCTGTCTCTGTCCCAGTGTTCTGTGGCTTGGCCCTCTGGCTAGGTCACTTAAAAGTTCAGTCCCCTTCTGGGGAACAAAAGTCCAACTAAGTCCAAATATCTAAGCTAATAATTCTTCTGCCCCTCATGAGCTACTCTGAGGTTCTCTGTTTCTTGGCCCCTACTCCTGGGCCCTGCAGATCTTCTCCCATGCTGCTTCCTCCCAGCAGGTTCCCCCCCGCACTGCTTTTTCTTGGCCCTAACTCAGCCTTCCACTCAGCCAGAGAAGCCATACGCTGCTCCCTATCTCCATTACACTCAGCTAGGGGATAGGTGTCTGGTCACAAGCAAAGGCCAGCCAGCCTCTGGCACCCCCTATTTTCTATAGCATGCAGCATCTATAGTTGGAAGCTTCCAAAACTCTAATGATTGTAATCTCTCATTTCTCAATCTTGATTTAATCAAAAGTGAAAGTAATAAGTGTTCCCCAAACCTGTATTAATCTTAAACATTTCATAGGATTATTTATATAGTGGATTTTAGCAGATTCTGACCAAGGAATAATGTCGTCTGAACAAACACTATAAAGTATATGTAGCATGTAATGTTTCATGTATTCTCTTAACATGCTATTCTCCTAATGTATGGATTTAATCCTAGACAGCACATTCTTTCAAACCATTTGAAAACGTTTTTGTAGTCTTCCACTAGCCATATAATACATATTCTAGCCACGTACCCGCAATGAATGTTGTTCTAAGTTCACAGCTTCATTTTAAATTAGCACAAGAGCATGATTAACAAGTCACTTTACTCTAACTATGTCCTTACCTGTTACAAAAGGGAAAGATCAAGTTGGAACTCCCTTTTATTACTACTGTCACAGAATAATTTGTTTCCCCTTTGGATTTATATCTGTCATCTTGGCTTTTTGATGAGCTTGCTCAGATTGAAGAAACCTCATTTCCTATTCTCTGGTCTCCAGAAGAACAAAACAAAACACTTTTCCTTTGAAGAGCTTAAGACATTATCTTAAATGTTAAGCTACTAAACAGCACACACTTCAATGGAATCACACGTGGGTGCATAAATCATATCCTGTGAAAGCAGTAAGTTACCCCAAAACATATCATACTAATTTCTGAAGGTAGAATTCTCTATCCTAGCAAGCATGGGCCATGGAAGGCCCTGACCCAGTTGAACCAAAGGATGTAGGGTCAGGGCCGGGGTAACCACTAGGCAGACTAGGTGGCTGCCTAAGGCACCAAGATTTGGGGTCGCGAAAAAGTGGATACCACTCACCTCTCACCCCTATCCACAGCCGCTTCCACTCTGCTTGGCGCATAGCATGTGGGGCAGTGGGAGGAGACAGCGGCGTCCTCCTCCTGTGGCCAGTCAGGCCAGGCTGGCTGGACTTGGGAGACTAGAGGCGGCTTGTGCTGCTGGGGGCTTCTCAGTCTCCGCCCAGGCCAGGTCAGGGTGGGGCACTCGTTCGCACACCAGGAGTCCTGGTGTGGAGCACTGGGGGCCGGGGCTGGGTCTCGGCAGGGAACTGGAGGGAAGGGGGGGCGAGGCTTTGGCGTTGGGAGACGGAAAGGTGCTGCGGGGGGTGGGGTCCCTGCCCCACAGAGCCAGAGGGGGCTGGCTGAGCTCCGACAGCTCGGGTCAGACTTCACACGTGTGTAGGGGGCGCTGGTGGCATGTCTGGCTCCCCAGCCTGGCTCCCTTGGGTGCTCTGCAGCCTCCATTGCCCTGGCACTGGCTGTCCCCTGGGCTGTTCCTGTTCTGCTGTTTAATCCTCAATATACAGAAGAGCCACTAAAGCCCTGATCCTACAAATGCTTGCGCAAAGCCTGCTTTATTTTAGACAGTAGAGTAAATTTCCTGTCCTTGCCGTGATGGCACTGTTTGGGCTTTAAGTTAAGCATTAACATGTTTGCAGCATCAGGGACCAAGTGAAGGGTGGAGAAATTGCATTGTTCTAAGGCATTAAAGGAGGGTGGAGTGCTTCAGAGGAGCCAAATTAACTGATTGTGTAACCTCATAGTCTCGTAGTGCTGTACAATACACAGTTTCTCAGCTCAAAGTCTCTTCTCCTTCTCCCCCTGTTTTGTTTTATTTTATTTCTGTTCTTTTTTGACTGTTTATTTCCTTGGATGCTGCCCCCTCACGCCGGGAAAAAAGTACATTAATGAAATTGCTAACTGAAATAAAAGTAAAAAAAAATTACTAGTAAATTTCCCATTGTGAGATGGTCACTTGCTCACGTGGTATTTTGGATCACTCTTTGGGCAATTAATTATTTAACTTCTTGTTTATAAGATTGGTACGATCTAGAACTATCATTTGCTGTTCAGTATTTTTTTTTCCAG
Organism: Mauremys reevesii; assembly: GCF_016161935.1. Taxonomy (NCBI): domain Eukaryota; kingdom Metazoa; phylum Chordata; order Testudines; family Geoemydidae; genus Mauremys; species Mauremys reevesii. The sequence goes on from NC_052624.1 coordinate 191,510,606, forward strand.
GAAAAACCCAAACTGATTTTTTTCCTTCTCACTAAAAAGTAATTTAAAATTATATGAATTATTTTCTTCTGAAACCTTATGTTATTAATTTCATGGTCTTTGTATATTTTAAGCTTGCAACATTAATATTGCAATAAATATGATTTTGCATGTTAATTTATGCTCCAGGGGGAGGGAAGGGGGAGAGAAAGGGGGGGGGGGCGCAAGGTGGAAGTTTCGCCCAGGGTGCAAAATATCCTTGCTCTGGCCCTGTGTAGGGTGAGGGGTGAAGATTCTAGATGCTCACATAGAGGATTTGTACCACCTGCATACCAACAGTGATCAGCTCTCTGTGCATTATAATGAAAGTGAGTTTGGGAGAGGATGTAGGCAGAGGGTTGACCTGCATGAGGAGGGTATGCACAGCTTTCAAGGTGTGTAGAGCTGCATTCTATCTGCAGTAGTGGCTGATCCATGACACATATTTTGGTGGGGATATCCATGTCTAACCCAGCAGAAGTCTGAATCCCAGGCACATATGTTGTTGGAGAAATCCATGTCCAACCTAGCAGAAGTCTGAAACCCAGGAACTAAGACTGAATGGATATAGAATTTGGTGTTTGGAAATTATTTCAGTACCATATCTTACACTTAGCATTTGGAGTCACAGATGGAGCAGCAAAAAAAATTTCCTTGAAAAAGAGCAGGATTGCAGCAGTCAATCCTTTTCCCATTACCCTCATAGCACTAAAGATGGATAATTCTACTAGTGAGTTACCTTTGAAGGACCACTTGATACGTATAGTAACAGAGGCCAAATCAATTGCAAACAGATATTGCACATTCTGCCCATGGAATCAAATTATGCCAGCAGAGGAATTGTAGCATTTCTATTGCACAGCTGAACCATCGTGCAAAGGATCTTTATGAAGGACTGACACCTTTCTGTACCTCTCCTTATTAGAATTGTGGAAGGGGAAGTAGTGGACGGATTGGAGGAATGGCTAGTGGATTCATGTTACTGAAGCAAGATAATTATTCATAGCTCTCTGTTATACCATCTTCTTGATGTGCTCAGTCATGATTTCATTTTTTTAAAATGTGGATCACACTTCAACTTACTGGTAAAAGTACATTAACAATTTGGATGACTTTGTTCCTGCAAGAGTGCATTAAAATTTCCATCTGCATCCTGGAAGCAGTATTATTTGCATTATTCCAAATAATAATTCCTAATCTCAAGTGCTGTGCACAAGCAAACTGAGCAAATATATTTTCTTCAAGATTAGGAGTGACAGAAACTAATATTTGGGGTTTGGAGTCCATCCTATTTTGGAATGAATATCACAAAATCTGGTTGCATCAGAAGCCCTAGTCACTGTGACATAGAGCCTATGAGGAACGTTAGGTTGAATTGTCAATAACTTACCATTGTTCTTGCATTAACAATCTTTGTTCAAGCAATAAAGAATCCTGTGGCACCTTATAGACTAACAGACGTTCTGCAGCATGAGCTTTCGTGGGTGAATACCCACTTCTTGCATCTGAAGAAGTGGGTATTCACCCACAAAAGCTCATGCTGCAGAACGTCTGTTAGTCTATAAGGTGCCACAGGATTCTTTATTGCTTTTACAGATCCAGACTAACACGGCTACCCCTCTAATCTTTGTTCAAATCCTTGATCCAATTGTGGGCAGGCACTGGTTATCCTGGGTGGCAGGAGAGAGGGGTGGTAAAGAAATGTTTGGCAGGCTTGCTCCAAAACACTACAGACAGTTCTACTCATCAGTTTTCCATCCTCTCTGAGGCTGGGACTGAGCTTTGTGATGCTTACATGGGCAGCTGCTATGCCCATCATTGCTACAAGGCAAATTCCCCTCCTGCCTCCCCCACCGTCTTCTCCAAGAGCACATAGAGGACAAAGCATATAGTCCTTGCACTTACATCTCCAGCAGCACGTGAGGAGGAGTGGACACAGGGTCACTCTGCTACTGTATGAAGTGTAAGTCCTACAGCTGCCATCTCTTCTGGGTCCCTGCCATCCAATCCCAAGAATCAGTACTATGAGGAAACCTGGAGCCTTGTTCCAATATCATCCCACTATGTTAGTTAGGGGAGACTCACTTCCCTGCCAATCCTCTACCCAGCAAGGGTAACCTAAGCAGACACAGGAGCCCTACCCTCTCAAGATATAAAGACATAGCTACCACCCAGTCCAACAATCATGGGCATGTGTATCACCAAAATTATTGAGGTAGCCACTCTCTAATAGTTTGACAACAAATCATTGATTTAAAACCTGCTTATTCCACATGTAACTGTCAGGGATTTGTGCAATGGTTCAAGCTCCAAGGAGTCCATTCCCCCAGACAGTCACCTCTTGCCTTTACACCTGGGGGTTTCCTTCCTCTCAAATTCCCTGTGACTCTCCAGAATCCATAGGTTTGTGAGGCCATGTCCTCTCTCCCCACCATGTCCTACAAACCCCTTTCCACCCGAGGAAAACTGAGGAGAAAATCCTGGGGGGAATCACACCACATGATCCCCCCAGGATCTCCCTTTCTTCAGAAGATAGGAATGAGTAATAGCTATGTGAACTGGGCCTTTCTCTTCTTAGTAATAGAGTATTTATCATATGTGCAGAATCTTGAGTAGCAGCTACAGTGCTGTAAATGTTAATAGCAATTAGAGGTAATTGAATATTTTCTGATAGAACTTTTTCTATCAGAAAATTCCAAATAATCAAAATCAACATGTTCCACAGCAATATGCTGATTTCAACAAAATTTAATTTTGAAAAATTTAAATGAAGCATTTTGATAAATTAAAAAGTTAAAATCAAAATTGAACTTTGAATCAAAACAAAAACAATTGACTCAAAATGAAAAGTTTTTGGAAAATTCATTTTCCAAATGACATCCAAATTTGAACTTTACATTCCAAACCAGATTCCCCCATCCTCCTCCCCCGCTCCCCCCAAAATATTGGAAGTTCCTGCAGAACAGAAATTCTGGTCCCAACAAGCTCTAACCTTATTTAAATAGTGTGCTCTATGTTGAAAAATCACAAATCATATATTTTGTAAAGTGATGAACTTTGGCTGGTGTTGGGTTAAAAACCACTTTAGTACTGATTGCAGGAGTAGTGAGATGTTATCAGTGGTGTTGTCTTTATTGTATGAATAAACGGGAGCAGAACCGTGCTTAACCTGTTCCGAATGATGGGGTCCCTCACCTGAAAGGACCTTGTTAAGCCAGTGACTCATATGCGAGGCCCCTGTGAAAGTAAGAAGGGTGGGGTATCTCAGCCATGAGAAGTGGACTCTCCCTAAGGGTCCCAGCCTGGTTTAACTTGTTCCTCACCACTGTTCAAAAACAGAGCTAAATAGGCTCCATTACAAGCCTTTTGTTATTTTAAGTGCTCAAAAGAGCTGACAATCACTTTTGGTGGGACAGCCGTTCTGCCCAGACTAAGAGCTGAAAATCACTGAGAACTGGGTGAAACCTCAAGAAAATGACCTGTAGAGGTCACAGCAGAGAGGCAGGTGGCAGAGGGCGGCCAGCGGGGCGGAACCAGTGGAGTGAGCAAGGTGCCTTCTTCCCTGGGTGGGAGGTGAACTTACACAGATACACCTCTGAACCCTGGGTCCTCACTGACCAAGGACAACCACTGTGAGTAGGGAATTGTGAGGTAGCAGAGAGGGGGACAGAAAAAGAACTTTTGGTTGTAGAACTCAAGAACATGAGGTGGAAGGCAGTGCCCCACACATTCTGGGGTGGGTGTCCTGCTCACAGTTTTATGATAATGAATCCTGCTTCTGGCATTTTCTCTAATTAATGTTGGGTGACTTCCATCCTTTCATTAAAAGTTTCTTTTCTACACTCAGACTTCTGCACTCACAAGCACAGAGTATTGCCTCTCAGAGGTGTCCAGGGGTTGTGTGTAATTTTCCCAGCTTCCTGGGTGGGGGCTCAAGCTGGTTCTGTGCTGTATTATTGAAAAGTAACCCTTAGTTATTGAACACAGCCCTGGTTTCTGCCAGCTTCACATGGCAGAAGGGTTACACATATATATCATCCACAGTGGGAATCTTGAGTTTAATGTATGAACCTCTACTGCCTAAATTAAGCATCTCTCTTAGCTGAGGCTGTAGAAGACTCATCAAAATTTAGCTGGCCTAGCCATAACTAGAGAGAGACAGAGTACCACTCGAGGCAGGCAGGAAAGGAATCATTTTCACTACCACAACATAACCAAACTTGGGTTGGAAAAATGATAGCCAGGTGAACCACCACTGCACAGCACAATGCCCATCAGTGAGAGGAGGGGAAATTTTGTCCAAGGACATTAGGTCAAAAAACATGCCCTGGAGTTTTAATCACCATGAAGAAAAGACAGGACCTCTGTTTCTAAGGTATGGTCCAAAATACACTTTGATTTGGCCCATTAATAATACAGTGCCCTGCCTTAGAAATAACAGACAGTCACCACTCAGTAGGAAAAATTCTGATTCTATTGAAGTTAATGGGATTTTTGCCATAGACGTCAGTGGGATCAGGATTTCATTCAGTGCATCTACCAATGAGTGGCTGAGTCAATTGTTGCTGGATTCTAACTTGTGTTTCCAGGGAATCTAGCTATTTCAGGCTAGTGAACCAATCTTGCATTACTTGCACATCTGAAAATTCCATCCAAGCCAAAGAAAGTTTCAGATGTGCAAAAAAAAAAAAAATTATCAGGGCACAACTGTAGGACAATACGCCATTCCAGCTACATTGATTAAGCTGATTAACATAATCAGCTCTGTTTGCCACTGCAGATGTTACATAGGGAATCTCTTAAATTTGTTGTTGAGTCTTTTCTCAAATAAGATTCCACAAGGCAACAAGACTGAGTTTTTCCTACAACTTCCCCCCCACCATTTCCCCACCTTTACATCATCTTAATTGTTTGCTAAGAAAAAAAAGAATGCCCTTTTACATTCTCAGCATAACCTTTTCTGCTTGAAAGTCTCCTGAAAGACACCACCTCCTCTGCAGCAGGTGTAGTTTTAATGATGCTTTGATGCAATATGTCAAGCCTCATGACTTGCTGCGAAGAGTGACATTTCTTTTGATAGCTCCTAGCAACAGCCATACAAGTTGTTCGTGGTCACCTCACACTATACAAAAAACTCCTGCAGCAAGTACATTTAATTTGAGTTTCATGCTAGGTTGCACACAGTATACACTGCTTCCCCTTTTTCTAATTCCCTTTAAAATAAATCTATGTTATTAATTTGATACACATGACTACAGTGGCACAAAAAGATAGAGTAACCACTTATCAAACTGTAATTTTCAAATGCAATTTTAAGTTTCTGGTGCCAGTAAACACTGCTTTCATATCTCAAATACAGAATTATACTGTAGTTTGGAATGTAAAACACTATTGAATATTGAAAAAAAATCAATGTTACATTTAAGATTTGCAAAAAAAAATAGTCACAGTTTTGCTTATAGAACTACATGTTGAAGGTCACGGATAAGTCTTTTTTTTTTTTTTTAAGAACAAATTCACAAAGCAACCTTTTTCAAAGAAAATCTAATATTAATGTGCATTATAACTTACTGTCAATAATTAATCATGCTTTGCACTTGTAAAGCACCTTATAAACAGTAACAAATTGATCTTCATAAAATAGCAGTAGGGAAGATATACATTAGTGTAATCTATTTACAAGTGGGTAAACTAAGGCTTAGAGAGGATAAGATCACACTGAAAAGCAAAGCCGGAAATAGAACACAGGAGATTACTATTGACATCTAGTCACATCACAGTGCCAGTTTTTGGAATGTTTTGGGGGCGAGGGGAGGTCATCACATTACTGGCGTTTTCATTTCACACATATATGCCCCCCTCTAAATGTAGTAGAACATTAATCAATGTGCTTAGAGAGCAGCAAACCCCATCTTACATTACGTACTGTTTCTTGCCCCAACTTTCAAACACAGCAGGGAAGAAGATAGTGCATGTGATTGGCCTTTGCCTGTTATTAAAGCCAACAAATGTTATCTGTGTTTTTATTATGTCCAGGAGTAACTCTGAAATGCAAGTCTTATGTTTTGCCAGAGTACAACGTACTGGGTACAAAGAGTCTTGGTACCATTAAGAGGACTTTTAGGAGTGTTTTGTTCTTTCTGGGGAGGCCTGGAAAAAGATTACAGAAGTAATGTTATCTTATGCAGCCTCAAAAGCCCTGGTGCAAATCAAAACAATTTATGTACTGTTAAAAGGTTCCCTCTTGATATTTGCAAGTTGCATGTTTGCTTATGCAACAATATAGACCAGAGGTTCTCAACCTTTTTTCTTTCTGAGGTCCTCCAACATGCTATAAAAACTCCACAGTCCACCTATGCCACAATAATTGGTTTTCTGCACATAAAAGCCAGGGCCCGTGTTAGGGGGTAGCAAGCAGGGCAATTGCCTGGGTCCCCATGCCACAGGGGCCCCTACATTGCTTAAGCTTTGGCCTCAGGTGGTGGGACTCTGGCCCTGGGCTTCAGTCCCAGGCAGTGGGGCTTCAGTTTTCTGCCCTGAAATCCAGTAAGTCTAACAATGGCCCTACTTGGTGGCTGCCCTGAAACCTGCTTGTGGCCTCCCAGGGGGCCCCAGACCCCTGGTTAGGAACTACTGATATAGATGGTAACTCAGAAAATTGCTACATACCCTACCATCTTCCCTGTTGTCTGTTCAGAGATTCAGATAGTGAAGATAGGCCCAGTGCTGGTGATTTTTATACTTGGAGGATCATGTGACAATAGCCATATGGACTTCTGGGTAATTTAGTTAAGTAACTGGATGGCCATTTTGTTGCAAGCATTTTTGTGACTTTTTCTGTTTTTGTTTTTTTGGTTGCTCAGTTAGTTTTAGTGGAGGAGAATATTTTACCCTGTAGATCAAAAATATATGGAACTGTGTAAATGACATATAAGTAACATAAGATTTGCATAGGGCACACATAATTATATGAAAGTGATCTCTTCATATATTCAGGGAAAGAAAAATGTAACTGGTGCTACTCTCTGGGGATCTTCTCACACCCATGCTCCACCTGCTTCTGACGAAAATATAAAATGCCAGTTGCAGTAGATGATATAGTCCTTTGCTTTTGTGAATGCTCAGATCAGCAATGAAATAGTTAATCCTGACATTTTTAAATTACCTGCACTCCAGAATTCAATTCAATATTAATTAATGAAAAGGGTAGTTCTTAACTCTCAGAGCTATTTTTTCATGCTGGCTGCAGCTTTAAAAAAACAACACTGGATTGTTTTCCACAGTTTGAAGGTTATCTTTGCAGTCAAAAGGGATGAGCTAGAAACTAAATTTTCTAAACTGAACATTTAGATTTTGGAGCACATATCAGCTACCAGTCCAGCAAGTCACCATGAACAAGTCCAATTCTAACCCTGCATATATTGCAATGCAAACATGTATATGTAAAATGCATGACATTTTCTCTCTCATGCAAAACACAGATGTCCTTTCCACATGGGTAGTTCTTTTGGGTGAAGATTTAAGAGTATTATATAGAGAACATTGCTTCTATGGCTGATTAGATCAATGTACAAGCAGTTAGAAAGGCAATTATTAGAGGTATATTCTATACCAGACAACTTATTCTATAAATTAGCAAAAACTTCCTTAAACAGAAGGTTTTTTTGTTTTGTTTTGTTTGTTTTTATTATGGAAATACAGAGAAGTTTTTATATATTCCATCACTGGTTCTTCAATGAGACATACTACTCCTTAGCACTTTTCACATCTTCAAAATGCTGTACAGATGACAGTATCTGATTACGTTTTACAACATTCTGTGCATTAGATACAGTAGTGAAGAATCAACTTGGGGAAACTGAGGGAGGGAGTTGTGTGAACAAGGCCACAAAGGAGATTGGTGGACTGGTAGAGTCACAATTAGAACTCAGTTACTTCTGAGTCCTAAGCCAGTGTACATTTGTCTTGATCACACTACTTACTGGTTTTTCAATAATCCTGTACAGCTGATAAGGTTAATCCATTTTCTGTCTGTGGGTTGAGGCCTCCGTTGGCTATAAAGTAGTGTAGCCTCAAGGCAACATGTATTGTATTTTCAGAAAGAATACTAAAGATACCCATAAGTAAGTACTTGCCTTGTGAAAAAAGGAATGGAATGTAATCAGTGTGAAAGAACTTCAGCCATAGAATATTACTTCTCAGCCATCCTATTGCTTTGAAAATTAACACCTTCCTGTTATAGTTGTATTATTATCTTATGTTGCAATAATTGTAAATCCCATTACATGTTTGGAAATATTTTAAAAAGATATCAGGAAGAGAAGGCTTATGGGGTCTCCAATATCTGACAATGGACCCTGACTCAGGCTTGAAAAATTTTGTTATTTTATTTTTTTATATATTTCTTAAAATACTTCAGCATCCAGAATTAAAAATTAAAACTGCAAAACAAGAACAAACAGAATAATGAAACAAAAAAATCAGTACCTTATTTAGTACTTGCATTATTATAACACCTGGGGTCCTGATGTTGATCGGGGCCCCATGTTGCGCTATACACTATAGAGACCCATGTGAATAACTGGTTTGTCAGTTCTCTGGCAGTTCTGAAAAAGATCAAATAATTGTTTGGGGTCAATGCAAAACCATTTTTGGGGAGGAGGGGAGGAATTTTTGGCAAAACAAAAAGGTGGGGAAATGAAATGTTTCATTTAGATTTGGGGCATTTTAACCATTAAAAAAAAAAAAAGCAAATGAAATGCACAGTTAGATTAACTGGGCCAGATTGAGAATCAGAGAGAAGAAGTATAGAGCTAACTGTGTAGTGTTCTCAGCAGGGTAGTGGGAGAGCTGGAGTCCCCTCCCTGGACCAATGATTATTTAATTAGTTATATAAAGTAGAACAGCTTCAACAGGAGTGATTAGAAAGACCTACTTCAGAATACCTAGTAACTTGATAGGTAGGTTGCTCAGTTGGGCTATAGCAGGGGTAGGCAACCTATGGCACGCATGCCGAAGGCGGCACGCGAGCTGATTTTCAGTGGCACTCACACTTCCCAGGTCCTGGACACCAGTCCGGGGGGCTCTGCATTTTAATTTTATTTTAAATGAAGCTTCTTAAACAATTTAAAATCCTTATTTACTTTACATACAACAATAGTTTGTTATATATTATAGACTTATAGAAAGAGACTTTCTAAAAACGTTAAAATGTATTACTGGCATGCAAAACCTTAAATTAGAGTGAATAAATGAAGACTCGGCACACCACTTCTGAAAGGTTGCCAACCCCTGGACTATAGGCAATCTAGGTTCAGCTCCCTGTTCTTGACTGACTATTTTAACCTGGATCTTCTACAGTTCCTATGAGTGTTTTAGCCCCTGGGATATAAAGGCTTGCACTATCTCAGCTTTGTTAGTGGTGCCTAACTACACTTGTAAATCCAGACAATAAATTGGTACATTTTATGCTGAAATTTCTGGGAAGGAAAAAAAAAACATGTTTTCTCCCCGACCACAGCAAATTGGCCCAAATTCATTCAATGTCTCAGTCAACCCAAATTTGCCTTTTTCAGTGAATAAAGTTTTGGTTAAAAAAAAATTGCCTCTCTCTAATACTATACATAAACATATTAAGACACAATCTCTGACCTAAAGAGAACACAATCTAACTGGGTTAGACGGACAAAGAGTGTAAGAAATGAAATAATGAGCATACACATTTTGAAGATGGGAAACCAAAAGACAGAAAGGCTAAATTTTCAAAATGTGCTCAGCTTCTCAGTTTGGATCAAATTTTCAAAAGGACTCAGGTCCCATTTACCACCCAAATGAAGGAACTATTTTTTCCAAAGGGTTAAGCATTCAGCAGCTGGTTGAAAAACCTGGCTCTCTATGACTTGTCCAAGATCAAACTGGAAATCTGGGACACAGCTAAGATGTGAACCAACTTTTTGTGTGTCATAATGAGGTGCTTTAACCACAAAACTATCCTTCCATTTATATCCTATACAAGCATTTAAGATGTGAACCACTGGCTGTATCACACTAACTCCAGCACTAGACCCAGCTATGCTGCCAACAAGAATATTTACAATGGGAAATTGCATCTGCTTTCATTACAAGAAACTTGGTTCTACTTTTCTAAAAGAGTCTCTCTGTGTGGTGCACAGAAGGCCTGCTCTTCCTTTGTGAAATATTCTGTGTGGGTAAATGTAAGCTGCTATAAAAGATTTTTTGCTTGTTTGTTTTAGTTTCTTTTGTTCCCTCCCTTACATGTCACTCTTACAAACTCCAATCACTCACTGCCAGCCCACTGTGTAGAATATTTCACATGGGTTTTATGTTTGTTTCATCATGCTGCTTCACACTATTCTTTTTTTTTTAAACCTTCCTCTGCAAACAGAGCAAAAACATGGCTGGCATTTCTGGGAGACTTGGAACAGTGGACAGGAGTTTTGCCTGAGGCATCACTTGGCAGAAAGCAGAAGGGGTAACCATAGTCATTCCTGCAAAACTCTTCTGAATGAGCTCACCATCTTTTATTTATATTTACTTTCTTTTTTAGTAAATTCTTTAGAATGTGTTTTTAAAAAAATGCTCCTGGCCTCTTAGTGGAGAGGACCTGGGGAAATGCCAATTGTGTAGTGAAAACAAGCCAGACAATTCCTCTGAAAGAACAGATTAAAGATGGTATTTTTTTAATGAAGTATTTTTAAAAAAATCTACAAAGCCATATTTTTCCATTTAAATTGCATCTATAGATAAAACAGTATGAAGGATCTTTGAATAGATTGTCTTCTTCCATTTGGCATCCCCCTGCCCTGCTATTATCCCCTTGTGTTTCCAACAGAACTTAAGCACAAGAAGAATCACATTATTATTTCCTTGTTGGTGTCCTGTACTAGCATTATTGACAATGTCAGCACAGCTCTGCGAACGGTTAACAGCTTTTGCAAAGACAACAAGGCACACTGAGCAAAGTCAACAAATGCTTAAAAAAATAAATATTTAGAAGTCATGATATGCCCCTCTACATTTTATACATTAAAGTCAGGTTCACCTCCTGAACTGAGACCATGAAATTGGGAGTAAAAGAGGCCACTCCTTCTCAGTTTTAGCATGCAGGCAACAGAGATGAACATGATAGTAATATTTAGACATAGCATCTTTGACAGCACATAGCTTAGCCAATATAGTGATGGTGGCTTGTTGCTTCTCAAAATCTACACGTGATCAGCTTGGTGAACGATGCTGCTTCTGCTAAAACTGTTCCAGTATGGACTAATGGCCATGTATTTAATGTTTGACCTGTGGTCAGATGTAGCTTCTCACCACTTCACCTCTCAAGGTCATGTCATTATTGCAGCATTCACTGCTCAGCAAATCTGTGGCACACCATTTTTTGTGGGGGGAAAGAGTGGGGTAGCACCCATCCTCATGCAGCAGCTATCAGATCCCAGAAGTTCTTTCTATCCATGTGAAAAGAGGACTATGTCAGACACAAACATCTCTGTACAAGTAGTACTCAGTAACAGATGCTTGGGCTGTGCACAGAAGTATTGTGGTCCCCTCTCACTGCTCTCAGAAAGGGTGTGCTGGGTCATGGTGAGAATGTATCCAGCTTTACCAATAAGCGAAAGCCATCTAATTACAGTAAGAGGATCTCAGAGCTGTTGGCTCTGCTTAATAGGTAAGAACAGAATTCAGTTCCCAGAACTAGAAGAGGGGACTGATTATACTAAAGTCCCACTGTAAAGGGCACTTTGGCTTCTTGAACCACTGTGGTTGCGCCCTAGCATAATTCAAGTGCTTAGTGCCAGACAAGGACTGGATGACATGTTACCTGTTTTGATTGCTCCTCATCCTGACCTTACCAGCACCTGCCTTTTGCTCCATTGCTAGGAAAAATCATTTGATGCTTTCATTTTAAAGCAGTGCAGAGAAGGTTTGCATGTGCATGTTTATTGTTGGAAGGCTATAATCACTCCTCTAACCCATTCCTTTCTCTGTTTTTTTTCCTTTCAATTTGGTTGGCATCACTGGCTCATACTCACTATTCCCACTCTCATCATAATCTTTAGATTTCCTTCAAACACTAGACAGAAAAAAAAGTGCTCATTATTTTTTCTTTCAAACTCAGTCAAGTGCCAGGAAAAAATAAAACACAACAACAACAAAAACCACAAAGCCAGCCATGTACAGCACTGCAGCAGTAGATGCCAATTTATTCCTTTAAACGTGATTTCTCAGTATCTTTCTCTCTGCATTTTTCTCTTTCCAAGGTGTTGAGACACTTACTGTACACAAGTTCCCTCCTTTTCACTTATTCTAATATCTTCTTGTTGGGCTGAATGCTGCTGAGGATATACTGAATAACTGAAGACGGTGCCTGGACACCAGATAAAAATTAATCAAGATAATGAATCACCTAAACTTGAATACTTTGAACTTCCCATAGTAGTCCATTAGAGGGTGATCCAGACAGACAGCACATACATATACAATTATTATTCAATTATTATAAAACATTTATAAAGCAACGCAAATTTACAAGCCACTTTACAAAGAGATGAAGGTGTGGTCCCTGCCACCAACAGCTCCCAAAGAGAACACTTCAGAAGAGAGGTCTGGAGTTGCTTGAGGAAGTGGTTTTTAAGTCAGGGGGAGTGGAAGGAGGATGCCTGGCAGATAAAGCTAAACAGCAAATCCCATCCCAGGAGTGGTGAGCATCGTAACAGAAGACGTGAAGTTGAGGGTTTTTATAAATGTTTTATTTCTGTCCCCAAAGTACCAGATTACTTCTATCAGTGAGTCCCCCAATCTATGACTCCTCAAATTCCCCAGGCTAATCATAATGGGTTTGATTTAACTCTTTGCACTGGCTTCAAGGGCCAATACATTCATACTTAAATTATGACATGTTGTGCCTGTATAACCTTCCCTCACCGCTCACTCAGTCACCCTCTGTCTTCTATTTCACTGTCAACCCCAAGAGTTCAAAAATTATGACCTTCACTCCAAAATCAGGATTTTAAAAAAACAAATTGTTTTTGTGTGTGAGAGACAGTTAGTGTGGTCAACTGTATCAAATTCATAGAGTATGGTGATTTTTGCCCCATTTCAGAAACTCTCGCTGTTGCCTGATGGTGCAGCAGCTCCCCAGAACCAAACATTCTAATGAATTAATTAGGTGTCCCCCAGCCCCACATCTGCCTGTCACCCAGCTCCCATATCATCTTTTCCTACAGATCCTGGGATTCTTCACTCTCCCGCCCTCCCAGGCCTGGAGGAGAGTAGGGTGCAGATACAGCAGGGTCATCTTCTCCCCTTTTCCTGGACCAGCTCCAGGGGCTCTTCACCTCGCTCTGCTCCTCTCCAAGCCTGGGATTGCAGGGAAGGAGAGGAGAGTGAGAGGAGCAGAGTCAACTGATCCTTTTTTCACAGGAGAGAGATCAGGGGAGGAGTAATCATGCCTACCCTGAGATGCTGGTATCTTTCATATCCCTCCTCTCCTCCTCCCTCACCCTGTGAGAATTGTGTCAGCTCAGTCTCCTTCTCCCCACCTTCTCTCGACTCCTGTAGGGGGCACCTTCTCCAGCAGCACTGACTGGCTTTTTTTTCCCAGGAGACAGGCAAGTAGGGAAGGCAGCCAATCAGAGGGGGCTCCCCACCTGACAGGGCTGATATATGCAAGACGAGCTGGAGCTTCTCACTTCATCGCAAGACTGGTTCCAGGCCCAGCCAAAATCATGTGACTGGCAAGAACTGGCTATACTGGTATTTGCCCCATTCTCCTTCATAGTTAAGCCTTCTGTTAAGGAAGCGACAACCAAAGCTCCTCCTACAGGACCTAAGGGCCTGATCCAAAGTCAATTTCAGTCAACTGGCAACTTTCTGTTGTTTCAGGGAGCTTTGAAACCCTTCTTTAGGCCCCAGAATTATCTAATTATTCTGAAATGCCAGTCATTATAGCATCATCCCTAAGGACTCCTCTAGTCACAAGTCTTTTATGTTTAAACCTTCTCAATTGCTCTGTATTAAGGATTTGCAAACCCTTGACTATGGTTAAGACACCAGCATTAGCCGACATACTGATTTTAACTCTCCTCTGAGCCTTCTTTTTTAATCTTTAGTTCCTGACTGTTTAAAATGCTTGTTACCTACTTTCTCCCCTAACTGCTTTATAAAACTAATTCCTTAAACTTAATATTTCTTTCATTAAGCTCACTAGGGGTTGTTCACAGCCCCTGGAACCCAATCAGATTTGCACATTTATTAAGCTAATTGACAACAAATTTAACACTTTTCCAATAATGATTACCAGCCTTTTGTTACAACAAATCCCCTTTATATCATTTAAGGGGGAAATAATTAGCCCTGGTAAAATAATCTTTTAATGGGTTTTGCAGTGATAATCTGTAATGTAAAGACAACATCCAGTTACAGAGGACCATTAAAATATACAGCTGCTCCTGAAGTTACAGATGATATAACCTGTTTGATCTTCAGTTCCTGCTTTCATTTTTGTCTGAGCTATGTCTGTTAGAATGGAGACTGTCGGTGGGACATGGGCAGTGTCTTTGTCTTTTTCAGTTCTGAGCCCACTGGGGATGTTTAACAAACACTGAAAATATAACATATGCCACAATACATGATTAGCAATAATAAGATATGTTTTGCAACATATTGTGATGGAGCAAGGCCGGATGGCTACAGGAAAGTACTCAGGAACAGGTATGTTAGCCCCAGGCTAAGCAAATCCCTAGGACCATGGGAACCAAAATGGCAGTTGCTCCAGGGTAATTAAGGCACCTGGGGCCAATTAAGAACTTTCTAGAAGGCACCGGAGAGAGCTACATTGATTGGAGCACCTGCAGCCAATCAGGGCAGGCTAATCAGGGCACCTGGTATAAAAAGGGGAGCTCACTCCAGGAAGGAAGGAAGGAAGGAAGGAAGGAAGGAAGGAAGGAAGGAAGGAAGGAAGGAAGGAAGGAAGGAAGGAAGGAAGGAAGGAAGGAAGGAAGGAAGCAAGCAAGCAAGCAAGCAAGCAAGCAAGCAGCCAGAGACACAAGGAACTAAGAACTGAGAGGGTGTACTGCTGGAGGATTGAGGAAACATCATACAATCAAGCAGTATCAGACACAAGGAGAATCCTATGGTGAGGATAAGAAAGGTGTTTGAAGGAGGCTATGGGGAAGTAGCCCAGGAAGCTGTAGCGGTCAAGCAGCGGTTACAAGTAGCACTATAGAGACTGCTGCAATTCACAGGGCCCTGGGCTGGAACCCGGAGTAGAGGGCGGGCCCGGGTTCCCCCCAAGCCTCGCTACTCCTAATCAGACATAGGAGGAGGTGATCCAGACTGTGGGTTTCATCCAAGGGGAAGACCACTGAGGGGAGGAAATCCGCCAATAAGCGCAGGACCTACTAGAGAAGAGGAGGAACTTTGCCACAATATATATTCACTGACAATATAAAACAACTCTATGCGTGAAAGTGTCAGTCACATGGTGTATACACGGGCAAGCTCTCACTCCTTCCAACTGGAAGGCTTATCTTTGCCTTTTTGATAATAGAACACTAAGGTGAATTTCCAAAACACTGAAAAGAAATCTGTACTTCATGTAAATATATGTGTACCTAATTTCATTGTCATATGGCTAAAACGGCATGGAACTCTTATACAGCAGGCATAAATTTGACCTCATTATTAAAATTACAGCCTGATTCTAAACACAGTTGTATACCAGTGTAAATCCCTTAGCTTCAGAGATTCACACAGGCATAAGTAAGATTTGAACAAAGTTAGTTCAGAAGTTTTACCATCCAATAAATGTTCAATAGATGCCTATTTGAAATTGATAGTGTCCATTTCCTAGTGTACAGGTGTTTACATCTTGAAACAAAATCATTATTGGACACATTTTGGCAGTCTCAATAAAGTGAGTAATTGCTTAGACATTGAAAGTAAACTTTCTTCTCACCCAAAATTTGATCGCTCCTTGTAAGGGGACAAAGCACAGCAAGAAGCATAGCAGGGCAATGTGGAAAAAATGCAGCTGCTTATACTGTACCTAACATATTGATAAATATTGGGTAAAATTTTCAAAAGGGCCCAAGTAATTTAGGAGCCCAAGCCCCACTGAAAGGATTTAGCGTTCTAAGTCACTTTAGGCATGATTTGAGCATTTTACCCAGTGTATTTATTGTCAACTTCCATCTCCAGGACAGTCCATACAACATTAGTGAAAGGGCGAGGTGTATAAAGAAAGATTCTGGGATTTAGAAATCTTGCTCATTTTCTGCTCCAATTCTAAGAAAACCAGGATGCCCAGAGGAGGCCATTTGCTCCATTTTGCTCAAACCTTATGTGATGGAAAAGAACTGTGCTCATACAATCTTCCTTCTGTTTGTAAAACTCATTCACAGCCCAGAAGAGCCTGCATTTGTTGTTTTTTTTCTCTTCACATTTTTTAAGTACATGTACAGCACACATATGACACTGGTCTTTTATTCTTTTCAAAATTAATCTGCAATAAATATGCAAATAGCTGCTTTTCATCTGCATAACACATGCACACTGAGTAAGTGTGCAATATACTGCTTTTTGGTGTGGAATTCTCTCTTTTTTCCCCATATTCCACATTTATTCAATTAAAATGCAACCAAAAGAGAAAAACAAACAAATTTATTTTTGCTCATTTATAAGCAATATTGTGGAGGAATATGCACATAACAGAATGAAGCTTAAGCTTCAAATACCAATCTTAGTATCAGTTTCATCCTTTTTCATATAAAAAGATTTACAAGCCAGGTTGCTTATGAATACGTGCCTGTGTTTTTCTCATCCTATTCATCCCTGCAAGATATTTCTGCTAGCCAAATTACATACAGAACTCTAAAAGGCAAACAGGGATTTAAATTTGAAAGCTCATTAATTTTATGCAAACTCCATGGTGTATTTTTTTTGTTTTGCTTACTTCACAGCTGACAGCATATACCCTGCTGTTGCGCCATGGCCTTTTGTATCATCAGGATGGTCCCAATCCTGCAAATCTGCACAAAGAGTCTTCTAAGTGTATGGCTGGAAGGCATATTAAGAGGTCATCTTGTCCATCCCCCCAGGCTGAAGCACATGCATAAATTAACTCAAATGAGTCATCTCACTGATATCAAATGGGACACATTTAAGCACATAATTACAGGTAAGCACCTCAATACATATTTGCAGGATCGTAGCCTAAGTCATGCATTAAAAGTACAACATATGTCACATAATATGATATGTGTGACATAACAGAGGAAGAAAAAGATTCAGCTAGTGAAAACATCGGATATGTTGGCATGTTTTTATTTTCTACAAATAACTATCCTGTCTGCAATGGGTCTCCAAAAGTTGAATTTCATGCCAAGTCTTCATGCCTGAAGTGTAGCCACTGTGTTCTTGAAAAAAAGAAAGAACTTTGTTGTCATAAAGCATCTGTCATTCTTTTGCTTATCTGCTGAAGTTGAAGTTCTATGCTGATGTTTTTCCTATTCTTTTTATTTTCTTCAGGGCTGAGAATGACAAGAATGCAACAAAGGGGGGAAAAAAGTCATATGTTTGTAGCTGAGATGCTCAGATGAATGCCCAAGAATGGGTCAGCTGGAAACACCATGTTGAAATTCATGTTAAAAGTAATAGCCCCAGCAACATTAGTTTAAAATCTATTATATTTATTTCCAAATATTTATTAAAACAGGAGAGCAACAATAGGAAAGAGAAGGCAGCAATGATTTAATCATAAACCCTTCATATCAAATCTAAGGACAAAATAAGAAGTTTTGTTCTAGATTGCTAGTGCGCATTATTAACTGCAAAGCCAACCACCATCTAAAAAGAGGAAAAGGGATGAGAGAGAGCATGCTTGTACAGGCACTCCTTGCTGTCCAGATCTGTAAATGTTTCAACATCTATTGCCTTTTCTTCAGAGCTCACTGATGCAATACAAAGTGAACCTAATCCTACTTTTGTCTGTTCCCTGTCAGAGAAGGTTATAGTTCATAACAATAGATACCATAACGCTTGCTGATATTAACACTCACCTAATCATCTGCACTGGAATCCACGTGGCATACTAACTACGTGCAACAAGCAGCACACAAGACATCAGCAAGTAATCACTCTTTCCGATATAATTCACTTTCTTGTCAGTGATGGAATCTCCAGCTCTGCCTTTTGAACGTAGCTTGGTAGTGTCAGAGGTCACAATTGAAACTGTAAGCTCAAATGAATATACACAGAGCACTGAGGAGTTGTTTCAAAGCCCAAGGGAAGTATGCAACTCTGTCATTATGGAGAAGCCTAACTCCTAGCGCAGCACTAACGGGCCTCTTAAATAGTCAGCTAGTATGATTATTCCTAAATAGATGTGAGCAAATAATTCACAATAGAATTTGATATTTTTTTGACTCAAATGGTTCATGAACAGACCACAACTTCCTTGAATTTGTTATTCAGCAAACAATTTCTGTCAATGATTTTGGTCTGTAGCTCATTCATGATCAGTTTGTGCAAGTATTCGATATTTTAAACACAGTCTGTTTTGACTGGTCACCTATGGCATGTTTGTGTATCCTGAATGAATGTTTGAGACTCTTGGTTTCAGGTTTTCAGTACAAATACTTAACATTACAAATTAAAATTTGTTTCCCTTGAATATTCTGTACTATCCTGCCAGAATTCTGCAAGCCTATATTGGACCACTGAGCAACTGGGTGTTTGTTTGGTGGGCTGCCTGCTGTGGGAATAGGGTGTTTCTGTCTTCCTGGCTGTGGATTGTGTTCTTTCCCATAGGCACTGTGCAAAACAATCAGGCAGCGCATGGAGACAACTTCTGCTGCCCTCCCCCTCCGGGATTGGCTGATGTTTCTTAGTAGAGCTGGGCAAAGCTTCTCAGATGAAAACTTTATGTGCAGTTTCACATTGACCAAAACTATAAATGAATTCATGTTGGTTTTGGTGAATTGTTTAGGTCAAACTGGAAAAAAAGAAAGGAATATCAAAATGAACTGTTTCAACATTTCTGAAACAGTTCATTTTGATTCTTTCAGGCTAGATATACAAAACACTGGAGGAGGAGGCCGTGTCATTGCCACCACCATTACAACTTTTAAGGTACTCATCTAGGGTCTGGGAGACCTGGGTTCCACCCCCTCTGCCTGATGAAGAGAGAGGATTTGAACTTAGGTTTCCTACCTCCTACTGAAGTACCCTAATCACTAGGCTACTAAAATATGTTGGTGTAGGCAAATCTCAATCTCTTCTGTCAAAGCTTTTAATTTGTTTAAATTAGTTGAATAGTCATTGGACCAGAGAGAGGAAAAGAATAACATTATAACCTGGTGGTCAAGGCACCCACTTGGCTTCAGTGGGAGAGCCTGAGAAAGACCTACCCCAATGGCTAGGGCAGTCACCTGAAAGGTAGGAGATTCACATTAGGCAGAAGGAGGAACTGAAGCCAGATCTCCCACATCTCAGGTGAGGGCCTGAACTACTGTTCTACTGGTTATGAGGAGAGAAACGAAGATTGGATGAAAAGATCCCACAGTTTGTAACTCAGACAGGTGCATGTGTGAGTTTGGGAGGGAGCGGTTGTGTGACATTGTGTCTGGTGGGGTAACTGAGCATCCTCCTTTGCAGCTTATTGGGTTGTATTAGTAGGATCATTGCCAGCAGATCGAGGGAAGTGACTATTCCCCTTTATTCGGCACTGGTGAGGCTATATATGGAATATTGTGTCCAGTTTTGGTCCCCCCACTACAAAGGGATGTGGACAAACTGGAGACAGTCCAGCAGAGAGCAACAAAAATGATTAGGGGGCTGGGGCATATGACTTCTGATTTCAAAACATTACAATAAAATGCACATCAGTGAGATACATGCATAGTCAGCTAAATTCTGTTTCTGTTACATTCATGAAATTTCAGAGACACCTACCGATGAAGTGCATGGGTGTAACTAATAGCAAAATTTGACTAAATCTTCTGCTAGTCTCTGTGGGCGGCCTTCCTCACACTCTGGGCGCCTCCTCCAGCTGCTTCTTCCCCTTAGATATACCTCATTCATGCTCTTCTGCCCCTCAATGGACCATTGTATTGGTTTAGCGCAGGATTCCTCATGAAATTGATTTAGTCTTTCAATTGGTTGGCTCTCAAATTGTTTATTTACATCTGTTAGGAGATGAAATGTCTCTCTCTCAATCATCTCTTAACCTCAGCACTTTCATCATTCAGTCAAAGGCACAGGAGAGGTGAGTGCTGTGGGCTAATTTATTGCACTGTTCAGGATTGCTTGGCACATAATCAGTTTTACTGTATTTTAGAAAACTGGCGATCATCTTTCAAGTGCTTTTTAATTAAAAGAGGAACTTTGATTAAAGATGCATAAATCTGGCAGTCAGAATCCATTTTTATTTTAATGAGAATGTATTCACAGTTTTATTTAATGTTTTGAAGATTTCAGTGAAAACATGCATTGCATGGGCAACTCATAAGCATGCAAAATAACTCATTTTATACACCAACTAAAATTGGCATCCACCACATTGTGTGAACTGCCAGAAATCACAACAACCAACTAGATCGCATCAAAGATAACTTTTTAAATTGCTCAGATGATGACAAAAGTCTTAATGCTATATTCCTCAGGAGTAGCCAAACGTCATGCTATCAGGACTCATCAGCATTAAAACGGTCACACAGTTTCATCTACGCTTTGAGCTTGTGGAGGAGATAACCATACCCATAATCAGCCTAAAGGTCAAGTCATGTAAGGACTAATGGGCAGTATGTATATACCTTGGGGCTCTGACAACATCATTTAATGCATTATTTTTTTCTGCCTTGAATGGAATTGTGTTTTTGCCTTGTCAGTTGCTAAATGAGAAAACTCTTGAGGGGTACTACCAGTAATAGAAAACTTTGTTTCATTTTACAGAATCCAGAGAAGTTGATATATAGGAAGAAGTATATTGATAGACAATGCTGTGGGTTATGTTTACATTTTGATATTTCAAGGCTATTTCAGTACTACACAATCTAAGAGCAAACCTCTGTTTACACAATAAAGCCTGCCAGATAGGCCAGTTTCTCAAAGGTATGAAAACACAGCAGTTCAAAAACTATTTCATTTTTGTTTTAATACAAGAGTGTAATATTAGTGAAAGGTGCCAAACAACAATGCCATAGGAAAAACAGTTACTTTCTCATAACTGTTGTTCTTCAAGTGGGGCATATATCCATTACGCTAGGTATGTGCGCATCTCGTGTACTGGTGCAGAAGAGTTTTTCCTAATGATATCTACAGGGGTAGTCACTCTTAGATGACAGATTCTGATGCACTGGGGAAGGAGAATTGACTTTGTGATTGACCTATACAATACATCGTGAAGAACAGGTACCAGGTGACTAACTTTTTTCTTCAAGTGATTGTAAATGTCCATTACACTAGGTGACCCCCAAGTAATTTCCAGTGGAGGTGGGGCTAGGAGTCTCATTGGAAGAGGGAATGCAGAATTGCTGTCCCCACATTGGTGTCTTCCCTTGATGTGGTAGTAATCATATAATGGCTAGCAAATGTGGACTAATGACACTGTCGCTTCTCTTCAGATGTCTACAATAGGGATATTTCCCACAAATGTTGTAGAGGCTGAGTGCTCTGGCTGAATTCTCAGAGACCTTTTCCAGAGGCACAGCACCATTGATCTTGTAGCACATGACAATAAAGCCAGTGATCCATTTGGACTATTGGGCTATAACAGCCCTCTCATTTGCTCCAGGTGGGTGACAAAGAGGTGGGAAGACATCTGAAAAGGCTTTGTTCTTTCCAAAGAAAATGCTCAGCAGACATCCAAAGTATGGAGTTTTGTCCATCTTTGTGAGCATGTGGGTTTGGAAAGAAGACTTCTAAATATATAAATTAGTTGAAGTGGAAATCAGAAACTACATTGGAGAAAAACTTAGGGTGTGGCCTAAGCTGTGCCTTTCCTTATAAAAAACAGTGTATGAAGGATCTGTTCTCACTGAGCTGATGGCTACTCAAAAGGCTACCATTACTGAAAGATGTCACAACAAACAGATGGCTAACGGTTCGAAAGGGGAACCCATAAGGGCTGATAACACTAAGTCCTGCTGTGGAGTACGGCTCCTGATAGATGCAAACAATCCTCCTAGGTCTTCAAGGAACCTACTGATCAAAGGATTAAATAATACAGTCCTACCTGTAACACAGAAATTGCAAGCATGTGCACTTTCATCGAGCTGACCACCAAACTTGTCTCTTATGCATAACAAATAATTCAAAATCTTTTGAATCAGAGATTTCATAGAAGACATACTGTGGCTAGCCACCCAGACAGAGAAACACTTCCCTTTACTAAGACTAAGAAGCCCTTATAGATGATTTCCTACAGTTAAGTAGGACTTTCTGCACTGATTCCAAACAGGATGCCTCCTGTGGGTTTAGCCACTGAAGAACCAGGACATGAGGTATAGTGACTGAAAGTTCAGGAGCAACACCTGCCCAGGATTCTCAGATATAAAGTCCCTGACTAAAAGCAGGGGATAAAGGTTCCCTGAAGGACAACCTGTGGAGATCTGAGAATCACAGCTGCCTTGCTCAGACTGGTGCGGTGAGTATCATTTTGCATTGTTTTAGCTTCAGCATGAAAATGACTCCAGAAATCAACAGCACCAAAGGATAGGCACAGAGTGCTATAACTGAAAAACAAAGTCCTTGGCTAATCAGAATGGGTCATAGCATTTCCCCAACTATATAGATCCCATTTGAGGGTCTGAAAACTCCATAGGTTGTCGCTAGCAGAATATCCTTCACCTCACTCCATATAAATGGCCCACGGTTTGACCAATGGAACTTGGCACAGCCTCCACACCCCCCTCCCCTCAGTGCCCATTCCCACATGACAGCACAGCTTTAATAATCCATGCTTCCATGGTTCCTCTACTGTTTCTACCCATAGAACACCACTTCAGAAAGGGTTTCAGAGTACAGTAGCAGGAATCCACTGAGTCAATGTTGAGGCAGTCAGCACTAACTTTGGTGAGGAATCCTCAAGAGTTTAGCAAGGAATGTTGGCACAAAGAGCAGCTAACTCCTTGGCAGCCACCGAACCCACTTCTCTCAACCTGCACATCCTGAGTCCCAGAGACCAACTTCCATTTATACAGGGAAATCAGTATTATGCATCCTGGTACACCGAAGATATTTATTTTTTAGATACCCTAAATAAATGTATGACTGATCACCAGGCCACGAGAAGGAGGTATTAATGAACTGCCCTGGCCCCACATACACCTACACAGAGAGTTCTCCAGCTGCAACTAATACCTGAGAAACAACAAGAAATGAAAGGAAGAAGAGGGAGTAAAAACCATGGATGATGCCCTGATACAGAGAAACTCAGTGGGAATTCCTGGATACTCAGCACCTTCAAAAAAGAAAAAGGAAAAAGAAAAATCAGGCCCACTACTCAAGTGCTTAAAGCAGTATTGCCAATCTCAAACATTCAAAAATCACGAGTCCTCCCCCCCCCGCAAAAAAAATCATGAGATATTTAAAAGGAAAAACAAAGTGTTGTGTTCTTTTTATTTTCCTTCTGATTTTTTAGCCTGGGGTTCCATTTTCAAGGTTTTCTCTGTAATGAGGGCTAGAAACTTTCACTTAGAAAGTAAGTAGAACTTCTCAAGTGATTACATTATTCCAGGAGCTGGAACTTTAGGGAAAAAAAATCACCAAATATCATGAGATTCAATATAAAAGTCACAAGGAATTGGCAATATGAATTGTGTTAGCCTTCTGTGTTTGAAAATCTTCACCTAAATCTAAAAAATTGAAGCAAATGAAGCCGCAAAAATCCTTCAGTTTGGAAAGGAAATAGGCAGAGAACTGGAGGTAGTTAGTGCTTCCAAATGTTCCTGGAAGCCTGAGGCATTACAAAGAGATCAGAGAGGGTGAGATCCTGTACAGTGTTCAACATGGCAGGCCCACAGGCACAGGAGATCTGCAATATATTCCAGAGGGTATATGAAGTGGACTGCAATTTCTAAACAAAGTCATTCAGAAATGTCAAGAATACTTTGATCTACACAAGAATGTCACTTAGTAATAACACATTGTCTTTACTGTCTCTGTCTGGCTGGCTAGATTATTAGATCTTAAACCTATATAATAAAGTGAAGTCATATGAATTTGAACATTTAACAGATGGACTAATTAGAGACCAAATTATCTGTGGTATAATTAATAAGCAAGTCAAAGCAAGGTTACGATGGGAAATTAACTTCATTTTGCAAAGAATAGTAGATTTGCAGAGCTATTGACAACTGTACTTCCCAAATGAAAGTGTTAACAAGAAGTGAAAGAACTGAAGTGCACCTAATTAAAAATGCATAAAGACAGAATAGAAGACTAAACAAACTGCAGAGATCACACTTTTTTTTTTGCAAACAAATTTGGATTCAGTCCTAACATGACAGAAAGTATCCAGCAAAAAGAAATACTTTATCTCCTGGTTGAAGTTATCCATGACATGAATCATGGTAAAAAAAGGTTGAGGATACCCTTATGACATGATACAGGTCAATATTCACTCAAAATAGTCTGTAAAATAAAAGTGGATTGAACCTAAATTCATTTTGGCAGAGTAAATATCCATTGCTGTGAGTAAAAATAAAATATTTCTATTTCAGGTTGAATTACTACAAATGCCCTACAGAAATGTCTTAAAATGAAACAGCATGAGTTCTTTTTGAATATAAGAATTAGCTGTTGTACACATGTTCTATTTTAGTGTTATATTTTAGATTCATCCAGGTAGAAAGGTGCTATCATGATTGAAGACACAGTAGGACTTTAGGCCTGGTCTTAACTAGTTTAGATTTTTTCTAGATAAATTCTTTTTCTAAAAGCAGCAAAGAGTCTTGTGGCACCTTATAGACTAACAGACATTTTGGAGCATGAGCTTTCGTGGGTGAATACCCACTTCGTCGGATGCATGTAGTGGAAATTTCCAGGGGCAGGTATATATATGCAAGCAAGAAGCAGGCTAGAGATAACGAGGTTAGTTCAATCAGGGAGGATGAGGCCCTCTTCTAGCAGCTGAGGTGTGAAAACCAAGAGAGGAGAAACTGGTTTTGTAGTTGGCAAGCCATTCACAGTCTTTGTTTAATCCTGAGCTGATGGTGTCAAATTTGCAGATGAACTGAAGCTCAGCAGTTTCTCTTTGAAGTCTGGTCCTGAAGTTTTTTTGCTGCAGGATGGCCACCTTAAGATCTGCTATTGTGTGGCCAGGGAGGTTGAAGTGTTCTCCTACAGGTTTTTGTATATTGCCATTCCTAATATCTGATTTGTGTCCATTTATCCTTTTCCAGTTTGGCCGATGTACATAGCAGAGGGGCATTGCTGGCATATGATGGCGTATATTACATTGGTGGATGTGCAGGTGAATGAACCGGTGATGGTGTGGCTGATCTGGATAGGTCCTGTGATGGTGTCGCTGGATGAGTTGTAGATCCCTGATGATGCGTTGGAGGGGTTTTAGCTGGGGACTATATGTAATGGACAGTGGAGTTTTACTTAGTGTTCTTAAGGCAACTATAACAGATATGAAAATCATGAATTTATTACTAAGTAATATTTTATAGGGAAAGGCATTTACCTATAAAAGGGGTTTATTAACTACTAGAACAGAACCAGCTCAGTGTTAATATAACATATTAAAATACTTAAGAATGGAATGTAGACCACAGTTACTACATTGATTCCTCTGTTAGGATGTTTATAGCAACCACTGACTCAACTGTAGTGCTCCCTTTGAAATATAATGAACAATAATACATACCCTTTTGGGTGAGTGGACAACTCCAGGGATATCAGCATACATTGGAAGGCATTTTTGACTGACCTCCATACCTTGAGATGGCAGATGGGACTTTTATGGCAGTACTGTACCATGTCAGCTGGTAACCACAAAGGGGCAGAAATTGAGATGCTGTGAATGGCATAGCTGAAATTAAGTCAATGGATGTACACCAACTGACAGCAGCTGAGTATCTGGCCCAGAATTTCTGGCAGGGAAACAGAATGTTACAACTTTATTCAGAACTGCTTTCTAGAGTCCCAGAAGTCTGATTCTGTGAATTATAGTCTTTACTGCTATTTAAAAGTCATTACTGATTAAAGCAACAACAGGAATTATGTACATATTATAAATACAGACTAGAATTGAGTAACTTGTATCTATGTCCACTCATTTC
This sequence comes from Mauremys reevesii, assembly GCF_016161935.1. Classification (NCBI taxonomy): domain Eukaryota; kingdom Metazoa; phylum Chordata; order Testudines; family Geoemydidae; genus Mauremys; species Mauremys reevesii. The sequence goes on from NC_052624.1 coordinate 191,536,936, forward strand.
TTTCCCCAACAAGGATATACAACTGAATGCTGTAGGCCAAGTCTTACTTGGTTTGAAAAGGTTTGAAAGCTAGAAGCCTCTGGTAATTGGCTGAGCCTTAATCAGTGTGTGGGGCATTCACACAGGCCAGGGCTTTCTAAAGCCGCGCACAAGCGACCAGGGAGCTTTGCAAACAGGGGCTGCTAACAGGGAGTTTCGCAAGGGAGTTCTCCAGGTGAAGGAGTAGCAAATACAGCATCTGTGGGGTAAGTGACTGTCTGTAGTGTGTGTTTGTGTTTGGGGGTTACTTGCTGTGTGCTGAGTTTGTGTTTGTCAGTCTGTTTGTTTGTTTGGCTATTTGAAGGACCCTGTGCTGTGGCTGGCAGTTGGAGGCTGTGAGCTTCAAAGGAAGGTTTGAAAGCTGGAAGCCTCTGGTAATTGGCTGAGCCTTAATCAGTGGGCAGGGCATTCACACAGGCCAGGGCTTTATAAAGCCGCGCACAAGCGACCACGGGCTGCTAACAGGGAGTTTTGCAAGGCAGTTTGGCAGGGGAGTGGGAAGTGAGTGGGGATCCCTTGTCAGTTCTATCTGTGCCCCTTTAGTCCCCTTAAAACCTATAAACCAAACTAAATTCAAAACTTCTTGCTTCAAACAACCCTTCCATTAACTAGGAGACAATGCAGGCAGAAGCCCAGCTGCAGAGTGAGGCCTATCCAGTTTATTGCACTGAGTGTAGCATGTATGATTACCTGCCCTGTGGGCGGGTGGCGTATGTGTGCAGTCAGTGCAAGGAGCACCTGGCCCTCAGAGACCACGTACGGACTTTGGAGGCCAGGGTGGCGGAACTGGAGGAACTAAGAGAGGCAGAGAGGTATGTTGATGAGGCTTTCCGGGACACTGTAGAATTGTCCCACCTCCGGTCAGACAGCCCCTGCACTGTTGAGGAGGAAGAAAGGCCCAGGGAAGCACAGCAGTCAATGGGAGTAGAGGGAAACTTTCCCATAGTTGGGACCCTCCTTCCAGATGGTGCCGGGGTTGGCTCTCGCACTGAGGTTGCCTCTCCGGGGGAGGGAACTCCAGTTGCTAGGAAAAGGCAGGTGTTAGTAATGGGAGATTCGATCATTAGAAATGTAAATAGCTGGGTTTGTGATGACCAGGAGAACCGTATGGTGACTTGCCTGCCTGGTGCAAAGGTTGCGGATCTCTCGAGGCATCTAGATAGACTTATGTGTAGTGCTGGGGAGGAGCCGGTGGTCATGGTACATGTAGGTACCAATGACATAGGGAAGGGTAGGAGAGATGTCCTGGAAGCCAAATTTAGGCTGCTAGGGAAGAGACTGAAATCCAGAAGCTCTATGGTGGCATTCTCAGAAATGCTCCCAGTTCCACGTGCAGGGCCACGTAGGCAGGCAGAGCTTCAGAGTCTCAATGCATGGATGAGACGATGGTGTAGAGAGGAGTGGTTTACATTCATTAGGAACTGGGGAAACTTTTGGGATGGGGGGAGCCTATACAGGAGAGATGGGCTGCACCTAAACCAAAGTGGAACCAGACTGCTGGCACTAAACATTAAAAAAGTTTTAGAGCAGTTTTTAAACTAGGAGATGGGGGAAAGCCGACTGCTGCAGAGGAGCATGTGGATCGGACACAGACTTCTCTTAGGGGAGAGTCTAATGATAGAGAATCTCCAGGTTATAGTCAGGAGCAGAGGATGGAAGAGGATAATGTAAGGGCCAGATCAGATGATAAACAGTCACACAAAAAAGAATCTGACACATCCGAAAATGGCAGACAAATAAACGGGGACAAGTTTTTAAAGTGCTTGTACACAAATGCTAGAAGTCTAAATAATAAGATGGGTGAACTAGAGTGCCTTGTGATAGAGGAGGATATTGATATAATAGGCATCTCAGAAACCTGGTAGACTGAGAGCAATCAATGGGACACAATCATTCCGGGGTACAAAATATATCGGAAGGACAGAACAGGTCATGCGGGGGGGGGGGAAGTGGCACTATATGTGAAAGAAAATGTAGATTCAAATGAAGTAAAAATCTTAAGCAAATCCACATGTTCCATAGAATCTCTATGGATAGAAATGTCATGCTCTAATAAAAATATAACATTAGGGATCTATTATCGACCACCTGACCAGGACAGTAATAGTGATGATGAAATGCTAAGAGAAATTAGAGAGGCTATCAAAATTAAGAACCCAATAATAGTGGGGGATTTCAATTATCCCCATATTGACTGGCAACAATTCACTTCAGATGAAATGCAGAGATAAAATTTCTCGATACTTTAAATGACTGCTTCATGGAGCAGCTGGTACGGGAACCCACAAGGGGAGAGGCAACTCTAGATTTAATCCTGAGTGGAGCGCAGGAGCTAGTCCAAGAGGTAACTATAGCAGGCCGCTTGCAAATAGTGACCATAATACAATAGCTTTCAACATCCCTATGGTGGGAAGAACATCTCAACAGCCCAACACTGTGGCATTTAAATTCAAAAGGGGGAACTATGCAAAAATGAGGCGGTTAGTTAAACAGAAGTTAAAAGGTACAGTGACTAAAGTGAAATCCCTGCAAGCTGCATGGGCAATTTTTAAAGACACCATAATAGAGGCCCAACTTCAATGTATACCCCAAATTAAGAAAAACAGTAAAAGAACTAAAAAAGAGCCACCGTGGCTTAACAACCATGTAAAAGAAGCAGTGAGAGATAAAAAGACTTCCTTTAAAAAGTGGAAGTCAAATCCTAGTGAGGCAAATAGAAAGGAGCATAAAGACTGCCAAATTAAGTGCAAGAGCCAAAATAATAACAAAAGCCAAAGAGGAGTTTGAAGAATGGCTAGGCAAAAATCTCCAAAGGTAATAAGAAAATGTTTTTAAGTACATCAGAAGCAGGAAGCCTACTAAACAACCAGTGGGGCCCCTTGATGATCGAGATACAAAAGGAGCGCTTAAAGATGATAAAATCATTGCAGACAAACTAAATGGATTCTTTGCTTCAGTCTTCATGGCTGAGGATGTTAGAGAGATTCCCAAACCTGAGCTGGCTTTTGTAGGTGACAAATCTGAGGAACTGTCACAGATTAAAGTGTCACTAGAGGAGGTTTTGGAATTAATTGATAAACTCAACATTAACAAGTCACCAGGACCAGATGGCATTCACCCAAGAGTTCTGAAAGAACTCAAATGTGAAGTTGCGGAACTATTAACTAAGATTTGTAAACTGTCCTTTAAATTGGCTTCAGTACCCAATGACTGGAAGTTAGCTAATGTAATGCCAATATTTAAAAAGGGCTCTAGAGATGATCCCGGCAATTACAGACCAGTAAGTCTAACGTCCGTACCGGGCAAATTAGTTGAAACAATAGTTAAGAATAAAATTGTCAGACACATAGAAAAACAAACTGTTGAGCAGTAGTCAACATGGTTTCTGTAAAAGGAAATTGTGTCTTACTAATCTATTAGAGTTCTTTGAAGGGGTCAACAAACATGTGGACAAGGAGGATCCAGTGGACATAGTATACTTAGATTTCCAGAAAGCCTTTGACAAGGTCCCTCACCAAAGGCTGTTACGTAAATTAAGCTGTCATAGGATAAAAGGGAAGGTCCTTTCATGGACTGAGAACTGGTTAAAAGACAGGGAACAAAGGGTAGGAATTAATGGTAAATTCTCAGAATCAGGGCCGGCTCCAGACCCCAGCGTGCCAAGCGCGCACTTGGGGCGGCATTTTGCTGGGAGGGCGACAGGCGGCTCTGGCGGACCTCCCGCAGGCATGACTGCGGAGGGTCCGCTGGTCCCCCGCCTCGGTTGGACTTCCCACAGACCTGCCTGTGGAGGGGCCACTGGTCCTGCGGCTCCGGTGGAGCATCCGCAGGCACGCCTGCAGGAGGTTCACCAGAGCCGCGGGACCAGCGGCCCCTCTGCAGGCACGTCTGCAAGAGGTCCCCCGGAGCCGCAGGACCGGCGACCGCCAGAGCGCACTGCATGACGCGCCGCCCTGCTTGGGGCGGCAGAATTCCTAGAGCCGCCCCTGCTCAGAATGGAGAAGGGTAACTAGTGGTGTTCTCCAAGGGTCAGTCCTAGGACCAATCCTATTCAATGTATTCATAAATGATCTGGAGAAAGGGGTAAACAGTGAGGTGGCAAAGTCTGCAGATGATACTAAACTGCTCAAGATAGTTAAGACCAAAGCAGACTGTGAAGAACTTCAAAAAGATCCCAGAAAACTAAGTGATTGGGCAACAAAATGGCAAATGAAATTTAATGTGGATAAATGTAAAGTAATGCACATTGGAAAAAATAACCCCAACTATACATGGGGGCTAATTTAGCTACAACGAGTCAGGAAAAAGATCTTGGAGTCATCGTGGACAGTTCTCTGAAGATGTCCACACAGTGTGCAGAGGCGGTCAAAAAAGCAAACAGGATGTTAGGAATCATTAAAAAGGAGATAGAGAATAAGACTGAGAATATATTATTGCCCTTATATAAATCCATGGTACGCCCACATCTCGAATATTGTGTACAGATGTGGTCTCCTCACCTCAAAAAAGATATTCTATCACTAGAAAAGGTTCAGAAAAGGGCAACTAAAATGATTAGGGGTTTGGAGAGGGTCCCATACGAGGAAAGATTAAAAAGGCTAGGACTTTTCAGCTTGAAAAAGAGGAGACTAAGGGGGGATATGATAGAGGTATATAAAATCATGAGTGATGTGGAGAAAGTGGATAAGGAAAAGTTATTTACTTATTCCCATAATACAAGAACTAGGGGTCAACCTTTTGCACGCAGCTCTCCAGAGTAAGCCCCTTGGTGGGCCGGGCCAGTTTGTTTACCTGCTGCGTCCGCAGGTTCAGCCGATCGCAGCTCCCACTGGCCGCAGTTTGCCGCTCCAGGCCAATGGGGGCTGTGGTAAGTGGCGCAGGCCGAGGGATGTGCTGTCCGCCGCTTCCCACTACCCGTATTGGCCTGGGATGGCGAACCACAGCCAGTGGGAGCTACGATCGGCTGAACCTGCGGATGCGGCATGTAAACAAACTGGCCTGGCCCGCCAGGGTGCTTACTCTGGAGAGCTGCATGCCAAAGTTTGCCGACCCCTGCTCTAAATGCTTCTGTGACTATGAGGGTAGTTACTAGGACTGTCAAAGGGAAATTTGTAAGACCAGCTATTGGTATGATCCTGTTATTGAAAGGGAACTTCAACATATGACATAAATGCCAGCCCTTATGGAAAATAGCACCGGGCAGGAACAAGATATGCATCAGTTTGTAAAGTGCTTTGGATCAAAAAAGAATGCTAAATTTAAAAAAAAATCAATCTTTTTTTATATTGTACTGGTGAACATTAGAAGGTCAGCATTTGTCAGTGTTACTACGCAACAGTATCTGTGAGACCACACTATTTAATATATAGGGTATAAAATGACTTTAGTCTGTTAACTACTTTGTGTTGATGATTGGCAAATGCTGTCTTTTCATGGCTGCCATTATTTTGTTATTAGCTGCCATCTAGAAATAGTATTTCTAAAGCTACCATTATAGTGAGAAGACGAATGTCAGGCCATCAGTAGGGAATCAGGTAGCAAAGAGTCTATTTGCTTATTACCAAGAAGCACCACTAAGATTCTCTCTCCATCAGCTGTATCATGTACAAAGTTAGATTCCATCAATCTTTATTTCACAAGACAGCTAAAAACATTATGACATTTAAAATAGTAAATACAGTCTCTTTAAACTTATTTGTATAAATGTATGGATAAGGGAGTGTGACGGGGCGGGACAGCCCCGTACTGGTACAGCAGGGGTTAACCCTTCTTTGCTAGCAGAGGAAGCCATGCCCAGGAAGCTCTGCTGGGCATGCTCCAACTGGCAGACCGGTATAAAAGCCTGCAGGTCTGCTCAGTCTGGGCTGGCCACCGGGGGAGAAGGACGCAGACCATCAGCTCCTGCAGAAGGAGAGCCAGTGAGCCTGGACCGGGGCGTCAGCCGAGCTGAGGCTGTACCGGACACCCCGGGGAGGGACGCCTGCCGCGAGGGACCTACGGGGGAACCGCTCCCACAACGCAGACGTCCGGCTAGACAGGGTAGGAAGTGACCCAGGGTGATTGTCGGGACTGACAGCCTTAAAGCTGCAGTACCGCTCGGCGTGTTGCAGGCGGATCCCCGCCGAGCGGGTGGCAAGGAGAGCTTGCCACAATCAGGGCCCTGGGTCGGGGCTCGGTGGAGAGGGCGGGCCCGAGTCCCCCTACCCCACCCCCTAAACCCCGCTCCGAAGAGGGTGTTTATGGACTCTGGCCGCTAGGCCGCGCTACCCCGCTCCGAAGGGGGTGTTTATGGACTCCGGCCGCTAGGCCGCGCTACCCTGCTCCGAAGGGGGTGTTTATGGACTCTGGCCGCTAGGCTGTGCTACCCCGCTCCGAAGGGGGTGTTTATGGACTCTGGCCGCTAGGCCATGCTACCCTGCCCTGAAGGGGGTGTTTATGGACTCTGGCCGCTAGGCCATGCTACCCCGCTCCGAAGGGGGTGTTTAGGGACTCCGGCCGCTAGGCTGCGCTACCCCGCTCCGAAGGGGGTGTTTATGGACTCCGAAGGGGGTGTTTATGGACTCCGGCCGCTAGGCCGTAATACGCCGGCTACCAGGGGCTGACCGACGGACAAGGGAGTGGCGTAGTGCTAGGCCCCCAGCTCGCCCCTGCCACTAGGGGGTGCTGGGGTACCAGACCCGTCACAGGGAGTATCATACTTTTTTCTTTAACCCAAACCATAGTCATATTGCCTAAGACAAGATCAACCAAACTGTTAATCTTCTCCAGATGCAACTATTTAAATCAAAACTCTCCATTTCCAGATCCATGGAGGAGTTTCCTGACTGTTGCACATCAGATAAGCTTTCACTTTAATTTAAAAAAGACGAAAACAATCACAGTTTAAAAAAAGAGATTGTAGATAAGATTAAACAGATATTTCTTCCAAAAATACCCTAGCAACAACAAAATGAGAAAATAATCTTGCAAATAGTCCAATTTATTATTAATTAAAGAACACAGATTGCTTTAAATATTCTACTGCATAAACAAAAGGCAATCAAATTGGTAGGCCTTTACCTGAGGCAAAGACTTTTATTGATTTCTTGTTTAAATAGCCATCTGCCAATACAATTGCTATATTCAAAATCAATATACCCACACTCAGGCACATGCCATAGTTTTAATTAAAAAATAAATCAGGCATTTGGGATATAAAAATATCAATGAGCTTTATTAAAAAAAATGCATTTACTATATAGTACTTTATATAGTTTATAAAGGGGAAAAAATATTTAGAAGTATGCACTGTCACTAACTGGGACTGTTTTTATGGCATCATTTTTACTTTTAAGTCATAGAAACTGGAGCTGTAAAATGTGTACTACTGATATATCGTTTTGACCAATGCCCTTCCTTTCCAGCACAGAATTTTTCCCTGCAGGATGTTCTTTAGCATTTTGTCTAATATGTTTTAAATTAATCAAATAATGGAGCTTCTGCCAAATCCCTAGGGAGATTATTCCTTAGTCTAATAAATCTGTTATTTTTTTTGCCTAATTTTTTCTTTAATAATTTCTATCTATTACTAGTAGTTAGACCGCCTTGCAGTATAACTTTTTCACTCCTTCTTTGGGATTTATGACTGGAAATGGGTATGGACTAGAACACTGAAATTGAACCATGTGAAATGATTATTTTTAAAGCCTCTACAATCTGCACTGTCAGGACTGCTTCACGATTCTGTTTCAGATCTAGAAAGCCCTTAGTGGGATAGGCTACGCTATCTCGGATCTGCCTCTCATCTCCAGACCTGCCAGGACAAATACAATTTCCTGGTACAGTAACTAATATAGCTCAAGTATACATTTAAAAGAGCCAAAGGTATAAAAGAGGATTCAGAGGATCAGATTCAAGCAGGGGCGGCTCTAGACCCCAGCGCGCCAAGCAGGCGCTTGGGGCGGCCGTTTCCCGGGGGGGCGGCATTTGGCTCCGGTTGAGCTCCCGCCGGCATGCCTGCGGCAGGTCCACCGGAGCCCGGAACGAGCGGACCTGCCGCAGGCATGACTGCGGCGGGTCCCGTCTTCCCGCGGCTCCGGTTGAGCTCCCACAGGCATGACTGCGGCAGGTCCGCTGGTCCCGGGCTCCGGTGGACCTGCCGCAGGCATGCCGGCAGGAGCTCAACCGGAGCCGCGGGAAGAGGGGACCCGCCGCGGGACCGGGGAAGGGCGGTGCTGCTTGGGGCAGCCTACTTTCTAGAGCCGCCCCTGGATTCAAGAGTCTAGAATACTGTGTCAATGGAAACCAAGAGTCCAACTTATTTTCAGGTCATTCAGCAAGGCTCACCTCTTCCCCCACACAAGCATTCCACAAAGAACAAGGATGTGGATAAACTGTAGAGGGTTCAGAAAAGAGCCACTAGAATGATTAAAGTATTGGAAAAGATGTTTTATAGTGATATGCACAAGCAGCTCAATCAATTTAACTTATCAAAGGCAGAGTGAAGGGTGACCTGATCACAGGTTATAAATCCTTACATGGGGAAGAAATAATTGATAACAGACTCTTCAGTCTAGCAGACAAAGGTATAACAAGATCTAGTAGATGATAGCTGAAGCTAGACAAATTCAGACTGTAAAATAACATGTACCTATTTAACAGTGAAGATACTTAATCATTGGAACAAAGTACCAATGGTTGTGGTAAATTCTCCATCACTGGCAATTTTTAAATCAACATTGGATTTAAAAAAACCCAAAAATAAACATTCTTTAGTTCAGCAGGTATTATTTCAGGGAAGTTCTATGGCCTGTGTAATGGAGGAGATCAGACTAGATGATCACAGTGGTTCCTTGTGGCCTTAGAATCTATTGAAAAAACAGAACAAAAGAGAACTCAGTCACACACTGAAAGCAGGGGCGGCTCTAGCCATTCCACCGCCCCAAGCACGGCAGCACGCCGTGGGGGGCGCTCTGCCTGTCGCCGGTCCCGCAGCTCCGGTGGACCTCCCACGATGTGCCTGCGGAGGGTCTGCTGGTCCCGCTGCTCTGGTGGACTTCCTGCAGGCTTGCCTGCGGATGCTCCACTGAAGCCGCAGGACCAGCAGACCCTCCACAGGCACGCCTGCGGGAGGTTCACCAGAGCCACCTGCCGCCCTCCCGGCAACCGGCAGAGCGCTCCCCGTGGCATGCCGCCCCAAGCACGCGTTTGGCGTGCTGGGGCCTGGAGCCGCCCCTGACTGAAAGGTAGAAAGCCTTCAGTAAATGATAATGGGAGAAGTGCTTTAGAAATGCTTCTGGAATATGTAATATTTCTTGTATTGCAAAGGAAATCCTGGCAGTTCCTTAGCGAATTAGCTTTATTAATGAATAAAGTTCTCAGGGGTGAAAGTGGGCCAGTACAGGCCAGTATGGTGTGCCGGTAAGAAGACGGTACCGGCCCGTACGCAGCTGATGTTAAAGTGCTGCCGCGGCAGCGCTTTAACATCATTGCCCCTCCCTCCCCCACCGGGCCGCTGACACGGGAAGGGCAAAGTGGGCAGCTATTCCAGGGCCGTCGATTTAAAAGGCCCCAGGGATCCCGGCCGCTGCCGCTGCTACTGCAGCAGTGGCCGGAGCCCCGGGCCCTTTTAAATCGCCGCAGGAGCCCCAGACAGCATGGCCCAGTCAACACAGATGGGCTGGCTAGGGGAGGCTGACCCCCCCGCAGGCCCACCTCTTCTGCCCAGGGCCCTATCCCTTCCATGGGCCCGTAGCCGGCTACCGTACAGGTAAGAATTTAATATTACTTTCACCCCTGAAAGTTCTTCACCTGCACATGCTGAGTTACATAACCAGCTGCGGTGGGAGAAGATTATTTCCCAGGCCCATCATTGTGGGTGATTTGAGGCTCTAACCTCCTTTTACCTCGCAACCTAGATGCACTGTTCCTTCCTGTTAGCCCTTCAGAAGACAGGAGAAGAGAGGGAGAAGATGCCCATTCAAGATATGTAATGATAAGGAAAAGGATTTCAGATGCCTCCAAAGTGAAAAACCATACTTCTTGTCCAGCTTTATATGACAACCCAGCTCTCCATAATTACTGAAATTGAGGGAGTCATTTTTATTGGCTGTTTTTTAAAAAATATTAATGAGAGAACTGTGTCTTTAGCCTAATTTATAGGCATTTAAATATGTTACAATATAGTGCTTTCAGAACTTCTGTTTTACATGCTCTTTAATCTGCCTGTATGATTAGTGTTTTAAGCCTTTTACTGACCACCTCTTGAAAGCACTCAGCCTCTGACTGCATCTTCTATTTTTCTCAATACAAAAGTCAATTTTATCTGCAAGTCATATAACACAGCTGTGAGCCATAATTTTTTAAACTACTTAGCTTCCTGTTGGTTTAATCCCAGAATGGAATGGACATGATTTTTCCCCCCCAGCGAAACTACACTTTTTGCTGTAACAACCAGGCAAATTTATCAAAGAACTACTCCTATATCAGACAAACTCACAGCAGCATAGCTCATGTCCCAGTTTAGTAAGATTGTTTGTCTTGTGAAATGATAAGAGAGAAGGAAATGAAGAGAAGAATATGAATTAGTAGGGGTTAATATGCAGTGAACTAATACCAAAACTGGATTGAACAGTTACAATAAATAGCCATAATTAATGATAAAAAAAAATCTGACTTGCGAAAAGTGCTAGAGCTGAAGGCTTTTCTGGGTGACTAATCTTATTGTCAGCATATGTAGCCCAAAGGAGAATGATTCTTCAAAGAGTAAATGTTTTTTCCACCTTGTTACCAGGAAAGGAAGGAGGAAGAAAGATCCCCATCTGCCAGTGGGCGGAGTTTTATATAACATATCAATGAGGACACAGGAGATAGTGCTAGCATTGCACAGTCAGGAGCCAGTTGCTGGCTTCTTGATGAAGGGAGTCATGTAATTCAGTCATTTTAAAAGGTCCACTTGTGTAAAACTCACTATTTTAGATTTAATGTATTTTTTGTTTACATTTACTTAAAATGCAGGAACGGTAAACATGACCTTATTCCCCCCCCTCCTCTCCAACAAGCAAGACCTTAACTCACCCTACCAGCCACACCCTCCCAGTGCAGGACAATATAAGTGAGTCCTTCCAGTACTTGCCCTGGCACCTCCAGGCTTGGCAGTTAATCACTCCAGCACCTCTGGGCTTGCCGCATCAGTTATGAAAAAAAATTCTTGAACTCCAGCACCTCTTTCATTACAGATTAAGCCCCGACTCCTTCCTACTACTTGTCAAGCCTTATGATTGCCTTACCACAACTCCATGTCCCAGCTGTAAAACTTTCCCAGGTTTCATCCAACTTTAAAGTTGGTACTTTGCTTCTTCCTGTTCTATTCCTTCCTATGTCCTGGTGTGCTCTTTGAGGTCTGACATTTTATTTGAAAATTTTTTGAATATTTATAAAGTGGCGGTTACTTAACTCTGGGGGAAATGGCTAATATACTGGTGTTCTGGGAATTCCATTGTCAAGAAGAAATCAAAATAGCTTGTTACTCTTTTTATTATTCTGTGCAGTGGAAAAATATTTGTATTGTCTGAGCCTAAAATGTTTTTATTCATTATGTAGAGAAAACAACATCCTCTGATTTCAGACTAAATTGTCACTAACATTAGTATTGTCAGATACAGAGCTACTGGTGTATACAACTCTGGTCTCAGGAACAAGAAAACCAGTAGCTAAATCAACAATAGATAGTCAAGTTTACAAGAACCTTAACAAATATTATTAATCAGTAACTGATGCTGATATATTTAGAGGGATAAGATGGTGATGTAATACCTTTTATTGGAACAACTTCTGTTGATGACAGAGACATATTTTTTCACTACACAGAGGTCTTCTTTGGGTCTACAGTTTGTCTCTTTTCACCAACAGAAGTTGGTTCAATAAAAAAATGTTACCTCACTCACCTTGTGTCTCTCATATCCTGGGACCAACACAGCTACAACTACACTGTAAACAACAATAGCTGATATATTTATAAGGCATATGAAGAACATAAGACAATGGTACATCTAGCCCAGTATCCTATCTTTTGACAGTGGTTGGTATCAGATGCTTCACAGGGAATGAATAGAACAGGACAATTATTGGCATTCAGAGGTTTAGGGACACCCAGAGCTTGAGGTAGTGTCCCTGACCATCTTGACTAATAGCCATTGGTGAACCTGTCATCCATGAACTTATCTGGTTCTTTTTTAAAACCAGTTCCATTTTTGGCCTTCACAACATCCCCTAGCAACAAATTCCACAGGTTGACTTACATTTTAAACGTAAGGCCAATTAATTTTACTACCTCACTTTCAACAGCACTGGTCCCAGTACAGATCCTTGGAAGACCTTGCTATTAACCTCTCACCACTATGAAAACTGATAATTTATTCTTTATTTCCTATCTTTTAACAAGTTTCTGATCCTTGATTGGACCTTCCCTCTTATTTTGACTTAAGAGCCTTTGGTGTGGGAATGTTGACAACTTTCTGAAAGGGCACGTACACTATATCCACTGGATCACCCTTGTCCATATGCTTGTTGACTCCCTTAAAGAATTCTGATAGATTGGTGAGGCAAGGTTTCCCCTTTATAAAAAGTCATGTTGACTCTTCCCCAACATTTTGTGTTCATCTATGTGTCTGTGTAGCGAGCCTCCCTGGACACCAAAGTGGGCGGAGCCAGCAAATCCTGTGCCCACCCCTCAGCGGTCAAGGCATAGGACAGGAAGTATAAAAGCCCAGAGCTCACTTGAAGCTCAGACACTGGAGAGACCAGATGCCTGTGGTGTAGCTCCCAGTGGGGAGACCACAGCAATCAGTGGCCGAACCAAGGACTGGCCAGACCAGCCAATCCTGATGCTAGCCTGAGCCCAGAGATGCTACCAAGCCTACCACTTGCCCAGTACCCTGAGGAACTGCCGGGGCCTACCATTTGCCAGTTACCCCGAGGAGCTGCCAAACCAACTGCTCACCAATTACCCTGAAGAGCCCATGTGTGTGACCCCCTGGAGGACTCTGTCCGGACCCAGGTACCTCTAGAGGGGGAGGTAGGAAGTAGCCTGGGGGAAGCCAACCTGAGTCTGGCTGCAACACTGCCAGAGCCAATGTCAGTGTGTTGTGGTCAGGATCCCCACTGATGCAGCAGCGGGTCTTCTGCCACTGCTAGGGCCCCGGGCTGGGACACAGTGAAGTGTGTGGGCCTGTGTCCCCCCTGCCACCCACCTCACGCGTGGCAGTCTCCCCCCTCTCCCCGACTGCTCAGAGCCAGGAGACTGGGGATTTGCTGTTGAACCTGTTTGCTCAGCCCCTGCCTGAGGGCCTGAGCTACTGACTGTTGCCCCGCCCTGACTCAGGGTCTAGGCTTGCTCATATTGAACTGTTTGCTCTGAGAGCCTGAGCTAATGACTGTTTGCTGCACAGCTAAGCTAATTCCCTGACACACCTGACCCAAGGAGCGAAGCAGTCTGGCTACCCGCTGCCCCGGAGGGGGACAAGGCCAACCGAACCTCCCTACCATCTGATAATTATGTTCTTTACTATAGTTTCAACTAATTTGTAGTAAGCAAGTCAAAGCAGCATTACATAAGCTATCCTCCAGTCATCTGGTACAGAGGCTGATAAGCGATAGATTACATACCGCAGTTAGTAGTTCTGTAATTTCATATTTGAGTTCCTTCAGAACTCTTGGGTGAATACCATCCAGTCCTGGTGATATATTACTGTTTAGTTTATCAATTTGTTCCAAAACATCCTCTACTGACACTTCAATCTGGGACAGTTCCTCAGATTACTCACCTAAGAAGGATGGTTCAGGTGTGGGAATTTCCCTCACATCCTGTGCAGTGAAGACTGATGCAAAGAATTCATTTAGCTTCTTGACAATGACCTTGTTTTCCTTGAATACTCCTTTAGCAAGACAATTGTCCAGTGACCCCATTGATTATTTGGCAGGCTCCCTGCTTCTGATGTACTTAAAAAAATGCTGGGTTTTATTTATTTATTTATTTATTTTTTATTCTGCCAGTTGCTCTTCAAATTCTTCTTTGGCTTGCCTAATTATACTTTTACACTTGACTTGCTGGAGTTTATGCTCCTTTTATTGCTTTGGGTCTTAAAGAAGAAGAAAGATCATTTCAACCAACATACACCACAGGAAAATTAATGGTCATAATGAACATTCTCTCTATCATTAGAATACATTGTATGCTATAAAATTATTGGGTGAAATTCTATGTTTGTGTTATGCAGGAAGTCACTGGATGATCATAATGGTTGACACAGATTTATGAATCTATGAAAAGGTTTTACTAGCATGAGTTTGGGATGGAAATGTAAAGCTGGGATTTACAAAGGATATTCAAAGGGAATGGCCACCTAACTCTTTTAGGCTCTTTTGAGATTCCCAGTAGAAGCTCTTATATCACACCACACCATCATGCACTTTGTTTCTATCACAATATATGGGGGCAGGGAAATATTTTAGTTGTTTCTAAGAGCTTTAAAACTTTTTATATATTGGGACTACTTTTTTTTATCCCTCTACCTGTAGAGCCTTGTAGCTTGCTTAATTCCATTGAATCCAGCTGTTCACAAGTATGAAGGAGAGGGAAAAAAAATAAAACAAAACCTCCAAGAGTCACCTAAGAGCCTTTATATATAAAATTTAAATTCCAATATTTCAGAACATGCAGCACCTGTTTCTCCATTTTTCCAATGGTGTAAGCTTGCAGCCTAGATCTCAGGGTATTTATATTTAAGGAAAATTACACATTTCGAGGGGAAAGAATAAAATATGCTGGATATGTGGAGGGCTGATTAAAACAAACAAACCAAAACAGACTAGCAGCTACTTGAAGATGCTCAGAGGTTTGGAATGTTGGAATAAGCTCCAGAGGAGGGTCAGTGGGCAGAATTCAGGTAGGTGGCCAAAAGTAAATGATAAACGCAAGTTATTACTTAGCTCTGCAACTGATCACATGGATATCACCTCCATATATGTGATAGACAAATACAGTATATTACAATGCTGTATATATTTTCAATTTGATACAGACATCAAAGATCACAGTTTTGACTTTCAGCTATGTAAAAAAGCCACATTTTGAAAAATAGCCTATCAACTTGCCATGTGCAGAAATATATGTGCAAAACTGACATTTGCATGCAGTAATGAGGACTTGCATGCAAATCAGGTAAGTGTGTTTATGTAGTTTTCACTCCTAATACAAGCACTGAAATAGAAGCCTACACAAATGTTACAATAAATGTTTAGTGGCTTGTTAAAAAACCTATTTTATGTATGTTTCATGTCTTGTATGTTGTGTAAGAGAATTTTTCTTAACTCATTTAATTATGAAGGGTTATTTGCATAAGATCAATTAATGTGGTATATTACATTAGCCAATCATCCCATCCAATCACAGGTGTTGGAACTAGGGCTTCTGGGGTGCTGCCTCACTCCCTGGCTTGAAGTGGTTTCCATCATATACAGGGTTTACAGTTTGGTTCAATGGCTTTCAGCACCCTCACTATGAAAATTGTTCCAGCACCCCTGCATCCAATGGATTTGGCTAAAAACTAACAAAACTACCTAGGGATAGATATGAGGTTCCCCCAAGGTCTGGGTTCCTCAGAATTATTCTTTGTATGACTTACTGTGATGAAGTAGTTACAACTTTAGACAAATATAAAATTTAGTCATGGATCTGAACACCCGGCTGAAGTTTAGTTCTGAGCTGTGAGGCTCAAGCTTTCCATACTGTGAATGCTATTAAAAACAAAAATCAGACAACCCCCCCCCCCGCCAAAACAAACAACCAAAACACCACACTTTGATTAAGTCACCTCTTAAAGTTCTGAAGTAAAAACACTGATATAGTTGTATACCTGTAAGGAAGCAGAGCTTCATGGCTCTTTTGCTCACTCTCAGTTCTACATAATGCTCATGAACACACAATAGCCCCTTTGATGGGCATTAGTTCACACCAATACACGACTCAGGCTTAATGTAGCCATATTCCCTTCTCTTTAGCTATGACCTATGATGAATTTCTATACATTTTAGCTTATTTGAATACAAATACACAGATGGCTTCAGGGCACAGAACAGCTAAGTGTGAAGTGTTTTTTACATACTATTCTGGCCTAGGACCCTTCTGCTTTAGGACCATTTCCCAGCATCAGCCCAAGTGAAGCTTTTACTATGGTGCCAACTGTGCTCCAGCAGCTTCTGAATTTTAATTTGTATTTAAAAGTTTAACTTGAATGCATTTCAGTGCTTTAATGTTTATTTTTAAATAGAAAGTGGAGAGGCCCAGCTGCAGATGTTGAGGTGCTATTAAAAGCCATAGCCAAATGTGGCAGTTCCTATTTTTAAACAGCAGTTGCTTTATGAATTCATTTACATTTAATTTTGATCAGGGCAGTACATGGCATCACTGAGAACTTGTTTTCCTAAAGATATATTAATACCTAAAGGAAAATCATAGGCTCTATTTGCCAGGATCTGAAATGAAGAAGGGGTTTTCTGCAAAAACTCTTAAAATAACACATTTAATATATCTAAGCGTGTGGATGTGAGTTCAATGGCACACCTTTTGTTTTTAAAATGTCTTAAAAATAACTAAAAGGAGGGAGGGATAGCACAGTGGTTTGAGCATTAGCCTGCTAAACACAGGGTTGAGAGTTCAATCCTTGAGGGGGCCATTTAGGGATCCAGGGCAAAAATGTTTAGTGGCTTGTTTAAAAAAAACTATATGTATGTTGGGATGGGTCCTGCTTTGAGCAGCAGTTGGACTAGATGACATCCTGAGGTCCCTTCCAACCCTGATATTCTATGAACAAGAATGGGCTCTACTTTCTATAGTAAAATTCTGGTCATATGATTGGTGTTTCACTCTATGGGGACATTCTGCCTCCATACCACACATGGAACTCCCATTGATGTCAAATGAGTGTCCTCATTTCTTGGAAGCCTTCAAATTGCTCCCCAGCACCAGTGTACTGTCCTGCTGGTCTCCCACCCTCCCTAGCAATATAGTATACACCTGTGAAGAGATTCTCCAACATCCATAGAGGGACCCAGCTTGCATTAATACTCCTTGAAGTACTCTTAATTCTATGGGGTCTGAAAGCAGCTGCTCTTTGTTTCTGTTCCCTAGAATCAACATTTCTAGAAAGCTGAATCCCCATGGAGCTTGTGTGTAGGAATGGCCATCAATTTCTATAGGTATCTAAGCATGGAGTGGAGTACCACAGAACTGGGAAGTCTCCTTTCCCTATTCCACCTACTTTAGCTCCTGTGTGCTAAAAAAGTTAGGAAGAGATCCTGAAGTATATTATAGAAAAATAAGCTACAAGCCAGATGTTCCTCCACTAGATCTTAAATGGTAGTATTTTAAATTCAGTGCAATGTATAGTTTTGCAAATGAAACTAACAAGCTATATATTTGTAAGCAATTACACTCACTGCCATAGCACCCTCTGGTGTTGGAGCAGGAAATTGCAGCGGTATTTGCCTCCATGTTGATCAACTTGTTTGGCCCTGTGATGGCCTATTTCTGTCCAGGACTTAGCCCTCCGGTTATGTCACAATTAGTCTGGTCTCCTTCTGGGGTAACAAAAGTCCAAACAGCCTAGCCAGAGCTCCTTTTACCCCTCTCGAGCTATGTTTCAACTCATTTCCTGGCTTCAGTCCTCAGCCCTACCCTGGGCTCAATAATCCTGGTGTTGGGAATTGTATGCCCATTCATTGTGGCTGGTAGAGGACCCCAGGATCACCCTTTTCTCTGGGTTCCAGCCCAGAGACCTTGTGTTAAGCAGTAAAGTCAGCTCCTTTAGATGTGCTGCTGTTTCCCTGGGCTACTTTCTACCTTCAAGCTCAGTCTGTTTTTCCCCACTAGCTTATCATTAATATAGGCCCCCCAGGCCTCACAGGCTTCTCCCTAGGTGTTCATAGATCCTTGCCATCCCTTGGAATGCTGATGCACTGAGACCGAATCCAGTCTGCCTTCAGCTGACTCTTCCCAGAGAGAGGGAATTCCCTACCTCCTAGCTCTTGTGTAATTCTTTTCTGTCCATGTAGTTCTCCATAACCCCTCCAGAGCTGAGATCACTAATTGTAATTGATACCAGATCAGAATCAGCTGGGGTTTAGCTGTTAGATCACAGGCAAGACTGGGTCCAACTCCCTGTAGAGGGCCAGGCAGCCCATGACAGTACTGTACTTTTTTTTTTACTTGGGGAGGGGTGGAAGTAGTTACATATTTAAAAACAAGTCTGTCCCCAACATTCAAAATGGTACAGGAGGGTTATATGGAAAATACAAGGAATACTAAAGGAAAAAAATAAGCTTACATTGTAGTTTTTAGACTATAGTCACAAAGATGTCCATTGTAGATGCGTGAATAACTCACATATCCATAATAGGTGGAAACGCTACATCCAGTGAATATAAATTCTGAAAAATGTATAAAATCATGGAAAAATTATTCCCTCTTTCTCTCCATAGAACTGTCTCTGAGAGCCCCATAAGATCTATTTTTACAACGAAACAGTATGTGGAAAAGATTCAAACTCAAAGGTGAATCTAAGGAAAATGACATCTGGAAAGACCAGATACTTTGTCAACAGCCTAACCTTAAAATAAACCCATAGGCACCATTACATTTGCTTCAGGGATATTCTGAGAAAACAGATGCCACTAAAGAACTCAGAGAAAAATTTACATATTCCAAAACTCTGCATCCAGGGAATTTAGAAGAAGAATCAGCAACAACTAGCTTGCGTATTCAGACCAGTTTTCTTATAGATATTAATTTCATCTGAAGCACAAACTAGACAATTATTTAGATTTAAAATATTAAAGTTAATAAAATGTTATTGAATCTAAATATCACAAAAGCATAATAAACGTTTTTAGCATTGTGATACATGTTCTCTGGGTTTGAATGATTGGGTATATAAGGTGACAAAGTATATGCAGAATCTGTTATTTAGTTCTCATATTTGTTCTGCTCCTAATGGCTTCAGTAAGAATGAGATTCATTTACTGAGGTGAGAAAAAGTGACTCAGGACATAATACAAACATTCTACTGCCTTCTTGAAACAAAGTTAAATGCTGAAAAATCAGTTTCTCTTTTGGTAGCTTGACAACGATCTCCAACTTGCAATTTAGGTATTCAAATTCCTATTCTACAATTCAGCAAAGCTCTAACAAACAAAAAAATCCTAACCCTGACATTTATACCTTTACAAATGAACTTTTGAATAGAAAAAGAAATAGAAATGAAAAGAAAATAGTAAATTCATCTCTTGTGTGTGTGTACTTCACCTCAATACAATAATTCAGTTTTCTATAGTATACCTCATGTGTAGAACCAAAAAAGAAAGAAAAATGTTTTCTAAAACAAAAATATACATTCCAAGGAGAGGTTTTAAAAGTAGAAAGGAGACTTTTGGCCAAATTCAGCCCTGAAGTATGCATTTATTTCAATTGAATTGTCCCTGCCTACATCAAAGCTCATAACACAAGAACTAGAGGATCACCAAATGAAATTAATAGGCAGCAGCTTTAAAACAAACAGAGGGAAGCATTTCTTCACACAAAACACAGTCAACCCATGGAACTCTTTGCCAGAGGTTGTTGTGAAGGCAAGACTGTAACAGGGTTCAAAAAAGAATTAGACAAATTAATGGAGGATAGGTCCATCAATGGCTATTAGCCAGGATGGGCAGGTATGGCATACCTAGTGTCTGTTTGCCAGAAGCTGGGAATGGGCGACGGGATGGATCACTTGATGATTACCTGTTCTGTTCATTCCCTCTGGGGCACCTGACAATTGGCCATTGTCAGAAGACAGGATACTGGGCTAGATGGACCTTTGGTCTGACCCAATAAGGCCATTCTTATGGTCCTATGTTATGTAATTTAGCCATGTGTCTAAAAGGAAATGGGGAAAAAAGCATCATGGAGAAAAAAGCATAACTGAAACAGTGACACCCAACTTCAGACATGTGAGAGCAGGAGATTTAGCAGCGGTCAATATAAAAGAAGTGGAGAGAGCAGGTAAGGAGGTAGATGGATGAGGTGATAGAGGAAAGGTAAGGCAATGTGGTGGGGTTTTTTGAAAGCTAGAATGGCAATTTACTATACTACTTGGGAAAGATGAGTGGGAATGATAGAATTCTACTTTGCCTAGCAAGAGAGAGTTGCCTGGCTACACCACTGTGGACTTTGCAGGGTGGCACAGAAGTTAAGAGTTTTGTGGCTTGTATGTCAGAAAGGTGCTAGCAAGGACCAGTCCCTTCTCTCTTGAGAGAGTACAGGGACTAGTTATATGAAGACTCCCCTCATGGCCTCCTCTCTTTGTGTATCCACACAGAGACCAGCCACAATCTGTACCTTAGTATGTTATAATTGGGGGACCTGTAGTACTTAATATGAAAAGTATAAAAGAAAGTGTTTCATCAGATGGCAAGACAAGGAAGGATGAAATCTGTGCTCCAATGGTGGTAATAGGCAGACTTAAAGAGAGGGGAATGTAGAGACGAAGACAAGTTCCGATGACTCTAGGATTTTGAGTCCAGAAGTTGAGGTTGTTTAAGCAGAAAAAGGGGGAGTTATTCAGAGTAAGGAGTTTTGGATTAGGTGTTTATGAAAATAAATATTAATAAGAATACCTTACCTATTAAAGAATAATATATCCAGGAGTTAAGATATGCAAATAGAAAATAGAAGATACAGAAAGTGAGATAACTGAATTGTACAGAGTTGGGTATTAACTCTATGGAATGTCCTAGGCAACATTCTTATTAGCCAACTGTCCTTTTTGATGATGTCTCAGCTGTGCGACAATTCTCAGCAATACAGAGCAGGGTCCTCATCACTGAAACACAAGATTCCTATGCTCATTGTGTTAAGTATGCATGTGTGAGGGGGTCAAGCAGAGAAAGACATAATAAAGGCACCCAATGGGGACTTGGTGTTAAGTTGATGGGCACTTGGGAAGAGAAGAGCGGCTGACACTACCGAAAAGAGCCAGGCCATCTTTTCAGCATCAGTCTGTGATGCTTTCAGCTACATTAAACTCATTTTTCTATTGTAAAAACTAAAGAGAAACTATTCAATATTCTAATATTCCCATGGGGAGGGAAGGAGGCTTCTAGGAGATAATGTCTGCTGCTATGACTTCACAGTTGCAGGCATCAAGTATTTTTCCCTCCACTAGGCCAAAGGAACTTTTAAAAGAGAGGCATAGGTTGCTAAATCTTGATAAATTCATCTCTTCAAGGAAAGAGGGTTATTGTGTGGGGGAGAGGGAGGAGAAAGTGTCATTGGAAAGTCATTTTTTTCTTTTAACGATGTCTCAGGCAAAGCCTGCATGGTCCAAAATGTTTTGGAACTCTTAAAATTCACTTCCTGCTACTCAATTCCAAAGGTTATACACAAGCCTCCAACCATATTCTATTTTCTGCTGCTATTTAATCCCTGAAGTTCACCCACCTTCTGTGTAGGAGAAATCAAAATCCTACTGATTTATTGATGCCTCTTACTCATATATATAAGGTTAGAATCATGCATTGAGGATACTGGAGCCATACTATGTGATTTAGGTGATGACACACCCTAAATCCATTCAGAAGCTGAACTAAATGCACAATATGGCAGCTTGCTTGAGTAGGAAAGTGCCTTAGCACAATCATATGACAATGCTCTGGGCTCTGCAGGAGTTAATGTTATTAGTTCTGACCTAAATGGCCAGGCACCTTCCTATATGAGAGGCCACCTCTCTGCTCATAACATTCTGACACCATTGAGAGAAGCAGGGCACCCAAAGGGGTGTGGGTGGGTGTATATATATATATCTATATATATATATATATCTATATCTATATATATAGATATATATATATATTTATATATATAAAAGGAAGGGGGAGGTGCTTGCTGGCAGAGTGTTCTCTGTGATGGTGCTTTTCCCTGAGAATGCACTTCATCCCAGGACCAAGAATAGCCCATACCAGTTGCCTTTCTCAGGGTGCTGCAAAGCAACCTTTTCATAGAATCTATGAATCTATGTAAGGACATTCTACAAATAAGAAAAAAAGTATGCCTTTTTACAGATAAATTATACATTTTGAATCATTTTCCACAGATGTGTGCACTACCATGACATGGTTGAAAGCCAGAGCAAAAACAGTAAAGACATGGATTGGAGGAGTTGATCACAAAGGTGAAAGGTCACGTTCTCCAAAACTGTGCTGAGGTGGAAGGTAGGGAGAATTCAGTAGCATAATTAAAAAGTAACAAAACAAGCCACTGGGGTGTATTTTCTAGAGATGAAGAACTTGAATTTAATCTGTGTGAGGGAATGATCTGTGCCAGAGAATTAAAAATACACAAAGTGCCTGGAGTTCTCTATGTCATCTAAAGACATTCTATTACTCACTGGCACACCTAATAAGAAAAATTCCTCAGAAGCTGAGGGCATATCTGAGGGTATGTCTACACTACAGGACTATTCTGAATTTGCATAAACCGGTTTTGTAAAACAGATTTTATAAAATCGAGTGTGCGTGGCCACACTAAACACATTAAATCGGTGGTGTGCGTCCACAGTCCGAGGCTAGCGTCGATTTCTGGAGCATCGCACTGTGGGTAGCTACTCCGTAGCTATCCCATAGTTCCCGCAGCCTCCCCCGCCCCTTTGAATTTCCGGGTTGAGATCCCAGTGCCTGATGCGGCAAAAATCATTGTCGCGGGTGGTTCTGGGTAAATGTCGTCAATCACTCCTTCCGCTGGGAAAGCAATGGCAGACAAGCATTTCATGCCTTTTTTCCCTGGATTGTCCTGGAAGATGCCATAGCATGGCAATCATGGAGCCTGTTTAGCCTTTTGTGACTGTCACCGTATGTGTACTAGATGCCGCTCACAGAGGCGATTCAGCAGCGCTACACAGCAGCATGCTTTTGCTTTTGCATGATAGCAGAGATGGTTATCAGCCATATTGTACCATCTACCATACCATAAATTGGTAATAAGATGATCATGGCTACTAGTCCTTTTGCACTGTTCCATTTGCTGCTGTCATAAGTGCCCCTGGCTGCTCTTAGCCAGGGGCGCAAAAGCCAAAATTGGGAATGACTCCCTGAGTCAATCCCTCCTTTTTGGTATCTAAAAATAGAATCAGTCCTGCCTAGAATATGGGCAAGTGTACTAGAGAACCACTGTATCAGAGAACCAAAGAGCACAGCTGCTCTGTGTCAGATCCTGCAGAAATTATGAGCTGTATTCTATTCACAGGGGGTGCTCCTCCAACAACCCCACCTGTTGATTCCGTTCTTCCCTCAGCCTTCCTGGGCTACCGTAGCATTGTCCCCCCACTTGTGTGATGAAGTAATAAAGAATGCAGGAATAAGACACAGTGATTTGTTAGTGAGATATGAGTGGAAGGCAGCCTCCAGCTGCTATGATAGTCCAGACAGGACAGTAAGGAGTGTGTAGGAGAGGAGCCCAGCATCCCTCTGCTAGTTCAGGGGCACTTGAATCTTTTCTTTACACATGAAGGGTGGGGGCTGATGGAGCTCAGCCCCCTGTTGCTATGACGACAATGGTTATCAGCCATATTGCACCATCTACCAGGAAAAATTAGGACCAGGCGCCCTTGATCGACCTAACAGATGCTGGTCATCATGGTTACCAGTCCTTTTGCACTGCCCCATGTGCCAATAGGCTGATGACGAGGACGGATACCAGTCGTATTGTACCATCAGTCAGCCATAGCGTGGGGGGAGCAAGGATGTTGGTGTTGAGTGCTGCACCATCGCGTCTATCTGCAGCATTCAGTAAAGATAGGGTGACATATAAAAGAGTCAAGAGAGGATTGTTTTCCCTTTCACTTCTGGGGGGGGGGGGTGCGTAAATTGCCGAGCTATGCCCTGACCCACCGCGGACACTGTTTTTGACCCTAGAAGCATTTGGAGCTCAGCCAAGAATGCAAATGCTTTTCAGAGACTGCAGGAACTGTGGGATAGCTTGAGTCCTCCAGTCCATGAGCGTCCATTTGATTCTTTGGCTTTCCGTTACGCTTGTCACGCAGCAGTGCGCTGAGTCCCTGCTATGGCATCTGTCTGGAGATATTTAAAAAATGATTTTGAATGTCGTCTTCTGTAACGGAGCGCTGATAGAACAGATTTGCCTGCCCTTACAGCGATCACTGATTAACTGCATCACCACCCGTGCTGATCAGAGCTCCACGCTGGGTAAACAGGAAATATTCAAAAGTTCGTGGGGCTTTTCCTGTCTACCTGGCCACTGCATCCGAGTTCAGAATGCTGTCCAGAGCGGTCACTGGTGCACTGTGGGATACCGCCCGGAGGCCAATAACGTCGATCAGCGGCCACACTAACCCTAATCCGATATGGTAATACCGATACTAGCGCTACTCCTCCCGTTAGGGAGGAGTACAGAAACCGGTTTAAAGAGCCATTAAAATCGATATAAGGTGCCTCCTAGTGTGGACGGTTGTGGCGTTAAATTGGTTTTACGCTCCTAAAACCGGTTTAAACGCGTAGTGTAGACCAGGCTTGAGACATCCCTACAACATTTCTATGCATGCATTTTCCTTTAATAAAATGGAAACAAAACTATCATTCCTCACACGCTGTAGTCTCATACTAAAATGATGCTTAATTGATCTCATCTGCCCTGTGTCTAGCAACTGATGAGCTTCAAAAGATTTGGATATGCATCCAATGTTATCTGAACTAATCCAAACCTCTTGAATTTGCAAAATTAGTCTGAAAATATAAAATGGTTCAGTGACATTTCCAGTAACTCCAAGTACAGAGGTCGGAAAGAAAAAAGAAAAGAAGAAGAAGAAAAAAGCTAAAAAAAAGGAAAAAGGCAACGTAACAGCACTTTTGTTAATCTGATGAAATTTTACTTTTGGAAAAATGTTTCCAACTGCAGACAAATAGCAAAATCCTGCTCAGGCCTAAAGTGGGTAATCAACAGAATTTTGCTGCAGACAAATAATGTGTAAGTTCACATAGACCAGTGTGTGTGTGTGTGTGTGTGTGTGTGTGTGTGTGTGTGTGTGTGTGTGTGTGTGTGTGTGTGTGTGTGTGTGTGTGTGTGTGTGTGTGTGTGTGTGTGTGTGAAAACACCCTCCCCCCCCCCAAAAAAAAATCCCAAAACCCACAGTTATCAAGGCTGTATTTGGGGGAAAGTGCAGTAACTGTAAAACCATTAGTTAGGTTTGGCAAGCTGAATAAGCATATTACACCTTTTTATGACACATTTTTATGAGTGATCCACTCTAGCTCTTCTTCTCTACAAATAACACCTTTAATTATAATATATTGCTTCCAGAGGTTCTGTAGTACATCCCAACTTCTCAAAATTATTTTAACACATTTCACTAATCCCATCTACTATATCCCAAAGCAACAGGGCACACAATTTATTTGGATAAATAGAGTTTTGGACAAATGGAGGAGAACTCTTCAATGCAAATGAGACCCACTGGGGGACATAAGCCAATTCTAGATAACAGGTGTGAATTCAGATGTGAGGTTTTCTGATATGTTTAGTTACATTATATATTTGGCAAGCTCTTGGTTTCTTAAATTGTATTATTTCATTGATATCACAAAATTAATGCAAATAAATCCATTAATCTACTTTCATTTTATGAAACAGATTGACCATTTGAACCCATATTTGGTTAAGATTTCTAATATTCAGCATTGGTGATAATGTAAGAACTCACCTTGTCTGACTGTAGAGTATAAAATGTGTTTTAGTATTACTTTGTCTAGCTATAGTAAATCAGGTAGTGACACAATCACAGTTGTGGAGATACTAGAGAGTTTTGCTTCAGAAGGCCCCTCACAGGTATCAAAGAATAAAAACAACATTTCCTATATCCTTGTTAGTGTATGTGTATATTCTCTAACTGTAAATGCAGCCACCACTATGACACTTCCGCAGGCGAGATGGTGGAACATACTGCATAGCGTGCACTGAGGGCATCATAAATGTGCTTCTGTACACCAGCTGGTAATATTAAGACCTCTGGGCATTTAAATCTCTATCAATATGAGGAGTAGAAATTTCAAAAATCATTGAAACCCAGATCTCCACAGAGGCTTGCTTGAGGCAATACGGATCCCATACATTTCTATTTACATATGGCTCTGCCCAGTTTTCATTGATTTTCAGTGTTATTTCAGTTTACTACAAGAACAAGTTGTACTACAGCAGTGCTTTTCAACCTTTTTTCATTTGTGGATCCCTAAAAAGTTTTATATGGCAGTGCAGACCCCTATGGAAATCTTAGATATAATCAGCAGACCCCCAGGGCTCCACAGACTGAAAACCACTGCATTACAGCATAGGCATAGAAAACCTGATTAACCACAAAGAAGAGAAATTGAGGAAAAGAAGTGGTGGAAAAGAAGAATCTCTGATTGTGGCTGAGATACGATTAAATATTTTGCAGCCTTGCTTGGTAACCAACTGGAATTAAACAATTTTATTTGATACTCAAACAGCTGTGTTTTCCAGTTTAACTCACCTATGCTGAAGAAGAAACCCCATGTCTAAGAAACTGATTGGACCCTAAGGACAACTGCAAGCTTTGAACCTTTCAGAATATCCCCACCACAAAAAAAAAAAAAAAAAGAAAAAAAAGAAAAAGAAAAAAAAAAGCAGCCCAATATGGCTCACAGTATGTATAAATTAGGACAACTCCTCTAAAAAAATGTGGGGGAGGGGAGACTCCCCCAGTGTACTGATTTACCTCAAGGGTTCTCAAACTTTTTTTTTGCTGGGACCCCCTTTGAAAATATTTCAGGTTGTGATGACCTCTCCTCCAAAGTGATGTTCCCCTCACCCCCATGCAATGCCACCCTTACTTCTCTGCTGCTGGTGGTGGTGGCACTGCTGTCAGAGCTGGGCACCCAGCCAGCAGCTGCTGCTCTTGCAACTCCCCCTACAATAGTCTTGTGCCCTGCCCTTTTCTTCGAGAGACCCATTTCGAGAAACACTGACTTAACCTTATGATATTCACTTCTGTGTCATATCTCATATGGTACACTACTAGAAAAAAAATATTCAACAAACGCTTGTTCCTGCAATGAACTCCTCATGGACAGAACTCTGCTCCTGCATGGGGCCCTACTGAACTCACAAGATGCAGTTGCAGAGCACAGGGATAAGAATCCCAACACTAATATGAATGGATTTTGTTTCATTAGCAGTGAGTAATGCAGCAGGCAGGCAAAGTTGTAGGAACGAGATCTTTATTAAGTATGTTGAGTGACCAGTGTTGCACGGTACCCAGGAGCTCTTGAGTTTGTGAGCTAGCAGCCTGTACTCAGTTTGCATTCCTAAATCCCAGGCCTTTGGTGACTCACCAAACTAAGTCCCTGTAACCTGACCCTTTTTTTTTACTGGTTGCATTCTTCATACTACATTATTTAGTGCATGAGCAAGAAGCTGTTAGCAGCTGCACCTCTATTAAAGTTATATTTGTGTGAGGGTACGCCATTTTGGAACCTTACAGAAAGAACTCTTCTCAAATTCTATTAGGTGAAGAATCCTGAACACTGTTCTGTTGAATCTGTTTTAATTCAAACTGATTATGTTGCAATACTGACAGAACTAGAGACACAGTTGAATGTATCTGATACATAGTAACATACATGGGAACTGACCAAAGGAAGAAAATAATAATAAAAAAAACCCTACAAAACCTGAAGATGAGGCAAAGTAGTGGTGGTGAAGAAGACACAGATACTCTGACATATCATATTTTACCTGTTGGACCACAATACATAATGTTCAACAGCTACCATGGCTGTCTTCAGATTTACCAAAGCTCAAATTAACCAGTTGTTAGGCTTTGGTGTCTTTATTGTTAGTTGTCACCATTTTTGCCTTCCGCCCAATTTGAACATTTTTGTGAAATATCTATGTTTATTGTGAAAGTCTGTGAGGGGAAAACAGAATTTCACACAATTCTAAGCACAACTGTGGAACAAGGCATTGAGCCAAAGCAATTATCTGTTGAGTTTCACATTCAGTTTTATTTAGGTTTAGGTTATAATGGGGTTGTTTTGGGTTTTTGAAAATGATTTACACTTTTGCAAAGTGCAATTGGTAGTTGATGTTTGCTACCGTCACCTGCAGTTTAATAGTTGGATCTGCTTTGGCATTGGACAATATCCATTTTGTACTGAATTCTTTACTATATGCAGTTGTCCCTTCTTTCAGGATGAGGAACTCAGAAGACAACAATGGGAATGATTCTCCATTACCTTGCACTTCTGTTGTAACTTACACCTGTAAAACAATGGGAGTCAGTGAGTAAGAGGTTTTTTGACAGTACCCTACACAGGTGTAAGTAAACACATAAGATGCAAGGCAGTGGAAAATAAGGCTTAAAAGGAGCTGCATATTTACTACTTGAAAGACAGTTTTAATCTACTCCTCTCAGAAGCCATGTGACCATGTTAGAACTTTGGAAGGTTGTTCCTCCTTGGTTTTCAGGTCAACCTACCAATAAAGGAGACAAGGCATATATTTTTAAACAGTCAGAGTAATTAGCTATTGGAACAATTTACCTAGGGTCATGGTGATTCTCCATCACTGACAACTTTGAAATCAAGATTGGATTTTTTTTCCTAAATGCTATGCTCTTGGAATTGTTTTGGAGAAGTTTTATGACCTGTGTTATACAGTAAGTCATACTAGATGATCCCTTCTGGCCTTGGCATCTGTTAAAGTGTCCTGATAAAAGCTTCAAGTAAACTAAAAGTGGAGCAGCCACCTGAGGAAAATAGGGAACTGAATCCTCCTGTTTGAATGAAAAAGATCTGGATAGAATATAGTCCAAATTTTCTAGAAATAGAGCCTGTTGTGTGCTTAAGCTACTTCCTTTTTATGATGCATTGACAATAAATAGCCTGATTTATTAGAGATACCAGAAGTATCTTTTGCTTCAGGTTTGCCAAAACAACAACAACATGATCTTAACTTAGTTATTGGTTCTTTAGTCCTTACTCAGGACTTCAAAAGAAGTTTTACATGAATGAGGTCTGCAACTAATAGGAAACTAATCAAACTAATAGGAAAAACCCAAAAATTATCAAGCTCAATTATGATACTTCTGCATTATGATGAACTTTTTACACTGATGCCAAGTTGCTTTCTCAGGTGAAAGTGATGCAGCTCTTTCCTTACTGGTTCCTGTTGACAACCCTTGGGATTTAATTGACATTCTTCAGTTTTACCAAAGGTACTTGAAACAGATGTTAATTCTTCCACAGAAACATACAGGTTGCTAGACAGCCTTAGGGCCCTACCATCTGACATGCATATTTTGGTCTGAATCTATTTATGTAGCCTCCTTTATGGGGACCCATTTCCTTCTGCATGATACAATATACAGTTTTGCTTAGCAAACAATAGTTAAGTATTTTTAACCTAAGATATTTTCCTCTCTCCTGAGTTTTACAAAAGATAGTTAGAAGAATAACAGTTTGGAAAAAAAACCAAAAAAAACCAAACCCAAAACAAAACCCTTTTCTTGGTCACTAATAGTAGATCAGTTTATGTTCAAAACATTCTTGTGTGTAAAATATAAACAATATGGTGAGATTAGCCAGTGCCAATAAACACATGACAAAGCTGGAGCACACAATTCCCAATAAGTTAGCACCTTAATCATTAAAGGGATGAGAAGCTGTTAATTATGCAGAGTTAGTTTCTATGAAAAACAGCTGCAAATGACAAACTCTGCTTCAGGTCAAAAAACAAATAAGTATCTCAGAATATCACATGAGCAGCACAAACAAGGCTTCGAAGCACATACAGTGAAAATAAACTTATGCTTTAAAAGTTTGTTTTCCTCTGTCAACATGGAGATCTCTAGGCTGAGGATTTTCTCCTTTAATAGAGGACACAAGAACATCAGAGAGCGTTTATAACTTTGTTGATCTCTCAAGGTGGGGTGGGAAGAAATAGTACAGCAAAATCCTGTGTCAGCAACCACAACAACTTAGCTCCTGATCTTGTGGTGTACCATAAATTAAGCAAGGTTGTACCAGGTCAGTACCTGGACATGAGGCCCTATGAAAAACAAGGTGGAACAGAAATTGGCCTCTGAATCAAGAGTGAGCCAGTGCTCCCAACATGGTTTAAGGGTATTGAGATTACAACTTAGTTACATGAGTTACTCAGTTAACAACATTAGCATTCTCTAATTCTTGACAAGGAGAAGGTGATAGCAAGATGAGCATGTTTTGATAGTAGGCACTCTAAGCTTACCACCTGCCATGCTTCATCTGAAAGCCACATCACACAGGACAGCTTGTCAGTGTCAGTATTTACTAAAAGAGCACACTGATGACCAGGTAGCTGTACAGCTAATCTTGTAATATGTTCTGTGCTGCTCATCCCGCAAGGTGACCATGCCTGTGGCAGAGTGTGCTCTAGTAGGAGCCTTATTAGAAAACTAGTAGGCATGACAAATTGATTTTATCCACCTCAGAATAGTGGATTTATATGAAATGTTGGCCTCATATCTACCATGTGAAATCAAATATTCCAGTATTAGGTGACTTTCACTGATGTTACATAATGAGAGATGACAACATTCATGACCTGATTTCCTCAAGAGTTCAGTGGTGTTTGACCCAAATCTCGAATTTCGGTCAAACCTATTTCCATAATTAACCCTCTTCCTATGATCTACAAAAAGCTGTTCTCTTATTTCAGGAAATAAAACATTAGGATTATACATCAGTGCAAAGCACGCTTACTCACTAAAGTTATGAGTCAGTTCAGTATTGAAAATCTGTTACATGATATAAAGGGAGTGTTTGACAATGTTACTTCAAGAGTAGCTTCTTCATAGCCTTTCCAAACATTTTATCAACCTGATGTTTGGCAAAGTGAAATTTCAGAACCCACCCTGCATTCTGGAAGGCAGCTCATCACCTTGAAATTCATAAATCAGACACAAAATTGTGTAGGTTGGCTGAACTTTAGTGACACAGAACAGCTGATCCACACATTGCAGGATGCTCTGCAAATTCCAGACTGTTATCATTTTTAGTCTTATTTTCTCAATGTAATTCTTTCTGCTTATCTCCCCTTTTTTACTGTTGTCACCTTCACTTGTGGACAGCTGTAATTGCAGCTCCTTTTGTGATTGGAAAGGAAGGCAGAGTTGCTAATGATGCTCTGAAATTCACCTGCCAGGGCAGCCAAAACATGATGTGGCTGATTCCTGTTTCCACAGAAGGATCATATCCATTTTTCTGTGGAATTGGAACACAATTGTTAAGCAGCAGTGGAACAAGTTCTCTATTGCACTGAACATTTTTATTGTTTTACTTTAGTATTACCTTCTCAATATTTCAAGAGGTGCCACTGCTTTTCCAGTTGTCCAGGAGCACAGAATCATGAGGTGCTTATCTTTCCATGCTACACTCAGCACATAACCTTCTACACTAGACATATCCAACATGAAATTGAACATTATTTTCCTGCTGTGTGCTTGAGAGGAGATGAATTTCCAATTTACATGATGAAGCAGAGTCTCTTATCGCCATTAGATTTTAATAATGAAGGGATCTAAGTATTTACAGGGAGTTTCAAAGGACATAAAGTTACAAGAATAGAAATATAGTCTTGATAAAGTGTTATGCAAGAGATGGTACTTGATACAGGAAGAGTATACACTAAAAAATGAATTGGGTGGCACAAAAGTTGGCACTATAACGAGCAGAAGCTTGTGTTGAATACTTTTTGCTTACAATTACATCCTTTATAACTCCCATCTCAGTTACCCCAAGCCCCAGTTGTAAGTTTCAGTGCCAACAGCACTAGACAATGCTCAGTTAACTGTTATACCTATCCATCTGTCATTAAATGAAAAGTCATATGACAGCTTCACTTAGGAAAGTTCAGCAGTTTGCTTTTTATCCTACCTATCCAACTATTGGAAATTAAAAACAGCCTGATAAACACACAATTCTAGGTGTTAAACTGAAATTTAACAAATACACACTATTAGTCATTACTTGTCACACACAGATGACAGTGAAACTTCAAGTGTTAGGAGCCTGTCACTTTCTTTTCCTGAAAGTAATATTCGCCATCCTAGAGATGAATAATTTGGAATATGGAGAATTGGGTCTCCCATGTTTTGCAGTATACAGTTGAATGTCCTTGACAAACCCTTTAGTGTTTAAAGATTCTTCTCCTATATTCTCAGGAAGCCAGTACAAGATATTAGGGGCCAGATTCTCTGGGACAATCAATTTCTACAGGCCACGAAAGAGCAATTTGGGAAGTCCAATTTGGCAGCTGAATGTGGTACTCCAATTCACTGCCCAATCCTGGTCCTATCTCATTTCTATATTGTACTAACTGGCAATGTTTCCAAGGAATCATCTGCCAGCTGGGGACTGCCAGAATGCAACATACATCAATCAATCCTCCTCACCACGGCCTGCCACATGCCCCCTGCACAGGGGGTTGCAGGGAGGATGACACAGGAACCAATTCTACACCTATTAGGGATTTCCTGTGCCTAGGGAATAAAGGAGTTGAAGAATAGTGACTGCTTCTACCCCTAGGTCTCAGCTTTGATATTACTACTGTGTCTTATAGGGATCTGTTTTTCTTACATAACCAACTCTACACAGGAGAATTTTAGATTTCCATGTAGACAAGAGGACACAAAACAATACTGACTTTGGGGCACTAGACTCTTAAACAATTATCATACCATAGTACTATAATGGCACCATGCATTATTATTTGTGTTGGAGAAGTACAGAGAGGCCCAGTCCCACTGAGCTAGGTCCTGCACAAAAATATGATAAATATTGTGATGGGGCAAGGCCAGATGGCTGTAGAAAAGTAGTGGTAGATAGATATATTAGCCCCAGGTTAAACAAATCTCTGGTACCAGGATAAGTAAATGGTGGCTGCTCCAGGTCAATTAAGACACCTGGGGCCAATTAAGACTTTCCAGAAGGCAGGGAGGATGCTAGGTTGATTGGGGCACCTGAAGCCAATCAGGGGTTGGCTGAAACTAGTTAAAAGCCTCCCAGTGAGTCAGGTGAGCGTGCATGTCAGGAGCTGTGAGAAGTTGTGCTGTTGAGAGACTGAGCTGTACACACCATATCAGGCACAAGGAAGGAGGCCCTGAGATAAGGGTGAAGTGGAGCTTGAGGAAGTGGGGGCTGCTGTGGGGAAGCAGCCCAGGGAATTGTATGTGTCTTGTTCCTAAAAGGTCAGCTACCATAGCTGATACTATTAGGGTCCCTGGGCTGGAGTCTGGAGTAGAGGGTGGGCCCAGGCTTCCCCCCTTTACCCCTTCCCCCGATTAATCACCAGACTGGGAGACAACAGACTGTGCAAGGGAGGATAGCTTCTCCTCACCTCCCTTGCTGGCTTATGATGAAAATGGCTCAGTAGACTGTGACCCTTGTCTCTAGAGAGAGGGCAGGGTTAAGTCGAGGGTCACAGTGAGCCTCTGAGACTAGCAAAATCCCCCATTTTTGGGTCTTTTGCTCTTTATACAACAAAAATAAGAAGCAGCCATGCTGGCATAGTTGGGTCCCCAATTGCCACATTACACATCCAAAGTAAATACATTCCGCCTGGTCAATAAATACATTCTGACTGGTTTCTGGAGGCTCTAAAAGACAGTGAGTGCCATTAGAGGTCTCAAAAGGTATTTAAAGACACTAAAACCACCTACAACCCTATTCCTAGACACTACAACCACCTAAACATTCATGGCCCAAATTCTCAGTGCAAATCAATACACCTCGGTTAACTTAAATGGAGTTACATTGATTTACACCGACTGAGAATCTGACCCTATATTTTTATGTCCA
This sequence comes from Mauremys reevesii, assembly GCF_016161935.1. Taxonomy (NCBI): domain Eukaryota; kingdom Metazoa; phylum Chordata; order Testudines; family Geoemydidae; genus Mauremys; species Mauremys reevesii. Next base: position 191,570,908 of record NC_052624.1, read on the forward strand.
TTGGAACTGTCTCTATCTGCTCATGTATTAAAAGTGAGATTCACCCCAGTGCAGGGGTCAGCACAAGGTCTATGAATAGGATTAGAGTGTTGCACAGACCTTGTGCTAGGCTTCACAGGAGCAAATTTCATCCCATACTTAGTGGCCCTTCCCAATCTCCCTTGAGAGGCCTGCCTTGCTGCAGGGAAGCACTGTGAAATAAAAAGGTGTATGGGCATAGGTGGCAGAAAATAGAAGTGTCTAGACTCAGGGAAAGTAGCAGTGATGAGTAGTGGAAGAGGGGAGTTGAGGAAGAGGAAAATTTAGGAGAAGAGAGCATTCCTGAAGAAATAATAAATGTGTGTTTCAAGATAGTAGGAGTAAGTATTTACTAAGGATCTTTAGGAAGCAGAAAATATTATAAGATGCAAGTTTGATCTTTGAGATGTTTCATTTATGGTATTTAAAATTTATTCTTTCAATACAGTTCAAAAAAAAAGCTAATAAGGAAAAAATGACATGAAAACTGTCTCATCTGAATATTCTTACTACAGCATTAAAATATGTTGGACATACACTGAAGCTGTCCAGTAGAGCTTATTAGATCCATTTGTGAGTTTAAAGTTTTATAACAGACATAAAACATAAGTGCTATCTATGCAGTATCACTGAATCAGGCAAGTAATGTCAATGAAAAGAAGTTCAATGGCAGCACTGTGAATATATAAAGGGGAGTGTAAAGAGATATTTTACAGAACTCTTTAATACAGGGATGTCTTCTTGTGAAAATTTCTTTTTATGTCACTAAATGAGTCCTGAGACACTACCTAGAAATGTCTGGGGCTTCACAGCACTTTCAATCATAGCAATGTGCCATGTTTGCAAAAAATAAAAAAAAGTTAGCAATACAATTTAAATATAATCTGCAAAGGGCTTTCTAAGCTAGCGAGTCTGTTCACCTCTCCATAAAATGCCAATGAGAGTTGTGTGAGAACAGAACCCTAGAAGTAGAATGATCATAGTTCATCAATTAAATCTTTATTTAATATTGCTGTAGTAGCACAGAGGAGGCAATCAAACTGAAGGCCATTTCACAACACTTAAACCCCCACCATGTCTCAGCCCTGATTTCCTTTATAACCCTTTTGTCCTCACCTTGTGTTTGACATAACTGTTTCCTCCAGAGTAGAGATAACATGTACGATAAATTTCACATTTGCATCCCTAGCAGTGCTATTACAATTTATGAGATTGCACTGTGAGCGCAAACTGATTGCTAAATGGTGAAATAGATTAACATAATTATTACACAGCAATCACACTATTGACATTATAAACATATTAAGATACACAATCTGATTTCAGGTTAAAAACCTGCTGATTATCCCCTGGAGATATCTAGCTGCAAAATTTTAATGGTACAGGTCCACTCCCAGCCTTTGCTAGCAATATTATTAGGGAGCTTGTGGATGGGAGGTTTCCAGCCCAATTTTGCTGTTTCAAGTGGACACAATTTAGATAAGTTTCTTAACTTGTGTGTTTACCACCAGAATTCACCCAACGCTAGTTTTCACAGGTTACAAGAAGAGTGGAAATCTTCAAGAATCGAGGAAGAAGGTAGAAAAGGTGGGATAGAACATCAGATTGTGATGCAGCACAATAGCAACACAACCCATGGGAAGACAGAGTTGCCCATTATGCTATTGTACTGTAAACTAGGCTTCTCCATAGAATAAAAGAAGTCTGGTTAAAAGCAAGAAGGAACCAGCATATCATCTGATCCGATCTCCCGTATATCACAGGCCACCACCACCACCCAGCACCTGCACACTGAACCCAACAACCAAAATTAGACCAAAGTAAAACAGCCCACGGGAAACTAAACTGTTATGTGCCACCAGCAGAAAATAGGAGGGACCAAGTTGCACCAGTACTTGAGGGACCTTAAATGGCAGTGAAATGATTAAATGAGATATACCCAGAAAATCTTGGCAAGTGACCCACCCAGAAAATCTTGGCAAGTGACCCACACACTGTAGAGGAAGATGATCTCCCCCGTCCCCCCAGGTCATGACCTGGGGGGAAATTCCTTCCTGATCTTGAATATCATGATCAGTTAGACCCTGAGCATGTGACCAAGAATCAGCCAGCCAAGCACCTGAAGTCTCTGAATGTGGCCCCCAAAACAGAAAACTAGTACTCAGGTCACATCCGAAGCCTCCTATACTCCTTCTCCCTTTACTCACTTCACCCCTCCCTCCTGTTCTCATCTATCCTGACTATCTCTTGTCTTCTTTGCAGGCCTTTTTCCCACAGCAAGTATTGCCTCATCCCTGGTCTTATTAAACTGACCAAGAAGCTTGTGTTATGTAGTCCTGTCTTTCTGGGCCCATGGTCACATGACACCTGGGTACATGTCCTATCAATCTCTCCAGACAACATTCCACTGAATACTCTTGCTCAGCCTGGAATTGAATTGGGATATGCCTGGGCTGTAGTCTCCCTTACAGGGCCCACAAGCCTGTTACAAATAACCTGCTTGCAAGAGTGACATGACAGTTTGTGTCATCTTTCCTCAAGTGAGGGCCAGATTCTTTTATCCACTCTGGAGGTGCAAAAGGGTCAGAACATGGCGGTACCTGGCCAGCTGAAAATCCTTCCCTCCACGTGTGGAACTTCTCATCAGGTGTAAAACTGGTGTAACTGGTTCCTACACTGTGCCCTTTTGGTCCCAGCAGAGGGCGTGCCAAAGGTGACACAGGCAGAGAACTGAGACAGTAGCAAGCCAGCCTAGGTTAGAGCACCCACTATCTGGTCTAGTCAGAGCTGTGACTGAGCCAAGCAAAGGATCACGGAGGCATATTGCTCCCTATTGTATCCTGCACCCCTCCCCCAGAATCGTGTCAAACAGATCTTGGCTGCAGCAGAAAATCTGGCCTTAGATGATGACTCTTACTCACTAAAGGTCTAGTCGAACAGTGAGTTCCGAACACATGGGGCCAGATTCTCTTCTGCTATCCAGCCTCCTTTTGCCAGTCTGGAAGTGCAAATAGCTGCAAATTGCAGCTGCCAGTTCTCCTCAGCCAGCTTCCTCACCACCCTGTCCCACTTCAGCTCTTGATGTTGGAGGCATGTTGCAGCATGAAAGGAGCAGAGCAGGTCTGGAGGAGTGGATGTGGCTTGAATGCTGTTGCATTCTAATTATGCACAGCTGGCATACTTGAGGTTATAGGCAGACAATGTACTTTAAAGCAGCACTAAGAGTCAGACAGAGACAGAATCAGGAAATTGCAACCAACTTCTTTGTTTTTCAACCCTCCACCTGAGCACAATGGACAATGAGCACAGCTGAATATCTCACCCCATTCATCTTTCATATGAAACAGTAGCCATGTGCTTATTACAGAGAATATAAACACATTGTTATACCAAGCGTAGTATAGACATTTCTTCAATAATAGTGTGTACAATTCATGCATAATAAAATTACTGAAAATCATCCACTGAATCCCACCTAACGCTGCAGGAGGTAGACTTTGATGAATAAGTCTCATTAAGATGATATTTCCTACCTAATACAGTAGCTTAAATAATTGCAGCTTTTATAGCTCTCTATGAAGACAACACTATGAGTGCGGATTTAAACACGTAATTCCTTGATTTATAAACAGTTGCTTGAGCTGGAAACCAAGCAGAAGACAGCCCAGCATTCTGCAGTCTGCATTTTGTTATGCTCACTGCATTTGTCATTGCTGCATAACATGTTTTAAAAAAAAATAGTCTAGGAAAAACAGCACATTTCTGGAAAGGCACTGCAGTCAGAAAGGTTTTTGTGAAAGTGTTGACTGCCATTGAGTGCAGCCATCATCAGCCCAAAAAGAGGAAGCTTAATGGAGGAGGCATTTATATGTAGCTACTACATGTCTGCGCTTTTTTGATCTTCCATGTTTCCCTGAACTGTCCAATTATCTTCCACACCTCTGCTTGGTTCAGATTCACAATGTTAATCACTGTGCATCATATCAAGTATCAGAGGGGTAGCCGTGTTAGTCTGGATCTGTAAAAGCAGCAAAGAGTCCTGTGGCAACTTATAGACTAACAGACATATAGGAGCATGAGCTTTCGTGGGTGAATACCCACTTCGTCAGATGCATCATATGCATTCTCAGACTGCTTCAACTACTTTTCAAGAATCAACATACACGCTTTAAAAAAATCCCCCAGGGAGAGATGCAGAGGGAATGCAAATCCCCCTGTAATATACCTTATGCAGTTTTGGTCATATTGAATATGATAATGAGAACCAACCTTACATATGTTCCTGTAGCAAAGTGATGACTCACCAATGCGGTGCTTCCTGCTGGTTATCCTGGGAATTAGCTCTTGTTCAGCCTGGAGCACCTTCTGCTGGCTGGTGTCTTGCCTGCCTCAGACCCCGTGTCCCTCCCGGACCCTGGTGCCCTTTTCCTCAGGGTTCTGCCCCAGCAGTACCCCCACACTCTGGGTGTCCCCTCCCAGGGGAACCCCCAACCCTCTAAACACACCTTGCCTCAGTGGCTACTGCCAGTCATCATCTAGCCCCTGCTCACTGGGGCAAACTGCAGTCTATAAAAGGCCACTCATCATTGACAAAGGGGTCAGATCAGCTGCCTCTGCCTAACCCTGGGTTGCAGCCTCTGCAACCCCAGTACCTGTTTTGGCCTTTAACCAGGCCCACAGCCTGGGTAGTTGCCAGGCCAGAGGTCCCCAGCTCCTCTTTCCTTTCCTGCAGCCCTGCTCCGTTCCCTGAGCTCTCAAGCAGCCAGGTACTTCTCCCTCCAGAGCAAGAGAGAGACTGCCTCAGCTCCTGGCTCACAGCCTTTTTATGAGGCCAGCTGTGGCTGCTTCCTCTCCCATGACCACCTGGGTCCGGCCTCTTGCAGGCCCCACTCTGTCTGAGTTTCCTCATTGGCGACTGGCTCAGCAATGGTCTGAGTCCCAACTGCCTGCTGGGTCTCCTCCATCACTGCAGCCACCACCTCCTGTGGGTGGCCCAATGGCCGGTCAGCCATTATCTCTGCCGCCTCCACCCTGCCCTTGAGAGGGCAGCGCCTCTTAACGTGGCCTGGTTTCTAGCAGTTCCCGCAGGCTCCCTCGCTGCCTTGGGCCTTTTCCCCTCCTTCCTGGGCCTAGTGCTCCCTTTTATAGGGCCAGCTGTGGCCTGATTGGGGTGTGACCCAGCTGTGGCTGCTTCCCCCAGCAGCCTCGTCTTTTTTCAGGAGCGGGGCAACTTCCCCGCTATGGTTCCCAACAGAAAGTTAGAACAGTGAAAGATTCCATTAATTCCATTTCTGAAAAGTGCACAAATACATTGCAAATACAACAGTACAATTTGCCAAATCTCAGCTGTCTCCCAAGGGTTCATTCTAAAGAATGATGTTTTAGTTATCTTTAATTTTCTAAGATATTCTTCATAGCATCCTAAGTAATGAACAATTTTTTTAACATTGAGAGCCCATTCATGTCATCTTGTTAATGAAAAAACTCAATTAAATATATAGGAGCAGTGCATGAAAGCAGTTACAAAAAAGAGCCCCTAAAATGGGATTTTTGACACTACACTCCATATTCTTCATAGAAACATGGTTATGATAGGAATATGGCATATTTAAGATGTATTTGATCCAAGATGGATTATCTGAGGTATAATTGGAAAGGTTATGATATATTGACTATGATTATCCTATTTGTAAGCATGTATCATTTCTGTATCTGAAGTTAGGAATATGGACTTGTAGAGGGGCTGGCCAGGGCTCAACTCTCTCTGGGGTGGTGGGGAGCCACCCCGGTTCACTATACACAGCTGAGGTTTGGGGAATTAGTCCGGCCGCGGGAGTCTTTCCTGGCGGCCCTTGCAAAGGCAGAAATAAGTACAGTTATGCCGAGGCTCTAGGTCAGGGTGGGGCACCAATGACTCAGGCCCTCAGGCAGGGGCTGAGCAATGCTACAGCAGTAGCAACATAAACAGTAGTAAGTCCCAGCCCTAGGTCAGGGTGGGGCAATAATGAATCAGGAGCTCAGGCCCTCAGGTAGGGGCTGAGCAATAAGAGTAGGCCCAAGCCACTCCACTGCATCCCAGCCCGGTGCCCTAGCAGTGGCAGAAGACTCACTGCTGTATCAGTGAGGATCCTGGCCACAACACACTGACATGGGCTCTGGCAGTGCTGCAGCCAGACTAGGGTCGGCTGCCCCCAGGCTACTTCCTGACTCCCCCTCTTTGGTACCTGAGTCATGGTGGTGTCCTCCGGGGGGTCCAGAAACATAGGTTCCTCAGGGTATTGGGTGAGCGGCAGGCCGGGCAGCTCCTCTGGGTAGCAGGCGCAGGGCAAGTCGGGCCAGTCCTGGTGGGCACCTTGGACCGCAGGGGTTTCCTAGTCTCAGGCTAGGCTGGGGGCGTCTGGCCTCCCCGGCGGCTAGCCCTCTAGTGAGCTCTGAGGTCACCACCTGACCCTCTGAGGGGCAAGCTCAGAGCTCCCTAGCTCCACCAATCCCGGCCCCTGTATGGGCTCAACCCTCTCCGGGGCGGCGGGGAGCCACACCGCCTCACTACACACACACACCCTCAAGTCTGGCTCCCGCTCGTCGGGGCCAGGCTCTTCCATCCCTTCTAGGCAGGACAGGAAGTCTGTATTTGCATGGTCCTTACCAGCCTTATGCCAGATGGTGAAAGCGTAGAGCTCTAAGGCCAGATGACACCGCAGTAATCGATTGTTGTTATTTTTCATTCTCATTTACCAATGGACGGGGACATGGTCCATGACTAGTGTAAACAGAGCCCCAAGGAGGTAGTACTGTAGAGTATCACAGGCCCACTTCACGGTGAGTGCTTCCTTCTCGATTACGACATAGTTCTTCTTGCAGGGAAATAATTTCTGGCTGATGTATAGGACTGGGTGGTCGTCTCCATCAACTTCTTGGGACAGGATGGCCCTGAGCCCCACCTCTGAGACATCCATGTGGAGGATAAACTCACAGTCAAAGTCCGGGCTATATAGGGAATGTCTCCTGGCAGAGACACATCTGGGGTCTCCGGAAGACGTCTTCATGGTCTTGGGACCACAGCACCTGCCAGGGACTGTCCTTCATCAAAAGTCCTGTTAAGGGGGCTGCGATGGAAGCAAACCGGGGGATGAACCACCAATAGTATCCGTCAAGCCCCAGGAACTGTCATACTTGGTATTTTGTAGTGGGTGGCAGACAGACTTCCAGGGCTTGAACTTTCCCCATGAGGGGTTTCACTTGTCCTCCTCCTATGTTGTACCCTAGGTATGTGGCGTCCTGCGACACTTTTTTGGGTTCGCTGCCAGTCCCACCTGTCGCAGGGATCTCAGGACCGCTGTTGGGCATTCCACGTGGTCCTCCCAGTGGTGGCTATAGTGTTGATGGGGCCGCAAAAGGCGAAAAGGCAAAAGGCGATCCATTAGTTGCTGGAACGTTGCCGGGGCCCTGTGGAGGCTGAAAGGCATCCCGTTGGAGTGGTGAATGCCGTCTTAGAAGTGTAGTCGAGCAGGATCTGTCAGTACCCTTTACTGAGGTCGAGGGTGGTAATGAACTGGGCCTCCTCTAGGTGGCCAAGCAGTTCATCTACGTGGGGCATAGGATAAGCATCAAACCGTGAGATGGTGTTAACCCGCCGGAAGTCTATACAAAAGCGCCGAGTGACATCAGGCTTGGGCATCGAGACCACCAGACTGCGCCACTAGCTCCTCCTCCAATAAGGCCTCAGGACACTCTTCTTCCAGCGCCGGGGTCGAGTGGAGGATCTCCTCGAATGCAGGCCAGTCCCACCCCAGGATCACCGGGTATGCTAGTTGAAGGGCCAGGCCGACAACAATTCATCGGGTGACCTCGGCCACTGTTAATGGGATCCAGGCACTGGGGTAGGGCCACATATCGCCGTGGATGCATTGCAGGCGAATTGTTCCCAAGTGGGGGTCAGCCTAGGGTCCCAAAGCCTGGTGAATCAGTGTCTGGCTGCAGTTCTACTAGCCTTCACCTTCAGCCCTCAACTAAAACCTCTCCAGCACATCATAAAGGATCTACAACCTATCCTGAAGGACAATCCCTCACTCTCACAGACCTTGGGAGACAGGCCAGTCCTCGCTTACAGACAGCCCCCCAATCTGAAGCAAATCCTCACCAGCAACTACACACCACACACCAAAAGCACTAACCCAGGAACCTATCCCTGCAACAAACCCGGTTGCCAACTCTGTCCACATATCTATTCAAGGGACACCATCATAGGACCTAACCATATCAGCCACACCATCAGGGTCTCGTTCATCTGCACATCTACTAATATGATATAGGCCATCATGTGCCAGCAATGTCCTTCTGCCATGTACATTGGCCAAACTAGACAGACTCTATGCAAAAGAATAAATGGACACAAATCAGATGTCAAGAATTATAACATTCAAAAATCAGTTGGAGAACACTTCAACCTCCCTGGACACTCAATAACAGACTTAAAAGTGGCAGTTCTTCAACAACAAAACTTCAAAACCAGACTCCAATGAGAAACTGCAGAACTGGAATTAATTTGAAAACTGGACACCATCAAATTATGACTGAATAAAGACTGGGAGTGGATGGGTCACTACAAGAACTATATATTAATTTCCCCATGCTAATTTTCCCCCTACTGTTATTCACACCTTCTTGTCAATGGTTTGAAATGGGCCACCCTGATTACCACTACAAAAGTGATTTTTCCTCCTGCTGATAATAGCCCACTTTAATTGAATTGTCTTGTTAGAACTGGTAAGGCAACTCCCATCTTTTCATATACTATGTATATATATCTTCATACTGTATTTTCCACTCCATGCATCTGATGAAGTGGGTCTTAGTCCACGAAAGCTTATGCCCAAATAAATGTGTTAGTTTCTAAGGTGCCACAAGTACTCCTTGTTGTTTTTACCTGTAGTCAGTTTCTCTGGTGTATTGAGGTTAGTTTGCATGTTTGCTCAGTAATCTAATTTGATCTGTTTGCTATCCCTTATAATTACTTAAAATCAATCCTTTGTAGTTAACTTTGTTTTCTCTAAATCAGTTTATGCAATTCATAACTGGGGTACAAAAAGCTGTGCATATCTTCCACCACATTGAAGGAAGGGGTGATTTTCATGAGCTTATGCTGTACAGTTCTTTGTGCAGTGCAAGACAATACAATTTTGCGTTTGCACCAAGAGGGGGTGTGCACTTGAGTGCGGGCAATTCCTGAACTGCATCTTCCTAGGCAGAGCTGATCTAAGGGTCTCTGTCTTTCTGCAGCTGTGTGTGTCCCTACCTCTGTGTGTGCTGCAGGAGGCTTGAGGGTCTGGCTCAGTAGGCCCTCAGTAAGGGAACCCAGACTGGTGGAACCAGCGGGCACAGTGGTACCCTGGTACATCGGGTGGCACCCTGGAGGTGGGGCAATCTGTCACAGAGATCCAATCCTGCTCCCATTGAAGCTAGTCGCAAAGCTTCCATCAAGTTTAATGGGATTATGGTCAAACCATTGTTGACCAAAGTCAATGACTACCATTCACCCACCATTCAAAAATATCCAGCTTAGGTAACTTTCCCTTAAAGGCTAGGCCCCCAATACTGTCCTTAGAAATACATGCCCAGTGTCCAGTAACTACAGTGGGAAAGGCATAGGTGAGTCCAATTACAAGACATTAGAAACTCATCTATTTTACATTGCTATAAAAGCCAATCCTTCAAGGCATCTGCAACAAGCATTGAGGTCAATAGGAATTGCAGATGGTCAGTAACAGATAGGATTTGGCCTTGAGATACAAGGAGCAATCTTCTTAAGGCAGGTCACATCAAATTCCTCTGGATAGGCCTGATTCACAACTACACTACTCCAGTTTTAGTCTATGGAGTAAAAATAGAGTAAGAGTCATGAATCGGGCCCAACAAGCTGATATCTACTTCTATTGTTGTTTTCCAAGACTATTTATTGAAACCCTACCATTATAGAAACATTGTTAATAGCTTCTTCCTGAGGTCTGATCACCTTTCATTCATACTAAAATATAATCAGTATTCAGCAGCACAATGACAGACTCAGTATGTTCTGCAGTTAACCTTCTGGCCCAGATTTGTTTGTAAAAATAGCTCTGACTAAGTCTAATCAGAAGCATTTGTGAACTAGTGTTAATTATGTTTGTCATAATTAACTCACCTGATGTGTGCTTCTAAACTGGAAATAAATGAGAAATAGCAAAAGATGGCTGAGAACAATGAAGAGGAGATAAACTATTTTGAAATGTAATCATTTGTGATAAATTAGTCTAATACAACAGAATCGCTTAGGTTCTCATTATCATTGAAATGTTCCTATTTGCCATCTTTTTCATTATTGGTGTTGTCAGCATTATTTATTAATATCAACTGAATAGTGTTAATCTTATGATAATGAACTGGGATTTTAATGATTAACATCAATTTTTATAGTCCCTAGATGTGTGCTTACATATCTGACACAGGTTACTATAATCTGAAGATTGTAGTTTATTAATATGAAAGAATAAACAGAAATACACCTTACATATTTGTATCTATATAGTCACATGTATATTAGAGATAGGCATGAACTGTGCTGTTAGGGTTTAGATTAGTATCCGATCCAAAGGTCCCCAATATCCACAAGGTGGGGGACTCAGTGTTGTGAATTGGCCTATTATAAAACCTTGAACTAACTTCTCTCTAGGTCAGTAGAAAGCAGATCCTATATTCTGATTTGGGCTTATCACACTTTGTACATCAGCACAGTTAAAAACCACAAAATGTCAGGAAATGCAAGTGTTAAGTTTTTAACAGGAACATTAACTTGGCCACACTACACATTTGTTATAGTTTCTATTTCTTTGCTCTTCCTGCTCTCAGCCTTGATCCCGCAGTGACCTTTGGGTGAACAGACCCCTGCACCACTTGGAGCACCATAACTTCAGTGAGGGTCTGCCTGCGAAGCGCATTGCAGGATCAAGACCTTGCTTTGTAAAATGCCTCACAAAATATTCAGGGTATGCAATGAGACTAAATTAAATTTGCTGTTGGAACCCTGAATTTTCTATTTCTTGACTTTTTTGTGATTTTGAACTGTGAAACTTTAACTTTCCACTATAATAGGAAGGTGAAATTACATAGATATTAGTTTGCATGGTCAGATATACCTGGTTTGTCTTTCCAAGTATAAGCTTTTTGTGGCAGAACTTGCCTTATATTTTTGTGTCCTGTAAAGCTGCCATTAATAAACAAATGATTAAAAAAGGTCGTCTCAAATTGTGGTCATCTTTCTTTTCTGTTCTAAGTAAAATAGCTTCTCCCCCTGGATAATATGATATGGCAGATGAACAACAGGAAGTGGAATAATTCAAAGATATACATTTGCCTAAAAACTGTCATGGATGGAGCGCTTAGACACCTGCTCATTTTAGTGAATACCAAGTGATTGAACCTCATCCTCCAGATAATTAAATCTATTTATTGTTTCTTGCAAGGCTTTCATCCACAGTCAGTTAAGCATACCTTCCACAATATAAGGCATATTCACACTAGATCACAAACTGTGACTATGCAATATATACTATGCATCCATTTACAAAGTGAAATGTCTATAATGCATTTATATTACAAATATTACCTAGAATTATTCTCAATGAGATTTTTTTACTGCAGATGTAATAAATGAACTAGAAAATAAATTTATGGATAACCTACTTAGTTCCAAATTGTAAGATATTTTAGATCAAGCATTAAAGGAAGCCCATTGCAAATACTACTGTCTCCTCAGAGGCAAAAAATGTAGTTTATGAAGGGTAAAATAAGAGTAACTAAATGGTGCAGCTCAAGTGCTTTTACTACTTTAATGAAATGCAAAATAGGTCATGAGCTGGAGTCAGGTCTAGGAGCAAGAGTCTTCTTGGTGTAAAAGGTTTTTTAGAATTCGTAAGGAGTTTGTACACCATATATAAAAATAGGGCGTAACATAAGTCTATATTAAACCTATTAATTTTTCCCTTTGTTATAGTCAAACATTAATATTTGTTTAAAAATCTAGAGTCATTCAGATTGGCCACACCAGGATAAGCTTTTATTATTAAGTCAGAATTCCCAGTTTCTTCTTTGACTGAAGGCAATGTTAGTAGTTTTTAACTAAGCTGGAAGGCAATCAATTATTGTGTTTTCCCCCTACTGAGTATATAAACAGAATTCCCTGGACAGGTTTAATGGAGTCCTCTGACCTCATGTCTCAGTTCGTATTCCATATATAGGCAAAGACTATAGAAGGACTGCCTAGCTCCACTAATATGGATGTCTAGAAACATGGACCATGGCTTTATTACCATGAGTATCAAGTCAAGTGTTAGAGCTGGGCAAGTTGCCTCAGTCAGGAAGTTTTGTATTTGTTTTCCCTTGATCATTTGCCAGCCTTGAATTGATGTCACATTTTCAGAAACTGAACCATGAATGTGAAGTAATGATTGTTAAATTTTAATTGGAAGATAAATAAGTATTACTGTCCAGACTGTGAAACTTGGATGCGCACACATTGTCCTCACCTCCCTACTCAATGGGTTCATAATATTTTACTTTCTTTAACTGTAATGTTCCAGAATGGCAATACACACTCAATACGTTGCTATGTTCTTGTATGAAATACTAACTTCACATGGAGTCTATATGCCTTGCTGGGGCTTTACAAAATGTTTAACTATTTGGAAAAAAAACCCCAATGAGAATAATTTAAGAACTTTGCCATCACATGCAAATAATTTAGTGCTCTTCTACTGTTCCTAGGTGGCAAAAGAAATCATTATTTGTTTGGCTAGAAGGTCTCCAGCCTTAAATCTTGTTCCATTTACTCTTAAGTTATTACATTATGATAAATGCTATACTGGTAAACAATATTTGCTTTGTAGTCTGAAATTTGTGGATGAGTCTTTGCTGAATATACTAGTTAACACCGTGATTTAAACTGTGAAGTCACTGAATAAGCTAATGGTGCATTTCCCACTCAAAAATGGAAAAATAAAATTTAGGAAAATGTATTCTGGGGGGAGCGGAGGGAGAATTTGTGTGGGGGCCAAGATTCCTGGATTCCATTTCCAGTTCTACCACTGACTCGGAGTGTTCTGAGCCTTACTTCATGTAGAGAAAGCACAGTGAGACACTTGGCTGTAAGTGCAGAGACATTTTTCCCCCCATTGATCAGGATTTTTTGTCATTTTGGCACATTGCTTTGTTCTGGTTCGCTTCAATTTAATGAGAGCTGCATGCAATTGCTAAAAAGCCATTTTTCTGTCAAAGTTTAGACAAGCATTAGCTTTTATATTGATAGTTTTAGCATGGCTATGAACTACAAGGTGAGGGCCTATCTAGCTACAGGCTCTTTTGCAAGCACATAATGCTTGTTATGGGTCTAATCCTGCATAATGCAGTGCAGCTGCTGAGATTTGACTAACTTGAATTTCCTGGGTGCTCAACACTTCTCAGACAGTGAAATTCACTCCTGTGTAGTTCAATTTAACCTGGATTCAGCTTCATGCTTTGCTAATGAAATGGAGTAATGAAACAATGTGGCAGCGTCTGAGCAGTGACTTCTCTAAAGTGCAGCACCTGGCCGAGTGAGCCATAGAACTTGATCTGAAGACCCCCAGAGCCCTGGATTTTGCAGACACAAACCTAGCTCAATGATGGACCTGGTGGAAGGAGCAGGGCCGGTGCAAGGATGTTTCGCGCCCTAGGCGAAACTTCCACCTTGCGCCCCGCCCCCCCCCCCCGCGCCCTTGCCTTGAGGCGCCCCCCTTGTGGCACGCTCAGGGAGGAGGCAGGGCAGGGGTGAGCTGGGGCGGGGAGTTCTCCTGCGTGCCATCCCCGCCCCCCTTACTTGCTGCAGGCTGCCCTCCCCGCGCTTCCCTGCCCAGCTCCCTCCGCCTAAATGCCGGTGGTGACCGGGGTGGCCGAAGATGCAGCTGCCGAGGTCATTGACAAAGAAAATGGTGCCCCCCAAATCCTAGTGCCCTAGGCAACCACCTAGGTCGCCTAAATGGTTGCACCGGCCCTGGGAAGGAGGAATTTGAACTGTACACAGATCTGACTTTGCAGAAGGATGATGACAGCATGAAAATAAAACTGTTACTTTACCTTATTAGGGAACAAAGCAGAGAGACCTGCAGCACTCTGAAACTTGCCATTGCCTTCATCCTCACAACACTCCTGCACGCCATAGGGAACTATTGCTTCAAAAAGCAGAACAAAAGTGTGGAGTGACACACGTTTCTAGAGACCAGTCTGAAGGGCAAGGGTAAGCCCATATGTTACAGTTTTGCACATACTGGCTGCTATGTGCAATTATGAGGAGTTAATCTGAGACAGGATAGTCTGTGCACTTGGGATCAATCCCAGTGAGAATGTCTGATCCAGGAAGGCAAACTCACATTAGATGGATGCTTAGACACTGGGTGTGCAGCTGAAGCCTCAAGAGAAAGGATGTAAACCCCAGGATGCACAACAGGCCCAGAATTACCTGCAGTAGACAACACCAAAGGAGAGCCCATGGCCAGAGTTCGACACCCATAGTGAGATGCATTTATGGTGGGAGACAGCATGAGAAAGTAAAGGAAAAATGACATGCACTAGGACATCATCACAAGAAATATAGCAAGTTGAACCATTTTAGCAGCGTGTACAGGAGCAGAATATGCTCTGAGAAAGATTCAGCCAGACTTCTCAGAAGCGGGATAGCACATCAGACAGCAGTGATTATATCATGACTCTCTCCTTGTGTCCGAGATCATATCAGGTTCAGGCCGTTGGATCAGGAAAGCAACAAGGGACACTAACAACTTTCATGAATGCAACAATGTTAAGAGGGAAACACCATGTGCAATTTCAGCTGGCTAGCAGAGTCTCTTCCAATGTGATTCCTCAGTTACTTCATTAGCTTCAAAGTGGCAGAGGTCTGTGTGGTGGATCGGAAGGTTTCAACCATGCTCATGACCCATGGGGTTGTCAATATGATGATGATGGAATTTCTCTTTCTTGTTTCCTTTTTTAAAAAAAACTAGGAAATTACACACAAACTATGTTAAAAGAACAGTATTAGGTATCCAAATCCCCATGGCAACTTTTAACCTCTCAGCCTTAAGTATAGTATGCGTGTATGTGTGTGTATATATATAGTTTTTATGTTATATATGTATGTTAAGAACATTAAGGTTACAAAATCAAGCACTCAAAAGTTAGGAAATGCCAGATTTTATGGTAGCTTGTGCTCATTTAATTCAACGCCCTTGTGTGTATGTATTATGGCAGTCTTTAATAATGTGATCACATGCTATATTTTCCACAGACCTCCATTCACTGCACAAAATGGATGGTACTTGATCCGTATGCAGCTATTCAATATTTTGTCTTCTCATTTAATGAGTCACCCCGGACTTATTTATTGCATACTATTCAAACCCTGCTCTGAAGACAGCATTGTGAATATTCTCATGGATATTTCTCTGACACTCATCATGCTAGTATCTGAGTGTTGCACAAACATTAATACACTTATCTTCACAACACCAGTGAGAGATTAAATGGTTTTATTATCCTAATTTTATACCTGGGGCAAAAAGTTCAAATTTTGGGGGCCCTATTTGAGACACCTAGGACCTGATTTGTTCAGAGTATTTAGCATTATACAGCACATGAGATATTCAAAGCACAGCCCCCATTGACTTCTGCTGCATCTGAGCGCTCAGCACTTCTGCAAATCAGACTCCAGGCCCTCAAGTCAGGCCCTCAGAAAATGAGGAATACCAAGTTTGTGCTCACATATGAAAAGTTTGGTTTAAGTGACTTACTTAGCATTGCACATGAACTCTGTGGCAGAGGTAGGGATAGAATCTAGTTTTCCAAGGCAGAATTCAACTACCTGAAGCATGAAACAGTGCTTTTCCTTATGTAATCCTCTGCCTCATTCACTACTCACCTTCCAACTTCTGCAACAAATGAGGCAGGTTTCTTACAGACAAGTCTCTTTCATTACCCAATTCTGTTTCATCCCCAGAGCAGTGTCCCTGGGCACTGAATGAGGCAGTGGTCCTGTGGAAAAAGTGGTATGCAATCATGTAATTAAAGATTGTATGTATATGAACAAGGGGGCCAAGTTAAGGCTGCTTAGGCAACCTTAATTTTGACATTTCCTAATTTAAGTACTTGACTTTATAACTTTAGTGTTCTCTTAACATAGTTTCTCTGTGTGATATTTATACATACATGTATATAAATAGGACACTATTTAAGGCTGAGATTTTAAAAGGTACCATGGGGATTTGGACACCCAAATAGGGGTCCATTGTTGGTGAACAGAGTGTCCAGAATGCTATATCTCACATGGGAAGGAGACTCTGGAAGAATTCCACCACGATTTCAACAGCTTCCACCTCACCATCAAACTCAGCCTGGACCAATCTACATGGGAGGTCCACTTCCTAGACACCACAGTACAAATAAGTGACGGTCACGTTAACACCACCCTATACCAAAAACCCACCAACCGCTATACCTACCTTCATGCCTCCAGCTTCCATCCTGGACACACCACATGATCCATCGTCTACAGCCAAACACTGAGGTACAACCACATTTGCTCCAGTCCCTCAGACAGAGACCAACACCTACAGGATCTTTACTAAGCATTCTCAAAACTACGATAACCACACGAGGAAATAAGGAAACAAATCAACAGGGCCAGACGTGTACCCAGAAGCCTCCTGCTGCAAGACAAGCCCAAGAAATTAACCAACAGAACTCCATTGGCCATCACCTACAGTCCTCAGCTTAAACCTCTCCAACGCATCATCAGTGATCTACAACCCATCCTGGACAACAATCCCTTGCTTTCACAGACCTTGGGAGGCAGGCCAGTCCTCGCCCACAGACAACACACCAACCTTAAGCATATTCTCACCAGCAACCACACAACAGTTGATGGGCTGCTGTGTTTTTTTTTTCGCCTTCCTCGAAGCATGGGGGGGGGTCGCTTGCTAATGGAGTTGGGGAGATCGCTAATTGGCCTGCATCTTGCAGGAGGTCACACACCACAGCAACTCTAACTCAGGAACCAATCCATGCAACAAACCTCGATGCCAACTCTGTCCACATATCTACACCAGCAACACCATCCCAGGATCTAACCAGATCAGCTACATCATCAGTGGTTCATTCACCTGCATGTCCACCAATGTTATATATGCCATCATGTGCCAGCAATGCTTCTCTGCTATGTACATCGGCCAAACTGGAAAGTCTCTACGTAAAAAGATAAATGGACACAAATCAGATATTAGGAATGGCAATATACAAAAACCTGTAGGAGAACACTTCAACCTCCTGGGCCACACAATAGCAGATTTTAAGATAGCCATCCTACAGCAAAAATCTTCAGGACCAGACTTCAAAGAGAAAGCGCCAACCTTCAGTTCATTTGCAAATTTGACACCATCAGCTCAGGATTAAACAAAGACTGTGAATGGCTAGCCAACTACAAAAGCAGTTTCTCCTCCCTTGGTGTTCACACCTCAATTGCTAAAAGAGGGCCTCATCCTCCCTGATTGAACTAACCTCGTTATCTCCAGACTGATTCTGGCCTGCATAGTTATACCTGTCTCTGGAAATTTCCATTAAATGCATCTGATGAAGTGGGTAGTCACCCACGAAAGCTTATGCTCCAATACATCTGTTAGTCTATAAGGTGCCACAGGACTCTTTGTTGCATATCTCATGAAGTGGACCTTCAGTTTGCAAATCACTGACTTGCTTCTTGTATAAAGCAGGGCATTAACGTCCCAGAAATTTAAATGTAGTCCACTGTAATAAATTACTGCTTTTCACTAAAGGTAAATAAGTTTGATCCCACCTTTTCCCACACGTGGGTGGCCAGCTCATGTGATAACAGGGTCTCATTCTGTTGCCAGTTATCACATGACAAGCAGGTGTCACACTGTTCTATCAAGAAGTGCAGTTGTGTATTCATTCCTAGCCAGTAAACACACTCTCGAGCCCATCTAAGGCAGCAGTCAATGTCCAAGTGTGAGGCATGTATTTTTTGCACAAGTTAGTGAGCTGGGGACAACAGCTCTCTGTCCTTCAAATATAAATTCCATCCCGTACACTTAGTTCATCTTTAATTTGAAAGTACCAGCTTCTGCTGGTACTTCGCTTCTTGGATTTTGTGTCCTGGCCACCCTGATAGTATTGTTCTCTTGACTACCTATAGGTGTGTGTCCTTTTCTGTAGTTTCGTGGATTTCCATCAGCTTCACTGTTGAAACAGGGAGTTAGTGCAGCACATTTATGCATTCGGCGTCCTGATCCCTTCCCCCAACTCATTGATGCTGGGTATATATGCCCTGCTCGGGGTGTCATTTAATATCAGTAATTGTCCTGGACAATATCTGATCTCTACCAAGAAGTGCGGGGGGAGAGGGGTGCATCAATGTGCATTACAACCCTTTGTAGCACAGAGAAGGGGCTTTGCCACAGTTTTTGTAGGGATTTGTGGTCAGATCTCACTGTTACTGGGTGGCCATCGGTGTACTGATGAAATCACTCAACTCCACATACCACAGCCAGAAGCTGTTTTCTATTTGGGTGTAGCCCTGGGTAGGGCTGCGCTGGTGTAAGAGATCAGCTGCTCTTGAAAAAGAACTACACCCAATCCTTTCTCCAGTGCATTACACTGGACTGTCAGTAACATTCCTGGCTAGTAGTACTTCAGGACAGGGCATCCGTTATTATTTGTTTCAGGATGTCAAATGCTTGCTGTTTGGGACCTGCCCAGTTCCACTCAACAACCTGCCTTTTGAGCTGATGTATGGGTTCTGCTACTGCAACTAGGTATGGACAGAACTTGGACAGAAAATTTATCATTCCTATGAAGTGCTGTTACCTCTGTCACATCCACTTGAGCTGGTATGTCTTGGACTCTCTTGATCCTCTTGGGATCAGCTTTGAGTCACTCTGCTGTGAGCAGATGTCCAGTGTATGACATCTCACACTGAGTCACACTTTTTTCTGGGTTGAGTTTTATGTTCTTGTCTCTGCACTGCTGTAGAAAAGCTTGTCGTTTTCTGTTGTGGTCTCATTCAGTTTCTGTATCATTGCTCCCTTCACCTACAATGAGAATATCATCTGCTGTTATTTTCACCCCAGGCATTTCTTACAGCACATGGGTGAGTCTTCCCTGGAACACCTCTAGCATTCGACTTATGCCCATTGACATACATAGTGACCTGTAGTGACCAAATGGTGTTTCAAAGAGTGTCAGCATTCTGGACTTCTTGTACAGGCTTTTGTGCCAAACCCATTCCTCACATCACAAATCATGATGATTCTGGCTTTGGAGAGTTCTGGTGAGATAGCATCAATTATGGGAAGTAGATAATGGCATCTTTTCAATGTCCAGTACAGTGGCTTTGAGTCTATGCAGATGCGTAATTAGCCTGCAGGCTGCTTTACCACCATGATGCTGCTTACTCAGACTATACTGGTCTCTACAGGTGCCACGGTATCCCATCTCTGAAATTTTTGAGCCCCTTGTGTACTGGATTACATCATGCCCCTGGAGTTTTCCTTTGTGGTAAGCACACAGGCTCCACTGGGGAGTCTATTTACAGTCACAGCTTTCCTTTGAGGTACCTGTCATCTCCAAAGGAATCCCCATATGATTTTAAAATTGCCTTCATTGTCAGTGGTGGCTCCAGGCACCAGTGCTCCAAGCGCGTACCTGGGGCAGCAAGCCGCGGGGGTGCCCTGCTGGTCCCTGCGAGGGCGGTAGGCAGGCTGAAGCGGGAGGTCTGCCAGTCCTGCAGTTTCAGTGGCAATTCAGCAGTGGGTACATTGAAGCCACAGGACTGTCGGACCTCCCGCAGGCAAGCTGCCAAATCTACAGGACTGGGGACCTCCCGCAGGCGCGCCACCGAAGGCAGCCTGCCTGCCGTGCTTGGGGCAGCAAAAAAGCTAGAGCCGCCCCTGTCCATTGTCCATAGGTCTCCCCCTTTTGCTTCTTGCACTGCAGCTATAAAATTTGGATGCTGCACCCTGATCAGAATCATGGCTTGTATGGCTGCATTCCCCCACGAGGAGTCTATGGTGCTTACCACCCACCACCATAAACTTCAGTTAGTCCTCTATTATTTTTCAGGTTAGTTACTATGGAGTTACGTTTTCTTATGGGCTTCATTATGCTCTTATTGTACACTAGTAGATTGTAGCTGATCTTGTAATGGATGTGTTCAAGTCCAATTCCCCCTGAGGAATCACATTGCAGGAGACCCTGCTAGCCAGCTGAAACTGCATATGGTGTTTCCCTATTAACATTGTTGCAGTAGTAGGTTATAATCTTCTATGTCAGTGGTCCCCAAACTGTGGGGAGCACCCCCTAGGGGGGTGCAAAGTAATGTTTGGGGGGGCACAGTGGACCTGGACCAGCCCCCATGGGTAGCGAGGAGGGAGTGCCACCCGGTGCTGGTTTGCCCCCAGCTCCAGACACAGCTCAGGCCCCCACCACGGACCCACTCCCAGCCCCAGTCCAGGCCACAGCTCTGCTCTTGCCTAGGCCTCAGCCACAGCCCTGAGATCAGCCCCTGCCCCTGGCTGTGGCCGCGGGTCTAGTCGCAGCTCTGACCCCATCCTTGACTCTTGGGCCCAGCCCCAACAATGGCCCCATTCCCGGCTTCCAACCATGGTTCTGCTCCTGATGGCAGCTCCACTCCCAGCTCCACCTCCGGCCCTGATCCCAACTGCAGTTCCTAGGGGGAGGCACGGACAGGTTCCATTATGGGTAATGGGGGTGGGGAATGACAGAAAAAGTTTAGGGATCACTGTTCTATGTTGACCAGCACTGGAGGGGAATGGGAATGTTTGCCAGAGGATATCTGACATTTGCTGACAATAGAGGAATGGTGTGACTCAAGAATATTGGATTCTATACTAGATTCTAGATGGGAGTTTGCTGTAGTAAGCACAGACTCTTCTGCCAATGCCTCCCCCCCACACACACCCTTCCACCCAAGCTTGACCCCTTCTGCTCCTTCCCTACCAACCTGTCCTTGGTCCAGTCCTGAGTATTCCTCACCTTGGGCTCCTCTTTCCAGCTCATTTCCTTGCCCTACCTATCAGTCCAAGTCTCCCCCTCCAGTTGAGCCTCTGCTCCAAGCTCCTTGTCCCATTATACTTCCCACAGATTTGTTCTTATCCCCTCTGTATTCAGTTCAGGCATCTTCCTCCTTCATGTTGCCTGGGTGCCTACAGAGGGCCTTTAAAAGCACAGGAGAGACAAGCTCCCTGTTCTTAGTTCTGGTACCCAGACCAATCCCAGATTGCAGCATCCCAGAGCTGCGATTGCAGGGAAAGTCCTGTTTGGCCTCAGCTGGAGCATGCCCAGTGGAGATGGATTTTTCAGAAAATTTAGCTGCTAAAATCTAAGATGTCTTTACTGAGCATGTGCTAACTGTGACTTTCCAAAGACCTACACTTTGGCCATATTATGGCAGATCTTCATGTGAATGGTAAAAGGCATAGAGAAGACCTCCCCCACCATCAAATTTCAAGTCTCTGCTCCAAAACATGGGGCACTAAAGCATCTAGAATGTTGTCAGATTTTTCTTTTAACAGGACCAAAACAATATATATTTCCCTAGCCTCATTCTCAGAAATGGGTGAACCATTTTGGCTGAAATTAAAACAAAAAGGCTGAGGCAAACACTTGTCATGGAAAATGTTAGTCCAAACAGTTAAAGGCTATCAGCAACTAAAAACAGGAATGGGAAGTGTCAGGCAACCTTAACAATAGGCAGAGCTATCAACCCCGCCTATAATAATGTCTAACAGTTTTCACTTTAAGCTAGTGAACTATGTATTACCTCTTGGTAGTCCATCGATCCGATGATGACAAATCTTTGCAGATCATCTATTGTTGGTCTCATGGTGTGCCCACTGATGGCTATACAAGCTAATTCTAGAGGTGCACATTTTGCTGCAGATGGTGCATGGGAAGTTCGCAGTCAGTGGGTTGTGCGCTGCTGGTGCTCTATGACGTCGTTTGCGTGCCTCTTGTAGACGCCGGCAGCAGTCTTCCTCGAAGGCGACGCAGGTATTTCTGACTGTTGCACGCCTCTGTGTTCTGTCGCTGGCGGCGTCCTCAAGGACCCTAGGTTTGATACTGCTGTACTGCAGATTGGCTTTGATGGTGTCCTTGTAACGTTTCCGTGGATGACCTATATGCCAGATACCCTGGGAGAGCTCACCATACAGAAGCTGGCGGGGGATTCTGTTGGCATCCATGCGGCTGACATGACCGGTCCAACGTAGCTGTGACTTCATGATCATCATTTCAATGCTTGTCATCTGGGCTCTCTTGAGGACCTCGAGATTGGGCACTTTGTCTTGCCAGCGGATCTTCATGATGTTGCGGAGGCAGCGCATGTGGAATGCTTCAAGCTGCTTGATGTGACACCTATATAGTGTCCATGTTTCGCACCTGTACAAAAGAGATGAGAGAACAACAGCTCTGTACACAAGCAGTTTTGTTGACATCTGTATTTTGTGGTGGTTTAAAACTTTGACACGCAGACAGCCAAGTGCCTGGCTTGCTTTGGATATTCGTGCGTTGATCTCATTATCCAGTGATCCATCACTGGATATGACACTACCTAGATATTTAAAGTTCTCCACTACTTTAAGATGAGTGCTGTCAATGGAGATACTCGGGACAGAAGCATTTGATCCAGGTGCAGGTTGATGAAGAACTTCTATCTTTCCGAGGCTGATAGTTAGTCCGAAGAGTTGCGAGGCCTCAGCAAACTGTTGACAATGTGCGGAAGATCATTTTCAGTGTGAGCCATGAGGGCACAGTCGTCGGCAAAGAGTGCCTCAAGAAGGAGTTTCTTCACTGTCTTAGTCTTTGCATTCAGGCGACGGAGGTCAAAAAGTGAACCATCGTGCCGGTATTTCAAGTATATACCTCAGTCCAGATCTTTCATTGCATGGTTAAGGACGCATGCAAAGAACAGGTTAAATAGGACAGGAGCGAGAACACATCCTTGTTTCACGCCACTGGTGTTGTTGAAGGGGGCTGATGTGGCTCCATCAGACAATACTTCGCCTGTCATGCTGTCATGAAAAAGGCGTATAATCTAGACAAATTTTCTTGGGCAGCCAAGCCGTGTTAGAATGGCCCAAAGGGCTTCCCTGTTGATGGTATCAACCCCCTTTGTCAGATCTATGAAGAGAGCATACAGGTGCATATTCTGTTCAATGCACTTCTCTTGTATTTGTCTGACAGCAAACATCATGTCGACTGTGCTCCGGCCAGGTCAGAAACCACATTGACTTTCAGGTAGATTTGCCTCAGAAATACTGGCTATTAGGCGGTTCAAAATGATGCGGGCAATGATCTTCCCACCAATGGAGAGGAGGGATATGCCTCTATAGTTTCCACATTCTGCTTTGCTGCCTTTGTTCTTGAAAAGAGAGACAACAGTAGTGTTGCGGAGGTCCTGTGGTATGTTTTCATCCTCCCAGATGCTGATGATCACGCTGTGGAATGCTGCTAGTGCTGCTGGACCTGCTGCTTTGTATATCTCTGCTGGTATCCCATCTTTTCCAGGAGCTTTTCCTGAACTCATCTGGCTAACAGCTTTCTTAATCTCATCTATAGTGGGCAGAAAGTCAAGATCTGTCAGAGCAGGTTGTTGTGGAATTTCATTGAGGACATTATTATTCACAGTTCATGGTCTATTGAGAAGGTTGCTAAAGTGTTCTCGCCATCTTTCGTTGATGCCTTCTTTATCTTTAATCAGCGTTGTGTTGTCTGATGAGAGCAATGGGGTGGTCCTTGGTTTAGAAGCTCCACAGACAGTCTTAATAGCACTGAAGAACATTTTTGAGTTGTGAGTCTCAGCATAGTGCTCAATTTCTTTGGCTTTGCTCTCCCACCAGTTGTCTTGCGTCTGACGGAGGTCTTTCTGTGTTTTGCTCTGAAGGTACTTGAAATGGTCCCGTTTAGAGACTGAGGAGGGGTCATTCTGCCATTCGATAAAGGCTTTTCTCTTTACTTCCAGTGCTGAGCATATTTCTTCTTGGTTCTTGTAGATGGGCCGGACTCACCCCTGCGGCGCCTCCTGCTGGTGACTCCTGGGAATTAGCTCCGTTCCAGCTCTGGAGCGCCCTTTGCAGGCCAGTGATCCGCCTGTCCTCTGGCCCCAAGTCCCTCCCTGGCACTTTTACCTGGGGTGCTGCCCCCTGGCAGTAACCCCTTTCTCTCAGGGTCTCCCCTCTCAGGGAACCCCCACCCTCTATCCCCACCTTACCTCAGTGTATGGCTACTGCCAGTCATTGTCTAGCCCCACGTCCTAGGGCAGACTGCAGTATCAGCCTATTCATCACTGGCAAGGAGGGTTTGGACCTGCTGCGTTGGCCTACCCCTGGGCTGCCTCTGCAACCCCCAGTACCTGTTAGCCCTCTGCTAGGCGGCAGCCTGGGGCTTTCCAGGCTGGAGCTCCCCAGCTCCTCTGCCTTTCCCCAGCCCTGCTTAAGTGGTAGAGCCGTTGCACGGGAGCAATCCCATTCTCTCGACCTTAGAAGGCAGACACCAATGGTACGAAAAATCGTCACAACTGGTAACTTCTTTGGTTGCAGCGGATGGCCTTGACATCTTTCGTGCCTCGTCAAGCCCTTCGCTGTCCACAAAGCATTGCAGAACCACCTTCTTGGCCCTTAGTGATCTTAGTGAACTCTTTCACCCAGTCCGCCGGAGCTGATGTCGCATGCGGGTAGGCATATCCCTAATTCACTGAGGGTTTGAGTCCCATCAGTTACACTCACCTGGTTTAGCCAGCCTGTCGAAGCCGTTGCCCTGGGTGTGGCCACTGCGCATGCTGCAGCTACTTGGAGCCACAAGTGAGAGCTGAGTGACAGGTGGGGACCAAAGTGGACGGACCACCCCCGAAGGGGTATGACAAGTCCCCCCATCAGAGGTACTACCCCTCCCTGGGCACCCCATACACCCCTGACCTGCACCAGCACTAAATCAGTTGTTTTTATTAAGAAAAAAACGACTGAGGCACTAAGCCATGATTGCACAGTATGTACACAAAATTCAGAGCTGATAAAAAAAAAATTGGGAAACATCAAAATGAGAGGCTGAATCAAATGCACTAAGACTATATCATGACAATTACAGAAGGAACATGCCTGCAATCTACAGATTCACCCTTATTGGTGTCCAAGTGACAGGTTTGTTTTTCCTTCTGCAGAACTGAATATGACTGAACATCATGTAAGAGGCAAATCTCAAAAATATAAAAAATACTACATAATGCATTTTCTGATTTATAAAAAGCACCCCATTAAGACTGACTGAATAAAACCTATATTAAAGTTTAAACCACTAAATCCATACTATGTATGTTACTCTAAAGATTTAAGACTTGCTAATTTTTGCAAGGTTTACTTACTGTCTGAATTAAATATTTAAGTAAACATTTTCATTTATCTTTGATTTTTCCCCTTTTCTCTCTTTTAGCTTCTTTGAACATTTACAACTGTTAATCTGCTTCTTATAAAAAAACTAGATTTTTTTCCAGTCATGTCATTCATTTCAGAATTTAATGCATAAAAGCTTCCTGTCAGATTTTGTAGGACAGTGTTTATATGCACAACTACTATGATTAAGTCAGAAACATTCAAATCAATTGTTTATCACTAGCAACTTATATCCATAACCACAACAAAAATTCCAGACTGAAAAACTCAACATGCAAATCTTGGTAATGGTTTTATCTCTGGTTGACAAGACTGGATCTGTATTACTATAAAAGTTTCACATGTGACATAGAAAAGTAATATTGATATACAGGGGCGGCTCCAGGCCCCAGCACGCCAAGCTTGGGGTGGCATGCCGCGGGGGGCGCTCTGCCAGTCTCCGGGAGGGCGGCAGGCGGCTCCGGTGGACCTCCCACGGGCGTGCCTGCGGAGGGTCCGCTGGTCCCGCGGCTTCAGTGGAGCATCCGCAGGCAACCGGCAGAGCGCCCCCCGCGGCGTGCTGCCGTGCTTGGGGTGGCGAAATGGCTAAAGCCGCCCCTGTTGATATAGCAGGGAGAACTGTTTAATCCATAACATTTATCATATGTACAGGCCAGAGTATAACCAATGTATTATCTTTCCATTACATGTTCATGCTATAACACACACACACAGATGTAGAAGTCAGTCGAGACAAGATCTCTTGAACTTTTAAAGAGTCCTTTGAAATCTAGACCACTCATCCTCATTCTTTTACCATGGACCTAACAAAATTTATGTTTGACCTCACACTTCAGTGACATTTATTTTGCAATTCCCCTTTTGTCCTCCACCTTTGTTTTGTGCATTATCTGGTTAGATTGTAAGCACCTCAAACCAGGGACTAGTAGCAATAGTCTAATGGTGTTGACTTTACTATTCCATAACCACGAGTGGTACAGATTAGAAATGGTCAAAGTTTTTTCAATATTTGAAAAGTGCAGTAGAAATTTAAACGAAGTAGCATTTTTTTCAGAAAAACTGCATGATTTTTTGGTCTGTTCAAGCAGCTCTACATAGGATACAGCACTTTGTAAACAGCAAAGGTTGAAATCACAGGTGTGAGTATTTTTCCACTGAACCTGTGACTGATGGGTCAGCCACTGGTTAAGAATGGTTTTGGCTCCCAACAACTGCTTCATCTTTTCAGAACTACATTAAGTATACTCATAGTTACACACACACACACAGAGAAAACTTAGGGTGAGTAGTAACATGGTCATTTGGAGGAAAGCTTTCCTCTGTTTCCAGGCAGTGGGTTAGAGCTAGTGTATCCATTGGCAAGGATTCTGAGACACCATTAGATCCTACCTCAGTATTTTTGGAAACACTCAAAATCACCTCAACCTCTATTTTTACAAGCTACCTGAATAAAGATGCTGAAGCTTCGACCTAATGCTATTCTCCGTCAAGTGGAAAGAGAGGGCTTCTGAGAGCTGATGATTGAAGTATCCTCCTAATTTATTACAAATTGCTTTTCCTTACATTTAAGAAGTGTTGCTGCTTAACAATTTGGGGAATTGGAGGATAATAATACAGAAATGTGTCAGTGAGTTTTTAGTTAATACTCTAGCAATGTATGTATTATACTATATGTCCTGTGTGCAAAACTGGTGAATTATTTTAGCAGATTTTAATTGGCCAAATGATCAAGTACAATTGACACAAATAGGCCATTTGTGTCCAGAAATAATTAATTGCCACACATTTTTATGAATATATTACAAACATTTTAATCATTAGCACAGCAGGTTCTAGCAATGACAAAGGAACCTCCATAATAAATCATTATGGCAAAATGTGAGCAGGTTTACTCATGTGTTGGTGCATGCTGATGATATACTTTGGAGAACAGGTTGGTGAACACATATTTGATCTTCTTAAATCACATTTCCTCAAAAATACTGACTATGGGGTTTCGTCAGCTGACTGGCAGTAGCTAGATCTTCAATGTGTGTAAATCAATTTGGCTCTCTTGAAGTCAATGGAGTTACGCCAGTTTATCTGAGGTGAGAATCTAGACACACATCTTTTAAAAATTAACTGACAAATTGTGAATCCATTATAAAAGTTCTTTAGGCTAGGAATTAGTCTTACCAATTTAAGTGTGTCTACTATAATAAATGAAAGTTCTTTCCATTTTTAGATATATTACCAGCTCCTGCTATTTTCTCTAAACTGAAAATGGATAATAGATTTAGAACAAGTAAACAAGTACTAGAATTATGTGTGCCCTTAATCTGAGATTTCTACAGTACTCAACAGCATGGTATCTACACGTATCAAAATATTAATGAGTTTATCCTCAATAACACCGTGAAGTATGATTAATGTTGATTTTCAACAAGTCTTGGGCCCTGGAGAAGTTCCAGAGGACAGAAAGAATGCTAATATTGTGCCACTATTTAAAGAAAGTACAAGGGACAGCTAGGTGACATCGATCCCAGGCAAAATAATAGAATAGGACTCAATTAATAAATGATTGAAGTAGGATAATATAATTAATTCTAATAAACATGGTCAAACTAATGATTTTTTTTGGAGGTTACATGATTGATTTATAAAGGTAATACTGTTGATGTATAGATTTGACTTGCTACTGCACAATATTTTGATAAACAAACAAAAAAAATCAACATAGCACACTTTAAATGAATTAAAAGCTGGCTAGCTATCAGGTCTCAACACATAAGTAAACGGAATCCTCAAACAAATGTGCTTCTGGTGGAGTAACACAGTTATCAGTTCTTGATTCTGTGCTATTTAGCATTTTTATCAATGACATGGAACAAAAAACCAAAATGATGATTGATAAAGTTTGCAAATGACACAAAGATTGAGGAAGTAGTAAATAATAAAAGGATAGGTCACTGATACAGAGCAATCTGCATTGCTAGGTAAACTGGGTGCAGGCAAACAATGTGTGTTTTAACATGACTAAATGTAAATGTATACAACAAAAATGCAGACCATACTTACAGCATGAGGGACTCTATCCTAGGAACCAGTGATTCTTAAAACAGACTCGGGAGTTGTAGGGGAAAATCTGCTCAACATGAGCTCCCAGTGGTGCTTCAGCCAAAAGGGCTAATGTGATCCTTGGATGTATGAGGGGGAAATTGAGTAAGAGTAGAGAGGCACCTATCTATTTAACGCTGATGTGATTGATTCTGGAATAGTGTCCAGCTCTAGTGTCCACAATCAAGAAGGATGTTGAAAAATTGGAGAGGAGTCAGAGAATAGCCATAAGAATGATTAAAGGATTAGAAAAGATGCCTTATAATGAAAGATGCAAGGAGCTCAATCTATTTAGCTTCACAAAGAGAAGGTTAAGGGATGACTTGATCACAATCAATAAGTACCTATATGGGGAACTGTAAAAGAATGACTCATTGGCCGGTGCCCACTCATAATAATACTAGGAGATATACCAATTTCCTAGAACTGGAAGGGATCTTGAAAGGTCATTGAGTCCAGCCCCCTGCCTTCACTAGCAGGACCAATTTTTGCCCCAGATCCCTAAGTGGCCCCCTCAAGGATTGAACTCACAACCCTGGGTTTAGCAGGCCAATGCTCAAACCACTGAGCTATCCCTCCCCCACTCATGCCACTCTGTGGCCTAGCAGGCTTTCCTCCTCTTGCTGCTCCAGTTCTGCAGAAGTCTGCTTCTTCTCGTGACTCGGCCCTACAAGCAGGTCACATTTAGTTCCATCCCTTTCAGGAAATCACACAAACTATAGTGTGAGGTCCTTACATCAGGTCACTGACTCTGGGCCAAATGTTCTTACATACTCTTGTCTTCAGGCTTTCAGAAGTCCATATCCATTTATCTGGGGGTGTCATGCTACCTTCCTCAGTAGCCAGTAGAGTAGCACCTTCCTTTTTTCTGGGTTTCAGTCCATGGAATCTGTAGAAATCATTCAAAGCCATTTATCCAGACCCCTTGCTGCCTTCCTGGATCACTTCCTACCTGGGCTTGTTCTAAGCCTTTCCCACAAGCCCTTCCTGTGATCAATCCTCCATCGACTGTTCATCACCTCCTAGGCTCTGCAGAGTTCTTTACCACTCTTCTTCAAAGTGCTGCCTCCCCAGGCTTTCTCCCTGGAGGCATAA
This sequence comes from Mauremys reevesii, assembly GCF_016161935.1. Taxonomy (NCBI): domain Eukaryota; kingdom Metazoa; phylum Chordata; order Testudines; family Geoemydidae; genus Mauremys; species Mauremys reevesii. The sequence continues at coordinate 191,600,655 of NC_052624.1, forward strand.
CTACTACTGAGCCCTGGTCCTCAGGGCTTCTTTCTTGGAATCTCTTTGGCTAGTCTGGATCCTCAACTCCAGTCTTCTTCAAGGACCATCTTTGTGGCCTTCCCTCAGGTCTACTTCAGGAGCCCCTGAGTTCAAGATGTGATGGGATAAGTGTTCGTGCAAGTCGCCTCTTTATGGGTCTAGAGAAAACAAAGTCTGTTGTCTACTAATATTCCTCAATGGTTTCTCTGGTGTCTATAGTCCTCCTTTTGTTGGGTAGATGATGACACCTCTTGTGATAAACTAGTATTTTACACTTGGTAATGTTTCTCTCCTGACTGTGTGTGTGTGTGGGGGGGGGTTCAATTTCATAGCAAGCACTTAATTGTTAACTTATAACATGGAATACAGATATGATAAGTGAGTTTAATGCATGCAGCAACTCAAGTCTCTGACCTGCAGACTCAGTCACTTATCTCTCTTTCATAGGTTCTTCATTGGTCTCTGTAGTGAGGCCTCAGGCAACAAACCCCTGGCCATGCATTTACCTTCAGAATGCAGGGCAGCCATCTGCCCACTTCCCCTGCCTGCCTCCCTTCTGAGAGGCTCTGCTCCCATTTTTAAACTCTTGTCTCCAGCTTGTGGACTTCAGCTGTGTTCTGTTTCCAGGGACAGACCTGTCATTAGAAAGGAAGATGGCACCTTTGTATGTTTCGGTGCAGGGAACAATTAAAAATTGAAATACAGAGTTTAAAAAAATGAGCTTGCTGTTTGATCCTTTCCCCATCCTGATTTTGAACTGAAATGCCCTAGCCTCCCACATCCCTGTGCACCTTGTGTTGTAGAGTTAAAACATTATCTCAACAGAGAGCAGGCTGTATTCTGCTTTTCTCCTGAAGTGTCCCTGATCCCATCAGACTTTGCCAGTTGTGCCTACAGTACAGGGCTGGCTCCAGACCCCAGAGCGCCAAGCAGGGGCGGCTCTAGGAATTTGGCCGCCTCAAGCAGTCATGCCTGTGGGAGGTGCACTGGAGCCGCAGGACCAACGGACCTCCCGCAGGCATGACTGCAGAGGGTCTGCTGGTCCCGCGGCTCCAGTGGACCTCCCGCAGCTGCGGAGGGTTCGCTGGTCCCGCGGCTCCAGTGGAGCATCTGCAGTCATGCCTGCGGGAGGTCCACCCGAGCCGTGGGACCAGCAAACCGTCCGCAGTCATGCCTGCGGGAGGTCCACTAGACCCGTGGCTCCGGTGGACCTCCCACAGGCATGACTGTGGAAGGTCCGCCGGACCCGCCTGCCACCCTGCCGGGAAAATGCCGCCCCAAGCGCGCGCTTGGCGCTCTGGGGTCTGGAGCCGGCCCTGGCACCAAGCGCGTGCTTGGGGTGGCATTTTGCCGGGAGGGTGGCAGGCGGCTCCAGTGGACCCCCTGCAGGCATGCCCGTGGAGGGTCTGCTGGTCCCGCGGCTCCGGTGGACCTCCCGCAGGCCTGCCCGCGGATGCTCCACCGGAGCTGTGGGACCAGCGGACCCTCCGCAGGCACGTCTGCAGGAGGTCCACTGGAGCCGCGGGACCGGCGACTGCCAGCGCGCCCCCCGGGGCATGCCGCCGTGCTTGGGGTGGCAAAATTCCTAGAGCTGCCCCTGCTACAGTACCCTGCTAGTGCTGTTCTTTTGCAGGACAAAATCATTTTCCTGTGTACACACCTCATTGCTCTTACTAACTAAGCTTGACATGAATATATTTAGGTTTGTTTATGTGGAGGCAAAAAGATTCTGGCCTATTCTATTCTATTTAGTTTCTTATACCACACCAATTAATATGGTGTCTGAACACTTTCCAGGGTTAAAATGAAACAAGGAGACTAACATCTGTCATGTAGAATTTCTGCCCCTGCCTGCTTCCATAGGGAGAAAATTATCTAGGCAAGTATGTTTTATTTTAGTACATTTAAATGATGCTAATGATAAAAAAAAGGTAATAATTGGAGACATACCAATCTCCTAGAGCTGGAAGGGACCTTGAAAGGTCATCAAGTCCAGCCCCCCTGCCTTCACTAGCAGGATCAATTTTTGCCCCAGATCCCTAAGTGGCCTCCTCAAGGATTGAACTCACAACCCTGGGTTTAGCAGGCCAATGCTCAAGCCACTGAGCTATCCCCCCCCCCAAATAAAAAAAAATAACCCCAGATCCCTAAGTGGCCCCCTCAAGGATTGAACTCAACCCTGGGCTTAACAGACCAATGCTCAAACCACTGAGCTATCCCTCCCTGACCTCCTCATTTACAAATGACCTCCTCATTTACATTGCAAGGCAAAAAATTCACCTCAAGTTTTTCCATCATTAATAAATGCCTTAAATACAGCAGTCATTTGAAATAAGTATGACTCTATTACATTTTAGCATTCCCCTGCTTTACGGTTTAGAAAATAATTAAGTCATTGTGGACCCTGTCATGTTATTTAAAATATAAGAGAACCAACATTAAAATAGAAAAACTAAGAAAATTCCATTAAGGCACTGGCTGTTTAGAGTTATCTTTTATGCTTAACAATGGATGTAAAATATCAGAGTATGGGATGCAGTCTATAAAACACATCAGTATTATACAAAGATACTAAGGAACCTTGTATATTCAGTGAAAACTCTTTTCTCCATAATAAAGTTTAACTGACAGGTTACTCTGGGGACACTGACTGTTGGAAAATATCTCTGTCAAGTGCCAGAAGGCATTTTCAAGTTACACAGAAAAAGTGATGGGCCAGCAGATGTTTATTGTGAACAAAAAAGGAGGAGGAGTTAAAAAAATGTTTTTTTTTCTATGTGAAGAACACTCACTGTCATCCTTCACTCCTCTGTTTCACCTTCTAGACACCTATTTCAGCAGCCCCAGTCCGCCATAAGCCTCCCTCATCCCCAACCTGGGAAATCTCTCCAGAGACCAGATGACAGAAAACATTGAGTAGTCTACAAATCTTAAGCCTCCTAGCCTAATTCCCCCGTTGCTACTCCAGTAGCCCTTTCTTTTCTTCTGACATGATGAATGAAGCAAATGCACAGGAATTGTTCTTTATCTTTGTGAGGAAAAAAAAGCTTATCTTGGATGCTAGAAGTAAATTACCACCCTGACTCATAATGTAGAGATACGAGACAGATTTTTTGCCTTATTATTATTGGAGTTGAATTATTCAGTGGTGCCCATTAGCAAAACGATAGCATGACAATTTTATATTTAGACTTCCTTGTAGACTGCATCAGCAGCTTACTTCCAAGGCACTTTTAAGCATGCTTGACAAGCAATGTGTGCACCGACTCAGAAATTACTGCAATTAATGGCCAGCTGAAATTGATAACTCTCCTCCACAAACCACCTTGGGTTTTTTTTTAAATCAGTCTTTACAAAGTCATCCACCAAATATGCCCTCTACCCCACCCCTCAAAAAATCCCTCACTCTGGCTGTTATCCATCAGCTTTGTATTGTTGATCGATTCACAACTGGTAAATGCTGCATTAATTGTAATCTGCAAGTTTAGAGTGATAACTTACATGTCATTTTTCTTATCACACAAATCCACGTTTTACCTGAGAGCCCCATTTGTCCTGATTAGTCACAGCTTTTCAAAGAGGCCATATATTTTTCTTAGGCTGCCTGCACTGTAATTCATAATCTGTCAAGCAAATCCTTTTCCACTTTGTTAAAAGCTGTTGCCTTCCCCAGTTGTTTTATTGCAGAGGTACCAAATTGAATCTTGCAGATTTGAAGTCATTTCAAGCTGAGAAGAAAACTAGCTCTTTTCCATAACTTTCTCTGCAAGATGTGCTGTAACTTTCTTTATCTTATGAATCTAGAGAGGCAATATTTATTAATATGAATGATTAAACTTAAGTTTGGTTGGTATTTTGGGACTGATTTTTATCTTTAGAAAAGGATAGATAATATAGAACCACCTACTTAAAATCATCTATAATAAATTACTTGTAGTTATAAAGCAGTTGTTTTACAAATTAAAAAGGGCCAGGTTCTGTGAAGAGCTACCCAGGAGGGGCAGAGAGCAATAGTAGCTTTTTCATACCTTTCCACCTCAAGAATTCTGGCTGGTGCAAAGGTCAAGACAACCCTTGTCATAAGCTAAATTAGGCCTAGGGGCGGCTCTAATTTACAGTAACTGACCATGTAGGACCTGATCCAGAGCCCACTGAAATCAATATGGGTGTTTCCACTGACTTCAATGGACTTTGAGTCAGGTCCTTACTCTGACACTCTTCCTTCAATGCTGGCCATACCTACACCAGCTCTACGGCATCCCTGTACTGGGCATTCTCCAGTATAAAGGGTGTCACACTGGAGCCTGGAATTAGACCCAGAGTAACATCAACAAAAGAGAATGTTCATCTTGTGGAGTTTTTCCTTCCTACTTTTACTCGTATGCCATTTGAAAACCGAACAATGGTAAGACAATCTGAACAAATGGAGACAATAATGTGTGAAAACTGTAGCCCATCTTTCTGCATTATCCTACCATTCTTTGTTTTAATTACTTTTCAACATGTCCCAAGCACTGCTGAGCTGCTTGGCAATGCTGCCTCCCTCTCTCATTAGCGCTGTAAATTACAATAACTCTCAATACGTTTCTCTAACTCTCATGGATTTCCAATGTTCTGCCATTTAAGCTGATCCACAGAAGTGTAAGTTAAACTATGAAGTTACTGTAATATAGAATGGAACATCCTGGATAAGAATGGAGTGGGGAGAGGGGGATGGTGTTCAGTTCAAGTTTTGCCCATAGTCCCAGAGTAACTATAGATGTGTATTAGAACGATCAAATACTGGCACATGTTGTTGTTGTTGTTGTTGTTATTATTTGTGTTACCAGAGAGCCTATAAGCTGTAGTCATGGCCCAGAACTCCATTGTGCTAAATGAAGTACAAAGAGAACAAAAAGGTAGTCTGTGCCCCAAAGATATTGCAATCCAAGTAAAGTGTTGTAAAGCTTCAGAGAAAACATTGGGTCCAACTCTGGAGATGCAGCATGGATTGGGCAGCCAGGGAGCATGGAAGGGAGGGAGGAAAGCACTACCTTTGTTATCTATGCATACTGGGATGCTGTGCGGCTCAAATGGCCTCAATATCCACTGGACAGCCTCTGGCTACTCTACAGTATGGAAGCACATCCTGGGTTGTAGCATTGCCTAAAACCCCCACATCACCATGTGCTACAAGTCTACCCTTTTTCCCCCATAAAGCCAAATTATCCAGAGGTGCTAAGCCCCAATTGCTTTTGTTGTGTCAATGGAAGCTGTGAAAAATAGGCCCTTTAATAAACTGAGCAACAGTTAGAAGAAACAACTACTCTTTATTGGAAAAATCATATTGAATTAACTAGATAGTGATAATATTTCTATTAAATTATCAGGCTAATCTATAGAATTCTAAACAGCGATAAAATTCTCCATTAAGACGCTACTTTTATTTTTACAAGTGGGTGCTCCATCCCTCTCCTGAGGCCCTGCCCTCACTCTTCCTGTTCCCGCCCCCACTCCTCCCCATTCCCTGAGGTCCTTCCTTCTGCCATTCGTTGCTCTCCGCCCTCCCCGCAGCACCTGCCACCAGCTGCCAAACTGCTGATCGGCAATACCACCAAACAGCTGTGGCAGGTGGGTGCTGAGTATCCCCTATTTTTTCCATAGATGCCTGAGCCCCAGAGGACCCACAGAGTCAGCACCTAGGGTTATTGAAGGTAACTTTTGTTAAACTCTCTTGGTTTAATCCCTATTAGAGTCTGCATGATTTTTCCATAAACTGCACTGTGTGGTAGATTAAGCTGATTCTGCATAACTTTGGACCTAGGAAAGAATATGGTAACAGTTTACCTTTAAGACATTTATAATATCCCATTTTTTCCAGAGTTTCCTATCAGTATGACATACTATTTATAGACTGATGTTAAATATCATCGCAGCAGAGCTTGCCAAACTTATGGTAAATCATACCACTAAGAAGACTGCAACAAATTGCATTAAAATCAATATGTAGTCAGTTCCTGACCTTTTGACATGAAGAGGAAGACTGTATGTAGGTAGTGAATGAGTACTATTGATTTGATTTTAACTCCCTCATATATATCTTTGTCTACATAGTTGTTTAAACTTTGTATACATGGACTTTTGTGAGTGAATAATATTCAGGTTTCTATTTCAACTTCCATTTGCTTATTGGAGTTTACAGGATGGTGCACCTTTGTATTATTTGTTTGTTTATGGTAATGCCTACAGGCTCCAACCAAGATCAGTGTCCCATTGTATTAGGTGCTGTACAATGAGACTAGCAGATGGTCCTTGCACTGAAGAGTTTACAATCTAAAAGGATAAGGCAGACACAGAGTGACCTTTCATCCAAAGTTAGGATCCTAGGACTTATTCTCCCTCTTGGGTTTTCTCCTCCTCACCTCTATTCCCAGAGAGTGAGTGCAGACTATCTCCCTTCAGTCTCTTGCTCTCAACTTCCTGGCTTTATATGAACCAGACTGCTTCTCCCCATCTGGGCTTCATGTTCAATTAAGCCTGGCTCTCCCTTCAGGTGCAGCCAGATACCATAATTGGCCTCTCAGGCTTACATTAACCCCTTAAGAATCTGGGGGGGGGCACACCCCACCGCAACCCCCATTTTAAAGATGGAGAATTAAGGCATGTAGACAGATTGAACACCCATTGACTTCAAAGGTGTAGGATCAGGGAATAAATTATTTGACTATGGTCACACAGGAAATCTGTGACAGAGCTGGGAACTAAACCTACATCTCTTAAGTCCCAGTCCAGTAACTTAACCCTGAGACCATCCTTCTTCTCATGCTGAAAATATTTCTCTGAGTCCTTCCCAAATGCCTTATTCCAGTGGCTCTCAATTTTTTTTACTGGTGACCTCTTTCACATAGCAAGCCTCGAATGCGACCCCCCCTTATAAATTAAAAACACTTTTTAATACATTTAACACCATTATAAATGCTGCAGGCAAAGCAGGGTTTGGGGAGGAGGCTGACAGCTTGTGACCCCCTGTGTAATCACCTTGCTACCCCCTGAGGGGTCCCCCCTGAGTTTGAGAACCCCGGCCTTATTCGGACATAAAATATTTGGTTGCCTAATCAATGAGTTTGTGGTTTTATCATGGTTCCTTGTTGCTGAGGGTACGTCCATACTACCCACCTGGATCGGCGGGTAGCAATCAACTTCTCGGAGTTCGATATATCGCGTCTCATCTAGACGCGATATATCGAACTCCAAACGCGCTCCCGTCGACTCCAGAACTCCACCACCGTGAACGGCGGTGGCGGAGTTGACGGGGGAGCCACGGACTTCGATCCTGCGCCGTGAGGACGGGTAAGTAGTTCGAACTAAGGTAGTTCGACTTCAGCTACGCTATTTGCGTAGCTGAAGTTGCGTACCTTCGTTCGATCCCCCCCCTCCCGCAGTGTAGACCAGGCCTTAGTGTCTTTATCATAAACGACACCAAACACAGGTGGCATTATTATGTAATTTGCTGGTACTTTAAATGAAGAGGTCCAAGATTCAATAGATATCAAGACAGAACTGTTCCTCTGCCTCAATGTCTCTCTACATTAGGATTGAGGCTGATCAGTGGGGCAGTATCATTTCTGTTTGTGTTGCACCACTTCAGGTGCATCTACAGGATTTCACCCTGGGCTCTCAAGACCATTTATTTTACTACCATTCATGGAGGGAGGGAAGGGGAAAAGGGGAACAATAGAGAGAAAGATAATGGACACTTTGTTTATTGTTTAGGTGATGTGACTCAATAAATGTTATTGCTTTTGGCACTGCCACCCTTGCTCGCCTGTCTGGTTCTTTAATTTCTCTGACAGTGGGCAGTAATGTATGCTCTGAACTCCCATGTTCCCCTTCCTTTCCAATATGAAAGTAGTATTTATATAATTGTTTAACAGTAGAAGTTTGCTTTCAGATATATTATGTGGCATCTGTGCACAGATTTTTTTTCATCAACTTCTGCTAATTCTGCAATTTACCTTTTTTTCTGCTTTAACTATTAACATTGGAAAGAGTTTTACAGATTGGAACTTACAAACTGAAATATTTCACCCATCTCTAGTCCTAGATTCCAAACCTGCAATTGATAGTGGGCAGGTAGACTCCCACATAGACCCTTGTGTGTTTATTAGGATTGATGGGGCTCCAGTTGGGCTTAAGGACTTCCTGGGGAGAGTCAACTGAAAGATCGTCACCCTCATAATGAAAGTCTCTAAACAACTTGGAATCAGAAAAGGATTTAATGGGGTGGCAGACCCATTTTGAAATTTAGCAGGCTAGCTCTCCATGCCTAATAATTTCTCTCTTGTTTATTGGTTTTATTGCTTGAATGACCTTTCATTTTGAAATAGGGGCAGTCATCAAATCCATGTCAGTTATTCCAGCAGAAGATCTTTCAACCTTTTAAGAAAGGCTGGATGTGGTAGGGTTTTTTGCTCTGTGGGACACTGTGATGTATAATTTGGCAAAGAAGAACTTAAATGTTTTACTAGTCTCCTGCTGATCAGTAATTAACTTCATATCCTTCCCTCTGTTAAATGCAATACGAGCATATTAATTTGCTTATGAAGGAGTGCTGACAATCTGCCTGAATCTTTACCTATTTTTAATGAAAGGTCCACTTCACAGGGAACAAAAATCCTCTTCCACTCAACCCTTCACCCAAACGTGAACATTTTCTTTCAACCTGAGTTCTGTATGTTATTCTCCCCTATCTTTTTCAATTCTCAGGGCCTCTGAGCTTCCGTGTTCTAGCCAGGACCAAAAGGGGACATGCTAGAATACTGATGAAAGGATGTTACAGGAAAGAAGAAGAAGAGATTTGTACAATACCCTCCCCACCTGCCTCCATCTCCCTTCACCATCCTGTAAACACTTATGCATATTTTTAACTTTAAGCATATGAGTAATTTCATTCATGTCAACTCATATGCTTAAATTTAAATATATGCTTAAGGGTTTGCAGGGTTGGGGCCTATTTTTGAAGATGTTTCTCAATGTAACTTACAAACAAAATGAATAAATAATGTTATACATTGACTTGACACTTTACTTCTGAGGATCTCAAAGTAAAACATAAACATTCATGAATTTTACTGTTATTTTCGTTTTACAGATTGGGAAGCAGAGGCACAGAAGAACACAGTCTCAGACACTATTATAAGAACCTGAATAAGATAAGATAGAGTAGATAGAGAGAATAAGGTAAGAACCTCAATGGAGAAATAATTAAGATCAAAATCTTCAATCGTGAGTAACTATACCTGGACATCTGTGACAAAGTGTGTGAAATCTGTCAATAATTAATATGCAACAGTTTTATATTAAGGCTGAGTTATGAAAGCCCAAGAACCATATATCTAGCGGCAGATGAAGAGAAGTAGAATTGTTGTCATTTGCAGACCAGGAAGTATCTGATTGTCCAGAGTAAAGCATTTAAAAGGCTGCTATTTTTAGGATGCCCAAGGCAATGTCTATACTAGGAACACTTTACCAGTAGAGCTATACTAATATAGGATACCAACAAACTAGTTCTAATGAAGCTGTGCTTTGTACTAATCTAGTAAAACAACCCCCCAACCAGCAAAACAAGCTATCCCGGTAAAAGCACTAGGAGCTTTTGCTGGCACAGTTATGTCAGGCAGGAATCACACATCTTTCACACTCCTGATTGACATAGCAGAAGTTTGTAGCGTAGACGTAGCCTAAGAGACCTTCTTCCAACTCCCATAATAATATCCTTGAGAATTATGCAAATGCAAATGTCTAACAACTGGCTATGCATATCAGATAACATCCACTCAATGTGCAGCGTCAGTCAAGAAAGTGAACAGAATGTTGGGCATCATTAAGAAAGGGACAGATAATAAGACAGAAAATATCATGTTGCCTCTACATAAATCCATGGTATGCCCACATCTTGAATACTGCATGCAGATGTGGTCGCCCCATATCAAAAAAAGATATATTGGAATTGGAAAAGGTTCAGAAAAGGGCACCAAAAATGTTTAGGGCTATGGAAAGGCTGTCGTATGAGGAGAGATTAGTAAGACTGGGACTTTTCAGCTTGGAAAAGAGACAACTAAGGGGGGATATGATTGAGGTTGATAAAATCATGACTGGTGTGGAGAAAGTAAATAAGTAAATAAGGAAGTGTTATTTACTTCTTCTCATAACACAAGAAATAGGGGTCACCAAATGAAATTAACCGGCAGCAGGTTTAAAAGAAAAAAAAGGAAGTATTTTTTCACACAATGCACAGTCAACCTGTGGAACTCTTTACCACAGGATGTTGTGAAGGCCAAGACTATAACAGGGTTCCAAAAAGAACTAGATAAATTCATGGAGGATAGGTCCACCAGTAGTTATTAGCCAGGATGGTGTCCCAAGCCTCTGTTTGCCAGAAGCTGGGAATGGATGACAGGGGATGGTTCACTTGATGATTACCTGTTTTGTTCATTCCCTCTGGGGCACCTGGCATTGGCTACTGTTGGAATACAGGATACTGGGCTAGATTGACCTTTAGTCTGACCCAGTATGGCCATTCTTATGTTCTTATCCACCTTCAGAGGACTTGTTGGGGGTTAAGTCCATTTAAATAGGTAATAAGATATGGATTTAGATGACAGACTTTAGGCACCAGGTTTGTATGGTTTTCACCTTAGAGCAGTGGTTCTTAACCTTTACTGCAGCCTGCACCCCTTTGGTTCTCAAAATATGTTCTCGCAACCCTTAAATCTAAAAAATGTTCTCACACCCCTTAAACCTAGATATATTTTTTGTTTGTATATTACGGTAATTGTTAAAAAAATTATAATGCTAATAAATACATAGGTTTGATGCAGGGGCGGCTCTAGGCATTTCGCCGCCCCAAGCATTGCACAGGCAGGCTGCGTTCGGTGGCTTGCCTGCGAAGGTCCACCGAAGCCGCGGGACCAGCGGACCTCCCACAGGCAAGCCACCGAAGGAACCCTGCCTGCCGCCTTCGTGGCGCCGGCAGAGCGCCCCCCGCGGCTTGCCGCCCCAAGCACGCGCTTGGCGTGCTGGGGCCTGGAGCCGCCCCTGGTTTGATGAAACACAGAAGTTGTACTTACGTGCCTGTGCTTAATGTTGTGTTTTTGATGATTTACCTTCTAAAAAAATCTGGCATGTCTCACACCTCCAGGGGGTGCGTGCACCCCAGGTGAAGAACCACTGCCTTAGAGACTTATTCAAGGACACCAAGCAAGGCACCATCAGTGCCAGGAATATAACTCAGATCTTTTGATACCTTTTCCTGTGCTTTAACCACAAAACTATTTGTCCTCCCTAAGAAAATTGGAAGGACCCTAGACAGAGTATATATACACAATACTTATTAAAGACATAAAAGCAAATATGGAGAGTACAAAGTAAAATAAATCAGAAACAAAAGAAAATGGTATTGCATATGCAACACACATATAGGTTCATAGATTCCAGGGCCAGAAGGGATCATTGTGATTATCTAGTTTGACCTCCTGTATGACACAGGCCATAAAACTTTCCCGAAAAAATCTCCTAGAGCATATATTTTAGAAAAACATCCAATCTTGATTTAAGAATTATCAGTGATGGAGAATTAAGCACAACCTTTGGTAAATTGTTCCAATATTGCATTTATTCTCATTGTTAAAAAAAACAAAAGTATGCCTTATTTCCAGTCTAAATGTATCTAGCTTCAACTTCCAGCCCTTGGGAATATGTTATACCTTTCTCTGCCAGACTGAAGAACCCATTATTAAATATTTGTTCCCCATCTAAGTATTTTTATACTCCAATCTTCTACTTCTATCTGTTAAGCTAAATAGATTGAGCTCCTAGTCACTATAAGGCACATTTTTTAATCCTTTAATCCAGTGGTGGGCAACCTGTAGAAAATCCACTGGCAGGCCAGGAGACAGTTTGTTTACATTGACCGTCCGCAGGTACAGCCGCTCGCAGCTCCCAGTGGCCACAGTTCGCCGTTCCCGGCCAATGGGAGCTGCGGGAAGTGGTGGCCAGCATGTCCCTGAGGGCTGAATCTGCAGCCCTTTGCCCAGCATCCTGTCACATGCATCCATGGATCACATAAGCCCTTTTGAACAGAGTCAAAAGTGTACTGGGCTCTGTATTGGGAGTGTATGTTCCGCTGATTATCCACCATAACCCTCAATTTTTCAGAGTCACCATTTCTCAGGATAGAATGCCCCATTGTGTATGTTATGATCTACATTCTTTGATCCTAGATATATACATTTGCATTTAATTATATTTAAGCATACATCATTTGCTTGTCAAGCTATTCAGATCACTCTGAATCAGAGATCCGTCCTCGTCATCATTTATCACTCCCCCAATTGTTGTGTCATCTGGAAACTTTATCATTGATGATTTTTATGTTTTCTTTTAGGTCATTGATAAAAGTTAAATAGTGTAAGGCCACGATCCAATTCCTTCAGGCCCTCCTTGAAAAACATCCATTTGATGATAGCTCCCCATTTACTGTTATAGATAGCTCCCCATTTACTGTTGAGACCAGTTAGCCAGCTTTTAGAACATGTAATGTGTGCCAGATTCATTTTATATCATTCTAGCTTTTAAACCAAAATGTTATCAAGTACCAGTCAAATCCCTTACAGAAGTCTAAATATATTACATCAACACCATTGCCTTTATCAGACAAACTTGTAATCACATCAAAAATATATATCAAGTTAGTTTGAGAAGATCTATTATCCATAAACTCATGCTGATTAGCATTAATTATATTACTCTTCTTTCGATCTTTATTGATCAAGTCCCATATTAGCCACTCCATTATCTTGCCCGAGATTGATGTTAGACTGTCAGGCTTATAGTTACCCAGGTAATCCTGTTTACTCTTTTTAAATATTGGCATAACATTAGTTTTCTTTCATTCTTGTGGAACTTCTCCACAGTTTGAAGACTTATTGAAAATAAACATTAACAGCCCAGCCGGCTCTTTTAAAATTCTTGGATGCAAGTTATCACTACCTGCTGATTTACAAATGTCTAACTTTAGTAGCTGCTGTTTAACATCATCCTGAGATACTTTTGGAATCGAAAGTGCAATCATATGATATGACTACATTATCTCTTTTCCCCCCAAATACAGAATAGAAATATTAATTGAACACTTCTGCCTTTTCTGCCTTATTGTTGGTAATGCTACCATTTCCAGATAGTAATGGATTAATACTGTTGTTAGGATTCTTATTGTTCCTAATATACTTAAAAACTATATACTTGTTGTCCTTAACTCTGCTAGTTATAGTTTTCTCCTTGTGTCCCTTTGCTTTCCTTGTCAATTTTCTACAATTCCTAGCTTCTGATTTATGTTCATTACTATCCACATCTCCTTTTTTTCCCCCATTTGTTTAATTATTGCTTTCACTTCCTCTTTAAACACTACAGCCTTCTTCCTTGATTGTGGCTTTTTGAGCATCTAGTAAAGTGTTCTTAAACAATTCTCAATTATCATTCATGTTTTTCTGATTAATTTCTTGCTCCCAGCTGATTTGGCTCATAATTGTTTTGAGGTTTGTGAAACTGGCCCCTTTAAAGCACCAAGTATACATATTACTGGTCTGGACTTTATTCCGTTTGCACATTATAGATATGAAAAAGTCACATTCACCTGGACCTAAGCTAGCACTATTTTTTAGTTCTCAGATCAGTTCCTCTTTGACTGTCAAGACAAGGTCTAATATAAAATTTCCTCATGTTGGATGCAACACTTTTTGAGTTGGGAAATTGTCATCTATAATATTTGGTAATTCCAAGGAATGTTTTAGTACTGGTAGCATGAGACCTCCGGCATATATCACTCAAACTGAAGTCTTTCATGATTACACAACTTATTTCCCTACACATTATATATATACAATATCTATATATTACACACACACAGATATATATATATCTGTGTGTGTGTGTAAGGACATAACCATTTTGTTACCTAGTGAGTTGGTGGTTTGTAGCAGACACCAACTAATACTCCATCTTGTGCTTTATCTGTTGCAACATTGATCCATAAGCATTCAAGAACCTTTTCTTCTGAGTTATCAGTGGCTCAGAAACATGTAATGCCATTTTTGACAGAGTGCCACTCCCTCTCTCCTTTTGCACACTTGATCCTTCCTAAATAGGTAATAGCCATTGATTTTTAAGATTCCAATCAAGCAAATCATCCCACCAGGTTTCAGTAATACCAATTAGATTGAATTTATCTTCATAAATGAGCAATTTATATTCCTTTTATTTCCCAGGCTCCTAGCTTTGGTGTGTAGGCAATGAAAGATTATTTTTCTCTTCATGTCCTTTGGTTCCTTAATTAATTTTGTTCTCGGTATCTCAATTTTGTGCTAAATGAGTGCTCATATCTTTCCTCTTTTTACCCTTCCCTTTTGTTTTTAGTTTAATGCTCCCTCACTACTGTAGCCAGCCTGTCCCTGCGGAGATTGGATGGCATATACCTTAGTAGGAGGGGAAATAAACAATACATCTCCTTTCTCCCTTCTATATCCACCAATATAGAAGGTGGATCAATATTCCATAAAACCAAAACCTTCCACCCTACACCACTTACCTAACCAGCAGTTCACTTCCATAAATTTCTGTCTTCCACCTTCCTTCGCTTGTGGGACAGGGAGGATCTCAGAAAATATCACTTGAACATATGATGGCAGTGAAACAGAGTTTCTAACAGAGTAGGTTTTGGAGGTCTCTGTGGCTTCAGGCCTTCTTTGGCATAAATTATTAATTTTTCATGACCAATTTTTGGGCAGCTCTGATCTTGCTCAGGGAATGTCCATTATCCTTGATTATCAAGAATGAAAGGTTTTTCAAAGCATCTAAAATACAATGCAGTCAATAAAGGAACATTGCCCTCTACTAATTCTTAGTTCCTTATAGGTGGTTTACATCCAGAAACTCATCTCCCTTTAGCAGAATATCTCCATCTTAGTATAAGTCTTCTGACATGTTATACCATTTAAAGCTTTCCATATAGGAGAATGTAGGAAAAAATACTGTCCCTATGCAGGCACACAAGAAATAAGACTCTGTGGTACTCCCTGGCTGCCATAATACAGATCTCTTGGCAGTTCTATACAACTCAGCCCAATGGAAGAGAACACAAATGATCCAGGAGCTTGGCAGTGTTATGGTCAGTAGCCAATATAATTCATGGAGCACTGATGTTTGTGCTGGTTTAATCCACATAATAAACAGCCTACTGCATATCAAATTATATGTAGTTTATAGATGACATTCTGGGAATGGAGGACAGGAAGACAGCCACCACAGTGATTAAATATGAAAGTGATGGAAAAATGTATTACTGTAGATAACTCCATGTCTGTGGGGAATGAACATAGTATCCTGATCAGCCAAAGGTGAAAGTGACGTTTCTCACTGTTTCCACGATTGTGGTTGCTATTTGTCAATCTTTCCAATAGTTCCACAGAGTACTATGAGATACAATATTTACAATATTCCTACTTTCATTATAGGGGAATACTGCAGCATCTCAGATACCACTGTGGGATAACAGTTTTAAAGAAACAGTCCGTTCAGACAGTGATGTTTCAGGCCACGACAAAAACTTAGAGATCATTAGAAAGAAGTCATATTTTCCCTTCTTCTTTAAGGTGCTTCTCTCTTGGTATATCCAGACCAAGTTTGAACAAGCTATTTCTCATCTGTGGTCTTTTCCAGTCTGTACCCACTAACTTTGTATGGAAACTTCTTGAAGTTGACCCAGCAGTATATGAACTGCCTTACGTTAGACCAGCAATCAAGGTGCAACATACATTTCCTTCAGTATCTCCCTGAAGAAAGGAAGATAACAGTGTCTGTAACAGAGCCCTTTCAGGGCCAGGTGGCTTAATGGGTAGCACAAGTATCACCTCTCAGTGGGGTGGCCTTTCATTCCAGTTCCTCACCAGAGGATGGGTTTAGCTTCTCCTAAGATTTTTAATATCCTTGTCCTCTTCTTATTAGTGGGTGAGTGTGATTATAAAGTTGGTTATGCCCTTCCTGCAGCACAGGCAGTTGGTAGAGAAGCCTGGGCCCACCCAGTGGGCACTGATCCAGGGCCCTATCAGAGTCAGCAGTGTCTAGCACTCTGGAGAGCCCTCAGAGTTACTTTCCTGGGTCGCTTCCTACCAACTATATTTCCCCTTGGCTCCAAGTCCATATAAGGCAACAAAAGAAAAAGAAAAGTCAACCAAACCCTCAGCTCCAACTGGGCTCAGTGTTCAGTCCTGATCCCAAAGGGAGGTTTCTTTGGCACCCTTTTCTAGGAGGCCTCAGGTTAGGTCTGACTTCCTCCCAGCCTGCCTTCTGAGCTGAGTTGCTCCCTTTTAAAACTTCCTCTTCAGGTGGATCATGTTGTGCAGACCTGGAGGGGAGGTGCTACCTGAGCCCAGTATTGTCCTTTAAACCCCTTTGGCCCAGTGTGGGGTTTGTACACCCCATTACAGCATCTCTCCAGAAATGGGATGACAATTAATCTGATATAATCAGATATCGGAGTCATACACACTACTCTATCAGAATAGAGATTATTTTTTAAGACAAGGAGAAAATTTGAGTGGATAAAACAAACTACTACGGCACTATTGTTTGTTAAGCACTAAGAATGTGCTCAGGACTGTACAAAAAAAAGAAAATATGGTTCTTGCCTTATGGAACTTACATTTTCCATTGAGTTGGAGAACAGCAGAGGCATACATTTCCCTGGATGACTGTGGAAGATCATACACTGTTGCATTTTTATTAAACAGGCATGTAACAGCAAATTTAATTTAGATTAATTAATAATGTAGGGTGTTTAGCAGAGAGTATGTTTTCAAGCAGCAACTGAATGAAGACAGGGTAAACAATTTGAGAGGCTGACTGCCTGTCATTCTAGGCTTAGGAGGGAGTTCCAGTGTGGAACATATTTATATTTAGGGATGTAAGGTAAAATATGTTAAACAGTAGTACACATTAGATATTTATCTACATAAATAAATTGCATTCTCAGTTTGCCTAATGAGTGCATGATAGAAGAAATCTGTGTTTCATCAGAAAAGAAAGGACTCACGTAGACAAAAACTGTTTACTTTGCAGAGATCAGATTTTAGACTGTCATCCACAATTAGTGACTCATTTTCTCTTTTTGTTTTGTAGCTAATCGCACCGTTTTAGTTCCCTTCAGGTTGTGATTCCATGCTTTAGTTGGGCTGAGCAATATAGGCCAATCTCCTACTGAGGGAATTGAAACAACTGGCAATAGTTCTTTTCAGTGCTTAGCTATTTCCGCACTATAATTTTAATTCCAGGAAAGTGGGAAAAAACAAAGACATTGCCAATGCTTCTGTGTGATAGGATTGCCTATTTGAGATTTTAGGGTTGATTTCCTTTCATCATTATCTATGTGTGTCTTTATAATGCTAGTGTATTGTACTGTCTCTGATTAGCACAATGTTAGCCCTTCTCAAGTGTCTGATTATATTAGTCTATAAATGTTGGGCTACAAAGAAAATATAAGCACTAATACAACTGTAGCTAATGGAGATTCTACTTTAGTTCAAGTGATAGCAGTTTGTGTTCCTGAAAGGGAAGGCGCTGAGCCCCTTCCCTGCTACTGCATGGGTGTGATTGAGCCAGTGCTTTTGATGCCTGTATTAATGTGGCTATGGATTTGTTAAAACTTGCAAAGAAGACAAAAGCCCGTCTGAGTGGAATAATTAGCACACCTCATTAAAAAATATATCACATGCATTCTTAACATCTCTATCTTACAGGTTTACCCAGCATCATCATTCATGATGGCTTACAGTTTCTGAACATTAGTGCTTCTGGGTTTTCAGTAATTCCCCACAGGCACCTGATAGAAACAATTTGGACATGTCTGGAATATACTTAAACAGCTAAAAATATATTAATTCAGGCTGGATACTAGTATTAAGTTGAAATAAGTTAAAGAAAAGAATTAAAATACACAGCCTGGTTATACCCTGAAAAATCTACCTTTTAATACCATTCAGGGGCACCATTTCAGATTTTGGTGAGCAGGGGGGCAACTTAACCTTGATTCCAGGGAATATTTGGGCACCTGGAAACTCCATGGAGCCATTGCTGGCTGTACTGCTCAGGACCAGGAGCCTCCTGATCTGCTGCGCAGAGCTGGGTGGGGGCTGATGTCACTGTGTCCCCCTTACCCCCACCATGTCCCCAGGTGGGCAGAACATGCCCCTCTCCCCAGCTCCTGCCTATCACCTGAAGGGGTTTGTGTGTGTGTGTGTGCGTGTGTGTGCGCAGATAATGGGGGGTGGGGGCGGAACCAAAAATTATAACTCAAAGGGGGAGCTCAGGTCAAAAAGTTTGAAAATCGCTCAAGGTGCAGGCAGGGGTAGCTAGGGGCTGTGTGCTGGGAGGGATGTAGCTCAGGGTGCAAGCTGGGGTGTACCTCAGGGTGCACACAAGGGCTGTGTCCGAGGGGGCGCTGCTGCTTGGGGGCTGGCTGTGTGCTCAGTCTCTAGTTGGCACAATGAGGGCAGCTCTGCGGGGCAGGGGCTGGGGTGAGGTCTGTGCTCTGTCCACCTGGGGACATGATGGGAGATGGGAGGGGAACACCTGACATTAGTCCCTGCCCAGCTCTGTGCAGCAGATCTGGAGGCTCCTGGTCCCAAGCAGCATAGCCAACAGTGACTCCATGGTGGGTGGGACAGGGGCAGCAGGGCAGCTGCAGTTGGCAGTGGAGCAGGGCAGCAGGGGGAGGAGGGGCAGCATCTTCTCTCCTGCTGCAAACTTCACCCAAATGTGGTACAAAACATGGGGGAAGCAGGTGCCTCCCCTGCCCTCCCTAAATGGTGCCCCTCATACCAGGAATGGGAGAAAAGACACCTATCTGAATGAAATGGACCCCCTTTTGGGGACAGCAGCATCAAGGTTCTTTAATGAAGACTCCTTTAGACAGAATATCTAAAATTAGATGAGTGACTTAACAGCATGGAACCATGCAGGGTAAGAAGAAACTATGACCACAGCTACATCCAAATTTATAACATAGGGAGACAACTGTGATTACAGTACATTAAACCTATGAAAGAGATGAAATAATCTATGCATTTTGGCCTACTCTCATGTAATTAATCATATGCTAATTCTTGGCTATTGTACTAAGAAATCCAACAAAAAGGAATTCTCTAGAACTTTTAACTGGAAAGATCTTTTGTGTTCGTGCTTCTGGATTTGTAGTGAAGTGTTCTATTATACAAATAAATAGGTAATAATTGGAGATATACCAATCTCCTAGAACAGGAAGGGACCTTGAAAGGTCATGGAGTCCAGCCCCCTGCCTTCACCAGCAGGACCAATTTTTGCCCCAGATCCCTAAGTGGCCCCTTCAAGGATTGAACTCAACCCTGGGTTTAGCAGGCCAATGCTCAAACCACTGAGCTATCCCTCCCCCCCCCCCTCCGCTGAAAACAGAGTCAGTCAGAAAACTGTACAGATTTGGCTCACATGGAATGAAGAACTGGTTTTTTTCTTTCAGTAGCAGGGGAAGAGTTTCCATATTCAGCCATTAGACATTCCTCAGGACAAGTTTCCCATGCTGAGAAATGTGGTTGGCTTAATACACTTTAAAAAACATATACAAGTATACATTGATATCATCAGTTGGTTCTCAACTGAGCTGTACAGAGTTAGAGCACTTGCTCACACCACACAATATTACTAAATTAACCAAAGTGCTTCCAAACTTAAAAGCAAATCACTTCCATATAGTAAGTAAACTGAAAATAGGCCATGGAATTACTCTATGGGCAGGTCTACACTAAGGGCGGGGTCGAACTAGGGTACGCAAGTTCAGCTACGTGAATAGCGTAGCTGAATTCGAAGTACCCTAGTTCGAACTACTCACCCGTCCAGACGCCGTGGAATCGAAGTCCGCGGCTCCAAGGTCGGCTCTGCCACCACCGTTTGCAGTGGTGGAGTCCCGGATTCGACCGTGGCGCTTCCGGAGTTCGAACTATCGCGTCCAGATTAGACGCGATAGTTCGAACTCCGAGAAGTCGAACTCACTGCGTCAACCTGGCTGGTAAGTGTAGACTAGCCCTAAGAAAGATGATGATATTGGTCAGGCAAAATATTCAGAACTGAGGCACAGGACTCAGCCACACAAGCCCCATTAAAAGAAGAGGAAGACTGATCCAGGATAGACAAGCACTCACTTTGGCTAAAAATAGATCAACACAAAATAAAGACAACTGATACCTGTTGAACGTGAGGGACAATTAGCAGCAGACAGCTGAGCCCTCCAAAATTAGCCCTTGCCTTCTTTCAGTTCCTTGGAATATAAATTACACCAATTTAGACTCCCTTATACAATGTAAAAGGGGTTTAAGTAGATCAGAAAATCCAAATGAGTGCAATTAAGTCTAAGTTGCACCACCATACAGGATATTTCTACATTGCACCTGGGAGCAAGTTTCCCAGCCCCAGGTTCGAACTAACATGCTAAAAATACCATTAGACACCAATAAATACCAATAGACATTGCTGCACTGATGGAGGCTAGACTGGCCACTTGAGCTTCACCACTTGACCTCCAGGATCCAAACTTGGTAGCTAGCCTGAACCTCTGTCAGTGCAGCAACAGCCACAATGCTCTTTTTAGCCTGCTAGTTTGAGCCCCTGTGAATGTGAATCTGTCTACCTGGGCTAGGAGGCTCTCCCTCAGCTGCAGTATAGAAATACTCCCACATGCTCTCTGAATTTGGTCTATTGTTTTTAGGAGGAAAGTTCATGACTATCGGATTTCAGGTAGGCTTCCTTTTCTTTTGCATATACAGCCATGGCCCAGCAATGAGTGTGGCTAACAACCTTGGCAGAGGATTTACTATATTTTTTGGGGAGGAAGGCTCACAACCTGCAGGTACACACAACAGCAGTAATGTCTGGGTAGAAGCAGTATCCATAGGAACATAGTCTTGCTGGAGAACTTAATCACAGATATATTTTCCGATAGCCCAGAAAGGGAGTTGTAATTTCTTTTCCCATTTAAATTCCACATTCAAACATGAAAATTATTTTATTCAAGGATAATGGGGGAAAATCCTAGCTCCACCAAAGTCACCACTTTACAAATAATATTGGTATTATTCTGTCTTCAGCAAACATATTCCTTGTCACGAGTCTCTAACAGTAGCATCATCGGTGTAAATACAAAATGGTTCATCTAACTGGTGCTGAACAAAGCCTCAGCGAACTCCCAGCAACCCCTTATTTATCAATATATGGATGTAGCACAGAAACATGTACTGAAGTAGCCTTGCAGCTCTGAATTAAACTCATAAAAGAAAGGAAATTTAGCCTTAAAGCATTAATTACACACCCAGCTGTTGTTATAAGAGAATACTCATGAATAACACTTCAGTCTCCTGAGACTGTATCATCAAATGATTTCACATCACAGGATGATTACTCATCCTTTGTCAAGTGCAATTAAGGTTTTATAGCTCTCCTGAAAGAAATGTAGACATCATCTTGAACTGGGCAAAGATACCATAGCAAAAAGACAAACAAACAAACAAAAACAACAACACTGGTTACCCTACTCTGGTAAGCAGGGCAAAAAAATCCTACCCTCTTCTACACAGAGCATTCAGAACACTCCATATTCCTCTTCTTGCTTAGATACTTCCATTTGTATAAAACCCTCACCAGGAACACCAGGGCTTGTGGGGGTTGGGTGAACTCACTGTCTTTAATTGTGAACACATTTCATGAAGTTTAAGATTTTGGTTTTTGGTGTAATGTGTTTGGTTTTCCAAATCAGATATTGACTTACTATGTGATGGCGTAGATGCTTACAATATCTAAGTTGTATAGGCAGGGAAAATACAATTTGATCATGTAATTAAAGATTGTATTGTAATGTACATGCACAAGAGGACCAAATTAATGCTGCATGTGCAATCTTAAATCTGGCTTTTCCTAACTTCTGAGTGCTTGAGTTTGTCATCTTAATTATGTTCTTTTAATGAAAATCTTGTGTGTAATAGAGTAGTTTAAGTTACAAACAGCATGATATACAATATCTACATACATTGTCACGCTGTTGAAGACAATCCAAACCTGTTACATTTCATAATTTGTACATATTGTCACATTGAAACTATCAGGGGCAGCTCTAGACATTTCGCCACCCCAAGCACGGCGGCATGCCGCGGGGGGCGCTCTGCTGGTCGCCAGGAGGGCGGCAGGTGGCTCCGGTGGACCTCCTGCAGGCGTGCCTGCGGAGGGTCCGCTGGTCCCACAGTCCGCAGGTCCCGTGGATTTGGTGCCTGCGGAAGGTCTACTGGAGCCGCGGGACCAGCGGACCCTCCGCAGGCATGCCTGCGGGAGGTCCACCGGAGCCGCCTGCCGCCCTCCCGGCGACCGGCAGAGCGCCCCCCGCGGCATGCCGCTCCAAGCACGTGCTTGGCGTGCTGGGGCCTGGAGCCGCCCCTGGAAACTATATTGCCATATTGAAACCTGATGTAAGCAGATACAATTTCATTGAAATACATCCACTTAATTGCCCACGGTGGTTTTTAATTGCCCTCCTGTCAAGATATTTTAAGTTATGGACATGAAGGAAAAAATATTGGGCTAAACAACAACAACAACTCCTCCTCATTTCTGTTACTGAACTCTGTCATATGTTAGCTTGAATATGGTCTAGCCTAAAGTATAATGACACAGGGAATTACATAGAAAAGGTGTTAACATGCATTGGCCAACTGGGGAAATATTCATAGTACTACTGTCCATTTTCCACAGCTACTGTGCCAAACTATTATGTTCAATGACAAGTTTAACAGATACAGGCAATTCTCTTGGATGTCATGTCACACAAAAAATGACAATGTGTGACACAATAGTGACAAACACATATTTACTACTTCCATTCAGACTAAATGATACACATCATAGAAACAGACTCTCTTAAGCAGGCATATCTCTGTCTTGCACAGAACTTGATAAAGGTTTTTTTTTATTTGTGACAGTTAAGTGTCTGCTATAAGATTCTCCAGTAATTGCATATGCAATATAATTGAATACTGCATATTTTCTTTTTCAGATTCCTATTCATTTTTATATTTCTCCTCCTTATATATTCAATCTTCTTCATCAGCTTCAGACTTTACCTCTTCTGCTGCCACCCCAAGTAATTGGATTTGTGCCATAAATCCCCTGCTATCACCCTAGTATTTCACTTGAACTTCTTCTCATCACATCCCTTGCTTATCCATCACTTCTTGTGCACAAACAGAACCACACACATGTGCTAAAATCCATTTACATGTGTTCTACTTGCATAAGAGAATAGGATCTGTAGCTGTAAATTCTAAAATATTTGAGAAGTGAATACACAGATGCAAAAATGTGGTTTGTAAATTTATTTTCACTACAGTCAAGAAGACCAAAGGGAGGCATCATAGGAAAAGGGAACCTACATATACAATTAAGGCAAAAATACTTACAATACAGCTTCTCAAATATGCAAGGTTCTTTTTTGGGGAACAAAGATTCAGTGAGAGTTGATCCCTATAAAAAAAGAAAACAAATGTGTTAGATCATTGTGAATGAAAAATAAAACTCCATTGACAGCACTAACTGGTCAATTAAAGACCTCAGAAAGGTTAAGAGATTGAAGAAGAAGATTACTGCCAAAAAATGCATGTCAACTTGAAGTGCTGCTATACAACTCAGTGGGAAGCCTCTCACAGACCAGGAAATCAGGGTATCTCAGGCCACTGGCTCACAAGTAGATGCAAGCAATGTGAGCTGCAAATGGCAGAACCACTTGAACAAGGAACAGCTGCACCTCCATGTGTGAAAATGAGGAGGGAAAAAAGGCAGTGACCAAGATATAGACGAACCTTTATTTGTTAGGAGCACCTGAAGTTATAGGGGAAGAGATATAGGCCAGACAACCTACATGGGGTTCCAGTCATATGAGGTTAGATAAAATTTAGGATTATTGAAATTCTTAAATTCTGATCTTAGAGTATGATACATAAAATATATGTTTCTTGACACCTGAGGGACAAATGTGAGCATCTCCTCAGTCAAGGACAATCCTGTCTGAGATACTATTCTCATACTTCAAGGGGATGTTTGACTGTGTAGCTCAGAACGATGCCCAGCGTCCAGAGTGCCTTCATCCTTTACCCTGGGTTGACTATGCAGAGGACCTGGAACAAGATTTTACATCACGGGAAGTAGAAACCAGACTTACAAAGACCAAAAAACACAGCCCCAGGAAATGATGGCATTTGCTACAACTTCCTGAAAAAATTACCCCGGTTGCCTTGTTCTAACTGCCATTTTCAACAAATGCAAACAGTTTCACCATACTCTCAGCTCCAGAAGTCTATGACAGTGCTCATCTACAAGAAAGGCAAGTGAGATGACCTCAACAACTGGAGACCCGTCTCTCTCTGTTCCACCATGTACAAACTGTATGTCAGCTGCCTCGTAGCTAGGATCACAGACTGGTCGGTGAACAAAGGAGCCATCAGCTCCATCCAGAAAGGCATCAAGTCATGAGAAGGCTGCTACGAACACAACTTTGTCCTTCAGACTGCCATCCACACGGCCAGGAAGGCACGGAGGCAATGTGCCATAGCATAGCTTGACCTGGCTAATGCCTTTGGATCGATGCCCCACCAGCACATTTTTGCCACGCAGAGAGTTTGGGATACCTGAAAACTTTCTCTAACTGGGCTGGGAACTGTATTTAGGCTGTACTACCACCATCCGCTCCATGGAAGGATAGATGCCTGAAATTCCTATGCGTAGCAGCATGAAAAAAGGCTACCCCTGAGCCTCATCGTTTTCAACTTAGCCATGGAGCCGCTCACTCAAGTGATCTCCAGTGGTCTAGGTGGTTTCAATCTACACAACAACAGAGTGAATATCCTGGCCTATGCAGATGATCTGGTCTTGATCCCGGACAACCCCGAGAGTCTCCAACAAATGCTTGACGTCACCAGCCAGGCTGCCAACTGGATGGGGCTCCACTTCAATGCCAGGAAGTGTGCATCCCTGCAGTAGAAGGGATTTGGTCCAGGTGACGTCTTTTCAGATCCAGGGTGTTCCCATGATCTTCCTCGAGGATGGGAAAGAATACCAACATCTTGCCACGCTGACAGTTTCCACATCCAGCAGACACCTGAGGATACCATCGCAGAGGTCCTACAAGATGTGGCCAGGATCAACTTCTCCCTACTGGCACCATGGCAGAAGATCAACACCTCCCTGATCCCCCATATCTCATTCATCCTGAGCAGTTGTGATGTGGCAAAGGTACCTCTGAACAAGGTAGACAACACCATCTGGCAGCTGGTGACAAAGTGGATGTTTCTTCCACGTGTGGATGTTTCTTCCTCAGAGGGCCAGCAATGAACTGGTCCACATCTTACACAGGCAGGGCAGTGCCAACGTCCCATGAATGGGTGATCTGTGTGATGTTGCCATGATCACTCATGCCTTCTGACATGCCCAAATGCCATGGTGAGGAACATCGGGGAGAGTGCTCTGCAGGATGCTGTCAAGATGCAAAATCGCCAGGACCCTCTCCATCCAAGATGTCACCACCTACCTGAGTGGCTCACTGGAAGGTGAATTTGGAAGAGACATGGGAGACTTTGTTTTGCTCTGGACTTGTGCCCACAATGCTATGTGACAACTGGAGAAGCATATAGTCTGACACTGGACGTGGTGTGAGGAACATCACGAGCTGGGAGTCCTGGTGTCACAGGTGAAGAATACAGATCACACTATCATCACTCCTAGAGCTATGCAGGAGAGAACCCTGAAGGATGCCATCCACTGCCAATATGTAGAAAACCTGAAATGGAAGCTGGTCCAGGCCAAGGCGTTCGAGGTGACGTGAAAGTGGGACGCCAGCAACCACTTCCTCCCCACAGGCAGCTTAATCCAATTTGCCAACTGGATGTTCATCCACAGGGCCAACTGCGACCAGACATCGTTATCACCAGTGAGGACTGGAAGAAGATCATCATGTTGGACATCACAGTGCCGTTTGAGAACAGGACTCCAGCCTTCCACTATGCCCAAGCTCAAGCTTAGAAGATTGGGCCAAAGAAATCTGATGAGGTTCAACAAGGACAAATGCAGAGTCCTGCACTTAGGACGGAAGAATCCCATGCACTGCTACAGACTAGGGACCGAATGGCTGGGCAGCAGTTCTGCAGAAAAGGACCTAGGGGTTATGGTGGACGAAAAGCTGAATATGAGTCAACAGTGTGCCCTTGTTGCCAAGAAGGCTAATGGCATTTTGGGTTGTATAAGTAGGGGCATTTCCAGCAGATCGAGGGATGTGATCATTCCCCTCTATTCAGCACTGGTGAGGCCTCATTTGGAGTACTGTGTCCAGTTTTGGGCCCCACACTACAAGAAGGATGTGGATAAATTGGAGAGAGTCCAGCAGAGGGCAACAGAAATGATTAGGGGGCTGGAGCACATGACTTATGAGGAGAGGCTGAGAGAACTGAGATTGTTTAGGCTGCAGAAGAGAAGAATGAGGGGGGATTTGATAGCTGCTTTCAACTACCTGAAAGGGGATTCCAAAGAGGATGGATCTAGACTGTTCTCAGTGGTAGAAGATGACCGAACAAGGAGTAATGGTCTCAAGTTGCAGAGGGGGAGGTTTAGGTTGGACATTAGGAAAAACTTTTTCACTAGTAGGGTGGTGAAGAACTGGAATGGGTTACCTAGGGAGGTGGTGGAATCTCCTTCCTTAGAGGTTTTTAAGGTCAGGCTTGACAAAGCCCTGGCTGGGATGATTTAGTTGGGTTTGGTCCTGCTTTGAGCAGGGGGTTGGACTAGATGACCTCCTGAGGTCCCTTCCAACCCTGAGATTCTATGATTCTATGAAAAGGTAGAGAAATATGCCCCTTTGGCAGAAACCTTGAGAGCTAAGGGTTACCAGGTCCAGACACATGCACTGATTATTGGAACCTTAGGCACATGGGACCCCAGGAATGAGCGAGTGCTGAGAGAATGCAGAATTAGTAAAAGCTACACTCAGCTGATGCAGCAACTCATGGTATCAGATGCCATCGGGTGGTCGAGGCACATCTACATAGAACACACCACTGGACATCGGCAGGGATGAGCTGGAGTGCCGATGAGAAACACAGTCAGGAAAGTAACTGAAATAATAGACTTAATTATCTAAATGAACAACCTACCTAATTCTCAATTACTGAAGGACAATGTCCACTCATTGATATATTTTGCTTTCCACAACCAAATCTCTGTACCACTTTTCATGAGTGGTGTACGCAAGTATTTGGATTCTAATATCTAAACTGTATTGTTAAAGGCTATCATCCAATATGCAAATCAAACATGTAGTAAAATTATGCAAATAGGGAACCCAGAGCCACATAGTGTAGTATTCTGTGGTAGTTAATTGAGGGACATGTAAAGGTCTGAGATTAATGTTCTTTTATTAGTAGAGCTTCAGCAGTTTGTGATACAGCTTGGGATTCTTAACACTCATGAACTAGACTAACTCCCAACAGGCAGGGGTTCTCACATTGTCATATGGTGGCCTTAGGATGACATATTATTACAGAGTGGATCATGGAGATTCAAGCTGGTATTATTACTCAATCCAAAACTAGTTGTTAGAATCCTGCCGTTCATACCCAGATGATGTGAGAAACACTATGATTTATGCTGAAGCTCCACTCAATGTAGAGTTGAGACCTGCCTGTACATAGACTGCCAATAGTTCTACAGTTGAAACTATGAAGTACTTGCCAAAAAGCAGAAGTGGCCAATAAGGTCCACAGGATGCCTCTGTGAAGTGTCTTGGTAGCTGGAATCAGGGATCGTGATCCTGTCACAAGTCATATCAATCCGTGGTTAGGTAATTTCCCTTTCCAATGCCAAACCCCACCCCTATTTCCTAGCATAGAAGATAAACAAACACTACCATTACACCCAAAATTAAACAAAAACATGTTTGTTTTTGTCTATTAATCATTATTTGTATTGTGATAGCACCTAGAGGCCCCAATGCCATTTTGCTAGGCACTATACAAATGCATAACAAAGAGGTAGTTCCTGTCCTAAAAAGCTTATGATCTAAATATGAGACTAGAGATGAATATAACAAAGAGCCAGAGGAGTAAAAAAAAATTACAATGAGAATATGACAATCAGAGGGCTCAGCACACCAGTTGCCTAACCATTGTCAAGATTTTTTTGTAGGCAACATGGCACAGGAGAATTTTAAGGAGGGATCTGAAGGAGAAGAATATGATGGCTTTGCAGATTTTTATGGGGAGTTCCTCCTATACATAAGGAGCAGTATGGAGAAGAAATGAAGGTGCTTGTTGAAAAATTTATAAATGGGAAATCAAGATTGGCATCATTTGCAGAATGGAGGACAGGAATTTATATCTCAATACCACATAAGAGTTGATAGGGTGTGAAAAGCCTTAAAAGTGAAAACAAGTAGTTTTCTGATGTTGTGGTGAAAGAGGAGCCAATGGAGGGATACAAAGACAGGGATGGCAAGCCAGAAAAATAAACTTTGCAGTAGCATTTTGAATGGATATAAGTGGGGCAAGGTGGTATTTGTTCTGGCCAGAGAGGAGGAGGTTGTTCTGTCAAGGCATGAAGTAACCACGACCTAGATGAGAGTTTTAGCTGTGAGGACATAAAGGAAAGGCTGACTTTTAGAGACGTTGTGCAAGAAAAAAAAATTAGCAAGATTTAGACATTGCCTGGATGGGCAGATCTAGAAAGAGGACCAAGTCAAAGACAATGCACAGGTTACAGGACTGAGTGACAGGGAGGTTGGTGGTTTTGTCTACAGTGACTGATAAAAGAAAGGAGGGGGAAAGATTAAAGGTTCTGTTTTGGACACATTGGTCTGAAGCTGGTGGCTGGACATCTATGAAGAGATGTCAGAAAGACAGCCTATGACTCTAGTTTGCACAGGAAGAGGCTGGCCTGGTGTGCAAAAGTAGATGTATGAATCATTTGTATGGCAATGATAGCTGAAGTCATGTTGGTGAATGAGACTGTCCAGACACAGGGAAGAGAAGGGATCAAGGACAGAATCCTGTGGGACCTTCACAGAAAGTTGGAGGATGGATAAGGAGGATCCAGTCATTCACAATCCTCCCTTTTCGGGGCCTAAGAAGGAAATACTGTGGTTTACACATTTTTTCTATGTCTTTTTTAAAACTGCATATGTCAATACAGCATTGTAGCATTTTCTCTTTTCTTATAATTTATGGAAATAACTTGTTCCCTTTTCTCCACATTGTCAATATGGCACTTGTGTCTATTGGCACTTGGAGCATTTGTTATAAATTAGTGAGACTCTTGATTTGAAGACAATGTTTCCCTGTTCTCCTTTTCTCTCCCTCTATGATGTAGTGTGTTGATGCATGATTGACAGTGTTGCCAACTTGTGCCTCGCATTATTTGACTAAATTTTACTTAAAGTGCAAATTTTTGGAGACAAACTATTACATACGAATCTCAGCTTTGTTTTTAAAAAAAAGTAACTTTCTCGCTATCATGCTTGCAGAGAAAAGCTTGAAAATGTAACCCAAGTGCAGCCTAAAGAGTCAGAAAGCAGTAGACAAATAGAAATAACCCAATATTTATTTAAGCTCATGATTCTGAGGATCCTGACTCATGATTTGTAATAGTTTGGGGTTGGCAATACTGGATCTATGTCTCTATACTGCCTAATAGTACTGGGTTGTTGGACAGCAGGGTCAAACTGTGGGAGGGGAACATGACTCTCCTGTATTCAAACTTCATTGGAAATCCACAAACTTGACACAAATAAAAGTTTTTAAACTCTGTTAAAACTGATATGGCCTCACAGAAGTGTTGGTACTGAGGTGAACCACCTGCTTGTCCCTTTAGTGGGAAACATACAGAAAGAGAAACCAACTTTCATTGAAGTGGATGGGAACAGTTCCATTGACTTCAATGGGAGCTTTGATCAGGTCTTTCTCATCTGACATTAAAGCCAGTAACCACACAGAGACAAGCCACCACAAAACACATCAAACTGCCTTAGGAAGCTTTACTTAAAGCTTTAGCTTATTGTTTACTTAAGTGATGCTCTATCCAATGAGCTTTCTTTTCAGGTTTCAATCTTCTGCCAAGAATTAGGCTTCATCCTACAAGTATTTGGAATCTACATCAGTGAAGTTATTATATAAATATTCTTTGCACACCTTCATACCCCATTCTAGTGATTGGTTTTCAAAATCTAAAGATGATCACGAATGACTTCAGAGAGTCCTGGCAACTGAGCTACATGATATTTTTCATCCTTTAGATTTGACAAAACTATCCTCATTTCTTCTGGTCAGTTAAACCATGTTTTATAGCATGTATCTTACATAAATCTCTTTGCAGGCTTTACAAGGGAAATATATGGTTATGTCACCTGATCTATCAAGCCATCTAAAGCACATTTTTTACTATACTCTGGTATATTTTTGAAGATTGGATATGTTTGCCCTGAAGGAGTGTAGGGACATGGAACTGGAGTCCAAAGATGTTTATTCAACGTGTAAATGCTGATACGAACAGAGACAAGACCTTCCGGAGCACTGTGAAGATTTGCCCTAGAATGTCTTAGGTGA
Source organism: Mauremys reevesii (assembly GCF_016161935.1). Lineage (NCBI taxonomy): Eukaryota > Metazoa > Chordata > Testudines > Geoemydidae > Mauremys > Mauremys reevesii. Next base: position 191,631,413 of record NC_052624.1, read on the forward strand.
AACTGAAATGTAAAAGTAGGAAAATATTCAACAGGGAATATTCAAAATATTCCCTTTTAGCTTGTTTATATAAACTCTTGTCACCTGAGTCTATGTATACAGCAAGCATGCATTAGACCAAATCTAAACCCATTGTTATGTATGGTAACTGACATCTTAAAACAATAGATATCACAAAATTAGATTTTGGGAGACATATTTATGCAAAAAGGCGCTGAAGCATAACAATTGCCCTTTTGTGGTGGTTACCCTTGTGATACCAGCAATGAATTGGCAGAACTGTAGATATGCATAGCCTCAGAAGAAAAGAAGATTAGAGCTAATCAGACTGAGCAGGTTCTAGCTGCAAAGAGAGGGATATTTTCAGTGTCTAGGGGAAGGGGAGGAAAAGTATTACTAGCTGAGACAAGCACTACAGTCTGCTACAGAGGCAGTTTCTCACCTGCCTTTGCAGCTGGATATAACTATATAATGGCAGGAGATGGGGGGAAAATAATCAAGAGACTTTAAGGATGTAAAAATGCCAGAGAAAAATAATTAGTTAAAAGTCGTGCAAAATAACATTTATAATGTCAAAGACAAGCTCTAAAATGTACTGTTGAATGTACTTGAATGACGAGCTCTAAAATGTACTTATTTGTTGGTGCCTTAAAGTAATCATACTTTTTTTGGTGGACTGTCCAAATGTGAAAATAGATTAACATTATGATATTATACAGATATACCTATCTCATAGAACAGGAAGGGACCCTGAAGGGTCATCAAGTCCAGCCCCCTGCCTTCACTAGCAGGCCCAAGTACTGATTTTGCCCTAGATCTCTAAGTGGCCCCCTCAAAGATTGAACTTAAAACCCTGGATTTATCAAGCCAATGCTCAAACCACTGAGCTATCCCTCCCCCCAGACTGTACACATCTCTGAATGCTTGAGAAAAATGTGTCCATAGTTTATAGTAGATCATTTTAGTTTTGGTAACTAAAGTTTGGTTTACTTCTCTATGGCCTGGTCTACACTAGGACTTTAATTCGAATTTAGCAGCGTTAATTCGAACTAACCGCTCAACCGTCCACACCAGGAAGCCATTTAATTCGAACTAGAGGGCTCTTTAGTTTGAATTTGGTACTCCACCCCGACAGGTGGAGTAACGCTAAATTCGACATGGCTAGCTCGAATTAGGCTAGGTGTGGATGCTAATCGAACTTAGTAGCTCCGGGAGCTATCCCACAGTGCACCACTCTGTTGACGCTCTGGACAGCAGTCCGAGCTTGGATTGACCAGCCACACAGGAAATGACCCGGGAAAATTTGAATTCATTTTCCTGTCTGGGCACTTTGAATCTGACGTCCTGGCTGGACATCGGGGCGAGCTCCGCAGCACCTGCAACGATGCAGAGCTCTCCAGCAGAGGAGTTCATGTTATCTGTGAATAGAAAGAGGGACCCAGCATAGACTGACTGGGAACTCTTCGATCTGATCGGTGTGTGGGGCGAGGAGTTCTGTGCTGGAGCTGCGCTCCAAAACAGGGAATGCGAAGACCTACGAGAAGGTCTCCAAAGCCATGAGAGACAGAGGATACAGGCGGGATGCAACGCAGCGCCGCGTGAAAATCAAGGACCCCAGACAAGGCTACCAAAAAATCAAAGCGGCAAATGGACGCTACGGAGCCTGCCACCACTGCCCCACCAGTGACCGTGGACTCTGACGATGGGACAGTGTCGACGGCCAGTTCCTCGGTGATGTTCGCGGACGGGGAAGATGAGGAAGGGTTTGTGGAGGACGAGGCAGGCGAGAGTGCTTACAACGCTGGTTTCCCTGACAGCCAGGATCTATTCATCACCGTCACGGAGATCCCCCAACAACCCTCCCCGGCCATTAACCTGGACCCTGAATCAGGGGAAGGAGCAGTCGGTAAGTGCTTTAACCATGTTAACTTTTATTCTTAATATAACAGGAATCTTAACTGTGTGAAAAGGAGGTCTCTCTAGATATGGGGATAGAACAGAAATCATCCTTGGAGATCTTCACGAAGCTCTCCTTGCGTTAATCGAAAAGCATCAGCAGGAGGTTCCTGGGGAGAGCTGCCTTATTGGGTGCTCCGTGGTAGCACAGTTTTCCGCGCAAGGCTTTCATGAGGAACTCAGGGAGCACTGCCTCCCCGAGCACGGCTGCATCGGGCCCTGGTTCGTGCTAGCTTTCACGCAGCATGCGCTCTCTATCTCCTTCAGTGACCCTCCTCAGGGTGATCTCGCTCGGAGACTCCTGCATCTAATTAGGGTAATTACTGTAATTTTACGCCTGGTCCAAAGTATTTTTAAAATATCTACGGACAGACGGCATAGCACAGACTCAGCACGCAGCTGCGTGACGAGCGTAACGGAAAGCCAAAGAATATAATGGACGCTCATGGAGGGAGGGGGGGATGAGGACGCAAGGTATCCCACAGTTCCTGCTGTCTCCAAAAAGTATTTGCATTCTTGGATGAGCTCCAAATGCTTCTAGGGTCAAACACAGTGTCTGCGGTGGGTCAGGGCATAGTTCGACAATTTGCGCACACACCCCACCCACCACCAGAAGTGAAAACAATCCTCTGTTGACTCTTTTACATGTCACCCTATCTTTACTGAATGCTGCAGATAGACGCGATGGTGCAGCACTCAACACCAACATCCTTGCTCCCCCCACGCTATGGATGGCTGATGGTACAAAAAGATGGAAATCTGTCCTCATCATCAGCCTATTGGCACATGGGGCAGTGCAAAAGGGCTGGTAACCATGCCGACTAGTATCAGTAAGGTCGATCAAGGGCGCCTGTCCCTAATTTTTGATGGCAGATGGTACAATATGGCTGGTAACCGTCCTCATCATTGCAACAGGGGGCTGAGCTCCATCAGCCCCCACCCTTCATTGTAAATAAAAGATTCAATTGCCCCTGGACTAGCAGAGGGATGATGGGCTCCTTCATCCACACTCCTTAATGTCCTGCCTGGACTATCATTGCAGCTGGAGGCTTCCTTCCACTCATTTCTCACAAACAAGTCACTGTGTCTTATTCCTGCATTCTTTATTACTTCATCACACAAGTGGGGGGAAAATGGTATGGTAGCCCAGGAAGGCTGGGGTAAGAACGGAATGAACAGGTGTTGTTGTTGCAGGAGCACCCCCTGTGAATAGCATACAGCTCATAATTTATGCAGGATCGGACACAGAGCAGCTGTGGTCTCTGGTTCTATGATACAGTGGTTCTCTAGTACACTTGCCCATAATCTAGGCAGGACTGATTCTATTTTTAGATACCAAAAAGGAGGGATTGACTCAGGGAGTCATTCCCAATTTTTGCTTTTGCGCCCCTGGCTGCTCGGCCAGGGGCACTTACGAAAGCAGCAAATGGTGCAGTGCAAAAGGACAGGTAACCATGCCCATCTTATTACCATCTTATTACCAATTTATGGTATGGTAGATGGTACAATATGGCTGGTAACCATCTCTGCTGTCATGCAAAAGCAAAAGCATGCTGCTGTGTAGCGCTGCTGGCCCGCCTCTGTCAGCGGCATCTAGTACACATACGGTGACATACACAAAAGGCAAAACAGTGTCCATGGTTGCCACGCTATGGCGTATGCCAGGGCAATTCTGGGAAAACGGGCTTGAAATGATTGTCTGCCGTTGCTTTCCCGGAGGAAGGAATGACTGGCGACATTTACCCAGAATCCACCGCGAAAATGATTTGTGCCCCAGCAGGCAGAAGGTCTCAACCCAGAATTCACAGAGACAGCCTAGACTCAGTTAATTGTTCGCAAAATGTATCTTTGCAAGGAATTCACTCCTGTTTCCCATCTCACAGCTTCCACTGTCTCCAGACCTGCCACAGCATCCCCTGCAGAGGCTGGCAAAGATTAGGTGGCGAAAGAAAAAGACAAGGGACAAGATGTTCGAGGAACGTATGGGCTGCTACCTAGCAGAGGCGGACCAGCAGAGCCAGTGGAGGGAGACCGTCTCTCTGTGCCAGCGCTCACACAGCGAACGGGAGGAGAGGTGGCGTGAGGAAGACAAGCAGGTGACTGAAACGCTGCTTGGACTAGTGAGGGAGCAAACGGACACGCTCAGGCGCCTTGTGGATGTTCTGCAGGACCGCAGGAGGACAGAGACACCCTGCAGTGTATCTGCAACCGCACTCCCCTGCCACAAAGTCCCATACCCCCCTTACCGAAAATAATCAGGAGGAGGGGCGGCCGGGGACGTGAATACTGTCACTGCACCACAGCACAGTGCTCAAGTACCCAAAAGCTCTCATACCCTACATTTGCCGAAGTCCTTCACTTCCAGACTCACAGTAGTCCCAATCCCAGTCCCATCCCCTAACTGTCTACTTAATTAATAAAAATGCTTTGCTGTTAATTACTGTTTCCATTATGTTTTTTCAAAGAAGACTGTTTGAATGGGGGGCGTGGGGAAGGGGGTGGTTAATTGCATAAGACAGTCACCTTTCCCAGGGTACAGACACGGGGGCAGGATCAGCAGCGGGTCACACACACGGTGCAGTCAGTAGGCACCCTGGTTGGTTTTTGGAGGTGGTTTCCAGGATCTGTGTGGGCGGGGGAGATGTGACTTTGCAGCGGGGGAGGGCGGTTACAGATCTTATACAGCGGTCCTTGTCCTGGACCGCTGAGTCACGCAGCTGAGGAATCTGTATCCGTCCTCCTCCACCACAAGGTCACATATCCGCCCGCACACAGAATTCCATAAAGAGGGATGGCAGGCTCCGTTGAAAGAAGCATTCCGGCACTGCGGACCGCTCTAGGAGCAGGAGCCTGTCATTCCTTGAGTTTAGAGGCGGTCTTTACATCACCGCACACCCTACCCAGCACAGCCTGCGTCCCAGTTTCAACCCTTTCACGAAAAGTCATGAATAAAGAAACCTTTGTTAAGTAATAATGGGACATGTATTTTATTTTTACACGTGTGCTGGAAGTGGGGGTAACGGGGTGAACGGGGTATGTAACCGAAGAGGAGAGTCAACAGTAACTGGGTAAAGAAACAGGGGCAGGTTCAGCTTCTCTGTAAAGAAACTGAACAGTCACAGGTCACGCTGCTCGCTGCTCGCTGGTATTTGAAGAGTTCCTTGTCGCTGTCCCAGGTGCCTGTATAGGGCTTCATGAGCAAGTGCATTAGCGGGCAGGCTGGGTCCCCGAGGATGACTATAGGCATCTGCACATCCACAACAGTTATTTCGTGGTCCGGGAAGAAACTACCTTCCTGCAGGCGTCTGAGCAGCCCACAGTTCCTGAAAACACACGCATCATGAACCTTGCCCGGCCACCCGACGTTGATGTTTGTAAAACGTCCCCTATGGTCCCCCAGTGCTTGCAGCACCATTGAAAAGTAGCCCAATTTCTCAGCAGCTGACTGTGGAAGAGGTGGACGATAAAGTGCGAGGAGGAGAAAACGGCGATGATCGCAGCGGGCTCCATGCTTGCAGTGCTGTGGCGTCCGCGCTGTCACTGACCAGAAAAGTGCACGAACAGATTGCCCGCAGGCGCTTTCAAGGAGGGAGGGAGGTTGTGATTGACGGTTCAATGACGACACTTACCCAAAACCACCCTCGACACATTTCTCCCCCCAGCAGGCATTGGGGGCTCTACCCAGCATTCCAATGGGCAGCGGGGACTGCGGGAACTGTGGGATAGCTTCCCACAGTGCACCGCTTCCAAAGTCGATGCTGGCCCCGTGAATGTGGACTCAGAAATTCGAATTAGTGTATTTAGTATGGATACACAAATTTGACTTCATAAGGTCGAATCCACAAATTCGAACTAAGTTGATTCGAAATAGTCTTGTAGTGTAGACAAGGCCAAAGACTTGATTAAATATATAGGATCACATATGTGGAGGTAATATCCAATTGACACTGCTTTGGTGCACGATAAATGAATTCATCATACACCTTTGACTGATTCACTTGTCTTCTGCCCACTAATCCATTTTCCCCATTTTTCTAACATTCCAAACTGCTGAGCAACTTCAAATTAGTAGTTCCTTTAAAAAAAAAGCCAAAACCCACAACATGCCTAGACTTGGAAAAAGCAGTGTTATCTTGTCACCAAAGACTTTGTCATCATGCATATGCATGAAGGGGCAGAATTAATTGAATAGGCAATTGTAAATCTGACATTTTCTAACTTTTGGGGGCTTGACTGCAATTATAATAACATTTTAAAATAGTTTTGAGGTATTTTTTGTTTTGTTTGATATGTAATTTCCTACAGCTTTTTTTTTCCCCTCTTGGGTCTTTTCTTAAAGTAATTAATGAGCTCATCAGGACAGGGATTGTTTCTTCTTACCATCTTTAAGTGTCTAGCACGATGAGGCCACAATTGTCCCCAGATACACACTCCTGCCTCCCACTCCCAAAAGCTCTCTCTTGGATACTGCCCCCCAAATTCTGCAAATACACAAACATGCACAGGCTCCCCAGAATCTACTCGCACATGCAGGTCGCCAACCCCAGCCTACGCACAGGTACACAGTCCCCACCCCACAAAGTCCAACCCAAGGCTACATCTACACAACACACCACTCTTGGCAATATGTAAGGTATGCATAGCTTTGTGCGGCAGTGAAAAGCAAGCTATGCAGTTACACATGTCAGAGCCTTTCCCCACTGTTGGAATCTTTCTCTGTAGCAGGGAAAGCCTCCACCAGGAGGGACCTGCTGGAATCCACACCTGCCATAGGGAAAGGTTCCAGCAGCAGGATGGCCCTGGAGTCCTACCCTCCAGTGGGGAAAGGTTCTAGCAGTTAACTTCTTAGTACACAGCATGATCTTCTGTACCATACTGGGATGAGAGGCTCAGCTGTAGCCATATTGGGACTTGACATTTCCTGAGACCTAGAATGAGAAGGTGACTTTCCCCTTCTTTTAGCCCATTTTGGATAATCATGTCTTTTTCTTCTTTGAGGATCTGCATGGTTCTAAAGGGCCCACTGAGTCTATGCTTACTGCGGCAGGAGAGATGGATGCCAGGGCTCTCTGAGCAACAAAATCCAAGGTACAGTGGGTTGATTCAGATCCCACAAGGTCCCCAACAACAGGAGACTTAGTCTGTCCTCCCCCAATTTCTTATAGCTGCTTTTAAGTCCTGAGCAGATCTTAAATTTGGAGGGGATGTGACTCTCTCCCAGGCAGTAGCAGCAGCTTGAATCTCCATCGCTGTGGGGAAAATACCTATGGCAGGTTTGGCAGGGTTTGAAGCCTGGGGGTTGGGCAGAACTCGCACTTGAGGCTGCAGATCAAGGCTCAAGGAAAGAAAAAGGCCCACAGTGGGCAAACGAAGAAGGGAAGAGGAAACCCAACCATGCCCCCAGTGCAAACTGTGCTAATAGACAAAATAAAAGAAAATACCAAAAGAAAAAAACATGGAGAGAGGTAACAAGCCTCATGGCTAGCTGACAGATAACACAACTTGCTGTTTCAAGCCACAGGCAGTTGTGAAGAATTGGAGTGGCGGTGGGTCCCCCTTTATCCCCATATACATTCATCCAAGAGGTCAAGGATATCTAGGGCATAAGCATAGACCCAATCTCCAATCAAGAGTGCACAGGCACATGCTGATGTGGAGCACCCATAATGACACTACTCAAAGGAGAATGGGTCCTGTGTTAGTGTAGGTAAGACGTTGAAAAGCAAATTCCAGTCTGAGTCTCAGTTTCTAGTTATATTCAGTGAGAAATCACTCAGTGGTGCTACCCTCCAACCTTTATTCCCTTGTGTACAGTCAAATTATCTTTCTCTCTTCCCAAAGGGTATAGAGGGGGAATAATTTTGTCACTCAAATTCAAAAGGCCCATTTTTAAATTATATTTTACAATGGATCAAAACATCCTGTTATAATCACATTATTTTGCTGGTATTCCTATTTGGATTATGCCCTGCAGTTCCAAATAGTGAGTTGCAAATCAAATATAATGAACAACAGATCTAATTATTATTTTCCTACAAAAATATCTAATTTTGCCAGCAGAGGTAAATCAAAAAATGCTTGCAATCTATCTTTAAAAATGAATGGCTTTTTGGCCTTAATAAAAGATGATAATTTTAAAGAGACAACAATAGATGGAATCAATCATAGTGTAAAGTAGACAGTGAATCTAACAACTTTGAGACTTTCTTATACTCCTACATAAAATAAATCAGGTGGTCTGAATTGTTCTGCATATTACTCTATGCTACACTACTTCAAGGCATTTTTCAGACTTTTATCTATTAGGCTTCATCATAAATGGCTTGTGTTTTTACTTTATTTTGGAATAATCACTTGGAAAGTAGTAAAGCAGAGGGGATACGGTCACCACAGAAATTTGCTTTGTTCTATTGCACTGGCAAACACACAGAAATCAGTTAATTACATGGTGGGAGACCTTGAGGGGAAGGTTAATTTGATACTGATCACAAGCGCAGGGGAATAATAGTCATATTCCTTAGGGGAAGAATTTAACATTTATGCATGCTACCAAGACCCACATCCCCATCTTTTCCCATTTTACATTAACTGTGTATTAACTCCACCTCCATAACTGACAGCTATGTGATGTTGTTGTTGTTTTTAATGGCTAGTTTGAAGTGATTTGATATTCCCAGTTGAATTCCTTATTGAAAAGTGTCCACACCAAAAATATCTATCACCGTGTTTTTCAACAATTGACACTATTTTTGTCAATACTGTATTAGCAAAGAACTGAATAACAGAGATTAACTTACCTTCTCACTCAGAGGGCTGGTCTACACTGGTGGGGGATCGATCTAAGATACGCAACTTCAGCTACGTGAATAACGTAGCTGAAGCCGAAGTACCTTAGATCGAATTACTTACCGTCCTCACAGCGCAGGATCGATGTCCGTGGCTCCGCATGTCGACTCCGCTACCGCTGTTCGCGTTGGTGGAGTTCCGGAGTCGACAGGAGCACGTTCGGGGATCGATATATCGCGTCTAGATGAGACGCGATATATCGATCCCCGAGAAATCGATTGCTACCCGCCGATACTGCCGGTAGTGAAGACGTACCCCTAGAAAGTAAGTCATTCTAGGGCATGACTAAGAAATTTGTGGGCAATATGAGGAAGCTTACACTGCAACTGCCTATGTTGTACTTTCCAGTGGAGAGACGTCTTCAGTTTCTAGAGATACTGAACACCAGATCTGGGGTACATGTTAGATTTTGACTTTGCAGGCTTTCTCCTTTATTATATTGCTGCATTTTAAAAAAAATAAACCCTGAGGTAAAAATCTTCACTGAATTTCATCTACAAGTAAATTCCAATTATTCAAATATCTCTGAAATATCCAAAACCTTTGGACAAAATCTATTTCAGATTCTTTATGAATTTTAGGTTTAGAGGAACAAAAGAATTTCAGATAACACAGAATTTGGATAATCGGATAATTATTTATACAGTGTCATAAGCATCTGCGGTATTTTACAGATCAATAAATAAATAAGAAAAAAGTGTGACTGCCACAGGGTGCTTAAAATCTAAATTTGCCATTACACAGCATGGGATAACAACAAATCAATGTGGGATCCTTAAGGGGGGAAGAGGGATTCAACCAGAAAATTAGTAAAAGCCTAAGGGATATACCTGAGATGATAGACCTTATCCTTGGAAGATAAGGAGAAACAGCTAGTACAATGTTTTTTCTAAAGAGTAAGTCTATGTGCCTTCATTTCAGATTGGAGCCCCAAATTGTTATCTCTTTGAAGTCAATAAAATTTTGTCTTTGATAGCAAGGCCCTTATAGGGCCCTTAAATAGTAAATGCAAAATTTAAACTGGGACTATTGTTAACGAGAGCAACTTGACATTTTTTTGACAGAACATTTTTTCATTGAAAATGCCGATCCAATGAAATAAAAATGATTAAATGGTATTTGCATATATAGTACCTATACTATTGTTCTACTTGACCCTTCCCCCATAATTTGTAGAAAAGCTGTATCTAACTTGGGGAGCCGAGATATGCATGTCTGCTATACTGGTGGACAAAAAGAGTGAATATGGTATATTGTTCTGGGGATTGCTCATCAGTCACTAGGTAAGATGTAATGAAATGCATGTTAGTGTAAACCCCTGTTACTCCCATATTGCTTTTGATACCCTTCCTTATACTTGCAATGATCTGTACCATTTAACACAAAGTTCCCTATGGTATGTGGTGGTCCAGTTGACATTAATGGGACTTTTCTTTGCATAAAGACTTCAGTAGTGGGCCCACACAAACACACAACTTTTTTAGTTAATAACATTGGCCTGATCCTGAGTGATGTAACATACTGGCAACTCCCCAGTAACTTCACAAAATAAGTCACAGATGTTACAGAAAAGGAATTGCCATCAAATCCAAGCATCATTTTCTCCATCAATATGCTGCAGATGACAAGGCTAGCCTTAGAAGTAGGTGATAGGCAAAGTCACCCTGGAAGAATCAGAATCGGGGGTGGGGGGAGCCACATCACTACCTGGTTCCTCTTTTGCAGTAGGGGAGGTCCTGTGGGGGCACTTGTCCAGGCCGCTCATCAGGAGCTGAGTGTCAAACTTCTTCTGCCCTGGGTTGCCAAACACCTAGGTTTGGCCTTTAGGGGAGATCCCTACTAGTAGGACACAGTGAATAAAGATAGAACATGGTGAATTTGGAAATGTGACATAGATTTCCACATCCAGAAGGAAGATCTGTTTGTTTAGCTCTAAGCACTATGGAACATTTTGCTTATTCATCATAAGACCAAATCTTAACAAAATATACATTACTTCTGAAACATCTACTAAAAGAACAACCAGCTTTTAAACTAACATGTTAATTGTAGTACAACATACAGTTGCCAAAATTCCTACCATAGGACACCCCCTAATCTCAGGCTGGGGCCATAGCACTCACCTGAGCTGAAGCTCTGTGACAGCTGGGTCATTTTCCCACTCCAGTTCAGTCCTAAGACACTCAGCCCTTTCTGTGGTAGTCACACAGGGAATTAACAAAAAAGAATCATCCCAAATTTGGGTTAAGGCTCTCTTCCTTCAGTGAGCCTTGTCAGACTGTGACCTTAAACTGAGTTCACAACTAAATAGAGAGGAATAGTCCTCTCTCAAGGTAAGTCAGCACTGGGCCCTCCCTTCAGGTAGGGGCTGTCAGGAAGCAGTCTTTCAAGGAACTCCTGCCTTCAGCTGGTCCTCTCTCCAGGACAGAAGGTCTGCTCTCATCCCTGGTCTCCCATCACCTGAGCTGGATTTCTCCCTTTTAAGCTCCTCCCTCCAATTTTGACATCTTTCATAGGTGAGATGGGGTGGAACCACCTGAGCCCACATTAGCTTGTTAACCCTATGTTGCCCAGTCTGGGTTTGTATACTCCATCACATAAATGGCTTGATGCTAAGACATAATGAGCACCTGTATCTCCCACTGACTTTTAGCAGGTAATCCACCTCATATAAGACAAGATTTTCAAAATTGATTAATGAGTTTTCTTACTTTAATTTTTGGATGCCCAACCTGAGGGATGTAACTTCTGAAAATCAAGAAGCTTATCATGATCCCTTACATTTTGTTTTTATAAAAAAAGGAAAAAACTACTTTATTATTTTTTTGTTAGTTAGCATCTTGCTAACTTTTCTTGCAAATCCATCATCTGCTTGAACTAATACTAGATCAATCTAACTGATGTTGACAAATGAGAAAGGATTTAGAAAAGAGCTACAAGAATGAGTTGAAGTATGGAAAACCTGTGTTATATTAAGAGACTAAAGAGGCTCAACCTATTTAGCTTAACAAAAAAATTAATAAGTCATTATAAATGCATACATAGGGAATTGTTTTCTTACAATAGAAGGCTCTTCAGTCTAGTAGAAAATGGCATAATGAGATCCAGGGGCTAGCAGCTGAAGCTAGAAAATTCAGACTAGAAGTAAAGCACACATTTTATCAGCGAGGGAAATTAACCATTAGAACAACTAAACTAGGGAGTGATGGATTCTCACTCACTCAAAGTCTTTAAATAAAAATTTGGAGTCTGTTTAAAAGTATTGCTCTAGCTCAACCAGAAGTTATGGGCTAGATGCAGGAATCACTTCATAAAATTCTATAGCTTGGGTTATCCAGGAGTTCAGACTAGATAGTTATCGCTGCTCCAGGCCAATGGGAGCTGCTGGAAGCGGGCCAGTATGTCCCTTGGCCTGTGCAGCTTCCAGCAGCCTCCATTGGCCTGGAGCATTGAAATACAAGCAGTGGGAGCCATGATCGGCTGGACCTGCGGACGCGGCAGGTAAACAAACTGGCCTGGCCCGCCAGGGGCTTTCCCTACACAAGTGGCATCCCAAGTTTGGGAAACACTGCTCTAAGTGCTTGTAAGGAATGTATAGGACAAATATGCCTTGAAAGATTAATAACTACTGTTTCCTTCTGGCCCCCAAAAAATTAGAAAAGCTATTTACCTCTGTTTATCCCAAAATAGGATCCACTTAGGAAGTAAAGACCATAAGAAAACAGTTCACATGATGTGAGACAATTTGTGTAAGGACCTATGGATCAGTCAAGGTCAGGAGTTTCTCTCCAAGAACAGAAACTAAAATTGTTAAATGAGAGTGCTGTTAATCACCTAGGCAAGACTCTCTCATAGCTTGCATATGGATAAAATATCTTTTTCCCTTCCAACCTAGATACAAATACCTCCAAGTTACCAAGCAAGGTGACCCCTGGCTTTCCTATGTAAAGTGGCCCACTGCACATTGTAACTTGATCAAGGGATGGGTGGGGAAGCTGTAAATTGAGCAAACTAGAAATAACTGGCTGTAAGACTGATGATCAAATTGGGCAAATTACCTGTTACCTCAAGAAAACCAAGCCACATGTGTTCACCCTAAATTATAAACTATTCATTGTTTTCCTTATAAATTAAAATATAACATGAATAATCTTTCACCCCAAATTCATTTGTTTGCATTGTAATCAGAGCTATGTCCTTCTGCATGTGAATAATATCTCTTGTTCTATTTGAAGTACTAAATAATGTAAAATGCTTATGTAAATAAAATGTATAGAATATGACCTCAAGATTTAGAAGATTATAAGGGATTTTGTTGGTGTTCACTGTAAATAAATGTTACACTCTATAAATAATAGGAATTTTCTGGCACAGGGAAGAAGAAATGTTGAAGCATATAAGCCGGGGTATAATTTTGAAATATTAAGAAACATTGTTTAAAAGAGGGAGGCCCAACTGATAATAGGGGCTAAGAATGAAATACAATCCTTGAAAGGAATCAAACATAAAAAGCCTCCGATAAGAAAAAGATTGAAGAACTTTGTTATACACCAACCCTATCTACTGGATACTGGCAAAAGCAGCAGAGAAACAGAGAGCTAAAGTCTGAGCACTCCCTTAGCATGTGCTCAATAGAATCAGAGGGTGCCCCCCTCAAACAAGTTCTGAAATTAGGGTATATAAACTGTGATCAGCACATTCAACTGGAGGGCTGACTGAAACCACTAAGAAGCTGCAGAATTGTTAGTGTAAGCAACACCCTGACCAACTGTGTGGACAGGACTCTCCTAAACCCCAAGGTTAATGTAGTTCTCTTTCTATTTCTTCAAGTTATCTATGTGAGGCTACACTCTCTCATGAGACCTTGGGTAAACATATTTTTTATTTTATCTCTATAAGTCCAAGCAAATTGTCCTAAGAGACATTGAAAACAGTAACTTTGAGCAATTGCTTTTGATATTCTAAGTTTGTCCCTTTCGATCCAATCCATGAAACCAATAGTAACCACGCTCTTAAAAGCGTATCCTTGGAAGTGTGATAAATATGTTAGGTACTAAAGAATTGAGAACTGATGATCATAAGTAAATATAATAAGAAATCTTGGTAATTTGCATTGTTCCTTGGTTTAACTGCTCAGACTTAATTCTAGTCTGTGATAATTGCAAGACTGTATTGTATGCGTAGTAAACACCTAGAACAGGGATCGTCAACCTTTGGCATGTGGCTCGCCAGGGGAAGCACCCTGGCGGGCCGGGCTGGTTTGTTTACCTGCCATGTCTGTAGGTTCGGCCAATCGCGGCTTCCACTGGCTGCGGTTTGCCACTCCAGGCCAATGGGGGAGGCGGGAAGCGGCGGCCAGCACATCCCGTGGCCCGCGCCACTTCCTGCAGCCCCCATTAGCCTGGAGCGGCGAACTGTGGCCAGTGGGAGCTGCGATCGGCTGAACCTGTGGGCATGGCAGGTAAACAAACCAGCCTGACCCACCAGGGTGCTTACCCTGGAGTGCTGCGTGCCAAAGGTTGCTGATCCCTGACCTAGAACGTTAGTTATATCTATACTTAGTGGTGAATGGTTAATTGTAGACTAACTAATGTGATCCTGAGTGAATTAATAAATTGTTGCCTGGTTAAGAATAAGTAAGCGTCCTGATTTGAGAAATACTCTATAAGTTTAAAGTTTACCTGAAAAGAACCCAGCATTAAAAATTGGAAGCTAATGCTCCTTGTACTCAGTGAAAAGGGGTTATCCTATTAGATTCCATTTTATATTGGCTATAACACTTATCAAACTGGGAAACCTAGTTTGTTAGATTTCAGCTTTAAAATGTAACTGATACCTTGGCAAATTCATAAAAAATTGACCCCTTTTTCACTCTTACATGCCCAACTGCACCTGCAAATCAGAGACACACATATCCAATTATATCAGCGAGTAATTGAGGGAGTAACACTGTGCCCACAATTATTTGTGCCTGCAATCTGAGGATGCAAAAAAATCTTCCTCTGGAGACCTCATTATGCAAAGCAGTAGATGGTTGGTGTCTACAGGAACTCCAGCCTGATCTGACTTTCATCACCAAATACAAACATAAACCACTCCTGAAGAAAGAAAATAAAGAAGGGGGGGAAAAAGAGAGCAAGAAAGGTTACCAAAAGGCTTTGGAAAGAGATCCAAACTGGGAAAATGGGCTTTGGAAAATAAAGGGAGGGTGTTTTGGCAGAGTCTGTGTGTGACTTATGCTTCACAGACAGTGTAAAAGACACCGTACTGCATCCTCCCCTCCCCCTTTTCCACCTCCCCCAAAGGAGGACAGGATGTGGTAGGAGAGAAATCAGAACAAACTGCAGAGGCTTTACAAGAAAGGAGGACAAAGGGCAACTCAAAGGGAAAGTTAAAACTTGCAACTGAAAGGTGATGAAAAGGCTGAGGATTAAACCTGGACCGAAGGCCTTTGTGAGAACAGCTGGTTGAATGAGTTTCTCAGCAGGATCCCCACCCCTTTCCTCTCACTTAGAAAGAGGCGAGGGAAGATAATTTAGGCAAGTTGAAAGATGTTGTGCCCTTCCTTCTCAGAGGCACAGTGAACATTACTGTTCAGAGAACACTATATATAATAGGACAATAAAAGTGGTCACAGCCACACA
Organism: Mauremys reevesii; assembly: GCF_016161935.1. NCBI lineage: Eukaryota > Metazoa > Chordata > Testudines > Geoemydidae > Mauremys > Mauremys reevesii. The sequence continues at coordinate 191,646,859 of NC_052624.1, forward strand.
GTAATATATATTTAAGTAAATAGTCTTACTATGAACTCTGCTCCATGATGCATGTGATAATTGGCTGCTCCTAAGTACTCATTGCATTTCCTCAGTTTTTGCTGCATTCCTGAACCCGCTGACCTATAGATAAATTCCTCCAAATGTCCTAGTGTGATTCTTATTCCACTAGGTTTTCAAATGGAAAAGAGAAAGACTGTCCCCAATGTGATAAATGCCCTACGGGTGTGGAGAACTCAGCTCAGCTCAGCCCCTTCCCTTTAAAGAACAAGGGAGTTAAGTGAAATTACCAAAAATGTCACTTCTATTCTTGATGGGTTACCTGTGTAACTCCTTTAGAAGGGGTGATCCTGAAATACCACACTGGGTCTCTAGGGGACACTCCCCTGGATTACAGCAGCAAAGGCTACAAAGGCTCAGGACTCTATTTCCCAGATTGCGTAGGGTCCAGAGTGGAGATAAAACTGGTTAACAACACTCCCAGAACCACCATAAATCAAAACCCAGAGACAAAGGGTTTAGTTTTACTTTTGGTTTTGGCCATGTTTGGAGTGTAGCAGAGAGCGAAATATCACAGCCAGGGAGGACCCTTCTACTCTCCACATTCCTACCCCCAGGGAAGATTGAATCCTTTTGGGATTTTTGGGACATTGAACAGTGTCATCTCAGCAGAGACCAGAAACTCAGGAGGTTGAGGACAGTCACAGCCAGGCTACCAAGAGCCAGCCTAATTGTACACTGGAATTCAGACCAGAGTGTCTGAAGGATGATCCTAGCCTCCATGGTGTGGATAGTGTGTAAGAACATCCTTGTTTATTTATTTTGCTATTTTAAGATGTCCAGTGCTGGACAGTGCTGCACCACTCATCACAGACTTAGCCTAAATTCAGTATTTGCCTAGACAGGTGCTGGGAGAGAGCACAGGGTGGTTAGTACTGGCTTTAAATATTGAGAGGGATAGAGTTTATGTAATGTTATTTTTGTCTTTTATTATCCTAATCTCCTATTTCACTGTCACTTATCCTGTGTTCCCCATATCTAATAAAGCCCCCGTTATTGTTTCATTACTCTGGGAACTGTGATAGCTATTTTATTTTTTGTGCTCTGACTGACACTCATCTGTAACAAATCATGTATTAAATATTTTTCAAGGGACAAGACTGCTACATTCTCTGCACTAGGAAGGGTTTCCTTGGGTGGAAGCACCAGATGCCTTTATAAACGAACCCAGGACCCATAACCCTGAGGAGAAAAAGAAGAAGGCTGCAGCCAAGTCTCAGGCTGGGTTACACCAACAAACTTTAATGACCCAATTTTCCAGTCCAATAATAGAACAGAGAACTAGATTAGTTGTGACCAAAGTGAATGTACAATCCAAAACATTCAGTGGCAACAGGAAGATGTTAATATGCCTTAACTGAATAATCCCATAGTTCTGTTACTGTAACCATTGTCTGACTTGTCTCCCTTTCAGCCTTTTGTGTGTGTTCTATCTTCAGTTGTGTCTGAGCTGAATTTAGGTTACATGCTGTTTAATGCAGAGACTGGGTTCCTTGTACCTAATGTCAGTCACAAGCCTGGATAAAGCAGGAGAGTTGGGGGATGGCCTGGAAAACCAGCCCCATAAAACATCTCTAGCTTTGACATTCAGGAGAAAAGGACATAAAACACTGGCAGTTTCATCTGCTACTCACAGTGGAAGCAAGCTTCAAGACTAATCAAAACCGTTTAATTTATGCAGAGGAGTCAGACCATATGATGATGTTTTTTCTATAACCCAGAGATGAGGGGAAATGTCGGTACCTGAGGATGGGATTGTATTTTGATATATGCAATGTGCAGGAGACATGGTAGTATACGAACACTGAGAACACAGTTCTGACTTGTAGGGGTCATACCTTTCAATTTTGTGGTCAGACCTGTGATACATCTGACAGGTACACTGGTGGTGCTCTGGTTTTGTCCTCGAGGACACAATTTGCACTATTGACTTGGCACAGTTATTCTCCATGCCTGATAGCCATCAATTTCAGTTTGAAGGTTGGATGTGTGGTAATTATGAGTGCATTTGCTCCACATGATTCAAAACCTAATACTTGGGGAAGAAAAACTTTTTATGCCATTTTCAATTACATTGCATCTAGTATATCACCCCAACTTCATATTGTTCTCTTACAAGATATGAACATGAGAACTGTCCATGATAGAACTGGATTTGAACTGGTACACGGACCACACAACTTAATGGAAGAAAGAACAAATAATGGTATGCATCTAGAATTTGCTTCCACAAATTAGTTGAAACAATAGTAAAGAATAAAATTGTCAGACACATAGAAAAACATAAACTCTTGAGCAATAGTCAACATGGTTTCTGTAAAGGGAAATCGTGTCTTACTAATCTATTAGAGTTCTTTGAAGGGGTCAACAAACATGTGGACAAGGGGGATCCGGTGGACATAGTGTACTTAGATTTCCAGAAAGCCTTTGACAAGGTCCCTCACCAAAGGCTCTTACGTAAATTAAGCTGTCATGGGATAAAAGGAAAGGTCCTTTCATGGATTGAGAACTGGTTAAAGGACAGGGAACAAAGGGTAGGAATTAATGGTAAATTTTCAGAATGGAGAGGGGTAACTAGTGGTGTTCCCCAAGGGTCAGTCCTAGGACCAATCCTATTCAATTTATTCATAAATGATCTGGAGAAAGGGGTAAACAGTGAGGTGGCAAAGTTTGCAGATGATACTAAACTACTCAAGATAGTTAAGACTAAAGCAGATTGTGAAGAACTTCAAAAGATCTCACAAAACTAAGTGATTGGGCAACAAAATGGCAAATGAAATTTAATGTGGATAAATGTAAAGTAATGCACATTGGAAAAAATAACCCCAACTATACATACAACATGATGGGGGCTAATTTAGCTACAACGAGTCAGGAAAAGATCTTGGAGTTATCGTGGATAGTTCTCTGAAGATGTCACGCAGTGTGCAGAGGCGGTCAAAAAGCAAACAGGATGTTAGGAATCATTAAAGGGGATAGAGAATAAGACTGAGAATATATTATTGCCCTTATATAAATCCATGGTACGCCCACATCTCGAATACTGTGTACAGATGTGGTCTCCTCACCTCAAAAAGATATTCTAGCACTAGAAAAGGTTCAGAAAAGAGCAACTAAAATGATTAGGGGTTTAGAGAAGGTCCCATATGAGGAAAGATTAAAGAGGCTAGGACTCTTCAGTTTGGAAAAGAGAAGACTAAGGGGACATGATAGAGGTATATAAAATCATGAGTGATGTTGAGAAATTGGATATGGAAAAGTTATTTACTTATTCACATAATACAAGAACTAGGGTCACCAAATGAAATTAATAGGCAGCAGGTTTAAAACAAATAAAAGGAAGTTCTTCTTCACAGTCAACTTGTGGAACTCCTTACCTGAGGAGGTTGTGAAGGCTAGGACTATAACAATGTTTAAAAGGGGACTGGATAAATTCATGGTGGCTAAGTCCATAAATGGCTATTAGCCAGGATGGGTAAGAATGGTGTCCCTAGCCTCTGTTCGTCAGAGGATGGAGATGGATGGCAGGAGAGAGATCATTTGATCATTGCCTGTTAGGTTCACTCCCTCAGGGGCACCTGGCATTGGCCACTGTCGGTAGACAGATACTGGGCTAGATGGACCTTTGGTCTGACCCGGTACGGCCTTTCTTATGTTCTTATGTTCTTATGTTCTTATGTGGATTATTTGTAATGTTGACTTCATTTCAGCACAAAAATTGGCATCCATATACATTTCAATATCCATTGGGTGACAATGCCACCTTGGGTCACATTCTAGTTTGGAAACCCCTGACTAAACTTATCCAGAATGTACATGTATTTAGGAGTGCTGATCTTGCTCTGGAATCTGATAATTGACTCCTAATAGCAACAATATGTTCCATTTAATAAGGTTCCAGATAGGGGTATCTATTACATCAAACCCTCCAGTGCTGATAAGCTTCATAATGAAGCAATGGCTAATAGTTATATGGTAGATTTCCATCTAATATTCTATATTGGATGACCAACTTTCTACTCTGGAGGAAGAGTGGACTTTATTTTGGGATTCTATCACAGAGATTGCTGGAGAACAACTTGGACTAAGGAGAATGAAAAAGCAACCTTGGATTACAGATTATAAAATCAAATTATAGGAGCAAAAAAAAGAGGCACAGTGCAGAATGGATTCACTAGAAGGTCAGAGTTGAATCAGTGAAGAGAGGAAGAAATGGGCAATAGAGGAAAAGAAATGTCTTGAATGAGAAGTCAAGAGGACCTGTTGCAATGATCATAATCAGTGGTGGAATAGTATGGCACAGGGTATTGAGGAAGCCTCTGAAAGACATGACCAGAAATGTGTATTTGGTACTTTGAAGATCCTAACTGGATATCCATTCTCATGGCCTTTGCCAGTTAAGGACAAAAATGGAAACTTTCCAAACCTGGATACTGATGTGCAACTTAAGCATTGTCTTTAGCATTTCTGTGAATAAATGAATGGATCCCCACCAAGATATAAACAGCAACTTAAACCAAAAATGAATGAAGAAGATGACAGGCTGATGACATTAGAGGAAGCATTGCTTGTGGCCATATAGTTATAAAATGATAAAGGATGTGGTCTTGACAATATTTCATCCGAAATGCTAAAGAGTGAAGTCTCACATTTAATGCACTGGCTTCATAGAGGTGTCCTAAAAGTTTGGGATACTGATTGCATTCCAGAAGTTTGTAAAAGGGGCCTTATCATCCCTTTTTTTAAAGTTATAGGGGGATAATGCTGCTGTCATTCCCAAGGAAGGTGTTTACAATAATATTACTGAATGTCTCAACCCCAAAATGAGAGACAACCAATGTGGTTTCTGTGCAGGTCAATCTACAATCCAAGCTATATATGCTCTTTGCAATGTTATTGTAAAATGACTAGAGCATCAAAAGGGAGTTAATATCCCTTTAATAGATTTTTGCACCTTTTGGCTTAGAATTGTGAATACTGCGATGCCAGCATAAGGTGTTTGAAGACTTAGTATGTCTAGTGTAGAACCTGTTCTGTAGTATATTTAGCTGTGGGAGGGCCAATGGTTATATTACAGACTGGTTTTAGAATCAGGCATATGTTCTATGTTGTTTAATGTTCGAATAGACTACCTGATGACAAAGCTGATAGAGGTCAAAGTAGGAGGTGTGAAACTTAAAAATTAATCTTCAGAGGATCTTGAGTATGATATTGCCTTACTTGGAGAGACTATTGACTAACTGCAGTGAATTCTAGAAGGGCTGCAAAAAACTGGAAAATCTATGAGATGTAAGATTAATGGTGATAAAACCAAAGCAATGCATGCTTCCTATAAAACAGAAACAAATGACCTGCCAATACTTCATGTAGGTGGCAATGACATGGGTGAATAGTTTTACCTGGGTAGTCTGTTGACTGCAGGAGGTTTTATAACTGAAATCACGTGTTGACTTGGTCTTGCATCAATGGTATTTCAACATTTTTAAAGAATCCATTTGGGCACTAGGATGTCTGACATCTAAGATATGAATGTTCAATGTGGTAGTGATAACCCAGTTATATGGAGCTAAACCATGACTTTTAAAAACAGCTGAGAAGATGAAACTAAAGAGAGTTTTCAGTGTGAAAAGTTAACAGTTGATTTTGTCACATAGTACAAGATACTTAGATGACGCTAGCGAGTTGCAGTCATGCACCAGTTGAGAACAAGACAATTGTAATTGTGGGTTCATGTCCAATGTACAGAGGAAGGTACTCTTCTCCAGAAGGTATATAGAGCTCAGGATGAAGGACATAAAACAGGAGACTAGCCATGAATGAGGCTGGAAGATGCAATTTTTAGGAATTTAAGATGACCACAACCTCCCTATTGACTCTTTCTGAAGGAAGAAGACTTGGGAGTAATCATTCAAGATGGGAGTCCATTCTACATGCACCACAACTACATCATTGCCATGTGAATCTATTACTGCTGTGAATGAAACCCTGGCTCCAGTGAAGTCAAAGGCAAAATTTCCAGAAATGCCTATATGCTCATTTAAATTCAGCAAGAGTGAAATTATTCAGTACAGCTCAAAATTTGCTAAGTATCTATTCCATTAGACTGGGCCTTCCTAGGAATATCATAGACCAAGTGGTTGAGTTATTTTCTTTATAAGGAATTTCATTGATTCTGCCTTATTTGGGTTACTATTAGTACAGGTTTAGATCATTATGAAATGTCAATGATCAGAAAAGCCCTCCCATTTTCTTTTGCATAAACAGTTTCATTTGGATAAAATTACAAATTTTGTAGTGCTCCATTTGATGGAGTTCTTTTAAAAAGAGCTAAAAAGCTTAAATAAGTCAATTTATTTAAATAGATTATAGTTTATTACTTTGTTTTTGATATAATGCATATGAGATATAGAAAAGACAAATGTCTCACTGAAAGAGGCCAAATACCAGGCAGGCATGCAGAGGAGTGTGCTTTGGCATTCACTATTCTGTATCTTATTAAGTAAATAATAAATGTAGGAGGAGATGCTTATTTGCTTAATTGTTGGCCCTGATGGCAGGGTGTGACAGATGTGGGCAGGGTGTGACAGATGTGACAGATGGCAGGGTGTGACAGATGTGGGCAGTTGTTTACCATTCTTTTTAGGTTGGGTTCTTTATTTGGTCTTCTTAAAGGGTCCACCAATACCTTTGAGAGTCAGTGATTTATTGCTGCATCTTACAGCTTAGTTTTTTATTTCTGATAGTACCTCAAGTTCTCAGTCAATTTTCAATATGAGATTTTTACCAATAAGAAAGTATCTGTTATATTCAATGACTTTTACCATGGAACTGTTTTAATACTTCTGGAATTATGGTTTGTGTAAGGCCTTTCTTGCACTGTAAAGCATTTGCAATCACCTGGGTCACCTAGGAATTTTCCTTTCCTCACATTCTACTAGTCTGGCCTGGGAGGGACTTCACTGTGAAATACTCTGGATCATTAAAATAGCAGATGTTCCCAAAATCAAATGGTTAGCTTGGAGTTAAAGTAACTCTTATGGAATATACATGGCATTTAAACACCTATTAAAATGAAGAAAATTCTAGCCATGCTAAAAAAACAGTAAGCACATATAGCCTTCCTTTGGGAAAAACACATCTGAATTCTCTGGAACATGCTAAAATGCATGGATGGGATTTCTCCATCCTTGATTAATACAAAAAAATACAATGGCATGTATTCTTAATAGTTAAATTATTTTATAGTAATGGGGAGGTTCAAATAAAGAGGTATTAGAAAAAGTCTATCTTGTGTAATATCTATGTACACAATTATCCTGATTCTAGCTGTGAGTTTTCTGGTTGTGTTTGTTTTTTTGTTTGTTTTTCTTAAAGCAAAGCATTTTCTTTCTTGGTCTTTATTTAAGGATACAAGTTATTTTATTTTGTTCCTTTAAAATGACTCTCTCTTCCTAAGAGGACAGTTGACAGTACATTATGAGCCTGAAACCAGAACTCTCTTTAACTTATATGGTATATTGTGATTAATTTACCTTAAGGAAACAAACTGCACTTTGTCCTCCATAATCTATGGCTCCCATTCTAGAAATGATTGTTTTTTTTCCATGTTTGGAACACTAGTGGAACCTATACTTGCAGCCAGTATTGTCAATATTGTAATTTCAAACCATGCTATTTCTCTAATTGTGGAAAAACATGATGTGATAAAAGCCTAAAAGCCAATTGTAGTTAATTTTCTGACCTTGTGTTTAAAGCATATCTAGAGCAACAAAGATACTAATCCTATTAAGGAAAGTAATCCAATTATTTTTGGGGGAAACAGCATAAGTCTACCTCAGAGAAACTCTCTAGTCAAATGTAGAAGTTAAAATCAAAGCTTTCGAAACTAGAGAAAGTGAAATGCTACAGACTAACTCTTAAGTGACTACAGTGAGGGGGGTCTGTAAGGTAGTGTACTCACCAGCCATAGCACCCCCTTGTGTCAGGGTGCAAAGCTACAATGGACCCTCATCCCTGGTGCCTCCTGCTGGCCAATTGCCTCTCACCCAGTCTTCTGTAGGTCAGCCCTCTGGCCAAGGCCAAACTCCTTTGGGGGTAACTGAAAGGTTCAAACAAAAACCCTAACAGATCCAAAGTAATAATTCTTCTTTAGCCCCTCTTAGGCCAACTAATAACTACATCTTCTCCAGCAGGATTCCCCATGCTGCCTCTTTCCCCAAGGGATCCTGTCAGTTACCTCTGCAATCTCCCTTCTCCCACTTACAAGCTCTATCCCAGGACTTCTCCCACAAGAGCCTAATCTGCTCCCTGTGAGTTTCTTCTATCAGATTTCTGACTTTGTTACTTCTTCCCAGGAGCCAGTTTCCACCTGTAGGACTCTGATCTGGAGGCCAATGCAAGCTTTCTTCCCAGAGCCTAATGAGAGTGTCTCCCTCCCCAGGGACCATGACAGTTCTTTTGGGGCTCTCATGGACACGCTGAACCCTCATTCAGGGCTTGCTTCCATAGATGAGTTCTCTTCCTCCTGTGGGCTCCTTCCAAGCCCGCAGCAGCTGCAGGATTTCTATGTATAGAGAGAGTGATCCTTTTTGCTTCTTTTTTTTCCTTAATGGAGAAGCAAACAACTAAATAGTCTACACAGTTGCCAGCCTCCCACCCACTATAATTCCTAAATACTTGGTGGTTTATATTCTCTCACTCTGCTATGTGTCCCTCAGGTAATGTAACAAACACCTTTCTAATATTACCTCATTTTGCTGATATTTTTACTAAATAAAGTAATTTTGTTCCTTTAAGACATTTGAATTCCTCAGAAAGATTTTCCTTTTCTGTATTGTAGCCCTTTCATACCCATAAAAGGTGATTAATTGTTTCTTCCACTTTACAGTGAGCACGTGTCTATTTATTCAAAAAATATGTTTGTTTAAGCCCAAATGAACAAGTAGTACTGTAAATAAAATAACTTTATTTTTCCTATCCAGGCCTGGAAGTACATCGTTATCCTCAACTGTTTGGCAGAATTAGAAAAATCTGCTTCACTAGTCAAAATTTTTTGCCATGCTCTTTTAAATTTGTGTGTACTTGGCTTTTGAATTTCTGTTTACTCAAAGGTATTTCTATGTCAATGTTTCCATTTCTTACAGCATTTTTAGCTTCTTTGTCCACCATTTTGTTTCCTGTTATCCCAATATGTGCATGGATTCAAGCTAATGCTGTATGCTAATGCCCATCTGTACTAACTCTATTATTAGTAATGTAATTTTATTGATTAACTCACTTCTTCATACTGAGACATACTTTTTTTTTCACCATAGGGACTGAGACTAAATCTGAAAAAATGACCGCTGCCGCAGGACATACATCCCAGATCCAATTTAGTGCTAGCATAATTGCTACTAGTTTGGCTGTCGTGATAGCTACAAAATCATATATTATTTTAGATGGACTAATTCCAATTTTTGGTATAAAATATACTGTCCCTACCCTCACTTTTTTTTTCTTTTTGGACCCATCTATATATATTTGACAAAACCAAGTCCACTTTTTCATCTATATACTAATACATTTCTTTGTTTTAATATCTAGTGTTTCTTTCCCCCCCTCAGGTTTAGAAAATAAATTTAAATCTGCATTTCAACATGCAACTTTCCATCCATTACTAATTTTCCCATGATTGAAAGTTGTGACATTATTTAGCTTTTTTTTTTTGTCTTTCTACTTCTGCATCCACTCTTTAACTTGCATGGCATGTAGAGTTCTAACATGGTGTGTTATAGTTCACCTATTGAATTTGCAACAATCCTCATATATTTGTTTGATGCTTTCATCATTACAGTTCCCATTAACTTTGGCCCAGAAAATTAGACCCAGTAGTTTCATTCAAAGTGTAACTGGCATTTTATTAGAAGCTATCGTTAGTGCACATGCAGGAGTTTAATAAATGCATCCTACACAAATCATAGTGCCTGGGTTTGTACTAAAACTAATTTTTTAGATTCTGATTTGGATGCCAAACCAAAAGATTGGCAGCCATAGTCAATAACCAGTTTCATTAAGGTGCTGTATATAATCAGCAGTATTTTCTTATCTGCCCCTGAATAGTCCCAGGAAGACTTTTAAGCGCAGGTGAATCCTTCCTGTATATTTATCTTTAATATAGTCTATATGATCTTTCCAAAGAAATTTAGTATCAAATATTACTCTAGGAATTTAAACCTTTTAACAATATCTATTTTTTCTCCAGACCGATATAGTGTATATTCCTTTGTAAACTTTCCATTTTGTAAACATCAGTGCTTTGGTTTTGGCAATGGAGAACTTGAAATCCCATGCTTTTCCCTAATCATAAGTCTCTCGTAATGCTTTATTGATTCTTTTTCTGTACCTCCTTAGTAGTCCTGCTCCTAACCCACACAGCGCAATCATCTGTGAATAAGAGTGACACCTACCCTGGCACTTATTTGGTTTGGGAGATCATTTATTATAATATTAAACAAGGTCATGCTGATAACACTTCCCTATTGTGTACCATTTTTAATATTATTCATAGATGACATAACTGTCTCAGTTCTGACCTGCATGGTCCTGTTACTCAGAAAGTCTCTAATACATCCATACATTCTTCCCCTTATTCCTAGTGTACCTAGTTTGTACAATTAACCTGCCCTCCAGAGTAAGTCATATGCCTTTTCAATATCTAGAAAGACAGCTATCATGAAATTCTTGTGCCTCATACTTTTTTTTTATTTCAGTTTCTAATTTAACAATATGATCAATGGTGCATCTTCCTCTCCTAAAACCACTCTGCATCTTATCTATAATGCCATTGTTTTCCAAATAGGCAACCAATCTTTCATTCACCAGTGTCTCCATAATTTTACCCAGACAGGATGTCAGGGCAATAGGTCTATAAACATCCAATTGTGTGGATGGTTTGCTTGGTTATTGTACTGGAATTACTATTGTATGTTTTCACCCTACTGGTATCTCTCCTTTTTTCCCATATAGTGTTATATAATTCCAAGAGAATCCTCAAAATGCTTTCAGAGAAATATTTAAACATTATGTTACATGTATTATCTGGGGATATATTCTTACTGATATCAATAGCTTTCTCAAGTTCCTGCATACAAAACCATACATTCAGTATAATATCTTCATGTTTACCCCACCTACATTATCATTCCTCATTCTCTTCAAATAATTGTCTTTTAGTCTGGTGGAAAACTGCAGTTTGATTTCATCATTACTCCTTGGAAAGTTTCTGCCAAAACTTCTACTTTCTCATGATCAGAACTTCTAACTATTTTGTCAGTCCCCAAAAGACCTCAACATGACTATTCTTAGTCTGAATTCCATTAATTCTTCTAATTTGCTTGTATATATGTCTAATGTCTTGGTATCTTTATTTTTCCACCCACAGATTTCCTCCAACTTTCTTTCTTTGATTTTTTAAAAATAATTCTATTGCCTTACTTCTTTTATACTTCATTGGATCTTACTATTCATTGTATATTTTGCTTTTTCATAGGCTTTGTTGCTTTCTTTAATTGCCATTTTATGGTCCTTATTCCATCATGGAAGCGGGATTTTAGTTTTGAGGAGCTTCAATACCTTAGGTTTTGCTATTGTAATGCTATTAATATCTTTATCATATTGTCATTTAAATTTTCTCTGTCATCTTGTGCACACTGAACATTCACAAATTCAGTACACTTACTTGTAAATAGCTCCCAGTTAGCTTTTGTAAAATACCTGGTGGTATTGCATTATCTTCAATGTTACCTTGCCCTGAAATGTAATAAGTATAGGGAAATGATCATTCCCCATTCCTTCTTTCTTATATATTTCCCAGGTGCATCTACTTCCAATATCTGCTGTTATAATTCCCAGGTCAAAGCAAGAAAAACATGAAACCTAGCTGCCAGAATGTAAAATGACTAGATTATTTTCCTCAGTGAACTTTTCTAAACATGTGCCACTGTTGCTTACTGACCCACAATTTTCATGACTATTTAGGTCACCACATATAACATATGATCTTGTAGCATTCTTCACTACTTCTTTTAACTCCGAGCATTCTAATTTCCTACACATTATAGACATAAATCTTCACAGAGAGTTTTCTTTTCTGCATTGGGATCTCAACAGCATTATATTTGAGACTTACTTCTTTGTTCTTTACTGCTATGTAGTTTAATCATGAGTGATGTGGAGAAAGGAATAAAGAAAAGTTATTTACTTGTTCCCATAATATAAGAATGAGGGGGCACCAAATGAAATTAATGGGCAGCAGATTTAAAAGGAAGTTCTTCTTCACAGCGCACAGTCAACTTGTGGAAATACTTGGCTGAGGAGGTTGTGAAGGCTAGGACTATAACAGGGTTTAAAAGAGAACTGGATAAATTCATGGAGGTTAAGTCCATTAATTGCTATTAGCCAGGATGCATAAGGAATGGTGTCCCTAGCCTCTGTTTGTCAGAGGGTGGTCATGGAAGGCAGGAGAGAGATCACTTGATCATTACCTGTTAGGGTCACTCCCTCTGGGGCATCTGGCATTGGCCACTGTCAGTAGACAGCATACTGGGCTGGATGGACCTTTGTTCCCATTGGAAAGGACAAATGTGTCCTCCTCTTCCTAGTTTTTAGTCTTGTCTAAAGACAATATACCCTGGAGTTTTAATAGCACAATTTTAAACAACCATGTTTCTTGGATATATATGACGTGGTTTAGTATTCATTTCCAGGATACTTTCTTTAAGTTCTTGACCAAAGTTCTATCAAACTGTGAGCATTCTAACAAAAGATTGTAATCCTCAGACTAATCAGATTTCACCATAAACTTTATTCAAAATTGCATGAATACAGTCCACTGACAGATTGCTAATCCCAAAGGGTTCACAGACCACAGGTTGAAACCACTGATTTTGAGGGATCTTTATGTGATTCCACTCCCCAACCCCAATTTTTTACAGTTTTCTTTACTGTTTTTGTCTGCTGCCTCATTTCCTGCTCTCCGAGCATATTCTGGGATCCATGATATTTCAGTGCTTACTCCCATCTGTGCTAATTCTTTTGTTGGTAACAGTATTTCATTAATTATATCACTTCTGCTATCTGAATTCCCATTTTTGATTGCCAGCAGTTCTGATAGTGAATCTGACAAGATGACAACAGAGGTAGGTCACACATCCAGTATCATACTAACATTATCCCTGCTAGTTTGGCCATCATAACAGCTACAAAATTTGGTGGTTTAATAGATTTCTTTACTCCAGGTGTTGGGATGCAGAATCTGTCCTCACTCTACTAGTTTTCTCATTTTTAGACCTATCCATAAAATGGGGCAAACATTGCCAAATATTATTGTGACATTGTGCAGTCTATATGGTTTTATAAAAATTTAATAATAAGTGAATATAATGTAACAGATATGTTTCATGCAAAAGGTCTCTTATAAGGTATCATTACAAAGCTTATAATCTTCTGAGTGTAATCATCCTATTTGTATAAATGTACAACTCTTGTATCTGAAACTAGAAATATGAAATATAACTCTGAGGGCATATTGTAATTGTGCAAAGTGTGGGCCTTTAATGGTGGTTTGGAATCTTGATGGCGCCCATTAACCTGAACCATTGTCTACAAATGGCACTGTTTTACCTGTAAGTCTTCCTGTATATCTGTGTGCTGGCAAGTGGGCAATGAAGACTTGCAGTAACATGTGATCATGTCACCTGAACTGGAATCCATCTTTAACCTGGTGTCTTTCCATTGAGAAGGAGGGGGTGGGAACTCAGAGAGGGACAAAAGGATTCCCGCCTTATGCAAAAGATATATAAAGGGGTGGAAGAGAACAAAGGGAGAGAGGAGCCATCATGAAGAATCCCCTAGCTACCACCTACGCTGGAGCAAGAGCTGTATCGGGGAAAGAATTGTGCCCAGGCCTGGAAAGTGTCCAGTCTGAGGAAAAAACTTACTGAAGCATCTCTGAGGGTGAGATTATCTGTATTCAGTTTGATTAGACATAGATTTACATGTTTTATTTTATTTTGCTTGGTGACTTACTTTGTTCTGTCTGTTACTACTTGGAACCACTTAAATCCTACTTTCTGTATTTAATAAAATCACTTTTTACCTATTAATTAACTCAGAGTATGTATTAATACCTGGGGGAGCAAACAACTGTGCATATCTCTCTATCAGTGTTATAGAGGGTGAACAGTTTATGAGTTTACCCTGCATAAGCTTTATACAGGGTAAAACGGATTTATTTGGGATTAGATCCCACTGGGAGTTGGGCATCTGAGTGCTAAAGACAAGCACACTTCTGTGAGCTGTTATCAGGTAAATCTGCAGCTTTGGGGCAGGTAATTCAGGGTCTGTGTTGGAGCAGACGGGAGTGTCTGGCTCAGCAAGACAGGGTGCTGGAGTTCTGAGCTGGCAGGGAAAACAGGAGCAGAGGTAGTCTTTGCACATCAGTTGGCAGCTCCCAGGGGGGGTTCTGTGATCCAATCTGTCACAATTATCATGATAGATAGATAGATAGATTTGCTATAATTAATCCATTTAGCTGTCTTTTCCCCCTTCTTTTAATTTCATTATATAGTTCCACATTTATATCAGGGGATATCAGGGGAAGAGAATGATTTTCTACTTACAATGCATTTCCACATGGCTATATATGCTAATTTCTCTTAGATCTTTCTTTTCTTTTAGTTCTTTAGTCCATATTTTAATCATATTAACATGGGGCATTTTTTGCTTTATTTCCTCCATGTTGTCCACTGAATTCCCGGAATTTGTCATATATTTGTTTAATGTTTCCATCTTCCCAGTTTCCTATAACTTTTGCCCAAAAGGTTAAATCCAGTCATTTCAATGCTACAGGCATTTCACCAGCAGCTATCTGCAGTACACACAAAGGGGCACCACATGCAATGCATAATGCCTGGACTTGGATTGAGTCTAGCTTCCTGAAATTCATTTTTGATGCCGAACTAAATGCTTGGCATCCCTATTCAATTATTGGTCTTATTAATAATACTCTATACAGCATTACCACAGCTTTTTTATCTGCAACCCTGGTGGTTCCAGCAACACTTTTAAATAGATTGATTTTACCTTTACATTTATCTTTCAATGTGATCCTTCCATGTTAGCTTGCTATCAAAAGTCACACCCAGGAATCTCTAGCTTTTAACATAATTATTTGCTGTCCATAGAGAGACAGTTTAGGATCTGTTTTAATTTTCCTTTTTAGTGAATATCATTCCTTTAGTTTTGAGAATTTAAATTTAAAGCCTCCCATGTTTCCCCATTCTGCACTTTTCTTCCCTAAATGCTTCATTTATTCACTTCTCAGCTACTTTCTGGTTTGTTTTAAGCCCATATGGTAGTCATCTGCAAACAAGAAAATGCCTATTCCTTCACTTATTCTTTTTGGGAGATCATGTATCATTACACTGAATAAGGTAGGACCGATATTACCCTGTGGAGTGGCATTTATGATTGTATATATACTAGAGCAGGCTTTCCTTACTCTGACCTGCATAGTTCTTTTACTTAAGAACTCCTTTATCCACCTATATACTCTTCCTTTTATGCAATAATTCCTCTCTCCTTAATGCATCATATACTTTTTCAATATCTAGGAAAGCTAATATTATATATTCTTCATTTCTCATACTTTTTTGTGCTTCTGTCTCTACTCTTACTATATGATCAGCTGTACTTCTTCCCAGACTGTACCCAATTTGCATATTTTCTATTTCTCTCCAGATATGTTGCTAATCCATTGGTAGCTCACCTTTTCACCATATACTTTTGTACAGTTTTAGTAGTATTTTCAGACCCCCTTCATCCAGATATTTTAGTACCTTGTCACATACACAATCCTTGTTACATACACAGCTCAAAGTTTTTGCTTTGAGCTGTAGCTTTTTAAAGTTCCCTCATACAGATTTCATTTAATATCATATCCTCATCTTTCTCCCACCTTTTCCAGTTCTCATTATTGTCTTTAATATTTTTTTTCCTCACACAAGTTTCTATTAAACCGATTTCACCATTACTAATGTTGTGGAATACACCTCTTCCCCGATATAACGCTGTCCTCGGGAGCCAAAAAAAATCTTACCATGTTATAGGTGAAACTGCGTTATATCAAACTTGCTTTGATCCGCCGGAGTGCGCAGTCCCGCCCCACCCAGAGCACTGCTTTACTGCGTTATATCCTAATTCGTGTTATATCGGGTTGCGTTATATTGGGGTAGAGGTATATTTCTGCTATTGCTTCTGCTTTTTCTTCATTAGAGCTTTTTATCCTTTGGCCTTCTACAATGAGACTTGATAAACTTGCTTTTACTCTGTATTCCATTCATTGTGCTAATCTGCATATACACTCTGATGTTTTAGTATCTTTATTTTCCTACAATATTTTCTCCACCTTTTTATTTTTATTTTTTGCCTTTTTAACAGTCCTCTATTCAATTGCCTTTTTTTCTTTTATATTTCATTAAATCCTCACTATTCATTGTATTTTTAACTTTTTTATATGCCTTGTCCTTTTCTTAATTGCCTTTTTTTTTAAAAAAAAAACACCTACCTTTTGGATCACTTGATATCTTAGATATAGCTAACTTTGCTGCCATTGATTCTCTTGGTTATAATGCTACTAAATTCCAGAATGTCATCATCATTGTTCATTAGTACTTTCACTACATTTGCTTCTAAATGGGTCCCAGTTGTTTTTTGTTGTTGTTGTTGTTGTTTTTTAATATTCCACATAGGAGGCCTTCTGCCATCCTCACCATTGCCTTTACCTTTGTATATTATAAGCACACATAAGTGATAAACTTCCCAGCTGCATTTGCTTGTGATACTACTTGACCCAATCCCCCTCCTCCTTCTTTCTAAGGAATTTTTCCTTTACTCTGTTCTATCAGCTGCTCTCTTATTATTTTGCTAAAGGGACACCACTTGGAGCACCGAATTGCTCCCAGGAGTAGCGCATACAGTCATCTGGGTCTGTTAGGCCATAATTGTCCTGAAGGGCCATTAGTTCCATGACAGGGTCATGTAAATACTTCAGTTCTTACAGATTAGTGGAAATAAGGGTATATTTAATCCTGGAAATTGCTTGTGAAACTCTGGATTCCATGTTAGATGAGACCACTTGGGTCTTTCCAAGTATTTAAATACAAGTTTCAGACAGCATAATATGGTGGGAGGACTCCTTGGCAGGCTGGCCATAACTTTGATTAGAACAGTGACCAAAGATACCACTGAAACTTGGACTGCACGCTGAATTAAATGAACCAATCCTTTCAGAGTAGGTAGTTTCTGGCATTCTCTCTTCTAAAACAGGCAGGGACCCTGACCCAAAAAGCTACTAGGCAGTCAATTATTGACAATAGCAAACACTACAGTTCTGACTTTGTTTGCAGAAAATCTTTTCATATTGCAGCCATCCCCTTATCTGCCTAATATTTTGCTTATCTTCAAATTTGATGAGGAATCTTAATTGTTCGGGTCCTATCTCTGTATCTCACTCCCTCTCCTGGATATTAACATGCTTTCCAAGATTCTAGCCACAGGCCTGAATCTGCTTTTAGCCTTATTTATTACATGTAATAAGGTTGAATTTATAACGGCAGTCAAGCATTAGTGAATTTTAGGAAATTGCTTCATGACCTTGGTCTCTGTGTCTGGAACAGAATGTTGTCTCCTTGGAAGCAGACAAATGATTGGACAGAGTAGCGTCAAGGTATCTTTTTGAAGCAATTGTTTTAATTTAGGACCCAACATTGGGTCTAACTTCCGATAGAGTCCTCAATTACTATAGTGCTCAGATCTCCTCTGAATACTTTAATGTTAGGAAGGGAACAATGACAGGGGTACCCCCAATTCTCCGTCTGTTCTCCTTAAGAAGGCAACTAGGAGACCCCACATTCAAAATAGAGTCTGCAGTCTGATAAAGATACACACAGAGTTCACAATCTCACACAGAATTCATAAATTGTATAAACAGATCCCCAAATCATCATAGTTAGTATGGAAGTTTATTTTGCTTTCAGGAAGCACAAAAGAGTTATAGTTTCTGAGGGGGCTGGGGGGGAACCAAAAAAACAAAAACAAAAACTATTGCTGCTTGAGACACTGCTTCCAAATCAGAAGTTATGGAGGCCCCTGTAGCCAGTCCCACCTCTACTATGTACAAGTGGAAATGTTACTGTAATACTTATTGCTCTACTTCTGGACCACATGGCTTGGAACATGAGCTGCTTTGTTCTGATGAAAAGTTTGTGACTGATGATAAGATCAGCCTCCTGGGACCTAAATGTCTAGGCTTAACATATATACTAAAGGCAGGGCTGGCTCTAAGTTTTTTGCCACCCCAAGCAAAATAATTTTCCTGTGCCCCCCTGGCCCAACCCCAACTCTGCCCCTTCCCTGTCCCATTCCAACCCTTTCCCCAAATCTCCGGCCCCACCTCCTCCCCAGGATGCGCCACATTTCCCCTCCTACCCATCCCTCCCAGAGCGGCAGTGCGCTCGGGGGAGGAGGCGGAGGTGAGCTGGGGGGGAGCAGTTCCTCTGCCCCCCCCAGGGTTACTTCCTGCGGCCCCCCCGCCGCAGCTCATCTCCACTCCCCCTGCTCCCCTGACAGCGCTGCCACTGCTCCGCTTCTCCCCTCTCCCTCCCAGGCTTGCCGCAAAACAGCTGATTCACGCAGCAAGCCTGGGAGGGTGGGGGGGAGAAGCGGAGCAGCGGTGCGCTCGGGGGAGCAGATGGTAGTGCAACAGAAGTGAACTGGGGGGGAGCAGTTCCTCTGCCCCCCCCAGGGTTACTTCCTGCTGCCCTCCCCGCGCCCCCCACCACTGCAGCTCACCTCTGCTCAGGGCCGGCTTTTTGCGCCCCAAGCAAAAGAAAAGAAAAGAAAAGAAAAGAGCTGGAGTGCTGCCCATTGGAAAGTGCTGCCCCAAGCACATGCTTGGAGCTCTGGTGCCTAGAGCTGGCCCTGACTAAAGGTATCACGTAGCCTAGGACCATAAATGTGTTTAGAGATTCTACAGAAGCCTGAATGGTTCAACCTGAGCACGAAGTCTGATGCAAAATAAGTGTTTATCTACTTAATCATTAGAATGCACATTGCAAAACTACTCACCATAGTTCAGCATAGTTTGGTCAGCCAGTGCTTGCACAGAAGGTGATGTCTGGACTGAAATGAATGTATCGTTATACACATCGTATATAGGAATCATGATTTGAAGCTTGTGTGATTGCTCTTTCACATTTATGTTTCTATATGGGTCTTGGTGAAAAGATGAAGTACTGCAATTAGCAGCTTCTTTAAGAGTTTCACAATGATGGTAGAGAGCTTTTTCTTCACTGACAGCATTAATACATGAACTTCTAATTGGAGAAATTTTAACTTAATCCAAAATGACAGCAGCTAATTCTGACATCAGACTGTTTCCCATTGGCCTCAGGAACATATTCCCTTTTGAGCAAGGACATCTTAATGGAATCCATAACATTTTATTTTTAAAGATTGCTTTTTCTTCATAAATCTTTGAACTTCCAATTTTATTACATATTAGGGCAGTCAAGCAATTTAAAAAATGAATCTCGATTAATCGCACAATTAAAAAAAATCTCAATCGCGTGAGTAAAAAAATTAATCTTGATTAATCACACTGAGTTAACTGCGATTAATCAGCAGCACTATTATATATATTTTCTGTCTGCTGTCATTCAACCTCTTTAGTAGTACTCTGTGAACACCAGGGAAGCTCCAGAAGTTTGATGTTTGGATAAACAAAAATATAGATACAAGGAAGACTTATGTACAGTGTGGGAGAATTAAACACAGATTCACTCCAAAATACACTTAATGATGATCTCATAACATGCATGGAGAGTGAGAGAAATGTTCATGGCACTAAAATAAAAGTTATGTCCCTTCCCCCAAAGAGTTTTACAATCTAAATTAGTTACATTAAATGCTGAGTGAACATATCAGACAGATACTGAGGGTATTTCTACATGGGAATGATAAATCCAGGGCAGGCCAGGTTAGCTCACCTTGGACTCGCAGGGCTTAGGCTCTGGAGTTGAAAAATCACTGTGTCGATGTTTGGGCTCAGACTGGAGCCTGAGCTCTGGGACCTTGGTGGAGGGGGGCTGTCCCAAAGCTCAGGCTGGAGCCTGAGCCCAAAGAGCGACACAGTGATGTTTAGCCCCACATCCCAAGCTTTGTGAACCTGAGTCAGCTGATCCAGATCAGCCGCAGCTATGCTTTTATCCCTGTGTTGACATACCCTGACGGGACGAATAGGGTGAGGCAGTGACAAATTTACAGCAATAATATCCTACCTTTTCTTTGGTTAGTAACACAAACAGAAGAGTGGGCACAAATAGAAGAGAGCAGCACAGTATTTAGCCAGTTGGCAGTAGCAAAAGACCGTCATTTTCTTCAGAGATGGTCCAAACTTCCGCTACCGGCCTCATTGCTCACTTGCCTTAGCTATTTTGAAAGGTACTTCGGAACAAAATACAAATCACTGTGGTTAACCCTCTTCTCTTCTCCTGGTAAGGAGACTTTCTCAGCTCCCTACATTCCCCCCCACCCCCATGAGGAATAAAGTCCTTCTCATATGGACTTTGCTCTGTATGACTCTCATCCCACAAAGGGATCCACAACTGCAGACAAGTCAAGTTTCAAGACTAGGGTTTTGTTTGTTTATTGCTGGACTGGATTTTTGTTTTCTTTTTTTTGGATGAGGGAATGGAAGGGCTTAAGTGGTTGTTTGAGATTCTCTCCATCATTCTCTATGATGTTATATGGTGAAAAAAAACATTTAAATGTTTGTTGTGAGACGGCAACAGGTGCAATTTTTGGTATGAGAATGCAATACCAGGTCATTCTATTATTCTATTCAACTGAAGTATTTAAAATACTTATTGTGATTAGCAAAATACTGGCACTCTGTCAATTCTACTCCAACGTAATCACCCAACAAAAGAATTGCCCTCAGTTTTTTCTCTACACTTTCCTATACCACTACTTACCCTACATTCTACAGATTGAATAGGAGTTAAATTTTTAAAAAGGTTAAGGAAGTTAGGAGCCTAAGTCCCATTTCCAAAAGTAACGTATTTCAGAGCCGATCTCTCAGTGGCACTGAGGCTATTAAATTACTAAGGTGTTTTTGAAACTTTACCTGATGATTGTCTGTTACAGCTCCATTTTGTTTCTTAAAGCTGTCCCCTTACTCCATTTTGTTCTTGTTCTCCTCTGTGGCTGCCCCTCCCTGGCTGTTAAGTTCTTTACCAGGGCCTCTGCCCTTCTCAAAGGGAGGGCCCCTTAAGTTGTTTAACAAGAGCCATTGCCCTTCTCAAAGGGATGGCCACTTATGCTAAGTGGGACCACTGCCCTGTTCAAAGGGTTAGTCCTGTTATCACCTTGTTAAAACCTGGGCTTGGTGTAGGGTGGCCACTGTCCAGAGCTGAAAGACCTATTATGTTTTTAAGATCCTGGGCATGAGTCATACCTCTGGGCTCAGGGCTAGTCCAGACATGTCTCGGTGGCTGCCTGCAGTTTTTTTTCTCTGCCTTCTCTCCTCCCTGTAAGAGTGGGAGCCAATCAGAGTTACTGGCGGGAAGCTGCCAGGGTTTGCCTTTAAAAACAGACATTTTTTTAACAGACTTGCATTGCTGCCTGGTCTGATCAACCAGGGGTTCTGGGTGTCCTTTCTCCACTCTCGTTTTATTTTTGAGCATACCCCTGTTTTTGAACCCCCCCCCCCCGAAGAACGAATTGCTGCCTGAGAGATCTCCTGATTATCAAGACTGTACCGAGCCTTCTGATGTGCTTGCTGTTTCTGCCTCTGCTGCTGCCTTGGGGGATGGTAAGAATCCCTCTGTGAAACTTTCTATACTTTTATTTTATTATTTTAGCTGCTGGCTCTGTCTCCCCAGCACACAGACTCAAGCTAAACCTTGGTCTGTGCTTTAAAACCTCTCTCTTAAACCCCGTGGCACTCTGCCACTGAAAATAAGTTTGTGCTGCTGCTAAGTTCTGCTCCTGTGGGCTTTGCCTTGGACTGTTTTCAGCTGTATCCACTGCTGCAGTCACACACCCCCTCTTTGGAGCTGTGTCCTGGACACACACCACTCAGCCCTCTGGAACTATCCTTAGCATAAGGTGCACCCATTAAGTTAAGTTTAGCATTCTACTTTGTAAGTTAGGCTTAGAGAATTGTTGCATTGTGTTTTAATTTGTGTAGTCTTGGTTAAGTTAGCTCATAGATAAGATTTTTCTGAGTTCTGTATAATTGTAATTGTCTGTCTTCCCACTGCAAACATCACCACCCCCCAGCTTCTCTGTGTCTTTCTACCTTGTTACACTCTTTCTGCTGCTTAAGCTTGCAGCCTGTTTGCTCTGTCTCACTAAGTTTAAATCTCTAGCATAAAACCCCATTGGTTACTTTCTTCCTCTCTGATACCCCTCACATTCTACATTTACACCACTGTGACACATTTTTACCTAAAATTGTTTGTTATTTAACACATTTTATCCATAACTGTTAGTTGGTTATATGCTGCTGTGACACACCTTTTTACATAGAAATCGCTAGCTACCGGTTACATTTACACCTCAGTGTTAACTGATTACCCACTGTATTGTATCCTATTGTGTTGTACCCCACTATTGAAACCCCCTTACTGTTCACCAAAAAAGAAACCCCTCCCCAATTGTCTACCTTAACAACCCCATACCCCTACTATTGAATTTTCCCTGTTTTTGTATTTGCTTAATAAAGTTTATTTTGCACCCCACCCGTGTGGTAATTGCTCCCCGAGATCCCATATACCTCTGGCAGGGACAATGATGAGCTAGTCACTCTCAGTGGATCCTTAATAAGCAAGCAGAAGTTGAATCTGATTCCCCTGGGAGACATTGGATCTGAAAAGGTTGAATGAGTTTTCAATTTTTTTAAAGTGAGTTTTGATGACCTTACATGAATATGTTAAGAAACTTAAAACTAGTGCATGCATCTGTAATTCAGATCTGAGGCCACCCCTTCCTCCTAAATAGTAAAACCAATATACACAGTTTGCAGAGAGAGAGATTTTAAAATCAGCAGAATCATTTACCAGTGTGTTTATTTACAACTGTTGTGTTATTTTTTGTGACTAAACGTTCCAAAACTCTTCTTTTCTGATTTTATAAAGTTCTGATTGTAAGCAATCCTGATGTCTACTAATATATTTAGTAGTCAAAAGTATTCAGTGAACAATTTATAGGAACATATTTCAGCTGATAGTTTCCTTATGAAGTTTTTGCTTTGGATAGTTGTAGCATGTGATTGGTTAACCAAGGCCTTGTCTACACTACAGAGTTTTTTGTCAACGCAAATTACACTGACATACAGCCACCGCTATAATTAAACCGCTGTTGCATGTCCACACTATGCTCCTTGTTGTGTCGGTGGAGCGTAGTCACAATAGCAGCTCTTGCATCAACACAGAGATCAGTGCACTGTGGTTAGTTATCTCACTGTGCAACTGGCCGCACAGTGCTTTGGACAGGATTTGCACTCAGTAATATGACCACACTGACATTGCTGAACACTAACACAAGAAGCCCACAGAAGTGTGTGTGTGTGTGTGTGTGTGTGTGTGTGTGTGTGTGTGTGTGTGTGTGAGAGAGAGAGAGTGTGTATGTGTATGTAGGGGATAGGGTGACCAGACAGCAAATGTGAAAAATTGGGACAGAGGGTGGGGGAGTAATAGGAGCCTATATAAGAAAAAGACCCCAAAATCAGGACTGTCCCTATAAAATCAGGACATCTGGTCACCCTAGTGGGGGAAGCGTGTGTGTGTGTGTGTGTGTTGGAGGAGAGTGTCAGCATGCTGTCTCTAAGTTCAGACAGCAGCTGGAAGCAACTAATCCTGAGGCAGAAGCTGGTGCACAGACAGCTAGCATCCCCCACCCCCGTTCCCCAGCTCAGCAGAGACCAGTACACCAGTAGGGGGAGGGAGACAGCCTGACATCAGCCCCACCTCCCTCCCTGGTTCAACACAGCCTTTTCTCCCCCAACCCTGCAGCACAGCCTGCCCTGCCTGCCTGCTGCTGCGGTCCTAGTGTCAGGGGAGAGCAGGATTCCACTTTAATGTTTTGATTCTGTGATTCCCTCAGAGTTCTCCCACAGCCTCCTCTCCCCACAGACCAAGGGGATCCATCCCCTCCCCTGTAGTCCAGGCAGGAATGCATTGCTGCCAGGAGCCAGCATGGTCAGCTGGGCAGTAGCTATGTGAGCTCTCCATGATGAGTAGTTTCTAAACTACCTGGGGCTTTGAAAGAGTGGGGGTACATGCCTGTGTAGCTGGATGCCAGGCAGCAGAGTTCAAAACAGTGAGCACAGTGGTCATGGTGGGCATTGTGGGATACCTCCAGGCTAACTTCCCGGTAAGCTGCGCAGCCATGCAACAGCCTATATAGTGCTGTGCAGGCCCTCAGAAAACCTGCTCAGGGACCTGCTGCAGATGGGAGAGGAGTGCCCCTCCCCCAGTCCCGCTAGCCCAGGCAGCCCCTCAACCTGCCAGATGGGGTGCCTCTACCCCAGTCCGAACCTGGCCTGGACCCAGGTGTGGTGGCCAGGCCCAAACCCAGATGCAGTCGGGGCAGAGCGGCACAGCACAGATCCAGCTGCAGACAGGGCAGCGTAGCCCAAACCCGGACACTCCTCCCCGAACCCAGCCACGGACGGGACAGCGCAGCCCAAAGCCAGACACCCCCCCCTCCCAGGTGTTGCTGGGGGGAGTTATAGCCATAGCCCCAGATCACCTTCCTGCACTCCAAAACCCTCATTCCCACCTCACCCCACCCTAAATCCGCACCCCCAGACACAGCCCTCACCCACTGTACCCCAACCTTCTGCCCCAGCCCTGAGCCCCGTCCCACACTTCAAACCCTCCATATTGGCAGGGGTGAGCTGGAGCCGGTTCGCACAAACCCGTTGTTAAATTTAGAAGCGGTTTAAGAACCGCTTGTTAACTAGCTTCCCTGCGAGGGAAGCTTTGATGGGCTCTGCCTGGGAAGCCTGTAATTCCTCCTCCCGGCCGCCGGGGGGCGCTGCGCTGCGAGAGCCATGTGAGCTGCCTCCTGGCCCTGTTGCTGCTGCTGCTCTTTGGAGCTCTGGCCCTGGGGCTCCTGCTGCTGCCTGGTGAGTCCCTGGCTGCGTCCTGCTGCTCCCAGCCCCCCCCCCCGCGAGTGTCTGCGCCCCTCCCCCGCCTTCCCTGCCCGCAGCCACCCCCCTGCCCGCAGCCAGCCCCAGCCGCCCCTGCCCCCAGCCAGCCCCTCCCCCGCCTCCCCTGCCACAGCCCCTGCCCACAGCCACCCCCAGCCACCCCCTGCCCCACCCCCTACCAGCCCCTCCCCCGCCTTCCCTGCCACAGCCACCCCCTGCCCCCACCCCCTGCCCCCAGCCACCCTCTGCCCGCAGCCAGCCAGAGCCAGCCCCGGCCACAGGCACCCCCTGCCCACAGCCAGCCCCCTGCCCGCAGCCACCCACAGCCGCCCTCTGCCCCCAGCCACCCGCAGCCAGCCCCCGCCCACAGCCGCCCTCTGCCCCCACCCAGCCCTTGCCACAGCCACCTCTGCCTGCAGCCAGCCTCTGCCTGCAGCCCCTGCCACAGCCACCCCTGCCTGCAGCCACCCCTGCCCACAGCCGCCTCTGCCCCACCCCTGCCCCTGCCCCCAGCCAGCCCTGCCCCTGCCCCCAGCCAGCCCCTGCCCCCAGCCACCCTCTGCCTGCAGCCAGCCCCTGCCCCACCCCTGCCCCAGCCACCTCTGCCCCCAGCCACCCGCAGCCAGCCCCTGCCCACAGCCGCCTCTGCCCGCAGCCAGCCCTTGCCACAGCCACCCTCTGCCCGCAGCCAGCCTCTGCCTGCAGCCCCTGCCACAGCCACCCCTGCCTGCAGCCACCCCTGTCCACAGCCGCCCGCAGCCACCCCCTGCCCCCAGCCACCCGCAGCCAGCCCCCGCCCCAGCCACCCTCTGCCTGCAGCCAGCCCCTGCCCCACCCCTGCCCCAGCCACCCGCAGCCGCCTCTGCCCCAGCCAGCCCCTGCCCCCAGCCACCCGCAGCCAGCCCCTGCCCACAGCCGCCCTCTGCCCGCAGCCAGCCCTTGCCACAGCCACCCTCTGCCCGCAGCCAGCCTCTGCCTGCAGCCCCTGCCACAGCCACCCCCTGCCTGCAGCCACCCCCTGTCCACAGCCGCCCGCAGCCACCCCCTGCCCACAGCCACCCGCAGCCCGCCCGTCTGCATCACCTGCCCACAGCCAGCCCATGTCACTCCCTGCCTCCAGCTAGCCCTGCCCCACGCCCCTATCTGCAGCCAGCCCCACATCCACTGGTGCCCTGCAGTTCCCAGGGCAGTAACCCTGCACACCTGCTTCAATGAGGGGGGGGGGCAGGGAGCAGCTGGGACCCACACATGTGCACACCCTAGAGTGACCAGACAGCAAGTGTGAAAAATCGGGACGGGGGTGAGGGGTAATAGGAGCCTATATAAGAAAAAGACCCAAAAATTGAGACTGTCCCTGATCACCACCCACACATGTGAAACGGAGCTCATTTCTAGTTCAGCCCCATCTTTTTAAAAAAGAACTTTAGGTAGGGTTAAAATACATCTGTATTTTCCTGGACATGTCAGGCTTTTCGGTTCTTAATCACCTCCTGGGAAAATATGGACGTATGGTAACCCTATTGGTACAAAAAATACATGCTGTCGCACATCCCTTAAATCAGAACTTTTTATAGGGAACCCGTTGTTAAGATTTTGGCAGCTCATCACTGCATATTGGTGCACGTAACAAAATTCATTCCGCACGTGGTTGGGAAAAATTAGAGGGAGCACTGCCTCCAGGTGGCCAATTATGGTGAAGTGATGAATGCAGAGTCTATACTGACTCTTTCTCCATCTAACTTTGCTGCAAAAAGCTCTACACCTTTTTGACGCAGTTTTATTTTGTCAGAAAAGCAGGTGAGTTTTGCTGGTGGGAGGAGCATTGTAGAGTACACACGTCTGCTGTTTTGTCAACAAAAGCTGCCTTTTGCTGACAAAAATGGGTAGTGTAGACAAGGTGTAAGTGAAATCATCATGTTTTGACTTCCTGGTCTGTTGACTGAAAGCTTCTAAAACAGGAGCATCATAAATGATGTATAGCAAATAATGAACACCACATTTT
Organism: Mauremys reevesii; assembly: GCF_016161935.1. NCBI lineage: Eukaryota > Metazoa > Chordata > Testudines > Geoemydidae > Mauremys > Mauremys reevesii. The sequence continues at coordinate 191,674,179 of NC_052624.1, forward strand.
GGCAATATATTTTGGATGACTAATTAGTTACTAAAATTTGTGATACAGAGTTTAAGAACAATTCCAAGCATAAACAAACAGTCATCCAAGTATCTGTAAACAAATAGTAAAATGTATAACAGTGGAACAAAACCTACCATTTTTATTTGCAAACTAAATCACTTTTTGTATTAGAGCAGATTGAATAATGGTAATGGTCAAAATTGTAATTATTCACAAACGCCACATTCTCATTCAACATTTTGGTTCCCTCTTCATTCTTGAGAGATCTGGTTATTTTACTGACATTTTATTACTGATAGCTGTTTTGGCTTTGCAATGCTATGCAGAATGAATCTGTATTATTATCCGCTTCATGTAACATCAACAAAAATTGTCCACTAGGCTCTAGTTGGAGGATCTTTATTACTGGTATTGATGGATGAGCCAGTAAGAGTGCAGATTGCTTTTCAGAACTTGGATTGAGGACTGGCAATTACAGAAATCATTCATTGATTTACAGAGCAGGTCTTGAAAGAATAAGTATGGAACCTTATGATGTCATTGTCATGGAGCCACTTTTTAAATTGTAGTTGCACTTCAATTCACATATTCAAAGAACAAGAGGATGTCTATTACTTTGCAGGTAGTCTAGGTAACTACCTGTTTTTACTGTCAAATGCATGTTACAAGTCCTGCATACTTATACTTCCGTATTTTAAAATGTATATATTCCTGTTGAATCTTAGGTAAATAATTTACTATATCTTCTGTTCCCCATCTTTAAAATGGATACGATATAATTTCCCTGCTCACAGGTTTGTGATGAAGATAAATACAATAAAATGAACAGAGTACTCAGACACTTTGGAAATTGGGTTATATATGCATCATGGAAACAGTTTTCATTTAAACAGGACTTCTGTGAAAAGTGTCCCCATGTAGAGAAGCACTTAGGTTTGCTAATGTCAAATATTTTGCTTAAAGGATGGGATCTTTCTTTTAAAAAGAAATAGTTTCCAGTATTCTATAAGTACCAACTACCCTTCTATAGTTCACCTCATTTATGTAATGCAAGCAGAAGCAGTTTTGAATAGCTCCGGAGAACTACCTCCAGATGTTTACAGATTCAGCCATAAATCTAATCAAAGAAAGCAGCCCATTATGCCATCTTCTGCTGAGTAACTGTAGTTTTTGTAATACTATGCACCTTAATCACTGGCAGCTTGTAAATTGCTTAAAATTAACCCAATAGGGAGTGTTCTTGTTGCACCTAAGACAAGATGAGTGAACTTGGTAAAGTTTTAGGTTCTGAGAGACTCACAAACTATATTTTCAAAAGTTCATTTTTTTTATGAGATCATAAACTAGTTTGAGTTTGCAGACATTTTTTCCTGTATGTACAACTAGTGGTATTTGAAATTTATATTATATCACTTTCTAGCCATTGCTATGCATTAGTAAGATTAGATTATTAACCTACTAAATTAGGGTGCCACAGGTATGTATGCTACCTCTGGGCTACACAATGGAGTCTTCCGTGGCTATTAGCTCCAGCCAGGGCTGCACAGAGATTTTTGGGAGTCTGGGGCAAAATCTGAAACTGAAGCTCCCCCTTCTTTAAAAAAAAAATTACATTGGAGCTAAAAAATACCCACAGAAATCATTAAACCAAAAGGTGCAAAAACAGTGAGGGGAGGGGCAGGCGTGGGGTAGGGTTCTAGAGTGAGCCTACCTTCACTCACCCTGTAGCAGCAGGTCCTATCCTTAAGAGCTGGGCCAGCATCCCTGCTCTGGGTATTGCAACCTGGTGCATGGGGTCACAGCACCACTCATGGCTGGCCCGGCCATCCCTCCATCATGAAGTATGGGTGACCAGGTCAAACTGGAGTAGTGCTGTGACCCCATGGGACAGATCACAACAGCACTTGGTTTGAGGGCCCCTCTCACATTGAGGACCTGGGGCAAACTACTCTTTTTGCCCTCCTCCCCAGGCAACCCTGGCTACAGTTGTGCATTGGTGTATGTGTGGGTACACGCAGGTGTCACTAGACTACTTTTATGGTCAGGGATGGAAGGCCTAGGGATATGGCTGATGTTGGCAGGGCTCCCAGTGCCATGGTTAGGATTTGTGAACGGCAGCACCTAGAGCAAGGATTAGATGTTTGGGTTCACAGGAGCACTTGGGGCAAGGTTAAGATAGCCCACAGCAATACACCTTATGGTTAGGGCAGGGGCCAGCAGGGATTCCTAAACTGGGTTTACGGTTAGAACCATAGGGCTTCTTGGCCCTGGATTGGGGTTGACGAAGTGAGGGCACCTAGGGCTAGTCTTAGATTTAGTGTTTACTGGACTCCCCGTGCTAAGGATAGGGCTCCCCATGGTAGGACTAAAGAGATTCAGGTTAGTTCTGGCTCTCACAGATCTCTCTGGGCTGGGATTACGGCAGAGGCCAGCAGCATTCCACAAGCTATATTTAGGGCTAGGGCTGGAGCTGGCAGGACTACCTGGGTCAGTGGCTGGCTGGGCTAAGCAGGTTAGGTCTAGGTCTAGGACCAGCAGCAGTCTCTCAATTAGGTTTAGGGTTGGCACCAGCAGGGTTACCTGGTCTACAGATGGGCTGGGTTTAGGTCTGAAGCCAGCAGGGGTCCTTGGGCTAGAGTGATGGTCGGGTCTCGAGATAGATGAGGATGAGAGTTAGGCTAGGTTCATTTTGGTGGGGGGGGTAGTATTTGGATTATATTTAAGGTCATTAATTGCACCTGATGTAGGCTTATGTTTCAGCCTGTTTGCGGATGTTTGCTAGGGTTATGTTTTTGGTCTGAGAATGGCCCTGGACAATGGTTCTGTTTGGGACTGATGAATTTGTTCAGGCCAGGGTGAATAAAAAACAACGATTAAAAGAAAAATATTTTTATTTAAATTAAATACAGGTTTAATTTTAAAAATAAACTTATTTAAAATTATATTTGAAATTAAGAAAACCTATGTTATGATACATTTATTATAATCTATTACAATAATTTAAATTACATTAAAATATTAAGCAGTTCATGTTTGCTGCTCAAATTCTAAAGAAAATCAAACCACTGAACTGATGGAAGTCACTGTCTAGGCACGTGCAATCAGAATTTGTTGCAGTGCTAAACCAACTTGAGACAGTAGTAGTCTCTTCAAGAGACTATTCTCTCCATTTCAGCATATTCAACTAGTTCAATTCAATGACTAGTTCAATCAAAGTTAAGAAACCTACTTGGAGTTGAAATGGAGGAAAGCTTAATTTCCTGTTCCAATCTATGAAGAAGAAGTAGGTGTGACGGGATGAGTTCTTCTAGTTCCTAAATCTTGAAGGAAAAAGGGTAGCCAAACATAACCTGTTTTTTCACTAACTACAGATAATACTGTGTTTAATAAATCAGCTAGTTTTTAATGCAAAACATATTTTGATTAACTTTTTGAGACTCTTTTCTTATGTATCCAGGACATAAGGTAGTTTTATGTAACTATTTTTTTAAAAAATGCTGGTTTTATATATTTTAACTGAATTTGAATTTCCATCCAAATAGAGCTTAATACAAATCACTAGTAAAAAAAAATCCTAAACTAGTGAATAGGAACTGCATCATTCACCACTGATAATAAAAAAAATAATAGATTAAGAATCTGAAAAAAATATAAATTAAACTATACAAATGCTTGGCATAATTTGATTTTTTTAAATGTTTATTTTAAAGCATTTTTTCTATTTTCATTATTTGACTTATCGTAGTTGGGGGAAACTACGGGTGGAGTGGACAATTATTAATGAGAGTAGATAGTGAGATTCAAAATGTTAAAGCTCTATAACAATTAAAACACAAATTGTCGACATCACATGTCGAAATATACAAAGCAAGTAAACTTAAATCAAACTCTAATAAGTTCTTGAAGAATTTTTCATATTTCTGTTATCATCAATTTAAATATTTTGTCATTGGTTTGTGCATATATGGTAAAATCGATATTTACCAGTACAAACATAATCCTTCCAATCCCAATATACAATTTCTTACATAAATGTGTATATATCTAGTGTATCTTCCTGGGTAGCAAAAAGAAGCACCAAGTTTAGTGTAAAGAGCAATATTTAGTTTAAATCAACCATGTTTTAATGGTTAATCAGCGAGACCCAATCTTTCTTTACGAAAATAGCTAAAAAATACAAATGCAAAGCAAGATTCAAATCAAAGGTTTAAATCAAGCTTTCTTGCTTGTTGATTTCAATCATGATTAAAATCAATCTATCCTGCTTCCCTCCTACTTCTCTGACCTTTTTTTCAGCATTTGTTTTGGTGACCACTCCTTCACTCCTCTCTTCTGGTCTGTGTCTTTGAGCTCTTCTCAGATCTACAGACTTCAACCTGGCTGCTTGTATTATGGTGGAGAACTGCAAAAAAGAACTCAGTCACATTAAAGAAAAGGTCAACCCTGAGCTACTCAATAACCCACCTCTGTCTTGTAGGCTGCATTTGGCCTTTCTGATCTAGCCGTATGAGTCTCTTTTCTATTGTATTATGAAATCACAATTTCTTAACTAGGTAAGAATTTGCAGCTAAATCACTTAAAGTACAGTGAAACCCCGCTATAACGCGACCTTTGGAGTCCAAAAAATCCCATCGTGCTAAATGAGGGGTTGCGGTATAGCGGGGTTTCAAATCAGTCAGGTGGTCCCCAAAGCGGTGCATTGAGGTGAACCGCCTAGTGCCCCTGGTGCCTAGTGCCCAGCAGTGGAGAGGCGCTGTGGCCCCCTGCCTGTCGGGGACAGAGAACTCCGGGGCTGTAGGTGCCGGTGCTCTCTGTCCCCAGCAGGTGCGGGGCCGTGGCTTCTCTCCCGCTTCAAGAGGAGCCGCATCTCCCTGCCTGCTGGGGACAGAGAGCACCGGCGCCAGCAGCCTCAGAATTCTCTGTCCCCAGCAGGTGCGGGGCTGCAGCTTCTCTCCCCTGCCATGGTGTTCGGGACCATTGGTACAGTATCATACTGTATTATACTGTACCTTAAAGGGAGCCAACCTGCGATCGCGTTATATGCGATTTCGTGTTATGGCGGGGCGTGTCATGGCGGGGTTTGACTGTATTTCCAAACTAAAGCTAATTCTTATAAGGCGTTGACGAACTGTTGAAAACTGACATGAAGAATTCCCAGCATAATCTGAAATTTGTTGCAATACTTCACATAATATTTTACAATAGCAAATTTTAGTGCAAAACAATTCTAATCCAGTAACAAAGGAAGAAGATACATTCATTTGCAGCTAAAAACAGCTGATGTTAAGAAACTTCAATAGAGCTTTATTTTTTGAAAAAGAAACTTCCTAGGCCCCAGATAAAAACACATGAGGCAGACATGTTTAATAAAACACAAGACAATGGGGTGTGATCAGGGGCGGCTCTAGGCACCAGCAAAACAAGCTGGTGCCTAGGGCGGCAAAATCTAGGGGGCGGCAAAAGGCTGGGGCCCCAGCTCATCCTGCCGCTGCGAGCCGAGGAGCGGCCCCTCCCCTGCCGCCGGGGGGGGGCGGCAGGCTGGGCCGGCGGACCTGCCGCAGTCATGCCTGCGGGAGGTCCACCGGAGCCCCGGGACGACTGGACCTGCCGCAGGCATGACTGCGGAGGGGGCGCTCGTCCCGCGGCTCGGCTGGACCTCCCGCAGGCATGACTGCGGCAGCTCAAGCGGAGCCGCCGGACCCGCGAACGTCCGCAGCCGCGGGAGGTCCAGCCGAGCCACGCGGGACCAGCGGTCCCTCTGCAGTCATGCCCGCGGGAGGTCCGCTGCTCCCGCGGCTCCGGGGCACCTCCCGCGCATGACTGCTTGGGGCGGCCAAAAAGGTAGAGCCGCCCCTGGGTATGATCCCCCACCACCACCCCCGATACCAGGCCTGCACTCTATTTTTAGAGTGCTAGCTCATTGAGCACTAATGTGAGTATGTCTCTTTGAGTAGGGAATCACATCCCCAGCTCTAAGTGTAAAAACACCCTAACAAGACTAAAGTAACTAAATTTAGTGATAATGAGATCAATATTCATTAGGATATAGGATTTTTCACCAGACCTGTGAAGTTCTATTGTCTTTGCTTCTCAGTCAGATAAATTTTGCAATCCTTTTCTCAGGTTATCGTTCTTATCAATAAAAATGAAAATTGATGTCATACTTTTTAAACAATTCCTACATTATTCAATTATTTTTAAATGCAATTTTGGAATGTTCTTTGAAAGAAGAAGTGAATACTTGGCTTGTTCAATTTCTTATACTAGCTATTAATTGTGCATTAGATAATTATTCTGTACAGTATGCAAGAGCTCCTAAATACCATATCATACCACTGCAAGAAGGCATTGACCAAATGTTTAATAGCCCAATGGTTACAGTACATATGCATTTAAGGACAATGTACACTCAGAAGAAACTAATTAACATCAAACACTAATTAGTCCCTCAGTATTTAGCAATGAAGTATCAGCAGCTGTCTTAGATGCCATATGCTAATTAGCATTAATAAACTTCAGAAATAATTGTCTCCATTGTTCTGTGTCATAATACTCCCTCTAATTGTACTTTGGAGAGCATTGGCTATAACTGGTAGCAAGCATTACATTGCATTGCTTGAAGTTTAATGAGCAATTTACTGCAACCTGTGGCAATAGAAAAAGTGTATATACAGGAAGGGAAAAGATTAATGACAATTTAAAAATCCATAATTAACATGTTGGCTTCTGTGTGTCTCTAGCTACCGAGAAGTTCTATGGGATTGGAGATAGATTATTTGCCTCAGGATTGTCTGATCTGGTGATATGCAGCAAAATCATAAAAAGATGATGTTGTGGTGTAATATGCCTGAATTACTGCCTCAGCATGCTGATGCTCCAGACCACCAGTTTTATCTCGTACACAAAACACTGCAAGCTCTCAAGGTAGAGTGTTTATGCTCCGCTTTTGGATTTTATGGATGCGTAGAATTCCATTTGTGTAATGGTAAGGAGGGGAGGGGAGGGAAGTGCTATTTTTGGCTCACCTTGATCAATATGCATTATCTAGTGAAGGATGTTTTTCCACACAATTATACTTTCTTTGCAACTTGAAACAACTGTAGCAATTGTTTTGCTTTTAAAAAGACAAAACACCAGGGCTTTCCAGGGGAAATGCTAGTTTAATAGTAGGGCAGCAGCCTAAGACTATAGAGGGCCTATTAAAGCTTCTCAGCAGACTTGATACTAAGGTTACCTACAATCACCAACAGGAAGTTTCTGGTGCTGAGGTGTTTCCATGAAGCACTCCACAGTTTCTTCACCCTCCCCCGCACCCCACTCCCCGCTGACCATTGATTAGGTGAGCAATATCCACTCTGCACTGAAAGCTGACTGGTGCAAACATAGTGAGCACCCCTAAATTGACCAATATCTCAGAGAGTGAAGAGCAGTAGTATGACATGTGTGTGCGTGAGAAAGAGAAAAATCAGGTAAAAGAATGAAAGGAGGATGAGACTAGCTGAAACAGTGTAACAGAGGAGAGGGGGAGGGGAAATCTGCATGCCATCCAAGAAGCCAGAAGGCCAAGGCTCAGGAGCAGGGAGTGGGGAGTTTTAAGATGGACATTTTAGCCAAACCTGTACTAAAAATTATTCCCCAAAAATCCTCACTTGATACTACCATATTTTCACCTGAACCAGTGAAAACACTACTGTAGACAAGGTTCTTTTTGGACAAACTTTTTAAAAAATCTCTGTGTTTAGTTAAACTCATTACTTTTTAGCAGTTTTAACAAACCTGGTGATTAAAAAAAAAAAAGTGAAGCCACCACTGCCTTTTCTACAGTAAGATTCCCTCCAGTTCAGCTGAACCGGTGGCTGCCCCAATGGCTTTTGTTTATTGTGATTTACCATTAAAAAAAAAAAAAAAAAGATGTGTCTGACTTTTTTGACTGTGTGGGAAATGAAGGAGATATGGGGAGTAGGTCCCTTAGCAGTTGTGATTAGGTGATTTAAATCACAGTGTTTGGGATTTACTTATCCCATTCAATATTAGGGCTGTTATCTTGTCCTTAACACACATTACTAAGCAGGAGAGCAGTCCAGAAGGGCAGCTGTCCTGAGTTCTATGTACTTAGATCATGATTTCTCTGATGAGTCTTAATTTTGAGCCATGCTCTAAAGAAAGAAGTAGCAACTCCACAAGACTCTTTCCAAGTTTTGCTGTAGTTTTTTTCCTTTTCTGTTTTAATTCTGTAGAAGAGGATCATTTAGCTCTTAGAAATCACAGTAGGAAAAGACTGGTTAGGTTATTAAGTCCATTCTTCTTCTTCTTATATATGAGCATAAACGTACCCAACATGTAAATATATAGTTCCATTTACAACCTTTTATGTATTAAAAAGACAAGATCTTCTTCCAGTCAATGGGATAACAATGGATCTGAGCCCCAAAATTTCACTCTAGGTTTTGGTCTGCATTTGCAGTCTATGGATAAAAAACACTATATGATTATGTAGTATTAACCAGAACAGCCCTGATAGATTTATCCACTACCTACAATACGATATGGAGATACAGGCTATTGCTCAAGGATCATCAATTGCTATAGCACTATGCGACTCCTGAGCAACTGAAGATACCATGTCCTTCTGAATGGGCAGATCAGCAGAGTACACATCTTCAACAATTGTGTACCTTAAGGATCCATGCAACTCCTTTATCGTTCAACATCTACATTTGTGATTTACCTAACACAATTTTGCATATGTTTACTTATGTTGATGACATCGCTTTTGCAGCACAAGGCAAAGACCTCACCACCATAGGTAAGTCCCTCTCCACTCCACCCCAATGCCTCCAAAACCTTGGTAATGGCATCTTTGTTGTTTTGGTGAAGGGCTAAGGAACCACTTAGTGATACCTTTTGTGGCCAATGGCTCTATGCAAAGGACATGGGGTAAACTTGGATAGGAGCTTGACTTTTAAAGCTCATCTGGAAAAAAGATATGCAAAAAAAAAAAAGGTTAAAAAAAAAGGACTAACGATATCCAAAAACTAGTGGGCATAACATGGGATACCAATGTGCACACACTTTGAGTAGTGACTTTAGCATTGGTATACTTGATCATAGAATATTGAACACCAGTATGGAGAGGAAACTCACATACCAAATCTCCAGACCTGTAGGTTAAAGCTACAATGAGAATAAAAAAATGGAACATTAAAATCAATACCTGTTCACTGGTTGCCCACTCTGGCACATATACCCCTACCCAAAATCTGGAGAGACACACAAAGCTCATGAGTACAATTAAACCATGTCCAAACTGATTGTATTAACTCATGAGGACCTCCAGAACCTTCCAAAGACACATCTAGCCCAATCCTAAAAACACTTGTGCGATTTTAAAGTTCATTCAATCCTGAGGCACATGGAAAAAAAATTCTGGTATAATGCTAATATCCCAGACAAACACCTGATTGCAGACCCCATAAAAGAACTTCCAGGCTTCAACCTATATCAGGCCTGGTCTACACTAAGAAGGGGGGTTGAACTAGGGTACGCAAATTCAGCTACGCGAATAGCGTAGCTGAATTCAAAGTACCCTAGTTCGACCTACTCACCCGTCCAGACGCGGCGGGGTCGAACTCTGCGGCTTCCCCGTCGACTCCGCCACCGCCGTTTGCAGTGGTGGAGTACCGGAGTCGACCACAGCGCTTCCGGAGTTCGAACTATCGTGTCTAGATCAGACGCGATAGTTCAAACTCTGAGAAGTCGAACTCACCGCGTCGACCGGGAAGGTAAGTGTAAACCTATCCTCAGAAACATTGTTTTTGAAAACTGCATGGCAGATGATGTCATCTCATAAACCTTTGAATGACAAGAGACAATGAACAATGCAACTGTGGACTACATTGTAAATCAGTGCCTACTTTGATTGTTTGCCGTTGGCCACTCTCAAACTTATATCAAGCCATTCCTGAAGCTACCCACTGGCTCGCAAATCCGGACTTGGTTACATGAATGTAGCTAATCACCTCCCTTGCCACAGGAAAAAAAAATTAGGCTGCCATGCCCTCTCCCTCAAAATAATTGGAGGAAGGTGTGATGCCTAACTGCAAGAATCTTTCAGCTGAATTTGCTTTAAAAAGCTCCAGTAAGGTTGGCTGGGAGAAAATTTCAGTGAGAGATGATGGAGCAGGGAATTTTGAAGCATAAAGGCAGTCATGTGAACTGTTGGCTGTGCCTAACCAGCAGTTTGGGGAAATAATGTTGTTGGAACATGAATATCCTTATGTTGGTCCCCTGTGGGAAAAGGCTCTGGACAGAGTGGCTGTCTCACCATCTGTCCATGCAGGTATGCAACCTGTATTTCAGGTTCAGAGGAGAGGCTGGTATACTGATTTTTCACAGCAGAACAGCCATGTAATTAGACCCCCAGGATCCTTTGAATATGCTCTGTAGTTCCCTGGTGGGCTCAGGCACATCTGATTCCATGTGGACTCAGAGGTTGGTAGTGGAAAGGCATCAGAACACTGGTTTGGAGTGAAAATTGACTGTATTCCTTTAAGACAAAGTCCAGTCTTTGAATTGGTAAGGTCCGAGAATTTGAAAACTAACAAAGAGCCTAGTGTCTGTGTCTATGCAAGTTACCTTGTTAACAGGGGGAAGGAGTTTTTGCCCCTAGCTAGTAACACAAAGATGCTGCTAGGAAAGGACATGCCCAGTCCACAGTTGGATTCTTTTAAGCAAGAAGGCTCAGATTTCAACACTCCAGGAAAGGGAGGTGGGAAAGAAGTTGAACCTTTAGATGAAAGAGACAAGTTAACCCTAAGCAGGGAAATGAATCTTTTGTGTGCACACAATACTGGGATCGGGAGACGCTCCAGAAGGGGTCTCCCAATGTGCAAAATTCCTTTTCATCCTTACCTCACCCAACCTTAAAATGCTAAGATGCCACAGATTTAAATGAAATTAAAGTTTATGATAAGGGAAACATTGGAGTGAAAAAGAAGCTAATGACTCTGTGCAAAAATTCAAGAAGGGCATTGAGCAAACTGACCTTCGAGACAAACAGTCTGAACAGAAGGTGGGGCATGACAAAAATACTTGTAAACACTCACTTGGAATAAATATGTTGCTAATGTCAAGAACTGTAAAAATGTACAATATGTATGACCTTTGGGGAAAGCCCTTGAACATGCTAAAAAAAGTAAATGAGAACACTGTGCTAAAAACCCCTATGGTTCTGTTGTCTCATTGAATGAAAACACACTTCACGGTAGAAAGCCTTATGGTACTTATATTTCACAGTTATTATCCATAAGCAAACTTAGAACTTATCAGAGCAGAAAAAAATATTACAAGCCTGGTCTGCTGTATGGAAAAGGAAAACTGAGGCACACTACCTCATTGATTTAATGTTTTATGACAAACCAGAAGTATCCTACCTATGACACAGGGTGAACAGAGGGACAATTCACACTGAACCCTTGAAAGTAGAAGCCATTAAAACCTAGCCTGCCCATAGAACAAAGGACAGGTCCAATCCTTTAATGGAATAGCCAACTACTACAGGAAGCTGGTAAAGGGATTTAGCGACATTGTAAGATTTAAAATCGAATAAACAAAGAAAAAGTCTTTTTTAGTGAAACATGATTTTGATAAACTATTTCTGTTACCCAGGGATACGTCTAATATTGGGTTGAAAGCTGTACTGATGCAAGATAAAGAATGGAAATTCCTAGGATGCATTCAGCAGTGTCTGGAACACTCCTTTCTGCATCAATTTTGCATTGACTGAAGATGACCATTTAAATCATTGTTGCTACCACTACTATACAATTGCAACAAATCTTACACAAAGTGTATGATGTAAGGTAACAATGGAAAAGTTGTAATCTGTCAAGTATGATTATCCTAGTTAAATGTATGTATCATCACTATATCTGAATATTGGCTACGCAATTGTATTTCAATGTGTTCATTCTAGGGCTGACACTCACAAGGTAGTTTACATCCAGTCTCACCAGCCCATTGTGAATGGACTATTCAAGCTTGATGGGTCATTAAGAGGAATCAACTTTCCGGATAGTTTTTCCGGGGGATGTCTCAGATAGCAAGGAACCAATGGCCACCGATGTGATTCAGCAAAACATGTAAGAGCATGTGATGTGGACACGTGACCTCGGACTTCACCTGTGTCAGTAACTTTCCAGACATAAGGGCTATGGGCTTAGGGACAATACATTTCCATGCACATGGCAGAGGATTTAAAAGACACCTGAGACATCTCCATTCTGCCTCATTCCTGCTCCAAATCTCAGCACTGTGGACTTACAACTAAAAGGAACATTTTGAACTAAGGACTAAACACCTTCTAATCTTTTGGAAATCACCAGAGAAACTTTTTACAAGCTAGCAGACTATTCTATCACTGCTACAAACCTGATCTAAAGACTTGGCAATCATTTCTAATATATGATCATTTAGCCATTTATAACTCTAGTCTTTTCTTTTACTAATAAACTGTTAGTTAATTAAGGATTGGCTGACACCGTGATATGTGGGTAAAATCTGAAATATATATTGACCTGGAGGTAAGTGTCTGATCCTTTAGGAGTGGTAGAACCTCACATCTTATTAATTGGGTTTTCAATAACCTCTCACTGTATTAGACCAATTTGTCTGGATGGGAACCAAGGGCTGGAATGCCTAATGGGGACTTTTTTTTTGGCTTTTTGTTAACCAGTGTGGTGCTACAGAAGCTCTTTTGCTGCTAGTTTGCTGAATCTAATTGTAGTATAAACTACTATTTTGGGGGCACTGTCTGCCATTTTCTGCAGTCTGCCCTGAGTGTAGCATTGTCGGAGTGGTCCATTCCAGGCACCTGATCACAGAGGGTCTTTGGATTCTGGAATTCTGGTTCAAAAACATTTAAAGAGAGACAGGTCTTTATAATTAAACTCAGATTGGAGTTTGGGTCAGGATTTCAAGATGCACTTGATCTCTAAATTTACCAGAAGTTGGATTCAGAAACATTTCTAATTTTTTAAAACTATATTACTAGCCCACCATAAGTAGGTTAGACAAAAAATATACACACGTGTGTATATTTCTATATTCATACATACACACAAAAGACAAAAATAGATATCACATAAGACACATTTGCACCTATTAATTAAATGCAGGCATGTTCGTATTTTTATATAAAGTTTGTTGGAAATAGCTGTTGTACTGTAGCTTTGTAATGTAAAAAATGTAAACTGTCTTTCAGAAAATGTTTTATTCAGACCTAAAGGCATTCTCTTCCAGTAGTTAAAACTTCAGCTGTGGACTAAAAAGGTGATTTATGCATTTGTACTGTATTTTATTCTTTAACTAAAGCCTAATGCAAATGATATTTTTGTTTTGTTTTGAGTTTCCACAATAGGCCCTAGGGCTTTTGATAAAGCTTTTAACTGGAAGCATTCTACCTTCACTCTTTATCAAGGTTTCACAACAGGAGTTATGATGTTGGTAGTTAATTTAAATGCATAAATATTTTTCTCATTTTATATTTAAGATATTTCCTCCTCCTGTCCAGTTTGAGTACTGTATATCACAGCGATACATTTTTCTTAGTTTTAAATGTATTAAAAGCTAAAATAACTTTGCTAAAATTCTCACATTCTTAATGTATACAAAGCTTTACCAGTATCAGATTCCTGCACAATACTATATATATTTCTAAGATGCCCATTTCCCCTTAGTATCCGAGGGCAAAAAAACTGAGCATTTCTATAGGGATAATTGTGGCATTTGAGCACAGCCTATTATACAGGATGATGTAATGCCATATTGACTCTAGCGGGCAGATCAGGCGTTATTCTGCCTCCCTTATGTCCCTTATTGTGAGTTGCTAGTGGGAGGCAGTGCAAAAAATCTCTCATGCTCCTTAATGCCCTAATTCTGTCAGGTTCTTAAGCATGTGCCTGATTTTTAGCCTTCTCATGTGCTTAAGTCTATTTTGGAATCTAAGCCTAAGGGCTTGTCTTCATTACTGGGGTAAATCGACTTAAATTACACATGCTCTCCAGTCAACTTCCCTTACTCTTCTTGTAGAGGTGGAGTACCGGGGTCAACTGGAGAGTGCTCTGGCATCTATTTAGCAGGTTTTCACTAGACTCACTAAATCGACCCCTGCTGCATCGATTGCAGCAGCGTCAATCTCCCCTGTAGTGAAAACCAGCCCTAAGGAATGCCACAATTTCTCTTCCCTATGTAGCCAACCACTCAGCTCTATATGTGCTATGGATCTAATTACTCCGTAACCCCTTCCTGATAAGTTGCTTCCTCTGGTAGCAAGGAAGTCATGACTCCTGTCCTGTAAGTCAGGAGATGCAGTTTCAGCTGGCTCTTACTCTCCCTCACACTCTCACTGCACAGCTGTGATTTTACCCATAGTGCCAAAGCACTTTATATATGTGAAACACTTAAAAATATATGAACTAATTAATCCTCACAGCAGACTTTAATTAACCTTTAGAAAATTACTAATACCTCTATATTTCAGACGGGGAATCTGAGACAGAGAACATATGCGCTAGGGGAGCCCCAGCAGATTTTCTGGGCTTCAGTCAACTGCAGGGTTCTAGACCCACCAGCTCTTTGGAATTTCTACTATACTAAAGCTCGAGTTAAACCTCTGAGCATTCCCATAGTGAACTAGATAGTTCCAGAAGGCTGAGTCAGATGCTTTTGCAGATGAAGCACTGTGCCTTCTCTCTAACCTGCCTGCTTCCTTAGTACTTTTTAAACATTCCAGTGTGACTGGGTGGTAGGAGATCACATTTGTGCTCTCCTAGAATGTTGTCATTTCACTGGCTCAGTTCCCCAAAACCTCATTCAGGTGACTTTCTTTAAAAGAAGTCACCAAAACTAGGCCAGAACACTTTGCTAAGAGGGACAGCAAAAGAGATTCTGAAAAACAGTGACATTTCCAGGTGCAGAGGTCAGCTGGATACCTTCTTCTCAAGTGAGAGACATAGCTCTGACTCCCATATTCTGCATTAAAAATCTCAAGCTAAACAGTGAAGTGAATATAAACTGTAGTACTTTGGACCATATGTAAATCATATGTATTGTGGTTAAGAGTTGCCTAATGAGCATGATGTCTTAAAAGCAAAAATAATATTTAAAAGTGTGGAAGATACAGTAATAACTAATTAACTGCCACAGCTGTTTTTTTAAAACCTAAGGATCCAACAACTTAATACATTTTAACTAACTATGGTAGATGTTGGGGTAGATTTTCAACAGCACAACTGGAAGTTAGGTACCAGGTGAAAATCTACACCTGGGATCGGCAAGCTTTGGCATGCAGCCCGCCAAGGTAAGCCCCCTGGTGGACTGGGCTGTTTTTTTTTTTTTACCTGCCCCGTCTGCAGGTTCGGCCGATCGCGGCTCCCACTGGCCACAGTTGGCCACTCCAGTACAACGGGGGTGGCGGGAAGCGGCAGCCAGCACATCCCTCGGCCCGCGCCGCTTCCCGCAGCCCCCATTGGCCTGGGACGGCGAACTGCGGCCAGTGGGAGCCACGATCGGCTGAACCTTTGGATGCAGCAGGTAAACAAACTGGCCCGGCCCGCCAGGGGGCTTACCGTGGCAGGCCACGTGCCAAAGGTTGCTGATCCCTGCTCTACTAGTTGGACTGTTCTAGCACCTAGAGGTCAGAGCCCTATTGTGCTAGGCACTCTACAAATATGACAACAAACCTGCAAAGTGTCATGCATCTTACATGAAACTCATGCACTCCAGCAGCCTGGACTGAAAGTTATGCATTCAGTAGGGCATTAGGTGTGCAGGAGACATTTGGTCTGCAATTTAGGCTGACTAGCACCTGAGTCACTCTAGCATCTGCTGAATAGGCACCTTCAACCACTTCTCTATTCCCCCTGCAGTTCCCAGCCTCACTGAGCAGCAGAAAGGGAAGTAGGTGGTGTTGGTGGGGGTTACTGGGGTGTAAAGGAGACAGGAAGTACTGGGGGATAGGGACTACAGAGGGACGGGGGCTAAGGGAAGAGTAGGAACTGGGGAATAAAGGAATGGCATGGGGAAAGAACCCTATAGCAAGCCCCTCCCCAGCAAAATTCACTTCAATCCCTGGCTCCCGCTAGGCCCTTCTCCTTCCATCACTTGAGGGGTACAAGGATAACATCCTAGCCACCCACACTTGCTTCCAGTCCTCAGTGGAGCTCCCTCATATCTTTTAGATCAGTGAGTAGGGTACTTCCCTGGGATGCAGGACCCCTGATTCAAGTCCCACACTTTGCCTGATCAGATGGGATTAGAATAGGAATCTGCCACCTCTCAGGTGAGTATCCAAACCATTCAGCTACCGGATATTTTGATGTAGGTCTCCTGTTGAAGTTGTTCCACATGGCTAAATAATTGAATAGTCATTGTGCTATAGAGTGAGAATGACTTTACAGCCTAGTGGGTAGGGCACTCACCTGGAAGGTGGGAGACCCAGGATTCAGTTCCCCCTTTTCCAAGGGTTCCCCCTATACTTTTCACATCCCTGCTTGGATTCAGGCAGAGCCCTAACCCCTGAGCTATAGAGTCTCTGTCCCTCTCCCCTAGTTTTGTTCAAAAGTTCCATAGTGGACCTGGTAAACGTTCCTGACAAATGTTTCTTAAACGGATACCTTTCCACAAACGGTTTCAGTTCTGACAAAAAAGAGTCACGTTTCATTGAAAAAAATCCTGACCAATTGTAGAAAAAGGAGCTGTTACACTGGAGTAAGTTTAAATAAAGAATAGTTTAATCTTACAGTCCACTTACTTACGTCAATCAAACTACAATGTTTTTGGCCATGCACTTTTCTTTAAGGCAAATAAGACTCATATTAGCACCTTCAGTTTTTATGCCACCCCCTGGAGTGCCAGAAATTCCATTGCTACAGGGACAGCTACCTGCCATGCATTACTTGCAAGATATCAGCAATGATCACTTTTCTGCAAGATGAAAGGAAACCTCTTTTGTTGCATTACTTGGGACCTAACAAAGGACATTTTACAACTTACCTTCCATACCAGATGCTCTTCCTAATTCTAAAGGTTATGATAAATCAGTTCTGTGGGCGATAAACATTTTGGCCCATAATAAATACGGTGGGGGTTAGGGTTACAATATTTCTGTAGGATAGCACAAAACCCCAGGGGATTGACTGATGAGTTTGTAGCTACTTTACATGAATTCGTCTCTACAGTATAAGCAGTTTGAGTAGTCAAGCTGACAAAATGATTCATGATCAAATAATTGAAAAGAAAAATAATTTCAGAATTAAAGATGATTTACTAGTGGGGGATGATTTAACCCTTGATAAGATTGCTGAGTTAGTCAAAAAAAGCTATAGAAAGTCACAAAATCATTATCTCCTGCATAATCCAGTGACAGTTCACAGAGCGTTAAAGTCAGCACAGTTAACAGAAATGATGTGAAGGTAAATACAAGCCCACATTTGCAAATGGACAAAAATACAAGCCATGCTACAAACAACATTACTTTAGATGTGGAGACATCAGTCATATGGCTGACTTTCTGGAATGCCCTGCAAAATATGCAAATTGAAAACAATGTCATTTAAAAAATACATCAAGGGAACTGTGCTACACTTGAAGATGGAAGAAAATGGAACACCTCTGAACCAGTAAAATCTAAGCTACCAATATATGAGAATAATGATCAGTTTGTTGAATAGGATTTAATTATTGATATAAAACCCATTTTCTTTATAGTTATTCTTGAGAGTAATACTGAAGAGTAGAATGAAAACATTGAAAGTAACAAAAAGAGTACATGTCAAATTCACCAGCTCAAATGATGAAATAACTCCGCTTCCTTTAGTCACCTTCAGTTGTACCTTACTCTGAAATGTGTCTGATTGATTTTAGCGGGTGTTTCCATGGAGTAAGGTACTATGGAGTATGATTTAGGGTGACAGAGTCTAGCCTAATGTTACTTAGAGTACTGGCAAATTTCAAACTATATCCCATATAAGAATTTACATTTATTCAGATTACAAAATTTTCATTATGAGTGAAATCCTGGCCCCATTGAAGTTGATGACAAAACTCCCATTCGCTTCAGTAGGGCCAGGATTTCACCCTATACATTTAAATTAAGTGCATAAATATGTTCCAGTTTCACTTCAATTATTTGTTTGTAGGAGGCAGATATAGAACAGCAAGGGTGAAAAATGTAATACATTCTTGAGAACACTAGACAAGCTTAGGCAAGCAACGTTTGTTCTATTCCAATCAGGTTCTTAGACCACCATCCACACGACAGTGGGAGGAAGCATCTGATTGGAAAGAAGGACAAAAATCAAGATGGTGAGAGAGGCACATTGTGAATTAAATGAATAGAAAACCTTGAGAGATTTACTATCTAAATCTGACCTTTTTTCTTAGCCATGAGGAAACTCACTCAATGTGCATCCAGAGCCATCCCCCATTGCCAAATGAAAGGAAATGGGGCAGAGAGAAAGAGAGGAATAAAATGGGACAAGGAAAGAGATGGAGAGGGAGCAGACAGAAGAAACAGGAGAGAAGAGGAAGAGTAAAGAGGAGAAAGCCTGCAATAGCTGCTGCTATTTGAGACTATAGAGCTTCCTGAACAGAAACCGCTAATCATGCCAAACATACCAGGCTTTCACGTTGAAGACAGCCCTTATTATTATTGGCAATGTGCATAGCAGCACCATACAAGACAGAGTACCCCACAGAACTTATAGTCAAAAGTCCTGACCCTGCTTGAGAAGTGTCTGAGTGGATCTCTGCACCCATTCAAAAACTCATTGAAGTCAATGGGGTACTATGTGTCAGTGAACATGTGTATATGTTGGGTTATCATTGGAAGACTTTGCAGAAGATTTGAGAAGGAGGGATATGAACGAAAGGAAAGGGGATGGTTTGGTACAGAAGACAGTCATCACTGGGAAGTCCAGAACTACAATTCCATTTTAAAAGTATGTTAATTATTTTACAAGTGAATGAGTCTTCAAA
This sequence comes from Mauremys reevesii, assembly GCF_016161935.1. Taxonomy (NCBI): domain Eukaryota; kingdom Metazoa; phylum Chordata; order Testudines; family Geoemydidae; genus Mauremys; species Mauremys reevesii. The sequence continues at coordinate 191,693,217 of NC_052624.1, forward strand.
AGATGAAAAATTTGTGTATTATGAACCCACTGAACAATCTATTGCCAAAGATCTTTTGGGGCAATATACTACTGGATTTCACATCATGCCCAGATGTGTCTTCATCTGATAACAATTTATTTCATTCTTTCTGAATAGTTCATGCCGCACTTCGGGCTGAGGAGAAAAAAAGATTGCCCATATGCTCAAAAACATTCAAAATTCATGCTGACCGATTAGCAGTTTTACTGTGTCTATTGATGTCACTGTAGCTGTGATCCTTTGTTTTCCCTCCCTGAAGTTGAACCTGGCCTCCAATTGGAACAACCAGCAGAGGAGAAATGTGGGGCTGGACAGACAATCCTTCAGTCATGTTTGCTTGAGTAGGGCAGGGGCATTAGAAGGTATGGGCAAATAAATCACATATGCAGGTAGATTTTCTCAGGAAGAGGGGAAGGAATCATTGTACTTTCTGGGACAAAATGACTATCTTTGCGCCATCATTATCCTTTTAGAGGTCTGGCAAAATGTAGAGGTCTGGGAGTCATAAAAAGAAGATAAGTCTGTAGCGGACCCTGACCTAAAATGGAGATGCTGAAGCAGTGGGTCCTTTCAGGTTTTAGGATGCTTTTTAGTTACCTCAAAATCCACCCGAAGAACAATCAGTTGAGAAGAAGGTTAGCAAACTAAGCTCTTTCCCATACCTCAATATTCCATTTCCTCAGCTGGACATGCCAGAAACCTACTGTTGAGAGCACTTGTGGGATATTCTGATGTGGTTGAAGCCTGTTTCACACAAATATGAATCTGGTAATTTGTCAGTGTGTTCAGAGAATCATGGTCTGGCTCAAGAGGGGTAACAAAGGAAACCTCCAGAACCACCTATAAAACTCTAGAGATAAAGGCAGTATGAATTGTGATATGAAAGGCAATCATAGCAACACCAAAGTTCCACCAAGGGTTGACATTTACTATTTGTTCATGACTTCAGGAGGGAATGCAAGTAAGCAGCAGGTGGTGAGGTGAGAGCAGGCTCGGAAGCCATCCTGGGATTCAGCCTGGTTTGATGGAGGTAAAAGGATATTTATGTGCCACATGGGAGATAACCAATTATCAGACTTCCTGGTCTGATGCCTTAAAAAATGGCAGTCAGAATGCCAAAACTGAAGGAAAAAGCTATGAGAAAGGCCCTCCTAAAATCCTCTCATATGACCGCAACCTCAGAGTCTCAAACCCTGAAGTATCCAACATCCTGTAAATGAGGGTCTCCACTTCCACAAGGCTGGACCTTTGTGATGGAGGATCCTGGTCAACACCTAGGTATGTGTTATCCTACTGGGGAGTGTCTAATTCCTCTCCCATGTACAAATCATTAATGTCTCCCTCTGCTTTTTGTGATCACATGAAGAGTTGAGGGGGTTAGCCTTTGAGCTCCAACTGGCCAGAGGTAGGCTCTAGATTTGAATATTATATCAGCATTTTATATGGTAATGAAACAGTCATGCTGAGTGCTGCACTCTGTTTACTATGTCTGAAAGTTTTAAAGTACAAGAAAATTATATAGAATGGGTAAAGTTTTCAAAAACACCTGATATTTAGAAGCCCTAATTCCTGGTTTGTTGGTGCTACCACAATACCTATCATAAATAATCATTGTTTTGCTATCAGTACTTCTGTATCATATGCATTGTATAAAGGTTACAAGCGGTTCAGGTTAATATGGTCAAGCGGAGCTGCAAGCACTGCATGGTCCCTCCTTACAGTTCTTCCGGTACACTTCAAACCTACATTGCAAGAGCCCTCTTGTTCATTCTTAGAACTAAATTCAACAGAGACAGGCAATAGTGCCAAATTTTGCAATGATTTTACAATAGAGGTGCATTTTAAACAGAGATTAGATGATGAGATAAAATTAATTTAGCCCATGACTTAAGAGGTGGTCTGAAGCTGCAGAGGAAAGCTCTGTCCTCCAGTACCATACAGTAGTTTATTAGATGAAAGAAGCCAAAGATAAATTGCCACCATTTTTACAGCTTCCTCAGAACACCACCACTGCTCCCCCCCAGGTGCTAAAAAGAGCTGCCTCAAATCTAGTCCACAAAGATAACTAATTTTAACAAGCTATTCACTCATCATTACTAATCAATAACCACCAGGGAGGACAGCCAAGTGCCACTAATAGTATTGCTGCCATTAGCATTTATGTCCAATTCACCTCTTGCTTTAATCTCAATTGCCTCCCTGACTTTGACCCAGTCTGTTTTAGGAAGCGGCACAATCTAGATAGCTTCATCAAAATGAGCAATTATTTATTTCACTCCTGAGAAGCCGGGACCAAGCAACTGAACACACTTTGTCCTATTAGCCCTATAAACCCACAGCTGAGAATTGGGAGGATGCAGCTGGGTATCCATTATATAGTTCCTTTTATGACAGTCATTTTTTGACATCTTATAAAATATGTAACACTTTAGGCAACAGCACGGTTAATGATGCAATATTGCAATGAAATCCCTGTCTTGACCGAACTTTCAAAAGGAGCAACAACAACACATACATTACTCCTTTCCTTGATTTAAAGAGACATCCATTTTACCATAGCTGATTGCCGTGCTGCATTGAATGAAAACACCACATTACGCCTAATCTTCCCAACAACAAAAAGGATTTATTATATGTTTCATTTTCCTTGTGTTAAGGATAAATTCTAAGCTTCTTTCTGAGAATTGCTACAGCAAGTTGAACTTGATTTACAAAATGAAAGCTTGGGGCTCAGTGGATAGTGACAGTGATCTGATAAGCAACACTGTTCAGTTAGAGTATCTTGCTTGAAGTCAGAAGACAGCTTCAAGTTCAGAAATTTCAGACTAAAACAAGCAAGCAAGCACAGAATGAGTTTGGCTGCTCATTTGCATCTTCATTCATTTGATTCGTTATGCTTTTAGACCATTATTAAATTCCTAGCTGTGCCATCCTCACTCGCTCACATGTGGCTGTCAAATTCTACTAGTAAATTCAGGCCAACAGAACTTCATACTAAAAGAGGAAGGATGGTCTTGACTCTGGACAATGGCTCATGATATCTTGATTGTGCTCTTGACTCTTCCACTTCCTATAAACTGACAATAATATTCTCCTCCCCCGCAGAGGTATAGAGAAGCTAAATTCATCGACATCTATGACATGCTCAGATACTACTGTTATAAGCACCATGGAAAAGTCAAAATAAAATAAAATATTCGTAAAGGCTGTTGAGCACTGAAGGACAGAGGGTGGTGGAGAGAGAAGGGACATAGTAGATTGACAGAAATGCAGGTCTGTCTGTCTGTCATCATCTTCCTCTTCTTCATTTTTCAAAATTTTTCTTTTTTTGCGGTGGGGAGGGAATTTTATAAAGAGTCTTTGAGAGATTTCTCCATAGGTCTGCACTCCCACTTGTCAGCTTTAAATTAACTGAATTGCTGATGAAAAATAGAGTGTTGAGTGGCTTAATAATGGCACCCACTGATGAGCCATTTGTTAGCGAAGAGCTCACTATGCTAGTTTTCTTAAAGAAGAAAGAGATTCCAGACGTACAACAGATCTACCCTGCACACCAGATCTAACTGCCTCAGTTATCACATGCTTGTACACCTCTACCCCGATATAACACAAATTTGGATATAACGTGGTAAAGCAGTGCTCCGGGTGGGGAGCAGGGCTGCGCACTCCGGAAGATCAAAGCAAGTTTGATATAACGCAGTTTCACCTATATTGCGGTAAGATTTTTTGGCTTCCGAGGAAAGCATTATCAGGGGCGGCTCTAGACATTTCGCTGCCCCAAGCATGGCGGCATGCTGCGGGGGGTGCTCTGCCGGTCGCCGGTCCCGCAGCTTTGGTGGATCTCCCGCTGGGGTGCCTGCGGAGGGTCCACTGGTCTCGCGGCTCCACTGAAGCCACAGGACCGGCAGACCCTCCGCAGGCATGCTGCTGAAGGCTACCCGCCTGCCACCCTCCCGGCGACCGGCAGAGCGCCCCCCACGGCATGCCGCCCCAAGCACACGCTTGGTGTCCTGGGGCCTGGAGCCGCCCCTGGCAGGGTGGCGCGCTCGCCGCCCTTCCCCAGTCCCGTGGCCGGGGCAGAAGTGGCAGCGGCGGGTGCGCTGGTCCCGCGGCTCCAGTGGGGACCAGCGCGCCCGCCGCAGTCATGCCTGTGGGACCTCAAGCGGAGCCGCGGGAAGAGGGGACCCTCCGCAGTCATGCCTGCGGTAGGTCCGCTCGTCCCGGGCTCCGGTGGACCTCCCGCAGGCATGACTGCGGAAGGTCCGCCGGAGCCAAATGCCGCCCTGCCCCGACAATGCCGCCCCATGCACCTGCTTGGCGCGCTGGGGTCTGGAGCCGGCCCTGCCCTGAGCATTATATCGGGGTAGAGGTATAATTAGTGCTTGTCTTTCTGAGATGTTCTGAGGAAGGCTGCCCAGGGAGGGGAAAGTTTTGGGGGGACAGAAAGTGATCCAGACACTGAAATTTCTGGATGGTGGCAGTGTTACCAGATCTAAGCTAGTAATTAAGCTTAGAAGTGTCCATGCAGGTCCCCACATCTGTACCCTAAAGTTCAGAGTAGGGGAGGAACCTTGACATGGTGAGCAGCGGTGAGGGATTTTTTAGGAACCAAAAGCCAGTAGGATTTTTTTTCTCTCCTTTCTAGCTGCTTAGACAGCAGCCTGAGGGCAGAGGTGTTAAGTTTTTTTAACAAGGGTCTTTGTTAAGAGGAGGCTTCAAGCTGTGAGCAAGCAGCCAGCAAAAGGAATTTACAAGCTGAATTGTTTTCTTTCTTTCTACCTCTCGGGTATAGCTAGTTAGAAAGTCTCTGTTAACCAAGCAGCCCTGAACTGAGTGCATCCCAGTTTCAGTGAGCTGCAGAGGGGTGTGGCCAGCACAAGAAAGCAGGAAAATGAGTACCAGTGGAGCAACTAACAAACTAGAGCTGGCTAGGCTTTAAGCAACAGAGAAAGACAACGAACATAAGAGACAGATGGAAATAAAACAAATAGAAATAGCCAGAGAAGAAGCTGCCCACAAGAGAGCTATGGAGGAGAAAGAAAAATAGAGAGAAGGAGAAGAGAAAGCCAAAGAGACTGACCACCGGAGGGCTATGGAGCTCCAGAGGGAGGCCCACCAGCAGGCCCTGGAATTAGCAAGGGCTAAGCAAGATGTACCAGCCAACCCTAACAACCCTTCTCCAGGTACTGTTTCCCATCCCAGAAAATTCCCCACCTACAAGGCAGGTGATGATACTGAGGCCTTCTTAGAAAATTTTGAAAGGGCCTGCCTTGGGTACAGCATCTCTACAGACCAGTACATGATAGAGCTGAGGCCACAGCTCAGTGGACCCTTAGCAGAGGTGGCAGCTGAAATGCCCAAGGAAAACATGAACAATTATAAACTTTTTCAAACCAAGGCCAGAATCAGAATGGGGCTAATGCCTGAGCATGCCCGTCGGCGGTTCAGAGCCCTAAGGTGGAAACCAGATGTGTCATTTACCCGACACGCCTACCACACTGGAAAGAATTGGGATGCCTGGATATCAGGAGCAAGTGCTGAATCTCTGGAAGCTCTGTCCTTTCTAATGCAAATGGAGCAGTTCTTAGAGGGTGTTCCTGAGGAAATAGAAAGGTACATCCTAGATGGGAAGCCCACAACTGTAACCGAGGTGGGGGAGATTGGAGCCAGATAAGTGGAAGTGGCAGAAAAGAAAAAAAATACTAGCAAGGGGAGTGAATATCAGAGGGGGCAAACCGAAAATAAACCCTATCACCGGGGGCAACCCAAGATCCCACCTACAACCCAAGGAAAGCCCCAGACACCCTATTGTTCCACCTCACCAGCCTCCAGCAACTCACCTCGACCCAGTGACCAGTCAGCTGGGCGATGTTTTAAATGTAATGAACTGGGACATATAAAGGCCCACTGCCCCAAAAGCCCAACTGATTACAGTTCATTACACCACAATCACACCAAAGATACCCAGGCCCAGATGCCTCTCAAATACCCTCGGAGCGAAGGGAAAACTTGAGAGTGGGCGGAAAGAAGGTTATCGCGTGGAGAGACACTGGGGCACAAGTGTCAGCTATCCACCAATCCTTAGTGGACCCCAAATTCATCAACCCAGAGGCCCAAGTGACAATTCACCCATTCATGTCAAAATCTGTAAACTTGCCTACAGCTGAGTTGCCCGTCCAGTACAAGGGCTGGTCAGGAATGTGGACTTTTGCAGTCTACGACAATTATCCCATCCCCATGCTACTGGGGGAAGACATGGCCAACCATGTGAAGCTGGCCAAGAGAGTGGGAATGGTCACACGCAGCCAAGCCAAGCAAGCTTCCACACCCATCCCTGTTCCTGAGCTGTCCACAAGGGCCCCATCTGTGTTACCAGAGACCCAGACCGAGGTGGTGGAACTGGATCCCCTGCCAACAACTGAAACAGCCATAGTGCATCCAGTCCCAGAACCGGAACTGGAAAAGCAACCAGCACCAGAACTATTGCCAGCACTGACTCCAGCGCTTGCAAACCCATCTACAACTTCAACGCCAGAGGGCACCAGCGGGCCTGAACTGGCAGAAGCAGCAGACAACCCTACCCAAGAGGCTCAACCAGAGCCTGAAATATCACACAGTGCACCAGCGGAAAGCGGTTCACAATCAACGAAAACAACCTCATCATCTACATCGCTTCCACAGGGACCAAGCCCAAGTCCACAGTCTAAGGAGGAGCTGATGTCTCCAGCCTCAAGGGAACAGTTCCAGGCTGAGCAGGAAGCAGATGACAGCCTTCAGAAAGCTTGAGGGGCGGCACGGAGCACCCCACCGCCTCTCAGCTCTTGTAACCGATCCCGGTTTGTTGTAGAACAAGGACTTTTATACAAGGAAACTCTTTCTGGTGGACACCAGGAAAACTGGCATTCTCAGAGACAGTTGGTAGTTCCAAGTAAGTACCGGGTAAAGCTCTTAAGCTTAGCTCATGATCATCCCAGTGGGCATTCTGGGGTGAATAGAACCAAAGACCGTTTGGGGAAGTCCTTCCACTGGGAGGGAATGGGCAAGGACGTTGCTAATTATGTCCGGTCTTGTGAGGTGTGCCAACAAGTGGGAAAGCCCCAAGACCAGGTCAAAGCCCCTCTCCAGCCACTTCCCATAATTGAGATCCCATTTCAGCGAGTAGCTGTGGATATTCTGGGTCCTATTATTTATTTTACAGATGGGGAGCAGAGGCACAGGGAGATTAAAGCCTCTATTCAAGGTACTTAAACACATACCTAACTTCAAATATGTGAGTAGTCCCATTGAAGTTAATAGGACTACTCAATCACATGCCAAAATTATTTATGTGCTTGATTTCCTTCCTGGATCAAAGTCTAGCTGTCGCTCAAAGTTTATGACACAGCCAGGCATCAATCCTAGGTCTTGAGGCCCAGGCTAAGGCCTTAACCACAAAACCATCCTTCCTCTCTACTTGTCTAACTGTTGAGTTACACACTGTGTTAGATCATGATCTCTTTGGGGCAAGGGCTACAATCACAATTTGAGGTGCTGGATAAATAATACTGTAAGACCATGCTTATTGAAGCTACTTGGATCACCTCTCTCTAAAACAAAAAACCAACCTGGTGTAGCTTCAATGGAGTTAAACTAGAGAGGAATTTGGCCCAAAAAGCTTTCAGGGAAATCTCCCAGATTTACTACAGTAGTACTATTTTCATCACCCGAGAATCCGGTCCTAAAGTTCTGATCCTATAATTTCCATTTGAGTAGATGAGATCAGGCAAAACAACAAACATAACAAGCCCCCTCCCTCCCCACTTTCTTTTAATAATCTGCAGGTGAATGCTCACGCCTAGCGGATGGCCAGGTATACTAAAACTAAATGCCCACTGACATCTGGTCGTCAAGTATGTACAACTTTGTATGCACTGTTACTATTAATCATGTTTATTACAATAGTGACAAGGACCAACCAAGAGTGAGGCCCCATTGTGCTAGGTACTATACAAATGGAGTAGTAGATGGCCCCAGTCCCAAAGAGTTTACAGTCTAAATTATCAAGATAGACACAGGGTGGGGAAAGGGGTAGAACACACAAACAGAGTGAACAATCTGATGGCAGCGAACAGGATGTTAGTTCCATACTTTTTCCTGTTTGTGGACAGGTTGGCTATAGTTAGGAGATCAGCTAAAATGGAAAAAAAAAGGAAGGGAGAAGCAGAGGGTAAGAGGCACATGTGAAGTAAATCTAAGATGAAAAGATTGTAAGGAGAGAAAGGCCTGGAGAAAATAGCCAATCAGCACTGTAGAGAACTCCCCCTGAATATCTGAAGGTCCCTACTTTGACTGCTTCTGTAACTCCTCCTACTAGCTGAAGTCTCTGGCTGATTCCTGCCTGCGGTTTTCCCCCCAAGGCAACATGGCAAGGGGATGGCCTGGAGAGATGGGAGTCACCACTTGGTTCTAATGCCTCACGGGGGCGTGGGGGGGCAGGGGAGAGGGATTGTCTTCCTTGTACAGTTCTCTGTTGAAGGGTAGCCCCACGGGTCCATTTTATCTCCTTCCCTTAGTGCAGGAATATCTGCTTTGGATTGGTTCTGTAGCCATTCCTATCAGCTGGAGTGTCTCTTACAGCTGGCTCCTTCCAGCAGTATCAATCTGCCTATGTAGGATGAAACTCCTGTGTGTTTCTCAGCTGGACTAGCAAGGGATCAGGAAACCATGTACTCAATTAATAGACCTTTATGTATTTCCATAGTTCACCTCTTATCTTCCCTCCTTGTTATGTTTCAGTAGTTCGGTCTTATTTTAAGGACATAGCTGTGGCCTTGAAATCTGAGGACAAAGTTAATGCAGCATGTAGGCACTCACTTTTTAATAGTTTCTTTAAGATACTAGCTCACACTTTCATTACCTGGAGCCAGTTCATGGTTACTCAGATAGTTTAAGAGAAAAATCTTGTAGTAAACAAAGTGACAAACTGGATGTTATTAACTACTTTTACAGAGCACAGCAAGACAAATTAACAATTAAATAATCCAAGTAACTGTTATTGGTATTTTGGAAATGGAAACTGCTATTGCATAAGGTTTGAGTATATAACTCTAAATTTTCCATGTAACATCACTGTGAGCTCCACATGTTATGAGAGCAGACTATACTCTAAAACTATATAGGATCAAAGCAGTACTCTAAAATGTTTCCAGAAGTTGTGTGATTTTAAACATGTAGGACTAGATTGTAGCTAGCCCTGTGCGGAGCTGTAGGAGATGGTGGGAACAAGAAAAATCCTCCACTGCTTACTTCTTAGGACCCCAGTTTGGAAACCACTGGATTAGATCACTTAGTAGTCTCCTCCATCTCTCTTAGTTGATTCTATAGATACATTATGGCCTTTATTACGGACCACACCCGTGAGGCTGAGGAGGAACTCTGTGCTAGTGGCATCTTTCAAGACCATTGTGCCCGAGGCTTTGGCAGTGTTCCCACTCCTTTGGTGTTTCCTTTCTGCAAATATACTGGTAAACTAGTTTACCAATAGGGAGGATCACAAACACCCAGTTTTAAGTGAATATTGAATATTCACAGAAATCCCTTTGGGGCTGGGACTATCAGTTACTATTTGTACAGTGCCTAGCACAATGAGCTCTGACCTGGTTGGTATGCTTCCCAAGCTTTTTATTACTGCAGGTGCCTTACAAATATTAAAAATAATAATAATTTAAAAAAAACAACTTAGTGGTGCCCCACACCAAATATCATTTTTTTAAACCTACTCAGAGTTGATTCAAGAGTTCAGGATGCTAGAATCAAGAGAAATACTAGATTTCAGACAGTTTTGTGACTATTCAGCTACATTCAATTTATGTAATTATATAATCGAATCTAATCTGGGTTTTTAAACTATAATTTGAAAATAAGGATTTTGGTATGTTTATACACAGCCGAAAGACTTTAATAAGAAGAACAGACCTGTTTCAAACTGCATAGTTGTGTAATGTTTGGTTGAATTTCTGATAGGGCCAGATGTAAATCTTTTTACAAACTGATTTTATTTAAACTATTTCTATGTTTAGTTCACAGAAATAATTGATGAAAACCCAGACTCACAGAGATAACTGGAAATGAATGGAAGCAGCACTTTCATAGCTTCTTCACTGAGTTCTTTGTACTCTCCTTTACCAATAATCCAGCATTCCTGGTTTGTTAGATTTGAACTTGGTTTTCAGTGTGTGGTTATTGATAATGAGATTTTTTTTTGAGCTGAGATATTTAAGGTTGGAATGGAGTCAACTGTTACCAAGAATGGGTTTAAAACCCAATCTATATCTGAAGAGCCATGTTCAACTCCAGGAAAATATCAAAATGGGAATACAATCCAGATAAATAAGTTAATATTTGGCCTTGAATAGCATTTTGATCACTTTCTCTTGTTCTTTTGAAAAGTCTGATGACATTGGAAACATCTCAGTAACTCCCTTTTGAATGTGGCATCTTCAGAGACAAAGCTTCTTCATTAATCCCTCAATTTTCTCTTTAATATCAAGTACTGTATATTTGTATTCCTACCTTGAAGTGTTAGATTAAATGCATTCAATTTGCTAAATATATCCACCCAGTAAGATATCATCAAGAAGTCCTTATTGCACATTTAATCTGCAATGTTTGTTTTTCCCAAAGAGGAAAATTTTGATTTTGCAAATCAAAAACTCATAGTAACACTTTACCATGTGAAGAAAAGGGCTCTGATCACACTCAGCTTCTGTTTCACAGTAAAGTCAAGTGGTAGTTGCATGATAAACTAAAACAATGTGTTTGCGCTGCCTGGGATTTTATAAAATTAAAAACGGTTAACAATGCTGAGGACCTCATTTACTTCAGGTTGTAACTTCCTCAACGACAGAGCCTGGTGATGAATCATTCAGCATGTCCAAACTGCTGTGGGTGCCACATTCTTTACATGTGCTACAACCCCACTGTTTTTTCTAGTCATGGCTTATGCTTCATCACTGCATAGCCCAGTTTAAGACCTTAATTTACTATGAATGTATAAAAGATCTTGCATAATTCTTCACCAGTTGTGTGGGTTGGTATTTCATGCCAAAATAAAAGTTCAACTATTGTACCTGCTTTGACAAATCTCACATAACAGAACCTGAGCCATGTTGACAACGTCTGTGGATTCCCAAAGATGTATCTTGTCCTATCAGCTGGTTCCAGATATGTTCTCCAAAATAGTTAGTGCTTCAATGGATTGTATTTGACATAGGAGTGATTTTCAGTGCCATGGCTGCTTGCCCACTAATCCTAATTCTACATGTCTATTGCTGCTGGAAATAAATCTCAAAAATGGTGTGTGCTTGTTTGCATTTTGCAATTCACTTGGCCACATTAGATACATCTAAGGCATTTTGTGAAAGTCACTTCTTTAGACCAGACTCTTTTGCTGCTTTAATTCTTCTTTTTTTCCTTCAGAAAGATTACTGCTCTTGTTTATGAATTCTGGGTGTTTGGTTTCTAAATCTCTCTGTAGTTTCTTTGGCCTCATCCTTTCATTTCCTCACACTTGAAAACAAATGACACATTATGGCTGTGGAGTTTCCACAGCAATATTGAGACACAAAAACACAAACATAATATGATAGTTACATTGTCTACTTTTCTTTTTAACTTTATGAAAAAAATAATCTTCATTTCCTCATTTGCATCTTTGCTACATGTAGGTTTAGCACTTGGTTAAACATAGTTCCATTATAAAGATCAGATGCACTTGTCTGTCCTTCCACACCCTTTCACTCTCTGCTAAGGCTGCTGGTGCTTTACTACAGCAAGACCTTTCAACTGAATGCTCCCCACAGCAGGAAGTCTCTCTCTGCTGAAAGTCCCTTAAAGGCACAGAGGCTCCCACTCCCTGACAGCAACAGTAGTATAAAATGCAGACCCATTGATAAAACAGGTGATTTTAAGCCTCATTTAATAGTCTCTTCATTACAAAAAACAAGAAGGGCATATCAATTAAATATTACAGTTGAACCCTGTTATGTCGCCGGCCTAGGGGTTTGCCAAAAAGCGTCGAGATAACCGATGATCGAGATAAGGCGAAGCGGGGACCGGGTAAGCGGGGCCGGGCGGGCGGACGGCAGGCGAAGCGGGGACCGGGTAAGCGGGGCCGGGCGGGCAGGTGGCGGACGGGACCGGGTATGCGGGCCGGGCGGGGCGGGACCGGGAAGCGGGGCCGGGCAGGCGGGCGCGGCGGGACCGGGAAGCGGGGCCGGGCGGACGGGCGGCGGCGGGCGGCGGCCGGGCGGGCGGGCGGCGGGACCGGGAAGCGGGCCGGGCGGGCGGTACGCTGGGAACCGCGGGCTGGGGACGCGAGGCTGGGAGCCGGGAGCGGGCGGCTGGGGAAGCGGGCGGGCGGGCGGCAGGCGGCGGGACCGGGTATGTGGGGCCGGGCGGGCGGGCGGGGACCGGGAAGCGGGCCAGGCGGGACGGGCGGGGCGGCGGGCGGGCGGCGGCGGGACCGCGGGGCGGCGGATGGGCGGGCGGCGGCTGGGACGCGGGAGCGGGCGGCTGGGGACGCGGTGGGTCGGGGACGCGGGGAGCCGGGGCCGGGGGGCCGGCGGCTGGGGACGCAGGGCTGGGCGGCCGGTGAGCGGGCGGCTGGGGACGCGGGGAGCTGGGCGGCTGGGGCCAGGGCAGGAGCCGGGCGGCCGGGACGAGGGCCAGGGTGGGAGCCGGGCGCCGGGGAGGAGGCGGCGGGAAGCGGCGGGAAGGATGCGGCAGGAGCCGGGCAGGGCCGCCGCCGGAGTTAGTAGTTTACCGGTAAGTGGCAAATTCGGCGCTCTTCTGTGCTCGAGATATTAGGGTTCGGCGAGATTAAAGAATCGACATAACCGAAGAGAAACCGATAAGACAAAGAGGGAGTTTGGCGGTTCCACTTCTAAAACGTCGACTTAATACGATTGGCAAGTTAACCGAGGTCGAGATAAATGGGTTCGACTGTATTTTTAACAAAACAAGCACTTCTCTAGACACTACCACAATATAAATATTAAATAATAAAAGAAAAAAATTCAAACTTGTAATTCTAAGTGTTCACACTAGAAAACAGATTCTAAACACTTCATTCATCTAACCCAGGAACACAAAAATACCATGTGACCAAGTTGTCCAAAGAGAGAGCAAGTGCTCACATTTTGAATTTCAGACTGTCATGGGGTGTAGCCCTCATCACCAGATTAACACCTCCTCCTGGTCATGCTGGGGATTAGCTCAAGGCAGACAGCCTCAGCCATGGTCTGCACACCAGGACTCTGTCTCTGCTTCTGCCTATGGCTCCTCTCCCAGAACTGCAGCATCCTCCTTGCAATCCAGACATCTGGCTAGGTCCCCATCTTTGTTTCCCAGTTCTGGGGGTGGTATCTCTGTCCAACAGTCCAGTCATTTCCCCAGTGAAGAGTGTATGGTAGAAACAGGGCCTGCCCACTACTCCAGGCCCCAACCCAGGGACTCTGTAAATAGCAACCTCCTGCTGCTCCTGTGTAATCTCTGTCAATGCTGCTATATTTCCCTAGGCTACTTCCCATTGCCCCAACACCTTTTTGGCCCTCACCTCAGGGCACTCAGCTGCTCAGTCCCAGCAGCCAGCCATTGCTCTGTCCAAGGTGCTTACAGTTCTCTCAGCCATACAGTGACACAGTCTTTACTCCCTGGGCTCCCAGCAGCAACTGCCCCTCCTCTGTCCTGCAGCTCCCTTTTATCCGAGCCTGCTGGGGCCTGATTGGTTGCTCCCTGCAATTCCTCCCTGATAGGCTGTGCTTCCCACAGCCTGCCTGGGATGCTTGGAGGACTCACCACCATTGCTCTTCTGAGCATGATTAACCCCTTCTATGCCTGTATGGAGTAGGCACTCCATCACACAGACCCTGAATATTCAAAGTGAACTGCTTACAAACAAACTAGATTTCCAGTATCATTTACAGAAAATTATGTTTGTAGAACATTCATAAGCAGAAAATATAGACTTCTGTAAATAAAATATTTGTTGCAAATTATTTGCCCATCTCAAGGCTAATGACAGGAACAGATCTATTAGCCATGGCACAGAAGAAGAAGTCATGCATAGCCTGACTGGATTCCTGAGCTGTAGAGCTGCTCTTTGGGGCCTAGGCAGTGGGCTACTCCTGATTTGGGCGAGCTAGAAATATAAAAAGGCAGCATAGCAACTTGTGAATGAAAAAAAGTAGGGGGGAGTGGGAGGAGTTATAGGCTTCCCAGAAAGCAATAGATGGTTTCTATGACTATTTAAAAAATATGAATAATAAATAAAACATTTGTCATAGATAGGTTTCAAAGCATCTTATACAGTTGGGTAAGAAGAAGAATTTATAGATGGCAAGACAGACAAATTATAAATGACTAGTCCAATATTAGACAGTAAGATCACAGCACTCAGCTGTCATGATTATGAGTGTGATGTTAAATATCTATCTAGCTAACTTGGACTAGAACTGCGGAATGACATCTTGGCCCATTGAAATCAATTGCAAAACTAGCAGTGATTTCAATGGGGACAGTATTTCACCCCAGGTCTCCTATCTCCCAGTCCAATGTCCTGTTCACTGAACCATACATGAAAACATGTGAATGGTTAATTGTGAACATATTACAGCCCCACACAATTAAGAGGAAATACATTATGATTGCTTTAATATTTAAGGCTGGTTCCTCTTGAGTAACTACTGTATGTACAACAAAAATCTGCCAATACAATTTGCTATGAATTTTCAGTTTGCACAGTGTCAAAGATAATCACCACATCATCATCCTTGAGGTGGCAGGTAAGATACTCCATGTGGACATACCCCTGTATTTACATGGAACCCTATAGACATTCAATAGCATTTTGCTCAGCACACAATTCCACCTTGCAGGATTGGGTCCACATTCACTGTGACTCTAAGATAACCCCAATGCCAGAGGGCAAGGGGCTCTCTGGTATGTAGCAATAAGTCTCAGCTGTCCTGACCAACTCAGTTCACCCCACCCCACACACAGTCATTTTATTTATTTAAAAGCTATCTTGTAATGTATCATTGGAAAACTAGTAACTCACTTTTCATTAATATTCCTGTCTGATGTACAGTTAACATGAAGATTTATAAATGAACTAGAAATACATTCTTAAAATGTGTTTGGCAGGTAGAGCTTAAGACACCCCCCACCCTAGACAAAGGAATGGGGTTCACTGGCTTGAAGAGGAGGGAGTACCTCAAGTGTAGAACCAGTTTTGATAGGCCCTGTCAACACTGGTTCTTGACTTGTGAGGTACTCCCTTCTCTTCATGTGTCATTATATAATGCCTGCATCTGTAAATTTTACTCCATGCATCTGAAGTGTTTTTTTACCCACAAAAGCTTATGCCCAAATAAATCTGTTAGTCTTTAAGGTGCCACCGGACTCCTTGTTCTTTTTGTGGATACAGACTAACATGGCTACCCCCTGATACTTGGCTTGAAGAGCGTGTCTCCAATGAAAATTGAACAAGGAGGCAATGTACATTTACATAAGAGGTAAACAAAGCCATCAAACCAGTGAGGGAAATAGCCACTTAATGAACATTGCAAAAATTAACATGACATCAGCTCACTGGTGGAGGGGCTTCCTGACTTTGAAAAGAAAGAAACATTGAGAATATAAGGAGAGAAAGCCATTTTGGCATCCTTCACAGAAATCAAATGCTTGGAGCTCTGGGTTGGTTCATGACTAAGAACTGGCCAGTCATCCTGAAGGTTAACTGTAGAGAGAAAACTACTCTGAATAAAAGACTCGTTTGTTAAATTAGGTTTTAATCTTAGAAGTGTATTTTTACTTATGTTTGTGACCATTTCTATCAAAATTCCATTTAGTTGCTGTCACTTAAATATCTGTTCTTTGTTAATAAACTTAATCTTGTTTACCCAACCATCTCAGTGCAGTGTTTCAAACTGAAGAGTAAAACCCTCAGTCAAACTAATTGCATGGTGCTGTGTACTGTCTCTTTAAAGGAGAAGCACACTTGATAAAGTTTGTGAGTGCAGAGGAGATGACTCTGGGGAGACCCAAGGCTGGAAGGTCTGTTGGTGTCACCCTACAAGGAGTTACCAGGGTGGTGGAAGCTGACATCGTTGTGCTGTCAGCAGGCTACAAATGTCAAATTGCACAGCACAGAAACACCCAGGATTACAGGGGAAGTGACAACCCCTTGCTGGTCTGGGTAAAACCCCCAAAGTGCCACACTGTAAGCCAGTGTTTCCCAAACTTGGGATGCCGCTTGTTTAGGGAAAGTCCTTGGTGGGCCGGACTTGTTTGTTTACCCGCCGGACCTGCGGACACGACAGATCATGGCTCCCACTGGCCATGGTTCGCTGCTCCAGGCCAATGGGAGCTGCTGGGAGTGGCAGCCAGTACGTCCCTCGGCCCACGCCACTTCCAGCAGCTCCCATTGGCCTGGAGCAGTGAACCGCAGCCAGTGTGAGCCATGATCAGCCAGACCTGCGGACACGGCAGGTAAACAAACCAGCCCGGCCCGCCAGGGGCTTTCCCTAAACAAGTGGCATCCCAAGTTTGGGAAACACTGCTGTAAGCCATTTCCAGGAGTGGTTGGCCTGTTCCCTTTCAGGCATTATAGGGGCAAGTTGGCAAACCCATTTCAACAGCAGTGGAAACCAGAAGTGTCCCTTCTGGGTTCTGCTGCTCTAGCCCTTTAAAAAACTTAAGGCAGTTTGAAGCTTTATGCCCCAGGATGAAATGGGTCATTACACTATTCCTTATGCCAGTCAAGTACAAGCATTTTCCCCTGTGAATTCTAGATGTAAATAATAATTAGCATTTATCGAATCATCCAATCAGAGAAAAGTAGGGCTGGAAGGGACCTCAAGAGAACAGCTAGTCCAAACCCTTGCTCTGAGGCAGAATCAATTATACCTAGACCACCTGTCAATAACAACCTTCCTGTATACAGTACTATAAAATCCCTCCTGGCCAGAGGCACAAAATCCTTTTACCTATAAAGGATTAAGAAGCTCAGGTAACTTAGCTGGTGTGAAAGTTACTAGTGACCCCCCTTAACAACTAGCAGGCGGCCAGTAGGGGGAAGCAGAAGCCTCATGTAACACAGTGACCGAAACTTTTTAACTATCTTTTCTCTTCTGCCTCAAAGCAAAAAAATCTTGCTCCAAGCCAGTTTGCACTGACCAGATAACGGTTTCACGGGGTCTGGGAACCACCAATGAAGTGTTAACACAGTATGGTCTTTGTCTGAAAGTGTATAAAAAGCTTGTAAAACTTGTGTGCAGTAGAGCCTTCTGTATCTATTACAAAGCTCTCCTTTCTTCTGCAGAATAAAGCATTTTTCCTTATCCCTGTCAGGCTGTTATTGGCTCTCAGCTAGGCAGACCCAATATTTCGGTAACACTGGCACCTGACCAAAAGGACCAATAAGGGGACAAGATAATTTCAGATCTGGGGATAAGGGGAGGAAAGGCTTTGTTCTGTCTGTTCCTTGGGCTTTTGCTGGAGACAGATCAAAGAAGCAAGCAATCCAACTCCTATAGAGTTAGTAAGCATCTAGCAAGGAAATGTGTTAGATTATCTTTTGTTTTGGCTTGTGAACTTCTGTGCTGGGGGGAAAGTGTATCCCTGTTTTTATTTTATCTTTTTTTCCTTTTTGTAACTTTAAGGTTTTGCCTAGAGGGAAACCCTCAGTGTTTTGAATCTGATTGCCTGTGAGATTATCTTCCATTCTAATCTTACAGAGGTACTCCTTTCACCTTTTTTTTCCCCTAATAAAGTTATGTTTTTTTAAGAATCTGATTGGGTTTTTTAATATCCTAAAAGCCCAAGGCTGGTCTGTGTTCATCTTGTTTATTCTCAAGCCTCCCCAGGAAAGAGAGTGTAGGGCTTGGGGGGATATTTTGGACTCCAAGTGGTCCTTTCCCTGATTCTTTGTTTGAATCATTTGGTGGTGACAGCATTTACCTAATCCAAGGTACAAGGGAGAATTTGTGCCTTGGGGAAGTTTTAACCTAAACTGGTAGAAATAAGCTTAGGGGATCTTTCATGCGGGTCCCCACATCTGTACTCTAAAGTACAGAGTGGGGAGAGAACCTTGACACCACCCTTGACAGTTGTTCATCTATAGAACTTTAACCTTTCAGAGCACAGTATGCACTTTAAATCAATCTTCAACATCTTTCTGGAGGAAGGTAAATCACTATTGTTATCCTTATTTTGCAGCTGGGGGGGGGAAAAAGGCAGATGATGCAATTTGCCCAGGACCCCCAAGTGTGTCAGTGGAAGAGCTGCTATCCCAATCAGCAGTTCCTGACCCCATGTTCCATGCTCACTCCACTAGGTGATGCAGAATCCAAAAGCTCCAGAGTGCTTTAAGGCTTAAAAGTCCATATAGCTGTGGGACTAAGGGAAAGTGCTTTTAGATAGTAATGCAATTGGAGTAATTACTACTAGAGTAGTGACTAAATGCCCCAACCAAGATCAGGGCACTATTGAGCTAGAGACTATACAAACATATAGTAAGAGACAGTCCCTGCCCTGAATATCTTAAAATCAAAACAGACAGGACAAAGGGTGGGACAATAGGGGTATTTCAATTCCCATTTTACACATGAGGACCTAAGGCAGGAAGACATTAAGGGACTTGTTCAGGGTCACACAGGAAGTCTGTGGTAGAACCAGGAAATTTAGGAAACCTAACACCCTGCTCCACAATGGACTGGGATAAACAGGTTCAACCTGCTTCCCAATGAAGAGACAGACAAAAAAGTAAGCTCAGCTGATTTGTCTGAAGCAGTGATGAAGGGTGGGGAGCCAGATCCATCAGGTCACCTCAGAAGATATCAGAAAGGGGTGGATACCGGGACTGCCAGGCTGCCCACAAAGATATGGCAGGGACAAGCCACCAGGCTTCATCCCCCACAGCCCTCCCCGAGTAGGGTGACCAGATGTCCTGATTTTATAGAGACAGTACCAATTTTGGAGTCTTTTTCTTATATAGGCTCCTATTACCCCTCACCCCTGTCCCGATTTTTCACACTTGCTGTCTGGTCACCCTACCCCCCGAGCAAAATGCCAACACATCATGTAAGAAGTGGAACTGAGAGTGAATTTGGGATTAAAGGGAATTAGGCCTCTTTCCTCCATCTCTTTGGAAAAGAGCAATAAAAGAGTTGTCCTCAATCAAGCATTTTCACACCAAAAAATAAATAAATAAAAATTGCAAATTCTGCTCTAAGAACAGACATAAGATCTGAGGAACAGCAGAGGGTTTCTTAGGACCCTATCCTGTAACTGGCTGTGCATGGGTGCAGGTGTGCACCCACATTCAGTCAGCTGATGGACTGAAGCCTTATTTTTCCTATAAGGATTATCAAAACCCTAATTATTTAATTTCATATGTTAAAATTTATTGTAACAATATGTATTATATTCTTAATGACAAACATTTTTGGAGCAAGAGTTTTCTTCCAGTACATGTTTGCATAGCTCTGCAGATAACACACAAAGTTCAGCAGCTGTAAGAGGCATATTTTCCAGAACAACAATTACTAAGTTTTGTTTCGACATTCCTATTTTACATATTGTTTCTTTGTGTTTTAACTTTTCTAACATCCTTTCTGAAGCAAAATCCATTTTCTGTCTTTAGCGTAATTGACAGTCAACTGTGTACAATTGCATGCCAGCTCTCAAAATGAAAATTTAAATTGCTAATACAGGAATCATGAAGAGAATTTTTTTGTTCAATTCATTTATTTTTCTTTGATAGGAGAGCATAGGATGTGATGCAATTTGATTAAACATTTTTCAAAAAATTGTCTACACTTGTTTATGAGAAATTGCTATACCAGCACTTGCCCTTACAGTCGATAATATTAAACACTAGAGCACTTTGGATGAGATACCATACTAAAGGATTTGGGGATATTTAGTCAATCACAGCACTG
The DNA here is from genome assembly GCF_016161935.1 of Mauremys reevesii. Taxonomy (NCBI): domain Eukaryota; kingdom Metazoa; phylum Chordata; order Testudines; family Geoemydidae; genus Mauremys; species Mauremys reevesii. The sequence continues at coordinate 191,713,220 of NC_052624.1, forward strand.
CCTCGCTAAAACTGGTTTTATTTTTGTATGTTACTTTTACCAACTCAGCAATGTAATTTGCTGTTTCACAATTCAGAGAACCACCTTTTATTCAGTTCAGAGAGTCAGAGTTTAAGACCAGACGTGACCACCAGATCATCTAGTCTGACCTCCTGTATATCGCCAGCCACAGACACTACCTAGAGCTCACAGACTAAACCCAACAACCAAAATTAGACCAAAGTATCACAGCACACAAGATTAGAATATTATGTGCCACAGGAAAAAAAAGTGGGAGGGACTGAGATACACCAATCCACACTGCAGATGAAGGTGAAGAAACTTCAAGATCACTACCAATCTGACCTGGAGGAAAATTCCTTCCCAACCCTGCCTGTGGTGATCAGCTAGACTCTGAACATATTGACAACCAGCCAAGCACCTGAGAGTGAGAATACCTAGTGCCTCTTCAGAGGATGCTGGACAAAGTGAGACAGTACTATCTCCAGCTGTCATCATCTCTGATGCTTCAGAAGAAGTAAACCACCCCCCCACACACACACACACACACACCCACGAACACCTGAACACATGGAGAGAAATCCCTTTCTGACCAGTAAAGCACCAGCTTTTAGGAACCTAAGACAAACTGGAAACGAGGCCCATGGCTGTTGAGCCCTTCCCTCTACAGTCACAAGTAAACCCATCATACAAATCGCACTCATACATTTGTCCAGTTTTCTTAAATTAAGTTATTTGTCCCCATGAGTCTTATTGGGAGGCTGTTCTTGAACCTCACTCCTCCGAATGCTAGACACTAAATTTCCAGCCTGAATTTGTTAATAGACAGTTTATACCAATTTATTCTTGTGCCAACATTGTCCCTTAGTTCAGTGCTTCTCAAAGTCAGGCCGCCGCTTGTTCAGGGAAAGCCCCTGGTGGACCGGGCCAGTTTGTTTACGTGCTGCATCCTCAGGTTTGGCTGGTCGCGGCTCCTACTGTCCACGGTTTGCCGCTCCAGGCCAATGAGGGTGGCGGGAAGCTGCGGCCAGCACATCCCTTGGCCCGTGCCACTTCCCACAGCCCCCATTGTCCTTGGAGCAGCGAACCGTGGCCAGTGGGAGCCGCAATCGGCCGAACCTGCAGACGTGGCAGGTAAACAAACTGGCCCGGACAGCCAGGGGCTTTTCCTGCACAAGTGGCGGACTGGCTTTGAGAAGCACTGCCTTAGTTTAAATAGCTCCCTCCTCACCTGTTTACCCCTCTAGAGTATTTATAGAGAGCAGTCATATCCCTGCTCAGCCTTCTTTGTGCTAGGAAAAACAAGTGAAGCTTTTCCATTTCCTCTCATAAGATAATCTCACCATTTCCCTGATCAGCCTGTAGCTCATCTTTAGGAGAGATAGGAATTAAGGTATATGTGTTGGGGTAGCATTGTACATCAACAAAGTGGTAAACTGTAAAGAAATAAGTGATAGTATGAACAAAACAGAATCTGTTTGGGGAAGGATAGTAAAAGAGGTTCTATTAGGATAGCATTACCCCCAGGATTAGTCTCGGATGTGGACAGAGCTTTCTCTAATATTGTTGGAGAGAGAGATACTATTGAGGGTTATAATGTGAGACTTTAACTTCCTGGATATAGATTGGAGAACAAATGCTACTATTATTGATAGGGCTCAGTTATTCATGGATGTGATAGGTGACCATTTTCTTCAGATTGTCACCAAACGAAGAGGTGATGCAATTTTAGACTTGGTTTTGGTAAATAGCGAAGACATCATAGAAGAGCTGGTCATGGGGAAATAATCTTGGATTGAGTGATCATAAGTTAATTTTGTTCAAATTAAATGAAAATATAATCAAAACCTGGTAATGATTTTTTTTTAATTTCAAAAGGCCTAACTTTGGGGAATTAAGAATCAAATGGATTGATGAACTTAAGGACTTAAATGGGGAGGAATTTCTTCAAATCAACTATACAAAAACTATGTGAAATATGCATCCTGATGGAAAGGCTCCAGACCTAGCTGGATGAATAGGCACCTTAACAACGACATTAGGTGTAAGCAGAGAGCCTATAGCAGTGTTTCCCAAACTTGGGGCGCTGCTTGTTTAGGGAAAACCCCTGGCGGGCCGGGCCGGTTTGTTTACCTGCCACGTCCCAGGTCCAGCCGATCGCAGCTCCCACTGGCCGCGGTTCGCTGCTCCAGGCCAATGGGAGTTGCTGGAAGTGGCAGCCAGTACGTCCCTCGGCCTGCGCCTCTTCCAACAGCTCGCATTGGCCTGGAGCAGATAACCGCAGCCAGTAGGAGCCGCGATCGGCCAGACCTGCGGACGGGGCAGGTAAACAAATCAGCCTGGCCCGCCAGGGGCTTTCCCTGCACAAGCGGCATCCCAAGTTTGGGAAACACTGGCCTATAGAAAATGGGAAAAGGGATTGATCAGAAAAGAAAGCTTCATCTTGGAGGTTAGATGTAGGAATAAAATAAGAATTGCTAAAAATCAAGCTAAATTAGCTCTTGCTAAGGAAGTTAAAGTAAATATTAAGATTGTGATTAATGAACAGCCCTACATAAAAGCCATATTGAATATCCAATAAAAGCATCTTTCCTTCTCCAACCATTGCTAAGCACAATACTGGCCAATGAACGCTCTGAACACAGGGTATTTTGGACACACACACAGTGGCACTGAAGTCCTGAACCCCCAATGCTAATAGATTTTTTAAAAATATTTATTAAAATTTTCTGTGGGTTCAGAGATGGGCCCAACCACCCACAAGAGGTACAATATATTAATTAGCAGTTTAACTGTGCTAACAAGGCTGGGAAATCCAGAGGGAGCTATGTACAAGCAGGCTCTTTTCAGACACCAGTGAAGAGTCCTAAAGACAGGATGGCAGTGACAGCAGCAGTTTCTGGTAAAGATACAGTGGTTGTGGAGAGAGGCCTGTGACACACTTTGTGGTGTTTGACCACTACTGCGCTGAACACTAGGTCTGACTGCCCATGCCCTGGTCATGACAAAACCTGCCCTCACTAAAAGGTTCTTATTTTGCATTACTGCAATCCTGTTTGACGAGAACTACATTAATGCCAACTAGGAACCTTTAAATTCACACCTGCAACATCCACATTGCAGAGTTACAGTGCAGCACTTTGGTGAGCACTGCTAGTCACACCCATGTTGTCACAACTGCAGGCAATGTAGAGAAGCCCAAAGCCCAGCTACACAGACAACAACAGGAATGACGCACCCATCTGCCCCTGATGATGAATCGCTGACAGAGCATGCAAGGATTCTTTGACAACAGAAAGGAGGTGTTTGGCTCAAGTTGTGGATCAGGTAACTGCCTAGGAAGGCAATGAAAGGATATAAAGCATGGCTATTTAGCCACCCATCTTTATATCACATACAGCCAGCATATTCATGGAATGTATTCACTTTCTATTTCTATATGCTTTATTGACCCCATAGGCCCTCTCAGAGAGATGTGTTTGCCATTTACATTGCACTGTATGGTTGGGAAGGTCTCCATAGGATGGAGTCTATGTTGGGTCTGCCTACCTGTAGGGAAGTTAATGAGGTCTGTAACTGTGTGGATCAGAACACTGAGCAAGCCATCTTGGCACACTGAGGACTGAGATCATGCCACTTATGTCCCATTCAGACATTTCAAGGAACCAAGGAAAAAATTTGAGGGCTATGCAGAACCTGGCTAGGAAAAAGGGCATGGCTTTCCATGTACCCATGCTCATCACAAATATGCATGATTGTCTCAGGGCTGAGCCTATACTAGTGCATAACCTGTGCCCTCAGTGATATCAGGGAAGATTCCCGAAGGCTCATAGAACTTAAAGAGGGTAAGGCTTTTTCTCCATTAAGCCTCTCTCCTCCTTTCCATGAATGGTCTCATAATATACCAGCCCCAATATAAAGAGATGCTGAATTGAAACCTCTCCCAGATGTTGTCCCTATGACTTTTAGTCCCTCTTTTTACCAGGGTATGTGTCCCAACCTTTTTCACTTTCTCCCCCACCCTAGTTATCTTAGCTCCTGGTCTTCCACTTCTTCTTGCTATTGCTCAAAACCTACCATAAATCCTGTGTCTCCCCTGCTTTCTCTCTCCAAATGTGTGCATGCACATGAGGGGGATATTACTCTGTGTGCTGCCTGTTTTAAAGGTGCACAGATTGCAGAGAAGGCAATGAGGGCCTGCTTCTTGAGCACCTTAACTTATATCTTCTGGTTCAGACATATTACTGACTCTGGAGATCATAACCCCATATCATCTTCTTTGAGAGTTCAAACCCCAAGGTGAGCGCACACAGTCTGGGAACATCCAAATACCAGTTTTGAAAATCCTCTGGCTGCCCACCTCCAAGGTGAGCCAGACAAGACAAAATAAGATTTTCCAGAACATTTCATTTAACTTTTTTAAATCAAAATTTGGAGTTTTGAAATTTCACACCACTCAACATCCAACCTGCAGATTTCCATACAAAATGTGCTTCAGTGGCTATTAGTGTGTTATTTGTATTTATTTCTAAAGTATGGATACCAGGATTCTATTCTAATTTCCATCACTTGATCAGAAAACAATACCACCACAGGGTTGCAAGCAAAGATTTGGGAAATAAAGAAAAATCAGAATATTTCCTCTTCACTGTGAGTGCTGTGCAGAAAATGTTCTAGGGTGGCTATGATTTATTTATATACTGTACTTCTTTAATTGAGGTTCTCGCATTTTTACAGTAACATTAATTTGCAAGGTGGAAACTGGAAAAATTAGTGACCCTGCAATTTATATATCCCTGTTTTCTATCACAGGAGTCAAGACTAAGTAAACCTCTGCAAAGAAATTATAGAACACATGATCATCACTGGTGGCTGACTATCATCTTACATTCACATCAGAGCCTGAGTTTGCCACCTGAATTGGTAGGATTTGTGACAAGCTGTGGCAAAACTTTTATTCAAAAATCTACCTCTTTAGGTACATACTTCTAACTAACTCCTACCCTGTGCTGTGCACATGCACTGATGGAGGAAGGCAGAATAGGGCTCCAGCAACTCAGTCTTCCCCCAATAACCCCATGATAGACAATGATTAGTAGGGATGGTCAGAATAAGGAAAGATAGAGAAAAAAGTCTGGGTGCTGTCATGACATCAGAAATGAGATTAAATGAGTATATGCTAAATACATCGTCATGTATTTCAGGAAGAAAGGTGCCTACAAATATCGTTATAGATACAGGGGCAGCTCTAGCAATTGCGCCGCCCCAAGCAGGGCAGCACGCCGCGGGGTGCGCTCTTGCAGTCGCCAGTCCCGCAGCTCCGGTGGACCTCCTGCAGACGTGCCTGCGGAGGGTCCGCTGGTCCCGCGGCTCTGCCTGCGGGAGGTCCACCCAAGCCGCGGGACCAGCAGACCCTCCGCAGGCATGCCTGCGGCAGGTCCACCGGAGCCGTCGGATGACCGGACCCTCCGCAGGCATGCCTGCGGGAGGTGCAGCGGAGCCGCTTGCCGTCCTCCCGGCGGCAAGCCGCCCCAAGTGCGCGCTTGGCGCGCTGGGGTCTAGAGCCGGCCCTGTATAGATACGTTAGCCAACGGGATGTGTTTTGCTGACCTGGAATCATGTTCAGGCCCTAGCCAGAGCTGCACGTAAGCTGCCATTGGCAGCTTGTATCAGAGATGCATGCTGTTCTTTTTTGGAATAGCTCTAAAGTGCCCTTCAGAATCCAGAGCACATGAATAACTACCGCTTCTCTGATGGAGGAAGCTGTCACAAGCCTCTGCTCCCCACACCCATAGCTCCAACAGACTTGGTTTGGCTAAGAATATTCCCAGTGATTGGGGAACTGGAGTCCCTACCAATGTCCCATGGCCTGGGGTATGCGATAGATTTCTCATTCTTTGCTCCCACTTTCATCTAGGTTAACCCCCATAGCAGGTGATGTATGCCACTAAATGTGTGTGGGGCCAGTGGGAGGTTAGGACCTTCACCAGTCACACCTTGTAAGCGCGTAAGTGGGTGTGGCTCTCCCTCGCTATCATCTCTAAGGGGGGCCATGCACCCTTGCTACACATGCTCCTGAAACAAGCTAAATAAGTGGGGAAATGAGTGGTCTTCTGCCCCAACCCAAAGGCAGAGTAGGGCCACAAATAGTTCAGGAGCCTAGGCCCTCAGCCAGGGTGGGGCACCACACAGTTGAAGGCTCTAACCCTTAGGCAGGGTAGCTGCGAGTGGTTCAGGGGACCCAGGCCCTCAACCAGGGCAGTGGTGGGGTGGGGTGGCAGTGGGAACATGGGCATGTCCAACTCTACCATATCCCAGCCCAAGCCCCTAACAGTGGCAGAGTGGTCCGCCACTGGGTCAGCAAGGAATACACCCACAACATGCTGACTGCATCTCCAGCGGCACCACAGCTAGACAATAGCCTATACTCCCCCTCAGGTGTACCTGCTTTCAAAGGTCATTCTCCCTCTCCCCGGAGTACACTGTGAGCAGCAATCCCAGCAACTCCTCAGCATTGGGCTTGTCAGGCAGTCCTGGTATCTGGGCGGTCTCCTTGGGACAGCTGAAGTCTTCCATGGGGTCCAGCTCCAGCAGCAGGCTAGAAGCACCTGGCTCCCTCAGTGGCTCCTGCTCAACTAAGCTGCAAGGCCTGCCTCTTATATTTCCTGTTCCTGTCCCGCCCTTCCACTTCTAGTGTGGCAGCCTTCTGGGTTCTGCCCACCAGCAGGCATCTAACTCTCCCTTCAGTCTCTGAGGGAGGCTATGCCCCTTTGCTACACACCTCCTGGGGCCAATTGTGGGCTCTACATTCATAGGCTCCTTCTCCAGCTTGAGTTTCAGATGGATAAAGAGTCAGAGAAAGTTTCCCTGTAATTTCAACAGCTCCACAAACTTTCTAGGACTTACACAGATGGGCTTTTTAAATTTAATTTCTCTTACCTAAACACCCCACCCTTAATCTACTCTCTTTCCTCTGCCCCTCTGGAAAGGCAAACATTCTGCACCATTCTTTATTTTTCCTTTCTCTGCATAGTATCTTTTTATCTCCAGCCCACTCTCAGCCTTACCTGCGGTTCTGAGATTGAATTTGTGCAGTGTCATCAAAATCAGGCAATATTTCAGGTCACTGATATGAAAGATAGGAGAATGTTTTGTTGTGGGTTTTTTAAACTCTAGAAGCCCAAAATTTCACAAAGAACATACTAGTTAAAAGAGCAAACATCCTTAAAAAGCTGAATTTACGAAACATAGCAAATTGTGTAAGAGTTTTGTCAACCAATCAACAAGTAACAAGTAACCAATCAAATTCTCATAATATTAAACAATTAAAAAGTTTTAAATTGCTATTCTAAAATCTTTATTGAGAAAAGGGTCAAAATATATACCAGTAGGACCAGGTTTAGTCTCTTTAAACCTCTAAAGGGAACTAATGAACAGCAGGCACAAGTTTACGCCTATGGCTTGGTTGGGGTGGGAAGAGGATGTCAGATTTGATTTTAAGATGCCTAGGCTCCCTAGAACAACAGATTCAAATCTCAACAGGACCTTTTAATTCTTCCAAGGTAAGTACATTGAAAAGACTCTCATAGTCTGCATGATATTCACTGTGTTCAAGATAGCTAGGTCTCATTCGCACTTTATGGATCCACCTTTTTAAAAACTGAAGACTCACCTATGTATGCAGTTAACCACCAGTACAATTTCTATATGCAATCACCCAAATCAGGTAGTTGAATAACCCTTTGATGGCCTTCATGTCCCCTGCTCATTTGGAAAATTATCACTAGTCACATTTCTGACATGACAGCCGCAAGAATCTGTCCTGTGTGCAGTACAATCAGTTTCCTTACCATACTTAGCTGTCTACTATAATTGTATAGTAAGAGACATTAGCATATTACACTATTGGCCTGTTCTTGCACCTGTTGAGACTGATGGGAGTTCTGTTTTTGTTTGCAGAGGGAATAGGATTGCGACTTAAATTTAATCACGTAAGGTGCCAAACAAAATCTAGTTTTGTGTAACATCTTACCTATGACCAAAATTATCACACCCTGAATACAGACATGGCACATCGGGGCAAGAGCAAATGAATCTGTGTGCAGAATGTAGTCATTCCAAGGCATCTGCCACAGCTGTTACTGCTGGAAGTCAGAACAAGCAGCTCTTGTCAAAAATATGCATGTATCTACTTTTTTTTAAAGGGTTGAGTTCAACATTACTGTAGACGTTGCCAAAGACAAGGTAAGTGTATGACAGGCATATTGCGGTCATTATGTAAGGTATTGTTAAAAGTGTGACAGGCCATAACTCTTACAGAACTCCCATTGCATATTAATACAGAATTCAGCAAAAGGTTCTGATGAAGCTAAATATTTTGACAGAATGAATCTGGCCACCGAGAGAAAAGGAAAACAGTTTTCAAAGCTTATTGCTTTCCTTGGCAGTGTGTACATTAAATTACAGTAGAACAGTATTTGTTTCACCTGACAGGCTGCAGCTTGAGTAAGGGAAGTGTAAATATGATAGCCTTGCGAGTGTGCAAAAAATGGTTGGGGGGGGTTATTTGAAATTCTAACATTTCTTGTGGAAAGATTTCAACCATTTTGTGTAAATAAGATGACTGCACAACAAAAATGATTAGGGGTATGGAACGGCTGCCATATGAGGAGAGATTAATAGGACTGGGACTTTTCAGCTTGGAAAAGAGATGCCTAAGGGAGGATATGATAGAGGTCTATAAAATCATGACTGGTGCTGAGAAAGTAAATAAGGAAGTGTTATTCACTCCTTCTCATAACACAGGAACTAGGGGTTACCAAATGAAATTAACAGGCAGCAGATTTAAAACAAAAGTACTTTTTCCCACACGATGCACAGCCAGCCTGTGGAACTCCTTTCCAGTGGATGTTGTAAAGGTCAAGTCTATAACAGGGTTAAAAAATAACTAGGTAATTTAATGAAGGATAGTTCCATGAATGGCTTTTAGCCAGGATGGGAAGGGGTGAGTCCCTAGCCTCGGTTTGCCAGAAGCTGGGAATGGATGACAGGGGATGGTTCACTTGATGATTACCTGTTCTGTTCATTCCCTCTAGGGCACCTGGCATTAGCCACTGTCGGAAGACAGGATACTGGGCTAGATGGACTTTTGGTCTGACTCAGTATGGCTGTTCTTATGTAATGCCCACATTATGTATGCTGGCCAGAAACTGGCAGTTAGAAGGACAGGGTCACTTTGCTCTTTGACATCTTTGTAGGTTCCAAATTCTAGACCTAAGGTCTGGCCTAAAAATATCCCAGGATGTGAAAAGGCGTTTTTACCTTTGTTAACCAAACCAAGTTCTAAACTAGGTGCTTGCCCTAATGCTAACCTATATTAAAGCTGTGTGCACTACTTGCAATGAAAGCAGAATCACAAGAGGGTGCGAGGGGAACTTGCCTCTCTAGGATTGGTCACCATCAAAACCCAGATCCTGTTGGTCAGATGGTTCCCACTGATTGATTGAAAGGGTTTAGGAAACAATCAATCTAGTACCACTTGAATAATCCAATATGTGATTTAGAATCAGGATCAAGTGAAATTTGCATTTTTGCATGATTTCTGTTTAGAATAAGGTGATACTTTGCGCAGTTATGACTGGGTTTCATTTTGGTTTTTGAATGAAGTAGAGAAATGGATAGGTTGTGAATCCTTTAGACCTAATCCTAGGTAAATGAGATTGATTCATTTCAGGTGGCAGAAATATGGACTGCAGCCTCCTGGTGTTTAGGCACAAGGCATTTACTATCCTTATTTCCCAAGGCAGCCCAGAGCCAGCCTATGTAACTCCCAAAGTGAGCAGTACTGATTAGAAAAAGGAGAATGACCAGGCTGATTCAGAAAAAGTTAGTTTGTTAGTAACAAGGTGTGCAGCAGAATTTGCAGATTCTTAAGAATCTGACAGGAGCCATGATGTGAATGCTTCTACTATGGCAATATGAGGCACTTTATATACACCAATCATCTATGCATCACATCTCAGGAGAAGGACTTTGCACCTCAACAATAGACTGTCATACACTGAGCAGCCTCTCAATTTATTACAATAAGAATCAGCTTCATGTCAGCCCAATCAAGACTCAGGTGACCAGCCTTTCACCTATGCCATTGAGAAGCCAAGTGGAAACTAACCACCACCTGGGATGGAATCCTACTAGCTAATCATCCAAACCCTTTCTCCCTAGGGTTGAGATTGGACCAGGCACTTTCCCTTTCATCTTCTCTACACATGCTTTGAAGGAAAGTTAGTGCCCATAATAACATCCTCCAAAAATTGGTCACCTCAAAGTGGGGAGCCAATCCAGTTACTCTGCGAACCACTGCTATTGCCTTGTGATACTCCATAGCAGAGTATGGGAACAATTAATCCATGCTAAGAAATTAAACCCTGTTCAAATGTCAGAGAATGTTATTGTGAAATAACAGGAAGACTGAAGTCAACATAAAAGGACTGCCTTGCACTACTTGATATTGGGAGGAAGGTAGCAAGCCAAAGAGAAAGATCATAGCAGATGGAAGACCTAAGGCATCCATTATATGGTCACACAAGTGTAATCAAATGCCTTAAATCATGAAAGAGTTTTATAACCAGTGCCATGCCTTTGGATAGACCAGCTGGCAAGGCATGACTGAGGTTATGGAATGAAAGACTACACTGTCAAACTCACTGAAACAGATCTAGAACCCCAGGAAGACCTTCTCGGACGGGCTGATACAGACGGGTCAATGTGTTGATGCCTGAACCGCCTGCACACACAAACTGGCAGATCAAAAAATAATATGATCAAATGGGGCTATTCTAAAGACAAAGATATATGCAAGTGCAGTGAGATACAGACCATGGAGCACCTGCTCATTTGCCAACACTTTTGGGAGACCTCATGGGCTCACTGCAGCAATAGAAACAGCTATCGCGTGTGCAGTTATGGAAAAACATCTAGTTTGTGACAAGAACGCAAGCAGCAGCACAAGTTTGGATTTGAACCTCACATCTCTAGAGAGGAAGGGCTTTTTACTGGATCTCAATTTCCAAGACTATAACAGGGTTCAAAAAAGAACTAAATAAATTCATGGAGGATAGGTTGATCAATGGCTATTAGCCAGGATGGGCAGGGATGGTGTCCCTAGTTTCTGTTTGCCAGAAGCTGGGAATGAGTGACAAGGGATGGATCACTTGATTACTTGTTCTGTTCATTCCCTCTGGGGCACCTGGCATTGGCCAATGTCAGAAGACAGGATACTGGGCTAGATGAACCTTTGGTCTGACCCAATATGGCCGCTCTTATGATCTAAAACACACTTTCCACCAATTCATAGGATGATTGCAGCACTGTGACATTTCTCTTAGTATATCTTCAACTGCCTGAGGTATATTACTCTCTTCAGAAATCATCTGATGTCCTTGATACTAGATCACATACCAAAGATATTATTGGTGGGTTTACATGTCTGGTACATTTGTCTTCATAATTTCCTTGTAATCAATTGCCCTTCTTATTTTATCATTTACAGCAGCCAGTAGATGAGGAACAACATTTAAGGATATCTGATCCTCCAGTGTTCACACAAACAGACATAGAATTGCTATGTAATAAGTTTACGAACACTACTGTAACCTGGTCAGTGACATGAGGTTATTATATATTACAGATCGAGCTGAATAGGGGGCTGTGGGAAAAACAAAGCAGAGAACAAAGCACAGTCTAGCTAAGTAACTTCCAAACTAAAACTGGGGTGCAATTACAGGACACTGGCCTACTTACAGGCCCCAGGCCAGAATGACAGTGCTGTTTTCCCATGGAGGGAATTAAGAGATCAAAAGGTTAAGAATCCCTTTTCAGGACAGAAAGGAAGGAGGGCTATCAATTGTTAGGAGCTGTCCTGGGGAACAGTTGACACAGAGAAGCTCTGTGGAGGAAGTCTAATGAAGCTGGACCTTCTGCAGCTCCAAGGAATGGCCTTACAGACAGACAGACATGAATATAGATTTATTGTATTAAGATCTGTTTCTTAAAGGCTTTGGTTCTAAATAATACTTTGCTTTAAGAACACAGTTTGGTTATCTGATACTGCTATCATTGTTCCTGGAGGGAAGAAAATTATAGGTGCTGAACATAAGTCAGACCTGCTGAGGTAATCAAGGCTGATGCCCAGGGCCAGGTCTGAGAGTGGGAAAAAGTCATATGATTACACCTCAGAATGGCCCAAGACCTACACAAGGGGATTGCACTCAGAGACTATGAGAGGAATAGATGGGCAGTTAGCCCATGGACTATTGTTACTTTTTATTGGTGTTTCACAGATTTTTGTGTTGCATTTTGTATGTATAAAAGGAAAATACAAGTGTTAACCAATAGTCTGATACACAAGGATAGCCATTTCTTCCTAAATATTTTCTCACAAAATTTAACTGTGCATGCTTGATACCCTTATTCTGATGGCTCATCCTTTTTGTGAGAGCTCATTTTTATAATTGTATGAATGACAATACTTGTATTACTATGTGAATGAGGCTGTCTCTTTCTATTTTGTCTATAGATATTGTTTACTGTTTGTAATTATTCTCAAAAGTCTTGGGCATTTTGAGAATAAAGGGCCAGATCCTCAATAGATGTAAATCAGCATCAATTTTTTGAAATAAATACAACTATGCTGGTCTACAGAAGTAAGGAAGATAGGAACAAAAACTGTTCAGGGTCAACTTGAATGGCTTTCATGACAGACATTTGTGGCATTTGCCAAGATTTTCTTAAAGGGAATGTGTCAAATGAATTTTTAAGTCATTGTTCTCTTTGGGATTGATCCCCAGTCCTTTGCAATTAATGCACACCATTGTCCCTAACACAAGTTACAATTATATTCCTCACTGGAGTCTACGTAGAAACTTCCATTGATGTCAGTGATGGCAGGATGAGGCTAATGGAAAAGCAATGCCAGGAGCTGTAATATCTGGGTGGTAAAAGCCAAATTGACACATGATAAATGAAAGGATCATCTTGTGCAACATGTACATGATTTTCATATCTGAATTAGAAGTTGCATGATATACGTAGTCTGAGTTGAAAATAGAGCTTGCACTAAAGTTTAGTTCAGTGTCTCAGGACTAGATATAGTACTTTCCTCTATCTAATGACAGTGAGTTGTGTGTGTAGATCAAGGACAGTATGAGATTTAATATGAAGGAAAGGACATTATTTTAATGCTTCTTTTAATTTACTTCAGTGGCAGAAGAACACATCGTTTTCATTTTTAAAATGCTGATTTGTTTCAATACGCTCCCTGTTGACAGCAATTAAAGCAAGCTACTCAAAGAACTAAACAGATCAGGCAATATAGGGACAGGTTCTGTTGATAAAGTTATGAAGTGTAGTATTTTCTAATAGCACCAACTAACGGGCACACAAGGTTTTTGCAAAACAGTGTGTATGAGGTTATTGCAGCCTCCTCTGTCTATCAAGAAATGGCAAAATATGAAAGAAAGTTATATTGAAATATCTGACGCTGTCTATAATGCATTATTAATAAAACTGAAGTTGCCATTTGATTGTCTGTAGTTTACAGTAACTAATACTACCTGTGGAAAGACAGAGCCACTTGGGAAGTTGTGGATAGGAGAAAGGAAGGAAGAAGACAAGCTTGGGGAGAAGATTCCATGTTTCAGAATACAAGCCATAGACTGCTGGAAAATGGCTCAAGATTCCCCAGACAAATCTGACCTCAGCCCAAAGAATACCCTGTAGTATGCTGAGGAAATGGAGGTCAGGAAATACATGTAGGATTTATTATTTTTGTATAGATCTGGGTATTTCTTGTGTGTGATTATATAAAGAGCAGTGGTTTTAGAATTCTATGGGCCCAGAACACTCTATGGCCTGAGTACTGAGAGAGGATGTACTTAAGCTATAGGAGTGGGAGTCTGAGAAGGCAGTATTTGTTCTAGGAGGTGGGCAGGGGGCCAGATGATCACAACTCTCGGGAGCAGGTGCCAGATAGAAGACCTGCAACTGAAAGTGTGCCCAGGAGCCCTAAAACAGAGACCAGTCCTAGACTCCATTGGGATTCTGGAGGCTTAAAACATATGGGGATTCAGCAGCTGGATCTCTGGAGAGCAATCTGATGAGTGGTCAAGACCGGGTGTTCTACTGGAGCTGTGACAATAGGTAACATTACATCTTTAGATAGCAAAGTCAAATGGCACATTTTAAGTATGAATACAGATTATGCATCAGTGTTGACAACTGCAAATTATGATCAAATAGCGAGATTTTTCAATGGCCAACATAGCTACCATGGTAAAGGCACAATAATGAGTCACCACTTCGTTTTTTGTAAAATATTGTATATAATATGCTCAAATATTGTATATCATGATTTTTAACAATGAATGGTCAAGTCCTGTCTTGACGTACATGCTGTGCAGCCCCTTTCAAGATATAACTACATATCATAGAATCATAAAATATCAGGGTTGGAAGGGACCTCAGGAGGTCATCTAGTCCAACCCCCTGCTCAAAGCAGGACCAATCCCCAACTAAATCATCCCAGCCAGGGCTTTGTCAAGCCTGACCTTAAAACCCTCTAAGGAAGGAGATTCCACCACCTTCCTAGATAACCCATTCCAGTGCTTCACCACCCTCCTAGTGAAACAGTTTTTCCTAATATCCAACCTAAACCTCCCCCCTGCAACTTGAGACCATTACTCCTTGTTCTGTCATCTGGTACCACTGAGAACAGTCTAGATCCATCCTCTTTGGAACCCCCTTTCAGATAGTTGAAAGCAGCTATAAAATCCCCCCTCATTCTTCTCTTCTGCAGACTAAACTATTCCAGTTCCCTCAGCCTCTCCTCATAAGTCATGTGCTCCATCCCCCTAATCATTTTAACCATATATTCATTATGGTCACTCCACTTGCAAATGGCAGTGATGAGATCTGGCTGACAAATCTAATAACCACTCATATCATATCAGTCCATGAATATGGAACTAAAACTATATTTGGTGGGACTAATTAAACTTGGTGTAGCTCCACTGACATCACCATTGATTAATACTAGGGATGGACCTCACCCAAACTGAATGGACCTCAATATAGTTAGATTGGAGATGTTGTAATCTTAATGTTTTCCATGTAAAGATCCAAATTTTGTTCAGTCTTACACCTCATCCAATCTCATTGAATTCAGTGGAGTTGGAAGGATAAAAAGATTGCTGATGTAGAAGACAGTGTTTGGTTAGCAACTGCTCCAAGATTATGGAACAACCTCCCACAGGATCTAAGAACCACCACAAACCTTATCTTCCAGTCCAAGTGCAAGGTGCATTTCATTGGCCTTGTCTTTGCTAATATAAGCACAGAGTACATATAGTTTAGTTTTTAAAAGACAACCCAATCCAAACCACTGGACTCACAAATTTCCCACTTGGGCCAAGGAACTACACATGATAGATATCACCTTGAGCATTTTCCAAAAGTGCATTAAGCAGATGCTACAGTGGGCTAAAAAACTGAACTGAACAAAACTGCAGCCGAGGGGGGTTTGTCAATGGAGAATTTGGTCCAAAGCCTTTGGACTTAGATTTTTTTTAAATCAAAAAGCCAATTTATATATGCAGTTTTTGGCCCCCATTAGTTGAACACTCATACATGAATTCCTGATAAACTTTGACAGCTCTGATTGTATTTCAAATTTAAATTAAATATACACATAAGTAATAAAGAATTCACGTGGATAGTAACTGTCATCCAAGTTTCTTTAAGCATTGACAAATAATTAATTCTCCCAGTGCCTCTGAGAAACATGGTGATACAAAGGATTTTCCATCTGCTCTGCCTGCAGAAAACTGCTGCTTAACACAGAGGTGCTGTCCAGCATCAATAGTGCTGATCTGTGACCATTAGCTGAAGCAGGGAAAGATCAAGATTTGGGATTATGTAAATTAGTTAAATTGAATTAGTGACAGTGAAACATAAGAAGGTGCATATAAATATGTTTGTCTGGAAATTATAAGGATTTGAATAATTAGTTTTAAGCAGTCACACGTAGGGAAAACAAGATGGAAGCCACAAGAAATCAAAGTTAGGGAAAACAAAATAACACCCTTAGAATGATTTGACCAATGGGAAGCGGGTAGACTGGGGTGAAATAAAGGTCACCCCAATACCTGAAGGGAGGGGTCAGTGGTCCAGCTCTATAGGCACAGGTTTTCAATCAGGTCCAACTTTGATTAACAGAGCACTTGGGGGTGATTGGCTGATTGGGACAGAGATTGAACGAACAAACAATCAGAATAGGTCAAAATCTGTATATAAAGGAAAAGAGCTGACAGGCATGAGAGGGAATCTGAGTCAGTCTTTGTTGTGTGAGCTACTTTATAAAATAATGTCAGTCATGCATCTTGAATGTACTGATAGTGATGCAGGTACTCTGTTCTTTCAGGAAGACATCCAAACTCCTCTAAAGAATTTTAGTTATTGACCGTGAGGATTTCGCTCTCCAAGGTGCACACAGACTAAGTGATTAGCTGTCATATGTAGAATTGTGCAGGGGGAAAAAAAGCTATTTTTGTTCACTGGCAATTCCAAAAAAAACCCTGAAAAAAATAAATCACTTTGCATAAAACCAATGACAATTTTCCCCCATAATTTTCAGGGAATCAAATTAAAAGAAGTGTCATTCGGGGTTAAATGAAGTGTTTTGTTCAACCCAGAAACAATTTGTTTAGACATAGAGCATTCTTTTAATATTTTAACTTCAAATGTATTTATTTTTAATTTTACAACAAAAAGGCATTCTGAACTGAAAAAAAATCAAAACAATTTCAGAATGAAACATTCTGAAGTGTAGAATTTTTTTTCCTGGCAAAATTAAATGAGACAAGAATTTGTGAAAAGTTTTGATTTCACTGAATCTGCATTTTTTGCTGAAAGGAGTTTTGGATGAAAAATTTTGCCCAGCTCTAGTCATAACTCATTTCTGAATAGCTGAATTCTTAATGGAGCCTTGTCAATTTAGGCTCCTAACATAAGTTCGACTTGATGTCTTTTTTTTAATTAAAGGGTTTTATAAAACCTAAATAGGTGAAATCCCAATGCAGAGAGCCAGCACAAAGCCCTCCACACCATGTAAATCACATTAGAATGGGAGTGACTGCGGGAGGCAGGGTAGCTACCAGTGGAGCAACAGTACAGGGCTTCCTCTGCATCCCTGTGCACTGTGAAAGGGTACAAAGCCTACACAGGATGTGCAGATTAGCCACAGGAACACATCAGAGCATCTGTGGATGGCAGGGATGAAAGTAACATTAATACTAACTGGTACAGGGCCCTGGGCAGAAGGGGCGGGGCCCCAGGTGGAAGAGGCGGGGCTGGGAGTCAGCCTCCCCCAGCCAGCCCATCTGTGCTGCCTGGCCCACACTGCCCAGGGCTCCAGCAGCGATTTAAAGGGCCCAGGGCTCTGGACACTGATGTGGTAGCGGCGGCCACCAGGAGCCCCGGGCCCTTTTAAATGGCTAGCCCTGGGGCAGCTGCTCCTTTTGACCCCCTCTCAGCATCTGGGGGGTGGGAGGGATGGGCAATGACATTGAAGTGCTACTGTGGCAGTGCTTTAAGTAGGGTCCTTTGCCGTGGCAGCGCTTTAACCTGGCTGCTTATGGGCTAGTACTGGCTCACCTGTAGGGGTGGGAATGCGTCTGCACATGCACACTGCCTTTCTCAGTGGAACATGCTACATAGTTCCCTAGTTCCAGCCTCCCTGCTCCAGCTAACACACCTACTGATTTCCACTGCAGTCCCCACTGCAGGCTGTGTGCATGGAGGGGCTGCTATCAGAGGATAGCAGAGACAGCATGTAACATGGTATCCCTTACATGCTACCTCATTCCTCATTCTCTGTGCTTTGTAGCTGAAGGAAGTATCTGCCATTACGAATATACGTACTGTGACAGACCCAAACCAGTGCGGTACAGGAGTCTGGTAGAGGACAAATATACTGGTCACTGGATGAATAGTTTTCTGTTCCCTGAGTGACCAGAGCAGGGGCTGCACTAGAGTAATCAGGAACCTGCTAGAACCAATTAAGGCAGACAGGCTAATTAGAACACCTGCAGCCAATCAAGGCAGGCTAATCAGGGCACCTGGGTTTAAAAAGGAGCTCACTCCAGTCAGGTAGGGGGAGCTAGACATGAGGAAGTGTGTGTGAGGAGCTGGGAGCAAGAGGCGCAAGGAGCTGAGTGTGAGAGGGTGTGCTGCTGGAGGACTAAGGAGTACAAGCATTATCAGACACCAGGAGGAAGGTCCTGTGGTGAGGATAAAGAAGGTGTTTGGAGGAGGTTATGGGGAAGTAGTCCAGGGAGTTGTAGCTGTCATGCAGCTGTTACAGGAGGCACTATAGACAGCTACAATCCACAGGGACCTGGGCTTGAACCCGGAGTAGAGGGCGGACCCGGGTTCCCCCCAAACCTCCCAACTCCTGATCAGACACAGGAGGAGTTGACCCAGACTGTGGGGAAGATCACTGAGGTGAGCAAATCTGCCAATAAGCGCAGGACCCACCAAGGTAGAGGAGGAACTTTGTCACAGTACCTTTTAGTACAACCACCACAATCCGGAACATCTCACCACAAATGCATTTTTTATCAGAGCATTGCTGTTGTGCACTTGGTGGTGAATTCTGAAGCTTCATTAAGTTATTAATGGTCACATTTGTCTTCTCCAAAAATGTAATTAAATGCTAAGTGATATTTACCATCATAATGCAAAAGCAAGATGGGACTAGTACAAACTAAGGCAATGTAGTGGTAAATATTCCTACACTACACTCTTTTTTTCCCTGCTGGATAAATATACAACAGCCTAGCATGAAAAATTTACCCAGCCTGACAAAATATTTATTCACCCTTATGATAAAATCCACAAGTATACTCCAATATTAATAATTAAAAAATTCTCACCCCAGGTAAGGGAGAAGTAGAATTTTGTGCGTTCCATTTTACCCAACATTTTAAAATAACTTAATATTTTGTTTATTTGTGGCAAATAAAAGGAGAAGGTGTAATGAGGCCAAATGCTAAGGTACCTGAGAAGATAGGTATAGCAGACAGCCTTCCAATGAGATTTGAATTTCATTATATTTGTTGAGATCAAACTCCTTGAACATACTCGAGTACACTTTAATACTCTGAATGCAACTAGCTTTGAGGGTAGGCTTTTTTGGGGGGGGAGGGGGAGATTATTTGTCACTGACTCAGTTACCTCTGCTGTTAGCTGGAGTTCTCACCCTGCTCCAAAGAGAATATAAGAACACTAGATATTGTCCAAACTAAAGTCAACCTGTAGAAAGATGATGATTTGTAAAATTAAATGAGTGAAACTTAAACCACAGCATAAGCTTTTCCTTAGGAGGGTGGTTCCTCAAGTTCCCTGCAGAATTCCTCTGGCCCCAAGGTCAGATAGAGATGACTATTCATATGTCTAGACTGAAGCCAATATGACTCGCCTGACTGAAATCAGAGTGAGCCAGCAAGGTCTCTATATGCAGGGTCCTGACACTGTTTTTTCATTCCATGACAGATTGCAAATGTTGGGCATAAATCAGTTTTAAGGACCATATAAAGGTAAAAGAAACATTGGCTATCCATAAAGGAACAAATATGTGATAACAAAATTATCTATAGTAATCTATGGACATCATTCCAGATGTTGTACACAGACTCAAAGGTTTGGTAATTTGGGACAGATTAATATTCATAAATTTAGATCCTTAGACTGAGAGATGATTGTTCAGGCTCATCTCTAGGTGGAACAAAGAGTCTGGATCTGAATATTTCTAAGTTTTGGAGTATCAATGATTTGGAAACCAAACCCACTCTGAATTTTATAGCTAGTCCCTACCTACCTCCTAGCAAACTTCAGAGCAAACATTCAAATCTGAGGGATTTGAAATATGGATCTGCATCTCAACTTTCTGATTTTGGCCTATGTAGCCAAAATTATTCAAATCTCTTTGTCTGCTTCAATGCACTGGAAATGAGATGAGAACTGACTTTTTCATGGTGTTTTGGAACTTCTGCTTATACTCTCAGTTGCATTCAGAGCCCAAGAGGTGAAGATGCACAGGCAAGAAATGAGACCTTTAAACACCAGGAAAAGTTTAATCTTTAGGTCAATGTGCAGATCAGTTATTTCACTTGATTGGTTCTTGAAATATGGTGGTTTCATTATATACAGGTGGCACATTCTGGGTGGCCACAGAATGAAATATTTTGAGAACCAAGCAAATGAAGGAAGTGGACGTGACTGGATGTGAATCCATGAATTATTAATTCTATTATCATAGCACCTAAGGATCCCAGTCACAGATCACAGCCCCAATATACTAGGTGCTGTACAAACAATACAAAAGACGGTCCTTATCCCCCACAGATGACAGTCTATGTAAAAGTGTCTCTCCTTTACAAAGGTGTCTGCAGACTGAGAAGACTGAAGAATTCTTGCCTGAGCCAGATTACTTATTGTTAATAAAAATATTCAAGAAATAATATGAACCCTGTATATATTTCAGGAAACTATTATTATAGGAAGTTTTGTTTAACTGTTCATGAAAAGAAAGAGCTTAACAAGCATCTTTTAAATATTGTACAACTAACTCAACTCAATTAAGAATCACAACATAATTATCCTGGCATGTAAAAGTCAGACATTCATCACCTGACAGCTTTGACCTATCAAAATAGGAATTCAACTCCTGTTTCCAATTGTTAGACTCAGCTTTGTACTGTAGGCCTAGGTCTGAGGGAGGAACATAAAGGCTTATCTTTGTTTTGTTTCTCAAAGTTTTGTTCATTAACAAAATTGACTCAAATTATAAACTCTCCTTTTTGTGGATATCAGAAACAACCAAAGGGGTAAACACCACATACTTAAAGGTCAATGCAAGATTAAAATGCTGCTAGAGCTGAGGGTTTATCAAACCAGCAAATGAGGAGCTACAAATTAAATGCCCACACTGCTGTACCTGGAATTTGGAAGTAAACAATGCCATCTCCATGTTTGGCTCTAAGTCCCAGCCTGACTAAAGAAATATTTCCATGTAGAGTGGAGTTCATGGCACAGAATTTGGAAATGGATCAGAATTTGGAAACGTCGGGTGGTATTCAGATCTAGGGGTGCTGTTGTCCCACTACAAATATAAATGCAGACAACTGCAAAATTCAGAACTAGATCTGCATGCTAATTTCAAATCCTCCCAAGGTTCAGGTGTGAGCTATGATTTGATTCAGCCAACTCAGCTTTTAACCTCTAATAGCAATTACTAATGGCACAACCCTGCAGTCCTTGTGCATGCAAACTTCTAATTGATTTCAGAGGGAGTTATACATATCTAAGGGCTGAAATGTTCCATCACAATATATATCCAGGATCTATAGCTCCCAGTACAAATACACTATGCCAGCGTTTGAAATGTAGTAGGTACATACCAGTATATTTTCTTCCCATTCCACACTAGCTATAGTCTGTGGGGCCCACAAATGAAATTATAGCTGCCAATAGTAATCCCATCTCATCTGTACCACTGCCATTAATCTATTGCTTTTACCAATGCTTCCATGTGTCTCTTCCATCAAGTCTCAACCCTTAATTTTTTTCCTATTACTTTTCTTGGAGAAGTTCTGACATCACAGTGTATGGCCAAGCTCAGGCTGGAGGATTCAGTGAGACTTGAGATAGGGAGAATATATATTTACTATTATACTACTAGAGAAAAAAAAACACAACCTGTCTACACAATTGAATTCTGATTAATTAAATATTTCTGGATGAATCATGTAACTGACAAAAAACAGGGTAAGGATTCCATTCACATTGTTGACTAATGGATTATGTGAAGTAGAGCTGGAAAAAGTAGGGCAACTCTCCATGTCATCCTGCAAACCTCTTTGCTGAATTCAAGTTAATACAAGTTTATTTTTACCATAAGAAAAAAAAATTAAAAAAACAGATTTTGCCACCAGTGCTGCTTTTTTGCCTTGCCTCAACAAAAATGGGCCAGTTACAAATCAATGAGACATGCAAGTATGTCTAAGAGCAAAGTTTAGTTCATTTATGGCAATCTTTTGGCTCCACAAGAGCAGAGGCAGAAGTGAAGTCCTAAATTTTATAGAATTATTTATTCTTTCTGAGAAGTTGGTCATTTTATAATATTTGTACTGTATTTTCATGCTATTGGTTTGTTTTGAGGTGTGCAATATGTTGATAGCATTATATAAATAAAACAAACACGCAAAGCATCACATATTAGTCCCCTCCACCCCTTTATTACCATCTGGCACTAAAGACAATGGAGCCTGTATAGTCCCACTGTGCATCAGGCCACTCGGTGCAGGGACTGTCTTCTTGAGGCACAATCCATCCCCGAGCTCCCCATAGACAAAGCTGTGTATAAATTGTGTAGTATTGACAGGGTTAAAGCATTGCTTATTTTCCACTAGATTGTGTTTATAACCATACTTCCTGGTGCTACTTCAGCTAGGACTTGAAGTTCAGTAAAAGGAACAATATGTGCATATACAGTATGGGAAGTCAATGGGACTAATTGTACTAGTAAGGAAAGTATAACTGTGTGAGTGAAAGAGAAAAACTTACACCATTCCCCACCTCCACCCCACAATTATGCTCTACATAGCTATTATAACTATGGCAGTGATGGTTTCCCTTCTCTGTTGAACTTTCCTTTAGAGCTATGTGATGGGCAGAGAAAATAGCAAAAAGGGATCGGAGATGAGAACATTGAGAAAAGACGAATGGTAATAAAATGAATTCTATTCAAAGAATGGGAAGGAAAAGGATAATGGCAAAGAGAAATGGATAAGAAAAGAACAGAGGGACTGTAAATCAGAAACTGAAGGGAAAGACAAGTTGACAGTGAAAGTTCAAATAAAGAAGAGAAAGAGGCATGAAAAGATGCTTAAAAATAGGGGGGAAAGCATTTTACATTTCAAGTAAATTTTTCCAGGTAAGTGCATCTCACATAAGTGGCATGTGATTTATTGAATTGAAAGTCACAAGAAGAGATGCCTTGGTGCAGGATACTAACCTTAAAATGATTTTCTAAAAATTGCCACTTCTACTGTTCAAGGTCATTGATCATCCTCTAACCACTTTCTTTCTAGATGTGACTGCCAGTTGCCATTGCTACAGTATTTAAAATGATAAAAGTTAGTCATTACATAAACTTGAAAACAACTTTCATGTTTTTAATGTATAATAAATGCACCTGGTAGAAAGTCAGTTTGTGGGCTGGTTGAATCAAACTTATTAGGGTCAACTTTTAAGATTAGTTGATAGTATTGGGTGTAATTCCAATTTCAAACTCCAATCCTGCAACTCCTTATACACATGACTTCAACTGGCCTACTTATGGGTCTGATCCTTCAAACACTTATGCATGTAAGTAAATTTACTCATGAGAATAATCCCACGAAATCCAATAGGACTGTTCGAAAAAGTAAAATTACTCATGTGAAGATATGCAGGATCAGATCCTATGTGCATAAAGATTATTCATATGTGTAAGGGATTGCAAGGTCAGGCTCCAAACCATATTTATTAAATTAGGCTAATGAAAATTTGGATTCAGAAGTATAAAATCTCACACCTCTGTCTCAAACAGATTTCTCACAAGGAAATAACACTGTCATGGCTTCTTTTACAGTCTCTCCAGTTATATTTACTGCTTACTATGATGTGCAGTCTATATTGTCTGAAGAATGTCTAATGTCTGCTTATTTCTATATCTGTTATGCATTTCAGTGCACATAGTGGTTTACTCTTTCACATAAGTTAATGCAATTCCTACAAGCAGAACAAGTTTATCTGTTTCATAAGTGACCATAAAATGTAGCCTCTCCCCTGAGGTGTGGCTCCTTGGTTCTGGCTGGTGGGAATGGCTTCTCCTTTTCCCCTGAATTGGTTGTCGGGAGTTCTTTGTGATACCCGGTGTCTCAACTCATGGTGTCTCCTCACTATGTCCAAGACACAAGAGGTGTCATCTTTTAGGACAATGAATAATTGTACCACTTCTGGCAAGAAGTACACAAGACACAAAAGGATACATGAGCCCAGACCCCAGCAAAGAAATTACACACCCCAAAACTAACCAAAGGGAGATTTTACTGCAAGCAGGAAAGTAGGATCCGGGGAAAGGAAGAGTTAGGGTTAATTAATAAATACTTAAACACATCAACAAATCTCACTCTGCCCACCTCTATGCCATCTGCACCTGGTATTGGTGCCTCTCCCTGAGCCCAGCTACTTCTTCCCTGTCCCCTAACAGACCCATCTCCATCCCTTAATCTCCACTCCCTACACCAATCACCTCCCTTCATCCCTATCCCTTCACCCACCCCACCAAGTTGCTTTCCACTTTCCAAACACACCGAACACTGCTTTCAGCCCAGCAGGTCACTACAGCACTACTCTCCCCCCAGGTTCTCCCCACTCCTGTGCCAGGACCCTTTCCTCGCAGCATCCCATGACAAATCTCTGGGGTGCCCATGCTGGGGAGGCCTTACTCTCAACCTCTGGGCCCTGCCTTGGGGGTCAGGTTAACAGAGGTGAATCCAAAGGGAGTCATGTCATGAAAATGTTTGTGAACCAGTTCAGTAGAGGCTCAGTCCAGAATTCCAGGAGCGGTCAAACTACAAATGAGGGTTGCAACAAAATTCAGGAGGGTTGTTTTTATATTATGGCTGTGTCACTGATGGATATGTAAAACAATGACAAACAAATGGACTATCTATGAACAGACCATTATTTTTCTGAATGTATCTTAGGCCTGGTCTAAACTACGCGTTTAAACCGATTTTAGCAGCGTTAAACCGATTTAACACTGCACCCGTCCACACAACGAGGCCCTTTATCGATATAAAGGGCTCTTTAAACCAGTTTCTGTACTCCTCCCCGATGAGAGGAGTAGCGCTGAAATCGGTATTACCATATCGGATTAGGGTTAATGTGGCCGCAAATCGACGGTATTGGCCTCCGGGTGGTATCCCACAGTGCACCATTGTGACCGCACTGGACAGCAATCTGAACTTGGATGCACTGGCCAGGTAGACAGAAAAGTCCCGCAAACTTTTGAATTTCATTTCCTGTTTGGCCAGCGTGGAGAGCTCATCAGCACAGGTAACAATGCAGTCTCCTGAGAATCGAAAAAGAGCTCCAGCACGGACTGCACAGGAGGTACTGGATCTGATCGCTGTCTGGGGAGAGGATTCAGTGCTAACAGAACTGCGTTCCAAAAGACTAAATGAAAAAGTATTTGAAAGAATTTCCAAGGCTATGATGGAAAAAGGCCACATCAGGGACTCAGTGCAGTGCAGAGTGAAAGTTAAGGAACTCAGACAAGCCTACCAGAAAACCAAAGAAGCAAACGGAAGGTCCAGTGCAGGGCCAAAAACATGCCGCTTCTACACTGAGCTGCATGCAATTTTAGGGGGCTGCGCCACAACCACCCCACCCCTGTCCGTGGATTCCGAGGTGGGGGTTGTAATCTCAGCCATGGCTGAGGATTCTGCGGACGGGGAAGATGACAATGAAGAAGAGGAGGACGAGCTTGCAGAAAGCACACAGCACTCCATTAGCCCCAACAGCCAGGAGCTTTTTCTGACCCAGACGGAATTACCCTACCAGCCCTCCCAAGCCACTAGCCCAGACAGTGAAGCCATGGAAGCGACCAGTGGTGAGTGTACCTTTGTAAATATAAAACATGGTTTAAAAGCAAGCATTTTTTAATGATTGATTTGCCCTGAGGACTTGGGATGCATTCACGGCCAGTAAAGTTACTTAGAAAAGTTTAACATGTCTGGGGATTGAGCGGAAATCCTCCAGGGACATCTCCATGAAGCGCTCCTGGAGGTACTCCAAAAGCCTTTGCAGAAGGTTTCTGGGCAAGGCAGCCTTGTTCCGTCCACCATGGTAGGACACTTTACCACGCCATGCATGTAGCAAGTAATCGGGTATCATTGCATGACAAAGCATAGCTACGTATGGTCCCGGTGATTTATGGCATTCAAGAAACATCCATTCTTTATCTTGCTGTGTTATCCTCAGCAGAGTGATATCGTTCAGGGTAACCTGGTTGAAAATCAGGAATTTAATTAAGGGGACAGAGATGGCCATTTTCCTACTGGGCTGGTGGCCTGCTGCTTAAAAGAAATCCTTCCTTGCACATAGCCGGGAGGGGAGGAGTGAAATAGCGATGAGCTTTTTCGCGTTTGTCTAGCAGGGATCTTCCCAGCTACCAGCCACACGGTGGAGGGGAGTAAGGGGGGTGATTAGCAGTGATCTTCCATGATACCAGCCATGTGGTAGGGGGAGGGGTAAAGCACTGTATATATGAAGGCTGCAGAAGCCGAAAGACAGTGGCTTACCATGGCCACATGCAAGCTGAATTCTGATGCCCGGACCTGCGTCTGTGAGATCTGTAACACCAGAGCCGCAGGCACTCAATATTAAGATGCAAAATGCGACCTTGTAATGAAATCACATGTAAGGTGAATAGTGTTGTTCACTGTGAGAGTATAACCATTGTTCTGTAAAATGTATCTTTTTAAATACTTCTCTCCCTTTTTTCCCTCCCTCATGCAGCTGCAAATTTT
Organism: Mauremys reevesii; assembly: GCF_016161935.1. Classification (NCBI taxonomy): domain Eukaryota; kingdom Metazoa; phylum Chordata; order Testudines; family Geoemydidae; genus Mauremys; species Mauremys reevesii. The sequence continues at coordinate 191,739,916 of NC_052624.1, forward strand.
TCAAGCCTCCCTACTCCATCCCAAAGGCTAGCTCAGATAAGGTGGAGGAAAAAGAAGATGCGAGATTAAATGTTCTTGGATATCATGGAAGTAATCCGCAAGGAAAGAGCTCATCTGAATGAGTGGAAGGAGGTGGTATCAAATTACAGGAAAGATGCCAGTGAACGTGAGGACAGGAGGGACGCTCAAGATCAGAGGTGGCGGCAGGAAGATCAGAGGTGGTGGGATGCAACTCTGGGGCTGCTGCGTGATCAAACTGACATGCTCCGGTGTCTGGTGGAGCTTCAGGAATGGCAGCAGGATCACAGAGTGCCACTGCAGCCCCTGTATAACCACCCTCACCATGTTCCACATCCTCCTCACCCAGACGTGTAAGAACGCGTGGGGGGAGGCACCCGCCCACTCCACCCCGATGGACAGCCCAACCAAAAGGCTGTCATTATTGTGAAATTTTTTTAGTGGCCTTTTCCTTCCCTCCTAGCCTCCTCCCAAACCACACCCGGGCTACCTTCTCAGTTCTCTCCCTCTTTTTATAATGAATTAATAAAGAATACATGATTTTAAAAAGATAATGACTTTATTTCCTAAGCAAGCTGTAATCGAAGGGGGAGGGTGGGTTGCTTACAGGGAATGAGTCAATCAAGGTGGGGGGGTTCATCAAGGGGAAACAAACACAGCAGTCACATCCTACCCTGGCCAGTGATGAAGCTCGTTTTCAAAGCTTCTCTGATGCGCACCGCTTCCTGGTGTGCTCTTCTAATCACCCTGGTGTCTGGCTGCACGTAATCAGCGGCCAGGTGATTTGCCTCAGCCTCCCACCCTGCCATAAAGGTCTCCCCCTTACTCTCACGGAGATTGTGGAGCACACAGCAAGCAGCAATAACAAAGGGGACATTGGTTTGGCTGAGGTCTGAGCAAGTCAGTAATGTGCGCCAGCGCGCCTTTAAACGGCCAAATGCACATTCCACCACCATTCTGCACTTGCTCAGCCTGTAGTTGAACAGCTCCTGACCACTGTCCAGACTGCCTGTGTGTATGGCTTCATGAGCCATGGCATCAAGGGGTAGGCTGGGTCACCCAGGATAACTATAGGCATTTCAACATCCCCAACTGTTATTTTCTGGTCTGGGAAGTAATTCCCTTGCTGCAGCCGTTTAAACAGAGCAGTGCTTCTGAAGATGTCATGAACCTTTCCCAGCCATCCCACGTGGATGTTGGTGAAACGTCCCTTGTGATCCACCAGTGCTTACAGCACCATTGAAAAGTACCCCTTGCGGTTTACGTACTGGGTGCCCTGGTGCTCCGGTGCCAAGATAGGGATATGGGTTCCATCTATCGCCCCCCCACAGTTAGGGAATCCCATTGCAGCAAAGCCATCCACTATGGCCTGCACGTTTCACAGAGTCACAACCTTTCGTAGCAGCAGCTTAATGATTGCTTTGGCTACTTGCATCACAGCAGCCCCCACAGTAGATTTTCCAACTCCAAATTGATTCCCGACTGACCAGTAGCTGTCTGGCGTTGCAAGCTTCCAGAGGGCTATTGCCACTCGCTTCTCCACTGTGAGGGCTGCTCTCATCTTGGTATTATGGCATTTCAAGGCAGGGGAAAGCAAGTCACAAAGTTCCATGAAAGTGCCCTTACGCATGCGAAAGTTTCGCAGCCACTGCAAATTGTCCCACACCTGCAAAACTATGCGGTCCCACCAGTCTGTGCTTGTTTCCTGGGCCCAAAATCGGCGTTCAATGGCTAGAACCTGCCCCATTACCAGCAGGATCTCCAAAGCGCAGGGGCCCGCGGTTTGAGAGAATTCTGTGTCCATGTCCTCATCACTCTCATCGCTGCGCTGCCGTAGCCACCTCCTCCTCGCCTGGCTTTGCAGGTCCTGGTTCAGCATAGACTGCACAAGTATGTGCGAGGTGTTTAAAACGTCCACGATTGCGGTATTGAGCTGAGCAGGGTCCATGTTTGCTGTGCTATGGCGTCTGCACAGTTCACCCAGGAAAAAAGGCGCGAAGCGGTTGTCTGCTGCTTTCATGGAGGGAGGGGTGAGGCTGTACACAGAACCACCCCGCAACAATGTTTTTTGCCCCATCAGGCACTGGTACCTCAACCCAGAATTCCAAGGGGCGGGGGAGACTGCAGGAACTATGGGATAGCTACGGGATAGCTACCCACAGTGCAACGCTCCGGAAATCGACGCTAGCTTCGGACCACGGACGCACACCGCCGAATTAATGTGCATAGTGTGGCCGCGTGCACTCGACTTTATACAATCTGTTTTACAAAACTGGTTTCTGTAAAATCAGAATAATCCTGTAGTGTAGACGTACCCTTACACTTCTCTTTTTTAACCCTGCAGAATGATCAAACAGTTTGCTGAGAGTATTCACCATTAATATTCCAAACTCAAACTGGGTTGCTTAGTTAGAATTGGTTCTTCATCTGAAGTCATTCCAGTGAAATCTTTTTAAGCAGCTACACAAGGGATCATCAGTTACAGAAGTGGGCTTTAAGAAAATTCCAACCATGCTGCAGTGTAGGTTTAGCATCTTCCAGATACACCTTAATATACGTGTTCTTGTATTAGCAAGACTGAAACCAATACTGAAAACCAATTCTAAACTGACCCAATGGGAGAATAATTTGGATCATTACTCCCAGTTCTTTATCATTGGGATCATGAAGGAAAGGATAGAGTTCTAAGTCTGTGTTTATTTCTTCAGAGAAGTTCCTACAATAATGAGAATTTTTATTTTATTATAGGCAGGACAGGTAGCACTGATTAAGATTGCCTGACACTTCCCATTATAAGCCCATTTTCAGTTGCTTATAAACATTAACAAACTTCAATAGTTTATACTGAAATTTTCCATATCAGGTGTCTGCGCAGACTGAATATTTTTGGAATTTTTTACCCCAAATGACACAGCCATTTCTGAGAAGAAGTCTAGGGGAAAATACACTATTTTGCCCATGTTAAAAAATTCTGGCAGCTTTTTCTTTGAAAAGTGCTACCATCCTAGAGTGCTTTTGTCCCCTGTGTGCATGTGCATTATGCAACTTCTGCGACAAATGAGGCCAGTGTTCTACAGACAAGAGTTTCCTTCAATACACAACCCTGATTCATCCCCACTGAATGTGGCAGGCAGTTTGGGGAGACGGGGTGAAGTATGTGGATCATACAGTTAAAAACTATCATTATGCATAGGCAAAAGGGGGCAGAGTTAAGCTTACACAGGCAGTCTAGATTCTGACTTTTCCTAACTTTTGAGTGTTTTTACATTGCAACTTTAGTAATGTTTCTGACAGAGTGTGTGTTTGGATCAAATATACACATATGGTTTGGCCCATGGTAGCGAGATGCAGATTCAGAACTGAGTGTGGATTTTGCAAAGGTCAAAGATATTTAGATTCAGGGCTTTGATTAAGGTCTGGTCTCTAGTTTGCAGAACCTCTTTGCTAGAATATGTTCCTAAACAATTTTCAAAAAGCCACTTGCAAAGTAAGTCCCCTGAAAACTCACTATTCTCAGCTCTGTGTTCCTCACAGTTGTCCTGGCATTACCCTCTCTCTGCAGAAGGTATCTTCACATTTTAATTTAGTTACCACCACCTGCTGCTCTTCCCTGAAGGACACTTTCTAAAACTGACATATGATTCAGCATCCTTCAGCACCTTCATCCTTACATAGTTTCATAACAAATTTTCCACAGTATCAAGAGATGCCTTTTTATAAAGAAATATTATGAAGTTTTGTGAAAAGTGAGAGCTGAGAAAAGCAGCCCCAGCTCAGGCGTCAGGGACAAAACAGCCTACTCTGCAGATTTGGTGAACATGTTTGTTTTATATTTTACCATTTATCAGAGGATATATTGTGGAGTGGTGTCATCCCTTCCATAGGGAAGTTTATTTAAAGATGAAACACTAGTTTTCCATTATGCACCAGTGTTCATACCCCATTCCCTAAAAGAAAACGGCTGTTTGAAATTCCATGTTGCATATCATCTCAGTGTAAAAGTTTTTCCCTGAGAAGTCTGGGAAAAATTAGAAAATGGGGTTTTAAGATTGAGGTCAGATCTTCAGCTTAACTTCAAAGGAACTATGCCAATTTACACCAGGTGAGGATTTGGGCCAATGGTGTTCTGGAAATTTCACTTGAGTGAACTTCAGGTGATCTCCCATATTTCCAAAATATCTAGACACTCCAAATTTGTTTGGTTTCCATTGTGGTGGAGAAATAGGAAAATAGATAGGACAGTAGACTGGGAGGACCATATAGTTAGGAAATCAAGCTAGAAAGAATGGAACTGTCCTGCCTTGGAATGAGAGGTTGTCAGGATATGGGGTGGAATTAAGGATGAAGAAGGTACAGGAGAACAGGTTATGCAAGGATAGTGCAGCAGAGTGGGACTACTTATGGACACCCACAGCTCCTATTGAAGTTAAAGAAAGACTAAAAAACAGGCTGTTAAATTCAACAGCATTATGTAATGATATCCAAGAGTTTTTCTTGCTAAACAATTAAAATGCTGTAAAGAAAGCTCAAAAGCTGACAACAGGGTAAATATTTGCTTGTGTGGAAGAAGAGTTACCTCCTTCACCTTATAGATACTGTTTTGTTCTTTAAAATGTAGTGCATTTAAGGATAGCAGAAGGTTTGAGTGACAGATCTACATAATTATGGGCCTTCCCATTCCTGCAGTGTAATTGGAAGCTTAAGCATTAGCCCCTTTTAAACATTAAAGAGACCTAGAACACTTAAAAAAAGAAGTGTACAAATGGCATTGTTGAGTTCCTAGTTTATTCTGTGCAGGTTCTTATATGGTCCTCATCCCCATAGCATCTGAGCACCTCGCCTGTCAATGAATTATCCTCAGAACACCTGGAGAGGGAAGTACAAGTCCCATGTTACAGATGGGGACTGAGGTACAGACAGGCCCAAGTTTATGACAGTTCCTGGCTCTGAGTGCAGATTTCCTAAATCCTAATCCACAAGACTAGACTCCTACCCTTTACCGTTCCAATGTCTTTCAGATCCAATGTGCAAATGTTGCCCCCCACCCCATCTCTGAGGAGGGGACTCTGATGGCAGCAGAACAGAGCAACACACGGGTCTTCTAGCCCCCCCTGTGCTGACTGTCTTTGTGGACAACAGATGGATCCACCATATGCTATTCCTCCAGTGGTTTTTACTATAAGGGGGTGCATGCTGCAGACAATGCAGCTCTGAGGCTGCCATAGTCACTCCTCTGACTCTTGATTTAGAGTTCCTTCTTTCCTCTAGTAAATTTGCACAAAACAATTATATGGACCATACAATTGACTCCAAGTAAGCTGTTTTCTGTGTGTATGCTTTTTCTTCAAATCTTGCTCTGGGACAAAAATCCCTCTGGGAATTAAAGAACTTGAGAAAGAATAAACCACAACATGTGATAGGTCTGAGATGTTCCCACCAAGCTGGAATGAATTATTTTAAATCCATTGTTTTACAAGACCCCTGATTTGCTATAACATTTAGTAGTATACTTTGCAATAAAAGCATTCCCTCCTCCCCAGTAAATATAGTGTAGCCTACTGACCATTTAATAGTCCATAATAAAAGCTGTTTACCAGCTACAATCTAGGATAAAAGTTATCTTCAGCTTTGAACCGTGACAGCTGTATGTGTTATTTTTTCTAACAGCTGAGTACGCAGCCTGATTGAAAGGTAATGATAGGTTGGCTATAGAAGATTTCTATTCCTTATAGAACAGTACAGCTCAGACAGGTCAGAGCATCCATTGAAAGAATGGGGAACGGTTCTTAATTTTAAAGCAAAAAGGTTGTTAAACCCCTTTGAAGTGCTAAAGGAACAAACATGGAAAACCAAGATCCAGAAACGTAGCTACAGGTTTAGAAAACCTGACAAGTAATCTTTGCAATATCAGTCCAGGAAAATGGAGATATTTCAGGAGTCTACAAAAATACACAATGCGTGAAATCCTGGCCCCACTGAAGTCAATGGCAAAACTCCCATTGCATCAATGGGGCCAGGATTTCACCCAGAGTGCTCCATTTGTATCCTTCCCTGACTCTCTTCTCTGCACTTCTTCCAAGTCAGCCATCATTATGCATTTGCCCCAATATCTTCAATTCTAAATTTAATGGTACATCATAATGTACGATCAAAATATTAAATCAACAATATTTGTGGTTTAAAAATAAACCTTTCAAAATGATTTTAACATCTTTGATTATCATGCCTAGATTAATTCAGCTTCAAATCATCAGCAAACATTGAAATGTTAACTCACTCACCTCCTAGCAATACAACAAATAAATGCATTACCTGCTTTGTGCTTGGTCATTTGCAGTCTCATGTTATTGGCAAGAATGTTAAAAATATTACCCATTATTCATTGAGGCCTAATGTATTTCCTCTTGGCTTCATTCCAGATATCATTATTCCATCTACTTAAATAAATTTATCCTAATGGAGGGGGGGGGGGGAGAAACACACCACACTACTATATGACTTTGGGGGAAAACAGAGGTGTACGGTCAGATAAACACAGAAAAAATGATAAGACAAAAACACCATTATCATCTGCAGGTGAACACTTTCCACAAATTGATGACTCTGTATCTGACCTCTCAGTCCACATAGTCAAAAAGACACCTGCACAAACCTTCAAAATACAAGCCTGGAAGCTAAATTCATAACTTTGCTAGACACTAAAAATCATGGTCTTAATAAAGATACTGGATTTGTGGTTTATTGCAACGATCTATAACCCAGTAGCCCCCTTCTTCTGTCCTGACTGCAGAGGTGTTAACAGCCTGCATGTGTTTACACATGAATAATCTGTTCTGCCTTGTATTTAGCTGTGACATTCTGAGTACCTATCCCAGACCTAAAGAAGAGCTTTGTGTAGGGTGAAAGCTTGTCTCTTTCATCAATAGAAGCTGGTCCAATCAGAATTAGCACCTCATCCACGTTGTCTGTCTATCAGAGGTAAAGATCTTTTAAGGAATACTCATCTTGTTCATCAGAAATATCCCTGCCAATTTAGAATTAATAGAATTACTGTAAAACAGAAAGAAAATTCCTGGTTTAAATTTTCAAAATTAACTAGTTCCCTTCGGTACCATCCTGAAATACCTCAGAGGAGCCTGATTTTCCAACAGCACTGAGCACCCACCCACTGAAAATCAGTGGGTGGGTGCTCAGTGCAGGTCTGCCAAAAAGGTTTTTTTTGTTGTTTTTTTTAAATAAAGTTGGGCACTCAAAAATTGAGGTACTCAATCATTAGTAAGTTTGGAAAATGTTTGGACCCTTTTTAAAAACGTTGCTGCAAAAAGCTGTTCCTTGGCAAATTTAATCTCCTTGGATTCTATCATCTTACATAAAACCTTCACTGTTACACGGTATTGCAGTGCATGAAGATTTAAGTGCAGATGATTTGCTTTGCCTTTGTTGGCACTTATTTTCAACTAATGTTTCATACCATTTACTAAGACCATCACACACTATACACCCGATTGCACCCAGGCAAACACAGGCCTGTACTGAAGGTGCTGTCCAGTCACATCACCCTATAGGAGCATTTGTAGCCACTAACCTAGTCCTTAAGACCCTGTACCATGAGCTCCCCTCCTTGGTAGACCTACTATATTGGGCTGGGCAAAGGGGTATGTAGTCCTGGTTCACTTTCACCCATTTTCTTTTAAAAAAAAACAGTACTGAGATTTTCTGGGGTATCAATGCACAATGTCATGATCTACTAATGGTCAATTTCATATCTGTTTCATGATCTCACTATATCACAGCATATAGTGATGGGCTATCTGGATGCAGATTCCTGATGGGCTCATCTCAGACAGATTTGATGGGTTTTGGTGGGGTTTTTTTTTGGCACATTTACCCAGTCCCTATCTGCTAACCCATGGCTACAATGCTAGTTTCCAATTCAAATTTCACTGTTGGTCTTCACTGTTATAGATGCTCCACGTAGGTAGATTTTTTTAACCCTGTTTCTTCATAGAATGACATGCACCCTTCCTTCCAACGTAACTGGTCTTCAGAAGGAGGCCATTAGTACCAGGATCTACCACCTACCTGAGAAGGCTACAGGAGATCTACAGGAAACTTGGAAGGGAGTCCAATTCCTCTAACCAAAACTGCAGGAGACCAGAGAGAAGCTGCTTGTAGACAGCGATACTCTGTCACCATCTGCAACAAGATTTGAGAAGGTCACCATTGGGTCTTCTGAACTCTCCAATCAATTGAGATTAAGGTACCATTTATTGCTATCCCAGAATCTGAGTAAGACCTCCAATCTTACTGTCTCATCTTGGGAATCAATGGCTCCATTAACAAATCCATGCAGAGTGGACCTGTAACAAGTGTTATGAAACAGCTCTTCATTATATGAGACCCTTCACAACATCAGCAAAGAGATTATCAAATGTAGGTGGGGGGGAAAGGGTTCCAGAGCTGGGAGGGAGAGGAAGTTGAATGTCTTTTTGGAAGGACTGAGGGATCTCTGTTGGTTGGGAAGGGGTGGTAGGTTATTCTTACTAATTAGATGTGTAAAGGAATATTTAGCAAGCCTGAACTTTGGACAAGCTTCTAGGCCTAAAGTACTGGCCAATCGTTGTTTCTGTGATAAGGGACCAAATGGAAAGTCCCCAAAACAGAACAATGGCTTTCTGTGTATAAGGAGCATAAGTGGGCAGAGTGGAAAAATCCACTAACAGAACAATTTGCAATAGTCCAAGCTTAGGAAATTTATAACCACAATAGCACTGTTAAAGTCAAACCATAAACGAACCAGAACTGTGGATAACAACAACAGGAAAAGCCAAATAGGAAGGGTGATTATTCTTTTTGCTTTTGACCTATATTCATTTTGCAATGTATTCCAAATAAGGTAATTAATACAGGAGTATGTGTAATTTGCCTGTGGTTTTAAGCTTTAAAAAGCTTGTGTGTTCCTGGACTCGGGGGGCAGTTCCAATAGCTGTCACCCTCTGCGTGCTTGTATTCAATAAATGAAGCCTCAGGCTGGTTCTGATCCAAACACAACGCTGCAGATAAAGGGAACAGGCAAAAAGGAGCAAAGGGAAGGCTGACTTCCAAACAGAAGCTCAGTGAAGACAGGACAAGAATGGATGCCCATGGGAGAGAAGCGGATCTAGAATGGTGTCTGGTATTGCTCCTAAAATAAGAGAAAGGAATAAGGCAAGGAGACCAACTGAGAATACACAAAGAGTCCTGTGACACCTTATAGACTAATATGCATGTGCCTGACAAAGGGGGTATTCACCCACAAAAGCTCATGCTCCCAATATGTCTGTTAGTCTATAAGGTGCCACAGGACTCAGTCGCTTTTTACAGATCCAGACTAACATGGCTACCCCTCTGATACTTGAGAATACACAGTGCTCTATTATTAGTATCTTTCCAAAAGCTCAGGCCTCGAGGTGCTAACAATGATCATTAGTCAAGAACTAAAAAGGTTAATATTGCTTGTGTGTACAAAATTTGTCACATGTATTGTTTAAAAGCTTTGCAGTGATCTTCCAACATTGGTTTTATCACAGCAGTGGAGTCAAAGGAAACTCCTTGGGAGGTCAGGCTCACATTGATTTGTTCTTGACAGAATATTAGTTACAATGTTTATTTTGCTTTCACAAAGTTGACAAAGTACATTTTTTTAAAAAAGTCACGACACATAGCCATGCTCTTCAGAATGACAGCCAGAGGCACTCATGTAGTCAAATGTTTCTACAATTGTCCAAATATCTATTATGTGAATATATTCATAATCATAATCACTGTCTCAAAGTCTGTTTAATTAAGTTGGACCTAGTGTGATGGATGTGAAAAAGAAGAAGCTGCCAGACTGATATTGGGATGAATTAATAAAATACAAACTCAAGCCTTCACCCAAATATTGAACTGTAATCAAAACCTTGCAGATTAAAGTGGTTCTAATACCTGATTCTTTCATTATTTTTAAGTATTCCCTGCATTTCTTCATTCTGATTGTGGCCACAAGAAAAAGAAATGACAAATAATAAAAAAGGCCATTTTAGGCATATATCCAGCCTGACTGAAAGAGTAAACACATTGGAAATCCTTAAGAAAAATTGTCTTCAATAGAGTTCACATTTAATTTTGAAGACTCAAGACATTAGGACAATTAGAGTAAGGTTGAGAGAAGCACCCAAACGTTTATGTGCATAGCTGAATGGAACGGAACCCAGAGTGTTTCACCAGTTTGTAATTATATATATTACAGATAGACCTAGATCTAAATACATGTACATTGAGAAGTTTGGATCTGATTCTGATCCATGTAGCTGACCGATTTCTCTATAGTGGGCAAAACAAACACCACTGATCCCCAAATGCCTCACCCATGGAGAAATTCAGATCTGTCTTTAGCAGTGAATTTGAGAATCAAACCCATTTCCTTAGTTAAAATGATACAATAAATGTTCATGAATCATTTCATTCCCCTACAATAAACAAAAACCACAGTAGATAAGTACAAGGCATTATATGCATGTTAATTCTTTATCTCTTTGAAAGCTACACAATGGTGGTGCTAAGTAGTTCTGTTGTCTGGAATATAGGAATTGGCATACTGGATGAGACCTGTGGTCCATGTAGTCCAGAAATATGTCTTGGACAGTAGCAAGTACCAGATGTTTCAGATAAAAGTGTAAGAACCCCACAGTAGGCAGATGTGTCTCATTTTGACCTCTATTAGTTAGAGATTCGTATTGAACCTCATGTTTCAGGATTTTTAACTCAGTTTCAAAATTGTTATAGTTTATTATGACAGATCTAGTTATTCTTGTTATCCATAGAAATGCCCAAACATTTTTTGATACTTGCTGAGTTCCTGTCCTCAATCTCCTGTGGCAATAAGTTCTACAATTTTACATTGTGTGAAATTGCTTTTAAGTTAATTGTTTGCTGTTGTGACAATATCCACACCCTCACAATCAGAACCAACACAAGGCCACCTTATCTTAGGGAGACGTCTCTCCTTCTGTGCTAACTTGAACACATGGCACATCTGCAGTAGTTCACTGCTTGTGATGTTCTAGGATGGCTTAGAATTGCTGACAAGTATCAGAGGGGTAGCCGTGTTAGTCTGGATCTGTAAAAGCAGCAAAGAGTCCTGTGGCACCTTATAGACTAACAGACGTATTGGAACATGAGCTTTCATGGGTGAATACCCACTTTGTGACAGTACACTACAAATAATGTTTTGGGATTATCTGTCATATCAAGTTAAGAAACCCCTCCCCCCAATCTTGTAGATGACTTTTTCCCACTGACACACATGGTCATTGGGAAAGCCTAAATGTGAATAGTCCCACTTACATGAGTAAGAGTTGCAGGATCAAGCTCTGTAGTTCCATTTTAAGAACTATTTCAGATTTAATGCAGCAACTAGAAACTGTCCTATGTGCTGAAACTTAGGTCTGGTAAAAAAAAAAGACAAAATATCATCATGTGTAAGTAAATTTAGATTTTTGTCAGGAAAAATCAAAATAAACCACTTGCTTCTCTGAGAAATGGGGACCTGAATTTGAGCATTTCACTTCAGAATCTCTCCCTTTGCCTGAGCAGTCAGGGCACATCATGGGAGTTGTAAATTCTGAAAGAAATTGAGATGGGACAGGAAACTCCCATGAGTCACTGCAGTGGCTCAGCCACAGGGAGAGATCATAGTGCATTATGGGAAATTGAGTCTGGCTAGTAAATAGGGCTCATGGGGAAAAGGGAAGAAAACAGAACTATAACTTCCATGATGCACTATACCATCTCAGGCAAAGGGGGAGAGTCTGAAACAAAGTGTTTCAGAAAAGTCAAAACTTGAGTCAAATGTCAAAACAGAAGGTACTGAATCAAGATTTTTTTGGACTTTTCATTCAGCAAAAAATTTCAATATTTTGATATTTTGTCCCAACTCATGGTTAAAAATGAATGTCAAAATTTTAGAATTTCCCAGTGGCTGGAATTCTGGTTTTTGATCATCTCTACTGAAACTCTATAAAAGATTCACCTTTTCCACTTCTGATCCAATATAGTTACCTTTGCTTTTGTAATAGATCCAAAAGTGGCCCAGAAACTGGTTAAAGAAAAACAAACAAATTAAAGTAGGAAACATAAATAGAAACATAAAAGTGGAGAAAAGAGAAACCGATGCAGCAAGAGCAAAAGAAATGCAGAAAAGAATTTAACAAACTCAAGCTCTGAAGAGGGAATCACTATATAGAAATCACTACCCCATGCACTCTTGACTTCACAAACTAGCAAAATTAGAATGGAAACCTGATTGCTTTTGCAATTTTTTTCCTGGCACTTTGTCCAGCTGTGTACCCTCTTAGAGACTCTTCCGCTACTTTGAAGCTCTCCGTCCTGGTTACAGAAGGAAATTACTCCTAGACAAAGCAGAATGGCTACTGCTTCCAAATTTGCCCTTAGTCATGTTTTAATATGAAGTGCAATTCCATAGAGGGTATTAGATGGCATTTTCAATTGTCAGCTTTATTGGTCTGAGTACTTATTTTTTAATAACTAATTTATTTTAAGTTTTCATTTGTTTTGTTAATATTACATTAGCATCTGTCTTCGGCACCTTGAACTCATATTAAACATTAATGATAGCATTTACTTCATTTTAGCATGCTGCATATTTCTGAGAGGATTTCTGCAATGCTAACTATGAAACAGATCTGCTCTGTAGTTCTGTTTTGTGGATTTTGTTTTAAATCACAGCTTGAATAAACACATTCAATTTAAAATAAAATCTTCAATAGTATTACTTTCCAAATTTGTTCCTTGTATCCCATTAAGTTAAAGGCCTGATATTTAACACCCAACAAAAAATGTGTAAGTGTTAAACAATGAAACATAGTGGGGCCTGATTTTCTTCAGACACTACTTACACACCACATATGTAAGTCCAGTGTCTATGGAATTCCTTCTGATTTAGACATTAGAGAATCCAGCCCAGTGAATGTCAATGGCTTTAGAAATGTCCTTTCATTAAACTGTGAATATTTTTTGGAAATATGGGCACTAGGTTTCAGTAGCATGCTAATTAAGGGAATGAATCCAAAGGGAGCTTTGTTGAAAAACACCATTAGTAAGGCTGTAGAATCCATTTAGTGCCCTAAATGATGCCATTATGGTATAAAACACCAGAGTTCTGAAGATACTTGTCCATCTCAGAAGTCTACAGTTTCCATAACAACCTACATACTGAGTCCAGAGTCCATTTTCCTTAGCATTATCAAAGCCTTTATCCATACCTGCCTGAAGTTACAAGTGTTTCCACAGCATAGCTAAACTGTTATATGTTTTCCAGATGTAGCTCTTTTTTCCTTTCCATTTCACACAACATAGTAGCTGGATGATGCTAGTGTTTCTCATATTGTGTGTAGGTACTGGGTAGGCTCAATAGATACACTCCCTGACTTAGGAGCATGCAGCCATGATGCAAAGTATAAATCAGCTTGGTATTAATGTGGGGGAAAGTCACTGGATTAGTTTAGGCACATATCCAGAGGGGAAAGGAAAATCCTATTTGTCTTAATTTAGCTTGAAACTGTCTCTCACCACTTGGCCCTATGCCTACTTCAAAGTCATTTAAAGTACTGAGGAAAATACCAGAGGCAGAATGATGAATTCTAATTGGTTTATTAAGGACTACAGGACTTATAATAGCCCTGTGTGCTATACCATTTAAACTCCAAAGTCATCACATAATATTTTAAAATGTTAATATCAGGGACTGGACCATATCCTTAAACACTGCGCTGCCACAGATGTTTTAAAATAAAAAGCTCTTCCCCAGAAGAGACAAATCTGCATGCTGGAAAATAAAACTTTCATAAGCACCTCACAAAGCATGGTTCATCTGGGTTGTGGGAGGTTTAGTCTATGTATGCATATACATGTACCACAAGCACAAAGCCATGAGGTATGTTTAGATTGTGTGTAAAATACCGTATGTTACACTAGAGTTACATCCCATGAAACCGTGTCTGAGAACCACCTTATGAGTGGCAAAGAAATGCAAAGCAAACTAAATTCCCGAACCTGCAATGAGCTCTAGCTGACTTTGTGGTTGTGGTTTTGAGCTGATTGGAGCAACTATTGAGGTTTCAAGACATGTTTCCGTTCAGTATTGGAACAAAGCCAAAACCTTTCAAACATTTTTGCAAAATGGAATTGTGTCAAAACATCCATTTTCAATTTGGGAAGAGGTCTCAAGAGTGTGTGCATGTGTGTGCACATGCACAGAGGGGGATGGGGTGGTGATGGTTAGAGGACGGCATAGGATATAGAAAGTTCAGGTTCAAATCTCCCTTTTTCCTGATTCAAAGTGATGTGAGATGAAAAACTCTGTCCTGCATCAGGCAGATCAGGAACTTGAACATGAGTCTCACACATCCCTGGTCAATATCCTAACTACTGGGTGATAGAGTATAAGTCCCTCCCTAGCGCCCCTCCCCCCCCAAATAAAATAAACCTACAACATTTTGACTAAGTCTTTGTTGAAACAAAAAATGTCTTCATAAAACATTTTAGCTTTGATGAAATTTCATTTGGTCAAAAGTGTTCCAATGAGCTCTACATGTGTATGGGGATCCCACTCAGAGCACGTAGCATCATTTAGCTCCAGATGCTGCAGATGCAAATACAATTTATGCAGTACTGTGCCTTTCACCCAAAGCACTTTACAAACATTAATGAATTAAGCATGAGTTAGGGAAGTATTATACACCTACTCTACAACGGGGGGAGCTAGGGTACAGAAGTTTAAGTGACTTGCCTGAGGTCAGACAGAAGAAACTTTGCTCTGATACAAAGAGATGAAAGTACATTCAGTTAATATGTAACACCACGAACTCAAAAACTGGAGTGTACATTGTTTCAGTTTGTGGCAGTGTTCAGTGGAGCGGGAAAAGGAAGGGAGTTGTGAATAACAAAAGCAATATTTTTGTATTATTCAATGTCTTGGTGGAACATAGCATATCAAAAGGAAAAGAACTTCCTGCCTCACCAGACAACCATGGGTCTTGGTTCCCTAATGTTTTCTTGCTGCTCTGAAATGACATGCTCAGGGCCCAATCTAGACTCTAATAGGAGTTCTGGGTGCACCAGCAATGCAAGATGCATGATTTGCATCAACAGCACTTCTGATAATTTTGGGCTCCCAATTCTTCCATTCTTCCTCAAATTGAATAATCCTATTGAACACACATTGAGATCAGTGGGACCCTCAGAGCACAGGACTATCTCTGACAGAAGACTATGGAGAGATGACAGAACTAGACTCTTGGGAATGTGCAATAAATGGTCAATGAAATAGTAATGGCAGCATCTAGTTACTATGGTGAATGACACTAAGTACATATTGGGTTAATAGAAAAACTTCTCCCAATAACTAACAAATTAGAGACATATTTAAAAACATTCCACGACAGCCATTACAAACTTTCAGATGTGTTCCCTAAGAATCACCACTGTCATTTTATTCCTGAATAGGGGTCTTCAAAGACTCAATGACTCATTCTCTCTTGCTTGAGAGTTGGCTACCTTTTCCTCAAGGAGAGCTGACTGCAGCTCCTTTTGAAGCACACATCCAGAAAAGGGCCACCTGAAAGCTAGTCCTGTGGAGCTCCCAGTTAAGGATCAAAATACACACTGTGATATGATTAGAATACTTGGCAATCCACTCACTAATGTTTTATTGTTTTTCCATCAATGACAGTGATGTAAACAACTTCCAAAATTTCTCTTTTAACCATTTCCAGTAACATAAAAACCCTGCATTTTTATTCACCATGCCCTGAACTTTCCTTAAAGCTGAGCTTGTTCTCTATGGTAGATGGTATAGTTATGTACTTCGTAGATTTCTGTGCATCAAAAACACATGTAATAGTTGGCTTGTTCCTGTGGTGTTTTCCCTGGAAGATGCACATCAATCTCCTCTATTTCCCTGCAGACTTTCAGTCCTTGGAAGCTACCAGAAAGCAATTTTCCAAACCTCCATCTATTTGAGACCTAGAAAAGGATATATCAGTTCATGATAATTGCACATGTATTCCCTCTGTCATCCTGCAGTAACCCTGGCCTTGGCTAGACTGTGCCTACTGTGAGGAGAAGCAGAAGCAAACCAATCCAATGGTGATAACCTTGAATTTTTAAACATTATGTGGAAAACCCAGACATTTGGCAGGAACATAAATATGAAGTAACATCAAATGCTTCCTTAGAAAAATATTAAACCATAAATTACCACCACAATAAAAGGAATTTATCAACCACATGCTATGTCACACCGAAGGGAATCAACTTCTCTCCCTGTCTGAAAGGCCAGCTGAATCCCTTTTGTCCTGCTAGGGCAAGGGTTACTATAGTCCTCAAAGGGCACTCATGCTGGGCTTCTTGCTCCTCAGCCATCGCCTCTCTTGATTAAAGACCTGCATCGTTACAGAGAAAAACATTAAAAACCATAGAAAATCTACACACATGCTAAAAAGCTTATAATAGGTCACTCCAACTCAAACCTTGGGCTCTGGTAGGTGTCAGTCCTTCAAAAACTCACAACTGGGTTTTCTCCATGCTCAAAAGTTCATAACTGTCTCAGATCACGAACAAACATGAGCCAGCCATTTCCTTTATATAGCTGGGACCTTCGTTCTTGGCCTAATGTAACAGGCGATCAGCAGACAAAAGCCTACTCCTCAGGGTAGCTTCAAAAAGCTGGGTTTTTGTATAACCACCAAAGTGAGGAGTTTGCATTCACCAACCCTTAGGTATTCTCCAGGAAATCCATTTCACAAATGTCCATTCTTTTCCAGATCCTTATGGAATTGAGTTTAAATGTTTTTCAAGGATATTGCAGGAAGTTGTATCTGCCAAAGGAGTTTGCTGAACTTCGTATAAACTTGGTAACAAGGTATTTTCAGATAAATTGATCCCTCCCTAAGCTAAAAAGAACACAGTTTCTAAACTCAATGGGTGGAGGGTTGACAGGTAACAGAGCCAGTGTTCTGAGCTGTCACTGAAAATTAGGCAGGAGCTTTGTGCTGGGAACTTGACCAGCTACACCATCATTGCTGCCAGTCTGCACAAGTATCTACACACGTCAAAGAGAACTGGTGAGGACTAAAAGATTGGTAAGATCTTAGAGCTAGCACACTTGCAACAGTAGCAATGCTTCTGAAAACACTGTGAGCAGTTGAGTGTGGACACAACAGGCCAGATTCTCATGTGGTTAGAGTACTGAGGGATGTAGATTTAACATGCACAAATCAAATATGGGAATTAGATAACACCTTCCATCTGTCCATAGGCAGACAGGTCACAACAGCAGGTATCTGAACTGACAAAAATCAAAGAGGAACATCCATCTTTTCTACCAGAGAAAAACATGGTTGCACTGAAGAAAACTTTCAGTTCTGCTTCTTTTTATAATAATAAAAAAATGAGCTCAGATTAGCACAAGTGAACATTCACTTAATCACACATTTATATAGAAATGCACAGAAGATCAGAAAACAGTATCATGCATAAACAAGGGTTACTACCAATACAAGTCCTGAGTTATTCTATTATGAGATTACTTATACCTTCCTTTGAAGCATCTGGACTCTTCCCCTCCCTCAATGATTCCACTTAATTGAGGTCCCAGAAAGGTGTCTGAAATAAAGACAGACAGACAGACCGACCAACAAGAGTATGGGATCTGACATGCTGCCTATTTTAATTATTTTTCATTAACCATATATGTTGATACAACCTTTAATTACATAAACACATACTCCCCCCTCCCCCACATATGACCTCTGCCTCATTCAGTGCACAGGATGGATGGTGCTCACTGAATGGGCAGTTATTCAATATTTCTTTTTATCCTCATTGTTCAATATGTGGTCCCAGCATTTGTGACACTATCCACACCATGCTCTGAAAACAGAATTATTAATTTAAGGAATAATAATTACATGGCAATTGCTCACAAATAGTTGCCTGGGTTTGAGGAAAAAACACCTTTCACTATGGTTTATTCCATAATTGTCCATTATGGAGTTTCTTGCACCTAAGCTTAGAAGATGCGGCAATTGATTGTGACTTTTAAGAGGTTTCATAGCCTTCACATACAGGAGCATTAGCATTCCCTTTAGATGCCACAAGGGCTGCAAAAGACACTATCTATTAGTAGTTAAATAAGCAATAATATATACAATTTTATTCAAATATTTAGATACAGTATTACAGGCTGCAGGCCTGCAGCACGCCACTGCATTGTGTGGCGCTGCACTCTCACTGCCTCAATTCCCATCTTGGTTCTCCAGTCAACTCACCCACAGACAGGAATTTTAATGCAACATTCTACTCTTGGGGGTCTAATTTATTATGTCCTCACAAACTAAACACTTCCAGGCTCAAACCCTTCCTAACTCAGGGCTTCAGGCTCCAGCACCCTCTCTGAGCAATGTGCAATGAATTGATTGGCCTCAGTCCTATTTATAGTGGACAAGGGTTCATGTCACAACATAATCAAAATGGAACCAAATGGAATTCTTGTTGGCAGACACAGAAGAGAAGCCATGGAGTAGATGGAAAAAGATACTGAGCTAACCTCTTATTCCTAGAAGTACTCCCTCTAGTTCTGGTCAGAGGTATATATGTGGAGCAGCATGAGTAAAACCTGAAGTGGTGCTGCTTTACCTGTTTTGTGGACAGGAGAGATTCAATACTCACAGCTATCAAATCCAGTGCTTTTTCAGATAAATTTAATTCCCTTTAATAAACTGAAAAGTTAATATATCTGCATTTTCTGCTGTTGCTGTGATTGCATAGCACAATGATGGGACTAAGAAGTGTCTTCATATGCAAGGAAATGGGCAATCAATTTTTATAGCAGTAAATGAATGATTTATAATTGCAGAATGTTCCTAAACAAGAAATAGCAGTTGCTTATCTTGAGCAATGGAGAAGGGACCAATCCTGGTCCCCTTGAAGTTAGCTGGCAGTTTTTCCAATGACTTAATTTGAACAAAATCCAGTCATATTCTTAAAGAAGACTTTGTTGAGGAGAGACATAATGGGAACAGATAGTAGCTCAAAACCTAGACAGAATGGTATTGTGTTTGTATTGGCTATGAACCAAGAAGACAGCTCTCCTTTCAAAACTGACACTTATTACCGAAGAAGTTCTTCATGTAACGGCTCCTTTATAGGGAAGTCTGTCAGTCCCAAAGCTTCATTCCTAGCAGGTATCAGAGATATACTTATTTAGGTGCAAGAACAAAGGCAAGAATAGAACTACTATATTTGCCACCAGAAAGGTATATATTCTATGGAAGACCTAAACCAGTGAACATCTTGGAAGAGGTGATTGCAGTGTATTATAGATGATCAATATTCTACCCTTCATCATGAACTTTGGACATGATAGAAATGTTCATTAAACTGTATGCTGTCAAATGACAACTCACTTAACTAGACAACTTATTTAGCCATTAGTCAGATGTTTTCTCAGGGTTTATTGTCAAATGATGTGTCTTTCAAAATTAATATTTCACCTCATTCTGGCATTTTGTGCATGCTGCAGACTTGAAAGGGGAAAAGGTTGTATTGGCCAAATCAAGTTGTGAATTATTTCATATTCAGATACAACTGGTGCAGCATTGAGTTTTTTGGGTTTTTTTTAAGTCAACTACTAAATGGAAATACGGAATAAAAATCCCTCATTAAAACCTCTCCCTCTGGACTTGATTGACTGCTTCCTGAAAAGTCCTCAGCACCCTTAGCTCCCTGGTGCTGAGCACCTTGCAGAATCAGTTTCCTTTGTTTCCCTGTGCCTGCTTCTTTTTATCCAAGGAGAGAATCCTTGAGAATTTTAAACCACACACTTGGATTATTTTGATTCAGCATTTATATGGTGGGGGGGGAAATTATATGGGCTAAAATGAACCACAATGATGGGAGATAAACATGAAGAGCCTTCTACAATAACTAAAGTGTTAATATAGAGCAGAATGGCAAAACAAATATACCCCCCCTCAGAGGGCCTGATTGTCTCATTTCATATACAATATTACAGGGGAGGAAAGATGCACAAAATGGAGTGAGCTACCTATGCATAGTTATCATGGTACGTAGCCCAGAAATTGGTCTGTGTGCAAAAAAAGGGGATGGGGGTGGAAAGTGATTCACTCTTATGATTCACTGCAAATGGAACCAGATCAAAAGATCTCCGCTCCCATATTTGAGTCACAATGGGAACTGCTGGTACTCAGTAGTTTTGAAAATCTGATCCCAATTGTGGGTGCTGAGCACTAGAAAAATCTGGCCCACGGTATCTGAATATTCGGGAAGAGATTGCTCTAAAAGTATCCATGATAGCTAGGCAATACTATGAATTACCAAAGCCACCTATCCACTAGTGTGGTGTTTGTTTTTTCCTTCTCCATCCTTTACTTAGATCATATAGCAACCAGGAGCTCATTGGTCTAGGCACTGTACAAACAGAACAAGACTGTAGTTCCTGCTCCAAAGGGTTTACAATCCACTAGACCATCCTTCCACTTTTACTTATGGAAAGGACCAGAGATAAACATGTATAAAATTTGTCTTGATGCCAACAAAGGAGACCTACTAGATCTGTGCAAAGGACATAAAGGGAATATGTAGCACTAAGATGTCATGGGGATTTCTAAAGTGCCTCCATTTTCTATGACTGAGTGATTGGGAATGCAAGTAGCTAATAGCATCAGACACCATCTCCAATTACTTCTCTCCCTGACCCCCCCCCCAATTTTTTTGCTACCCTTATATGCTATACACAGCCAATGGTAAAGGAGAGCAGAGAGTAGGAAAATAAGTGTGGTGGGCCAAAACGTGGTGCAAGAAGTTTAGCCACAACTACACAGCAGTTTCCCCTTTTGTATAAGTTGGCCTCAGTTCCCCAATATAAACACTGTCTGCCTAGAGCTCTCCAGGATTGGAAGAGTGCACCATGGCAGAACACGAGAGATGAAATTGGACCATTTTTCAGGACCATTTTTGAAAAAAAAATTGATTTTTTCAATATTCTGTTTTCCACAAAAAGGTTCATATTTAGTTTACTATGTTTGGTTTGGGGGCTTCCTTTCTGACACCCCCTTTTTCCACTGACACACTTGATTATGCAACTTGATTATGCAATACGATGAATTACCAAAGTCACCTATCCACTAGTATCTCCACTGACACTTGATTATGCAACTTGGGCACATGGTGAGATTTTTTCAAAATTGAAAGCTTATAAAAATATTTATTGCCAAGTTGGGAAAAAACACTAAGTGAAAAATGTGTTCATATAGATATTCTGGGGGGGAATGGGAGAGAAGAGAACTTTAAGAAAAACGAGTCCATTTTGGAAACTTGAACAAAACCATCTTTCATGAAAAAAAAATGTATTGTCTTCAATTTTTCTGTAATGCTGTGCAGCATGATCTGACTAAGAAGTGTCTGTAATGCTGTGCATTCACACACCCCCAACCCACGCCCAAATCCTGCTCGGCTTACTTACTGACCCACTATTTTGAGCAGTCTAGTTGCAGGAAAAAGGATTTGGTCCTAGGAAGCTATACATGTATTTATATATAAAGACAAAAATCCATAAACATTTTCACCAGTTTGTCACAGTTTTAGGATGTGATCCTTTGAGATGCTGAGCACCTACTGGAGGAGTGCCAAGTGCCATCAGTTCACATGAAATTCAATGAGAGTTGAGGGCACTCAGCACCTCATGAACACCATACAGAATCAGGCCCCTAGCAATTAGTAGACTGAAATATTATTCTGAATGTGCTTAATGTAGTACAGATTAAAATTAAATGAGCCATTTTACAAATCAACAAACACATTAAAATAGATTTCCATAATAATCTGCATCAGACAGCATTATATTGCCTGGTCTGTGAGGTTTGATACACAGGAGATGTTGATAGCCTTCATGCAGTTCTTGCTTCCACCCTTCCATTCTCTAACTTTGTCAGCTTTATTTTTGCTTCTGGAGACTACTTTGCTGTGATCAGTTCTGAAATCCAATTGTGTATTTAATGCCGATCTTTTACTACAGCATGTTTGTTTAAACAAACTCCTCTTCTGAATAAAGACTTCCATATTTATGGTCTGACCATAAACTTTTTACATAGGCAAAAGTCATTAAAAGTGTTATGACACAGGTCTCATAGTAGATCTGACCAGTGGTCTATCTACTCCAGTATCTTGTCACCAACAATGGCCTGTCCTATGTTTTTCAGAGGAAATGTAAGAAACACTGCACAGGGCAGTTATAAGATTACCTGTTCTCAGGGAAAGTTTCCTCCTAACCACCTCTCTGAGGAAGGTGTCCAAGATTGTGCCATTGATGTGCCACAGAACATGGGTAAAAGGCAGTAAGATACATGCACGTTAAGTACCTTGTATTTCTAGCTATCATCTAAATCAAACAATGTTTTGTACAGTCATTAAATTCTAAATTAGCATTAACAAAGTTTTTACCTCCAGGGAGCTGATCCTCACTCTCAATGCCATGCTAATTGTTGCAGAGATGCCAAAAGGAATATGTTTCTAGACAGAAAGGTGGACTCAGGACCAGATTGTGCCACTGTGGAGGGAAATGGTGCAATCACAGCACCAGAGCAGCTGCAAGAGGCATTGGGCTGAATGCATCAAGTTCATGATTGATACAGCTTACTGTGTAAATACCACTTCCATCAAACACTTATTTTTAAAGTGATTGGTGATGTTGGGTGCCCGCTTTGAGACTGCCTGATTTTCAGAAATATATGAGGATCCACCCTCTTAAAAATCAGGTTCCTTTACCACGTGTCCATTTGAGCACCCAAAATGACTAGTCATGTTAGAAAATTTGGGCTGTCATAAATAAAAGTATTACCTCTGTTTAGTAAGTAATTGTCACTGCTTCCTATGGGAAGACATTAATAGTATTTGCTCCCTGCACAACAGCATTTATGGCTTGCTCAAGGCTACCAGACATTTATTTTACAGCTCCAAAGTTCAGACAGACACCTTGTCCAAAGTACAAAATCCAGGAGAATGAATGGTCTTTAATACAAAAAAAAGGTGTAAAATACTGTCTGTTTAGTAGGACATTGTTAAGAAAGCTGAACTTTGGTATCAAAAACACCATCTTTTGCCTCTGGTCATATTCTTTTAATTTGTTTTCCCCCTGAAGATTTAGAACAAGCGATCCATGTAATGTCAGCATAATCAAGGTGAATGATAACTCTCAACTTTGACACTACATGTGTCTGGAGTAGAAACAATTGTTTTAGGCCATCTGAAGTTTTCTTGTAGTTTATCAATCACCTAAAGGTGATGTCTACCATAAAAGGTGAAATACTGTGGTGCCTGGTTTTAGCATGTTTCTGATTACTTACGCTATTGTAAATACATTTACTAACAGCTCCACAAGTCAGCAAACCTTACATGACATTACCATCTATTTACTAGTATACACTATATTGCATTGGAATATGCACAGTGAAACGTTTACTGGCATAAGATAAAAGTCTGAGCAAGAGTTAATTAACAAATGAGCATTTCTGTTACCAGGCTGCTTGGGGAAATATTTGTTTCCTGCAAATTCTAATCGCATAAGACCCATGGTATTACTGTGGTTATGATATGCTAGATTATCTGGATTCAATACAATCTGTATTTATTTGTAAAAGCAACTCTATAAGGACTACATTGTCCTGGCAGTATAATGAATGCAGTAGATACAATTACTATATAAAACATAGACATGGGGAGCTGGGACTTGAACCCTGAAGTCTTCAGCTGGAAAAGCCCAGGCTGCTAGCACTCAAGCTCATGAAAGACTCCTCTGTGTGGGCCACTCAATAATGGGCAACATCACTCATATGCCTTACAGTGGGAATCTTTGCTTTCTCCTCCCCTAATCTGGTTCAGCATCCTTTCCTCTCATCTCCTTCTGCACACTGAATGCTATGAAAGTGCAGTTCAGAGGGGCAATCTGTATATTTTCTTTCTAAAACCCAAGAACTAGGCTTAATATTTTGAGTAATTTAATGGCTGTATTCATTTTTCACTTATGGATGTGGAGAAGTAACTTCTACATACAAACATCTGGATTTTGCTCACTAATGTTTCAGGATGTAATAAATACACAACAAAATTCTGCATGAAGTAGTAAATTTGTACTTTTTTAATTAAGAGAATTGGATTATATTCCTACTGAAGAAGTCAGGGGTTTTGAGACCCATTAAAGTTAATCTTAATTTCCTCACTGTTGCTTTTAGAAATTAAGATTTAAAGGGGGAGTTACACCCCCATTTCCCCTCCCAGACATATAATCTCCTCTATGGCTCTAATTAAGCAAGGTACTCAAGCATGTGCCTAACTTTAAGCACATATAATTTAATAAGGATAAAACCAATAGGGCTCTATAGAAATTACTCTAAAAACCTACAAAATTTAATTGAGTATGAATCCCTTCTCATAGATTCTTTAAATCAGGGGCTCCCAACCTCTCTTTCTGAACCCCACCACCAATATGCTATAAAAACTCTGTTTTTCTGCATATAAAAGCCAAGGCCACCATTAGGGGACAGCAAGCAGGGCAAGTGCCTGGTGCCACATGCCACAGGGGGCCCTGCAAAGCTAAGTTACTCAGGCTTTGGTTTCAGCCCTGGGTGGCAGGACTTGGAGCCCCAGGTTGGGGCTTCAGCTTTCTGCCCTGGGATCTAGCAGGGCTAATACCAGCCCTGCTTGGCGGACTACCTGAAACGTGCTCGCAGCCCCCCCAGTGGCTAAACCACTGCTTTAAACCATCCTATAAAGTTATATCTAAATATAAACACATACTATTACATTTTATAGTCCAAAAATGCCTATAGAAACTGTCATAGACCTTTTCAAATAAGTGTTAAAAGTTGATCACATTACTATTTATAACAAGACAATACCTCATGAAGCAGCACAATCGCATATGATCGACATTATTGCTAAGGTTCAGTTGAGGTAGATTCGCTTGAAAAGATTGACCAGCATAGCAACTTCTCCTATACTCTCTCCTTTCAAAGAGTAGCTAACTAGCAAATCTGACACTGCCAACAAGTGACAGCTGACACTGGTTACCATTAGAGGTTTCCATTTTGAGCCTTTTTAATGTTCTGAACTCCAGAGATTTTTTTGAACAAAATCTTTGGTCAATAGGAGTCGTGCATAAAGATTCAAACAGATCATTAAGAACAACTAGAGACTGTCTCCTAGGGCAACAATGAAAGGAAATTGTCCTCTAGTGAAAACTTCACAGAGGAAGCAGTTATTTTATTTTTCTACAATTTATTTTATTCACTCGGAAAACATCCCTAGGATACACTTCCTCCAGAACAGAATTATTTCAGTTTTCCTGCAGGTAGGCAGGTCATACACAAAGATGGGAAAAGGGGAGGAGTGAGGAATTATACACGTTTGGAAAGCAGATACCAGAACATATTAAGCAGCAAATTTACCAGTGAGAAGAAATGAAGTTTAATGAGTTTTGTTAAGTCAGGTTCAACTAAATAGGGGCCTGTACAACGATATTTGACTGGACCCCTTTGTAGAAACGATTATGACACGTATTACCTTTCATCCTTCACCTGCCTCAAACTCATGTCCCAGGACATCCGGGGGGTGGGGGTGGGGGGCAGGGCGGGAAGAAGATGTCAGATCCACAGAAGGGAAGGAGGCCATAAGAATGTGTCAAGAGAAACTAGTTTGCATTTTTAGGCCTGGCGAGTGTCTAGAAAAACACTAAGCACAGAACAATTAAATGACACTTTTGAGATCCTCCCCTTTTTAAATCAGGGTCTTTCTTCCCATGCAGCACCTTAGGGACAGTCCCAAGACCCAAAGAATTCATCATGATGATTTCAATGGGCTTTGGGTCAGGCCTTAAGAGAGAACATTAATCCATGAATGTAGCATTAATATAGCAAAACCTGTACCTAAAACATTTGTAGAATCCCTAATTTGATAGGAATTAGAAAGATTTTTGTTTGGAAACCAAGTATTCTCCAACATGGTTTTCCAAAGAGGGGAATAATTTTCAAAGGGATATTCTCTTTCAGCCCTTTCCACAAAACCCAACACTCTCAAAATGCACTTCAAATGCTTCAATTTTCTTCCTGTAATAAAAGCAATATCTTTTGTAAAACCTCTTAAAAGAGTCTTAAATCTGTGTCATTCTGAATATCCTGAACATTTGAAGTTGCTGTTTTCATCTTGCCTTCAAGATCTTGAGTCTTTTCTTCCAACATACTTATGCAAAGAGCAATAGCATCAGTCTTAACCTCTAATTTTACCTCCAAGCTTTTAATCTCCTAAAGCAGTGTATGAAATAAAATTACAGATGTCCCTCCTGGTAAAAGCTTTTCTGAACACAGGATTGTCATACTGGATCAGACAACTGGACCATCGAATCCAGTAACCTGCCTCCAGCATCAGCCAATATTATATGGCTTAGGGGAGGCATTTCCTCTGCTCCATCCTGGTAAGGCATGTTATGCAATATTGTATATAAGAGAAATTCCTCCAGCTTCAGAAGCCAAAAAGACTTGCTTTAGGCTAGCATGCATAACAAGCTGTTTCTAAACTCCATTTACAGTATTTGACACTGTCCGCCTATAGCGGTAAATTCCTCAGGCTGGCTAACCATTCAATGCAGTACTTTGATGTTGTTTTTTCCCCTTAAACTTACCTGAAAATATAGACTCATAGACTTTAAGGTCAGAAGGGACCATTATGATCATCTAGTCTGACCTATTTTGGACAAGACACACCCTCTGAGCCCTCTCTGCCCTATCTATATTTTGAGGGAGTTCAGACTGGAGGCCCTGTAACTGAACTAGTCTTGTTGGCTTTGGTTCTAGTGTAGAAAAAAAATTAATCACAAGAGACATTATTTCTGATTGTTTCAGATGGGGCTAGAAGCATCACAAGCACAGCTGTCCCCTTGCACTCTCCCACAGTCTTCTCCTTTGGTTAGTGCTTGAGGACCTTTGCCAGGGGTTGCTTATTTCTCTATCCCATCCCCACTGCTCCTCATCCTTAAGAGAAAGGGGCTCCTCCTTTCCCACTATACACATTCATTTCCCCCTATTTGGGGGAACAGGGTTCCCCATCTCTTCTCCCCATACACCTCTCATCTTGCTTGCAGAATGATATCTTGCTCTTCATCCCACAGTTCTTACTCCACCAGGGAATGGGGCTCACCACACCTCTTAACTTGTTGTGTCGCCCAGACCCAATCAGGGTCTCTGTGGCAGAGTCCCTCCTCATCTCTCTGCCTGGGGTAAGAATCCTTAGGCCAAGGTCTCCTCTCTATTCCTTTTTCCTCTACTCCTCCTTAGGAAGTGGAGTCCTCACTCAAATACTCTAACTTATTTCCCGGATAAATCATTCTGGTGCTTGCAAATTCTCATGTAAATCTACCACAGCTTTTTTCAGCCTCAATGCCCTACTCTGGATTTTTTCCAATCTCTACAGCTATATCTTTCTTAAATGTGTGGCATCCAAAACTGCGCAGAGTATGCCAGATGAAGGTTTTGCTGGATATCATCTAATAGAAAAGCACTACGATATTTTCTGTATGTTATTCCTACACCCAGCTGAGACAGGGTGCTCTACTCACCTCTGGATGGTGCTGCCTTCCTGTCCGTTTTTCTTCTGCAGCCCCTTTCTTGCTTCCAGGAGCTACAGGGTCCTTTTCATAACACAGCCAGGTCACTATTGTGGTTTTCCTCCTGGGTCGGAGAAAGAGGTGAAAGTTTCTTTTCCCAAACAGGCTCAGACAATTCCCCACCAGCACCACTTCTCCTGTGGCTGGGTGCAGCATCCAGGCCACCCTCTACTCTGGGTTTCAGCTCAGAAACCCTCTAGTCAGCAGTCATGGTCTGTTCTACCCTGTACTTTGCTGCATTTCTCTGAGCCCTTTCCTAACCTTCTGGCTCTCCCTTCCTTCTCTGGGTCTGCCAGTTTCACCACTCCCTCCTCCCAGGGAGAAACTACAGCATACACATCTTTGCAGTCCCCAAGCACTCCTCCTTTGTCTCAGACAGTGACTACAAACTCCTTCTTTGCAATCCCCCATCTGCCTTCCAATTTTCTGTCTTTTGTAGAAGCCCTGTATGTCCCTCACAGGTGAGCTTCTCACTAATTAGCTGCCTCAAGCCTAAAACTCCCTTGTTTTCAGCCTAATTAGCTGATTGGGCCTACTTCAGCTGTTGAAGGGCCAGTGTGGGGAAGCACACCCCATCACACCAGGCTACTTATTTTTTTTTAAACAATTACTTCCTTCTAGCAAGACATCTTCATCTATCCATCCTCAATGACTCAAATATTATTCGTTAGAAGACCCTGAAAATTGAATCCATCATTATATATGGGAAGTCACAACAGCCAGCTGTCCTCCTGTTAGTATCACAGAGCACACTCTTAAGTCTCCCCTTCTGCAAGTCTCTTCCTTTTGGAGTCTTGTAGGGGTCACAAACCTAAAGTGTACCTGTTTCTTGATGCTCCACAGTTCATTTTTCAGGGCCATTATTGTCTCAAAGCACTAGTAGGCAGTTCCCACAGAATGAACTAAGCTAAATGCGTGCAAAAGGAAATTGTAGGGAAAATGCATGGAATTATTCAGCAAGTGATTTTCACAAGTGACACTGCCACCTTTCCCAGTCTCTTCCTTTTATGTTCAATTGTTACATCAAATTGCATGAGTTGTTTGGCATTTTAATTTAAAATATTGTAGTGTTTTTTCCAGCTTGGTGAAAATCCAGGTCTATGCTAGGCACATCCATCTACAATTTTAATGGTAAGATAGAATACTCAGAATGAAAATTATAAATCATTTTTTCATAGGAAGGAGAGGCACTTTGTTTCCTCACTCAGAATCAGTCAGGAAGAATCTGTTGCAGGCAGCAATGGTGAGCAGCTTTGCTTCTCTGCTGCAACAGGAAGAGCAGGGCCACTTATCAGTCTGCCACAGACAATCCAGTGCTAAGCAATGTCTCTGCTTGGCTCTCCATCCCTATTCAAGGAAGATGGGAAAGGGAAGTAGCAGACCAGAGGCTAAGTGCCCAACACACCGCCACCAGAGGGCATCTTTGATAGGTTCATATAGTTGAGATAAGCATTCCAATTTGGAATTTTTGAGATTCCCCATCAATTGATTTCTATGTCATTTGGCTATGTTAGGGCTGGTTTACTGTATTTCAGTCTTAAGTTCAGATATGTCAATGCTAAGATTTACATGGTTTATAAAATGTTTCTTTCCATATTCTTATGTTATGTTCTTATGGTAGTGATAGTGTATAAATAATAAGAATCAGTAATGCTTGGGCTATGCTGTAGGACCTTGGTGAGAAACAAGGTGACTTAGTTGCTGCCATACCAGAATGACTACAACTAGAGACATTGTGCTGTCAGCCTCAGAATTGCTTCCCGTGATCCTGTTGCCCCAAATCCTGATTTAAGTTGACATACCTCTTACACTGTGCTTTCTCTGTGGTACAATAGCAACAGAACAGTCCAAGAAAAGGCTCACTACTGACAGTACAGCAGACACAGTGCTTAATTTGTAACAAGAGGTGCTGGGGCTCAAGTAATTTTTTTACATTCATAACTGACGCAGCAAGTCCAGAGGTGTCAGAGCTATGAACTGCCAAGCCTAGAGGTGCCAGGGCTCAGCCCTGGCACAAATTAAGCACTGAGCCAACAACATGCTCAAGTCAGTTGCCTCCATCCCTGTGGGCACATGAACCACCTGTAATATCAGTTGCTTGAAATTGGTTTCTTGCTGCACATCCCCTGCTGAGGAACCGTATATACCACTACTCCAGGGTGAATAAGAGCATCTCTAAAAATGCAAAAGATCAAACCATCTGAACCACCACCTGTGCCTACTCATTGGGAAATATGGTCATTGTTGCCGGCATCGGACGACCCTTGCTGAGCCTTAGGCCCTGGCTGGCTCACAGGATAAAAGATCTTGGTGGTCCAGGGTCTACTAGAGATCTGTCTTTTACAGAGATGGAACCAGAATGTAAATATTCTGGACTGGTTCCATCCCTTATTCATCTAGTCTATGCATCTGTCTCTGCACAAGAAATGTTTGTGATTTTTTCTGTGCTACTGTCTTCCCACTGCAGTCCAAAACTGCATAGATAGCTGCCCTCATCCTTCTGTGTAAGATTTCAAACCAGACCGCAAACCAGTTTGAGAGAAAGTGTTTGGGCCCTCAAAACATTGCTAAAAACATGAAAAAAGAATCGGTGTTAGTGCTAATATACACATGTATTGTACACCCCAATACATATACAGTACTGTAATACAGCTTTATGTGTGTGTGCGGCTATGTATGTTTTCCTGGCTATCACTTTTACTGTCACAATTGAGCTGTGTAACACCTCAGAGAAGAAGGATGTAAGTGTATACTGGGCTGCTTTGGATTAGCCCTACCTTTATGAAATTTTGCTGTCAGTCTGAAGGCTTCCATTTACTGTGGTGAAAATACTCTTCCTTCTGTGCTTCACAGCAGACAGAAACCTGGCCTGGAGGAAAATGAATATTTCCTCCCAAAAGTTATAGATTGTGTAAGTTATCTTACAGATGAAAGACTTTTCACACAGCTCTAATGGCAGGCTGTTAGACTAACTAAGAGTAGCACTGGAAGGGTGAAAGCTTCTAGGCAGGCGGAGAGACTGCCATTTTACTTGCAATATAGCAAATTACAGAAAACCATAGCACCATTTCCACCTTTTAAAGAAAGATATAAGGTGCATTTATGTGGAACAACAGAGACATCCAGGGGTAAGTCTGTCGTCAAATCTCATTGGCAAGCTTTTATTTTGACCCTTTTTGGTGCCTTTTAATTCCTCTTTCTTCTCTTCAGATCTTCTATAGTAAGTATATCATCAATTCTAGAAAGTATTTGGGATACAGTTTGTATAAAAAAAGACATTATATAAAATTATACCCCAATCATGCAAAAGCTTGAGTCCTATTAATATCCATGGTACTATTCATGTGAGAGATGTTAAGCACATGTATAGATCCATTCACACTTCATTGTACAGTGAAGCATGCAAACTTCTATGTCACAGAGGCACAGAATTCTACAGGCCACCAGGGGTGAAGGGCTAAGACATAGTTCCACCGACACTCCACGTCCTATGTGGGGGCATCAGGCACCTCTGAGGTGAGTAATTAGGGAACAATTCCTGAACTTCCCTAGATACAGGGACTGCAATTCTGCCAAGACACTGTGTATGCTAGGCTAGGGTTTGGGGAGGAGAAGGGGAAGTTTCTCAATCCCGTCCTTCTTACTTTACACCCGTATAAGGGATAGTCCGAACCTCATCCTAAATTAATAGCCATAATGTTGAGCAAATTCACAGGTTGTACAGATTGATCCCTTTCATCTGGGATTTGAAATTTTAAGTGACTCATTAAAATGCACAATTTTAGACTATGAAAGACATTTAATCCCCTCCTCTAACTAGTAGGTTAGAGCAAGAATGGTCATTTTTAAGCTACTTTAGATTCTCAATTGCCTTTCAAACGTCTTTTGACTGAAACTCAACTTGAAGCATCAGAGGGGGGAAAAGTACACCTTTAAAGCTTCACTATTTTAAAGTTTCACAATCCATGTCCAGCTAGAG